>NC_090438.1:69781346-72491944 GCF_031143425.1 Pleurodeles waltl
GCTAGCGGGATTCACACAAATATGGAACAACAGACACCCTACAGACGAAGCAACGTAGTAGTCATGATTGACCAACTGCACCAGGGGTGCAGCTACTACTACTGTAGCAAATGCAGGAGCAACAGGGCCCAGAGACCTAAGAGGACCACTGAATCCTGACAGTGCTGTATTTTACTATCCCAACGGTTGCTTAAGGGGTCTTTTCCATGCATGCATCAGGGCATCTTTTCAAAGTGACTGAACTGTACCCTAAAGAACTATGGCCCTCCATACAACCCTGGTGGTCGGTGTTAAAGTGGCGGCAATACCGCCAACAGGCCGGCGGTAAAAATAATGGGATTACGACCGTGGCAGAAACCGCCAACATAGACAGCCACTTTAACACTCCGACCGCCACGGTGGTACAAACAAACAGCGCGGCGGACACCCCCAACAGACAGGCGGAAGACAGTGTACCCGTGAATAAAAACATGGAAGAAACAGTACACAGAAGGGAAAAGACTCACCTCTCCACACCCCACAAGGAACCAGGACGCCATGGAGCCCGAACTGCAGATACTGCCGGCGATGGTCTTCCTGCTCCTCTATCAGGAGCTCCAACTATGGCGGCGGCGACGACCACAGTGAGTACTGCACCTATAACACAGGGGCAGAAGGGAGGGGGGAGGGAAAAGAGAGTGACACACACAACACGCAACACCCCCACCCCCACCCACAACACCATACACACAAATACATGCAGCAACATTACATATACATCCCCCGAACCTCCCTTGAATAACGCAAGGACAAAAGGAAATAATTTGAACAATTGTAATCAATAAAAATCCATTAGTCAAAACTCAAAATCCAGTAAATACAATTACGTACACCAACTACACAAGTCCGGATAGTGCACCAATCATTGTCTGTGGACCACTGGGCCCAAAATGCATGGGTGAGGCCCACACTAGATACCTGACTCCAAACGGAGAGAACACTGGAGGGGCATCAGATAGAAAATATACAGGCACCTAAGGGGGACGGGGTGGGGGGGCACCTCAGCCTGATGAACGCACGACGCCACTGCTCCACGAGGGGGCTCCATGCCCATTGATTTATCCTGGGGTGTGCAAAGCCACAGTCTCACAAGTCTCTCAAGTGGGTGGTTTGCCCACTGATTTATCCTGGGGAGTGCAAAGCCACAGTCTCACAAGTCTCTCAAGTGGGTGGTTTGCCCACTGTTTTATCCTGGGAAGTGCAAAGCCACAGTCTCTCAAGTGGATAACAGTCTCCACTGGTTCTGGAGGGGGCATTGTGCCCAGAGTGCTTCATCCTGCCAAGGACTGAGGTAGTGGATGTGATACTCCACTGGTTCTGGAGGGGGCATTGTGCCCAGAGTGCTTCATCCTAGTGCTTCATCCTGCCAAGGACTGAGGTAGTGTATGTTATACTCCACTTGTTCTGGAGGGGGCATTGTGCCCAGAGTGCTTCATCCTGCCAAGGACTAAGGTAGTGGATGCCTTTCTCCACTGGTTCTGGATGGAGCTTTGTGCCCAGAGTGCTCCATCTGCATTGTGGCCACAGCAATACACTTGCCTGGGTGTGTGTGCCACGAGATTGCCGAGGTATAGGTAGGTTGATACGCCATGGAGGCAGAGACATACCCCACACTGCTGCGGCTTCGCATTCCATATGTAGGTGACAACTGTGATGACAGTGATGCTTCATGGAAGCTGCCCAGGGTCCTGGAACTCACCACCAGCTTCGGATGACTGACCAATGGGGATGGCAGCGATGTCTTCGGTGGTGCCACTGGCTCAGGATGTCGCGGGCCGCTGGCAGTGCTTGTGGTGGTGTCAATCGCGGCGGTGCTTGCAGCGGGCTCTGTGGCAGCGGTGCTTGCAGCGGGCTCTGTGGCAGCGGTTCTGGTTGCGGGGTCTGTGGTGGTGGTGCTGGTGGCAGGGTCTGTGGCAGCGGTGCTGGCGGCGGGGTCTATGGCGGCGGTGCTGGTGGCAGGGTCTGTGACAGCTGTGCTGGCGGCGGGGTCTGTGGCGGTGCAGGTGGCGGTCTTCTCCGCCGTACAGGTTGGCGTCGACGTGGACAGAAGGTGTGACACTGGTCCCTCACTCAGTGCCACCATGCCCTCTCCTGACCTGCCCTTCAGTTTCTGGCCCTTCCCCACCTTTGATGGTGTCGCAGCTGTCTTGCCACTATCCTCTTTCGTTTTCCCTGACCCCTTGGTGGCAGGTGTTTTCGGCTTCTTCCTCTGGGATGTGGGCACCTTTTTAACGTTGGCAGGTGGCGGAATGTCCTTGCCCTCGCTCCGTGGCACACTGGCAGCCCTGATGGTTGGCACACTCCATGACCCCGCAGTTGCTAGCACCACTGTGCCTGGGGATGTGGTGGCTGAGGTGCTGGGCTAGGACCTGGAAAGCCTGGCCCTATGGGAAGAACGGGGGGAAGGTGTAGGGAAGAGGTCAATATTAGCGAGTAAAAGTTTTTTAGACACACTGGGACGGGTAGATGGAGGGGGTTTGGGAGTGGAGGTAGAGGTAGTGGTTGTAGGATGTGTACGTCTGCTGAATTTGGGTGAAGATGCATGGGCTGGAGGCTGTTGTGAGGTGGATGACTCTTGGGTGGGTGTGTGCCTGCGTTTGTGTACTTTGGGAGGAGGGATCACTGACACACTGGGAGAGGACACTGGGGATGTGTGAATGGTAGTGGGGGTGGTGAGTCCACGTGAGCGGTGTGTGGTGATGAGCGTGCTGGTGATGGAGGTAGTGGCTGAGGATGTAGTGCATGCAGGTGTGAGTGGAGACGAGACTGGGAGTGAGGAGGGAGACGTGGAGGAGGGGGACACAGTGGAGGCAGTGGATGTTGATATGTGTGCATGGGTATGATGCTTGTGTGAATGCCTGTGGGATGTGTGGTGCTTATGTTTGCCTGAGCCACTCTTGTGTGTTGATGTGTGTGCATGCTAGCCTGATGGTGTGCTTGGGATAGGCTGAGGTACAGGGGATTGGGTCTGGGTGGAGGAGGTTGGATGGGGGAGGCTGGACACAGGGACAATGGCTGCCATCAGTGCTGAGGCCAGAGCCTGAAATGCTCTCTGTTGGGCTGCCTGGCCAGAATGAATGCCCTCCAGGTATGCATTTGTTTGTTGCAAATGCCTCTCAACACCCTAGATGGCATTCAGAATGGTAGACTGCCCAACAATGAGGGATCTCAGGAGGTCAATAGCCTCCTCACTGAGGGCAGCAGGGCTGACTGGGGCAGGGCCTGAGGTGCCTGGGGTGAAGGAAATGCCCACCCTCCTGGGTGAACGGCCACGGGACACACGCTGAGGGGCTGCTGGGAGGGTGGTGCTGGTAGGGGGGTGGCGGCTGTACCTGTTGATGCAGGGGGCACAGAGGGGCCTGCCACCGCAAGGGAGCTCCCATCAGAGGAGGAGTCGCTGTTACTGGTGTCACCTCCTGTCCCCACCGTGGAGCTCCCCTCGCCCTCCGTCCCACTGGTGGCTTCAGACTCCATTGTTTCGCCCTGCAGGGCCAAGTGGGATGCAGCTCCCTCCTGCTCCGGTGCCAATGCTCCTCCGCCTGATGATGCTATTGCACACAAGAACAGGGAGACCACAAAAAGGAGGGGGGAGACAGAAGAAAGACATGTTCAGTGCATGCACCACCACTACCGTTGGCGGACACAACAGACACAGCAGCCCTCTGCACTACGCCATGCACTTATATTTCCTAGATTTCACACATGCCCATGGGGTACAAGGCCTAATCCTGTTTGCTGCACACCTGGAAGTCACAGGAGCCTGACTATGTGTAGATTGCACTAACCACTAGTGGGGTTGGGGTGCCACAGAGCCTGCCTCACAAGGGACCTTGTCTACAAAGCCCTGGCCTAGGGGAACCCACTGCCCACCTCCCCCACCCAGACACCTTGTAATGCGTGCAAAGTCAGCTGAATGAGAGTGTACTCACCCCCTTGTGGCTGCTGTGATGCCCTCAAGTGCCCATCCAACTCGGGATACGCCACCGCCAGGATCCGGAACATCAGGGGGGTCATGGTGCGACGGGTACCCCTCCCATTTTGAGAGGCCATCCCCCGCTGGGCGTTCACCGTCTTCTTGCTCCAGCGGCGCAGGTCCTCCCATCTTTTCTGGCAGTAGGTGCTCCGTCTGTGGTGGACCCCCAGGGTCCAGACGTCCTTGGCGAGGGCACGACAAATATCCTTCTTCTGGTGGGTGCTGACCTAGAGGAATAGTACAGGGGAAAAGGAAAATCTTTACCCTTCCGGACCGTCATCCTCATTGGCCCACTTCCCACCCTTGCCCTGACTCACATACACTCACTGTCCGCACATGCAGGCCTCAGTCCCCCCCCATTTATCTTCCATCCACACCACTCCAAACAGGCATTGCCCATGCAGCATTCTCACAGTGTACTCACCTGTTTGTCTGGAGGACCGTACAGTTGCGTGTAATGGGGGAGGACCCCATCCACTAGTTTCTCCAACTACTCTGAAGTGAAGGCTGGGGCCCTTTCCCCAGACACATGAGCCATCGTCGCTTCCAGACAGGTTACAGCAGCACTTGCAGTATAGGTCTGCTCCTGTTGAAGGTCAGGTATCAAGTGAGTGAACAGAGAGAAAATGGCGGTCACGTCCGCGGCGGTGCGTGCCGTCACCGCTGGCGTACATCGTTATTGGCTCATCAGGCCCATAGGGTCCAATGTTAACCAATGCATGATTGCGCCGCGGTCTTCGACCGCCTACCGCGACGGTGTACAACGCCAGCGCAGTTACCTCATATGCCCTTGTCCCACCTTACAGGTCAGGCAGCCACCATTTCAGGGGGCCACATGGCATTATTTTTAACTGCGTCACACCAATGTAGACCTTGCATACACACAGTAACAGGCACATTGCGGTTAATAAATGTGTGCAAATTACATTTTGTGATACCTCAGTGTTGGCTGACTCTCTGCTCGCTGTTCCCGTCCATAGGGTACGTCCGCTGGGGCAGGTGATGAGATGGCGGCATCCTCCAGTGTACAGACCGCTGGTGGACCTGTCGACAATGGAAGAGAGACACGTAATAGTCACCTACAGACTTGATCGTGCAACAATCCATGAACTGTGTACCCAGTTGAAGCCAGACCTGATGTCAGCTATCCGCCATCCTACAGGGATCCCCCCTCTAGTGCACGTCCTGTCAGTACTCCATTTCCTGGCAAGTGGTTCCTTTCAAACAACAGAGGCCATTGCATCAGGGATGTCCCAGCCAATGTTCTCTAACGTGTTGTCCAGAGTGTTGTCTGCCCTGCTGAATCACATGCACAGCTACATCGTGTTCCCTCAGGTGGAGGATTTGCCAACAGTGAAAGGTGACTTCTATGCCCTAGGACATACCCCCAACATCATAGGTGCTATTGATGGGACACATGTGGCCTTGGTACCCCCGCAGGAGTGATCAGGTGGACAGAAACCGGAAGAGCTACCATTCGATAAATGTGCAGATGGTGTGTTTGGCCGACCAGTACATCTCCCATGTAAATGCCAAATTTCCTGGCTCAGTGCATGACGCTTACATTCTGAGGAATAGCAGCATCCCTCATGTAATGGGGCAACTCCAGAGGCACCGTGTGTGGCTAATAGGTGAGGACAGGGACCCTATACAGTGTAAATAGTTGTCTGGGTATGGGGTTGTCCTTACGGGTTAGTGTGTGTCTAACAGTTGTCCCTCGACATTTGCAGGTGACTCTGGTTACCCCAACCTGTCATGGCAACTGACCCCAGTGAGAAATCCCAGGACAAGGGCAGAGGAACGCTACAATGAGGCACATGGACGAACTAGGAGGGTGATAGAACGGACCTTCGGCCTCCTGAAGGCCAGGTTCTAGTGCCTCCATATGACAGGTGGTTCTCTCTACTACTCACCAAAGAAGGTGTGCCAGATCATCGTGGCCTGCTGTATGCTGCACAACCTGGCTTCGCGATGCCAGGTGCCTTTTCTGCAGGAGGATGGTCCAGCTGTAGGCATTTTGGCAGCTGTGTAGCCTGTGGCCAGTGAAGAAGAGGAGGCAGAAGAAGAGGATATCGACAACAGAAACAACGTTATCCAGCAATACTTCCAGTGAGACACAGGTAAGATGTCACTGCCTCCCACATCTCATACTAATGTTTGAGCTATCATAAGTCTGTCATTTCCACTCAGTGTATGGACCCTGACTTGTCACTTTGGCTTTCCATTTCACAGATGTGGGTCCCACTTTGTGCCCTCTGCTATATTTCCTCCAGCCCTACAGCTGTGTTTCATCGGTATGTGCACAATTACATTGACGTTGCTATATTCCATAGTTATTGCAATTATACATTTGTGAAAGCACAGACTGACTCCAGATTGTTTTGTGATTGAAGTGTGTTTATTTCTGTGCAAATAAGTGGAGGGGGTTATAAAGTGGGCAGGGGTGAGGGTGGAGGAATGCCCATGGCAGAGTCCAGTCTATTTGTTTCACAGGTGCATTGTCCAAAGGGGCATAGGAAGTGGAGCAATGGCAGTTTAAGGATGGACAGGGTGACAAAGTGGGACAGAAGGCTGACATTCAGGGAGGTCTCATTTCTTGGCGGGGGTCTTGGCAATGTTCTCTGTCTTGTTCCTGAATCTCAGGGACCGTTTGCGGGGAGGCTCTCCATCTGCAGGGGGTGGGGTGCTGGTGTTGTGTTCCTGTGGCGGTGCCTCCTGTCCACTAGTGCCCGCGGAGGTGGAGGGCTGTTCATCATCCAGGCTAGTGTCAGGGGCCCCTTGTTGTGCCACAGTGTCCCTCCTGGTGTTGACAAGGTCTTGCAGCACCCCTGCAATGGTGACCAGGGTGGTGTTAATGGACTTCAGTTCCTCCCTGATCCCCAGATAGTGTTCCTCCTGCAGCCGCTGGGTCTCCTGAAACTTGGCCAGTACCGTTGCCATCGTCTCCTGGGAATGATGATACGCTCCTGTGATGATGGAGAGGGCCTCGTGGAGATTGGGTTCCCTGGGCCGGTCCTCCCCATGTCGCACATCAGTCCTCCCAGGTCCCCTGTTTTCCTGTTCTCCTGTCCCCTGAACCGTGTGCCCACTGCCACTGCCCCCAGCCCCCTGATTTTCTTGGGGTGATGGGTTTGCCTGGGTTCCCTGTAGTGGTGGACACATTGCTGATTGACGTGTCCTGGGGACAGAGGGATGTCCCCGCTGGGTGGGTGCTGTGCTGGTGTTTCCTGAGGGGGGAGGCTCTGTGGTGGCTTGTGCCAGTGTCAGGGGAACCGACTGTCCCGAGGTCGCAGATGGGCCAGGTTGGTCATCTTGATCCAGCTGTGCAGAGCTGCTGTCATTACTGTGGGTCTCTTCTGTGGAGGGACTGGATATATCTGGTACCACCTGTCCGGTGACGTTGGGTAGGGGTCCTGCAGGGGTGTAAAGGCATGTTTATTGCATCTGTGTGAGCCATTGTGTGCAATGGGTGAGTGACCCTGTACTCCAGTGCTTGCATTCTTGTTTAGGTCCTTGTGTGATAGTTGGTTTGGGGTCTGTGTGGGTATCTGTAGTGGACATGCTTTGGTGATGGGTGTCCATGCTTTGGTGTTGCATGCAGGGCTTGGTGTTGGGATGGGTGGGTTGTGATAGCGGGACATATGAGAGGTGTTGGAGTGATGGGGGTGAGGGTGGGAGTATGTGATGGCATGCAGGCAGGGTGGTGGATATTATAGTTAAGAGTTGACTTACCAGAGTCCATTCCTCCTGCTACTCCTGCGAGGCCCTCAGGATGCAGTATTGCCAAGACTTGCTCCTCCCATGTTGTTAGTTGTGGGGGAGGAGGTGGGGATCCACCGCCAGTCCTCTGTACAGCAATCTGGTGTCTGGAGACTACGGAATGCACCTTCTCCCGTAAGTCGTTCCCCCTCTTCCGGATGTCATCCCTAGTTCTTGGATGCTGTCCCAATGCGTTGACCCTGTCGACGATTCTTCGCCATAGCTCCATATTCCTTGCAATGGAGGTGTGCTGCACCTTTGATCCGAATAGCTTTGGATCTACCCGGACGATTTCCTCCACCATGACCCTGAGCTCCTCCTCAGAGAACCTGGGGTGTCGTTGAGGTGCCATGATGTGGTGTGGGTGATGTGTGAGGTGGTGTCTGTTGTGATGTGTGAGGGGATGTGTTGGTGTGTGTTGTTTGAGGTGCGTGGATGTTGTGTAAGTGATGGTGTTCTGTGTCAGTGCATGCTGGTGGTGTTTAGGGTGGTGTCTCTCTCTGGCCTTCTTTGAAAAAATTGGTAGTAAGAGCTTGTGGGTGATGTGGGTGTGTGTTTTATATTGGATTGGGTGTGTGGGAGTGGTGTGTGTATGTGTATCAGGTGTGTGTATTTCAAATTGTCCAATATGGTTGTGTTTTGTAAATGTGTGTGTATTTTGAGCGCAGCGGTGTGTACCGCCAGTGGATTACCGCGGTTGAAAGACCGCTGCGTTGATTCATGGGTCGTGATAGTGTGGGCGTAATCCTGTTGGCGTGACGGTGTCGGTTTTGTTATCGCCAGTTTATCATTGACCGTTGGTGTGGCGGACTTGTGTGGGTGTCTGTATTATGGCGGATTCCGAGCTGTGGGTCGTAATAGCTGTAGCGGAATTCCGCTGCCGCAGCGGTGTGTTGGCGGTCTTCTGCACGGCGGTAAGCGGGATTTACCGCCAGAATTGTAATGAGGGCCTATTTCTTTTGCAGTTTTATACAGGGCGGCCTTGGCCCAGGGGCATAAGAGATCCGGATGGAGATTAAGGGGGTTATTCTAACTTTGGAGGAGGTGTTAATCCATCCCAAAAGTGACGGAAAAGTGACGGATTTACCACCAGCCGTATTACGAGTCCATTATATCCTATGGAACTCGTAATACGGCTGGTGGTATATCCGTCACTTTACCGTCACTTTTGGGACGGATTAACACTGCTCCAAAGTTAGAATAACCCCCGAAGTCCCTCATTACGACACTGGCGGTTGGTGATAAAGTGGCAGTAATACCGCCAACAGGCTTGCGGTAACTACCGCAAAATTATGACCATGGCAGAAAGATCTCCGAAAGACAGCCAATGTACCACACCGACTGCCAGGGCGGAAACAACAGCCACCTCAGTGGTAGCCGCTTACAGCCATGCAAAAGTTAAAGTTCCGCCCACCATATTAAGACCTAGGAAACTGCCACCTTTTCCGGGGTGGTACCAACAACATCAAAAGCCTGGTGGAAACTGAGCTCAGAAGGGAAAGGACTCACCATTGGAGACACAGGGAACAACCACGCCGCCATGGAACCTGAACTGCATGTCTTCCCCATGATCTTCCACTTTCTGCTCCACCACGAACACCAACGCCGGTGAAGATGACGACGGTGAGTACAGCTGCCTAGCACACAAGGGAGGGGGGGAGGAAAACGAGAGTGACACACACACACACACAATACACACACCCCAACACCACACACACAACCAGCTGCATTAAAAAAACAGTATATCGGATGAATAATGCAAAGACAAAACGATTTTGCAAAAGTGAATGTAATGAGATCAACACAGCATGAAAAATAAGTTAGGCAAGATAATAGATATATACATATGTACGGAAAATGGCACACAGCCCAGTCCACTATTTGCGCAGTCCACATGGCCACAGGCCAAAGGCCAAGGCCACACATGTCCCCTGCTTCAACACGGAGAGAGAACACTGCAGGGGCATCAATTGGTAAATAGGCAGGCACCTCAGGGGGACGGGGGCATCTCATCCGAGAGATGTTACAAGACCACTGGTTCTGGAGGGGGCTACATGCCCTGTGCTTGGTCCTGCGGAGTGCAAGGTTACAGTCTCTCATGTGGGTGGCTCACCAGCTGGTTCTGGAGGGGGAAACATGCCCTGTGCTTTTGGTCCTAAGGAGTGATGGGCCACAGTCTCTCGAGTGGGTGTCTTGCCCACTGGTTCTGGAGGGGGCATTGTGTCCTGTGCTTGATCCTGGGGAGTGTTGGCCATGTGGGTATCTTACCCACTGGTTCTCGAGGGGGCATTGTTCCCTGTGCTTGATCCTGGGGAGTATTGGCCATGTGGGTGTCTCACCCACTGGTTCTGGAGGGGGCAACATGCCCTGTTCTCTTGGTCCTGGGACGAGATGGGCCACAGTCTCTTGAGTGGGTGTCCCACCCACTGGTTCTGGAGGGGGCATCGTGCCCTGTGCTTGATCCTGGGGAGTGCAAGGTCACAGTCTCTCAGGTGGGTGTCATACTCACTGGCTTTGCAGGGGGCAGGCCCCACATCAGCCGATGGAGGCAGGATTACATACCGTCCACCGGCACTGATGGCTGCACAGTGGTGGTGGTGCTGCTGGTGGGGGGTGGCTCCTGCCCATCCCCTGCAACCTCGGACGGCTGCACAGTGGTGGCAGTGCTACTAGCGGGGGGAGGCTCATGCCCATCCCCTGCAACCTCGGGTGGCTGCACAAACTTGTTTGGTGGTGGGGGCACCATCACAGTTCCTTGGTCTTCTTGCCTGCTGGTGCAGGCTCCTTTGTCTTCCTGGCAGCTGGGGCAGGCTCCTTTCCCTTCTTGACAGCTGGGGTAGGCTCCTTGGTCTTCGTGGCTGCTGGGGCAGGCTCCTCGGTCTTTCTGGCAACTGGGATAGGCTCCTTTCCCTTCTTGCCTGCTGGGGCAGGCTCCTTGGTCTTTCTGGCAGCTGGGACAGGCTCCTTTCCCTTGAGACTTCCTGGTGCAGGCTCCTTCACCTTCAGGACATGTGGCCTGGATCCTTTACCACCACGAGTGGGTGTGGTGACGACTGGGCATGTGGACTGTATGGCTGAGGTGCTTGGCTGGGTTCTTCCTACCCTGCCCGTACATGCAGGAGAGGGGGAGGGGTAAGGAAGAAGTCAATGGTGGATAGGAACAGTTTTTTAGGAACATTTGGGCGGGAAGAGGGAGAAGGAATGGGAGTGGATGAAGAGGGAATGGTTGTTGGAGGTGTCTGTCTGCTGCTTTTGGGTGCAGGTGCCTGGGCTGTATGCTGTTGTGAGGTGGATGGCTGTTGGGTGTTTGAGTGCTTGCGTTTGTGTACTTTAGGAGGGGGGATAGACACAGTGGGAGAGGACACAGGGGATGTGTGCATGGCTGTTGTGGAGGTGTTTGCCAGTGAGGTGTGTGTTCTGCTTGGTGTGGTGATGCTCGTGTGAGTGTGGACGGAACTGGGTGGGAGGTGGTGGAGGAGGAGTAGGGGAGACAGTGGAGACAGTGGAAATAGTGGATGTTGGTGTGTCTGCAACTGGATGGTGTTTGTGTGAGTGCCTGTTGGATGAAGTGTTGTGCTTATGTTTGCCTGTGACACTCTTGGCTGTTGTCTTGTGTGCATGCCCGTCTGCCTGTGTGCTTGGGATGGGTTGGGGTTGAGGAGAATGGGACTGGGCAGTGAAAGTTGGAGGTAGAAACAGGGACAATGGCTGCCATCAGAGAGGAGGTCAGATCCTGGATCGATCTCTGTTGGGTCGCCAATCCAGTGTGAATGCCCTCCAGGAATGCATTAGATTGTAGCATCTGGGCTGCCAGCCCCTTGATGGCATTCACAATGGTTGACTGCCCTACAGAGATGGATCTCAGGAGGTCAATAGCCTCCTCACTCAGTGCAGCAGGGCTTCCTGGGGCAGGGCCTGAGGTGCCTGGGGCGACGGAGATGCCCACCCTCCTGGGTGAGCGGGCACGGGCAACTCGATGAGGGGCTGCTAGGAGGGTGGTGCTGCTATGGTGGTGGCGGATGTACGTGTAGCTGGGGTGGCCACAGAAGTGTCCGCCACCACCAGGGAGCTCCCATCAAAGGAGGTATCTGTGTCAGAACTGTCCCCTTCAGTCTTTGTCGTGGTGTTCCCCTCGCCCTCCGTCCCACTGGTGCCCTCAGCGTCGGTGGACTCTGCCTCCTGGGTCCTGTGGGATGCAGCTCCCTCCATCGCCGGTGCCTTTCCTCCTCTGCCAGATGAAGCTAATACAGATAAGGACAGGATGACAAAAGAAAAAGGGGGGGAGACACAAAGGATACACTTGATCAGTTGCTACACCAACACCACTGTTGGCGTACACAGCACCCTCACACACAGGGAACAGGTCTACGCAATATGCCATAGCACTACCAGAGAAATATTTAGCAGCCAAGATATGGGGAGGGGCACACACCGCCAAATACAGGACACCTGGGATCCACCCACCCCTGACCAGTTGCGGATGCCTATGAGCTAGGTAGCAAGAGTTTCCCTCTAAACCCTAGCCACTAGGGGACCTACGCTGCAATGTCAGGCCTGGCCTAGGGGCACCCACTGCCACACCTTCCCCACCCAGATACCACCCTACCATGCTTACGTTGTAATGATGGGCACTGTACTCAACCCCTTGTGGCTGCTACGATGCCCTCAAGCACCCATCCAGCTCAGGGTAGGCCACCGCCAGTATGCGGGCCATCAGGGGGGTCAGGGTTTGACGGGCACCCCTTCCTCGTTGGAAGGCCATCCCCAGCTGGGCCTCTGCCATCTTCTGTGCCCAGCGTCTCAGGTCCTCCCATCGTTTACGACAGTGGGTGCTCCACCTGCCATAGACCCCCAGGGTCCGCACCTCCTTGGTGAGGGCACGCCACATAACCTTCTTTTGGTGGGCAAGGACCTGCAGAGGCAATACACACAGGAAAATTGAATTACACAAACAGTCCTGCCTGTTACACATATGGCCCACCATACCCGTTTCTATTACCATTGGCACACACATGGCCCAGTACACAACCTATACGCCACCCAGAGGACATCCATCCACCCCCCTTCCACAAGACCTTCACACACACCACTCCATGCATTCATGCGACATGCATCGTGCCACAGTGTACTCACCTGTTGGTCTGAAGGCCCATACAGCAGTCCGTACTGGGAAGGGCCCCATCCACCAGTCTCTCCAACTCCTCCGAAGTGAAGGCTGGGACCATTTCCCGGTCTCACGGGCCATGATAGGTTCCAGACACAGGTCACAGCAGCACATGCAGTGTAGGTCCTCTCCTGTGGAAGATCAGGTAGCAAGTGAGTAATCAGATAGAAAATGGTGGTCACTTCCGCGGCGGTGCATACTGTCACCGCCGGCATAGATCACCATTGGCCACTGTAATCCATAGGGCCCAATTATAACCAATGAGGAGTTGCATGGCGGTTCCTGACCGCCTCCCACAACGGTGCCCAACGTCAACGGAATTACCTCACTTCCACCTGTCCCTCCACACAGGACAGGTGGACGCCATTTCTTGGGGGGCAGCCTCTGGAAAATTTCTGCATCACTGGTGAAATTAGGACATACTGGACAAATCACACTGACCCATTACAAGCTAACAGCATGCAAAGTTCTGTTGTAGCTCCATTGTTAATTTTGTGACCTGCTCCTCACTCTTTTGCCCCATAGATCCCAACCGCTGCGGATGAATATGAGATGAAGACATACCCCGTGTACAGACCCCTGGTGGACTTGGCAACACAGGAGGACCGGCACATTATCCTCACCTATAGACTTGACAGGGCCACAATCACAGAGCTGTGTGCCCAATTGGAGCCTGACCTGATATCTGCTATCCGTCACCCCACTGGGATCCCCCCTCTTGTGCAAGTTCTATCAGTGCTCCTTTTCCTGGCAACTGGTTATTTCCAAGTGATAATGGGCTTGGCAGCAGGAATGTCACAACCAATGTTCTCAATAGTGCTGACAAGAGTGTTGTCTGCCCTGATTATACACATGTGCAGCTACATTGTTTTCCCCCAGGTTGAAGATTTGGCCACCGTGAAGGCCGAGTTCTATGCAATGGGACATATCCCGGACATAATTGGGAATTGATGGAACACATATTGCATTTGTCCGTCCCCCCGCCAGAATGAACAGGTGTTTAGAAATCTGAAGAGTTTCCAGTCTCTGAATGTACAGATGGGGTGCTTGGTGGACCAGTACATCTCCTACGTCAATGCTGAGTATCCTGGTTCTGTGCATGATACCTTTGTCCTGAGGATTAGCAGCATCCCAAATGTGATGGCCCAACTACAGAGGTACAGGGTGTGGCTAATAGGTGAGCCCTGGTTCCCACCCAGTAGATGTTGGTGTATGGGATAGTGTGTGGCTAAATGTTGTCCCTCTGTATTTCAGGTGACTCTGGTTACCCCAACCTCTCATGGCTCTGTCCCCTGAGAGGAATGCCAGGACAACGGAAGAAGAATATTATAATGAGGCCCACAGGTGAACCTTAAGGATAATTGAAAGGACTTTTGGCCTCCTGAAGGCCAGGTTCCAGTGCCTCCATCTGACAGGATCCCTGTGCTACTCACCCTAGAAGGTCTGCCAGATAGTGCTGGCATGCTGCATGTTGCATAACCTGGCTCTCAGACGCTATGGCCCTCATTACAACCCTGGCGGTAAATGCCGCTTACCGCCGTGCAGAAGACCGGCAACATACCGCTGCGGCCGCGGATTTCCGCTACAGCTATTACGACCTACAGCTCGTAATCCGCCATAATACAGACACCCACACAAGTCCGCCACACCAAAGGTCAGTGATAAACTGGCGATAACAAAACCAACACCGTCACGCCAACAGGAATACGCCCACACTATCACGACCCACGAATCAACACGGCGGTCTTTCAACCGCGGTAATCCGCTGGCGGTACACACCGCTGCGCTCAAAATACACACACATTTACAAAACACATCCATATTGGACAATTTGAAATACACACACCTGATACACATACACACACCACTCCCACACACTCACACCACTATAAAACACACACCCACATTACCCACAAACTCTTACTCCCAGAATTTTGAAAGCAGGCCAGAGAGAGAGACACTACCTAAAACAACACCAGCATCCACAGACGCACAACACCATCACTTACACAACATCCACGCACCTCAAACAACACACAACACATACCCTCACACATCACAGCACACACCACCTCACACATCACCCACACCACATCATGGCACCTCAACGACACCCCAGGTTCTCCGAGGAGGAGCTTAGGGCCATGGTGGAGGAAATCGGCCGGGTAGAGCCGCAGCTATTTGGATCACAGGTGCAGCACACCTCCATTGCAAGGAAGATGGAGCTATGGCGCAGAATTGTCGACAGGGTCAACTCAGCGGGACAGCATCCAAGAACTAGGGATGACATCAGGAAGAGGTGGAACGACCTACGGGGGAAGGTGCGTTCTGTGGTCTCCAGACACCAGATTACTGAACAGAGGACTGGCGGTGGACCCCCACCTCCTCCCCCACAACTAACAACATGGGAGGAGCAAGTCTTGGCAATACTGCATCCTGAGGGCCTTGCAGGAGTAGCAGGAGGACTGGACTCTGGTAAGACATATCTTTATTACCACATCCCCCACCCCACCTGCATGCCATCACATACCCCCACGCTCACCCTCACCCCCATCACTCCAACACCTCACATATGCCCCACGATCACAACCCAGCCATCCCAATACCAAGCCCTGCATGCAACACCAAAACATGGACACCTATTACCAAAGCATGTCCACTACAGATACCCACACAGACCCCAAACCAACTATCACACAAGGACCAAGCCAAGAATGCAAGCACTGGAGTACAGGGTCACTCACCCATTGCACACAATCGCACACACAGATGCAATAATCATGCCTTTACACCCCTAATGTACCCCTACCCAACGTCACCAGACAGGAGGTGACAGACATAGCCAGTCCCCCCACAGAAGAGACCCACAGTGATGACAGCAGCTCTGCACAACTGGATCAAGATGACCATCCCGGCCCATCAGGGACCTCAGGACAGTCGGTTCCCCTGACACAGTCACAAACCACCACTGAACCTCCCCCGCAGGAAACACCAGCACAGCACCCACCCAGTGGGCCCATCCCTCTGTCCCCAGGACACGTCAATCAGCAGTGTATCCACCACTACAGGGAACCCAGGCAACCCCACAAACCCAAGAAAATCAGGGACCTGGGGGCAGTGGCAGTTGGCACACGGTTCAGGGGACAGAGGCACTGGACAGCAGGGAAGCTGGGAGGACTGCTGTGGGAACCCACTCACCACGAGGCACTCTCCAACATCATGGGAGCTTACCATCATTCCCAGGAGATGATGGCAATGGTACTGGCCAAGTTTCAGGAGACCCAGCGGCTGCAGAAGGAACACTACCTTGGGATCAGGGAGGACTTGAAGTCGATTAACAACACCCTGGTCACCATTGCAGGGGTGCTGCAAGACCTTGTCAACACCAGGAGGGACACAGTGGCACAACAATGGGCCCCTGACACTAGCCTGGACGATGAACAGCCCTCTACCTCCGCCGGCGCTAGTGGACAGGAGGCACCGCCACAGGAACACAACACCAGCACCCCACTCCCTGCAGATAGAGAACCACCCCGCAAACGGTCCCTGAGATCCAGGAACAAGACAGAGAACATTGCCAAGACCCCTGCCAAGAAATGAGACTTAATGAGACTTAATGTCACCCTTCTGTCCCACTTTGTCACCCTGTCCATCCTTCAACTGCCATTGCTCCACTTCCTATGCCCCTTTGGACAATGCACCTGTGAAACAAATAGAGTGGACTCTGCCATGGACATTCCTCCACCATCCCCCCAGCCCATTTTACAACCCCCTCCACTTATTTGCACAGAAATAAACACACTTCAATCACAAAACAATCTGGAGTCAGTCTGTGCTTTCACAAATGTATAATTGCAATAACTATGGAATATAGCAATGTCAATGTAATTGTGCACATACCGATGAAACACAGTTGTAGGGCTGGAGGAAATATAGCAGAGGGCACAAAGTGGGACCCACATCTGTGAAATGGAAAGCCAAAATGACAAGTCAGGGTCCATACACTGAGTGAAAATGACAGACTTATGATAGCTCAAACATTAGTATGAGATGTGGGAGGCAGTGACATCTTCTTACCTGTGTCTCACTGGAAGTATTGCTGGATAACATTGTTTCTGTTGTCGATATCCTCTTCTTCTGCCTCCTCTTCTTCACTGTCCACAGGCTCCACAGCTGCCACAAGACCTCCAGCTGGACCATCCTCCTGCAGAAAAGGCACCTAGCGTCGCAAAGCCAGGTTGTGCAGCATACAGCAGGCCACGATGATCTGGCACACCTTCTTTGGTGAGTAGTAGAGAGAACCACCTGTCATATAGAGGCAACGGAACCTGGCCTTCAGGAGGCCGAAGGTCCGTTCTATCACCCTCCTAGTTCGCCCATGTGCCTCATTGTAGCGTTCCTCTGCCCTTATCCTGGGATTTCTCACTGGGGTCAGTAGCCATGACAGGTTCGGGTAACCAGAGTCACCTGCAAATATTAAGGGACGACTGTTAGACACACACTAACCCTTAGGGACAACCCCATACCCAGACACCTATTCACACTGTATTGGGTCCTTGGCCTCACCTATTAGCCACACCCGGTGCCTCTGGAGTTGTCCCATCACATAAGGGATGCTGCTATTCCTCAAAATGTAGGCGTCATGCACTGAGCCAGGAAACGTGGTATTCACATGGGAGATGTACTGGTCTGCCAAACACACCATCTGCACATTCATAGAATGGTAGCTCTTCTGGTTTCTGTACACCTGTTCACTCCTGCGGGGGGTACCAATGCCACATGTGTCCCATCAATGGCACCAATGACGTTGGGGATATGTCCCAGGGCATAGAAGTCACCTTTCACTGTTGGCAAATCCTCCACCTGAGGGAACACGATGTAGCTGCGCATGTGTTTCAGCACGGCAGACAACACTCTGGACAACACGTTAGAGAACATTGGCTGGGACATCCCTGATGCAATGGCCACTGTTGTTTGAAATGAACCACTTGCCAGGAAATGGATTACTGACAGGACCCGCACTAGAGGGGGTATCCCTGTGGGATGGCGGATAGCTGACATCAGGTCTGGCTCCAACTGGGTACACAGTTCCTGGATTGTTGCACGATCAAGTCTGTATGTGATAATTATGTGTCACTCTTCCATTGTGGACAGGTCCACCAGGGGTCTGTACACCGAAGGATGCCGCCATCTCATCACCTGCCCCAGCAGACGTGCCCTATGGAGGAGAACAGCGAGCAGAGAGTCAGCCAACACTGAGGTATCCCAAAATGTCATTTGCACAAATTTATTAGTACGCAATGTGCCTGTAACTGTATTCCAGGCCTACATAGGTGTGACACAGTTATTATTAATGTCATGTGGCCCCCTGAAATGGCGGCTGCCAGACCTGTAAGTTGGGACAAAGGGATATGAGGTAACTGCGCTGGCGTTCTACACCGTCGCGGTGGGCGGTCGAAGACCGCGGCGCTATTCAGCATTGGTTAACATTGGGCCCTATGGGTCTGAGTGGCCAATGGCGATGTACGCCAGTGGTGACGGTACGCACCGCCGCGGACGTGACCGCCATTTTCCGTCTGTTCACTCACTTGCTACCTGACCTTCAACAGGAGAGGACCTACACTGCAAGTGCTGCTGTGACCTCTGTCTGAAAGCGACAATGGCTCATGTGTCTGAGGAAAGGGATCCTGCCTTCACTTTGGAGGAGATGGAGAGACAGTGAATGGGGGCCTCCCCCAGTACACACAACTGTATGGTCCTCCAGACAAACAGGTAAGTACACTGTGAGCATGATGCATGGCCAATGCCTGTTTTGAGTGGTGTGGATGGAAGATACATGGGAGGGGCTGAGGCCTGCATGTGCAGATGGGGAGTGTATGTGCGTCAGGGCAAGGGTGGGAATGGGGGCAATGAGTATGACGGTCCGGATGGGTAAGTAATGTCCTTTCCCCCTGTACCATACCTCTAGGTCAGTGCCCACCAGAAGAAGGGTATTTGGCGTGCCATCTCCAAGGACATCCGGACCCTGGGGGTCCACCACAGACGGAGCACCCACTGCCAGAAAAGATGGGAGGACCTGCGCCGCTGGAGCAAGAAGACGGCAGAGGCCCAGCTGGGGATGGCGTCCAATGTGTGGGGGGTGCCCATCGCACCATGACCCCCCTGATGTTCCGGATCCTGGCAGTGGCGTATCCGGAGTTGGATGGGTGCTTGAGGGCATCACAGCAGCCACAAGGGGGTGAGTACACTCTCATTCAGCTGACTTTGCGCGCATTACGAGGTGTCTGGGCGGGGGAGGTGGGCAGTGGGTTCCCCTAGGCCATGGTGATCTTGGTAGGCAAGGTCCCTTGTGAGGCAGGCAATGTGGCACCCCAACCCCACTAGTGGTTAGAGCCAGGAGGGTGGGCATGTCCTTCGCCCCAGGCACCTCAGGCCCTGCCCCAGTCAGCCCTGCTGCCCTCAGTGAGGAGGCTATTGACCTCCTGAGATCCCTCACTTTTGGGCAGTCTACCATTCTGAATGCCATCCACGGTGTTGAGAGGCATTTGCAACAAACAAATGCATACCTGGAGGGCATTCATTCTGGCCAGGCAGCCCAACAGAGAGCATTTCAGGCTCTGGCCTCAGCACTGATGGCAGCCATTGTCCCTGTGTCCAGCCTCCCCCCCTCCAACCTCCTCCACACAGACCCAATCCTCTGTACCTCAGCCTGTTCCAAGCACACCATCAGACCAGCATGCACACACATCAACACACAAGAGTGGCTCAGGCAAACATAAGCACCACACAACCCACAAGCACTCACACAAGCATCATACCCATGCACACATACAAACATCCACTTCCTCCACTGTGTATCCCCCTCCTCCACGTCTCCCTCCTCCCTCCCAGTCTCGTCTCCACTCACACCTGCATGCACTACATCCTCAGCCACAACCTCCATCACCAGAATGCCCATCACCACACAGCGCTCACGTGCACTCACCACCCCCCCACCATTCACACATCCCCAGTGTCCTCTGCCAGTGTGTCAGTGAGCCCTCCTCCCAAAGTACACAAACGCAGGCACACACCCACCCAACAGCCATCCACCTCACAACACCCACCAGCCCATGCACCTTCACCCAAATTCAGCATACGTACACCTCCTACAACCACTACCTCCTCCTCCACTCCCAAACCCCCTCCATCTACCCGTCCCAGTGTGTCTAAAAAACTTTTACTGGCTAACATTGACCTCTTCCCTACACCTCCCCCCCGTACTTCCCCTAGGGCCAGGCTTTCCAGGTCCCAGCCCAGCACCTCAGCCACCACATCCCCAGGCAGAGTGGTGTCAGCAACTGCGGGTCATGGAGTGCGCCAACCATCAGGGCTGCCAGTGTGCCACGGAGCGAGTGCAAGGACATTCCTCCACCTGCCAACGTTAAAAAGAAGCCGAAAACACCTGCCACCAAGGGGTCAGTTAAAATGAAAAGGGATAGTGGCAAGACAACTGCGCCACCATCAAAGGTGGGGAAGGGCCAAAAACTGAAGGGCAGGTCTGGAGAGGGCATGGTGGCACAGACTGAGGGACCAGTGTCACACATTCTGTCCACATCCATGCCAACCTGTACGGGGGCGAACACCGCCACCTGCACCGCTACCTGCACCGCCACCTGCACCGCCTCCGGCATGCCTACAGCCGCTGCGACAGTCCCCAGCCTCTTACCCGGTGGGCAGCCGTCCGAAGCTGAAGGAGACATCCAGCTTTCTCCCTCAGCAGGTGCTGACACATACCCCGCCGCCACAGACCCTGCCGCCAGCACCGCCGCCAGCACAGCCGCCACAGACCCCGCCGCCAGCACCACCGCTACAGACCCCGCCACCAGCACCGCTGCCACAGACCCTGCCGTCAGCACCACCGCCACAGACCCTGCCGCCAGCACCGCCGCCACAGACCCCGCAGCCAGCACTGCCGCCACACACCCCGCAGCCAGCACGCCACGAATGACACCGCCGCAAGCACCGCCAGCATCCCTGCGACGTCCTTGGACAGTGGCACCACCGCAGACATGCCTACCATCCCCAGTGGTCAGTCGTACGAGGCTGGTGGTGAGTTCCAGGACCCTGGGCAGCTTCCATGAAGCATTACTGACATCACAGTTGTCACCTGCAGGTGGAAAGCGAAGCTGCAGCAGTGTGGGGTCGCAGCCTCCACGGCATATCATGCTACCTGTACCTCGGCAATCTCGTGACACACACACCCAGGTGAGGGGATTGTACCGGCCACACTGCACGTGGAGCACTCTGGGCACCAAGCCCCCTCCAGAACCAGTGGAGTATCACATCCACTACCTCAGTCCTTGGCAGGATGCAGCACTCTGGGCACAAGGCCCCCTCCAGAACCAGTAGGGTATCACATCCACTACCTCAGTCCTTGGCAGGATGAAGCACTCTGGGCACCAAGCCCCCTCCAGAACCAGTGGAGTATCACATCCACTACCTGAGTCCTTGGCAGGATGAAACACTCTGGGCACCAAGCCCCCTCCAGAACAAGTGGAGACTGTTATCCACTTGAGAGACTGTGGCTTTGCACTCCCCAGGATAAAGCAGTAGGCAAACCACCCACTTGAGAGACTTGAGAGACTGTGGCTTTGCACTCCCCAGGATAAAGCAGTGGACAAACCACCCACTTGAGAGACTGTGGCTTTGCACTCCCCAGGATAAAGCAGTGGGCAACCCACCCACTGGAGAGACTTGAGAGACTGTGGCTTTGCACTCCCCAGGATAAAGCAGTGGGCAAACCACCCACTTGAGAGACTTGAGAGACTGTGGCTTTGCCCTCCCCAGGATTAAGCAGTGGGCATGGAGCCCCCTCGTGCAGCAGTGGCGTCATGCGTTCATCTGGCTGAGGTGCCCCGCTCCCCCTGAGGTGCCTGTTTCATTTCAATCTGATGCCCCTGCAGTGTTCTCTCCGTTTCCAGTCAGGTGTCATGTGTGGGCTTGGCCCATGCATTTTGGGCCCAGTGGTCCACGGACAATGATTGGTGCACTATCCGGACTTGTATAGTTGATGTACATAATTGCGTTTACTGGATTTTGAACTTTGATAATGAGATTTCACATGATTACATTTGTTCAAATCAATTCCTTTTGTCCTTGCGTTCTTCCAGGAGGTGGGGGGTGTATGTGTACTGTTGCTGCATGTATTTGTGTGTATGGTGTTGTGGCGTGGGTTGGGGTGGGGGTGTTGGGTGTTGCGTGTGTGTGTCACTCTCTTTTCCCTCCCCCCTCCCCTGTGTTGTAGGTGCAGTACTCACTGTGGTCGTCGCCGCCGTCGTTGGTGCTCCTGATAGAAGAGGAGGAAGACCATCATCAGCAGTATCTGCAATTTGGGCTCCATGGTGTCCTGGTTCCTCCAGGGGTGTGGAGAGGTGAGTGTTTTTCCTTCTGTGTACTGTTTCCGCCATGTTTTTGTTCGCGTTGGTTCCGCCCCAGAAAAGGTGGAGGACAGGCCTGTTGTAATAGGGTGGGCAGTACATTGGGGATTATTCCAACCCTGGCAGTCCGAGACCGCCAGGGTAGGGGACGGAGGAAGCACCGCCAACAGGCTGGCGGTGCTTCTGGGGCTATTCTGACCGCGGCGGTAAAGCCGCGGTCAGAAAAGGGAAGCCACTGCCCCTGTGAATCCTCCACTGCGGCGCTGCAAGCAGCGCCGCCATGGGGATTCCAACCCCCTTCCAGCCAGCCTGGTTCTGGCGGTTTTCACCGCCAGAACCTGGCTGGCGGGACCGGGTGTCGTGGGGCCCCTGGGGGCCCCTGCAGTGCCCATGCCACTGGCATGGGCACTGCAGGGGCCCCCTAACAGGGCCCCACATTGATTTTCAGTGTCTGCTTGGCAGACACTGAAAATCGTGACGGGTGCAACTGCACCCGTCGCACACCAGCAACTCCGCCGGCTCCATTCGGAGCCGGCTTCCTCGTTGCTGGTGCTTTCCCGCTGGGCGGGCGGCCTTTTGGCGGTCGCCCGCCAGCCCAGCGGGAAAGACAGAATGACCGCTGCGGTCTTTTGACTGCGGTACGGTCTTCTGGCGGTTCCCGGCAGGCGGGCGGCGACCGCTGCCCGCCAAGGTAGGAATGACCGCCATTGTCTTCCGCCTGTCTGTTGGCAGTGTCCGCTGCGCTGCTTGTTTGTACTGCTGTGGCGGTCGGAGTGTTAAAGTAGCTGTCTATGTTTCCACCATGGTCGTAATCCCAGTTTGTTTTCCGCCGGCCTGTTTGCGGTATTACCGCCGCTTTAACACCGACCAGGGTTGTAATGAGGGCCTATGTCCCATTCCTGCAGAAGGAGGAGGCTGGAGATGCCCGT
This sequence comes from Pleurodeles waltl, assembly GCF_031143425.1. NCBI lineage: Eukaryota > Metazoa > Chordata > Amphibia > Caudata > Salamandridae > Pleurodeles > Pleurodeles waltl. Next base: position 69,804,630 of record NC_090438.1, read on the forward strand.
GTGCCAGCAGTGGACCCTGTGGACAGTGAGGATGAGGAGGATGAGGATGAGGGCAACAGAACATCAGTGATCAGACATACTTCCAATGACACACAGGTAGGACAGTGTTACTTCACATTTCAATGACATTTGTTTGAATTTCTGAGGCATGGGCACACTGATATTTCCCACCCCTATGCCCACTTACTGTTCCCTCTGACAATTCATTTTGCAGATGTTGGTGACCTCACATATACTGCTGGTGTGATCACCGCAGCCAGCTACAGGTCATTATTCTATGCTAATTTTCTGTACTGTTGAATTGCAATGTTTGTACCTTTTTCAATGAATACATAATTGATATACATGACATACTCCAAACTTCTTTTTTTCCAAGGCTATTTATTGAAATGTTAATATATAGAGGGGCAAGCGGAATGGGATGGGGTGATGATGGAGGAAAGCCCAGGGTATTGTTCCAGTCTGTTTGTAGCACAGGTGCATTGTCCAAGGGGACATAGGAAGGGGAGCAATGGCAGTTCAAGGTGGACAGGGTGACAGAGTGGGACACAAGGGTGACAATCAGGAGAGTCTCATTTCCTGGCGGGGGTCTTGGCAAGTGTCTCTGGCTTCTGTCTGGATCGCAGGGCACGTTTGCGGGGTGGTTCTCCTTCTGCAGGGGGAAGGGTGCTGGTGGCCTGTGAGTCCTGTGTCGGGCCTCCTGTCCACTAGCGGTAGTGGAGGTGGAATGCTGTTCGGATGTTTGGCTAGTGGCAGGGGCCCGCTGTTGTGTGACTCCTTCCCTCATAATATTGGCCATGTCTGCCAGCCCCCCTGCTATGGAGATCAGGGTGTTGTTGATGGCCTGCAAGTCCTCCTTGATCCCCTGGTACTGTCCCTCCTGCAGCCGCCTGTTCTCCTGCTAATTGTCCAGGATCTGGCCCATCATGTCCTGGGAATGTTGATAGGCTTCCAGGATCTCTGCAAGTGCCTCCTGGAGAGTTGGTTCCCTGGGCCTGTCTCCCCCCTGGCATACAGCACTCCTCCAGGTTCCCTGTTGGTCTGTGCCTCTGTCCCCTGAACCGTGTGCCCACTGCCACTGACCCCAAGTCCCTGATTGTCTTGGGTATGAGGTGTGGCCAGGGGTCCCTGTAGAGGTGGACACACTGCTGATTGACGAGTCCTGTGGATAGAGGTGTGGGTACGCTGGGTGGGTGCTGTGGTGGTGTTTCGTGACAGGGGAGGCTCTGTAGTGGTGTGTGACTGGGCCTGGGTGACCGGCTGTCCATAGGTCCCTGATGGGCCAGGTTGGTCATCCACATCCTGAAGACCAGAGTTGCTGTCATCACTGTGGGCCTCTTCTGTTGGGGGACTGGATATTGCTTGCACCTCCTATCTGCTGAGATTGGCTGGGGTACCTGTGGAGATGTAAATGATGTGTTATGGTTTCTGTGTCTGACATAATGTGCATCTGTGGCTTGCCCTCTTTGGATGTGTTTGCCCTGGCAGCTTTCACTTGTGTATGTTGGCGTATGGTGGGATGATTAGTTCTCTATGGTGTGCATGTTTTAGTGATGAGTGTCCATGCAGGGCTGTGAGGGATGTCCATGCATTGGTAGAGCATGCAGGGCTTGGCATTGGGATGAGTGAGATGTGATGGTGGGTGTGTGGGAAGTGGTAGAGTGATGGGAGTGAAGGTGAGGGTGGGGGTATGTGATGGCATGCAGCTAGGGGGGTGATAGTAGTAGAGAGTTGACTTACCATAGTCCAGTTCTCCTCCTACTCCGGCCAGGCCATCAGGATGCAGGATTGCCAAGACTTACTCCTCTCATGCTGTGAGTTGTGGAGGAGGAGGTGGGGATCCACCACCAGTCCTCTGTACATCAAGCTGTTGCCTTGCTGAAATGGAACGTACCTTCCCCCGTAGGTCATTCCACCTCTTCCTGATGTCATCCCTAGTTCTTGGGTGCTGTCCCACGGCGTTGACCCTATCCACGATTCTCCACCATACCCTTCCTAGCTATCAATATCTGCTGCACCTGTGCTCCAAATAGCTGTGGCTCTACCCTGATGATTTCCTCCACCATGACCCTTAGCTCCTCCTCTGTGAAACGGGGGTGTCTCTGTGGTGCCATTTGTGTTGTGTGAGGGTGTAGGTGAGGGTGTGTTGGGTAATGTGTTGGGGTGTGAGATGTGGTGTGCGTGAGAGGTGTTACGGTGTGTATAGTGTGCTCCTCTGGTTGTGTCTGTGGTCTTGATGTCTCTCTGCTGGCAATGGTTTGGAGTGGTAAAGGGTTGTGGGTAATCTGGGTGTGTGTTTTATAGTGGTGTGGGTGTGTGGGTATGGTGTGTATGGGTGGCAGGTGTGTGTTGTTTGAATTTTCCAATGTGGTTTTGTTTTGTCTGTGTGTGTCTATTTTGAGCGCAGCGGTATGTACTGCCAATGGTTTACCGCAATTGAATGTCTGCCGTGGTGATCCGTGGGTCATAATGTGGTGGACGTTGTTCTGTTGGCGTAACGGTGTGGTTTTGGATACTCCCAGTTTATCACTGACCTTTGGTGTGGCGGATTTGTGTATGTGGCTGAATACCGTCGGATTGGTGTGTGTGTGACATAATTTGGTGAACGGATATCCGCCGCGGTAAGTTGGAGGCAGTCAGCATGGTGGTAAGTGGGATTTACCACCAATGTCATAATGAGGGCCTAAGTGATTTGCCAATAATCTTTGGATGCTTGAAGCTGAGGGTGGGATTTAAACTTGGCTTTCCAGTTACAAAGTAAGCGGCTATAGCCACATGGCAGAATCCCCTCATCAAGGACAAGGGGACCATTTTGGCTGACATTTAACTGGCTTTCAACCATGATGTCGCTGCAGGCCTCATCATGGTTAGCTCATAACCAGGGAACTCCCTTTGGCTATAATCAGTCAATCACCCCTAAGGAAAGTGGCTAAATAGCCATTTTTCCAAATGCAAACTGTTGTGGGATATTGTCCCTTCCTCTACACCAGATCACCTTGGAGTCCTTCTTTCCTGCATCAAGTTCTGCAATGGCATTTTTCAAAGACTTTGTTGACAAAATACGATTCAAGCTCCAAGTGGAACAGATCTACGCACCCCGTCTCTTTTGGGTTTGAAAGGACATACACATCAGGCTATACAGGTGATACACCACCAGCAACAAGCAGAGAGGCTGAATTCAAATCAATGTGGCCCCTGTTATAAAAACGTGTGAACCTGCAAGTTCAGGTTTAATCTCTTGCATGGGTGGAGATTTACACATTTTTGGAACTTATCAAATCAAATCAAATCATTAACATTTATAAAGCGCGCTACTCACCCGTGCGGGTCTCAAGGCGCTAGGGGAAAAAAGGGGGGGGTTAACGCTGCTCAAACAGCCAGGTCTTTAGGAGTCTCCGGAAAGCGGAGTGGTCCTGGGTGGTCCTGAGGCTGGTGGGGAGGGAGTTCCAGGTCTTGGCCGCCAGGAAGGAGAAAGATCTCCCACCCGCCATGGAGCGGCGGATGCGAGGGACAGCAGCAAGTGCGAGGCCAGAGGAGCGCAGGTGGCGGGTGGGGACGTAGAAGCTGAGGCGTCTGTTGAGGTATTCCGGTCCCTTGTCGTGGAGGGCTTTGTGTGCGTGGGTGAGAAGTCGGAAGGTGATCCTTTTGCTGACTGGGAGCCAATGCAGGTGTCTCAGGTGTGCGGAGATGTGGCTGCTGCGGGGTACGTCTAGGATGAGGCGGGCTGAGGCGTTTTGAATGCGTTGCAGGCGATTTTGGAGTCTGGCTGTGGTCCCGGCGTAGAGGGTGTTGCCGTAGTCCAGGCGGCTCGTGACGAGGGCGTGGGTCACGGTTTTTCTGGTGTCGGCGGGGATCCAGCGGAAGATCTTACGGAGCATGCGGAGGGTGAGGAAGCAGGCGGAGGACACGGCGTTGACTTGCTTACTCATGGTGAGAAGAGGGTCCAAGATGAAGCCGAGGTTGCGGGCGTGGTCTGTGGGGGTCGGTGCGGTGCCGAGGGCCGTGGGCCACCAGGAGTCGTCCCAGGCGGACGGGGTGTTGCTGAGGATGAGGACTTCCGTTTTTTCAGAGTTCAGCTTTAGGCGGCTGAGCCTCATCCAATCTGCGACGTCCTTCATACCCTCTTGTAGGTTGGTCTTGGCGCTGGCGGGGTCCTTGGTGAGGGAGAGTATAAGTTGGGTGTCGTCGGCGTCACTTAGAAACGTTTTCAAGAGTACTTCTAGACACCTTTGACAGTCACAGCTTTCCAGGTGTACTCCTGGACAGGTTTTGTGAACTTTCTTAATACATACTTGTGAAGGCAGCTCCTTCCGCACAATTCTGACATTGTGGTCAATTGTGCATGCAAGAATGCCATCCCGTTAGGGCAATTGTACTTTTTCACGTTTTGGTCCACAGGTAAAAAAAAATATCTTTTGTACAAATCTCTTCCCAACGATGGGCCCCCACCCATTTTCACTTACAATTTCCAACCTGTAAATGGATTTTTTTTGTCATTGAGGGCAAATCACCAATTCTTTCCTTGATGAGATGGCTCATTGAGAAGGTCCACAGATGCCAGACCGTGAGCCTTCTCAAATATTTAGGTTATTCCAATATGGCATGCTCACTCCTCACCTCTAGGAGGACATTTGTTCATGCGTAATATCAAACCATACTACAGTAACATTGCAAACAAGTAAATCCCTTTAAAATGTTGCACATTTTAAAAGCAAGCATGAACTCATAAATCAAACAATTTGTACATGCAAATTTAATTTACCCATGAAACTGACTTTCACTTCATATTGCAATAGAATCTGATGCTCTGTATCAAAATGAGCAGAAGCCTATGGCCAGTTTCCAAGGCAGTCTATCACTCTACACAGTACGCTGGCCATATTTTGGCCAAATTACAAGTAAGTTTTAGTGCCAAGGCTCAGCACTCTCCCAAATCCACTGTCTTCAGCTTTAACATTAAATGTGTCTCAAAGATAAGCACATGTATACTTCTAGTCTTCCAAGCAATTGATCTAGTGTGTAGTTTGTACTTCTGAATATCGACCCCTACAATATCATTATATAAGAGGACAGAATATGTAGGGACAAAATTTCGAAATGAAAGTGCACATAGGGAAGTATAGATTTATGCTTCCTAACTCCACATCTGCATAGATTGAATATATATGCATATGTGTTGAGTAAGAGATTTTTCGATATTCTTTCCTCGATATTCGGTCACCTCGATATTCAGGGGTCGATATTCAGAGTGCCCACTGAGCGCAAACATAGAGAGTTCCATCAAGAAGTTAGCTCTAACTTTCCTACTCTAGCCCTCTGAGGGTCTCATTTACAAGGCCCATGGCGCACGGCGATGGTGGGAAACGGCAGAAATGCACCAAATCTACAAGATGCAGCACATTTCTGTCCTTTCCCCCTGCATTGGTGCACAAATTGATGCTATGCACCAATGCAGGCATCCTTGCACCAGGGGGCAAGGGTGTCCGCATTGTGGGGATGACTGTTTTGTGCAGGAAGGTACACCTCCCTGCACAAAAACAATCGCACAAGGTGTTTTCCACATTCTGTGTATGCTGCAGAATGCAGCACACAGAAAGACAGAAAATCGGGGAGAAGTGAAGATATTTCTCCCTGTTGTGTCACTCTTATGCCATCCCTGAGGTGGCATAGGAGTGTGACGCATTCCCAGACTTGTAAATCTTAGAATACGTCAGACTCCTATGCATTCCATGAGTGTTGTGTGGGAACACCCCAAGCAACACTCATGTAACGCCCCTTTCACACAGTGTTATGCGTGAAGGGGGTCCGTATATACAGGCCGATGAAAAGCCACACAAGGTGGCTTTGCGTGGCCTAGTAAATGTAAGCTGGCACACTGTGCCACCAGAGCGTAAAAAAAGACGCTCCAGTGGTGCAGTGTGACGCGGGCCTCATAAATGAGATGTAGAAAAAAACAACCAATTAAATACAAAGATAAATGTAAAGGGAAGAACAATAATAGCTCAAGAAGAAAAGTAGGGGAGCTGAGGCCCACCCTCAAGAATACAATATCACTGTTGTATTGGTAGTACCTGTCTCATTCATCTTATATTCAAAAGTTTTACATTTCTTTGGCACATTGTTTTCTCTCCATCTCTCTGTGCTCTGACTTCCAGAAGTGAGTCTGGAGCATCCTGAAGCTCTGGCTTGGAAGACTATCTGGTTCCACCACTGGTTACTCACGTCCGCTGCCAAGACCTGCAACATCCAGACACCCGGTTCCCTAGTCTGTTAATTCTTTCCAACTCTTTCCTAAACATACCCTCAATGGTTCTGAACTCTCCAATCTCACCCCGCTTCCTCAAACCCAACAGATGTTGCAGTTCCTTAGCCCAGTTTCGAGGGGATGAGAGTGCTCGAGCCTTGGACAATACATGATTTAGAGCTGCTACGTGCTATAATGTTCAATGTTTTCTAGGAACTGGTGGCTCAAGAAACGTTCTGGGTTTCCTTTTGTAAGGCGGTGATTCAGTCTTGAGAATCTGTGCACACGGTTACGATGCTCCGGTGCACGGAGAAGCGACTTCCTGCTTCGCTCCGTGCTCAAATGTTGCTGCAAGATCACCCTGATCCCTACGGCACACCCGACTTCGTGAACAACAACACACCTCTTCAAACACAGACCATAAAACCCACACTCGACCATCCACACAGAGAAGTCAATACAGAACAAATTGCATAGAATCCTAGGTCTTCAGTACCTGCTGGGTGGAATAGGGTGGGGTATTTGCCAAACATGGTAAATAGATTAGCCAGGGTTGAGATATTTAACGAGTGTTAAACATATCCCCTATTTCGAATTTTCAATTTGAAAATTAAATATAATTTGCAGAATCTCTATATAACATACCAAATTCCAAAGTTTTTAACTTTTTTCCTGGTCTTTTCCACCGATCAGTTTCGGCAAGTTTGACCTCTTGTACTCTATCAGAGGAAAATACCAGCTATGTGATTCTTATTACACAATTCATAATTACAATCAGTATACAAATTCTTAAACACTGAACTAAAGCTAAATTGTAATCCCTGTGAAAACACTCTTTGCACAGAGTTTAGAATGTATCCCTAAACCTGTAGTGAGGACCATAGTGGATAAAAAGTTGAGCCGGGCTCCTACTCGCCTACATCCCCCGCATCGGAAAGGGCAGAGCTGACATGCTTGTCTTCTCGTACCTGGCTCCCAAAGCCTGGATCGATTCCCCCATCAACACGAGCTGCTAGCTTGGTACTTGAATTTCACATGAAACAGAACACATGGCTATTCCAATAGGTCCCAGACAGGACTGCACCATCCTTTTTTAGGTGCCAGGATGCCCTCCTGGGTGAGATATATAATTGCACACAAAATAACATAAAATAAATAGACATGTAATTTAGGGCCTGATTTACAGTTTGGCAGATGAGGTTACTCCATCATAAACCTATGGAATAGCTCATCCACCGTATTATGGTTCCATTAATTCCTATGAGAATCGTAATATGGCGGACGGGACATCCGTCACGTTGGTGACGAGTAACCACTCTGCCAAACTTTAAATCAGGACCCATGTCTAACATCTATTGCTTTATTCAAGGCTTACCCAAAAGGTTTCAGCAAGATGATTGCAGATTTTTTTTTAACCTCACTCATCACCTGAAAACTTCCCACTTAGGCAACATTATGAAATCACACTCTACTTGTCATTCACACTGAATCCTCACTTGTCTGTCAGTAAAGCACTTTAGGTCGTCCTCCTGTGTTTAAGGCACCAACTAATTCTGCAATATAACACTCTTCAAGCGTTAGAAGTGAGAGATGCGTCACTGGCAATTCTTTTTTAGGTGGACATTCTGTGTCGTCTTCCTGACTCGGGCCCGATTCACAGACGTAAAGTTAGACCAATAGCCTAATTTAAACCAAATGTTTAATTTTACTACTTTTCAGTATTCATAAAGGGACTTACGAGTAGTATCTTTATGTTTGTTGATGTTCCACACTTGAAGCAGAGTTTCAGCACTTGGGGAAGAAACTCAGAACTTGGGGCAGAACCTCTGCTCTTGGGGCAGAACCTCAACACTTGAGGTGGAACCTCCGCTCTTTGGGCTGAACCCCAGCACTTGGGGTTGGGAATGTGTAAATACACATATCTGCAGACAATTAAGGCCACCTACAACCCATGCACTGCAAACCACATAAAAGCAGCACACATCCAAGTCTCTGTTTTTTCCAAACACATACATCACCTGACTGTTCTACACCTTGCCTTGCCCATCTGCCAAGTATCAGCATGTTGAATGTCAGGAGGAAGACACAAAATGTGTAGTGAAGAACTAGAAAAACCTCCATGATCTACCTCCATACCTCACCAGTGCAACACAGAAGACAGCCCTTAGGCAACAACTAGCTAGTGCAGTTATTGCATTGGGGGAGGACATCTGGATCATCACAGACATCAGACAGAAGTGGCAGGATGAGAGGAAATGGGTGAAGACGAAGTTCACTACGATAGAGGTGGCCAGAGCTCTCCCTGGTGGACAAACTGGAACCAGTCTATGACCGGCCGCCAGGGCCACCGACCACGGGAGCACCGCCAACAGGCTGGCGGTGCTCCAACGAGCATTCTGACCGCGGCGGTTCAGCCGCGGTCAGAAGCGGAAAGTCAGCGGTCTCCCGCTGACTTTCCGCTGCTCGTTTGAATCCTCCATGGCTGCGGAGCGCGCTCCGCAGCCATGAGGATTCTGACCCCCCCTACCGCCATCCTGTTCATGGCGGGAAAGCCGCCATGAACAGGATGGCGGTAGGGGGGGTCGCGGGGCCCCCGTAAGAGGGCCCCGCAAAGTATTTCAGTGTCTGCCTTGCAGACACTGAAATACGCGACGGGTGCCACTGCACCCGTCGCACCTTCCCACTCCGCCGGCTCGATTACGAGCCGGCATCCTCGTGGGAAGGTCGTTTTCCCCTGGGCTGGCAGGCGGTTTTTCAGCAACCGCCCGCCAGCCCAGGGGAAAACTTGTAATACCCGCCGCGGTCTTTTGACCGCGGCGTGGTATTTTGGACGGCGGCATCCTGGCGGGCGGCCTCCGCCGCCCGCCAGGATCATAATGAGGCCCTATGTCTTCCACCACTTGAGAATGGGCTGCCTGTGACTGATAACCTTATTGTGGTGTTAGGTGAGATATGACGGTTAGAAAATGGGCCCGATCCAAAAAGAATCTCTGCAAGGAGAAAATGCAGTGCCGAGATTTCCCCATGAGTGCGTAGCCTCTGCCACAACTGTGGAGGCTCTTTGTGAAATAGGCCAATAACCTAATTAGAATTTCTTTTGAATATGAAATGCAATTGTGACTATGGCTTCAAGTTTGTGCAAATATTCATTGTGAATTCTACTCTCATGTCTATATCACACTACAAGTCCCAGAATACTAAGTACTGCAAATTTTAACTTTCGATTTCTTCCTCAGAAACAGTTGAACGTCTCTGCTGTAGATTTAAATGAAGTTTTGTAACTGACACATGAAATGGTGCATGAAGTTGTAAACATCATAGTTGCATTGTAAATGTAATTAAAAAAGCTATGTTAAAGGATAAGGTGCACCCCACATGCCGCAACAAGAGCCAACTAGCTATACTAAGGGACCAACTTAGAATCCATTGGTAGAATAGGGCGGCGCAAGCCCTCCTATCAGTTAAACGGTGCAAGTACGAGGGAGGCAATAACACTGGTTCCTTATTGGTGTGCCAACTGTGCCAGGCACAATTAAAGGCACCATTGACAAACTTCGCTCGCCAGAAGGAGACTGAATCAACAAGGAATGAGACAAATGTCAAGCATTCCAAACTTTTTATGGACACCTATACACAGGTGAGGAGGTCCCACAAGCGTTAATAGATGACTACCTGGCTGCCTGTGATTGGGAGTGTAGGAGTCTGGCCTGGTTTGTAGTGGGTACCAGAGGAACTTACACTATATACCAGATCCAGTTATACTTTATCAGTGTATGTAGTCAGTGTCTAGAAGCCAGGGCTCTCTAGTGGTAGTATGGATGAGCAGCTAGGAGACATGCAAAGCTCATGCAATATATCTGTAGTCACACAGTACTTACACATGAAAGAGAATACTCAGCGGTACAAAAATAAAGGTACTTGTTTTTGGTGAAACACTTGTTAAATATACCTTAGAGAATAAACTCCCTTAGGAGGTAAGTAATATACACAATATATACTCTAGTATCCAAAAACAGGTAAGAAAACAGTTAGAAAACAGTGAAAATAGTAAAAATTACAATAGTAAGAAATAGGCCTGGGGGAACACAAATCATGTACTAAGAAAGTGGAATGCGAAAGTTGGTTTCCCACCTAGGCAAGTGTAGTGTGTAGAGGGGCACTGTGAGTATGAGAAAGCACCAAAGGTAAGTAGCAGAACTCACCCCAGAGCCCAGGAAAGCAGGAGTAAATCACAGGTACTTTCATACTACACAGAAGAAAACAAGAAAAAACATATTGCAAGAACCAGAAGAGACTGCAAGACACCAACAGTGGATTCCTTGACCTGAAGACCTGTAGAAGAAGGGGACCAAGTCCAAGAAGCTTAGAAGAGTCCAGGAAGAACAGAAGCCTTTGCTAACCCAGATGAAGGTGCAAAAGTGGAACCACAGGTGAAGAATAACAGTCGGTACTGCACCCAAGAAGATGGATGTGGGTTCCTGGATGATGCAGGTGGTGTCCCATGCCGGATGGAAGATTGCAGTCTGGTTTGCATTGCTGGATTCCGCCAACAAGCCTTGGCACACGCAAAGCTTGCGGTTAGAGGAAAATGGTGCTGCCCGGGACCAGGAAGGACCAGGTCGAATCTACCCAGGAGGGAGAGTCAGAGGGAGCCCTCAGCAGTCCAGAGAGCCCTCAGAAGACCAGGCAGCGTGACTAGGAGTCCCACAAGACGACGACAAAGAAGGTGCAAATGGAAGCCCACGCAGCACTATATCAAAGGGTCCCATGCCGCCAGAGAACCTCGCCGGAAGCTGTGTGTTGCAAGAGGGAGTGCTGGGGGCCAGAGCTGTGCTCTGCACAAAGAACTTGGGCATGGGGAGGCAAGCTCTTACCTCCACCAAAGTTGGACAGCTGGACGTCAGGGCTGTCAGGACCACTTCAGTCTGCCACCCATGTTGCTGGATCCATGCAATTCACCAGGAGAGGGGACCCAAGCCACCGGTCATCGATGCAGAGGGTACCTGCTGGAGCAGGGAAGTGATACCTTCACTTCTAGGGAGATTCCTTCACTCATCTGGTGCAGGCTGAAGACTGGATGCCCTCTGAGGATGCACGACGGGGAAAAAGTTGCAGTTGCTAGCAGGAGCTGAAGATACAGTGTCGCCGAAGTCGTCCTGGCTTCTTTGTTGCAGTTTTGTAGAGTTCCTGGATGTCCAGGTGCAGTTTTTTCAGTGAGAAGGTGAAGTAAAGGATGCAGAAGATTCCTGCTGGAGTCTTACAATCCGAATCTGAAGAACCACCCAAAGGAGAGACCCTAAATAGCCCTGAAAGGGTGTTTGGTCACGTAAACAGGTAAGCACCTATCAGGGGAGGGCTCTGACGTCACCTGCTGGCACTGGCCACTCAGATGGTCCCAGACTTCCCTGCCCATCCTGAAAACAAGATGGCAGAACCCAGTGACCCTCTGGAGGAGCTCTGAGCACCACCACTGGGGTGGTGATGGACAGGGGAGTGGTCACACCCCTTTCCTTTGTCCAGTTTCGCGCCAGAGCAGGGATTGGGGGTCTCTGAACCTGTGTAGACTGGATTATGCAAGGAGGGCACCAAATGTGCCCTTCAAAGCATTTCCAGGGGCTTGGAGAGCCTACCCCTCCCAAGCCTGTAACACCTATTTCCAAAGTGAGAGGGTGTAACACTCCTCTCCCAAAGGGAATCCTTTGTTTCTGCCTTCCTGAGATCGAGCTGTACAAGCAGCAGGAGGGCAGAAACGTGTCTGAGGGATGGCAGCAGATGGGGCTGCCTGGGAAACCTCAGAAGGCTGGTATGGCAATACTGGGGGTCCTCTAAGGAGCCCCAAGAGTGCATGGAATCATACAACCAATGTTTGGGAAAGCCTTGGGGTATGATTCCAACATGTTTGATACCAAACATGCCCATTTTCGGAGTTACCATTATGTAGCTAGGTAGTGACCTATGTCTAGTACACGTATAAAATGGCGCACTCGCACTCAACGAAGTTTGGGAAAATGGTCCTGGATGACATGGGGGCACCTCTGCTAGTGCAGAGGTGCCCTCACCCCAGGTACTCTGCACCTAGTCTTCAGGGCTCGGAGGCCTGACATATAGGTGACTTATGAGTGACCTAGTGCAGTAAATGGCAGTGAAAGGGTGCATGCACCATTTCACACAGACTGCAATGGCAGTCCTGTAGAAGCCTCTGTATGGGCTCCCTATGGGCGGCAAAAGAAATTCTGAAGCCCATAGGGATCCCCTGTAATCCCAATGCCCTGGGTAATTAGGTACCATATACTAGGGACGTATAAGGGGTGACCAGTGTGCCAAATTGGGATGAAATACTGGGTTACCAGTATGCAGTGACAAAATTTAGAGGAGAGAGAGAGCCTAAGCACTGGGGTCCTGGTTAGCAGGATCCCAGTGACACAGTCAAACACACTGACATTCAGGCAGAAATTGGGGGTAACATGCCACAAAGATGGTATTTCCCTACAGAGAGCCTCTCCACCCTTGTCGTGTAACTGAACTCGACATAACCATCTCGCTTGATGAGATCGCTAAAGACTTGCAGGACTTACCATTTGGGAAGACTCCAGGGCCGGACAGCCTACTGGTTAGCTTCTACAGATTGTTCTTCCCCAAGCTGGAGGACTTCCTTCTCTGCCTTTTCAACTCCTTCACCCAAAGCACATGCCTTACCCCTACCATGACAGCAGCTGAGATTTCGATAATTCCTAAGCCGGGCAAAGATCCCATCCTCTGCCAGTCACATCGCCCAATAGCACTGCTTAACACGGACCTAAAGCTTTTCACCAAAATCTTAGCCATGCAACTGGAGTGCTTCCTCCTCAGCCTCATAGGCCCTGACCAGGTGGGGTTCATACACAATAGGAAAGGAGCAATCAATGTCAGACGGGTTGCACATCTTGTGGAAAAGGCCCACTGCTACCATTTGATGGCCTGCCTCCTGTCATTTGACGCGGAAAAGCCTTTGACAGGGTTAATTGGTCCTTCTTTAGATCAGTCCTCCTGAAGACTGGGATGGGTCCCAACTTGCTTTTCAAGATCATGGCATCCTATACTGCCCTGTCAGCCACGATCCGGGTTAATGGCCACTGCACAGCCTCCATTCGCATTGGACGGGACACCAGGCAGGGGTGTCCATTGCCATCCTTGTTATTTGCTCTGGCAGTAGAACCACTAGCCATCACTTTCAGTCGAACGAAGGATGGAGGTGGTGGGTGTCCCTTTTGGCGGGCCCATTTGGCGGGCAAATTCATAAAGTTAGCCACTTCGTGGAGGACCTACTCTTCACCCTCACCCAATTGTCTGTTTTTCTACCTGCAGTTGTACAGGCTCTGGCCTCAAAGTATATATGTCCAAGTCATCTGTGCTAAACATCACAATTCCAAAGCAAGATGTACCCCGCTTGCAGGGCTTTGCACCCTTCTGGTGGGCACCTGATACGATACGATGCCTAGGTCTTAACTTTACATCTACCCTAGCTACATGGACAGCCGCAAATTGGTACCCCATCCGGAGGGGCATCCTAGAAGACCTCCATCAATGGTGGTCACTTTACATCTCGTGGCTAGGTCAGATCATTGTGATTAAGATGAATGTCTTACTGAGGGTTCTATTCCTATTCCAAACCCTGCCTACACCCATCCCACATGTGCATATTAATCAAATGCAGAGGGACAACTGCTCCTTTATTTGGAACAGGAAACATCCTAGAGTCTCAACAATGCTTCTGATGCAATCCCACAATTGTGGGGTCTTTGTTTGCCCCAACCTCTTAGAGTAGTGGTTCCCAATCTGTGGTCCACGAACCCAGGGGTCCATGACACATTCTCAAGGGGTCCACAGGCCTGGAGTGGCAGGATAGCATGACAGAAACATGTGCATGTTTTTGTATGTATTACTTAATTTGTGCTGCAGATTTAAAAGCACTGCAAAGTTCCTTGTACACGCAGCAGCTTTCCGACAAAAATAAATGTGTCAATATAACTCTTGTGATTAATGTACCTGCAGTTGAGAGATGGTAGTTTTGTATAGTGGCAGTTTTGACTCATCTAAGGATACTGCAGATGGTTAATGTGCCTGCTGCACAGAACATGTATCATGCAAATAACAGTATTTTATGTGAAATGCTCAGTGGATTACCTGCTTTTGTCACAGAGAATCTCTTGTCACTGTGCAGGTCATAAGTTACAATCATAATCTAGCACAGTGAGCTATGAACTGCCATCAAAGAGCTGCATGCAAACTGCATTGCACAAATTAGATGTTTTTTCCCAGTCTTTCATTATCCTTATGCTGCTAAAAAAGGTTGCTAGCATAGAAATACATTCTTATTATTAAAGTCAATGCTAACCATTGTATCATGCTCTGAATCCTGAGTTTGTGCTTCTCCAGACCAGCACTCTTAGAAAATGCCTGCCAGTGTGGATGACATGTGAACCCTACACCTTGTAGTCCCCTATAAAGAGCTCCCACACCCTACACTGGTATGAGAGGTGCTATAGAACAAATGAATTACATGTAACACAGAGGCTATGGAGAGATAACTTAATTTCCCCACCACTTATTTATGTGAAAAAGCTTTCTCAGATCTTATGTACCTAAAAAATAAAAACAGAAATCGCTTGGGAAACGTAGAATCTGACCTGAGGAGTCAGCTTTCCTAAATAAAACCAAACACTGAAAAGCTAGTCGCAGATATGCAGTGCCAACCTTCCCATTAAACTTTTTCAATGTTTGCATGTTTTTCAATATCAAATAATGATATCTATTGTAAATCGAATAATTGGTATGTACTTGTAGTTTGTATTTATTGCAAATTACTGTTTTAAGGTTTGAAATTTAAATCATAAAATTCCTTGGGGTCCCCGGCTTCCAGTAGTGATTCAGAGAGGGTCCTCAGGAGTTAAAAAGTTGGGAACCACTGTCTTAAAGTATTACTGGGCAGCTCATCTCTGTTACATCTTTGCCTGGATGGCAAGCAAGAGCGAACGCTGCTGGTTTCACATTGACCAGGCCGTGCGAAGGACTGCAGGACTATATGAGATCTCTTCACATACACTGTCCTGAAAACCTTTGCTCAATGTAAAGAAGAATTTGGCCTCCAGGACATGACCCAACTGCAATACCTACAACTTAGCCACTGGGTGCTCCACCCCACTATCTACCCTGCAGCCATCCGCCTTTTTACCCCGTTCGAGACGCTGGCACAAGCCTATGATGGCTTGAAAGGGCTTATCTCTAACACCCACCCGGCACGTCAATGCTCAACCCTCCTTAATCCCATACCATACCAAATTGCATGGAATTGGGAAGCGGACTACAAGATCTCTTTCAAGCAATGGGAAACACTTTGGGGAAATATTCCCAAAATCTACAGCAGCCTCTCTCTTTGAGAAATAACTTATTAATTATTGTATCAGTGGTATTACATCCCTTCCTGGCTGGCAAGCATCTAATTGGGGACATCCGCCCTGTGCTGACGATGCAAATGGGGCTGAGGTGACCTTTGCCATATTTGGTGGTGTTGCTCCTTGATCACGTCATTTTGGAAAGAAGTCCTTAGCCATATTCACAGCCACATACCGCACAGTAGTGTTGGGCCTTCACCCGACTTCACTGACCGCTATGACACATGCAGAATGGACACCTATTAGCTCCATGCTCCATGGAGCCAAACAACTGATTGCACTGGCATGGAACCAGACAACCCTTTTGTCCATCACACAGTGGTTCATACGTCTATGACATGTATTAGCCATGGAATAACTTTCCCACACACTGTCAAGGACAGAGTCCAATTTCCAACTAATTTGGTGCCCGCTGATTCTCTGTCTGTCACGATTGGGGTTCTCAAGCTTTAATCCACCCAGCTGTTTATTTAACCACCTTGGCTCTGCCATTACTTTCAGGACTCGCCACTTCCCACAACCTTCAGCTCCTGTAGGGACCTATTGACCCCACTGACACTACTGGTATCCATGGCCCCTTTCTTCCCCCTATCCGGCAATGCTTCAGAATGGGACCTGTGCTCTTTCCCCCACCTTTGCTTCCCTCTTCCTTTTTCCTTACCTTATTGCTTTTTTCATATGTACTGGAAGTATACTTACTGCTATATGACGTTTAATACTCTCTTCACTAATTTGATATGACACACTCATTGCAGCCTACGAGCACGGAGTGAATGATCACTGGTTGGTTTAAACAGTATACCTTTAGTCACTACACAAGTTGTTCTTAACATATGTTCCTAACTGTTTACTTCTGCACAACATATCGCTCTTATATGATACTTTATGATGTTGTTTTTTGACTGCATACTGTGATCACTTGCTTACTGTAAAAACCCAAGAAAGAGAATTACAAAAAAAGCTATGTTAAAAGTTGTACACAATCATAATATGTTGTATTTGTGTGCTAACTTCTTCCTTTAATTTCCACATATAGCCAGAATAAATCCACCCACTAGAGCAGAGGTTCCTGTACTTGCATGAAGTCATTGCCATGGGGTAGATCAACCACTACTGATACATAAATATGCCCAGAAGTGGGTTTAATGTACTACATTATTATCAGACAACCTATGGGTATATTACTTAAACTCCATCATTTGTTTCACACATGTGATCTCAACTAGTATATGTTGTTTTTAACATGTGTCAACTAGAATGATAATGAAATTATACTCATATCCGTTTAGGCCCTGTGACAATGGCCAGGACAACAGTGACCTTTGCTCCACGTATGGGTGTCACAAATGGTCAGGCACCACACAGCGGGATGATGGGAGACCCTGGTAAGTTCTGTTACATACATCTTTATATTATGGTCATAGTCTAATTTATTGGATGGCATGTTAGCAGTATGTGGTGTGCGTCAAATATCCCTGTTGTCATCCATATCCATATGCTCAGATATCAGTGCCACAGTGTGAACTGTCACGTGTAGGTTTATTCAAACCAGATTGCATGTAGAACTTTAGATGCAAAGAAGAATTTTTCAAACTGTTGTGCTGTAGCACATGAAGTACTAATCAATCAATAATTTTTTTTTATAGAGTGCGCTACTCACCCGTGAGGGTCTCAAGGCGCTTGGGGAGGGTGGTCAAGGGGGGGACAAGGAGGGTCACTGTTCGAACAACCATGTCTTGAGGTTCTTTCTGAAGAGCAGGAGGTCTTTGGTTTTGCGAAGGTTGGTGGGGAGGGAGTTCCAGGTTTTGGGGGCGAGGTTTGTGGGGTGGGTGCAGGGCCTAGGGCGGTGGGCCACCAGGTGTCGTCCCATGTGGTTTTGTTGAGGCCGAAGATGATGATCTCGGTTTTGTTGGAGTTAAGCTTGAGGTGGTTAGTTGTCATCCAGTTGGCGGTGTCGAGGAGAGCAACGTGTAGGTTGGTTTTGGCGGTGGTGGGATTGCGGGTGAGGGAGAGGATGAGTTGGGTGTCATCTCCATAGGAGAGGGTAGTGCTTCCGTGTGATCGAAGGATGTTGGGTAGGGGGATCATGTAAATGTTGAAGAGTGTGGGGCTGAGGGAGGACCCTTGGGGGACTCCGCAGGTGATCTTGGTAGCGGTGGAGTGGAAAGGTGGAAGGTGGACTCTCTCGGTCCGGTCGGTGAGGAAGGAGGTGATCCAGTCTAGGGCTTTGTGGTGAATACCTATGTTGTGGAGGTGTGTGCGGAGTGTGTGGTGGCAGACAGTGTGAAAGGCTGCGGAGAGGTCTAGGAGGATGAGTGCGACAGTCTCGCCTTTGTCGACTTTGGTCCTGATGTCGTCAGTGCATGCAATGAGGGCGGTTTCCGTGCTCTGGTTCTTGCGGAACCCGGATTGTGAGGGGTCAAGAGTGTTGTTTTCTTCGAGGAAGTGGGATAGGCGGGCGTTGACTAGTTTCTCTGAAACCTTGGCGGGGAAAGGGAGATGGGGCGATAGTTGGAGAGGATCTCCGGGTTGGCTTTGTTTTTTTTTTTTAGGAGAGCGGTAATTTCCGTGTGCTTCCAGGGGTCTGGGTAGGTGGCGGAGTCGAAAGAGGAGTTGATTATGTCACGTATGGGGGCGATGGTTGGGCTGGCTTTGTTGTAGATGCGATGTGGACAGGGGTCGGCAGGGGATCCGGAGTGGATGGAGTTCATGTTTTTTTCAGTTTCTTCGTGTGTGGTGGGGGCCCAGGTGGTGAGTGCGGTGGGGGGGTCATGAGTGGGGGTTGAGTTGGGTGAGTGAGGGGTGTGTGTGTGTGGTATGAACCTGTTGTGGATGTCCAGGATTTTGTGGTGGAAGTGGTTGGAGAAGGCATCACATAGGGGCTGTGTTTGTGAGGGGTCTATGTTGCTGGCTTTGGGTTTGGCTAGCTCATTAATGATGGTGAAGAGTTCTTTGCTGTTTTGAGAGTTGTTGTCAGGGCGTGTCTTGTAGTGATCTCTTTTGGCGGTGCGTATGAGTTGGTGATGGGTGCGAATGGTGGTTTTGAGGGTGGAGAAGTTGGTTGTAGAGGGTTCTTGTCGCCATATTTTCTCTGCTTGGCGGCATTTGCGCTTTAAGTCGTGGAGTTTGGGGGTGAACCATGGGGCGTTCTTGATGTTGCAGGTGGTGATGTGTTTTCTGAGGGGGGCTAGTGTGTCTGCGCAGGTAGTGATTCATTTAGAGAGGTTGTGTGCTCTTGTGTTGGGGTTATTGGTGTGGGGTGGGTTGTGAGCCAGTTGGGAGTTCAGGCGTTCTGTGGGGATTTTGTCCCACATGCGGTAGGGTGTGGTGTGTTGATGGTGGTGTGTGGGGGGTTTGGTGACGGAGAAGTGGACACAGTGGTGGTCAGTCCAGAGGAGTTCGGTGGTGTGGGTGTAGGCTATGTGTTGGCTTGAGGTGAAAATTGCGTTGAGTGTGTGTCCTTCTGAGTGGGTGGGTGCGGTGACCAGTTGTTTGAGTCCGAGGTTGGTGAGGTTGTCTATAAGGGAGGTAGAGTTGTGGTCTTGTAGGTTCTCCAAGTGAAAGTTGAAATAACCGAGGAGGATGTAGTCTGTGGAGGTGAGGGCGTGCGAGCTGATGGTGTCGACAATGGTGTCGCAGAAGGCGGGGCGTGGTCCTGGTGGTCTGTAGATTAGTGTACCTCTGAGGGTGGAGTTGTTGTTAATGTGGATCAGGAAGTGCATGTGTTCTGTGTTGTTGATAGTGTCTTGGGAGCTGGTGGTGACTTTGATGGTGTCCCTGTGTAGGATGGCGATGCCACCACCTGGCCTGTTGAGGCGGTCTTTGCGTTGGAGTTTGTATCCCTTGGGGGTGGCGATGGCTATGTCAGGTTCCGAGGAGGGGTTGATCCAGGTTTCCGTGAGGAAGGCGATGTCAGGTGAGTATGATGTGATGAGGTCCCAGAGTTCTATGGCATGTTTGTGAAGGGAGCGGGTGTTGAGGTGGTTGTGGCGGGTGGTGTTGGTGTGGTGCATGAGGGTGTTGTTGCGGGGTGTGTTCTGGTTGTGGGGTGGTGTGCTGCGGGGCTGGGTGGTGGGGTTGGGGGCAGAGCAGGTGTGTATTGCGTTGGGGGTGTTGTATTTGTTTTCGGGGGTCGCTATGGTTGGTGTGTGGTGTGAGGGTTGAGGAGCAGGAGAAATTACAGGTGTGGCAGGTGAAGGGACCATGAGTGTGTGTGGGTCTGGAAAGGGTGCAGGTGGGGCGAGGGCCTGGGTTGTGTGAGTGGAGGGTGAGGGGGGAGTAGGTTTTTCTGAGAGGGCCAGGGGGACTGGCACTGGGTGCGGTCTTGGCACGGACAGGCGCAGACTGGCTTGCCTTTGGCGCACCTTCGGCACGCCAGCTGCGCGTCCGCACTGCAGCTGCCATAAGTGGGGGGGAAGGGAGGGAGTGGCAGCTGGGAGGAGGGAGGGCTGGGCGAATGGGAAGGCTGGGGGGGTGGGGCCGCAGGGGATGGCAACAGTGGGAAAAGCTAAAGGAAAGAACGGATGGTGAGGAGGTGGGGGAGGCGGGAGGGGCCGCGGGGACGCAGCGGCTGGGGATTACACTAAAGGAAAGAACGGACGGTGAGGAGGTGGGGGGGGAGGGGCTGCGGGGACGCAGAGGCTGGGGATTACATTAAGGAAAGAACGGATGGTGAGGAGGTAGAGGAGGAGCGAGGGCGCGCGGGGACGCAGCAGCTGGGGATTACACTAAAGGAAAGAACTGACGGTGAGGAGGTGGGGGAAGCGGGAGGGGCCGCGGGGACGCAGCGGCTGGGGATTACACTAAAGCAAAGAACGGAAGGTGAGGAGGTGGGGGAGGCGGGATGGGACGCGGGGACGCGGGGACGCAGGGGCTGGGGATTGCACTAAAGGAAAGAACAGACGGTGAGGAGGCGTGGGAGGGCCCGCGGGGACGCAGCGGCTGGGGATTACTCTAAAGGAAAGAACGGATGGTGAGGAGGTGGGGGAGGCGGGAGGGGCCGCGGGGACGCAGCGGCTGGGGATTACACTAAAGGAAAGAACAGACGGTGAGGAGGTGGGGGGAGGAGGGAGGGGCCGCGTGTCAAAGCCCAGCTCACCTGAGTCCTTGTTCAGTTCTGATGGAGGTTGAAGACAATCCGACCCCACCCTGAAACTTCTTGTTCCAGCACACTAGTTTTTAAAACAGTGCACTAAGAACAGAAGCTCAAGGGAAGGGGGGAAGTGGATAAAATAAAATAAAGAGACAACAGCGTTCTTGCGTTTCCACTGTTGAAGTGCTGCACAAATCTGCGGCCCTCTCTGACTTCGGTAGAAACTGGTGCCTAATGAAACATAAACAAAGAACAGATAAGTACATCCTATTCCTAACTGGGTTCCTGACTATCCCTTTATTTATTAGAAATTTTCTTCTAAAAGTACCTCTTGGATCCTGGTCTCTAGTTTCCAGGTTTGGAATGTGTTACTGCTCTGGGATGTGCTTTCTATTACTCTAAAGCTTCTAAAACATTAAACAAATACCGTTATCAGAATTATCAATATCAAACATTCATCTTAATATAACTAAAGCCTAAATTGCCAATAGCAGACTCACTTTTCCCATATTTCCAGAATCTTTTATAAAACAAATACTGTACTTTTACGTCAAAATACAGCATGTAATTTGTGCAAGTCCTTGATTTACTGTTTGCCTTGCTGTTAATGGTTTCCACGGTTCGATTCTTAAAAGTTCCATAAAAAAAATGTTTGCTTCACAAAGTTTCCGCAAAGTATTGTTGTAACAAAGAGTTTGAATCACAATGTTCGTGGAAGGTATCTTGTTTCAAATTGTCTATACACGAATCCAGAAATTGTTGTCAAAGTTCTTTCAGGTAATAAAAGTTTTGCACTTACTTGTTGCTGGCAAGAGATACTGATCAGTCTAACCTTGTCTTCTTTCTCTTTTGCAGGTTGCTTGTAGGAGAGAGGCTGAGGCAAGGAGGAACCGGAAACCGGAAGAAGGAAGAGCCAGCAGCTGCGCCCATTGAAGCCAATGAAAGTCTGTAGAGAGCAGGAGTGCCAGCGCCGAGGGATCTGTCCTCAGGTAAGCGGGAGGTAGACGAGCACAAGCACTGGGCGAGGCTCGAGGGCTGCCTTTTATAGACAGGGCTGGGTGTGGTCCTCACATGCTGCACATGTTCTTGAAAGGTGTGCAGAGCTGGGTGTGGTTTGAAGAGCTGGGTGTGGTCCTCACATGCTGCACATGTTCTTGAAAGGTGTGCAGAGTTTCAGTTATTATGCAAATGAGTTAAGTTAACACATGGCCTAGAGAGGAGTGTTTTAAAGAAGCCTTGGTAAAAGCAAGGCCCAATGTGTAAACAAAACAGCACATTAAACAACATACACAGAAGCCTAGGGGGGGGGAAGGTGAGATAACAAGAAAGGCTTTCAATAGTAAGTTTAAAAGGGAGCTATTACAGAACCCACTAGTGCAGTGAGAGGGGACATGCTCTTTGCTGTGCACAAACCCTAACAGTTGCCCCCCTCAAAGGCCCTCCTACAGGACGGGGTTTTCCTGGATTTTTTAAATAAAACCGTCTAATCAGCTGTGGGGCATGTACATATGATGCTGGTTCCCATGAATTCTCAGATTCATCATATCCTTTCCATTCTACTAAATAAAACAGACGTCCACTAATTCTTTTTGAGTCTTTTATGCTTTTCACTTCATATTCTAGATTTCCCTTAATTGGTATAGGTGGAGGTGGTGGTTCAGGTCGGGTTTTTGGATTGTACGGCTTAAGCAAGGACACATGGAATGTAGTATGTACTGGATATTCTTTTGGTAAATTTAATTTTACTGTTACTGGGTTTACTATGGCAGTTATACTAAAGGGTCCAATGAAACGTGGTTGCAGCTTTCGGGATCCCTCTATGTTTAGGTTCTTTGTGGAGAGCCATACCTTGTCACCGATTTTATACATTGAGGCCTCAGATCTGTGTTTGTCTGCTTGTCTTTTCATGCTTTCCTTGTACTTTAATAAATGTTTCCTGGCTTTGTCTTGTATGTCACCTAACCTTGTTAGTCTATCCGTTACTGTAGGTAACAGAGAATCTTCTAACAAAATGGGTATAGCTCTTGGATGATACCCCTGCAAGAAATAGAATGGTGAGCAAAGTAGAGCTGAATGCTCAGTATTATTATAAACAAACTCCGCTACAGGGAGAGCTTCCAACCATTCACTAGAATAATCAGCCAATAAACAACGTAGCGTTTGAAGTAAGGTTTGGTTCAGTCGTTCAGTCTGTCCATCTGTCTCTGGGTGGAAAGCAGTGGATAATGCCACATCTATTTTCAGTTTTTACATAATTTTTTCCAAAATTTAGAGTTGAACTGGCTCCCTCGGTCTGACACCACTTTGCTTGGCAAACCATGTAAACGCACAATTTCCCTTATAAAAATATCGGCAAATTCTGCCGCCGTGGGTAATTTCCGTAATGGTACAAAATGTGCCATTTTAGATAAAAAATCCACTATAACCAACACTGTTGTGAAAGATTTTACAGGTGGTAAACCTACAATAAAGTCTACGCTCACAGTGTGCCAAGGTTGCTTGGGTGTTGGCATTGGTATTAACAAACCGTCAGGGGCCTTATGAGAAGATTTATGTCTTGCACAAATTGGACAGGTAGTGACAAATTGCTTAATGTCCTTTCTTATAGTGTCCCACCAAAAGTGTTTTTGCACATTTTCCAGGGTTTTTACCCAACCAGGATGACCTGCCAACGGTGAGGCGTGATGCCAAATTATCACCTGTGTTTGTAATTCAGAGGTGGGCACTAACAGCATGTTGTCGTGATACAATAAACCTCGTTGTATTGTGTTATGGGAATCTTTTAACCAATCCTGAGGTGCTATTTGCATGTGTGCATTATATAGATCTGTGATGAAATCCTTCTGTTGTACTGGTGCCAAAAACTTTTGGGGAGGAATAATGGGTTCTCCTATTTTATCTTGTTTCATGTCTGAAGTATGTCCGTATCTAGATAACACATCAGATTGAATTTGTTGTGCACCTGGTCTATAGGTTATTACAAAGTCAAATGTGCTAAAAAAAATTAACCAGCGCATCTGACGTGGTGTTAGTGCTTTAAGTGATCCAAAAAACTGTAGGTTCCTATGGTCAGAAAAGATTGTAACTGGGTACTTGGCTCCCATTAAATGGTGCCTCCATTCTGAAAAGGCTACTTTGATAGCTAGTAGTTCCCTTTCAGCCACAGTGTAATTTTGTTCAGCTGGTAATAACTTTTTGGAATAGAAGGCTATAGGATGTAACTGGCCATCTACTGCATCTCGTTGAGAGAGAACTCCTCCTAAAGCTACTTGTGAAGCATCCGCTTCAACAAAAAAAGGCAAGTCAGGATCAGGATGTTTCAGAATTGGGGCTGATGTGAACTTTTGTTTTAGGAGTTGAAAGGTGTGTGCCGCCTCATCAGTCCAAAGAAATCGTTGCCCTTTCCGCAACAAGGTAGTTATTGGGGCCGCAATGTCTGCGAAATGTGCAATAAACCTCCTATAAAAATTGGCGAAACCCAGAAATTTCTGAATATCTTTTACAGAGGATGGTTCTGGCCAATCAGCAATAGCACTGATTTTCTTTACATCCATAGTTATTCCTTGAGGTGACAGGCAGTATCCTAAAAAGTCCACCTTGCTGACATTAAAAGTACACTTTTCTAACTCAGCAAAAAGATGATTTTCTTTTAACTTTGATAATACTGCACGAACATGTTGGGTATGTTCTTCTGAGTTCTTAGAGTAAATGAGGATGTCGTCTATGTATACTATGACACAAACGTCCAGGAATTCGTTTTGACCTCATTTATAAAGAACTTAAAGGCCGCAGGGGCATTACATAACCCAAAGGGCATTACTGTGTACTCAAATAAACCAAACTTTGTCTTGAAAGCTGTCTTCCACTCATCCACCTCTTTTACTCGGACCAGGTGGTAAGCTCCCCGCAGATCTAGTTTAGTGTATACAGTAGAATGTCTTAACTGATCCAACAACACAGGTATTAGAGGAAGAGGATATTTATTCTTTATTGTAGCCTTATTTAGTCCTCTATAATCGATACACGCGCGCAGGGATTTATCCGGCTTCGGGATAAAAAAGAGTGGAGATGACACCGGAGATGTGGAATGACGGATGAACCCAGACTGTAGTAGGTCATCTAGGTAGGTTCTTAAGTATTTGGTTTCTTCGTCAGTCAAAGCATATACTCTGTTATTAGGTAAAGGGGCCCCTGGGATAAGATCTATACGACAGTCATAAGACCTATGTGAGGGCAGCACACTAGCCTTTACTGGATCAAAGACGTCTTTAAAGTCAGAATATTCAGGAGGGAGACTTGGTTCATCTTGTATAACACTAGCACAGTGTAATACTGTGCTCTGTTCTGTACCTGCTTCTTGATAGCAATTGGTTCTACAGAAAGAGGAATCCAAAGTAAAATTTCTATTCACCCAATCAATTTTTGGGTTATGAGTTGTTAACCAGGGTACCCCGAGAATCAAACCAAAATTAGGAGTATCTATCAGATCAAAGCTAATCACCTCTGTGTGCCCGTTCTGACAGACCATAACAAGTGGACTTGTTTGTTTTGTGATTAATCCAGAGGTCAATTCTGACCCATCCACTGCACATACTGCTTCTGGACAAGGCTTTAGGCACATAGGAAGTCCTAAGTTTTCAGCTAACTTATTATCCACAAAATTTCCTGTCGCGCCTGAGTCCAGTAGGACAGGGAGAGAATGCCTCACTTGGGTAGTAACAATTAAAACGACCTGAATTATGAAATGTCTAGGTATGTGCGATACCATGAAGGCTGCAGCATTAGAGGTTTGATTAAGATGTTTTCTCGAACAAGTAACCTCTCCCCTTGTCGAGCTTAATCGTTTCCCGATTCAGTTGAGGAGGTGGAGGAAACAGCACCCTTTCGTGGATTTTTAGGCTTTACTGGACATTCTCTGGCAAAGTGACCTGCCCTTCCACAATATAAACATAATTGAAGTTTTCTCCTTCTTTCTTTTTCCTCTGATGTGAGTGAACCTCTGAGTGTCCCTATTTGCATAGGCTCAGGTTCAGGGAGTTTATTATCTGGGTCTTTCTTCTCGTGTCTAATACAAGTTAACCGTGATTCCAGTTTGTATTTATCTCCCTTTCTTTCTCCTAGTCTATGTTCTAATTTCACAACTAAATCTACAAAGTCCGAATAGTCTTCTGGCAAATCAACGATATGAGCCAGCGCGTCTTTTAACTCGTCTCTCAAACCTTTATAGAAAAGGGAGACACACTTTTCTTCTGGCCAGTGTGTCTCGGTGAGTAAACAATTAAAACTAGTGAGATAGGTCAATAAATCCTTGTTACCTTGTTTAAGATTTAAAAGCTCATTATCACTTGCCTGCATGAAAGTGTGTTTTGCAAAAAGGCTGGTCATGGTACGTTTAAATTGATTCCAATTATGGAGGATGGGATCATCTCTCTCCACGAAAGGAATTGACCAATTGGCTGCTGTGCCACCCAAATAAGACAAAACGAATGCCACTTTCGTAGCATCAGTAGGGAACTGTTGTGGCTTACAAACGAAGTGTAATTGACATTGATTGATAAAAACATGGAATTTGTTACTATCTCCATGAAAACGTTCAGGTGCTGCTAAGGGCACAGCATTAGGAACATTAACAGTGACCTCAACTGGGGGAGGCAAAGTTGTATGTTTTGATGGCGCCCCTGTCTCTGAGGAGGTTTTAAACAAAGGCGTAAAAGCTGTGTTCCACTGAGATACCCTAAATTTATACCTGCTTAAATCCTGTTTTAAAGAGGTATTCTCCATCTTTAATCTCTCTATTTCCTCTTGCATATGTTGCAAGATGCCAGACACTGATTCATTATGAGCCAAGTCCTCATTTAGGGCCTGCGCCATATCCGTGACGTCAATGCCCTCTAATTCTTCCCCGATATTCATCGTCCACCAGAACTGAATTTTTTTTATTTATTTAAGGCTTGTGCTTCTGTCAAAGCCCAGCTCACCTGAGTCCTTGTTCAGTTCAGATGGAGGTTGAAGACAATCCGACCCCACCCTGAAACTTCTTGTTCCAGCACACTAGTTTTTAAAACAGTGCACTAAGAACAGAAGCTCAAGGGAAGGGGGGAAGTGGATAAAATAAAATAAAGAGACAACAGCGTTCTTGCGTTTCCACTGTTGAAGTGCTGCACAAATCTGCGGCCCTCTCTGACTTCTGTAGAAACTGGTGCCTAATGAAACATAAACAAAGAACAGATAAGTACATCCTATTCCTAACTGGGTTCCTGACTATCCCTTTATTTATTAGAAATTTTCTTCTAAAAGTACCTCTTGGATCCTGGTCTCTAGTTTCCAGGTTTGGAATGTGTTACTGCTCTGGGATGTGCTTTCTATTACTCTAAAGCTTCTAAAACATTAAACAAATACCGTTATCAGAATTATCAATATCAAACATTCATCTTAATATAACTAAAGCCTAAATTGCCAATAGCAGACTCACTTTTCCCATATTTCCAGAATCTTTTATAAAACAAATACTGTACTTTTACGTCAAAATACAGCATGTAATTTGTGCAAGTCCTTGATTTACTGTTTGCCTTGCTGTTAATGGTTTCCACTGTTCGATTCTTAAAAGTTCCATAAAAAAAATGTTTGCTTCACAAAGTTCCACAAAGTATTGTTGTAACAAAGAGTTTGAATCACAATGTTCGTGGAAGGTATCTTGTTTCAAATTGTCTATACATGAATCCAGAAATTGTTGTCAAAGTTCTTTCAGGTTATTAAAGTTTTGCACTTACTTGTTGCTGGCAAGAGATACTGATCAGTCTAACCTTGTCTTCTTTCTCTTTTGCAGGTTGCTTGTAGGAGAGAGGCTGAGGCAAGGAGGAACCGGAAACCGGAAGAAGGAAGAGCCAGCAGCTGGGCCCATTGAAGCCAATGAAAGTCTGTAGAGAGCAGGAGTGCCAGCGCCGAGGGATCTGTCCTCAGTAAGCGGGAGGTAGACGAGCACAAGCACTGGGCGAGGCTCGAGGGCTGCCTTTTATAGACAGGGCTGGGTGTGGTCCTCACATGCTGCACATGTTCTTGAAAGGTGTGCAGAGCTGGGTGTGGTTTGAAGAGCTGGATGTGGTCCTCACATGCTGCACATGTTCTTGAAAGGTGTGCAGAGTTTCAGTTATTATGCAAAAGAGTTAAATTAACACATGGCCTAGAGAGGAGTGTTTTAAAGAAGCCTTGGTAAAAGCAAGGCCCAATGTGTAAACAAAACAACACATTAAACAACATACACAGAAGCCTGGGGGGGGGGAAGGTGAGATAACAAGAAAGGCTTTCAATAGTAAGTTTAAAAGGGAGCTATTACAGAACCTACTAGTGCAGTGAGAGGGGACATGCTCTTTGCTGTGCACAAACCCTAACACCGCGGGGACGCTGCGGCTGGGATTACACTAAAGGAAAGAACGGACGGTGAGGAGGTGGCGCGGGGCGGTGGAGCGAGGAGCAAATACTTAATATGTTACAACCTCTGTCTTTCAGGTGCAATCACTGTCTTTCAACATTGAGTTGCTGGATGCAGCTGAACCACCCACCAGCGGAGGACAGTGGGCAATCTTAGGAGAGAAACCAATCCTCCTCTAAGCAGCAATATCAGCAGCCAGTACTGCTGAACAAGATTAGGATGATGAGGAAGAAGATAAACAGGTGATGGTCATGGAGAAGGACCTGGATGAGGGGGAGGGCATTGTAGGCCCAATAGCCAAAAGACTGAGGGGGTTATTCTAACTTTGGAGGAGGTGTTAATCCGTCCCAAAAGTGACGGAAAAGTGACGGATTTACCACCAGCCGTATTACGAGTCCATTATATCCTATGGAACTCGTAATACGGCTGGTGGTATATCCGTCACTTTTCCGTCACTTTTGGGACGGATTAACACTCCTCCAAAGTTAGAATAACCCCCTGAATGTCACATCAGGTCCGGCCAGCATTGTACCTCCCACTTCCCTTCTGAGGACTGTCCGTTCCCAGCAGTCAGCCAACCAAACATCATGTCTGAGGTTTATGTGTTGAATCTCCTATACACTCCTCCCATGACAGTGCATCCCGGGCCTACTCAGCATCTGAAGGACATAACACCCCTGGTAAGGAGCATTTATCCCATAGGCATGAATCTCGTCACCACAGCTTCCACGTGCCACCCCTCCCTGTGCTGGTGGGGGATGGCAAATGCCTGTGTTGGCCAGTGGGAGAAAGATTTTTTTCCAACAGTCTGATGTGAGACAGGGCACTTGTGCCATAGGGGCCACTCTGGCATTTCAGACACTACAGGAAATCTCGCAGATTATTGACAGGTGGACCAGTGCCTTGGACAGTATTGTGAATTCTTGCCAAGACATGTTGAGGATGGACCAATAACAATGTATAGGGAAGAGAGTGCAAGACATCATGCCTGGGACACAAATATGATGGAGGGTGCGTTGAAAATTATTCAAATTATTCCTTCACAATCAAGACATGAAGGCAACTCAACACACCAACCTGCACCCCACTCTACCCAGCCACCCGGATCACAATCTGCACAGGTGCCTCCCCCACCTCCATAGGCACCCCTTCTACCTGCACAGGCACCCCACCCACCTGTACAGGCAGCACGCCCACCTGTACAGGCACCCAGCCCACCTATACAGGTACCTCTACATCTGTACAGGCACCCTTCCACCTGTACTGGCACCCACCACCTGTACGTGCACTCCCTAACCTGGAAACCCCCTCACCTGTACAGGTGATGCTCCAACTGTAAAGGTCCCACCCTCCTCAGATGAGCAAGCTAGCCCACCTGCACAAGCAGATGCCACATACTCACCCTCACATCGACACCAACTCAGCATGTGCACTAACAAACAGAGATCCTCACCACCAATTAGCGTAGTCGCAAAAGGGATTCCCTGTGACCACTGTGAATTTGTAATGACTGAAAAGATATATAAATGAACCTAATAATGTGCACCAAACAATTCTTCTATCCTGACTAAGGGTTATCAGATCTCACGGAGTTACCTAAAAACTCAGTGAGATTCTGAAGAGTTCCGCTAGTGGACAGAATTCAGCACATCGTACTACTTGTGCTGATTTTTAGCAGCCGGAGCTTGTTCTGCACCGTAAAACCAGCGTGAACAGCGCCACAGAGCGCATCAGAGGGTGCTGTTTCTTCCTGTCACTCGAGTAGATTTGTTACTCAAGCAGTAGCTTTCTCAATGCAAATGGTCACAACCTGCAAACACCACCCATGTTGAGAAATCTCTCCCAGAGGCGTTCTCGTAGCTTAAAATTTTGCTAGAGGACGCAAATTTTCACTTACGCTCACCAACTTAATGAAAAACTCCCACAATACAGTGGTTGGAGGAGTATTTCTGGAACTCTGTGCTCCAAGTGGAACACTCTGCCGGCAGAGTGGAATTTTTTGCCCACTACTAATCCTAAATTGATTTACATTTGATTATGTTCAAAGGATTACTGTGGTTGTAGGACATATACATGACTATAAATGTGTGTGAGGACTGCATGTTGATTTGTAGGGCCATCCGTGTTGCAAGATGTCATGTTGAAAGCAAAGATAAAAAACACTCAGATGTAGACACAACCACTTTGAATCCAACATTTCTAATGGAAAACACAAGACAGAGAGATGGTTAGTAATAATATATTATATACATTTCTACATCATAAGTTAAAAAGTTATGATTCAAATTATAATTTTTATCAAATACTGTCCAATGGAAAGGGAGAAAGAAAAAAATATATAGGCAGAATAGGCAAGGGAACATAGAGGGGATAGAGCAATGTAGGAAAAGAACATCAGGAAGTGTTAGGGGAACCAGTCTATGTACAAGGGTAAAATTAAATGAAGTCCACAATCAAAATATTGTCCTAACATAAGATCCTGTGGTCAATGTAAAAAACACAGTTCGCCCCCTAAGCCACGTGTAGTTTTCCTATAAGTGTCCAGGTTTGGGGGTGCACAGTCATTGGCCATCCTCACTATCCTTTTTGATGACAATATCGAGCTCCTCTGCTCTTGTGGACTCACTATGGCTGGCTGATACAGGACTAGACAAACCATGGGAGGATAATACATGAGAGGTAACATGAGAAACAGAGAGGGAAGACACACCTGAGGAAACAACAACAGTTGTCTGGGTGGGTTTTTGGGACCGCGCAGACAATACGGCTGCACACAAGGATGTGATGGAGGTACTGATGTTCTCCAAAAGCCTGGACTGTGACTCTGCAAACAAACATAACTCATCTCTGATCTTCCCATTAAGCCCCAAGAGAACACAGTCCGAACATCATCATGTGCCCCAAAAACCCCTGGGTTGCAACCACAGGAGCAAACACACATGGAGGGGTTTGGGTTGAACATAAGAAGTGTGAGGTGTTGGGGGTAGATGTCTCCCTCAGGTCTTCTTGGCAGGCACTTGGAGGGGGAGTAGTGGTGGGGGTGCAGCTAGATACCCCAATAGAATGAGGCCTCTGGATTGAGGGAGAGATCGGTGACCGGTTCAGATGGTGATGGGGCCTGCTCAGGGGGCACCATCTCCATTTCCATTTCTTGTGGGCCAGGTCCATTGCAGTAGATGGTAATGTCTCTGTTTGGGTGGGCACACCTCCTCTGCTTGATGCTCGATCTCCCGCCTCCTTCTCTTCAATGATGGTGTCCAGAGAACGTGCCCACCAACGAGCCAAGGATGTCCCTGCCTGCCGCTGGTAAAGACCCAGATGGTCCTTGGCAAGCTTGGTACACTGAAAGTGAAAAAGAACAATTACATAGGTGGTGTGCAACCTCTAATAAAGGTAGAGAAAACATAAAGCAAGTGCTGACATTGTAGTTCCTTGATCTCAGCAACCAATATTTTGTGGTTTCACTATCACTGTAAAGTCACAAAATTAATTTTAACAAACAAATTACACAAATTTGATCAATATAATCTTTAGTATTTAACAGCCTCACCTTCCGCTTTAGTACAATGTGACGTTCCTAATATTTTCGTATAGTAATCTTCCAATGTTATTGGATAAGTGGAGATAGTACCCAGTTAGGATGGAGATCTCTACACCTAAAAGTGGATCCAGGTTTATTCTTTTATGTGTGGATTTCTCAGCCCTGTATGTGCAGTCTCAACAGTTTTACACTTACTAACAACTAACAGCTAATGTGTAACATAGCGATACACACCATACATGCACATTTTTGTACCTAAGCAAACAAGGCCTTGTAGAAAACCGTTGCGAAGATGTAATCCAAACTTTTTGTATATTCCTTGGAAATATCAGACTATGTACATGGCAAGAGACACATTTTGCATTACAAGTCTGCTTTGTGTGTGCTATACACTGAAAATTGTATGTGCGTACTCAGTACAGCTACACATGAACTGGAAATGATATATATGCCACTGTTCAGAATATATGTACATGCAGTACACATTGCATAAGTATGTATCATTTTGAGTGAGACAAGTGATATAATGTCAGCCTTTACGAATATTAGTAGTTGTGACAAACAACACACAAAAAAGCATGCGTGAGGCAACATACAAAACATAAACGTTAACATACCAGCAGTAGATATTGTCAGATCCATTCATTCACCATAGCATGCAACAGTCATAAGGTCCTTAGTTCTCTAGTCATGATTATGCAAGTGCATTTTGCCTTAAAAATGCAATTGTAATGAAAAGCTACCCATTTGTATTCTGAAAGCTACAAGTCCCAGAATTCCAAGAGAAAACAGCATTCCAATAGCTCCACTAATGCATAGATCCTTACTACTTGTGAATCCATTACTCAGATAAGGTGAAAGGTGACAACACATGATGGTACATCTCTCTCACCACTCATATCATACTTTAAGATACATAGGCCCTCATTTGGACCTCAGTGGTCTTTTCTCAAGACCGCTGAGGTACCGCCAGGCTGAAGACCGCCAGTGCTGATGGTCTCCCGCCCAGCGTATTATGACTGCTGGCAGCCCTCCACCCTTTTTCGGACAGAGAGCCGCCTGCAGCCATCACCAGAACACCGCCCACCGAATCACGTCCCAGGATTCGGCGTGGCAGTGTTTCTGGTGACGGGGTGCTGGAGGCGGAGCAGCCCCCATTGATCCTGTTACCTCCCGAAGGATCACCGGACAAGGTAGGGTGATCGTCCGTTAGGGGAGGGGGTGGGGGGTTGTTGTGTGTTGTGTGCATGCGTGGGGGTGTGCGTGTGAGTGTGTAGAGTGGGTGTGTGAGTGTGTGTATGCATGCAGGGGGTGTGTTGTGTGTATGGGAAATGTGTGCATATATGTCTGTGTGCATGTGTGCGTGTATGTCTGCATGTATGCGTGTATGTGTAGTAGTTGTGTAAGCGTAAGTGTAGGGGGGTGGGAGGTGTGTGTCAATGTTTTTTGGGGGGTGGGGGTGACGAAGGGGATCCTGCCACCTTTGGGGGGATCACAGGGGGGTCGTGGGTTTGGGGGAAGGACTCTGGGGAGGGGGAGGGGACGGGGGGACCCCTATAAGTGCCAGGGAACGAATTCCCTGGCACTTTTAGTGCCTACTGCCATGGATTTTGTGGCGGTACAAAACCCCACGAAATCCATGGTGATATGTGGGGTCCTGATACTGCCGGAAATCTAGTGACGGCCGCCGGGCTGGAGACCGAAGTTTCCAGCCCAGCGGTCGTTACCACCCTGGCAGTCGGAGTGTAGAAGTGGCCGGGCTGGCCTGTTGGCGATGTTACCGCCACTTCTACAACGACCGCCAGGGTTGTAATGAGGGCCATAATGCAGTTCATGCTCTTATCATCTCTCTGCTGCTTAAAGTCCTCCAGCTGAACATGGAGGGTCAGCAAGACTGACTTTAGGACCATTCTGTACAGTGGGCTCATGCGGGCCAAAGTGAATTTGGCTGGGAGGACACACCCTTGATCTCCTCGGCCTCGATGCGGGCCCAGAGTAGCAGGTCACCCCAGCACATGTGAAAATCTTGCCTCACCGCTGGTACACAACCACTGCACTGTAGTATGTAGCGATGTCACACCAGATCTGTGCATTACTCAACTGGGCCCCCTTAAAGCTGAGACTATTTATAAAGCAGCCCCTCAGTAAGGATGTTCAATTCAGACTCACTGAAAGGGGGTGCCTTGTGATCAAGTTTCTCAGCCAAGTTGAGGGCAGGATAGACGTACAGACCAGCAGGATGGCTGAGAGTGTTGCTCTGAGGTGAGGATGGCAAAGAATGAACACAAAATGGCTGCCTTCAACTTCCTGTATGTAATTTCCTGTGTGTCATTTCCTGATTATTTTCATTGCTTTCTGCCCTGAATGTGGAGTCTCAGCTCCAAGTGTGGGATCCCCCTCCCCAAGTGGAGAAACTCCAGCCAAGTGCAGAGCGGGACGATAACACAAGAAGTGACAAACAGGAAATTACATAAGTGATGTGTAACTTCACCATTTACATCTCAAAAGTGCCAAACACTCCTTGTTAATCATTTATCATACTTCCTGGAAATATCCATGAGACAGTTACATAGATGCACATTAGATGTTATTAGTATGTGAGATGCTTGCAAAACCAATCAAACTGCTACTTTTTAGTTGGACACATGAACAAGTCCCTTTCTGAGCTGAGACAATCTGGGTCACTATGTTATGTTACGTTATATGATGCTAAAATGATTTCTAAAGCTTACAGATGCCTTCAAAAAGGGGCTTTCCAGCGCTAGTCACATGTATGACGACAACAATGAAGAAAAAAGCAGGCTAGGCTTAGGAGAAGAACAACCAGGTCTTTAGTTGCTTCCGAAAGATTAAGTCTTTCTTAGCAAAGACAGTAAGGAGTTCCATAGTGTAGGGGGTAGGACATGAAAAGAACATCAACCCATTCTGGCTCTTCTGTGGCGGGGTATCAAGGCCAGATTCAAGTCTGCTGAGCATAAGGCTCTCATGGGGGAATATGATTGTATCAAAGCAGCAAGACATGGCACTTCTTGTTTATAAAGGATTTTGTGGG
This sequence comes from Pleurodeles waltl, assembly GCF_031143425.1. Classification (NCBI taxonomy): domain Eukaryota; kingdom Metazoa; phylum Chordata; class Amphibia; order Caudata; family Salamandridae; genus Pleurodeles; species Pleurodeles waltl. The sequence continues at coordinate 69,839,419 of NC_090438.1, forward strand.
AGATTCAGAGCGCTTTGAATTTCATTCACTTCTCAACAGGAAGCCAGTAAAGCTTGATTAGGCGCTCAGAGGCCGAACAGAATTTAGGGAAGAAAAAAAGAAGCCTAGCAGCTGCATTTTGTATGACCTGTAGTCCTCCAATGAAAGTGCAAAGGATTTTACCACACCAGCCAAAGGTCTGGTGTAGAATTTGAAAAAAGTGGGGCTGAGCCCCGAGTCCTGGGGGACACTGTGTGCTAGTACTTTATGGGAGGAAGTTAAAGGAGGGGGATTACTTGAAAAGACCAATCCTTTAAGGAGGAGGTAAACTAGGTGAAGGCTTTGCCTCACACCCCCAAATCATCGAGGTGGTGTAATATGACTGTGTTGGAGACAGTATCAAAGGCAGCACTTAGGTCCAAGACGATCAGTGCCTGGGAACTGCCTATGTCTGCAGTGCTATGCAGGGTCTTAGTTACTGTCAAGACAGCAGTTTCTGTGCTGTGTGCTTGCAGAAACCCATTCTGTGAGTGATCTAACATTTGGTTTTGTTCCAAAAAGCTGGTTAGGAGACTGTTTACATGTTTCTCCGTGACCTTTGAAACAAAAGGTAATGCGGAGATGTGGTGCTAATTTTATGACTGGGAGGCGTCTAGTGAGGGTTTTTTTAGGGGAGGAATGACTTTCATATGTTTCCATGACTTTGGAACAACTGCAATACTTAGAGAAAGATTAGCCAGTTCCAGGAAAACTGGTGTGATACTCTCCTGACATTTTATAATGTATTCTGGCTTAAACTGATCATCCGGATATCTTGATTTAACCTGGTTCATTATGGCAGAGATAGAGTCTGTCTCCAGTAGCACTAGTCGGTCTAGGCATCATCCTCGACTCCTCCCTATCTATGACCCTACAGATAAACTCAGTCACCTCCTCCTGCTGGAACACCCTGTGCAAACTCCGGAAGATTTTCAAATGGATCCCAGCAGACTGCCGCAGGACTGTAACCCACGCCTTAGTCACAAGCAAGCTTGACTATCCCAACGCTCTCTACGTCGGCACCACAACGAGAACCATCAAAAAGCTGCAACTCAACCAGAACACCACCGCCAGACTTGTCCTTAACCTCCCATGTCAAGAACATATCTCCCAGCACCTGAAAATCCTCCACTAGGTCCCGATAGGAAAACAAATCTCCTTCAAGCTACTCACCTACACGTACAAAGCCATACACAATGTCGGACAGGCCTGCCTGATACACAGCATCTCCTTCTACACCCCCACCAGATCCCTCCACTCCACTAAACTGGCCACTATCCCTCGCATTCAAAAATTCATCACGGAGGACGATCCTTCACCTACATTGCAGCAAATAGCTGGAACAACCTGCCCCAATACCTAAGACAAAGCCCATCACTCACCATCTTCAGGAAGAACATTCAAGACGCGGCTCTTCGAATGAGGCTCTATCTTTTCCCCCACCCCCAGCACCCTGAGACCCTCACGGGTGAGTAGCTGTGCTTTACAAAAACGGATAGATTGACCTTGTGACTGGTGGCCATTTTGTGTATTCAGCCAGTGTGTCCTTGCCATAGGCTTGCATGTGTCGTTTCTTCTCCTTACTCCTTGTTGTTTGACCATGAGGCTGGCAACAATTTTGTGCATGCAGCCAGTATGCCTTTGCCATAGGCTTTCATGTGTTCTTTGTTCCCCATGCCTCCTTGCTCCTTCTTGTTGTTTGACCATGTGGCTGGTGGCCATTTTGTGCATCCAGTCAGTGTCTTTTTGCCATAGGCGTGCATGTGTTCTTTGTTCCTCATGCCTCTTTGCTTTTTGTTGTTGTTGTTTGACCATAGGGCTGGTCTGGTGGCCATTTTGTGTATCCAGCCAGTGTGCGTGGATTGATGTGATACCAGTGCAATATTGATATGCTTGGGGATCATTGTAATATATGAATACTAAAAGAACATAATTCTGATGAACATTGCTTATATTATTTTCTTCCTTTTTCTGCATTTTTTATTTTGTGCCTCTTCTGTTCTTTCCTAACAGTAGGATTTTTTTCTTGTCCTCCAATACAAACATTGGTAATTATTGATCATTTCTTCAATTTTAGATTATGGCGGTCATTCTGACCGCGGTGGTTGGCGGTCGCCGCCCGCCAAGCGGTTCCCGCCGAAAGACCGCTCCACGGTTAAAAGACCGCGGCGGCCATTCCGGCTTTCCCGCTGGGCCGGCGGACGACCGCCAGAAGACCGCCGGCCGGCCCAGCGGGAAAGCCCCTTCAACAATGAAGCCGCTAGGAATGGAGCCGGCGGAGTTGCAGGGGTGCGACGGGTGCAGTGGCACCCGTCGCGATTTTCACTGTCTGCACAGCAGACAGTGAAAAACTTTGTGGGGCCCTGTTAGGGGGCCCCTGCACTTCCCATGCCAGTGGCATGGGCAGTGCAGGGGCACCCAGGGGCCCCACAGCACCCGTTCCCGCCATCCTGGTTCTGGCGGTGAACACCGCCAGAAACAGGCTGGCGGGAAGGCGGTCGGAATCCCCATGGCGGTGCTGCAAGCAGCGCCGCCATGGCGGATTCCCTGGGCCAGCGGGAAACCGGCGGGAAACCGCTTGCTCCCCTTTTCTGACCGCGGCTTTACCGCCGCGGTCAGAATCGCCCAGGAAGCACCGCCAGCCTGTTGGCGGTGCTTCCGCCGCCCTCCGCCATGGCGGTCATGGACCACCAGGATCAGAATGACCCCCCATATATTTTATTTTTTATTTTAACTTTTCTTTATTTTTGTATTTTTGTGTATTAATTTTTTTAATGTTTTATTCTAATATTTTATTTTAGTTTGTAGTTTAAGTTCTTGTTTTTTTTCTTCATTTTTTAAAATGTTTGTTTTCAGTTTTTTAATTTTTTTAATTTGTTATTCTTTCCATTTATTTAATTCTGCATTTTGCTTTAATCCATTATCCATCCATTCCGCCAGCCACCATAGGCGGCCAGCTGTGCTACAGCATTCGGTTTCTTTAGGTGTATAATAATTCCATTTCCTCCTGGACACCCTGGCTGCGGTGCACTGCACACACATCAGCAGTATAATTCTTTTTTAATGATTTTTCCATTTCCCCAGGACCACCTTGCGGCCATTGTTTTTTTAAAGAGTATTCGATTTACCCATGCACTTCCCTCTGACTACCACAGGTATCTCCATTACAACAGATGGAGATTAAACAAAGAGTTAAGTCTGCATGATGTGCTGCCTGATTTGAAATGAAATTTTATGGAGTGGTGGTGTGGTTTGACTTTACAATGTTTGATTAAATTAGCATTTATTAGATAAGTAACCAACTGCACTAATATTTCATTTGTATGTACTATTTCAACCTGTAACAATGCTACATTTCGCTAACTACATGTTTTTCTTGCTTGGAACCTTTTAGGTGCACAAGCCACAGTAAGGCCTGTACACTGCTTTCAGTCCTCCAATCTCTTCCGCTTGTGCAGCTTAGTGCCACTGTCAACTGAGAACTTTAAGATGGCCCCAAAGAAAATTGCTCCCAAGAAAGTGGTCAGGGAAAAGAAGCAGTTTTTCACCAGGGGTGTGCCGACCTCAATCTTTTGTGGGAGACATACGCCTGCCACACCGCCCCCCGGGGAGGACCCTGGGAGCAGCACTCCTGCATTAACAGCAGCATACCAACCTACACCCAACACCATGTCTATCAGTGAGGCAGCCACTGAAATCATGGCAACACCGATAAGCAGTGACTCTGAATTTGAATTGTCCCTTTCACAAAGTAGTACACAATCATTTCAGAAAACAGAGGAAAGTGGACAGCAGCGCAGCCAGCAATAGTTGATCTTCCTGAAGTTGGAGCAGAACAGGAGATCGAGCTTCCTGCCTAGCAAGAACCTCCTCTTTTAGAATCAATAACTCCCAGATCTCCATCAAGAAAAAGGAAGGTTACTACTCCACTATCTTTTCTAAGCACCAATTCTGATGACAATGATAGGGACATGGAGTGGACCCTGGTAGAATCTGCAAGAGGCCAGAACAGGCAAGGGAAAAGAAAAGTTCCAGAAAGCCTTAGAATCATGGAAGTGGATGATAAGGAGGATGACGACGAGCCAGTCATTGTGGAAGCTGGCACAGAGGAGTCCAGCATTACTATCCAACCTGCTCCGAGGGATGAGGCACAGGTAGCACCACCAGCTCCCATATTTGTAAGCCCACAGCTGAGACCTGTCCCAACCCCTACCTCAGTAGAAGTATGCACTGCAGAGAGGCAATCAACACATACTCCTCCCCACTTTGGGACTTTATTTATGCTTAACAAACAGGAGGAGAACAGTGCAATATGCTCCATTTACCAAGCAAGTGTTTTTCGAGGAAAGCCTGGTTCATATTATGGTACTGGAGGCCAGATGACCCATATAAAAAGACATCACGCAATCCGGTGTGAGAAGCACTTTAAAAAGATTTTGCTGAATGTGGTCGTGGTGGTGAAGGTGACAGCAACAACTGGTCAAATCACAGTGCAAGGGAAGGAAGAAGAGGGTGACATCCTCAGGCACAGCAGCCCTGTTCCCAGCAGTGTGCCAGAATCACCTACCTCAGCAATCTTACAATGGCACAGGAAGACTCATACTCAGATGGAGACACCACGGCACACAGTGACTGAACCACAACACACTTTGAGTCTACCACCACCTACTTCTCAAAAGTGGCCTGCATCAGTGGCCCCAGAAAAAAATTAAATCTAGGCTACTATTATGGGCATGTTTAGGCAGGAGGGGCCCTATAACCGTAACCACCCAATGGCACACTTATACAAGGGGAAGCTGGAAAAAATGTTAGCGCTGGACTTCCCTCCTTTTTCTTTGGTGTAAAGAGTGGGGTTCTTAGAATGTGTGGCAGCCATGTGCACGAAATGGAAATTTCCAAGTTGGATTTATTCAGCCAGAGTTGCTATTCTGGTGTTGCATCACGATGTGCTGCAATTGGTTGGGCAAGTTTTGCAGGAAAGTGTTGTCACAGTATCCACATGACGACAGACATGTGGGCCAGTTGGCAGCTGCTGATTACATGTACATCACTGCACATTGAATCAGAGTGATCAGCAGCATGCAACAGTAGCCATGTTCGCCATAGAGAAATCACATACAGCTGCAAACATCTGGGGAAAATGTAATAGCAAGGTGTCTGAATGGCTGCGACTTGGGGGTCTCCGAAATGGATTTGTTGCCATGGACAATGGCAGTAATATAGTCAAGGCTATGGCAGATGGTGGCTATTTCAGGGTCCTGTGTTTGGTGCACTGAATCAACCTGGTTGTGCAAGACTTTCTTAAAAAAGCAACATACTGACCACCTGCAGAAGAAACTGCACTCATTTCAGCCATTCTTTAAAAGCCCAGAAGCGGCTGCGGGTTATTCAGCGTGCTAACAGAGTACCAGTTAAAGCCATGTTGGAACTCAACCTATTATATGTTGCAATCTCTTTTTGAGCAGTACCGACAGACAAATGACTATGGTGGTCATTACAACCCTGGCGGACGGTGGCCAACAGGCCGGCGGTAAAAAAATTGGAGTTATGACCGTGGTGGAAACCGCCAACAAAGATAGCCACTTTAACACTCCGACCGCCACGGCGGTACAAACAAACAGCGCGGCGGTCACTGCCAACAGACAGGCGGAGGACAATGTACCGCCCACAGTATCACAACCTACCAATCCGCCACCTTTTCCAGGGCAGATTCACCGCGGATAAAAACACGGCGGAAACAGCCATTTCAAAGGGAAAACGCTCACCTCTACACACTCCACGAGGACCGACGACACCATGGAGCCGGAACTCCATATTCTGCCAGCGATAGTCTTCCTGCTCCTATACGAGGATCATCAACACCGGCGGCGAAGACAACAGTGAGTACTGCACCTACGACATAGGGGAGGGGGAGGGAAAAACACAGGGACACACACAACCAACATCCCAACCCTCACCCCGACACTCACCCACTACAACACACACACCAATGCATATCCAAACATTACAGAAACAACCCCCAACTCCCCCGGAAGAATGCAAAGACCAAAGGAAATGAGTTGAACCATTGTAATATATCAAAATACAGGAAGCAAATATATACATATATATACACATTAAACAAAATATACACCACAATAAGTAGTGCAGGTAATGCACCATTCATTGTCTGTGGACCACTGGGCCCAAAATGCATGGGCGAGGCCCACACTAGATACCGGATCAAAACGGAGAGAACACTGCAGGGGCATCAGATAGAAATACATCAGGCACCTCAGGGGGAAGGGAAGGATGAGTGCACCACGCCAGATCCACGAGGGGGCTCAATGCCCATTGATGTATCCTGGGGAGTGCAAAGCCACAGTCTCTCAAGTCTCTACAGTGGGTGGTTTGCCCACTGTACCATCCTGGGGAGTGCAAAGCCACAGTCTCTCAAGTGGATGCATGTCTCCACTGGTTCTGGAGGGGGACTGGCGCCCAGAGTGCTTCATCCTGTGCAGGACAGACAGAGTGGATGCATGTCTCCACTGGTTCTGGAGGGGGACTGGTGCCCAGAGTACATCACTCACCCCGTGACGGTCCCAGTTGCGTCACTGCCCCTGCCGCTCATGGGCTAGCGGTGCTTGAGTTGGCAGTCTTTGCCCTGTTCAGCGGTGCTTGAGTTTGCAGTTTCTGACCTGTTCAGCGGTGCTTGCCCTGTTCAGCGGTGCTTGCCATGGCGGTCTTTGCCCTGTTCAGCGGTGCTTGCCCTGTTCAGCGGTGCTTGAGTTGGCAGTTTCTGACCTGTTCAGCGGTGCTTGCCCTGTTCAGCGGTGCTTGCCATGGCGGTCTTTGCCCTGTTCTGCGGTGCTTGAGTTGGCAGTTTCTGACCTGTTCAGCGTTGCTTGCCCTGTTCAGCGGTGCTTGCCATGGCGGTCTTTGCCCTGTTCAGCGGTGCTTGAGTTTGCAGTTTCTGACCTGTTCAGCGTTACTTGCCCTGTTCAGCGGTGCTTGCCATGGCGGTCTTTGCCCTGTTCAGCGGTGCTTGCCCTGTTCAGCGGTGCTTGAGTTGGCAGTTTCTGACCTGTTCAGCGGTGCTTGCCCTGTTCAGCGGTGCTTGCCATGGCGGTCCTTCATTGCCCAGCAGGCCTGTGGCTGGCGGTCCTTCATGGGTCAGCTGGGCTGTGGCTTGCGGGGCCCTCCTGGCCAGTGATGATTGTGCTGGCCTCCTGGGCAGTGACTCTGGCGGTGGCCTCCTGGCCAGTGACGATTGGGCTGGCCTCCTGGGCAGTGACTCTGGCGGTGGCCTCCTGGCCAGTGACGATTGGGCTGGCCTCGTGGGCAGTGTCTCTGGCTGTGGCCTCCTGGCCAGTGACGATTGGGCTGGCCTCCTGGGCAGTGACTCTGGCGGTGGCATCCTGGCCAGTGACGATTGTGCTGGCGGTGGCCTCCTGGCCAGTGACGATTGGGCTGGCCTCCTGGGCAGTGACTCTGGTGGTGGCCTCCTGGCCACTGACGATTGTGCTGGCGGTGGCCTCCTGGCCAGTGACAATTGGGCTGGCGGTGGCCTCCTGGGCAGCGGGGATGATGGCGGTCTTCTCTGCCGTGCTGCTCCTCCCAGACTTTGGAGATTTCTTCTGCCCCTTCCCCACCTTGGGAGGAGTCACAGCTGAGTCCACACTCCCCCGGGACCCTTGTGAGCGGCTTTGCTGCCTGGAGTCTTCCCCCTCTCCCGCCGGGCACTGTCCAACCTCTGGTGCTTCACAGGGGGGGGGGACTGGCTGTGCTGTGGCTCCGTGCCACACTGGCTGGCCTGGTGGCCGGTGCACTCCACATACCTGTAACAGGCACCACTGGTCCCGGAGATTTTTTGGCTGAGGTGCTAGTACGGGACCTATGAGTTGGGGGGGGGGGGGGGAAGAGGTCAAGCTTGGCCAGGAAAAGTTTCTTAGGAACACTGGGACGGGTAGCTGGAGGGGGTTTGGGAGTGGAGGAAGAGGTAGGGGTTGTAGGAGGTATACGTTTGGTGACTTTGGGTGAAGGTGCATGCGCTGGAGGCTGTCGTGAGGTGGATGGCTGTTGCGTGGGTGTGTGCCTGCGTTTGTGTATCTTCGGAGGGGGCGTCAGAGACACACTGGGAGAGGACACAGGGGACGTGTAAATGGGAGTGGGGTGGTGACTGCATGTGAGCGGGGTGTGGTGGTGGGTGTGCTGGTGTGGGACGTAGTGGCTGTAGTGGTAGTGCATGCAGGTGAGAGTGTAGACGAGACTGGGAGGGGGGAGGGAGACGACGACGAGGGGGACACAGTGGAGGCAGTGGATGTTGGTGTGTCTGTATGTGTGTGATGCTTGCGTGAGTGCCTGTGGGATGTGTGGTGCTTATGTTTGCCTGAGCTTCCCTTGTGTGGTGAGGTGAGGTGTGTGCAGGCTGGTCTGATGGTGTGCTTGGGATAGGCTGGGGTACAGGGGATTGGGTCTGGGTGGAGGAAGTTGGAGGGGGGAGGCTGCCCAACAGTGAGGGACCTGAGGAAGTCAATGGCCTCCTCACTGAGGGCAGCAGAGGTGACAGGGGCAGGGCATGAGGTGCCTGGGGCGAAGGTGATGCCCACCCTCCTGGGTGAGCGGGCACAGGGCGAAGGCTGAGGGGCTGCTGGGAGGGCGGTGCTGGTATGGGGGGTGGCGGCTGTACCTGTAGAAGTGGGGGGCACAGATTTTGCCGCCACCACAAGGGAGCTCCCATCGGAGGACGAGTCCGTGTCGCTGGTTGCAGATCCTGTGACCGCCATGAAGCTCCCTCGCCCTCCGTCCCACTGGTGTATTCAGAATCCGTGGTGTGGGCCTCCATGGCCATGTGGGATGCAGCTCCCTCGTGCTCCGGTGCCACTGTACCTCCGCCTGATGATGCTGATGCACACAAGAACAGGGAGACCACAAAAAGTGGGGGGACGACAGAAGAAAGACAGGTTGAGTGCATGGCTTACCGCTACTGTTGGCGGACAATACAGACACAGCAGCCCCCTGCACTACTTCGCGCTGTTGGGCTCTACAGATGCAATTCCTGGGATATGTCCTACATGGCTATGGTCGACATCTGCACACATAGATGACACAGGGGCATGTATACCTGTACTTGGCACTCTACAGAGGTGGGGTGGGGTGCCACATGGCCTGCATTACGGAGGGGCCTAGCCTACGGAACTCGCCCTGGCCTAGGGAAACCCACAGCCCTCCTCCCCCACCCAGACACCTTCACTGCGCGCAAAGTCCGCTGAATGATGTTGTATTCACCCCCTTGTGTCTGCTGTGATGCCCTCAAATGCCCATCCAACATGCATGCAGCACTGTGCCCCCTTCCTTCTTACAACCAGCCCTCTCCACACAGGCATAGCCCATACAACGTGCTCCCTGTGTACTTACCTGTTGGTCTGGAGGACCGTAGAGTATCGTGTACTGGGGGAGGACCCCGTCCACGAGCTTCTCCAACTCCTCTGCAGTGAAGGCAGGGGCCCTTTCCCCAGACGCACGAGCCATTGTCTCTTCCAGACCGAGGTCACAGCAGCACTTGCAGTGTAGGTCCTCTCCTGTCGAAGATCAAGTATCGAGTGATTGAACAGATAGAAAAAGGCAGTCACGTCCATGGCGGTCACGTCCGCGGCGGTGCGTACCATCACCGCCGGCGTACATCGTCATTGGCTCCTGGGACCCATAGGGTCCAATGTTAACCAATGCAGCATTGCGCCACGGTCTTCGACCGCCTACCGCTACGGTTTACAACGCCAGCGCATTTACCTCACATCCCATTGTCCCACTTTAGAGATCAGGCAGCTGCCATTTCAGGGGCCCACATGGCGTAATTCACAACTGCTCACACAGACCTAGGCCTTGTCGCACAACACAAATACAGGCCAGATTCTGTGTATGAATGGTGTTCTGTGTAGACTGTGGGTACATACCTCTGAGTTGTTTGACTCTGTGGTCGCTGTTGTCCTTCATAGGCACCGTCCGCTGGGACATGTGAGGAGATGGCGGAATCCTCCGGTGTACCGACCGCTGGTGGACCTGTCGACAATGGAGGAGCGACATTTGATCATCACCTACAGGTTTGACCGTGCCACAATCCAGGAATTGTGTGCCCAGTTGGAGCCAGACCTGATGTCAGCAATCCGCCATCCCACAGGGATCCCCCCTCAAGTGCAGGTGCTATCAGTGCTCCATTTCCTTGCAAGTGGGTCCTTTCAAACAACAATGGCCATGGCATCAGGGATGTCCCAGCCTATGTTTTCCAACGTGTTGTCCAGAGTGTTGTCTGCCCTGCTGAAACACATGCAGAGCTACATCGTTTTCCCTCAGGTGGAGGATTTGCCTACAGTTAAAGGTGACTTCTATGCCCTTGGACATATCCCCAACATCATAGGTGCCATTGATGGGACCCATGTAGCTCTGGTCCCCCCACACAGGAGTGAACAGGTGTACAGGAACCGGAAGAGTTATCATTCGATGAATGTACAGATGGTATGTTTGGCAGACCAGTACATCTCGCAGGTAAATGCTATGTTCTCTGGCTCAGTGCATGACGCCTACATCCTGCGCAATAGCAGCATCCCTTATATGATGGGTCAACTCCAGAGGCACCGTGTGTGGCTATTGGGGGACTCTGGTTACCCCAACCTGTCCTGGCTATTGACCCCAGTGAGGAATCCCAGGACCAGGGCAGAGGAACGCTACAATGAGGGCCATGGGCGGACTAGGAGGGTGATCGAACGCACCTTCGGCCTCCTGAAGGCCAGGTTCAGGTGCCTCCATATGACAGGTGGTTCCCTATTCTACTCACCAAGAAAGGTGTGCCAGATCATCATCGCCTGCTCGATGCTTCACAATCGTGCTTCGAGACGCCAGGTGCCTTTTCTGCAGGAGGATGGTCCAGATGGCGGTGTTGTGGCAGCTGTGGAGCCTGTGGAGCCTGTGGACAGTGATGAGGAGGACACTGAGGAAGAAGACATAGACAACAGGGAGTCAGTCATACGGCAATATTTCCAGTGACACACAGGTGAGAACAATTTTCTTTTTACCATTACATTCACTTTCACACTTCTACCTCTATCCTGTCTGTCATTTCATAGCAGTATTTGGTCAAATCAAATCAAATCAAATCAAATCATTAACATTTATAAAGCGCGCTACTCACCCGTGCGGGTCTCAAGGCGCTAGGGGGAAGGGGTGTTACTGCTGCTCGAAAAGCCAGGTTTTGAGGAGTCTCCGGAATGCGGAGTGGTCCTGGGTGGTCCTGAGGCTGGTGGGGAGGGTGTTCCAGGTTTTGGCTGCCAGGAAGGAGAAGGACCTCCCACCCACCGTGGAGTGGTGGATGCGAGGGATGGCAGCGAGTGCGAGGCCAGAGGAACGGAGGAGACGGGTGGGGGCGTAGAAGCTGAGGCGACGGTTGAGGTATTCCGGTCCCTTGTTGTGGAGGGCTTTGTGTGCGTGGGTGAGAAGTCGGAAGGTGATCCTTTTGCTGACTGGAAGCCAATGCAGGTGTCTCAGGTGTGCGGAGATGTGGCTGTTGCGGGGTACGTCGAGGATGAGGCGGGCCGAGGCGTTTTGAATCCGTTGCAGGCGTTTTTGGAGTTTAGCGGTGGTCCCAGCATAGAGGGTGTTGCCGTAGTCCAGGCGGTTCGTGACGAGGGCGTGGGTCACGGTTTTTCTAGTGTCGGCAGGGATCCAGCGGAAGATCTTGCGGAGCATGCGGAGGGTGAGGAAGCAGGCGGAGGACACGGCGTTGACTTGCTTGGTCATGGTGAGAAGAGGGTCCAATATGAAGCCGAGGTTGCGGGCGTGGTCTGAGGGGGTCGGTGCGGTGCTGAGGGCCGTGGGCCACCAGGAGTCGTCCCAAGCGGACGAGGTGTTGCCGAGGATGAGGACTTCCGTTTTGTCAGAGTTCAGCTTTAGGCGGCTGAGCCTCATCCAATCTGCGACGTCCTTCATGCCCTCTTGTAGGTTGGTCTTGGCGCTGGCGGGGTCCTTGGTGAGGGAGAGTATAAGTTGGGTGTTGTCGGCGTAGGAGGTGATGATGATGTCGTGCCTGCGTACGATGTCGGCGAGGGGGCTCATGTAGACATTGAAGAGTGTCGGGCTGAGCGATGAGCCTTGAGGTACGCCGCAGATGATCTCGGTGGGGTCTGAGCGAAACAGTGGGAGGTAAACTCTTTGAGATCGGTTTGAGAGGAAGGAGGCAATCCAGTCCAGGGCCTGGCTTTGGACCCCGGTGGAGTGGAGGCGGGTTATTAGGGTGCGGTGACAGATGGTATCGAAGGCAGCCGAGAGGTCGAGGAGGATGAGGGCGACTGTTTCACCGTTGTCCATCAGGGTTCTGATGTCGTCTGTGACTGAGATGAGGGCGGTTTCAGTGCTGTGGTTGGTTCGGAATCCGGTCTGTGAAGGATCGAGCAGGTTGTTGTCTTCCAGGAAGGTGGTAAGCTGTTTGTTGACGGTCTTCTCTATTACCTTGGCAGGGAAGGGGAGGAGCGAGATACTGAGTTGTACCTTTCCATTACGCTTTCACAGGTGTGGTTAGCAACGTGTGTCATCTGCTTGCATCCTTCAAGGACTTGTGATGTGTGACAGAGGTATGTTGGCTTTAAAAATGGAAAGCATGTTGACACTGTCATTGATTATACATATTTACCAAATCACAGACTGACTCCAGATTGTTTTGTGGTTCAAGGGTGTTTATTGCAGTTCTCACAAATGGAGGGGGGTAGTGATATGGTGATGGGGGACGGTGGAGGAATGTCCATGGCAGAGTCCAGTCTATTAGTCTCACAGGTGCATTGCCCATATGGGCATAGGAAGTGGAGCTGGGGCAGTTCCAATCGTGACAGGGTAACAAAGTGAGACAGGGGGAGGACAATCAGGGTGGTCTCATTTCCTGGCAGGGGTCTTGCCATCTTGCTCTGTCCTGTTCCTGGATCTCAGGGACCGCTTGTGGGGTGGTTGTCCGTCTGCAGGGGGTGGGGTGCTGGTGTGCTGGTCCTGTGGTGGGGCGTCCTGTCCACTAGCACCGGCGGAGGTGGTGGGCAGTTCATCGTCCATGCTAGTGTCAGGGGCCCCTTGGAGTGCCACGGTGTCCCTCATGGTCTTTTGTATGTCCTTCAGCACCCCCACGATGGTGCCCAGGACGGAGCTGATGGTTCTGAGCTCCTCCCTGAACCCCATATACAGTTCGTCCTGCAGGCGCTGGGTCTCCTGAAACTTGGCCAGGACCGTCGCCATCGTCTCCTGGGAGTGGTGGTACGCTCCCATGATGGAGGAGAGGGCCTCGTGGAGAGTGGGTTCCCTTGGCCTGTCCACCCCCTGTCGCACAGCAGCCCTCCCAGTTCCCCTGTGTTCCTGTGCCACCGTCCCCTGGACCGTGTGCCCACTACCACTGCACCCAGGTCCCTGTTGTTGTTGGGGTGGTGGGTTATCCTGGGTTCCCTGTAGTGGTGGACACACAGCTGATTGACGTATCCTGGGTACGGAGGTATGGGCCCGCTGGGTGGGTGCTGTGCTGGTGTTACCAGAGGGTGGAAGGTCCATGTTGGGATGTGCCTATGTGAGGGGAACCGACTGTCCCGAGGCCCCCGATGGTCCGGGCTGGTCATCAGGATCCAGTAGGGCAGAGCTGCTGTCGTCACTGTGGGCCTCTTCTGTGGGTGGAGTGGAGTTGTCTGGACCCTCCGGTGTGGTGACGTTCCGTAGTGGCCCTGCAGGGATATAAGGGCATGATTATTGCATGTGTGTGTGTCATGGTGTGCAATGGGAGGGTGACCGTGTACCCGAGTGCAAGCATTCCTGTGTGGGGGCTTGTGTCATGATGGTTAGGGGGTTGTTATGGGTATGTGCAGTGAGCATGCTTTGGTGATGGGTGACCATGCTTAGTTGTGTCATGCAGGGCTTGGTGTTGGGATGTGTGGTTTGTGTTATGAGTACATTAGTGAGGAGTTGGAGTGATAGGGGAGGGGGTGAGGGTGGGGGTGTGTGATGGCATGCAGGTAGGGTGGGGGTATAATAGTTGAGATTTAACTTACCAGTGCCCATTCCTGCACCGACTCCTCCGAGGCCCTCTGGATGCATAATGGTCAAGACTTGCTCCTCCCATGTTGTTAGTTGTGGGGGAGGAGGTGGGGGTCCGCCGCCAGTCCTCTGTACCGTGATGTTGTGCCTGGAGACCACTGAACGCACCTTCCCCGTAGGTCGTTCCACCTCTTCCTGATGTCCTTCCGATTTCTTGGATGCTGTCCCACAGCGTTGACCCTGTCCACGATTCTTTGCCATAGCTCCATCTTCCTGGCTATGTATGTGTGCTGCACCTGTGAGCCAAATAGCTGTGGCTCTACCCGTAGGATTTCCTCCACCATGACCCTGAGCTCCTCCTCCGAAAACCTGGGGTGTCTTTGGCGTGACATGAGGTGGTGTGGGTGATGTGTGGGGTGATGTAAGTGTTGATGTGTGTGGTGATGTGTAGTGGTGTGTGGTGTATTGTGCGTGTAATGTTGTGTGAGTGATGGTGTGGTGTGCCTCTGTGTGGTGGGGTTGTCTATTGCTGTGCTCTCTCTGTCGCCTTCGTCTCTAATTTTTGGTCGTAGGGGTTTGTGGGTGATGTGGGTGTGTGTTTTATATTGCAATGGGTTTGTGGGAGTGGTGTGTGTATGTGTATGTGTATCAGGTGTGTGTCTTTCGAATTGTCCAATGTGGTGGTGTTTTGGAGATGTGTGTGTATTTTGAGCGCAGCGGTGTGTACCGCCAATGGTATACCGCGATTGAAAGACCGTGGGTCGTGATAGCATGGGCGTGTTTCTGTTGGTGTGACAGTGGAGGTTTTGTTTTCGCCAGTTTATCACTGACCTTTGGTGTGGCGGTCTTGTGTGGGTGTCTGAATTTCGGCGGATTTCGAGATGTGGGTCATAATAGCTGTGGCGGAATTCCGCGGCTGCGGCAGTGTTTTGGCAGTCTTCTGCACGGCGGTAAGCGCCTTTTACCGCCAATGTTGTAATGACCCCCATGATGTTGGTTGGCAAAATGCAATGGGACCACGTACTTTACAACCTTGCTGCACTGTCATGGGAACTGCTGTTATACCATGTAAATGAATTACACAGTACCACATTGGGGGTTGAGTGGGTGGTCCATGACCATGTCTACTCTCTCATTAACTGTTAGAGCACAAGCAAGAAAATGAAAGCCTTCTCAACAAACATACGTGGTGAATATTATTTATAATACTAGCTTACTTGGGCTTGCAATCTTCACAGTAGACAGTAGAATACCAAAAAACTGTTCATAGTCTTATAGAACCACAAGATATATGAGGAGAGGGAAAGATTACCAACAAAGCAGAAGAAATCTACAGATTAGTACAGACCGGAATCATTCAGCTACACAAAAAAAAAATAAGGAAAAAGAGAGAATGCGGGATAACAGGAATTAAACAAAAATTGGAACGGGGATTTGAAAAAAAGAGACTGTATTCGAAATAAACAAGGCAAAATTGAAAGCAGTATAATATTGGGCAGAGGTAAAAGTTTGGGGAAATGATAATAAAAAATAATGGGACTTACTGGGATGAGCAGACTCCTCAGCAGTGGCGCTGGTGGTCAGGGCCTCCTCCACAGCTCTTCTCGGACATGCCTCTGTGTTATAGATTAGTGGTACAGTTAATTTCCACAAAATTATTATAACATGCAATCACAGTAACATTGTACTTATCTAAAATAAAATTAGATTGCTTATGGTACTAGTATGATTGACTATTGTTGATTAGGCCATAGTAATCTTAAAATCCCTATTCCAAGTTTCCTTAACAAACACTACATTTGGAACTGATGCATTGCAATAAATGATCTTTGATTCTATTCTCATTTCTCAACCCCCTTGATAGACCAACTCAGTCTCCCTTTTTTACAAAGCATAGATGCATACCAGTACTACACATACTGTGAAATTGCTGGGGACTGTATGAGCTACATAAAGAAAGTCACAGAGAATGCTAACTCACTGATATCACTCATTCACTATGGTGACAGGATGACAGAGGAGTCTGCAATAGCTTCTTAAACAATCAGCAAAAGCAAGCATTGATAAGTATGATTAGGTAGTGCTGAACACCTGTCTAGCTCAAACTGGATTACATAATAATATTCTTAATGTAAGTTGAGCAGGTCCTGCTCCCAGTCTAGGACAGCCGCCCAGTTGTGCGTCAACTGATGGGTAGTGTACTGGTCTTAGCTTATGCACTGCTCACACCTGCGCACCCTTCCCCATTGCTGTCAACGCTCCTGCAGGGGGTTTCCACAGCCAGGCCTGCCACCTGCTGCCAGCATGGAGGTGAGGTGGCGCTGCTTGAAGAAAACAACTAATGCCACCTCCACCTCACAAAAGATTGCCCATGGTTGCACCCCTTGGCAGCACCACCGTTCATAAGGTAGGAAGTTGCTGCTGCTGGCTGTTCGGGGGGGCCTGGCACACCACTCCTCTGGTTATCCTGCTCTGCCATGGCGCTGGGTGGGGTAAAGAAAAGAAACAAGAAAAGGAAGGAGAGAAGAAAGGTATAAAGAAGTAAAGGGAAAAATAAACAAAAATACAAAAAGTCACAAAAAAACACAAACAAATGAAAAAATGTATAACAGACAGACACACTAACACAATAAATAACAAGCATAATGCAGTGGGTCTCAGGCTTTTCTTGCCACATAAACTGAAAATGAAAAGTAAAACATTTTCACATAAGCAAATGGATGGCCGCCATGAGCTTGAAGGAGTCACACAAAAGGAAACAGAAGTTCGCTTGGAGTCAAACGTATCGGCAAAAGTGCAATTATCCATATAACTGGCAAAAGTGCAATTATCCATGTAACAGTGTCAATGTCATGCAAAGCTTCCCAGCGAGATCACGCTGCCTAGGAAATAAAAAGAAAAAGTAGCCCAAAGCCATGGGGAAAACACAGAGCCTTGTATGTTTTCAGTAGTTTACGAATGCTTTCGAGGAGAGCTAAACACCGGAAAAGGCATGACGCATGCAAGCCTTTCACTTATGAAATCAAGCTAATTTTAAAAGGCAAGCCCACAAACCAACCAAACTGATGGGTATCACATGGGCATGGTTATAAGCCCACAGAGAGATTACAACAGGGGCCAGAGTGCCTGCTCGCTCGACCCTAAAAATATGTGGGGTTGATTAATTAGTGGGCAGAGGATTGAAAAGATTGAGAAGTGATTCAAAAAACAGGCTCAGCACCCTGAACAGAATTAGAAAACAATATGGCTGCACCCAGGGGAACCACATGGTGCCGTTAGCACGCGATTTTGAATAGGAGCACATACTCTGCATTGCGTTTGGCGTAAAGCACAATGCGAACAGGCACGCCGGGAAACTCGACCCACTCGCGGACCTCCCCATAGTGTGGCAGAGTATTTTGGTCGCTCTGCAGAGTTCTGTGTAGCATGACTATGCAAACTCTGCCCAACCCTTGTTGACACCTGCTCATAGCAACATTGAATTGATGAAAAAGCTTACATAATTCATTGGCTTTTGAATCCAAGTTTTCCAAAAATGAGTTTTGGCAACTCTGGATAAAAGCAGTAGCCACACAAAAGTTAATTTGCACTGTCCATATGATGAACAAATACAGTTATATTTGTAAGTTGAACCACATTGATTCCAATGTTTTGCTGCCTGCTAGTACTCCACTCTACTCACCACTGTGTTGGGCTGAATGTCTGCTACACGTAACGTAGAATTCTGAAATAACTCTTTTGTATTACAGGACATTTCTGCAACATCAGCACTGGAGTTGTCTTTTGTGTAACTTAGACTGCATGTGTAAAATAATGAAAATAACACAAAGGTCCAATCAGTCTATCTCTCTTTTTCTACTTTTTTAGGTTGGCCCCTTTGTAGACAAAGACACATTAAATGCACAAATTATGTATTAATTGGATATTCTCTGCAACCTTCACAGGTCCAACCACCCGGCCCAGTGGACCAACATCTGCCAGGCAAGACACGTCCAATCAGGGCCAGGAGCAAACCTTCAGTGAGGACTCCACTAATGCAAGTCCGGATGATCAGGAGCCAGCTGGTCCATCTGGTCTGTCTGGTCAGACAGCTCCAGTGAGTCAAATTGGGCCCACACCTACGCCTCCCACCACAGCTGCAACAACATCTCAGTGTGAGGACATCTCTACTTCCTGTGCACTGAGGAGGTATACACTAATCCTGTGTCCCCAGTCCTGGCTGCTATTGAAACACCCCAAACATGGCCTCCAATTCGGCCAGGGCCTAATGGGATGGGGCACACTTCCTAGAGGGCGCTTGCTAGTAGGGGGTATGGGTGGTGTGAGGTAATCTGAGGGCCAGCCAAGTGAGGTCACTGGGGTTTTTGTCAGCCAGACCACCACTGACCAAGTCTTGGGGTCAGTACAAAAGTCCCAAGATGTGATGGGTCAGGTTGTAACTGAGCTCCGAATCAAGAAGGTGCAGAGGGAGCACATTTTTGAACTACCAAACTACAATGAAAGAATGAGCTCCCTGAGGGAGGTGTGTCCAACGTTCTGGTATGAGAATTTTAGTGGTCGAACAAACGTTTTTTCGCTGAACAGAGTAGTTGTTTTTTTGTTCAGTCCCTTCTGTCAATGGTATGGAGGGCACAAATTCCATGTATTAGCGACACTCCTTGCACAATATACAACCCACATGATGAACAAGCATCTTAATTGTTACAATGTGCTTACATGTAATGTACGGGGACTAGGCTGTCCTTACAAAGGACAAAGAGTATTAGCACAAATGCATAGACGCAACATACATGTAGCATACCTTCAAGAAACACACTTTATCAACTCTGAGGCCCAAAAACTGCACCCAAAGTGGAGAGGACAGATCTTCTCCACAGCATACTCTGCTTACGCTTGAGGGGCCATGATCTGGGTACAAGACGGGGTACCCCTGCAAATACACAATCAAAAATCGACACACAAGGCTGTTATGTATTTCTAAAAGGTTGCCTGGATGGGACACTTGTAGTTCTAGGATGATTATATGCCCCAAATCAAGATCAGGACAAGTACTTTTCACATCTCATGTCCATATTGGCCTAGACCACTCTCACCCCCCCAGGCAAGCACAAATGTTGCAACAATGGGTGCAAAATTGGGACCTCGCTGACAGGAGTACTCATTCTACTCGCCCTCACATTCCCTACACTCCCGCCTCAACAAGTTTCTCTGCCCATCCTCTCTACTACCACAGATTGTGAATGGACATACCTAGGCAAAACACTATCCGACCGCAACCCACTGTAAATCACTTTAACATGGGGACAGACTTCCACCCCAGTCTGAATCTGGTGCCTCCAGCCCACCTATCGAGAAGATGCAGCATTTCACAACAAACTTGCCGGTGCGATCGATACATTTTTCTGAGAAAATGAGGGCACCGTATCCTCATGGCTGACCAAATGGGAGGCATTTAAAGTTGTTATCAGAGGGGTGTCTGTTAGCACAATAGTGGATGCTAGGGCGGAAGTTCTGCGAGAGCTCACACAAGTAGAAAACAGCTTAGGCACACTTCAGCGTCTGACATCACTTGACCCGAGTAATGAACTGCAACTCCAAGAAGCTAACATGACCTATGCTGAACTTTTAGAACGCCTCAGAATTATTGACTTCAGGACCTACACACAGAAAAGGCATGCGGAAGCAGACAGGACAAGGAGACTGCTGGCTAGGCTGATACAACCGGTACGATCACCAACGCCCATCCTAGCTATAGAGATCCCCTCAGGGGGAAACCACAATGACCCAGGCTGCCATTACCACGGCTTTCCAGGACTACTACACACCCTATACGCTGCCCCCCTCCTCCCAACCATGCAAGGTTAGCGACATTCCTAGATCACGTCACACTACTAAGAGTACTAGCAACAGAGAGGTAATCTCTTAAGGCTCCCATTTGCTTTAGGGAAATATGAGAAGACATCAGGGCCCTAGTCCGCAATAAAACACCTAGGCCAGATGGCCTACCGGTGGAATTTTACTTCACCTAGGCGGATAAATTGATACTGCATCTGGAGAATCTATATGACGCCTCTTTTACAGCAGGTATTCTCCCCCAGGCAACTCGAGAAGCATTGGTGACCTCTTTCTTAAAACCCGGTAGACCACCATGTCATCCTACAGGCTGCTATCCTTATTAAACACAGAATACAAAATTCTTTGTAAGATACTTGTAGCCCATCTACTCCCCCTCCTACCATGTTTACTCCATACAGACCAGAGCGTTTTTTTACCTGGCCACAACAGCTGAATATCTTAAATGGGTACGACTGCTAATGGCCAGAGCTCGAATGGGATGCCTCATCTCATCCACCTATAGTGTAGCCCAGGGGACCAGGCAAGGAAGCCCCCCATCCCCGCTCCTATTTGTGCTAGCATTGGAACCCCTCGTACATGCTATCCGGCGCACAGCAGGTAGATGGGGTATCACACTAAATAGCACAGTCCACTCGATATCGCTCTACGCAACCCTGTATTACAGAGACTTATGAACCAACAAGGCCATGCGTGCAGATATATTATCTGAATTTGGGGACCTCTGTGGTCTGCGGGTTAACGCCAATAAATCATATGCATTTTCCTTTAATGACACATTCACAGATCTGAGTGTGCACTTTGGAGCTCTCCACATTAAGGTAGCTCCAACCTGCTTTCAATACCTCGGCATCCACATATAAAGAGACCAACCCAACATACTGGCAGGAAATCTACATAGAGCTATTTCTGGGGCACGATCGCAGGTAGCCTTCTGGTCCATACTTCCACTGTCTGTGGTTTATCTCCTAGCACTGGCAAAAATGGTAATGCTTCCACACTTATTGTATTATTTTACAAACCTACCAATTATTGTACTGGTCCAAGCATTTACGTTTACTGACTCCATACTAATGGACCTGATATGGGTGGGGGTTGCCGGAGAGTGAGTCTAAAGAAACTGCAGAGGCCATAAGATGGGGGTGGACTGGGAGCTCTAGATTTCAAAGCCTATTGCACAGCTGGTCAATTACAATGGCGCTCATATTGGCTAGGTGGCCACAATTTGGAGGAGATAGAGTACACTGGGGACATGCTCCGACGTAGGCAGTTACACCTGTCCTGGCCCAGCTGCACACACCACATACTGTAATCTGATGCGTACGCTCCTCGAATACTGGAAGATGGCATTACAATACACAAACTGTTCGGACCCTTACTCACCAAATGGCCGCTGCGCAGACTACCAACACCTATAGGCCCCCTATCTGCTCGCACGAACGCTGGAAGACCTCTTCAATGAGGGCAAGTTAATGCCCCACATAGACTTTAAAAAAACTCCCTGGCACACTGTTTCTCACCCATGCCAGCGTTTTGGATTATGTTTGTGAATACTGAGCTCTACGAACCATGGGACATGGCAGGTACCTGGTTCGGTGGCCATACCAAGGTCTTCATGCACACCTCCAAATACCACTCAGGGTAAATCAAGGTGGAAGGTGGACCTACACAGAGAATTTACTGATAAAGAATGGAGCTTTCTACTGAGATATGCCAAGACACTCTCCCGCAATGCACAATTTAAGTTTATACAGTTCCTGATATTGAATTGTGCATACCTCACACCACACAGGCCCAATGTGATGTTTCCAAAGGCCACAGTACATTTCCCCCGATTCCACTTCACAGATGTGGACTTTATGCACATGACATAGACATGCCCCAGGCTCACCATTTACTGGTCAGAGGTGGGGGGATTGATTCACAAATTAACAGGCAAGAATCATTGGTATACATTTGAGCATTGTACTCTGGGCCTCTTCCCTCGACCTCCCAGCTCCAAAGCCACTACGTGCTTCATAGATTTGGCTCTCCTCTCAGCAAAGTGCCTATAGACTAGAGACTGGAAATCCTTACAAGTATCACCACTAACTCAATGGCGTAATTAAGTTATACAAAGGGGACAGACCGAAAGCACAGCAATGCGACGCAAAGAATACAGGGGACTGCGTAAGTGGCTGATCTCAACGCAATGGGATGCCATACTAGAAACATTTTGTGTAGAAGATGAGGGTATGCAAGGTGAGACCTCCTGATTTATACTGTTCCTCTTCCCCCATGGTGCAACCCTACATAGCCCTGCTACCTCACTCCTCCAAAACCACCTCACTAGTTCCCACCATTATCCCGACTCTTTGTGGTTAAAAGGTTATTTACTCGGTATTGGTTATCTCACAAGAACTAGTACACGCAAATGTGATATTCGGGTCACCTTACTATAGCTCATTGAGATCATTCATACCAACACTATCACTATCAGGCTACAAAGCAGCAAACAGAAGAAAAGGGTGGACAGGGATTGTTTATTATATTTCATGGCATTTTAAAGATTGTTAAGCGTTGCATTGGTGATTCAAAAATTGATTACCGTAATAACTAATCATATGGCCGAGAAAGCTGAAGGTGATGTAATGCTACTCTGATATTTTACAGACTGAAGCCTATGTGATATATAAGTGCAAGAAAGTTTGCGTTAAAAAAAATAAAAGAATGAGCTCCCTGACTGGGGTGCTTTTTGACATCTATCATCAAATGTGCAGGGCTTTTCCCATTACATCTGCCTCTGTCTGTGGTCCATCCACATCTGGGCAAAGTACACCACTGCCAGCCACAGAAAGGGAGGCCCTGCCACATGAGGTGCCTGCTCCTCCCACCCTAGTCTGTGCACCTATGCCTCTCCCTCCCAAGAAGGGACAGTCATCCAGACCATCAGAAGAGGATGGCAAGACCAACACCACCACCTCCAAGAGATGCAGAACCTAATTTCCTCCTATGTGTGTCTACCATTCACTCGGTGGACTATTTCACTAACACATTTACCTTTACTGAGGACAGCTGTATCTTGGATATTGGACTCCAAACTGGTTTTGGCTCTACTGCCATTTTGCCATCCACCATGATAGACTTTATTTGTTGATTTAATCTTTTATTGATTCACCTTACTTTGTTTGTGTTATGCTAATAAATGTTATGGACACAGACTACAAGACTCTTGTTGGATTATTTGTGGTCTTTCATTTGTCATCTCCATCTTCCACCATCATGTTGTCAAATCTTTTGAACATTCATTTGCCAAACAAATGTAAATGACACGGAGGTAAAGTGTTGACCAAATTATTCAAGGAAAACAAACACAACTCAGAATGCATTTGGATCTTACATATGTTGGCAACAAGTCCTTGTAGAAATTGAATTATGGCTTCAATAACCAGACCTGACTCCAATAATCTCTGCCATTCAGGGCTATACACACCACAACCTTGACACAGAATATGCAAAGGTTTCCAATAAAAGAGGCAAAGTATCACTGATGCATCACCTCAGTTGAAGCCATACATCCTGCCCTCACAATAGAAATCCTAGATCAAAAACACCAATAGTCAATATCATGGCAGTAACAACAGTTGAGGCCACGTGATCATTACAGGACACTGTGGCAGTATCTGGTGCAATGACACATTCACCAATCAGTGGCAATCTAACAAAAAGTTCTATCACCTATGAGGAAACACATCAACAGCTACCTCCACTGTCCAGAAATGTGAAGATTTAGCCAATGTGAAGTAAGAACAGTATGCTAGGGCTTGACATACACATATGGGTTGAGCATGTCCAGTGGCACATATTGCTTTGATGGCAGCATCACACAGAAAACAGGTCTGATATAGTCTTCCGAACTTCCATACTATCAGAGTGCAAGTTGTCTCTGTAAAAGATGTATCCATCCAAAGTGGGTGTCAGTCCCAGAATCAACACATGTTCACTTTGTACTTTCAAACAGCAACATACCACAGCAAATGCTACAACTTTGAAAAGTCCAAATGAAGATGACATGGTGAAGGACCCTGAAACAAAATAACAAGGGAAAATTAATCTTGCCATATATTAAATCGAATAAATTGACAAGTCATGAGGACACAAATACTTAGCACAAGCACAGTTAATCTCTGACAATGACCGCAGTACTAAGTGATGGGAAACTCTGATCCACTAACATTTTTGTCTTGAACTTTCCTGCACTGACCATTCCTAACAAATTACCATAGCAGAGAGATATGTTCACTATGGCCCTCATTACAACCCTGGCAGTTGGTGATAAAGCGGCGGTAATACTGCCAACAGGCCGGCTGTAAAAAAAATGGGATCACGACCACGGTGGAAGCTGCCAACACAGACAGCCACTTTAGCACTCCATACGCCACAGCGGTAGCAACAAACACTGCGGTAGTAACCGCCAACAGACAGGCGGAAGACAATGTACCTCCCACCCTATCACAACCCACCATTTTGCCAGCTTCTGGAGGGGGCCTTGTGCCCAGTCTGCTTCATCCTGCCAAGGAAACTGGTAGTGGATGCATATCTCCACTGGGTCTGGAGGGGGCCTGGTGCCCAGTGATGCTGCACCTGGGGTGTGGCAGTTCCCATTCCCTCACCTGGATGTCTGAGGCATGAGGTGTGCAGGGAACAGGTAGCATGATACTCCATGGAGGCAGAGCTAGACTCCATCCTGCAGAGCCTTAGGCTGCAAACTGCTGGTAGTGCCGGTGCTGGTGCTTCAAGTGGTGGTGGAGGGTCCAGGCTGCCTCCTGCATCCCCGGACAGCTGCCCACTGGGGATGCTGCTGATGACAGATGTAGTGGCACCGGCTGGGTATGTGGCGGTGCAGATGGCAGTGCAGGTGGAGGTGCAGGTGGCGGTGCAGGTGGCGGTGTCTGCGGAGGAGATGCTGCCGGTGCTGGCCGTGGTGCAGGTGCTGGTAGTAGTGGAGGGAGACACCAGACCGTCTCCTGCAGCCTCGGACGGCTGCCCACTGGGGATGATGCTGCTGACTGTTGTGGCATTGGCAGTGCAGGTGGCGGTGCAGGGGGCGGTGTAGGTGGCGGTGCAGGTGGCGGTGCTTTCCGCGGTACATGTTGCTGGGCTGTCGGTACTGATGGTGGGCACCAGTCCCTCACCTGGAGGCTCTGAGGCCTGAAATGCCTTGCCTTGGGTTTTCTTCTGCTTCCCCACCTTGGCAGATGCTGCTGAGACCTTGGCACTGGCAGATGCAGTTTTCGAGGAGGCCTTGCTGGGTGGGTCGGGCTTCTTGGCTGTGCTGCATGCTGGCACTTTCTTCACCTTGGCAGGTGGCGGAATGTCTTGGTCCTTTGCCGGGGTCAGTGGCACACTGCCAGCCCTGACGGGTGCCCCCTTTGGTCCCCTGGGACATGCAGGTACCACAGCGGACGCCGACTTGGTGGCTGAGTTGCTGGCCTGGGATCTTCACACGCTGGCTCGAGGGGAAGGACGTGGGGTGAGGCGTAGGGAAGAGGTGAAAGTTTGCAAGGAAAAGTTTTTTAGACACACTGGGACGGGAAGTTGGAGAGGGTTTTGGAGTGGAGGAAATGGGAGTGGTTGTAGGAGGTGTCTTTCTGCTGGGTTTGGGTGAAGGTGCATGGGCTGGATGCTGTTGTGAGGTGGATGGCTGTTGGGTGGGTGGGTGCTTGCGTTTGTGTACTTTGGGAGGAGGGGTCACAGACACACTGGGAGAGGACACAGGGGACGTGTGCATGGCTGTGGGGGTGGTGACTGCTCGTGAGGGGTGTGTTGTGATGGGCGTGCTGGTGATGGACATAGTGAATGAGGATGTAATGCATGCAGGTGTGAGTGGAGATGATACTGGGAGGGGGTGGACGAGGAGGAGGGGGACACAGTGGAGGCAGTGGATGTTGGTGTGTCTGCATGGAGATGGTGCTTGTGTGAGTGCCTGTGTGATGAAGTGTGGTGCTTGTGTTTGCCTGAGCCACTTCTGTGTGTTGATTTGGGTAATTGTTGGTCTGAAGGTGTGCTTGGGATAGGATGGGGTTGAGGGGATTAGGAGTGGGTACAGGAAGTTGGAGGGGGGAGGCTAGACACAGGGACAATGGCTGCCATCAGTGCTGAGGCCAGAGCCTGAAATGCTCTCTATTGGGTCACCACGCCAGAATGAATGCCCTCCAGGTATGCATTTGTTTGTTGCAAATGCCTCTCGACACCCTGGATAGCATTCAGAATGGTTGACTGCCCAACAGTGAGGGATCTCAGGAGGTCAATAGCCTTCTCAATGAGGGCAGCAGGCCTGACTGGGGCAGGGCCTGAGGTGCCTGGAGCAAAGGAGATGTCCACAATCCTCGGTGAGCGGGAAACACGCTGAGGGGCTTCTGGGAGGGTGGTGCTGGGAGGGGGGGTGGTGGCTGTATCTGTTGTTGGGGTGGGCACAGAGGTGCCTGCCACTGCCAGGGAGCTTCCATCGGAGGAGGAGTCGCTGTCACTGGTCCCCCCTCCTGTCCCCGTTGTGGTGCACCCCTCGCCCTCCGTCCCACTGGTGCCTTCACCCTCTGTGGATTCGGCCTCATGGGCCATGTGGGATGCAGCTCCCTCTGTCGCCGGTGCCTCTGCTCCTCCACCAGATGATGCTAATGCACACAAGGACAGGGTGACAAAACAAAAAAGAGGGAGGAGACAGAGGATACACTTGGTTAATGCCAGCAACAACACTACCGTTGGTGTATACAACACACAGGGAGCTGCCCTAGGCACTAGGCCATGCCCAACTAGTCACTAAGGTAGTCGCAAGTCCATGAGGTACAATGCCTATTACCAGCATCTGCACACCTGACACCCACAGGACCCTGCCCAGTAGTATATGCCCACTAACACCATTAGGTTTGGAGTGCTTCAGAGCCTGCACACAAGGGACCTACAGTGCCATGATCGCCCTGGCCTAGGGGCACCCACAGCCCACATACCCCACCCAGCTAGCTTCTAAAGTGCGCAAAGTCAGGATTCACAAGCTGTACTCACCCCCTTGTGGCTGCTGTAATGCCCTCAAGCACCCTTCCAACTCCGGATAGGCCACCACCAGGATCATGGTACGACGGGCACCCCTTCCACATTGGGAGGCCAGCCCCAGCTGGGCCTCCACCGTTTTCTTGGTCCAGCGCCACAGGTCCTCCCATCTCTTGCAGCAGTGGGTGCTCCGCCTTTGATAGACCCCCAGGGTCCGCACTTCCTTGGCGGTGGCACGCCAAATACCCTTGTTCTGGTGGGCGCTGACCTAGACAGAAAATACAGCAGAAAAGGAAATTACTCACCCGTCCGGACCGGCATACTCATTGCCCCCCAGTTCCCACCCATGACCTGATGCACATACACTAACCACCTCTCATGCAGCCCTCAGGCCAGGACAAATCAGCACCCCCAAACATGTGGCTTACATCCACACCACTCCAAACATGGATTGCCCACACATCATGCTCACAGTGTACTCACCTGTTTGTCTGGAAGACCGTAGAGTAACATGTACTGGGGTAGGACCCCATCCACCAGTTTCTCCAACTCCTCCGCAGTGAAGGCAGGGGCACTTTCCCCAGACACTGTAGCCATTGTCGCTTCCAGACTCAGGTCACAGCAGCACTTACAGTGTCGGTCCCCTCCTGTTGATGGTCAGGTAGCAAGTGAGTGAATAGTTCGAAAATGGCGGTGACATCCGCGGCAGTGTGTACCGTCACCGCCGGCGTACATAGCCATTGGCTCCTAGAACCCTGCGGGCCCAATGATAACCAATGTGAAGTTGCGTGGCGGTCAACGACCGCCTACCGCGATGGCGCACAACGCCAGCGCACTTACCTCATTTCCACTTGTTCTTCCTCATAGGTCAGGCAGCCGCCATTTTAGGTGGGCACATGGCATGGCACCTAACTGCATCACAGCAGACATTGGCCCATCAACTGACTCTTGACTTCACATACTGCTTGCGTGACATAAATTCAGCAACAGCTGTGCATTCTGTGTGGAAATATGACCTTCTGCTCACCGTTCTCCTCCATAGGTTACAACCGCTGAGGCAGATGATGAGATGGCGGCATCCTTCGGTGTACAGACTCCGGGTGGACCTGTCGACAATGGAGGACAGACACATTATCATCACATACAGACTTGATTGTGCCACAATTCAAGAACTGTGTGCCCAATTGGAGCCAGACCTGATGTCAGCTGTCCGCCAGCTCACAGGCATCCCCCCTCTAGTGCAGGTTCTGTCAGTGCTGCATTTCCTGGCAAGTGATTCATTTCAAACTACAGTGGCCATGGCTTCAGGTATGTCTCAGCCAATGTTCTCCAACGTGTTGTCCAGAGTGTTGTGTGCCCTGCTGAAACACATGCACAGCTACATCGTGTTTCCCCAGGTGGAGGATTTGGCCACAGTGAAAGCTGACTTCTATGCCCTGGGAAATATCCCTAACATCATTGGTGCCATTGATGGTACACATGTGGCATTTGTTCCCCCCCGGAGAAATGATCAGGTTTACAGGAATAGGAAAAATATCTCTCGATGAATGCGCAGATGGTGGGTTTGGCGGCCCAGTACATCTTCCATGTGAATGCCAAATATCCTGGCTCTGTGCATGACGCCTATACCTTGAGGAATAGCAGCATCCCTTATGTGATGGGCACCGAGTGTGGCTAATAGGTAAGCCCAAGGCCCCCACCCACTATAGGTAGGTTTGTAGAGAAAGGAAAAACCACGGCACATCGTAGATTCGTTGATAAGTCCGTTTATTCTTTTGTGCAAGAACAGAAAAGACATTCCATCGCCCAGTAAGACAAATGGTCATGATGTCTATAGGCCAACATATTTCTCATATTCAGGAAAAACAACAGCCGACACGTGTTTCGTCACAAATTACTTTTTCAAGGCTCCAATCTTTTTGGAAGTATTGAATATTTAACATCAAGTTCCGTTGGATGCTGTATTTATTCAGATAGAGCAAAGTATGATGCGTCCACAGACCATGATACGTCTATAGGATGTGGGGATGGCGTCTCAAAGAGCTGCTACCGGCGTCGCATGGTGCGCACCATATTTACACAGCCACAACTCCTTCTTAATCAGTGCACTATAGGTAGGTGTCTGGGTATGGGGTTGTCCCTAAGGGTTGGTGTGTGTCTAACAGTTGTCCCTTGATATTAACAGGTGACTCTGGTTACCCCAACCTCTCATGGCTACTGACCCCAGTGAGGAATCCCAGGACAAGGGCAGAGGAGCGTTACAATGAGGCACATGGGCGTACAAGGAGGATTATTGAGAGAATCTTCGGTCTCCTGAAAGCCAGGTTCGGGTGCCTTCATCTGACAGGTGGATCCCTGTACTACTCAACGAAGAAGGTGTGCCAGATCATCGTGGCATGCTGTATGTTGCACAACCTGGCCTTGAGACGTCAGGTGCCTTTTCTGCAGGAGGATGAGCCTGGAGATGTTCTTGTGGCAGCGGTGGAGCCTATGGACAGTGAGGAAGAGGAGGCAGATGAAGAAGATGTGGACAACAGAACAAACATTATACAGCAGTACTTCCAGTGACACACAGGTAAGAGACTGTAACTCAACTTTACTTTTTAGTAATCTTTTGGACATTGTACATGGCAGCCTCTTACCCTCTGTCTATGGACACTGACTGTACCCTTTGGATTCTCTATTCTCAGATCTGTGTGCCCCATTCTAGCTCCTGCTATATGTACTGCTGCCCACCGAAGGTCATCCTGTAGTTGCTGATTCTGTACTGTCAGAAGGGATTACAGCACATAATGTATATTAGGTTGCTCTGTATGGTTTAAAACTGTCATGGAGCCACATAAAGGTAAAGTTAATTTATGTGCGGCAGGTTCAGGTGACACTAGATCACAATCATCCATCCCAGTCTATCCCATTCCAACACACACTTGTTCATACATTCGAGTTCCTGCTCTAACTGACATATAGCAGCACTTCTATCTTGCCTTTAGTCACTTTATGTGACGCAGACCATGGGTTCTGATCTTGGGGATTAAGGCAGGAAGCCAATGTAGCTGTGAGTGGGATTATGAGCGAGGACTGTACAGGTGGTTAGGCTTTAAGTAGTTGACAATGATTGTGAGTAATCTGGGTGGCTTTCACAAAAGGATAGCTTGCTTAGCTCTGGCGAAGATTATGTTGTAGGCCTAATTAGGTAACACAAGGAGCTAGCAAGTATTGATGGTGCACATGAGATCACCGCAAATCAGTATTTCTGAGGTACCTGTAACAGTTTGCTGGGGAACAAATCTAGTCACTGTTGGGTGAATGTACATGTGAATATTCAAAATGTAATGCCACAGTAGTACTGCCAACCAGAAACACTCAAATGTCTTTTCTTGTCTTTTTCTGCCATCCATACAGGTCAACACCCATGGAAGAGGGAGCTTTGGAAGTACATCACAAAGAAGGTGCGGAGCCTGCACTGTAGGAAGAGGTGGGAGGACCTTTGTCAGGCGACACAGAAGTCTGCTGAGAACCTATTCCTCCCAGAGATCCAGGTGTGTGCACCGTGCCCTGATCCCCCTAATGGCCCACATCCCTGCAGTGTCTTACCCGGATAGTAAGGGGCAGTTGAGGGCCCAACAGCAGCAACAAGGGGATAAGTCATTGACTGTAGATATTGTTCCGTTTTGAGCTCTTTACTTGCCATCAACACTGAGGTTGACACACATCCAAAGCCCATGAGGATTTCTGGAGATGTAAGTTGATCAGACAGTGTGTGATGCTGTGTGTGGTGTATTGCTTTATGCTGAAGCATGGCACTATGGGCCTCATTTACAAACAATTGGCTCAGAGTGGCGTCAAAGTTTGCAGCGCCATGCTGCATCATTTCCGAAACGTAGGGAGGTGCCTTATTTACTACAAGATGGTGCATCCCTGTGTTTTCCCTCGTGCAGGTGCTAAAATAAGCTGTCAGTGCCAGTGCATGCACCCTTACACTATAGTGAAAAGGAGCCTGCATTGCAGAGAATGATTTTTAATGTGCAGGAAGGTGTCCCTTCCTGCACATAAACAATCAATAATTGCAACGTGTTACTTCTATGTATGTGCAGTACACATAGAAGTAATAAATCATCATTATTTAATGATTGTTTATGTGCAGGAAGGGATGCCTACCTGCACATAAACAATCATTAATGACGTTTTTCTCTATCTATGTGTACTGCAGGAGGCACCACACATAGTAAAAGCAAAAATGAGGAGAAATAAAAGTAGTTCTCCTTGTTGCACCACTCTGACGCTACTGCTGGGGTGGCGTTAGTTTTTGGCGCTGCCTCAGGTTTACGATGTCTCGTAAATCTGCAGCCACGTCAAAATGCAATGGGTGTTGCGGAGAACCCCCACTTAGCAACACACATTGCATGCCCTTTCACACCAGTGATGCGTGTAAAGGGCTGTATTTACAAGGCGGTGTTAAGCCACAAATAGTGGCTTAACGCCGTTTTGTAAATATAGTGCAGAGTATTGAGCCCACGGAACGTCGGAAAAAGTGATATTCTGGTGGTGCAATGAGGCCCTATATTCCTCCTCATAAGGCAAGTACTATTGTGGGCAGACACATGGCTGCATGCAAAGGGATTGCCAGCATTTTCACAATGTCCTAGGAACAGTTTCACAAAACAAGGTTGGGTCAGGTGGGATGGTATGTCACAAATGTGTGTAGTGAATGTAGGCTCCATTGCTGGTAACTGTGGCAAACTGCACAATTATAATGCTGCTGATATATCTGAGTTGACATTGGTAAGTTTTTGCTATGATAATATGAGAACTTGCATCTCCACCAAAAGCAGTGGTATTCTGTGTACAGTGGCATCATTCCTTACCTGACACATTTTTTAAAGCAGTTTGTCCAGGAAACTTCTAGTAAGTTAATGTGGACAGTACCAGGTGGACCTGAGTCCTTAGTCCTTCACAAATGTGCATTTAAGCCAGTCTGTGAATACTGACATGGATTTGTCTGCCAAACTATTGATTGCAATGAACAGGAATGTGTCCACATTGGTGAGAGAGCTGTACCTCCCATAGACAGCATTTTTGTGCCCTTAGTTCTGCACAGAGGAGAAATAGATGATAGAGAGCAATGTTATACCAACATAGGTGTTGTGGTGTCCCATCTTGAGAAGTCAATTTCCATCCTAAAAATGTACCCTTTGGGAGAAGTGAATCAATTTTATCTCTGTAATGCAGTGGTTCAAAGGTGTCTCCAGGCCCATGAGTTTACTCATGCTGTTGGAATCCTTTATTATGGAGTGAACTAAAAGTGTATAAGTGACAAAGACATGGCGGCAGGATACTTTGAAGGCAT
Organism: Pleurodeles waltl; assembly: GCF_031143425.1. NCBI lineage: Eukaryota > Metazoa > Chordata > Amphibia > Caudata > Salamandridae > Pleurodeles > Pleurodeles waltl. The sequence continues at coordinate 69,871,691 of NC_090438.1, forward strand.
TTAAAAGGTGAGGTTTGTTCTTATATAGCTCCCAATTCCCCAGCTCAGTTGGGTCGGCAGTAACACACATCATGATTGGCTCAGCAGTAAAAGGGGCTATCAGCACCATCAGTGAGGGTGAAGATTCTTCGCAGTGACAGCAGGCTGCCGCCGGTCTTTCGCCTATGATCCCTGTGACATCTAAATAGGCCAGACGAACCACCACAGCGGCAGGCGGATTCCCAGTTAAAAATGTGATGCCAGAACCATTACTGCCAACATCTAAATCAGGCTCAGAAGGTTAAGGCCCATATTTATACTTTTTGACGCAAAACTGCGCCAACGCAGTTTTGCGTCAAAAAAATTAGCGCCGGCTAACGCCATTCTAAAGCGCCATGCGGGTGCCGTATTTATTGAATGACGTTAGCCGGCGGCGCCGTCTGGTGTGCGTTAAAAATAACGACGTACACCAGGCAGCGCCGGCGTAGGGGGATATGGGGCTTGGGCGTCAAGAAGTGGGGCAAGTCAGGTTGAGGCAATTTTTTCGCCTCAACCCGATTTGCGCCATTTTTTTCCACTCCCAACCCCCATAGAAATTACTCCTGTCTTAGCAAAGACAGGAGTCATGCCCCCTTGCCCAATGGCCATGCCCAGGGGACTTCTGTCCCCTGGGCATGGTCATTGGGCATAGTGGCATGTAGGGGGGCACAAATCAGGCCCCCCTATGCCACAAAAAAAAAAAAAAAAAACACTTACCTGAACTTACCTTAATGTCCCTGGGATGGGTCCCTCCAGCCTTGGGTGTCCTCCTGGGGTGGGCATGGGTGACAGGGGGTGTCCCTGGGGGTGTGGGGGGGCACCTCTGGGCTCCTTCAGAGCCCACAGGTCCCTTAACGCCTTCCTTTTGCAGGCGCTAAAAAACGGCGCAAAAGCGGCCGTACGTCATTTTTTTAGACCCGCCCACTCCCGGGCGTGATTTTTGCCCGGGAGTATAAATCCGACGCACATGCCTCGGAGTCGATTGTTTAGACGGGAACGCCTACCTTGCATATAATTAACGCAAAGTAGGTGTCCACGCTAAAAAATGACGCTAACTCCATGGACTTTGGCGCTAGACGTGTCTAGCGCCAAAGTATAAATATGGAGTTAGTTTTGCGTCGAAATTGCATAAAAAAAAACGACGCAATTCCGGCGCAAACGGAGTATAAATATGCCCCTGAATGTCCACCAATCATCATTGACAACAGACTGTAAAACCACTAAACGCAGTAACCTAACTGGTGGCTCAAGAGAAAAACAGTGTCAACTAGCTGTTCACGCACCTGCATATCCTGCCCTCTGTTTGGGACAATGCCCCGGTTCCCTGGATTCAGACCTTGGTGAGGGTTGAGAGGTATGTGTAAAACCTGACGAACTGCAATGTTGGGCAAGGCACAACAGACTACTGTTATCTTGCACATAACTTCAGCGGGAGTCCACCAGCACCTATACAGTCAACACATCTGAATCACGACTTTAGGAGACCAAAACGACTCTCTATGATGGCTCATTTACAAATGTGCGCACTATTGTACTTACTCTGAAGTAAAGTGATTGCGCATCTTTATGGTGTGAGGACAAGAGGAAAGTGTGCCTATGCAGCATCACCTGAGGAGGAAAATGAGGAAATATTTGCATATGTAGAGTTCAGAATGTATAGAATCGTACATGCAATGTCTGTTAGGGGGTCATATAAGTTTCAAGAAAATTACCCATTAGTAATGGTAGTGTATATTCAAACATTTATACATCTCAAACTTGTTTGGCACTTGAGTACTTACCCAGAAGGCAGATGTTGACAAATTCTCCCGCTGCCAGCCGCCGGGCAAGAGGTGACCTGTGAAATATGTAGCTGTCATGTTTACTGCTTGGGAACACTGAATACACATCAGTAAAGCAGCCAATGGCACCACACACAGCCTTCACATTGATGGATTGCCAGTGGTGTGCATTGTGGCAAGGTGGCTGAAGTGCCACATGAGAGCAATTAATTGCACCTACCACACGTAGGAAGCTGGAAAAGATGTAGAAATCCCTAGCAACCCTTTGCCTTCCTGCCAGTGTATGTGGCATACCTATATAGTGAAGCACTCTCCATTTTATGCAGCTCAGTACCTGATGCAAGCAGTGGGACTAGCATGGCTGAGAAATGCCCACAATGTCACTGGACACCCTCCGGAATGACCCAGTAGCAAAGAAATGTAAAGCTACTAGGATCTTGACATAGACTGGAATGGCATCAGAGCGACATGTAGAAGAATCAAAATCCTGCTCCCACTCAGAAACCATGTACAACATGACATCAGATGGAAAACGGATTCTAGGGGTAACATCTTTGCTAGACATCCCAAAGAGGTTGATCCTTTCTCTGAAGATCCTCTCAGCTCTCCTCCTTGTAGAAAATATACTTGTGATGTTCTTACTGTCGATTGAAGGGTCATATGAAAATGTGTATGGTAATGTATCTTACTTGATCTAGCTAGTCTATTGTAGAGGTGCGTGTTGGCCATCACAATTACCCTTCCAAAACACTCCCTTTATAGCTAACTGGTCCTCCTCGCATCATCTTTGTTCAACAGCTTTTGTTTCTTCACCTCCAAGGAACAAGTGTACCTCGCTCATTGTGAAATCCAATGTTTAGTAACATGTTGTCATATTCTACTGTTACCTACATTCAGTGTGTTGCAGTCCACCCTGAGTGTGAAGAATCCGCCCGAGTGTGGAGGTTCCACCCCAATTGCGGAAACTCCACCTGGAGTGCGGAAACTCCACAGGCATAAAGATACAACTCATAAGTCTCTTTGTGAATACCAAAAAGTGGTAAAATTACACTTTTGGTCTATGTTATACTATTGATCTAACGTTATCTTTGTGAACTGGGCCCTCAACATGTATCGTGACAGGTGATCTACTGAAGATTCCGTATGTTATGTCCTAGAGCCCAATTCATGGTGAAAACTCATAGACTGAGAGTGGAAAAGGGTCAGAGAAGTGTTGGTGAGAGCCTAAAAACTCACTACTGTGTGGGGGTTCACAAAATGTTTGCAAGGGTACGTATACTTTATAATCCAGTGCGAGGTGCTTCTTGAAGCCCACATTGGAGAGTCCTGGGGTGGGAGAAGGCAGACCCGGACAGGTATTGACTCCAGCAGGCATTAGCCTGGTGGGTACGAGCTCTTGGAGACTATTTTTGAAAGCCCAGGGCCGATCCTGGGGACTCTTTCACTCTCATAGCTCCTGAGTTTAATTGCAGCAGGCACTCACAGCTTTGAGAGAGAGAGAGAGAGAGAGAGAGACAGAGAGAAGGAGGTAGGAGAAAGGCAGAGAGAAAGCGATCAGAGAGCGAGAACAGAGAGAGGAGAGAAGGAGAGAGGGAAATAGCTGGATAGAAAAAGAGTGCAAGGAGATAAGGGGAGGGGTGCTGGTGTGAGCATTTTTGCAAGGCGTCTTTTGATTCTCCATTCCAGCTCCGCAGGAAAGACTGATTAGTAGCTCAGGGAGACAACTGGGTTAGACCGCATAGTGGATCTCCGTGGACAGGGCTGGCTTTAGGGGTGGTGCGACCAGTGCGGCCGCACCGGGTGTTTACCTGGATGGGGGATGCTGACCTCAGTGGGGCGCTGGTTTTAGCAATAACTTAGGAAACTTACGATCTGAAAGCACCTGCTGAAAAGTCCCTTGTGCGTCCAACCTTCAGGAAGCAATTAAAATGCCAAGATAACTCTTGTGATTAATGTTCTTGCTAGAGAGAGAAAGATCGGAATTTTGTCCAGTGGAAGTTTTGGCTCACTGTAAAGTAATGCAGAGAGTTAATATGCCAGCTTCAAAGAACAGATCTGTATTTTATGTGAATAGCTTAGTGGAATAGTAAAGCCAGCCTTTACCAGAGCTCTAAAACAAATGAACATATGTGAGAGGGGCTATAGAGAGATGAGGGGCACTTTTGCCGGGTGGTAGTGAGGGAATGGGAATCCGAGAAGGTGGCCATGGGGTGGGGGGAGCCAAAAAGGATAGCTGTACCGGTGCGCCACCAGCGTTAAAGCCAGCCCTGTCCCTGGAAGTTGGCTGAGGTTTTTTTAAAGACATATAGGCCCTCATTACAACCCTGGCGGTCGGTGATAAAGCGGTGGTAATACCGCAAACAGGGCGGCGGTAAAAGAAAAGGAAATACGACCATGGCGGAAACCGCCAACACAGACAGCCACTTTAACATTCCGACTGCTACGGCGGTAGCAACAAACACCGTGGTGGTAACTGCCAACAGACAGGCGGAAGACAATGTATCGCCCACACTATTACAAGGCACCTATCCGCCAGCTTTTCCGGGGCGGTACCAACACCATCAAAAGCACGGCCGAAACAGGAGTTGGAACGGAAACCACTCACCTCACGACACCCAACGAGGAACCAGGACGCCATGGAGCTCGAGTTACAGGTCCTGCCCATGTTGGTTTACCTCCTCATCTACCAGGAACATCAAAGACGGCGGCAACGACCACAGTGAGTTCTGCACCTAGTACACAGGGGAGGGGGGGAAGAGAGTGACACACCCACGCAATACGCAACCCACCCTCACCCACAACACCATACACACAAACACATGCAACAATATTAAATTTACACCCCGTCATTCCCTGGAAGAACGCAAGGACAAAAGGAAATGATTGTAACGAGTGTAATCATCAAAAATTCAGATAGGCCAAGATAACTTTAAATCATCAGTATATACAAACATTTACAGCAAGTACACAAGTCCGTATACTGTTCCATTGAATGTCCGTGGACCAGTGGTACCAAAAAGCATGGGCGAGGCCCACACATGACACCTGCCTCAAAACGGAGAGAACACTGCAGGGGCATCAGGTTGAAAAAAACACAGGCACCTCATGGGAAAGGGGAGGGTGGGGCACCTCAGCCAGATGATGGGACGACTCCACTGCTCCTCGACGGGGCTCCATGCCCACTGCTTGGTCCTGGGGAGTGCAAAGCCACAGTCTCTCAAGTCTTTCAAGTGGGTGGTTTGCCCACTGCTTTCTCCTGGGGAGTACAAAGCCACAGTTTCTCAAGTGGGTGGTTTGCCCACTGCTTGTTCCTGGGGAGTACAAAGCCACAGTCTCTCAAGTGGGTGGTTTGCCCACTGCTTGCTCCTGGGGAGTACAAAGCCACAGTCTCTCTAGTGGGTGGTTTTCCCACTGCTTGCTCCTATGGAGTAAAAAGCCACAGTGTCTCTAGTGGGTGGTTTGCCAACTGGGTCTGGAGGGGGCTTGGTGCCCAGAGTGCTTCATCCTGCCAAGGACTGGGGTAGTGGATGTATCTCTCCACTGGTTCTGAAGGGGGCTTGGTGCCCAGAGTGATTCATCCTGCCAACGACTGGGGTAGGGGCTGCAATTCTCCACTGGTTCTGGAGGGGGTTTGGTGCCCAGAGTGCTTCATCCTGCCAAGGACTGGGGTAGTGGGTGTATCTCTCCACTGGTTCTGGAGGGGCCTCCAGCTGGGCCTCTGCCGTCTTCTTGTTCCAGCGGCGCAGGTCCTCCCATCTCTTGCGGCAGTGGATGCTCCGTCTATGATAGACCCCCAGGGTCCGCACTTCCTTGGCGATGGCACGCCAAATACCCTTCTTCTGGTGGGCGCTGACCTACAGGAAAGGTAAAGTAATAATGGATTTTACTCCCCCATCTGGTTCTTCTTACTAATTGGCCACAACTTCCCAACCCTGTCCTGAAACCCATACACTGACCATCCTCACATGCAGGCCACAGTCCCCCCCCATGTATCGTCCATCCAGGCCACTCGATACATTAATGTCCCATCCACCATGCACACAGTGTACTCACCTGTTTGTCTGGAGGACCGTAGAGTAGCGTGTACTGGGGAGGACCCCATCCACCAGGTTGTCCAACTCCTCTGACGCAAAGGCAGGGGCCCTTTCCCCAGACACTGTAGCCATTGTTGCTTCCAGACTCATGTCACAGCAGCACTTGCAGTGTAGGTCCTCTACTGTTGAAGGTCAGGTATCAAGTGAGTGAAGAGATAGAAAATGGCGGTCAAGTGCGTACCGTCACCGGCAGTGTACATAGTCATTGGCTCCTGGAACCCATAGGGCGCAATGTTAACCAATGCTGAATTGCGCAGCGTTCTTCATCCGCCTACCGCGACGCTGCACAATGCCAGCGCAGTTACCTAATTTCCCCTTGTCCCTCCTTACAGGTCAGGCAGCTGCCATTTCAGGGGGGAACATGGCAGGGCACCTAACTGCATCACAGCACTTTTGGGCAGGAATACGGACAGACAGCGCCACACATCGATTACATCACAATAGTGCAATACACCCTTGTGCAACCTATGTGGTAAATGACCCTCTGCTCACCTTTCTCCTCCACCGGGCACATCCGCTGGGGCAGATGATGAGATGGTGTCATCCTCCGGTGTACAGACCCCTGGTGGACCTGTCGACAATGAAAGACAGAAACATCATTATCACCTACAGACTTGAACGAGCCACAATCCATGAACTGTGTGCCCAATTGGAGTCATACCTGATGTCAGCTATCTGCCATCCCACAGGAATCCCCCCTCTAGTGCAGGTCCTGTCAGTGCTCCATTTCCTGGCCAGTGGTTCCTTCCAAACAACAGTGGCCATGGCATCAGGGATGTCTCAGCCAATGTTCTCTAGCATGTTGTCCATAGTGTTGTCTGCCCTGCTGAAATACATGCGCAGCTACATCGTTTTCCCTCAGGTGGAGGATTTGCCCACAGTGAAAGGTGACTCCTATGCCCTGAGACATATCCCCAACATCATTGGTGCCATTGATGGTACACATGTGGCATTTGTCCCACCCCGCAGGGATGAACAGGTGTGCAGAAACCGCAAAAGCTACCATTCCATGAATGTGCAGCTGGTGTATTTGGCAGACCAGTATATCTCCCATGGGATTGCCAAGTATCCTGGCTCAGTGCATGACGCTTACATTTTGAGAAATAGCAGCATCCCTTATGTGATGGACCAACTCCGGAGGCACCGTGTGTGGCTAATAGGTGAGCCCAAGGTCCCCACACAGTTTGAATAGGTGTCTGGGTATGGGAGAGTCCCTAAGGGTTTGTGTATGTGTAACTGATGCCCCTCGATATTTCCAGGTGACTCTGGTTACCCCAACCTGTCATGGCTACTGACCCCAGTGAGGAATTCCAGGACAAGGGCAGAAGAATGCTACAACCAGGCACATGGGCGTACAAGGAGGATTATAGAGCGTACTTTCGGCCTCCTGAAGGCCAGGTTCCAGTGCCTCCATCTGACAGGTGGCTCCCTATACTACTCACCCAAGGTGTGCCAGATCATCGTGGCATGCTGTATGTTGCACAAGCTGGCTTTGCGACGCCTGGTGCCTTTCTGCAGGAGGATGGGCCTGATGTTGGTCTTGTGGCAGCTGTGGAGCCTGTGGACAGTGAAGAAGAGGAGGCAGAAGAAGAAGGTATTGACAACCGAAACAACATCATCATGCAATATTTCCAGTGAGACACAGGTAAGAGACTGGCACTGCTCCTCTCATATCAGACTACTGTAGGAGATTGCAAGATTCTGCCTTTTTACCTCTGTGTATGGACCCTGACTGTTCACTTTGGCTTTCCTTTTCACAGATCTGGGCACCACATTCTGCCTTCTGCTATGTTTACTGCTGGCCAACAAACATCATAGTTTGGTTTGTGCAAATGAACATTGACATTTATATTTGTTAGAGAGGTTGTAATAACACATTTGTGTAAGTACAGAGTGACTCCAGATTGGTTTGTGATTCAAGGGGGTTTATTTAAGTGCTAATCAGTGGAGGGGGATGTCCAATGGGCTGGGGTGATGGTGGATGAATGTCCATGGTAGAGCCCTTCTCTTGGTATCACAGGTGCATTGTCCAAGGGGGCATAGGAAGTGGAGCAATGGCAGTTCAAGGTGGTCAGGGTGACATAGTGGGACAGAAGGGTGACAATCAGGAGAGTCTCATTTCCTGGCAGAGGTCTTGCCAATGTTCTCTGTCTTGTGCCTGGATCGCAGGGACCGTTTGCGGGGTGGTTCTCCTTCTGCAGAGGGTGGGGTGCTGGTGGCCTGTTGGTCCTGTGGCGGGACTTCCTGATCTCTAGCGCCAGTGGAGGTGGATGACTGTTCATCGTTCGGGCTAGTGTCACGGGCCCATTGGTGTCCCACTGTCTCCCGCATGGTGTTGGCCATGTCTGCCAGCACCCCTGCAATGGTGACCAGGGTGATGTTAATTGACTACAAGTCCTCCCTGATCCCCAGGTACTGTTCCTCCTGCAGCCGCTGGGTCTCCTGAAACTTTGCCCGGACCATGCCCATGGTCTCCTGTGAGTGGTGGTATGCTCCCATGATGTTGGAGAGGGCCTCGTGGAGATTTGGTTCGCTGAGCCTGTCTTCCCCCTGTCGCACAGCAGTCCTCCCAGTTTCCCTGTTATCCTGTGCCTCTGTCCCCTGAACCGTGTGCCCTCTTCCACTGACCCCAGGTCACTGAGTGTCTTCAGTTAGTGGGGTTGCCTGGGTTCCCTGTAGTGGTGGACACACTGCTGATTGACGTGTCCTGGGGACAGTGGCTTGGGCCCGCTGGGTGGGTGCTGTGGTGGTGTTTCCTGAGGGGGAGGCTCAGTGGTGGTTTGGGACTGTGGCAGGGGAACCGACTGTCCAGAGGTCCCTGATGGGCTGGGCTGGTCATCTTGATCCAGGTGTGCAGAGCTGCTGTCGTCACTGTGGGCCTCTTCTGTGGGGGGACTGGATATGGCTGGCACCTCCTGTCCGGTGTTGGGTCCTGTTGGGGTGTAAATGCATAGTTATTGTATCTGTGTGTAGCATCCTGTGCAATGTGTGAGTTTCCCTCTACTCCTGTTCTTGCATTATTGCTTTGGCCCTTGTGTGAGTGGTGTTTTTGTGGCCTGGGTGAGTCTCTCTACTGACATGCTTTGGTGATGGGTGTCCATGCAGGTCTGTAATGGGTATCCATGCATTAGAGTTGCATGCAGGGCTTGGAACTGGGATATGTGGGTTGTGATAGTGGGGTATCTGTGAGGGGTTGGGGTGATGGGTGTGAGGGTAGGGGTAGGAGTTTGTGCTGGCATGCAGGTAGGGTGGGGGTGATATAGCAGTAAAGATTTGCCTTACCAGAGTCCAGTCCTCCTGCTACTCCTGCGAGGCCCTCAGGATGCATGATCACTAAGACTTGCTCCTCCCATGTTGTTAGTTGTGGGGGAGGAGGTGGGGATCCACCGCCAGTCCTCTGTACGGCTACCTGGTGTCTGGATACCACGGAACGCACCTTCCCCCGTAGATCGTTCCACCTCTTCCTTATATCATCCTGGGTTCTGGGGTGCTGTCCCACTACGTTGACCCTGTCGACAATTCTCTGCCATAGCTCCATCTTCCTAGCAATGGCTGTCTGCTGCACCTGTGATCCGAATAGCTGTGGCTCTACCCGGATGATTTCCTCCACCATGACCCTGAGGTCCTCCTCAGAAAACCTGGGGTGTCTTTGAGGTGCCATAATGTGGTGTGGTTGATGTGTGAGGTGATGTTTGTTGTGCTGTGTGATGTGTTGTGTAGGGGTGTGTTCTTTGAGGTGCGTGGATGTTGTATGAGTGTTGGTGTTGTGTGCCTGTGGATGCTGGTGTTGTGTTTGTTATTCTCTCTCTCTCTTCTTTTTCAAAAAATTTCGTTGTAAGGGGTTGTGAGTAATGTGGGTGTGTGTTTTATAGTGGTGTGAGTGTGCAGGTGTGGTGTGTGTATGTGTATCAGGTGTGTGTATTTTGAATTGTCCAATGTGGTTGTGTTTTGTAAATGTGTGTGTATTTTGAGCGTGGTGGTGTGTACCGCCAATGGATTACTGCGGTTGAATGACCGCCGCATTGATTCGTGGGTCGCGATAGTGTGGGCGTATTCCTGTTGGCGTGACGGTGTAGGTTTTGCTATCGCCAGTTTATCACTGACCTTTGATGTGGCGGACTTGTGTGGGTGTCTGTATTGTGGCGGATTACGAGATGTGGGTCGTAATACCTGTAGCAGATCTCCGCCGCGGCCACAGTATGTTGGCAGCCGTCACCACGGCGGTAAGCGAGATTTACCGCCAGGGTTGGAATGAGGGCCATAGTTGTTTGAAGTCGCAGACCCTGTTTCAAGGGGAGACTTTCTTTAAATTGAGGGCAGGGAATACAAAGAGCAAGGAAAGTCCTTTGACTATTAAAATAGGGCTAATGATTTATGTGGATACCTTTGCATACAGATAGATAGCTCAGGGATATCATTCCACCGGCATCACACTGCTCCAATTCTTCTTGAGCAGCAGCAATTAATTTTAAATATGCTGCTGTTTTTCAGTGCTTACCTGCCCAAAATCTGTATTTAAGAGTTGTGCATTTTTGCAGACTACGTAATGGAGGTAGTGTGAAACTAAATAAGGTGCTATCAGTGCAGGAAACGAGGGGGACCCCGCTGGATCACAGTTCCGGCATATATTTGAGCCAAATCTGGAACCTGGCCAACCCAATGAAATATGCTGAGTTTGTACTGGTGATATTTTCTGACACCAGAACACATTTTAGCAGCATCCATCCAATGTCTGGTTTCTGTTCGGAGCAGCAATCAGCAGACCTTAAGTGGACTTTTTATTTTATTTTCCAGCTAGACCCAAAACAAAGGCCTGATTTAAAATGTTATCATTGCTCCTTTTGTTTGAGTATCATCCTAGTTGGGAGCCCTCTGGAGTCTACCACCTTGATGCCAGTGAAAAGAAAGAAAAAGGCACACAAATTGTCATCTTTTCACAATTACTTAACCACTTCCTTGCTGAGGATGTAAGGGTTACATCCTCAGCCACGGTGGTCGTGTGCTGAGAACATAACCCTTATGTCCCCTGCACCTGCCCATCAAATCCCTCTGATGTTTACAGCAAAGGGATTTCCTTTTTCTAAAAACGGCCTTGGGAGCTTTGAAAGAGCTTTCCCAGCTCCCACGGCTATTTTTAGTTTTCACTGAGATGATAAGCAGGGTGCACTGCGAGCTGCCGTCATTTCAGTGAATATGAAATTGAAATGAGCCAATTGGCAGCACCCCCCAAGCACTGAGGCAGACCGGAAAGGTATCATTAGAAAGGGGAGAATCTCCCCTTTCCAGTGGTACCCTTCCCTAGTGGATCCCAGCTTGGGGGTCACCCCAGGAGGGTGATCCCAAGCAGGGATCCACCCACTGAACACAAGGGAGGGGGGAGTGGCCCCTTGGGCAAGATACTTTGTTTCCCCCTTAATTTTGTGGGCATAATCAGACTTTCTGCCCCTCTTAGAGGACAGATATATCAATAGCCCCTGATCCACTAGGCACCAGGGATTATTTTTGTTTGTTTAGGGAAGGGTGGGGGCTGCCCAGATTGAGCATGGTAATGCCTCCACCTCATCAAAAAAATAGGCACAGTCCTTCTGCACCCCCGGGGGGGGGGGCAGATGTGTTTATTACCCCCAGTCTGACCCCCGGGGGGGTAAAAGCCCACTAGACACCAGGGATTGTTTTAGAAAAGAAGGGTGGGGGCTTCCCACCATGGGCATGGCCATGCTCCCACCCTTATAAAAGGGGACCAAAGTCTTTCTGCTCTCCCTGGGGGGGCAGATAGGGTATCTACCCCCGATATGCCCCCCTGGGGGTCAGAAAGCCCACTAGACACCAGGGATTTTTTTTTTGTTGATTAGAAAAGTCTAGGGGCGGGGGCTGCTCAGTATGGGCACAGTAATGCCCCACGCCCCCAAAATAGACCCTGTCTCTCTGCCCCACCTGGGGGGCAGATTAGAGTTATTACCCCCAATCTGGTCCCAAGTGGACAGAAAGCTCACTAGACACCAGGGATTTTTTTTTTTTAAAGAGGGGGCTCCCCCCCCCCGGGGGATAGAAAGGGCACTAGATGTCAGGGAATATATATATATTTTTTAAAGAGGGCTAGGGGCTGTCCACCATGGGTTTGGCCATGCCCCTACCCCAAATAAATGGGGACACAGTCTTTCTCCCCCTCCCCAGGGGCAGCTAGAAGTAATTAGCCCTGATTAGCAACGGGGGAAGCAGATAGCCCACTAGACGCCAGGGAATAAAAGAAAATAGAGGGCTGGTGGCTTCCCACCACCTTGGGCATGTTTATGCCCCCACTTAAATGAAAGGGGCAACAGTTTTTCTACCCCCCCCCGGAGTAAAGCATCTCATCCCAATGGTAAGCAAGAAGACATTTGACTCTTTTGGGTTTTGATTTTACATATGGGCCAAGAGAGTCCCAATATGCCCAGCAAACCTCGAAGTTTGTCTGAAATCTTGTATTTTCTCTACATTTCTGTAATGGAAAAGTCTGAAATCTGCAGGAATCCACAAAATTCCTACGACCCAGCATTGCCCCATCTGTACAGATAAGACCTTTGCCTCACTTGGGTGAGCAGAGTCTGCCTAAAAACGTATGAAAAAAACCTGCCCTTCTGGACCAGCTTTGGTTCCCTGTTGCAGGCACTTAGCCCACTTACACAAGTGAGGTATCATTTTTTATCGGGAGACGGAGGGCAATGCTGAGTGGTAGGAAATTCGTGCCGGCGTGGTGATCCCACAAAGCAATGTGAGGAAAATATGATTTTTTAGCTAGTATGAGGTAAATATGTTTTTAGACAAATGCAGAGGTTTGCAGGGGATTCAGGTTAACAAAATGTTGGGAGATCCATGCAAGTCACACCTCCCTGGACTCCCCTGTGTGCCTAGTTTTCAGAAATGTCTGAGTTTGATAGGTTTCCCTAGATGACCATCGAGCCCGGAACCAAAAATGCAGGTGTCCTCTTTGCAGAAACAGGTCATTTCGTGATAGATAATTTTGATCTGTCCACTTGGGGCCTTCCCTGTCGACTGCACTTTGCCCACCCACACAAGTGAGGTAGCATTTTTATCGGGAGGCCTGGGGGAATGCTGGGTGGTAGGTAAATTTGTGACTACCCTCTGATTCCAGAACTTTCCATCACAGAAATGTGAGAAAAATGAGTTTCATTAGACACATTCTGAGAATTGCAAGGGATTCTGGGTAACAGAGCCTGGTGAGAGCCACACAAGTCATCCCATCCTGGATTCCCCAGCTGTCTAGTTTTTAAACATTTACAGGTTTGCTAGGTTTCCCTAGGTGCCATCTTACCTAGTTCCCAATATCCACAGCTAGGCACATAGCAAATAAAGGGTCAGATTTGGATAGAAAAATATGATGTGTACTTGTTGCGCTTTGGGCCGTTTCCTGTCATGTGCACTAGGGCTATCCACACAAGTGAGATAACATTTTTATCAGGAGACTTGAGGGAATGTGGATAGAAGGGAGTTTGTGTTTCCCCTCCGATTCAAGAACTTTCCATGACAGAAGTATGAGGTAAATGTGTTTTTAGACAAATGCATAGGTTTGCAAGGGATTCTGGGTAACAGAACCTGATGACAGCCACACAAGTCACCCCATCCTGGATTTCCCTGGGTGTCTAGTTGTCAGAAAGGTACAGGTTTGCTAGGTTATTGGCTTTGGATACCTAGGGTTCTTGGTGAACGTGTAAGTCCTACATATCCCCCCAACCAGAAGTGTCCAGCGGACATGACAGCATATTGCCTTTGCAAATCTGCCATAGTTAGAAGAAGTTACAGATGAAAATGTGGACACAAATGGCTGTTTTTTTTTCAACTCAATTTCAATATGTTTTTTTATTTACTTTATATAGCAGTGATTACCAATCTTTTGATTCCTGAGGACCCCCACTGAATCACTACTGGAAGCCAGGGACCCCCCAAGTAATTTGATTGAAATTACAAACATTAAAACAGTCATTCACAAAAAATACACAAACAAGTACACACCCAACAATTACTCGAATTACTAAAAATATATTTAAAAATGAAAAAATATGCAAAAATCAAAACATTTTAATTTGAAGGTTGTCATTGCATCTCACCGACTAACTTTTCAATGTTTGGTTTTATTTAGGAAAGCTGACTCCTCAGGTCAGATTCTACGTTTCCCAAGCGATTTCTGTTTTTATTTTTTAGGTACACAAGATCTGAGAAAACGTTTTCACAGAAATATGTGGTGGGCAAATGAAGTAAAACTATAAAGGCCTCCCACCTCTCCATAGCCTCTCTGTCACATGTAATTAATTTGTTTTATAGCACCTCTCATTCCAGTTTAGGGTGTGGGAGCACTTTACAGGGCACTACAAGGTGTAGGATTCATGTCATCTGTACTTTTAAGCATTTTCCAAGAGTGCTTGGTCTGGAGAAGCACAAACTCAGGATTCAGAACATAACACAGTAGTTAGCATTGACTTTAAGACTAAGAATGTATTTCTATGCAAGCAAACCTTTTTAGCAGCATAAGGATAATGCAAGACTGGAAAAAATTACTTTCTAATTTGAGCCATGCAGTTTGCATACAGCTCTTTGATTGCAGTTCATAGCTCACTGTGCTAGATCATGATTGTAATTTATGATCTGTACTGTAACCAAAGGATCTCTGTGACAAAAGCAGTATTCCACTGACCTATACACATAAAATACTGTTCTTTGCATGATACATGTTCTTTGCAGCAGGCACATTAACCATCTTCGGTATCCTTAGACGAGTCATAACTGGCACCAGACAAAACTCCCATTTCTCTCCAACAGGTACATTAATCATCAGAGTTATCTTAACGCATTTATTTTTGCCTGAACGCTGCTGTGTGTATAAGGAACTTTCCAGTGCTTTTAAAACTTCTGCACAAATGAAGAAATAAATAAAAAACGCACACGTTTTTGTCATGCCTTTCTGCCTGTCCAGGCCTGCGGACTCCTTGGCAATGTGTCTGGAACCCCTGGGGTTCCACAGACCAGAGGTTGGGAACCACTGTCCTATAGGAAAACCTTGAAGCATCTACACAAATGACCCTTTGCTGGATTCAGAATTGTATCTACCTTTCAGAAATGTATAGCTTTCCAAGATCCACCATTAGCATCATACCCATTTCTACCACTAACAGGATGGAGGTTAAAAGCACAAAAAATAGGAAAAATGGGCTATGTCCCAGTAAAATGCCAAAACTGTGTTGAAAAATTTGGTTTTCTGATTCAAGGCTGCCTGTTTCTGAAAGCTGGGAAAATAGTAATTTAAGCACCACAAGCCCTTTGTTGATGCCACTTGCAGGAAATAAAAACCAGACACTTTATTTTGCAGCACTTTTTCCCAATAAAAAAAAAAAAAACTTATCTGTATTTTGGCTAATTTCTCAGTCCAAATGACAATGAGGGTTACAAGATGTAGGAGTCACATATCATCCATACTAGTAGACATCACATATTCAGTGTATGGTCAAGGGAAACACAAAGTTGTCTGTCTTAACAATACTTTATAGCTACATAAAGGAAACTTCCTTTGCAAACTTAGGGTAATAACAAATTGAGAAAAAAATAATAAAGATCTAAGCTTATGACTTTTAGTTTGAATGCAGCTCCTTGATGCTCCATAATAGCACACTGTGTTATATAAGAAGGATTGCAACTTATGGACCGGAAGTGACAAAAGGACACCTGTGTTAAAAGCTGTAACCCACTTGCTAATTTACATAAAACTCAAATCTGTGATCTACACATTGCACAGTATGCTTTGCAAAAGCCACATTATCCTTAATACTTTGTGAGACAAAACTGTGACTAGACGAAGCCCAGATGTCTCCAGCAAGTGCATTAACTACTAGAGTTATCATTATTTTTAGCCCCTATGGTTCTGACTCTTTCCAGGCAGTGTACTTCAGGAGGCAACAGAATACGGCTGGGGGTTGCGCCAGTGACCGGCCCAGTCCAGCAGATGATGCTATATTTAGCTCCAGTCTGACACAAGGTCAGTATCAAGTGTGCTGTCTGGGGATGATACTGTGTGTGTGTTTTTTGATGAGGGGGGTACAGCCCAGCATTAATAATTGGATACCAGATGCAGACACCTTCCAGACAGTGCTTAGTTTGAAAAAGAAAAAGTGCCTGGGCCCAAAGTTTTTCTCAGAAGCCCGCTGCTGGTGCTGCTGGATGCTGAGACTCCTCCTCATGCCTCTTTCGCCCACCACCATGCATTGTGACCCTTCCTCTCACTCTTGCAAGTTCTTTTCAATCAATCAGTCAATCAATAATTTGTATAGTGCAGCTAATCACCCATGGGGTCTCAAGGCCCTTTCTCCCTTTGTTGTTGTTTTCCCACTGATATCTTCCCCCCATTCTCATTTTTCTCCCTTTCCCTCAATTGCTGTAGGTCAAAGCCTCATGATGAAAAACATGTCCCGCCACCCAAAAACGAGTGCCAGTGGGCCACATCTGAACCACCGGCTCAAATTGAGCATTGCTTTGAAGCCCAAAGCCAAACTGGGTCTCTACTGCTTCAATCATTGATTGAAACAGGGCATCCAGTTCTATGGTTTTATACAAATATTAAAAGGAAAAGTGCATATTAGGATACCATAACAAAAAGTCAGGAACCATTCTTGTGGCTGGGGATCACCCTGTTGCCTAGTAAAGGTGGAGCAGTGTTCAGCTACTATTCTATACTGCTAACTGAACCACAATGTGTGGTATGTTTTCACTTTGTTGACAAGTGCAATGCTGATGGGTTTGTGTGAATCTATGTGAGGGAATGTTGTGTTTATAGGTAGCGAATGCCTATCCAGGCAAAGGGAACTTTGAATTGTCTTATTTGTGGGCCCGTGGAATGTGCTGTTCAAGTCAGAGGTGTCCCAACGGTGGACTTGGCCTACTGACTCTGACTGTGGGCATATGTATATGTTCGGTTATCCATAGCTGTTTGAGTCTGAAACAATGTGTCCCTATTTAATTACATCTCTCTCTATCTATCTATCTCTCTGTCTCTCTCTTTCTTTTTCTCTCTCTAGATTGCTATGTGTCATCACTCTCCAGGACTATTGTCTGTTGTTGTGAGTTACCAGCAGAGGAGTGTGCATTTGGTGTGTGTGTTGGGGGCTCAATCATGTTTCATGTCCTGAACTGCACCCTCAGTGCAGCAGCGGGTGTAGCGGACCATAGAAGGTAAAATGTACTATTCTAACTCAAGTCCTAGAATATTTGGGGAACATAATCTTGTGAGAGCCACACAAGTCACCCCTTCCTGTATTCCCCAGGCTGTCTAGTTTTTAAAAAATATACAGGTTTGCTAGGTTTCCCTAGGTGCCGGCTGAGCTAGGGCTCAAAATCCAGAGCTTGGCACATAGCAAAAAAATGGTCTGTTTTGGATAGAAAAATGTGATGTGTCTACGTTGCATTTTGGGCCATTTCCTGTCATGTGTACTAGCCTCATCCACACAAGTGAGGTACCATTTTTATTGGAAAACTTGGGGAAATGCTGGGTGAAAAGACATTTGTGGCTCCCCTCATATTCCAAAACTTTCCATCATAAAAAATGTGGGGTAAATGTGTTTTTTAGGTAAATTTTGAGGTTTGCAAGGGATTCTGGGTAACAGAACCTGGTGGCAGCCACACAAGTCACCCCTGCGTGGATTCCCCAGGCTGTCCAGTTTTTAAACTTTAGAGGTTTGCTAGGTTTCACTAGGTGTCAGCTGAGCTAAGGCTCAAAACCCACGGCTAGGCATATAGCAAAAAAAAGGTCAGTTTGGGATGGAAAAATGTGATGTGTCCATGTTGTGTTTTGGGCAGTTTCCTGTCACAAGCACTAGGCCTACCCACACAAATGAGGTAACATTTTTATCAGGAGACTTGGGGGGAATGCTGGATAGAAGGGAGTTTGTGTCTCCCTCCGATTCAATAACTTTCCATGACAGAAGTATGAGGTAAATGTGTTTTTAGACAATGCGGAGGTTTGCAAGGGATTCTGGGTAACAGAACCTGATGAGAGCCACACAAGTCACCCCTTCCTGGATTCCCCTCGGTGTCTTGTTTTCAGAAATGTACAGGTTTGCTAGGTTTCTCTAGGTGCAGGCTGAGCTAGAGCCCACAATCCACAGCTAGGCACAGAGCCAGTTTTCAGTGGAAAAATGGGATGGGTCCATGTTGTGTTTTGTGCAGTTTCCTATCATGAGCACTAGGCCTACCCACACAAGGAAGGTACCATTTTCATCTGGAGACTTAGGGGAACACAGAATAGTAGAACACGTGTTATTACTAATTGTCTTTCTTTGCATTTCTGCCTTCTAAATGTAAGACAATGCATAAGAAAGAAGTCATTTTGAGAAATGCTTTCTAATTCACATGCTATTATGGGTACCCACACATTCATAGATGTGCAGCTACCCACTGCTTCTAAACTCCCTATCTTGTGCCCATTTAAAAAATACATAGGTTTCCTTGATACCTATTAGTGAAATTCTATATACCTGGTACACAGTGAAAAACCATTGGACGGTGCAGCTCAGTTATTGGCTTTGGATACCTAGGGTTCCTTGTGAACGTGTAAGTCCTATGTACTCCCGCAACCAGACGTGTCCAGCGGACATGACAGCATATTGCTTTTGAAAATCTGCCATAGTTAGAAGAAGTTACAGATGAAAATGTGGACACAAATGGGTGTTTTTTTCAAATCAATTTCAATATGTTTTTTTATTTCAACTCTTACTTTCTATAGCAGTGATTCCCAATCTTTTGATTCCTGAGGACCCCCCCTGAATCACTACTGGAAGCCAGGGGCACCCTGATGCAATTCGATTCAAATTTCAAACATTAAAACAGTAATTCAGAAAAAAACCACAAACAAGTACACATCAAACAATTACTCGAATTACTAACGATATAATTATTTTATATTGAAAAAATACGCAAAAATCAAAACATTTTAATGGGAAGGTTGGCGCTGCATCTCACCGACTAACTTTTCAATGTTTGGTTTTATTTAGGAAAGCTGAATCCTCAGGTCAGATTCTACGTTTCCCAAGCGATTTCTGTTTTTAGTGTTTAGGCACATAAGATCTGAGAAAACCTTTTCAAAGAAATATGTGGTGGGGAAATGAAGTAAAACTATAACGGCCTCTCACCTCTCCACAGCCTCTCTGTCACATGTAATTAATTTGTTTTATAGCACCTCTCATGCCAGTGTAGTGTGTGGGAGCACTTTACAGGGCAATACAAGGTGTAAGATTCAGGTCATCTGTACTTTTAAGCATTTATAAGACTGCTTGGTCTGGAGAGGCACAAACTCAGGATTCAGAACATAACACAGTGGTTAGCATTGACTTTAAGAATAAGAATGTATTTCTATGCAAGCAAACCCTTTAGCAGCATAAGGATAATGAAAGACTGGGAAAAAAATAACTTTTAAAATGGTGTCATGCAGTTTGCATGTAGCTCTTTGGTGGCAGTTCATAGCTCACTGTGCTAGATCATGATTGTGATTTATGATCTGCACAGTAACCAAAGGATCTTTGTGACAAAAGCAGTATCCCACTGAGCTATACACATAAAATACTGTTCTTTGCATGATACATGTTCTTTGCAGCAGGCACATTAACCATCTTAGGTATCCTTAGAAGAGTGAAAACTGGCACTAGACAAAACTCCCATCTCTCTCCAACAGGTACGTTAATCATCAGAGTTATCTTGACACTTTTATTTTTTCCTGAAAGCTGCTGCATGTATGAGGAACGTTGCAGTGCTTTTAAAACTGCTGCACAAATGAAGTAACAAATAAAAAACACACACGTTTCTGTCATGCCTTCCAGCCTGTCCAAGCCTGGGGACCCCTTGGTAATGTGTCACGAACCCCTGGGGTTCCACAGACCAGAGGTTGGGAACCACTGTCCTGTAGGAAAACCTTGAAGCATCTACACAAATGACTCTTTGCTGAATTCAGAATTTTATCTACTTTTCAGAAATGTGTAGCTTTCCAAGATCCACCATTGGTTTCATACCCATTTCTACCACTAACAGGATGGAGGTCAAAAGCAAATAAAATAGGAAAAATTGGCTGTGTCCCAGTAAAATGCCAAAACTGTGTTGAAATAATTAGTTTCCTGATTCAAGTCTGCCTGTTTCTGAAAGCTGGGAAAATTGTGATTTTAGCATCACAAGCCCTTTGTTGATGCCACTTACAAGAAATACAAACCAGACACTTTATTTTGCATCACTTTTTCCCATTTATTTTTGAAACCCAAACTTTATCTGTATTTTGGCTAATTTCTCAGTCCAGAAGATAATGAGGTTTACAAGATGTAGGAGTCACATATCATCCATACTAGTAGACATCACATTTTCAGTGCATGGTCGAGAGGAACACAAAGTTGTCAGTCTTAACAAGACTTTATAGCTACATAAAGGAAACTTCCTTTGTAAACTTAGGATAATAACAAATTGAGAAAAAAAAAATAAAGATCTAAGCTTATGACTTGTAGTTTGAATGAGGCTCCTTGATGCTCCGTAATAGCACACTGTGTTATATTAGAAGGATTGCAACTTATGGACCGGAAGTGTCAAAAGCAAATAAAATAGGAAAAATTGGCTGTGTCCCAGTAAAATGCCAAAACTGTGTTGAAATAATTGGTTTCCTGATTCAAGTCTGCCTGTTTCTGAAAGCTGGGGAAATTGTGATTTTGGCATCACAAGCCCTTTGTTGATGCCACTTACAAGAAATACAAACCAGACACTTTATTTTGCATCACTTTTTCCCATTTATTTTTTAAACCCAAACTTTATCTGTATTTTGGCTAATTTCTCAGTCCAGAAGACAATGAGTTTTACAAGATGTAGGAGTCACATATCATCCATACTAGTAGACATCACACTTTCACTGCATGGTCGAGTGGAACACAAAGTTGTCAGTCTTAACAAGACTTTATAGCTACCTAAAGGAAACTTCCTTTGCAAACTTAGGATAATAACAAATTGAAAAAAAATAATAAAGATCTAAGCTTATGACTTGTAGTTTGAATGAGGCTCCTTGATGCTCCGTAATAGCACACTGTGTTATATAAGAAGGATTGCAACTTATGGACCGGAAGTGACAAGAGGACACCTGTGTTAAAAGCTGTAACCCACTTGCTAATTTACATAAAACTCAAATCTGTGATCTACACATTGCACAGTATGCTTTGCAGAAGCCACATTATCCTTGATACTTTGTGAGACAAAACTGTGACTAGACGAAGCCCAGATGTCTCTAGCAAGTGCATTAACTACTAGAGTTATCATTATTTTTATCCCCTATGGTTCTGACTCTTTCCAGTCAGTGTACTTCAGGAGGCAACAGGATACGGCTGGGGGATGTGCCAGCGCCCGGCCCAGTCCAGCAGATGATGCTATATTTAGCTCCAGTCTGACACAAGGTCAGTATCAGGTGTGCTGTCTGGGGATGATACTGTGTATGTGTTTTTATATTGAGGGGGGTACAGCCCAGCCTTAACAATTGGATACCAGACGCAGACACCTTCCAGGCAGTGCTTAGTTTGAAAAAGAAAAAGTGCCTGGGCCCAAAGTTTTTCTCAGAAGCCCGCTGCTGGAGCTGCTGGATGCTGAGACTCCTCCTCATGCCTCTTTCGCCCACCACCATGCACTGTGACCCTTCCTCTGACTCTTGCAAGTTCTTTTCAATCAATCAATCAATCAGTAATTTGTATAGTGCAGCTTATCCCCATGGGGTCTGAAGGCCCTTTCTCCCTTTGTTGTTGTTTTCCCACTTATATCTTTCAGCGCATTCTCATTTTTCTCACTTTCCCTCAATTGCTGTAGGTCAAAGCCTCATGATGAAAAATTTGTCCCGCCACTCAAAAACGAGTGCCAGTGGGCCACATCTGAACCACCGGCTCAAATTGAGCATTGTTTTGAAGCCCAAAGCCAAACGTGGTCTCTACTGCTTCAATCATTGATTGAAACAGGGCATCCAGTGCTATGGTGTTATACAAAAAGTAAAAGGAGAAATGCAAATTAGGATACCATAACAAAAAGTCAGGAACCATCCTTGTGGGATCACCCTGTTGCCTAGAAAAGGTGGAATTGTGTTCCGCTACTATTCTATACTGCTAACTGGACCACAATGTGTGGTAGGTTTTCACTTTGTTGACAAGTGCAATGCTGGTGGGTTTGTGTGAATCTTTGTGAGGATATGTTGTGTTTATGGGTAGCGAATGCCTATCCAGGCAAAGGGAACTGTGAATTGTCGGCTTTGTGGGCTCTTGGAAGGTGCTGTTCAAGTCAGAGGTGCCCCAATGGTGGTCTTGGCCTAGTGACTCTGACTGTGTGCATATGTATATGTTCGGTTATACATAGCTGTTTGAGTCTGAAACAAGTTGTCCCTATTTAATTACATCTCTCTCTCTCTCTCTCTCTGCCTCTCTCTCTCTCTCTCTCTCTCTCTTTCTCTCTATGTGTCATCACGCTCCAGGACTATGGGCTCTGGTTGTGAGTTACCAGCAGATGGGTGTGCATTTGGTGTCTGGGTTGGGGGCTCAATCATGTTTCTTGTCCTGAACTACGCCCTCGGGGCAGCAGGGGTGTGGGGGACCATGGAAGGTCAAATTTACTATTCTAACTCAAGTCCTAGAATATTTGGGGAAAGAACAAGTTTCCCCCAAATATTCCAGGCGGTTTATTCAGTATTCTAACTCTAGTCCTGGTATTTGTGGGGGGAAAGTTATAATTTTTTAATAGCGGTTGAAAAGTAGATTTTTGGAGTTGCAGAAAGTGTTGCCCTGAGGATGCAGCTAAGACAAAGAACTAGGAATATCATGTTGGAAGGAGGTGTTGTAACTTACCACAACCCATTATGCAAGAAAAGAGGTGACCTTGCACCAAAGGCTTTATCACTACTGTGTAGTGCATGCAGTAGTGTATTGTTTGCTGCACATAAAATTGTGTGCGCCCCAACCCTCCCTCACTTTCTCACTGGAATCGCAGTGCAGTCCTTCTTGTTGGACAGAGAGGTCCTTCCCTTTTAGACGGGAACTTTAGTCACTGCCTTCCCTTTTACATTGAAAAGAAATCTGGGGCATATTTACAAGAAACTGGCGCATCAGTGCTGATGCGCCAGTTTTCTTGCGTCCCCCCTGCCCCACCATGTTAGGTCAATAGCATCATATTTTTTGACGCTATTGTGGAGCTTTGCTGCACTAGCATCAAAAATGTTGAGGCTAATGCAGTGAAGTGCAAGGAGGCCCATTGATTAAAATGGGTGCCTCACTTTAACGCCTGCCTTGAGCAGGCATTAAAAATGACGCCAAAAAAGGCGCAGTGAAATCTTGTAGATTTCACTGCAACATTTTTGTGGGCCTCCTAACGCTGGAACACCCCCCATTGCACATAATATGCCTGGTGCAGGCATAATGTGGCGCAAGGGGTCACAAAGTGGTGCAATGCATGTATTGCACCCTTTGTAAATATGGTGAAAACTGCCTCCTTGAGCCACATTAGGCTAAAAAAAACATGATGCTAGTGTGGCACAAGTAGGTGCTAGGGCCTTGTAAATGTGGCCCAGAGTATTTCCCTCCCCTTGTGCAGTCTTTACAATTAAAGAGCAACGTTTGACCATGGATCACAGGTGAATGCATCAAACTCTTTAGATTTTCATCGGTTCGTGTGGCAAGATGCCCTGACCCCTCTTTTACACTTTTGTGGTCTTTCCTTAGTCTTTGATCACATGTTGCTCTAAAAGCCTGTTTACATTTCCAAGTGGATAGCCCAGGAAAACTGCTAGACATAAGAATGCAAATCATTTCCTTCTGGGTCAACCCCATGGGGCATGGAGGGGCAGGGTATCCCTACCCTGCCCCCCTATATCATTTTTTTAAATCGGGAGAGGGTACTAAGTCCTATGGGAGCAAGATAGCCGAAGGGGAAAAAAGCTCTAGGCTAAACAGAATGCTCTATTTTTAAACCGATGCTCCTGCAAAACTCTTGTGAAGTCCCTTGGACCGAACGATCCAGAGATACAAATATTTTTGTGCCTTAATTTTTCAAGAACTTCTAAACAGATTTACACAAATTCACAAAAGGACCAATCTGTGGACCAAGATCTATTTTCCTGCCAAATTTGGTGTAATTCCGTTCAGACATTTTCGTGATAGTGCTGCCTAGGGAATACTATGGAAATGCATAAGGATGTTGCGTTTTGGGACCCCCCTATTTTTCTCAGCCCCGTTTGATGGATCTCCCTGAAACTTCCCAGAAAGGAGCTGAAGTGGCTTACCTAAATAATCACTGAAAAAAACAATGTTAAAGGGACATTATAGTTAGATGAAAATGTCAGTTAAAACATTGTTTGAAACAAACAAAACGACTGAAATGTACTAGTTATAGTTATATCAAGTTGCTGTAACTCATACACTATAGTAACTATAACTTGCGCCCCAGCCATGCACAATGTTGTCATCAATTATGTCAATTCAGATGTTGCAATCCTTTAATCAATTATGTCATTGGACATGTCACGAGTAGTGTAATCTGTGAGGTAGTTAGCACTACATCAGTGAATTTCTATGTGTGTATTTAACATAAAGGGTCCATTGCAATGTGCGGAGTGGAGTTGGACACAGTATCTGGCCTGTGGCGAAACCCTGCAGCCAACTCCCTGCTGTACACGGCCGAAGGCTTGGGTGTAGGGCCTGGATCAGA
This sequence comes from Pleurodeles waltl, assembly GCF_031143425.1. Lineage (NCBI taxonomy): Eukaryota > Metazoa > Chordata > Amphibia > Caudata > Salamandridae > Pleurodeles > Pleurodeles waltl. The sequence continues at coordinate 69,896,316 of NC_090438.1, forward strand.
TTGTTGCATCTGTGATTCAACAATATAAAGAATGTAATTTTAAGTAAGGCAGACCTACTCTCTTTGTCAAAGGGTCAGAACACCAAAATATAAAAAGTGAGTATTTTGGTAGGCTCAGCACATCAACCTATATAATGCAGATCTTTTGTTTTTTCAAAAATTCACTAATAATTTTAATTAGATTTATATTACATAAATCCACACATTGGAATGTTTTTATTAAAGATTTGTTTAAAAAAAACTCAAAATGTCATTGAGGGGGTCATTCTGACCCTGGCGGTCACCGACCGCCAGGGCCAACGACCGCGGAAGCACTGCCAACAGGCTGGCGGTGCTTCCTGGGCCATTCTGACCGCAGCGGTAAAGCCGCGGTCAGAAAAGGGGAACCGGCGGTTTCCCGCCGGTTTACCCCTGGCCCAGAGAATCCGCCATGGCGGCGCTGCTTGCAGCGCCGCCATGAGGATTCCGACCCCCTTCCCGCCATCCCGTTCCTGGCGGTTTTTACCGCCAGGAACAGGATGGCGGGAACGGGTGTCGTGGGGCCCCTAGGGGCCCCTGCACTGCCCATGGGCAGTGCAGGGGCCCCCTAACAGGGCCCCACAAAGATTTTCAGTGTCTGCGTTGCAGACACTGAAAATCGCGCCGGGTGCCACTGCACCCGTCGCACCCCAGCAACTCCGCCGGCTCCATTCGGAGCTTGCTTCATCGTTGCTGGGGCTTTCCCGCTGGGCCGGCGGGCAGCCTTTTGGCGGTCACCCGCCCGCCCAGCGGGAAAGTCAGAATGACCGCCGCAGTCATTTGACTGCGGTACGGTCTTTTGGCGGTCTTTTGACCCCCTGAGTCAAAAGACCGCCTGAGTCTTTCTAATAACATATTTCAGGCCACAAATTGCAGCCATAGAACCCACCACAAGGGGTCCATGCACTGCAGTGGAACAGCATACAGGTCCAGCTTGGAGTGCTTTAAAAAATATGGTCAGCTCCTCTTCTATCATGGATTCAATAACCCAGGACACTCACAGTTTCTATATGTTGCCGAGGAGGTGCTGCACTCCCTTCCTGAGGTCCCCAGGGCCCAACTGGATCTAGGAGTGGGCGGGCGCATGCTCTTCCTCTCCTTAGGTACATATATATATTACCCAGTGGAGGTTATAATTATCACCACATTACCACATTTCCATACGGAAAATCATTATTTGGTTTGCTAATAACTTTAGAAGTGTTTGACAAATCTTCACAAAACTTTCCAAAAAAGGTGCATCCACCTTACCTCCTACCTGGAAAGTTTCAGTGTTTCCTCAAGAGGGAGCCAAGAAAAAAAAATATTTTCCCTATTAAGTTTTCCTAGGACAATTACGCACAGCTACAGTCAAAACAGCTGAATGGAAATACACCAAATGTGGCAAAAAACAACATATTCATCTAGAAAGCAAGTAAATCCATTCAGTAGTTTTTGAGAAATTAAAGTTCAAAATGTATGTATATTTCACACAGTGTGATCCATGGATGTAACAGATCAAACAATATGATCTTTCTGGCTCTCACCACATCAACAAAAATGTGTATGAAGCGATTTTGTGAATCAGGGATTCAGTCTCCTATCCTAAAAGAAAAGTTATAAAAACATATATAGGGGGAAGGGTTGGGAATCCCTGCTCCCGCCCCAGGCTTGTTGAGGGACCCCTGCCCGACCATGGGATCAAATACATATTTTTTTATTGACTCCATGGAGAATCCACAGATCCAGAGCTTTGAGCACCTTGGGGTGGGCCTAGGCCCAGGGGTTGACAGATTTATTTTTTAATTTATTTTTAATTGGGAAGGACTTGCTTCTCAAGCCCTTTTTTGACCACAGGGACCCCATTCCCCCAGGCTGCATATCATTAAATGCAGCAGGGATATGCCTCCTACCTCCTGAGCCTTAATTAGGCCTTGGGAACCCCACCCGTGGGGCAGCATTTCATTAAATTAAAGGGGAATGCGCAGCGCACCTCCCTGAGCCTTAATTAGGCCCTGGGCACCAAATTCCCCATGGCTGATATGCTCAAATAGGGAAAGGGAGATGCAGTCCCACTCCGTTAGCCTCTTAGACGTCCTGGGGATCCCATTCTCAGGGGCAAAAAGTGACATTTTTATGGCGAGAGGAGTGCACTCCCCTACCCCCAGCTGGTCACCGGCCCCAGAGAGCCTATCCTGCGGGGCCCGATGTGTGCGGTGCCCCTGCCCGGGAGAGTGCATGCATACCCTAACCGCACTTTCCCAGGCAGGGAATACAACTTTGATCCTGCCCGGGAGGGAGCAGAGAAAAATGTTGCTCCTGTGCGTTGGGAGTAAAGTCACTGAGTCGGCTCCGGCCAGCACCTCAATGGGTACTGGCTAAGGAGTCAGCAGTGGCTGCAGAGGCATTAGGGATCTCCCTTTCATTCCCAATGTTCTCACCAGATATGAGTGCTCCAAGTGGGCACCAGGCCACCCACTTTTAATAAAAACTGCCGGCTCCCATCAACACCTGGTATGGGTGCTGGTGCAGAGCCGACAGGTGCCCTGGGGGCTTTGGGTCTTCACCTGCAGGCCCCAATGATTTTGCCAGATGTGGGTGCCCTGGATGGGCCCTAGGCATCCCTTTAAATAAAAAAAGCTGGCTCCCGTTGGCATCCAGTATGGGTGGTGGTTGGGGGCGCACAGGGGCCATAGAGCCATTCAGGCTCTCCATATGGTCCCCAACGATTTAGCTTTTTGTCAGTGCCCCATGTAGGCACCTGGGCATCCACTTCTAATAAAAAATGCTGGCTCCTGCCGACAGCCTGTATGTGTGCTGGTGGGGAGATGTCAGTGTTCGCAGTGGCCTTGGGGCTTCCCTCGTGGCCCACAAATTATACAAATGAATAAAAAAGTTTAAATCCCCCAGTGTGCACCAGGGCACCCCAAAAATTACAAAGAAACCCAAAAAAGGGAATATTAAATGAGCATCAGGAGTCACTCATTTATTATTCACTGCTTCGCAAAGAACACCTCATAATGCCATAGGGCTTTTAAAATGACTTTCTTTCTTCCTTGTGAAATCAGGTGTGTGTGTGTGTGTGTGACTGTGTCTGTGTGTGTTTATGGTACTCCATTGCTTGTCATCCAGTGCAAAATTCAAGTCTTCCTCCCACCTAATCTTCTATGCAGGGCAGGTCTGAGGGGTACTGAGGAGGAAGGTGGAGTAGATTTGAGTGACTAAGTGTTATGTTGTGGAGAGGTTCTGCAAGAAATTCTCGAAGTATATGAGGGTTCCTGTTTTGGCTGAAGAACCAAATGCCTTATTTGCCAGTAATGAAATCTCAGTTGTTCTGTGATGCAGTATGTGGGTTTAGTATCCTCAAAGGGTCCGACGCTACCTTTATGAAAGATGTCTTGTACACTGTGTTAATCCATGTTCGAAATTGTAATCTAGCTAAACTGGGGATGAAGTCTCTATTCCTGGGTATCGGGCAGTGCTTAATTTGAGCCAGTGGTTTCCGGTGTGTGGCACCAGCACTTATTTTTAAGGGCTGGCCCTTATTTTTCTGCATCAGATGAAATTTATTGCAAGCAAATGACATATGGGAAAGTTGGAGAAAGAGAAAAATGAAAAAGCATCACAAAGGGAGAAAGCAGAAAGCTGAAGGGGCAGGGAGTGGCTGTAAATTGATTAAAGAGGCCTGAGATGGATTGAGGATTATGCTGCCTCAGTATTCTGTGCTAGTACATTTAATTGCAGTATCCGCGCCTTTCAGAGGAGAGCTTTGGGCACTGGTATGTTTTTATTTACAAATTAAGCACTAGTATCAGGGTTGCGGTGATGGACACACTGTAATCCCCCTGCATCTAGACAAATAGTCCCAGGCCTACAGGGTGAGCCTTATAACTGGGGAAAGGAAAAGATTGCAACAGCATTGTAAACAATGGAGCCTGAAAACTTCGGCTAACATTTGGGCTGTCATATTCTGATCTATAAAGCACCATTGTTTGTCAGTTTCCTCCTTAAACCACTCCACCATGTACCACATTTGCACCATCAGGGACCCCTAGTCCTCCTGTTGCATAGGGCCGGTTCTCACGTGGTACCTGAGTCTTGGGCATCTGTCAGCCCAGAGTAATATATTGCAAATGGCAGTCAACTGGTCCAATTCTACGTAAAGGTTGCAGAAATGCCTGAAACATATATGTAATCTTGGGGAGGGCAGTCATTTAAAAGGAGGTGAATTTCCCAAACCAGGAGGGGCAAGAAGATGCAACGAGCTTGTGAAGGAGTTAACGGAATGGGTGAGGTGCTGCAAATACGTCCAAGCACGAGTTCAGAAGTGGAGTCAACGTCATGCCACAGTATGGTAGTGAATCCAGAGTCCACCGGAAGGGGGTGTCCAGGCTGAGCCTCTGAAGGAGAACCTGTCTTCCTGAAACCACAAGACCCACTGACTTTCCCAGGTTGATTTTAAAGCTTCTCATGGCGCCTTATTCCTCCAGCACTGGCAGAAGATTCTGTAGGGAATGCGCCGGGTCTGTAAAAGTAACACGTCATCTACAAAGGCTGACACCTTAAATGTATCCTGATGAAAGGGGACATATCGGATTCCCCCAGGGTCCCAAATCCTCTGAAGAGGAGGCTCAAGATATAGGAAAACAGCACAGGGGAAAAGGGAAACCCTGTCGGGTACCCCTTTGTATCAGAATTTCCCGTGACCAAAGCCCATTCACCTGAACCTAGCTTGAGGAGAGGGCCTCTATCCAACCCCAAAAGTGTGCTCTGAATCCCACCAGACACAGCATGGACCACAGAATAGACCAATCAACCCTGTTGAAAGCTTTTTCTGCGTCACGTGACAGTAATACTGCTTCCCCGTGACATTTCCTTGCTGAAACTATGACAAGCAGAGCCCGTCTAGTGCTGTTTCTCGTTTACCAGGATGGGACAAAACCTGTTTGGTTTGCATGTGTTAGTGGAGGCAGGTAAGTCTCCAAAAGCGTCACCAGAATTTTGGCCATAATTTTGGAATCAAAATTCAGCGGTAAAATTGGGCAATATGACTAGCACTGGACCCAGTCCTTGTCTGGTTTTGCTATAAGCGAAATAGCTGCTTCAGCCATTACGAAGGATAGGATACTGGAGTAGAACAATTTGTTATATACTTCGGTCAGTAGTGGGCTATCAGGTGTGCAACCTGTGTATTGCAGATGGCTGTAAAGCCATCGGGCCCAGGGCCTTCCCTCATCTTAGGTGTTTTATGACACTCAGGATCTCCCCCAGCCTAATGGGCGCATCTAACGTATCACTTTCCCTCTGGCCTAGGTGAGGAATGGGGAGACCCTGCATGAATGTATGCTGCCTAGATACCACTTTTGGGGGTTCAGCCATATACAGATCGATATAGAATTTGTGAAAGGCCTCAGTCTTTTGGGTGTCTGAGGTGTGAAGATTCCCAGCTGCATTTTCGACCGCTCATATATGTTAGTTGGTGTGCTGTGTCCGAGGTTTATTTGCTCGGAAGGACCCCACCTTATTGCCAACCTCATATTATCGAGCACCATAGTGTGCTAGGATGTAATTAGCTCTGTCATATTTTAGGGTCCAAAGTTGGCCATGGATGGGAATCAAGCTCTTCCAGATTTCCTTGGAGGGACAGTCCTTGTGGCACCTCTCCGGGCAGATGAGTTCCTCCTGCAACCAAATCAATTCTAGCTCCCTCAGTCTCTTGAGGCAGCTAGCCTCCTTGATTAAGACCCCTTGTATTACTGCCTTCAAGGTATCCCATACCACTAAGGGTGACAACTCGCCCACGTGGTTGAGCTGCAAGTATTCTCGTATAGAAGTCACCACCTTGTGCTGCACTGACGGGTCCCGTAGGAGGGAGTCACTGAGTCTTGAAGTACTTTGTCTGCACTTCTGAGGTAAGATCTGCAAGGACAGATCAGTCTGTCCTGGGCCATTGGCTGATATAGTCATTGGCTCCTGAGTAACATCTTCAACCCAGGAGAGACGTCACTGATCAACAAGGAGGTAGTCAATTATGGCATAGGTATTGTGCTCAGCGGAGAAATGTGAAAAGTTGGAGGCTAGTAGATGTCGATAATGCCAGGCATCTGTGAAGCTGAGTCCATACGGAGCGTCTGGCCCACTGCTGATAGTTTTGGTGTATCCTCCACCCTCTGTTGGGATTTATCTAAGGTAGTGTGACTAATACTATTGAGATCACCTACAATCACGGGGGTGTTCCTGACAGCCTCACAAATGAGAATAGCAACTCCCATCTTCTTAGCCGAGGCAGAAGCATGGTATTGAATCAGGAAAGCTTCAAAGCTCAATCTATGGTGGTGGTTGCTAAGCAAATGCATCTCCTTCAAGACATATATCTACCATGGATTGCATCAGTTTCCCCACAACACTTAGGCATTTGCTGGGGTTGTTGAGGCCCTGGACATTATGGGGGTCATTATGACCCCGGCGGGTGGTGATAATGTGGCGGTAGTACCGCCACATTATGACCCTGGCGGACCAGCGGCAGTAATACCGCTGATACCGCCAGGCTGCCACCAGTCTGCAGCCTGCAGCCTGGCAGTCCCGGCGGTTGTAATCCGCCAGGGCAGCGCTGCAAGCAGCACTGGTCTGGGGATTAAGAGTCCCCATCTGCCAGCCTGTCTATGGCGGTAAACACCGCCATGGAAAGGCCTGGTGGTATTAGAGACTCGGAGGGCCCCCAAGCACAGCTCCATCGCGCATTCCACTGCCCAAATTATGGGCAGTGGAATGCGCGACAGGTGCTGCTGCTCGATTACGAGTCGGCTTCAATGTTGTGGTTACTCTTCCGCTGGGCCAGCGTGCGGAAACGCTGTCTCTATCTTTGCACAGGAAGATCACAGCAGTCTTCCCATGCACTGCCTGTGCACAGTCATCCATTACACAACTTTCAGTTTTTGGGAGTCCCCAGGGCTTCAGGGAATTTTGCAAGGATAAGCAGACCCAGCAGCTTTCTAGTTGCCTCCAGTGACATGGTGAAGCTAGCTTTGCATTCACACTGGAAGATGAGTTGAAAATGGTGCCTCTAGCGGTACTCGATCTTCTTCATTCTCAGGAAGTCCGTCATGAGCCTCAAGGACCTACGCTTCACCAGGGTGAGCTGAGAAAAATCCTGGAAGAGTGAGGCACCATTGCAAGATATCCTACACTCACTCTTTGTCTTAGCCATGAAGGCCTCCTTATCCTCAAAGAAGTGAACTCTTGTGAGGCCATCCGGTGACGTGCCTGTCACTGATCGGCCAAAGGTGACCCTATATGTCCTATTAAGGCAGATACAGTGGGAATCTGGATCCTCCACAGTTAGCTGCAATGAGGTCCTCAACATATGAGGTGAGGTCCCTCGGGTAGACATCCAACGGGACCCCCCTGTTGTGTACATTACTAGCGCGAGATCTGTTTTCTAGGTCGTTGCACTTGTCTGAAGTAATGTGTACTGCTGTTCTAGACCTAGCATCCATTGCTGGAGTTTTTTGTAGTCATCCATCTGTTCATGCAGTCCTCTCTTGACCCTGGAACCCAGGGTTGACACCTCCTTGCGCACTTCCTGTAGGTCAGCGCACAGGTCAGATTTCATTGTAGAGGTCCTGAAAAGCTTCAAGCAAGATGTCTCTGGTCACCCCCTGCTCTGCTGTGCCCGGGATACCTTTGCTGGCCTCATTAGGGTGATCAGTCTCAGTCAGCGTCCATATAAAGTGGTGTGTGGCAGCCTGCTTGAATATAGTTTTGATGGAGCTCTCCTTCTTCTTCTCCCTAGCTCCTATCATGTTTCAGCCTAGGGTTTACAGCCTGCAGGTTTGGTCTGTGGCCATGAGTGAGCCCAAAAGTGGATTCCCCGGAGAGCAGCACAAGTCAGGAGTCCGGATGCATCCTGCTTGGCCCCTCAATAGCCGCTTTCTTCAAGTCCACATGTGGCTCACAGTACTGCAATATCCGTAGGGTTCTGGGGGATACCCCTGTGGCAAATCTGGAACCCCGCAGGGAATGAGACCAGCGCCCGCCAGGCAGTAGTCCATGCTGCCTTCCTGTGTGGTTCCCCAGGTGTCCCTGCCCAGAGCTTGCATCTGCAAGTGGTTGCTATGCTACAGCCAGAGGAGCTGCTGGCCACCTGCATCCCGGCATCTTTCCCTGCTTGGCTCACTCTGCAGCTGCTCTGCTGAAGGTCCAAATATGTCCCAGTGTGATCCCAGCCTCTGAGACAGGCAACAGACCGCCTTCTCCGGTCTCACAGGATTCCGCGGCCACAATGTCCCAATGGGTTCCCAGGCAGTGGCCACCCACCACAACCACAGTAAGATTCCACGCCGGAGTCCCTCTCCGAGCCCGTGCTCTCCATGCACATCTGCCGACTCGCCGGACCATCACAAGAAGCTCCGGGACCCACCAGTCCGCTTCACCCACCATAACTCACTCCTCTTCCAGCCATTGGGCATTTGGAAACCTCTGCAGGCACCTAGAACAGGCCACAGTGGACCCCAGAGCCACAGAAGCTGGCAAACCCACAGCCCCTCATCAAGCGCCTCCCTGCTTCCACAGGCACCTTGGTCCCAGGCCCCATCCGGGCTATTCCACCTCAGTGTGAGCCACCCTGTCCTCTGCTTGTTCCCCAGGCCTGTGTAGTATTGTCATTAGAAGATGTGAACAAGTGGAAAGGCGCCCGCGGGGGAGCGGGCCAAATCCCCCTATGATTATGCCCCGATGCTGCCAATCAGGTGGTCGCGTCAGCAGAGGGATAAATTGGACCAGCAGCTGTGGGAGGGGGGATATATGCAAATGAGTGAGGATTGTGTGCAAAAAAAGAGTTTATGCCTCATCCACCAGCGTGCATGTGTGATCTCTCCACTTGCACTATAACCTGGACAGCTTCAGCTACGTTTGCAAGGCCCGGTTCACTTCAAATCGGGCCCTGATGGGGCAAGATGGGGATGGATGGGGGTCTCCGGCTGAAGCTGCGGATTTAACAGTCCGCCATGTTCGGCACCTGCCCACACTTTGTATTCTTTTAAAAAAAGCTTCAATGCTGATTTGTATCATCCATGTTTCTAGTAGGATTCTATGGCGGAAGAAACAAGCATTTGCAATGCAATGGCTCTCGCATTTGCTTGACTTAGAGCTATTAGCACTGCAAAGTCTTAACCTGACTTTTATTGCCACATAAAATGAAAATGAAAAGTAATACAGTTTTACATAAGCGACCTGATTTAAAGTGCCACGCCATGAGGGTGAAGGAACACACAAAATGAAACATAAGTTCGCTCGTAGTCAAACGTATCAGCAAATGTGCAGTGAGATCACGCTGCGTAGGAAATAAAAAGTAGTGCAGAAGCCATGCTGAAAACATGGACCCTCGTATGTTTCCAGTAGTTGACCAGTGCGCTTACGGAGGGCTAAACACCGGAAAAGGGATGACGTATGCATGCCTTTCACAAATAAAATAAAGCCATTTAAAAAAAGCAAGCCCTCGAACCAAGGAAACTGATGGCCATGCGGTGGGCGTGGTTAAAAGCCAAGAGAGCGATTACAGCAGGCTAGAGCGCTTGCGCGCTTGACCCTAAAAAAGCCTGCTCCTGTTTTCGCTAGGAAGCTTTAGATGTAAGTCTTCATGGCTTTGCCAAAACCACGTTCAGTAGCACTTTGGCCGTTCAGCTGGCCCATATAACGGTATTTGGTGCAGACAGGTAAAACCTCCTCTGTGATATTAATTGTAATTGTAATTGTAATAGTATTTATATAGCGCTTACTACCCCTGACAAGGCGTCAAAGTGCTTTTCGGTGAGTATCACGCTACTCCGGAACCCAAAAGGAATTAGTGGTGGATTAGTATATAGAAATAGGAGTACAGTTTTAGTATTATTATGAGTTAATTTGAGTTGTGGATATGTGAGTTTGTTAGTTGGATTGCCTGGAGTAATAGAGGGGTGGAGGAGGGAAGAATCCAGAAGTGTTATTTGGGAGTTTATAGTAATAGGATTTAGGCTTGGGATGAGTAAAGGGGGAATGGAGGAGGGAAGAGTCTGTGGAAAGGGTTAGGGACATCATAGTAGCAGGAGGGGTTTTGAGTTAAAGGTGAGAGAAATGAGGGAGAATTTAGTAGGGTGTTTGGGAGATCATGGTAGTAAACTGAGGTTTGGGTGATTTAGATGTAGAAGAGGATGGAAGAGCTTAGGAAGGGTTATTTAGGAGATAAAAGTAGTAGAATGGATTTGGGATGAGTCAGAGTGGGAATGGAGGATAGATTGATAGAGACATGACATATGGTGATGGGTACAAAAAGTAAAAATTACAAGAAAGTAAATATAAAATATTTTTTATTCATACTTTATATATATATATATATATATATATATATATATATATATATATATATGTATACATTTTTGATCATTTTTATTTAATTTAATGTATTTATTCATTATTCATATATATATAATTATATATACATATATATTAGATTTATTTAGAATTTGAATTTTATTTATAGATTTTATTTTATTTAACTTTTTCTCAAGTGCAGTAGGACTAGAGTAATAAATAAATAGATATGTAAGTACATAGTAAGGGAATATATGTCCAAGGAATATAATAATGGGTATATGAGAAGAAAAGTAGTACTGTATAAACACAGACTTTCAAGATTTGTAATATTCGAAGTTAATTAATAAGTGTACTTTTCTAACATTTATTTATCTTTAATCAATTTTTGAATAACCAAATACCTATGATAATAAACATTTGATCAGTGTGATATAAAATGAGCAGGGATTCATAAGTATCTAATATAACAACTTATCTAGGAGCTATGCAATGACCTATGAACATGTTAAGCATAGAATAACATGCACATATATATATATATATATATATATATATATATATATATATACACACACATATACACATGAATACACACACACATACATACACACATACATGTACATACATATACATATTTCATCCGTGAGTAAATATACATTAGATAAACAGGTTTAAAGAGTATGTGTGTAGTTTATTGTTATGACGGTGTTAAAGCAGCGTTAATACCGCCAACAGGCCAGCTGTGAAAAATTGGGATTCTGACACTGGCGGTTACCGCCATCAAAGACCGCCGCTTTAACACACCGACCGCAGGACGGTAACGGCCGCTGGGCTGGAGATTTCGGCCGTCACAATCCCACCCTCGGGATTACAACCCAGCCTACCGCCATGGTTTTCGTGCCAAATTACCACCACTAAAACCATGGCGGTAGGCACTATCAGTGCCAGGGAAACCCTTCCCTGGCACTGATAGGGGTCTCCCCCGCCCCCTCCCCCTCCGCAGAGTTCTCCCCCACCCTCCCACTTCCTCTCCTGCCCCCCGCACATATACACACCCACACGCGCACCCATATACACACATGCACACACGCATACCCACCACCACCCACGCATGCACACATACATACCCACACATTGTAACACACACCAACATACCTTTTTACACACATGCATTCACACCACACAACACTCACAATCACTCATTCACGCTCGCATTCAACGCGACTCACACCCGCATGCACGCATTAAAAAACATGCACACCCCCCAACATACACAACCCCCCCTCTCTCCTGTAGGAGAACCCCACTTACCTGCTTGCAGGGGGTCTCCCGGCTGGAGGCAGTCCACGGCGCTGCTGCCAGCAGCAGCGTCCACCAGCAAAACACCACCAGGCCTTATCATTGCTCATGATACCGTCGGCGGTGTTTTGCTGGCGTGGCGGTGCTGCTGTCAGCAGCGCCACCTTACCGCCGTCCACCACCATGACCGTCGGCGGTGTTCCGCCAGCATTCTGGCGGAATACTGTTGGTGGTCATGATACGCTTAGACGGCTGGTAGCCACGGCGGCGGTATGTTGGCGGCCGTCACCGTAGCGGTAGGCAATCAATACCACCAATGTTGTAATGAGGGCCATAATCAGATAAAAAATATTTATCAACACAGGCATATGCAGTCCATAGCTGTTTGAATATGGTGGTTATGAAGAAAAGAGCCAACTCGTGAGTGGTCTTCTGAAGACAAGATAGTTATCTGTGCATCTTATAGTTGGGATAATTAATTCAGTAGTTTGGCTGCTTGAACGGAGAAGGATGTACCACCTATAGTCTTTTTCTTGTATGGTGGTGTTCTAAGGCGGGGTGCCAATCTTGAGCGGAGGTTTCTTTGTTGAATGTATTTGGTTATTTTGTTTCTGATAAAAAGTGGTCCTGTTCCGTGTATAGCTTTGTGGGTGATACAAAGCAGCTTGAAGGTGCATCTTCTGGCAATGGTTAACCAGTGCAGTGCTCTCAAGGCAGGGGAGACGTGGGCTTGTGGCTTTACAATAGTAGCCTGGCTGTGGAGTTCTGGATACATTGTAGTTTTTTCATAATAGATAGAGATGATCCATGGTAAAGGCCATTGGCATAATCCAGTTTGGATAGTACAAGCGAGATAGTAGCCTGCACCTTGTGTGGAAATCTGGGTGGGGGAAGAGGCGTCGTAGAGTTTTCAAGGTTATGAAGCTTTCTTGTGATAATTTGTCCACTTGGGCATTCATTGGTGACTTGGAGTCCTTGGTGATACCAAGGTTTTTAACTTCCTTGGATAATTGAGGAGGTGGTCCGAGATAGTCACGCCAGGTGCACAGTGGGTCATATTTTTTCCAGTCACCACATATGAGTATTTATGTTTTGGAGGCATTTAGTTTGAGATAGCTCCAAGTCATCCACTGATCAACGTCTTTGAGGCAACTGAAGATTAGTGAGTTTTCAATGTTTTGGGGCATTCTAATTTAAGTAGTATTTGTGTGTCATCTGCATAGTTGTAGCATGTGAGATGAAAATCATTGATCAGTTCTGGTAATGATATCATGTAGATGTTGAAAAGCAAAGGTGAGATGATTGATCCTTGGGGGACCCCTGCTTTTGTGACGTAGGGTTTGGATGAGAAGGGGGGGAATAGATGATATTAGTTCTTTTTTTAAGGTAGGATGTAATCCAGTCGAGAGCAGTCAGTTCTGTGCTGGCTTCATAGAGTCTTTGAATTAGGGTGCTATGGCCAACCGTATCAAAGGCAGCCGAGAGGTCCAAGAGAAGTAGTGCAGCAACTCCATTGCGGTCGACTGTGTTTTTAAGATCATCCCAGGTTGCTCTGAGTGCTGATTCAGTGCCTCTTCCTGGGCGGAATCCAGTTTGGTAGTCTGAAAGCATAGAATTGTCTTCAATGAATTGCGACATCTGGGCAAATGCTGCTCTTTCTATCAGTTTGCCCAGGAAAGGTCTATTTGTGATTGATCTGTAGTTGTTGGTGCTTGCGGGTCTAGGCTTGTTTTCTTTAATAACGGTTGCATGTGTATCTTTTTCAGGTCAACAGGAAAAGTTCCTGTAGTTAAAGAGTTGTTGATTCTTCTTACAGGTGTGGAAGCACAAGTAGATAAAAAAATGTTCTTGAAGATGTGTGGTGGGCAAGGGTCACAAGGGTAACTGGAAGGTTTACTTGCTTTGACCAAATCCATAAATTCACCTTGTGATATTTGTTTGAAGGACTGTAGAGGCTAGGTTGGTTTATACTTAGAGGGCATATAAGGACTGTAGAGGCTGGGTTGGTTTATTCTTAGAGGGCATTTTAGGAAAGGGATTGGTGCTGATGGTTTTCTTCTGTTTTAAATAGGAGTCCAATGTGTATGCCTTGGTTGTGTAATGAGTTGCCAGTTTGTGAAATCTTGAGTAGTGGGATGACTTTCTTCCATGCATGTAGGTTTTCGAACTTCATTGAGAATTTTATAAAATTCTTAGGTGGCAGATTTAGCATTTTGAATTCTGTCTGAGTAATACCTTTTTTTAGCTTTTTTGATTGATGATTTGTATATTCTGTTAAGCTTGTGTAGCAGCAGTTTGTCTTGACTGTTGTTTGTTTTGAACCAGGTCAGCTGCAACTTTCTGATTTGTTGCTTTATCTTTTCAAGTTCTGTGTTTCTCCAAGTTGTTGGTTTTCTTTTGTCCTGATTAGTTTTTCTGAGTGGTATTAGGATATCAAAAGCTTCCTGTAGCCACTCAAAGTTTTGGAACAGAATTAATTGTATCTAGATCTGTGTTGGCTGTTAGTTGTGTTTCTAAGTCATCAAAATTGAGTTTGCTCCAAGGCCGATAGGTGCATGTATCTAAGTAGTTGTGGGGTATGTTGATTTGTGGTGTTTTATGTCAGAGAGTTATCAAATGGTGGTCTGACCATGTGATTGGTGTGATGCTATGAACGGTAACTAGTTCAGGCTTAGCAAAAATGACATCTCGGATGTGTCCAGCGATGTGTGTGGGACTGTGTACAATCTGATGTAGGTTCAATGTGACTAGGCCAGTGGTGATAGCTTTTGGATGGGGCATATTGGGTTTGTTAAACCAAATGTTTAGGTCCCCAAGAATGCATAGGTTTGAGTATAATGTAATAAGGTTTGAAACTGTATCTAGAAAAGCGTGTGATGGTTTGATAGTCCGGAGGAAGGGCATCATGCAACACTAGGGCCATGTCATCTCCCAACCATTATTCTGTTATGAATAGTAAGTCAGGTTGTGTGTCTGTGAGTAGGTCGTAGATGTGGTGCTTGTTTTTTTAGAGTGACTGAGCATTTATCAGCTGGCAGCTTAGAAAAAGTATGTTAGTGGCAGTGTTGTTTTGTTTAGGAGAAGGATGACCAGTATATTTTGAGCTTGTAGCAGGTGTGTTGTGAGTTGTGATAACTGTGTGAGGGTCACAATAGTCTTGTTTTTCAATTTAGTGCTCTTCTTCCAGAAGGTTTAGGAGGCATTTTGTTGGGTCTGTGTATGTTGGTTGTCGACTTGGTGGCTGAGAGAGACATGAAGAGTGCACTGTTTTTTGTAGGGTAGCCTTATTATGTAATAGAAAAGGGGATGCGAAGTTGTTAAGAGCGGCATGTTGTTTATTTTGTTTGCGTCTGTTTAGTGTGGAAGCAATATGGGTTAGGGGTAGTGGAGGAGCATGTGGATCATAATGAAAGGCTCTAAATTGTGCACTGGATGAGAGGCGGGTGAATTAATGTTGCTGTGCTGGGGTGCTTGTGGTAGATGTTTGTGAAGAGTGAGAATGTAGGGGTAAAGATTGAACGGGATTTGTATTATTTGTGTAGTCATGAGAGTGGGAGTGGGTGTGACGATAAGTATAATGAAAGTTTGTGTTGATTTGATGTGCTGATGTATGTGGTCTGTATTGTTCTTGTGGAATAGTGAGAGGGGATATTGATGTAGTAGAAATAGAGTATTACATGGGGTGTTGATGTGCTTTGGAGATGAATGTATGGTGTGTGTAAGAGGGGATGGATGTGTGTCAGGGGAGTTTGTGTTAGTTGTGATGAGTGGAAGAGGTAATATGTGCTGTGGAGTGGGAGGATTGTATGGTTGTGTGTAATTGGTGAGGAGAGGGGAAGGGTGTTTGTAGATGGTGTGTTAGAATGCTGGGTTTCAGGAATTGTCATGATGAAAGGTGGTCTGTGTGGATAGTGTTGTTAGTTTGTATGAACAGGGAGTGTGTATCTGGAAGGCTGAAGGTAATGTATATTGTGGTTTTGTGTTGTGTGGGTGATGGCAGGTTGTGTTAGTGGGAGTGGACAGAGTAGTGTTTGCTGTGAGAATGAAGGTGTTTTACTGTTCTAGTTGTGGTGGATATGTGTATAGGTGTTGTACATGGGTTATCGTGTTGGATGATGGGACATTGCAATATGAAAGAGGTCAGTTTGTGATGTAGGAGTTGGATGTCTTTGCAGATAATGTGTTTGCATGTTGATGGATGTGTAGGGAGTAAGTTCCTTTCTGAAAAATGGGAAATTGGGCAGGATTTCTGGCCCTAGGCCCTACCAGTCCCGAACAGGCCATTGCCCTTGTCCTCTCCGCCCTTCGCCTTGACGCCCGGGCAGAGACGCCCTGAGCCCTAGGCTTAAATAGCCCTACTGGCCAATAGAAACCTAGTCCGAACCCTAACCAATCAAATTTGTAACCCTAAATCAAACAACCAATGGGAGACCCATCCCTAATCACCAATCATACCCCTAATCCTGACAACCAATCACAAGCCCAACCCTATAACCAGGAACCAATCAGAATCTCAGCCCTACTACCAATCACAAGCCCAACTCTAATCCCTAAGCCAATAAAAAGACCAGCCCTCAACAACCGATCACAACACCATATGCAACAACCAATAGAAACGTATATAAGGGCCAAGTTAACTGAAGCCCAGTCCCTGTGGGAAGGGAGGAGGGAGCTGCTGCTCTATTCAGAATCTCCTTGGATACAGACAGGCTGAATCCACACTTCCAAGCTAGCAGAGTCTACTTTTCAGGTAAGGGAGAGGTTGTACAAAACACTGAAATACTGCTTGTCGCGCACTCTGAATGTGGCTTTTTAAAGGCAAAAACACGGGATGCAGACAGTTTGTAAACACAATTTAAATCACAGAAACAGATTAAGCAGTCTCCTAAACACATTCTGGAAGATGTATGTGCAAGGCCGCCAAAGTGAAAGTGGTGGAAATGCCTAAGTTGCCTGAAATGAATCAGAAAGCAATGCTGCTGGTTGTACCTTAAACCACAGGGATCAAGCGGGGTGATGGACTGTTTGATGCAGGCCAGGTGGCCATGCCAAAGTGTGAGGGTGAGATTGGAGGGAAGGATCTCACTGCATTGGCTGATTCTGGTTCCTTTTTCACCCTTACGGGGGACAAACATTGGGAAAGATTTATGAAACATAAAATATCAAATTAAAACCCCCCGTCATAAATTCTGAAGGCCATGGGGGGGTTGAAGATCAATTTGCTTGGGTATACAGTGATGAGATCAATTTCAGGGGGAGAGAGACTGTAGTAAAGATCTATGTAGGATAGTGAGCGGATAACTTACCGGGGTAGAGGCATCAGCGAGATTTAGGAATTATCCATACCCCAAATTCTCCTAACCAGATATTGATGGTAACCACCATGGGGGTGGACGGGCACCCTTATTTGATTATGGAGTTTAAGGAATTATTCAGGGTCGAGCTTGTTGCAAGTCTGAAGGGCGCAAAGGCAGGACTGTCCCAAGTGGTGGATGGGGAGCAAAAGGTGGTGGCGTTTCATGCAAGGTCTTTGAATGGAGCAAAAAAAAGATATTTGGTCACTGAAAGCTGTAGTAACATTGAAAACCCTACCCCACGCATCAGGAAATGGGGGGAGGGCTTAATGGAGTTTAATCATCAAATTCATTATCTTCCTGGAGCAAAGAATGTTCCTGCTGAGTGCTTATCCCGGTTACCAGCTAGCAAGCCAGAGGAAGCTGAACCTATTTCCCTTGTCTTTTGGATGAAGGAGTCAGCTATTAGCAAAATGGAATGGGAGACAGAGGCTGCCAAGGATGGTGTAAGGAAAGCTGTAGAAAGTTACACAGCGATAGGTTGGCCTAATTTCAAAGAGCTTAGGGAGGAAGCCAGACGTTTCTGGGTGTCAGGGATGAACAGAACATTGAGAATGGTAAACTGAACCTGTGTGATCGATTGGTTCCTCATAAGGTCCTTGGGAAAGATTACCAATCTGCCACATGAAGGACACTTGGGGAGGAATTTAACAAAGGCCAGAGTGAGGAAGTTCTACAAGTAGCCTGGACAGGATGAACAAGTGGAAAATGTGATGAGAGTGCATCCGGAGCTCATCCAATGACAAGGTGAGATCTGTCAGGACAGTTCCATTCTCCCCAGGTGGAAATCCCTAAAGAGCCTTGGGTGAAGCTGGGGTTAGACACTGTGGGAACTTTCAAGTTGTTGGGGACAGAAAGGTTTGTCCTGGTTGTAGCTGACTATACCTCTTAGCGGGCCTCTGCTTGCTGTGTGAGTTCAGTAACCACCAGGAGTTTTTATGGAATTTCAAAAGCATGTTTGTGCAAAGGCACATGAGAAAGGCAGTGAGAGTGGTTGAATAAATCGAGTCTGCTTTTGACTGACAGCAACCAAAACGGAGCATTTCCGACCAAAATCCTTAAACTCGGCCCGAGTGTTTAACACATTTATTTGGATTGCTTCGAGTGGTTGACTATGTCAAGTGGTGTCTTCCTCCTTGACACACCAATCTTAGATACTGAACTATCCTTTCTTTTTAATGTCCCCCATTCTCTCCCCCACCCAACGTTGTTTGTCTTGCCAGTTAACTCCTAACCTCCCTACCTCCCTCCCGTTGTATGTGGTGTCCACCCTCAGACGAACAGCCGCACTACTAGTAAAAGAAAACATGGCTAAAAGCCATTGCTAAAGCCAATAGGTTGGCTTTCCAAAACCTTAATTTTAATTCACTGTGACCTGGACTTTGCTGGCCGCGTTCACTGTCTACCCTCTAACATTAGAAAAAATTGATTAAATTGTGACTGATACTATAGTTGCTCCACAGGGGGCCCATTGCAAGATGAAACAAAACTGTTTAAAAATAGACGTGTTCATTGCTAGACTAGGAACCAACAGCAGCGCTGGGATGCTTTTCTTTTCAGACCAGCCCAGTGCTTAATTTGTGCTTGTTGTTTCCAAAGCGGGGCATCAGCACTTATTTTTGAGGGCCGGCACTTATTTTTCTGCCTCAAGCATTTACTGTGAGCAAAAGACACATATGGGAAAGACTGGAAAGAGAAAAACAAAAAAGCGTCACAATGGGAGAAAGCAGAAAGCTGCAAGAGTGAGCTGAAGGGGCAGGGAATGGTTGTAAATGGATTGAAGAAGCCCGAGATGGCCTCAGGATTACGCTGCTTAAGTATTCTGTGTTTGCACATTTAATTGCAGCAGTCGCATGTTTAAGAGGAGGGCCTTGGGCACCGGAATATTTTTATTTACAAATTAAGCACTGGTCCAGCCCTCATAGTTTGCATAGCCAGAGCAGCAAGAGAGCCTGAGCACTGCACGGGGTGTTTCAGGGTGGGTCTTCCTCAAGATTTCTTTTTTTTATGCAAACAGTGCATTTGACACCACACTGTACACTGTAGAACTTTGTCTAACCAAAGAATAGATGCATGGAGATTGGAGACACGTCTCCATGCCTCACTGAATGAATGACTATTTGGATGAGTGTGGAGAGGATGGATGAATTAATTCAAGAGTGGGCGATAAAGGCAACGAGCATTGGCGAAGGCAATAGGTCTTGCCTATGCAAGAGCTATTGGCTCTGCCAATGAGTTTTAGCCGTGTTGTTCACCTGTGAGGCTGCTGTTCAACATGGCTAAAGTTAGTGGCATAGAGGAGAGTGGGGTGGAGTGTCATAGAGTGGAATGGTGACTAGGGGAGTAGAGTGTTGTAGAGTGGAGTGTCACAGTGTGTCCTGTATTGGAGTGACATAGTATGGAGTCGCATAGAGTGGCATACAGTGAACTGGCACAGAGTGGATTGGTGTAGAGTACGTTTGCATAGAGTATTGCAAACTATAGTGGCATACAGTTTAGTGGCATTGAGTGCAGTGGCATTGAATTCAGCGGCATACAATGCAGCATCATAGAATGCAGAGGCGTAGATTTGAGTGATGGCACTGAGTGGAGAGGCGCAGAAGGAAATGGTGCAGAGTAGATTGGCGCAGAGTGTAGGGGCTCAGAGTGCAGTGGCATAGAGTAGAATGGTGTGGAGTGGCATAGAGTTGAGTGATGCAGAAGGTAGTGTCACAGAGTAGAGTTGAGTAGCATAGAGTGGTGCAGAGGACAGTATAGTGCAATAGAGTGCAATGGCATCGAGTGCAGCGACATGGAGCAGAATAGGGCAGAGTGGAGTAGTGCAGAGTAGAGTGGCGGAGAGTTCAGTGGTGGAGAGTGCAGTGGTGGAGAGTGCAGTGTTGAAGAGTAGAGTGGCGTAGAGTGCTGTAGAGTGCAGTGGCATAGAATCGATTGTTACAGAGTAGAGTGGAGAGGCACAGAGTGGAGTGGCCCAGGGTAAAGTACAGTTGTTCAGAGGGGCATAGAGTGTAATGGTGTAAAGTGCACTGGCATAGAGTGCAGTGGTCCAAAGTAGATTAGAGCGGCGTACAGTAGATTGGTGTAGAATGCAGGGGCATAAAGTTGAGTGTTACAGAGGAAAGTGCATAGGCCTAGAGTGTACTGGCAAAGAGTGCAGTGGCATAGAGTACAGTGGCATAGAGTGGAGTTGTGCAGAGTAGATTGGTGTGGCCTAGACTGGAGTCGTGTAGAGTGCAATGTTGAAGAATGCAGTTGTTTAGAATAGAGGGACGAAGACTACATTGGCATAGAGTAGAGTGGTACAGGGTAGATGTTACCTTGGCATCCTTGGCGTGGTTTCCCCTAAACTTCTGCCTCTGTTCCCCAGGTTGTTGATGTGTGCTGGTGTTTTTGCTGTTTTTGATACTGTGAGCACTTTAGCACTGATATCGAGTGCTAAAGTGCAAGTGCTCCTATGTAAAAATGTATGTGGAATTGGCTCTCCATGATTGGCATATTTGATTTACTAGTAAATCCCTAGTACAGTGCACTAGAGGTGCACAGGGCCTGTAAATCAAATGTTACTAGTGGGCCCGCAGCACTGATTGTGCCACCCACATAAGTAGCCCTCTAATCATGTGTCAGACCTGCCACTGCAGTGTCTGTGTGTGCAGTTTTAAACTGCCAATTCGACTTAGCAAATGTACTCACTTGCCAGGCCTAAACCTTCCCTTTTTATACATGTAAGGCACCCCTAAGGTAGGCCATAGGCAGCCCCATGGGAAGCGTGCAGTGTATGTTAAAGGTGGTATCAACAAAGAGAGGGATCGGGAGAATTAAAGGTCCAGTGTACGTACTCCCAATGCGAATAACTGACACAACAAGGTACACTGTTCCTAACTCTAGGGGGACAATTAATGTTTCAGGAGCAAGAGCCCTCACACACCCAAATGGGTGTCATGCTTCATCATCGGGAAGCTCCTCGTCAGACCGGCTGGTGAAATATCTGACGGGCTCACCTTTCGGGGGCTCTTTGCCGGAGATCTTTTTAAGTGTCACGGGTGGCTGGCTGGGGGTCGCGTAACTAGTTAGCATGGAGGAGTCTCGTTCGTTATCGGAATTAACCAGACAAATCGCTCCACCAACTAAGAACGGCCATGATGAAGCATGACACCCATTTGGGTGTGTGAGGGCTCTTGCTTCTGAAACTTTAATTGTCCCCCTAGAGTTAGGAACAGTGTACCTTGTTATGTTAAAGGTGGGACATGTACTTATGTGTTTTACATGTCCTGACAGTGAAATACTGCCAAATTCGGTTTTCACTGTTGAAAGGCCCATCTCTCTCATATGTTAACATGGGGGCTGCCTTTAAATGTTATTAACGTGCAGATTCCCTTTGGGAGCAGATGAAAATATGAAGCTTAGGGTCTCTGAGCTCACAATTTAAAAATACATCTTTTAGTGAAGTTGGTTTTTAGATTGTGTGTTTGAAAATGCCACTTTTAGAAAGCAGGCACTTTCTTGCTTAAACCATTCTGTGACTCTGCATGTTTGTGGATTCCCTGTCTGGGTCAGTTTGACAGTTGGGTTGGTTGCACCTCTTTCTAGACAGTGACACAAAGTGGGCTGGGGTGTAGTTTGCATATCCTGATGAGCCATCTGTGTTGGAAGGGAGGGGAGAAGTGGTCACTCACACCTGAATGGGCTGTGCCTGCCTTCACACAATGCAGTCTCCAACCCCCTGGTGTGTGGCTGGGGCCTGAACAAGAAAGGATCTTACAAACACTTGAGACTTTACTTTGAATTTACCCAACTTCAAAGGCAGAAAGGAGTATAAGGATTGGACCCAAAACACCAGACTTTAGATTACTTCAAGGGTTCAAGAGGAACCTCTGCCTGGGGAAGAGCTGAAGAGCTGAGGAGAAGTGTTGCCCTGGCCTGTGACTGCTGTGTTGGGCTATACTGCAGTTGCTGCATCTGCCTGTGCAAGGGGACAGAGACTGGACTTTGTTGCATTCCTGCTTGAGAAGTAACTCCAAGGGCTTGGAGTAGAGCATGCCTTCTGTTTTGAAGTCTCAGGGACTGCAAAGGCTTCACCAACCAGACCTGAGTCTACTTGCTGTGGACTCTAGCTTGCCAGAGGGTGCCATTCCAGTTTCTGACCCCCTGGAAGTGAATTCCTGGAGAAAAACTAGTCTACCGGCGCCGGGCGACTCAGTGCGACTTCGCAAAGGATGCGGCTCCCTGGAACCGTGACCCTGCTTGCCCAGAGGCTGTGGGCCTCGGTGAGTGCGACAAATCCAACGACCCTGTGAGCTGACGCTGCTACCCCGGAACTGCGCCAGCGCCTGCCCTGTAGAAGTCTGATGACTCTGTAGGCCCCAAGTCGCTGCTACTGCTTGTCCCACTGCAGTCCAACGTCCATGACGACCCGACGCTGTTGCAGCGCCTGTGGCCCTTTGAATTATCGCGACCCCATGAGGTTGCCCCACAACATCATGACTCTGCCGGACCTCACAACTGTTGGAACCAAAGGACCAACTTTGCATCTGACACCGCTTCACCTCCACCGCCCTGCAGAAAGGACCTGACACTGCTGCCTGACGCCTGTTCCCTTCTGCCCGTGGCACCAGAACTAACACTGCATTGGACCCAGCAACGCCGCTCTCCCTGACTCCGTACACCGGCCACTTGTTTACTAAGGTACTGTACCTGGGGGTCGAACGACTCCGTAAACAGTGCCATTGGCATTGCATTGTAAGAATGACTCTGTCACGAAGCCGCTTGTTACCAACTTTCACTATTTGTGCCTCAAGGCACAGTTTTCATGCTCAATTTGTATTTTTAACTGTATATTGTGGATTTTTATCGTATTTCGTCTTGTTTATTTAGATAAAATATTCACTATTTTTCTAAACCTGTGTTGTGTCATTTTGTAGTGGTTCACTGTATTACTGTGTGTGTGTTTGTACAAATACTTACACATTGTCTCTGAGTTAAGCCTGCCTGCTTGTGCCAGGCTACCAAAGGGGTGGGGTGGTTAACTGAGTGTAATTCTCCTTTACCCTAACTAGAGTGAGGATCCTTGCTTAGACAGGGGATAACCTGACTGCCAACCAAAAACCCAATTTCGAACAGTAGAGTAGAGAGGTGTAGTATGAAGTGGCATAGAGTGCAGTGGCATAGAGTGGAGTGGTGCAGAGTACAGTTGTGTTAAGTGGTGTAAAGTGGAGCAGTGCAGAGTGGGGTGCAGTTTTATGGAGTGGTGCAGAGTAGAGTGGAGTGGTGTAGAGAGGAGTATGCATGGTATGGCAGTGCACTGCCATTACAGACAACACATTTTCAATTGAAATGGCCATTATATTTGCAGAGACATACAGTTTTACTATTAAAACGTGCACAAACGAAAATGTGTGGAAATTGCACTTCCTAGTGTAAAGATTTGTTTTGATCATATTAAAGTATTTGTTTCCAACACAATTCAGAAACAACAAAAAATGTGCTTCATTTGTGTTACTAATTCTGATGTATTCTGAAATACTTACATAGT
Source organism: Pleurodeles waltl (assembly GCF_031143425.1). Taxonomy (NCBI): domain Eukaryota; kingdom Metazoa; phylum Chordata; class Amphibia; order Caudata; family Salamandridae; genus Pleurodeles; species Pleurodeles waltl. The sequence continues at coordinate 69,919,845 of NC_090438.1, forward strand.
TCATTTAAATGTTGTATGCTAGAAACAATCTCTTTCCTACCCTCAATATTCAGCAAGATTGTTACATAAATCCTCTCACTTTGAACTCAGAGAAAGAAAAGTAAACAAGCACCCTCAAAAGACAGTGCCTGATATTTGATCTCAGCCTTTGAATACACAGCAAATGTGACATGAAGAAGATTTAAAAGCCTGTTTACAGAAAGGGAGTTCATGGAAAGATACAATAAACACGGTTTAGGCAATGAGTGGGACAAACTGAACCAGGTGAGCCTAAAGCAATTGAAGCCAGCAAATAGAAATGCAGAAAATGTGAGTTACAAACCACAAAGACAATGGTAAACAATGGGCGGAATGCATTCCAAGATTAACCTTCTGAAAGCACCCACGGTGTCTTACCTAACAAGACAGCTGCGCTGTCTGATAGTCTGTCACCTAAAAAGACTTTTAGCTATCTGGAGTATATGATCTGAGTGCACTAACCAAGTATGCTCTTATTTCACTTAGGCCACTCTATTAAAGCATCACTTTCCCCAAGCTCTCCCGCCACCAATCCTTGTGAAACATGCAGTGCCCGGGTGTATTTAACACTGTGCTCTGATTTATTGCCACAAAGAGTTAAGCACAGAGTATTAAGCTCTGATCCAAAACAGGAGAAAGTGGTAACCATGTAGTGGCACAATTGCACAAGGTGAAAACTATTCTTTCCGGCACCGGGAGTTTAAAGCCCAGATTTAGTAACAGTGGGTGCACCACTTTTTTGGTACAGCCACGTTGCAAAATGCTAGCCAAGATTTTCAAATCACTTAAGGGCTGAATTGTGTTGCCTTGCGTGGCATTATAAAAGAAAAGTAAGGCAACACAGCGCCTGCACAGCATTGCATTACACTGCATCAGGTAGACATTACATTGGTGGAGTATTGAAGTTCCCATCTATCTACCTATTTTGATGCAAATCTAGATTTACTGAAGGCATAAGGCTTGGGTTTGCTCCAAAATAGTGCACCCACCACAGAGAGGTATAATGAGGAGAAATATCTTCATTTCTTCTTGTTATTTCATCTTTCCATGTGTGATGCATTCTGCAGCACAAATAGAAAGATAAATATGCTTCTAAGTTTGTTTCATGCAGGAAAGTACAAACATGCTGAGTCTCAGCTGGCATTTTAACCTGTTTCCCCAGTTCCAAAATGAGCAGGTCTTGTTGCTTGGCCACATCCCCTCACCAGGGTCCATGACACCCTTCTGGCTGCCACTCATCTGGCTTTTACATTTGAAATCTCTGAAATCCCCATCTTCTCTGTGTAGGAAGTTGGTTCTGTATATTCGATCTCAAAGTAAGAGATAGTGTGCACAGAGTCCAAGGGTTCCCCTTAGAGGTAAGATAGTGGCAAAATTAGATAATTCTAATGCTCTATTTTGTGGTAGTGTGGTCGAGCAGTAGGCTTATCAGAGGGTAGTGTTAAGCATTTGTTGTGCACATACAGGCAATAAATGAGGAACACACACCCAAAGACTTAACTCCAGGCCAATAGCTTTTATATAGAAAAATATATTTTCTTAATTTATTTTTAGAACCACAAGTTCAAGATTTGAAGTAAACACATAAAATGCAAGGTACTCCACACAGGTAAGTTAGGAACTTTGAATTAGAGCAATAACTTATCCAGGTTTTTTTTTAAATGGCAAGAAGCTATTTTAAAAATAGACAGTGCAAAAATCAACAGTTCCTGGGGAAGGTAAGTATTGGTTAGATTGTGAGGTAAGTAAGACAATTACAAGTCTCAGTTCCTGGGCATAGGCAGCCCACCGTTGGGGGTTCAAGACAACCCCAAAGTTACCACACCAGCAGCTTAGGGCCAGTCAGGTACAGAGGTCAAAGAGGTGCCCAAAACACATAGGCGCCTGTGGAGAACAGGGGTGCTCCGGTTCCAGTCTGCCAGCAGGTAAGTACCCGTGTCCTCGGGGGGAAGACCAGGGGGATTTTGTAGAGCACTGGGGGGACACTAGTAGGCACACAAAACACACCCTCAGCGGCACAGGAGTGGCCGGGTGCAGTGTGCAAAGCAGGTGTCGGGTATTGTATTGATTTCAATGGAGGGACCCGGGGGTCACTCTAACGGTGCAGGGAGGGCACAGGGGGGCTTCTCCGGCCACCCACCACCTGGGCTAGGCAAAGTTCAGATCCTTCTGGTCCTGGGGGCTGTGGGTGGAGTGCTTGGTCCAGGCGTCGGGTCCCTTGTTACAGGCAGTCCGGCGGGAAGAGTGAGGTCTTTGAAGTTGTAGAAAAGTTGCAAGTTTGTTGCTGGTTGTTGAGCAGAGCCGCTGTTCATGGGAGTTTCTTGGTCCTGGAATTCAGGGAAGTCCTCTGGGGCTTCAGAGGTCGCTGGTCCCTGTTGGATGCTACGCTGGTTGCAGGTTTTCGAGTCAGGAAACAGGCCAGTAGGGATGGGGCCAAAGCAGTTGTCATCTTCCATCGTCTCTGCAGGCTTGTAGGTCAGCAGTCCTTCTTCTTTAGTTCAGGCTGCAGGAATCTGATTTCCTGGGTTCTGGGGTGCCCCTAAATACCAACTTTAGGTGTGTGTTTAGGTCTGGGAGGGCAGTAGCCAATGGCTACTGTCCTGGAGGGTGGCTACACCCTCTTTGTGCCTCCTCCCTGAGGGGAGGGGGGCACATCCCTAATCCTATTGGGGGAATCCTCTAAAACCAAGATGGAGGATTTCTAGAGGCAGGGCACCTTAGGGGCTGTCCTGACTGGTGGGTGACTCCTCCTCGTTTTTCTCATTATCTCCTCCGGACTTGCCGCCAAAAGTGGGGGCTGTGTCCAGAGGGGCGGGCATCTCCACTAGCTGGAGTGTCCTGGGGCATTGTAACACGAAGCCTGAGCCTTTTAGTCCCCCTGCTAGGTGTTACAGTTTCTGCAGGGGGGAGATGTTAAGCACCTCCACCCAGTGCAGGCTTTGTTTCTGGCCTCAGAGAGCACAAAGGCTCTCACCCCATGGGGTCAGAAACGCGTCTCCCAGCAGCAGGCTGGCACAGACCAGTCAGTCCTGCACTGAAGGATTGGATAAAATAAAGGGGGCATCTCTAAGATGCACTCTGTGTGCATTTTCTTTATAAATCCAACATTGGCATCAGTGTGGGTTTATTATTGTGAGAAGTTTGATACCAAACTTCCCAGTATTCAGTGTAGCCATTATAGAGCTGTGACAAACTCCCAGACCACATACTTAGTATGACCACACTGTACTTACAATGTATAAGAATGGACTTAGGCACTGTAGGGGCATATTGCTCATGCAGCTATGCCCTTATCTGTGGTATAGTGCACCCTGCCTTAGGGCTCTAAGGCCTGCTAGAGGGGTAACTTATCTATGCCACAGGCAGTATTTTGGGTGCATGGCATCCTGAGGGGGATGTCATGTCGACTTTGCCTTTTTCTCTCCACCAACACACACAATCTGCAATGGCAGTGTGCCTGTGGTAGGGGAGGGGTCCCTTAGGGTGGCACAACACATGCTGCAGCCCTTAGGGACCTCCCCTGGTCACAGGGCCCTTGGTTCCACTGGTACCTTTTACAAAGGACTTATCTGTGTGCCAGAGGTGTGCCAATTGTGGAAACAATGCTACATTTTTAGTGAAAGAACACTGTTGCTGGGGCCTGGTTAGCAGGGTCCCAGCACACTTCTCAGTCAAATCAGCATCAATATCAGGCAAAACGTGGGCGGTAACTGCAACAGGGAGCCATTTTCCTACAGTCTGGTTCATACCCAAGGAGTTTCATTTAAATAGAGTCAATCACCTGCTTTTAAACAGTGTGGCTAAATAGCAATCAGCCTACACTACTGATACACCACTGGCTTCAAGCAAAGGGTTTGTATTCAAATCATTCTCATAATTGTTCTTTAAGTCATATGTTAATCTGCAGGTTTAGGGTTATTCTCTTGCAGTGATGCAGATTTCTACATTTTTGGGACTCACAAATGTTTTTAGGAGTGCTTCTTGAACCTTTTGAGTGTCACAGCATTCCAGGTGTACTCCTGGACAATCTTTGTCAACATTCTACATACATGCATGGAAAGGCAGTTTCTGCCAAATAATTGTCTGTCACATAATTTTACATAGTGTAATATTGTGCATGCAAAAATTCATTTCCATGAGACCAATTCTACTTTTGTTGAATAATATTTGTCCACAGGGAAAATAATCCTTTGGGCAAATCCCTTCCTGATGGGCCCCCACCAATTTTGCATGCATTCACTTATAATTTTCTATTCTGTAAACAGATTTTCACCTGCCCTTGAGGGTAAATCACCAACTCTTTCCTTGGTGGGATGGGTCACAGAGAATGCCCACAGATGGCAGACCGCGAGCCTTCTCCAACATCTAGGTTATCTCAACATGGCATGCCCACTCCTCACCTTTAGGAGGACATTTACTAAACCATGCCACAGTAATATTGCAAACAAGTAAATCCGTTTAAAATGTTGTAAATTTCAGAAGCAAGTATGAACTCATAAATCAAACCATTTGTCTGTGCAATTTACATATGCAAATGACTTTCCTTTCACATGGCAATAGAATCTGATGCTTCGGATCAAAATAATCAGAAGCCTTTGGTCAGTATTCAAGGCAGTCTATGACTCTAGACAGTACGACAGAAATATTTTGGCCTAAATATAAGTTGGTTTTAGTGCAAGTCCTCAGCCCTCTCCCTAATCCATTGCCTTGAGCTGGTCTTTAAAATTAAATGTATCAAAAAGCTATGCACATGTACACTCCTGGGCCAGATTTATAATTTTTTAATGCGGTGCAACACAGCAAGACTATACTGTGTCAAATGAGGGCAGGAATGTGCCATACTTACTATCATGTGGCACTATGGCCCTCATTCCAACCCTGGCGGTCATGAACAGGGTGGAGGGACACGGAAGCACCGCCAACAGGCTGGCGGTGCTTCCAGGGCCATTCTGACCGCGGCGGTAAAGCCGCGGTCAGAAAAGTGGATCCGGCGGTTTCCCACCGGTTTTCCCCTGGCCCAGGGAATCCACCATGGCGGCGCTGCTTGCAGCGCCGCCATGGGGATTCCGACCCCCTTCCCGCCAGCCTGTTTCTGGCGGTTTACACCGCCAGAAACAGGATGGCGGGAACGGGTGTCGTGGGGCCCCTGGGGGCCCCTGCACTGCCCATGCCACTGGCATGGGCAGCGCAGGGGCCCCCTAACAGGTCCCCATAAAGATTTTCACTGTCTGCTTTGCAGACAGTGAAAATCGCGACGGGTGCAACTGCACCCGTCGCACCCCTGCAACTCCGCCGGCTCCATTCGGAGCCGGCTTCCTTGTTGCAGGGTCTTTCCTGCTGGGCCGGCGGGCGCCCTTTTGGCGGTCACCTGCCGGCCCAGCGGGAAAGTCGTAATGACCCCCGCGGTCTTTTGACCGCGGGCGGTCTTCTGACGGGGTTACTTTGGAATGACCCCCTATGTGTGGTCTAGCGCCAACACAGACACCCTGTGCCATGGTGCAAAGGTGCCTGTTTTTCAGGCAGGGTTGTTTTTGTGCAGAAAGGGGCACCCTCATCCACAAAAACAATGCAGCACACTTAGAAAGAGGAAACAACGAGGAAAAATAAAGATATTTATCATTATTTTGCCTGTATGAGAATAGCATACAATTTTTGATACATTCCCAGGTTTGCTACTCTTGATAAATCTGGGTATGAACCAAATTCCGTGGGTGGATATGTGGGAACACCCAATCTCCACCCATGATACACCTCTCCAGTGCAGAGTCACGTAAGCCAGCGACTTCCACGGCCTTGTGTTACTCTTGATTTACCAAGCCACGCAGGGCCCCTGCAAGGTGGCTTTGCATGGCTTGGTAAATGTGACTTAAGGATTGCATTGCCCTTGCATCACCCAACGTGCTACAAGGGCAAATCAGTACTTGGACTAGTCTTCCAAGCACATGATCTAGTGCATAGCTGGTACTACTGAATATCGACCCCTAGAATATCATCACTTAAAAATTTCCAGGACAGAATATTAGGGGACAAAATATCGAAAGATAAATGCAAATAGGGAAGTACAGATTTACTCTTCCTGACTCCACATTTGCTTAGCTTGAAGATATATGTGTCACGTAGGCACATATATGTGAAGATAGGTGTAGAAAATCAAGACTTACCTGTCGATATATATTTTCAATATTCTTTCTGCAATATTGTGTCCCCTGATATTCAGGGGTCAACATAGAGAGTGCACACTGAGAGCATACATAGCTAGCTCCATCCACAAGCTTCCTATAACTTTCTGACTCTAGCTCTCTGAATCTCTCTATAGGTTAAGCTAGAAAGAAATAACACATTAAAAAAACAAATTTAAAGGTAAGAGCAACAATGGCTAAAAATGAAAATGGGCGAGGAGAGGACCACTCTCAAGACCGCAACATCGCTGGTAGAACCTGCCTGCCCATTCAACTAATGTCTACATTTTTAAAATAAGACTTATTTAGCAGATGTTCCCTCTCCCCAGCTCTCTGTTTGCCGACTTAATGCAGCAGGTCTCACACATCCTTGGGCTAGCACTGGAACACAGATTTGGAAGACGTTCTGGTCCAGCCACTGGTCACACACTGCGAAAGAATGAATGCATCTTTAATATCCGCTTATGTAACTCAAAGTGTACACTTTGCTACAGAAGGATTCGTAATTGTAATTCTTTCAAACACCTCATTCCTAGCATTCAGGGTTCTGGAATCCCCAACCTCACAGGGTTCCAGAATCCCCGGTCCTACTCCCCTTCATCCAGCCCAGCAGATGTTGCAGTTTCTTAGGCCAACTTTGCAAAATATTTCTAAACATCTGTATGTCCTAAGAGGCGATGATGGAGCTCAAGCCTTGGCCAATAACTGATTTAAAGCAGCTACTTACCATAATGTTCCATGTTTTCTGAGAACTGTTGGCTTAAGCAGTGTGGTGGTTTTCATTTTTATAATGTGGTGTGTTCACATTTACGACCTGCTGGGACACGGAAATGTGTCTCTTTGATTCACTCCGTGCTGAAGTGCTGCTACAAACTCACCCTGATTCTTTAGGAGCACCCACAACTTTCTGCAGAACAATAAATCTCTTCACACACAGGCACTATTAAATCAACCCTCTGCCATCCATGCAGAACAAATCTAATGAAATCTTAGGGCCTCAGTACAAGTTCGTTGGAAGAGGGTGGGGTATTTACCATGCATGGTAAACACATTACCCAGAGATTAGGCATTTACTGGGTGTTGCAATTATTTCCTATTCCAAGTTTTTAATTTTAAAATGAGGTATCATAAGCAGAACATCTCTAGAACACACTGAATTCCAAATTTGTTTTTCCCCTGATGTTCTCCGCTGATAAATTTCGGCAGGTCTGACCAGCTGGAATATCTCATGCAAAATGGCAACAGTTGGTTTATTGTGATACAATTCATAATTGCAATCAGTGTACAAGCCTTGTTTGTGCTGGACACTTGGACAGTGAACTAAGGCTAAATGCTAATCCCCATATAAACTCTTCTTTTCTCAGGGATTAGACTTTAGCTCTAAATTTGTGATGACGGCCATGGTAGATGGTAAGTAAACCCTACATGGGTGGGTAGGAGACCAGCCTCGTACTCACACACATCCCCCTCATCAGAAGGACCAGAGCCGGCAGGTGAACCATCTCGTACCTGGCTCCCAAAGCCTGGAACCATCTCCCATTGCACATTAGAGCTGCTAGCTCAATCGCTGAAATTGTCAAGAAATGCAAAACCTTGCTGTTCTAATAGGACAAAAGCCAGGGCTGCAAAATCTTTCTTTAGGTGCCAGGATACCCTCCCAGGTGAGATGCGCAGCATATATTTAAACATGGAACAGCACAACAAATCTATTGCTTCACTCAGGGCTTAACTACACATTTTCAGCAAGGTGACTGGAACAACATTTTTAACCTCACCCATCACACCAAGGGCCAGATTTACAAGAAGTGGTGCAGCGCGTCTGCTGCGCCAAAACAATGTCAGCAGGCCCAGGGAGACTTCAAGAGGGAGACAAAGAGAGGGAGAAAGGGGGAAGCAGAGAGAAAGCGATCAGAGAAGGAAAAGAGTGAGAAGGAGAGAGAGTGAATGAGTAGATGGAAAAGAGAGATTCTATGAGGTCATGAAGGGACCGGGGCTGGACTGAGCCTGTTTGTCAGCACTGCTTTCAGTTCTTCAGTCCAACCATGGAGGAGAGACTGATTAGTGGTGTAAGGAGACAAGCGGGTTTGGACCACATACGGGGTCTCCGTGGAGGGAAGATGTGAGTCGTTCAAAGACAAGACTTTTTGGAGTCGCAGACCCTTTCTCAGGGGGACACTTTCTTTAAATTGCAGTGATGCAAAGAGGGAGGTAAGTCCTTCGACCTTTAAATTAGTGCTAATGAATTATGTGGACACTTTGGCATCACAGAAACATAGCTCATGGACTTCACTCGACCAGCATCTGTTTATAAAAGCTGTACATATTAGCAGATAGAGTAGGGGGGAGCACTGTGAAATGAAATGATGTGCTAAGAGCGCAGGAAATAGAGGGGATCTCGCAGGATCCCAGTTCAAGCAGCTCTTTCTGAGCCAGATCTGGGACCTGACCCACCTAGTGAAATGTGCTGAATTTGTCCTGGTATAAACAATAACATGGGCAACTCTGTATTCGAAATGTCGAGAAACTTACTAGTAGACTGATACTTAATGTAGCAATGAACCGTTTGTACTCTCATGTAGAGTAGTGCTGTCAAAACTGGATTTGTCAGCCCTAATTCTCTGTGTATACCTTTGTCTTGCATATAGCACCTTAACACTTTTTTCACTCTTGTCACTTTTCACTTTCACCATTCTTGATGGAGTGCCTTCAGTTTAATTAATAGTTTTTCAATAGTCTATACAGTGAATAAATTGTTAATTTGTATCCTTGTTGTATGTAACTGACTAGCCAAGGGAATGTAGGCTTAAAACACTACATCCAAAGGAACCATTTTCCAACACCAAGACACATTTCAGCAGCAACGCATGTTTTCTGGTTTCTGTTTAGAGCAGCAACTTGCAGGCCTTGAGGAGGACTTTCTTATTTTCTCTTCCAGCTAGGCCCACAACAAAGGCCTGGGTTAAAGGGTTATCATCCCTCTTGTTGTTCGAGTATCATCCTGGCTGAGACACATCTGGAGCCTAACACCTACAGGCCGGTGCAATAGAAAGAAAGACGCACAGATTATCACTTCACAATTCATTATGGGAAACTACGATTTTGAAGGCACAGTTTTAACTTTGTCAGATGGACTGTAAGCATGAAATATGTAGATGGGCCTATGAGTAATTGCACAAATAATTTAAATGGAGCTTACTCATTTATAAGTGTGTAAATGAATGTACAGGAAATGTTACATAATAGAATGATGGTTTGTGTTATAGGAGTCACATATCTGTCCATAATTGTAGACATCACATGTTGAGCACATCAATCAATCAGGATTTATAAAATGTGGCTAACCACTCCATAGGGTATCCAGGTGCTTGCAGGTCCTGGAGGCTTATTCGAACTGCTCCAGAAGTGCGTGGGGAGGGTGTTTCAGGTTTTTGCTGCAATGTGAGAGGAGGAGTGTCGTCAGCTTCTGCTTCGGTAATGCAGGGAGTATGGGCAAGTGTTAGAAATGTGGTCTCATGTTGGCAGTTGGTTTACACCCTGTCTAAGTAGGGACCCTCACTCTAGACAGGATAAGGGAGATACCCAGCTCGGATAACCGCTGCCCACCCCCTTGGAAGGTTGGCATGAGCAGTCAGGCTTAGCTCAGAAGCAATGTTTAAAGCATTTGCACATAACGCATAGTAATACAGTGAAAACACTACAAAAGGACACAACACCAGTTTTAGAAAAATATCCAGTATGTATCTGTGTAAAACAAGACCAAAACAAGAAAAATCCAACATAAAGTAATAAAGATATGAATTTTGCAAGAATTACTTAAAAATAAAGTTCATTGAAGTCGATAGCTCCATTTGGGGCTATCATGGCATCATGAACAACAAATCCCACAGCTCAAGTCAGCCGCTGCATCACGGTTCACCTACGGTGTCAGAAAGACCTGCAAACAGTACTTTGGAAATGTACGGTGATGTGATCCTTGCGATGAGATCTGGAGTGCAGCATCGCTGGAGTTGCAGGCATCGGTTCTGGAGGTCGGTGTGGGGGTCGTTGGGCCCTTGAAGTCACATTTATTGGAGATCAAACTCGGAGCTGATGACGAAGTCAGAAGCGCTGGCATTGATGACATTGGGGCTGTGGTGTGAAGCAGGATGATGCAACATGCAGTGCCCACAGGTCACAGTGCAGGCAGCGGCTTTGTGACGGTGTCCTGCGGTGTCGATGAGACCAGGGCTGGGGTGTGCAATGGGGTGGTGCTACGTGCAGCATCTCCAGGTCACAGTGCAGGCAGCGGCGTCGTCGTTGCTGAAGAGCTGTCGTCATCAGGCCCAATGCGGTGGTGCGGCAGGGGGTGGGCTCCGTGCGGTGCCCACGGGTTGTGGTGCAGAAAGGGGCGTCTGTTGATGACACTGGAGTCAATGGCGTTGGCGTTAGTGGACCGAGGCTGCAGTGCGGGACGGTGCATTGTGTACCTCACGAGTGGTGTCCTCAGGCCACGGTGCAGGCACAGCGTTTGTGGCAGTGTGGAGCGGCATCATCGGGGATGCCAAGGCTGCAGTGAGTGCAAAACGATGTAGAGTGCGGGCCCACAGGTCATGGTGCAAGCAGCGGCTTTGCGACAGCGTCGGGCTGCAGCGTTGGTGAACCACGGTTGTGATGCGTGTGGGGCACAGCTCCATGTGGTGTCATCATGTCACGGTGCAGGCAATGGCGTGGTTGACGGCATCGCAGTGGGTTTTCTTCTGTTGCAGCACAAAACACACAGTTCCCAATGCTGTAGGCAGATGAAGTTGAAGTCTTTGATATCCCTGAGACTTCCAAGAGGAGGCAAGCTCTACTCCAAGCCCTTGGAGAAACGTCAGAAATGGGAAAAACAGCAAAGTCCAGTCTTTGCCCTCTTTAAGGCAGAAGCAGCACCTTCAGGACAACCTAGCAAAGCACACACAGCAAAGGTACAGTACTCTTCCTCCAGCTCTTCTCCTTGGCAGAAGTTCCTCTTTATCCAGAAGTGTTCTACAAGCCTGGGGTTTTGGGTACTCTACTTATACCAGTTCTTGCCTTTGAAGTAGGCAAACTTCAGAGGAAAGTCTGTTGTTTACAAGTTCCTGCCTTGCCAGGCCTGGCCCCAGTCACACTCCAGGAGGCCGGAGACTGCATTGTGGGAGGACAGGCACAGCCCTTTCAGGTGGAGGTGTCAGCTTCTCCCTCCCCACTCTAGCCCAGGAGACTCATCAGGATATGCAGGCTACACCCCAGCTCCCTTTGTGTCACTGTTTAAAGGGAATTCACAACAGCCCAGCTGTCAATCTGACCAGACGTGGATTCCACAGGCAGGCAGAAGCACAGAATTGTTAAGCAAGAAAAGGTTCACTTTCTAAAAGGGACTTGAAGTTTGCATGCATTACATTGATATCCACTTAGAGCACGCATTGTGATATTAGAAGGATTGCAGCTTATGAACAAAACCTATCTACATAAGTTACACAATGCGCTTTGCAGCAGGCACATTAACCGTATATCCTATGTTATAAACCAAAACTCTGACTAGACAAAACTCAGATCTCTCCAGCAAGTACATTAGCCACCAGAGTTATCTTACCATTATTATTGTCCTCAGTAGTTCTAACTCTTTCCATTCAATGTTTTCCAAGAGGCAGGAGAACACACTGCGGATTGTACTCTGTCCATGGCCAAATCCAGCTGATATGGGCTGGTCTGGCACAAGGTCAGGTATTAGGTGTGCGGTCTGGGTATGATAGTGTGTGTGTGTGTGTGTTTTTAGGGTCGAGCCTGCGTTGCATGCGCTCGCGCATGCGTATCGCAGCGAGACGTTTTAGTATTTCGAAAAGGGCTCGGAGCCCTGTCAACTTCACGTCAGTGTTTTTTATTAGTTCATGGGCTTGCCTAATAAAATCTGCTTGCTTTCATTAGTCGAAGGCACGCATACGTCATGCCTTTTCCGGTGGCTAGCCCTCCTCGAGCGCAGTGACCAAGTACAGAAAACATGCGAGGCTCGCTGTTTTCCATCAGGCTCGTGGACTTCTTTTTCTCTAATTTACGAGCGCGATCTCGCTTGGCAGAAGTCGAGCGCTTTACATAGTTAATTTCACTTTTTCGGGTTACGTACATAAATGCACTTTTGCCCGATAGGTGAAAAGTCGGGTTAGGAGTTTACAACGCGATCAGCTCTAACATGAGCAAACGCGAGACCCGTTGCATTGTAAATGCTTGTTTTTCTTGGAGGTACAATGTCAGCCTCAATAATCAGAAACCTGACCCTGGAACCCTTCCATGCAGTGCTTAGTTTGTAAAAGAAGTGCCTTGGCTCAAAGTTTTTTTCAGAAGCTCACTGCCGGCGCTGCTGAATGCTGAGTTTCTTACCACGCCTCTTTCATCCACTACCATACACTGTGACCCTTTCTCTCACTCTTACACCTTCTTTTTTACTGTTGCTTTTTCCCTTTGTCGCAGTTTTCCTATCTTTCTCTCCTACTGCATTCCTTCTTTTCTACCTTTCAGTCTAGTGTTGTAGCTAAAAGTCTGATGATGCAAAATATGTCCCAGTGCTGAACAAACAATGGCAAAGCCAATAGGTCTCACCTATGTCAATTTCTTTCAGCCACATTTTGATTTCCATCCCCTGGCACCTCTATCACAGTGTTGTGTGCTTTCCTTTGACTTTTTTCATAGGTGGCTCTGAAAGGAATGTTTACATTTTTAAGGAGACAGTCCTCTGCTAAGCAGAGACACGTTTATCAGCTTCTCATCAGCTGCCTTCAAATAATTACTGGCAATTAAGAGCCTGGTCTCCCTTCTTTGTGGACAGCCCTGTGACACAGCATCACCCTTTCAGCTGGCCCTGCTCCCTGTGTCCCTTCTAACATATGAAAGAATGCATCAAAATGTGGCAAATGCTACAGTTACCCCGCAGCCGCTTCTTGAAATCTGGAAACAAACTGAATGAAAATAACTTGTGTTTTTAGCTGCAGCCCATCTCTGCATTGCCTAGAAACGGTTTACAATTTCATTACAAGAATAATAAAATGCAAAATATTCAAAACGTTTTGGGGTGGCTGGCCAGTAAACAATTTGTTTCTGCTTATTTTGATAATTTTTAGGTCGAGCACGTAAGCGCTCTGATGTGTTTTAATCTGTCTGTGGGTTGTTAAACACGCCCACTGCACACCCATTACTATCACTCGTTCATGGGCTCGCCTTTCAAAAATCCTTTGTTATCATTGGTAACTGCTTTACATTTGTCCCTCCTTGAGGCAGTTTTGTTACCGCCTTGGCCAGCGACCTTGTTACATCGATAATCGCATGTTTGCGGATACATTTGACTGCAAGCGAACTTCTTTTTCCTTTTATCTCTCTGCTTTGTGCTCATGCTCATGGCAGCCGTGGCAATTTGAATCAGCTTCCTTATGTCAACTGTTTTACTTTTCATTTTCAATTTATGTGGCCAGAAAAGTCCAGTTAGGAATTTACAACACTAATAGCTCTAACTCAAGCAAACAAGAGGACCATTGCATTGCAAATGCTTGTTTTAAATATATTTTCTAGAGCAATTTAATGTGTTTATATTAGCTCAAGGAAGACAAAAGGTCTCACCTAAGCAGAACAGAATCTGCAGTTCCACCCCTCACACACACCAATACCTAAAGGGCAGTGCTAAAGGAAGTCTAATTGGGAAGCCTTTGCTAAAAAGTTGTAATTGAATTTCAGTGTCTGGTTGTCCACCACTGGCCACAGGATTGTGGGTAATACGCTTCCACTGTCCGGGGAAGCTGTACTTATCCTCCATCTTGTACTAGATATGTCAAAAATGGATCCCAATTAATACTGTTAACCAACTTGAGAATACATTTGTTCCAGCATTTGCAGAATCTCCTTCCAAGGGTTGCACCTAGCTATTATTTTAAGCTGTTCTGTCCCCTGAGTTGATCAGCTGTCCTTGCTGAAGTGGTAGTCCATCTGTAGCCTGGCACCATGGAGGCTTTTCCCCAGATTTCTAGCATGTATTATAAGTACTGAATATTGCGTTACCTTCACTATTAAATAATGTTACTCCTATGCAATGTGAATCTTCAAATTGCCAGCTGTCTCAAAAAGAGTCCTCTATATTCATAAATTCCCACATGAAAAACTGATCTTTATTTAAAAGGTGATTGTTGCCTAACCTTTTTCCTTTCAAGTAACTCTTCTCCCTTTCTCATCCTTTGTATGCCTTATTTATCTGGGTTCAACATTTTTGAACAGCCCATTTAAAAAATCACGAATTTTCCTTTTTTGAAAGCCATATCCCTGCAACCAAAAAATACCTAACCTCCTCCAGCTCATCTAGTAATCTTACCAACTTATATATGGGTGCACACATTTTACCCATCCCTCATATAATTATAATAACTCATAACTCCTGTTAATTTAATCTCCCCTTCTAAAGAAACTGGAGTGAATGCGTGGAACAGTTTGCTTGATCAGCCAAGAATAAGAGTGCTGCGAGGCATAAAGCTCCTCAAGGCCTTGTCAGGGGCACTAAGACCTATACAAATTAAATTACTGAATTACTGCATAACTGTATGCATTCAGGGTATATAATTGACAGTAGTTATAAATATCGGTACCTGCTAGGTATGGTCCTAGGTAGGTCCTTTTATGGATGCTTGACACAACAACCCTTAAATGAAGACTTGTTTGTCCATAAACCTACGTTTATGGTTGAAAATGGCTTTTTGAATGAGACTCGATGGTGTGATGTTTAAGAAGAACGTTCCTTCTGGTAGCCTTCATTTATTTTGGCCCTGTTATTCAGTGCTCAGTTTGAGCGGTTTCCTGTGCTCAGCACCAACACTTATTTGCCGGCACTTGACAGCTGCCAAATTCAGTTTTTTTCTGTAATTTAAAAATGACCAGAACAATAGTTGTTTACTAATGCAATATACAATGTAAGCAACCAATACCTGCCATCCAAGCAATTCTTATAGCTTTGGGGGCCTTGAACAGAATGAATTGCCACCCTTGTAGGGGCGTGCAGGTTAGGAGTTGTGTAGGTACTGCCATTGGCAGCACTGACAGTGACAATATGTGATGTAAGCTGAGGTAGCCTCATGACGTGGGCCGTGGCACTTTTTTTCCAAAAATTAAGCATTGCCCTCCATGGACTATAGCAAGCCTTACTCTAAATGACAGGATGGGGCTGTAGCCCAAAGGAGTACCTAGAAGATTTTGACCAGCAAAGTTGTTGGACACAGGTTTTGCAAACAAGGGGCCAGATTCACAAGATACTGGAGCAGCGCCAAAATGAGCAGCACCACTCTGCACCAGTCCTAAAATGCAGGGCTGCACCGTTTTCACAAGAATATGGTGCAGCCCTGCATTTCCACCTCCACCAGCGCAGAATTAAGCTGTCAGCGCCAACGCAGATATCCTTGCACCAAAGTGCAAGGGTGTCTGCGTTGAGGTGATTAATTGTTTATGTGCAGGAAGGTGTTCCTTCCTGCACATAAACAATCTATGATGGCGATTTGGCACTTCTATGTGTGCTGCATTCTTTAGCACACATAGAAGTACCAAAACGGCACTTTTGAATGATTGTTTATGTGCAGGAAGGACACCTTCCTGCACTTAAATGGTCACCTATGGCATTTTGCTTCTTCTATGTGTGCTGCAGAATGCAGCGCACATAGAAAAAGCAAAAAAACGAGGAAGAATAAAAGCATTCCTCCTTGTTTTGCCATGCTAACACCACCCCTGGGGTGGCGTTAGTTTTTGGCACTGCCAACAGATTTACAATTTCTCATAAATCTGGGGCAGCGTCAAAAGCAATGGGTGTTGCCGTGGAACACCCACTGCAACACCCATTGCACGCCCCTCTGACACAGAAAACTGCGTCGGAGGGGCCCATATTTACAACGAGGCGCAACACGACAAAAAGTGGGGTTACACCTCCCTGTAAATATGGAGCAGTGGTTAGCTCCACAGGAGTGTCAGAAAAAGTGACGCTCCGGTGGCGATAGGTCCTTGTAACTGAATTGCATGGCTTCCTCTACCACATTGTGAGGTGCTACAGTGCTTCTCTACTCAGGAAGCAGACTACACTTCCGGAAACAGCTTGGTTAGTTGGAAGGATGTTGCATACATACTGTGTCCTCGTTTATCCATGCACTTTTGTTCCAAACTCTGCACACATGTGTACTCTGTTATTGTTAGCACTTGTACAGGAGTGGAACTGACCACCAACAGAGATGATGTACTTGCCTTGAGGGTCTGCTTGAGCTGCCCTCAAAGCAGCCCTGCAGAGAGGTGCAGGGGTGGAAAGATGGTGTCAGCACACTCATTACTGTAACGACCTGTGCTTGGCCAGTAATGCGTGCCTTGCACATGCTTGCAGAGACAGAGACCACACGCAATCATATAGTTAGTGAAAAAGACGCCATCCAGGTTTTCTCTTCCAAAGGTTTATTTTCAGTAAGTAAGACTGTACCAACCCTGGCAGCTCCAGCAGCAACTGACACTGCTGTCACAGCTCACAATCTTTCCACTCCCTGCATTCCGTCCTGTTGCTTAGACACCGTTACATGTCCAACATTCCACCAAAACATTCCACCACATAACCCAACATATCTCCCTCCTTTAACAAAATAAACTTAATAACAAATAAGATACAATAACTATTTACACTAAATATGATTTCCCAAAACAAAATATCCTGCATGGACATAAATGTCAAAACTTCAGCAATAATATATGTGTTGCCTACACTGCCTATACAATGTAGTCCCACAAATAATCTGGTCTCTTGACCATTCTTTTTTTCTTTTCCTCCAACGCCGTTTTCCTCCCCTCTTCACCCTGCTCGCCATGCTCGCATGCAACATTCTTCCACTTTCTCATTTCCAACTCATTACATTTCACCACACTACCCACATTCCATTTTCTTCCATCATCCACAACCACATTATATTTACTCACTTTCGTTATGCGCTTGGGTATGGACCACCTGGACAAGCCTTTTTTCGACTTCTCCCAATTCTTTGTTCTTATCCAATCACCAACCACCAGATTTCGTTCAGCAACACCACCCATTTCTCCACCATCATACCTCCCTTGCCCTTCAGCAACACGAATCCTCAATCTCCTCTCATTCGCTCTCTTTCTACCAGCCTTGCCCATCCACCCTGGCACGGCCTTAGTACACGGTTTCCTCCCTTTCAATAACTTAAACGGAGTTTCCATGGTAAGAGAATGCGGAGTGGTGCGGTAGTTCCATAACATATCCTTGATTTCCTTTTTCCAACTCAACCCATTTTGTACAGCCAACTGAATGTTCTCTCCCAACACCCTGTTAAATCTTTCCACTAGTCCATTTTCCCTGGGATGTGCAACAGCAGTTTTGATATGCTTAACCCCACAGTTCTCCAAATAGTTCTTAAATTCATTAGACGTAAATTGCGGACCATTATCAGTCACCAGCCCCTCGGGATAACCTTCTCGCCTCCACACCTCTTCACAAAATTCAATGACCACGCCAGACTTGATCTCACGCACTAAACTGACCTCTGGCCATTTAGAATAGTAATCCATCATCACGATGACATAGGTTTTACCACATCCATCCAATTCAAATGGACGCACACATCCATGCCCACCTTCTGCCATGGCTCACGAGGAAACGGTATAGGGACCACAGGAGTGCTCTTTCCAACGTGTGTTTTATCGCTGCACGCACAACACACGCAATTTCTAACAAATCTCTCAACATAACGATCCATGCCTGGCCACCAAAAATCCTCTCCAGCTTTCCTCTTCATACCTGACATTCCACCATGACCCTCATGCAAAATCCCCAATACATTATTTCTCAAATTGCGCTGTACTATTACTCTGTCACCTCTTCTCAAAACACCATTATGTTCCGATAATTCTGGCCACACATTCTTGAAATCTGACAACACAATTGACACATCTTCTCTTAACTCCCGCCAATGTTTGTTCAAATTATCCTTTAACAATTTCAATTGCACATCCTCTTCCATCTCCCTCTTCCATACACTCTCTTCTAGCGCTTTTGTTTCCGTAGCTTGTATGTCCGCCACCAACCATTCTTCATCTTCCTCACCCACGAATCCTTCAACTGGTAATCTAGATAGACAGTCAGCATTCACATTTGCTATCCCCGGCACATATTCAATTACAAAATCATACTCTTGCAATCTGTAGAGCCATTTAGCTATTCAAGGAGACGCGCAATTTGCACCCTTTGATGTAAAGATGTCCACCAAGGGTTTATGGTCGGTTCGTAATACAAACCTTCTACCCCAAACATAATTCCTGAAATGTTGAACCCCCCACCAACATGCAAGAGCTTCTTTTTCAATTGCAGAATATGTGCTTTCTGCACCTTTAAGCGTTCTTGATGCAAACGCAATCACATGCTCTCTCCCTTTACTCACTTGCATCAATACTGCACCCAAGCCATACATACTCGCATCTGTGGAAATAATTGTACGATTTTTTGTTACAAATGGTTTCAATTTGACAGCCTCGATGATGTTGCACTTTAATGTATCAAATGCTTGTTGGCATTTCTCAGACCACTCAAACGTTTGGTTTTTCTTCATCAACGCTCTTAAAGGTTGGGCAATATCAGCAAAATTCTTTACAAATTTTGCATAATATTCAGCCAAGCCCAAAAATGATCTCAACTGATCTTTATCCACAGGGTTGGGTGCCTTCTCAATAGCTTCCATTAGTCCAACTCTCGGCTTAATCCCATCACCAGACACTGTATGACCCAGGTATTCTACTGTACTGCACTCAAACTTGCACTTATTCATCTCAACCGTCAGGCCCGCGTCCTCCAGGATCGAACATACCCTTCTTAACACATCGTTATGTTCCTCCACATTCTCTGCCCACACTAAAACATCATCTTGAAAGAATTTCACATTCTTAACCGCTCCCAATAAACTCTGCATCACCCTCTGGAACACTGTTGAAGCAGATGCCAACCCAAATGGCATTCCCACACATCTAAATGCCCCTTCAGGTGTAATAAAAGAGGTGAGATGCCTTGACTCAGGATGCAGTACAATTTGATGATACGCATTGGATAAATCCAGTGTGGAAAACAACACCTTACCACCTTGAATGCTGGTCAACAACTAATTTATGTTGGGGATAGGATGTCTATCAACCCATATCTCCTTGTTTAAATCCCTCAAATCCACACACATTCTAATCTTACCGTTGGGTTTCCGAGCCAACACCACCGGACTCAACCATTCTGACGATTCTATCTCCTCTATCACTCCCAACTACAGCAATCTTGCCAATTCAACTTTCAGCGCATCTCTTAACACCAATGGTACCCCTCTCACTTTATGTACTTTGGGTACAGCACCTTCCTTTAAGATGATCCTATGTTGAAACTTCTCCAGACAACCTAGTTTTCCTCCAAACAACCTTGGAAATTCTACTTCCCCCCTCTTTGCTTTAGATTCATCACGTAACACAGTCAACACTTGTTCCTTAGTATTAGGGTTCAATATAATACCTAACGCCCTTTGCTCTTTCCACCCCAGCAAACACTTTCCAGTTTCCACCACATACACACAACACTTGACTTCCCTCTGTTTAAAACTTACCATCCCATGGAAACACCCCATAAACGGTATCTTGTTACCCCCATACCCTACCAGAGCAATTTTGGAAGCAGTCAATTCCACCTTGCCCAGTTTACCCCATGCATCCTTATCTATGAGCGTGTATGGGGAACAAGAATCTGCCCACATGCTGATGTGCATACCATTTAAACTCACGTCACACTTAGGTGGTCTGTAGCGATCATTATCTAACAACATAATATCATCTTCGAGCAAATCTTCTTCTGGAACGGCTTTGCCTAACATGAACACCTGTATGCGGTCAACATCTTCATCTGAAGACGTTTTGTCCCCTTCATTACAATCGTTCTGTAGACAATTTATACTTTTCTTTTTTACTGTACTCTTCTTCTGGTTACACATTTTTGAAAAATGTCCCACCTTGTTACAATTAAAACATTTGACACTTGCCGCCGGACAATTCCCAGAAAAGGCCATGTGTCTCATACTACCACATCTATAGCATCTCCTTGTCCCTTCAACTTTCCTGTCACAATTACTGTTCTTAACACTATCAACTTCTTGCATTGTCACTTGCTCAGCATCACTTTTTCCTAATTCCTTAATATATCTTGAAGTATCTTCAATGCACCGTGCAATGGCAATCGCTTCCTCCAAAGACGGATCCTTCATGCTTAAGAGTTTTTCTTGAATCTTTAAACTTTTAGTGCGGTTTATTAGCTGGTCCCTTATTATTTCTTCGTGCAAATGCACGTATTCGCCAATGTTCGTAAAGCACTTACAAATTGGTCAATCGATTCACTGGGTGCTTGTGCTCTAGAGAAAAATTTGTGACGTTCTACCACAATACTCACTTTCTTACTAAAATGATTTTCCAGTGCTATCATGGCCCTGGTATACACATCATCCTCCTCTGTCTCCTCATCAGAGCCTTCCCCATTTACAGCAAAGTTGTCACATGGTAAGGTTTTCAGTACTTTCCTGCCTTCCACTCCCAGATTATGTTTTAATAAAGCTATTTTTCGCTTAGCAGTAAAAATAGCACCACCCAAAGCCTCCAAGTAGGTCTCGAAGGCTTCTTGCCAATCTTCCCACGGCATATTCGGTTCACCAGGTACAGCCAAGAAAGTGTGAGGAGGCGCGATTGATTGCATTGTGTTAATAGCAAAGGAACAAAACAAATTTATGACAGTACAAACCGTGCAGTAACAGCTTCCCTGCACGAGCCGTTGTTTTGACAACGTTTGTCCCTTTTTATAAAGGTGGTTGCCCTTGTTTCAGTAATGCGGAGCGTCTCTACTTTGGTTGCCGTAGTTACAGCAACGTCATCCTCCGTCGCTTGTCCCCCGATGCGCGCAGTGGAGCTGCCCGCACGGTGACAGCTTCTCTGCACGAGCCCCCTTGCAGCGGGAGGTTTCGCAACGGCTGTACCTCGCGGTGATCCTCCGATGCGTGGTGGAACAACCCATGCAGTAACAGCTTCCCTGCACGAGCCCCTCTGTGGTAGGAGGATTCGTAACGGTTGTTCCTCGTGGTAGGTTTGAATACGCCGGCGCGCGTCCCACGCCGTTCCCGAAATACTGTTGTAAAACTTATATTGTACAAATAGTTCGCACAGTTCTTATCTGTCTTAGCGTTCACTCATACAGAAGGTACCAAAACACCCTACGGACTTCACTATACGGTACCTCAGCCTGTAGGACTGGATCCTTAAGTACGCTCCTCCTTGTTTTCTGCTTTACATTTAGATGTTCAGCCCTTCCCAGACTCGTCCAGTTTTTTCTGGGTTCTTTTCCACGGTACACTCCACACTTCTTGGTTTCCAGGTCACAATTTCTTTTTGGCACGATGCGCCCCAAATCTGCTTCTTCCCAGCACGGTTGACACTCTGCCAGGGTTGGCTACCCTTGGTATCCCATCCTCGTCGCCACTGAAAAAGACGCCATCCAGGTTTTCTCTTCCAAAGGTTTATTTTCAGTAAGTAAGACTGTACCAACCCTGGCAGCTCCAGCAGCAACTGACACTGCTGTCACTGCTCACAATCTTTCCACTCCCTGCATTCCGTCCTGTTGCTTAGACACCGTTACATGTCCAACATTCCACCAAAACATTCCACCACATAACCCAACAGTTAGGATCAAAGACCACATGCAGTCTTGCCCCATTCATTTTATAGCCTTTGGCTACGCCTGGCCAGAGGGTGGTGCAGACCCCTTCCGGTGTCATGTAACCAGGCAACTAGACCGACATCGCAGTTTATTACATATCTCCCCAACTTGAGTTTGAAAATCTTGCATTTGAATCTTGCTCACAGAACACACATAGGTGGTCATTACAACCCTGGCGGTCGGTGTTAAAGCGGCGGTAAAACCGCCAACAGGCCGGCAGAATAAAAAATGAAATTACGACCGTGGTGGAAACCGCCAACATAGAGAGCCACTTTAACACTCCGACCGCCACAGCGGTACAAACAAACACCGCAGCGGTAACCGCCAACAGACAGGCAGAGGACAATGTACCGCCCACATTATTACAAGCCACCAATCCGCCACCTTTTCCGGGGCAGATTAACCACGAACAAAAACACAGCGGAAACAGGACTTGGAAGGGAAAACGCTCACCTCTACACATCCCACGAGGAACCAGGAAGCCATGGAACCAGAACTTCAGATTCTTCCAGCCCTTATTTTCCTGCTCCTCTACCAGGAGCACGAGCGCCGGCGGCGAAGACCACGGTGAGTACTGCACCTACGACACAGGGGAGTGGGGAGGGAAAAAACAGTAACACACACACGCAACACGCAAAACCCCCACCCCCACCCTCACCCACGACAACACACACACCAATACATCATGATACATCACAGTTACACCCCCCAACCCCCTCTGGAAGAATTCAAGGACAAAAGGAAATGAGTCGAATTATTGTAATATATACGAAGACAGTAATAAAAAAGATGTACATATATTAAGATATTCACACTATAAACAAATATATACAACAAGAATCCAAGTCCAAGGTATTCCACTATCATAGTCCGTGGACCACTGGGCCCAAAAGGCATGGGCGAGGCCCACACTCAATACCCGAACAAGACGGAGAGAACACTGCTGGGGCATCAGATAGAAATAAAACAGGCACCTCAGGTGGAAGGGAAGGGGGGCACCTCAGCCGGATGAGTGCATGACGCCAGATCCATGAGGGAGCTCCATTGCCATTGATGTATCCTGGGGAGTGCAAAGCCACAGTCTCTCAAATCTCTCCAGTGGGTGGGTTGCCCACTGCTATATCCTGGGGAGTGCAAAGCCACAGTCTCTCAAGTCTCTCCAGTGGGTGGGTTGCCCACTGCTATATCCTGGGGAGCGCAAAGCCACAGTCTCCCAAGTCTCTCCAGTGGGTGGGTTGCCCACTGCTATATCCTGGGGAATAACATTCTCTACTGGTTTCTGGAGGGGGCTTTGTGCCCAGAGTGCTTCATCCTGCCAAGGACAGAGGTAGTGGATGCCTTTCTCCACTGGTTCTGGAGGGGGCTTTGTGCCCAGAGTGCTTCATCCTGCCAAGGACAGAGGTAGTGGATGTGATACTCCACTGGTTCTGGAGCGGGCTTTGTGCCAAGAGTGCTTCATCCTGCCAAGGACAGAGGTAGTGGATGCCTTACTCCACTGGTTCTGGAGGGGGCTTTGTGCCCAGAGTGCTTCATCCTGCCAAGGACAGAGGTAGTGGATGTGATACTCCACTGGTTCTGGAGGGGGCTTTGTGCCCAGAGTGTATCATCCTGCCTGTGGCGGCCTCAGTAGCGTCGGAATCATTGGCGCTCACTGGCCTGCGGTGCTGCTGGCGGCGGTGTCTTAGGCAGCGGTGCTGCTGGCGGCGGTGTCTTGGGCAGCGGTGCTGGTGGCGGCGGTGTCTTGGGCAGCGGGGCTGGTGGCGGCGGTGTCCTGGGCAGCGGGGATGGTGGCAGCGGTGTCCTGGGCAGCGGTGCTGGTGGCGGCGGTGTCCTGGGCAGAGGGGATGGTGGCGGCGGTGTCCTGGGCAGCGGGGATGGTGGCAGTCTTGTCCGCCGTGCAGATCTTCCCAGACTTGCCGGTTTTACTGTGCCCCTTCCCCACCTTGGATGGTGGCGCAGCTGTCTCCACACCCCAAACTGTACCCCTAGGAGCGGCTTTGGTGGCTGATTTATTTCCCTTCTCCCGCCGGGCACTGGCCAACTTTTTATGCTTTACAGGTGGGGGACTGTCCGTGCTCTGGCTCCTTTCCACACTGGCTTCCCTGCTGCCTGGCGCACTCCAGAAGCCGGTTACTACTGGCACCACTGGTCCCGCAGATGTTGTGGCTGAGGTGCTGGGTTGGGACCTGGAGAGTCGGGCCCTAGGAGACTGAAGGGGTGGGGGAGGTCAGGGAAAGAGGTGAAGGTTGGACAGGAAAAGTTTCTTAGGAACACTGGGACGGGTAGATGGAGGGGGTTTTGGAGTGGAGGAAGAGGTAGTGGTTGTAGGAGGTGTATGTTTGGTGACTTTGGGTGAAGGTGCATGGGCTGGAGTCTGAAGTGAGGTGGATGGCTGTTGGGTGGGTGTGTGGCTGCGTTTGTGTACCTTGGGAGGTGGCCTCACAGACACACTGAGAGAGGACACAGGGGACGTGTGAATGGTAGTGGGGGTGGTGACTGCACGTGAGCGGGGTGTGGTGGTGGGTGTGCTGGTGATGAACGTAGTGGCTGAGGATGTAGTGCATGCAGGTGTGAGTGGAGACGAGACAGGGAGGAAGGAGGGAGACGAGGAGGAGGGGACACAGTGGAGGCAGTGGATGTTGGTGTGTCTGCATGCGTGTGATGCTTGGGTGAGTGCCTGTGGGATGTGTGGTGCTTATGTTTGCCAGAGCTTCCCTTGTGTGTTGAGGTGTGTGCATGCAGGTCTGATGGATTGCTTGGGATAGGCTGAGGTACAGGGGCTTGGGTCTGGGTGGAAGAAGTTGGAGGGGGGAGGCTAGACAGGGACAATGGCTGAGGCCAGAGTCTGAAAAGCTCGCTGATGGGCAGCCTGACCAGAGTGAATGCCCTCCAGGTATGCATTGGTTTGTTGCAACTGCCTCTCTACACCCTGGATGGCATTCAAAATGGTAGACTGCCCAACAGTGAGGGACCTGAGGAGATCAATGGCCTCCTCACTGAGGGCAGCAGGGCTGACAGGGGCAGGGGCTGAGGTGCCTGGGGTGAAGGAGATGCCTACCCTCCTGGATGAGCGGGCACGGGGCAAATGCTGAGGGGCTGCTGGGAGGACGGTGCTGGTAGGGGGGTGGCGGCTCTACCTGTAGATGCGAGGGCAGAGATGGGCCTGCCACCGCAAGGGAGCTCCCATCAGAGGAGGAGTCCGTATTGCTGGTGTCAGCTCCTGTCCCCGCCGTGGAGCTCCCCTCTCCCTCCGTCCCACTGGTAAATTCAGACTCCGTAGTGTCGCCCTCCAGGGCCATGTGGGATGCAGCTCCCTCCTGCTCCCGTGCCACTGCTCCTCCGCCTGATGATGCTAATGCACACAGGAACAGGGAGACCACAAAAAGGGGGGGGAGACAGAAGAAAGACATGTTCAGTGCATGCAATACCGCTGCCGTTGGCGGACACACTACACCGCGCACTTGGAGTTCCCTATTCAATCCCAGGGACATGGGTTACAAGGCTATGCCAGATTGCTGCACACATGGATCCTTGCCTACTAAACTCGCCCTGGCCTAGGGGAACCCACAGCCCACCTCCCCCACCCAGACACCTACAATGCGCACTGAATCAGCAGAATGAGAGTGTACTCACCCCCTTGTGGCTGCTGTGATGCCCTCAAGCGCCCATCCAACTCCGGATACGCCACTGCCAGGATCCTGAATATCAGGGGGCTCATGGAGCGATGGACACCCCTCCCACGTTGGGAGGCCATCCCCAGCTGGGCCTCCGCCATCTTCTTGCTCCAGCGGCGAATGTCCTCCCATCTTTTCCGGCAGTGGGTGCTCTATGGTAGACCCCCAGGGTCCGGACTTCCTTGGCGATGGCACGCCAAATGTCCTTCTTCTGGTGGGCGCTAACCTACAGGAATAGTACAGGGGAAAAAGATAAGTTATTACCCTCTGCACCGTCACAGTCATTGGCCCGCATCCCTACCCTTGGCGTGACGCACATGCACTCACCGTCGTTTCATGCACGCCTCATCCCCACCCCCCTATCTTTCATCCACACCACTCCACAAAGGCATTGCCCATACAGTCTGCTCACAGTGTACTTACCTGTTTGTCTTGAGGACCGTAGAGTAGCGTGTACTGGGGGAGGACCCCATCCACAAGTTTCTCCAACTCCTCCGTGCTGAAGGCAGGGGCCTTTTCCCCACACACACGAGCCATTGTCTCTTCCAGACTGAGGTCACAGCAGCACTTGCAGTGTAGGTCCTCTCCTGTCGAAGATCAGTTATCAAGTGATTGAACAGAGAGAAAATGGTGGTCACGTCCGCGGCGGCGTACATAGTCATTGGCTCCTGGGACCCATAGGGTCCAATGTTAACCAGTGCAGGATTGCGCCGCGGTCTTCGACCGCCTACCGCGACGGTGTACAACGCCAGCGCAGTTACCTCATATCCCATTGTCCCACTTTACAGGTCAGGCAGCCGCCATTTCATGGGCCCACATGCCATTATTTTGGACTGCGTCACACATATCTAGGCCTTGCCTAAACACTCATACAGGCATATGTCGATTTGCTAATATTACTGAGTATGCTGTGTTTACGTACCTCAGAGTTGGTTGACTCTCTGCTCGCTGTTCTCCTCCATAGGCACCGTCCGCTGGGGCATGTGAGGAGATGGCAGCATCCTCCGGTGTACAGACCGCTGGTGGACCTGACGACAATGGAGGAGCGACATGTGATCATCACCTACAGACTTGATCGTGCCACAATCCAGGAACTGTGTGCCCAGTTGGACCAAGCCTGATGTTAGCTATCCTCCATCCCACAGGAATCCCCCCTCAAGTGCAGGTGCTGTCAGTACTCCATTTCCTAGCAAGTGGGTCATCTCAAACAACAATGGCCATACCATCAGGGATGTCCCAGCCTATGTTTTCCAACGAGCTGTCCAGAGTGTTGTTTGCCCTGCTGAAACACATGCAGAGCTACATCGTTTTCCCTCAGGTGGAGGATTTGCCTACAGTGAAAGGTGATTTCTATGCCCTGGGACATATCCCCAACATCATAGGTGCCATTGATGGGACACATGTGGCCTTGGTCCCCCCCGCAGGAGTGAACAGGTTTACGGAAACCGGAAGAGTTACCATTCAATGAATGTGCAGATGGTGTGTTTGGCCGACCAGTACATCTCCCATGTGAACGCCAAGTTTCCAGGCTCAGTGCATGACGCTTACATTCCGCAGAATAGCAGCATCCCTTATGTGATGGGGAAACTCCAGAGGCACTGTGTGTGGCCATTAGGTGAGGACATGGACCATATACAGTGTGGATAGTTGTCTCGGTCTGGGGTTGTCCCTAAGGGTTAGTGTGTGTCTAACAGTTGTCCCTCGACATTTGCAGGTGACTCTGGCTACCCCAACCTGTCATGGCTACTGACCCCAATGAGGAATCCCAGGACAAGGGCAGAGGAACGCTACAATAAGGCCCATGGGCGAACTAGGAGGGTTATAGAGAGGACCTTCGGCCTCCTGAAGGCCAGGTTCCGGTGCCTCCATATGACAGGTGGTTCCCCATTCTACTCACCAAAGAAGGTATTCCAGATCATCGTTGCCTGCTGTATGCTTCACAACTTGGTTTTGCGACGACAGGTGCCTTTTCTGCAGGAGGATGGTCCAGATGGAGGTGTTGTTGCAGCTGTGGATCCTGTGGACAGTGAAGACGAGGAAGCTGAAGAAGAGGACATAGACAACAGGAATACGGTGATCCTGCAATACTTCCAGTGAGACACAGGTAAGAAGACAACACAGCCTGCTACATCTCATTTAATTCTACTACCTCTCATCTGTCTGTCATTTTCACCCAGTGTATGGTCACTGAGTTGTCACTTTACCTTACGATTTCACAGATGTGGGTCCCACTGTGTGACATCTGCTTTGTTTACGCATGGACTAGTGCTGTGTGACATAGGTATGTTGACATTACATTTGATATAGCATTTTGCCACTGTAATTGCAAATACACATTTTCGAAACACAGACTGACTCCAGATTGTTTTTTGATTTAAGGGTGTTTATTTAAGTGCTCAATAGTGGAGGGGGGTTGTAAAATGGTCAGGGCTGATGGTAGAGGAATGTCTATGGCAGAGTCCAGTCTATTAGTCTAACAGGTGCATTGAAGTGGAGCTGGGGCATTTAAGTATGGACAGGGTGACAAAGTGTGACAGAAGGATGACAATCAGGGTGGTCTCATTTCTTGGCGGGGGTCTTGGCATTGTTCTCTGTCTTTGTCCTGGATCTCAGGGACCGTTTGCGGGATGGTTCTCCATCTGCAGGGGGTGGGATGTTGGTGTGGTGGTCCTGTGGCGGTGCCTCCTGTCCACTAGCGCCGGCGGAGGTGGTGGGCAGTTCATTGTCCAGGCTAGTGTCAGGGGCCCCTTGTTGTGCCACAGTGTTCCTCCTGGTGTTGACGAGTTCCTTCAGCACCCCTACAATGGTGCCCAGGGTGGAATTGATGGATTTGAGTTCCTCCCTGAAGCCCAAATACTGTTCCTCCTGCAGCCGCTGGGTCTCCTGAAACTTGGCCAGTACTGTTGCCATCGTCTCCAGGGAATGGTGGTAGGCTCCCATGATGTTGGAGAGGGCCTTGTGAAGAGTGGGTTCCCTGGGCCTGTCCTCCCCCTGTCGCACAGCAGCCCTCCCAGTTGCCCTGTGTTCCTGTGCCTCTGTCCCCTGAACCGTGTGCCTACTACCACTGCCCCCAGGTCCCTGGTGTTGTTGGGGTGGTGGGTTAGCCTGGGTTCCCTGTAGTGGTGGACACACTGCTGATTGACGTGTCCTGGGGACAGAGGTATGGGCTCGCTGGGTGGGTGCTGCACTGGTGTTTCCAGAGGGGGCAAGCTCTGTAGTGGCCTGTGCCAGTGTAAGGGGAACCAACTGCTCCGAGGTCCCAGATGGGCAGTGCTGGTCATCTTGATCCAGTTGAACAGAGCTGCTGTCATCACTTTGGACCTCTTCTGTGGGTGGAGTGGACATATCTGGACCCTCCTGTCCAGGTGACGTTGGGTAGAGGTCCTGCAGGGGTGTAAAGGCATGATTATTGCATCTGTGTGTGCCATGGTGTGCAATGGGTGGGTGACCGTGTACCCCAGTGCTTGCATTCCTGTGTGGGAACTTGCGTGATAATGTTTTAGGGGGGTTTATGTGTAGTGGGACATGCATTGGTGATGGGTGTCCATGCTTTGGTGTTACATGCAGGGCTTGAGTTTGGGATGTGTGGTTTGTGATATTGGGACATACGTGAGGAGTTGGAGTGAAGGGGGTGCGGGCGAGGGTGGGGGTATGTGATAGCATGCAGGTGGGTGGGGGATGTAATAGTTTTGCCTTACCAAAGTCCATTCCTCCAGCTACTCCTGCGAGGCCCTCAGGATGCAGTATCCTGCTCCTCCCATGTTGTTAGTTGTGGGGGAGGAGGTGGGGGTCCGCCGCCAGTCCTCTGAACCGCGATATGGTGTCTTGAGACCATGGAACGCACCTTCACCCGTAGGTCGTTCCACCTCTTCCTGATGTCATCCCTAGTTCTTGGGTGTTGTCCCACTGCGTTGACCCTGTCCACGATTCTTCGCCATAGCTCCATCTTCCTAGCTATGATGGTGTGCTGCACCTGTGTTCCGAATAGCTGTGGCTCTACCCGGATGATTTCCTCCACCATGACCGTGAGCTCCTCCTCAGAGAACCTGGGGTGTCTTTGCAGTGCGATCGGGTGGTGTGGGTGATGTGTGGGGTGTTGTGTGTCGTGATGTGTGGGGTGATATTTACAGGTGTGTTGTGTGAGGTGCGTGGATGTTGTGTGAGTGATGGTGTTGAGTGCCTGTGGATGCTAGTTTGTAGATGGTGGAGTCTTTCTCTGGCACTCAGTCGCAATTGTGCTCGTAAGGGTTTGTGGGTGATGTGGGTGTGTGTTTTATATTGTATTGGATGTGTGGGAGTGGTGTGTGTATGTGTATCAGGTGTGTGTATTTGAAATTGTCCAATGTGGTTGTGTTTTGTAAATGTGTGTGTATTTTGAGCGCGGAGGTGTGCACCGCCAATGGAATACCGCGGTTGAAAGACCGCTGCGTGGATTCGTGTGTCCTGATAGTGTGGGCGTATTCCTGTTGGCGTGACGGTGGAGGTTTTGTTATCGCCAGTTTATCACTGACCTTTGGTGTGGCGGACTTGTGTGGGTGTCTGGATTGTGGCGGATTTCGAGCTGTGGCTCATAATGACCGTGGCAGAATTCCACGGCATCAGCGGTGTGTTGGCGGTCTTCTGCACGGCGGTAATCGGCTTTTACCGCCAATGTTGTAATGACCCCCCTAGTCTTTGAGCTGCTGGCTCGGTTGTGTTTTGGGCCAAAGACCTGGTCAAGAAGGCGGGGGCAGGCAGTCAACTTCCTGCATGGCAGGTGTAGGAAGTTGGCTCTGTATGCACTATTTCAAAGTAAGGAATAGTATGCACAGAGTCCAAGGGTTCCCCTTAGAGGTAAGATAGTGGCAAAAAGAGATAATTCTAATGCTCTATTTTGTGGTAGTGTGGTCGAGCAGTAGACTTATCAAAGGAGTAGTGTTAAGCATTTGTTGTACACACAGGCAATAAATGAGGAACACTCACTCAGAGACAATTCCAGGCCAATAGGTTTTTGTATAGAAAAATATATTTTCTTAGTTTATTTTAAGAACCACAGGTTCAAGATTTACAAGTAATACTTCAAATGAAAGGTATTTCAGGTAGGTACTTTAGGAACTTTGAATTAGCAAAAAAGCATATACAGTTTTCACATAAATTACATATAGCTGTTTTAAAACTAGACAGTGCAATTTTCAACAGTTCCTGGGGGAGGTAAGTGTTTGTTAGTTTTTGTAGGTAAGTAAAACACCTATCAAGTTTGGGTCCAAGGTAGCCCACCGTTGGGGGTTCAGAGCAACCCCAAAGTTACCACACCAGCAGCTCAGGGCCGGTCAGGTGCGGAGGTCAAAGTGGTACCCAAAACACATAGGCTTCAATGGAGAAGGGGGTGCCCCGGTTCCAGTCTGCCAGCAGGTAAGTACCCGCGTCTTCTGAGGGCAGACGAGGGGGGTTTTGTAGGGCACCGGGGGGGACACAAGTCCACACAGAAAGTACACCCTCAGCGGCACAGGGGCGGCCGGGTGCAGTGTGCAAACAAGCGTCGGGTTTTTAATAGAAATCAATGGGAGACCAAGGGGTCTCTTCAGCGATGCAGGCAGGCAAGGGGGGGCGCTCCTCGGGGTAGCCACAACCTGGGCAAGGGAGAGGGCCACCTGGGGGTCGCTCCTGCACTGGAGGTTGGATCCTTCAGGCCCTGGGGCCTGCGGGTGCAGAGTCTGTACCAGGCGTCGGATCTTAGAAGCAGGCAGTCGCGGTCAGGGGGAGCCTCGGGATTCCCTCTGCAGGCGTCGCTGTGGGGGCTCAGGGGGGGCAACTCTGGCTACTCACGGTCTCGCAGTCGCTGGGGAGTCCTCCCTGAACTGATTGTTCTCCACAAGTCGAGCCGGGGGCGTCGGGTGCAGAGTGTCAAGTCTCACGCTTCTGGCGGGAAACGCAAGTTGTTTCAAAGTTGCTTCTTTGTTTCAAAGTTGCAGTCTTTAGTGAACAGGGCCGCTGTCCTCAGGAGTTCTTGGTCCTTCTAGATGCAGGGCAGTCCTCTGAGGCTTCAGAGGTCGCTGGTCCCTGGGGAGAGCGTCCCTGGAGCAGTGTCTTTAGAAGTGGGGAGACAGGCCGGTAGAGCTGGGGCCAAAGCAGTTGGTGTCTCCGTCTTCTCTGCAGGTTTTTCAGTTCAGCAGTCCTCTTCTTCTTAGGTTGCAGGAATCTATCTTGCTTGGTTCTGGGGGCCCCTAAATACTCAATTTAGGGGTGTGTTTAGGTCTGGGGGGTTAGTAGCCAATGGCTAATAGCCCTGAGGGTGGCTACACCCTCTTTGTGCCTCCTCCCTGAGGGGAGGGGGGCACATTCCTATCCCTATTGGGGGAATCCACCATCTGCAAGATGGAGGATTTCTAAAAGTCAGAGTCACTTCAGCTCAGGGCACCTTAGGGGCTGTCCTGACTGGCCAGTGACTCCTCCTTGTTTTTCTCATTATCTCTCCTGGACTTGCCGCCAAAAGTGAGGGCTGTGTCCAGGGGGCGGGCATCTCCACTAGCTGGAGTGCCCTGGGGTATTGTAACACGAAGCCTGAGCCTTTGAGGCTCACTGCTAGGTGTTACAGTTCCTGCAAGGGGGAGGTGTGAAGCACCTCCACCCAGAGCAGGCTTTTGTTTCTGTCCTCAGAGAGCACAAAGGCCCTCACCACATGGGGTCAGAAACTCGTCTCTCAGCAGCAGGCTGGCACAGACCAGTCAGTCCTGCACTGAACAATTGGGTAAAATACAAGGGGCATCTCTAAGATGCTCTCTGTGTGCATTTTGTAATAAATCCAACACTGGCATCAGTGTGGGTTTATTATTCTGAGAAGTGTGATACCAAACTTCCTAGTATTCAGTATAGCCATTATGGTGCTGTGGAGTTCGTTTTTGACAGACTCCCAGATCATATACTCTTATGGCTACCCTGCACTTACAATGTCTAAGGTTTTGCTTAGACACT
Source organism: Pleurodeles waltl (assembly GCF_031143425.1). Taxonomy (NCBI): domain Eukaryota; kingdom Metazoa; phylum Chordata; class Amphibia; order Caudata; family Salamandridae; genus Pleurodeles; species Pleurodeles waltl. Next base: position 69,952,454 of record NC_090438.1, read on the forward strand.
GTAGGGGCATAGTGCTCATGCACCTATGCCCTCACCTGTGGTATAGTGCACCCTGCCGTAGGGCTGTAAGGCCTGTTAGAGGGGTGACTTACCTATACCATAGGCAGTGTGAGGTTGGCATGGCACCCTGAGGGGAGTGCCATGTCGACTTAGTCATTTTCTCCCCACCAGCACACACAAGCTGGCAAGCAGTGTGTCTGTGCTGAGTGAGGGGTCCCTAGGGTGGCATAAGACATGCTGCAGCCCTTAGAGACCTTCCCTGGCATCAGGGCCCTTGGTACTAGGGGTACCAGTTACAAGGGACTTACCTGGGTGCCAGGGTTGTGCCAATTGTGGAGACAGTGGTACATTTTAGGTGAAGGAACCCTGGTGCTGGGGCCTGGTTAGCAGGGTCCCAGCACACTTCTCAGTCAAGTCAGAATCAGTATCAGGCAAAAAGTGGGGGGTAACTGCAACAGGGAGCTATTTCTTTACAGCAGGAGTTCCACTGGCCCTCAGGATGTGGATAGATGGTTCAGTCGCTGATCCCCCAAGGGTCATGACTGCCAGTTGCGGAGTTGACTAGGTGATCGTACCAGGTATCCTTGGTGTCACTGTCCTCCTCGTCTGTCCCTGGAGTGGTGCAGAACTTGCAGAACCAGGATATGTTTCGCATCACTCATTCGGCTCCCTTCTTGGCTGTAACCATTGTGGCAGTTACAGATATGACTGGTTTGAAAGGTGTCCTGAACTTCCACTCTGACCCTCTGTTCTGGATGATCACGCAGTCACCAGGGCTCAAATTGCATGGGGCTGCGAATCGCCCCTTGCTCAACCACATGTTGGTCTTCTGTCTTCTTGCTTGGGCTGCCCCAGGGTCATACGGCAGTGTTACCCATACAGAACATGTGGGTATGGCGTCTCGCCACACTTCTGTTAACATGAGTGACCCCAGGGGGTGTTGTGTGGTGCAGTGCGGGGTCCCTCAGTACTCCCTGAGGAATTGTTGTAGGTCTCTATCTGGGTTGGTGCCTTCTAATGTGGGGATCCGGAGTGTTTTGTTCAGGAAGCGCTTGACTTCTCCGTTGGCCTGTGGCCACTGTGGGATGATGTGTCTGTGTCTAATCCCCACAGATCACAGCAGTTCTTTGAACTCAGCCCCTTGGAATGGGGGCCCAGTGTCGGTCTTCACTTATTCTGGGAGGCCAATCATCGCAAAGATTATTTTTCTGGTATTGGTAGTACATTTGCAAAGGCGGTCGACTCCACAACTCCCACAATGGGGTATTTTGAGTAGCTCTCTATGATTACAAGAGTCACCCTCCCGTTAGGGAAGTTTCCGAAGTCAATGTTGATTTTGGACCAAGGCGCCTCACAAGGTTCTTTAAGTATGATTGGGGCTGGAGTTTCACTGGTGCTTGTCAGATGGCATGCTGAGCATTGCTTGACTTATTCTTCCACCATTTCGTCGAGAAGAGGGAATCACACCTTCTCCTGCATCCATGATTTCATCCCTGCGGTGCCTTGGTGCCCTCCGTGTGCTAGAGGGATGGTTCTTTGTTGGAGGCTGGTGAGAATTACTAGTCAGTGGCCTCTTAATACTAGGCCGTCGGGTATGGTGTTTAACTCATTGCAGACTCTCCACATCTTAACCAGCCACTCTCTTTTGGATTGGGGCCAGTTGATGGTATCTGTGAGGAATCCCTCCAATGATTCCTCTGAGAGGGCTGACTTCACCTTGCACAGGATGGTGTTGTCATCCGTGGCTTCAGAGATCTCCTCTAGTGTAAGTGTTTTGGGACAGGCGCCTTGAACTAGGGACTGGACATACCCTTCTGCTGCTTCATCAGTGGGTGTGGCTGCACCTTCTTGGTACGGTTAGTGGTGCGACAAAAAGTCTGCTGGTTTCCTGGAACCAGTGTGGTATGTCACTTCCATCTGATAATGCTGCAGCTTCAGCTATTCTTGGAGGGGGGTGTGGTACTGTGCCCTTGAAGAGTGGGAAAGAGGCTGATGGTCCATAACTACCTTGAATGGTCTTCCACTGAAGTAGAGGTGGAAATGCCCACAGGCCCACTTGGTTGCAAGGGCCTCCTGCTCAAACTGTCCATATTGTTTCTTGGTGGCTGTCAGCGCCTTACTCCTGAATGCTAGTAGGGCCCATTGTCCCGGCTCAATCTCTTGGGGTAAGTATGGCTCCGAGGCCAACAAGGCTCGCATCCACCACTAATAAGGTTTTCTTCTTCGAATCAAAGTAGGCCATGGTGGTTTTGCTCAGGAGGCCATTGTTCAGGGCACAGAAGGCACTTTCTGCTCGGTGGCCCCATGACCATGGGGCCTCTTTGTGCATGAGGGCTTGAAGCGGCTCTGCAACAATGGTGAGATTTGGTATGAAACGGTCTCTGTACGTAGACCATCCCAAGAAACTGCATACTTCACTTACTGTGGTAGGTGCGGAGGCTTGTTTGATCGCTTGGAATTTTTGTGGTTCGACCTCGACCCAGTCTTGACCAAAAATGTATCCAAAGAAGTAAATGGATATTTGAAAAAATAAGCAGCTCTCTCTGGATGGTCAAGCCATGGTCTGAGAGGTGTTGTGGTGTGGCCCGGAGGTGGTGGCGATGTTCTTCGTCTGTTTTGTAAAAAATAAGAACGTCATTGCTAACGTTCATCACTCCAGGCAGGCTGGAGAGTGCTTCCCAGATGGCATCCTGGAACATTTCAGCAGCTGAGGACATGCCAAAATTCAGTCTTTTTTGCTCTTCTCCGCTAGGCGCAACTGGTGGTATCCGGCATTTAGGTCTAGTTTTGAGAATCACTGAGACCCATTTAGGTCTGCGATTATGTCATCGATAGTCAGTGTTATATGCCTCTCCTGTTTGATTGCTTGGTTGGGAAGATGCATATCAATGCAGAGACATATCTTCCCTGGTTGTTTGGACTTTTTGGTGATCACCATCGCTGACAGCCATGGTGTGGGTCAGGTCACCTTTTCTATGATGCCCTGTTCGTCGAGCTTTTGCGGTTCTTCTTCCACTAATGAACGTAGGCGGAAGGGGACTCAACAGAGTTGCAGGGCACTGGGACATACTGATTTATCAATGTGTAGCCAGAGCGGGGGGGTCTAGAGGCATCCTAGGCCCGTGAACAGTTTAGTAAACTGCTTTAGCAGGTCATAGACTTGATAAGATCTCACGCTATGTGCGAATGAAACTAGCCCAAGATCTTCGGCCGGGTCACTGCCACGCAGCGTGTCTGATTCCTTGTCCACAGTGTGAAAGGCGTTTTGGATTTTCTTTTCATCCAACTTGACTTGTACGGTTATTTTCCCATGTAGCGATAATGGTTTGTGGCTTCCAGAGGTGAATATTTTCTTGTGGGATAGCACCAGCTGGGGGCACGGTCGGAGGAGTCAATATTGCTGGATGCCAATGACATTGGCTGAGGCATCTGAGTCAATCAGTGCTTTGACTTGGGACCCTGCGATGTCAACCACACACATTGGTTGGGACTTTGGGTTCCTTTTTAGGTCATCGGTGAAGCATATGAGGAATATCGCTGCTTCATCTGGGAATACGTCTTCTGGTTTGTGTCTACATTATCTGCCTGTCCGGTTTCTATCTGAAGACCTTTGGTTTTCCATGGACATGTGTCTCACAGTTCTTGTGACTAGGCGTCTCCCTCTTGTGCTTCTGGTTTAGGCACCTCTGCGGCATACGGCTGCAAAGTGGTTCAGCCTTCCACAGTTGGAGCACTGCCGCCCTTGGATGGAGCAGTCTTTTTGGGGGTGCTGCTCACATTGACAGTGTGTGCAACATGGCCCTTGTCTAATTGAGGCCATTGTCTGGGGTTTCCCTTTGAGGTGTGAGCCCAGCATGACATCCACAGGTTCCATTTTGACGATGGGAGCTTTTTCTGGTATTTGGGTCATTGAGGCTTCCATCTCGGTTGATCCTGCCACTGAGAGTTTGTGCAACCTTGTCATTTTGAAGATATCTTCGAGACTGATATTTGGTTGTCTTAGGATGAGTCCTCACAGTGTTTTATTGCGACAGTCTTGGATGATTTGGGCACAGATTTCTTTGGGCTGATCGTCCGCCGTGCGGGTGCTGGCCAGTTCTCATAGACAAGCATAGAATTGGTCTATGGATTTGCGTTCTCATTGTCGTGCCTGGCACAGTTTAAATCTCTCGAAATCAGGGTTCAGTTATGGGGAAAAATGGACTTGGGGTGCTTTTACTGCTGGGTCATAGTCTTCCACCTCGCCTGTTTTGGGACGTTGATTGAACAGCTTATATATCTCTTCACCGCCTAAATGAACCTTTTTACAGCCTCATCTCTCTCTCTCTAGTGGTGATGAAGTAGTTCTCTAATCTCTCAACTCATATTTTTCATCATGGGAGGCTGTCGTGGGGTCAGCTAGTTCACTGAAAGGGGATAGTTATCAGACAGCCTCCGGGGTGCAAGGACAGTGCATGCAGCAGTAGACAAAGTTCCCACAGTACATTGATCACTCCTGGAGGGAGTCTCAGCGGGTTGGAGCTGCTTGCAAACACCGGTGGCAGGTGCAGGGCCTCGGCTCCGATGCAGAGCCTGGGTCGGAGTCACTGCAGGCTGGAAAAGAGACGGGACATGGTGGGCTCAATGGAGATATTGAGGTAGCAGGGGCAGCGCAACAACCCGTGCTCAGCCTTTAATGACGCCTCGCATGCACTTGCAGAGACAGAGACCACATATAGTTCAGATCAAAAGACATACGCGGTCTTGTCCCATTTATTTTCCAGTGTCACAGTAAACTCCAGGCAACTAAACCGGCATCACACAGTCTATTACATACATCTACTTGAACACACAGCCTCATGGGAGACGGTTCTGATGGCTCAATGTGCCGCAGAGAAGGGAGAACCAATGAAATGGACCACTAGCACATTGAGAGAGTGAGTGGGTGCTCTTGGAACAGGGAGCTTAAGTAGGTGTCAATCCACTCACTCACATCATCAGAAGCAGTAGCATACACTGCTCACACAGCACTATCAAGATAAAAGTCCCTGTGCCACAAATTAAAAGCAAGGGTGGGGAAGGTCTGAAAAAAAGAAGAGAAAATACTGATCTGATCCATCGGCAAGGCCAACAAGGCCTGCACAGCAGTATAAAGAGGACTGCTTCCCAACAAACATGGCAGCCATCTTTGAAGAGAGAAAAGATAACCTTACTCGCAAGCTCTGCAAATAAGTCAAAATGATACGCAGAGCAGTAGGAGGCACACTGAAATGACTAGCGGAGGGCATAACTCACGTAATTCAGTGTAGCATAATCACATGGAATTGCCTACAAATTCTCTGAGATTATGCTTGAATTATGCGAGAAGAGTAATTCTGCATTTAGTGCTACTTCGCTCTAAGAAATAGTGCTAAATGTAACAGAGCACAAAGCTGCTCACACTTGCTAAATGTGCTCGTGGGGTAGGATTTCTCCCCAACTTACTCCCAGCATTTAGCACTGTTTTGTTGTGCAAAATGCACCCTCATATCCAAATTGGACATGAGGATGCTTTTCGAATTAGGAAACAGCAATAAATGCAGCAGAACATGAAGAGCGAGCACAAGCAGCTGTTTGTGCTTACTAAATATGCTATACAATTCCCCCCCAACTTAATATTAACTATGTGATTAGGAGTAATCATGTAATTATTGCTAACTTTTCATCAAAACGTAAAGCACAAAACTCTGAAAAACAAGATATGATGCAAGAGGCAGCACTCCAGACCATCCTGAAAGAATCTGCAGCACTGTGGACATCAGTGGCTTCTAAAGAAGAGACTACGACTAAAAATTCCACAGAAATCACCTCAATGGTGTAGGGGCTAGCTGCTTTCAAATCCCGCCTCACGGTAACCAAGTACAGGTTGGCAACCATAGAACAAAAACTAATCAGTGCCATGGAATTGGAGCAGGACTACTGGTACATGCAATCAAATATCACTGACCTGAAAGATCGGAGAAGACAAGATAACCTATGGTTTTCTGGGATACCAGAAAAACTGGAAGGAGACAGAATTATGGCATTCATGTTAAAATTCATGCCCGAAATAGCAAACTATTTCCAACCACTGCCAGAAGTACAAAGGGTCCACAGGATCCAAATCACATCTAATGTCAGTACTGATGCACCTTAGCAAGTCATCTTTTGCCTTTTATGCTGTCAAAAAACAAGGTGCGTGATTCTGCAAGTTGGGTGGCATAGCCCCTGTGAATATGAAGGACTTAAATCTTTACCAACCAAAACTTTTTCTAGGAAAGTAGCACTGTAAAGACTCTTTCTGAGACTCAGACTGAGGGCTAGATTTAAGAAAAGTGATGCTGCACCCAGTGCAGCGCCACATTTCTTGTGCCCCTTAGCGCCTCTCCTAACACCACCATGTGGGCGGCTTAATTAAGATATGGCGCACCACTGCAGTAGTTAGGGAACTACCATCAAAAATATTTTTGGATGCTGGTTTGGGGCTTTGCAGGATTAGCGTCAAAAATGTTAATGCTAATCCTGCAAAACCATTGAGGTCCATTGTAAACAATGGTGTGCCTCCTTTAAATGCCTGCTTTGTGCAAGCGTTAAAAGTGCCCAAAACAATGATGCAAAGAAATCTCTTAGATTTCTTTGTGCCATTTTTTCAGCCCCCCCTAACAGTGCAACGCCCCCTTTGCACACATTATGCCTGGCGCAGGCATAATGTAGCGCAAAAGGGTTGCAAAGTGGCGCAATGCAAGTCACAAGAAAGTGTTTGAGCAGTCCAATATCCTCACAATCAGAAGCTACCACGAGCAACAGGCAAATCCAAGTCACCTTTTCATCCCAGCTAGACACTCCACCACTTACGGCTCACATCAACCCACCGCTCTATTACACCATTTGGGAACCAAGAGGAGCATGGAGTTACCACAGACAACATAGTGACAGTTAAGACTGATAGTAATATTATTCCTCAGTCTATATGATTATTTATTTATCCTACACCCCACTCAGATGGACACACACCTGGAATCCCGTGCACTTCACAGAAATACAAAAGAGCAGTGCCGCTTTGTGGGGTAAGCCCCTTCACTGAATGACTTCTGCATCACCAAGTTACAGTAGAATTCTCTGCAATTTATGACGGCACCTTCCCTCAGTTGCAAAACTGACGTAACACACATTTAAACTGAGGGGATGCGTGCGGAAGCCTTTACGAAACTCTACATTTACAAGAATCAGGAAACATCTCAGTTTCATTCATTCAACTTCACCTGGTGTTAGATTGGGGCTCTATTTTCATCCAACTCATAGACTTGGTGACCAAGAGTCAAAACTAAATACAACAACCTACACTTTGAGCACCCTCCCCCAATTCCTACACAACTAATCCCTCAATCACTGCCTTGAGGTAAGCCACAAAAGACTTGATCATACTTTCACTAAATGTAAGTGACTTCATTCATTACATTAAGTATAGGAAAATACTGTTGCTCCTTTGAAAATCACGACCTGACAAAGCCCTTAACCAGTCACAATTTCTCTAACAGTCAGAGTACAAAATTAAGGAAGGACCGGGTCAGGTGGAAATACTATGCCTGTAACAGACCCAAACCAGGAAGAAAAAAAAAACTCGAAAGGCCATACAGCAAGGGTCAAGGGTGGGGTAGCCATCCTTTTCCATAAGGTGGTGTTGCTGAGAGTCATCAATCCATGGGAAGAATCCAAGGAGAGTTATATACCTGCGAGCACCAGACACTCAAACTGAGATCTATCTATGCCCTGACAGGAGCAAAATGTCATCTGCTACGGGCACTAGACTGTGAGCCTCATTACGAGTTTGGCGGTCTGCGGGGTGAAGACCCCCATATCACAAGTACTGGGAAGGCACCTGCAGAACTCAGCCAAGTTACCATTCAGCCCGCCACAGCGGAGGGTCCAGCGCAGCTGGCAGCAGCCATCTCCAGGCCGGCGGTCAGGCAGTATTCCACGGCCACATTACGAGGTTGCACACCTCCAGGATTTGCGGGGCGGATCCCCCACCACCAAGAGCCTGGCAGAAACGAACAATATAAAAGGGAACACTCACCTTCAGGAACACAGGCATGTCCGTAAGCGCCATGGCATGCAACTTGCAACTCCTCCCAATGCTCTACCTGGCCATGCAACTCCCGGACCAGCGACGGCGACGAAGACACCAACCGTAGGTACACCAACCTAGCACACACTGGAGGGAATAAAGTTAGCACACACACAACACACACATGACACGGGAAGAAGTGCCCACGCACACGCGCAAACACCCTTACCAACACACAGACACACACATACACACACATGCATACATGCTAATACCCTCAACCACCACACATAAATGTGGAAGGAAAGCCAGAACTAGGTAGGTACCATCGACACCAATGGTGTTGAAGTGCAGATATATTATAAATGTAAAAATGTGATAATAGCTATGTACAAGCAGGGCCAAAGGCCACTCCAAAAAGTCCCACAGTACCCTAAGCACAATGGCCACAAGATGCCCCAACTTGACACCTGACTGCATTGTGCAGGCCTCCACAGGGCAGGGGCATCAATGGGGTATGCAGGCACCTCAGGGGTGGGGCAGGTGGGCTTAGGGCTTGAAGGGGGGTCGTTGGGCTTGCCCTTGGCAGGGGTTTAACCGTAGGGTGGGGTTTGAGTTTGGCCTTGGAACGGTAGGGAGTGGGCTTGGCCTTGAAAGTGGAGGGAGTGGGTGTGGGCTTGGGTGTGGCAGGAAGAGCAGTGGACGTGATAGTGGCAGAAGTGGCAGGTGAAGGGGCATGGCGAAGTGCGGTGGTGGACTGGGAGGCGGGAGGCAGGGGCCTTGGAAGGGTAGCAGGGCGCTGGGGGGAACAGTGACTTGGGCAGTGGTTGGGGAACAGGGAAAACTCTCTTAGGAAACATTTTTTGAGGACACAAGGGAGGTCAGGGTAAGGACGTTTGGGAGCAGAGGGAGTGGGTAACGTTGTGAGGTGTATACGTCGAGGTGCCATGGGTGCAGGTGTGTTGGTGGATGAAATGTGTGTGCTTGGGGACTGTTGGGTGAGTGAGTGTGGATGAGTGCGGGCGTTTGGATGTGCTGGGATGCAGGGAGATGTCAGGGGTGACATGTGAATGTATGTTGGGGTGGTGTCTGCAGGTAGGGTGGTTGTGCTGCATGTGGGTGTGTTGACAGTCGTGGTGTCTGCGCCAGTGGTGCATGAATGGAGGTCAGATAATGTGGTGACTGTGCACATGTGGCAGGATCAGTGACTGATGTGGTGTTTATTGCAGGCGTGAGTGGTGTACTGACTGTGAGGGAGGAGGTGGTGGGGGAATCGGTGCAGGGTGTCGATGTTGTCATGTCTGCATTTGTCTGCTGTGTGTGTGCATGGCAGTGGTGGCATTTGTGGGGCTTATGTCTGTCCTTGCGTAAGGTGTCTGTTGATGTGGATGCAAGTGGGTCAGTAGATGTGCCTTGGATGGGTGAGGAGAGAGGTAACAGGTATCTGGAGGGGGAACGGAAGAAGAAGGGACACTGGCTGCAGCCAAGGAGGAGGCCAGAGCCTGAAATTATCTCTGTGGCCAGAGAAGGCACCATGAATGCCTTCCAAGAACGCATTGCTCTGTTGCATCTAGAATGCCGGTCACAATAGTTGTCTGCCCCACAGAGATGGACCTCAGGAGGCCAATCGCCTCCTCATTGAGGGCACCAGGGCTGACTGGGGCAGGGGCAGAGGTGCCTGTGGCAAAGGAGATGCCCACCCTCTTGGGTGAGCAGGCATTGGCAACTGGGTGGGGAGGTACAGGGAGGGGAGTGCTGGTAAGGGAGGTGGCGGACAAGGATGGTGCTGGGGTGGTCCCAGATGGGTCTGCCACTGCCAGGGAGCTGTCATCAGAGGAGGAATCTGAAGATGGCGTGGTCGATCCCGTCTCCCCCCATGGCATTCCCCTCACCCTCCATCCCACTAATTCCCTCGGCTACGCTGGTGTCAGCCTCCTGGGTCCATGGGCTGCAGCTTCCCCACTCGCTGGTGCCTCTTTTCCTTTGCCAGACAATGCTGATGCACACAAAGACAGAGGAGGACAGGGAGGGAGAGAGAGAGAGAGAGAGAGAGAGAGAGAGAGAGAGAGAGAGACAGGGTGCAATCGGTCAATGCCAGCACTACAGTAACACAGGGTAGAACATCAGCATTTGATGTCATGTCATGATACACTCTGCCCACCCCTGCAGATCCTACAACTAGGGAGCATCATGGGAGAAACCACAACCATGCACATGTCAACTGCTGATGGTCTGACTGATGCAAACATGTACATGAGTAGTGGCATACCCGCCACACCAGTCCAGTACATGCCCACTACCCTTGGCCGTTGAGACAAGCATGTGATGGACTGCACACCGAACAGAATCCTGCATGGCTAGTTGTCAGGCCCTCTTGTCTATTGTCAATTAGTACTCTGACCACTTGGCACTTGGCACACCCAACCCCACTACACATGCAGTGCCTGCCAGCTGATTGAGGTCCCGGGATCCACCCCTGGCACAGTGTTTGGCAAGGACTGATCACAATGGCCTGACATCCCAGGTCCAATCATCCTGTTGCCAAGAGCTGGCAAGCACATCTATCCAGCAGTTGGCCACATTGTTTCAACATTTAAGGAAGCTACCCCGCTACCACTGTCTGCATGGCATTTCTCACACCTGTGATGCCAATCCTGCCCAGATGGACATCACCTATAGTGGACATCATTGTACCAAACACCCATGCCACAGCCACACAATGGTGCCCACCCCAAGTCACTATGGCAATACATGTAGCAAGTGAGAGTGTGTACTTACCCCCATATGGCTGCTGTGCTGCCCTCAAGCACCACCTCAGGGTAGGCCACAGCCAATTTGCAGGCCACAAGGGGGGTGAGGGGGGTTAGGGTCCGATGGCACCCCTCCCTCGTTGGGAGGACGTCCCCAGCTGGGCCTCTGCGATCTTCCGGGCCCAGCGTCTCAGGTCCCCCCACCACTTTCTGCAGTCGGTGCTCCACCGGGCATGGACCCCCAGGGTCCGCATTTGCTTGGCAATGGCACGCCAAATCCTCTTCATCTGATGGGTGCTGACCTGCATTGGGAGACATGGACAGAAGGACACAGTCATGTAGAGTGGCATCCCTGGGACAGCAGTGGACAGCACACATCACACTTCCACACCCACACATCGTCACCCATCATAGCCTTAGGTCCCTCATACATGTCCATGCTCCAGACACACTGCCACCCACCAAGGCCCCTATCCCCATGCGCACAACTCACATACAGGACAATGACATTGGGCTCACCTGCTTTTCTGGTGCTCCTTACCACTGTCCATACAAGACAGGACCCTATCTACAAGCCGCACCAACTATCCCCTGCAGGACGTGGCATCTTGGCTAACCAGAGTCAGAACACAGCAGCATACGCAGTGGAGGCCTGTAGTGCAAGAGGGTCAGGAGTCAAGTGAACATGAGCACATGAAATGGCGGTAACGGCAGCCGCAGACATCACCGTCACTGCCGGCGGCAACCAACATTGGCTCCTGCCTCCCATAGGCAACAGCGTTAACCAATGGTGGGTTGCACAGCGGTCATGACCGCCTACGGCCATGATGTGTTACGCCGGCGGGATGAGATCACTTCCACCTGTCCCATGTATGCAGGACAGGCGGCTGCCATATTACATGTCCAGTGTGTGTGGGCGTCATGGGTAACATTTGGTGACCTGTGGCCACATCAACACCGTTGACACAGTCTATGGTGCACAACATAATACCAACTCACTCTCGTTTCCAGGTACGATGTAAGATTGAGGATGAGGAACGCACCGGTGTACAGGCCCCTAGTCGACCTTGCCACCCTGGGGGAGCGTCATGTTATCCAGACCTTTCGCCTGAACCATGAGACCATCATGGAACTGGGGCCCTGTTGGAGCCGGATCTGTTACTTGCCATTCACCATCCCAATGCCATCCCTCCCACAGTGCAGGTGTTGTCAGTCCTACACTATCTTGCCTCAAGCTCCTTTCAGATCACAGTGGGGCTGGCAGCAGGGATGTCACAGCCCATGTTTTGCATCATCCTGAGAGATGTACTATGTGCCCTGCTCAAACATCTGGGCATCTTCTTCCATTTCCCCCAACTTGCAGTGTCAAGGGTTCTACGGAGTGGCCCACATCCTGCATGTCATTGGGGCCATTGATGGCACCCACATTTCCCTGGTGCCACCCAGGAGGAGTGAACAGGTCTATAGGAACCACAAAATCTTTCATTCGGTTAACGTGCAGGTGGTGTGTCTCGCGGACCAATACATCTCCCAGGTGACGCCCAGATACCCAGGCTCTGTGCATCATTCCTTCATCCTGCGGAACAGCAGAGTTCCACACATGATGGCACCACTTACGAGGGAGCGGGCCTGGCTCATCAATATGGACCCCTGCATATGTGTGCCCCTCAGCTCTCTGTACTCTTGTGTCCCTGCCCTATCGGCCTCCCGGTGTTGACATGACCCTCCCCTCTGTGCACACAGGTGTCAACACCATGGCTGCGCGGGGGCTCTAGGGCTTGCCTGATGCCAGAGTCCGTGCATTACTGTTTCCACCACACAGTCTTGGTCCAGAGACTGCCATTTGCAGAGTCTAGTGGCTGCTGCATTGTCTTTTATTCATGGCGTTGGTCCCAGGTATCTTTGTAGCAGCCATCTTGGGTGGGGCACTGTGGGTGTGGGACTTGGTGCTGGGCACTTTGGGTGTGGCACATGGGGCGGGGCACAAGTCTATTTAAGTGACCCCCCCCAGTTCTCACTGCTCACTATTCTGAGGATCTCGTGAGGACCGGAGCTTTTCTGTTTGAGATGGGTGTTTCCATGTTCCTGCTTGTTCACCTGAGATTTCCCCGTGTTGAGGCATTTAAAGCAGGGCGGGAAGACGGATGGTGGTTTCTAGCTTCCATCATCCATTTTCTTATTTGATAAAACTGTTTAAAAGTTTATATTCTTTTTTTGGAGAAAGTAGTAATCTTTGGCAATCAGCTGTAAATATTTAAATTGATAACAAACTAAGCGAATGTTTTGGTGTTACAGCGTTACCGCTTTCTCACAGTCACTGTTCAACTTCAGCTGCTTACTTGTGGAGTCGCTCGTTAGCGACAGAGATACATTGAATAAGCGCAGGTATTCAGAAAAGGTTTAAATGGTTATGAATAAATACTAAAGCAATAATTTGAACTCAAGGGAATATTTGATTATGGTTAATGTAAAATACGGACACAAACTGAAATTGTGTATCTTGGAAAGTTTTTGAAATGTGAAGTAACATTTCTTTGAGTGAATACCGTGTTAACTTTTAATTTCTTGAAACTTATGAAAGGCGCTATGATTTACTATTGTTCCAAGCGACTGCTGGATTTATAGTTGAAGAGTTCTGAGATTGATATTTCTCTGTAGTATCTGTGATTCTTGTTTCCGCAGGTACCCTTCCCCGCTGTACCCTTCCTTATCTCCCTACCCCCCACTTGGCCACTCTAAGACTCTGCACTGTTAAGGCTTGTAGAGTTGGAGCTGCCAGGAGGTGGGCCTATTGGCAACAACGCGTGTACCCTGAGGATTTGGCCTCGCTGACAACAGGTGACTCTGGTCATCCCAACCTGCCCTGGCTCCTGACACCCGTGAGGCATCCAACTACAGAAGCAAAGGACCGTTACAATGAGGCCCACGGTCATACCAGGCGGGTCATTGAGAGGTGCTTCGTCTTGCTGAAGGCCAGATTCCGGTGTCTGCATATCTCCGGGGGTGCACTGCTCTACAAGCCACAGAAGGTTGCTAGATAATTGTGGCCTTCTGCATGCTGCATAATCTGGCCCTGAGGCATCATATCCCATTGCTGGATGCAGAGGAGGGGATAGCTGTACCAGTGGCTGATGAAGGGGACATGGGGAGTGATGAAGAGGAGGATGATGAGGATGCAGCTGACTCCAGGGCAGAGCTGATTCGACAGTACTTCGACTGAGATGCAGGTATGTGTCAACTGTCTGGTGTGTGTCCTCTATGACTGTCTGCCTTGTCACTGCTTCCACCTGTGATCAGTGACCACTGACGGTATTGGTTTCAGCTCTGCCTCTGGTTGGGTTGGGGGGGTGTCACATATGCCAATGACTTAGGTAGTCACAGTGTACAGGTCAGGCCTAAAGTCAGGCAGCTGTTGTGCTGGTAACTAGTGCCATCAATGTGTATGTGCAATTTTCCCTGAGCTGCCAGTTCAAGTGCTAAGTGTGTACCACACAGGGTTGTTGCAACTGTGGAGCTTCTACCCTGGGAGTCGACATTGGGTGGCAGTGCTACATTGTTGTTGATGGCAGTGGGTATGGGGTCAGGTCTGGCACTGGGTGCTGTGGGGGTGGGACCACTGGGTTAGAATGTGTAGTTTTTGTGTGCTGGTGCTGGCCATGTGGTTGTGGACTTGACTGCCATATTTGCCTTGGACACCTGTTCCTACAATTCATTTGTGTTGAGTTTGCATATGTGACTCCTACAGTGATTGTTGTCCCTGTCTTACTGTACTTTCAGGACATTGTAGTGGTGTACTCTGGCCCCTGCATGACATGTTGCCTCCCTTGACACATATCTCCAGCCACTGTCTTCTCCACAATTGACCTCCCTGCATTTTCTCCCCTCTCTGTCACCCTCCCATGCATGTGCTGGGGGATGGTCAGTTCCATTCATACTCTTGACAAATAAAGACACAGGTAGTAACAGGGCTCAATGCTGTTTATTTGGGAGGGACAAGTGCAAGGGGTGATGAGTGGGGTCATGGCGGCTGAGATCATCAGAGTGGTGAGGCCAGCTGTGGTTAGTCCAGGTCCAGTACGCTGGCCATGGGAAAACAGAGACATGAGAGTAGACATTGGGCAGGGTGTTGCAGTCAAACACAAGGGATATATTCAGGAGGGGGTCACTTCCTGGTGGAGGTTGTGGTCTTAGCATCATGTCCGGCTGGATATCTACTTGGATGTCCTAGCTTGCGTGGGGGTTCCTCAGCTACAGGGGTGCTGGAGTCCTGCGGGTCAAGTGGTGGTGCCTCCATTCTACTGGCTGCCGCTGACGTGGAGGGATCTGATGGGATGTGGTCAGTAGAAGGGTCTGCTGGTGGGTGGTGGACTCACACATGATGGTGGTCAGGTCCTTGAACACCCCTGCTATGGTTGCTATGGAGGCATTGTGGGCCTGCCACTGTTGGATGGCCTCCTAATGGAATTCCCCCTGCAGCCTCTGGGTCTCCTGCACGGTAGCAAGGATCTGGGCCACTGTGTCCTGGGTCTTCTGGTATACACCCAGGACTTGGTTGAGGGCCTCCTGGGCTGTCAGTTGGTGTGGCTGCCCTGAGCCTTGGACCACGGTTCCCCTCCCACTACCTCTGGCCCCCTGTGCCTGTGCCCCTGGCACAGTGTACCCACTCCCAGTAGCAGCAGGGCCTTTATTGTCTAGGGTTTGTGCCCTTGACTCTGGCCCCTGTACTATGGGGTGCACCTCTGATGGTGAGGTCACAGGTTTGGGGTTCAGGAGTTGGCTGTGGGTGGGGGTGGCCGGTGTGTCCAAAGTGGATCTGCTGTTGGTGGACTGTCCAGTGGCCCCAGATTGGCCAGTCAAGTCATCCCCACCCAGGCATCTAGTGGGGCCTTCATGCTGGGAAGGGCTGTCTGAGTCTGGAATCCTCTGTAGGGTGGCAGTGGCAGGGGTACCTGTGGATAGAAACGGTAGAGATTAGTGGTCTGACTGGAGTTGCTATGTCCCTTTTGTGATGCATGCAGTGGCTCGACTTGCTTCCCAAAGATGGCAATGACAGCTGTTGCACTGCAGACATTGATTTGGTGTACGTGTTTGTGGCATGGTTTCCATGTGGCATGGGCGGTTGTGGTTGGTGGTTGGCATTGCTGTTATTGCCATGTGCTGGGACGAAGTCGTGGCAGCCAGTTGATGTGGGCTGTGGTATGGTTATCCATGCAAATGTTACACTGTGCAGTGGGTCTGTGGTGTGTTGCTGTACCGGTTGTGCAGGATTTTAGGAGCTGTGGTTCTCCACATTGTGGTTGTCATCCGTGCATTAGGAGTGAGTGAGTACGGATGGTGGGAGTGTGGTAGTGTGGCATGCAGAGGAGGGGTATGGGGTTTTTAGGACAGACGCAGTGGCATGGGTTGTAGTATGGTTGGAAGGTGGTGGGGAGGCATGCAGGGCAGGGTTAGTTGGTGCTTGAGGGTGTTAGAAATGGGGTTTTTGGTTGGCGGTCAGGTTACCCTCTGTCCAAGCAAGAACCCTCACTCTAGTCAGGGTAAGTCACACACATTCCAAAATTATCCTGTGCCCACCCTCTGGTAGCTTGGCACGAGCAGTCAGGCTTAACTTAGAAGGCAATGTGTAAAGTATTTGTGCAATAAATCATACAATAACACCATATAGCACCACAAAAGTACACCACACAATGTTTGGAAAAATATAGAATATTTATCTGGATAATTGTAGGTCAAAACGAATGAAGATGCAATGTGAAATTGTAGAGATATCACTGAAAAGTGATATAATGGGGGTTATTACAACTTTGGAGGAGGTGTTAATCTGTCCCAAAAGTGACGGGAAAGTGACGGATATACCACCAGCCGTATTACGAGTCCATTATATCCTATGAAACTTGTAATACGGCTGGTGGTATATCCGTCACTTTACCGTCACTTTTGGGACAGATTAACACCTCCTCCAAAGTTGTAATAACCCCCTAAGTGTCTTAAGTCTTTAAAAAGCAAACAAAGTCTCTTTCAAGCACAAAGTACCTGGTTTACAGTGGAAAATCTCTGCTAAGGGCCGCAGAAGAAGAGATACGTGGAAAACTGGTGTGTGCGTTGATTTCTCCCCTGCACACACGGACTTGCGTCATTATTTTTCACGCGGGGAAGTCATGCGTCGTTTTCTGGCGCGCGGACAGTCTCTTTCTGTGGTTCGCGGGATTACCAGATGTCCCGGGGTCTGTGCGTAGATTCTTCGGTTTGTTTTCCGGCTGCGCGTCGTTCCGGGAGGCTGTGCGTGGAATTTTCGTTCTTACGGCAGGCGTCGCGTCGATTTCCCCTCTGGAAGTCGGGCGCCGTTGTCCTTGCAAGGCCATGCGTCGACGTTCCGGTCGCCCCGAAGGCGTCGTGTCGATCAGCGTCTGTGTGCGGCGATTTTCTCGCCGCGGAGCAAGCTGGGCGTTGAAATTTTCGGTGCACGAAGAGTCCAAATGGAAAACAGAAGTCTTTTTGGTCCTGAGACTTCAGGAAACAGGAGGCAAGCTCTATCCAAGCCCTTGGAGAGCACTTTTACAGCCAGACAAGAGTTCAGCAAGGCAGCAGGCCAACAACAGGGCAGCAGACAGGTGAGTCCTTTGAGCAGCCAGGCAGTTCTTCTTGGCAGGATGCAGGTTCTGGTTCAGGTTTCTTCTCCAGCAAGTGTCTGAGGTGGTAGGGCAGAGGCCCTGTATTATACCCAAATGTGCCTTTGAAGTGGGGGAGACTTCAAAGAGTGGCTTAGAAGTGCACCAGGTCCCCTTTCAGTTCAATCCTGTCTGCCAGGGTCCCAGTAGGGGGTGTGGCAGTCCTTTGTGTCAGAGCAGGCCCTCCACCCTCCCAGACCAGGAAGACCCATTCAAAATGTAGATGTATGCAAGTGAGACTGAGTACCCTGTGTTTGGGGTGTGTCTGAGTGAATGCACAAGGAGCTGTCAACTAAACCTAGCCATACGTGGATTGTAAGGCATAGAAAGATTTAAGTGCAGAGAAATGCTCACTTTCTAAAAGTGGCATTTCTAAAATAGTAATATTAAATCCAACTTCACCAGTCAGCAGGATTTTGTATTACCATTCTGGCCATACTAAATATGACCTTCCTACTCCCTTCAGCTCAGCAGCTGCCACTTCAACAATGTGTGAGGGCAGCCCCAATGTTAGCGTATGAAGGGAGCAGGCCTCACAGTAGTGTAAAAACGAATTTAGGAGTTTTACACTACCAGGTCATGTAACTACCAGATACATGTCCTGCCTTTTACCCACACAGCACCCTGCTCTAGGGTGCTGTGTGCACACATTAGAGGTGACTTATGTGTAGAAAAAGGGGAGCTTGAGGCTTGGCAAGTACTTTTAAATGCCAAGTCGAAATGGCAGTGAAACTGCACACACAGGCCTTGCAATGGCAGGCCTGGGACAAGGTAAAGGGGCTACTTGAGTGGGTGGCACAACCAGTGCTGCAGGCCCACTAGTAGCATTTAATCTACAGGCCCTAGGCACATACAGTGCACATTACTAGGGACTTATAAGTATATTAAATAGTCCAATTGGGTATGATCCAAAGATACCATGTTTAAAGGGAGAGAGCATAAGCTCTTTAGCACTGGTTAGCAGTGGTAAAGTGCGCAGAGTCTAAGAGCCAGCAAAAACAGAGTCCAAAAAGTGGAGGGAGGGAGGCAGGCAAAAAGTTAGGGGTGACCACCCTAAAGCATGTCAGGTCTAACAGAGGGGTATTGTGAACTTACCAGAGTCGAGCCTTCCGCTGATGCCAGTCAGGCCCTCAGGTTGCATGATGTCCAGGAACTTCTCCGAGGGTGCCAACTCAAGGGGAGGAGGTGGGGGCCCACCGCCAGTCTGGCTGATGGTTATACTTTGCCTGGACACCATGGGACGGACCTTCCCCCTGAGGACATTCCACCTCTTCCAGATGTCCTCCCTTGTGCGTGGATAGGTGCCGACTGCGTTGACCTTGTCGACGATCCTCTGCCATAACTCAGTTTTCCTGCATGTTGATGTTTTCTGCATCTGGGCTCCCATGAGCTGTGGCTCTACTCTGATGATCTCATCCACCATGACCTGCAACTCATTGTCGGTAAACCGTGGGTGCTTCTGGTGTGACATGTTGTGGGGTGGGTATGTGGGGTGCGTGTTGGGTGCAGAGCGGGTGTGTGGGGATGTGGGACTGTTTGGCTGTGGGTGCTGGTTGGCTGTGGTGGTAATGTGTACAATGTGTGCAGTGTTATTGTCGTTGTTGTGTTGGGGGTGTGCTTCGTGTCAAGTGTGTCTGCTCGTAGTTGTCGCAAGGGATTGTGGGTGTATATGGAGGGGGTGTTATATGGTGGCTTGTGCAGCTGTGCATGGTGTGTGTATGAGTTTCAGGTGTGGGAATGTGGCCAATGTGGTGTTGGCTACCTTCGGCTGTACCTTTTTGGACCAATGGTTTACCGCTATGCATGCACCGCTGTGCTGGAGGTTGCCTCTAAATATGACAGTCAGTATATGGTGTTGGCATGGCAGGACCAGCAGTTGATCAGTCACTCTTTCGCCGTGAGTTGGGCTGGCAGTGTTGGTTTTGTGTCTGTTTTTGGGCGGTTTGTGTTTTGTGACTCGTAATCCGGCAGTCGATATACTGCCACCACTGGCCCGCAAAACCCCCAAACTCATAATGAGGCCCTGTAGCTTGATCCCACCATCCAAATGTAAAGTACTAATGGGAGAGGAGTGGAACTTGTTACTAGACCCAGCCCTAGAAAAATCCAACCACCACTCACTCACAACCCCCAGCGATCGACATATACCTATAGACTTGATGTCAGATAACTCATTGGTGGAACCTTGGTGCCTGAACTACCCTACAACAAGAGATTACCCATTTTTATCTTGAGCACATGGTACAAGAACTAGAATCAACTATTTTCTAGTCTCCCCCCTTACACAGAGAGCAGACATCATGCCAAGCAGTGTATCAGACCACAGTGTGATATAGACAACCCTATCCCTGGAAATAGAAACATCCCTTTGAGCAAATCATCTAATTCTTAGAATTGCATTATGAGGGGAATTCCAAATGGACATATCAGACTTTTGCGTACCTAAGAGTATTCTAGTCCTAGGGTTACTGCACTTAACATTTGGAGGTACATTTGTCTTGGGTACAGAAAAGGGTGGTGATCTCTGAGGAAACCTTTTATTTGAAAAAACCCTGTCTGACTTAATGTTGAATCTACACCTGCAGTACATGGAGTATTCCAGTGTGTCACGACTGAAGGGATTCTTCTCATTCTCAAGCATACTGGATTGCTACCTCAGGTACCTATTTCATTAGGAACAGCTTAGGTATGTGTAGTATTTCCTGTTCCTCCAGGTTTATACAAAGAACAGTCAATGCATCTGGGTTGTTCAAGGCAGATAATAATTGAGGGACTGTCATTCTTGAACCCACCCCCATCAAATTTGAACTTCCACCTACTGGTGCTGTAGGCACATCAGCGTTCCCATTAATGATTGCATTACACATTTTGCCACATTTGTGTTACAGTATATGGGAGTGGAGGGTTTAACAATAGTTCCTTAGTGAAATCTTAATCCGAATCACTATCACTCTCTTCCCTTCTTTTTCTTTTTCTTTTCCTTTTGCTTTCCTTTACTTTTTCCTTCTTTCTCACTTGTCAATGCAGGATACAGTCTAGTTCCCTCGATCACATCAGATCTCCATGTCTTTTGTTCTGCATGTTACCTAGCATCCACACAAGTGAGTATTGCTTTCTTCACCCTTCCTTGGTATCTTTCTTTCTGTTTCTGATGAGCTATTTGTTCCAAGCATTCATTGCTTTATATTGTGTAGGTCTAGGAGGTGGTTACATGTCATACAGCATCCTTCTTTAAACATTCAATGATCCTCAGATTATGTGTGCCATAGCATGGAAATGTCAGTTCACCCTCCTTCTCAGTGATCTTATGCCATTGTTCAAGCCAAATAAATGTGTGAAGACCCACCATTATTGCCATATAATGACCTGGCGCACCCTCAGGAGGTGTCTCTCCTCCTATTCTAACAGGTATAGTCACATCTCCTTTTATTAGACATTGTAGTGCTAGAATTAAGGGCCAGATGTACAAAGCTATGTAGCAGTTGCAAAGGGCGAAATTTGTCATTTACAACCACGAAATGGCCTTGTAACATGTACCAACTCTATTTTACGAGTCGGTAACCTGTTACTGACTCACAAAATAGGGTTTGTAGCACGCTATTAGGAAGGGGCGTGCCAAGGGCATCCCTTCCTAGTAGCGAGTTACAAGGGGATGTACGATTGTTTTGCAACCAGGAATGAGGTAGTAAAACAATCACAGTTACCACCAACTTCAAGTTGGTGGTAAGCCATTACCCTTCCCCTTTGTGAATCTGGGTGCCAACATTTTTTCAGAGCTGGCAGCGGTCCCAGGGACCACTGCCCACTCAAAAAAAAAATGAAAAAGAAACTTTTCATTTTTTTTTTTAAAAGCAGTCATTGACATGGTGGTCTGCTGACCCCAGCAGGTCACCATCCCTGTGAGAGCTAGCCATCCCCAATTGGTTACAAATTGGAACCTGCCTCATGAATATTAATGAGGCAGGTTCTTGCGACACATTTTGGGGTCGCAAACAGTGTCTGAGAGACTGTTGTACATTAGAGATTGCAACTTGCAATTTGTAAATTGCAAAAATTCACAAAGTATGAGTCACAATTTCTAATGGTCATATATCTGGCCCAACACTTTCAATCAAAATATGCAGATTTCACAAATTACTTTCTGTTCAAACCAGGAAATGATCCTTCACCTACAATTCTCTGTTTGGCATCCACAACCAAAACCAGTGTGATTCTCTATGATGGATCCAACTTATACCAGCGCAGCTCTACACCAATCGACCATTACCAGAGCGGCACCCTGTGACATCAGTTTCACTCCCGGCAGAGGTTCACCCTCCTTTACAATTTTTCATGAACACAGTCTCTCTGATCAATCTGTGCACAAAACAAAAGCAAACAATTTCATCAACTAACTTCATCTGCCTCTCTATAGAATTAAAGTATTCAAATACTTCAAGAAATGGTCCGGAATAATGCTTTCCGACCTATCCTGACTTGCACTCAAATGAAACCTCAACCAGCAGGATCTTACTCGGATTGATAAAGTTCCACCCTGCGCACTGAGGCTCACTTTACTAACCAAACCTCAAAATCATGCAAAGATAAGGTCCCTATCCAAAAGTGCTGTTGATGATCTCTCACAACTAGCACCACAACACGACAGATAACTGAAACATAATGTGTTCTACACTTTTCTCATATCATATAATATCCCAGGATTTTAGGCCACAATGTCCCCGATAACAACTACGAATTCTCTTAAACATCACTGTATCATTTCACACAATCTCCACTACACTGCAAGCTTGACATAAGCAAAAAACATGTGGACCTATTAATAATCACTATTCAGCAGTTACAATCCTCTCCTGAATGGCTGGAACTCCATCAATCCTCTGACCCGAACCATGGACTTTAGGGTTTGTTCTTGGCTTGGGCAAATCTACAATAGGCACTCTAGCTCCCTGCTCCCAGTTCCAACAACTGGACCATTCAATAATGCTGCCATCTTGCTGGAGTGCGCATGGAAGCGATGGTCAGTTCTCTTCTGGATCGTCAATTTCTTTACATTAAGCACCACATTCACATGACAACTTAAAGTATCTCCACAGAACATACGTACAATCACTGCAAACACAGCAAACTAAGCATTAACAATTGCACAGTGCAACCCTATTAATACTCACACCTTCACTGTTACAATTCTTTCTCGAACTGCTGGAACTCCATTAATCCTCCGAATGAACCATGGGCTTTGGAGGTGTGGGCTTGATTTGGGCAATTTTCTGAGTGAGACTTTCTAACTCCCTCACTTCAAAGTCAAACAATCTGATACTGCTACCATTTGATGTGGCACTGGGCAATTTTCTCAAATCTCGGTTTCCTGATGGACCTTTCTTGTCAAGTCAAGAGGTGAAGGGAGATAACATTAGTCAAAAAAGTTCCAATTAAAAGTGTAATGCATTAGGTTATAGAGTGAGGACCAGAAATCAAGTATAAAATTAAAAAGTTTCTTACAAGTTAACAGTCAGGTTAATATAAATCATTCCCAGAAACATGCTGTAAAGGTGCAGGACTATAACAGGATAACCAAATCTCTTGAAGAACTTTAGGTTAATCAGCATGAGACAAACCAGGCGTTCAGTTACAGCAATACTGAAAATTAGCAATAAAATCTGATGCTCAGAGAAGAGTATTTGATCTTCTCTGCTAAACATGACTAATGTCTAAAGTCACCTAGCTTAGGATCTAAATGAATCCAATTGAGTACATTAAGAAAGATCCCAAACAGTTAGGGAAAATTGTGAAAAAGGAGAAATATGTATATGCACTTGTATATCAGGGAAGATGTCAGAATTTCGGAAGCTGGGTCAAGAGTCTTCTAGAGAAAAATTAAGTATTAGCTTAAGGGGCAAAAAGAGGGAAAGCAAAGAGTAGTTAATACTAAACACATTTTCAAAGCAACACCCCTCATTCACACCATCAGGAGTTCCATTGTCCTCTCCATTCTCATGTTGTGAACTGCAACAGTTGTGGATTCTCTCAGACCAGTCTTGAGAATGATGTTACCCTTAATAACCTGTGACGCTTCACTGCATTACTGAATAGACACTGTCAGCTAACACTCCAGACCACCATGTTCCTCATCAAGGTCTCTTTCTCAGGCTTTCTGTCACTAGTACAGTGTAACATCTATTCCCAAGCTAACAATTCATGTGAACGTTCCTGTAGAGAAAAAGACGTACATGCAGAAATGGAAAATAACATTTCATATCAAAAGAAATTCAGTCCTAGTCATGTCAAGTTTAAACTTATAATTCAATGGTGCACATTTAATAGGTATCAGTTGTGCACATCTAACTTAAAACACACAAGGATTTCAATACATGAATTAAAATAAACATATTACAGGTTTAGATACAAGCAATGCAATTTTGAATACACAAGTATAAATGCAACTGAGAACTACATTTTAAATGTAAGTGTGATAACATTTGTGCATACATTTAAATGAACTCATCTTGTTTCTAATGTAAATACAATTCAATGATGTAAGGATAGTTTCTATCTCATTTCAAAAGACTACATTTAATTCAATAAGGTCAAGGCACACAGAGTATACGTACAGGCAGAAATGGAAAATAACATTTAATGTCAAAAGAAATTCAGTCCTAATCATGTCAAGTTTAAACTTATAATTCAACGGTGCACATTTAATAGGTATCAGTTGTGCACATCTAACTTAAAATACACAAGGATTTCAATACATGAATTAAAATAAATATATTACAGGTTTAGATACAAGCAATGCAATTTTGAATACACAAGTATAAATGCAACTGAGAACTACATTTTAAATGTAAGTGTGATAACATTAGTGCACACATTTAAATGAGCTCATCTTGTTTCTAATGTAAATACAATTCAATGATGTAAGTATAGTTTCTATCTCATTTCAAAAGACTACATTTAATTCAATAAGGTTAAGGCACACAGAGTATACAGTTTTCTAGTTCTACAGTGAATGCACTCCAGTATCGGGTTCAAGCTCAACACTTTACATTCATAACATTAGATCATTCATAAGATTAGACACTCATAAGCTTAGTATGTAGTACTAAGTGCACATTAATATTGCATATATGTGAATGTAAGGGTGGAGCCAAATTACGCTCCAGCCCGGATTGAAAATAGGCAAAATTAATTGAAGCATGGAAGTGAGGGACAACAATTATCAAATATGGAGCTGCACTTGATAGATTTTCAGCTGTCCGTACTGCAATACAGGATTCACAGCACCCTAGAAAAACCAAAATGAGTGCATGATGAGAATAAAATATTATGCGGCCAAATGAGCATCAGCACACTATATTCTGGGGCAAACCCACATTATGCAATCCCAGTCAGTCTTACAAGCCACACACATGACCTGGCGAAAAGCACTTCGCCTCACTCGTGCTTACCATACACAACACATAGGGGCCCTCCTATAACGAGATGAGAAATGCAAACTTTGAACCTCTATGGCCAAAAAGTATAAACAACAGCTTACATATGATAGACCAACTACTTATTGATGGACAGTTGCTGACATCTGCAGAGGCTCAATTCTCTAATCTTGACAGGACATACTCCTGGAAATAAAGGCAACTACCACACTGCTTTCTACAACCATGAGCACCCGACAAATTGCTCTTTGAACATCTCAAGTACTACATTATCTAAGGCTCTGGGAACCCTTTCAAGCAGTGCCCTCAAGATTGTAGAACACCACCATGGACAACGCTTACTCTAAACCGCAACCCTCCAGCCCCTGGTGGACAAATAGACACACAATTGAGTACACTGGTGAGGGCTGAGTGGAGCTTCTCCGCACCCATGACAAACACATTAGAGAAGCCAGGTCGACACTATAGTATTACAAGCTAATACACAGATGGCACCGGTCACCCCATAAGCTGACGAAGGATGGAATTTCACCCTCCTCCCTCTTTTGGAGATGCAAGCAACCAGAGGGAGACATAGTTCACAATTAAAAGCTATTTTGGGACAGGGTATGAGGGATCTTGGAAGGTATACCAGGAATCGCAGGTGAGCTGGATGACTGGACCAGCACTTCTTCTGCATGATGCAGCATCCTTGCCAGAAATCACTCCACAGAAATCACAGTGGTTTGCCACAGCTTTAGCCGTGGCCAAAATGGGAACAACCCAAGTGCCAATGACAGAAGACTGGCTGCGAGAAATGTACTAGGTAGATACCTTCAAACAGCTGATGTAGAAAATTAATGACAAACTGGGCACATTTGAAACGATTTGGGAAGGGTTCTGTGCTGATGAAGCTATTTCTGAAAAAGGATGATCTTAGACATGCATGGACACTAGAGGCTGGAGGCAAAGGAATGTGACCTCCTGAGCAGGCTGGATACATTCATGTTCTGCCCCACCCAGACAAGGGAGAGGACAGAAAATTCAAATTCACCCTACTTTGATCCATACCAAGCCCCTAACCACTTTAAATGAGATCCCTTCTCTCCATCTATTTCTCCATCATTTAAGCCTTTCATGCATCTACCCATCTATCCATCTCTTCTTGCTTCATTCATCTCTTCTTCACCATTCTGTCTATCCACCCTTTCACCATTCCTCTTTCACCGTTTGGCCTCTTTTTACTGTGACTGGTGTTAGAGCGTCAGAGCCTTAATAAGTAAACTTACAAGTAGACGCGTCTAGGTCAACAAACCTTTAGACCGCATTTGGAGACTTCCCAGTACTAAGTATTTTCTGCCTCAGTCATTAACCAACAATATCAATAAATAATCAATAATGACAATCAATAATCAATGAACACTCAATAGGAATAAAAATTTGAATACATCATGACCTTTCAGTCATGAATAACCACACAAGTTTAATTGAGTATTAGGATATTTATTTCACTATTAGTTACAATCTAATATCATGTCTATTAATCTCAACAGCAATAAACTCATCAGAAAACACTATCGATTAGCAATCAGAGCACAACTTAATCAATGCATAGGCTATATTCATTCAATATTTCTGCACATCATTAATCTGCATCAAACTTAGTAGCGTCTCATTAGTACATGAATCAACAAAGCAAGATCTCAATCATTTGTCTATTTGCACAAGGTATTAGTGACCACCTTAACTAACCTCAAATTAGCATTAGCATGTTGGGCTTCATGCAAAACATTTAGTGAACATGAATTTCGAAAACACCTAAACTAAGGCCTCTATCAAAATAACAGTTAGTACCTAGAAAGAAAAGGCAAACAGACAATCACAATTTGCATCAGATAGTTACAAATCCAACAGATCAGCAAACAGCGTCAGTCTTCGTCCTCAGGACATCAGTCGATTCACCATCAGCAGAGATAGGGCGGGACAAAGTCTCAAGATAGCATAGCTAAGGAATGAATTACTTCCGTCAGATGGAGGAGAAGTTAGCATCAGGCAGGAATGGGGTGGAGGATGGTTTAAAGTGACAGGACAACTAAACTAAAATATGACAACTAGCAAAAGTCACTCTAGGAAAAGTCTCATAGCAAAAGGAATGGCAAATGGCCAGGGTAGAAGTAAAAAGGTAAAGTGTAAGTGTAAGTGGTCCTGTTTTCCTCGGGTAACGCCATTAAATCAAAACTGTCCAACTATTCCCTAATTCCTGATTGGATAAAGTTTGGTGCATCATTATCTCTGACCAATAATTTGGTAAGCACCTTGCTAGAATTTTCCACAGTTCACAGTTCCCACATCACGGATTGGTCCACGTTATTGACGTCTACAACTGTTGGAATGTCAGGTGAAAATGTTGCACTTTGCGCTCCAGTCAGTGTCTTCATTGTCTTCTCGTAGGAGAGTAACCTTGCACCTGTTACAAATTACACTGTTGCATCTAGCAAGAACATCGCCTTGAGCAAACCTGTTCTCATGAGAAAGAATTTACTACGGCTACACACATAGAGCTTCTGGAAAAGTACAACTTCGTGTCCTTCAGGAAAAACAGCACACTACACGTTTAGAAAATACAATTCAATATGAGGCCAGGCAGCTAGGCCCAGCCCTCGCTAAGTTAATAAAGCAAATTCTTAATACAGAACCCTAATTATGATATACTAATACAAATTGAAACATTATTCCATAATAATTCAGAATTAACAAGCCTTTTCATTAGTCTTCGTATACATTGGTGACCACTCCCCGTGGGCACATTTCAAACGTGTGCATTATTTTCTATGTTAACACATTTTCTATGCAGCTTCATCACACAATATATTGCAAGCTTCGTGTTAATTTTGCTTTTAAAAGGACACACTCCAACACTGGCTTTGCATCCCTTATGGTTTCCCCTTTCTTTATTTTTTTCAAACATTTTCCTGCAGAGCTGTAGATAGAACAAGCTCATAAATAATCCCGACAAACTATGTCAACATCAAAGCAGGGGGTTGACGACACAACTTCCCCCTGATGTGTGTGTTGGCATAATGGGTTCCAACCTTCCACACAAAAAAGGTACTTTGAAAGATGCTGAAGGGAATTCTTATGGATAAATAGATGTAGGGAGGGATAGAGGGTAAGATTGGGTGGGGTAGAGAGCGCGAGGGAGTGGGGAGGGGTTAAAGTAAAGGTAAAGGAAATCCTGGTACTTCACTCACTGATTCCCACAGCTGAGTCTGCGGGAAGAACTTTGATTTGTGCAGACTCAGTGCTTTAAATGGGCCGGTACTCACCGGTACGGAGTACCAGCACTTTTCTATTTCCTCCCCTTGAGTACCGGAACGTTTCCTCTGAGAAGGAAAGTACCGGTACTCACGGGGGTCCTGGCATTGACACAAGCGGTGCTGCTCATGAATTCCTGCCTCGGCAGCTTTTTCAGTTTCAAATGCCTCTCAAAGGGTGGAAGCCGGGGCTGAGCTGCTGTAAGAGCGCCGGAGCAGCGGCTCTTATTTGTAGGCCTCGGTGAGCTACCTGAGATGCATTGGAAGTTACCAGGGGAGGGGTGTGGCTGCAGGGCGCTTTCTTTAGCTTAAAAGGTGAGGGTAAAAGGTGATTGTGAACCCTAATGGGCAGGGGTGTGGGAAGCATTGTTCAGGGCAGTGCAGCTTGTTTAGTAAGCCCGTTGTTTAAAATGCCTGCACATTTTCACCCATCAGCGTTTTAAAGTGAAGGCGTTTGCGTGAAAGAAAATCCCTGCCCTCCCCACCATCTTTCCCGATTAACCTCAAAGAAAAACTACATTAGAGGCAAAATATTTTTATTTTTTTAGCGTTCTACAAGTGGCAACCTCTTGCTTTAGATGGAAAACCAGATCCAAACCAATTGTTACATGGAAGATGTGACATGTTCATACATTTTTTAATTTTAGAGGCCAAACCTGTGCATTCTGGGATTTGTAGTTCTTTTTTTCATTCTACGCAATATATTAAAAAAATCTCAGCAATAAAGCATGTATTGTAAAAACCAGGGATGGATTTAAAATGTTACATAGGAGGCCACTTGGGACTACCAGTCCCTGCTCACATATTTTGTGCACATTATGCATAGAACAAAGATCAACAATGACCATTTTTTGTTTTTTTTTATGGTGAATACTGAATCCTTCAGAGCACTGCTTCTGGTGCAGGATCTACAACATTTTTGAGAGCTGCCACTGTCCGGCAGTGTATGTGTAAAAAGACAACATGTGAGCAGTGCTTAATTTGAGCCGGTGGTTTCTTCTCCGGTGCGGGGCACCGGCACTTATTTTTGAGGGCTGCCACTTATTTTTCTGCCTCAAGAATTTACTGCAAGCGAAAAACAGAGGAAGAGAAAAACTAAAATGCTTCACAATGGGAGAAAGCAGAAAGCATGTGAGAGATGGAAATTAAAAGCCAAAAGTGTGCGAGTTTGCAAGCACAGTTATGCCTGTGAGAATGAAATGTGGAACGTGTGTTTGTGTGAAACTGAAGGTGATTCAGAGTATGAAATGGATGTTTAAGTCAGGGATATCTTAAGGTTTTCGTGGCCCTTGGCCAAACGTATTTAGGGTGCCCCCGTGTGGAACAGCTTTGAATTTATGATCCAGTTTCAGCACTTTTGTGCCCTCTTTGGCTAGGACACTCTCAGTGCACAGACACACTAGGCAAAATTCTAAATGTGCTTACATCTAGCATTCTGTGAAAGTGGCGTGATTTTCAGTTTGTAACACAGCATCAGCTCACTATTACTATAATCTCTGTGACACTCTCCTTTTTCTCATGTGTGAGGTACTGTTTTGAGATACAATAAACTTTTTTATGGAGGTTGCATTAAACATAAACACAACATTTGCCTGTAAAATGCAAACATCACCTACATTAAAAATATATTAAAGGAAAAACACTATTTAAAACAATCTGTTTAAGAATTAGTCAAGGTCATCAGGGCGAGACTCTCTCCAGAAAAGAACTGGCTCTATCAGAGGCCCCCCTGGAAGGCTGGATCAACGTGTCTGCCATAATGCTGTCTGCCATAATGCACAGAATGAAACATGCAGATCACAGATTTGTTTATGTAGGTAGCTCAGGTTGTTATTGTTTTTGCTGCAGAGATCCTTGTGTTACCTGTAGTTAAAATCCTTGGAATATAGCTTAATGATTCATGAACCTGCATCAAGGAAATACATGAAAACAGCAAGGCATACATTGGGAATGTTGCTGTTTTTTCCTCAATACATTGTTATTCTAAGATTGCTAAAGAAGAATTACTTTGGTTAATAATCACCACTTCTTATATAAGTACTATATAAATGGCCACTAATAACTCATGGACAGATACATTGTTCATTCTTACAGTACACGCAGATTTCTGGCATATAAAGCTTAGAATGTCCAAAAACCTAGCCTCGCTCCTTGCCCCGCCCTTAGCACCACCCTTATGCCCGCCCAAACTCCACCCCAGTCCACCACTCTTTTTGGTGAGTACCTGCACCTATTCTATTTTTTTCCATTAAAAGCACTGTGCAGACTCATTGCTAAAGTCCTGGAGGGACAGGTAGTTTGTATGGATGTTCTGAAAATGTAATAAAATTAATTTAACAAAGCACTTGTGTCTGTCATTTCACACATAAGAAGCATTTTGTCTCCCTTCCTACAACCTGCTTCGAAGTACCCTCTTCTACTGATGCTAGATTCATTCACCTGAGTTGGCTTCTGCTTGTTTGTGTGGTGACGTAGAGCAACAAAAAATCTGGAACATTGTTGTGGGGTTAATGGAGTACTTTTTTTGCAAGACAAAAGGGGGCTCGAGAAATGCATTTCCACAGCCAACTCACTGCACACTTCGGGGACCTCGCTGCTCTGGTGTGGGCAGTGAGATCGGCATGTACTGCGACTTTGATATGATTTATTTTCCAGCATTATCTGGGGCTTTTGTTCCTATTAACTCTGCCCCAATTAACACAATCATCGAACAAATAACAATAGACTGTCACACTCCACCCCAGTCCTACCATTTGGACAACAGTGATTTGCAGTTTAGGACTTGATGTCCCAGTTTTCCAAAAATGATGACCCTGGGCTGCCCGCACATTTTGATCTGGTGCCGAAGAGTATGTCTCCTAATGGCCTGTAACTCCTGAAAGAATTCATAAAATGGGCGAGCCCTACATTTTGCCAGATTAAAAATAGCACTATGTGCCTCATCTCCTTCCCAGGACTCTCCCGCTGATGGCTCCCGGGATCGAAGGCAAAATTCCTACAATAAGGTTTTGTCACGTGGTAAAATGGGGCTTGTTATTCGCCACATAAAGGGTGGAGAGGATTTTGTTGCTTGTTTATCGTGTAAATTAAACGAACTAGCTGCACGTCTTTCTCCTGCATGCTGGTCTTCCTCCAGGAGATGCTTGTGTCTCGACTCACAATCTAGATAGAGGCTCTGTGGCTTAAGAGGACATCATCAGTGCACACATCTCCGCACAGATGTCTCATAGGGGTCACCAGCTGCGACCCCACCATCCCCCTGCCTTGCCCCTTGCAACCCCTGGCACTGCCCCCGGGCCTTTGAGGAGGCAAAATCAGTGCCAGGAACACAGGAGAAGGCTCCCCTTTCCTGGGTTTCTGTCAATGTTTATTACACAAATAATAAACAATATCATGCAATATTCGTGTAGTACAGTTAGATGGAATATTGCCCTACCTGGCAGCTAAGGTAAGGAAAAAATGCTTTTAAAAATACCTTGTTGGCATGCTTGCAAGTGAGGGTGTGTATGTGGCAGACAGAGTGTGAATGTGTGTGTTTGTGTAAGCATGTGTGTGTGTGTGAGTAAAAGTGAATGTCAAATGGCGTATGATGTCACTTCCTCTACGCCTAGCACTTTGATTAGTCCTTTCTCTATAAATGCGGCGCACGAAGATGAGAACGGAAGTCTGTGTGGTGTGTAACCAAAACTCGTAGTACTGGACAGGTTCAAGTGCTCAGCTTGCTGTTTGCAGCCCCCAACCCCACCCACTCCCTACTCAGAGGCTGATGTGGAGTCAGTGAAGCTCCAGACTACACCCCCTCTGTGACGAGCTGTGAAAGGATGGGGTTGTGGCTCCTACTCCTGATTGACATGGAACCCCGACTGCTGCAGGGCTTCAGCCTGCAGCGCACGCGACTACCTATGCTCCATGTCATCAGGGGATGGAGCTAAGTCTAGGAGGCTATGGCTTTGGTGGGTTGATGACGTCACAGGCCTAAGGGCTGTGATATTTGTAGCCCTCAAATGGTGACTGGAGGTAAGTGCCTTAGATATGAGCTCATTGCAAAGCCTAGAAAAGGGAAGCAAGTGCAAATGAGGTGAGTGCTGCCATCAGTCAGCAAGTATGTAATATATGTTTATTTCTTTGCTTGTTTTTGCTTATTAAACACTTTACTTAAGAAAACTATTTGGGGAGAAATTAAAGGGGGCGGAACACCAAAGCCCACTTCAGGGAGCCTCCACTGACTCACAGGCCCCAGAAATGAAACCTGTAAGATCAAAACAGGATATCTTGCCTACCCAGTTGACATTTTTGTTTAAGCTTATGGACTTCAGTTTCTAGCCTGTAAACTCAAAACATTTGCAACAAGCCCGAGTTTACCATAAATGTACAGCAAATCAACAGTATGATCCTCTGCATAACCTAATCATTAAATGTAATTAATAACGCTTGTGTTTTGAAAACTTTTTTTTTTTAAAGTTAAAACCAAGAGCTCCAAATAGAATTTCCTGCCTAAGCCAATAAAAGATGCACACATTCATGTTTTAAGTTGGCAGACTTGTTGTTCAGAGCTTATGAACAATGATTTTAAAAGGAAAGTTTGTGTACGCCATAAATAACAACTGTTATCGATAATTTGTCCCTGGATATCACATAACCACGCTATATTATGAGTGATGCTTGTGTTTAATGAAAGTGTAATGGTGTTTTTGATGAATCTATGCTCACAGGTGCATAGCAATGTGCGAAGGAGCTCTGATGAGGCCCCCAATGTACCATGCTCTGTGCACACACTGATAAGCCATGCACAGAAAGGGGTGGAAGCAGGGACTGACCTTGCACCCAGCTCACCATCCAGAAACTGAGTCTGTGTACTTGGGCATGCAACTTGGCATCCTCTGTGCCCAAGCTCCACCACACCCGATTTCAAGCTTGGAGAGACTGCAATCTAAACTGGAATCAACAAGTCGTGTAAAAAAAAGCAGCACATTTTAATTCGGGTTCAAAGCATGTGCTTTGGTGTCAAGTGGTGCTTCATGGACCCCTGTTAAGCTGTATATTTGTTTTGTGGAGCTAGCAACTGATTCTTAAATGTCCAACCACTCAGAGATATTAGGCTCGTGGACCTGCAAGGAAATGCTACCTCATCCAGTCTGATGTAAATATTTGTTTTAATTTTTGAGCTCATAGACAGTTTGGGCGCTCGAGAAGGCAAATTGTACAAAAATGTGGCTAGGCCCTGTAGCCAACTCTCCAAGGCTGTCCAATCTCCTCTGCGCAAGGCGTTTAGCTGTGCACAGAGGGGTTGCCTACAGTGACTTTGATCATGGCCTGCCACCACCACTTGAAGCTACTCAGCCTCTGCTGCGTACATCCTTCGCCCATGCATAGCAGGGTTTGGTGTAGGGCATTGCGCGAGGCAGGTTCTACAGCGATCCTTCTTAGCTGACCAATGTGCGCATGTCAATGTACATTTTAAAGCAGATTAGGCTTTACAATGAAAATGAGACAAGAATTGAAAATGAAGCCATGAAGGTTCTTTGAAGGTTTAAATCATCACAAATGGCAAATAAAGTGCTAGAATCAGTCACTTAGTAATTTATTTCGAATAATAGCATAAAGTGCTGAATACAATACAGAACCAATTACAGCACAGTTCTAGGAAACACATTTAAGTTATAAATCAGAGGTCAGACCAACGTAGTGTCACCTCCTAAATATCAAGGGACAGTGAGCCACGACCATCAAGAATGGACTTTTTTTTATAACGCAAAATACAATGTACACCAAACATAAATACAATTATCTTCAAGGGGTGGCTAAGAGGAAGGTGATAATATGTCACACCTTCAGCAGCAGATGTAGGCAAAAAGGTACAAATACAACAATCATGCACTTCCATGAGTTTTGAATATTCATCTAACAACCTTAAATATACATTTTCCATAAAAGTACCTACTGAATTGTCTTCATGCAACACCTTCTTGTTAATTTATATTTTAGGTGAGACATGTCCAAGTGAGGTGCTAAATTCTAATAATATGCCAACTATGAAATCAATTATAAAATTTTATAGCAATTGTTCTTGCTGTTAGCCATGTTTTGGACTGCGAAAATATCTAAAATGTAAAATTAAAATCCAACCATTAACTTTTTGGTACAAAAATCAATATAACAGCACAGTTTGCTCATGTGGTCAATGTCTTTCAAAAGGAAACCCTGCTATCTTCGAGTGAATATCTAAGGTACAAAACAAAGCAGGCTCTAAATTAACATCTCAGTTCAATATTTTATCAGAAGACTTTTCGAGATGATTGTTTAAACTTTTAATCAGTTCATGTTCATGGAGGTTCTTTGAAGATGATTGGATAGTCTATTAAATTGATGACTTCTTCATCTTATTGTTCAGCTTGGTGGGCATGGACCAAATAAGACCATTCAGAAGATGCATACTTTCTGTTAGGCACTCTCAGTCTCCTTGATCTTTTAACATTTATTTGTTCACCACAACTGTTACTTTGTTATACTTGCTTTGTTTCTTCTTCAGCAGTCTTGGGTCTTTGCACCTTTTTCATTATTCTTATGCTTTTTTCTGCCGTCTTTGCCACTCTTCCCCATGATACACTTTTTGACCACTGCTGGTGACCCTACTTCATTTGCCAAAAGATGATTACTGTTTTCTATTTGATCATCTTCTCCCCTCATGGCAGACCAAAACTTTTCAGACGTTTGGGAGATATGAATCTTTCATCTTGGTCTCTGTTTCTTTCTCTGGGTTTCAGACTCTTGAAGCTGCCTCTGTACCTCTATGGCTTGATCAGACTAGGCCTGCTGACACTCATCTTGTAGAGGCTAAACTGGTGCTTCTTCTTTTCCTTCTGAGTCCTCACATTGAAATGGGCTTATTTAGGTGAATCAGTAGCTCTTGCCACCACTTTGTTATCAGCTCATTTCACCATTTTGTGTGCGCCTTGTGAATCCACTGTGGAAAACTGACACATTTCAGAGCACTTTCAGTCACAAGGACTACCTGGTGCGACCCCTTCCAGCGAGGCTCTAAGCAGGTCTTGCAGACGTGTTATTACCGCTACGTGGTCTCCAGGGTTGAGATCATGCCACTGCTCCTACCCTGCTGGTGATGTCGCCTAGTCAACCTGACTAGAGATAGAATGTACCACTTCAGCCATTCCTTTTCAGTACTCAAGAATAATGTTATCTGTGATGTTTACAAGTGCAGCTGCAGAGACAGAGGGAATTCTCATCGTCCTTCCCCTTAGTACTTAAGTGGGGGCAGGGGGTCCAGTTCTTTGGTGTACTTCTGAGGCTCATTAAGACAAGTGGGAGTACATTGGGCCAACTGAAAGAGGTAGAGGCGCACACCTTTGCAAGCCTCAATTTCAATGTACTGTTGACTTGTTCTACAAATCCAGATCAGTCTGGTCTGTAACTACAATGGAACCTCTGGTCACTTCTTTGACTATACAGAGTAATTTCATCACTTCATGTTTGAAGTGTGTCCCACAGTATGATTCAAAAGACTCTGCCATGTCAAATTTAGGGATCACCTCCCTCCCTCAATCAATCAATCAATCAAGGGATTTGTATAGTGCGGCAAATTACCCTTAAGGGTCTCAATGTGTTGGATTTGCTAGCTGCTTCATTGTGGGACGTTCATTCGAACAGTCAGGTCTTAAGTCCTTTCCTGAACTGCTGGAGCAATGAGATGGTTCTGAGGTGCAGGGGAAGGTCTTTCCAAGCTCTGCCCGCCAGGTGTGAGAAGAAGTGTCCTCCGCTGTTGCTTCAACGGATCTGGAGGATGTCTGCGATGAAGAAGGAGGCAGATCCTAGGTGTCCAGTTGGTTGGTGGAAAGTCATGCGTTTGTTGATGTATGCTCTGATAGCAGGGCTCTGTATATGTGGGTCAACATTTTGAACTGTCTGTCCCTTCTGGATCTGGAGCCAGTGTAGCTCATTGCGAAGAGGTGTGATATGGGTTCGTCTGGGGAAGTCTAGGACGAGTGTGGAAGCTGAGTTTTGTATTACCTATAGTCTATTCAGGAGGCGTACAGAGAGTCTTACGTCGAGTGTGTTTCCATAGTCCAGCCTGCTGATGATGAGGGCCTGTTTGATGGTCCTTCTGGTGTTGACTGTGAGCCACCTGAAGATCTTGCAGTGCATGCGAAGGGTGTGGAAGCAGGCGGATCAAACTGTATTTACCTATTCCTTCATTGTAAGCTTGCTTTCCAAGATGATACAGAGGTTGCAAGTGTGGTCTGACGAGGCGTGGGCAGGGCCGAGTTCCACAGCCACTATGTTTTGTTCCACCTTAGACATACCGCAGCACTCCTAAACAGTCCATATTGATGTAATCGTCCAGATAGACCCAGTTGGAATAAAATTATTTTATTGGTAATAGAAACATCGATTTGACAAGATGAAAAACTTTCCAGCCACAGCCAACACGTGTTTCGTCACATTCATGACTTTTTCAAGGCTTAGTACAGCAAGAAACGCTTATGTAGTGTCCTCAGTGTACATTGCTTGCTGTTACTGTCAGGAATTGACTTATCATGGTCTTTCATTTTCTATTGAGTATAGGGTACTTTAATTTATGAGCCGGTTACTTACAAGTGAAAAGCATTTTTGGGAATACCAAGATACTTGGCTATTATACCCCAGGCATGATGATGCTCACACTACATTAGCGTTTCTTGCCATTATAAGCCTTGAAAAAGTCATGAATGTGACGAAACACGTGTTGGCTGTGGCTGGAAAGTTTTTCATCTTGTCAAGTCGATGTTTCTATTACCAATAAAAGATTTTTTTTCTAACTGTGTCTGTCTGCATGACTATATCAATATCGACTGTTTAGGAGAGCTGCGGTATCTCTAGGATTATATTTATGGTGTCACCCTTGTGGGGCACTAGCATATGCTTTTTGGGTAGTAAAGCATAAATATTACCGTCCGGCACCACACAATTGTACTATTTGATTGCTTCTGACTTTTGTGACAATTTACATTATTGGAGAATTTTAAAGAGGTGTCCCCATTGATACCACTACTGCCCGTTGTTTGTAATTATAATGTTTCATTCCTCGGCAAATTGTTATACCCAAAGATAAGGACTTCTGTCTTGTCTGTGTTGAGCTACAGACAGTTATTCTTCATCCAGTTGGCCACGCTGATCATGAACCTGTGGAAGTTGGCTCTTCCTGTGAAGGTGCCTTCTGACAGCGAGAGGATGTTCTTAATAAGATTCTGGCTACAGTTAGACTATCACATCTGCTAGTGGGATGTGCCTCAACCTATCTGGAAAAAAGACACACTATTACTAAAATATGATTAAGCCCATTACATACAAGTATTTCCACAAAATCTAACTGCATTTGAGTAAATGGGTCATAAGACTTTCCTACGTGACTCATGGTTACAACTGTCTTTTTGTCTACGTTTAACTGCTAGCATGTAATGCATCATTGGCAAAAACCTTTGGTCATGCATTGAAAGTGTGGATTAAATAATTACTTTTAAAATGTCTGCATCATCCCATTGTGGGTATGATCATCAAGGTGTTGGACCATTGCAGACAACTGGGGATCTGGTAACCCAAGTATAACTGCCATCTTTGATGACACCTGCTCTTACCCACTTTTCTTTCTCATTCTCGGGTGCTTTGTGTTGGAGTTCTGTGAGCTTATTGAACATCTGAACTGTAGTCAACAACAAGCTGTTCACATGATCACTGTCAGTTTTACATAGTTTGTCTACACTGAATGAGATGGAATCAAGAGTGCAACATTTTGTCATCTGGTCAACATATTGGTTGCCTACTGTGACCATGTCATTGTCACTCTTCAGTGCAGTGCATTTCACAGCAGAAATTTCTGTAGGTAACTGCAGTGCAAACGGAGGATTTAGAATGTGCCTACCATTGTGTATTAGAGAATCAGAGGAAGTCATGAAATCCCTTTGAGGCTATATTTGGATGAAATCATGGACCAGGAAACTGTGCTGGTAGTCAGTGGAGATGGTAACACTCAAATCAATAGCCACAGAGCATGCTCTTGTTAAGGCGATCAATTTGGCTACTTGGGCTGAGGTTACATTTTTCAAGTAATTTAAAATGCTTCAACAATACCAGATGTGGTACAAACAGCATATGCTGTTCTCTGAGTTCCACCAGGGTCTTTCGAACAAGATCCATCTACAAATAATGTTACATTAGCCATTTCAAGTGGTACATCCAGTATGTCTAGTCTTGGCTTGGTGCATAATTCTGTGACATTGACACATTCATGGTCAAACTTCTCTTCCTCATCATCATGATCTGGGTCTAGCAAAAGTGTTGCAGGTTTTATAGAATTGCATCTCCTAATGGAAATGTTTTTAGCAATCAAGGTTACTTGTTCATATTTGGTCAAACCTCTGTTCTTCATATGTTGAGTTCCAGTACGAGTTAGCAAAATTTCAAATGATTGATAAATCAACAAGAGTGTAACCCATCACAATCCCTTCCCTCTGCTGGATCCCCACACTGACAGATGAAGCCAATTTCAGGCAATTGGGAAGTGCTGCACCCACTGGATCCAGTGTGGCTGAAAATTAGGCCACTGGCTGTTCCACTTCTCCGCGGATCTGTTTTAACACAGACAATGCACACCTGTCATGTTTGTGTCAGAAGAGGAGAAAATCATTATAACAGCCTATCATTCCTAGTGCCAGTGCACTACAAAGTTTGCATCTAGCTCCAGGAAGGCACTCATGCATTCATCATCGCAGCATACCACATCACTCACCTCATTATGAATAAGCCTCTGTAATGGTTTTGTCTCAGTGAAACATTAGGAATCCATTGATGGCAGTAGCCACCATTACCGGAAACATTTTCACCCCACTTTGAGTTGTTGGTGGGTTCATGCTCATAATTTTGCAGATGAGCTTTTGGAAACCTTTCTCATTCCAATCTCAGTATGGTGTCCCAATTAAATGATAGTAACAGAGTTTATTTGGGAAAACTGTATGTCCATTCTTGTCAAGATAATTCAACACAGCAATTGTGTCTAATCTGTAGCTCCTTTTGTTTTAGACGTCACCAATAACTCGTCAATGTACTGAAACAATACTGAATTAACGGACAGCTGTAAAATCTCCAGATTTTTCTTCAATATCTGATTAAAGATTGAAGGGGTTTTAGAATACCCTTCAGGAGCCCTACACCGAACCATAATATTGTTCAAAACTTTAATTGGGAAAAGAATTTGACTGTCCTCATGCAATGGTATAGAGAAGAAGGCTTCACAGGAGTCTGTGACGTTGAACCATTCTGCGTTTGATGGAATTTAAACAAGGGTTAGCAGGATTCAGTACCAAAGGACAACATGGGATTACAATTTCCAATGCTCTGTACAATTCTTCTTTTTTTGTTTTGCTTTGAGAAATGTCCCATAATAGTTGAATTACAAGGACTGCCCAGTACTTCTTTTAAATGCCCGGGTCTATTAACTATTCAATCACCGGTGCCATTCCTGACACCACCTCAGGATTACGATTATATTGGGGTGTTTATTCTTAAACTTCATCTAGTTTCACCTTTATTGTCGCTGTCTCAGTGTCTTTTATCAGTCCTGTGTCTTTGCCGGTAAAATCCCAAACTTCCTCCCTTACTGTACATTTTAAATTAGTAGGTAAATCTTCTTTTGTCAGAACTGGTACAAACAGATATCCGTCTCTTCTCATTTTATTTTAAAGTCAGCTCTGCGTCTTGAGTCCGTATTGTCACTCCATCTGGTGTGTAGAAAATTGGACAATTCATCTTGCACAAAAGATCTCTTTTCAAAGGTTAACAGGAGTAGTGTAACACATTAGCAATTCCTGGTTACTTTCAATAGGGATAGTTTTTACAGAAACATTTGCGGAAACTTGATTAGTGATCTGCCTATTTGAAATACCTACATATTGGTATTCTTTTCCCAAGAAAGGTAGGTTTGAAATCTCCATCAGATGAACCATGGAGGGGGTAGCACCTGTATTGATCAAAAAACATACATGGTGTCCATTCACTTCACTTTCTGCATAAGGGCCGCTCTGTTCTACCTCTAACTCTGTACCAAACATAAAATCCTCCGCCTCCCTAAGGCACGGTTATTGTGATTGGGTACGGCCAAGTCCAATGAGACTCTTAGAAGTGGCAAAACGCAGGGGGAAACTGCCATTGGTTATTAAAGAGTTCTGCTGAATTAGAGGTTTTTGTTGAAAATTAAATCCCTTATTTTCCATGTTTCGCTGCATCACTGAGGCTTGTGGAATTTCCCTATTACATGGTCTCTGATTCTGCATGTCCTGCGCAGTGGTCCATCATGCTGGGGATGTTGACTGCATCACCCCATTCTAAAACATCACATTCATGGTGTGAAACTGAGAATTCATCTGCGCATTATTCAGTACTCTGTTAAAATTCAGTGTACACTCTTGTTTCTAAAGTCCACTCTTGTTACAATAATGGCACTTTGAGCTTTTCTTCAGGGGCTAATACTCAGATTCACATTTCAAATATTAAAAAAACCTCTACTTCCGTGAGAAATAACATTTCATGTTTGCTCATACTGAGCACCACCTTGTGCACCAACTCTTTGTAAAACTATATTCATACTTGAAACAAAACCAGAACCCGAATGTGCCACGGAAGAACTCCTCTGCCTATTTCTCTGGGCCACTTTGTCTGTG
This sequence comes from Pleurodeles waltl, assembly GCF_031143425.1. Taxonomy (NCBI): domain Eukaryota; kingdom Metazoa; phylum Chordata; class Amphibia; order Caudata; family Salamandridae; genus Pleurodeles; species Pleurodeles waltl. The sequence goes on from NC_090438.1 coordinate 69,993,367, forward strand.
CCACCATTTACTTTTCTTTAATCTTCTTTTGCTTAGCATGATAGATGTCACTACAATATTAGGCATATTTTATCTCATAGAGGGACTGTGCCTGCCAGCGCATCACATTGTGCTGCATCTGGGAACTAAGTTCTGGCTGCAAACAAGCACAAACTGAAAACAATTTTGCTAAGGCTTTTGTGAGCTAGGTCTTCAATCCGCTGTGCTGTCTAGATCTTCATTCGTCTCTCATAGTAGGCATGCACTCACTCTTTTGGTTCTTGCGTTGCACTCATAATTTACCCTGGTAATTTTAGAACAATTCACCACACTCTGGGGAACCATCAATTTCAAATGGTTAGTTAATGCTCTGTATTTGTTCATCAGTTCCAGATAGACATTTTTTTGGAAGAACCATGCCTGGGTCTGCTGTTGGCCAATCACAAACCCTTTTCCATAGTCTCAAACTGCCTATTAAAATCTTCCACCAACATCTTTGAAACAGTTACACATCTTTCTACTTCTGTGTACCACTCACTGGGCCCTTCCCTAAGATTTGCACATTTGTTTGTGAATGAAAGAAGATCTGATCCATTCCAAGGGCCATATGCTATTCCAAGCACTTCTCTCAAAGGGAATTCAGTAGTCACTCTAGTTTCAAACACACAAGCAACATTTTCCTTCTCAGTTTCACCTGATGACTTCCTCTTTTTCATCTTAACCCCTTCTTTTCTTCCCCATTTCTTTAGTTCTCCCCATACTTTTGTGCAATTTATTAACCCCTTTATGTGCTCTCTCACACTTGATTATCTCATTTATTTTATCTCTTTATCACTCATTACCATTCTGAAATTCTTTTCAAAATTTTCATTGTTATTTAAATCAATTTCATAATCTTCAGTCAGATTTTTAAATTTCATGTGTACAGCTTCTTCGTTCAGATATCCCAATTCAGCCTCATTAAGGGCCATATGTACGAAAGCTTTTTCCCATAGACACAGAATGGCTAAAATCCTTTGGTACATCTGGCCCTAAATGTATTCAGTTTCTGTATGGCGATCATACCCCTCAGCATCCTTTCAAATGATGTCTTTAATTGCAATACATTAACTTCTTTAGCCACTGGTTCTCTGTGGACAAGTTGCAATTCTACAACTGCAACAGTGGTAACAGACGGTACGACAATTCCATCCGTAGATACGTGCTTCTAGTTCTGGTGCACTCAGTAAGGAGTGTATACACTTGCACCCTCAATTATACCAGCTCTTGGACTTTCCTTTCCTGGCTCCTGGGATGTTGGCCCTTCAGAATTTGGCACAAATAATCTGGAGACCGTCTTAAATTTAATGAATCATTCCGAGAACCTCTCTTCTTCATCCTCATCCAAACCTGTGTGTGTGTGTCTCTGCTGGTCTTTAATCTGACACTCTTTTTTCTGTTGTCCCATCATTCTCTTTCACTTTTGCAGGGTAAAGTCCTATGCCTTTAATCATACTCACTCACCAAGCTCACTGATTCAAAATCCATTTTGCATTCAATCAATTACTAACAGTATGTATAATCTGACTCTTCCTTCCCACACGTAGCTTACTTCCATGCAGTTGGTGCCTCAAACTGGGAAGGTCTTGGGTTGGGGTCTCATTACATACATCACTTTTCTCAAATCCTCAATCTTTTTCAAATAAAAGGTATGATTCTGCAGAAATTGTATGTTCTTGCCGTCAGAAGTGATCTTGTTTCAGACTTTAACCCACAAACTAGTGTGTAAATGCTTGTTGAGCTCCATCTCATAGGCAAGCATGCCTTTGGATGGGATTTTCTCTCCCTTTCAAATGGGAGCAGCAGTTGTTTTAAGTACAATCTTCATTTTCCTGTACTGAACTAGTTCTGTTCAATCGTGTGTTACAAACAACAACAATCCACCAATCTCAAACAGCACATAACTAAACAGTAACCAATCCTAGTACAACTGTTAATATTAACTGGCCAATCCTAGTGTAGCACCCAATGATGTCAACAATTCACAGCACAACGCACACCACCATCAACCAAATCACAGTGCATCCAGATCAAAGGTTAACTAACTACAGTGCGCCTCTGCATGGAACCATCCAACAACCAACAAATCACAGACTAACTCACTGTGATGTAAAACAATCAAACAATTAACAATTCTTGTCAGCTTTACCTAAAAGGAAAGGCAAATCTCTTCTAAAAGAGGTCTCACAAACAGGGAAAGCAGGCCCTCAGTCAGCAGTAACCTACTCGTGATCAGAGCGTTTACACCAGTGCACCAAAGAATAAACAGTCACCACTCTGAATTAATATGCATTCACAACTAGACTGGTGTAGATGTAGCCCCTCACAGCACACACCTCACCTTTACCAGAAAAGTTCCAATAACAATAACCAATAACAAGTTGATATCTCGAGACCTTGGATGTTCACGAAATCCGATAACCAAGCCCTAATTTAAAATATTAATACATTAATCACAAAAACATATTCAGTAAACCTAAATAAACACCTGGACTTTCATTGCACACACATAGCCCTGTTGGACACAATTAGTGGACACAACCCAAAAGTGAAACAAAAACATAAAAATCACAATAAAAGTTGCATAGCCAAAGAGCTTGAAACCTTCATACATTCTTCATAACACAGGGAAATTCAAAATACAACTCCTACAATGCACTTCTCAGCCTTGTAATACTATGCTTTAAATTCCACACTCTGCCATTACGCATCACCCTTCTTATACTCGCTTCTCCTTAATTCATAAATCAACCTTGGGAATGCTGGAATACTGCCATTAATCCAAACAGGACCATTGGAATTCAGGAGTACAGCATAAATAAAATATAATACAATTAAGTTTCAGGATTTAACTAGCTGTAGCATCAAGATCCAGGGCCTCATTTACAAGCAGACTGCTTTGTGTTGCTTTGTGTTGCACTGGCGGTGCAGGTTGCTGACCCATATCTACAAGGCCACGCAAAGCCACTTTGCGTGGCTTTTCGTGGCCTTGTAGATATGGAGTATGGCAATGCAGCGCAAGTTTCTGCATTGCCTTGCTTTGCGTCAGCGAGGCATTTCCATGGGTGTTGCATGGGTGTTTCCATGGAACATCCATGAATTTTGACACATTCCCAGATTTACAAGCTTTTGTAAACCTGGAAATGAGTCAAAAGTGTACACCAACCCAGGGGTGTCTATGGGTGACGCAACGGGGATAAATATCTATATTTCTCCCCGTTTTTCTCCTCTTTCAATGTGTGCTGCATTTTGCAGCACACATTGAAAGAGGAAAACTCCTCTCATAATTGTTTTTGTGCAGGAAGGTGTCCCTTTCTGCACAAAAAACAATAATCCCTGCAATGCAGACACCCTTTGCACCACAGTGCAAGGGTGCCTGCATTGGCGCATGGCAGCAATTTGTGCGCCAGAGCAGGGGAAAAGGACAGGAATGCGCCATATCTTCTAGATATGGAGCATTCCTCTTTTGTTTTGACACAGGGCAGCCCAGCAAGAAGGCTTGCAGCGCTGCCCGCTGTCAAAACATTGTAAATTAGGCCCCCAGTTTTTAACCATCCAGGTTCAGTCTACAACCATTGTGGTCCAATTTCAAACCATCCAGATGCAGTCTCAAACCATTCTTGGCTACCAGATCTGATAGCACTTTTTCTACTACTGTCAAATTAAAGCTTGTCTAATGGATCAGGAGTGGTGTTAATCCGGAAGAATTTTGTGGGTTCTCAGCTGGACCTGTTCAACAAATTTCAGTGCAAATTACAATGTAAATCGTCAAACGCATTAGGCTTTACAATGAAAATGACCAATGAAGGTGTATTGATGTTTAAATCATTACAGAAGGTAAATAAATAGTTAGAATCAGTCAGACATTTAAATAAAATGACAGCATGAATCTCAGAATAAAATGCAGGAAATTGATAAGGAGAACCAAAGACAGCACTGCTCCAAGAAATAAATTAAAGATATGAATCAGAGGTCAGATTGACGTAGTGTCATCGCTTAAATTTTAGGGAAGAGCGAGCCCACTACCCTCAAAAAAGGTCTTCTTTTATAATGCAAAATACCATGAACTCCATAAATGGACACAAACATTTTAAAATCACATACATTGCAACAATACAGTTTCTAAAATCACATTATTCAGCACTGTCCCACAGACTTACAAAATGCAGTTACCATACCTGTTTCCCTCCGGACACCTCAATAGTTAGTACAAATATTCCTACATAATATATAAGGACAGGTTCTCTTGATAATCAAATCATGGTACGAATAGGTGAGGCATTGAAACAATTCACTCCCAATGGAAAATTGTGTTAATGAACTCTAAAGAAAGAATTATTCTGCACCTGAGAAAGTCGCATTACATCTTGAAGCACTGTTTACAAAGGTGCTTATTCATGAGTCATCTGTGTGCAGAGTGTGACAAAACAAGATCCCATACTAAAAAGATGGCTGCAAGTGGCACCAACCATTTTAAAATCTAGGCCTACGTTAGCAAACAGACTTTTAACTACTACAGCCCTGACAAAACATGTTTTCTACTCAGCTTAGAAGTTTGTCACTGGTCCTACTAACTTTTTCTTCTAACCTATGTTTCCTACAGCACAAAGAAAGGTTACTCTTAAAAGATACCTAGGCCCCCATTACAAGTTCGGTGGTTCTCGGGCAAGACTGCCATGCAAAATGGCGCCACCATACCAGCAATAGTGGCGGTATAGCGACTGTCGGATCAACAGTCACAAAACAGAACAGCCGAAATACAGATATAAAATAAACAACGCCAGGTCAACCCACGGCGAAAGAGTGACTGAACAACCGCCGGCTCTGCCGTTACCATTCCTAACGTCACATTATGAAGCAACCTCCAGCATGGCTAAACATGTACAGCGGAAAACGTAAGAGGTTCGCACTGCAGCAGAACAAAAAGGCACAGCGGAAAGTAGCCAACACCACATTGGCTAGTTCAAATATTCCACACCTGATATCTATACACACACCACGCACACCTGACCACGCCACCATATAACAACCCCCACCAGCAATCCCTTGTGACAGATGCGAGCAGCTACAGCCACAATCGAGGCAAAGCATACCCAAACACAGCAAACAAATATCACACAGCACACACTGCACAAATTAACACCACAGGTCAACAGCACACACAGGCAAACACCCCCACATCACCACACACCCCGTACTATACCCGACACCCACAACACATAGCACCCCACAACATGTCTCACCAGAAGCACCCATGGTTCACCAACAGTGAGTTACAGGTCATGGTGTACGAGATCATCAGAGTCGAGCCACAGCTCATGGGAGTCCACGTACAGCAAACATCCATAGTCAAAAAGATGGAGTTGTGGCGAGGATCGGCGACAGGGTCAACACAGTCGGCACATACCCAACCACAAGGGAGGACATCAGAAAGAGGTGGAACGACCTCAGTGGGAAGGTCTGATTCAAGGCGTCCAGGCAGAGGATAGCCAGAAACAAGCCTGGCGGTGGACCCCTACCTCCTACCCTTCAGTTGACATCTTGGGAGGAGAAGGTCCTTGACATTTTACATCCAGAGGGTTTGACTGGCATCATCGGAGGGCTCGGCTCTGGTAAGTCAGCAATACCCTCCACACACCAACCACGCATGCTCAGCATGGCTCCCCCCACTCTCCAACCCACAGCAAGCCACCCCACTGCCCCTGTCCCAAACACCCCACACCCCTCCTCTGCATGTCACCCCACCCCACTCCCACCATCCCTACACACACACCCGTAATGCATGGATGTCAACCACAATGTGGAGAAGCACAGCACCCACAAACCTAACCAAATAAATGTCTGCAGTGCAGCAGCTGTCATTGCCAGTACTGGGAAGCTAGTCGAGCCCTTGCATGCATCACAACAGAGACATAACAACTATAGTCACACAACTTACATCTACCGTATCCATCCATAGGTACCCCTGCCACTGACACCCTGCAGAGAATGCCAGGCTCAGACAGCCCTCCCCAGGATGAAGGCCCCACTGGATGTCTGGATGAGGACAACTTGCTTGGACCATTTAGGGCCACTGGACAGTCCACCAATGGCACACCCACCCTGGGCACACCAGACGCCCCTACCCTTGTGGCAACAACCCCACAGCCAGACCCTGAACCACAAACCTGTGCCCCAGGGACCCATCAATCAGAGGTGTGCCCCATAGTACAGAGGCCAGAGTCAAGGGTACTCACCACAGACAATGAAGGCCCTGCTGCTACTGGGAGTGGGCACAATGTGCCAGGGGCACAGGCACAGGGGGACAGGGGTAGTGGGAGGGGAACTGTGGGCCAAGGGTCAGGATAGCCACACCAACTGACTGCCCGGGAGGGCCTCAACCAAGTCCTGGGTGTATGCCAGCACACCCAGGACACAGTGGCCCAAATCCTTGCTAATGTGCAGGAGGCCCAGCGGCTGAAGGGGCAATGCCATCAGGAGGCCATTCAGCAGTGACAGACCCACAATACCACCATGGCCTCCATAGTAGGGGTAGCCACGGACCTGACCACTGTCATTCGTGAGTTCACCACCCACCAACAGGCCCCTACCACTGGTCACATCCCATTACAGCCCTCCACGTCAGTGGCAGCCAGTGGCACTGAGGATCTGCCACAGGACACCAGCACCCGACCCCTGTAGCTGAGGAACCCCCAGGCAAGCGAGGACGTCCAAGTAGACATCCAGCCGGACATGATGGCCAGATCATGACCACCTCCAGGAAGTGACCCTCTCCTGAAAATTCTCTCTTGTGTGTGACTGTGACACTCTGTTGACTGTCCACTCCCATATCTCTGTCTACCCATAGCCAGCACACTGGACCCGGACTACCTACAGCTGGACTCACCACTCTGATGATCTCCGCCGCCATGACCCCACTCATCACCCCTCGCACTTGTACATACCAAATAAACAATTGAGCACAGTTCATGTCTACTTATTTATTTTTCATGAGTACGCATGGAACTGGCAATACGTGTACAACTGCCAACTCATCGCCCAGCACATTCATGGGAGGGTGACAGAGGGGGGAGCAAAATCCCTGGATGACGGACGTGTAGCAGGCAGTGGCTGGATATATGTGTCAATGGAGGCAACAGACCAAGCAGGGACCACAGAACATCACAACATTGTCCTGAAAGTAGAGCAAGACAGGGACAGCAATCACTGTAGGAGTCACAGATGGCAACCCCACACAAATGCACTTTAGGAACAGGAATCCATTGCAGATATGCCAGTCAGGTCCACAACCATATGGCCAGTACCTACACACAACAACAACACATACCAATCTAATGGTCCAACCCACACAGCACCCAGCGCCAGACCTGACCCTTTACCCACTGCCACCAACAACAATATAGCACTGCCACCCAATGTCGAATCCCATGATAGATGCTGCACAAATGCAACAAACCTGTGTGGTACACACATAGCACCTGCACTGGCAGTTCAGGGAACATACTACATACACATTGAGGGCACTAGTGCACCAGCACAACAGCTGCCTGACTATGAGCCTGAACTGTACACTGTGATTACCTAAGTCATTGGCACATGTGACACCCCCCCAACCCAACCAGAGTCAGAGCTGCAACCAGTAGAATCAGTGGTCACAGACAACAGGTGGCATCAAGGACAAGGCAGATAGTTGTGGAGAACACATACAACACAGTCTACACATACCTGCATCTCAGCCGAAGTATTGTCATATCAGCTTCGCCCTGGAGTCAGCTGCATCTTCATTATCCTCCTCTTCATCACTCCCCATGTCCCCTTCATCAGCCACTGGCACAGCTACCCCCTCCTCTGCATCTAGCAATGGGATGTGATGCCTCAGGGCCAAATTGAGCAGCATGCAGCAGCCCACAATCATCCGGCACACCTTCTGTGGGCTGTAGAGCAGGGCACCCCCAGAGACATGCAGAGACATGCAAGCACCGGAACCTGGCCTTCAGCAGACCGAAGCATCTCTCTATGACCTGTCGGGTACGACCGTGGGCATCATTGTAATGGTCCTCTGCAGCTGAGGTTGGATGCCTCACGGGTGTCATGAGCCAGGGCAGGTTGGGATAGCCATAGTCACCTGTGTGTATAGAGGGAAGAGGCATGTGAAGACCGGGAGGGCAATAAGGCAGGGACACAAGGGTGCAGAGAGCTGAGGGCTGCCCTCATGCTAGGATACATAGCGATGAGCCAGGCCCAGTTTCTCTGGAGTGGTGCCATCATGTGTGGGACGCTGCTGTAGGAATCATGCACAGAGTCTGGGTACCTGGCTGTCACCTGGGAGATGAACTGGTCTGCGAGACACACCACCTGCACATTGACCGAATGAAAGTTTTTGCGGGTCCTGTACACCTGTTCATTCCTCCTGGATGGCACTAGGGCAATGTGAGTGCCATCAACAACCCCAATCACATGTGGGACGTGTGCCACATGGTAGAATGCAGTTTTGACAGTTGGCAATTCTGCATGTCGGGGAACCGGATGTAGCTGGACATATGTTTGATCAGGGCACACAGTACATCCCTCAGGATGTTGCTGAACATGGGCTGTGATATCCCAGCTGCGAGGCCCACTATGGCCTGGAAGGAGCCTGAGGCAAGGTAGTGGAGGACTGACACCTGCATTGTGGGAGGGATGGCATTGGGATGGCCAGTGGCAGGCAACAGATCTGGCTCCAACTGGTCCACCAGTTCCATTATAGTCACACGGTTCAGGCGATAGGTCTAGATAATGTGACGCTCCTCCAGGGTGGCAAGGTCCACTAGGGGCCTGTAGATCAGTGCATTCCTCATCCTCAACTGTGCATAGTATCTGAAAACATGGGAGAGTTGGTTCAATGTCCTGCACCACAGATGCATGATGCACTAACTTTCACACACAATACACATCGGAAATGTAAAATGGTAGCCGCCTGTCAGCATTCATGGGACAGGTGGAAGTGAGCTTATCCGGTGTAACACGTTATGCGGTAGGTGGTCACAACCACCGTGCAACTAACCATTGGTCCACACTGTTGCCAATGGGAGGCAGGAGTCAATGGTGATCGCCACTGGCGGTGCCATTTCATGTGCTCATGCCCACTTCACTCCTGAACCTCGTGCACTGAAGACCTCCACTGTGTGTGCTACTGTTACTGACTCTGGTAGCCAAGATGTCTGGTAGCCAAGATGCCACGTCCTGCAGGAGACAGGACCCCAGCCTTCACCCAGGAAGAGTTGGAGTAGCTCGTGGACGGGGTCCTGCCCCTGTTTGGACAGTTGTTTGGGGCACCAGAGCAGCAGGTGAGCCCATTGTCATTGTCCTGTCCGTGAGCAGTGCTCATGTGGATGGGGCTCTTGATAGGAGGCAGTGTGAATGGAGCATGGACATGGGTGAAGGGCCTAAGGCTACGTTGGCTGACGACGTGTGGGTGTGGAAGTGTGATGTGTGCTGTCCATCACTGTCCCAGGAATGCCACTCTACATGACTGTGTCCTTCTGTCTGTGTCACCCATGCAGGTCAGCGCCCATCAGAAGAAGGGGATTTGCCGTGCCATGGGCAGGCAAGTACTGACCCTCAGGATCCATGCCCGGCAGAGCACCCACTGCAGAAAGCAGTGGGAAGGCCTGAGATGCTGGGCCCGGAAGACTGCAGAGGCCCAGCTGGGGACGTCCTCCCAATGAGGGAGGGGTGCCCGTCGGACCCTGACCCCCCTAATGGCCCGCATATTGGCAGTGGCCTACCATGGGGTTGATGAGCGCTTGAGGGCAGCCCAACTGCCACATGGGGTAAGTACTCATTCTCACATGCAACATATGTTCGCATGGTGGCTCTGGGTGGGCACCTTTGGGTAGCAGTGGTGTGGTTGGCAGGTACAATGATGTCCACTATGTGTCCATCTGGGTAGGAATGACATCACAGGTGTAAGTAATGCCATGCAGTCAGTGGTAGAGGAGCAGACTCCTTCATTGTAGGAACTATGTGGCCACCTACTTGCTAGATGTGTTTGCCAGCACATGGAAACAGGATCTTTAGACCTGGGGTGTTAGGGCATTGTGATTGGTCCTGGCCAACCACTGTGCCAGGAGTGTATCCATGACTTCATTCAGCCGGCAGACGCTGCATGTATAGTGGGGTGGGTGCACCAAGTGGTGACAGTACTACTTGACAATAGCCAAGGAGTCCTGCCAACTCGCTGTGCAGGATCCTGTTGGGTGTGCAGTCCTTTGCAAGCCTGTCTCAATGGCCTTGGGTAGTGGAAAGGACTGGACAGATGTGGCGGGTATGACACTCTTTATGTAGTTATATGCATCAGTCAGACCATCAGCGGTTGACATGTGCGTTGTTGCGGTTACCCCCATGGTGTTCCCAAGTTCTAGGACGTTCAGATGTGGGCATAATGTATCATGGCATGGCATCAAAGGCTGATGTTCTACCCTGTGTGACCATTGTGCTGGCATTGACCGATTGCACCCTATCTCTCTCTCCCTCTCTGTCCTCCTCTGTCTTTGTGTACATCAGCATCATCTGGCGAAGGAGAAGAGGCACCGGCGAGTGGGGAAGCTGCAGCCCACGGGACCCAGGAGGCTGACACCAGCGGAGCCGAGGGGACAAGTGTGACTGAGGGCAAGGGGAGTGCCACGGGGGGAACCGGATCGACCACTACATCTTCTGATTCCTCCTCTGATGGCGGCTCCCTGGCAGTGGCGGACCCATCTGGGAGCACACCAGCACCATCCTTGTCCGTCACACCCTTTACCAGCACCGCCCCCCCGTAGCTCCCCACCCAGTTACCCGTGCCCTCTCACCCAAGAGGGTGGGCGTCTCCTTCACCACAGGCACCTCTGCCCATGTCGCAGTCAGCCCTGCTGCCCTCAATGAGGAGGCTGTTGACCTCCTGAGGTCCATCTCTGTGGGGCAGACAACTATTGTGAATGCCAACCAGGGACTGACATCCCAAATGCAACAGTGCAATGCGTTCCTGGAAGGCATTCACAGTGCCTTGTCTGGCCTACAGAGATCGTTTCAGGCTCTGGCCTCCTCCTTGATGGCAGCAAGTGTCCCTTCTTCTTCTGTCCCCCATCCAGCTACCTGTTCCCAATCCCACATTCCTCTCCCCTCGCCCATACAAGGCACATCTATTGACCCACATGCATGTACGCAAGGACAGGCATAAGCACCACTGACGCCACCAACGCCATGAACACACTCAACACACACATGCAGACATGACAACATCCACACCCTTCACCGACTCCCCAACCACCTCCCCCTCACAGTCGACACACCACTCACACCTGCAGTCAGCATCACATCAGTCACTGATCCTGCCACATGTGCCCTCCCTGCCACAGTCACCACATCTTCTGACCCCCATTTATGCAACCCATACACCACTGGCGCAGACACCACGACTGTCAATACACCCACATGCAGCACATCCACCCTACCTGCAGACATCACTCCAACATACACTCACACGTCCCCCCCGCCATCTTGCTGCATCTCCTCCCCACCTCCTCCCAATACATCTCAAGGCCCACACTCACCCACCCAACAGTCCTCCAGCACACACATTTCATCCACCCACACACCTGCACCCAAGGCACCTCCACGTACACACATCACAACCATACCCACTCCCTCCACTCCTAAACGTCTTTCCATTGACCTCCCATGTGTCCCCAAAAAACGTTTCCTCTGTGAGTCTTTCCTGTTCCCCACCACTGACCTAGTCCCTGTTCCCCTCAAGCGCCAAGCTACCCTTCCCTGCCTTTCCGCATCCCAATCTGCCACTGCCCTTGCCCATGCCCCTCCACCACCTGCCACTTCTGCCCCGACACGTCCACTGCTCTTGCTGCCAAACCCAAACCCAAACCCACTCCCTCCACTTCCCAGGCCAAGCCCACTCCCTCTACTTCCAAGGCCAACCCCAAAGCCCCCACCCATGCTAAGCCCCCCCCAAGCGCAAGCCCAAGGACCCCTCATCAAAGTCCACCCCTAAGGTCACCCTCTCCAGGCCCAGATGGAAAGACCCCCCTCCAAGCCCAAGGCCCCCCCATCCCCACCCCACTCACCCCTGAGGTGCCTGCATTCCCCATTGATGCCCCTGCCTTGTGGAGGCCTGCACTTTGCAGTCAGGAGTCAAGTTGGGGCGTCAGCTTGTGCCCAGTGTGCTCGGGGCACTATGGTTTTTGGACTGGCCCTTGGGCCTGTATGTCCATTGTTTGTTGCTCACTTTTGCTAATTATTATATTTATGTGGCACTACACCTAGTACTGGCTCTCCTCCAACATGTATGGGTGGTGGTTGTGGGTATTTGAGTGAATGCGTGTATGTATGTGTGAGTGTGTGTGTGTTGGTACGGGTGTTTGTTTACGTGAGTGTGTGGGCATGGCTTCCTGTGTCGTGTGTGTGGTGTTTGTGTGTACTAACGTCGGGCCCTCCAGTGTGTGCTAGCCTGGTGTACTTATGTTTGGTGTCATGATTGCCGTCGCTGGTCCGATAGTTGCAGGGCCAGGTAGAGGAATGGAAGGAGTTGCCATTCGCGTGCCATTGCGCCTACGGACGTGCCTGTGTTCCTGAAGGTGGGTGTTCCCTTTTCTGTTGTTCGTTTCTGCCAGGCTTTTGGTGGTGTTGGTTCCGCCCCAGAAATCCTGGAGGTGTGCAACCTCGTAATATGGTAGTGTGGATACTGCCTGACTGCCAGGTTGGAGATGGCTGCTGCCTGGCACACCAGCCCTTCTGCTTGGCTGTGTGCTGCAGGTACCTTCCCAGGACTTGTGTTATGGCGGTCTTCACTGCCAGGCCCGCGGCGGTGTAGCCGCCAACTCCACTGTGGCAGTACGCTGACCACCAAACTTGTAATGAGGGCCATAATGTCTGTCCAGCAGCCTATGCTACAGGAATGTTGTCACTAAAATATGGTTTGATGGGAATATTGTGTCCTAAATATCATTTTCAAAAATATTCCTGAATAACAGAAAGCTACACCCTGTGGGATGATATTTTTGAAAGTGATATTTAGGCTATTGTTGCAAATAATTTAATGACATACATACCTCTGTACATCCTAGGCTTCAGCCCTATGTATTCAACAGGTCTTCTTTTATTTGTCTTAACTGGACATTCATGGCCCATTGAATGGGCATTTCTGCTGCAGTACAGATGCAAAGCAAGTTACATCATTGCAGTGCCTGCCATGACCAGATGTGATGTGCAGGAAGCAAGTGATCACAAACTCCGAACAAACAGTAGTAATCTTGGTCAATATGACTGCCACGCTGAGCACATGGAAAGCAGGTAAGCAAGCAAGGACACCCCAAATAACAGTCGGTGAGCAGGCAGGAGTCCACCTGCAACTGGATCAATCCTTGTACATAGAGAATCTCATGTGGACTGACTCCTAGACAACCAGGGCAGAAGCTCTGTGATGCATGACTGGGTGTAGGCAGAAGGTAGGAGTGAGACGAATCCTACTTAGTTTACATCGCCCAATAGCTCTGACTCTATTGAACTAATGCTTGCAAACACATGGATAGCAATGCATGTTCATGATTTTACAGATTAAAGCCTTATCTGTTGGCTATGCCACAGTTTGTATTCCTTCTAAGGGTCCATCCGATAATCAATTTCCAGAGACAGTCAAGTACTAGATTTCAATAAAAGGTGAGGCCGGCCTGCTAAGTATGATTTTTTTTTGGATTTTAGTAAAAGTAAAACAAAATGCTTTGCAGATTATATTTGTATGGTCACAAAGGCCCTCATTACGACCCTGGCGGTCGTCAGTAATTTGGGGAAAGTTACTGCCAACAGGCTGGCGGTACCTTTTCCCAAATTATGACATTGGCGGTTTGGCTCAAGCCAAACTGCCAATGTACCACTCCGTCCGCCAGGGTGGTAATAGACAGACGGCCGTCACTGTCCCACCCATGGGATAATGACCCCACCTTCCGCCATGGTTTTCGTGGCAATCTTACCGCCACGAAAACCATGGCTGTAGGCACTATCAGTGCCAGGGAATTCCTTCCCTGGCACTGATAGGGGTATCCCCCGTCCCCCTCCCCCTCCCAAGAGCCCTCCTCCACCCACCCCCTCCCTCTTCTGCCCCCGCACATTTCCACACCCTCATGTGCACACATATACACACACGCATACCCACATCCACCCACGCATGCACACATACATACCCACACACCGTAACACACATGCATTCACAACACACAACATACATGTACACTCACATATAGGCATTCACGCACTCATTCAACGCGACTCACACTTGCATGCACGCAGTCATAAACAGACCCCCCCCACACACACAACACCCCCACACATGCACACAACACCCCCCACCCCATCTCCTGTTGGAGAACCTGACTTATCTGCTTGCAGGGGGTCCTCCGGCTGGAGGCGAGACGAGGTACTGCTGTCACCAGCTGCATTCGCCAGCAAAATACCGCCATTCCGTATCATTGCTCATGATACGGTCGGCGGTGTTTTGCTAGCGTGGAGCTGCTGCTGACAGCACCGCCACCTTATCGCTGTCCTCCGCCATGACCGTCGGTGGTATTCCGCCAGCCTTCTGCCGGAATTCCGTTGAGGGTCATCATGCGGGTGGGCGGCTGGTAGCCACGGTGACAGTATGTTGGCGGCAGTAGCCGTGGCGGTAGGCGGTAGGCGGTAGTTACCACTAATGAGGGCCATACTTCTGGCTGCATCTACACAGTACCTTGGAAAGCATGCTGATGCTTTTGAAAATGGATTAATTAATCTCAGTAAAAAAATTTGTTCTTATAGTGATGTCCTGTGAAAAATGTGGCAAGAGTAATTCTTACAGAAGCACCTTGTCCATGCTACAGAAAGGTAAAAAATATGGCATCCATCTGGAATCTCAACTATGAATGACAAGACTAACAAACATGGTAGTAAAGGCTTGCTGTTGTATTGTTGCACTGTGCACAAGGAACTGTAAAATGATACCAAACATTGGAAATGCAATAGGTCTCGCATTTGCATGAGTTAGAGTTTTTTGCGTTGTAAATGACAATGGCCCTCATTTCAACTTTGGCGGCCGCACTCCCGCGGGGTTTATTTGGAGATCCCCTCTGGGCCGGCGGGCGGAAACCAGCAGGGATCTTGGCCGCAACACAGGAGCCGGCTCCAAATGGAGCCGGCGGTGTTGCGGCGGTGTGACAGCTGCAGTTGCACCCGTCGCGCTTTTCATTGTCTGCTATGCAGACAGTGAAAAGCTCCATGGGGCCGTGGCAGGGGGGCCCTGCACTGCCCATGCCAGCCTTTTCATGGTGGTTCATACCGCCATGAAAAGGCTGGCGGGAGCGGGAGTCGTAATCCCCTGGGCAGTGCTGCCCTGGGGGATTACAACCGCCGTGACCAATGTGGTGGGAAAACGCCGGGCCCTCATTTCAACTTTGGCGGCCGCACTCCCGCGGGGTTTATTTGGAGATCCCCACGGGGCCGGCGGGCGGAAACCAGCGGGGATCTCAGCCGCAACACAGAAGCCGGCTCCAAATGGAGCCGGCGGTGTTGCAGCGGTGCGATGGGTGCAGTTGCACCCGTCGCGCTTTTCACTGTCGGCTATGCAGACAGTGAAAAGCTCCATGGAGCCCCCAGGGGCCCCGCGACTCCCCTTTCGGCCAGCCTTTTCATGGCGGTTCATACCGCCATGAAAAGGCTGGCGGGAGGGGGACTCGTAATCCCCTGGGCAGCGCTGCCCTGGGGGATTACAACCGCCGGAACCAATGTGGCGGGAAAACGCCGGTCCCGGCGGTGCGACCGCGCCGTAATGCCTGAGTTTGTACCACCAGCTTGTTGGCGGCACAAACTCCAAAACAGCCCTGGCGGTCTTTGACCGCCAGGGTTGTAATGAGGGCCAATGTCTTTATCCTTGTGTTATGGAGTCTATGTATGTGGTGTGTAGTGGAATTATGTGGGTTGGATTGGAATTGTTAGTTGTGGAATTGTGTGGTGTGGAATTGTGTGTTGTGGAGTGGATTTATGTAGTGGAATTATGTGGCAAGGTATGCAGTGGAAATATGTGGATAGTGATTATGTAGTATTGAGTGTGCTGGAATTATGTGGAGTGGAATTCTGTGTTATGAAGTGTAATTATGTGGATTTTTGTGAGTTGTGGGGTGGTATGTAGTGGAGTTTATTTATAAGGTGTCTTTTTTAATTTTGTGGTGTGGATTGGATGTTTGTGGGGTTTGCCTCAGCATAGGAGTTCTGTTAGTACTCTTCGCTCTAGCCAACCTCTGGATTTTCCAAGTGTCCACTGTCACCTGATGAAAACAGCAAAGTTGCTTTTAATGAAAATTGTGTTATTTTTATTTCTGTATAGCTGATATCTCTCTGTTCAAAGACAACAAATTCCATTTCTTAAACTAGCCAAACGGTTTACTGAAGGGAAAAAAAGGTACATGCAAACAGAAAAATGAAGAGAGTCAGTAGAACAGTGAGATCCTGTTTATTATTTGCAACTTGACTTATGTGGGCATTTCGAAAGGCGGAAACTAACCTAATCCCAACCATACAGTCTTTGAATAGCTACAGAGCCCCCTATGCGCTCAGCCATGTAATGACGCTGAGAGAGCGCAGGGGCTAAGGGAGAAGCTTCTACGGCACTCCCGTTTGTATTTGAAGAGTTGTGCGAGCGCATGGGGTTAAAAGACACACAGCTTTCAAATACGGTGGCAATAAACACCGTGGGGATATGCCGGTGGGTTTGAGACTCGCAATTTCTAAATAAATTTAAATGTAAAATACGCAAGGCACAGGTGAATTCGCTAACTGGCTGCAAGACTTACCAGAGGAAGTATGCAAGAGTTAAATGTTTTAAGAGTCCTGATGACAACGGTCGGGTTGTAATAGTGGTGTCACTTTGAAATAGTGGAGCAACGTTGTGGGAGCTGCGTTGATCAAATGGCAATTTGGGGGTTATGGTAAGGATATTATTTGGGGAGATTTAAAGAGATGGGTGCAATAGTACGGATGAGTGCATACTGGTGAACTTTGCTATCTGTTCTTACCCCCAACAAGCCAGTGAGCACAAGAGGGCGGGGCACGCTAAGTGCTGACAGAGGCTTGCAATGATCGGGTGCGCTGCATCATGTTCTGACTCTGTTCAATGCTTGTTTACGCTGACGTATGACAAAGATGTGTACACACACCGCTCTGCTTGAAGAGGAGGAAACTAGCAGAAAAAAGAGTGCGCCTGAACTTACAGATAAGCTCTCCAGTGCAAGGCTACTGAGTAGTTAGGCGCTGCTCATTGGGCGGTAACTAATCGGGAAAGGAAGGACAACGAGGGATAACGACCACTAGAAAGCCAGGATTTTTAAAAGACACTGACAAAGACAAATGAAAAACAATGGCAAGCAATGGGCAGAGTTGAACTCCACAAACCATATGGCACAGGTCGCTAAATGATGGCACAAGCTCTGTCTAGGCTCGACCTAAAAAGAGCTTTCTATAGCCAGACCAAGAATAATGTATTTCGTCTGAAATTCTGTTTTCTTCACTAAAAGAATGAACAGTAAAACCATTTAGCAGATGTGACTAGAAGAACCACACACATATCACTCACATAAACCCTATTCCTTATCTCACCCCATTCACACCAGCACCAGAGCAACAATGAAGGTAATCTGGCATGTTCACCTGCCCGTCAACATGCACGCATTAACTAAAATGAATCCACCACTGAGATGCATGCACTGACATCCACACACCAAAGTACCCATATGCTTCTAATTTATTACTAAGATCAGAGCCACTGGAACTACTCGATTGTTTGGCTGTGGTGATTTTTGCATAATTCTGTATCTGCTGTATATTCTGCAGATTTTACCCAAAGAAATTGTTTGTAGCTCAAACGGTTCAAAAGTTATAAAAACGCAACAACTTGTGTTGCTGCGCAGTGGAATGCCCTTTGCAAAGGTTGACTGGTCACCTTTCTGCAGCTTATTGCAATATTTGGGTGTTAAACTGGTGCTTAAGAGATACAACTAATTCCCAGACAGAGTTAAGAAATTAAAAATTAACAAAATAATGAAGTAATAGATCATAAAATGTGCCACATAATGCCACATAATTTGCCTTTTCTTGCCGGGTAATTTCTTAACCCTGCCACACGATTTGACCCCTCACTGCTGCATACTTCCAGTGACCCTGACAAAGATGTACCAACCAGCAACTCTCTGACATGCAGCCAAAAACTCACACTTATATCTCCCCCTCACGGACTCATTTAAAGACTGATTAGTGGTGTGTTACTAAATGAAGGAAAAGGGATGCTTAAGTCAGAAAGATTTATTTGCACTAAGCTACACTTACAACTTAGATGCTTTAAGTATGGCTTTATTTTGAGTCCTGACTAAAACGTACAAATTAGCCTGCTGCAGCGAAACGAAGTCAAATAAATGATTGCTTTTTTCTGCAGTGCATCTTAGATGAAAAAAAATATTTTGTGATGATTCAGAGTACATTAGAGGTATTAAATAGTCATTTATGCAGTACAAGGCACTCCATAGAAGGTTGAATGATACACCAGACAGTTGAAAGCATGTGGTGGGAGAGAAATACTGCTCTGGTGGAGCTAAACGCCACTCGAATTTAGTTTTTCAACCCTTAGTAACAATAGGGCTTACAGACAAATGCACAATAGACCCAGGCCTACAAAAAGCTTTAGGAATCTGTATCCATCTACCCAGTACAATGAAAGCTGTATTTGAAACTATTATTTAGGTCAAACTGAGTTAAGTATTTGCAGCAGCCAGAAGCTCCAAACTACGGCACTGCACCCACCACACTGATTCTGCAGTGACCAGAATTCCTCTTTGGATTGGCTGTTAGTCTATGAGTGACACCTCTACAGGGCTTGGTTACTGATGAGGCCCAACATACATGCAAAGTTATCCACATAAAAAGTGCCTCTACGGTTCCCTCGTCCCAGCATTGAAAAATAAAAAGATGAGTGGCACCACATTTTATGTTGAGGGCATTAAGATAAGCATGGTGACTTTCGAAGCAAAAACCAGTGGTTCATCGTGTAACCTCTGATCTGCAACTAATCATATTACATGTCTTGTGTATTTAAAATGTCACGCAAATCAATCTGCCCCTCCTATTCCATTTGATGCAAATCTATTATAAGACTGGTTCAAAAAAATATTCACTCTATGGCGCTGAAATTAGGGGTGTGTGAATTTGTGAATCTATATAACATGAAACTCTTAGATATTTAAAAAAGGGGGGGCATTGGGGAGTGGCACCTTCCACCTGTCCTCTTCAGAGCTCTTTTCTCCTTGTGGCAGCCAAAGGTCTGAGCTACCACCTCACCCTCGTCCTCACACTATCATAGATGGCTTCTCAGCCACTCTCTAGTATACTCACTCCTGAGGTGACCTTTACCTCACACGATCCTCAGCTTACCACCTCGCCACTGATGAAGCAGAAAATGAAGGTTTTGATTTATTAGCGCTTAAACGTAGTGTTGAAATAATCATGTGTGACTTTAACCGAACTAATAAAGATTGTACGGGGACAAAATGTGCCCTTAGAGTAGTTTACCAACATTTATAAGCGTGCTTTATATAACGTGGAGTATTAGAATTGCACTAATCCGACATAATCATAAACGTGTGCTACGATTTGCTTGTTTGAAATGCTTTAGCTTAGCATAACTTTAGTGGAGGCTTTGGCCTAGTTGCCTGGTCTCACGGTTTAGATGCTCGTATTTTTCCAATATGCTATTAAACGTGTATTTTTGCTTGAAGCTGTACTTTTCCACTGAAATCGTTCACATGCTTATCTTAAAGTTTCGTGCCAGCTTGGCATTTTTTTTCTTTGCTCCAAGGTCGATCTGCAGGTGCGGACAATGGAAGCTCTGAAAGTGAGCTA
The DNA here is from genome assembly GCF_031143425.1 of Pleurodeles waltl. Classification (NCBI taxonomy): domain Eukaryota; kingdom Metazoa; phylum Chordata; class Amphibia; order Caudata; family Salamandridae; genus Pleurodeles; species Pleurodeles waltl. The sequence goes on from NC_090438.1 coordinate 70,013,329, forward strand.
ATTGGTATAAAATGTTGCAACTTGCGTACCCATCTCCAAGGATAATGTATGCTTAAGTAAAAGCTTGAGAACTGTCGTTTTCGATTGGACAATTTGAAGCTAACCTATGAACCCTCCAATGGAAGACCCTACTGGATTTGAACTGTTGTCTATAAAAACCCAGGTGCACGAGAAGAAAGTAGCCATTACCAGCTCGATACCCACCATTTTGCAGACTTCGTAGCTATTATGGCCCACTTTGCTGCGACGCCATTTTGAAAGAGACTTTGATGCTTTCTCTAATCGAGAGAAAGAGACTTTAAATGATTCTTGCCCTAGAGACTTTAACTTTGATCCCTTTGCATGAAGTAGTAGTTTTACTTTGCCGCCGTGAGGCAATTGCCCCGTCCACCCGTGCCCCTTTGCCCCGTCCCATGCTGATCGAAACGGTACCCATGCTGATCGAGAAACGGTACCTGTGAGACGAAGGCTTCCTTGTATGCTGATCGTAATTGGTAAATATGAAAGGAAATTGTACAATTGCATTGTGTTTCTTTTAGGTAACCAACTGCTGATTTTGATAAGAGCCCTAGTTAGGAGTTTTCTAAATTAATGTTACTAAATTGTTTTTGCATGAAGTCCCACATGCCGATGCTAATTTGAGGTTAGATGAGGATTCCTTTTGTTGCACGATGCAATTTGAGACCTTGTTATGCTGACTAAATGTATGCAATTAGTTTGTTACAGATTATCGTATTAGTGATTTGCATTGCTATTATCGAATGCCTTGTGATTCAAATGCTGCATAGATTGCACTTGTTTCGCCGCTATGGACAGCTATTAATGTTCATTTACGTTTATCATTTGGTGTTGAGACACATCTATATTGTGCTAGCTTTGTTAATATAGGGAAATAAATTCACTAACTTTGAATAAACTGGTGTGGTTATTCCTGACTGAAAGGTCAGGGTTCGCCGAAAATGTATTCTGGATTAATTGTCAAGTGTTATGTTGATCAGGGTATTGCTTATGTTCGTTATTGATTATTGATTTGATGCAATTGATCGATATAGAGTACGGAGAGTTCCACTTAGTCAAAAGATTCATCGGCCTAAAGAGCGTCCGAATACAGGTAAATTATTAGTACGGAACGCTCTATCAGTTGATGGTAGCAGAGGACGGTTACGTCTTTTGGGACCCCGTACTCTTAAAGTACATGGTGTTGAATTAACGGTTTCGACTTTTGAGACCCCATTTGAGAAGTCGAATTAGATTTTTCTTGGATAAAACTGATTGACAGAATGATGATGGGCTAGGTCCACCGCGACTTTCCCGGGATCTCGGAGCTTGCGAATGGAGAGAACGGAGGTGTGGAATCAGCGTTGGCGGTACTAGTGATGGTATGAGTGAAGTTAGGGTTTTGCGCTTGCACAGCTTATTGCCGCAGAGTGTGTGAAAAGGTTGCAAGGAATTTTTTTTTTTTTCTTTTTAGAGGACAGCGGAGGTGCGACTCCGAGTGTAGAAGTAGAGAAGTCGTCGAACTTCATAGAAATAGCGGAGGTGCGACTCCGAGTGTGAGAGTAGGGAAGTCGTCGAACTTCATGTGCGTGTGGCGCTTTGTGCATAAAAAGGTCCACGTGGTTGTTGTTGTTGAGACGGGCCCTGCGAGGTCAAGAGACTCCGGAGTATGTTGTTTTATGTTGTGGTCTGGTCGGTTTAGTAGGTTGATCGGGCGTGGTCAACAAGTCGGTACGCGTGTTAAGGGAGTGAAAGAAACTTCGACTTCGGGCTTTGACAAATTCTAAGTGCACTAGAATAGATCACTGACAAGTTGAGAGCAGAGTCTGCGGGTCAGATTTGCTTGCGAACGTGGGGACCGAGAAAGATGGAATAACTGCCGAGGCTAGTGAAAAATCCCTAAGGTCCTGAAGCGATTGTGTTACCCTTCCTGTAATAAACCGACAGATCTGTTTTATAATTTTTGGTAGCTCGCGATACATGCAAGAAGTTGTTACGAGAGGAGCTGAGTGAAGGAGGACTAGCCGCGAGGCTTTGTCAGCCGCAGTGTGTGTGAGTGTGACGTCACTAGGAGCCGCGCTGGGATAGGTTGGTTGCAGGGAAGGGTCGCGCACGGATTGGACGCAGTCCGTGGGGCTCGATTGGAAGGGGAAAGGCAAGCGAAGAGTATTCCGGGAATTAAAGTCACCCATTGATTACAAACTTTGTGAAATAAAAGACGAGAAAATGAAATTCTTTAAAGCATTAAGGAGTGCGATGAAGGGGGAGTCTTACATTAAAGCGAGCGTAGGAGAGGAGACGCCGCCCGAAGGTACACCAGCTTATATTGTAATGGAGGAAAAGGGGGTAGCTCCGTGCCTTTGGCTAAAGCAATGGCACAAGCTGACAGAGAAACATGGGAGCGTAGCATTCCCTATCCATGGGACGTTCAATATAAGGATTCTAGAGAATTTGAGATTCACGATGTACGACATGAAGGTACCTCCAAGGCCAGCACAGTTTGAGGTTCTAGCAATTTGGGAACTAATGGCTAGACAGCAGCAGCAAAATAAGTTCGAGACCAGGATAAGGAAGGTAGAAAAGACACTAGCGGACGCTAGGTGGGATAATGCACAGAAGGTGTGGAGGTCAGATGTATTGCAGGGGATAAAATTGTTTCCCGCAATTACTAAGGAAGAAGAGGAGACAGGTAAGAAAGCTACCTGTAAGACAAACAGAAGGTGTTCCAAGGATAGAGAGGACGAGGAAAAATTGAGAAGAGAAGAGGAGTTAGAGGATGAGGAGTTAATCATGCAATTGCTGAACGACCGTCCACCACCTTATGCAGAGAGTGGACAAGGTCAAAGTACCAGTTCTGCCCCTCCGGCATCGGTACAGAATGGTGAAACCCAGAGTTCGGGAGCATCATCGGGATCTAAGGACCCGAGTTTACTGTTCACCCCGCAAATACCGCAGGTTAGGAGAATATATCCAGATGTGCCCATGTTGAAACCAGCAGAAAATTATCAGCCGCAGATCCCAGGGTACTACAGCAGTGACAACAGTGCAGGAATGATTCTAGATCCAACCGTAAGGGGAGTACAGAATGGTCACAATCCAACCATGGCACAAGCTGAATCAACTCAGTTTTTGATGCCTCAGAAGCAGATGCAGGGGGGAACAGCACATGCTCAGATGACGGGGAGTCAGATGGGCATGCCGGCAATGATGACCCATAGTGTGGGAATGAACGTGCCTCAGAACATGGGAAATGGACAGAACCCAGACGCGATATCACTACCCATTACTGTAGGTCCACCGGTACCTTTGTACAGCCAGCCTAACTTAGGTATGAGCAGTCAAGGATCAATGCTGCAGAATGGGACAGAAAGAAGGTGCATAGAAAACACTCCAGGGATAACTCCGATAGCAGCTCAGCCAAATGGATCTGGGACCCTGATGGAGTTTAGTCCCATATGTGCTCAGTCAACGCTGGTGAGGTCGAGCCCCCCACTGATAATACCTCTAACATCGAACACTGAAAAGTTGCCGCAACCATCAATGGCAGTCGATGTGAATGCTACACTGATGGGGTTGAATGCGCAACAGCTGACACAGTGGTTCAACAGTCTAAATTCCACACAAAGTTCAGCCAGTGGGAAGGGAGAAGATTATATGAATAGGGTCAGGTTGAACATGGAAGCACAAGAATTGGTAGAAGGGACTATGGGTGTGAATAGGTTAGAGTCCTACTCGGAAGAAGAGCTGAGATATCTATGTCCCAGGATTACGAAGGAAGTGAATAAGGTACATAAAAGCTTGCAGGAAATAGCTGACAAAAACGGGGTTGATATAGACAAGACAAAACACTTGAGCAGAAGCTACAGATTGGATTTTGGGACCACAGATTTCAAACACATGAGGTCAGCAGGCATGAAGGCGCACCTTAGAGAATTGCTGCAGAGTGCACAAGTGTGGAGGTGCTTAGACAAGTGGGAAAGCAGGTGGGTAAAGAGAAAGGAAAAGAGGAGGGACAGTGCTACAGAGCTCAATGAGAAAAGACCACAGAGTAGCGAGGCAGTAACCATGTTACCAATGAGGGAGACAGCAGGGGGAAAATTAATACATGTACCATGGCACAGAAGCGACATTCAGTCATTTACGGATGATTTTCCCAAGCTGAGAGAGAAGCCGATTGAATGGTATCAACAGACTGATAGGTTTGTGAAGCTTGCAAAATGTCTCTGGGAAGACCTGAACACCCTCTTTGAGATTGTGGTTCCGGCAGATTTGTGGGAGGATTGCAAAAGAGCTGTAGGTTGGCCGACAAGTGAACCAGAGAGAGACAGGGAGACGGGTGCACCATCACCTATGGTGATGAGCTTGTACTACAAGGTGATTGAGCATTTGAAGACGAAAGTTGCCGCGAAAAATGTGGATTGGCAGAAGATCGATCGAACGGCCCAAGAGGCTAAAGAGTCGATTCATAGTTACTATGAGAGGTTGTTGAAGGCGTTCAAGAACTACAGTGGCACGGAGACAATAGAGGCGAAGGACATGCTTCATTTTGTATTTAGATTTGTGGAAGGGCTGAGACCAGAAATAAGTCAGATGATAAAGTCGCATTTGATTTGTTGGCAGTCGAAACCTATTGATGAGGTGTTAAACTATGCGAAATACTGTAGCGACGAAATTGAAGTGAAACAGAAAAGGTTGAAAGAGAAGGTGATGATAATGCAGCTTAAGGCAGCTCAGACAGGTCTGCAAGGTTTGCAAGGGATGCAAGGGTTCCAACAACAGGTACCGCAACCGCAGCCGCAGTTGCAGGGAAATATGGCGTTTCAGCCACAGGCCAGAGGCAGAGGCAGAGGAGGTTTTGCGAATAATGGTCCGGATTTGAACACTGTTGTGACTGGTGTGCAGGCAATGAAGAAGGTGATGCCGTGTCACGTGTGCGGAATTGTCGGTCATTGGAAACGCGAGTGCCCGATGGTGGTGCAGGAAGGTGCAGGTGCAGGTGTTGGTCAGCAAAACAATGATGTCAATGCATTTCAGACAATGATTGGACCGAAAATGAGAGGTCCAAACCCAAATTTTCAGACCGTAAACCAGTTGCAGGGATTACAACCTATGCAGCCGCAGCAGATGCAGATGCCTCGTATGCAGATGACGCAAATGCAGCCAATACAACAGCAGTTTCCCATGGTACCTAATCAGCAAATGCAAATACCCTTGGCACCAATGAGTCAGCAGCAAGTGATGGTTCCTCCACAGGTCTCGGGTCAGGTAATGAGTACAAATGGCACCGTACAACAGTTCCCACTACACAGTGAGAGTGGAATAAACAATGTATGGGAGAGTGAAAGCTCAGAAGAGGAAGGAGATTGTGTGCTTGCAGCATCCTTGGAAGTTGATCAAAAGGGTCCGTACGTAGAGGGAAGAGTAATGGGTCATCGTGTTTCATTCTTGGTTGACACAGGAGCCACACGTTCAACTGTTAAGAGCAGTGAAGTGCCAAATTTGCCACTCTCAGGGAGGACAGTTCAAGTGGTGGGAGTAGCAAACAGGCACCTGACGAACCCAATAACAGATCCAGTACCAGTCAGCATCGGTAACTATCAAGGGGTGCATCAGTTTGTGATATGTGACTCAAGCCCGATAGCACGGTTAGGGAGAGACCTATTGTGCAAATTGGGTTGTTCGATCATGTGTTCGAACGAAGGAATAACAATCCAGACGAGCAGTGATGGGGAAGAAGAGGACAGTGTAGAGGGGGATGAGATGGAAACTGTCGATGAAGACTATCCTCTGATTTGTCTTTTCCCGATGATAACTGAAGAAGATATTCCAGCCGAATTACGGGAAACAGTCGGAAAGGAAGTGTGGGATATGACAGGGAAAGAGGTGGGATTGATGAAAGGAGTGGAACCAGTGAAAGTGACTGTAAAGCCCAATGCAATCTTTCCCCAGACCCCACAATACCACATGGCACAGGACACCCTCATGAAAGTTGCCCAACTCATTGACGAATTTGTAAAACAGGAAGTACTGAAAGAAGTGTTAAGCAGTCCATGTAATTCACCAATCATGGGACTGATAAAGCCGAGTGGAAAGGTCCGACTCGTGCAGGACTTGAGGAAAATAAATGACATCATAGTCAAATGCTGCCCTGTAGTACCGAATTCAGCTGTGATAATGTTTCAAGTCCCTTGCGATTCCGAATGGTTCTCAGTCATCGACTTGTCACAAGCATTCTTTTCTGTGCCTCTTCATGAGGACAGCCAATTCCTCTTTTGTTTCAAATTCCTAGACAGAGTATACAGTTGGTGTCGAATTCCTCAAGGGTTTTCTGAGTCACCATCAATCTTCAATCAGATTCTAAAGAAAGATTTGGAAGAATTAGAATTGCCATTCGAGTCAACCCTAGTACAGTACATTGATGACTTACTGGTTGCATCAAAGACAGAAAGTGGCTGCACAGCCGATACCATTGCTCTGTTGAACCATTTGGGAAGGAATGGACACAAGGTGTCTCCTTCCAAATTACAGTTCTGTCAGAAGAAAGTGAAATACTTGGGTCACCAGATAGAGAAAGGGTCAAGGAAAATAATGAAGGAAAGAATAACAAGTGTACTTCAAATGAGTCCACCAAAGACAAGGAGGGAGGTGAGGAAGTTTTTGGGAATGGTGGGCTACTGTCGCCAGTGGATTCCCAACTTCTCGACTCTAGCAAAGCCTTTATTGAAACTGACCCAGAAGGATGCCTTGGATCAAATTGAACTGAAAGGAGATGAGATGGACGCTTTTGTTGAATTGAAAGAATGCATGTGCAGGGCTCCAGCTTTAGGTATGCCTGATTACACAAAGCCTTTCACATTGTTTTGCCATGAACGTGATGCATGTTCTTTGTCTGTCTTGACCCAAGCCCATGGTGGCGTAAACAGACCAGTAGCATATTTTTCAGCTACCTTGGATCCGGTCGCAGCAGCACTCCCAGGGTGTTTGCGCGCCGTAGCAGCAGTTGGTATCAGCCTCACTCAGAGTGAAGGAATAGTGATGGGACACCCAGTAACAGTCATGGTCCCTCACTCAGTTGAGATACTTTTGACCCGCTCCCGAACGCAACACATGACTGGAGCAAGACTCACAAGGTATGAAACGATAATTCTGGGCTCCCCGAACGTGCAGCTGAAAAGGTGCACTACGTTGAATCCAGCAACCTTGCTCCCTGGTGAAAATGCTGAAGTTGAGAACGCTGAAGACGTCGAGCATGACTGCCTTCAGGTGACTGAATTTTGCACAAAGCCTCGACCTGACATTAAGGATACTAAACTTGATGAAAATGACCAAATTGTTTTCGTTGATGGTTCATGTCTAAGAGATGGGATGGGGATTTTGAAAGCAGGATATGCTGTATGTACTGTAACAGGTGTCTTGGAAGCGGGCTGGCTCCAAGGAGTCTATTCTGCACAAGTAGCAGAACTTGTAGCCCTTACAAGAGCATGTCAACTGTCTGCATTGATGAAAGTCACCATTTACACTGATAGTCAGTACGGGTTTGGGATTGTGCATGACTTTGGACAACTATGGTCACAGAGAGGTTTCTTGACTTCTTCAGGATCCCCAGTGAAAAATGGGGAAAGAATAAGGGAATTGTTACACGCCATTCAAATGCCAGCCGAAGTTGCAGTGGTAAAGTGCAGTGCTCATACAAAAGGACAGGACTATGTTTCTCTGGGAAATGCATATGCGGATCAAGTCGCAAGATTTTGTGCCTTGAACTGTATATTACTCAGGGATGAATGGAATTCGATAAGCGAGCCAGAACTCGAACCAGCTGAAGCATTTGCCTTAAAGGTCGTAGATACAATAGATGAACTGAAAGCATTGCAGAATAACGTCAGGGAGGATGAGAGAGACTCCTGGATTAAATCACAGTGTATAAAGAGACCAGATGAGTTATGGGTTTCGAATGAGGGAAAATTTGTTTTGCCAAACAGTCTCTTATCACAGCTTGCGCGGTTCTATCATGGGCAAGCTCACCTAGGGAGAGATGCCATGATAAGATTGTTAAAAACTGATTGGTTTAACCCCAGATTTCGTCAAGCTGCAGAAGCAGTTTGCCATCGATGTGTCACTTGCCAGCAGATGAACCCAGGAAAGGGAACAGTTGTGAACGCGAGCCATATTGGCAGGGCCAGCGGCCCGTTTAGTCGAATGCAGATAGACTTCATTGAGATGCCTGTGCATGGAGGTCTGAAGTATGTGTTGGTGATTGTGTGCATTTTTAGTCACTGGATTGAGGCATACCCCACACGTAGAAATGACAGCCTTACAGTTGCAAAGCTATTGTTGAGAGAGTTAATACCACGTTTCGGATTCCCGATCTCTTTAGAATCAGATAGGGGAAGTCACTTCAATAACGAGGTGATAAAGTTACTTTGCGAAGCGCTGAACATTGAGCAAAAACTGCATTGTAGCTATCGCCCTGAAGCATCAGGACTGGTGGAGCAGATGAATGGTACACTGAAATCAAGAATGGCGAAAATATGTGCATCGACAAATTTGAAATGGCCTGACGCATTGCCCTTGGTGCTAATGTCAATGAGAAACACCCCTGATAGAAAGACTGGATTGTCTCCGCACGAAATTCTCATGGGCAGGGCTATGAGACTTCCTGCAGTTCCCGCAAACGCGCTTTTGAATATTACAGATGATATGGTGTTAGACTACTGCAAGGGTCTGGCTGACGTGGTTCGCTCTTTCTCTCACCAGGTGGAAGCAACCACCTTGCCACCGATCCAAGGTCCAGGACACGCACTGAAAGCAGGTGACTGGGTCGTGGTAAAGAAGCACGTGAGGAAGTCGTGTCTGGAACCCCGTTGGAAAGGCCCTTTCCAAGTGATCCTGACGACAACTACCGCTGTGAAGTGTGCGGGGGTTCCCAACTGGATTCACGCCAGTCACACAAAGAAGGTGTTGTGTCCCACAGATGAGGAAGTTGAAGCGCTAAAACTGCCAGTGCCTGATAAAACAGTGCTGAGTGCTGAGACAGGACAAAACCGAACTGAAAACGGACAGGCACAAACGGAAGAGAGAGAGATATTATTGGAGGACGAAGAGACTAACTCACTTGGGGAAGACCAAGGAGAAAGTTCAGACAGCGACGAAGCAGCTGAAGGTGACAAAGAACCTGAAGCAGCTGAGGGTAGCAAAGAGCCTGAAGCAGCTGAGGGTGACAAGGAACCTGAAGCAGCTGAAAGTGATACAGAGCCTGACGAAAGTAACGGTGACGAAGGGCTCGAAAAAGGTGAAAAAGCAGGAGAGCCTGATCAGAGGAGGGCTTTCCCAGAAGCAGACGATACAGAAAAAGAAAAAGAGAACGTGATCGATTCCCCAGAAGGAGGGGACAAGGCAGAACAGAACGAAACAGTTCAAACTTCTACAGAAAAGGTCGCAGGTCCAACAAATGGACATGGTGCAAAGAGGAGACTAAGTATATCACCAGTAAAACAAAGGACTGAAGAAAGTTTGAACGACGGAGGAAGGCCAAAAGTGAAAGAGAAAAGAAAGGAAGTGTCTGTTGTGGTACCATCCCCGAATGAAGAAAAAGACTTGACAAAAGAGGAAAGTACCAGCGAGGCAGAATCGAAAAGAGAAGCAAAATTGAAAAGGAAAAGGATACCAAACAGGAGATATTCCGGTCCAGAATGGGCATATGTAGTCAATGACGATTGGACTGACGAGTTTGTATCTCTAAGCATCGAGAACGAAGAAGAAGAGATACCAATAGAAAAGAAAAGTTTTATGGACTCTGTTGATTGAAAGGGTGATAAATGACATTGCCTGCTACAATATAAAGTGATACAACCAGCTGAGACATTGCTAAACCGGATGAGACATTTGCTAAACCGATAAAGACTGAGTTATTGCTGAATTGAGACAAATGCTGCTAACCGATAAGTGACTGGCCTCTTGAAGAAAACTGTGTGAAAATTGCGCTCGTTCAGCTTTGTAACTGAATTGCTAAATAGTTTCTTTATAGGTGCTTCTAGCTCTCTGATTCTATACAGATCATGACGCAAAATAGTAGAAAGAAATATTGTAAATATGTGTGTATAGGCTTGGTAATTGGATGTGTACTAATAATAATGGCAATTGTGCTTGGAATGCATGGAAAGGGTGAGAATGAGAAAATTGATGCTTCTACTTTTGCTCCTGTTACTGTCACTGAACTAACCGCATTGAAAAGGCTAGAATTGGATGAGAGACTCTTGCACGATAAGAAAGAACTTTCGTATAACGTTTTCTATTGCTTACTAACAGAATATGTTGAGACTATGGATGCGAAGGATTGTTATGTGTGTACACAGATACCGACATCAGTAAAGGAAGGGGTGACTTATCACCACATGCCTCTTACATATGGGATCACATGTAGTATAGTAATGTCTAGATTTTATGGTCAAACTAACATACAGTATTTTTACTCAAATTATGATGTTACCTTTGCTTATGTTCCTATAATAGCGCAGCTAAGCCAGATTGCTAAAGATTGGGATGCTAAAATAATGAGGGAATTTTTCGAGCCAATGCTACCTTTTGAAACGGCTCACGCTCATAGGGAAAATCTTACCTGCTCGCTCTCTGCAGTAGAAATAAGCTTTTTAGATCGCACAGATGATAGAAGAGCACAAATGAATGCGAAATTAGAAAAAGAGCTACATAAAAGGACTTCAGTAGATAATTATGATTTTGCCGCAATAAAGACACAAGGGAGAATAGCTTTAGATGCTTGGCATGTAGGGAAATTTTGTATATATCGAGGTGAATCTTATTATGACAATATTTTTGTAGGAGCGAGTGAGTGTAAACATACGTTTATCTTTAAGGCCAAATGGACATTCATGATGAACGGACTTGACCCTGTCATTCCAGGTGTATATTACATTTGTGGGTATAATGCCTATTATCGTCTTCCAAAGGGATGGTGGGGGAGATGTTATTTGGGTATAGTGTTCCCAAAGGTTTATCAACTGGATGACCTATTGATGATTCAAAAGACATCTGGATCCCATCGTATCCAGAAAAGAGAGACCGCAGCTGCTGTGGTAGGAGATATATTTGGAGCCATGATTCCTTCATTGGGAGTTGTGCTGAATTCCATCAAAATAAGAAAGTTGTCTACTATAGTGGATAACATGTTGACAAAGTTTTCAGGTGCTATAATCCTGATAGATGCTGAACTTGCAGCGGAAAGAGCTATGACGCTTCAAAATAGGCTTGCTTTAGACATTCTTTTAGCAAAGGATGGCGGCGTTTGCAAAATGCTTGGTGCACAACACTGTTGTACGTATATTCCCGACAATAGTGTGAAAATTAAAACTATGCTTGCTAATCTAACAAAAGAGAGTGCAGATTTGAAGGAATTGAAAGAACCAGGAGTGTGGGAGAAGGTTGGAAAAGGACTTGCTTCAGTGGGAAATTGGATTGGGGGAATTTGGAATGGAATCTTACTGAAAATAATACAGGGAATATTAATTGTACTGATTTGTATATTTGGAATTTGGGGAATAAAAAGGGGAATAATAATGATTATGGAAAGAATTAAAAGAAGAAAGGAAGAGAAAATAATGAAAAGAATGGCAGAAGAATACAAAGCGAAAACTAGGGGAATTAAAAGGAAAAGAGAACTGACAGAATTTTAATGGAATAAAATTTGTGGGCATGGTTTGGTGTGATGACAAGTAGTCATCAGAGGAGGGATTGATGAAGCAGAAAATGAAGGTTTTGATTTATTAGCGCTTAAACGTAGTGTTGAAATAATCATGTGTGACTTTAACCGAACTAATAAAGATTGTACGGGGACAAAATGTGCCCTTAGAGTAGTTTACCAACATTTATAAGCGTGCTTTATATAACGTGGAGTATTAGAATTGCACTAATCCGACATAATCATAAACGTGTGCTACGATTTGCTTGTTTGAAATGCTTTAGCTTAGCATAACTTTAGTGGAGGCTTTGGCCTAGTTGCCTGGTCTCACGGTTTAGATGCTCGTATTTTTCCAATATGCTATTAAACGTGTATTTTTGCTTGAAGCTGTACTTTCCCACTGAAATCGTTCACATGCTTATCTTAAAGTTTCGTGCCAGCTTGGCATTTTTTTTCTTTGCTCCAAGGTCGATCTGCAGGTGCGGACAATGGAAGCTCTGAAAGTGAGCTAATTGGTATAAAATGTTGCAACTTGCGTACCCATCTCCAAGGATAATGTATGCTTAAGTAAAAGCTTGAGAACTGTTGTTTTTGATTGGACAATTTGAAGCTAACCTATGAACCCTCCAATGGAAGACCCTACTGGATTTGAACTGTTGTCTATAAAAACCCAGGTGCACGAGAAGAAAGTAGCCATTACCAGCTCGATACCCGCCATTTTGCAGACTTCGTAGCTATTATGGCCCACTTTGCTGCGACGCCATTTTGAAAGAGACTTTGATGCTTTCTCTAATCGAGAGAAAGAGACTTTAAATGATTCTTGCCCTAGAGACTTTAACTTTGATCCCTTTGCATGAAGTAGTAGTTTTACTTTGCCGCCGTGAGGCAATTGCCCCGTCCACCCGTGCCCCTTTGCCCCGTCCCATGCTGATCGAAACGGTACCCATGCTGATCGAGAAACGGTACCTGTGAGACGAAGGCTTCCTTGTATGCTGATCGTAATTGGTAAATATGAAAGGAAATTGTACAATTGCATTGTGTTTCTTTTAGGTAACCAACTGCTGATTTTGATAAGAGCCCTAGTTAGGAGTTTTCTAAATTAATGTTACTAAATTGTTTTTGCATGAAGTCCCACATGCCGATGCTAATTTGAGGTTAGATGAGGATTCCTTTTGTTGCACGATGCAATTTGAGACCTTGTTATGCTGACTAAATGTATGCAATTAGTTCGTTACAGATTATCGTATTAGTGATTTGCATTGCTATTATCGAATGCCTTGTGATTCAAATGCTGCATAGATTGCACTTGTTTCGCCGCTATGGACAGCTATTAATGTTCATTTACGTTTATCATTTGGTGTTGAGACACATCTATATTGTGCTAGCTTTGTTAATATAGGGAAATAAATTCACTAACTTTGAATAAACTGGTGTGGTTATTCCTGACTGAAAGGTCAGGGTTCGCCGAAAATGTATTCTGGATTAATTGTCAAGTGTTATGTTGATCAGGGTATTGCTTATGTTCGTTATTGATTATTGATTTGATGCAATTGATCGATATAGAGTACGGAGAGTTCCACTTAGTCAAAAGATTCATCGGCCTAAAGAGCGTCCGAATACAGGTAAATTATTAGTACGGAACGCTCTATCACCACCTCCGCAATCAGCACCACCGTCACTTGCGGCACTCCCGACACACTTTGGTGGTAACTGTGTGAGGGCTGCAGAACTGCAATGGCCTCCAGCTCCAGGATGGCCCTCCCACTAGATATCTCAGAGGAGGAAATCGTTTCAGGAGAGGCCTCAGCAAATTGGGTGAAGTCGTAAATCTTTGGGGCAGATTTAAGAGCCCCTAGCGCCTCCTTGCACACCATTAGCATCTTTTTTTTAATGCTAATGTGGCCCAGCTGCCAAAATCGCAGCACCAAATTTACAAAGTGGCGCAATGCATGCATAGCACCACTTTGTAACCCTTTACACTACTTTATGCCTGCGCCAGGCATAATGTATGCAAAGGGGGCCTTCCCCCATTAGGGGGCCAACCAAATGGTGCAAAGAAATCCAAGAGATTTCTTTGTGTCATTTCTTTGGGCTCTTTTAACACCTGGTTAGAGTAAGTGTTAAAAGGAGGCACACCATTGTTTACAATGAGCCTCAATGGGCTTTGCAGGATTAGCGTCCAAATGTTTTACGCTAATCCTGCAAAGCTCCGAACTCGCAAAAAAAATGTTGACGCTAGTTCCCTAACTACCCCCATGGTGCACCTTATCTTAAATATGGCGCACACATGGTGGCGTTAGGGGGCGCTAAGGAACGCAAGAAAAGTGGCGCTGCACTAGGTGCAGAGCCACTTTTTTAAAATCAGACCTTTTATGTGCTTTCACCAGGACTAAACTTACTTGGTTTCGCCCTTACATGCGAGAATAAATAAAACTTCATCCATCCCTACCTATAATGCTGCCATCTGGGTAAGCACCTCTGGTCCCTCAGAATATCAGACACAAGCTGACATTATAATGCTAACTATAGAGCAGGGATCTAAGTCCAAGTGCTATAAGCAAAGCACAATGGATCCCTGACGCTGAGCACATGTCAGGACTCAGAGCATCTCTTTGCCAGTCGTTGTTGGAAGGGTGGAAGGCAGAGTAACAGCTAGTGCCCTAGGCAGCCCCTGAGGGATGGACAGTGTAAACATTGAACAACTCATGCATTCACTCTCCCATGGTTTCACATGACTGCTATTCCAAGCTCTGTGTACATTCTGCACAATTCAGAGAACAATATCCGCTTGTCGGAAATAACCTACTAAACCAGAAGCATTTCAGAAATGGTAGTTTATTTGTCCTGTCATTCACTGGCACAGCTCGCAAGGGCCAGGGCTAACTTATTACATGACATTACAAATCAACGGGGTAACCCGACAAGTCGAAGGACCTGAGTATACTGTGATACATGCAACAAAATCGTTCTACGAACCCAACGTAGGAAGTATACAAATCAACTAGCATACCATGAAATCAGGATTGTTTATTCTCTTATGTTCTTCTAGCTTTTCCTTTTTTTTTTTTTTTCAAAAGTACTTCTCTTGGGAACCCTGTTTAAACACAAAGGAGCAATCCTTGTCATGTATGTAGTGTAGAACATGTTTTTCATGGAGCTGCCTCTTGCATATGTTTTTTTCTTTATGTTTTCTCTCCTGTTGTTTTATGCTTGATTTATGGATTTATAATATGAAGCATACTGCCCTTGATCATGGTCTGGGCAGAGATACCATAAGGTATGCCTGAGCACTACAACCCAGAGAAAACTATTTTGTTTAGTGCTGGCTGAAACTGCTCTCGGTGAACACCTACATACCCTGTTATGTTATGTAGATGTGTATGGTGCAGCTTTGAGGGTATCCAGTCATCAGAGCAGGAACATAGATCTGGAGGTTGTCCTAGTTGAACATCCAGGTTTTCAGCTTCCTGCGGAAGTTGAGGAGTGGGGTGGCAGTCCTTATATATAAAAGGAGTTTGCTCCAGTTTTTGGCTAAGATGGAGAAAGCACAACCTCCTTGTGTTACATTGAAGTGGCCCCGCTTCCTCTGCTCTCAGGCACCGTGGTGACTGCAGGGGCCACAGTTCCACCCCTGATGTTTGTTTCCTTGTTTCTTACAGGCTGTGGGCCTTTTGCTCTGCCACAGTGTGCTCTTTCCATGCCATTTTGTCTATTGCTAGTTAGGGTCGAGCCTGCGTTGCATGCGCTCGCGCATGCGTATCGCTAGCGAGACGCTTTAGGGATTAGAAAAGGGCTCGGAGCCCTGTCGACGTCACATCAGTGTCTTTCATTGGCAAGTTGGCTTGCCTGTTAGAATATGCTTCTTTTCATTAGTGGAAGGCACGCATACGTCATGCCTTTTCCGGTGGTTAGCCCTCCTCGAGCGCAGCGACCAAGTACAGAAAACATGCGAGGCTCGCTGGGTTTGTGGACTACTTTTTCCTCTGTTTTAGCAGTGTGATCTCGCTGGGCAGAAGTCCAGCACTTCGCATACTATCGACCTTGTTACTCAGTTAATTGCACTTTTATTGATACCTTAGTTCGTGTGAACTGTAGCAGCGCGATTGTGCTGTTATTTTTTTTTTATGCAAGAAAAATCCGGTTGGGAGTTTACAACTGTGAACAGCTGTAACTCCGACAAATGCGAGACCCTAGTGCATTGCAAATGCTTGTTTTCATTTTGTTTTGCCACGGATGTCATGTTGTGTCAGTGGCTGTGGCCTGTGACCCGTCTAGCTGCCGCTCCTCATCTGTTTCTTGTCATCCTGCACTCTGCACAGGCCTCTCCTGCCCCTTTCAGCACACCACAGCCACCACATCTCTTCAGCTGTCCCCTGTGAAGCCACCAAAAAACCCCACCGGTTGTCTCTGACACTTCTGTAAACCACAGCTATGTTGTTTTGACAGAGAAGGGTAGTTTGTTTTCTATGGCCCTGTTCATTTTTCCACTTCATGTGTCCTCCAGCACCCAGAGCACTGTGCACAGGCTGTCCCTGCCCCTTCCTGCTGCTGCAGCTGCCTTGATGGTGGTCAGAGGTAGATTTTTGGTGGTACCCTCTAATTCAGAATCCCATCCTCCATCACCATAGCCTGCCATGTGCATCTAACTTATGCACCAGTCCTTCAGCTGCCTGTCGCCCCCCTCCATGCCTGCCTCACCGATGAGGGTGCAATCCAGGCTGTTCACTTCCGGCCATGTGTTCTCCTGACTTTCCGCCTATTTCTAATCCCATCTGGGGGCACTGTGACATTTGTGCCACAGAAATGCAGTGACATATTGTTTGGAGGCGGCCAGCATGACGCTGTTTATTAATGCACGTTAGGGATTTCTCACAGAATCCTGTTTGTATATTAAGAATTAAATTGCCCTGCCTGTGCGAGAGCCCAGCCGCAGCTCGCCTCTCACATTTTAACGATCAGACATCCTTCATAAAGCTTGGGGTCTACGAGGGAACCCCTTGCCTGGGGTGTCCGAGGCAGGTGAACACATCTTTAGTAGGACTTCGGATTGACCTCAGCTGGCATCTGCAGAAAGGTCACGGGGCGTCTGGAAATGCATCCATTGTGCATTATTTCTTGCACAAGAGGCGCACGCACAACTACCTTTGCACAAAGCGCTGTGCGTGCATGGGCGTGGTAAAGCGGCGTGATGCCTAAACATAAACATTTTAGGGGCTGACACAGGCAGTTTGGGGTTTTGGATGTTATTAGGACATGTCATAGGGGAGTTTTCCATGGTAGACTTTGAAGGAGCATGGAGATGTGGGTAATGTCCTGAATGCCTCTGTAAGGGCCAAATATTCCCAATCACATCAGTTACTTTCTGCTACTTTCACTGCCCTAAAAAGAAAAAAAAAAAAGAAAAAAAGTATGCCCTTTTTTTTAAGCCTAAGCAATGTTTTGTGCATCTTGAGTCAGGCAGCTGGTTATTGCCAAGGGTGAAGTGTTGCAGTCTCAAAAGAACTATGACCTGGAAGCCTAGGATTTAAGTAATACTCATTACGAGTAAGTAATATTGCTGCGTGAAAAAACTAATTATTATTACACAGCGGCTGGCGAACATTGTTTAAAAAATGACGGTATACATTTGATTAATAGAGAGTTTGTTCCACATCAATTGTGCAGCTTCATGCAGACTCTGACAGAGGACCAGATTTAGAGTTTGCAGGATGCAGGCTACCTACCAGAACACAGTGAATTACCATTCCACAGCTGAATGCCTACAGATGTCCATGAGATATGACTGGGATCTACAAATATAAGAAACCTTGACTCCATGGCCTAGGGTTGCAGGCTGGTGCTCCACTTCAAACTGCTGACAAAGTTGTCATGGTAACAACGAAAAAGTCAAAATATGTGTGTAATGTGACCAAACCTTTTGGCAGCGACAGCCACTGGGCCAAAACCCTAGTAGCCCTCAGATGAGCCAGGGCTTGATTACATAAAATAGGCGTAAATTACGACTGTTGTAAGTTTCGCATAGCTGGTAAATTACGCCAGTAGCGGGTATGTGTTATGCTTCCTTCTCAGCACTTATCAGTGTCATAAGCGGCTGTTTTAGCAGCACTGAACTGCTAATCCAAGCTGAAAGGAGTGATATACGCCACTTTAGCATCAAAACTTTTGACATATATTTAACTTTAGATTTTCGGTCTTCCTTCACTTAAAACTATGTTGAAACTATCTTCTTTAGCGGGTCTTTTCTTGCTTCTCCTCACTGTGATAACTGGGGTTATTTGTGCTGCTTCCGACTGTTTCTACTGCAGGTACTTCCGGAACTTCCAGGTGTAAATTGAGTGTGCATTTGTGTGGGAAATGCACTTATACTTGCTCAAGAGTAACATAAAAGGTTGCTGAGCGGGTGTATATTTGCGCCATTGAGATCAGTCTAACTGGGCAGTTAAATCTATTTCCATGGACGAAATCCAACTCGATTCCCAGGAGGAGGATTGTCAGAATTGTACCCTCGCAAATGAGATTTGGTCACACATAAATACTTCCTGTAAGAGAGATTTTCTCTGAGAGCAGGGCTAGTTTCAGGGCTGGGAATGCAGATGGGCACATCAGCAAGTTTTTGAATATCCACAAACAATTTCCAGGCTTTTCCGAAAGGCATGTGCACATTTACTCCTGATATAAATAGAATTAAATAAAAGTTCAGGCTGGGTAGAGATAGGAAACGTGGATTTTTCATGGAAAATAATAGGTTTCCCGTGTAGAATCAAAAAAGTTGACTTGCATTGTGGCACCACAATTCCACACACACAGGTGTTTACCTCTTACATTTGCGCACGTGGGAGCCATTTTACTTTATATTTACATGTGCATGCAGACACTGCTCAACTAAACTGCTTCTGGGTGGTGTGGAGCTGCCAGCCAGGGCAGGGGTTAAAGCTACGCTGATGTGACCTGGTTCAGAGAAGGAACACGGTGAAATATACAGCAACAGTGATTCTGTTGTTCAGAAATTATCAGAGCACTATATTCATGGATGTAACAATACTGTAGTAATAGATGTAGGAAGGTTTCACTTTTCGTACACCATGAATGTCCCATGGGATCCAGGCACAGGAGCAGAGTGTATTTTAGTGGGATGACAAGTAGAGGGGGCGGGGGCCCTTGTAAGGAGGTAGGGGGGCTGTTTTGATATGTTTGGAAGAGGCGAGGCCTGATGTTGCATCAGAGGCAGAGTGTTGTGGGTGTTGGAGCCCAGGTTGTTAGAGACAACATGGTGTGGCCTAGCATTTCTTCTGGTTATAGGTGTGACTACCTGTCCGGAGGTGGTGGGGTGGTTGGTGTTTTTGTTATTTTTCCTGGCCCGGTTGTTAATTTCTGAGTCACAATAAGCAATATGTGGCAGAACTTTCAGTGGGGATGTGCGATCTCATCAAGTTTCAAAATAAAGTTTTAAAGATGGTCGAACGCCACTGAGATGAAGCACTTCTCTCTAGAAGCCTTGTGGCACAAACAGAACTTACTTAAGTTACATTCTCAATACTGGTATTCTCAAAGGCCTGTACATCCACCCATAAAGTAACCTTCAATGTCACTTTAATTACATTAATGTCTCATTGCTATGCAAGCAGCTGGAATCAGCACTGAATGAATGCTGTGTGGAAAGACACCAATCAGCAAATAACTCTTCAATAACAGGGTTTTTTAAATTTCAAAGGGCCTTGGCAATGTGCCAGCATTCATGGTTCCCCATATACAAAATGTGAGCCCAAATATACTTAGGGAAAATCAAAATGGCGGCTGATAGATGTCGCTATGAAGAGTGTCCGATAAGCATTAGAAAAATATGACCATCTGCCACTCCTCAGCCGTTGTTGGAAATTGGGTTACTGGTTGAGGGTGGTAAAACTCTATTCAAGCAGCCACCCAAATCCTTGTCAGGGTGAAGTCACAAGCAAACCCCAAATTAACCTGTGCTTAACCCTCTGGTAGCCTGGCACAAAGCAGTCAGGCTTAACTGAGAGGCAATGTGTAAAGTATTTAAGCAGCAATTCAAACAGTAATAAAGTGAAAAACCAACACAAGAACAATCTCACACTGATTTAGAATAATAGATTCAAAGTTAATACATTATGTGAGACCAAAACAACAAACATCCCACCAGTACAACCGAAGATATGCAATTTTAAAGATTTAAGTGAAAATAGTTCCTAAGAGAACAAAGTGCCTACTTTGGTTATTCAGCCTTGCCAGACCCAGGAAAAAGTCACAAGTTTCAGGTCGACTGTAATGGAGCGTGGGACATTTACAGGGAACCAAATATGCCCACTGAAAGAGTTACCTTCAAAGAGTTCCGTTCCCTGTAGAAGGGGCAGTAGGAAGCAGGGAGAGTGTTGCGGATGGTGGTTGAAGTAGTTCGAAGAGCAAGCCGGGTGTCCACGCTGTAGCATGAAGATCCAGTCGGGTGTTGCAAATGGTTGTTGCTGGAGTTTCGCGTTGGTGTTCACAGCAAGGTTTTGATTTTGTAGTGCAAAGTGCAGATCTCTCATTGCTGAGCATTGCTGCTGGTCGCTGTGGAGCTAAGAGTTGTATTCACCAGACCTTCACAATGGCAAGTGGCACAGCTGGCAAGATCTTGGCACCAACTGGCCTGTTTGTGTTTGTGAAGAGCCTAAAACTTTGGGATTTCTCCATTTCTTGAAGGGGCACCTCTTGGGGGTCAGGAACTCAATCCAGCAGAGGCCAGCAGGGCTCAGGCAGGTCCAGTTGCAGGTTTAGGCAGCAGGTCAACTGGGAAGTTGCAGGAAGCCTCTGAAGCTATCATCTCACTGTAGTTCAAAACAAGAGATTGCTTCAGCCTGGTATGAAGGGTGCAGGTCCAGTCTTCCTTCTCAGCAAGCAGAGCAGCAGAGGAGCATGGCAGCAGAGTGGCAGTCCTTCTAGCAGCAAAGCAGCACAGCAGTTCTATAATATATATAGGTCCAGGAGTGTACTGAAGAGTGGGTCTAAGGGTCCTACTTTTATACCTGATGCCTTCTTGGAAGAAGTTTCTAGATAATTCGCTTTGAGTTCCTTGAAGTTTCCTGCCCCTTCCCCTGACTGCAAGCAGGCTGCATGAACAAGGCTGTGGTGACAGGTCCTTTGTGTGAAGACAGAGCACATCCTATGTAGTTGCAAGTGAGGATGAGCCCACCTCCAACCCTCCATCCTGCAAGTTGATGGGTCATCTAGACACACTGAATCCCTGAATTGTGTGGCTATCTTGGAGGAACAAATAAAATGCAAGTTCCAACCAGCAATCTTCCTTTCAGGCTGTCAAAAACAGTTAGGATTGGAGGGATTAACATATGCGCTCATGTTTCCTGACAGGTTAAAAGTAATCTACAACCAACACACCCTCTTCTTTAAAACACCATAATTTGTGGGGGATTGGCTGGAGCAACAGGTTGCTGATTCCCGAAGACCTGTATCGTCTTGGCTACCGACACCTAAAACTCAGTGCCCTCCTTGGAGGTGCCACCATGGGGTTGTTCCCCGGGTGTCGCTCGGAGCTGTTCCATCACCACAGCAGGCCCTGGAGGGCAAGAAGGATGCGCTCACCTTTGCGACCTCTATCAGAGACCAACGGCCACAACTTAACTCTTGCTCCTTGGTGGGCAATGCCTCTGACTCCGACTCCAGTGCCAGCATAGCTTTGTTTCCGTCAGTCACACCACAAATAACCAATGACATTGTTTGACACATGGGGTGGGTGTGACTCGATGCAGCAATGGCCATACACTCCACAGTGTTGGTTGAAGTGCTATCCTTTCCTCGTGTAGTTGGCCCTTACAGCGGTAACACTCCAAAGTATGACCCGCTAACGTCCCTAATAGTTGGCCTAGGAGCTGCTCTGCTACAATAATAGCCTCCTCTGCTGACTGGGGCTTCCCCATTCAGGACCATTATGGTTTTACACCCTTTGCTCTGGAATGCTTCCTTTTCAGTTCCGACCATCCAAAAATTTGCCATTAAATCCGTTTCAATATGGTACTCAATCACCTTCCGTTTAATAAATGTGGCCTTGAATGATTTAGAAGGCTTCCACGATGAGGAATGCTTTGCAGCAGTGTTTCCCTATTGGAAAGATAACTTTATTGTTTCAATCTGCAACATTTTTTAAACGGAAGGTGATTGAGTACCATACTGAAACAATTTGATGACAAAGTATTGGATATTTATGCACAGAGCCAAGGTGTGGTGTTGTATCATTTTTCAAACCAGAACTTAAAAACTACTATTACCCAGGTCACTTTTTGGCCTGATGAGACCTTGGTATTCTTTTTAGGGTTGAGATGTCGTTGACGATTCAAAAAGACAGACCCTACATTTTATGATTTAAATGAAGAAAAGTTATTGGATGGACAAATGCTTTGTGATGTTTAAAGAGGCTGTCTTTATGAAATGCACCAGAGATTGTAAAAAAAATACTAGCAATTCTTTGATTGTTCTTCCCTCTTATGTGGTGTCCTTTTGTCACTTGGGTGCACACTTTTTTCACTATTGTGTTTTGCCACTTTTTGTCACAAAAGAGATATTTTATGTCATGATGATGATTTATAATAATACAAAAATGTTGTGTCTTTATACAGTTTGGTCTGGTTGTAAGGGGTCTAACCAAGATGCTCACTACAGATTTCTGACTGTCTATATTCATACAGTTTGCTTGATTAAGTCAGCAGCAAGATTTTTTTGCCTAAATAGAAATTTGTTCTAAAGTGAGTTTCACATGAATGTGTGCTTCATTATAAATTGTACCCAGGTTCACGTGAACATTCTTGGTTGTTCTTGTTCTTGTTTTTGTTTGACATCTCTGTTTGAGCCACCTTTAGCTTGGTTGTATGTCCTAACCTAGACTCCACTATAGAGAGGCTGCACACACCGCTGTTCTGTTTCAGTGTTTTTATGGTTTTGGTCTAACAATCATTCTTTGCTGGACGTAATAGTGGGGAACAGTTTAAGTGTTGTCATTGACACTTGCCTGGTATATACAGGTTATTTGTATGCAATATGTGTAACGTGGATGTATGACGAATGTTTCCGTGTATCGTGCCAGATTTTGAGTATGGCTATAATGTCATAATATGAAACATCAAAGGTATGGGGTCCATTCAAAAGTGGCATAGAATCGTGACACATCTCAACTGTCGCAAAGCACATATTGTTTACTTGCAGGAAACACATCTCTCTGCTACTGAGGCTATTAAATTACATAAGAGATGGAGGTGACAGCTGTTTAACACACCATACTCAGCCTTTGCATGGGGAGCAGTGACCTGACTGCATGCAGGGGTACTCTTTGCAGTTTTAGACACCAGAGTTGATATAAATGGCTGCTATATCTTTGTTAAAGGCACCCTGGTTGGGAGGCAGGCAGTGTGTGGCAGCGTATATGCCCCTAATATGGAGCAGGATGTGTTCCTGGTGTCCTTATCCTCCATCTTAACTGACTGGGCGCAGTATCCCTGGGTGATGGGGGGACTTCAATGCAGTACTAAATGGTAATTTGGATCACTATCACCCCCCTCCTTGGTGCAGTCTCTGTCAGACAGGCCATATCCTTACAGTAATTGATAATTGGATGGTCACTCTCCGACGTCTGGCATAGTAGGAAAGCAGAAATGCCTGAGTACTCCTTCTATTTGCCCCGCATAAACTGGAGGCATGCCTTGATAGGTCCCTTTGCACTGCACTCCTACAAGTAAATGTCACTGACGCAGCGTATTTGGGTAGGAGGCTATCAGACCATAACCCCGTAGAACTCACCATATCGTGGGGCTTCCTCCAAATCCACATCCCTACTTGGTATATGCAATCCCAACTCTTGGAGCACATACGCCCACATTTATACTTTTTAGTGGCGCATTTGCGTCACTTTTTGATGCAAAAGCGGCACAAACTTACAAAATATAATTGTATTTTGTAAATTTGCGCCGCTTTTGTGTAAAAAAATGATGCAAATGCGGCGCTAAGAAAGTATAAATATGGGCCATAGTGTTTAAAGACACCGTAGCTACCACAATTAACACATACTTTGCAGAAAATATTAATACAGCCGCCTCACCGCTAGAGGAATGGGAAGTATTTAAAGTAGTAGTAAGAGGTATGTCCATCAATACTATTGTAGCTGCCTGAAGAACAGCCCTCAATGACCTTATTCGAATTGAAAATCATTTAGGCCTACTAGATCAGGCAGCAACAGTTACAAAAGGTGAGAATTAGTTATGCTGAGCTCCTTGAACACCATCCATTTATTGATTAAGCAGTTTAAACACAAAGAACACACACGGAGGGTGGTAAAGCCAGCACACTGCTTGCACAGCTGATCAGGCTGCTGCCACCACCTACTCCTATTCTATCTGTGCTCACATCCCAGAATAACCGCATACCAACCCAATTAGAAATTAACAGGGCATTTACAGACCTTTACACCAATTTTCATACCGCCCCCTCCCCCCCCTTCTGGCCCAGCTGCTATTTGATCATTCTTAGGTGGATTGCATTTGCCTAGTGTATCACCTGCTGACAGAGAGTCGCTGGAAGCTCCGTTCGCTCCAAGTGAAATGCGGCACACC
Source organism: Pleurodeles waltl (assembly GCF_031143425.1). Lineage (NCBI taxonomy): Eukaryota > Metazoa > Chordata > Amphibia > Caudata > Salamandridae > Pleurodeles > Pleurodeles waltl. The sequence goes on from NC_090438.1 coordinate 70,037,626, forward strand.
ATTGATGTTCTCATTCGTAATAAAACGCCGGGATCGATAGGATTACTAATTCAATTTTATGCACATTGGCAGCACGACTGGTGCCTCAGCTAGAACAGATTTGTAAACCATAGTTTGAAGCAGGCTCATTCCCATCCACTACGAATCAGGCTCAAGTCACTTCTAAGTTGAAGCCGAGCCGAGACCCAGAAGATATGTCTTCTTACAGACCCAAGTCCTTGCTAAATACCAAATATAACATGTTAAGCAAGGTGCTAGAGCAACGTCTGCTCCTTCTGCTTCCACACTTAATACATGAGGCCCAATGTGGGTTTGTCCCGTGCCGTAACACCTCACTTAACGTATGCTGCTTCTATCAGATCTTGGACGTTGCTCGAGGTCAGTATCTGATGGTCAGTTGTCTCTCCCTAGACCTACAACAAGCATTCATCATGCTTGGGTGGGATTTCATGTTTGTGGCTCTTGCACGGTTTAACATTCAATCTACCTATATGCAATGGGTTAAAATATTATGCACAAACCCCAACTTCCAGGCCAAGACGGGGTCACATATCGCCTTGCAATATCGAGTGTTCTGCGGCACCAGGCAAGGCTGCCTGATCTTGCCACTATTATTTGTTTTGGCATTGGTGCCCCTGGTGCAATGAATCAGACAATCTGCACTGGAATGGGGGATCCCACAGGGACCCATTACGCATGCTGTATACCAATGACGTGCTTATACATCTCCAATCTTCAAGCAGACCTGGCACCTGTGTCCGGGATGCTTCCTCGTTTGGCAGCTTGTCCGTCCTTCGGATTAATTATGGCACATCCTGTGCCTTTCCTTGCACAGATGCCACCATGCAGTTCACTCTTCCATTTGGGCCGGATGGTATACCGATGGCCCACCAAATGTTTTGTTACCTAGGCATACAGATACACCAAAAAACAGAGATTTGTTGGATGCTTACCTCATCAAATGCCTCAAACTGAATTCTGGGTCACCCTACCCCTGTCAGCTGTAGGACAGCAGACTCTAGCCAAGATGGTCATGCTGCCATGCCTGTTGTATCATTTTATCAATCTACCTGTGGTTATTCAGGTTATTAAACTCCTTAGTGATTGCCCTGATGTGAGGATGTGGGAGGCGCAAGATTGGCTTACCCAAGATGAAGCTGGCACTTGGCGATGGTGGTATGGGCGGCCTGGGCTTCAAGGGCTACTGCTTGGTGGAGCAACTGCAGTGGCTATCATATAGGATAGCAGGCCACCCTGACCGAAATTAGCTATGCTCTGCATTTGCTTAAACTAGGTAAATTACACTGTTCTCTTCCAAGGAATATGATCACCCTCGCCACAACCCCTTCTGCTCTGCAAATCTCTCACATATTGGAAGAATGCCCTATGTAACATTGACCCTCTCCCACAGTATGCCCAGAATATCCCTCAAAGGGGTCTACCCACCTTTCTAGGTGCACTAACAGCGAATAGATGGTTGCGCTGGGACCAGGTTGGGGTCACGGCGGTGGGAGCTCTCTTCACGGACCAAACTCTCATGACTCACCAGAACTCACTTAGACACATGGTATACAGGAGATGTTCTTTTTGACAGATGCTAGTATCCGTCGATATATCTGCGAACACTGGATGCTACTCAGCTCCGAACCTGCTACTTACAAATTTATTTGAGCAATAAATATTATAGGGGACGTTGGTTCTTAGTTAAATGGTTATATCAGGGTCTACGCTCGCACCTGCCTGTCTCCATGACCACCCTGTGCACCAAGTGGGAAGAGGGCCTCTCCCACGTTCTACATCACAAAGAATGGACCTTTATTACCGAATATCCCAGCAGGATTTCCCGCAACTCCCACTTTAAATGTATACAATTCTCAACACTACATGGCGTTTACCCCACACCACAAAAACTCCATTCCATGTTTCACACTCCATACTCCAGTTGCTCCTGTTGCCATGCACACAATTTGGATTTATTACATATGCTATGGGCCTGTCCCTCACTGTCTGCTCATTGGGCAGTCATTCAGGATACCTTGGCGGAAATGGCTGGGTCGGACCATTGGGGTACCACTTAACACTGTCTACTGGAGATATACCCTTGGCCTAAGAGCTCCAAGGTTATGGCACGTTTTGTCGATCTCACACTTTTATTGGTGAAACGCCTATTGACAAGACAGTGGAAGTCCCCCACAGCACCCCGAGGTTCTCAGTGGCATGAGGATGTGGTGCGATGGAGCACGGTGGAGAGTTGTGCCTTGCGTTGGGAACAATACCGTGGCCTGTGTAAACATCCCATCTCTATGGTGTGGGATGGTATTCTTCAGTCCTTTAAATCTCAGGAGGAGAGTACTGAGTAGACTCCTCTCTATTTCCCTGCATGCACCAATTAACCTGCTCTACATGTACAATGCCTGAGACTGCCCATTCCCTGTTGTTCTGTCTGTAAGCAATCACGAGCAACCCTCTGACGTTCTTGGCTGTACTGTGTTACACACCCCAGGTTTTGATACCTTTAGCATCATGCTATGACAGCCATACCACACTTGTTGAGTTATTGGATAGTATGAGTTCCACCCCCGCACAAATGCTTTTATTCAGCTATACAACACCCACATGGCACCGTGTTTTGATGACGGCTTTGGGGAGGGTTGGGGTATTTCATGTTAGGTTTGCATTATTGTTTATCGTCCATGTGGTAACATGGTTCTACTCTTCACTATTGGAGACTACCTTACTACCAACTGTTCTGCATTCCCTTACTCTAACTATGTTGACAAGCAATTTTTTGCCTTGTCAGATGCACATCTTATCATGACATGCATGCCTTGCTTGTTACTTAATAAAATGCAATAAAATTTGTGTTAAAAAAAGAAGTGGGCGGCACAATCAGTGCTGTATGCCCACTAGTAGCATTTAATTTATAGACCCTCGATATATGCAGTACATCTTACTAGGGACTTACAAGTACATTAAATGCGCTAATTGGGTGTAAGCCAATTTCACCATGTCGTAGGGAGAAAGCACAAGCATTTTAGTACTGGTTAGCGAGGTAAAGTGCACAGAGTCCTAAAAGCCAACAAAAAGCCTGTTGAGAAAACAGGAGGTGCTACAAATGGGGTCTCTAGTTGGCAGTCAGTTTACACCCTGTCCAAGTAGGGACCTTCACTCTAGTCAGGGTAAGGGAGTCACACTCTTAAGATAACCCCTGCTCACACTATGGTAGCTTAGCACAAGAGTCAGGCTTATCTCAGAGGTAATGCATTAAATATTTGTATCCACACAGTAACACAGTGAAAACAATACAATTGGACACCACGCCAGTTTAGAAAAATAGGCAATATTTATTCTAAGTAAAACAAGACCAAACAACACAGATCCAACATACGCAAGCAAAGATAATAATTGTTAAAGATTAAGGGCCTGATTCTGACCCTGGCGGCCGGTGACCGCCAGGGTCACCGGCCACGGGAGCACCGCCGACAGACCGGCGGTGCTCCGAAGGGCATTCTGTCAGAAAGGGTAAACCGGCGGTCACCCGCCGGTTTACCGCTGCCCTTCTGAATCCTCCATGGCGGCGGAGCGCGCTCCGCCGCCATGGGGATTCAGACACCCCCTACCGCCATCCTGTTCATGGCGGGAAACCCGCCATGAACAGGATGGCGGTAGGGGGTGCCGCGGGGCCCACGTAAGAGGGCCCCGCAAAATATTTCAGTGTCTGCTATGCAGACACTGAAATACGCGATGGGTGCCACTGCACCCGTCGCACCTTCCCACTACGCCGGCTCAATTCTGAGCCGGCGTCCTCGTGGGAAGGTTGATTTGCCCTGGGCTGGCGGCCGGCCTTTTGGCGGCCGCCCGCCAGCCCAGGGCAAATCTCAGAATCACCGCAGCGGTCTTTCGACCGCGGTGCGGTGTTCTGACGGGGTTACTTTGGCGGGCGGCCTCCGCCGCCCGCCAAAGTAAAAATGACCCCCTAAATCCCAATAAAGCACTTAGAAACAAAATAGCTCAAACTGGTGCTATCACTGTGTCCTGAAGGAGTCGTTCTTAACAGTCGGACGCCACTTGCGAGGGAGTGCGGAGCTGGTCATGGAGTCGCACGGACCCTAGGTATAGTACCATAGAAACGAGGCAGAGTCAAAGAGATGGCATGGAGTCGGGGAGGTGAGGTATCACTGGAGCTGGTGCGGCGTTGGTTCCGTACTGATGTGCAGGCGGTGAGGTGTCAGTTCATTACTGCTACGCGGTGGAGGTGAGGTGTTGGTTCTTTACAGAGGCAGCAGAGGTGAGGTGATGGTTCTTTATGATCCGGTGGGGTCGATGAGTCTAGGGGGTCCAGACGTGATGGGGTGACTTCGCGGGGTTGCGGTCTCACCACGTGGCCTCAGGCGCCCAGGCAGAGTCAGGTATCACCGATGTCGGTGATATGGCACTCGGGACTCACAATGTTGTGGGACTTCAGAGGCACTGTGGCATTGTCGGGCCTGTGGTTTCAGTCACAGTTGTCGCACTTCAGCTAGGAGCACAGGACTCTGGTGCAGGCAGCAGCGTGGACTCAGGCAGTGGCGCCAGTTCTAGAGTAATCCAGAATCAATGTGCCTGTTTCTTCTTGTTTTGTGCCAGAGCCCAGGAACTGGAGTGGGCACCTCTTGGCAATTCAGGGTCTTCAGCAAGAGAACCCAAGGGCTGGCAGGTGAAGTTGTTGATGTCCCCGAGACTTCTTAACAAGGGGCTAGCTCAGTCCAAGCCCTTGGAGAAACTTAACAAGCAGGATACACAGCAAAGTCCAGTCTTTGTCCTCCCCAAACCAGAAGCAGCAACTGCAGGCCAACCCACCAAAGCACACACAGCAAAGGGGCAGTACTCCTCCTCACCACTCTTCAGCTCTTCTCCTTGGCAGAGTCTCCTCTTAATGCAGAAGTGTTCTACAAGTCTAGGGTTTTGGGTCCAATACTTATTTCTGCCTTTAAACTAAGCAAACTTAATAGGAACGTATTTGTAGTGCACAAGACCCTGCCTTTCCTGCCCTGGTCCCAGAGGGGCTGGAGACTGCATTGTTTAAGGACAGACACAGCCCTATTCAGGTGCAAGTGTCAGCTCCTCCCACCACTCTAGCCCAGGAAGATCCATCAGGATATACAGAGCACACCTCAACTCCTTTTGTGTGACTGTCTAGAGTGATTTCACAACTAGGCCAACTGTCATTCTGGCCCAGATGTGTATTTCACAGCCAGGCTTAGGCAAAGAATAGTTAAGCCAGAAAATGCCCACTATCTAAAAGTGGCATTTTTCAAACACGCAATTTAAAAACTACCTTCACTAAAAGATCTATTTTTAAATTTTGAGTTCAGAGACCCCAATTTCACATCTCTATCTGTTCCCAATGGGAAATTACACTTAAGAGACATTTCAAGGCAGTCCCCATGTTAACCTATGCGAGAGATAGCCAGTCCAGATTTTCTCAAATCAAGGTTCAATCGTATTCTTCAAAGGATGATATAGCTTATTATTTAAATTTTAGCAGCCGCATCCAAATTGATAACCTACACGTGTTTCGTCCTGGAGTTTCCCAATGACTTCATCAGGGCTAAACATATATGTAGATGAGTCCTATATCATAAGTATTCCTTACAAGCGAATCCCAGAATAATTCCGTTAAGCAACTTATCTGCTGATATCAGTTATATCAATCCACCTTCCAATGAGTCAAAACGTGAAGCGCGAGTACGCGTGTGTATCGATGAAGTATCAAAACCTTCATACTTCAAGTCCAACGCCCTCAGAGGTCAACAAATATTGGAGGAGAGGACCTCCGTCATCCCCCATAGCAGTTCTCAAGAGCTGGCACAGCAGGAACTACATGTCCATTTTGTGGCTCAACAGGTCATGTTCATGCTCCAGTTTCTATTTGAGAACTAGGCTGAGGTCGGTGTCCAGATAATTTCCAGGTTTCTTGTTTTAGGTGTGATGTGCATTTCTAAAACATAAAATTCGTGCAGCAATATGAAGTTTGTTTGCTTGAGTGATTGTTGAGAACTTAGGATGAAAGTTCCAGTTTTAATTCCAGTCAGCGGGAGGCTATTTTGTCCTATTCAGGTTTTCATCCCTTAAGTATATATGAATTTTGTCTACGTAATAGGGGAAGTGGAGGGGATAGGTGGCTAAGAGGACCATGAGAGCTTTGAGACCGATATTGAATAGTAAGTGTTTCCGCTGGATCATTGTTGAGCCCATGAAGTCACTTGGCGATTAGGTAGGAAAGGTACCATCAACGCCTTACTCTGGCTGCACTTGGACAAGAAGGAAGTGCCGGGTTCAGTGCTGGATTGGGTTGTCAGGAGGTCCTGCACTGCCAGATGGGCGGGCTTTCAAGGGCCAGTGTGTGAGCTGTTTTTATAAACAATGAATAAAGCAGGGTTCAGGGTGCATGGGTCAGTGCTGGATTAGGTTGTCAGGCAGTACTGCATTGGCAGATGGGCCAACTTTCAAGGGCCAGTGTGTGGCCCGTTTTTATTGGTCCCGTGGGCTGTGATGGGACCAATCAAAACTGAAGAATACAAAAAGAGATGGATGTATTGCTTAAACTAATCTCAGACACTGGTTATTACTTGGGCCTCATTCCCAGTCTAATGGCTTGGCAGTTCAGGTCTTTCATCTTGGGCTATCTGGCAGTTTCAGACTCCCAGGCATGCCTGTCCACCACTGATAAAGTTAGGATAATCGTAACACGGAGAGGGGGCATAGGACAGTGCCTTAGAGCCCTTGGTTGTTGTAAATGCCATTCATGCATTGATTGGCTCACATCCATCATGCAATGATGATTGCAACTGTAAGTCAGGACATATGAGGTATTAACATTAGCCAACAGCCATTTCGTACCTGCAGCAGCCATTTGAGTGCACAGTGGGAGAGCTGCCCTCCTTTATTATGTTTTGATTTCCATTCCAGGGTGAGGCATCTATTCACTGCAGTGGAGGTGCTTTCATCGACCTTCCACAAATGACCTTCACCATCTTGTAATGCTAGCCAGGGTATTTAAAAACATAATTGCGGACTTGAAAGTAGAGGTGGGTGTAACTCGCATAATTCCGTGTAGCATAATCATGCAGAATTATCTAAGAATTAGGCAAGATTACTGAGAATTACGCAAGAAGAGTAATTCTGCGTTTAGCGCTATTTCTTAGCACAAAAATGCCCCCAGGCGTCCAAAATGGATGCAAGGTTGCATTTTGCACTGAGAAATAGTACTAAATGCAACAGAACATGAACAGTGAGTGCAAGCACTAAATGCACGCTTAGAGTAGGATTTTTCCTCAAATTATTTTGGTCATTTGGGTCTAATTTTTTAGCACAAAATGCACCCTCACGTCCAAAACTGATGCGAGGATGCATTTTGCGCTAAAAAATACTGCTAAACGCCGCAGCATACTATTAGGAAGCAGCCACTCTCACTCACTAAATGTGCTCTTACAATAGAGTTTTATCTCTCTTATTACGTGAGCAGTAATCGGTGATGTTCGGTAACTCTGCATCAAAGAGTAACGCAGAATTATCAAAATTACTCTGATTACTCTGACGTAATTCAAATTGATACCAGGCCTAGTATTAAGTAGGTTTTTCAAACAGCGTCAGCATCACACTTAGACTTACGTATGGCTAAAGCGTGCTGCTGCTCTGTCTTCTCTTCCCACCTCTTGTGACTCAATCTACCTATGTTCCCTTCTGCCCACTGTCTCTGAGTCAGCATCGGATTGTTGGCACCTTGGAGCACACATGGAGTCACAGTGTGACACAGTGCTCTGTCCAGAGCCCATTCTTGGATTAATAGCAAGTGGGCGTCAGTTTAGGAGGTCACCCTGGACTTCAGCTTTTCACAAGCGATCCCAGCCATCACCACATCTCACTGACACCTACCCTGGACTCTGGGCAGAAGCTCCAATGCACCATTCCCCAGTGCAGCCCAGGGTAACCCTTTTGTCTTCTAAGTTCCACCGAGATCCAACCCAGTCTACCTGTGGCCGATTCACCACCTTACCAAAGGAGTGGGCTCTGAGGCCTGTACAGTAAAATATGTGGAAATTCAGATGATTAGAAATTATAAAAGTATGTCTAACAAGGGTTCAGTGGGTATGTTTGTTTCACTTATTATTAAAGCTTCATTGTCAAGAAGCCCCATAATTCTGCATTAATTATGGCAGAGGGACAGCTATGAGCCACCTCGGGGGTTTGTAGTGATTTTATTGAACGTGTATGGGAGATAAAGGGTTTTTAATCTCTTATAAGTTGTATTGAGTGGTGTCCCTAACCCTTTTCATTGTGTTGATCAGCAGACCGTACACTTCAGCATAAGATGCTTTTTTGGTTAACTGCTAGTGCTGCACGAACCATAATGACACATTTCTTGGAATTTGTTAAATAAGCTGCTCAGAAAGAAACACTGGAAACCTGATGAAACAAACAAAAACATTGGTGTTGTTTTCATAGATTCAAAAGAATGCCTTCACCTCGGGCAGCCTTGAAAAATGAAACACTCATGAAAGAGAAAGCACAACACAACATTTTTACTAGTAATGTGCTAGTATAAGGCATGTGGAAGTGGCTGTGTCAGTGACAATGTGCATGTCTGCTATTTGCATGCCCTCAATGCATCTGCAAAATAGTTTTATTTGTGGTGTATGGTGCTTAATGAGAACCTTTGGTCTGAATACTAAGGCCCTGATTTATACTTTTTGGTGCAAAACTGCACTAACTCGGTTTTGCACCAAAAAGTTTAGCACCGGCTTGCACCATTTCTGTGCACCAGCCGGGCACCATATTTATGGAATGGTGCAAGCCGGTGCAAAGGGTAGGCTAGCATAAAAAAAAAAAATGACATTAGTCGAGTGGGGCTGGTGGTATGGAAGAAGGGGGTTTTGCACCAAAAAATGACATTAAGCAGGTTAGAGTAAAAAAAATGACTCTAACCTGCCTAGAGTAATTTTTTTACGCAAAACCATCCATACCACATGACTCCTGTCTTAGAAAAGACAGTAGTCATGCCCACCACCCCAATGGCCAGCACAGGGGACCAGGGTCCCCTGGGCATGGCCATTGCACCCAGTGCCATGTGGGGGGCCCATTTCAGGGGCTCCCAATGGCACTTAAAAATATACTTACCTGTACTTACCTACACTTACCTGGGATGGGGTCCCCCATCCTCCGCTGTCCCTCTTGTGAGGGTGGGGGTGTCCCTGGGGCATGGGAAGGTCACCAGTAGGCTTATCCCATGGTGTTCCACCATGGAAATAGGCTCACAGATCCCCTAACGCCTGCCCTGACCCAGGCGTTACAAAATGTTGCAAAGCAAGCTTTGCACCATTTTTTGACCCCTCCTCCCTCCCGTGCGTGATTTTAGCACGAGGGATAAATATAACGCTTAGGCCATTAACTCATTGACGCAAAGAAGGTTTCCCTCTCCAAAAAATGACTTTAACTCCATAAATTTGGCGCTAGATGGGTCCAGCGCCAAAGTATAAATATGGAGTTTGTTTTGCACCGAATTTGTGTAAAAAAAAAGACGCAAATTCGGCACAAAACTAGTATAAATATGCCTTTAGATTCAAAACCAGGTTAGTCACAGCTGTGATATAACAACAGTTAAAAAAAATTACTGTGATGTCACAAGGCAAATGTCTCCTCGGTGTCCTCCTGCAATTTCTGGGTCTCCAAGATCAGAGTGAAGTGGCAAAGGGGCAGGTAAGACTCCCAGCTGCCCTCTGCTGATCCCACAGACCTCCACACAACAGAGGGAGGTGGAAGAACACAGGTGACTTTCATTGCCACAGACCTTCCACCCTGTCAGCCCTGTTATTTCCAGACCCACGCTGACAGGGACTTCCCCTCCACACTGACACATATCTGGGAGATATGATGCTGTCAGTGCCTCCTTCAGATGGGGCGGTCTGGAGGTGACACAGAGGGTGATGGAAGTGGTCACACCACTCCAGCAGCCTCATATGTACTTCCCTATTTCAGAGACTTTTAAGACATGGACAAAGTGGGCTCTGGCCCAGGGCCCCAACCTTTCATGGGGGCCACAGATAGATCCAGCTCTGTACTGTAGAGAGCCTTGCCCTGATGACCACGAATAATTCTTTAACAGATCGTTTTAAATACTTTTTCCCTTTAATTTATTTTTAATGTGAGTGATGTGTATGAGTCGATTACAGACATTTGGAGTGAAATGATATTTATGTTTTATGCAACATCCATAAAAAGAGTTTCTTTCAGGTCACACCAAGACCTCACATATGAGAATTGGGAGGGGGGCTCATAGAGACTGTTTTCGGTAATATTTGTGAGCTTCTGCTGTGTTACAATATTGAAACCACGTCACACCACCTGATTATTGGGACTTTAGAAGTTGGAGACGTGTGCCTGTGCTTTGCCAGTGCCTTTGCCAAAGAAGACATTAAGGAGATGAAACTGGATCATAAATTCAAAGCTGTTCCGAACAGGGCCCCCCAAAATACATTTGGCCCCAGGCCCCTAAGGTCCTTAAGATGTCCCGGCCCTATTTTTCGCAAAACATGCCATGATTTTGAGGAAACAATGTCGTTTAGAATCACAATCATTCCTCATATTCATAATCCGTCCGGTATAGCCCTAAAAATGACGTCTTTTCCAACTAGAAACATAATCCCCCTTTCAGTATTGGAAGGTGGGATGGCTTCCATAGAGTTGTGGGCCTACTTCTTAAAACTGTCAGCTCTGAGCTGGAGGTTCAAATGGAAAAGAGCTGGTGGAGAGAAGGAGAAAGGGGGCATATATAAAGAAATTTAGGTGTGCACCTGCTTAGAAGACCAGAAGGACAAGAGGGTACCTGGAAGAGACTTGGGGGCAGATTTGAGAAACGTGGCGCTGCACCAGTGCACTTTTAACTTTTCTTGTGCCCCTTAGCACCCCCCTACCACCACCATGTGTGTGCCGTATTTAAAATACGGCACACCATTGCTCATGGTAGGGGCAATAGCATCAAAACCTTTGACGCTATTGATGTACTGTTCAGGGTTAGCGCCTTTTGGTACATAAGGCCCCATTGTAACCAAAGGTGTGCCCCTTTAAATGCCTGATCTGAGCAGGCGTCAAAAATTACAGAAAAAAATGGAGCAAAGAAATCCTTTAGATTTCTTTGCACCATTTTTTTCGGCTCCCCCTCCATACATTATGCCTGGCGCAGGCATAATGTAGTGCAAGGGGTTACAAAGTGGCGCAATGCATGCATTGCGCCACTGTAAATCTGATGCAGCGATTTTAGCCTTGTTGGGCCACATTAGCGTAAAAACAAATGGCGCTAATGTGGCGCAAGGAGGGGCCAGGCCCTCTTAAATCAGGGCGTCGATATGTAGAAGGGTGGTTGGTGGGTGCCGAAGAGAAATAAGGGATACTGGAGCGCACGGGTCAGACATATGAAAGGAAAGACAAGAGAAAAGGGATGCTCTTGGTGGTGATCAAACAGATGAAGGGAGAGAGAACTGAAAATGTGAAGTGACAAGCCTGAAATAAGAATTTGACATGTCAGAAGAAGTTATGGAGTGTAGAACTTACAGGAATTGTGGGAAGTTCCCTTGCCTGGAAACAGAAAGAATGTCCTTGAATTAGGCAGGAGGGAGGATGAGCATGCAGCCTGACCTGGAAAGATCAAACACACAGGAATGGGGAAGTTGGAGATTACACATGCTGAACACTAGAGGAGTTTGATTTTAGGTATGTGAATAGTAGGGACAAATTAGTCGAAAAGAAAATGAATATTGTGGAGTTAATTAAAACCTTCACAATGCATCATCCCAATGCATAGCATAGCTAAAATATTCACAATCATTCATCATTGTACTCAATGTACAAATTATAAATATAAGTATAGTTTATAAAATTGTCGACTACTTTTTAGTTCTACAAATTAAATATCTGAAATTAAACAAAATCTGATACCTTTTAAAAAACATCATCTCACACAGGCAAGCCTTCACTACTGTGTCAAACAATTTTAAACACACAGTTTCTCAGTTATTTCTCAGAGTTAGTCTTTCATTTTTAGACAGCGCATCTCGGAAACTGAGGCAAACCTTGCTCACAGATTCAGAGCTATTCTATATGAAAAAAAGCACGAACTCAGAGAAAGGTGGGTTAAATAAATTCCCTTTACGGGGCTTTAGCATTGGTGGTGCCATGTGTGACAGTCTTGGTTAGCACCCCCCCCCCCATGACCACCTTCTCCACTACTTCCCTACAACAGTGTCCCTCATCGCTTCTCAGCCCCTCTCTCACATCTATTCCATCTGTTTCAAAGTGCTACTCAGACCAGTGGAGAGTGTCAGACCAGCTTACATCACACACATTACACAGAGACAATGAATGTTACAAGTGTGTAAATCAGTCTATAGGAAATGTCACCTACAACAATGAGCACTATAAGGTGTAGGAGTCACATGTCATTCATACTGGTAGGCACTATATGTTACAAGTGCTTGGTCTGGAGAAGCACAAACTCAGCACTTAAAACATCACACAATGATTGTGGTTGGCTTTACTAATAAGAATGTATTTCTAACCAAACAAACCCTTTTAATCAACATTAGAATAATAAAAGACTCGGGGAAAACATAATGTTCTACCTTGAGCCTTGCAGTTTGCATGCAGCTTTTGGATGATAATTCATAGGTCACTGTGCTATATTACGATTGTAACGTATTGACTGTGAGCAACAAAAGGATCACTGTGGCAAAAGCAGTAACCCACTGGGCTATCTACATAATATACAATTCTGTTCTGTGATCTGCAGGGTGCACGTTCTTTGCATCAGGGATTCTATTCCTCTGCACTACTCTATGGTGGGTCAAAATTGGTCAAGACAAAACTTTTATCTATCCCCAGCAGGAACATTGAATTAACCACTAGCGTTATCTCGACATTTTTTTTTTGCCTGAAAATTATATATTTGTTTATTCATTTTGCTTTTTAACACTGTAAAATTAACTAAAACATACAAACCACTTATCCTCTCACATCACAGGAAATATCCATACGTAAAAAATAAAGTATCTCTTTTACACTCCCAAGATGTTTCCAGTTTAGACAGAAATAATTAATGGTGCCATATATTTTTGTCTATAATTTAATACTGTACAATTAATGATCTATGTGGAATGTTAAGCACGCAAAGGTGATAGGAGGAATGCTTGCAATAAGTCTAACAACTGGCAGTCACTCAGGGTAGCAATTCAACCCATCATTCTTTTGCACATCTCCTGCCCCCTCACTTTGGACCCAACCATAAGGTAATCGGCCTTGGTCCTGCTCCAGTACGAACAGTCCAGCCCAACTGCCAAGCCAGATCCCCTGTGAACTGGAAAACAAGCAAACTTGAGGTGGCATGGTGTGCTAAATGGACTGCAATTAATTTAAGTACTCCACCTATCACTTTTTGTTTTCCTCTATGAAATGTTAGCATACAGATTCCTGATAATTTGAATTGACTGTGTATGCCCTGTTTCAGCTCCAATATGTCTGGCTTACTAAAATATATTTCTCAAATGTGCACCATATTAAAGGAGTGCATTGATAGTATGATAATCCATATATTCACTGGAAAAAAACCAAGTCATTCAAACCCCGCCATGCAATGCACACTGATGACATTCCAACACAAGTTAAGAACGTATACTGCCTGACACTAACCACCAATTTTACTATTTGTGGAAGGTGACCTTCACTGTGAGTACGGAGAAACTGAACATCATCCCATATCTGCTTGAAATGATGTATAATCCACTGGCTGAATTTTCTTCACAATGCCAGCCCAGTTCAATCCCTCTGTTTAATTCATTGTTTAATTTGGTCCATATGCAGAATCATTTTCTGATCCCTCTAAACTGTTAATCAGACCCTATGTTGTTGGCCACCACACAATTGGGTCAATATTTATGGTGTACATTATTTGTACTTTGGCCCATATCCACCCATCCAGATATATGATAGAATTATCCATTAGTATTAGATTCTGGTAGGGAATTAGGGGCATATTTATACTCCGTTTGCACCGAATTTGCGTTTTTTTTTTCGACGCAAATTCGACGCAAAACTAACTCCATATTTATACTTTGGCGTTAGACGCGTCTAGCGCCAAAGTTCATGGAGTCAGCGTCATTTTTTTGCGTGAACACTTTCCTTGCGTTAATGATATGCAAGGTAGGCGTTCCCGTCTTAAAAAATTACTCCGATGCATATGCGTCGTATTTATACTCCCGGGCAAAAATGACGCCCGGGAGTGGGCGGGTCTAAAAAACCCGCATTAGCGCCGGATTTTAGCGCCTGGGTCAGGGCAGGCGTTAAGGGACCTGTGGGCTCAGAATGAGCCCAGAGGTGCCCTCCCCTGCCCCCCGGGACACCCCCTGCCACCCTTGCCCACCCCAGGAGGACACCCAAGGATGGAGGGACCCACCACAGGGACATTAAGGTAAGTCCAGGTAAGTATTTTTTTTAAAAAAAAATTGTGGCATAGGGGGGCCTGATTTGTGCCCCCCTACATGCCACTATGCCCAATGACCATGCCCAGGGGACAGAAGTCCCCTGGGCATGGCCATTGGGCAAGGGGGCATGACTCCTGTCTTTGCTAAGACAGGAGTCATTTCAATGGGGGATGGGCGTCGTAAAAAAATGGCGCAAATCGGGTTGTGGCGATTTTTTTTGCCTCAGCCTGACTTGCACCATTTGTGGACGCCCATACGCCATTTTCCCCCTACGCCGGCGCTGGCTGGTGTACGTCGTTTTTTTCAACGCACACCAGACAGCGCCGGCGGCTAACGCCGGCTAACGTCATTGAATAAATACGGCGCCCGCATGGTGCTTCAGAATGGCGTTAGCCGGCGCAAATTTTTTGGGCGCAAAACTGCGTTAGCGCAGTTTTGCGTCAAAAAGTATAAATATGGCCCTAGATGTATAACCTGGGCAACATCCAAGCACATTTTCTAAGATTTGATTACGTCACGCTTGTAAAAATGATTACAGGTCATTTTAGCATTGGCACATCAACTGCATCAGATAATTTAAAAGTCAAGGGTTAATCACTCTACTACCAACTTACTGTTGTATCTAGGACAAGGTGGTAGTTTATCACCAACATGGCTATCTTAATGTCCTTCATTTACTTCATCATATAAAGTTAGGATTGTACTACACATTTGTCAGGTCTTTCTGTGTCAAACAAGTCTACTAGAGTATGGGATGGGCCCTCCGTGAAAGAAAGAACCCCATTTTCTAGGTGAGGAAATTTTCATCATGCTTACAGCAAGTTCTGTGGAGCTCCACGTCACTCCAATTATTTTCAATATCAGTGAGACCCACTCATCATCATTATCCCTTCCTCTAGCACAAAAAGGTCATCTACAAAATCCAGAGATATGCTCCTATGAGAAAATTACAGGAAAAATCAGAAGATACAGTTGTGCTGAACTTTGAAACAAAAACGCTAGGAGAGTTTAGAGTCCAGGGACCATTTCAAGTGATTTTATGTAAATTGGATGTCCATCCGATAGGCATGCTTGAATTACTGGGCGAAGGATGTAAAGTGCTTGGAGATGCTTTTACATAGGGTATTATGTAAATGATGTATCAATTCATTCAATATCAGTACATCTTTTCCACAACATAGTGCCAAACTGGAAGCCACTGGCTTTGTAGCAGTTTTAGACTTCTAAGACATTCCTCAAGAAGAGGAAGAACTGAACTGCACACACGTGCCACTTTGCTCCCCTGGATTGAACTTGTTTTGAATGTTGGCAAAGTGAATGTGTACATCACCCCTCATGTTCTGCCTGATGTTCATACTCTACCTGCTTGTTGTTTCATCCCCAAGTGCCAAGGTGCGTTTATGGTCTGGCAGCTGTGATATCAAGGAAGACTAGAGGCACCGGACACAAGCAGTGGTAGACATGTCTGTCACCCGGGAGCCTGATCAATCAAAGTTTGCAGTTTACAGGAAATGTTAAAGTAAGATTTGACTGAGGAGGCCTGTCTGATTTTATTGAGCCTGGATTCCCACTAGGCCTTCTACACTACAGATTGGTAATAATGTACATACAAGGTATGAACTACTGTCTCAGGAACAGAGCAAGTCACTGGATCAATCCAGAAAGGACTGAATCTGCAGATTCTGAAGAAGTATCTTATTCAACTCGGTGAAAATCAATGTCTCAAAAAACCCATTTGCTGTGGACTCTCACACCCGCAGTCAGACTCAATGGAGGTCTATTTGGCTTCTACACAGTCACTATTTGCTAAACTGGTGGGAAGTGTAGAAATTTGACAATAGAAGACCATATTGCAAGACGGCAGCTGTTTATTTGCCTTTGAAGCTTCAGCCACCAGAGGGTCAGCTCACTTGGAAAAAAAGACACAATGGCAGCAGTTGCATTATTCCGTAACAGCATAGTTGTGCTGGCACCACCATATGTGTAACCACAGGACGGTGTCCATTAATTGTAGGAGTCCTCCCAGCAGATCAGGAACATCCGAGGAAGAACCCCATTCCATGTGGGTGGTTTTTGTCAGTGATGATACAACTAAAAATGGAGGTGAACTGTCCCCATAAATGGGGAGGCCAGTCCCCATAAATGGGGGGACCAGTCCACTATAGTCTGATCCTATTTTTGGTGGCATCAACATCACCAGACGACAATGGAATGTCAGCTACTAGATCCAGCATCCTTTCACTACCCTCTATAGGGGGCAGTGACATGCAGGTGAGGTGGAAGAGATTTTTTATTATGTCCAGGCTTAATTTCTGTCATTTTTGCATCATGATTTTATACATGAAATACCACTCTTACGCCACGTGACATAAAAAGTGTACCTTGGGTAAAAAATCTTGTTGTGGGAGCACCAGAACAAGGTGAACGGACAGAGCTTGAGGAGCGTTTGTTCCTGACAATTGTGTTTTTTTTGCGCTATTTTTCAACACGAAGTGCATACTTGCATCAAGTTTGGACGAGGACGCACTTTGTGCCACAAAAAAAAAATTGCCCAAAATGAGAGATTTGTGGTTTTTGTAATTTTTCTGCAAAATGTTCATAAATACTCAAAAGAAAATTGCAAGACTTTCCACACTCTACATTTTATAGTGAAAGAACTATTACAGTCATGCACAAATGTCATTAAGACCGCAAATATTTACTAGCGGTTTACTCAGATTGAAACCTTTAGACCTATTTTTCTCCAGATTCCATCCCCTCTATCATTTTGTTTTCAACTTTTGGTGGTTGCAAACCTATTTATTTTGTTTTTATGATATGATTGAGTTTGTATTCTTTATTCATGAAGCTGTAGTGATTATTTCAGTTGTGCAGCACTGAATACGTACCTCAGAGGAAGCCTTCAGCTTCACCCAAGCTTCCTGAGGGAGAGTCTAAGATATTTTAAGGATTTTTTTGTTTTGTCCTTGCGATATCCCCGTGGCAAGGCTATCTTCAGAGACTGGTCCTAGATCAAGAGTGGCACCACCACTGACATCCCTGCTCTTCAAGAAGACATGCCTCTGTGGAACTTCCTTCGAGTTTGAGTGGTAAACTCTGGACCTCACTTCTCCCAGATACAGAATCATCTGAGATTGCCTGGGTGCAAGAAGGCAGTAAAGTCCTGGATGTCCTCCAACAGCTGCTTCCTAACATATGACTACAATGCAGCACCAACCCCTACTCCACTCCGACAAAGTAACGCAACCACTCAGAGGTGGTGGGTAGGAGCATACACAAATGTATCACTCCTCTTCACTTCACCATATGCCTAAACACGGGTGTAGGACCCCCCAATGAAATAAGGCCACCCTCTGGCCACAACACCAACACACCTACTGCAAAGGATGTACTATAAACCCAGTCTGCCTTCAAATAGAAGACTAGCACGTATTGGAATAGGCGACTCCGCCTGACACACTGCATCCCTCTAATCCACATTTAGGCACAGCTACATGTACAATCCCTCACAACAAGAGCATCACTTCAGTCCTTGGGCAAAACAAATACATCGTTTCTACATGGACCACACTACAAATACAGACTAGTGCAACCAAGCATTTTCAACAGAGTAGGGTGCTACCAAGTGTGGTATCTGGCCTTGGAAAGGGCGCAGGGCTATACAACTGTGACTGCAGTACAACGTGTAGGTGTTTTGGCCTCATTCGTCCTCCACAGTCTGGCAGGGGGATTGTTAATTATTGTGCTCAGATAATAAATATATTTTATCATGCTTTCCTGGGTGCCCATAGGAAGCACTTACTTATAATGGAACTTCGGTCAAGGATCCCCAGTTCAAAGCGTGCTCTAGTTGTGCTGCTACTAACAGAATAACAGCTGAATATGGGGGGGGGAGCAGCGTACACCCTTCCTGCAACCAGAGGGGTGCGAAGTAAAAATGTGCCACTTACTAAGGGGTCCCTAAATGTTCACTTAGTATGGTAACCACAGATATACACATCTATCCTAGGCCAAGTGTGGGACACCATGAAGTGCGCGAGATATCCTGCATCAAGGGATTGGGGGGGCTATGTTACCCAGCATGCAATGTTTGCAGCACATACATACCTCATTCTCACACAAGTGGCTGTTTACTGGAGGTGGAATGGAAAAAGGAGAGGCAATGAACCCCAGAAAGTGAGAGAATGCCTCAAGGTTACCTCCATGGCAGGCCACCTTACGAGTTTAGGAGGTAATCTTGCACCCTATAAATAGCGACTCTGCCAGGTGTGGTATTTCCCAGGTGCTTTATAACCTCTACATTCCATATCCCACACATTGGAATGAGTGTCAAAAAGCAGCATAGTTCCCTCTGTTTTAAGCTGCAAAACTCGACACTTGAGGTATATATCTGTCTCAATTCTGCCAGATTTAACCTGGTGGGAAGTGTGGTTTTACCACACACGTTGTAATCTCAGTTTGAATGAGGGACTGAGGAATAACTCATCAGTATTTCCACACCCCTAAAATAACCAGTACTGCAGGCAACAGTAATTTTCGGGATGCAAGAATACCACACGATTCTGAACATTTCCATGAGGGTCCTCTGAGAAATGGGGAGTTACTGCAGGAAACTCTGCTAATTCTTATGGTAGGTGCGCCCCCTGAATAGCAAGTCCACAGTACTGATGGGAAACAATTTCAAGGACAGACTATCGGAAAAACAGTATTGACAGTAAATTTATGTGGATTTGGTGCAAGGCAACGCAGCAAGTTACCTTGAAAGTGAAAGAGCAGGAATATCCCGTATCTATGGCATACGGCGCATTCCTTTCCTTTCCCCTGCGCTAGTGCCGTTGCAGCAGCCTAGCGTCAATGCAGGCACTATTGCACCATGGCTCAAGGGTGTCTGTGCTGCAGGCAGGATTGCTTTGGTGCAAGAAGGAGCACCTTCCTACTCAAACCTTACAGCACAAGAACAATCCTGGGAGGCCCTTTCCTCTCTCTCTGTGTAGTTTAAAATGCTGCACACTTGGAAAGAGGAAGAAACGAAGAGAAATAGAGATGTTTCTTCTTGTTGCGTCTCGTCTGGGACGTGTAAGATTTTGGCGCATCCCCAGGTTTGCAGGCTCTTGTAAATGTGAGGATGCATCAAAATCCATGGATGTTGAGTGGGAAAACCTACCACAACACCAGTGGAACACCTCCCTTGATTTGCACTGCCTTGCTTCACCCAATATCAATGGGGCCAGTCAAAGCCACGCAAAGTGGCTTTGCGTGGCGTCAAGGATATGGTTGAGAGGTTTGTGCTGCTGCTGCAGCGTAAGCCTCTCATATATTTGCCCCTAAGCCTAGATTTTCTGCACCAAAGTCCACCTGTATGTACCAACGCAAGACATATATCTTCAATGTACGTTTGTGTGGAGTTAGGAATTGAAAATCTGTACTTCCCTATGTGCCTCTACCTTTTTATATTTTTGTCCCATGATATTGTTGGTGTCAATGTTTACTAATACCATCTCATAGCAGTGTTTCTTCATCTGCGAGAAACAGGAGCGGACTGGCATACTTTTACACATCCAAGAAGATGTTCTGAGGTGGTTTGGACCAGTGCTTAATTTGTGCTTGTTGTTTCCGGTGCAGAGCACCAACACTTTTCCAGGGCCAGCGCTTATTCTTCTGCCCCAAGCATTTGCTGCGAGCAAAAGACAGATATGGAAAGACTGATAGCGCGTCAGAACCTTGATAAGTGTACTTACAAGGAGACGCGCCTAGGCCGACGAACCTTTTGACCACGTTCAGAGACTTCCCAGAACGAGATAACTTTTTGGCATCACAATCAATATGACAATAACCCAATCAATATTCTTAGTAACTAATCGTCAAGATAATCAATAACATTTAATAGGAATCAATAAATGTAAACACCATGACCTTTCGGCCATGAATAACCACACAAATCTAGTTAAGTGTTAGGATATTTATTGCCTATTGATTACAATCTAATAGTCATCTCCGTTAATCTCATTAGCAATTCAATCTCATTAGTGACTCTTCAAACTTTGTAATTAGAACACACTTAACCAACACATAGAGAACATATGTTCAGCATTAACATATCATTAGTAAAAACTGCTTAGCAAAGTCTCAGTTATGCAAGATTCAATAAAGCAAGAATTCAGTCATTTGTCTATTTGCGTCAGATATTAGTGAACACCTTAACTAACCTCGAGTTTGCATTAGCATGTTGGGCTTCATGCAAAACAATTTAGCAAACACAATTTTGGAAAACATCTAACTATGGCCTCTATCAAAGAGCAGTTGGTACCTAGAAAGAAAAGGCAAACAGACAATTACAATTTTCATCAGATAGTTACCCCTCCAACGAATCAGCAAACAGCGTCAGTATTCGTCCTCAGGACATCAGTCGATTCGCCATCAGCAAGAACAGGACAAGGCAGGTCTCCGTATGCCATAGCTAAGAATATGCTCTTCCCTCATAAGGAGGAGAAGTAAGTATCAGTAAGGACTTAGATAGGATGGTTTAAAGCATCAGGAAGAATAAACAGCAAGGTCTCAAAGAGTAATGGCAAAGTATGGCTCAGTGGAATGGCAAGGAACAATGAAGAATGGGCGATTTCTCCTCGGGTCATGCGGTTATATCAAAACTGTCAAACTAGCCCTTCATTCCCTATAGGATCATTTTGGTGCATCATTATCTCTGTCCAATAATTCTCCCCGCACCTTACTAGAATTTTCCACAAAACATAGTTCTCATGCAGTTGATTGGCTCCTGTAATTTGACGTCTTCATCAGTACGAATGTCAGGTAAGGAAAGTTACACTTTACGCTCCAGTCAGTAGTCCCATTGTTTTCTTCTAGTCCAGGCAGCCTTGCACCTGTTACGAATTACATTGCATTCATCAAGAATGTCTCCTTGAGCAATTCGGGTCCCATGAGAAAGAATTTACTACGGTTAATCACACATATCTAGCTTCTGGAAAAGTACAGCTTTGTGTCCTTCAGAAAAGCAGCAACATTGCACGTTAGAAATGATATAATATGAGACCAGGCAGCTAGGCCCAGACCCTCGCTAACTAGGGCCTAGTGATTAATTTAGCAAAATCCCAATACATGACTTTAATCATAATATGCTAATACAAATACATACGTTAGTACATTATTAATTCATCATTAATAAGTTTCATTAGGCTTCGTATATATTGGTGGCCACCCCCCGTGGGTACATATCAAACGCCTGCATTATTTTCTACTTAACACATTTTCTATGCAGCTTCATTACAGAATATATTGCAAGCTTTCATGTTAATATTGATTTTAAAGGTCACACTCCAACAAGATGGAGGAAGAGAAAAACAAAAAAGCATCACACCGGAAGAAAGCAGGAAGTTGCAAGAGTGAGCTGAAGGGGCACGGGGTGACTTTAAAAAGATTAAAGAGGCCTGAGATTGCTTCAGGATAACCTGCCTCAGTATTCTGTGTTCCCACATTTAATTGCAGCAACCTTAACAGGAGGGCTTTGAGCACCTGCACGTTTTTATTTACAAACTAAGCACTGGTTTGGACTAGTGATTGTTGAATGGGGCACACCTCCAACCTTCATAAACAGCCAAATTCTGCTAGAAAATGGCCTTGTCCCTCGTACTGATTTCAGTTCCCATCTTTTTGATGACATACGCTCACTCGAACATCAACCAATTTTTCAATGCACCCAAACCACATTTTCTCGCATACTTTGCTTCTTGCTATAAGTCCAGCAACACCTTCTAACGCAGGCTCCTCTGCTGTCTGTGTTGATATTTCAGTTCAGGCGTTTCTGTGCACGGTTTAGACTGGAGAAAGTTGAGCGTTGGAAACAGCACGTTCGGCGTTCAGTGGCAGCTTGTTCTTTCCAAAATCTCGCCTTCTCGACGTCTAGACTGTAAAAGGATTTCCTGCCGTGTCTGCATCTTTGCAGGAGAATGGGGGGAGGGGCGTACACCGGGGGCAACAGAGGTCATGGTCTTCTCTGTGGGAGGCAGAAGTATTGTATGCCACTTGTCATGGAGCCCTGATTCTGGGTACTTAATACTCCAAACCATTTCATGGTGAACTAAACTGTTGCTGGGCCATGATGTTTCTATTAATAAGAACTTCCCCTATAAAGTCTGCTATTTCCTTCTGTCCATAGCGGAAATACTTCATTTACGAGTTTTTTAAGCGTTCTTCGGCTCTCTTTCGCCTGGCACTAAACTGCCAAAAAATTAGTAGAGCGATTGGATGCAGCTGAACTGAAAAAATAGATTATTTAAATGTCATCCAAATATCGCATGATGCACGGCGGCTCTGGATGCTAACAGAATGCTCTCCAAGAACTATGATTAACAATACTGGGCGACAAAGATCCATTAGCCTATTGAAATAAATTCAACCCTCAGATTTACAAAGATTGTGTGGCACTTTTTGGACAAAATGGTGGTGCATGCCTGAGGCTGGGTAACGAAGAGAAATATTGTTAATTCTGCGTGTTATGTCCTCCCTGTATGGGCTCTGAATTCTGCAGCACACACACAAAGAGCAAATAACCTAAAAGAGCAGTTTTGTACAGGAAGGTACCAATTCTTGCACAAAAGCTACCCTGACACCCGAGGGCGTATGGATGCCTGTGTTGGTGTTAGGTGGCCCAAAAGCGTGCCATCACATGGAAGGAGCGGGCTGCTCCATGGTAGATATGGCACAGTTCTGCTCTCTCCAGATGCAATGGAGCACTGCAGCTTTTTTCAAAATATACCCCTCAGCAGCTATTTTTTCTTTAAGAGGTGTGTGAGGCCAAGTTTCTTTTTAGGGAAGGGCCATTGGCATGGCTAAATTACTAGGTGGCTGAATGCCAAGGCTGCCTAGTCCTGATTCTGACTCGTGTCTCTTTCTTTCCCTGTCTTGTAACTGTTATCTCTATATCTCACTCTTGAAGATTATTTTTCATCCTTGCTTTCTCTTTTTGTTGCTGGTCTCTTACCCTTCTCAAACTTTTTCTCTCTCTTTTTTAATTCCTTGCCCTGAGTCAAAGACTCAGAAAGAAAAATAAATCCCGGTCCCAAAAGCAAGTATTCTCAACCCACCACTTGCAACCACAGGCACAAATTAAGCACTGAAAGTACGGCACCTGGAAACCCGAGCTTTAAGAAAACTGCACCTTTAACCAATTGTTCTCTGGGTTCACCGCCAAAAATCTCAAAATCCACCCCTAACACTCCTCCTTCTGCCCTCTCAGCACATTCTCGAGGAAGTTGTTAAATATTTTCTGATATGGTAACTCCTCACACCCAATTTGTGTTCACATTTTAAACTGTTTTCTCTCAGGCTTCTCCAACTCAGTTTTTCTCTCTGTGCTTTTCCTTTGCTGACCCAGACGTGACCCTTTTCTGATCTAGAGATGGTTTTCTCTAATTTCATCAGCTTCCTCTTTCCTACATTCATACTGTAAGCAAGTGGAGTATTATTTGAGGGAGTGGCAACACACCTCAAATAATAACTACAATTCTTGTCAGGGTGAATCACAAAAGCCACTAAATAAACCTGTTCATGCAGTGCTCAAACAGTAATAAAGTGAAAACACAACACGAGAAAAATTCCAAAACAATCTAGACAACTAGAGAATATTTTAATAAATAAAATGACACCAAACCAACAAACATCCAATTAGTAGAACCAGAGTTATGAATTTTTCAAGTTTGTCATAAAAAATAGTGCCAAAAAGCACTAAGCACCAACTGTGGGCAACTGGTCACACTGGGTCGGAGCAAAGGTAGGATTTAAGGCAGACTGAGATGGAGCACGGGTCAGATGCAAGTTGCAGGTTCGGCCCGGCAATAAAGTTACATTGTAACTTAAAAACTTTGAAGGAGGAAGAAAGTCTTCAGAGGGGCGAGGAGGCCAACTGGATCCAAAGAAGGTTTGACGACATGATGGAGCTGCTGCACAAAGTCTCAGAGACAATGACAGGCTGCTTGGTATCGGGCCCTGTGAAGTCATCAACAACGATGGTTGATGTTGCTTGGATGCTGCTCAATGTCAAGTACGGTGAAGCCGTCAATATGGTGCTGCTTAGCATCAAGACCAGAGAAGCCTTTGATAAAGTTTGTTGGCGTTGATACTCAGCGTCAAGTCTTGGGAAGCTTTCAGTTAAGCAAGGAGGCGTACACTCTCACCACAACCAAGGATTGAGGACCATGGGTACAGTAATTGGCCATCAGAGCCATCAGTACTAACTCCTGCAGAGGCCAGCAGGGGGGACCAGATGAGATCCAGTTGGAACTAGTCAGCTGTGAAGCAGGAAAAGTCCTTGTAGCTCAGACAGGCAGTCGGCCGACCCTTGGAGTCACTTCTGGGGTCCTAGATTCAGTCAAGCAGGTCCAGTCTTCTTTCAGATTCTTCAGAGAACAGGACTTTCCTTCTTCTGATTCTTCTTAAGTCCAGGAGTGTTCTGAGGAGGTTACACAGTTATACTCAGTGCCTTTGGGTGGGGACAAATACTGGCTATACTTTAGCCAATCAGGTAAGAGTTCCCAGAGGTGACCCAACCCGCTTTTACAGCACCTCCTGTGTATTTCAATGTACATTATCCCACAGTGTCCCTCTCTACCTAAATCATACATGGTACCTTTATTCTGTTGGAGGGAGCTCCCTGGGCACACCTAGAGGTATGGCTAAGATAATGGGCAAACCCATCTTTGTCATCACACCAAACCAATTCTGGGGCATCTCCTCCTCAAACTGAGCTTGGAGCCAAGCAGACTAGAGAGACAAAGGAAGGGTACAGCCTGGTGCCAGGTTTATCAGTGTGTGACGGGAATAGACCTCTTTTAAATGTAACTAGTCCTTGGGCACAGCCCACAGGCATTTTTGTCGACGGAAGGACAACTCCTATCCACACCAAAACGCTGCCTGGGAACAAACCACAGGGCCGACATCAGCAATCAGGTAACAGTTGGATATCGACAGAAAGGTCTCCAGGGGTTTAGGCAGGGAGAGTTAACTTTTCTAAAAGTACTTTTCCCAACAAAGTTAGTTAAAATTTGATCTCACTTTTAACCTGGATTTTAAATAACTATTAAAATGAGACTTTGCTTCCAAACCAAATTTATCAATATAGGGTGTTACTCCAGTGTTTTCCTAAGGGGCACTTAACTTTGCCACTGTGAAAATGCTTTAGACCCCTTCCATGCTTGAATCCTGAATACTTTTCATTAATTATATTTTTCATTATTAGCTTGCCTTCTTGTCATTGTATGTTTTACCATGTACAGTGTGCTTATGCCGCTTGGACTGGGTATGCACTAAACAAATCTTGTGATAAAGAAAATTAAATAATACAGACTTTAAGGTTTATTAGGCAACAAGAGAAGGCCCAACAGCCTGTTATGAAATTCTATCATTAAATAACAATATGTGTATAAGAAATGTTATTGCAGAGGTGGGGGACATTGGAGAGCTTTTGGTATCAAGGGAATTTCCCATGTTAGGGTTAGCGTAATATTTGACTCCTTGGAAGTGGTTGCCGTGGGAGAGGAAGTTAGATTGGGAATATGTAATTTAAAGAGTGGTAAAGCTGCACCCCTAGGTGGGTTTCCAGTAGAATTGGTTAAAGTTTTATGTAACTCAATAGCAGGTGAATTGCACACTCAGCTCCGATGCTGCTTGAACAATTGTGTGGTACTGGGTACATTGATGGAGGTGCTGTTAGCCATATTCTACAAGAAAGGAAGAGATCTTAGGATCTTTATCTGTATCAAATGCTGGGCTAACAGAGGACTCTCGCTCCAAATTGTACTCCATCATTTTGGAACGCTCTTGTCAGCTGTAGTCTCAGGTTTGATTGTCATGGAACAATAAAGTTTTAATTGGTCCTGAAATATCTGTTTCCCATCATCCATCATCATCACTGATTTCCTGCCCACTGTACCCCGCGCTACTCCCAGGGACCCCTAAATGATGGCTACAAACCGGACTGCGGCGGACATGCTTCTGCAGCACCAAAGGCAAGCCAGTCAGTGCCCATCGGCACCTGGGCACATCCAGGGCTAAGAACGCTGGCTTTCCCCCTATCCATCGATACCCTGATGGACTCCTCCATGCTCTTAACCCACTCACACAAACCAGCCACCCACTTAAGGTCACACAGACCAAACAATGCCCTAACAAAATGCCACAGAGATATGGGACCTACTGCAAGACCACACTCCAGATCTGCTCTTTCTCACGGAAACATGGCTAAACCCGCCCTCGGCACCAGAGATGGTAAAATCCATCCTGCTAGCTACAAGAATGTTAGGCAGGACCATCAGCACAAGCCCGGAGATGGAGTCGTTGCCATATTCAAAACTGGCATCCAAGGACCCACTCTCCACTGGAAATGCTCCTTCTTAACGGATAGACTGCAAGCTGTCAGCCTGGCACATTACTCCTTGGAAACCTGCAGATTTAACAGCAAAGTGTCTCGAGGTTTATCAATTAGCCCCACCCTCTTTAATGCATACATAATTCCTTTGGCCAACGTCACCTGTGCACAGAGTATCAACATCCTATGCAGACAACCTACAACTCATACTCCTCCTCTTGGATAAGACCCCCATCAGACAAAACAAGTTCACTACCTGCATGACTGAAATGGGTAACTGGATAAAAACCAACTGTCTCAGGCTCAACACTGACAAGAAAAAAGTAGTGATCTTCAGCAAGATTACCTCACCATGGGACTCCAGTTGATAGCAGGTCAAACTCAGACCATCGCACGGGGCCCAATTCAGAAACCTCAGAATAATCATCAACAACAAACTGGAAATGACCACACAATTCAACGCCTTAACTGCATCCTGCTTCCACACCCTGAAGATGCTGATGAAGATCTTCAAATGGCTTCCCAGCAACCTTAAAAAAACAGTTACCCACGTCCTAGTCATCAGCAAGTGGGACTATGGGAACACAAGCTATGGTGGGTTTACCAAGTAACTGACTAAAAGACTAGAAGCCATCCAGAACTCGGCAGCCAGACTCATCCTCAGCTTCCCACTCAGAACCTACATCACACCACACCTCAGGAAGCTACACTGGATCCAAATACACAAATATGTTCAATTCAATCTCCTCACACACATATTCAAGATACTACACAACTTAGGCCCCACCTATCTGAGTAGTTGCATCTCCTTCCACCAGCCACCCTGACACCTCCACTCTGCAGGACTCCTACTGGCACACATCCCATGGATACACAGAACCAGATCAGCAGGGCGGGCTCTTAATCACTCCTTAAGTGTGGAATGACCTCCCACTGCTCATCAGAGCCTTCTACTTTCTTCCTGAGTTCCGAAAGAAGCTGACGACCTGGCTTTTCAAATAGCCAACCTACCATAGGCAAACACACCTACTCAGCAAAAGCCTACCCTTTCGGGTGTTACTGCACTACACAACATATATAACATAACAGCATCTATACACTGCCTGTATGAATCCAAATAATCCAGAAGGCATGCCACTAGTATAAATAATAATCAGTACTTGTCTAGCCTTTGGAATGTTTTGAAAGACTACTTGTAAGAAAGTAGATCATTATTTGGGATGGACAAGTCTCCACCTCAAAGGATGAGTCCACCAACACCTAGATGTCACACAGATTAAATAAAATAAAGCTGACCTCAATCCCAGGTAACATGACACAAAGCAGCCATGCTTAAGTCAAAGACAATGTGTAAAGTATTGAAGCAGTGCATAAACAGTAGAAAAAATCACACCAACCACAATAAAACTTCTCATTAAACTAATGAGACAAATATTATGATGATAAAATGCAAACATTCAATAGGGGAGCCAGAGATATGAATTTTTAAAGCATTAAAGTGAAAAGGTGCCAATGTAAATCAATAGTTTCAGTAGGCTAAGGTACAATTTCAAGCAAACTTTGAGAGAGAGCCCAGGTTAGATACAGCAAGTGGATTGGTCTAGGTGAAAGTCTGGAAGTCAAAGAGTTGAAAAAACTTTTTTAAGTATCACTTCAGAAAGGGGACTTTGTTACTTTCTTGAAGACAAAGTTTGAAAGGTTTAATGCAGAATGAGACATTATCACTTTTGAGCAGAAAACCCCTATCCGCGTGGGGCACCCCTAAAGCTGTAGCCGCCACTGTGGGACCAATAACCAGATACTTGAAGCAGGTTGGACCTGCTGGTGCTCTGGAGCTTTTGAGATTTCTTGCTGAACATTTTGTAAGTCCCAGCTGAGAATGGGACTCACTCATTTTTTGGAGGTATGGCCATCTTGGTGTGAGACAAAGCTGAAATACATTCCTTTACTGTGGAACTGCTGGTCGGATTATTTTTCCTGCGGGTTCTGCTAATGCTCTGGAGGAAACGTTTTCAAAAGTTTCCAAACTTTCTTTTGGTTCTTTTGTTTCTCCTTTCCTTGAACTGACACCAAACTGGGGTGATCGCCCCCAGAGAGGGAAGGGGAAAAGTACTCACTGAAAAAGGATTTATGCCACCCATTTCCTGGGTTAAAAAAACAATTTAAACATATGTCCATAGGAGATGTCCAAGATCCTCCTCATCTAACCTCATCTGCATCCAATTTCAAGAAAACCAGACAGTGAGGTTGGACATTTGCAGTCAGGGCAGCCCAACTCTGGAATCAACTTCTGGTCATCCTTAGACTCTCAGCAGATCTCTTCCATTTCAGGAAAGCCTTGAAAACTTGCTTTTTCTTTAGTAACCTTCTGTGCCCTTCCTGGTTCTTCAGCCGCAGGTGGACATTTCCACCGGTACCTGGTTTTGCAAATAATAGGGCCAGTGCCTTGAAAAGCTTTGAAGACAATACATAAAGATTTAAACATTATCCTCTGTTTGACTGATAGCCAGTGTAACTCCTTTAAAGCATCCGAAATTGAAAATTTTCAGGGCCAGCTTAAGGCTGCGGCAGCAGGGACTCTATATAATCTATTGATTAGGAAATTCAGGTCACCTAAGAGGAGAGAATTGCAGTAGTCAAGCCTGCTCAAAATCAGGCTGCTCACAGTGTTTTGGCATACGATATCAGCATGAGGAGGAGTTTTTGCACACTTTGAAGAAGCAAAAAATAAGTTCCAGCTACTTTTGTAGTATGTACTCCGAAGGGATAGTTTGTTGTCAACAATCTCTCCCAGAATGTGACCTGTGTTGGATGGAGAAGGCTCATCTTTTACAAGTAACTGCCAGATGTCAGTAGGAAGATTCAGCAGAACTGTGTTTGCTGAGCAGCACAGAAATTCCGTCTTATAAATGTTGAATTTAAAGGAATTAGAGTTCAACCAGATGGTGATGTCCTTCATGCATTTGTGGAAGATGTTGACCAACGACGTCGCTATCTAGTTCCAGAGTCAGCCAGGTATTGGGTATTGACTCTGTAATTGACGTTACGCAGGTTAATCAAAATTGGGCTGACTACTGACCCTTGGTGGGGACCATGTTTCATTCCCCTAAGAGCTGATCTAAAAGGTGGGAGAGCAATAGCCAGGCTGCCCTCGGATAGATAAGAGCATAGCCATTTCAATACTATTCTTCCCACTACAGCTTGGGCTAGTCTCTCTAAGAAGATGTTGTAGTTTACCATGTTGAACACGGCAGATAAATCAAGGGGGATCAAACTTGCTGATTGCCCGCAATCAACCAGCATCCTGGGCTCGTCCATTGTGGTAGTAAGCTAGCTTCAGTTTCATGTCCTGGTCTAAACCCAACGGCTCTCGCTCTAATAAAGTATGTTGCTCAGAATAGCAGAAGAGTTTCTTGCTAGCATAGCATTCAACAAGTTTTATGTGAAAAGGCAGCAACGAGTAAAATAATGCTGAGGACTTACGGGTCCAGGGAGGTTTTTTTCAAAATGAGGGAAACAATGGCTTTTTTCCAGGAGTGATGAACTATACCAGAGTCCAGCAACTGATTACAGCTCTGCCGTAACAATTGTAAGGACTCTTCTGCCATGTTTTTCGAGATCCTGTGCGGCCAAGGATCTAAAGAAGAACCTGATGAAATAGAGCTGGCTAAAGAGAGGGGAGGTCATCCGACTGGGTGGCTTCTCTTATGTCTTCCAAAATCATATCAATCTTTTCCTCAACAGAATAAAGCAAGCACATCACATAGGTCTTGAGACGGTATAATGTCCCGTTTCAAAGAGTTGGGATTTGACACCTCCCACATAATATTGAAAACTTTTTTGTATTGTTAGGTGCATTCAAAATGGCAGTGGGATAATAATCTGCTTTTGCTTTATTAGTCTTCTTTTTATAATAATGAAACAAGGCTTTTATTAGTACTTTATCCTCCTCTTTATAGGATCTGTGCCACCTTATCTCAAGCTGTCTACAGACTGATTTCAGCCTTTTTAATGAAGAATTGTACCAGGGCCAGATGGGCGGTCAAGTTTTTTCATAAATCACATGGGAATTTCAGTGTCAAGACCCTCAAGGAATTTTTCCTCCATGAAGATACAACTTTTTACTACTGATTTATTTGGGTCAAAGGAGCTTAATACATTGGATAACCTAGAGTGAAACGACAATCCAAGTGGTGACTACAGTCTTTTTGGCAGAATTGAGTTCTTTGACCAGCAGGTGGAAGGTTATAAGACCATGATCAGTCTAGCAGAGGGGGTGAGTGTTCTTGACAGAATTCATGCCTTCTGGGGTCATGATAACATCTAGTGTGCGACCACAAGAATGCATGGAGCCAGAAACCCACTGGCGTAGCCCTAAAATATTATAAGAGCTATTTAATTCTCCATATAAGGGGGGCTGCTCTTTTGCCCACATATTGAAGTCTCGAAGAGCAAAAACATTAGAGTGGACTAATACCATATTAGAGATGGTTTCTATAAGAGGTGGGAGATGAGAGGCAGGAACACCAGGAGGACAATAGCTTAAAATTCCTGCCATTAGGCAACATTTATTGGATTGCAAGGAAAAATCTAACACATCTTGGCCAGGGAGTTCATCAGCAGGTAAAGATACAAGATTTCAACCATCTTTAAAAATAATTCCAATGGCACCACCTCTGTTAGAGGTGCGAGGCTTATGGAGGATCTTATATTCTGGGGGACAGGTTAAACTGAGATCAATAACAGAGTCAGGAGTGGTCCATGTCTCAGTTATGAACAAGAGGTCCCAGTTCCCTCTCTGCAGCAGCAAATTAATTTCCGCTGTGTGCTTGATTGAAGACCTGGCATTTATCAATCTGCATTTCAGAGAGGTGATTAATGGATTAGCTTCTGGTAAGTGTTTGGAAGGAAGAATAGCCTTCATCTGGCCGTCCCTTGAAGTCCTCACAGGTGTAGCAGGGCAGAAGAGAGTAAGCTCCTTACTAGGGCCTCATGAAATTGAAATGTTACTATTTAATCACTTACCTAGTAATAGTAATTGCTCTCCGGTATAACTTAGTCTACTGCTGGGGGGACATGCAGGCTTGCTGGAAAACCAGCAGCATGTCTGGCACTGTGCATGACCAGTGAGCAGACAGGTGCAGACTGGGTTGCCTTTGGCCTGCCATTGGCGCGTCCGCTGCCCAGTTGCGTCTAGATCCATTTGAAATAGTCTTGTGGCTGCTGGTCCCTATATGTGTACTGTCCTTTCCAAAATAATTCCCTTCCTTTGGAACGTTTGGCTGGAAGCGGATCATTCTAAATCCCGAAGTAGCATATTCATGTTTAAATGTTACCACTTGTTCGACTTTGGCCTCTCTGCAGAGTCAACCCCAAACTTTTTATCTCTGCCCTCCTGTTGTCTGAACCCATTTCCATTGGCTTTTAGTACTCTGTAAACTTTACTACTGCTAACCAGTGCTAAAGTGCTCATGCTCTCTCCTTTAAACATGGTGAAATGAGCTAACACCGAATTGAAACATTTGGGCCATATTCATACTTTTTGACGCACAACTGCGCAGACGAAGTTGTGCGTCAAAATTTTTACCGCCGGCTAACGCCATTCCTACGCTCCATGCGGGTGCCTTATTTAAGGAATGATGTTAGCCGGCGCTGCGGACTGGTCTGAGTTTAAAAAAATGACGCACACCAGGCAGCGCCGGCGTAGGGGAAAATGGAGGTTGTGCGTCAAAAAATGGTGCAAGTCAGGTCTGAGGCAAAAATCAGGCCTCAAACCGGACTTGCGCCATTTTATGATGCACAACCCCCATTGAAATTACTCCTGTCTTGGCAAAGACAGGAGTCATGCCCCCTTGCCCAATGGCCATGCCCAGGGGACTTCTATCCCCTGGGCATGGTCATTGGTCACAGTGGCATGTAGGTGGGCCAAATTAGGCCCCCCTATACCACCTTACATTGTTTTTTTAAATACTTACCTCAACTTACCTGTACTCACCTGGGATGGGTCCCCCCATCCATGGGTGTCCTCCAGGGGTGGGCAATGGTGGCAGGGGGAGTCCCTGCGGGCAGGGAAGGGCACCTCTGGACTCCTTCCGAGCCCACAGGTCCCTTAACGCCTGCCCGGACCCAGGCCCGGACCCAGGCGTTAAAAACGGCGCACATCAGGCTGTGCGCCGTTTTTTAAAGCCCACCCCCTCCTGTGCATCAAAATGACGCTGGGGTATAAATAAGGCGCAAAGTCATTTTTTGGACGGGAACGCCTACCTTGCATATCATTAACGAAAGGCAGTTTCCCGTCTGTTGTACTAAAATAGTACAGTTAAAATCGGTGTAATCCAATTGGTTTATTTAATTTTTGGGAAATGCCATGGTGGATGGTACAGAAAATTAACCAATTGCAGTGTGTATTTGTTCCACTCACATGCACAACAAAATATGTGGCTGTGGAGAGCGCCACTGTGAACTTGCTGGTCTGCAATTTAAAAGCACTGAAGTGGCACCCAGAAAGGAAGATTCACTTTGCAATATAGCTAAACCTATGTTTGTCTACTTTCGTATATTAATAAGCTATCTCTAAAGCATGCCCCTTAAGCCCATACCTATTTGCTGTTTTCACTATGTAGGTTTAGGAAACATTCTCAAGAAGCAAAGCCTAGGTATAATTAAAATCCATAATTCATATCTCCATGCTCAGTCAATCAATCAATCACTTTTTGTAAAGCGCGGCTACTCACCTGTGAGGGTCTCAAGGCTCAGTACTATCAAAATGAATCAAAGGTTTTTTTACTTAGTTTTCAAAGGCAGATTCAATGTTGAAATCATATTCGTGATAGCTTTAGTGGAAATGCCAGTCTGTAAAAATGTACTTTATACTACATGAGCCAGTACTAGTTAAGAACCCGTTTTGTCACTCAGGCTCGAATTTAGTGCCGTTGGCATGTGTGCAGCAATTTCTTTTGGGGTCCCACCAATGACCTCACCCTGCATGGATTCACTCATCTCCACCCTCCACCAGTGCACCTCATCTCTCAATAACCACTCTCTCACATGCATTTCAATAGTTTTATAACATTAGTCACACCAGTGAAGGGTGTTAGAGCACTTTACATCACACACATTCCACAAGGACAATGAATCATTCATGTGTAAATCAATCTATAGGAAATGTTACGTAAGAGAATTAGGATTACAAGGTGTAGAAATCGTGTCATCCATACTAGTAGGCAGTATATTTTAAGAGTGTTTGCTCTGGAGAAGCACAGTCTCAGGATTTAAAATATAACACAGTGTTTGGGGTTGGCATTATTAATAAGAATATATTTCTACTCAAATGAACCCTTTTTAACAACATTAGAATCATGAAAGACTGGGAAAAAATAACATTCGAATCCATACCATGCACATTGCATGCAGCTCTTTGATTACAATTCATAGATCAATGTACGATAGTAGGGTTGTAACTTATGAACTGCAAGTAGCAAAAGGACATCTGTGACAAGAGCAATATCCCACTGAGCTATACACATAAAATACTGTTCTGTGATCGGCAGGTACACATTCTTTGAAGCAGGCTTAACAACCCTCTGAGCAACTTAATTATGAGTCAAAAGTACCAATAGACAAAACTCCAATCTTTCTTTGGCAGGAGAATTAATCACCAGAGTTATCTTCAAATGTTTTTTGCTGCATTAAAAACAAAACTGCTGGACACCCAAGGAAATCTACTGAAGGTGCTTTAAAACCCTTCTGTTATTTCAAAAATAGAGAATGAGCTCAGTACCAGGTGTGGCTGTGCTGGTCGCACCACCCTAATATCAGCTTTGTTGTCACTCATCTCACCTCCAGAGGCTCAGTACTCTATCCTGGCTGAAGTTAACGACCCTTCTTTCTAGAAGATGATGGCATGGCTTCCAGGAAGACAGGCTTTTTTGTCAACAGTTGGCCACTTAGGATGATTAGCCATCAAGGAAGGTGAGGGCAGGAACAGCTGGCAAACGAAGGACAGCCTTAGCAAATGCAGCGGTCAGGACTTGCTCCCATTCACTTCCAGGATGCTCCTAAACTTTCAGGCAGCAATCCCAACATATACCTCATCATGTGTTCTTCGTCGAGAACCAGTTTTGACCTTTCTAGATGTGAGTTACCTTATCTAACTAGGGGAGTAGTTTAAGGAGAGTCAGACATGCTCCTGGTGAAAGACAGCCTCAGTTGGGGTCAGTCTTCCGGACATTTTACACTAAAGTGTAAAGGAAGTGTTGCAAAATCAATTGGGCACTGGTTAAGAAAGAAGACATGACTGTGCAGAGGAAATTGTCTAACCAGTACAGACTGGCACTTCATTGTCACCTCCTCAGAACATTCCTGGACTTAATAAGCCAAACAGTGACAAAAGAAGACCCTTCTGAAAGAACATACCTGAAGGATTTCTGATCCTGCTGACACCCAAGGACTAGAACCGCTTTCTTATCATTCTGCTTCACAGACACAAAAAGCAAAAAAGACTCCTGACTTCATGAATACCTAGCTGATCACAGAGGACTGGGCTCAAAAGGAGCACTGACTGAAGAGAGACGTGGAGCCTAGAAACCGACCGTGAGGACCTGGTGGCTGCAGGAGTCACCAGCAGGCCTTTTTTTCAGCAGCTACAGAAGTTGGTGCTTAGTCATTTTTCCACCTGCAAAGGACTTGGAACAAGGTGCTAAGTCCTGCCAATGGAGACTGCACTCAGGTAAGTCCCACTCAGAGCGTTTAGCAGCATTGAAAATGGGCTCAGTGTAGGAGGCTGGCCTGGTTTGTAGTGGGTACCAAGGGGTACTTACACTCTGCACCAGGTCCAGTTATCCCTTATTAGTGTAGAAGAGGTGTTTCTAGCAGCTTAGGCTGATAGAAGGTAGCTATAGCAGAGCAGCTTAGGCTGAACTAGGAGACATGCAAAGCTCCTACTATACCACTGGTGTCATATGCACAATATCATAAGAAAACACAATACACAGATATACTAAAAATAAAGGTACTTTATTTTTATGACAATATGCCAAAAGTATCTCAGTGAGTACCCTCAGTATGAGGATGCCAAATATACACAAGATATATGTACACAATACCAAAAATATGCAGTAATAGCACAAGGAAGTAATGCAAGCAGTGTAAAATTACAATGTATTGCAATAGGAGCACATAGGTATAGGGGCAACACAAAGCATATACTCCAAAAGTGGAATGCGAATAACGTATGGACCCCAAACCTATGTGAGCTCGTAGAGGGTTGCTGGGACTGTAAGAAAACAGTGAGGGTTAGAAAAATAGCCCACCCCAAGACCCTGAAAAGTAGGTGTAAAGTGCACCTATATTCCCAGTGAGCACAGAAGTCGTGATAGGGGAATTTTGCAAGGAAGACCAACACCAGCAATGCAACCAAAGTGGATTTCCGGACGAGAGTACCTGTGGAACAAGGGTACCAAGTCCAAGAGTCGCGACAAAGTCGAGAGTGGGCAGATGCCCAGGAAATGACAGCTGAGGGTGCAAAGAAGCTGCCACCGGATGGTAGAAGCCGTGGATTCTGCAAGAACGAAGAGAGCTAGAAACTTCCCCTTTGGAGGATGGATGTCCCACGTCGTGAAGAAGCTTGCAGAGGTGTTCCCACGCAGAAATACCACAAACAAGCCTTGCTAGCTGCAAGGGTTGCGCTTAGGGTTTTTGGATGCTGCTGTGGCCCAGGAGGGACCAGGATGTCGCCACTTGGATGAGGAGACAGAGGGGGCGCCCAGCAAGTCAGGGAGCCCTCACAGAAGCAGGCAGCACCTGCAGAAGTGCCGGAACAGGCACTATGAAGAGGAGTGAACCGGAGCTCACCCGAAGTCACAAAAGGAGATCCCACAACGCCGGAGGACAACTCAGGAGGTTGTGCACTGCAGGTTAGAGTGTCGGGGACCCAGGCTTGGCTGTGCACAAAGGGAATCCTGGAAGAGTGCACAGGAGCCGGAGCAGCTGCAAATCACGTGTTACCCAGCAATGTAGTCTAGCGTGGGGAGGCAAGGACTTACCTCCACCAAACTTGGACTGAAGAGTCACTGGACTGTGGGAGTCACTTGTACAGAGTTGCTGAGTTCCAGGGACCACGCTCGTCGTGCTGAGAGGGGACCCAGAGGACCGGTGATGCAGTTCTTTTGGTGCCTGCGGTTGCAGGGGGAGGATTCTGTCATCCCACGGGAGATTTCTTCGGAGCTTCTAGTGCAGAGAGGAGGCAGACTACCCCCACAGCATGCACCACCAGGAAAACAGTAGAGAAGGCGGCAGGATCAGCGATACAAGGTTGCAGTAGTCGTCTTTGCTACTTTTTTGCGGTTTTGCAGGCGTCCTGAGCAGTCAGCAGTCGATTCTTTGGCAGAATGTGAAGAGAGAGATGCAGAGGAACTCTGATGAGCTCTTGCATTCGTTATCTAAAGAATTCCCCAAAGCAGAGACCCTAAATAGCCAGAAAAGGAGATTTGGCTACTTAGGAAGGAGGATAGTCTAGCAACACAGGTAAGAGCCTATCAGGAGGAGTCTCTGACATCACCTGCTGGCACTGGCCACTCAGAGCAGTCCAGTGTGCCAGCAGCACCTCTGTTTCCAAGATGGCAGAGGTCTGGAGCACACAGGAGGAGCTCTGAGCACCTCCCCTGGGAGGTGCAGGTCAGGGGAGTGGTCACTCCCCTTTCCTTTGTCCAGTTTCGCGCCAGAGCAGGGCTAGGGGATCCCTGAACCGGTGTAGACTGGATTATGCAGAGATGGGCACCATCTGTGCCCATCAAAGCATTTCTAGAGGCTGGGGGAGGCTACTCCTCCCCAGCCCTTCACACCTTTTTCCAAAGGGAGAGGGTGTAACACCCTCTCTCTGAGGAAGTCCTTTGTTCTGCCTTCCTGGGCCAAGCCAGGCTGGACCCCAGGAGGGCAAAAACCTGTCTGAGGGGTTGGCAGCAGCAGCAGCTGCAGTGAAACCCCGGGAAAGGTAGTTTGGCAGTACCCGGGTCTGTGCTAGAGACCCGGGGGATCATGGAATTGTCTCCCCAATGCCAGGATGGCATTGGGGTGACAATTCCATGATCTTAGACATGTTACATGGCCATTTTCGGAGTTACCATTGTGACACTATACATAGGTAGTGACCTATGTATAGTCCACGCGTGTAATGGTGTCCCCGAACTCAAAAGTCTGGGGAATTTGCCCGGAACGATGTGGGGGCACCTTGGCTAGTGCCAGGGTGCCCACACACCAAGTAACTTGCCACCCAACCTTCACCAGGTGAAGGTTAGACATATAGGTGACGTATAAGTTACTTAAGGGCAGTGTAAAATGGCTCTGAAATAATGTGGGCATTATTTCACTCAGGCTGCAGTGGCAGGCCTGTGTAAGAATTGTCAGAGCTCCCAATGGGTGGCAAAAGAAATGCTGCAGCCCATAGGGATCTCCTGGAACCCCAATACCCTGGGTACCTCAGTACCATATACTAGGGAATTATAAGGGTGTTCCAGTATGCCAATATGAATTGGTAAAATTGGTCACTAGCCTGTTAGTGACAATTTGTAAAGAGAGAGCATAACCACTGAGGTTCTGGTTAGCAGAGCCTCAGTGAGACAGTTAGGCATCACACAGGGAACACATACATATAGGCCACAAACTTATGAGCACTGGGGTCCTGGCTAGCAGGGTCCCAGTGACACATAACAAACATACTGAAAACATAGGATTTTCACTATGAGCACTGGGCCCTGGCTAGCAGGATCCCAGTGAGACAGTGAAAACACCCTGACATATACTCATAAACAGGCCAAATGTGGGGGTAACAAGGCTAGTAAGAGGCTACTTTCTCACACTCAGCAGGACCTTGCAGTGAAGGTATCTACCCTCGTGGAGCTCTGCCCAGTTGTAGGTTGTGGCTTTGTTGTGCTAGTGGATTCAAAAAAACATAACATGAATAAGTTTGAAGGTAAAATCTTGGACCCGGATGAAGTGGCAAATCTATCTCAGCAACCAAGTGACCTTTATTGGCTGTGAAATCCAACTTTGTCCTGCTTCGAGCATTTGCCACCAAAACCAACTGCTTCGTTGGCTGCCAGACTGCAGCTGTTGGGATATCATGTAGTGCAGACGGAAACAGTATCTGATCCAGTGATCCAAGAGGAGGGAAGTTTCCAGGAATTTTCCTGACCAAGTACAAGCACAGAATTTTTACTCGGGCACCAATATCATGAGTGAAAATGGCACAGTGTAACACTAGACGCAATTGTGAATTAGACTTTTGTCTGCTGGACATTAAATGCTCTTTTCCTTTTCCTTACTACTGTGTGTGTTTTTGTGTACATGTGGTGCAATGAACAATTTATTTTTAACAGTGTGAATAAAATAGTGTCATTTTTACACCTCAGTTGTATGAGTGCTGGATTGTGTTTGTGATTGCATGTTAGGAAGGGCAGACATCTGCCCCTGTTACCTATGTGTATTTGTATTTCCTTCATTTATCTGTTGTATTTAAACTCATTGTACCTTGTAGCTGTTTCAGCGCACTAACTTGTGGCATGAACATATACCTCATCATGTGTTCTTCGTCTTTGCTGTGCACATGGCACTGTTAGGGGCTGACGTCTTCTTTCACATTTCAGTAATAAGCAGGGACCCCTCTGGCCACGGGCCCTGTGCATTACTTCTGCCGCCCACTCTCTAAATCAAGCCATATAACAAACTTGCCAAAGAGGTGCTGGTGACTTCGCTTTGGAATAAACCAGCCATGGCAGAACCGGAGGAGAACGACGCAACTCAGGATTAAAAGGACACAGCCCTCATTCGTGCCCTGATCACAGAGGACTTTATGACACTATTCCTCCAAGAAGATTCCTTAGAGACCAGCTCCCTCAAAACAGACCTCAAGTCCTGTATCAAAGACATCAAGAGGGACGTAACTGAACTAGGAGAATGGGTAGACGACTTAGACCGTACAGTGGATGCCAGATCGGAAGACAAGGAGATGCTTTGAACGCGAGTGACAACCCTGGTGAAGCAACACATTGAACTTCAAACCAAACAGGAGGACCTTGAAAACCGCAGATGCCGCAACAGTATCCGCCTCCGAGGAGTGCCAAAGGGTGTGGAGGGCACTAACATCAGTGGGTTTACGGCGTCCCTCCTCCAGTCTATATGGAGTGAAGCTAATCTTCCCCATCTCTCCTTGACCGGGCGCAACAAGTGGCATCCACCTCGGGATGCTCCAATGCAGTCCCTGACACGTGTCAATTACTTCACAGAAAAGGAGGCTATTCTCCTGGCAGCAAAGAAGAATATATATCTGGTCTTTCAAGGATGCACATTACAACTGTATCAAGACCTTTCTCACACTAAACTGCGGCGCAGGAGAGACCTCAAACCAATTACTGACAAATTGTGTGGCATGGATATTAAATTTGATATCAGTAAGGACATCTGCTCGCACTGTTTTTTGAGTGGGAAGGCAGGCAGCGCTCGTTGCGCTCCCTTACAGAGGCAAAAAACTATTAGCTCTTGCCTCAGCCGTTGAAGATGAGTCTTCCTCCACAAATGATTCCTCTGCCAGACGTGCTCTAAAACCCGCTTGGAATACTGTAAAACACTACAGCTATGATAAAGGGCCAAACAAATCAGTGACCCAGGAAGTGAAGCGAGATATAATCCAACACCTCTGAAATATGGATGCACTCACATCTCCTACACCCTCTACCGCCGGCTGCATCTGAGGGGACTGGCAGTGCCCTGGTGGGGAGCACTTGCTCTGCAGGTAGGGCCGCATGTCCGGCCACTGTCCACATCCAGCAATAGCGACGGTGTGAAGAGTCCTGGAACGCTCCGCTAACAGCTTGTGGTGCTACACCTTGCTCCTTCTCCAGTGGTCTCCTCCCAACTGGTCTGATTCCCTAGAGGGAGACTCCTCCTGCGTGATGCAGACACCGCTGTGCCAATCTACATGGGTACCTGACACACGAGTTGGACCCGGATGGTCTGCATTTGTTGTTGTGTTTTAAATGTCTTTTTTTAGGTCTAGTAACTTAACTATAGACTCTGGTGGATATGAACAACTAACCTTACACATTCATCTGCCTATACCCTCTCTTACGTGGGTCCTGTTTTGATAAATCTTGCAACCCAGTGCATACTGCTGTCTAGCCCACCCACACCATGGAATCTTTATCTAGTGGTATCAAGCTGCTTTCCCTTAATATACGCAGCCTTAACTACCCGGACCAGCGGAAACAGGCATGGGAATACATCTTGCAACATGATCCGGATGTGCTTTTCCTACCGGAGACCCATGTCTGAGGCGTTGAAAGACATCGAATGTCCCACCCAAAAATGCCACAGGGCATACACAAACTCTAAAACACTGGGGGTAGGTGTACTATGTAAACCGGTCTTTGGCCCCCACATCACCAAAGTAGTATGGGACAGGGAGGGTTGTTTTTTAACTTTGCACTTGTTACGTGGGAAACGTAGACTCACCATGCTTAACATCCTCACCTCGAACACTGGGCAAGACTTTATGTTCTTCGTACCTTGAGGAAACAATATCAGGGCAGTAAGGGAGACATAATAGTAGGATGGGAATTCAACCTGGTCTGGGAACCAGCGATTGAGCGACAATCTGGTACATATCAGAGTGCAGGGGCCATGCCTGCCCAAATGAAAAGGGAGATCAGGGCTTTAGGTCTTACTGATGCATGGTGTTACACACACCCGGACTCACAGGATTACACCTTTTATTCCGATGCTCACCTCACCCATTGTCAAATACACTACATCTTTGTCACACATTCTCTATTCCACACCCTAGAGGCTGCCAAGATATCTAATATTTCTATATCCGATCATGCCTACAGTAAGCTGAAGTGGTCCCATGCTGCCCCCTCCATGTGAGGGTTGATACGATGGCACATTCCACCACAGCTCCTCCGTGACCCAGTCAAAATAGAAGAAATCCATAAAGATATCACTGATTAATTTGCCCCCAACTCTGGGGAGGACATCTCTCTACACACACTCTGGGACAGGTTCAAAGCTACCATTCGGGGAGTAACCTCTTTAGTGGCCATTACATGGAGACGAGCGGTCCAGCCTGACCTCTGAAATAAAGACTCTAGAACAACAGAATAAAGCAAACCCCACCCGGCAACTTACCATCTTACAGGGCCAACTGCATGCCTACAGGGAAACAGGGCTGTGTAGTCCCTCTTAGTGCTCAAAGAGCGGTACTATGAAGGGGGTAACAAGGTGAGAATGCTCCTGGCCAGTAAACTACGCCAGACGCAGGCTAAGGCACCCATCGCCAAATGCCAGAGTTCGGATGGGGGCTGGGTGACCATGGAGAGCAATAAAAGAAGGGAATTCCATGCCTACTAGCAAGCTCTTTATGCCCAAGAGGATGTCCCCCAAATATTGATAGCCTCTTACTTGGCAGCGTGTTACTGGACCCCGCTTCAGCCCAGCCATGAGAAGGATTAGATGCAACAATCATAGTGGAGGAAATCCACCTGTCTTTTCGGGCTTCAGTCTGCTAAAACTGAGAGCATTGAAACTCTTCCTCTGATCTCGCATGGAAATGACTTTCATACTCTCAAGCATGTGCCCTCCTTGATAAAGGTGCCTGTAGGGTTATATCCCATCAGGCGATGGACCCCCACCACTTCACTATATCCTCAGCTTTGACCCAGTCAATGTGTTTTCTTTTTCTTTTTCCGGTTCCTGTTATGTACTATGTTTGTTTCGTCTCTCTCTGGCTTCCCCCACTTTTTCCCTTTTCCCCCTGTCCTCTCCCACCATATAGACTGACTATTTGAAACAATGCATAAAGCACTTGACGGGTGAGGGTCTGGAGTGTGGAGTCTGCTCTATACATTTCTATGTGATGCTTGTCTTGCACGTAGGCTTTCACATGTTATTGGCACAATTATTTTGTCATTATCTCAGTTGCATTTGGTGTCCAATGCTTTTCCTGTCCTAATTACAAATTTTGATAGAGAGATTAAAAACAAAAACAGCAGTTATTTGTTAAAAGTATGTGAAAGACAGCAGAGCTTGTGGTGCTAAGAACAAAATACATGCAAGCATTGCAAGCGATAAAAAGCGATAAAAAGGGGTTGTTTGTGAAATTTAGGTGGAGCTCTAGAAAACTTCGGGGCATATTTATACTCTGTTTGCACCGGAATTGCGTCGTTTTTTTTTACGCAATTCCGACGCAAAACTAACTCCATATTTATACTTTGGCGTTAGACGCGTCTAGCGCCAAAGTCCATGGAGTTTGCGTCATTTTTTAGCGTGGACACCTACTTTGCGTTAATGATATGCAAGGTAGGCGTTCCCGTCTAAAAAAGTGACTCCGAGGCATGTGCGCCGTATTTACACTCCCGGGCAAAATTCACGCCCGGGAGTGGGCGGGTAAAAAAAAATGACGTCCAGCCGCTTTTGCACCGTTTTTTAGCGCCTGGACAAGGCAGGCGTTAAGGGTCCTGTGGGCTCGGAAGGAGCCCAGAGGTGCCCTCCCATGCCCCCAGGGACACCCCCTGCCACCCTTGCCCACCCCAGGAGGACACCCAAGGATGGAGGGACCCATCCCAGGGAACTTAAGGTAAGTTCAGGTAAGTATTTTTTTTTTTTTTTTGTTGTGGCATAGGGGGGCCTGATTTGTGCCCCCCTACATGCCACTATGCCCAATGACCATGCCCAGGGGACAGAAGTCCCCTGGGCATGGCCATTGGGCAAGGGGGCATGACTCCTGTCTTTGCTAAGACAGGAGTCATTTCAATGGGGGTTGGGAGTCGAAAAAAATGGCGCAAATCGGGTTGAGGCGAAAAATTTGCCTCAGCCTGATTTGCCCCATTTTTTGCCGCCCAAGCTCCATATTCCCCAACGCCGGCGCTGCCTGGTGTACGTCATTTTTTTTCACGCACACCAGGCAGCGTCGGCGGCTAACGCCGGCTAACGTCATTGAATAAATACGGCGCCCGCATGGCGCTTCAGAAAGGCGTTAGCCGGCGCTAATTTTTTTGACGCAAAACTGCGTTAGCGCAGTTTTGCGTCAAAAAGTATAAATATGGCCCTAAGTGTGCTGAGAAAAGCCTGTGTCTTCAAAGTCGCAAAACCTGATGTACATCAGTGTTAATGACACTGTTTGCGACTCCCAATGGGATCGCAAATGACCTACCACATAAACGTTTTCATTTCATTTTTTCAGATCAGGCAGAGGTCCATGGGACCACTGCCTGCACTGAAAAAATATATTTGCATCCATTCACAAAGGGGAAGGGGAAGGGGAAATTGGTGCTAACTGTGTTTGTTTTGTGACCGCATTCAGTGTCACAAAAGAATCATACATTGCACTGCAACTCACAATTAGGAAGGGAACGCCCCTTCCTAATTGTGACTCGCAAACCTATTTTGCGGTTCGGTAAATAGATTACTGAATTGTAAAATAGGGTTTTTACATACCAAAATGCTTGTTTCTTGTCGCAAACGGCCCAATTCGCAGACAATAAAAAAGCAACGTACATCTGGCCCTTACACTTTTGTAGTAAGTCCAGCACTAGACATGCGTAACCACTAGCACTGCAACAATCTCATGTGAAAAGTAGTGGAGGATAGGGCTTCCTACAAAAGTGTAAGCTACTACAAAAGTGCAGTATGTGAATACCAAAAAGTAGCAAAGTTACTCAGAAGTGTGAATAACTACAAAAGTGCAGTTTGTGATTAGCACTTTGGAGCACAAATTTTATACCACTGCAGCACTACAAAACATAGGGGGTTATTTACAAGCCCCTTGCTCCACCATTGCATCATTTGTTTTAC
Organism: Pleurodeles waltl; assembly: GCF_031143425.1. Taxonomy (NCBI): domain Eukaryota; kingdom Metazoa; phylum Chordata; class Amphibia; order Caudata; family Salamandridae; genus Pleurodeles; species Pleurodeles waltl. Next base: position 70,082,356 of record NC_090438.1, read on the forward strand.
CCAGCGGCGGTACAAAGCAGTCCCGCACAGTGCATCACATTTACAAACTGGCGCAATGGGGCCATTACGGCAGTTTGTACAGTCTTGCGCCTCATTATACCTGCGTCAGGTATAATGTATGCAAGGTAGGCGTCCCCCTGTTAAAAACCACGCAGAACTTGCGCAGTAAAATCTCATTCTGTGCCTTCACTGCGTCAAAAATATAACGCCTGCTCAGAGAAGGCGTTAAACTGACACAAGACTTTTAAAAAATAGGAGCCTTCCATGCCTTGCTGGAGCAGCATTGTTTTTTTTACGCTAGTCCAGCAATGCATCAGTTTAGTGCCACAGATGCATCAGAATTTCTGAAACATCTGTGGAAATGTATGCCTTGGAGCTCTGTACAGTAAATACATTGCTACCATGGCATTGTTAGGGGGGTACGGGGCAGTGCAAGAAATCTGATGCATCGGAGCCGATGTGTCAGATTCTTGTAAATGAGGCCCAATATAATGCAGGGTGTGAATCAGGCCCTCTGGATTTATGCAGTGGCCTTTTATACACATGAGAGTGGGGGCTGAGGGAGTTTTGTAAGTCATTAATTCATAAGAAAATCGGAGGAGACATTTGAAGCCTGGAAGGCATTTTGCCTTGGACATTTCAGTTCCAACTAGGGGATTGGAAATAAGGTATTTCTTAAGTGCTGAGTAGCTGGTGGCCACGATTCCCAAATTCTCACATAAGGGGCTGCAAGTCTTGAAGATTCTGAGCCTAGGGTTTAGTAAGAATATATAACTGGCAACACGTGACAGCACCACGGACCTTCCAGCGGGTAGTGGAAGCAGGATCCTCATCAGCACAGTTCTCAGTTGGGTCATAGTCCCCTCTCCCCCTCATTTTTGCTAGTGCACGACTGTGATATTCGATGGGGGTTCACCTCTCTTGGCACTGATGGAGCAGGCTCCCACCCTGTCTTCTATCACGTCACTCTCTACTCTCCTCTTTTGACACATGGAGATGTTGTTGCTGGTGTTCCCTACCTCTGCTCTTATGTTGGTCTTTCTTTCCTCATTTGGTTAGGGTTTGCATCTCCCCTCAAGTTGCTGTAGGTGGTGTTTCTTTGTATATTGGGAACACTTTCTCACTTTTTACTTGAAGTCTACCAGACTTTGTAGCGAATCCGTAGGTGGGTAATCTGAACTGACCCCATGATTTGTACAGTTCTTCGGTTGACCAGATGGCGGAGCAGACAATGTCTCGGATGATGAGTTGACCATTGAGTACAGACTACGAAACGGAGCATCTAAGCTACATGCATGAAGAATTTGCAGTCTTGTCGCAGGTTCTCCTATTTTACCCTCTTCTAAACCGGGCTTACATTTCAGCACCTTTTATGAATAGATCTACATACAGATTTTTTTGTGAGCTTTGACTTCTGAAATCATGATCATGTTCCTGTCATAACTCTCAACGTATAACCGCAATTTATTTACCTCTTTATTTTGACACTAGAGACTTTTGCTTTGTTGACAGACCTCAGGAGTCTTCAAAGCAGATCTTGGCTGATACTTACTTGAATATATGTTGCCTTAGTTTTCCAGAGGGCATGGCCAAAAATATATCTGGACTTATTTGGACCTGAAGGTAGGGGGAAGAACGCATGGAAGACCGCCTGACACATGGCTGTACCACTGTGCCCTTTGCATGTTGAACAGTCTGGTTTACTATTAGATATTAATTGGTGGTTCAACATGGCACAAAACTGGTACAAACCATGCAAAATATGGCATAAAAAACACATGCAAAGCATGCACCACATTTTAAATAAAAAATACCACTCCGTGATTACAAACTGTGCAGAATAGAATTCCCAGGTGTAAGTGGGTTGGTAAATCACCCGGTGATAAACTTGATTTGATATAATTAACAAAAGAAGTGAGCTCACTATCAAAGTTCAAAAACATACATGGTGATGTCCGTCTCTCACATGAGCAGGGGAACTCACTAGGTTTTTAAAAGAACCCTCACCCACTAACACTAGTTTGTGGCATGCTTCAACATAGGGTGCCCACCTAAGACACTCAGCGCACCTGGGTGTGTTCGGATGCCTGAATCACAGTGGAGCAGGACTTTTTTGGGTATTGCAGGGATCAGTGAAATAAAAATGAATAAAATTACCTTTAGGATGTCCCAGGTAGCCCAGTACTCAAGGAAATTTTAATAACGGGAACCTAGGGTAAGATTAAAAAGGAAAGCGGATGTGATGTGAGATGGTGGTGTCTCCCACATCCTTGGTCTACAAGATTCAGCCATTTAGTCTGGTGCCCACAGGGTTAATATAGCTTTCTTCAGGAGCATTATATACTGAATTAGTGACCACACGTGCGCTAAAGCATGCAGTACTAGTGTGTCAATTCATAACTTATGATTTATTTAACACTCTGCATGTTTACCTGTGGTGAATAAAATGAGAGAGACAACATTTGAGTTAAATGGTAGCAGATTGCGATGCTCAATATATATGTTTTTGAACTATGGTAGCGAGCTCTCTTCTTCTTTTTGCTTTTGTCACCCTAAGTGGGAAGGACATGCACAGATGTGGGTCCCATGCTCACTCTGCCACCAGATTCAAGCTTTCCTGGGTGATAAGGGGTGATCCCCCAAAACTGGTCCCAGGATGCTGTTTTCTGGTCCAGGGTGGACCAGGCCTGGCAGTTCGGGCTGGACTGTTCCCAGGAGGGAACATGAAAATGTATGTTTGGCATGTTAAAGTTACACTGATGATCAAGCAGCAATATAAGAGTGTCTTCTTGAGAGTGTTCACTGTCAGTGTTCACTTATCTTGACGTTACTAGGGCAGAGTGTATAGAATGTTGGGTAGAGTTCTGTCTATGTTACTCCCAATTTGGGAGCATTTGTCTTGTTACAGAGAGTGAACCATGCCAATGTATCTGATAGGCCGATGCCTTGATCTACAAAAGTCTTTACAGAAGCCTCTCAGTAGAGGCCAATTTTCTCTGGACCTCACTTTCTATCACCTCTACAGCAACAATCAACTTCAAGAGATTTTTTAAATTCCTATTGATCAATCTTCCATATTCAGTTCTAATGAACACCTAGGGCTAGGTTTATGAAAAAGGCATGCAAAGCAGCAAGACACCTTGCTGTGCTGCGTTGCTTGACAGGGAAAGAACAGGAATGCACCATATCTACTAAGATATGACACATTCCTGCTCCCTCCCTGTGCTGGTGCACTCATTGCAGCATAGTGCCGACACAGGCACCCTTTCACAATAGTGCAGAGGAGGCAGTGTTGCAGCAAGGGTTGTTTTTGTACAGGAAGAGACACGTTCCTGGCAAAAACAATTCTCTGAGGCTTTTTCCTCTTCCTACGTGTGCTGCAAAATGCAACACGCTTATAAAGAGTTAGGAGCGAGGAGAAATAAACATATTTCTCCTTGTTACACCTCACCTAGGAAGGCATAGTATTTTGACACATTACTAGAATTACTAGTATTAGTAAATCTGTGAGTGAGCCAAAATGTGGGTGGATGCATGGGAACACCTATGCTGCACCCATGAAACTCCTTCCCAGAGCAGAGTAATCGTAATGCAAGGTAATGACTGGCACTGCATTGCATTACGCACAATGTACTAGGCCACACTAGACACACAAGGTGGCTCTGTGTGACATAGTAAATCTGACTAAAGGTCTTGCATCGCCTTGTGTGACTCATTGGCAAAACAAGCCCTGAGTAAATCGGGGTCTTGTCAAAAGCAATATCAACCCGGCCCCTCCCACACACATGGAAAAACGTAATACAACAACCTTGAGGCTAAACTACTGTTATGGGATCTTCTTAAGCCACTTTATCCCAGGTACAAACCCTAAACACCCTCAAAGATGGGCTCTCTCATCCTGAATTAATTTTTATTGATCTCATGGACAATTCTCATGTAGGTTGCAATCAAACAGGGCGTCATTTATAAGAAAACAAGTTTCTATAAAATAAACAGTTACAGTATGCATGTGCACATACCAAAATACTAAAATGTTAACAATCAAACTCCTGCGGCGGCTGGGCAGATAGGCATATATCAAAGGGAGGGTTGGGGGGGGATGACGGGGACGGGGAATCAAATATTTTTTTTTTAAAAACACCATTCATTGCCGCCGCTGTCCTTTCCTACCACCTCTTTCATCATCCTTTCCTGTTCTAGTGTCCCAGCATCTACTGGGACACCAGAGGAGGCTCCCCAGCAAATCTGGTGCTGCTTTCATGCTAAAACTAGCATTAAAACAGCAGCATCAGGATTGGTCTGAGCGGCACTTGTGGTCCATGCATTTTCTCCAGTCTGGCTGTGTACACAGCCAGGCAGGAGAAACATAAGCGCGCATGTGTGTTTGGCCATCCAAACACACATGCACACTTAGTGCACACAATTCCTCATCCCCTTCCCCGCCTCCTGTGGCCCAGTACTGCCCCTCCCTGCATCTGCTGGCTGAGCCAGCAGCAGAAAAATAAACTCTATTCAAATATCATTTTATTTTTCAGCTGTTGGCTCTTAGCCAGTGGGGCAATGCTTCTCCGCCATTGCGGAGGAGCTGCCCCTGTCAAAATCTAATGTACCCATCTATGGCCCCAGAGCAAATAAAAGCAATGACTTGAACAGCTGACTCTTTTGGTTGTCATATCTGCCACCTCACATCTCACTCCAAATTTCCATAACCTAACCTCCTCAGTGATTTAGGAATTGTGGAGCCCAGTTGTCATCTCTTTGCCCAGGTGTCTCTAACTTTGGTTAGACAGTATTCACTTAACCAGTTGAGTGCTAAGGATGTTGACTTCCCCATCCACAGCAGTACCGTTCAGGCACTGCGGATGGGGAGGTCATGTCAAAGCTCACAGGGCTGGGGAATTTCCATCTGACGCTTCACACCTCAGGCTGCGTGGAAAAAAAGTTCCCTCCAGACAGTGTTTTTTTGTTTTGATGACTACCGGTGCGCTTTACAAGTTGATATCATTGTTAGAAATGGGGTCTCTAGTTGGCAGAGGCACCCTTGTCCAAGTAGGGACCACAATCCTAGTCAGGGTAAGTCACAACACAATCCAATTATCTGGTGCCCACCCTCTCATAGCTTGGCACTGAGCAGTCAGGCTTAACTTAGAATGCAACGTGTAAAGTATTTGTGCAATAAATCATGCAGTAACACAGTGGAAACACCACAAAAATACACCACATATGTTTAGAAAAATAGAGAATATTTATTTGAATAAAATAAGGTAAAACCACAAAAATCCAATAAGCAAAAGTTGAAATATCACTTTTAAAAGGTTTAAATGAGTCTCAATTCTTAGAAAAATAAGGTGTTGCATCGGATTTTCTGACACGGCACGGACTATGCATTGTTTCTTTCCATGATGCAAGTGGTTTTCGTCATTTCTTGGCATGTAGCCTTTGGTCCTCACTGCGATACTGGGATATTTTGATGCCCAGGGATGATGCGTTGAAAATCCTTGACGTTCTGGACGAAGGAGCAGGCGCTGTGTTGATCCGGTAGGTGTTGCGTCGCATTTTCCATTGCAAGGCAGGCGCTGTGTCGAATTTCCGTTCGCGAAAATGGTTCTGCGTCGTTCCAGTCGGCCTTGCAGCAGTTTTTCAGCCGTGATGCAGGCTTTGCATTGATTTCCTGCACGCATTGCGTTGATTCTCGACACACAAGGAATTTCTTGAAAGGATGAAGTATTTGTTGCTCCTGAGACTTCAGAAACAGGGGGCAAGCTCAATCCTTTCACTTGGAGAGCACTTTTGGGGAAGGCAGTGTCCTTCCAGCCAAATCAGAGGCCAGCAGGGCAGCAGGGCAACAGCAGGGCAGCAGTTCTTTCCAGCAAAGTGGTCCAGATGAGTCCTTTGGGCAGCCAGACAACTCCTGTGGCAGGGTGCAGGTCCAGAAGTGTCTGAATTGGTGGGGTCAGAGACCCAGTTTATATACCCCAAAACACATTTGAAGAGGGAGAGACTTCAAAGAGTGGTTTTGAAGTGCACATGTTCCCCTTTTAGCCAGTCCTGTCTGCCAGGGTCCCTGTGGGGGGTTATCAGTCCATTGTGTGAGGGCAGGCCATTGGCCTTTGAAATGTAAGTGTCAGGACCTCCATCCTTCTGGCCCAGGAAGACCCATTCAGTATGCAGATGAATGCAGATGTGACTGAGTGTCCTGTGTTTGTGGTTGTCTGGGTGAAATGCACAAGGGAGCTGACTACCAGTGCAGAGAAATGCTCACTTTCTAAAAGTGGCATTCCTAAAATAGTAATATTAACTCCAACCTCACCAATAAGCAGGATTTTATGTTACCATTCTGGCCAAACTAACTATGACCTGGTTACCCCTCTCAGATCCGAACCGACCACTCAAAAACTATATGAGGACAGTTCTAATGCTAGTCCATGAAAGGAACAGGCCTCACCGTAGTGGAAAACTAATTTAGGTGTTTTTCACTACCAGGACATATAAAATATATATTATACATGTCCTGCCTTTTACCTACATAGCCCTATGGGTTGCCTAGGGCCTACCTTAGGGGTGACTTATATGTAGAAAAGAGGGATTTTAAGGCGTGGCAAGTACTTTTAAATGCCAAGTCGAAGTGGCAGTGAAACTGCACACACAAGCCGAGCAATGGCAGGCCTGAGACATGGCTAAGGGGATACTTATGTAGGTGGCACAATCAGTGCTGCAGGCCCACTAGTAGCTTTTGACTTACAGGCCCCTGGACACATGTAGTGCACTTTACTATGGACTTACAAGTAAATTAAATATCCAATGGAGTATGGGCCAATGTTACCATGTTTTTAGGGAGAGAGCACAGGCATTTTAGCCATGGTTAGCAGTGGTAAAGTGTCCAGAGCCCTAAAGCCAGCAAAAACGATGTCAGAAAAAGGAGAGGAAGAAGGCAAAAAGTTTGAGGGTGACCCTTAAGAGAGGCCATTTTCCAACAATCATTTGAGAAACTGACAGCAGCTAGAGCTTTCCTTGTGGTACAGCACAGTAATGCTTGGGCCCGAGTGCCAATCTGAACAGGATAGATACCATTGCAAGAGGGGGATTCTTTCCCATAGAATGGTACCTCCTGCTCAATGGCAGCTGGGAAAGTTTGAAATTGTTGGAGTGTGTCTTTTTAAAATCAATATTAATATGAAAAGCTTGCAATATATTGTGTGATGAAGGTGCATAGAAAATGTGCTAACGTCGAAAATAATGCACACGGGGAGTGGCCAACAATGTATACGAAGACTAATGAAAAGCCTTATTAATTCTGAATTTTTATGCAATAATGTTTGAATTTGTATTCGTATATCATAATTAGAGTTGTGTGTTAAGAGTTTGCTTCATTAAATCAGAGGGCCTTAGCTTAGCGAGGGTTTGGGCCTACCTGCCTGGCCTCATATTGAATTGCATTTTCTAACGTGTAATGTGCTGTTTTTCCTGAAGCTTTATTTTTCCAGGAGTTATGTGTGTGTAGCCGTAATAAATGCATTCTCATGAGAACCAGCTTGCTCACGGCGGCGTTCTTGCTAGATGCAACAGTGTAATTTGTAACAGGTGCAAGGTTAACCGTACTATGAGAAGACAATGAAGACACTGACTGGAGCGCAAAGTGTAACATTTTCTACCTGACATTCCAACTGTTGAAGACGTCAATAACCTGGACCAATCCGTGACATGGGAACTGCAAATTGTGGAAAATTCTAGTAAGGTGCTTACCGAATTATTGGATAGAGATAATAATGCACCAAACTTCATCCAATGAGGAATTAGGGAATAGTTAGACAGTTTTGATTTAACAGCGTAACCCGAGGAAAACGGGGGACACTTCTTCTTCCACTTTAACGGGGACTCTTACCGTTGCCGTTTGCCATTCCTTTGCTATGAGACTTTTGCTAGAGGCCTTTTTGCCAGTTGCCATAATTTAGTTTAGTTGTCCTGTCACCTTAAACCATCCTCTGCCCATCTTGGCTTGATGCTAACTTCTCCTTTATCTGAGGGAAGTCATCCGTTCTGTAGCTATGCTATATTGAGACTCTGCCCCGTCCTATCTCTGCTAATGGTGAATCGACTGATGTCCTGAGGACGAAGACTGACGCTGTTTGCTGATCTGTTGGATTGGTAACTATCTGATGCAAATTGTAATTGTCTGTTTGCCTTTTCTTTCTAGGTACCAACTGCTATTTTGATAGAGGCCTTAGTTTAGATGTTTTCTAAATTCGTGCTCACTAAATGTTTTGCATGAAGCCCAACATGCTAATGCTAATTTGAGGTTAGTTAAGACCTTCACTAATATTTTGTGCAAAGAGACAAATGACTGAGTTCTTGCTTTGTTGATTCATGTACTAATGAGACTCTGCTAAGCTGATTCGTATAATGATATGCCTAGATGCTGAATGAAAGTAGTAGATGTATTGATTAAATCGCACTTTGATTATTGATTGGAATGTTTTGGCATGGGTTTATTGCTAATGAGACTAATAGACATGTTATTAGATTATAACCAATAGGGAAATAAATATCTTAACTTTGACTAAACTGGTGTGGTTATTCGTGCCTGAGAAGTCAATGGTGTGTTCAATAATAAATGTTATTACATTTTTATCGACTAGTGATTGTTGCCATTGATTGTTTATTAATCTACTGATTGGTGATGACTAGAAAATATTTCGTACTGGGAAGTCTCTAAACGTGGTCCAAAGGTTTGTCGGCCTAAACGTGTCTCCTGGTAAGTTTACTTATCTAGGCTCTGACACGCTAACAAAAGTGGTGAGGTGTAAAAAAGTAGCGGGAAATCAGGTTTGGTGAATCTGAAGATATCCCCACGGGAAACAAAAATGAAAAGGTTACAGCAATAAAGAAGAGATAAGCTGCAGAAGGTGCAGCGGCTGTGAACAATGCTTACTTTGGGAGTGGACGTGCAGTGCTTAGTTTGTAAATAAAAAGGTGCCGGTGCCCAAAGCCCTCCTCTTAAACATGCTGCTGCCGCAATTAAATGTGGGAACACAGAATATTGAGGCGGCGTAATCCTGAAGCTATCGCGGGCCTCTTCAATCCATTTAAAGCCACTCCCTGCCCCTTCAGCTCACTCCTGCAGGTTTCTACTTTCTCTCTATGTGATGCTTTTTCGTTTTTCTCTTCCTACGTCTTTCCCAAATGTGTCTTTTGCTCGCAGCAAATGCTTGAGACAGAAGAATAAGCCCCGGCCCTCATAAAGAACTGCCGGTGCTCAGCACCGGAAACAACAAGCACAAATTAAGCACTGTGGACGTGACGAGAGAACATTGCACAAAGTTCACGGACACTGCAAATGTGTGCTTTTCATATTACACGGTAAACTGTAATCGCTAATAACATTCTTTTCTGTTTACAGCTGTGCATGATCCCTACTCATGTCCCTGCTACTCAAAGCACTGCCCCCTCTTCCTTGAGTCGTAGCTGCCAGCTATGTACACTTACCATGGCTGTACTGTGGTTTATCTTTTAAAGAAATACACGTTTTTAAAATTTTCAAGAGACTTTATCATATTGTATGTGATGTCTATTCAACATAGAAGCAATAATATAACCAAAAAGAACCTCCGTTAGCCATCAATTGTGAAATGATTTTATCAAATGCATGAGATTAATGTCAGTGTGTATGATTTTATCATTTAATTTAGTTTTATAATAATATAATTTCTCAGCACATCACATCAATAAGTAAAACAATATAAAACAAACATACATCGACACAACATTTAAACACAGGAAACTAAACAATGAAACAATGAAATTGTGGTGTACATCATTTAACAAAGTAATCCAGAACTTGAGCCTTATCGATAGTTTAAGGGGTGTTTTCATTTACCGGCGTAAGGACCTTCAAGGAGAAAACAGTGCAAGATATGAGTGCGGCTCTGACCATGCGCTAAGATTCGTGAAGAAATTAGGAAAAAAGCTTTCATGAAGGTTAGGGCTGGGGCGGTGCCTCTTTTGGGGCATTGTCTTGGGGCGTTGTCCCACTCATATTTTGGCCCCCCTGCTCCCTCAGTTGAACGTAAGTAAAGTCCTAAACACTTTAAGGCCGTAATTTATACTTTTTGGTGCAAAACTGCACTAACGCAGTTTTGAACCAAAAACTTTTGCACCGGCTTGCACCATTTCTGTGCACCAGCCGGACATCATATTTATGGAATAGAGCAAGCCGGTGCAAATGGTAGGCTAGAAAAAAAAAAATTACGTTAGTCGGGTGGGGCTGGCAGTATGAAAGAAGGGGGTTTTGCACCAGAAAATGACGTTAGGCAGGTTAGAGTAAAAAAATGACTCTAACTTGTCTATAGGCATTTTCTGACGCAAAGCCATCCATACCTCATGACTCCTGTCTTAGAAAAGACAGGAGTCATGCCCACCACCCCAATGGCCAGCACAGGGGACCAGGGTCCCCTGGGCAAGGCCATTGCTCCCAGTGCCATGTAGAGGGGGCCCTTTCAGGGCCCCCAATGGCACTTACAAAAAATAATAAAATATTTACCTGTACTTACCTATACTTACCTGGGATGGGGTCCCCAATCCTTCGCTGTCCCTCTGGTGTGGGTGGGAGTGTCACTGGGGCCTGGGGAGGGCACCTGTGGGCTTATTTCATGGTGTTCCACCATGGGAATAGGCCCACAGGTCCCTTAACACCTTCATTGACTCAGGCGTTAAAAAATGTTGCAAAGTAAACTTTAAACCATTTTTTTACCTCTCCTCCCCCCGTGCGTGATTTTTGCCCAGGAGAGTAAATAAGGCGCTAGGGCCTTAGAGTAATTTTTTGCCTAGGAACGGCTACCTTGCATCTCATTGACGCAAGGTAGTTTTCTGCAGGCAGAAATGACTTTAACTCCAATATTTTGGTGCTAGACATGTCTACCGCCAAAATATAAATATGTAGTTAAGTTTGTGTCGAATTTGCGTTAAAAAAAAAATTACGCAAATCCAGCGCAAACAGAGTACACATATTCCCCTTTAGGCCATGATTTATACTTTTGGGTGCAAAACTGCACTAATGCAGTTTTGCACCGAAATGTTTAGCACCGGCTCGCACCATTTCCGTGCACCAGCCGGGCACCATATTTTCGGAATGATGCAAGCCGGTGCAAAGGGAAGGTTAGCATAATTTTTTTTTAAGTTAGTCGGGTGAGGCTGGCAGTATGGAAGAAGGGGGTTTTGCACCAAAAAATGACGTTAAGTAGGTTAGAGTTAAAAAAAATGACTCTAACCAGCCTAGCGTCATTTTCTGACGCAAAACCATCCATACCACATGACTGCTGTCTTAGAACAGACAGGAGTCATGCCCACCACCCCAATGGCCAGCACAGAGGACCAGGGTCTTGTGGGCATGGTCATTGCACCCAGTGCCTTGTAGGGGGGCCCATTTCAGACCCCCCCAATGGCACTTTAAAAAAAATACTTTTCTATACTTACCTGGGATGGGGTCCCCCATCCTCCTCTGTCCCTCGGGTGTGGGTAGGGGTGTTCCTGGGGCCTGGGGAGGGCACCTGTGGGCTTATTTCATGGTGTTCCACCATGGAAATAGGCCCACAGATCCCCTAGCACCTGCCCTGACCCAGGTGTTAAAAAATGGTGCAAAGCAAGCTTTGCACCATTTTTTGACCCCTCCTCCCTCTTGTACGTGATTTTAGCGGGGGTGGATAAATATGGCGCTAAGGCCATAGAGTCATTTTTTGCACGGGAACGCCTACTTTGCTTCTTATTGACGCAAAGTAGGTTTCCATCTCTAAAAAATTACTTTAACTCCATAATTTTGGCGCTAGACGGTCTTGCGCCAAAGTATAAATATGGAGTTAGTTTGGCACAGAATTTGCATTAAAAAAATGATGCAAATTCGGCACAAAACAAGTATAAATATGCCCCTAAGTGTTTTGCATCGTGCCAGGGGCTGGTTGCTATATCTAGGCATGAGGCGGGCCCCTTGTTGAGAAGCCAGTGCAGGCCTGATGGGGTGGGGGCTTAACAATTTAATTGACAGTCACTGTGAGAGTCAGAGGGGCCCAAGTGCGCATGTCAGGTTGGAAGGATACCTTTCTCCGGGCAGCCTGACATGCGCACTAGAGCCCAACTCAGAGTCTCTTCCATTGCACATACTGTGGCCCGGAGTGACTCATAGCCACAGCCCCCGGGCTCAGTAATGAGCATTGAAGTTCCCTGCCCCAGCCAATCCAGGTGCTGCTGTAACAGAAGGAGCAGCGTCTGGATTGGCTTTGATGTAGTAGCAGTTACTTGGGGCCTCTGGCGCAGTGTGTGAGGCAGCACGGGGTGGGAGGAGGGTGTGTCCCTCTCACTTTCCCCTTTTCGTGCACGAAGAGAGACAGGCAGCAGCATTTGTTGCTAGTACAGCACAGGCAAACGTTGACCTGAAAAGAGCTTCCTGCTTCCACACAGGTAAATTCTATAATTCGTGAATTTGGTGATTGTGAAAAATACGTTAGTATTTACTTTCCAGATTACAGCATTTCACTGTCAGGCGCACCTACCATTCAGGAGCAGTGCCAGTGGTTTGAACAGGATATGCTGCAGAATCAGCAATTGCATATATTAATGCTCTTTGTTCATGCCTGTTCATTAGGAAATCTGAAACAATTTGCATGTGTTAACCCCAATCCAAACACAACTCAAATAAACATTCATTCCTGTAGCTCGCTCTCGCAGTCCTCCACAAAGGGTCATCAAGCCTGTTGTTGAAACTCGAACGTGGAAGCGAAGTTCATAGTGAAAGAGACTTATTTAAATGATGACCGTGACTAATTAGGCACTTGCCTCTCTAGCAGAAAAACACTATGAAATCTGAGCACATCATTTCATCGAAGGACAGCAAATAACATTCACACACAGGGAAGACATAGGGGCATATTTATACTCTGTTTGCGCCGAATGTGCGGCAAACATTTTGATGCACATTCTGCGCAAACCTTGCCCCGTATTTAAACTATGACGCCCGTCCCCGCGGACATCAAAAAACCTCAGTGTGCGTCATTTTTGGGATGCGGGAAACCGCCTTTCGTTAATGATATGCAAGGTAGGTGTTCCCATCCAAAAAATGACTTTAAGGCCTGTGCGCCTTATTTATACTCCCGCATCATTTTGACGCACAGGAGGGGGCGGGCCTTAAAAAATGGTGCACAGCCTGATGTGTGCCGTTTTTTAACGCCTGGGTGAGGGCAGGCGTTAAGGGACCTGTGGGCTCACTTCCATGGTCTCTGACCATGGAAGCAGTCCAGAGGTGCCCTTCCCTGCCCCCAGGGACACCCCCTGCCAAACTTGCCCACCCCAGGAGGACACTCATGGATGGGGGGACCCATCCCAGGTAAGTTGAGGTAAGTATAATTTTTTTCATTTTTTAAAGTGGCATAGGGGGGCCTAATTTGGGCCCCCCTACATGACACTGTGCCCAATGACCATGCCCAGGGGACAGAAGTCTTGCTAAGACAGGAGTCATTTCAATGGGGGTTGTGCGTCACAAAATAGAGCCAGTCCGGTTTGAGCCATGATTTTTTACTTAAACCTGACTTGCACTATTTTTTGACGCACAGCTCCCATTCTTCCCTATGCCGGCGCTGCCTGGTTTGAGTCATTTTTTTTTACTCTGACCAGCCCGCAGTGCCGGCTAACATCAATCCTTAAATAAGGCGCCCGCATGGTGCATGGGAATGGCGTTAGCCGGCGGTACATTTTTTGACGCAAACCAGCGCCTGCGCTGGTTTGCATCAAAAAGTATAAAAATGTATAAATATGGGCCATAAAGCGCAGGTAGAATACATGCATGCAAAAGAAAAAAGAAATCAAGGTACCCTTTCAGAATAACATACATGGAACAGATGTGGAAGAGGATGTGCTTACTAAAAACTAAATGTAATGTAGACATGTACATGTGTTTCCTAATTTATTTTGGAGACATTTGGGCCCATATTTATACTTTTTGCAGCAAAACTGCGCAAACGCAGTTTTGCGTCGAAAGGCTTAGAGCTGGCTAGCGCCATTTTTTAGCGCCGTCTGGGTGTCATATTTATTCCATTATGCAAGATGGTGCTAAAAAACTGGTTAGGATAAAAAAATTTGAAGTTAACCATTGCGCCTTGCCATAAGGCAAAATGACGTGAACGCCGCAAAAATGACTCTAACCTGTTTTACAGCACGTAAATTTGTCGCAAAACAGATATGCACCATTTTCCCCTTAGTAATATATTTCAATCACTTAACACGCTAGAAGATTTGGATTGACTAACTAGTAATAAGAGAGATTCCCCACATGAGGAGGCTCTGGTTGCAAAAATAGAAAAGCCTACCAAGAATAGGGGAGGCGTATTCCGTGAGACGGAACCCGATACGAACATCACAGACACCCATTTGAACCCGGGAATCCTTTCCTCTCCAATAACCTACACTCTAGATGATGGATTGTCCACATCAAGTACAGTGAAGGAGTGTCCTCAGCCCCTCCAACATATGAAAACAGCTATACTCTATTGGAATGTGGCAGGTCTAACTAATAAGATTAATATCGAGCTTTGGGTGAACTTTATTGAGGAGTTTCCTTGTATATGTCTCCAGGAGACTTGGATATTAAATCCTGCCCATATAAATGGCTATAAGACATTTCACACACCAGCTGTACAGACCACCCATGGCAGGCCAAAAGGAGGCTTATGTACATATATTTCTAACAAGGCGTGGTTACACAACCCAAAAATGCAAATTACGAAACCCTATTACCAACTGATAGAGTCTAATCTCGATCAGAATACGCACTTAGTACTCATTAACTTCTATAATAATGCACTGCCAAGAGAAGTTTCTAAAATTTTAACAGAGATGAGCGCGGATTTAGAGAGAATATGTGCAAGTAACAGACGTGAGACTCTCATCATATGGGGGGGTGACATTAATGTACATCTTTGTAAGGAACCCACGGGAAGGGTGTGTGGCTGGGATATCGAAGATATTGGCATAGGGCCGCACTTTTCACATACCATTCAAGGAGACGCAATGAACTTAGTGGCCCAAAAACACAACCTGTCTCAGGTAAATGATTTACTTTCAAAAGAGCTACAGTTTAAACCAACCTTCAATGGAAGGGGTGCCAATACAGTGATTGACTACATTCTAATGTCAACTCATTTTGCACATTATTTTATTAACTACACAATTCACGATATTGCAATAAGTGACCACTTCCCCCAAAGTTTGGAACTGTTACTAACCCCTGCCCTAGAGGCCAAAGTTGGAAAGGTAACGATGGCAAATTATATTGAACCAACTCCGGGTAATAGCTATACATTAAGATGGACTCGGACTGATCCACAGGTATTACTGAAACATATACTAAGTGATCAAAACCAAGCGTTCATTGATTGCCTCGGCGAAGATATGGCCCCAGGAAAATGCATAAGTGCTTTCCTACAGATAACGCAAGCCGTGAAAGAAACTCTTATGATCAGGACGGGATGGGCAGGGGGAAAAAAAAAGGAAACTGGCTGGTTTGACCATGACTGCATGAAAGCTCACACGAGACTTAAAAAAGCCCTAAGTGCCCCTATAAGATGCTCAACTGAAATACGTACCTGCAGACAGGCATACAAAACAGCCATAAAAAAGAGGAAATTTGCTTTGAGAGGGGAGTTATGGGATAACCTACACAGAGATAGGGCCTGATTCTGACCCCGGCGGTAAGGAACCGCCGGGGCCAGGGTCGGCGGGAGCACCGCCAACAGGCTGGCGGTGCCCCGCAGGGCATTCTGACCGCGGCGGTGTTGCCGCGGTCAGAAGTGGAAAACCGGCGGTCTCCCGCCGGTTTTCCGCTGCCCATTAGAATCCTCCATGGCGGCGCAGCTCGCTGCGCCGCCATGGGGATTCTGACAGCCCATACCGCCATCCTGTTCCTGGCGGTTCTCCCGCCAGGAACAGGATGGCGGTATGGGTTGTCGTGGGGCCCCTGGGGGCCCCTGCAGTGCCCCACAAGGAATTTCACTGTCTGCATTGCAAGTCGCAACTGCACCCGTCGCACCTTCCCACTCCGCCGGCTCAATTCTGAGCCGGCGTCCTCGTGGGAAGGGAGTTTTACACTGGGCTGGCGGGCGGCCTTTTGGCGGTCGCCCGCCAGCCCAGTGTAAAACACAGAATAGCCGCAGCGGTCTTCCGACCGCGGTGCGGTATTCTGGAGGGGGGAAGTCTGGCGGGCGGCCTCCGCCACCCGCCAGACTTAGAATGAGGCCCATAGTCTTATGAAAGACAATGTCCTCTTCTGGAAAATAATAAACACACCTGTTCTAGGTAACAGTGATACTCCCAGAATGGAAATTGCAATCTCGGAGGAGGACTGGATTACGTACTTTTCCAAGATATACTGCCAATCTAACGACAGAGCCCCCCTGGACCCTTTAAAGGCCTCAGACCTCCAGGAAGTCCTACACCCATCAGTATCACCTCAGTTTACTTTAGAGGAGGTAGCGGAAGCCATAAATATAAGCAAAGCTGGGAAAGCGCCGGGGCCCGATGGCGTCCCAATTGACTTATACAAAGCTAATATTCACTTATGGGGCCCTCTATTGACGCAGGTATTGAGGGCTTTCTGTTCACAAGGCCTTCCACCGACCTGGCGCGACTCTATTATTATACCCATATATAAAAAAGACGATCGCCTCAATCCAGCCTGTTATAGGCCTATTTCTCTCCTTGATACATCAGCCAAATTAGCGGGGAGAATAATTTTAAACAGACTCCAAACATGGGCGGAAGAAAACAATATTTTATCCCCAGTGCAGTACGGATTCTGTACAGGACTAGGCACCGTTGAACAGGCTCTGAATTTAACCATCTTAGTGGGGAAGTATACGAAGATCAGAGAGGGTAATTTGCACCTGGCCTTTATAGATCTATTGTCAGCTTTTGACTGCGTCCTGCACGAGAAGTTATGGGACATTCTAACAAGAATGGGGGTCGAACCAACAATAGTTTATTTTATAAGGGATTTGTATACAGGGTGCAGCGCAAGAGAAAGGTACGGGACGAGAGGGGAATGTACCAGGTCCTTTGGAACAGACAAAGGGGTACGTCAAGGTTGCGTTCTTGCTCCACTTCTATTCTCATTATACATAAATAATTTAGAAAGAGAACTGATAGGTAAATGTAAAGACCTTCCACAAATAGGTAATCGCCCCGTTCCCACACTTCTTTATGCAGATGATGCAGTACTCATGGCCAGGACACCGCTAGCCCTCCAGAAACTTTTAACCACTTGCATAAATTACATGACAGACCTGGGTCTCACAGTAAACCGCTCAAAAACCTTTATAATGAACTGTGGCAGGAAACTGAGTAAGTCCTATAATATTACTATTCATGAGGATAAGGTGAAGATAGCCCCTACCTTTTCATATCTGGGCATAATGTTTTACAAACAGGCACACTGTGTGAAAATAAAAAAAGATCCGCTTATTAAAACAACAGCGGCCTTGAAGATCTTCTCTAAATAATAGGGGGGATTACCCCGACAAATATGGTAAAGATCTACAAGGCCAAGTATATCCCGGCGGCCACTTACGGAGCATGTATTTGGGGGTATACTAACTGCAATGCGATTCAGACAGTGGAAAACGACTTCCTTAGACACTTGCTAATGATACCAAATAGCACATCATCATACATTAGTCATACAGAACTTGGGGTCCACTATGTAATTGATCTGATAAAAATCCAGCCATTAGTATTATGGAACAAGGTGTGGACCACTGAGCATACTGGACTAAACAAGGCCATTCTATCTGATTGCACAAGGCTAACACACTCGCTCAGAGATCCCTGGCTGAGCTACATCATAACTTTTTTTTTTTAAATGGGTTGCAAAGATTATTACTTAAACCCACAATCACTGGAAAAAATAACCAGGAGAGAACTGAGGGCTTTGTCATTGAAGCATTTGGAAGAACAGAGATGGGAAGAGGAATCAAAAAAATCCACCGTAATGTCTAGTCAACTAATTTTGACTACGGATGCCCTCCAGCCTTACCTAGTAAGCGGGGCAAACCCTCAACATCGATTTGTTCTTACAAGACTCCGTTTAGATATCTTCCATCGGCTAGTAACTTTTCCGACCATGAATGATTGGAGTATAATTTTAAGAGTTTGTCCTTGTGATGAGAAGGCCCCCCAATCCACAATGCATGTGGTCCTTTTCTGCAAATTTTATAACTCACAAAGAAAACGGCTTTTACTGCCTTTTTTAAGGTCGATTAATTTGCGTCGGTGCCGCAACGCATATTTTAGCTTACAGCTTTTATCCTCAATTGAAATGTGTGGAATTTTAACAAACTTCTTATGCTCAGTACTGACTGTAAGGAAGTCTATGGGAGTTCTGGAGTAATTTCATTGGATTGTTTGGAATTTTTTACCTTATGGAAAACATAAAAGAGAAAAAGAAAAAAAAAGAAAAAACTGCAAGGATACTTGATTTGGTATTGGTGTAAATCTATTAGGGGTTGATATACCTGTATTGAATGATTTTAGAATGTGTTTTATTACTTCCCCTTCTTTTACTACTTATTTCTTTTATATATATTTATTTATTACCAAATGTGCTATTACCTGATACTTTTATGGCCAGTTGAAAGCCGAATAAAGTCTGTTTGATTTGATATGCACCATTTTTAACCGCTTTAGCTTCAACTTCAGATGCTAATGCAGAAAACAGTGCAAAGGAGAGGCAAAATGGACCCAAAAAGCCAGGAGAGACCCCAGGTTGACCCCATTCAACCAGGAACCAGCCAGGAAGTCCCAGGGGAGGGAGAAGAAAAAGAGAAAGTGTCGCTTTGGTGCAGAGGAGCATGAAATCCTTGTGAGAGAGGTGATGGAGCACCAAAATCAACTCTTCGTCACCTCCAAATTGCCAGTTGGCAGGAGAGAAGCAATATGGCAGCAGATAGTTCACAAGATTAACTGTGTGGCAAAGGTGAGGAGAACCGTAACCGAGTGCAAAAAACGCTGGCATGATTGCAAGCGAAGGACAAAGGAGAAAATGGCAAGGAACAGAAAGGCAGCACTGCAAACTGGAGGTGGTAGTCCAGCACCACAAGAGGACCTGGACGAGATGGAGGAGATGGTTTCAGCGGTCATCCCGGAGGAACCGGTCACTGGACAGCGTAGACTACCAGGAAACACCATACATGCAAGGTAAGATGCATGAGGGAAATTAATGCTAGATTGTCTAGTGCAAGGACGGGGAGGCACATAGGACACACACAATGTATGTCAAAGGAGCGCAGAGGGACACATTGCACATGAAGAAAGTTGCACCATTCAGACGTAAGCTACACATGTACCTACGCCTTGGTAGTGTCATGCACCACAACACATACACAACCTAGACATATGTCAATCACCAGGGCTAAATGCCTATATAAACATATGCAGTACATAGGATGGAAGGCATGTCTAATAACTGTGCCTCTTGTTGTGTCATCACAACATCCCTTGCATATAGTTAAACAAAACCTACCAACACGACCAAGACATCAGAGACTAGGAAGTCAGTCAATACCATTTCTGGGATTACGTCATGGTGGTTTGCCTTGCAGTAACACCTTGTAACTGCCTTGTCTCATTGCCAAAACACATGTGTGCTGCATCTTATAGCACACAATTCATTGCAGCCGTTCCCATCACTACCCAGACATGTGCCGGTAGCACCACCACCCCGCACATTAACAACACATCCACATGAGGCAGATACCACTCTATCATGCAGTAAGGATGCCCCCTGGGTGCAGGAAAAAGTAATCTGGGCAGGCGCTGGGGGAATAGCTGGGTGGCCCTGTATCACTGGAAACATGCCACTACCCAGAGCAACTATACACATGTAGTGTGGAGCCACACATTTTGACGCTGATCAGAACTGTGCCACTACAGAAAATATGTACTACAGATTGCAAACTGTAGGTCACAACAAATACAGGCTGAGCCCAAAACTACTCTGACACAACCATGTGAGACACATAGGAATGGGGAAATAACCACACACATACAACACATGAACATAATGGTGTACAATTTCACATTGACCGGAGGGGGATGGTGTATTGACAAGTCTGGTGTTGGTAAGACTGTCAGTGCAGTGTACCCTTTCCGGTTAACAGTATGAGTCACACGTTGGGATGGGGGCGTGGAAATGTGCCTGCTCATGATAGCTCTGTGGGGTACTTAGCACAATATTGCTTATGGATCAAAGAGAGTTAGTGCCAGTCTTTGGGTGCATTGGGTGTGACAGGACACGCTGCTCTTAGCCCTGCAAATCAGGCAGTGGAAAGGGCAAAGGGGCAGGGTATGGATCCCCATGCACTGCCCATGCCAGGTGCATGGGCTGTGCAGGGGCACACCACACCACATCACCACCAACCTTTGCATGGGGGTTTTATTGCCATGCAAAGGCTGGTGGAAGAGTTGAAACATACCTGGAGGGTAGCGCTGATCGTAATACTGGTCTGGTGTCACAAGACAGGTGGCAATGCCAGTCTGTAAGCTGCCTGCAACCTGCCAGTGCCAGGCCATTGGCCAATGGGGCATTCCCCATGGACATGTGCCACTACCACCTGCGCTGTTGGGGGTGGTCATATAGACAATGGCAGTCAGGTGGTCATAGGACTGCTAGACTTGTCATGAGGGTCCATGTATGCACCAGTATGACTACCTGCAAAATCACCATCAAACTAGCTAGCTGGAGGCCCTGACCGAAGTTCAACTCCAGTTAACTGGCTATGTCCATAAACTATTGTACCATCAGGCACTGTCATGTAGAAAATGATGTGCACAGCAACAAATGATACCCATGCTGGCCATCCCTTGGGTTCACCCCTGTGCCTGTGTCAATTTAGCTGCAGTGCCACTATGCTGCATCTCTTGCATCATAGTGCAAGGATGGCAGCATTGAGGGGGAGATCATAGTTGTGGTGGAAGGAGCACCTTCCAGCACAGACAGATGAAATGGAAATCTGCGAGGTCCATGTGTGCTGTGCAATGTAGCACACATATACATGCATCAACATGAGGAGCTATCAAAGGAAACAACAACATAGTGTCTTGGCAATGCAATTCCTGGGGTGGTGTAAGGTTTCAGTGCCGCCACAGTGCATGTGAAACATGTAAGACTGGGACAGGGCCATATTGCAATGTGTGTTGCTGTGGCTTGACCACTGCAACACCCATTGCAAGGCCCCACCATGCAAATGGATGCATAGGGAGGGACGGCAATAACAAGATTGTGTCAAGCCATCCAAAAGGATTTACATCACACCTAGTAGATGTGACACAGCCAATTGCGCCACCTGAGCTTCTCCTCATGTGACAATCAGGTGGGGCAAAGGGCTGATAGACTGCAACCATGATGTACAGGAACAATGTTTGTGAAGTAAGATGACAATGAGCCTCAAATAACGAGTCAGTGACATGACATGTCAACTGCCACAACACAGAAAGATTGATTTTACATCATCTCATTGCAGAGGATGATGGCTCTCCTGCTGATCTGCCTGTCCTGGAGTATCCCGATGACCTGGATGACCAGCTGACAACCATCAGCCAAGAGACTCTCCAAGAAGTCCTGGTATCCCTCCAGACACCACCTCCAGTCGCAAGCAGGACAAATAATGTAGCAGCGATCCCAGATGCCCCACCCAACACCCCAAAAGTACAACCTGATAGCACCAACACAGCTGAGGCCTCCGGGGACCCAGGGACCAGCTTTGAGAGGACAGTGGTAGGAGTCCAGCGGGAGCTGGCCAAGCAGGTGTGGGTGGGGATGGAGAGTGTGGCAGCCAGCCTAGAGGGCATGTGCACGTGCCTCGTTACGGCCAATGAACATACTGCAGCCACACAAGGCACACACTCCCCACTGCATGGAGTCCAGTGGCGTCTGAGGGACATAGCGTGATTGCGAACAATCTGGACTCCATGCACCGGCAAGTGTCCTCCCTCAGGGCAGACATGGCTGCCTACCACCAGGATGTTGCTGCTATCCTGAAAAATCTGCAGTTCCTCCTTGCTGCAGTGATGCCATATGTTGTTCCACAAATGGCAGCTGCCGGGAAATGGGATTCCACATCTCCAACCACTGAAGTGTGTGTGGGCCCTTCTACCTCCCCACCACCACCACCATCAAGGGCAGAGGAGACAACACACACATCAGAGGATGAAGATGTAGAACAAATCATCTTCACTCATAAGAGTTTCCGGTAGCACCAACCCATGCTACCTGGGCAGTGTTCTCCTTTGTCCTGTGCTTGAGATCATGCCAGTGTTAGCACAGTTGGATATGTGCACTCTTCACCCACACATTGTTGACCTGTCTGCTATGGAGTGTCACTTACCACTTGGCAATTATTGTTCCTCTGCACTTAACAACACTTAACCCAAGCATGTCCCATGACATGCCCCTCAACCCTGGACTTGTGTTGTGTCACGATTGTATGGAATTCACAAATGGGGTCACTGACCTGGACATTGTAAATATCGCAGTACCACACTTGTAAATAAACACCTCCTACACAAACAGCATGTCTTTGTGTATTCTGATCCATCTACTACGCTTAGTAATTGTGATGTGTGTAACTATGTCATTAGTCACAGAATGCCAGTATAAGAGTGCAGGACTGTGGAGGAACTTACCTACACACTAGGTCACTAACATGACAAATGTTAATGCTGGCCTCATCCCCTACAAGCAATTCACTGAGTATGTCACAAATGAAGAACACATGTATTCTTCACTCACTACATACAGCAAAAATGGCTGTAAAACAGTTCTAAGGCAATATCGTCAGCTGGGAGTGCCAGTAGAACACATTAGTGTGCTACAGAGGTACCTAACCTCATTAGTGATTGCCACTGGTCAGTTTTGCAGGATAGAGTTCAAATTTAGGGTGTTGTCAGATGTGTCACAGTTCCTGACATTCCTACACAGGACCCCAACACTGACAGCTGAAGTACCACACCTACCTGTCCAATACAAAGTAAACATAGTCATCTTGAGTGGTGGGTACACTGGATGGCAGATGCATGGACAAGTAGATGTGTCGTTGCTGCCAATGTGACAGCTCAGTTGTCAATAGGTAATACACATGTCAATAGAGGTATTCGGAGGCAGGACTGAATCCCTAGGCCAACACACAATCTGCACTGTGCACTCATGGGAAGACATTGAGACAAAAGCATATAACACAAAATGTATAGGAGTACGCAAAAATGTTTATTTACATCTTAACTAAACTAAAAACATTAATAAAACCTACCCTATCCTAAACTAACCTATTCTAACTATACTTATCCAGCTACTAAAGCTAACTACCCTATGCTAAACTTAACTAGCACATTTAACACCACACTCTAAACAATGGCCCCCTCCTCCCTTAAGTTACAAGACGCATGCAGGACAACATGTACTAATACTACACATATACTAACTATTGCTAAACACACATATATATATATACATATATATATATATATATATATATATATATGGTTTTTTTTTACATTTTTTATTATAGAAAACACATAGATACCCCAACATGACCAGCCACCCAATTAATTAACTCACCCATTAATTAACACATTATGAATAAAAAACCCACCCCCCAAATCCACTTATCCTATCTAATCTACATACCTACACTAACCTAACACTAACCCCCTAAAACTCACAATAAATCATAATTGAAAATCAGAAGGGAGGAGACAGAACTTGGAGGTGGCAGTTCATAGATGACTCAAAGTTTGGCCTTCTTCAGGTATTTTTTATGTATTTTAACATCGTGGTGTTATCGGCCACCTCTTCCTCCAAGCTGTCCAAACGTTTTAGTACGAGGGATACGTCCCTCTGCAGATCCTGCAGCAATTGTGTGTCCATGCCAGCAGGTGGTCTGGGCTGTTGCATTGATGTCGATGCAGATGCTGCCGATGTTGTGGGTGTGGTGCCAGCTGTGCCCCCCCTGCACTGCTGAGGAGCTAGGTGTCTGCTGAGCCTTCTTAGGCAGTATGTGGACCACTTGTGGGAATGCCCGCAATTCCCCTGTTGCCTTCTCTGCACGGTAGCGGCAAGCCATTCGTCTGAACCCAGACTCCACAGCCAGGATATGGCGGTATCTCACTGCCCTCTTCTGAAACGCACGCTGCTCATGTTGACAGCTGTTAAATGGAGACAGGCAACCATCAGTGTCAGCATTGTGTGGAGTCTGTACAGATTAGTAGCATACACTGCTAAATCTAATTACACAGGCACTCCAACTCACATTCCAGAAAAGACAATGGCCCTGATAAATGTAATGACAACGCTGCCTTAGAATCATATTTTTGATACTAAAGCGACGCAAACCGAGAAAATGAACCAAACATTTGAAAGTGTGCATCGTTTTGCGTAAAAAAATAATAATGGAAAGGCAGTGCTAACTTTACATAGATCAGGCCCAAACTTCCTCATCATCTGTGTCTATTTCCAACCCTGGATTACTTCACAGAACACACATTATCAAACTTACTGGATACATCTGAGTCTTCAAATCGCGCCACTTCGCCAATCGTGTAGAGGGCTGGTCCACCTGGAGGACATGAATGGTAAACCATGCTTAGTGTCAAAGCATAGTCACTGCAAGTGGACAAAATTTCAGTGTGAACTAGTTGAGAGGAGTGAGCTAGTTATCCTAGTGGAAAACAGTGCAACAGACACACCACCACAATCACACAATGACACAGACACTCAGGTGAGTTAGAGACACACATCTGAACACTAGCACTGGGCCAGAGATTCATATGTGGGCCATCTATAGAAGTCGGAACAACAAGGTATAAGGGGGAGTTATGTTAGAAAACATGACACTACCCTGGCGCTTTGCAAGACTTAAAACTCAGGTACTCAAGCTTGTCCTGCAAGGCGCTTTGTGATAGAAATGCTGCTCATTTTTAAGTCTGCAATGATCATGAGTTGATTAATCCATGACTGATGTGGCAAATTTGTTTAATGGTATCAAATGCCCCCTAAGGTGGGTAAACCCCCTTTGCTAAAATAATGGCTGGGGCAGCGGTCATGTGCGTGAAATGTTGACAAAGTTACACTATGCATGCATTGCGCCACTTTGTTGACACCATCCAGGGAAAATATGGTAGGCTGGCGGTGCCTTGGCGTTTCATACATGACACTATGCAGGGGCACAGGTGACGCTATGGGCTCTGAAACATGTGCCTCTGTGATGGTTGTGCAGGACTCATCCGACATCTGACCTTCATTGGTATCAATTGTTGGACATGTGAACTCCAGGCCTAGACTGGCACAGATATACTTCATTCTGGTTTCATACAACCTGTCCACAAGTATTGCATGCAGCACTCCAACTCATCAGCTACTGTCATTCAAGAGCAGTGAACAGTCAATAATATGCCAATGGGAGACTCACCAACAGGTCAGCCGATCTCAATCCCAAGGTGATCAAGCAGATCCTGCTCCCTGGCCACCAGATTTGCCCAGCGATGCTTTAGCTGGTGCTCATTCCTGCCGGCCCTGTATATTCACTTCAGGTGGTGGAGCACCTTGCCCCACCGCAGCCGCCTGGTCTCGGTCCGGTATCCGAGGATGACCCGCCCACCCATCTCAAGCATCATTAGCAGCTAGTGGGATACCAGCCACCCAAATCCACCACGCACATCTTCTGACATTCTGGTCATCCTCCCCCTTCCAGACATGTTGAATTATGGTCAGAGTTGACCCCAAATACAAAGAAAGAAAGAAATAAACAGAAACTTAACCCCACTAACTTATCCCAACTATCACAAATGACTAAAAACCGCGGGCAGACACCCCACAGTACAAATACAAATCTAGACAAAAACTACACAAAACTACAACTACTGCGACAAAAATGTACACAAAATACAACAGGACACGACATAAGGGACACCACAAACTTCAAAACACATCCAAGACTCAACCACCAGCTCCAAAACACAACCACACAGTCACAAAGGCACAGACTGTAAAGTGAAACTGCACCCAGTGTACAGTGCTTGTAGATAGTATTTCCTATCACATCATTTCCTGTACCTGTGCGTCACGTTTTTCAGTTATGCATGTTTTTATTTGACATTTGGAATAGTTTTTTTTAGACGCATAACACACGTGTTTAAATTGACGCATGGCGGTTGGAGTACGAAGGTAGAATTCACTCTAAGGGCCCATGTGTCATTTTCTTTGCATTTGCGGATGTTTTAGACACATTTGTGTCATATTTTTTGACTCATTTCCTGATTGAGTTTTTTTTTGCATTGTCCTTAGATGCACCATGAATCAACATACATATGACATGGGCTGTGCTGCAGTGTGGCATCCTGGGTATAGCCACATGTGGTAGTCCATGCAACAATGTGGTAAGGGTGTGATTGGTTTGTTCCACCAATGTGTGTGTGTTACGGAGACAACAGCATGCACATTTTTGCATGTCGTGCATATTTATGTATGTGTGACAACAGTGCATCCACATATGTTTGGCATTCAGTACAATGCAATACTTCTGATATTTGATTGTGTATTGTGAATTGGTATGTGATGTGGGATGTTGTCATGCAGAGCATACTACTTGAAGCTGCATACGCAGGTCAGGCATTGTTGATGATGGCAAACTATTGCTACCTAGGAAATTTGACCCCCACATCTGTCTCTGTATTTGGATTTAGAGTTTATGGAGAGCTGTGTGAAGACAGCATATTTGCCTGACATGTGTACATCTTTGGTACATAGTGTGTGTGACACGCTCTGCCTACATTCCTCCCAGAAGATGATAGGATCACATATTTTGGATTTCACTCATTGCATTTACAAATGGTTGTTGCTTTTTGCTTGGTGGACCTGCAGCACTAGCTGCATATGTTCTCATCCATACTAATGTGCATACCACAGATGTGTCTGTGCAATGAGTGAGGTCATGTTTACCCTGTGTCAAGGTTGTGCCCCATGGCATTGGCAGGACAGATTACCATGGATAGAAAGCGCAGGCTCAACTTCTTCCAATGATTAATATCCCTGGGCAAGTCATGATGACCATCCTTACCAGTGATGTCCCCCCCTCGTCACACATGTTCCATGCAACCATTGCCACTCTCACACTGAGTTGTGACAGTGTTCAGTTTCAACCTGACCTAATTTCTATTTTTCAACTTTCCCAACCTCAGGTGTGGGCCCCTTACATACATCCTATTGGGACATGATGTAGTTAGGTGTGATGAGTTATTGATTAGCAAGTTGGCAAAGTGAATGACAATGGGCCTCATTCCGACCCTGGCCGGCGGCAGTAGCCGCCGGCCTGGCGGGGCCCGCCAGAATACCGCTGCGCGGTCAAAAGACCGCCGCGGTTATTCTGGGTTTCCCGCTGGGCTGGCGGGCGACCGCCAGAAGGCCGCCCGCCAGTCCAGCGGGAAACACCCTTCCATGAGGATGCCGGCTCCGAATGGAGCCGGCGGAGTGGAAGGGGTGCGACGGGTGCAGTTGCACCTGTCGCGATTTTCAGTGTCTGCATTGCAGACACTGAAAATCTTGGTGGGGCCCTGTTACGGGGGCCCCTGCAGTGCCCATGCCACTGGCATGGGCACTGCAGAGGCCCCCAGGGGCCCCACGACACCCCATACCACCATTCTCTTCCTGGCGGCCAAAACCACCAGGAACAGGATGGCGGTATGGGGCTCGGAATCCCCATGGCGGCGCAGCAAGCTGCGCCGCCATGGAGGATTCCCCAGGGCAGCGGGAAACCGGCGGTGCACCGCCGGTTTTCCGTTTCTGACCGCTGCTGTACCGCCGCGGTCAGAATGCCCATGGGAGCACCGCCAGCCTGTTGGCGGTGCTCCCGCGGTCGTTGGCCCTGGCGGTTTTTACCGCCAGGGTCAGAATGACCCCCAATGTGTTGTGGTCCATGGATTGTATCCTTCTGTTGTCAAATACCAGTGATCAGGCTGTAAGTGATGTGTGTGATGGTGGCAGTAAAATGTAGCACATCACATATGATGTCACAACATCAATTGTCAGATTAGTAACTGTTCCATACTCCCTTAGGTAAGACTCACATTCCTATGGTATATGTAGTGGAGATTGAATAGACCAATGCAGGATTGGTTGTATATGTGAAGTGTTTATTTACATATTTAACATGGTAATTTCAGTGATTCTTATGCGAAAAAGTTCTGGACAATTTGCTGTCTCCGGCATACCCCAGCATCTGTGTTGTGCTGTTCACCCTCCATATATCGTCAGCACCATCCTCCTCCTCCACCTCCTCAAGCAGGTCAGCAACCTGGTCAAACATTGGAACGTTCATTCACACACATATGTGGTGCAGGATGGCACGTCAGCATGATTTTACACACAATGGCTGCCTCCTGTCAGGTCCAGGCACCTGAATCTTGATTTCAGTATGCCACATGTCCTTTCCACACGATTGCATGTCTGATGGTGTCCCTCATTGTATGCACGCTCTGCTGCTGTGTTTGGGTTTGCAAATGGAGTCATCACCCTGATCCGCTGCAAAAGATAAAAGATGTAAGTTGTTGTTAAGGCTTGCAACAGGTTTGTTATGTAGCATGGCAGGTGTTATATGGAGTTGGCTGTGACTCATACGATTTTGTGGTATGGTGTGAGTTCCTGGCCTTGTGCTAAGTTTTACTAGCACTCTGTTGCTGGACATGACAATCTTGGGTATTGACTCAAGGAACTGGGACATATAATTAGAATGACAAACTGATGCTCAGTATGTATATACCATGTGTTGTGTAGTGCAGCTTTGTAGCAGTGTGCTTTCATTAGAGGGGACATGACACATCCTTGCAACACAATGGGGTCAGATGTGGTGACAACATGGTAGCCCTACAGAGCCTGGACATCCCAGCCATTTTGACATGTGTCATTACAGATGAAGTGCAACACTTAGACCCATTTTAATGAGTAAGTGACAGTGCACAACACAGATTAAACATTGTCAGCGCTCTGCTGCATCATTTTCACTAAGCAGGCATGCACCATGTGTGATATGTTACTAGGCAACCCTTTGTTGTCCCCTGCACCGTCGCCTAATATGCAGCAGTGCACCAACTCTGCCAACCTTGCAACAGGGTGCTTGGCTAGCTGCCCTGTGGAGGACACCTTCCTATACATTTACTGTTTTCATGGCCAATTGGCTCTTTCTGTGTGTGCAACAGTAGGCATAGGTGGCACATTCATATGAAGTCAAATCACAGTCTATTTCCTTATTGTAACCTGCAAATGGCACACCTGGGGTGGTGTTTGATGTTGACACTAACTCAGGTTTTAGGTGACACCTACATCTAAGCCAGCGTCATCATGCTATGTACCTTGTGGTGACAGACCTACGGCAACACACATTGCACCCCCCTTCCACGCTAAGTGCTGCTTGGGAGGGTTCCGATTTACAATGTGGCTTCAAGTCACAAAACAGTGGTCATCCGCCAACTTGTACATACAGTGCAGACCATGACAATGGCACTGGGGGCTCTTACATATGTCCATTAGGGATCATGAGTGGCAGCTGAAGTTTGTGCCAGCCATCAGGTGTCCAAGGATGTGTATCTCATTGTTTCAGGATGATCAATATTACTACCAGTGTCTCTCCTATCTTCCAATACATATATCAGCATTTATACTGTCAACACATGCACTGTGCAGGCTAGGGGATGGAGTTCAGCTACTAGCAAATGTGTCCCTTAGCACAGTGCATGTAAGGTCAGTGATGTCCTAAAAACTCCTACAGGGTCCCACTATGGCATCCATGATCTGCACTGTCTAACAGTGACGTTGCCCCATGGTGGGCCATTTATTGTTTACAGTACAGACATGATGGTGTTTTGGGTCAGTAAGTGGTGCATGTGAGGTGGCACTACAGTAGGTGTGGTGCCACATCTCACAAATCTGGCACATGGTATGTGATGGCCGTTAATTTTGTATTCCTATGTGTGTGACCCAATGCTTCAGGCAGATGTATATGCACATTACAGGTATGTCAGGTATGTGTTGATGAGATGTAGTTGGTATTGGCACCAGTTGCTGGCATTTGATGTTTGTTCTAGGAGAGACTTGCACGGCATGATTTAAGGGGTCTGTGCCTATGTGTGACTTTCATTACATGAGCATGGTGTATGCCATTGACATTGCTGTGCTATTCTTTGTTTGGTGTACTGTGTGTGTGAAGTGTGCGTAGTTGGCAACCTGTGAGCACTTGTAGTGGCTTGTGTACATCTTCTGTTAACAAAGGCTCCTTCACGTGGTGTGCCTGTCAAGTTGTGGGTGTGTTATGTACATGTGGGTGTATGTGTTTGTGTTGTGCACTGATTGTGCTGTACTACAGCATGGTGCATATGTGTTGTTATCTGCACATCTGTGTTACCCTGGCCATGTACTTTTGGAGTGGTGTATGTACTGCAGGGTTGGTGTGTTATGTGTATATTGCTATGTTTGTTGACTTACCCATAAGTAGGCCATTACCATATAGGCTATCATGTGGGCCTCATTTCAAAGCCTGGTCTGACCCAGGCGTTAAAATTTGACGCAAATCGGAGTTAACCTAATTTTTTGGGTTTGCCTCCCACCCGTGCGTCATTTTTACACAGGTGAATAAATAATGAGCTAGGGGCTTAGAGTCATTTTTTGGACGGGAATGCGTACCTTGCATCTCATTGACGCATGGTGGTTTCACGCATCCCAAAAATTACCTTAACTCCAATATTTTGACGCTAGACGGGTCTAGCATCAAAATATAAATAAGGAGTTAAGTTTGTGTGGAATTAGCGTAAAAAAATTATGCTAATTCGGCGCAAAGCAAGTATAAATATGGGCCTTTGTCTCTAAATCCGATC
Organism: Pleurodeles waltl; assembly: GCF_031143425.1. Lineage (NCBI taxonomy): Eukaryota > Metazoa > Chordata > Amphibia > Caudata > Salamandridae > Pleurodeles > Pleurodeles waltl. Next base: position 70,113,301 of record NC_090438.1, read on the forward strand.
GATGAAAGCACACCTTCCCTGCCTGAATACAAGAAGTTGATAACGGTGACAGAGTGAAAGTTTTAACAAAAGCAGGATCCCTCCTCAGACTGGAGATGAAATGGGGTTTTTATCCCACTGCAGTTCTCAATATTGAAGGTTTGTGCTCAAGGCCGGTCGGACCTCCCTGGAGGCTGAAGGAGTGGGGGCCGGTTTTGTAGCAGTGAAGTAGTTTTGAAAGCACCAGCTGCAGAGTTCCCTGCGTTTACAGTAGTTGTCAGGCAACAATAAAAATGTTGAGATAACTCTGGTGATTAATGGACCTGCAGGAGAGAGATCAGGGTTTTGTTTAGATTCATCTAATGTAGCGCAGCGGGTTAATATGTCAGCTGCAAACAACATGTATTCAGGTCATAGAACAGTATTTTATGTGCATAGCTCAGTGGACATTGCTTTTGTCACAGACCTCCTTTTGTTACTGTGCAGTTCATAAGTTACAATCCTAGCTACAAATAAAAAAATAAATACATAACCCTTTGTGCTCCATAGCCGTACTCACTCTGACTTCTGTTGGACTCTGGTATCAGTCGTATTCCTAATACAGTTCAGACATATGCAGGAAATTTTCTACTCAATGTGTAAAGCGGCCGACATTTAATTAAATGTAAGCTCAGCTCTTTTCAAATGTGTGGTGCATATTACGCGGGCGCCAATTTGTGCCCACATATTTTGTGCATCAAGTACATTTTAAGTAGTGTAGTTGCAAACTACAATATTTTATGTGCATGCAGTGGGGCATTCTATATGTTTTCCTTCTCCTTTGTTTCTTAATGCCTCTTGCATGATTTTTGTTGTTGTTGTATAACATATGGCTATTGGTTAAGCTTTCCTCTTCAACCCTGGACTCCCTTCGACCAAGGTACATTTACTTTTTACTGTTCTGGCAGTCACTGGGTGTTTAGTTCAATACTGCTGTTGTGGAAAGCAGAAAAGACACGTTCCTTTATTTTGAGGATTCGAGCCGACATTGTGATCTGTGAGACAAGGAGGTTTGGGTGGGGGTTCTAGTCTCTCTTAATTGCTCATCCCTCCAGTCAGCACTGGTGCTCCCCATTCTGTGCAGTCAATTCCTTATCAGTTGTTCATATTAATGCAGGTGTAGTTGAAATACAAGTTTAATCAAACAATTAGCGTTGCAGGACAGGCCCAGTCTCCATTCAGGCACCTGGTAGAAGTGTACCCCACTGTGTCTTCTACCCTTTATCACTGTAGTTCTGGTCAAGAAAGGAAATAAATATAGTTTGTAAGTGTGTAAAGGTTCTGACATCTTGTATGCCTTTGTTTCTTATTAGCATGTTGCACATCAAAGAGTGCAACACGCCCGTACCAATTGCAGCGCCAGGTCACGCGGCCCTCTCTTCCTGCATAAAAAAATGCCAGTACACAGTGTTCTCAAGTGTACTGGCATTTTTAGCTATCAGTGCTGCCACCTTTTTCTTTTTAAACTGCGGCTTTTGCTGAGGAGTCTTTTCTTCTTTTTTAATGGTAGACTGCGGTGAGTCTTTCTTTTGCTTCATGTATTCAGGACGTCGGCCTGGAGGGCCCACTCTCTCGCTACGTCTATCCGGTGCGTCCTGAAAGGAACGAGAGGAACGTGAATCAGTATATCTGACTGGAGTTTTAATGTTCTCCCTATTTCTGAGATTGTATCTCCTTTTGGAGTTCTCCGGGTGTGGAGAATCAGCTTTCTTATTTCTTTTATCTTTAAAATCTTTTTGTTTGTGTCAGCACTTCTTAGGGCCCTCTTGTGCCTGCTTTATACCCTCCTTATGGGTGATACCTTGTAACTCCAATTTCTTAGGCTTGGCTCCCAAACTATCCCGCCCTATACTAGTATAGGTGTTGGAAATAATTTTCGGTAGCTGTCTCTCTTGTTCCTGGTGTGGAGTTTCCCGGAGACGCTGGCATATTGCCAGTGCTACCGCTTCCCCTTCAATATCACTGAGTATTATTGAGGAAACCGCGTCAAAATTACGCATTCATTTCATCCCCAAATCCAAGGCTGGTGCAGCCCCGTGCTCATTGTGTATTTGTTTTAACACCTCCAGTAAATTGGCAAGTGTCGGGGTACCATGTGTGGTAGTGTAAATAGCAGCGAAGACTGTACCCCATGTGGCACAGTGATCCACCGAGGGAACCATCCAAAAGGGCAAGTACATAGTGAGCAGTCGATGTTTTTCCTGTGGTCCCGTATGGGGAAACACAGCTTCCAGGTGATTAGTTTTCTGGGCAATCCAGAACGGTATTTTTTCCCGTTCTGTGGTACTTTACCCATGATAGTATGCACTGTTTGTGGATTAATCCCAGTAGCCAATTGGTAACCACCAGGTGCTGGCCGTGCTGGACGCGCTAGTGTGGTGTTCAAAGTTCGCATTACGAACTGAACTAGTCGTCTATATAATGTCACTAATTCATTATATAAATCTCGCAGATCTGCTATTGGCATATTTTGTATGCCTGGGTGAGGTGTGTATGTGGCAAACATAAGCCACGTTGGTCCGTCATTACTTAAGGGACCTAGCCTCACTCTTTGTAATACATGTGGTAGGGCGCCTTCAAACCAGTTCTGGTGCTCTTGGTATGTGAGTGATATTTCATGATACTGGTATGCTCGGTACCGTGGAGGTACGTTTGCAATTTCATATGTGTGGAATGTATGTGTTCTTTGGTCTACCTCAGGAAAGGTGACCCAACAGTAAAATGTTTCTGTTTGGTATGCTTCATTAGCCTCTATTATAAGAGTAACATCCCCGCCCTCATCTGTGGCAGTGATAGTCGGGGTATCCGTAAATTAGTGCCTAAACACCATCGCTGGTGGCACCATGTCGTAGTTTGGACTCTTGCTGTAGGCACGACTGCTGGTTAAAGGATAACAGTACTTTTGCTTGTAGGCGATTATGCCTATCCTACAACAAGTCGCAACTGTTGTCCCAACCTTACCGGCTCACTAGCTGCACCTCACCAGAAACACAATAGTAAAAGGTGATTTGTGGCAGCCTTTACGCATGGACTCAATAACAAGACAGCTGAGGGAGTGTCGTGGTTAAACGGAGATTACCCCTTTCTCACTCATACAAACACAGGCAATGACAAAGATGCAGTAAAGTTTTAATAGTTTTTATTTAACACAACTGCAGTTTGCGATATGTTGCATGGGATGCAATGATTAGGAAAATGAATAATGCAAGGAACAGAATTGTGAAGACGAGAGTCATTATTACAAAGACCCCCACCATCTTGCAATGCATAGAATAGACATACGAGATGTAATATGCCCTAATACCCTAATGTGATAGGCCTTACCTCCTACCTAAAGGAGAGCTGGGTTTGCTAAACCTAATCTGCCAATGCCAGTTCCATGAGAGGAGCCCCCAACCCTCGTTACCTTGGAATGAGGTCTCTATCTCAGACTCCGCAGGGACACGAAGACTGGGTCAGCGTCAAGACGACGTGTAGCATTGGTATCAGCGATGGTGGCGATGCCCTCTGGTCGGAATCCCTCTGATTATCTGTCTAAAGTGCGATGTATTTATACAGATTTACCAGGACCCCTGACGTAGGGGTGTTCCCAAAGAATAGATATCAGACATGCTTGGGACGGCAATTAATATAAACAATCCCTCGAAAGTATAGAGAGTGAACACCTACTGTTTGTTTGTCTTTATTGCTTGATCTTGACGCCCTAGCGCGGTGGCACTGATAATGCAAAGCATAACAAGTGACCTAACTATAAACAAGGCAGCCATCTTAGATGAATTAAATAATTAAATGGGCTAAGACAGAGCAAGCTAAGTAGGTTAAAAAACACTAGGTGACGGGGGCACAAGTCTGCAAGCCAGAGGCTAAGCTAACTCCTGTTATCCCATTAAAGCAAACTAGGATTCACTACAATCATATGAAATCTCTTTATTGGTGTCAGAATTACACTTTTACATTTGCTTTATTAACCTTCATGCTTTACCAGTTTTGCTTGAAAATGCACCATTTTCCCACTCTTTTTTCAAAGTTTTCCCAGGGGGCAAACCCCCCTGAACCTCCATTAAGGCAGTTGGGCTCGCTCGCTCGCCACAGGGCACTCCTCCCAAACTTTTATGCCCCACCACTTTCAAATGTCACCAGCTGCCACTGGTTTGGGTACTCCAGGTGCTACTAAATCCACCACGACACCAGGTTACCAACATTAGCACTGGCATTCATAATTGGTTAACAAACAAACAGTAAGGGAATCCTGCAAGTAGTCTTCAAAATAGGGAAAACACATAAACTGCTTTCACTGAACAAAGGCTCGGTTATGCATCACCTTAACAATCTTCTTCTAAATACACCTGAGGACTGACAGCCCAACGCCATTAAATGCACCAGACCTTACTCCCTGGCTATAACAGAGTGCATGCAGGGCTGGAGAGAACTAAGGGTCATATTTATACTAAATTTACACCACATTTGCATCATTTTTTTAATGCAAATTCAGCGCAAAACTAACTCCATATTTAGATTTTGGCGTTAGACCCGTCTACCGTCATAATAATGGAGTTTGCACCATTTTTTAGATGCATGAACCTACCTTGCATCAATGACATGCAAGGTAGACATTCCCATCTAAAAAATGGTGCAAACCCCATAGACCCATATCTATCCACCCATGCTAAAATGATGCACAGGTGGGAGGAGGGGCTAAATAATGGTGCAAAGCTTGCATTGTACCATTATTTAATTCCTGGGCCACACCAGGCATTAGGGGACCTGTGGACCCATTTCCATGGTTGAACACCATGGGATGGGTCCACAGGTGCCCTCCTCAAGCCCTAGGAACACCCCCACCCACACCAGAAGGACACCGGAGAATGGGGGACCCCATCCCAGGTAAGCAGGGTAAGTATAGGTAAGTATTTTTGTTTTTAAATTATAGTGCCATTGGGGGCCCAACTTGGGGCCCCTTGCATGGCACAGGGTGCAATGGCCATGCCCAGGGGACATGGGTCCCCTGTCCTGGCCATTGGGGTGGTGGGCATGACTCCTGTCTTTTCTAAGACAGAAGTCATATGGTATGGATGGTTTTGCGTCAGAAAATTATGCTAGGCTGGATAGAGGTATTTTTTTTGCCTCTATCCAGCCTGTCATTTTATGGTGCAAAACCCCCTTCTCCCAAACCACCACCCCCACCCGGCTAATGTCAATTTTTTTTACCCTAGCCCACCCTTTGTGTCAGCTTGTGGCATTCCATAAATTTGGCACCCGGCTGGCGCTCTGGAATGACGTAAGCCAGTGCTATACTTTTTGAGGCAAAACTGTGTTTGCCAAGTTATGCTTCAAAAAGTTTAAATATGGGCTTAAGTGTCACGCCTACAATCCCCACCCAGCCAATCCAAACACTGCTCTCTTGCTGTCTATAGTAGTAAACAGCATAAGACCAGGGCCAAGATTCACTGCCACAGGCAAACACAACGCTCCTTTCGAGACTGATGGAACTGTGTGTCTGCTTCCTCAGCTTCCTGACAGTGCTGACTGTGAAAGCCTGAACTGTGCACGTCAGGCTGGCCAGAGCAAAATACCGGCCAATCTGACAATCACAGTCCAGACAGTTACACAGCCTCAGCTGGTTGCCCTAAACACGCCTACTGCTGAGAGAGACAGCTCTGACGTGGTAGTTCCACCCCCATGTAATGGAAGGAATGATTAATGACTTGCAGACACCCGGTGTGATACAGATAAAGTAAAAAGTATTTCAGATGATTTTTTATATAGAGTCCGGATTGGAATATTGCATGCAGTTGGGGTGGGAGGGTCAATGCCTCTACGCTCCTTTGAAGGAACCGCCCCTGCTCATGCATTTCTGCTCAGGGTTCACTGAAGGAGGATGGGTCCCAAACAAGAAACCTCCCCCCACATGACCCAGAGGATCATTTTCATAGGGGAGCACCCCCTCACATGTGCTTCTGCTCTCCTCATCCACAATGGCCCTATGCAGTTTTTCTGCCCCCTTAGGTGGCAAATTTTGATGTTTGCCTGCAATCTGCCTGTCCTAAGAGGGCAGAAAGATGTCTAGCACAAGGGAAATCAAATAAAAAATGCAGTGTAATGGTGGGCTGCCACAGGTGATACCAAGTTGCCCCTGCACAGTGCTTTTGTTCCCCAAGGGGGCACATTGAGTGGTGTGCCCCTAACATTGCCTATCTCAGTGGGACAGAATGCTCACTTAGACACTAGGGAATTTTTTTTTAAAAAGACGACTGAGGTGGAAAGAGGATCCTTATGGCATTGGGGTACCCTCATGCCCTCAGGTGCCCAGGCTTTCCTTCTGCCTGCTGGTGGGCACATTTGGTGATTCATTCCAATCTTTTCTCCCCAGGGGGCAGAAACATAACTAGACACAAATCTGAAGTATCGTTTTCATCAGGAAAAGTGTGGAAATGCAGGAATGTTGAACTTTTACTTTTGGCTAGAAGTCCTGAATTTTATGTTATATAAATCAGGCCTGGGCAGAACTTGAGGAGCTTCACTCTGGGGAATTCTGCAGGGTTACCTAAAACCTCAGCAAAATTCCGCAAAGTTCTGTGAGCAGTAGAAGTTCAGTATGTCGTGCTGATTTTTAGTGCCGGAGCTTGTCCCACACTGTAAAATTAGCACAAACAGCACCACATAGAGCGCCAGTGGTGCTATTCTTCCTGCCGCTCAAGTGGATTTTCTAATCGAGCAGCAGCTTCCTCACCATGAGCGTCAGTTTTCTCAATGCGAGCAGTATCGACCTGCAATGACCGACCACGTTGAGAAATTCGCCAGGACTCATCCTACCTTTGATTTTCACACTCGCCAACTTAATGCTGGCAAACCGCATGCGAGAAAAACTCAGCCAGCAGCGGTTGGCAGATTTTTTCTGGAACTCCACGGTCTTTTGTTTACTGCCCAACCCTAATATAAATATGAGGAAATTGAGTTTTGTTGCCCATACTGTAACACCGATAGGGCAGTCTGCAGAACAAAAATGGTAGGATCCACACAAGCCAAACCATCCTAAACTCAGCTGGGTGTCTGCTCTTCAGGCATTCCTGGGGTTGATAGGATTCCCTGGGTGTTGGTCGAATTCAAGCACAGTGCTGCAACCAACCCCCATTGAAAGTGTGGGAAAAACAAATTTCCACAAAATTGTAGCACCCAGGATTCCACTGAGTCTCTGGTTTCCAGAAAGTTGAGTTGGTATGGTTCCACACATGCCAGCTGTCATGGGCCTGAATACTGCAGGCATCCCATATGGATAGTCAGAAGAATTTGGGTGATTTTGTGTCAAGATTTCAGAAATGTTTGGGAGTAGTCGTTTTCTGTGAATGCTGGCCCAACCTGAGCCCAAATACCACAGCTATCCACAGTCCCAAAAATGATTAAAATTTAACGTAAAATCGTGATGTTAGCACATTGCATTTTTATATATGGGCTTTTCCTATTGTGTGTGATAAATCCAACCACACAAAAGGGGCACCATTTATTTAGGAGAATGCTGGGTGGTCGAACTTTTGTTGACTCCTGCAAATTCCGAAGATGTACCTGCATAAAAAAAGGTAATGGGATTCATTCACGCCATGCCACCCTATCCACCCCGGGTGTCTAGATATCTGAAACGTCTGTGGTTGGTAGGTTTTCCTGGTTGTGGGCCAGGACCAGATTCTGAACCTATTCACATCACAGAAATGATTGATATTCAGAGAAAATAGCTTGATATTTCCTCATTGCATTTGGATCACTTTACTGCATCCGGTAATAGGTCTACCCACCCAAGTGCCTTTTTCATTGGAAGAAGTGTGAGAACACAGCATGGTAGGACTTTTGTTGATCTTGTATATTCTGGAACTTTCCTACAGAGAAATGTGAGGAAATTCAGTTTTTTATCCAACGTTTGATGTTTGTAGGGCATTTTAGATAAGAAAGAATAGTGAATTTCACACAAGCCACACCTCCTTAAATTTCCCCAGGTGTCCAGTTTTCAGAAATGTCTGGGATTGGTAGATTTCCTTAGGTGTCGGTCAACCCCGGTCCCAAATACTGGTGCACACACATCTCCAGAATGATTGAAATTCAAAGGGAAACTCTTGAAGTTTCCATGATGTATTTTGAGGCCTTTCTGTTCTGGGCTATACACTCAACCACAGATGTGGACTATTGTTTTTATTTTGAAAAGTGTGGGAATACCATGTCATAGGGTTTTGTAGATCCCCACGTATTCTGTATCTTTCTCTAATAGACATTTGAGGAAATTCCATGTTTTTAGCCAACGTTTGGCGTTTGTAGGGCATTCTAGGTAAGAAAAATGATTGGGATTCATGCAAACCAGACCACACTGGACTCCCCCAAAGCCACATTTTGTATTTTTTTTGTAAACAAGTTAAAGATGTAGTCTACAAACTGATGAAAATGCTGTGGACATAGAACACAGGAGACTTCAATTGTTACGCAATGGGTGGAGGAGTGAAAAGTGCAAGAAGTCATAAATATCAATAGAAGGGAACCAGATAAGTATTAGCAGATGATTTTAGAGGAGATTAATCTTGTTTATGGCTAATTAGAAGCATGGGTACATAGAAACAACTTTTATAGAGAGTGCATAAAATCAGTAAAGGCTATTAAATACCATAAAATACAGGAGACGTATCTCAGGGAATCAAAGCACTGTACAATGCAAGAAGGAGACAATAAAAGTACATTTTAGATTGGGAATGATGCAATTAGGATTCTAATGACATTTTAGCAGGATTACGTAGTAAAATATGAACATTCCAATGAATTTGAGTAATGCATTTTAAGGAAGTTGTAGTAAGAATTCAGCATATTAACAGTTTGCATTATGTTGCCAAATGAAATTACAATATTTTTGTGCAAGCATAGTAAAGTTCAGATGACACAAATAAGAACAAAATATAAATAGGGAGACAATGAATCAATGAAGTAATAGGATCCACATTTCTGCCACACGACTCTGACATCCCCATTGCACTTGCTTTGTGATGCCATGCCTGTCTCAAGAACTGAGTGACTGCAAACACCACTGCCTAGATGGAGGTAGCCACTAGCAAAGCCATGGCTTCCATTTTAGTTTTTTATAACCAACTTTCTTATTGATTTTGTAAACAAAATCATTAGCCATACATAAGATGTCAACACTGTTTCAGCAGGGCATATTTCCCTAGTTCCACAAGCGGTCACATTTCTTTTGGTGGTTGGCAGACAATCTTTTGCGTGGTAGATACCTTTTCAGTCTGCCTCTCAGCCAATCTATGAAGTGCTGTGCTTTGCCAGATCACCATTCACTTCAAGTTGCAAATCTCCGAAAACTTCACCCTGAATGGAACCCTTGCCTACCAACCACCTGGACCACGACCCACATTTACCAACCTCATCAACAACTTTGATGCCCTGCTCTCAATCATCTCCACAGCCTACATTCTCCTTGGTGATCTCAACGTTCATTTGGAAGACCAAAGTGACCCCTGCTCCACAGCACTCTTCGAACGTAGTTGTTCCATGAATGAGGTGGCGCTCTCTGTGGATGTTGTGCACTTGGTGAATCCCTTGTAGATGATAGTGAGCTCTGCATAGAGAAGCATTGTCAAATGCAGTCACATCTGCCTGTGAGGTGGAGAGGGGGTGTAAAGAGGGTAAAGTTGTTGGGATGGAGAGCTTAGAGTGCTTGGTAGTACCCCTGAGTCTTCTCTTTTGAATTCACCCCAGAATGTGACTTACAGAAGCTCACAACAAGCATCCATCACAGGTGAGCAGAGTTGCTTTTCTGCACACGCATCTATGGTAGTGTGGTTCCAGACAGTGTGCAGGCAATGCATACAAATATAGCTCAAGAAGCCCATTGTATTCAGCTAAATAACTAAACGACGGGACCTACAACTGAAAAAGTACATCACCTTCATGAAAAACTAAAATAGAAAGTATTCTCCCATTTTTTTTTGTCAGATGTTGTATTATTTGTGTTCCATTGAGGTTGATTACGTGTCACACTCCTATAATCACATTATAGTGTGTATAATTTTGTCTTCCGACAGTGCTAAAACTATGGCCCATATTTATACTTTTTGACGCAAAACTGCGCCAACGCAGTTTTGCGTCAAAAAAATTAGCGCCGGCTAACGCCATTCTGAAGCACCATGTGGGCGCCGTATTTATTGCGTGACGTTAGCCGGCGTTAGCCGCCGGCGCTGTCTGGTGTGCGTTAAAAAAAACGACGTACACCAGGCAGTGCCGGCGTAGGGGGAAAAGGGCGTATGGGCGTCCAGAAATGGTGCAAGTCAGGCTGAGGCAAAAAAAGCGCCACAACCCGATTTGCGCCATTTTTTAACGACGCCCATCCCCCATTGAAATGACTCCTGTCTTAGCAAAGACAGGAGTCATGCCTCCTTGCCCAATGACCATGCCCAGGGGACTTCTGTCCCCTGGGCATGGTCATTGGGCATAGTGGCATGTAGGGGGGCACAAATCAGGCCCCCCTATGCCACAAAAAAAATTTACAAAAAATACTTACCTGGACTTACCTTAATGTCCCTGGGGTGGGTCCCTCCATCCTTGGGTGTCCTCCTGGGGTGGGCAAGGGTGGCAGGGGGTGTCCCTGGGGGCAGGGGAGGGCACCTCTGGGCTCATTCTGAGCCCACAGGTCCCTTAACGCCTGCCCTGACCCAGGCGCTAAAATCCGGCGCGAATGCGGGTTTTTTAGACCCGCCCACTCCCGGGCGTCATTTTTGCCCGGGAGTATAAATCCGACGCAATAGCATCGGAGTCATTTTTTAGGACGGGAACGCCTACCTTGCATATCATTAACGCAAGGAAGGTGTTCACGCAAAAAAATGACGCTAATTCCATGAACTTTGGCGCTAGACGCGTCTAACGCCAAAGTATAAATATGGAGTTAGTTTTGCGTCGAATTTGCATCGAAAAAAACGACGCAAATTCGGCGCAAACGGAGTATAAATATGCCCCTATGTTTTCATGAAATTTACACATAGTGATTTTCTTGTAAAACATCTTTCCCAGTGCAAGAGATAGAACTGTAATTTGGAGAATCTATACCCTACAAAGACAGGGAGATACCAGCCTTTTTTCAAATGAGGTGTATTCAATTGTTTTACTTCTAACAGATTTCATGCAGCATCCATGTCCAACAATAGCTGTCAACACTGCACAAATTTTCACCTTCCCTATACATGTTATGTGAGAATACCAAGGTATCTGCATATCTTGCAGTAGTTCTTACATAAAGTGTTTCAAGTTAAAAGCACAATCGAATTGTTTTCTCACAAAACTGGTAGAAAATCTTTATGCTAGAAGTGTGAACATTAGCCAAATTTGCCTTGTTATCCAGCATTACTAGCATGCTATGCCTTTCTGAATCCATGGGAAGCAGTACCATTACCTCGTTTGCACCACATGTCTACCACTCTATGCATTCTTTCTTCTCAGTGTCAAGGAGATTCTCTGCAATTGAAGTTACTTAAATGAGATTGGATGTGATATTAGTCTGTTATATATAATGTTATAAAATTCATTTATGATAAGGTATCTCATTAGCTTAAACCCATACTTTGAAGAACAACCCAAAATCATAAAATTGTAGGTTAAAATCCTAGAGGGTCTACTCTGCATTTCATGCATTTAAGTTGACGAAAGCATGTGCTATTAATAATGAATTCACTGATGGTGTCACAGTAAAATGCATAGCCTAGGCTGGAGTAGTAGTTTAACAACATAATGCATTCTGGGAGTTGTAGTTCTGGTTCACTTGATGTGATCTAATCTGATGTATACTGTTTTGGCTGAAAAGAAAATTGATGTTTGCAGCTCCTACATTTAGGAAAAAATGCAAAATGAAAAAGAACAAATTATAATAACCAAACGTCTGTGCCTTTGTAGTGGGGCGTTGTGGAAATGGCAAGCCCATGACATAACTGCATGTGGTTCCATGTTTTGAGTGAATGGATCGTGGGTCTATAATGTCCTTTTTTCTAATTTTACTTTGCATTCTGGGTGGTTATAAAGCAGTATATTGTACAAAGAAGGTAATGACTGGTATTTACCTTAGCTAATTGAAATAACTACTTTGTTCTATTCCTTTACAAAGTGTAACTCATAGAGTTACACAAATGCATTACAATGTTACACATAAGCACACCAAATATGGAATTGACACACATAGTTGAACTGAAATCTTGGTAGCTATGTATAATACTCAGGGAGGAGGTCCATGCCTGCATTAAACCAAAGGGTTAGGCCTGCATACTCTTGCAGGAAAGCTGAGAATCCCTCATCTACAAACCCTCAAGCATTTAGATGCTACATCCCTGACATGCCAACACAGGTGTGACCAAGCAATAATTATACTGTGGAATGATCACAAATATACTCTGGGATAGAATGCGCAAACCGACAACCAACGCTGAAAAAAAGGTCGAAATGAACAAATAATGAATACCGAAAAACTACTGGTAAGAAAGCCAAATAAAAAGTAAATGGCCTCTTGTCAGTGAAATTGACCCACAAAACATCCACATTGTCCCAGAGAAGATACCCAGTCAGAGAGAATGGAAGGTAATGAAAAGAATGATGAGTATCAAGGCCACCATCTATGGTCATGTTGAAGCCTCCTCCCATTATTTTTAGGGCACAGAGAGAGTCAGCTATTAGATTACTCAGCATGTCTTGTTTGATGGAGGTGGGGAGTAAACACTCAAAGATGTCCAAAGACAACCTTCCAACTTACCCGTTGTTAGGATACTGCCTCACCTTATCTCTGTGCACCCAGCATATCACTAGCAGGAAGGACCCATACAATCTGATTGCCATCCTTGTTGCTCTTCTAATGACCCCTATATTATACAGTCTATGGTATTTGTGTCTACCAAGAAAGTTGTAATTGGTTCCCAAAAGGTGTGTCTCATGCAGCAAGGAAACATCTGCAGAAATTCTATGACTGCCTAACTTGATCCTATCTTTGAGAATTTACACATTCCAGGCATAATGCGGTGTACAGAGGTCTCAGTATTCCATTCTATGGACATCTTAAAGTTTAATAATAAAAAAGCTGAACGGTACCAGGTGATACCCACCAGACAATTAATAGAGGTTCTTCAACTACAAATGGGTGAAACTTGGTGGGACGTGGATCTTGCAGAAACAATGCACATCGCTTCTCCCACTTTGGCCCATTCCCTGCCGCGTGATGGGAACACACTGGTATGAGCAAACGGGTAGGGTGAGGGGGAATGGGAAGCGAACAAAAAAAGCAAAGGTGGTCACTATCTTTACTTCACTTTGTCCTGTATTTTCGAGGGTTGTGATTTTAGAGCAATTAATCTATCCACCAGTTGAGGGAGCATTGATGGTGTACAACAAAATCCAATTACATTGTTTAGTATCTAGCCTATTTCAGTTGTTAGCACAATTTAACTACTATTGAGCAATCTGTGGTTGAGTATTCCTATAATACCTGTATGTATCTCTCTGTTGCATATGTGGGAATAGATGAAAGGCATATCAGCAAAGGCAGTCTAGGAAGAAACAGTTGTAGCTTTTTTTGAATATATGTTAACAGATGTTTACTGCACTTTAGGGACAACCTATCCTATGTCCATGTCTAACCTCTTCAATCATACCTTTTGTCGCCCAGAATAAACAGTTACTGCAATACTATAATGGAATTTTTGGATACGTTTTTCTTTCCTGTCCTCTTCCATTAAATTGCTCAAGATGTTTTTCTCATGCACCATACGGTCATGCACCATCCTGGTCCCAAATGCTACAGAACCTGCCTTGAGATGGTAAACACCAAGGACCATATTTATACTTTTTGACGCAAAACTGCGCCGGCGCAGTTTTGCGTCAAAAATATTACCGCCGGCTAACGCCATTTTGGTGTGCCATGCGGGCGTCAAATTTATACTTTGACGCACGGCGGCGCAAACCACAGGTGGGAGTCATTATTTTTGACGCACACCGCAGCGTCAAGTCGTAAAGCAAAACGACGTTAACGCGGAGGAAATGACTGTGGGTTGATTTACGACACCGCAAACCGGATATGCGCCGTGTTTTGATGCAATAGCGTAAAAAAAAAACGCAAACACTGCCATTTCACCAGAGGAGAGCCAAAATGGATCCCAGATGCCACTACAGACCCCAGGAAGATGACAACAGACCAGGAACCAGCCAGGAGGACCCACACAAGAACCAGGACACTTATAAGAAGAAAAGAAAGTGTCGCTTCAGTGCAGAGGAGCAGGAAATTCTGGTTAAAGAGGTGACGGAACACCAGCACCAACTGTTTGTCACCTCAAAGTTGCCAATTAGTAGGAGAGAGGCTATAGGGCAACAAATTGTTGACAAGATTAACAGTGGCTGAAGTACGCAGAACAGTCATCGAGTGCAAGAAACGCTGGCATGACTGCAAGCGCAGGACCAAGGAAAAGATGGCCAGGAACAGGAGGGCAGCACTGCAGACTGGAGGTGGGAGTCCAGCACACCAGGAGGCCCTGGACCACATGGAGGAGATGGTCGCAGCCGTCATCCCTGAGGAGATCGTCACCGGGATTCAAGGACAGGACAGCGCAGACTACCAGGAGACATCGCACATGCAGGGTAAGTCGCATGGGGAATCGAAATGAACTAATGTTAACCGTAAGCAGGGGGGGATACCAACCACAAAATGCATGGAAGTCATCATATACATGGAGTGGCATGGGTAAAGGGGCACAGCATGGGGGCATGGCCTGCACAAACAGAAGCTGGGGCACACCATTACACTACACCAACAACAGTCTCATGGGGGCATGCTGTCATGCCAACGATGGAGCAAAGGGAAATCCACGCCAGGAGGGAAGGCCACAACGTCAAACTGACATCCTGGCACACGTCAGCCACTATACCCCATACATTAACTAGGGCCCTCTTAACAAACTCTAGCCATACCAACAACTGGAATGTAACTACGACAACAGTTGCCACTACCACCTCCGCTCTGTGTGCAGCTCAAGTAGCCAATAGCAGTAACCTCCCCATGGATCATACACTCCTAAATTAGGGGGTTGAGGATGACAACTTCAACAATCCCCTGAAACAAGATAAAGGCCCCAGTACTGTCAAGTGTCAATGCCCATAGTTGTTGCAAACATCAGCCAATGTAAACAACAATAGGAGCTACACAGCACTAAGGACATACCCATGCTGCATATGTGTGGGTCCATCCTGTGCCTGGGTCACAATGTAACATCCCAAATGTCATACTGCTCAGACAACAGCATTGAGGGGGGGACACATGTAACTTGTCACTGAAATACACCTGCACAGTCAGAGGAGGAAATAGGACACTGCTACGTCTATCAGGGCAATCCAATGTACCACGCATTCCACAACATCAGCAGTACACATTACCAATGCCAACATCCATATCGTGTCATAACATTGCTATGCATAGGATATGCCACATGTCAAATACATTTAAGTGGATGTGAAAGACCAGAGATTGGGGCAGGTCCAGATTGATAAGTGTGCTGCCAGGCCCATCAGAACACCCACAGCCAGTGAAAGGTCTCACCATGAGAATGGATGTGGACGGAGGGTTGAGTAGGACAAGAAGGTGGCAATTCTCTATTTGGCCAAAACCAACACCTAGAAGAGATGATGCCGACAAGTCTAATAACTCAATAACATACATGTGACATGCAGGTAGGCCATAGGCCTGGGAGAATACCCATCTGAGGGACTGAAGCAATGAACACGAAACAAGATCACAATGTGAATTCATCACAAAGCAGGCATGTCACATCACAAATGCCACAACACAGACACACTAATTGTACCCTGTTTCATTGCAGAGGAAGATGGATCTCCTGCGGATATGCCTGTCCCAGATTACCCTGATTACATGGATGACGAGCCAATAAACATTCCCCAGGAGACTATCCAAAAGGTCGTTGAAACCCTCCAGACCCCACCTTCAGTCACGAGGAGGAGCACAGAACAAGCAGCCATCGCAGAGGATCCACCCACCACCCCAATTGTAAGACCTGCCAGCTCCAATACAGCTAAGGACTCAGACGACACTGGCACCAGCTTTGAGAGAACTGTAGTTGGAGTACAGCGGGAGCTGGCCAAGGATGTGCGGGTGGGGATGCAAACTATGGCAGCCAGCCTTGAGGGGGTGCGTTCGTGCATGATGTCATCTGCAGATCAGGCAGCAGCTATGCAAGCCCTAACATCTATCTTGCAGGAACAGCAAAAAACCCAGAAGGAAATCAGCACAGCTGTAATACAGTTGACCCAACACCTACAACAGCAATCCTGTCAACGCGTGCACAAATGCAACATTGAACCCCTCAGGGCTGACCTGGCTGCCTACCATCATGATGTGGCTGCTATTCTCAAGAACCAGCAGATCCTCCTTGCTGCAGTACTGCCCTTAAGACCTTCACAGGTAGCAGCGACTGGGATGTCTGACTCCACGTCTTCTAACACTGAGGTGTGTGTTGCCCCTTCACAACCAACAACAACAAGGACAGAGGAGGCAACACACACATCAGAAGAAGAAGACATGGAACAGATCACATTCACAAGGAAAAATACCCAGAAGCACTAGTCCCTGCCACATGGCCAACTATTACCAATTTTCCTGCGCTTTGTAACATGCCAGTCTTGCAACAACTCTACTTAATGACTGTTCTGCTTACCACTGTATATCTTGTCAGCCTGCCCAGTGATTGTCTCTCACTTACTCATTGGC
This sequence comes from Pleurodeles waltl, assembly GCF_031143425.1. Lineage (NCBI taxonomy): Eukaryota > Metazoa > Chordata > Amphibia > Caudata > Salamandridae > Pleurodeles > Pleurodeles waltl. Next base: position 70,130,099 of record NC_090438.1, read on the forward strand.
AAATCCTGTCCCTCTGTACTGTCTGAAACATCACCCCAGCATGTCAAAAGCATTTCCGGAACCCCTTTTGTAGGATCACAATGTAAGATGTCACTATAATGGACTCACAATAATGGACAATGTACAGATAGCACTACAGCACTTTTCAATAAATAGCACTTACACAACAAATCTGTCTCTGGGTAATGTGACATATCAACTGTGCAGTAGATAACTGAAATGTGCCTACTGTCAATTTACGTAGCTTGTCAATACAACTGTCCTGATATTATGTAGTCAGATAAATCTGCACAGTGCCCATGATTGCATCATACTCTGCCCATCCTGAGGGACATATCTGATGAAGTGAGAAACCATACACCATCATGCTGTGTTGGACAGAAGAATGCTTCCTCACGGGATATCTAAGTCTTCAAATAGTGTCCGCAAAATGTTGTCACCATGCAATACTAACAAATATAATAGTGCACACTAATCTTACCAAACACTACAAAAACTGCATAAATGAAAGTGTCTGAGTTTACATACAAATAGGTAATCATGCTGAACTGTGTCACAAATGACGTATGAGAGTCAGGAAGATAAGAATACAAGAGTGCCTATGAGAACTCATCTTATAAGGGTGTCCTTGATCATCACACTGCAGTCAGACCTAAAACTGTTCCCCCAATACCAAGTCAGGAAGCACTGTTTGTGACGTAGAAAACACACTTATCAACAGAGACACATTGTCATCCATATTAACTGTGATTGGTGGTTGCAACGAAGTGTGGAAACTTTGCAAGGTAGCTCTGGGGTAGCTGCCAATCATACAGCTCAGTTGGGATTTGTTTGTAGCATAGGACACAAATGTAATAGTACAAAATTCATGTACACTGATTCCAAACCCAGGATAAAGTACCATTTAACACATGCTGTTAAGGGTTAACCAAATATTTATTAAATGCTAATCACAGAAGAGGAAACTGAGGGAAAAATCTTACCTACCCTAATCTACCCTGACTACTCATTACCCACAACTGTCCCTAACTAACCTAAGCTACACTTACTTATCACATGTAACGAAACGTTCTAAACATCCACCCCCCTTATGAGACGGACACATGGAGGACAACACATACTAACCTAAACACATACTATACTATCCTAAACAAATATATATTTTTTTGTATTTTCTTTTTTATTTGTTTTCTTTTTTTAATATTTTTTTTTAAACACACAAGAACCCCAACATAGCCCCCACCCACCCACCCACACACTTAATAAGTAAAAATAGAAAGAATCAGGACCCCCACCCACAAACACTAACTAAACTAACAGCCTATACTAACCTAACACTAAGCCCCCTAAGCCCACTAACTATAAGAACAAGGAAAGAGGAGGGAGGGGAGGGAATCATGTCCATTTCAAAAACAGTCTAGAGGTTGGCCCTGCGGAGGGTCCTCTTGATTGACTTCACACGCCGGTTAATGTGGCGCACATCCCGGCTCAGGTGGCTTAACTTGCGCAGCACACAGTCCATCTTCCGTTCCATGTTGTGGAAGGCTGCAGGGTCAACAGATGGAGCTGAAGCAGTCTGGGTACCGGTGGAGGAGGTCTGTGTGTGTGTGGAGCCAAGGCCAGTGGGCTGTCCTGCACCTGTACCAATGCTGGGGCCTGGAAGTCCAGCAGATGTAGGCACAACAGTCCCAGCAGTTGGTGGGGCCACCTGGGTGGAAGTGGTGGTTGTGCTGGTGGTGGCTGTGGTGGGCACAGTAGGGCCACCCTGTAGGAAGGCCCTTCATGCCCCGGAGGCCCATTCATGGCGATATCGACGGGCCATCCTCCTGAACCCCGACTCCACCAGCAGGATGTGCTGGTAACTCATGGCCCGGCGCTGGAATTCACGGACGTTGTCTGGAGTCATGTTTGCAGCTGTGAAGACAAATGCAAATATTCTACATTAGTAACTGCATTGTGTGAAATGGCACAAGAAGTTAATCAGACAATACATCTACTGTACTTGTAACAGCTCATATCACAATACAGATCATTAAATGTCCCTGAGGAAGTACATGGCAGGCCAGCCTACCAAGGTCACATCACACATAGCACATCCATAACCTACAAGATGGGTAACAACTGGCTTTGACTTGCCATCTGAGTTCTGCCAGTTATCAGCTAACAATCATGCTGCGTATCCTCCGCCAAGACCTGGGCTACAAATTTCAGTGTACTGAATGCAAAACTAAAGCCACATGGTCTGCAAGTTGTAACTGGACTTGCCAGTATAGTACCAAGCGCCAAACCTGAGTGTGTACACTAGGTTCCAACCAAACAGTCACTTATTCACATGTATGTGTAACATTCTGGTAGCATCAGTACTAGGTACCCCATTCACAAACCCATTCCCGTGTTTGAGGGTGGGGGGGTGGATAAACAACTATCAATTTCCAACAACATGTACACCGAGGAGAGTATAGAAAACTCCACACGTGTTTGGCTATACACACACACCACAGGTAAGGTCTATCAACAATTAGGAGTCTGCAAACCCTAGAGCAATTATAGGGCCACACATGTCAGGAAATGCAGAACTTGGTACACAACATATACTCCCAGTAAGGCCTGACTTACATCAGACTCAGAGTTGCAAGAACACCCATGATCATGAATTGCATGCACACCTAGGCCATTGCACTCAAGTTCCACACACTTGTAGCACTACTTGTGGAAGTACATGCTGCTAGGAGGTTCTACCTACAGTTTAATAAGTACCTTGTAAATAGGGAAGCAGAAGTCTATTGGAAAGCAATTTGCTGTACCAATCTTGGAGGATGTGGGTCTGACAGGCTGACTAAATCTGAGCTGACTTCCAGTGCGACTCTTGTTGATGCAAGTGTCATACACATGACTCACCCCAGTACTCACTCTGGGGCCTACAGGAATGGCCTGCAATCCCTAGATAATACCATAGGATATGCATTGGCCAATTCAAAACATTTGAGAAACTGAAATCCAACTCATGGAACAAGAGAAATGATTGCCCAACGCATCACACCTTGCTATGCGTTCAACACACACGAGTCCATAACCAGCAAACACAACACATAACAGACATATCAACACTTACTTGAGTGGTTGGGGTCCTCAAATGTCGCCACCTCTCCCACAGTGTAAGGTGCCGGTCCACCTGTAAGGTTTGGAAGGAAGAAATGTGCTCAAAATCTGTGCACTGACCAACAATTTCAAAAACATATACAATGTGTAGGCTGAATAAGGAAATGGCAGCCATTCAGACATGATGATACTGCATCTGATATTCACGGCCAACTTGTACATAGCATGGGTCTCCTGTGACAGTTACACACATATCTGCACACATGCATTGGCCCTAACTATCATGTGGTGGCAAACATGCCCCGTCATTGGTGACCTGAAAAAAATATGGAGTGTAATCATCTCATCATGTGCATCCAAGAGAGACATCCAAAGCCTGGTTACTCGAGGACTGCATTACCAGTCAAACATGCTATGTGGCCATGACACATTAATGACACATAGCTACAATGTACAGAGGGAGGGGCAGGGTCTTTTGTAAGCACTCCTGTTGTTACAGTTTATTCAATTGATGTGGCCCAGCTATGGTGATTTGCACCAACCATGGAGATGTGAACCCATGTGCATACCTTTGGACTGCCATCCCTAATTGGAATGTGGCACAACTAACTCCAACAAACATTCTAAGATGTTAGCTGAGGGCACCTTACACCTTTTCACGATGTTTCCAAATCCAGATCTGACATGTATCCAAAAAGATAAAGGACCACAATAATCCCAAACATTCATAGTACTTCCGTGAACGCTTTCCTTCCACACTCACCAGACTCACATGAGACATATGTCTGAGCCACTTTGCTATAATCAATTGACGTGAAGCCAGCACTCATTTTCTGCATCATGTAGTGATTCTAAAGTCAGTCTAGCTATTGCGTCAACAAAGTTAGCCAATATGTTGGTACATCTTTACTTCTCTGGCAAAAGTGCCCTATATAGACATGATTGGCTCCTATTTTGTTTGGTTGTCTCACACAAAGGCTGCACCAATTTACTTCATGGAAAAGTATCCTGTAAGTTTGCTGAGCACATGCTACCTGACAGCTAGCAATTGTGATCCTTACCATAGTGCATCAATTATCCCTGTATGTTTCCCCAGCATTACACACAGTCAGCAAGTTAGCTGGCAGACATAGTACAAATCCTCTGATGTCACTACAGAGCATTTAATCATGCACATTTACATGATTAGTACTCACCAACAGGGCCACCAATCACGATTCCCAGGTGGTCCAAGAGATCCTGCTCCCTGGTGATGAGGTCAGCCCACCGGTGCTTCAGCTGGTGGTCACTCCTCTGGCTGGCATACAGACGCTGCAGGTGATGCAGCACCTTTCCCCACCGGATTCTGCGCGCCTCTGTTTGATACACCTGTATCACCCTGCCCCCTGCCTCGATCATGAGTGGCAAGAAATGGCACACAAGCCATATGACCCCCCCCCCGACTCCTCTTCACCCATCCTGCCAAGACGTGGCCTACCAGACATAGTAGAAATGTGAAAGGGAATAGGGGTTAAAGAAATAGAAAGGGGAAAAGGGGGAAAGTAGGGGTACAAATACAGAAGAAAAGTAAACTTAACCACTAAAAGAGCCGAACTATCCCCAAAATACCACTACCCACAACAGACTCCCACAAACAACAAAAACACTAGGTAAATGGACAAATATACACAAAACACAGTAGGACAGTATACACCAACAATATTTATTTCACAAATTGACAATACAGACAGCACACAGGACAAAAAAGCACAAAATATCAGGGCACCACTCTCTACACAGCCACACAGTCTAGAAGAATCATAGACTGCAAAGTGAAAGTGAAAGTACACCCACTGTACATGATCTGTAAACAGGATATCCTATTACATCACTTCCTGTATGAAATGTCCACCCTTTTTCACGTTATGCGTCATTTTTTGTCCAGCAATACAGTATTTCTGTCATTTTTTTGACGCACAGGAGTGAAAATTAGCCCGCATCCAAATAGTAGTACATGGCATGTACAAATATCTGGTGCGGCCTAATGTTCCCTCCTGTGCGTCAAATAAAATGATGCAAATACAGTATTGGTGGCCAAAAAATGACGCATAACGCTAGGAACGTCAAAATTTCAGTGCATGAACTGGTTTTGGGCATTTTTTCAGTTTTTATGTTATGTTACATTTGGGACACATCAGAGATAGGCTGATTGCACCCACTATGGTGTTGATGGTGTATGTTCACATGTGTGACATCATATTGCAGCAGACCATGATCCGCTACTTCCTTCACAGTATTTTTACGGTTGGCTGACGCACTAGATGGCCATATGTGTGGCCTACATATATGTGTTGCACAAATTGGGCATGTTTGGCATAAGGAGAGGATAGAAATGTGACGCACATATGTACAATACCTAAATGCCTTTGGCTCAATGTGTGTGCTTTGGCAAGTAATGTATTTGATGACCAAGTGTGTATGTATCACATGAAGCATTATTGCACATATGCTTGTATGAATGTGAGGTCCATGTGTCCAATCCTTAGATGCAAGTCATTGTGGAAATGAGAGAGGACATGTGTTAGTCATACATGTAGCAACATCCGTAATGTGGACTTCCAAGATTTAGGGTAACGTAGACACCACATGTGACAAATCATGCACCAGATAGATGGCAGACGCTTGTTCATGTCAATGGTCCACATTTTCAACATCCTATGTCCTAGAGTTTTGGTAACAGCTTCCTAGGCACTAGTTGGCGAATCCCACAGTGAGTCATACACATGCATTGAGGAAGTGGGTACCATGTTGTTTGCCCAGACAGACAAAGGTGAATCACAAATGTATGATGACACCACAGCTGAGGTCATAGAAGTGAGCCACAACTCTCAAGTAGCTGTGGTGGACCAGCAGACGAGGCAGCACGTGTCCACATATTTCCAGTGATCAATTGCACATAGGTGTCTTGTTCATGTGTGTGGTCCAATGATGATCCTATATTTTTTGGGGTGTAATTTGTCACAGTTCGGTCCAGGACTCATCATGAGTCAGTGGCAGCTATTCCTGTATCTACTGAGTATCCTTGGTTGATCAATGTGAGTAAAGTGGATGAGGACATGTGAATCTACATGGGGATGGTCACACACTGTCACTAATGACGTGTAATGAGACAGTCAACAGGGCAACCTTGGTGTGCTGAGTGAGATAATGTCTCAGGTGTCATGTTCCGGCAGGTGCCATTACAACATTTGTACACAGGTTAGCCTCTGCAATTCCCACTGCATCTGGGAACATCATAGCCTCTGTGCTGATTATTCTTGCAGCTATTAACCACACACAGCCCATCAATATGTTGTGAGCACTGTGATTCTGTGTGTGAACTGTCAGGATCCTGACGTGTGGATTTTTCATGGACATTATCAGAGGTTGCTGGTTCTGCAGAAGTCCCCGTACCCAATCCCTGCATATGGCCCTAGGACACTGTCACACTTTATCATTCATGCATAAAAGAGACCCAGATAAGAGATGGGCCATGAATTTTGCTTTTCACAGAGGATTTAAGTCAAATGATACAGTTAAAAGGCGGATGATGCTATACAATGTATTTGTGTATGCATTGAAGAAGCCCATGCCCAATACCCCCTGATGAATGAGAGGTTTGCTAACGCAAGTGTGGTACATATGTAGACACAGGGATACTTTAGTGTGATGCACAGACAGATGCCAGTCAGGCTGACAGAATGCAGGGTGAATCAGGATCCAGCAATTTGACAAGTTACATAATCAGTGGTCTGACTCAGACTGTTTGGAGGACGAACTAGACAGTTGACATGTCAAACTGTGTATGTCCTGTGTTTTTGAAGGTGACAAATGAACCCAAGGGCTGTGTTACACGGCTTAATTAGTATCAATGCTTAACAGTGTATTCAACAAAATGGCAACTCCTATGCTGTTCCAGGCATCAGCAGGGGCAGTGCCTGTTGAAATGGGTGGTGTGCATGGAGGTGATCACAGGTGTGGGCTGCATCTGTTTCTCACAAGTCCTGTACGTGAGGTTTGCATTCTAATGGCCAACAGACATTTTCACACAGGAAGCAATCTACAGGTGCTAACAGGGCTTGGAAACTAGAAGCCAGTGTATTAATTGACCTGACATCCAAGCAGTCAGATGTTCTATGACAATGGCATACCATAGGAAAGGGTGTAGCACACTGGATTGCTATTGTTAGTCTGTGTGTGTAGAGGAGGGAATATCAGGGTACACATCTTAGTATTCCAGGGACCTCTTCAGACAGGTGGGTTGTGATCAGGTGCATGGGTGCGTCAGGAGTTAGGAAATGGGCTGACATGTACATGGAATGTCATGTGCGCAATGCTGCTCATATGAGTGGCACTTGTGCTGTCTATGTTCCGCTTCTATGGAACTCTGGTCACAGATAGTCCTTGCAAATATTGGATGCAGTTGAACTTACTGCTGTCAAGGGTCTGGTCAGACATTCCTGTTACTGATGCAAAAGCACATTGACTGCATTATGTATGAGGCTTGTTTTCCCCTTATTGAGTGATGGTGTCTTAGTTGTGTGCCATATGCTGCGTTGGACTTTGATTTCAACATGTATGTGTGAAATAGGTGTGGTCCTCTGCTATTGGCCTTCAAAGGAGAAATGTACACGATATATGTCATTTACAGTGTGTGTGTATCTGACTATTGTATGTTACGCATCACATTAGCTCTGGGATTTTCAGTGTCCTAATCAGTATCTCAGCAATGCTCCATGAGGCAACACTCTTATTCTGAGATGAAGGTGTGCAAAAATGATTAGCTAGACCATGATATGGTCATTATTATAGGTGTTTATTTCAATTAGTTCATTAAAGTGGTGATGGTGATTATATGTAAAAGAAATTGTTGACGATATGTTGCCGCCTGCGCATACCAGCGGCCGTGTTCTGTAGTTCCCCCTCATGTTGCAGGCCAGCATCCTCCTCTTCCTCCTCTTCAGGCATGTGTGGCTCTGGTTCCAGGAGGGGAATGTTCCTTTTGATGCATATGTTGTGCAATATTGCACATGTTAGGATGATCTTACAGACCATCTCCGGGGAATATAGGAGGCTACCACCAGTGATGTCAAGGCACCAGAACCTTGACTTGAGGATGCCGAAAGTCCTCTCGACTATGGTGCGTGTCCTCCTATGTGCATCGTTGTAGGCATGCTCTGCTGCAGTACTCGGGTTGCCAATAGGTGTCATTATCCATAGCTGGATGCCATTCCCCTGATCAGCTGCAAGAGAAAATGAATGGGATCATGTTGATGTAGCTGGCCCTATTGAAATTACCTTTCATGGCAGTAGTTGCCTTGTGTTGTCTGTGACTATTTTGTGTTATAATGTTGCATCCTAGGCTTCTAGGATGTACCATCTGCATTGTGTTGTTTCCTTGGCTGAACGGGTGTTTGTCTGCTGACCGTTTGTCAGCAGTATGTTTTGAGATTTGCAGTACAGTGTGCCCTCCCTAGCATTGTGACTTGTGATACAGGTGTCCCTGTGTCTTCACTGGGGGTGCGATGATAGTTCCATACACAGGTTAAAATTGACAGTGTTGTTAACACGTTCATATCAATGTACCCTGGACATCCCATACCTTTAAGACTTATGCAATGGATTAATGCAAACATCATTGGGACACTTACAATTTGCAAGGTGACATTTAGGCAACCCACTCTACATGTTGTGATCATTGATGTCTTAACATTAGACTGTACACTAATTTCAGATGTGTGACAGGTTCACTGCAGACCTATGAAACATGGCTAGCGATGTCACAACTTCAGTGTGTTCCTGTCCACATGTTGCTGTTGTGGTGTATGTGTTGTGTGTCCTAGAGGGTTGCTGTGCAGTGTATATATAAGTAGGTTTCTGTACTTACCAACAAGTAGTCCATTGCCATACTGTCCATCCTGGAAGTGTTCATTGATGGTGCAGTGACGGAAGATGAAGGAGCCATGGACACTACCAGGATATTTAGCCACGATGTTGGTGATCAATCCCTGGTGATCGACAATGGCCTGCACGTTGATGGAATGTGTGTGCTTTCTGTTGCAGTAGAGGTGTTCAGTTGCAGCAGGTGGCACAAGGTGTACATGTGTGCAGTCGATTGCACCAAGGACGTGTGGGAAGCCACTAATGAGGAAGAACCCCTGTTTTGTTTCCTGCTGCTTCTGCAGTGTGTTAGGGAAGCAGATGTGGCGGGGTGTAAGTCCAATGATGGCATCCAGTACTTTGGGCAAAAAGGCAGAGAATGATGGTTGTGATATTCCGGCAACCAGGGCACCAGCTGTTTGAAAAGAGCCACTTGCCAGCAAGCAGCTTGGTTTCAGTTGGGATGGTGCGGGGTGTCAGCAAAGTGGGTGCCAACTGCGGTTCAATGTTGCGCAGCAGCTGCTGAACGGCTTGCCAGTTCAACCTGTACCTCTGGATGATGTTGTGTTCCCTGAGGCCATGAAGGGTTGTTCTGGGGCGGAATATCCTCTCCTGCCTTCTGCGCTGCCTTTGGGGTCCCTGCTGGTGTTGTTGTAGCTGCTGTTGTTGTTGCTGGGCTCTGCGCCTGCGTGCACGCTGGATTAGAATCACCTCCATGTCTCCCTGTTGCTGCTCTGCTGCTCTGCTGTTGCTTCTGTGTGATTAAATACAGGTGTGTTTGCCCCATTTTAACGCCTGCCCTGACCCAGGCGTTAAATTTTGACGCAAATCGGGCTGTGCGTCATTTTCCGGCTCCACCTCCAGGCCGTGCATCATTTTTGCCCAAAAGCATAAATATGACCCACGCCCGTTCAAGTCATTTTTTGGACGGGAACACCTACCTTGCATATCATTAACGCAAGGCGGGTTGCCGCATCCAAAAAATGACGCACACGGCAGAATTTTGTCGTCCTCGGGCGTCAAAGTTTAAATACGGGGCAACGTTTGCGCTGAATGTGCGTCAAAATTTTTGACGCACATTCGGCGCAGACAGAGTATAAATATGCCTCCAAGTGCTTCTTTTACTACTAGTCCTAATTATCTCCATTTAAATTACCTGGGCTTTCCACTGTCTCCTGTAGGTAATTCATGTAGAGAATGTCTTCTATTGTATTATTCACCCACCTAGAGGTTCTCTTCCGGGTTAGGTGCTTTGTTCAGTTCAGGTACTTAGACTTGGCTCTGCTGACTACTAGGAAAATGGTCCTGCGACTAACCAAGTGCTCCTCAAAAAGAAAAATGTAGCGCCCACTTTGTCCTTCCGATGGGGATGGCATCATCCACAAATGAGAGCAGAGGTAACTATTTACCTTAACTGTAAGACATCTGTTGCAGGATGCGTTTAAGTCATTTCTGTACACATTAAAAAGTTATGGGCCAACAACAGGCTTCTCCACCGCCTCCTGCTTCACAATAAATTTATTTGAAAATTGGGTGCTTTACCATTGGCACTGTTTCAGAGGTTGTTGTGCAAGATGGCTGTATCACCTTCAGATGGAAGATTTCTATTCACCATGTCCAACATTTTCTAAAACAGAAGAAAACTATCAATAGAATCAACAAACCTTTGCTGTGCAGAGAATATTGATCAATCTCCTAGAAAAGGCATGCTTACTTTACAGTTCTCACAACCTCACCGAAGCCCCCTTGCACTCATGCATCAAGTTTCTGCAGTACCCCAACTTTTGGAATGTGAACAGCAAAACCCATGCTGGATCTTAACATGTGTGTGGCTAAAAGCAAAGTTGTCCTGGAGAACTCCTGGTCATTCTTCATGTATTGACATTGTACTGCTATATAGACTTCAACAAACTAATAATAAAGCTATATACCACGTCCTAGCATGTGCCACCTATGTTGGATATGTCAGATCCAGAAAGCTGAAGCTCAAGGTACAAAACATACAACATGTCAAACAGCAAGCAGCAGCAATCAGAAAGCATGGCAAACTGATGAACCTATGAGTAGTAATCATGCTGGCTCCAGAAGAAATCACCATCAACCATTACTCTTCAAATAATGAATGCAGAATATGTCAACGTTTGACTAATCAGTCCTTTGATTGCAGCTCTTATCTCTTTCTTGCAAAGGTTTCTCTCTTAAACATTGAGGGCCCAATTCAAAAAGAGCCTCCACTCTTTGTCCTGGCGGCTGTTACGCACGTTGGGCGGAATCTTCGCACGCTGTAGTTTCTCGCTGCGGAGGCTCCTTGTGAGTTGTGCCCAGGGCCCATAAATTAGGACTGAGAGAGCAGCATTTACAAGAAGAGGCCAAAGTGACCTTATGGTGAATGGCAAGTTGGCACTCTTATAATCAAAACCCATTCTGCACAACCTCTCAGCATAACGAAAGTTGCAACATCTGCTGACATCACCTATGACAATGGTGGTGTGATCAGCTGAGATGCACTATGATGTACAGGCATCATAACTAACCAGCATTTGTGTCTCAAATTATTGGCACTCCTCTAAGGTAGGAGTAATCAGTGCAGTAATAAGAAATGTCTGCGTCTGTGAAATGTCTCAATTTTTAGGTCTTGCGACAGACAGCTCTTGCTGTATGTAACAACATTATGGCCCTCATTCTGACCCTGGCGGTTCCCTACCGCCAGGGCCAACGGGGGCGGGAGCACCGCCGACAGGCCGGCGGTGCTCCCTTGGTCATTCTGACCGCGGCGCTTTGGCCGCGGTCAGAACGGGAAAACCGGCGGTCTCCCGCCGGTTTTCCACTGACCCTTAGAATCCTCCAAGGCGGCGCAGCTCGCTGCGCCGCCGAGGGGATTCTGACCCCCCCTACCGCCATCCTGTTCATGGCGGGAAAGCCGCCATGAACAGGATGGCGGTAGGGGGGGTCGCGGGGCCCCTGGGGGCCCCTGCCGTGCCCATGCCTATGGCATGGGCACGGCAGGGGCCCCCTAACAGGGCCCAACTAGGCTTTTCAGTGTCTGCGGTGCAGACACTGAAAAGCGCGACGGGTGCTGCTGCACCCGTCGCACGCCTTCCACTCCGCCGGCTCGATTCCGAGCCGGCTTCCTTGTGGAAGGCGCTTTCCCGCTGGGCCGGCGGGCGATCTGATTCAGATCGCCCGCCGGCCCAGCGGGAAAGTCAGAATACCCCTCGCGGTCAATTGGCCGCGGGGCGGTATTCAGGCGGATTCCGACGGGCGGGCGGCAACCGCCGCCCGCCTAGGTCGGAATGACCACCTATGTCATCACATCACACAACTTACAAATAAACTTAAGGACCAGAATGAAGCTTTTGGTTTGCCCTTTTCTGTCACTGGCTCGCTTATGAAAGCTCTCTTCAGACGTTGGCTTCCTGGGCTGTCCATCAAGTTTTGATTCAGCCCATCCTCATTTCTTAGATCAATACACAATTACTACTGCAGGGTAGCAAAAAGTGGTTGTCCTTTGTAGTATATTTTAAATATACACAATCCCATTTTAAGTATGGCCCTTCTTTTTGTGCTCCTCTGAAAAGGAATTACAGCCCTGAAAGATAACACGTGATTTACCTTCATGGTTAGCAAGACTCACACTCATCTTGCCAACCACAATGTGGTGTCCCATGTCATAGATGGATAAATGTTCCAGGGCCGCCCCGGTAATGAATTCAGCAGATTCCATGTGTACTATGTTTGTGCTAATTTAAAGAAATGGAGCCGTACCTCACCCACATTTATCTTCTTCATTATGGACTTTGAGCTAGTGACAGATTAAAAAAATATTCACAATCCTCTTGTCCATCTTCATTTATTTTATTTCAGCGGCATCAGCACTGAAGCAGTTTGAGTTTTATCTTGCTGAATCTGGGTCATAGGTGTAACAATGGCCCGCGCAGCCCCCAAGGTGTGGGGGGGGGCCTGAGCTCCAGGGGGGGGCCCTCCAGCACAGTCATGGGTGGCAGACCCATGGTCTGAGAGCTCCTGACCGGGCCCGGAGCGTAGGGGTCCCTCCATGAATTTTGCATGGGGCCTCCCTCAAGTTTTGTTATACCACTGATCTGGGTAGCTCCAAGTGCCCCAATATGCCCCACTCAAAAATGTTTGGATTAACTTAGTTGAAGGTGCAGCACTCCTTCAAAATGGGTGCCACATTAATTTGTCCATTATCAGGCTAAGTGGGGTCCATGGTAAATCAGAAATTTTTTGTCTGCCTTTTACTTCCTTACAGCATGAGAACAGGAAAGTGCTTTATCCAGAGGCATACTTCATGGTGGTCCAACTCCATGAGGTACTGTCCTGCTAGTGCACCTGGTTTTACTTTGGTTCTGTCTCACAGCCTATGTGTTCAAAGATCGATGATGCTGTGTTAAGACCCCACCTGGGGACTAAAGCACATGCACCCACACTCAGAGCTCCAGCTTGACAGGGTTCAAAGACCTTTTATTGGTTCTGTTATGTCCTCAGGGATGCAACCAATTTACCATACAAAATAGAGTGAAACACTCCCTCCACACCAACCTCAACTCCTCATAGCGCTGTACGGACACAACACTAAGGGCCTATTTTAGCCCTTAGTGTTGTGTCCGTTAATGTGGCGGATGGCATACTCTGTCATTACGATGACGGATATCCCATCTGTCGAAATCTAAATCCCATAATGGGATTAAGATTTCAGCGAACTGAATATCAGTCACTGTTGTGACAAAGTAACCCACCTGTAAAAATCCAAATCAGGGCCTAAATTCCTTCTAAACTATAAGCAAAGCAGTTCAAAACAATACCAGCCAGCATTTATTGTTTATTGTCCTGATACCTCTGTGAAGGTGAAGATGGTACAGTGGATAAACGCCTCTCAACACTATCAGAGGTTGTTGCTGGAGTCCTTCCGGATATGGTTCAGCACTCCTCGGCCTGGGCACCATGGTCGGGAGAGTTTCAACTACCTCTTTCGGTGAATGAAGAACACTCAGAGTTCCGTCACTCCCTGACAAATGACTCATTGGGCGTATACTCATTTAATTCAGAACCTCACTTGTTTCATCAGGTCCTCCAGCCGCCTGGCCATCAGGAGATAGACACCACTTAAAAAAAGGCACATTTCTACTTACTTTTTTAATGCCCTACCATGTGGTTATCATGGTTACCCACATTCTGACAATCAGCCATGGAGATATTTCAAAAGTAAGCCAGAATTACTTCCAAGGCAGCGGTTCTTCACAAACACAACATCCCCCAACTTGAGATCAGAGAACTTTGCACACCATCACTGGCTGGTTGCCTGGTTCAGTTCACCTTGTTTTCTCAGCAGCACTTCATGATTGGTCACACGTGACATGCTGGTAGGATGGTGAGGAATGGAATCAGTCACCTCTTGACCCAAGCATTCCTGGCTCGATATTTGACAGTTAGATGGGGAGTCTATCAATATTCTCTGAGGAAAGATTGGATGGCCCACTCAAGATGATGGTGATTAGCTCAGGACATCAGTATGACTGTGTTCAATGTTCTCATGAATCTTTTCACTTCCCTATTCACCTGCAGCCGTGGTGGAATGATCTTTCAGTGGTTCATATACAATGACTTGGGATATTCTGCAACTTCTTGAGCCTGGAAAATGGGTCCATCGTCTGTTCTCTACTGTTTGAACAGTAAAAGAGTGGCCATTATCATCTCCAACTTTGGAATCGGCTCATCCACCGAGGTATTTAACATGACTACTGGATGTTTTGAATATTTATCAATGACCAACAACATCAGATAACCGTCTAGGAGGCTCCCATTGTCCGCATTGGCTTTAATCATGGACTGCAGGGAGTGTCTTCCATGGCAATGGGTATGGGGTTTTCCAGACCCCTGGACAGTTTACACACAAGGCATTTCTTCACAACTTCCTCCTCCATCTCCTCTACCTCGGAAACAGCACTTTGCTTCTAATGTGACTTTTCGTTTTCACTATTCCTTGTTGCCCTACATGAGCTTGCTACATCACTACCATTGTAAGACAGCAGAGAATTCCTAGCTGGTTATCCCGCAGGAGGCACCACTCTTCAAAGGCTGTGAATTCTTGTACAATGTAGAGGGAGGGATGGATCTGCTGGGTATTGGGCATCCCTCATAAAACCTATGTTTTTAAGGCAGCCCAGTCACCTGTCCGGAAGGCGTCTAGAGCAAATTGTAAGCAGTCATATCTTTTGGTGGCCTTCTTGCTCTTCTCTAGGCCGGAGTCAGAATCTCTTCGCCACCAACCTTAGATTTGCTTCTGTATTTGAGCATTATTTTCTTCTTCTTGAGTCGCTGGCCGAGGATGTCAGGAAAAGTAGTTCAGGTAATTAGGTGATTCAGGTTTACCTTACATAAAGAATGAATATTCATGCAACTGAATATCCAATTTTCGATCTGGAGAAAAGGGTGGCCCCTTGAAATAGTGGAATCAGTGGTTTGAGGAGGGTATGGAAAACAATTCAATGGTTATAGGTTCCTTTTGATTTGAGAACAGCTCTGTTCTGTGAGGGTGAGTGATCTGCTTGCAATGGGCATAGTCCAGAGAATTACCCCTGGGATAATACAGCTCATAGCCTCGTGGGGCTGGCATCCACAATAAGCTCTGACTCTTTGACTGGATAAAAGTAGGTCAGCATAGTCTCTATTGACAGAGCATCTGTCATGTTCTGAAAAGGGGTCTTCTGACTTCTGCCCCAATCCCAGATAGCAGACACCATGGTGAGTTCCTTTAATGTGGCCGACAGTGACATCAAGGCCCATATTTATACTCTGTTTGTGCCGGATTTACGTCCTTTTTTTTAACGCAAATTCGGCACAAACTTAACTCCAGCGCCAAAGTTATGGAGTTTGGGTAATTTTTTGTATGTGAAAACCTACCTTGCGCTAAAGACATGCAAGGTAGGCGTTCCCATGCAAAAAATTACTCTGTGGCATGTGCACCTTATTTATCCTCCCTCGTCATTTTGATGCACAGCGGGAGGCGGGCCTTAAAAAATGGCGCCCAGCCGGATTTGCGCCGTTTTTTAACGCCTGGGTCAGGGCAGGCGTTAAGGGACCTGTGGGCTCATTTCCATGGTGGGAGACCATGGAAGCAGTACACAGGTGCCCTTCCCTGCCCCCAGGGATACTTCCTTCACCCTCGCCCATCCCTGGAGGACACCCATGGATGGGGGGACGCATCTACGGTAAGTAGACGCAAGTTAAAAAAAAAATTGTTTAGGTGGCATAGGGGGGCCTAACTTGGGCCCCCCTACATGCCACTGTGCCCAATGGCCATGCCCAGGGGACAGAAGTCTTTGCTAAGACAGGAGTCATTTCCATGGGGTTGTGGGTCAAAAAATGACGCAAGTCAGGTTAGAGTAATTTTTTTTTTACTCTAACCTGACTTGCACCATTCTTTGACACACAACCCCCAGTCTTCCCTACACCTCCGCTGCCCGGTTACAGTAATTTATTTTGACACTAACTAGGCCGCAGCGCCGGCTACCATCATTCCTTAAATATGACGCCCAGCTGGCGCATTGGAATGGCGGTAGCCGGCGTTAAACTTTTTGAAGCAAACCTGGACTGGCGCAGGTTTGCATCAAAAACTATAAATATGGGCCCAAGGTCTTTATAAAATAGCCATAGTAGTTAACCATGCCTCATAAACTCCTAATTTCTGTAATGGACAAGGGGGGAGGAGCTGATTTGAAGACTTACACTTTGGCATGGGCTGTGGCCATCACTCAGCTGAGAAATGATGTCCAAAAAATAACCCATTGTTTTAGAGCCCTTCAGCACTTTTCAGAGCAGGGCGTGATATTCCTCCAGGGATCGGGCATATATCAGTCTACCATGATTGATACTGATAACCCCAGCTAGCCCTGGGAGTACTTCCTGAATAGTGTTCTAGAAAAACTCTGCAGAAATGAAGATACCAAAATACAGTCTCTTGTATTCTCTGAAGCCCATGTGAGTCAATAAATATTGCACTGTATCTTTACCCTTAGTTCAATAAAGTCTGATGTTACTCAGACCATTGATTATTTTTAGAAAACCATTAGGTTATCAGCCATGAGAGCAAGGTGCCTTTCGCCAAGTTCGGGATATGCATATCCACACTAACTCTTCATTTGGTTGCTTGGGCTTTTTGGTGATGACTATTGGTGACACTCATGATGTGGGCCCTTTGACCCTCTCCAAGTTAACAACTTCCTCCTGCTTCCGTAAATCTCCATTCACTTTGGGCTGGAGGTGAAAGGCGATTCTGTGATGTTGCAGTGCCACCGGCTGCACCAATTAGTCTATATGAAGGTGAATGATTTTCCTCTTCTGGTAACTGATTCTTCAAGGAGGTTGTCCAGTTAGCTAGCCTGTACACTGTACACACACTGGATGAGGCAGAGTCTCCCAGCCACCTGGTAGCACAGGAGCATGCCTGCCCGCCTCCTTGAGTTACATTACAAGAGCCAGATGGCAATCTCATTTTGAGTGAGGTCGGTGACAAACATGCCAGCCAATAACGAAACATTGGAGTGTCCATAAGCATACACTCTCACTTTAAAGGTTTATATCTTTGATGTTTAACTTAACATCTCTTACATTTCTCATGTTGTCTCATTGAGGGATTCACCAGTGTCAATATGACAGTTATGAGCTGGCCTCCTATCCATACTTGGCATTGTGGGGGTGACCAGGTGCCCTTTTGGAGTTGATCTACTGTAAGTACCTCTTGTACTTCCCTGTGTTCTACATCATTCTTCTAAGGTGATTTCATGGTGAGGTGTAATAATGTCAACAGGGTTATTTTTGGGTCATGTTTTGAGGCCAAAATGATCTGCACACTACGAGGAAGCGGTTCATCTTTTACATACAGAACACTTCTTCCTGCTGGCAGAGTAATCAGTGGGATGAGGGAAGGACCCACTACAATACCTGCATGGGCAGTGTGGACTCATTTGCTTCACACCTTTCAGAATATGAGAAGATTGGACAATCTTCTTGTCAGGTTCACTTTTGGTGGGCTTGTGAAAGACAGGTTCGATGTGTGAGTTCCTTTGACCTCCTTACATTAGGATATCCTGTATCAATTTCCTGTTTTCTTGAAGTATCTGCCCTATCAGTTTGGTGGATGCACATCCCCGGATAAATTGACCTGTGATTCCATCAGTCTCTTTGTGTAGGCTACAAGTGTTCCCTAGCTCTTTGAAAGCACCTATAGAATGTACCAACAGATTCATCGGGCCATTTTTGGACTGAAGGATTAGGAATCTTAAATAGTCTGGCTCGCCCATGGGTGCAGAGTGTGTATTTAATGTCATAAAAATTGTGTCATAAGTGAATGGGGGCCCTTGGTCTGGCTGGCTTCAAAATAGTTTATCAACTATCTCTGCTGCAAAATACAACCACAGAGGGCATTTTCTGTTTTCCTCAACTCCAGTGGCTGCAAAGTTCCCCACAGCTTTCACTTGGGCACCTCTGCTGAGGTTGGCCGACTACTAGGAAATGATTCAATGGCAGCGATGGTAGCCACCATGGTGAGTTCCTAAGACGTACCTCAGGGTCCAGCTGTCTTGTGTCACACTTACTGGTCCTGCCAGCAGCACATATTGGGTATCAGTGTCAATGACCCTTGAATGGTGACTTTCACCAGCTCAGATTTGTTGACTCCGCTTCTCTACAGGAGCCAGTGTGCTGTTTGGATGGTCTTTCATCACCACAATGGGGCTTAACGGTTCAGCAGATTAGGCAATAGGGCTGAATTGGGCACAACAAAATAGGGTGCCCCATATATTCCCACAAGAGACTGGGTATCAATATTAACCAAACAAAGTGTCTCCTGAAGGAAATATGAGCAACTGTGTTACTTATTTTAGAGATCTGGTAATCATATATACGTTCTCTTACACATACTGCTTATAACATAGGAAAAAGTAATTTAGGTGGTAAAGATTGCGGCTAGGCATACTTCTATATAAATTAGCCTGAATAGTATTAATCATACAGCCTATCAATTGCATTGATCAGATGAAACACACTTCCCTGCTGTCAAAGTCAGAATACGAAACAATATTTTTCTTAATTCCAGTAGTAATCCTAGACAACTCAGGAAACCACTCAAGCGTATTACCCTCCTCCAATTTGACAATTTATACTCAAAGCAGAAGAAGCTCATCAGTCCATAGCGCAATTTATGTGGTTGCAGTGGCCAATTCGTTGAAGTTTTGATCTCTATATGTCTGGCAAGTACACAAGACCAGCCTCACAACAAAGTTTTGGGTTGTGCAATACTGTTGACCTTATATAGCTATCAATGAAGCCATGAACTAAATCTCAACAATTGAGCAGCCTCTCTAAATTACTCCTCAGAATCACAAGATCTCAATTCACAAATGAAGTCTAATATTAATGTATGTAATAAGAGTACAAACCTCGTACTTTTTTATACTGTTCTTTAATTCTCATTGAATGCATAGACTGAAGTGTACCAGGATCATGCCGCTCAAGACTGATTATGAACTAAGCGGTCCAGTGAAGGGTATAAGTAACCGTGTACACTATCGGCGAGATAGGGGAACCAGAACAAGGGTGACAAGAGTATGAATAGTGAGGACACCCTGTGCCGGGATTGGTACCAATTGGCAATTAGGTTGCGTGCTCCTGGGTGGAGGACTTAGGCCACACATCTAGTTGCTGGAATCAGAACAGGACTCCACGCGTCCCACTGCTGCTGCAGACCACTGCTTCTTCATGCCACGCCATGGTGATGCTGGTGCTATTGCCTTCAGGGAGCACAAGGAGAGGGCTGCACATCAGCTGTATTGTGGCGATCATCCTTATTGTCCCTCAGCCACCAGTGACCATGCTGACAAGGGGCGGGCTACAAAGATACACACAAACAAGTAGTTGGGAGGGGGGCTCTGACTTCCACATCACCAAATGTAGTGTTGAGGTCTCACCAGGCCCAAAAAGTACATTCATACAATTAGGGGCATATCTACAAGAAAGTGGCACATCAGCTATAATGCACCACTTTTCTTGCACCCCCTAACGTCACCGTGGTAGTGCAGTATTTATAAAACGGCGCACACTGGCACATGTTAGCACAATAGTGTCAACATGTTTGAAATACTTTGTGTGAGTGTGTTATACAGATAATTTTAGTAAACTCAAAAGGTCGCAGCGTATTGGAGGTCTAAATAACACTGTATTAGCCACACTAACCTTCAGGCCCAGGTTAGTGTGATACTTGTTATATAACACGCACCAATACCTTACCAGGTGTAAATATCATTATTTAAATGAATTACAACAGCCATCTTTCAAATAAGATTCCTAGTCTTTTTCTAAGACAGAAACGCAAACACCATCCCTCTTCAACAAGGTGAACACCCACCCAATAGGCCTTGTATTCACTTCCACAGAGGGCAGACTGGAGTGGGGCAGATTGTTTTGGATTAGAATGGAATGGGGCAGATTGAAGTGGGGTGGGTTGGAGTGGGACAGATTATTTTGGATTGAGTGGGGCAGATTAGAGTGGGGGATTGAAGTGGGGTGGACTGGGTTGGTGAGGGGTGATTTGGATGGGAGTGGGATGGATTTGAGTGGGGTGAATTGGAATGGAGTGGGGTGGGGTAGGGTGAAGTCGATTAGATTAGAGTGACGCATATTGTTTTGGATTGGAGTGGGGTGGATTGCAGTGGAGTAGACTGCTTTGGAATGGAATGGGGCAGACTGGAGTGGGGCAGATTGGAGTGGCGCAGATTGTTTTGGTTTGGAGTGGGGCAGATTGGAGTGGGGTGGACTTGAGTGGGATGAATTGTTTTTGATTCAAGAGGGGCAGATGGGAGTGGGGCGGATTGTTTTGAACTAAAGTGGGATGGATTGTTTTGGATTAAAGTGGGTAAGATTGGAGTGAGGTGGACTGGAGTGGGGCAAATTGTTTTGGATTGGATTGGGGCAGATTGTTTTAGATTGCAGTGGGGAAGATTTGAGTGGGGCAGATTGTTTTGGTTTGGGGCAGATTAGAGGGGAAGATTGTTTTGTATTGGAGTGGGGCAGATTGTTTTGTATTAGAGTGGGGCAGATTGTTTGTGAACTGTAGTGGGGCAGATTAGATTGGGGTTGGTTGGGAGGATTAGTGGGGTGGGTTGGAGTGGATTGGATTGGGTGAGTGGTTTGGATTGGAGTGGAGTAGATTGGTGTGGGGTAAAGTGAGGTGGATTGGGATGGATTGAAGTGGGGGAATTGGAGTGGTATGGATTTGGGTGTACTGCATGATTATGTGTTAAAGCATCATTTCAGAAATTAAACATAATAACGAAACAATGTTGCTTTGCAATATTTCAAACAAGTTAATCGTCATCTTTTGAGAAGAGCGCCCACGAGCAAAAACAAAAGGAAACATGAGTAGAAAGTGAGAAAAGACAACTTGGCCAAATAAAAGAAAGTTAGCTTTAAAAAAGAAAACTTTGCAATTTTGTTTGTCCTGCTGGGCACGTTTTTGCCAGTCACAAGCCTATTTTTTGCAGGGCACTAGAAGTTAAAAAGGTCAAGATAGTACCTCGATCACATCGGGATCAGCAGACGGGCACTAACTACATTGAATTAATCAGTGCTTGGTCCCTGCTCCATACAGAGGAATGAAAATTATGCCAGGCTTGCCATGACACATTATGAGGCTGTAAAGAAGAGTGCCATGCAAACCAAAAAATGGTGAGCAACAAGTGGGCTCCAAGTCCTTTACTGTACATAACAGAGTCTCGCCAGTGAGACAAACAGGCTAGCACATGCACTTGCAGGCTCGACCCTAAAAAAGTAATATGTGACTCTTTCCAGCTTTCACTAACCTGAGGCCTCTGAAGGCAGCACTGGGGAAGGTTGAATAATTCCAAGGATGCAAGGAAAGTCTTTGAGGTGACGCTGCAGATGGAATTTTAAGAAGCGCTCTAAACAGAAAACTTCTAGGAGATGTTCTTGATATCTGGCCTGAAGATAATCTTGACTAGAGAGCCAAAGAACAATGTTAAAGAGCTGATACTCTTCCCACAGGTTCATTTATTTAAACTTACGCCTACACCAGTATATTATATACCTTTATGGATCAAATCTGTTTATTATAATTTTGAACGTATAAACATAAAAAAACAGCACATCGTAGGACAGTAGATGAAATGTATCACCGCAGTAAAGACTCAAAATCCACAAACAGAAGTCCCACCAATAAATCCTAAAACCTTGCCCAAAGGGACCTCAGCACCAGCCCCCTCTTTGCGGTACAGTGATCAGGCTGACAACGCCCAGTAGTCTTTCAGACTGCAAGTCCTGAAGATGAGAACCATGCTAACACAGAAATAAGAACAAACCAACAATGCTTCCCCTCCTGCGCCCATATCGTTCTCCTGTCACGCCACTCCTCTACCCCTCCCCCGCCCAGTCCTAGCACTTCAAAGTATTTCTCCACACAGCACTCTGAGCAAAATCAAATCAGCCTCAAAACTCTCAAATAAGCCGGGCAGGTCAACTCAGTGAATTCTGCAGATAGGATCTGAAGAAACGGCTTCCATAATACACTCACTTCTCCCATCCGCTGCTGGGAGGCTAGGGTGAGTTTCTCCATAGCGAGGATAAACCATAGCTTCTGGAGCCATGAGAGGCACGTTGGGATCCTGTCTGTACCCCACAGAGCTAAAATCAGCTGCAAGGCAGCGTTAAGTGCCAAGGCCATCTGCCTCCCTTTTAGCGATCTCAAGGGGAAAGCTAGGGGATTGGGCAACCCCAACAAGATGTACGATGGGAATCTAGGGATCCTAGTATGGAACGCTTTATCAATGTCATCTATAATGTTTTCCCAAAACTGATGAAGCTTGGGACAATGCCAAAGTAAATGCACTAGTGTGCCTGTGGCTCCACACCCCCTCCGGCAAAGGTCAGACTTAACATGGTCCATGTGTGTATCCGAGCTGGAGTGTAATACCAATAGGAGGCCACTTTATATGATGCCTCGGTCCCTGCTGCATTATAGGCTGTGTGGTGTATTCTATAGAATATGCTATCCCACTCCTCATCTGAGAATTCCCTCTCCAGCTCCCTCTCCCATCTCAACTGTCCCCGCGACTTGGGCGGGCACTTCTCCCCCTGCAGGAGCCTATAAAGTTCTGAGATAACTCTTTTATCATCCTTTTTTAGCAACTGCCATTTCTCGAACGGCGTAAGTGGCTTATCTATTAATACTTTGTTCGCCGGCTAGAGAGCCCAGTGCCGTATCTGATAATGCAACCCCGTCAGCTACACGTTGCTCTTCGCTGATGACGGCCAAATAGCCAGAAACACGTGTCCGAAGATACGGCACTCGCCGCACCAACTTATGGTGAAAAACTTTCAAAACTCTATTCAAATTTGTGCTAATGACTGCATTTACCATGATGCTTTGGGGTCACAAAGGTTGGAATGGAAGACAGGGTGCTCCCCATTTTGACTGTCGTATCTGATAATACATCAGCCTATCTGCCTCAAGCAAACCATACGCCTCCCATACCTGATCGAAGGACAACACCCCTTGTTCATCAAAAAGGCTTCCCACCCTCTTGCAACCCCCCTCATACCAGCGCCTCAGGCCTTCCAGACGAAGTCCGGGCTCGAAGTCAGGATTCGCACCTATGGGGGTCATCGGGGACAGAAAAGACGTCAGCCCCGATCGGCAGGCCACCGCGTCCCATATGCATAGTGTTGCACCCGTAATCAGGGAAGAATTAAGTCCTCCGGCCCTGTGCCGACGTCGGAGCCAAGGCTCCTTCCATATATGAGAGCCCGCCACCGCCTGGTCCATAAAGCACCAGTGTTTCTCAGTGAGTGGGCAACTCCACTCTAAAAGAAAGCGCAGCTGCGTCGCCTGAAAATATCGCAAAAGACAGGGAATCGCCAGCCCTCCCCCGCTCTTAGGGCGATATAACACCTGTCATGGGAGACTCGCCTGCCAACCCTCCCATACAAATCTCAGAACCGCCGATTGAAGAGTGGATATCGTCCGAGAAGGTGGAGTCAATGGAAGCGCCTGAAACACATACAATATACGCGGCAGGATGGTCATCTTCACCGCCGCCACCCTACCCAACCAAGCCAGCTTTTGTCCCCACCACGACTCCAGGTCCCGTTGCACTTCACGGACCAACTTCGTATAATTCAAGCTCGCCGTCTTTGCAGCAGAAGTCGCTAATTCAACCCCTAGATAGGAAAGACGTGAAGACGACCAAAGGAAGGGATATCTAGCTCTCAAGGCTTCCTCATGATCCGAGCTTACCGACAAACTAAGGACCTGAGACTTCTGCATGTTCACCCGAAATCCCGAAACCTGGCTAAACTCTGTTATTATCTCCATAAGCACCGGTAATGAAATCGCGGGCTACGCAAGGGTAAGGATCACATCGTCTGCATACAGGGTAATGAGATGGTGGTCTCTGCCGAATTTCACACCGGAAACCAAGGGGCTGTCCCGCAAACGCTGCGCGAGGGGCTCCATATATAGCGCAAACAAAAGGGGAGAGAGCGGGCATCCCTGTCTAGTCCCGCGCCCAACCAGGATCGGCAAGGAAAGCACCCCATTAACTCGAACCGCCGCCCTGGGAGACCGATAGGTGCATCGGATCCAAGACCTAAAACCAGGGCCCAACCCGAAACGCTCCAGCACCCGAAAGAGGTATGGCCAATGAACCCTATCAAACGCCTTTTCGGCATCAATAGAGAGGAAAATCGCTTCCCTTCGAGAGCGATCTATTTTATCTAACAAATGCAGAAGCCGCTTCGTGTTGTCACTACATTGTCGGTTTGGGATAAAACCTGACTGATCCGGGTCAATAAGACCCGGCATGTAAAAATTAAGGCCGCAAGCAAGAATCCCAGAGAATAGCTTGGCATCGATATTCAAGAGCGGGATCGGCCTATATGAAGCACACTCCTCCGGGTCCTTACCCGGCTTATGTATAACAGCAATGGTAGCGTCCAACATACTAGGCGTAAGTGCTCCCAACGCCTGGAAGGAATTGGAGAACCGCACGAGGAGCGGGGCGAGTTCCACACAGAAAGTCTTATAGAATAGTGCCTTAAACCCGTCGGGACCAGGGGACTTCCCAACCTTTAGGTGAGAAATCGCCGATATAAATTCTTCCAACCTTATCGGCTGGTCCAGCAGCGACACTTCCTTCTCACCAAGAGGGGTAATTGCTATGCCCTCTAAAAAAGAATCCAGGGCTGCACTGTCCCCCTCATCCGCCGCATATAACCCCCGATAAAACTCCACAAAAGCCTCTGCGATCTAGCAATTACCCCTCTTGGTGAGAAGGAGGCGTTGCTGCTGGACCAACCGATAAGGGCCTCCTTTCCAGAAGAGGAACAGATCAATTTTATCGCTGACGCCGCACGTTGTGCTCGCAACCGGTGCGCCTAGAGCTTTCCGCACCTATTACTCCCAATGTAGAATTTATGCTTAAGTCGTACTACCGCATATTCCGCCCTATCCCAGTCCAGCCGCTTCAACTGTTGTCTCACCCTCTCTAATTCCTGCCAGATTCTAGGCGCGCTTGTAGATTTATGGGAGCGCTCCAGTACAGTCACCTTCTGTTCCAACTCCTCCCTTATCTCTCTCCTTGCCTTATTATCCCTCGCGGACAGCGCTATCACCTTGCCCCGCACTACCGCCTTCAAAGCCTCCGACACAGTCGCCAAAGCAGTGCTGCCATTGTCATTAAAGCTAAGGTAATCCGTGATCGCGCGCCGAAGCGACTCCACCTCCGCCTCGCTCTGGAGCAAAGAATCCGTAAAGCGCCAGCTCGGAGTACCCACCCGACCCACCTCAGTGGTAACTTCTACAGTAATCGGAGCATGATTAGTCAAGGCCCTAGGTTCAATCGTGGCCTCCCTAACCCGGGACAGGAACTCCTGTGAGGCCAGAAAGAGATCAAGCTGTGAGTAAGTCTTGGTCGCCACTGAGTAAAAGGAATAATCCCGAAGCGCGGGATGCGACTTCCTCCACACATCCTCCAACCCGTAGGCCCGCGATAAGAGACCCCTATCTGTCTAGCGATTCCCGCCGCACCTCGCCTAGGCACTCGTCCCAGCTGCCACATTGCTCACAGCCGACTGACGTTACGAGATCTGCTCCAACGCAGTAGGACGCTGCTGTCTCCTCCCTCTCTCCTTCCTCCGCCAGCGCGGATGACTCCTGCCGCCCGGGACCAGCTTCGAGTCCGGTTCCAGGACATCCCCCTCCAATCCCAGGATCCGGCCCGCCTCCGATATAGACTTCACCTGGTGAAGCAGGTCCTCCCAGCGGAAAACAAGGCGAAACGGGTGACCCCACGAGTAGGACACAGCATGTGCGCGCAAGTGCTCTGTAATAGGCTTAAACTCACGCCGTTGTTGCAGAGTCCGAACCGAGAGGTCCTGGTATATTTGGAGCTGATGACCTCTAAAGTGAACCTGCTGGAGATTGCGTGCCCGTTGCAATATGCTTTCTTTCAGCCCAAAATTGTGGACAAATGCCAAGATATCCGGCGGGGAGTCTCCAGCTCCGCCGGCTTGGCCCACACGATGGACTCTGTCCAGGATGATCTCCCGGGACTCCTCCAGGCCAAGGACCGAGCGAAACAACGCTACCACAAAGTCTCCAATGTCCTCCTTCTCCGCCCTGATCGGCGCCCCTCTAATGCGAATATTATGTCTGCGCGACCAATTCTCCAGTTCCTCCACCATCATCTGAAGGAGATCCTGCTGCTCCCGCAAGCGTATAACCTCGTGCTGCAGATCTGCCACCTCCTCGCCGCGGGCAATTTCTCCATCCTCCACCTGTGCCACTCGCTCACCCAGGGATGTAAGCTCAACCCGCAATTCCTTCACCTCCTGAGAGATATCTTTGCGGAGTTTCTGCAGGTCGCTGCGAAGCGATTCAAACAAGGAGGTAAGGAAGCCTTTCGTGACTGGAGCTGTCTCGTCCTCTGCTATCTCCCTCCCTACCTCAGGAGACCTCGCGGATGCAGCTCCTCAGGAGCCCCTCCCGGGACCGGACGCCCGCCAGTCGGCATGTCTCTTACCGTCCGGTCTCGCTTGGGTGTGGAGGCCGCCATCACCTCAGCCCTCTTGCTGCGAATGCCCAAATATCTCAGCCAGGCCTCTTCGTGTTGTCGGCGGGGGGCTTATTCTCCTGGCTTCAGAGCCCTACCAGCAGCCGTCGGCCTTTCACTGTTGGGCACTTTGTGGGCTTCCTCCAACACACAGCCCACTTCCTCTACAAATGAAGGCCACCCCTGGGCCGCCCGTTCCACTGGCCAGTGGCCCAGAGCTACTCCGCCATTGCAGGTTCCTCTATAGCAGCACTCAGCGGCCCGAGAGCGCCCTCGCCTGCTCACCGTCACCTCTGGGGCTCCGTTCCGCAGTCCAGGCAAGGAGAGCACAGCCGCCGCCCAGGCCCCAGCACCCGGTTCACACCGGGTCCGCGCCGCGGGCCCCTCCTCTTCACAGAGCCGCAGCCACCTCCACGGGCACTGCCGCGGCCCCGCGGCGCATCCACAGGCCACCAGGCCCCGGGTCCACCTTGCGGCACGGACCGCGGCCCTCCGCACCCGACCACAGCAGGCGCCGGTCCAAGGCGCACGTCTCCTCGCGCCCCGCGGTCCTGGCCGCAGACGCCCCCAGTCCTCTCGGGGCCCACGTCGTCCCAGCTCACCAGGCGACACAGCGGTGCTCCACCAGGCCTTCAGATCGGGGCTGTAAAGCAGCTTCAGAGGCCTGGGCGGCAGAGCTCAGACCAACACGTCCGCTCACACCGCCATCTTGGCCATGCCCCTATATTATATACCTTTAGTAATAATAATTCTTATGGAACAGTTAGGAGTCACTTGTGCTCTGCTTCTTGTTTGCTGCACTGATGTGTACACAAAACAATTTCACCAAAACATATTGAAGCTAATTGTACTTTAGCTTCTTCCTTCCAACTCAAATCTCTGCAAGGTTCCCACTCATTGCAGCTGTGATTACAACAGAGAAGTAGAAAGATTTCCTTTTCTGTCCTGTTAGTTTTAATTGTGTCAAAAATTGAGTTTCTAAACTGGAACACATGACAAAAAGCCACACATTTGTTAGCAATACTATTCAAATAGCTAGTCAGCTTTTGGGACCTGCTTCTATTACACACAGAGTCTATTATGAAATGCAGTTTTGTTCTCATGGAATCAGGCCTGTTATGCATGTACCATGCACTATTATTAGGCTAATGCCCTGCCACATATCACAGATGGATAAGAATCAAAATGCATTCTTAGATTTGTGGTTCAGACAGTGAAGATAATTACTGTCTGGAGACTGCTTGGGGAGTCGGAATTACCTCTGGTGACACATTTACTCAGCTCAATCAGGGTGCTATTCAGAACAGTCAAAATTATACATTTCTGAGCCATTGTCTCCCTCTTAACCAACATAAGTACCCATACAGGTCTCAACATGAACCTTCATTCTCATAAGACTACTCTCTGCACAACACTTCATGTTTCAGATCTTCCTGTTACAAAACAGATGTTCAGAAATCACACTGTAGAAAATGTGTTCCAGAGGTTGAGTAGCAACGTGAGTGACAGCTAGTCCATTACTTACTTTTGAGAACTCTTGCCCAGTGACCGCTGGCAGGCTAGCCCTACCTACCACCACCTGCATTGATCCCTGACCCCCTCATGTGCACAACTGGCTGTGTTTACTGCTATCACACAGTACCTGTTACTGCAGTCAACAGACCCTCACTTTGTCTCCAACCTCACATGAGAGGTTCTGTAGCAGTTCTTACCTGCTACTCTCCGTGGCCGACCCCGGATCCAGTGCACCAATCCAAAGTCACTCCAGCTCCCATGAGTGCTCATCAGTCAATCAATCAGTGATTTGTAAAGCTCACTACTCACTCATGCATAGTGCGAGTAGTACACACAGGAAGCAGAATGCCCTTCATGAGCAGCACATGTGTTGTACAGTGACCTTGACAGAAGCAACTGGTTGCTCACCAAGCTGGCTCAGTGTGATACACATGTGCTGAAGAGCAGGTACGCGTGTTTGCACTGGAGAGTACCATACCCACACACTAAACACTCCAGAATAGCTCAGCATACATCCCACCCTCTGCTGTCATCACCCATTCAAATGGAGGGGCAGCGGCTTTGGGGAAGACTGTCAGTGGCCAATCCAATTCTTAACATGGTTGTCACTGAAGGAGAGGCGGGAAGCACACCACAGCGGCCCAATTGTTTTTTCTTAGCTTACTGCAACATGCACCACCAACCAGCCCACACCATACACCACTACACCATTACATTTGGACACAACATCCATCTTATGAGTGGGGCACGTGGCATGACGCACTATTACTGTTTTTTTCATGGGGGAACAGCTTTGCGGCTGTTGAAGCTCACAATGCACTTCAGGAAGCACTCAGGGAAAAGGATAGTAGCTTTGTTTGGGGAGGGTTTGGGGAGTGAGGAACAGCAATGCACCACCACCCCAGTTCATGTGACAATCTGGGTCTTGGCTACAGGCGCTCCAGGGAAACCAGTGGCACTGGGCCCAAACTACGACTATTGGAATCTTTTAGCTCAGCTGTCCTGAGGCCACCTTACCTTAGGACACAAACTCAACACATCATTCACCTTTTAGCACTTGACTCTCAAGGTAGTGAAGCAAAGCAGCCCAAGACATGCTCAGGGATGTGGCATGGGGTAAGATTGAGAACTTGCAAACACTTAAGAAATTATTGCCCAGCCAATGCTGTTATTTTTAAAAAAAGAAACAAATGCTTAAATTCACAAAGAACTAAGGGCCAGATGTAGCAAAGGGTTTTTCCCATTCTGTGTCAATGGGAAAATGTGTTTGTACATATGGCCCTAAATCCTGAACATGCACTTAAAAATGTACACAATTAAAAACGACCGATACTAGAAATCAGTGTAAGATGGGCTCCCAGTGTTAAAAAATCCTTTAGTGTTTGTCATGCAGTTCACTATGTGAACCCTTTTCCTATTGTACTTGACAGAATTCACAAAGTAAAAACATGCTGGTTATTTGATTCTGAGAGTTCAGAGTGTGAAACCCCTTCCTGTTCAATTTGTCAGAGAGTTCAGATGTGAAACCCTTTCCTAACATATTTAGCACAGCGTTCCACCGTTCAGAGCTCCTTCTTAGTGTATTTAACATTGAGAGGGTCACCGACCACGGGAGCACCGCCAACAGGCTGGCGGTGCTCCAACGAGCATTCTGACCGCGGCAGTTTAGCCGCGGTCAGAAGCGGAAAGTCAGCGGTCTCCCGCCGACTTTCCGCTGCTCGTGTGAATCCTCCATGGCTGCGGAGCGCGCTCCGCAGCCATGAGGATTCTGACCCCCCCTACCGCCATCCTGTTCATGGCGGGAAAGCCGCCATGAACCGGATGGCGGTAGGGGGGGTCGCGGGGCCCCTGGGGGCCCCTGCCGTGCCCATGCCAATGGCATGGGCACGGCAGGGGCCCCCGTAAGAGGGCCCCGCAAAGTATTTCAGTGTCTGCCTTGCAGACACTGAAATACGCGACGGGTGCCACTGAACCCGTCGCACCTTCCCACTCCGCCGGCTCGATTACGAGCCGGCATCCTCGTGGGAAGGTCGTTTTCCCCTGGGCTGGCGGGCGGTTTTTCAGCAACCGCCCGCCAGCCCAGGGGAAAACTTGTAATACCCGCTGCGGTCTTTTGACCGCGGCGCGGTATTTCGGAGGGGGGAATTCTGGCGGGCGGCCTCCGCCGCCCGCCAACATTGGAATGAGGGCCTGAGTCTTCATTAACAATATCTCTGGTAGTTAGTAAAAATGGCACTACCTCAGAGATGGTCTTTGATAACTGCTGCCTAATTAGATGCCTATAAAGAAGATCTACCAAGAGGTGAAGACACTCCCCACTATATTCTGCTTTTTCATTCTTTTTTAGGTCGCAGACTACCAGTTAGCTGCACTGTCTGGTTTGTTAAAGACATCTTGGGGACTTTCAGAAAGTTGACAGAGAAATGCATTCTGCTTGTTGATTGCCATTGGTTTTGTGGTTTGCAACTCAAACTTTCTGGCTTTCCATTTGCTGACTTTATTTGCTTTAGTCTCTCCTAGTTTAGTTTACCCCCCCTCCCCCATTTCCTAAACACCGTTTTCTGCCTCCTTCCACAAACTCCCTTTCTGTTAACAGGCATTTAAATTGTGTTCTTATCTTCTCACATTTGCTGTGCATTCAAAGACTGAGGTCAAATGTCAGGTACTGTCTTTCAAGGGTGCTTGTTTACTTTTCTTTCTCTGACTTCAAAGTGAGAGCATTTATGTGACAATCTTGCTGGACACTGGGGTAGGGAAGAGTTTTTTTCTAGCACACAACATTTAAATGAACTGTGTATTTCAGAATATATCATAATTATGAATGCACAAATTAAGCACATTTTTCAATATTTCTGAAGTGTTTTGGAATATGATCAAAACAAATCATTAAAATAGACGATGCAATTTCCACACATTTTCACCTGTGTACTCTATACAGGGAGTGCAGAATTATTAGGCAAATGAGTATTTTGACCACATCATCCTCTTTATGCATGTTGTCTTACTCCAAGCTGTATAGGCTCGAAAGCGTACTACCAATTAAGCATATTAGGTGATGTGCATCTCTGTAATGAGAAGGGGTGTGGTCTAATGACATCAACACCCTATATCAGGTGTGCATAATTATTAGGCAACTTCCTTTCCTTTGGCAAAATGGGTCAAAAGAAGGACTTGACAGGCTCAGAAAAGTAAAAAATAGTGAGATATCTTGCAGAGGGATGCAGCACTCTTAAAATTGCAAAGCTTCTGAAGTGTGATCATCGAACAATCAAGCGTTTCATTCAAAATAGTCAACAGGGTCGCAAGAAGCGTGTGGAAAAACCAAGGCGCAAAATAACTGCCCATGAACTGAGAAAAGTCAAGCGTGCAGCTGCCACAATGCCACTTGCCACCAGTTTGGCCATATTTCAGAGCTGCAACATCACTGGAGTGCCCAAAAGCACAAGGTGTGCAATACTCGGAGACATGGCCAAGGTAAGAAAGGCTGAAAGACGACCACCACTGAACAAGACACACAAGCTGAAACGTCAAGACTGGGCCAAGAAATATCTCAAGACTGATTTTTCTAAGGTTTTATGGACTGATGAAATGAGAGTGAGTCTGGATGGGCCCGTGGCTGGATTGGTAAAGGGCAGAGAGCTCCAGTCCGACTCAGACGCCAGCAAGGTGGAGGTGGAGTACTGGTTTGGGCTGGTATCATCAAAGATGAGCTTGTGGGGCCTTTTCGGGTTGAGGATGGAGTCAAGCTCAACTCCCAGTCCTACTGCCAGTTCCTGGAAGACACCTTCTTCAAGCAGTGGTACAGGAAGAAGTCTGCATCCTTCAAGAAAAACATGATTTTCATGCAGGACAATGCTCCATCACACGCGTCCAAGTACTCCACAGCGTGGCTGGCAAGAAAGGGTATAAAAGAAGGAAATCTAATGACATGGCCTCCTTGTTCACCTGATCTGAACCCCATTGAGGACCTCTGGTCCATCATCAAATGTGAGATTTACAAGGAGGGAAAACAGTACACCTCTCTGAACAGTGTCTGGGAGGCTGTGGTTGCTGCTGCACGCAATGTTGATGGTGAACAGATCAAAACACTGACAGAATCCATGGATGGCAGGCTTTTGAGTGTCCTTGCAAAGAAAGGTGGCTATATTGGTCACTGATTTGTTTTTGTTTTGTTTTTGAATGTCAGAAATGTATATTTGTGAATGTTGAGATGTTATATTGGTTTCACTGGTAATAATAAATAATTGAAATGGGTACATATTTTTTTTTGTTAAGTTGCCTAATAATTATGCACAGTAATAGTCACCTGCACACACAGATATCCCCCTAACATAGCTAAAACTAAAAACAAACTAAAAACTACTTCCAAAAATATTCAGCTTTGATATTAATGAGTTTTTTGGGTTCATTGAGAACATGGTTGTTGTTCAATAATAAAATTAATCCTAAAAAATACAACTTGCCTAATAATTCTGCACTCCCTGTAGTTTTATTAGTAAAACTGTATGTCTGTGCAAATGTAATGGTCATTTCAATTGAAAATGTGTCTATAATGGCAGTGTGCTGCCACAACATGAATACTTCACTCTACGTCACTCCACTCTACTGTGCACCACTCCACACCACTGCACTCTACTCTGCACTACTCCACTTCATGCCACTCCATGCCACTGCACTCTGCACAACTCCACTTTATGCCACTGCATTCAACGCCACATCACGTTGTCTTTCTACTCTACCACGTACCACTTTACTCTATGCCAACTCACTCTTTGCCACTCTACTCTACACCACTGCACTCTTCACTGCACTCTGCAACACTCCAGTCTAGGCCACACCAATCTACTCTGCACAGCTCCACTCTACGCCATTGTAGGCTACGCCACTCTGCAACACTGCACTCTATGCCAGTACAGTAAAGTAAATCAATGATTAATAGTCCAATCGCTGAAATGGTTTAAATTAATACAGTCCAGCAAAATTCGAGTTGATTGACGAATCCATCCTTTAATGAAACAGTGAAACAAACACCAACCCCAGCCAACACGTGTTTCGTCGTGGGAGTGGGTACTCCCCGTGACTTTGTCAAGGTTGTAAAGAACCCAAAATATGAAATATATGTAAATTATAAATATAAGATAGCAAAACATATCAACACATATTGTATATCTGAAATTAGTAAACAACGCAAAAACTAAAGCAACCCACAGGACATGGGTTATCAAATATGCAATAATTTAAAATTGAGATCTAAATCCATAAATTAATTTTATAGCAAATGTCATAGCAAATAATTCCATGGTGAAAATCGCATCCATCTCAGCCCAGTGTGACGAGAGAGAAAGGAAAACCAAGGCAACACCCACAATCAACCACATACCAGTGAAAAAGAAAACTGCTAAGCTCTATAATAAAATAAGTATAAACGACAACTACACATAACTCATCCCAGTGTCACCAAAATAGTAATATACTATAAACCGATAAACAGTCTCTCCAAATCGTGAAAGACCCAGTAAAAATTATCATACCTCGATTCAAATAAGAAAAACGCTTAGTACTGTAAACTCCCAATAAACATGTGCCGAATCACCCATTTACGGCCACCCGGCCATGTCGACGTAAAGTTGTAACTGTATATACATGGCATCTCTGACAAAACAAGTAATATCGAAAAATCAATCAACACAAAGAAAACAAGTTACACTAAGTATTACATTCTAGATATAATTCCTGTGTAGCACCGGTATTAATAGTATATTTACCTGATCCATGTATGCATATCCTATAAAAGACCGGAGCCGCGTTTAGCAGTTCCGATCATAACAGCCATTATGTGAAACCCGACTGCATTGAATTACGTCATTAAATAGCTACCTGCTGAGCCGGCGCGCGTTTAGCTAACAAGAAAGCGCGACTCGTAAATACACGTTCCAAAATACTGGCCGATTACGGGCGCCATCTTGGAAAAATGAAATTCATCCAAAATACTGCCACTAATATACCAGATCAAATCAAATTGCTACCACTACTTAAAATCAAAACATCAATCAAAATTCCAATATGTTACACACACAACCAATATGACCATATAATATCCCATGAAGGTATGTCATTATTCAGTCAGTAGTTAAAAAAATCCAAAATTCACAAAACAAATGTGCCATGGTTCCCATCTCTCCCGTAAAACCCGGCTGAGATGGAACAATATAAACAATTAATAATATTGTCATCTGAAAATAATCATGACAAGTAAGTGATAATACAACGTAGGCAAATGGAGAAGGCTATGCAATGCACAATTATTTTATGTACAGTTAAACTTAATCATACATGATCAAAGTACATTGCATGCTAATTATCTAATACATAGGTTATCCTAAGCACAAATAATTATTATTTCCATAAAACATAATGTTTAATGACACCGAGAAGACCCATAAATTAATAAAAAATAACTCAATAATATATAGTTCCTACAATCACTTAACATCCATCTAGAAAATATTCCATCTCATAATTTGAATTAAGCCCCATTTCTACCGCTCTAAGTTTGAGAATCCATTGACATTCCCTTTTCCTTAATTGTAACTCCCTATTTCCACCACGTGGATTAACTCCAACTGTCTCAAAACCAAAAAATTCAAAGGTCCATCTGTCCGTCTGGTTCGGACATTGACTCATGTGTGTGATAATGGGATAACGCTCATCTCGATAAGTAAGAGCTCTATAGTGCTCACCAATTCTGACTTTCAGGGGTCTGATAGTACTGCCAATATAATACAACCCACATTTGCAAATTATCATATATATCGTAAAACAACTGTCACAAGTAATGTGGGTAGTAATAGGGAATTTGTCTCCCATCAAACTAGCAAAGTTGGTAATACCTGACTTGCTAAGCTTACACATACCACACCGGCCACATTTAAAGGAGTACCCACTCCCACGACGAAACACGTGTTGGCTGGGGTTGGTGTTTGTTTCACTGTTTCATTAAAGGATGGATTCGTCAATCAACTCGAATTTTGCTGGACTGTATTAATTTAAACCATTTCAGCGATTGGACTATTAATCATTGATTTACTTTACTGTGTTTGTTAGATTTGCTTCTAATACTACATTGTTATATATTATTGAGTGCCCAAGTCTTTAGTATTTAGTAATTATAGCTGTGTTATTCACAGTGTATGGGGGTTGGGGAGATTCCTCCGAGGCCTGGAGCACCAACGCTATAATACTCTGTTCTATGTTTACTTCATATTGGTACTTTTGTGAGCGCTTCTTTTCCTCTTTTATTTCTCCCCTTTAGTATTACTCGATACATAATAAAGGGGTTAGCGGCTCCATATACCTTCATTTAGGTGTTCATTTTAGATATTTACTATGGATCGTGAAAAACTTGCGGCTGATCTGTTTGGTGATTTGGGTTCCAAGCAGACAGCCCATTCGTCTAACAACAATACAGGTATCAGGGTTGGTCTGCGGGACAAATTTATTAGACTAGAGAGGCTGAAAAAGCAAGAGATTTCTAAGTGGTGGGATGGGGCCACTTTAAAACACTATGTTAAACTCAATAGAATCCCAAGAGGTTTGAGATCACACATATTTCCTACATTTGATGACTTGGACCCGGACCTATTAGATGCTTGGGAACAGGAACTAATTTCCAGTTCGATGAAACTAATGAATATCCTCATAGAAAATTCTGAGAGGAAAGTCAATAAATTACAACAGGAAATTTAAACTTTGGAAACTGACATTAAAGATATGCATATGGAGGAGGCGACTTCCAAAAACTATGCTATATTAAATGAGATTGTGAGTCAACATCAAACAGAGGTAACACGCAGAAAATCCCGTAAACTTAAAAGGGATGAATTAGATTATATTAGAGGTAGAGTATTCACGTTCTCACGGAGATATGATCATTTAATTAAAGATAGTGTTGGCCAACAGGTCCAGTCTTTGGGCTCACAATCTTCACTTAGCAATGTCTCTACTACAAATAGCGAATCTAGTGAGGTCTCTAGCGTCTCGGACCAGGGTATTGCCAATAAACAAGGAACCAGGTCTTTTTTAACCGAGGTGCAGAGAATCAGACAAGGGCAAAGAGAAACGAACATAAGGGTAGAAGACCCCGCAAAACTAGAAGAAGCAAGAGAGGGGGGGCAAAAAGAACTCAAAATAGGAGTTCAAACCAGATCTTGGAACAGGAGGAAATGAGGGATACCAATATTGGGTCCATTGCTATTGTTAACTTATCTGATTTTGAACTCTCTATTCATGCTAATACATTACTTGCTAAGGGACTAGGTTTTTGCCCGACTAGCTCCGGGGATTTTCAAAAAACTAAGATTGACTTTTTCAAATTTGTGAGGAGAATAAAACTTAAGAAATTTTTTAGTGTTCAGGATAAAACTTCGGACAGGGACATCCTTTCGGTTGTTAACAAGGATTATCATCCTCTTTCTATCAAAGATATACATGATACAGCGGTCTTGCTCTCTATTACAGACTATGAGCAGGATCCTTTGAAGGTTACGAAGATTTTGGAAGATTTGGATGTGGTACCAGAGACTAGAGCAAGTGGTTTAAAATCTAGATCCAGGTGGATACCCACTTTGAGTGGAGGTAACAGCGTTGACACTTTTTTCAAATTGGTGTGGCAGGACCTTTTGAAGGCTGAACATAGTAACAAGGCTCACTATCAGAAGCAGCATAATAATTTGACTCAGAACGAATTGGAGTGCCTGAAAAGCCTATGTACTCGTGAGGATATTATTATAAGGGAGGCAGATAAAGGCGGTAATATTGTGGTGATGAACACCCGAGACTATAATTTAGAAATTTGTAGACAATTGGAGGATCCTGATTGTTATGAGCAAATTCATTATAATCCGATACCAGCTCTTTCAAATAAGATCAATAAATTTTTAAAAGCTTACTTGGATCAACGGTTACTTAGGGAAGATGAGTACCTATATTTATTGGTACGTAGACCTAAATTTCCCTGTCTGTATACGTTACCTAAAATTCATAAGGATGCTCGTTCACCTCCGGGCAGACCAATTGTATCGGGATTGGGTGGTCCGACAGAGAGATTGTCTGAATATGTAGACATATTCTTACAGCCTTTTGTTAGTAATCTCCCCTCGTACATCAAGGATACCAAACATATTTTGGGTATCTTGGGTGATATTACTTGGGAACAGGGTATGATTTTAGTGACGTTAGATGTAACCTCATTATATACTAGCATTGATCATGATTTAGGTATGATAGCTTTACGTTATTTTTTACACAGTCAGTCGGCCAGTGTATATGGACATATTACTATGGTGTTGGAGATGATCAGATTGATCTTGGATAATAATTTTTTTCTATTTAACAATAAATGGTTTCGTCAAAAGAGGGGTGTAGCTATGGGATCTCGCTTTTCTCCATCATATGCGAACCTGTTTATGGGATATTTCGAACATGAACTTGTGTGGGGTTCAGAAGCACAAACATGGAATTCACATATACTCTTTTGGGGTCGTTATATCGATGACGTCATCATGATTTGGACGGGAAATGTTACTCAACTAAATGAGTTTGTTGAGTTTTTAAATTCCAATCATTTTAATATCAGATTTACTTGGGAATACAGTAGTACCAATATTACATTTCTTGATGTGGAATTTTTTATCCTTCAAGATAAAATAGAAAGCCGGTTGCATAGAAAAAGTACAGCCTGCAATTCAATTCTTCATGCTAACAGTGCACATCCACGCCATCAAATCTTTTCTATTCCCTATGGGGAGTTGATACGTGCTAGAAGAAACTGTAGTGTTGAGTCGGATTTTGTTGAGAATGTTCGTGATATTACAGCCAGATTCAAATCAAGGGGATATCCCACAGGGGTTTTGGATAAAGCTTGTGATAAGATTATGCGTATTTCCAGGGCAGACACCCTAAAGCACAGAAATATAGTTTCGGACAAACATATTAGATGTGTGGTCGACTACACTCCTGCTCCAATGGCTCTACGCAGATGTATGAAGAGGTTCTGGCATATACTGCAGGCAGACATAACTCTCAAGGATCTTTTATCATACTCACCTCTGTTTACTTTTCGTAGGGGTAGAACTCTCAAGAATATCTTGTGTCCAAGTTACCCTAAGGTTTCGTCACATGACAATTGGCTCACTACCCACAATAAGGGATTTTTTAAATGTGGCCGGTGTGGTATGTGTAAGCTTAGCAAGTCAGGTATTACCAACTTTGCTAGTTTGATGGGAGACAAATTCCCTATTACTACCCACATTACTTGTGACAGTTGTTTTACGATATATATGATAATTTGCAAATGTGGGTTGTATTATATTGGCAGTACTATCAGACCCCTGAAAGTCAGAATTGGTGAGCACTATAGAGCTCTTACTTATCGAGATGAGCGTTATCCCATTATCACACACATGAGTCAATGTCCGAACCAGACGGACAGATGGACCTTTGAATTTTTTGGTTTTGAGACAGTTGGAGTTAATCCACGTGGTGGAAATAGGGAGTTACAATTAAGGAAAAGGGAATGTCAATGGATTCTCAAACTTAGAGCGGTAGAAATGGGGCTTAATTCAAATTATGAGATGGAATATTTTCTAGATGGATGTTAAGTGATTGTAGGAACTATATATTATTGAGTTATTTTTTATTAATTTATGGGTCTTCTCGGTGTCATTAAACATTATGTTTTATGGAAATAATAATTATTTGTGCTTAGGATAACCTATGTATTAGATAATTAGCATGCAATGTACTTTGATCATGTATGATTAAGTTTAACTGTACATAAAATAATTGTGCATTGCATAGCCTTCTCCATTTGCCTACGTTGTATTATCACTTACTTGTCATGATTATTTTCAGATGACAATATTATCAATTGTTTATATTGTTCCATCTCAGCCGGGTTCTACGGGAGAGATGGGAACCATGGCACATTTGTTTTGTGAATTTTGGATTTTTTGAACTACTGACTGAATAATGACATACCTTCATGGGATATTATATGGTCATATTGGTTGTGTGTGTAACATATTGGAATTTTGATTGATGTTTTGATTTTAAGTAGTGGTAGCAATTTGATTTGATCTGGTATATTAGTGGCAGTATTTTGGATTAATTTCATTTTTCCAAGATGGCGCCCGTAATCGGCCAGTATTTTGGAACGTGTATTTACGAGTCGCGCTTTCTTGTTAGCTAAACGCGCGCCGGCTCAGCAGGTAGCTATTTAATGACGTAATTCAATGCAGTCGGGTTTCACATAATGGCTGTTATGATCGGAACTGCTAAACGCGGCTCCGGTCTTTTATAGGATATGCATACATGGATCAGGTAAATATACTATTAATACTGGTGCTACACAGGAATTATATCTTGAATGTAATACTTAGTGTAACTTGTTTTCTTTGTGTTGATTGATTTTTCGATATTACTTGTTTTGTCAGAGATGCCATGTATATACAGTTACAACTTTACGTCGACATGGCCGGGTGGCCGTAAATGGGTGATTTGGCACATGTTTATTGGGAGTTTACAGTACTAAGCGTTTTTCTTACTTGAATCGAGGTATGATAATTTTTACTGGGTCTTTCACGATTTGGAGAGACTGTTTATCGGTTTATAGTATATTACTATTTTGGTGACACTGGGATGAGTTATGTGTAGTTGTCGTTTACACTTATTTTATTATAGAGCTTAGCAGTTTTCTTTTTCACTGGTATGTGGTTGATTGTGGGTGTTGCCTTGGTTTTCCTTTCTCTCTCGTCACACTGGGCTGAGATGGATGCGATTTTCACCATGGAATTATTTGCTATGACATTTGCTATAAAATTAATTTATGGATTTAGATCTCAATTTTAAATTATTGCATATTTGATAACCCATGTCCTGTGGGTTGCTTTAGTTTTTGCGTTGTTTACTAATTTCAGATATACAATATGTGTTGATATGTTTTGCTATCTTATATTTATAATTTACATATATTTCATATTTTGGGTTCTTTACAGCCTTGACAAAGTCACGGGGAGTACCCACTCCCACGACGAAACACGTGTTGGCTGGGGTTGGTGTTTGTTTCACTGTTTCATTAAAGGATGGATTCGTCAATCAAGTCGAATTTTGCTGGACTGTATTAATTTAAACCATTTCAGCGATTGGACTATTAATCATTGATTTACTTTACTGTGTTTGTTAGATTTGCTTCTAATACTACATTGTTATATATTATTGAGTGCCCAAGTCTTTAGTATTTAGTAATTATAGCTGTGTTATTCACAGTGTATGGGGGTTGGGGAGATTCCTCCGAGGCCTGGAGCACCAACGCTATAATACTCTGTTCTATGTTTACTTCATATTGGTACTTTTGTGAGCGCTTCTTTTCCTCTTTTATTTCTCCCCTTTAGTATTACTCTATGCCAGTACACTCTACGCCAATGCACTTTACTGTGTGAGACTCAACTCTGTGCCCTTGCACTTTACGACAATTAACTGTACACCACTCTAATCTACTCTGCACCACTGCACTTAACACCACTTTACTCTATGCCATTACAGTCTATGCCACTCTACACAACTGCACTCTACCCTGCACCTCTCCACTATCCTCCACTTCTCTCTACTCTGAAACAATCTACACTATGTCACTGCACTGTACGCTACTATAGTCCACTCTCTGCCTCTTCACAGTAAGGCACCTCACTAGCGCCACCCGATTCTTAACCACTACATTCTACGCCAGTACACTCTACACAACTACACTCTATCATTGCACTCAACACCACTACAGTTTACTGTGCATCACTGTACTCTATGCCACTACTCTTTACACCACTCTACACCACTCTGTTCCACTGCACTCTGACATTCTACGCTACACTACTCCACTCTACGCCACTGCATTCTATGCCACTATACTCTACACCACTCCATGCTAGTCTATTCTGCAACACTCTAAGCCACTGCACTCTATGCCACATGACTCTTCTCTGCACACGACGCCACTTCACTCTGTGCCACTCGACTCTATTCTTTGCCATTGCCCTCAGCTTCACTCACCTCTATGCCAATCCACTCTGCACCACTCCACGCTACTGTACACCACTGCACTCCATACCGCTGCACTCTGAGCCACTCTACTCTGTGCCACTTTACTCTGCGGCACTCTGGTCTACTCTGTGCCTCGCCACTCTGCGCCATTCCACTCTGCAGCACTGCACTCTACTATGCACCACCCTAATCTATACCACTGTATACTATGACACTGTGTTGTACGCTGCTGAACTCAATGCCAGTGCACTCAATGCCACTGCACTGTATTCCACTATACTCTGCAACACTCTACTCTACT
Organism: Pleurodeles waltl; assembly: GCF_031143425.1. Taxonomy (NCBI): domain Eukaryota; kingdom Metazoa; phylum Chordata; class Amphibia; order Caudata; family Salamandridae; genus Pleurodeles; species Pleurodeles waltl. Next base: position 70,172,144 of record NC_090438.1, read on the forward strand.
CTATTCTATGACACTCTACACAACTCCACACTATTCTGATTCAATACACAACACTATCTGCCACTCCACTCTATAAAACGCTACGCCAATCTTCGCAATTCCACTCTATCACACTCCACCACACTCTCCTCTATGCCACTAACTTTTAGCCACGCTGAACAGCAGCCAATCTGGTGTTCAACCTGCTAAAACACATTGCCAAAGCCAATAGCTCTTGCCTGTACGAGTCCTATTGGCTTTGTCAGTGCTCGATGGCGTGAGGTTTTTCAAACATCTAAAGCTGTCTCATTCCAGACCTAAAAGGAAGTATTAATGCACATAAAATCTGGGGTGACATCCATTGATAAAATGAAAAAAGCATACTTCTTCCCTGGAACAAATATCAGTACAAATTCTATTACACGACCCACAGTGTCATGTCGCTCGGTGGAAGAGTGACTGTGGGTCAGGAATGCGGAGAGATCCTTTTGAGCTGGGGGTGGAGGTGGGATGGTCTGTGGCTGTGAGTTGATGTCTTTATAGTCGAAAGAACTGTAAATGAGAGGTTTCCACGAGCCGCTTTATCGACTGCATGTGCTACGCGCAGTGCGGAGGGGAAGCGGGGGGCGTCACGCCCGTTCTCAGAAGCGCTCCACACGGTAGCAGTTTATCAGACGATCTGATAGGCTTGGCCCGATGACCGCCCTGTTGACTCACTCCGCTCTTTCGCAAGCGCCACATGGCGGCGTCAAGTATTGAAAGCGCCTGCCTTTGGGCCAGAAATACCGGCAGTAATTTGTTGTACACAGAACTGTCTCAGCTCGTCTGGCAGGCCTGGCGTGCGCAGTCTCGGAGCCGTCCGGCGCACGGAGGAGCCCATCCCAGAGCCTTCCGGCGCACGGTGCCGTCTCAGAGCCGTCCGGCGCACGGAGGGGGCCCGTCCCAGAGCCGTCCGGCGCACGGTGCCGTCTCAGAGCCGTCCGGCGCACGGAGGGGGCCCGTCCCAGAGCCGTCCGGCGCACGGGCCCGTCTTAGAGCCGTCCGGCGCACGGAGGGGGCCCATCCCAGAGCCGCACGCAAGGCGCTCTGCCTCTGGCCTCTGGCTCGACTCACGAAGCTTTTTCTATGAGCAGTAGCTGAATACCCAAGACTGACTCACAACGCGCTTTCTAAGCATAGTTGAGTTTTACATCCGTCTGAATCACATCTGACTACCCAAGACCAATGGGTCTCAACCTTTTGACTTCTATGCACCCCCATTTTACCATTACTGGAACACAGGGAACCCCCCGGATCAGTAGTGGAATCAGGGGACCCCCGCGTCGAATCATTACCCGGCCTAAACATTGTCGAGGATATGAACAGCAAAATAGTACACACAAAAATACAGAAACAAACATTCTATCAGATGCATACATAATAGATAACACATTTCATTTAATTTGCAAACAAATATAAATAAAAAAATAAACATTTTAATTTTAATAGGAAGGTTGGAGCTTTTCTAAATTTACCTGAAGCCACACATGGTCCATACTATACTCTGTTTAATGCACCTGAATCAATGTGAGGATACTAAATTTATTTTTAGCCTCCAATTTAAAATTCCTTGACATATACAGTATGTTTAAAATGTTCAGTTGTTCATTTGGTCACTTTATGTAGGTATACTTTGTTAATCTGTTAGTAATTGTCTAAGCAGTCATAGAACCCCAGGGATCCTTGGACCACAAGATGGGAACCTCTGCCCAAGACTGATTCACAGAACGTGTTCTGAGCGTAGTTGAGTTTTACTTCTGTTCTTCTGCCCGAATCACATCTGAATACCCAAGACTGACTCACAAAACGTTTTCTAAGCGTAGGTGAGCTTTACGTCTGTTCTTCTGCCCGAATCACATCTGAATACCCAAGACTGACTCACAAAACGTTTTCTAAGCGTAGTTGAGCTTCACGTCTGTTCTTCTGCCCAAATCACATCTGAATACCCAAGACTCACAAAATACTTTCTAAGCATAGTTAAGTTTTACATCTGTTCTTCTGTCCGAAAAACCAAGACCGATTCACAAACCTTTTTCTATGAGTAGTTTAGCCTTAGTACTGTCTTTTGTGTGGTTCACATCTGAATAGCCAGGACCAATTCACAAACCTTTTTCTATGAGTAGTTTAGACTTACTACTGTCTTTTGCGTGATTCACAACTGAATAGCCAAGACTGATTCACAAAACGTTTTCTGTGTTTTCTCTCACTTCCCTTTGTCTTTCCAGGAGCAAACAAGTTTACTCATCAAAAAAACATTCAATGAGTAAGCAGGTCTTACTTTGTAAATTTAAGATCTGGTCACATCTACATCTGGAATAAGAGAAAACTGCTCAAAGAATGTGATTTGTCAATTGGGCCCGCAATGAGGAGCCCCTTTGCCCCCCACCTCCGAGCTAAGAAATAATCAGAGTCTCTCTACAGCTTGGTATTCATAAAACTGCATTTGTTTTTTTCTTCATTTGTATGTTGATTGCAACATTATTATAGCATGTCGCAGATCACATTCAATGGTACATGTGTGAGGGCCACTTGGACTGCACCTATCAATCATACAAATCAAATCAAATCATAAACATTTATAAAGCGCGCTACTCACCCCTGAGGGTCTCAAGGCGCGAGGGGGATGGGGTTACTGCTGCTCGAAGAGCCAGGTCTTGAGTTGCCTCCGGAATGCGGGGTGGTCCTGGGTGGTCCTGAGGTTAGCGGGGAGGGAGTTCCATGTCTTGGCCGCCAGGTAGGAGAAGGATTTCCCACCTGCCGTGGTGCGGCAGATGCGAGGGATGGCGGCGAGAGCGAGGTTGGCGGAGCGAAGTTGACGGGTGGGTGTGTAGAATCTGAGGCGGCGGTTGAGGTATTCGGGTCCCTTGTTGTGGAGGGCTTTGTGTGCGTGGGTGAGGAGTCGGAAGGTGATCCTTTTGTTGACGAGAAGCCAGTGCAGGTGTCTCAGGTGGGCGGAGATGTGGCTGTTGCGGGGTATGTCGAGGACGAGGCGGGCGGAGGCGTTTTGAATTCGCGGCAGACGTTTCTGGAGTTTAGCAGTGGTTCCTGCGTATAGGGTGTTGCCGTAGTCCAGGCGGCTCGTGACGAGGGCGTGGGTCTCGGTCTTTCTGGTGTCGGCGGGGATCCAACGGAAGATCTTACGGAGCATGCAGAGGGTGAGGAAGCAGGAGGATGTTACGGCGTTGACTTGTTTCGTCATGGTGAGAAATGGGTCCAGGATGAATCCGAGGTTGCGTGCGTGGTCTGAGGGGGTTGGTGCAGTGCCAAGGGCCGTGGGCCACCAGGAGTCGTCCCTATCGGACGGGGTGTTTCCGAGGATGAGGACTTCCGTTTTGTCTGAGTTCAGTTTCAGACGGCTGAGTTTCATCCATTCTGCGATGTCTTTCATTCCATCTTGCAGGTTGGTCTTGGCGCTGGTGGGGTCCTTGGTGAGGGAAAGTATCAGCTGAGTGTCGTCGGCGTAGGAGGTGATGTTGATGTTGTGTTTGAGTACGATGTCGGCGAGGGGGCTCATGTAGACGTTGAAGAGAGTCAGGCTGAGCGAGGAGCCTTGTGGGACGCCGCAGATGATCTCGGTGGGGTCTGAGCGGAAAGGTGGGAGGTAGACTCTTTGGGAGCGGTTGGAGAGGAAGGAGGTGATCCAGTCCAGGGCCTGTCCTTGGATCTCGGTGGAGCGGAGGCAGGATATTAGGGTTCGGTGGCAGACGGTGTCGAAGGCAGCCGAGAGGTCGAGAAGGATGAGGGCGACTGTTTCTCCGTTGTCCATCAGAGTTCTGATGTCGTCTGTGACTGAGATGAGGGCGGTTTCTGCGCTGTGATTGGCTCGGAGTCCGGACTGAGAGGGGTCGAGTAGGTTGTTGTCTTCAAGGAAGTTGGTAAGTTGCTTGTTGACGGTCTTCTCTATGACTTTGGCAGGGAAGGGGAGGAGCGAGATGGGGCGGAAGTTCTTCAGGTCGCTGGGGTCCGCCGTAGGTTTCTTCAGTAGGGCGTTGACTTCTGCGTGTTTCCAGCTCTCGGGGAAGGTGACAGAAGCAAACAAGCTGTTGATGATGGTCTGGAGATGCAGGGCGATGATGCCGTCGGCTTTGTTGAAGATGAAGTGAGGGCAGGGGTCCGAGGGGGCACCGGAGTGGATGGAGTTCATGGTGGCTTTGGTCTCTTCCGTGTTGATGTGAGTCCAGGCGTTGAGGGTGATGGCTGGGGTTGTAGGTTCTGTGGTAGTTGGCTGGGTCTGGTGTCCGAAGCTGTCGTGTAGGTCGGTGATCTTACGATGGAAGAAGGTGGCGAGGGAGTTGCAGAGGTCTTGTGATGGCGTTGGCGTTAGGGTTGGAGAGCTCTTTGACAATTATGAAGAGTTCTTTGCTGTTGTGAGTGTTCTTGTCCAGTCTGTCTGTGAAGGAATTTCTTTTGGTGGCGCAGATCAGTTGGTGGTGTTCGCGGGTAGCGTTCTTGAGGGCAGCCATGTTATCTGCGGTGTGGTCCTTGCGCCAGGCTTTCTCGAGGGTGCGGCAGTTTTTTTTAGATTCCTTGAGGGTGTCTGTGAACCAGAGAGGTTTTTTGGTGTTGGTCTGTCTTGGGAGGTGTCTGAGGGGAGCGAGGTTGTCTGCGCAGTTGGTGATCCAATGCTTGAGGCTGAGGGCTGCGTCGTTGGGGTCGGTGGAGAAGGTGGGTTGGTTGTCGCTGAGGGTGGAGAGAAGCTGTTCCGCGGGGATTTTGTTCCAATGTCGGCGTGGGATGGATTGTGTGCGGAGGTGGCGAGTCTCACGTCGGAAGGTGAAGTGGACACATCTGTGGTCGGTCCAGTGTATTACGGAGGAGTGGCTGAAGGATACGTGGTTGCTGGCGGAGAAGATGGGGTCGAGCGTGTGTCCGGCGATGTGGGTGGGGGGGGGGGGCACCAGTTGCTTGAGACCGAGGTTGGCGAGGTTGTCGAGCAGGGCGGTGGTGTTGGGGTCGTTGTTCTGTTCCAGGTGGAAGTTGAGGTCACCGAGGAGGATGTAGTCCGGCGAGGCAAGGGCGTGCGGGGAGATGAAGTCAGTGATAGAGTCGCTGAAGAGGGCGCGTGGTCCAGGGGGTCTGTAGATGAGAGTTCCTCTGAGGGTGGTCCTGGGGTCGGTGTGGATCTGGAAGTGCAGGTGTTCGGCGGCGAGGGGGGTGTCTTCGGTGTAGGTGGTGACGTTGATGGAGTCCTTGAAGACGATGGCGATTCCTCCACCTACTTGGTTGGTGCGGTCTCTCCTGGAGATCTTGTAGCCGTCGGGGATGGCTATGGCGATGTCGGGGGCCGATGAGGCGTTCATCCAGGTCTCAGTGATGAAGGCGACGTCCGGTGCGGTGGAGTCCAGGAGGTCCCAAAGTTCAATGGCGTGCTTGTGGACGGAGCGTGCGTTGATCAGGATGCATTTGAGGTGGTTGTTGGAGCGTGGGCTGGCGGGCGGGGTGGTTTCGCAGTGGAAGGTGAGTTTGCAGGTGTGGCATGCGAAGGGTCCGTGGGTACGTTTCGAGTTGGCTTGGAAGCAGGTGCTGGAGCGCCCCGGGTTGAGGGCGTGGAGGGTGATGGGGTCGTAGCGGTGCTGCGGGGTTTGGGAGTGCTGGGGGCCAGGGGTCGTGGCTCTGGGCGCGGTCCAGACGCGGACGAGCGCAGAGGGGCATGCCTTTGGCGCGCCTTCGGCGCGGCCGCCATAAGAGGGAGGAGGGGTCAGCTGGGGGCGGGAGGGGGGCGACGAATGGGAGCAGGGGGGGCAGGGCCGAGCAGGAGGTGGTGGCGGGAAAGCGGAGGGTGGGGGGGTCAGGTAGAGGGGAGGGGAGAAAAGATAGGGGAGGGGGTTAAAGGTGGAGGGGAGTAAGGGAGAGAGATAGGGGAGGGGGGGTTACATAGGTGGAGGGGAGTAAGGAAGAACAGAGAGAAGAGTCAAGAACAGAAGAACAGAAGAGAGGAGTCAAGAACAGAAGAGCCAGGAAGAAGGGTAAAGAAGAAGAGGAGAGAAGAGTCAAGAACAGAGGAACAGAAGAGAGGAGAGCCAGGAAGAAGGGTAAAGAAGAAGAGGAGAGAAGAGTCGAGGAAGAGGAGTCAGGCAGAAGAGGAGAGACCTGAGAAGCAGAGGGGAAAGAAAGAACACAGATGAAGAACACAGAAGAAGGACAAAGAAGAAGAGAGAACATGCAGGATGGGGTGCAGGGAAGAAAGAAGAACACAGATGAAGAACACAGATGAAGAACACAGAAGAAGGACAAAGAAGAAGAGAGAACACGCAGGACGGGGTGCAGGGAAGAAAGAAGAACACAGATGAAGAACACAGAAGAAGGACAAAGAAGAAGAGAGAACACGCAGGACGGGGTGCAGGGAAGAAAGAAGAACACAGATGAAGAACACAGATGAAGAACACAGAAGAAGGACAAAGAAGAAGAGAGAACACGCAGGACGGGGTGCAGGGAAGAAAGAAGAACACAGATGAAGAACACAGAAGAAGAAAGAAGAGAGAACACACAGGACGGGGTGCAGGGAAGAAAGAAGAACACAGATGAAGAACACAGATGAAGAAAGAAGAAAGGACACGCAGGTCGGGGTGCAGAGGAGAAAGGAGAACACAGGTGAAGAACACAGAGAAGAACACTGAAGAAGATCAAAGATGAAGAAGGAAGCAGGAAGAGAATGCGGTGAGGAAGAGGAGCGGGGCTGAGGAAGAGCAGAACACGCAGCAAGAGGGCTGCAGAAGAGGAGCAGAGAGCGAAGGGAAGAAGGACAGCAGAGGTGCGGAGAGAGGTAGGAGGAGAGAGCGGAAGGCAGAAGACAGAGGTACAGGAGAAGAGAGGTGAGTAGCGCAGGGCTGGGCGAGGGGCTGGGCGGGGGAGTACTTACTGTTTTGTAGCAGGTCTTGCTGGGAGGTGTCAGGAGCCTGGGCTGGTGGAGCTGCAGCGGCAGGGGGAGCGACCTACCCTCGGGTCAAGGGTACAAACATTCATAACTTTCTCTACAGGCACTATGCATAGAAAGATCTTCACAATATGGTAGTGTAAGTGGTGTGCAGAGATGACAAGCTGCAGTTTAGCCAAGTTCATTAAAGTTACTTAATAACTCTGCCAACTTTGGGGACTTCACATAGTTGTTATTATTTCATTTTTAAAACATCTGAAAACAAAACAGCCAAAATGTAGGTTTTGGAGCAGACAAAAAGAAGGCTAAAAACTGCAAATGCTACTCTGAGAGAATTTTGGAGGAAGCACTTTCTAAAAGCTCCAGCAGGAAATTTCCCCTGTGGCCAAATTTGGCCTGTTGAATTTTATCATGAGACATCCTTGAAGAGAAATAAGTTGGCAAACAAAGTTTAAAGTTTCCCTTTTCTTCTGTTGGCAAAAAATTGAAGAAGCAGCTCCAGGCTGGCTGTTTTCCCACTTGAGCCAGACTTGTGTCTGTCTGCCTGTTAAAGTTACAGTTTCCCGCTGACTTACCGGAGATGTATTTTAGTAAAACTGCTTCTACCATCCAAATGGACCACTTTTCTCAAAAATGAATGTGGAGTGCCATAATGTTATGAGGCCCATTCAGCACTAGGGTCCATATTTACAAGAAAGTGGTGCATCACAAGTGATGCACCACATTTCTTGCGCCCCCTTTGCGTCCCCTAACAATACGGCACACCATGGCACATGTTAGGGGCAATAGTTTCATTTTTTTTAGGCTATTGTAACGCTATACTGGATTAGCGTAAAAAAATGACGCTAATCCAGTGTAGTGTTAAGAGGTCCATTGAACTCAATGGGAGCCTCATTTTAACGCCTGCTTTAAGCAGGCGTTAAAAGTGACACTAGAAATGGTGCAATGGAATCTTGTAGATTCCATTGTTGCATTTTTTGTGACCCTCTAACGAGGGAACGCCTCCTTTGCATACATCATGCATAAATTATGTATGATGTAGCGCAAAGGGTTTACAAGGTGGCACAAACCTAGTTTGCACCACCTTGTAAATATGGAGCCATGGTAGGGGCACGTTAGCATCACATTTGCGGCAAAAATTGTGGTGCAAATGTGGCGCTAAGGGGCGTAAGGGCCTTGTAAATCTGGCCCTAGGTCTGACCTTTGAGACAGCTTGTCTCACTAGACAGTTGTTTATCCACAGGACCTTTAGGTCAGATGACTTCATCCATTGGCCATGGGTCCATGAGTCGGCCCACTTCACCCTTCGTCGCTCTTCAATTTGAGGGACCGAGGTCGAAGGTCATTAAAAAAATGTGTGAACTGTGATCTTTAGTGCAGTGGGTGCGGGGTCAGTGACCATGGGAGCAGGATTCAAGGTTTGGCTAGAAGAAAAAAAATATTTTGTAACTAATTTGTTGATCTTTCACCTTCAGGTAATTGCATTTAAAATAACAAACTCCTTAAATGGAAATAAATGCAAGTTAAACTAATCAGTGAGATGTGCACTATTTTCTGAAACATCTACCAGTTAATGTTATCACTGCTCATGTTTGTGTATGTCACAGAGAGCCACTGTGGAATAGTGACTTGTGCACTTTTAGTGTTATGAGGCCCCAGCCTGTGACAAAAGCACAGTGAATATGTAAGTCATTATCTCAGCTTGCATTACACACAGTATACAATAGGCTGCACTAAATGCACAAAAATGATTTAGGTATAAGATTGAAAAAAAGTGTTTCCAAAATATAGATTGTAATAATAGACTGAGTAAAGATTTCTTTAACTGTCTATTAAAAGATTACACTCCACAGGTCAGTGATACCAGCACTTGCAATACTACTCAAAAAGAATGCTTCTTTGTCCTCATGAAGCTGCAAATGAACTCCAGCAATAAACACCTTTAGTGGCTTCCAAGCACCCTTTACATTTGTAGATTAACCAATTGGGCACATTTACATTTCTTTCAGCAGCAGGCACCTTGGCAGGAAGGCTTGTTCCTTGCAGAGTGGCTGTCCATCTCTCGACATCATAGCACTGGAGACTTCCTCCCATCCACTTCAGCAAAGGTGTCTTAAGTTTGGGAATTAACCATCTCAGCATGGTTGCCTTTTAACAATATGTAGGGGAATTAATTTTGTCAAATTAAAAAAGTATGGCCACGCCGTGCCTCTTTGATCCAACCCACTTCGACCTCTGGACTGCACAAAGCATGTGGACATTGTTACATCGACCCCACAATAATTTATTTCTGTTCAGTTGCAAAAGTGGTTCAACGTTGTTATTTTTGTAATGTATTTTTATATTCACTTTAAATAATGCCCATGTATTTTGCCTGCACTCCTCTTTAAAGGTTATGGTACAAAGTGTTTAGTTGGCATTGTAGCATTGAAACTGCCTGCAACGTAAGTGCTTGGTTAGGGGGTGATTTATTCTCGTCTCCCTCACAAATAATAATATTCAAATGTATGCTGCATCTGAAAGGCTTGTTGATTAAAAATATCATCTGTAAACAACTGCACTGGGGAATTAAATGTAACTTCTTTATTGCACACGTAAGTTGGCCACAGTTAGGTGATGGCATAATTTCTTTTTGTCCTTCTTATGCTTATGGCATATATTTGCAAAAAAATAATTTAACAAAAAAAATAACTATCACACCTGCTTGGTGAGGTCACAGCTATTGGTTTTGTCAATGCTTGTTTTTTCTGAAGCACCAACCCTCAAAAGTGAGGATTCTTTCTACAGAATGAACAAAAAAATCAGTGGCCCTGACATGCTGAGAGTATTCTGCCTGCACGTGGGAGCCTTTGATATTGTTTTTGGTCTGTTTTGGCCATGTTGTGCATCAAAGTCCAGGGCACGGAAAAAAATATTTTCATACCTTCCCATGAACGTCAGTTATGGGTTTCCAGGCATAGCAGTTGCTTCTCCTCTGCATCTCCTGGCACCATCCTTGTGACCTCTGTCATAACCCTGTTCAGAAGGCCACGGGGTAAGCAGGAGATCCAGGGCCCAACCGTGGGGGTTGAGGCCTTTTACTCCTGATGTCCAAGGGTCGGACCTACTATAGATCCTGAGCATCTGGGCCAAGTACCCCTGCAGCACTGGACGATCAGGTATTGGCTGGTCTGAACAGTTCAAGATTCCTTTCAGGGTGGGGGGATTAGATACAGGGAGTAAACACAGGCTCACAACTCAAAATATGCGCAGCAGCATCAATAGCAATACATTATTGTTCAGATAAGTATTGTTATTTTAGCGCTAGCAACACAGAGACATTAAACATTCACAAACATCTACTCAGTCTTCTGAGGTCAAGGCTCTATTGTTTTGTATGTAGTTCCCTGTATCCCACTCCCTCCTCACTCTAGCGATTGTGATTATTCCCCATTCACTTTAGGCAACATCCGTGGTGAGCCCCACTAGTAGTTTGAGTCTCAACACTCCACTCTGACTCTTTATCAAAGTCAAAAGTGCTCCAGCGCCACAGCGCTTTCTAGTAAGCAATTTCCCCCAGAGCCCACTGGCCCGAATGCAATCTTACCTGCGCATGCAGGATCAGAGCATCCAGAGTTTCTGAATGCACCCCTTCTGTAGGTGTGGGAGAGGAAGCAGCTGGGTCAGGGGAGGCGGGCTGCACTTGATGATCCCTGAGTCCCTCGTATGCTGTTGTGCACCCGCAGTGATTGGAGGTTGTTTGTGGCTCATTCTAGCGAGGTAAGTCTTTGGTCCTTCGCAGGGTGGAGGGGTAAAGTGGTGCGAAGTTCCTGATGCTGATCCGTGGTCCCGGTGTAGGCATTTAGGGGTTCCCGCACTTGCCTCACTTCTCTGGTGACACCCCAGTTCAGGTCTTGTTAGTTCTGGTGGCTCTCTCTGGCATATGGGGTCACTGTATCTCTACTGTACACAGGCACTGACCCTATGGGCCCAGCAGATGCCTGCATGGCAGCCCCTCCTGGTATTCAGGGCGATCGACTCTTCACCCCTCAAGGACTATGACCCAATCTGCATGGCAATCATTCTGCGGTGGCCCCTCCTAGCATAAGGTCGCCAATCCCTCACTGCAAATGGGTTCCGGCCCGATCAACATTCTGTTCACTTTGCAGCAGTGCATACTGGTGTTAACGCGTCCGTCTATGTTAATTTTTACACATCAGGACTCGTTTTAGGCCAATGAATCTTTGGGCCCAGTGGTGAGACACCGTAGGACGAGATAACTGATCAAATTATCAATCAATATGTCAATAACATTGCCAATATTTAACACCAAAATATCACTTACTTTAGTCATTTAATAAACATTCGGCGCAACCGTGACCTTTCAGTCATGAATAATCACACCTTAATGAAGTTTTATGAGTTTTATTCCCTATTAATTACAGTCTAGTAGCAAATGCATCAATCTCAAAGCCAAGAAGCATATAAGCACAATCACAAGATGACAACCATAATAAGTTTTCAATAATGCAAAAATCAGTAGCATAGACAATCAGATATCATAATACATTGAATGTTCTAAGATACTAGTAGCATAGCATCACGTCAGTCACTTTGGTTTGTCAGTCAAATGAATACCTCGTCTAACCTCTAATTAGCATTAGCATGTTGGGCTTCATGCAAAACAATTTGAACACCAATTTGGAAAACATCTAACTAAGGTCTCTAATCAAAAACATACAGCAGTTGGTACCTAGAAAGAAAAGGCAAATAAATGAATTTACATTAGCAACATGATAATTACCCTCCTCTGATTAGGTCAGCATTCAGGATCAGTCTTCGTCTTCAGGACATCAGTTAGATCGCCGTCAGTCTATCTAAGTTAAAAGGCAAAAACACTCTCCTCTTAAGGAGAAAAGTGTAAGGGGAAGTTTATGGGCAAGGATGGTTTTCTCTAAGTCTCAAGTCACCAAATAGAGTGACAGAGTTTCGAGATGCAATCGATATCATTCCCTACCTAATGCTGTTTGTTTCCTGTGTCATGGGTTTTTATCCCTTTTTCGTGATTCATTCCCCCAGAATTCTATTGGTCAGTCAATACACCCCACCATTGTTAACCTATCAAATTATACATTAAGTAATGCATTTTGTCATTTTTGATAAAACGTTATGTTCTAATTGGTCATCATAATTGACATATTTCCGTAGGTGGCTCATCCGGGATTACTTCATTGTCTTTACACGTATCAGGTCAAAAGTTCTCTTCTTTTCGCTCCATCGTCCTTGGAAGTGTCCATTAATGTTTCGAAGCACATAACTTTATACTAAAAGCTGCTAGCATGCGGATGAGAAAATCTGGCATTGTTGCGAACTATTGAAGAAAAAGAACAATCGCTGGGTCATGGTCTTTTGCAAATCAGTACACTGGAGAAACAGAAAAATACGCTTTAATATGAAAGCTACACAGCTTTGCTTGACTCACGCTAACTTAAGATATACGAGTTCTAATGAATGCAGTTTTATGCGTTTTAATGTGCACAGTTTTAGCAACCTATGAACGATTATTTTCTTATAGTAGACATTAGTTTACACACATAAAATCCTTTATGTTAATGTATATATTTCAATGAATATTTTATTTATTGCAGCATTGTTAATCATAAGCATTTAACGTCTATAATATGTAATATAAAACTACGCTCTCTCACTGGCATGTGGCTTCGCAGACACTCCATTGCACACGGGCTATGGCCTGATCGGCACAACATCTTTGGCATCCATGGCATGCAAGACATACCGCATACACTTTCACCAACCCACCAGACACCTACGCTCTGCCTCACTTGCGCACAATCACCACATCTTACTTTTTGCTGTTTTATTAGGGGGGAGCAGAGGTGAGACATTCCCTCCCTCTGCTTCATCACAAGGATCTGATGGACAGAACAAAAGCGGAAGCAAGGAGCTTCCCAGGAAATAAAGTGCCTACGTAGGGGGCTGGATTAGCTGTGAGCTAAGGAACAAGCACACGTCATGGAACTCATGGGCTCAAAGCTCAAAGAAAGAAGGTCATCCTCTTCCTGTGTGTGAGACAATAATATACTCAGTCTTTAATCTGCATTTCGACAGCTGGTAAATGGTTTTGTTTTTCTTGCCCATGTTTTAGGTTCCAGGTGTAAGAACTTCAGGAGTAATGGTGTGTAAGCTGATCAGTGCTGTACTGAATCTGTGGAGAATGAAACTCTAGTAAGGAAAAAAAGCAGCTGGAATAATATTTATGGGCTGAAGGTGTCATGTTAATGGAGCAGGAATGAAGCCCATATTTTTAGATGCCAGGCTCCCCTCTCTACTAGTGAAACACTAGCAGTGCAGCTGTGAACTGCATAATACTTGACTGCTGCTGTCTTTCTCATATGCTGTAGCAACCCTTCTCTCTTCGCCTGCTAACATCAGTCAAGTGCAGTAACTTGGGATAATAAATCATTACCATTAAGTTCCTGGTAAACCGAGTACCAACCAGTCGCCATGGGTAATCAAGAAGGGAAAAAGGGGAGCATGTGTCATCCGCACAATTATCAGAGTGCATGTAGCTGACCAAAAAGCAGGGGCTTGCATCTTGAAAGTTTCTTACAGGAAATGAAAAGATAACTAAAGCTATTACTCCAAAATAAGTTCTGCCTGAATAGAGCAGTCTGATTTAGGTACTAGAAACACGTTTTTAGAGACGGGGTGCTAAAGCGGTGGTTCCCTATCTTTTAAGAACCACGGCTCAATTATTGTAACTAAAAACTTTCACAACCCACCTAGCTTCACAGGCCATGAGGCAGGGGTGACGTTTTAATGTAACAGCAGCAACTGTTTGTAAATGTCACAAACTTGGCCATGCCCTTCAGTGTCAAACTGTGGCCAAGATATAATTCTGCCCATAAAAGTGGCAGATGCTGAACCGCACTAGAGTTTGCTGCTGGAATGTTTTTCAGACTAGGAGTGTGGCCTCTGACATCCCTTCTCTAGAATCACAAAGCTTCTGAAACATTTTGGTGTTGATACCAGGGATTTTAGCAAATTTGAGAAACACCTTCTGCAGCAGAGCATAGGACAATGCCTCATATCCATTTGTGTATTTAAAAGAGGCCAGTGGTGCACTTTGTACTCCATATATGTATTTTACAGTTTAATATAGCACGATCATGGCCCAAGGGCATTGGAGCACTTTACAAAAGCACCATATTTCTTTGCAGAAGGTCAGATTCATTTTAAGCATAGGAGATTAAGTGATTTGTCCGGAATTAAATGATGTGGAGCCAACACCGGGACTTAAATGAGGTTCCCTAGATTCAAAGTCAGCAGCTCTGGCCACATCCAAGTCATACGTGAAAGTCATATGCAGTTAGTATGGTTGTGTATGATCCCGTATAGTGAGCAATTTTCAGTTGAAATGGCTTTATGGATTAAAAAAATGCAGCAGAAACAAAAACTGGAAGGTATACCAGGAGTTCGGGGATACTTGCAAGGGTTTGTTTTAAAACCAAACTTAGGGACATTGTCCAGCCCCTGGGCAAGGGTAGTGAACAATGTCCTTACATATAGACCAGCAATTTCGCGGCCCACCAAAACTCGTCTCACGATCCATCAGTGGGTCCAGACCCACAGTTTGGTAAACACCACACTAGAGGCATATTGGAGGAGCCAATGATACATCATCTATAAAATGAACCATACCTTGGAGCACTAAATAAAGAGACACAGTAAAGAAGCATCCTACCCCGCTGATGGCATGGATGCTCAGCTAGTGCAGGGCATGGTAAATACTGTATATGTTGATTGGTTGATTTTGCTTATTTTCCATGGATATTGGATGAGGTTTCAGAAAGGTAATCTAACAATAATCACCTTTCTTCTTCTGCCTCTGCTGCAGGATTCAGCAGTGGGATTTGTGGTTAGGTGCAGATGAAAGCCAGGCCAGTGGTGTGATGACGTAAGAGACTATGGGGCATATTTACAAGCCCCTACAGCCGCCTTGCGCCACACTAGCTTCATTTTTTACGCTAAGGCAGCGTTAAGGAGGCCATTCCCAGGCGACATATTTACAAGCATTGCACCACTTTGCAACCCCTTGCGCCACATTCTGCCTGCGCCAGCATAATGGATGCAAGGGGGCATTCTACTACAGAAAGGCCCGAAAAATGGCACAGTGAAATTTACAAGATTTCACTGCGCATTTTTTTCATCATTTTTAAGGCAGGCGTTAAAGTGATGCTCCAGTATTGGCCTATGGGCCTCCCTGTGCTTTGCTGCACTAGCTCGCAAAATGTTGGTGCTGGTGCAGGAAAGCGCCAAAACCACCAAATATTTTGACGCTGTTGTGGTAACGACTGCCATGGTGTGCCGTATTGTAAATATGGAGCAGCCATGATGTTGTTAGGGGGGCGCATGAAAAGTGGCGCATCGGGACCGATGCACCACTTGTTGTAAATAAGCCCCTATATTTTCCTGCTCATCAAGGAAAAGGTCTTCTATCTCAAGGTGTGTTTTTTTTTTACCATGTCCATATTTACATAGAATAAATCTGAATAGGAATATTTTGCCTAGTCAATGATTATCCTGAAACCCTGGTGCAGTTGCGGCCAGTCAAGGCTATAGTGTGACACCCGTGTTCTACTGGATGTGAAAAGATGATGAGAAAAAACTCACAAAAGCTAAGAAGGTGTTTAAGCGAGGTGGTCTGGATGGGAGTCCTGCATGGAGGAGCACCCTTGGAGAAAACACCTCTCCACAATGAGGTTGGCTTGGCATTCCTTCTATCCAGGCTGAGCTCCCCCCCAGGTGCAGTGATGCAGGTCCAATGCTTGTTTGAATAGATGTGACAGGGGAAATGTTGATGCCTGTCTAAGGTGTAGGTGGGGCTAGTAGCCGGGGGTGTCTAATGTTGGCTTGGAAACGGATGGGGAAGACAATGCTACCTTGGGTGCTGGGGATTGAAGAAGATGGTTAATTAGGATGGATGAGCTGTGATCCTTGCTCAGCAAGATTTAAACCGAGGCTGCAGATATAGTAAATGCGAGCAGAGGGGAATGCATCGAGGCCTGTCTCACCGAGATGTCAGGACTTCATCGAGAACACAAGGGAAGACACATTTGTGAAAAAAACTTCCAGAATAGTGCAACGGAACATTTTTGAGACATATAGAACACTTTGTAACACATGGCTGCAACATTATTGAGGGCATGGTACACGTGCGTAGTCTTTGTGGATCACGAACCGGGGACAGAGAAACTCTCCTGAGGTCCTGGAAGGTGTCATTTTTTTTATCCACAGCACACAACGTGTGTTTCTTAGGTTGGTGTATCTCGTGTTACATCTTCTATGTGCACATCATACATGAGCAGAGTCATTGCATTGCATGCTTGTTGCTTACAATTGCTCGTATGAACCATGGAATGTTCATGGACTATCTCACCTATTTGCCACTACCTTAAATATGCAGGTATTTTGAATTCAGCACGTGCATGTAGATTGATAGTTGTTTTTTTAGATTCTTGTAGCTCATTTGAGTGCGCCGGCCATTGATTTGAATTCTCTACAGGCGGACCGTAGGATTGGGTCCTCATATATGTACACAGTAATTATTGTCAGCTAACGTAACTTATGGTACGATGAGTAGTGATCTGGCATAGATGACCTGTAGAACAGGAATGCAGTGTTGGAGTATTAAGGCCCCTGTTTTAATTTCTACGTCTTCGGTTGCTCAGGTCTGTCCTGAAGAGACACATGGATTGGTTGCGCTTAGGTGGAATGTCGACATTCTGATGTGAATATCCCAGCCAAAGAATTAAGAACACTAATATATTCAGATTGAAGGTGAGACTTAATTTGGATACCTCATGATAATAGGATGTACATATGTAAATGAAGCCATATGCACTAAACACTTTTGCCTACAACTTGTGCCATCCACACTGTTTGTTCTGCTTTGATGTCATGATGCTGTGAGATTATATATCATGTCGATATGATGCTTTTGGCCCATTGTCTCATTTATTGATACACTAACATACCCAGTGTAGAATTATTACCACTGCTCTGAGAGATCTGTGTTTCAGCTATAACCTACAAGACCATGGTGTGTTTCTTGTATAAGTTGACCTGGGTTCTGGACTGGGTATATGAGTCAGTCCTTGTGTTTCAGCTATAACCTACAAGGCCATGGTGTGTTTCTTGTAGAAGTTGGCCTGGGTTCTGGTTTGGGTATATGAGTCAGTCCTTGTGTTTTGCTATTTTACTTTCCTTTATGCAGCGGCCATCTTGAGGGTTGGCAGTCAAGCTCATAAGTACTTGGTCTGAGAATGTACAAGGACCAGCAACACCATCACATAAGCAGGGCCTATGTGTGGATATGCAATGGATGTGTACAAGGGGTGTACCAAGTCCAAGCATTCTGATGGGCAGTGCTTAATTTGAGCCAGTGGTTTCTGGTGCTCAGCACCAATACTTAATTGTCAACACCAGTACTTATGACAGTCTGCCAAAAGGTGGTGCTGCCTGTCTAATTTAGAGATGAGCACAACCGCAGTTGTTTATTAAATAAGAAAACATTAAAAGGACTATTATCGGCTGCCCAAGCCATTCATATAGCTGTGGGGGCCAGAAATAGTCTGAATTCTCACACTTGTAAGAGTAGGGTGATTGGTAGTTGTGTTGGCACTGTCATCTGCAGCTCTTCAACAGCAATGGGTGGTGCAAGAAGCAGTGGCCTTCTGACGAGGGCCCTGGCTCTTATTTTTCAACAAATTAAGCACTGCTGACGGGACACCCTGCCGGCTCCACGAAGACACTACTGAACTAATGGTACAAAAGGTTGGTTCTGAAACAATCCGTTGTAGGGTATGGATTAATCTATGTGCCTTAAATATCAGTCAATGGGTGTGACCTGTTTAGGCAAAACGACCCCCAGGTACTTACTTAAACTAAATATTGCTGCCTTCAACAGGCCTAAGGGCTGCCTTGTTAAATTTCATATTTCTTTCTAAGCACAAATACAGGAGACCTGGATGAATGAGCCATTTGATCCAGATAATGTTAGTGTCATTCCCACTAGCTTTATTTTAACACAAAACTACAGGAAAAGCAGAATAGGGTGGGGAACAGTATTAATTGAGAAAGAGCACATAAAGATTACTGCAGATAATTTGATAGAAAATGGCCTTGTCAGACTCCTGTTTAATCTATCTTCTTAAAATGTAATGGGAGCTAGTAGAACATTTTGCACACACAGTATGAGCAGAATCCCATGGCATATCCTGCAGACAGAACTGATTTGCTTTTTCATGGAGAGACTAACATCAGTAATGGTGCCCAAACTCCTAGCACCTTTGTCCAGGATGAAGGAAGGGCCTAGATTGTTTGGCCATTAGTTGTTAGTACACATAGAACTAGCTTTACTGAAAAGAATGATATCTCTAGTATTCCCATTTCAATTGAGACAGATATTCCCCATCCAGATGGCCACAATATTTAGACAGTCCGTCAAAATTATGTCTAGTTGTTTCTGCTTTGTCTGAAATTGAAATTATCAGTTGAGTGTCATCTGCCTATGATACAATGAAAAAGCCACTTTTTCAGACAATTCCAGCTAGGGGGTTGTGTAAGGAAATGACTCCTTGGCATGGTTACCCCCTGACCTTTTGCCTTTGCTGATGCGAAGTTATGATTGAAAGTGTGCTGGGGCCTGCTAACCAGGCCCCAGCACCAGTGTTCTTTCCCTAAAACTGTACATTTGTCTCCACAATTGGCACACCCTGGCATCCAGGTAAGTCCCTTGTAACTGGTACCCCTGGTACCAAGGGCCCTGATGCCAGGGAAGGTCTCTAAGGGCTGCAGCATGTCTTATGCCACCCTGGGGACCCCTCACTCAGCACTGCTTGCCAGCTTGTGTGTGCTGGTGGGGAGAAAATGACTAAGTCGACATGGCACTCCCCTTAGGGTGCCATGCCAACCTCACACTGCCCATGGCATAGATAAGTCACCCCTCTAGCAGGCCTTACAGCCCTAAGGCAGGGTGCACTATACCATAGGTGAGGGCATAGGTGAATGAGCACTATGCCCCTACAGTGTCTAAGCAAAACCATAGACATTGTAAGTGCAGGGTAGCCATAAGAGTATGTGGTCTGGGAGTCTGTCACACACGAACTCCACAGCACCATAATGGCTACACTGAAAACTGGGAAGTTTGGTATCAAACTTCTCAGCACAATAAATGCACACTGATGCCAGTGTACATTTTATTGGGAAATACACGTCAGAGGGCATCTTAGAGATGCCCCCTGAAAACATACCCGACTTCCAGTGTGGGCTGACTAGTTTTGCCAGCCTGCCACACACCAGACATGTTGCTGGCCACATGGGGAGAGTGCCTTTGTCACTCTGTGGCTAGTAACAAAGCCTGTACTGGGTGGAGGTGCTTCTCACCTCCCCCTGCAGGAACTGTAACACCTGGCGGTGAGCCTCGAAGGCTCACCCCCTTTGTTACAGCACCACAGGGCATCCCAGCTAGTAGAGATGCCCGCCCCCTCCGGCCACGGCCCCACTTTTGGTGGCAAGGCCGGAGGAGATAATGAGAAAAACAAGGAGGAGTCACTGGCCAGTCAGGACAACCCCTAAGGTGTCCTGAGCTGAGGTGACTCTGACTTTTAGAAATCCTGCATCTTGCAGATGGAGGATTCCCCCAATAGGATTAGGGATGTGCTCCCCTCCCCTCAGGGAGGAGGCACAAAGAGGGTGTAGCCACCCTCAGGGCTAGTAGCCATTGTCTACTAACCCCCCAGACCTAAACACACCCCTAAATTGAGTATTTAGGGGCTCCCAGAACTGAGGAAGATAGATTCCTGCAACCTAAAGATGAAGAAGAACTGCTGACCTGAAGACCTGCAGAGAAGACGGAGACACCAACTGCTCTGGCCCCAGCCTTACCGGCCTGTCTCCCCACTTCAAGAAAAACTGCAACAGCGACGCGTCCCCCAGGGTCCAGCGACTTCTGAAGCCCCAGAGGACTACCCTGCATCTAAAAGGACCAAGAACTCCCGAGGACAGCGGCCCTGTTCCACAAAGACTGCAACTTTGCAACAAAGAAGCAACTTTTAAAGACCACACGTTTCCCGCCGGAAGCGTGAGACTTTCCACTCTGCACCCGACGCCCCCGGCTCGACCTGCAGAGAACCAACACTACAGGGAGGACTCCTCAGCGACTGCGACCCTGTGAGTAGCCAGAGTTGACCCCCCCCTGAGCCCCCTCTAGCGATGCCTGCAGAGGGACTCCAGAGGCTCCCCCTGAGCGCGACTGCCTGCTTCCAAGAACCCGACGCCTGGTAAAGACACTGCACCCACAGCCCCCAGGACCTGAAGGATCCGACCTCCAGTGCAGGAGCGACCCCCAGGTGGCCCTCTCCCTTGCCCAGGTGGTGGCTACCCCGAGGAGCCCCCCCCCTTGCCTGCCTGCTTCGCTGAAGTGACCCCTGGGTCTCCCATTGAAATCTATTGCAAACCCGACGCCTGTTTGCACTCTGCACCCGGCCGCCCCCGTGCCGCTGAGGGTGTACTTTTTGTGCTGACTTGTGTCCCCCCCGGTGCCCTACAACACCCCCCTGGTCTGCCCTCCGAAGTCGCGGGTACTTACCTGCTGGCAGACTGGAACCGGGGCACCCCCTTCTCCATTGAAGCCTAAGCGTTTTGGGCACCACTTTGAACTCTGCACCTGACCGGCCCTGAGCTACTGGTGTGGTAACTTTGGGGTTGCCCTGAACCCCCAACGGTGGGCTACCTTGGACCCAACTTTGAACCCTGTAGGTGGTTTACTTACCTGCAAAACTAACAAATACTTACCTCCCCCAGGAACTGTTGAAATTTGCACTGTCTAGTTTTAAAATAGCTTATTGTCATTTTTGCCAAAACTGTACATGCTATTTTGCTGATTCAAAGTTCCTATGATACCTTAGTGAAGTACCTTTCATTTGAAGTATTGATTGTAAATCTTGAACCTGTGGTTCTTAAAATAAACTAAGAAAATATATTTTTATATATAAAAACCTATTGGCCTGCAATTGTCTTTGAGTGTGTGTTCCTCATTTATTGCCTGTGTGTGTACAACAAATGCTTAACACTACCCTTTGATAAGCCTACTGCTCGACCACACTACCACAAAATAGAGCATTAGAATTATCTCTTTTTGCCACTATCTTACCTCTAAGGGGAACCCTTGGACAGACAGGATCCATCTTTGAGGACAGGCCTGTCTCATGCCATCTTCTGATCATCATAACATGACAGATGGTATTAAATGCTGCAGATAGGCCTAAAAGGATGAGAGCAGCAGGCCTACCCTCTTCAAACGTGAGACTAATAGCATCTGTAGCAACTAACAGCAAGTTTCTGTGCTCTACGCTGCCTTTAATCGTGGTTGTGAGGGATCCAGCAACTTATGTTCCTCCAAGAAAGCATGTTTATAAGGCTCTCAAAAGTTATTGCCAGAAAAGGCAGCAAAGAAATAGGGCGGACGTTAGAGAGTTGCCCATGATCAGCCGAAGGTTTCTTAAGTAGAGGGAGCACATTTGCATGTTTCCATGCCACAGGAAACTCTGCTGATTGAAGGGACAAATTAAAAAGAACTGACCTATGGCCACCAAACAAAGCAGGGTTAGCTGCCATTATATGATGTGGACAATAATCTTCAGGTGAGCCGGATCTGATAGTTTGTATGATTTGTTCCATGTCCTTAGTGTAAATCACATCAAATGCAGACAGAGAGCCATCCAAATTGGAATGAAATTCATCCAGATTTAAAGGAAGATCTTCAAGCCTGAGTTGAATATCAAAATTAGAATATGTTTCTTCTATCTTCTCTTCAAAATAAGTAGCTACTGAACAGCAGCAGATAGGAGTCGGGGTGACCATCTGACCACATGCAGATGGATGCTAAGGGCCTTATTTACAAACATTTGGTGAAGGGCAGCTCTGAAAGCCTTTTAGCTGCTCTGCCTTAAGCCAAATGGAAAGGGCAAGAATGCATGGTATCTACAAGATATGGTGCACTCCTGTCCTTTCAGCCAGCGCTGGTGCAGAAATTGCTGCAGAGCGCCAACGCAGGCACCATGGTGCAAGGGTGTCTGTGTTGTTGGCATGATTGTTTTTGTGCAGGAAGGAGTATCTTCCTGCACAAAACCAATCACAAGGGGCGTGTTCGTCGTTCTATCCGTGCTCCAGAATGCAGCACATGTGGAAAGAGGAAAAAATGAGGAGAAATGTAAACATTTCTCCTTGTTACTTCTGCTCTGGGGAGGCGTACGTTTTTGGTGCTGCCCCGGGTTTACGCTATGTTGTGAATCTTGGGCAGTGTCGAAATCCATGGATGTTGAGTGGGAACACCTACAGCAACACCCATGGCACACTTCCCCAACGCAGTGTGAGGCAACCCAGCGGCTTGAGATGCCTTGCACCACATCTACAAGGCCATGTAAATCCACGCAGGGTGGCTTTGCATGGCCTTCTACCTATGGATTTGCACTATGTGCCTCCGGAGCGTCAAAAATTGAGCTCCGGTGGCGCAGGGGGCTTGTAAATTAGCCCTTAAGTTCTTTAACAATTTTAAGGATTTCTGTTGATGAGTGTTTATTTATCTCAATGCATGAGGCAAAATGTTCATGATGGGCCAGGAGCATCATGTTGGGGTGAACGTTAAGATGAGATTTATAGGGCCGTCATGCAATTCTGACTCTATGTGATGCCAGAGGCTTTCTAGGTGTTTGCACTCGCAATTTCTTTTGCGTAGTTTGTGGTAATGCCACTTTGCTGATTCTGTCTGTCTTGCAAATCTATGAGTTTGCAAGGTGTCTAGTGCTTAAAGCCTCTGGAATGGCAGTGTCAAATTGTTCAAACTTGGTAGCTGCCATATTAATACTTACAGAATGTTTTAGATCTACTAAGTATACATTTTTAGTTAAACTACTGCTGTTTGCTTGTTTCCACGCTCTGTATGTAGAACTGTTAAAAGTGGAAGACAGAGAGTGTCTGGCATCACATTTGGCAAAAGGTAAAAGAAAATGGTTGGACCACAAACAGGGGTGCACAGTAATTGACCATCATTGATGCAATATTAGTAAATATCAGAACAAGTGTATGGCCAGTATTATGGGTGGGAACAGAACTACTTATATTCGGTAATTGCTTCCAAGTCATCTGTCAACTTTAAAGTCGTAGAATCATTCTGATTATCATAGTGAAAATTAAGTCACTAAGAACTAACAAATGTTCAAATATAGTTGCAAAAGTGGCCCTCAGGTCTACTGAGGAGGGACTAAGGTTCTTCTTGGGCCTAGGATGTCCATAAATTAGAGCTCCACCAACAGGGGAGAAGGAATTCCTTGGAAAAACAGGGCTGCTTGTCTTTCGGTTATAATGGAGTCAAGGATCTTGTAGGAATAATTACTCCTATAACAAAAGACAATAACATCTTCAAACTTGAAGGCTCTATCTAATTTTACAATGCTGCAGTTTTGAGGTACAGAAATTGCTACTTCAGGGCTTCACATACTATTGAGCAAAGTCTCAGTTACAAAACAAAAGTTTGGTGTTTTCCTTTGAATCATATCCCATATTTGCCTCCACTGCTTAGGAAGAATGTGAGAATTTAGATAAATTCTCTTTGCAGTGTTCTTGTGTAAGGACGGTTCAATCGGTGATCGCCACCATGTAGAAAAAGGTTGGGGGAATAAGTGCCCAAAACAAAAACTGTCTCCATGCTGTTCCTTTTGATGGAAACTGATCCTCCCTGTTCACAAGAGAACCTACAAGTATGACAAGAAAAATGTTCTACTCTTTTAACTGTGGAGCAGATACAGCACCAAGAACTCCTTCTGGACAAAGGATTGAAAAGGTTTATTTAGCCAGGTCGAAATTACAGTTTAAAACTGCCTACACCGGCTGCAATGGCAGGCCTCAGTATTGTTTTAAAAGGCTACTTAAGTGGGTGGCACAACCAGTGCTGCTGGCCCACTAGTACCATTTTATTTACAGGCCCTGGGTAATGTAGTACCACTTAACTAGGGCCTTTCAAGTAAATTAAATATGCCAATTGGGTATACGCCAATTTTACAATGTTTTTATGAGAGAGCACAAGCACTTTAGCACTGGTTAGCAGGGGTTAAGAGTACAGAGTCCTAATACCAGCGAAAAACCGAAGTATGTAGAAACGGGAGAATGGAAGTCAAAAAGTTGGGGTAAAATCACACCAAGGATGTCAGGTCCAACACGTACCAAAATCATTTGTAAATTTCTAGGCCTAGCATTTATCAGACTCAAACGAAGAATAGACATCACTTGGAAAACCTTACCTGTGCCTGGAATTTACAAATTTATAAATGGGCACAGGCTGAGGAAACCTCAATATGCATTCTACACCTCCTCCAATGGAAACCAGAAGCACTAACAGAAAGGGACCATATCCTGCTTCAGATGAATGCTAAATTGGATGACAAACTGACCTGAACCAGGATGTACCCTAATACTCATTTCTAGATATGTGTGTTTACATATGTACCACTCCTCAGTTCTCTCTTTATTTATTCACTGTCAAATCTAGAAGAGACTTCTAAAGATAATGTAATGCAAAACAACACTGTATGTTACTTGTACTCATCCCACGACAAAGTAGGTTCATTGCTCTCCATTTGGGATATTACTATTTGACTATTAATGTACCACAGGAATTGTGTGTGCCACCTTTTGTTCGCTTGTGAAAACAATATGAATACATTTAAGAAAATGGAAGTGCCCACTGTCTTCCTGGCCTGTGCGCTGATTCTAATGCCTGTATCAAAAGTTTGGGACTTCCCGCACCCGCCCATAAAGCTTTGTTGGTGGTGAAACACTAGACTGCAACACCAACAACAAGATTGTGCCCTCAAGATGGCAGCTGTGAAACAGAGAAAGGACTAAAGGGACTTGGGGAAAGAAGCCAAACCGACCCCTTGCAAGAGAGGTTAGCAGCAACAAATTCAATTAATATGGGTTAAAAAATGATACATTTATTGTGACCCCACTATAAGGTTAAATTAACCGACTCAAAAAAGTGGCAACTGAGTTCCTGACTTGTGCACTGATTCTAATGCACCATCTTGAATGAATTAAGATGCAACCTGGACAGTGGACATCCCACAGGCTCATCATCTTCGACCTCTCTGCTGTGTTTGACACAGCTGATCATGGTATCATGATCGACCTTTTGGCAGAGATATGCCTTTCAAGGTCCATCTTGGCTTGGTTCTATTCGTTTTTAACAAGTTGAAGTTAGTATTTATCAATGACACTTTTGAAGTCCAGAATAACTCAGGTGAGAGGCGTCTCAATGTCACAGATTTTGTTTACCATTTACACTCCACTGTTGAATCTTCTCATTCTTTCCTTTAGCCTGGGCTGTATGGCATCAGCTGATGACACTCAGGTACTTTTTCACTTGGAGCATCCCACTGAAGAGATTCATAAGCCCTGCTTTGCTGCTATTCAAACCTGAATGAGTAAAAACTTGTTAAGATTAAACACATAGAAAACAGAAATTTTAATTTGTAGCCCTGACTCCTTATGGAATGACAGTTTCTGGCTTGTAACCTTGGGGTCTGCACCTAATCTAGTCCAGTCCGATAAAAATGTCGGCCTTAGAATTGACAAAGACTTGTCCTTGGAAACTCAAAGTAATGGAGTAATGTCTGCATGTATCTACCAAATTAAACTCTTCAAGAAATTAAAAGTCTCAGAGTCATACCATCTTGTTAGAAAGGGGATCCCTGGAGAGGTTTTCCCCTCTAACGTTTTACCCTCAGACCTCCTTCTTTGCTGACTTTGTTGTTGCTGCCCTTAGGACTCTGCACACTTTACCACTGTTACCCAGTGCTTGTGCTTTACTCTTAAAACATGGTAGAATTTGTGTCTATCCAATTGGCATATTTAATGTATTTGCCAGTCTCTAGTAAAGTGGCATTAACTGTGCCCAGGGCCTTTAATTTAAATGCTACTAGTGGGCCTGCAGCACTGATTGTGCCACCCACTTACGTAGCACTAGAACCATGGCTTAGGCCTCTCACTGAAGACTGTGTGTGTGCAATTTTAAACTGCCATTTCGACCTAGCAAAATAAACCTTTTTTCAGGCCGAAACCTTCTTTTTTAATACATATAAGTCACCCCTACAGTAGGCCCAAACAGCACAGCTGGCAGGGTGCATTGTATTTAAAAAGTTGGACATGTACTTTTAAATTGTACTTATCCCGGCAGTGAAAATCTCTTAAAATCATTTTTCACTACTGCAAGGCCTACCGCTCCCATAGGATAGCACTGGAATTACCTTATTGAATTTAATAAGCTGTAATTTCCGAATGAACACAGGTAACCAGTTCATGTTTGTTGTCTTGGGAATTATAATGAAAAATCCTAATTTATGGTGAAGTGGGATTTTAATTTGCAATTCAGAAAATGCCACTTTTAGAAAGTTGGCTTTTTCCTGCCTTAGCCATTTGGTGCCTGCATTCTGTCTCTGGGGCATATGACTGGGTGTAGTTGACAAAAGGCTTTGTGTATTCCTCCTAGACAGCCACACACAGTAGGGAGCTTACGTGTGTCTGGATGGGCAATCACTGGCAGGATGGGAGGGAGGAGCTGGACCTGGCCCCACTTACACATGAATGGGCTGTGCTTTGCCTCCACACAAAGGACTACCTACCCCCTGTAGTTAGTCTGGTGGCAGGGCCTGGAAGGCAGGGCTCCCGTGCACTTCAAAAGGGTGCCTCTAGAAGCTTCTCCCAACTAGGCACAACTGAGTATAAAACTTGAACCCCAGACACCAGCTCCTCAGTACACTTTTGGACCTGTGGATACTCTGCCAGGAAGAAGGGCTGCTGTGCTGCTCAAATCACTGCCACTCTGCTGGACTGCTGCTCTGAAGTATTGCTTCCCTGCTGTGCTGACCTGCTGCCTGCTGCCATCTTGCCTTGGTGAGAAAGAATGGACCTGCATCTGTTGAACCCAGGGCCACCAGAATGACCACAAGGGCTGGTTGGCTGGGCTTCTAACTTGTACTTCAGGGACAAAAGGCTCCAACAAACTTGATCCCAGCACCTGGACTCTGTCATCTGTGAGTCTACCCTGTCAATTGGAGCCAGTCCAGTCCCGGACCCTTGGAAGTGGGCCTAAGGTGCTCTGCCAGCCTTTGTGGATCCAGAAGAACAGACGCATCTCATCTGCTGTGCAGCGCAACCCCGAGCAGATCTGGCTATCTGCTGCGTGGATCACCCCATCGCAAAGACTCGAATCACAGCCTGCTGCCTCATGAACCATGACTGCATGACGTATCCTCAGTGCAGGCCCTCGCATCACACGTCAACAACAGCCTAGATGAAGGTGCACTATTGCAGCCATGCAGCACCTCGTAACTGACTCATCAACCCTAGTGCGCGACTCATCCTTGACACTGAGCTTCACATCACAAGCCCTCATCAACGGGATCCCCAACGACGACACAGGGCCTCGCATCGTAGCCTTGCTGCACCTCAGAACCGGCACAACGCTTCAGCTGTGTGATGCATCTCCAACACATATCCTCGCAACGCTCTGCAAACCAGGATTTAAGGTACTTTGTTCAGTGGGTCTAACTGGCTCCCTGTGGCCCACCCACGCTTTATCGCAGTCAGCCTGAATTTATGCCTTTGTCCCGGTCCGGCACGACCAGATATAGAGCAGAATAGTTGCCGCTTTGTGCTTTCTGACACTATTTTCACTGAAATCTGCATATCTCTGGTTCTACTGATTAGATTTCTACTGATTGGATTTTTGTAGTTTTGGCCTTGTTTTATTTATTTAAAATAACTCTAATTTTCCATCTTGCTTTGGAGTCCTATTGTGTGTTGTTCTCACTTTATTACTGGTTAAAATGTTGCACAAATAGTTTACACACTGCTTCTAAGTTAAGCCTGACTTCTCTGTGCCAAGATACCAGAAGGCTGAGCACAGGTTATTTTAGGGCTGGCTTGTGCCTCAGCCTGACAAGGACTGTGGTTGCTGCTTGCCCAGGGCTCACACCCCAGTCATCAAACAACCCAATTTCTTAATTAGTTTCGGGTATGGTAGTTGCATCATTCATCCTTTCCAGAATATAAGTGCCTGTTATCTTGACTTGCCTGAAAAAATGTTGTTCAGGCTTGAACTGACTCAGCATACAGTACAGCGGTTAGGCTAGCTCTTGGAATGTGTAAATTTGAGTGCATCACTTACGTCAGACATAAAGTGCACCAACTGCTGCTCCTTCTCTCAGACTCCCTGCTGCAAATGTAGCAAATGCAAATAAAATGGTAATATAGTAGTTTTATTGCAATTTGATGATAAAGCTCACAGGTGCCAGTCCAGCCAGGTGTGAGAATGGGGCCAGTGCTGCTGATTACCAGCAGCAGGGATGAGACTGCATGTCGGATTGGTTGGCTGTCTTGTGGTGGTCAGCCTGACACGTGCACTTCAGACCTTTCCAACCCGAGCTGTGTTAGACAGCCAGGTGAACTGCAGAGGCCCTCAAATCGCAGAAAGAGCACTGGATTAGCCTGCTCCAACCAATCCTGGTGCTTCTCTCATGCTGATTACTATTATAAGAAGCATGAGAGAAGCTCCTGGATTGATTAGTTTGGGATGTGGGTTCTGCTGTATGACCCACGCGCGGAGCCACGGTCTGGCATCCTCATACGTTTTTAATTGCTAGATTTCTCCATGGTCCTGGCTGTGGGTGCCAGACTGTGTCACTTTCTAGCTTCTGGCTCCTGGCTCAGGTACAAAGGCAAGAATAACAGACACCAGGACAAACCGACATGCCGGATAAACCCCTTCGAGTGTACTGAATCATGTCCATGCATCCAGCTTTAGCTCCTAATTTTATTCAGCATCCTCTGAAGCTTGTTTGTGCATGTCCCAGGGACAATTCTACTGAATGTGATGCATGCATGGTAATTGACACTTTAAAGAAAAAAAGTATTTTATTTAAATAGCACAGCAACACATAACAGAGAGGAGATGCAAACTAGAGGGAACTGAAGTGACCTGTGTGGTGCGGTCCACATGGACAGAGAGTGCAGTGGTACAGGACTCATGGCGCTACAGGAAGAGATGACCAACCCAGGGCGCGCCGCGTGCAGGCTCAGTGAGTTAAGCAAATGTAAATATTTTTGAGATTTAAATGTAACTTGAAAACGTTACAATCAGCGATGTAGTTCCTGTTTACACTGCACGTGTTAGTCTTGCATACTTGCATTCCCTAAACGTGTTAGCTATTTTAAGAATGTTGCTTCTGTATTCTTTATGTAGCACTTCACTCTTGTACAGTGAACACTCTGGACTGAGTCCCACCAGTTGTTTACAACAGGCCAGGACTGAGGGCCCTGGGGCTGAGGCTGAAGGCAGCGCGAGTGTCTCACAGTGCCTGTCAGTGAGTGAAAAAGGTGTTCAGAAATCTAGATGGCCATCCAATTTTGGGCCTCTCTGCAGACCCCACAGGCCAGCTGTAACTGTGGTTCTGTGCATATGGGTGCGATGGGGGTGCACGTTTTTCAAAATAATGACAAGGCAAGAGTTAAAGGAAATGTAGTGCGGCTACTTCAAAGTCATCCTAACTTTTAACCCCACCACTTTCAAATGTCCCCAGCAGCCACTGCATTGCACTGGCTTCCAGTAAAGCAAGGGTTACTTTTAAGGCTTTCTGCCTGGCCCATAGAGCAGTAAACTGGTTGGATGCCTCAGTTCTCATGGCCTATGCTACCAAAGATGCACTGGTGCCTGCTCTGCAATCTCTCTTGGAGGTCTGGACTCTGGTTCCTCATTTCAAAAAAGCCCGACTAGGAGGAAAGACCTTTTCATTTCAAGCTTCTAAGGTGTGGAACCAAATGTCAAGTGCCTTCCGAGCAGTGGTGGATTATGGAATGCATGGCAAGAAATGAAAAACCAATAATTTAGTCTATACATCAAGATAACTGTGACCTACCTGTTAAGTTCAGTTGTATGCACTCTGGAAGACTCTGCTTACTCTGCTATTATTAGGCTTCTTCTTTCCTTCTCTCACTCACCTAGAGCCAAGATGCCTCAGTGGAGTATGTTTGCCCTTAATAAGTATTTAATTCATTCATTCCACTTACACTACCCCTGGCATCCATGGACCTAATCCAATTGAGAAAAATTAGCAAAACAAGACTGCAAATCTGCAAATAATATTGGCTCCTCACTTACCTACTGACATTGTAGATGCAGTGAGCACATGGGAGTGTATACATGTGTCTTATGTGACAGCCTGTGGTGAGGTTATTACTTTTTGCGAGAAAGAAACAGAGCGGTCTGATTATGTCTTTTTGCAGAGGGACAAATGACATGGATGTTGGTCTTTAAAGATAAACAATTACAGTAACTTATGATCTGACAGGAGCAGATTTGGAGCTAAGAGAATAAATGAATATATGAGGGTTACCGAGAAATATGTATCATGTTGAAGAAATTACAACTACACCTACATCTATCCTGCGCTACTTCTCTCTTACCCCCTGAAAGATTTGATTGATCAAAACAAAAAAACTAATTTGATATAAGAACCTTGCATCCTGGTTTGACCATTGAACATACCCTGCTCCGCATGGAGAATATTCTTCAATCTTATGGTCCTTCAGTTGAAGCACCAATTGCGTCAATTCAAGGTCATTCAACTCTCTTCAGGCATCACCTGTGGCCTGCCCCTGCTGGACATAACTTTGTTCCAGACAGCCACTCAGAAAGAATCAGCCAAAATCACTCCACGTGCAGGTCTGGTGGCCACTTGGGTTGTGCCTTTTGTAGGAGGCATTTGCTGACACCTTTACACATTTCGACTTCATCAAAGTTGTTTCAAGAAGAGACCATCTAAAGTTCTGGTGTCCAGTTTGATCATCATCTGTGACCTGCCTCACCTCGGCCACCCTTGAATTAACTAGCCATTATAATTTCTTCAAAGACCCTTGTTTTAGGTTGGCACGTAACCCCAATGTGGGTGGAAAGGGGTGTGTGCCCCTGTAACAGAATTAGAAGGTGTGTATTTAAACTGCACTCCTATTTGGTTTTGTCCCATCCATTGCCAACCTGTCAAAATGTACGCATACAAAAAGCCCCTGAATGGGCAAAAATAATGATGGCATTGGAACACAAAAGCTATTATCTACAGCTTCGAGAATCAACCCTAATAATCCCTCTGTAAATGTACCCCATGGAAATACTGATCCTGTAGTATCTCTGCATCCCCAAGGCAAATGTATAATGAGGGCTTAAATCTTAAGATACTTCTCCCTACCAAACCGACTGTGTCCATTTATGGCCTTGTCTGCACATCCAACAACACACTGCTGAAAAAGATCCATAAACACATTCGGAAGAAATTGTTAATTTTATATTTTGTTAAACGTTAGATTCCCCGTACTAAAGAGTTAAAATGCGATGCCTTTACCTAAACCTTTACAGCAGTATATTTACAGCACACCAGATTTTCACCCTCAGCCTTTTTGTACTGTGTAGTTTTCTTCTGTTAAACAATCTCCAAGAATTCCAGTTACCTCGAGGTGACCTTTCCTCATACTAGTAGAATTGGATACATTCACACAGCATCTTGGTAAACACACAAAATTAACTTGTAGTAACATATTTAATTCTCCACAGATTTAAACTTTTTTTAAAACACTTTTTATAGACTTAATTAAAAAAAAAGGTTTTCCAAGTCTAAGAGGTGTCGAGGGAGAACAATATGGAGGAAGAGAGGGCAGAAAAAGTAACAACAGAAACACCTTTAGCAGAGTCATAATTAACCCAAAGGAATATTTTCATATAGTAATAAATAAGTGCCTATAATTCCCCTCACCGCCATCCTTTTTTGGCGGTTTCACTGACATGGAAAGGCTGGGGGTAAGGGTGTGCTGGGGGCCACACAGGGGGCCAAGGGGGCCCATTCCGAGGGTGCTGGTCAGCCCCCTCTGTGCTAGGAGATAGCACTCAGCTCCTTTAAGGCTCCTTTCCATGTATGTCTCTTCTTCCTCTATTATAGCCACCATTTTGGGAAATAGTGGAAGGGTTGCTCTACGCAGTTATTTTCTGTCTCTATAAGACTAGTTGACACTCAAAACCTATGTTTTGACACCACAATGAATTATATAGGTCTGATGGTTCCTGAAATATTACATCATCCCTGCAACACATCTGCCATTGTTAAAAATGTTATCCAGAAAAATTCAGCCCAGATCAGCAATGTATACCCAAGCTAAATTACTTCTCTAATGATCCAAAAACACAAATCAAAAATGAAAGTCTCTGAACAACAATTTTTTAATGGAGGTATATCAGGGAGCCGGGATTAGAAGTCTCCCAAGTTTTTCCATCTTTCCCTCTACATCCTCATTTGGACCTTCTACTTCCTTTCTGGCACAGCCACTGACTGAGAGACACCTCCTGAGTGACACCTCCAGCCCTGCTCGCAGATTCAAAGAAAAATGATCTAACTCATGCTCCGAAGGGCCGGTGTGCCATTGCAAGACTTTAGGTGAGTGACTGTCAGCACCTATAGATACAGGTCTCTTAGCATGTTGGGGAAAATTACTTCTATGATTGTTTCTCGTATTAAGATAGTTAATGCCAGGCTTCCTTATATTGAGCATGCTTTAGACACACTGGTTAGCCATCTTATAACTACTTTAGTCCTACTAATGTTGTTGAACCTAATTCATCTAATGTCAGTAGTGCTTTGCTACACTCTCATGCACCGAACACTGTGGCATAGGTTTCTGTATCTGTTACTGGCAATTGTTCTACCTGTCTCGATAACCAGTCTGTTGAATCTTCTAGACATTGCAGCCAGCATACAGCATCCTATTTTATACTACTAGTCACGCCACAAGTTCTTGCAACATATTTATTACTCCACTTTCAACTCAGCATCTCCCTCCTGAAGCTTGTTCTTGTCATAATTCCGACTTGTGTTTTGTCCCCTAATACTAGAGAGACCACCTCTTAAATTAAGGGTACGGTGATATGGTGATGCACAGGTTGTCCATAAAATCAATTTATACTTTGTTGCCTCTGATAGGATTTTTCTGATTTAATCAAAATTCCCTTGGATGGCTCATAACCTAAAAGCTGTTAGGGGATTGTGTGGTTGTTAACTTTAAACATCCTGCTGACATGAGAGATATCTTCAATAAATGTAGCTTTCGTGGCACTCTTTTAGATTCAGTTAAGGTTTTTCCACTGGGCTTTTCGTTATAAATCCGCCTTTACACCTAATTTGTCTAATTCTTGGACTATATGTAACAATGTTTATCAGCCTATTGCTTCCTCATTGTACCTACTTAAAAGCGCGTTGTGGCTCTTGATTGCTTGACTGACTTCCTAGCACATGCAATAATATTTATTCTGCTCCCAGGATGGATTTATGGGTCTTTCACAACACAGGTAATGTCCTCAGACATGGTATTCTTAATTGTTCTGATTTTTCTGTCAGATCCACTGGCCTGGTGTCTTGTTAGTAAGAACTTAGCCTCTAAGATGTGTCTGGGTAGTTGGTAGCCCTATTTGAGAGACTTTGGCAATGTTAGGTCCCAACAAACGTAGGCCATTTTGGATGTTGCATTTGAAGAGTTTCTCTGTTATTCCTTGCCTACCTCTACATCAGCATATGGGTGTGCTAGCAGTGGACTTTCAAACTGGTTCAGGGCATCTCTTAAATACACTGTCAGTGTTTCTAGCATGTTGTTAGCATCCATCACTCAGTCATTCAACAGTTTCTTCTTTCTATGGAAAATATTTTCATCTCTGTTTAATTATTTAAATTATTTTGTCTTTCACTTAGCTAAATTAATCATTTTTAAGCCTTGTTAAGGTGGTGGACAACTTGCTTATTTCTCTTGTTGACTATCGCTCAGCTGCTGCACAGGTGATCTTGGGCAATGATTTCATTGCGAAGATTGGTTCTAATTAAACTCTTTCTAATCCTTTTTCTCTGTATGATGATAAGGATTATTTTTTCCTATCCTGCTGATTCATGAGTAGAGTTATTGTATGGCCTTGTAATTGAATGTGATCTTGTTACTGACATGAGCTGTTTAATTCTGAATCATGTGAGTATTTCAACATTTACAATTAGAGACAGTTTATCTATTACACATTACAGGTTTTTATTTACTTCATTATTGAATATTCTATAGAGGTGAGCTGTTAGAGCTACCATATTCCTTTCTTGTTTCCTGGCCATGAGGTTCATTATGCTGCCTTTCAGATTCTTCATGAAGCTGCTAAGGATGAAGGGATGAAAATTATTTACTGTCTCAATGGTACTAGCAGCTTTTTAACAATTATACTGGGTTTGATTTTCAACCTTTTTGATGTTTGTCTTTCATCTCAAGTCACAATTCTGTTTCAAGTTCTTTTAAGTCCCTTAGTGCTGTCGTGTCATAGTTGTTAACTAGATCCATCGGTTGCACTCAGCAGCCCATCCATAACTGGCTTGACTCTGATCGTTCTGTGGCCAGTGTTCGGGCTGCTCTATCTAGACATCTTCATAGTAAAGATGAGATTGTTTTCCAATGAGCAGGGTATAAATCAGTCCTAAAACAAAGAAGAGGCATTGCTGGTTTGGGTGCTTGGATCTAGCTGAAATAGGCTAGCAGATTGAAAGTTGCTCCACCTTTTTGGAAAGTTGTTCACTCTATCTTCTTTGGTGAGGGTGATGGAAGTTTCTTTGCTTCTCACATATCAAATGAACAGTGGGTTACTCAGTGTAAGCTTATTTATGATAATGTTGGCTGCTCCAGTTCTCTGTTTTGTCCTTT
The DNA here is from genome assembly GCF_031143425.1 of Pleurodeles waltl. Classification (NCBI taxonomy): domain Eukaryota; kingdom Metazoa; phylum Chordata; class Amphibia; order Caudata; family Salamandridae; genus Pleurodeles; species Pleurodeles waltl. The sequence continues at coordinate 70,206,915 of NC_090438.1, forward strand.
AACCTTAAACGTTAGCAGTTACTTTAGCTTTGATTATGATGATGTGGTAGCTTCCATTTCAGAAAGTCCATCTGGGAAAGCCCCTTTATCAAACGGAATCCGCAAGAACCTGTTTAAATATGACATGGAGCTCTGGACCCCCTTATGACCAACATCATGAATTCTGGAAGCCATTTAAGGATACTGTGCTCCTGGACAAATTAAATTATCGTCCCTGTGTTCAAAAAGGGTAACCAAAGCGATCTAAAATGCTGTAGGCCTATCTCATTAAATGAAGCTGTTACTAAAGTAGCTGGAAAGGGTAGTTTTGAAACAACTTTCTTGCTGACACCAAATATGACTTCAGGGAGGGTCTGAGGACCCCAGAGCCTCAATGTGCACCTAATTATCAGCAAGTACATTGTGTTAAACGGGTCTTCTATTCATTCAGTTTTTATGAATTTGAACAGTGCTTTCAATCATGCTAATATATCAACGTTATAGCAGAATTTATTCTCCATGGCTCTCAACCTGGTCTTATTACTCATTACATTTCTCCACCGTTTACATACTGACTTTGTGTTACTGTTAGATTTGGAGATTGTGGTCATGCAATCTTTCAGATTAAAGAGGGGGTTCATCAGGGATTTGTTTTGGCCCCATTATTATTCATTTTGGATGTCAGCATTCTTAACTTATATTGAATCTTTGAGGGGCAAGATATGCCTCAAATTGGTCATAAGGCTATCCCTGCGCTTCTTTATGTTGGTGACACAATTTTACTCTTGATTACTGCTAACAGCCTGAAAAAACTTGGAGATGCTTTGATCACCTTTATGAATACCTTAGATCTGGACAATAATCTTTCTAAAACCCATGTGATGATTTCTGGGTCAAAAACAACTAAGACCAGGGCACTACTGGGGCTATTCACAAAGGTAACATGCACTTGTGAGTAACTTACACATGTAATTTTCTCTACACTTTTGAATAATATTTCTACTTTTGGCTATTCTCAAACTCTGGGTCTCATTACGAGGCTGGCAGTCCTAGGACCGCTAGCCCCGCGGTGGCAGTCAGACCACCGCGGCTGTGGCGGTCCAACCGCCACATTGCAAGTTTGGCAGGCGGACCCGCCTAAAGACCCCCATCCCCGCCAGGGCCATAGATCTCAACAGGGTGACAGCGGTCCGGTGTGTAACCAGCTATGGCGGCACTGAACTCAGCACTGCTTGGCTGATTGCAACACCTCTTTCCACCAGCCTTTTCATGGCATGTCTTCCAAGGCCAATTTCCTAACACTGTTCCTGCCGGACAGCCCGGCAGCAAAGCATATCACAATGTTCCCACCTGCAGGAACACAGTAATACACTCAAGGAAAACGTCACCGCTATGGCGGTGGCATCCTCCCTATGAGTTTGACAGTCCCATGGTGGGACCACCAAACACATAATGAGGCCCTCTGTGAGAGTTACTCAAAAGTGTAGACTTGCAGGTCCCCTGAAAAAGGGGTTGGCCCCAAATTTATGATTGTAAGTCACTGCTGCCAATAAAGAAGCAGTAGTAAGACAAGCGCCCAAACACAAACTGCAATTTAAAGTAAATGTAATGTAAAATACATTAATATTTAACATAACAACTTTTTTCACATACTTATTAGAAAGCTTAGTAAACATTTTTACATTTTCTCTATACTTTACTATAGGGTGATCTCTACTCCAACTTCAGAGGTTCCCTATGGTGAAGTATCTGGAAAAGTACAAAAGTGTATTTAACTTGAAAAAAATAGTACAAATATTTTTATGTTAAATATTAATGTAAATTGTTTATTTATATTTGTGTTGAATGTAGAACAAAATAAGAAAATGCAACAGCACTATTAAAATAATTTGAATTAAATCTTTAATTAAGTTAAATGTATCAAATTAAAGAATTGTTGCCTTTGCAATTTTAAATCAAAAAATAAATTCACACATAAAGTAAAAAAATATTTTTATGCATCAAAAATTATTTGAAGTGATGTACCAAATTATTTGGTACATCACCAAATTATTTAAATGTAATTTCATTATGTTTTAATAACAACTCATATTACATACATATGGGAGCGGAGGTATTGGGTTTCTCCAACTGCAACAAGATCTCAGTGGGAGAAAACAACTTTGCGAGGGCCTTGCTAGCGTGTCCACGCTCCACACCCCTGCTCCCAATATTTTTGGATCTGGGGTTAAGTCGAGCAGCAGATTTAGCTACTTTAAGACCTCTCCTGTACTGGATCAGGTTATGGACTACCCCCGAACTAGATATATATAAGATCTCATTACTTGATCTATTAAAATGTAAAAATGCCAATACTGTCCCTTGGATTTGTCATGTGTCCCATTGGTTCCGCTTGTTGGGCTTGGGTGACTATTGGGAAAATCCCCACAAACTAGAGAGACGGCACAAAATTTTTTTAAAGTTAACTTATTGGTCTTATGTTAGGGATAACAACATAACCTGTAAATCTCATGGTCGTTTAACTAACCTTTTTATTGATCTCAAATGGACCCCAAAGTTTGAAGCCTATTTGGACATTATACCGGATCTGCACGGCAAAAGCCTATATGCAAGGTTTTGTTTCGGATCCCTGCCCCTGATGTCATTGATCCACAGGTGGGGGCCGATTGGTCTCCCTGATATCTGCCCTGCTTGTGGTAATACCTCCGAAACCATTGAACACTTTATGTTTTTTTGTCCAGCTTATGCGAACCCGCAATCAAAATGGATCCGCAACACTTGTAGGGCTATGGGATTTAAGATCTGTTCCTTGGCTCTACAGGTGTTAAAAAGTCATAATTCAGCTGATGTAATTCTCTCAGTGAGCAAGTATTTAGTAACAGCCTGGCGCATGCGTTGCCACTTCCAAAAAGCAACTTAAGGTTATTATCTCTTCCTTGAGTTTTTATGTGTATTTTGAGCTTTTACTGTTTTAATGTTTTAATGACTTCAAATTAATTTATTGATTTGTAGTTGTTGTATCTTATCAAAATGATTATTTATTCTTGTATTTTCGCTAGTTGGTTTATGTGCTTTTATGGTCAATTGATCGAATAAAGCTGTGTGTTGATGATGACATACATTCAAATAGGGTTGTTAAAATATTTTATAATCAAATAATAAATATGTTGTATTTTTAGATTAACATTTAATTATATTTATTTACATTTCTAGCTATTTTTAAGTATTTCATTTAATTTAACATTATTTCCTATGAGGTTTTATTTTAAGTCCCTTCCACAGTTATTTTCTGTGGGAGGGTGTTGCAGTATCAATGATTGGTCATCTGAGGGGCTGGTGCCTGAGTTATTCCATCTTTGAGCCAAAACAATGTACTAAGGTTTTGAACCTAATTAAATGCCTCTTTACTCATCCCCAACCCCTCCAATTTACTAGTAAGTATATCCTTTTATTTCCAGCTACCCCGTCCCATCCACATTTACTACTAAGTTGTAAACTTACATGTGTGAGGATCCCAACATAGAACAATTAGGAGAGGTGGGAATTTTCACGTGTAGGTTTGTGATTAGCAGTGGTTAGCAGTTTTATTGTAGTACAATGAAACATATGACAAAGTGTAGTTTGAAAATAGGCTCCAAAGTGTAAAACAAAAGTAATTGAGAAAGGTTTATCGCTTCTTTCCAAAACATCAGATGCAGGAAATGTGTCCAATCTGAAGACTGTTTTTCATTTCGCCTCTAAATAGGGATGAAACCTCTTGAGCAAGTGTTAGTGATTTACAAAATGAAATGTGTTCCTATTTTGTGCTACAGTGCTGGAATTTGGGTTTACTCTTCCAGAGCCAAGTTGCAACAAGAGGAAATGTGCTTCTGCTGCAGCTTGTTTTGTTTGTGTCCAAACACTCTTTTGCCATGAGGAGCTTGGCCTTAGGGTCGTGTTTGGGGGCTTCCTTATTTTTATGACTCTCAATTTGGTGCAACCCTAAAGCTTCTCTCAATAGAGCCATTGTAATTGATTCCCCTAATGCACTTGGAACTTCTTGGCTGAAATGCATTAAATCTTCTTTCAGCAACCTCCACCGATTGTCTCTGTTTTATAACCCTGGGAACCAAGCTAAGATAGATAAAAAGAGGGTAAGTGAGTGAGTTTCTAAAATATTCTATCAGCTTTTGCAAGTTTTCTGAGCTTCTTAAACCTTCAGTTTGTGTAGACATTTTGTTCCAGAACTCTTTGTCCTGGAGTCATACCTACTAGCTCTATTGAACTGTGAGCTAGGAATCTGCTTCTTTACTTCAGATTGGTATCAATAAGCTGCATCCTTTCTTTCACGCGGGGGACAATATTGTTCTGGCCAAGCTGTTGTTTTCCACGTGATGAGGCTTCACCCCAAACACTTTTGTACTTCAGCTTTTTTTTGTAAATGTTATCAGTATTTTCCTTAGGATTTTTAATTTATTTTCTTAAGCATAAGGTTTTACCAGGTTCCGGTCTGCCTCAAAGCATTTCCAGGGACTGTCTAATTTACATGTCTGTTATGCGACAGGGTCCGTAACCTGTTGATGTTTTAATGTATTTCATTGGATGCATTTGATTTCATTATGCTTAAATTGGTTTGTCATATTGTAATGTTTATTATCATGGCTGTTAATTTTACTTTTGTGGCATTTTTATATACCTGATAAATCACTGATTGACAGAAGGCTAATGAATCACAAATTGGACCTTTGCACATGCCAAAGAGCTTTTTAGTGGTCACATATGGCCCAATTCTGCGAATCAGACCATTTGGAACCTGTAAAATGTTTTGTACATCCGGCCCTTAACTTTTGTGGTTTTAGAACTCTGTGCACTTTACCATTGCTAAGCAGTAGTAAAGTGCGTGGGCTCCCCCTGTAAACATGGTTGAATTGGTATACTCCTAATTGGCATATTTAACTTGCCAATACCCCTACTATATGTTACAGGGTGTACCCAGGACTTGGAAGTTAAATGCCACTAGTGGACTACAGCACCTACTGTGGCATCTACTACAGCGGCAGTGCAAACATGGCATCAGTCCTACAACTGTAGCCTGACTATAGCAGTGTAAAACTCTAATTTTACCTCTCAAAATAAACCCATTTGGCAGGTCAAAATCTTCCTTTTAAATATTATTAGGCCACCCCATGTATGCCCTGTAGCATGGTATGGGATATGTTGTAATGGGGCTGGTGGGGAGACCGCCAGCCCCGCAGTGGTTTCCTCCTCTGGAGTTTGGTGGACAGATGTTTCCGTCCTCCAAACTCATAATGACCGCCTTAATGTCCTTGCAGTGACTAGCACACAAAACAGTGCCATCATTTGGTGGACTGTTTGCCATGATAAGTGCTGGCATTGATAAATAAGTGTTGGTGCTGAGCACTGACAAACACCTGCTCAAATTAAGTGCTGCTGAACACTCATCCCATGTCACAACCGGTAGACTTTTGGTTCTTATGAGGCACAGTCAAGTATATGCTTCCCTTCAGATTTTGCACTACTGAGGATCCCTGCCCTAGCTCAGGTGAAGGTGACTTTTCAGGCCTCAAGAAGTGGATGGGACTGGCAAGAAGAGAAGCAAACCGAGGTTGTCTGCTGGTAGCCTGGCTGACAGAAGACGTGCATTCAGGCTGCTTGCTGGAAAGTCCTCCCTATTGTCCTTGCTGCCTATGCATCACAAAACCCCCATCTTCTGTGGCCCGTCATACCACCAACGCACCATATTGTGCTCTTAATTGCTTTACCTGAAAAGTTGTACATTGTGTTTGTATGCGTGCTGGTGCGTGTGTGTGTGAATGTGTGTGTGTGTGTGTGTGTGTGTGTAAAAAGGCTAGTAGCCAAAAGCGTTGTAAAAGTCATGAACATGAGCAAATGAAATTATCAAGTATGCACATCTTGAAAGAGCAATCACCACCCTTCTCTTGAAGACTGGATAACAGGCATGTTATTAATAATAACCAGAAAGTACAACACTGTAAATGTGACGGTCAGCAGGACACAGCATCTGCTTTGAATGACCGGGATGTGTGAAGATAATGGGTTGTTTGTTTGTCTTGGTTACAGCCTTTGTCTGTTTTATCCTATTATTTGTTTAGAAACATTCATGGTTTGCTCTGTGTTAATTTTATTGGGTACAGATTTTGTTTAAGTGATTGTTTTTGTTATGATTTTGTCTTTTTAACAGGGTGGGATTTTTATTTAAAAATGACATAAAATCTGCTTATAATTTATTCCATGACTTTATATAGCTAGTACTGCTCCGTGCTTTCTTTGAAGCTAAAAATGTTTTATGAAAAGCAGAAAAACATAAATATTCAAAACTTGCATTAGTGTTGTTTGAGATGCTTCGTGAAGTTTTATGTTATAATGGGTGTTTATTTTTTGTAAAGTTTATGTTTTGCAAACTTCAATTAATTAATTAGAAATCACTGTAGACCGACAGCAAAACAGGTTTTATCAACTAGAACGCAGCAATGTTGATGCCACTGAAAACTGTAAAATGGCAGCAAAAGCTAGGGACATATTTATGGGCATGTCACGTAGTGCAGCGCAGGAAGTCACCTTGATGCGCTGTGTGACAGTGAAAGGGCAGAGATGCGCCATACTTAAGGAATATGGCGCATTCCTTCCCTTTCCTCCTGCGCTGGGGCACAATGGGCTGATTTGCACCATCACAAGTACCCTTCAACCATGGTGCCAGGTTAAATGCAGGATTGTTTTGGTACAGGAACGGGCAATTTCCGGGACAAAACCAATCCTGTGAGGCATTTTCCTCTTTCTATGTGTGCTGCAGAATAAATAACACAAGAGAGAGGAAAAAAACGAGGAGAAATAAAGATGTCTCCTTGTTACGCCTCTCCTTGGGAAGCGTATCTTTTTGGTGCGTTCCTAGGTTTACCTATTCTTGTAAATCTAGGAATGTGTCAAATCCATGTATGTTGTGTGGGAACACCCATACAACACCTATGAAAATGCCTACCTGGTGCAGAGTAATGCAACATAGCTATTTGTGCTGTGTTACATTACTCAAGATTTATGAAGGTGACCTTGTGTGACTTCATTAATCTCATTTTTCAATTGCATCACTCTTGCACCATGTTGCATGGTGCAAAAATGCTGCAAAAGGGCTCATAAATATGCCCCCTAGGAATAAGGCCTAGTGGCACCAACATTCCAGTATCCTCGACCAGACCATGTCCCCCTCTCTGCATTCTATCTCTGCAGAAGTTGCGGTTTTTGGCTGAGGAGTGGAAGAGCAGGGGCTTTGGCTGTGTTTAATTATTACAGGTAGTTGAAAGTGGAGCCAACAAGCACTCATTATTGGGGACCAGCACTTATTTTTCCTTAACAGACCTTGACCAAGAGCAAGAGAAATAAAAACGGAAAGAGGGGAAAGAAGAAGGCAGAGAAAATGGAAAAACAGGGAGAAAGGGAGAGAGTAAGGATGACAACCTGCAAGATTTAAATAAAGAGGCATGGAGTCTCTGGTAGTGGATTAAGGAGGCATGCGGTGGAACCAAGACTAAGGGTCTCATTATGAGTTTGGCGGTCAGACTGCCAGACCACCAAGTTGTCAGTCCTGAAAAGACTGCAATGATGGCCGTCTTTCAGACCGCCCTATTATGAGTTACACAGGCAGGACCGCCAATCGCCAATCCAAAAAGTAAGACTGGCAGCGGTGCAGAGGCCTGGAAATAGGCGGTCCAACCACCAGCTCTGACAGCACAGCGACCAACCACTGACTGTATTGCAAGCACACAGTCACCGTGGCGGACCCCCATGGTGGTCAGCCAATGGCAGTCCAAACCATGGCGGTCCGCGGTCACCAAAGTAATACACAACTGCGCATTGGATGAATTTGAAAACAACACAGCTGGCACACATTGCCACACTGGTCGCACCTGCAAAGGTCACTTTAAAACACACCCCTTCACACACCACAATCCTTTCCATTTACAACGGCAAACACAGAAGCCAGAGCACCTTAAAAAATCCACGTTTTTCTGAAGATGAGTTTCGAGTCATGGTAGATGAAATCATTAGAGTACAATTGTTTGGAGCACAAGTCCATCATACTCCTCTCAGTAGGAAAATGGAAAGGTGGGATGGAATAGTTCGACAGAGTGAATGCTGTAGGCACCACTCTGCGCACAAGGGAGGACATTAGGAATCGGTAGAACAACCTCAGGGGCAAGGTCCGGTCCCTGGTCCCCAGGCACCAGCTGCAGGCCAAGAAGACTGGAGGTGGTCCTCTCAGTGCCCCATTACATCTCTTTCCATCGGAGGAGAAGGTCTTGGGCACCCAGCATCATGAGGGATTGACAGGAATACCTGGATTGAAGTCTGGTAAGTCACAACACTAAAATGTCACCAAAATGCTATGTCATGCATGCCCACAGCTCACCTTTTGCCACTTTTACTCACCAGCCTAGTGTCCACCAGCCAAAGACCTATATTTGGAAAATCACATGTGGAGTGTAGTCGTTTGGGGAGATGACATTTGTATAGTGAATTCTCAATTGAAGTGTACTCACCTCGGAGGAGAACCCTGGTCAAGTGTGTGTACTAGAGAGAGACCAGACTGCAACTCACAGGAGGCACTGTTTCAGCAACTCAAAACAACAGAACAGTGGTCACGTCTAAAGACTACTGTCTGGCAACTCACCATTTAGGGGTACCCAGCTGGGAGGATACTATTTGTCAAATGTAGGAAGGAAAGGGAGTGACATGACTACTATGGCCAGGAAGGCCCTGTGTCTGTAAAACCAACCACCAGCCCAGTAGTCTCTTGTCCAAAAACAATTGTTTGGTAACTCTCAATTGAACTGGACTCACCTGGGAGGACAACATTTGTATAGTGTGTGTAGTAGTGGGACTGACATGACTACAACTTCCAGGAGGCCCTGTATCTGTAACTCCAAACACCAGACCAGTGCACTCCTGTCCAATGACCCATCTGACTTAACTCTCAATTGAAATGTACTAACCTGGGAGAATACCATTAGTCAAGTGTGTATATTACAGGGAGTTACATGTCTGCAACTCCCAGGAGGCTCTTTTACTGTCACTCCAACCACCAGCCCAGGGTCCTCTTCTCCAAAGACTCCTGTTTGGTAACTCACACATGAAGTGTACTCACCTGGGGGGTAATATTTGCATAGTGTGTAGTACAGGAACAGACATGACTGCTAAGGCCAAGAGGCCCTGTTTCTGTAACTCCAAATACCAGCACAGTGTTCTCGTCTCCAAAGACCCCTGTGTGGCAACTCAATCCCAAATGAATTTTTACTCACTGGGGGTATACCATTTTCAAGTATTGGGGAGTAGACTGCAACTCCCAGGAGCCCTGTAACTCAAAACACCAGCACAGTGTTCTCTTGTTCAAAGACACCAGTGTCTTAACTCTCTATTGAAGTGTACACATGTCTGCTAAGTCCAGGACGCTCTATTTCACTGACTCAAAACACCAGTCCAGTGTTCAGTTCTCGAAATACCCTTCTTTAGAAACTCACAAATGAAGTGTACTCATCTGTGGAGATAACATTTATCAAGTGTATGAAGTAGAGGGAGTGACATGACTAGTAAGGCCAGGAGGCTCTGTCTTTCCAAATCCAAACACAAGCCCACTGTTCCCATGCCCAAAAGCCCCTGTGTCCTAACTCTCAAATGAAGTTTGCTCATCTGGTAAGATAACATTTGTATGGTGGTGGGAAGCAGAGGGAGTGACCGGAATGCTAAGCCCAATAGGCTCTGGGGGTCATTACAACCCTGGCGGTCAAAGACCGCCAGGGCTGTTTTGGCGATTGCATCGACAACAGGCTGGCAGTGCAATCTTGGCTATTTTGACCGCAGCGGTTTCCCGCCACATTTGCCCCGGCAGTGATAATCCGCCTGGGCAGCGCTGCTTGCAGCGCTGCCCAGGGGATTACGAGTCCCCGACCGCCAGCCTTTTCCTGGCGGTTTGAACTGCCAGGAAAAGGCTGGCGGTACGGGGAGTCGCGGGCCCCCTGGCGGCCCCTGCACTGCCCATGTCACTGGCGTGGGCAGTGCAGGGGCCCCCTGACAGGGCCCAATGCAGCTTTTCACTGTCTGCTATGCAGACAGTGAAAAGCGCGACTGGTGCAACTGCACCCGTCGCACGGCCGCAACACCGCCAGCTCCATTTGGAGCTGGCTCCTGTGTTGCGGCCGAGATCCCCGCTGGGCTGGCGGGCGGAAACCTGGTCTCCGCCTGCTGGCCCAGCGGGGATCTCATAATGACCGCGGTGGGAGTGCGGCTGCATTGGCGGCCGCCCGGCGGCCAGATCTTGACGGGCGGCTGTAGCCGCCCGCCAAGGTCATAATGAGGGCCTCTGTGTCTCTAACTCCAACCACAAAAACAATGTTCACTTGCCAAAATCTTTCATATTCATGCAATTTCAATTGAAGTTTATTCACCTGGGAGGATAACATTTGTCAGGTGTGTGTAGTATGGAGAGTGTCATGACTGCAACTTCCAGGAGGCATTGTTTCAGTACCCCCAAACACCAGATCAGTGTTCCCTGCTCCAAAAACGCTTGCCTGCTAACTCTCTATTGAAGTTTACAAACCTGGGAGGGACCAAGATACAGATCTTGCTCAGCTCAGAGATGTGTCTGGCCACCTTGCTCCATCTTGACCTGCTAACCAAGATGAAACTAATGAGGAAAGGAGGATAGCTTCCCCAGTGTGTAAACAATGATTCCATAAGGCCTCAAGATGCATCACCAAAATGGTATTGGCAGCAGACACATTCACAATGCACTAGGCATATTATGACTCCAATCACATATACTACAAACTCCTGGGTCTGCCTAAATCACAATCGACTGGGCCTCAAAATGGTCAAAGACATAAGTTGCTTAGACTCTGTTTTGCCTGCACCAGTGGCAAGATGGCATTCTTAGGCCATCCTCCCATGGGCTAACGATCTGCACATCTTAGCAGCTGCTTGACTGAGGTGGAATTGGCCTGCTTTATAAATGCCAGGTCAATACAACCAATACCATGGGTACTTGCCATAATCAGATTAACTGCACAAGGTCTATGCTTTATGTTACACTAAACTGATGGAGGTAGATGTCACAATACAACCAGTAACAGTGCATCAATCACACCAACAGGTCGAGCAGCCTTGGGGCACACAGAGGCCACAGAAGAGACTAGCACTACCCCTGGATGAAGCCCTCAGTAAAGAAGACACTCCTGGACATCTGGATGTGGAGGACGGTTCTGGCCCATCTGGGCATCCTGGTCAGACACCAGCAGTGAGTATCACTGTGGCCACATCAACACCTCCCATCCAGGTTGCCTCTACATCACAGGCAACCATTCACCCCCTATCTGTGTTATGAGCACAGTGTCTGCCATGACTGCCATCTTGTGCCCCCCAGTCCTGGATCCTGAGTTGCAGTGCAACACTTCCAACAATGATGGTCCAAGAGCCAGTGGGAGAGGGCACCCTGCAGCAAGGTCACAGGACTGTGAGGGTGGGGTCCGTGGGAGGCTTGCTGTGGGCCAATGGGATGAGGCCATTAGGGCTGCTCCTGCCCAGGGCACCATCAGCCAAGCCTCGGGGTCTATCAGGAGTCCCAAGGCATGATGGGCCAGTTCTTGACCGAACTCCATGAAATTAAGCAGCTACAGAGGAACATCCTAGGGATATGTGTGAACACCGGGAGGCTCACAACGCCAAAATGGCATCCCTAACAGGGGTGATGAGGGACATTAACACCACCCTGAACACGGCTCTACAACACCACCCTGAACCTTCCTTTGGCACATCAACACCAGCCCCTTCTTCATCGGTGCCAGCCACTGGAAGGGAGGCCCGCCAGAAGAACAAGCCCCAGGCACCCCTGCCTCTGTAGCAGCAGATTCCAACCAACCACGCAAGCGGGGACTTCCAGCGAAGAATCTCGGAGGTGCAGGTGGTAAGACACCCACCACTGCCAGCAAGTGACCTCTTCCTAAAGGAAAACCTTTGTGTGCCACAGATTCACTCTGTGGGCTGATCCTGAACTACCCACCCGTTCCAATGTGAGGAGTATTCTGGGCTTTGGATTCCCAATGGTGTGACATCTACTCCAATGATTTCATTCACCATGACTGACACCTTCACTTCATTATTTTTCTTCTTTTCTGTGCAAATTTTATTTACTGCTTCAACACTGTAATAAACTCACAAACTACATACTAATTGTCTGCTTGCTTAAGTTCAACATTTTGCTATGTAGAGATGTGAGACCATGTTATGAAGACATAACTTCCTTGTACAAGGAGGGCTATATTACAGGTATACAGTGCCCTGCTCAGGATTACAACCATTACACACAAACACATCAGTACAAGTGTCTGGTCACACTAAACATGTTATTCAAGTGTACAGCACATATGCTGCCCATATGTCTGGACCATTGTGACACAGGATTGTGTGACTCATTCTGAGTCAAAGTACATATTCCAGGGTACAGCCCACCAAACTATGGAAGGGAAGGATTTGTCAGACATTGTCTTATTGAATATGCAAACATTGAAGTGGTTGATGTCACCAGCTTGAGCCTTATCACATACCACACCAAAGTAATCCAACATCACATAATCCAAGATATAGACAGATGGCAGTACAACAGTCCCTGATCACAGGCCCATCATAATCCAATGACCATGCATCTGGTAGTATGACACAAACATATGTCAGTGTTGTGGCACAGGCACTGTGGCCTGCAATGACGAAACACATCTATAGCTATATACAGATCATACAAGAAGAGTGTTTAGCCAATGTGAAGTGTGATGACTACATATTTCATGCCCACATGATCACACAAATGATGCAATTTGCCAAACACAGCACACAAAACAAGTCCACCATGCACTTCAGACCTTCCATCCAAACACTGTGCAAGCAGGCTTGGCACAGGTCTCATACACCCCAAATCTGTGACTTACATTACCTGGAACAATCCATGTCCACTTATCAGAACAGTATCAGTACCGGGTGGGTCATTGTACAGTCACAGTCATGACATCACATGACATACACTCATGAAAAGTAGTCAGTCAGTCAGTCAAATAGTTTATTAATTAATAAAAACCATAAAACCATAAAAGCCATCCCTCTCAATGGAATAATCCAAAACATTATAACCTTTGATAATACATAATATGTACACTCCTCATTTGGCTGGTTTACAAATATAAAACATGGTTAAAATTATAATTGAATAGTAAGAGGACAAAGAGGGTCATTATGAACACGGCGGTAAACACCGCCGTGTTCATGCTGGCGGTCTTTCCATAGACCGCCAGCCACCTTGAGACCCCGCCGGACGAATTATGAACATTCTGCTGGGCCGGCGGGCAGAAATATTGTTTCAGCAAACCTGCCTCTGTGCGGCGGGTGCAGCTGCACCCGTCGCCCAGATCACTGCCCGTAAATCGGCCCGTGACCTGCGCGATGGGACACTACACAAGGGCCCCTGCACTGCCCATGCCAAGTGCATGGGCAGTGCAGGGGGCCCCAGGGGGGCCCCGGAGCACCCCTTCCCCCAGCCTTTTTCTGCCGGGGGAACCCGCAAGGGAGAGGCTGGAGGAAAAGGGATCATTATCCAAGGGGCAGCAGCGCTGCCCTGTCGGATAATGATTCCGTCCACCATCAGGCTGCCTGTCAGAGGCAGCCTGGCAGTGGAGGAGGGCCGCCTATGGAGGCCCTCCCTGTCTTCATTATGTGGCGGTCTGGCCGCCATGCCGGATGGCGGAATTTACCGCCACCGCCGGCATGGCGGCCCAGACTGTCAGGATCATAATGAGGGCCAAAGTCTATACAATGGACACATAAACCCCTCAAGTGGCTATTTATAGGTGCAAGCATCATTACAATCTTGATTACAATGACATACGAGCCCCATGAGCCCTTCGTATGACTGTTTGTAGATGTACAAATGTGTAACATGTTTTAAGAGCATGGATGCACACTTATTTACGTGGTTCCTAACCCCCCAGGCCTCCCAAAGGGCCATTAATAAAATTGTACTAGCACACAATCCCTACACCGTCCCTAAGATTCTGGGGGGTACTGAGGTAAGTGAGGTAAAAGTCTCCAGAAATTGAACCAGCCTAATGTTTATAATCTCATTTCTAGGATCGAGCGCTTCAATGAAGGCGTGTCTACATGTTCTGATCCCTAGGTTGTTAAATTCATTCTTCAACATTTTTTTCCTTGGAGTCACCAGGGCTGGGCAGATGCAAACCACGTGCTCCAATGTGTCTATGGCCTGGTGGCACAGACGACATTCCTGATTGGCACTTTGTGTCTCATTCTTCCAGCTGGGCAAAAAATCTAACGTGGGCATCTCCCCCAACCTTAGTTTTAAAAAACGTTGTTTAATTCTCAGGGCGTAGGGTGCATCCATCAATAATCATTCCATATGTATTGTATATGATTTAAGGACTAACCAGCCATGCAACCTTTTGGCCAGTTCCTCCCTGTCTTCTAGCCAGCTTTGCAATTTGCTTGATTTATTCACCACCTTCTTAAATACTGGACAAGACAGTGACAGGTCCCAAGCATCAGCCAGATCTAACCGCTTAAGGCCTATCTCCTGGTATTCCTTATAGTTACTGTTGCCCATTTCTAGGTTAATTTCCTGCCATACTAGTTTAGCCAGTGTCCCATCAGAGGCTTGTCACAACTTATGACAGCATTTGACAAATGCCGCCGGTCTAGCTATGGTCCGCTTTACTAGGGAGAATTCTAATCAGACCTGGGCTGGTGAAGCTGCTCTGGGTAGTTGGAAAACGTGCTTATATGATTTTACCAGGAGTCTATCCAAGAGTGTTGACTCCATCCCCCTCATCATCACAGTACCATAAGCCAATGCTGGCAGTAGTTTTACTCTCATGACTGATCTTAGGTAGAGTTCTAAAAGCGTGAATAAGTGAGTGTGCCTTGTTCGTTATCCCTTCTCTTTCCTCTTGAGTCTATTGTGTCCCCTAGGTACCTATACGTAGCCACCTTCTCTATTGTCTTACCATTTAGGTACCATTTGCCTTGATTATAGGGCCTGTGATTGAGGGCAATAATTTTAGTTTTGTTTTGATTTATCCCCAGCTCTTTTATTTTAGTTTACTCTCCTAGGCTATCCATCAGTTTACGCATTCCTACTCTGGTATTACTTAACAGGATATGGTGGTTCGCGTAGAGTAAGTTCGATAGCTAATATCCCCTTAGGGTGAGTGAGTGGGCGGATAGACTATTTAGCCTTGTGGCGAGATCTGCAATATAAAGATAAAAAAGTATCAGAGCTAGGACGTAGCCTTGTTTCGGACTGACTGCTGTTTTGACAGCCCTGGATAGATGTGTGCCGTCCCCGAGTTTAACCTTTACCCATGTATCCGAGTACAATAGTTTTATAGCATTTAGAATATTTGGGGGAAGCCTCTATAGCTGTAGTTTTGTCCATAAATTATTACGGGGTACACAGTCAAATGCTGCTTTAAAGTCAACAAAGTACATATATAGTGGCGTCCCGGTTGCCTGTGCCCTATTGATGGTCAGACCCAGAGCCAGGAGGTTTGTTATTGTCCCTTGGTTTTTAACAAAGCCCGTTTGATTTATTGGGAGCTTACCATTTTTGACTGCCCATGATTCTAGGTGCTGCAGCAAGCATGTAGAGAAGTATTTAAGATCCACATCTAGGAGGGCGATTAGTCTATAATTGTTTGAGGAGGCAGCCGTTCCCCCTTTGTATATCGGATGGATTATTGAGCTCTTCCAACTTTCCAGAGCATTTCCAGTTGACAAAACATATTTAAACAATGCTGCCAGAAAAACTGCCCATCTTTTTGTTGATTCTTTGAATATTGCTTGTGGTAAACCATTTGGGCCAGGCGCACAGCCAGATCTGGAATTCCCAATGATCTTTGTTATCTGTGACACAGAGATCTCCAGAGTATTCATGTCTTCTTTCTCCCATTGAGTTTGCATTTCTCTTCCGCTGTTGCTTTCCCTGAAGTGTGTTTTGAAGAAGCTGGCCCAGACTTCTTCAGTTATGTCAGCATTATATAAGGCATCTTTTGGGCCTTTTTCGATGTTGTTAATCAGCCTCCAAAAGTGTTTTGAGTCCGATAAACCTGCTGCATGATGCAATTTAGCCCAAAGTATTTCCTGCTGGAAATTTTTAAACCACCTTTTTTCCTTTTTTAGGAGTTTCCTTTGCTCCCGGACGGTGCTGAGGAGTGCTCCATCCTTGGGGTCTCTTCGCAGTTGGCTAAGCAGCTTACATATAGCTGCTTTCTTTGTACGGATTTCACGTGGCCACTGTGCACCCTTCCAATACCCCAATTTGACTCCCTTTCTGTTTTTTTCCAAAGGGTACTGGCTAGTGAGATCCTTATTAAAGACCTCCCAGGCCGAGATCAGATTTGTAGCCCCATATTCGTGAGCTCCAGTCTCCGCAGGGCCTCTTCCGCTTGGGTTTTAATGGAGTCGGCGGACCATTTTACTCATTTGAGGTTTTCAGTGCCAACTTCCCCCATAAGGCTTTCCACTTTATCCAACTTACACCCTGTGGACCGTATCTGAATTATCTGTGGGTTATGATCGCTTTCTGCCCGCTCCAGGATTTTGAAATCCCTCACCCGGGTATACAGTGTAAAATTAACCGACGTGTAATCCAGGTACGATACCATTTTCCCGTCAGATCTTGTCCATGCGGAGGGGCATGTGGGCCGGAATCCTTAGGGAAAAGAGACCTGCAACCTTATCTCTCTTTAGTAACTTCTCTCCCAATTTGTCCTTCTTTATGTTCGATGGAATGATTTGACTTGGCACTACTACCATTTGACTGTGTTCTTCATCTGGACTATGGAATAAATTGTGCTTGAAGTCACCCGAGATCAATATTGTGCTTTTAATGTAAAGTAGTTGTTTTATCAGGTTGTTAGCTTCGATTTTTTTCTTTTTTGGGTTAATGTATATATCAACTAATATTAATGGTATCTGAGTGTTTTCCCCCAGCCATCCAATCGTACCAGCAAAAAAGGTGAGTCCTCCCTAATAGGTTTTGATATTTTCGCTAGGAGGTTAGTACTAATGTATGTCACTAGGCCCCCCTTTGCCCTTCCAGATCTACTGGTTTTCTCTGCTGGTTTCATATATTCTTTGTATCCAATAAGAGGGACAGACACTTGGGCCCAAGATTCCTGTATCATTATAATATCGTGGGAACCTAGAAATTGTATTAACGCAGGATCTTCCAATTTTGCTTGCAGGCCACCTATGTTCCATGAGCAAACATTCAGTATGCCACTTGGTGGCATTGGATGATTAGCTCTTATTCAGCTTTTGTGGTCCCTTTCTGTAGCTAGGACAGAGGGGAGCCAGCTCCATTCAGCCGATGAGTCACGGCTCATTGGTATCTTTCTTCGCCCCTCTTCTTTCCATATTTGGACTCTTAAGGGTGGCTGAGCTATGGATCTTTCAATCATTTTGCCCTCCGTATTTTCATTTCGATTAGATGCGCTACTTGCCACTCGCAGGACTGACCATGGCCTGATGTTTTTGTTGGGCTGATAGTCCTCTAATAATGGATTGGGATACCTGTACCTTCGATATATAGACACCTCAGTGCCCCAAGCTCTCAGTTGATCCCTTCTTTTAAGGATCTGGTTTGGTGAGTGGCAGCCGAAAAGATGACCAATGTGGGGTCAGTGTGCTGTCTCCCTCTTGCTTGCATGAATTTTATCGCAGCAATGTCATCTGTGGTGACATACTTGAGATCCGGGGGTGCTTTTATAAGCCTTAAGATGGTAGACCGGTTAAGCACATCTGCTGAAGTTCTCGATATAAATTCTGGGATCCAAAGCAGCTGGGGAATTTGTTCCTGTGTATCCAGGTTTTGTTTTGGCTGCTGCATGGCGTGCGGCTCGTTTCTCGAGGTTCTTATGTGGCTTGGAGTTGGAGAGCCGACCCCTTCTACAGTGCCAATCCCCAGCTCCTATTCTTGTTGGTCA
Organism: Pleurodeles waltl; assembly: GCF_031143425.1. Classification (NCBI taxonomy): domain Eukaryota; kingdom Metazoa; phylum Chordata; class Amphibia; order Caudata; family Salamandridae; genus Pleurodeles; species Pleurodeles waltl. The sequence continues at coordinate 70,224,944 of NC_090438.1, forward strand.
CTGGAGGTGGTACCCCTCTCCTCCACAGCACCGTCCACCTCGGAAGCGTGTTTTACTGCTACATTCCGATCAAAACGTGGGGTACTGTCTTGATTCTGCCATTCCCTTAAGTGTTTGTCTTCTTTACTTATTTCTTCAGGGTTAATGAGTATGTCTTCTTTACTTGGTTCTTCTGGGCAGGATACCAGGACCATTGTAATGTTTGTACGATTTGTACAATTCCTGCCCTTTCTTCTGTGTTTTCTCTCTCTTTTTGTTAAGGGAAGCGGCAAGGTCTTTCTGGGACTTCCACTATTCCTTTCGTCCTGCAAATAGGATGTGTCCTTACGGGCTTCCTTGACAGATTTAGCCAAGTGGTAGTGGGTGCTGTTTACTGCCGGGTTTGTTTTTCCAGAAGGCTCCATGGGTTGGTCCATAGATTGGCCAATAGATCGATCAAGTTGGGGCATATGCTGACTATACTGCTTGTCCTTGCTATTCTCTGCATATGGGGCAGGTTTATTAGATTGTGGATTAGCATGTGATTGCTCCTTGATCTGGGAAGAGCAAACCTCTTTTAAAAGTCCTTCCATGGTTTTCGGCAGTTGAGACAGTCTATCCACTACCTCCTTGCATGTGCAAATAGTGAAGTCATTGAGTTGTTTAGTTTGGGCTCATGTTATCAGGGCATTTAGTTCTTCAAGTTTGCCATCTATCCCAGAGATGAACACCACCAGTATGTTTAGTAGGTCAACCTGGATATCCATTTTATTCGATTGAAACTGGAGCACCATTACAGTTGCCTGCATTGAGTTCAAAATGGCAGCCCACATTTTGTTTGCGCCAGTTTTGCTTCCTGCTGCCACTCTCTGAGAGATATCTCTGGGGGAACCCCTTAGGTCTTCTGAGTTTGCACCCATATTATATATCTCTGACAGTGGTATGTGCCCAGTCACTGGCCCCCTACTTGATACGGAGGCTCTAGTATCTGATTGATCCGCTTCCTAACCTGTAGTCTGGAAAACAGTGAAGCATTGTACCTGGTAATTTTGGATGAGTTTTTCTGGGGGCTGGATCATCCTCAAGTCCCATCTAGCTCCAAGGTTTCCGCTATTGCAGCCAACTCTGAGTCAAAGTTTGATGTATTAGATACGTCGAATGGACTAAGGGTATCATGAGGGTTAACCATTGCAGGAATAAGGTTGGGGGGCCTGTGAGCAAGTTACCATCTAAATTGCCTTTTTGTTTTTGCCAGTTTGGAGATTTCGCTGATACCTGGAGAGGGCGACCCCCTCACTCCAGTTTTTCTTGCTACAATGCTGGCATCCACAGGGGCAACATCGGCTGAACCCCCAATGGATGGGTGTTTCTCCACGATCACTATTGTCAGAGACAGGGAGATTGATGGTGATAATGGTAACAGTGCTCCCCCAACGTCATGCACCTCTCTGGGCTTTTTTGGTTTGGGGACCTACAGTGGGACACCGACCTTGAGACCTTGTTGATTGAGGCCCAGAGCGCCCCTCTTAGATCATCTGGGACTATTGCTACTCACTGCTGTGTAATAGTCAGTGATTTTGTGATTGTCAGATTGGGGTGAGCCTTCTCCCCCTTGCCCTCTTCCCCCTGGGTATTACCAGTTGCCACTTTAACATATGCCCTCTCCCAGCTGTCTTCCTGCATTACTAGACTCCCATCAATTGTGGCAGTTGTGCCCAAAACCCTCATGGGCTGGGGTTCTGTGCAGTGCTACTCGGCCTCTTTTTTGGCATCATGTCATCAGAGTCCAGATCTCTTTTTCTTTTCCTCTTGGTTTAGTGGGAGGCGTTACCTCTTGGTTTCCCTTATCTCATCCTCCCCCCTTCCCTTCTGTCCTCCCAAACTATGGGTTGAAGCGGGCTGGAATACCCTCCGGTGGTTTCAGGAGGGTTCCTGGGGGTTCCTATCTGTATTGGGTTTTGATTTAATTCGATTTAGTTCGAGGTCCGGGGGCCACAGGTCATAGGCTGTGCTCCTGGCACTCCTAGTGCTCCTAGCTCTGTGGGACACTGTGTAGTATGCGGTGTGATGCGTTCTTCACTTGCCAACCCAGCGGGAGCAATCAAGAATAATGAGCAGGGCACTTCCAGCCTCTCGCAAGCCGCCTCCGACCCTAGTCGGACTGCTTCCACGAGGGGTTGTTGCACACACTTAGCAATAGCTGCCTACAGCTATTGTGCTCATGTTTACCTTGTCGGGCGGCTCCTCTGCTCCTCTGCTCAGCGTTCTCAGCATCCATGCTGTCCCCCTCCAGACCCCTGGGCTGCCTCAGCACCCAGCACACCCCAGCATGCCCTCAGCGCACCCTGTGCGGGCAGGTAGATAGGGGGCAGATGCTGCTGGGTCACGTGGCTGGAGCCGGTACTGGTCAAGGCAGGGGGAGTGGGGTGGGGCGCAGGAGCCGGTCGGCCGATCGCAACCGATCGAGGCAGTGTAGCAGCAGCTAGATCGCGACGCGTCACGTGTCCTCTTGTTTTTTTTTTCCGGGTCCGGGTCTGGTCAGCCTGACCCTCTCTGGGTACAGTTGTGACATCCGCTAGGGTATGCTGCTGTTCTGAATTATGAAAGAATCATGGACTGAACCCAGATAACAGGCACAGACCTGTGAAATGTAGAGCTCTGCCAAACAGACAACTTGCACGTTGTTTGAATGGAAGTTCTTTCTGTTGCGGTATACTTGTTCAGTGGCCTGCGGTGGGACCAAGCCAACATGCATGCCATCAATGGCCCCCACCACATGTAGGATGTGTGAAAAAACGTACAATTCAGCCTTCGTATGGGCTAAGTCCTCACATCGGGGAAACTAGATATAGCTGTCCAGGTGATTCAACATTGCTGAGAGGACATCCTTCAACACCATACTGAACATAGGTTGGGACATACCAGCAGCTAGGGCCACTGTATGTTGGAAGAACCATTTGGCTAGGAAGTGCAGTACTGGAATGACTTGTACAATGGGTGGTATGCTGGTTGGATAACTAATAGCGGCAGCAGATCTGGCTCCAATTGATGGCATAAGTCCAATATTGTTTGCCTATTCAGATGATACAGCAGGATGATGTGTCGTTCTTCCATGGCCTGAAGGTTTGGCAGTAAGCGGTAGACAGGAGGTTGTCACATTCTCCCTCTCCCTGGGTACTTAAGTACGACAAGACATGATTTCTAACATTAGTCATTGTGTCCACAGCAATATACATAATGAATGTCAATGATATCACGTGACAAGGCATTTCTGAATGGATAGACATGGCAACCAGTACACATCATAGGTGCAAAGAACACAAGGGTCACATGTGGCCACCATGGTTTTCCACACATGTGGTCACAACATGTATGTGGACCAAACTCAAAGATCTGCAACACAATTGCCCCTTGAAATGTGACTGGATATCACTACCGCGAAAATGACCATCTGCGGTGGTGGACTGTGCCCCGCAACATACTACTATTGTGTTTGAGTAGTAGGAACTACATGACAAGACAGGATAAGCATGTTTGTCATGTCAAAAATCCATTTTCGCAGGTGTGACACAGGTTATTTATCCCAATACTGCATTGCAGGCCGCCAAAATGGCAGCTGCCTGACCTACTTTACTGGACAATAGGAACCGCCTGTGACAACCAGTGGAAGTCGTTATGGTGGTAGGTGGTTGCAACAGCCACAGACACAGCTATAGGCTAACATTGTTGCCAGTGGCGGTCGCAAGTCAATGGCTGCATCTGCCAGCAGTGACGACCATGTATGTGGCGGATGTGGCTGCCATATTTTGCAGATTCACTCACTTGACTCCTGACACTGCTGCCAGCAACACCTCTACGACCTGAGCAGCTGTGAGAAATCATGTAATGTCCAGCAGGTGATGGGGCCCATGCCTTCTCTCCAGAGGTTCGGGAGAGGCTAGTTACTGAGGTCCTACCCCTGTATGAACAGCTCTATGGCTCACCAGAGGAGCAGGTATGTCCCTCAAGTACACATTCTCTCTGAACTTCACCATCCTTTCCCTCCTCATAGGCTAGAATGTACCCAGGTATGCCAGTTTGACTACTCATGTGCCTGTTTTTGCAGTCTGTGTGGCATAAATGGGATGAACAATGTGCAGGTGTTGGTGGCCAGTGCCATATGTTAAGTTCAGTCACATTGTGTTGTGTGAGGTTTTTGTGTTCCTAGATCATCCTTGTGTTGGATGCACATAACTAGGTAAGGAGACATTACAGCCATCCACTGACATCTCTTTCCTCATCATTGTTGTAAATGTCAGGCGACATGTATGTGCATGACAGCATGAGCTGTGTATGCATGTTGTATGAGTCAGTTGAGAGTCATGTGAGCAGTGTGTATATGACCACAGATCTTTCAAACCACATCTGCCCTTGCTAGACTGTTGTGCAGAAGGCATAGCATGAGTCACTCTGTCCTTCAGGTTGCCACCCACACCAAATGGCCACGATTGCTGTCGTGCATGGAAGTGATGGGAATGGAGTGTCATGTAGGTTCTGTCACCTCAGCCTGCAGAGACCAGGACCTGTCACATGTATCTCCCAGTTTGGGACCTAGTCGAGGCTGTGGGAGAATCGCTGTGGCTATGCAACTGTGGCACTGTGCCCACTCCCTGTACACCAGAAGATCTTTTCATGTGGCCAATATGAGTCTCGGGTGGCAAAACCTGCCCTGAATGCCTCATTTGTTTGACTAGATTAGGAATGAGTACAGATGTAAATCATTAATCTAGTCCATGTGTGCACTTAGCATCATTGTCAATGTGTGTCTTACACTTATGACAGGTCCCTTACTCCCACAGCTCCATCGTCACCTTTCCACAGGTCATATTTGTACTATGCATATGTATTGTATGACTGACAGTCCCACAGTGTTGATTCCTAGGAGGCCATGATATGTGAGCCACTCGCTTGGTCACATAGTAGAAACTGCACAATGCATGCCTTTGTTTGTTGGATGCCATCTCTGTAGGATGGACACATATGTCCAAAGGAGTATTCTGTGGTACAGGTATATACCACATCACCCCACCCCCTGAAGTGCCATGAGTCTGCATTTGTTAGTCCACATGTCCACACATGGACAGGGAAGACACTTTCTGTCACCATGCCAGCCCCTCCATTGTTACTCATGTGTAATGTTTGAGTGTGTTCCCTGGCAGTTGCCTGTTGGGACTGCATGCAGTGAGTCATTTTCACAAAGTGTGAATGTGTTGGTCCAATAAAGCCTAAGGAATTTACCCCAAAACAAAGAGGGAGAAGGAGGTTGTGGGGCTGGGTCTGTCTTCCATATAGCCTATATAACATTATAAAAGGGTCCGCATCGTGCGGGTTGCCCGTTGCAGGAAAAGGTGGGAGGACCTGAGGCACTGGGCCAGGAAAATCACTGAGGTCAAGCTGGGGATGTCCTCCCAACGTGGCCGGGGTGCCTGTCGGACCATGAACCCCCTAATGGTCTGTAGTCTCGTGGTGGCCTACCCAGAGCTTAATGGGTGTTTGAGGACAGCACAGCAGCCAGAAGGTGGTGAGTACAGGGACTATTCCTGCCTGCCACATTGCCAAGTGAATGTGTTAGGTTCTGACAGCTCCCACTGACAATTAGGGATGAACTATGTGTCACACAGTACATGAGTGAGTGTTTGTGTAGACATGTAATGTGTTGTATACTGATACAACACTGTTGTAACTGTGTACAATCCACACATCACTTGCTCTCCAGGGACGACATATGGCTGTGTACATTGATCATAAATTTGTAAATTGTAAATTTAGTGTATGTAAATTTTATGCAACAGACCACTACTCCGCAATGTTACAGGCCAAATGTAAATAAGTGATGGATCACTGTCCTCAGTCATGTGTCTGGGGTAAAGGATTATATTGGCATCTACCACCCAGAGGCTAGTTGTCTTTAGCGTATGATGGGTGCTGGTGCCTCACTGCTGTCTCAATGTGAAGATGGCTATCATACATGTGACAGAGCCTACATTGTACTTTGGGTGCAGCTACATATCACTGCTTTCCCTCGGTAAGTGGGGAATGTCCATTGACTTGATTTATGTGCCATCACAGTTGCCAACATTCCTTGTGCCTACATTTCAGCATGTGTCCCATTCTCATTAGCAGAGTATTTTTAAGCTGCTGTTTCATGCATTGTCTAACTGTGTTGATGGGATGATGTCTGTATTCCCTCACGTATATGTGCATGGCAACCTGTGTGTGGAATAAGCCATTTACAATGGGGGTTCATTTCGTATTGTGCTACATACAGGAGTGTGTCACCATTGTTTATTGGCTGGCACATTCCCTTATGTTTCATAGCATGCCATTTGGCATGTACAACTTCAGTAGCAATGAGGGACATGACAGGTAGGCCTAGAGTTTAAAACCACAACATGCATTTCTTCACTTTTTCCAGGCTATTTTACTTTTGTCAGCAACATGGCAGGATTTCGGAGCATCATTTCTTATAATTTGGTCATTATGTATGTGACAAAATGATGTGTGCATGACCTTGTGTGGGTTCTGTGGGAATGCATTTGACATATTGTATGATGACAGGTAACTGAGGTCTGCTCCATGGGGCACAGCTTTGAGGGTTGATGGTTACTGTGATTGCACAACTTCAGCCATGCAATTGTAGTTGTCTGAGATCCTGAATTTAATGTGGGCAATTGTTGACAGTTCAGATAGCATGCATGCATATGGCATGGCACTTGTATGGGCCACTTAGGTGGAGTTTGTAGCTGAGGCATACTTGACATCATGGTAATGTTTGCTAATCAGAGCTGTTGTTTAAGTGTCATCATGGACATGTGATGACCCTATTTCTCTTTGTATTTGTAGCATTAGCACTGGCAGGCAAAGGAGACAGGGCACTGCCAAGTGGGGATGCATCTGGCCACGGGACCTCAGGTCAAGACACCATGGACACAGAGGGGCCCAGTGGCCTGGACGGTGGGGTGAGTGCCACGGGGTAGACCAGAATATCCTCTTCATCATCGGATTCTTCCTCTAGTGGACACTCCCTAGTGACGGTTAACCCTTCAGGGCATACCCCTATACCATCTTTGTCGGCCACCCCCCATTCTATCACCACCCTCCCTGTTGCTCCCCACCCAGTTGACCATGCCCACTTACCCAAGAGGTTGGGGATCCCCTTTGCCGCAAGCACCTCCGCCCCAGCCCCTGTCACCCCTGCTACCCTCAGTGAGGAGGCTATTGACCTGGGTGAGACAGCCATTGTTAATGCCATCCAGGGATTGGCAACCCAGCTACAGCAGACAAATGCATTGCTGGAAGGCATTTATGGTGCAATGTATGGCCTACAGAGATCATTTCAGGATCTGGCCTCCACAATGACAGCAGCCAGTCACCCCCCACTTTCCATCCCCCTTCACCTCCTTCTTCCCAGTTAAAATTCCCCATTCCCCTACCTACCCATAGCATATAGACCGATCGGCGTTCACCCAGCTCAACACACAAGAGCAGCACAGACAGACACAAGCACCACACAACACACGTAAGCAAGCAACAAACACCCACAGACACATCAGTCACCACTTCCCCAGACACCCCACCACCCCCAGAGCAAACACACACGACATCAAGCATACCCACAATCTCCACTACAACAGTCAGTGACACACCCACCACACCCAGCTTACCACAGACACCATACCAACCGACACACAGACATCCACCACGACCAGCATACACACAGACACCACACCAACAGACAAACACACATCTGCCACTCCATCCCCCAGCACTTCCAACTCCCAGCTCTCCAAGACACACAAGCGCACACTCACCCACGCAACAGACACAAGCATACCTCCCACATGCATGCACCCACAGCATCCACACCGACATAGCAGACAACCTCCAAATCCACATCCCCTTCTGCTAACCATCCCCGTGTTCCTAAGAAAGTTTTTTTGGTTGAACTTGATCTTTCCCCTACTCCCTCCACCCCCATTCCAAACCCAAGAGGCCTGAACCCACCGCCAAACCCCTCCCTTCCACCTCCAAGTCCTCCTGTGTTACACCTGCCACACAAGCACCCATGTCCCCCCCCCAAGAAAAAGCCAACCCCTCCCAAACCCAAGACCAAATCCACCTCTCCCAAATCTGACCCACCCTCCCCAAAGATGATCCCTGCGGTGCCTGCCTATCCTTTTGATGCCCCTTCCTGTGGAGGTTCCCTGGCAGTTAGAAGTCAAGTGACAGCACCATTATGTGCCTGTGCACGGACATGTGGACTGGCCAATGGCCTTGGATTTTCAAAAACGTACATTTAATAAACATTTGAGTTTTATTAGGTATAGATTTGTCATGCAATTCATTTTCTACCTATAAGTTGTTCCTGAGTGACTTGTGTTGTATACCTACAGTTGGGTGTGTTTCAGCCTGCTTCCGGATCCATTTGCTGTTGTTTGCAGTGTCTGACTTTGTGGGCAGTGCTGGTGTCCCCCAAGACAAGGGTATATGTTGACTGTATGGATTTGTGGGTGTAAATGCATTCGTGGTGTCATGGCATTGTGTACTGTTTGGGATGGTAAGTATTTCATCTTTTGTTGCCCAATGTGAGCATGTATAGTGTTAGACATGCCCCCCTGATATGGATTATGGATTCATCTAATGTGTGGCAGCTTGAGTTTTGTTTGTGCAGGCATGGAATGTGTTCACTTGTGCTACCTTTGTTTGCATTTGACTGTGCATGGGTCCGTTTAGCTGTGTGTACCTTGCAGCTACTTAATGTACAGGTATGTCACATGCAGTTGGAGTTGTATGTGCTTTGTTGACTTGCACTTCCACATTGTGCAGATAGGCATGTCACTTGGGTCTAGTATTGTTTGTCCGCGAGATACATGTAGGGCCAGTTCCTGTCCAAATGTTGTTTGAGGGACATAGGCAAAGTGATATGTGTCCCAGTGCAGCCTCCTTCTCTGAGTGTTCCAGATTGGCCCATTCCTACTATGCAGGTATTGTTTGCATAGTGATCTTTGTATATTTGTCGCTCTGTCTTTTGTGCATCGCATTGACCTTCAATTGTGTTGCAGTGTGGGTGATGTGTGTGTCCATTGCAGGGCTGTTTAATGGGAGTGTGTTTGTGTTCCATGACACATCGATACATATGTGTCCATGGTATGTGAGGAATGTAAGTGTGTGAGTTTTATTTGTAGATGTGATGTTGGTGTTGTGAGACAATGTTGTGTACACTTCACTGTCCCTGTGCCTGAGATGAGCAGACATGTGTTTTTGTGTATTCTTGCAGTGCACTGTGAGTGACCTGCCCAAAGGGGACATTTTGTGACTGTGCATGTGTCCTTATTTGTGTGTGATTCCGACACGGGACACAATGACAAGAGTACTTGGTGCACATAGCGGACCCCCATAGAATGTGTCTGACGACATGACGATCTGTTGTTGAGTGTAATGCATTGTTGACCATCAGCAGCAGCAGGACGTGTGTGATGGGCTCCATGGTGGCAAAGGATGTGTGAGGCTGCCTGCAAGTGAGTGTTTCCCTTTATAGTCCCCATTTCTGCCTGCTGAGACTTTATGGTTGGACTGACATTGGCAGTGTGCAACCTCACAATGTGTCCGGCTGATTAGATTTAACTGTCTCACAACCTCTTTCGATGCTCATCATTTTCACCCACGTGGGACCCACAAGATTGTTTGGAGATCTTTTATTGAATTGAAAGAAAGGCATGATACCAGTTGAAGAGTTTGATGTCATTCTGTATACACACACTTTGAATTTGAGTTCATTCACCCAATTCAGCTTGTTGGCTAACAAATGTTGGCTGCTACCCTTAAGCACTTTGTTAAAGCGATCAATAATTCTGTTGTTTTTTTCGTGTTTTATGCCTCTCTACCACAAAAAGGTCTCCATAATTTTGGACATCAGTTGTACCCTATTGTCCGTTAAGAAAGACTGAGGAAAACTTTCCTTCTGAATAGATCCTCTCGAAAATCTAGGATCACCTTGGTCTCTACTGAGTTTACAATCTTTTCTTCAGGCCATCTGGAATGTCAAACAAACTTTCTGAGTTTTCTTGCTGTCCAATAGATCGCTAGTGCATTCTTTTCAATTATGGAGTAATTAATTTCAGCACCCTATAAACCCCTCGAGATAAACATTATGGTGTTAACTTTCCTATCAATTCCTTGTACTGAAACAGCTCCTAGGTGCATAGCACTAGAATCTGTCCTTAAGGTGGTTTTTTACCTAGGTTCAAAACTGCGTAAGTTAGAAGCCTCTTTCAAATTGTCCTTTACACCCTGGAATTCTTCTTGACATACATCTGACCAGTCAAATTGTATTCCTTTCTTTAAAGGCTTCCTCATATTCTCAGACCTTTCTGAAAAATTAGGGAAAAACTCCTTATGGCATTCAGCTGTCCCTAAGAACTTTACCAGTTATTCTTTATTAGATGTTTTAGGTATCTCTACAATAGCTTGCAAAAGATCTTCTTTGAGTCTAATACCTTTTCTAGTAATTCTGTGTCCCAGATAATCAATTTATGTCACCACAAACTTGCATTTCTCCAGCTTCAACTTTAAACCACTCGAGTTGAGCTTATTCAGAACATCCTGCAGTCTTTTGCCATGCTCACCTTGAGTCTTGCCATACACCAGAACATCGTATTGACATATTTTTACACCACTCACATCTTTCAAATCATGCTTCATGGCTTTCTAAAACACCACTGCACTTAAATTAAGGCAAACGGCATGCAAATATATTTAAAGGTTCCAAATGCGGTTATAAACACAGTTTCTGAATGTAGGGCAATCTGATGGTAAGCAGATGTTAAGTCTAGCGAAAATAAACATTTCCCACCATCAAAACTGCACAACATTTCTGTTATATTTGGTAATAAATAATGCTCTACCACAGCAGCTGTATTAAGCTCCCTCAGGTGCCCACACAACTTTGTTGCCATTTATTTTTCTTGTCCTCACAATCGGAGATAACCACTCTGTCTTCTACTTCTTGTATAATCTCCTCTCTCTGCCATCTCACCAACTCCTTTCTCACTGCCTCTTTTACCATGATGGGTGCCCATCTCACTTTGAAAACCTTGGGTACTGATCCTGGTCTCAATTTTATACACTGAACATAATGTTTCAAACAGCCTAAATCACGCTAAAAAATCTCTGGAATCTGTTGTACAATACTTTATCTCCTACCTGAATCTTTGCTCACACTGGCAACTACAGCTTCCCTATCTTTAAATCTTACTGATGGAGTGTCATTTGGGTCTAGATACACTACCAAGACTCTCTGGTGAAGCCACCTGACTAGCAAGCCTCATATTGTCTAGACAAGGGGAAGCAAGCACCTAACCCCTATCCCCTAAGATATACTTGAAATTAAATAGAAATTGACAATTTGCTAACATGTGCACTCATTCCAACACCTGCTGCCAAGGTGAAATCCTGAGAAGGAACTATAAACAAATCAATTGCTAAAGGTGCACCATCCTAGACAATTTTAAAAATTCCAATTCATTAACATCAGTCCATTTTAAATCTTCTCTTTCTTTTTTTCTTTTTAAAATAAGCAAACATTCATAGCAGAAACAGCCAACGCGTTTCGTCCATACAACAGGACCGAATAACGGGATATAACGAATCAAATCAAATTGTATGGTTTGATTCATTATATCCTGTTATTCCGTTGGGGATATTTAAAATAATTTTTGTAGATGCATTTAGTATTAACACCTTCACTCATGCTGAAGATTGTCCCTGTGTATAAAAATGTCTATGTATATTTCTTAGACGTGTTATTCATATTGTTTGTATTTCTTTTATGTTTGTATTTATGTCTGTTTTTCTTTTTTCTCTTGCCCTCATTGAATTTCAAATAGGCATTGTGTAAATCATGTATGTGGTTTTTTAAAGTGTGTATGTATATATATTTACGTTGTTGTAAATATATTTATATTTGTACTATAAGAAATTTGTATCTATTGTATTACAGCCCTCAAGAAGTCCTGTTGTATGGGCGAAACGCGTTTGAGTTTCTGCTATGAATGTTTGCCTATTTTAAAAAGAAAAGAAGAATAAAGAGAAGATTTCAAATGGACTGATATTAATTAATTGGACTTTTTAATATTGTCTAGGGTGGTGCACCTTCAGCAATTGATTTGATTAACAAGCCTCCCCTACATGATACATAGATTTTACCTGGGATCATTCTATTTTTTATTTAAAAGTGCCCACAAAGCAGCCTAGGAATTTTATTTGCCTTCCTCCATACCCTTCTGGTTTGATGTCTGATTTTTTCAAAGTCAATGTAGTCTTTCCATTTTCTTCAAAAATGTTTTAGGTACCAATGTTATTTTTGCACCAGAGTCAAATAACATGTTAAGCGAACATCCATTTATTTCTACTGTCTCATAGGGACCATCGTGAGAGCCCTCATTTACCTGGAAAACAAACTCATAATTTTCTTGGTTAGAGTCAAAAGCGACTTCTCTCACTTTCTTTATGCCTTTTGTTGTTAAGATTTGTCACAGCACTAGACTTGCTCTTAAAATTAAAAAAAGTCTCCTCAGGTGAAGCTCTGTTTCATCATGCACTCCGAAGTATCTGATTTATATATACATTTGTCTCACTGTCTCCAATGTTCCTGTGTTTCTTGAGTATAAAAAGAAAGTATCTCACCTGCCTCTTCTTAAAGATAATTGTAATCAATTATTGGTCTCGGACCGAAACGATCAGATTAGAAGGCAACAGCGACTTAAATCAAGAGAAAACAATTAAAACAAAATGGCTGCTACATCGGGTCACGCAGTGTAACCTGATGCTCTGTTGTTGGTTAAAGGTGAACGTCAGTGTCAACAAGGACTGTCTGATTGGACTCGGGCCAGAAATTCCTTGTGCAGCCGTTTGCATGCGTCTGACTACAGGTAAGCAGCTGCATGGGGGGCGGAGTCAAGCACTGCAGAAGATGGCAGCTTCTCCTTAAAGCCGGACAGAACGAGGACGGGGAAGGGGACCAAACATGCTTTTTCTTCCGTCAACCACCTCAGAAAGCTGAAAATATCTTATCAGAATCCCACCGGATGCTACTGGTTTTGGAAACTCCGTGCAAGACTCGCTCTACCGCCTATTTTACGAACGACGTCAGGGTGAACAGCTTCCACCGCCGCAGAGTTTGTCGACACTCCCTTGAAGCAAAATGCAACGGAGTTGGGACATCAAGACAAAACGATATTTCTATCTTTGAATTCTTCATCAACAAATATCGTTTCCCTTTCATCCCCATAGCGGATATCATCGGCCTCATACTCCACGTCTTCCTCATAATGCACATCATCTTAAATATACTGTGCACAATCTGCAGAGTAGGGAAATGTGGACTTGGACGACACTCCCTTAGAATCGAAAGTTACGGAAAGGAGACTTGGATATGCAATGTAACTTCCTGATTCATGGCTCTTGGATAATGCGGTCACGATGCACCAGAAATCTCTTGCCAATTAAGAAGCACACATTCTGGGCCATGTTTGTTTGGCAACCTTGCTCTTTCTTACAGGGGGTAAAACCAAGAAAAGAAGACATAATTCAAAGCCCATAAAAACGAAGTGAATAGCTTGGACTTCCAAGGTTAAAATAGTGCTGCAGACTTTCTCTTTCATCCTGGAAGGTTGCTAAAATATTCGGACATTGAACATAAGCGCTCTCCTTAATACTACCATCTGCAGATGACATTTATATTGTTGCTCGCGTAAAAACTTCTTTTTTGATCGGTTTCTTCTTCTGAGGTAAAGCCCATTGAGATTCCACACACAACTAACAGTGCGGCACGTTCCGTTTCTACAACTTATATCATACTACCGTAATGTAGTACCCAATCAGCCTACATGACGATTAGACTTTGCTTAATATACTCTTCTCCAGACCCGCTTTCAACTGCCGATGTGTCTGATCTTTATTTTCTATTGTATCGGAAACACTAACTATTCAAACGTGACATAAGACGTTGGCCAAGCAACTTTGTATTTCTCTCTGCGGCAGTAATACTCTACCAAGAGCTTGTGTTTACACACCTAAAGTATAGCTTATATAGACTCTACGAACTAGATCTTGAAATATTTTGCTCTCTTTTCACATTGTAGACATTGTACAGTGGGCTCCATCTCATCAAGGCAACTTTGATACCTATCATAAATAAGTTCCTTGACCGTAATAGTTATCTTACATGTCAGATCCAAAAGTTGTACGTCAATTATCATATAGCGCAGCCTTGCAATCTGTACCAGATAACGCTAGCTCCCAGCACACAATGGCTGAATCTATTGCATCATCTCCAACGACTATGGATACTATCTTGAAAGAACCTTTAGCCATAAAATCGTCCATTTCCTCTTTGGAACACACAGTGTCCACTAATACCACGGAAGTCCAAGGACTGAGGAATGAAGTTGCCAAATTTCAGATTAGTATGCAATCAATGGATGCCCGTCTCTCGGCCGTTGAAACCCTCATCGACAACATACCTGATAATAGTCAAGATATTGGGTATCTGCAACAAAAAATGGTCGATTTAGAGGATCGAAGTAGAAGGAATAATCTTTGAATTATAGGCCTCCCAGAACAAATAGAGAAGGACAATATTCTGGACTTTTTGACCACTTTTCTTCCAACCTTAATGAATATTACTTTCACACAGCCACTGGAACTTCAAAGAGCTCATCGTGTACGTTCGCGTGGAATCACTCCATCAGTGAGACCTAGACATGTCTTGGCGTGCTGTTTACGTCATCAACAGGCCCGTCAAATCACTATGGCTGCCAAAAAACATGGGCCATATGACTATGACTCCTCCCAGATAATAATTACAGCAGATTTCTCTGCATCTACAAATTTCAAAAGGAAACAATTTTTAAACCTACGCACCAGATTAAAGAAAAGAGAGATCAGATATGGCCTTTTGGAACCTGCCACCATGCTTGTGACTTTCCAAGGGAAAACCAATGAATATTTTGATCCTCACGATTTAGAATCCTTTTTGAACGACTTGGATGACAATGACACTGAGATGGAACATAAATCTACCTCACACCCAGCTACAGTAGAATCCTCATCCTCTATCCCTCCAGAGGACGCAGACCAAGGTGAACGTGTGCCTGTGCATCGACAATGGACACATGGTGGTAAATTTAAGGCATGGAAAAAAAATCACCCAAGAGATAAATCTAGATCTCCCATCAAACCATGAGTAAGATCGATATATTAATCCTGTAGGGGTTGTTTGCTTTATTTATGATGTAGGAAACTTCACACTATGTCCTTGCAATGGCTTCCCTTTCTTTTCCTATTCTCTATCTTCCTTCCATAGCTTTTCGGCTTCTATCCCCGGATTAAAGTTTCATTGCTCAGTGTACACACTGTCTTATCTATCGAGTTAGACAGCTCAGTAATATTCGGTCCCTCTGATAAGTAATACTTTCCTGTTACTATACTTCTAACAAGTTTATACTGATTTAAATATTCAAATTTCATATAATTACAAAGTTACAACCTTGATACTCTAATTTATTCTTTCTTCTTTCTCTATATATTTTTTTTATTCTTCTACCTCTTTTATTCATTTTCTTGGATTGGTATTATCTATCCTTTTTTCTCTCTCAATATTGTTTTAATATGTCTTTTAACAAGTTAAAACCTTTGAATGTTGTATCTCTAAATGTTAATGGTTTGACACGTCTTATCAAGAGAAAGAAGATAATTAGTTATCTTGGTCAACAAAAACCATATAATGCTTTATTACAAGAAACGCATCTTACTGAATCAGAAAGTGACTGGATAGGTGAAGTAATATACGCTGGTATAATTCATAAAAATTCTACTGATGTTGTCACACCCATCAGGAAATGTGGAGTGGCTATCCTTCTTCATAAAAACTTACCATATAAAATTATACAAACTTGGACAGATGATGAAGGCAGATATGCATTTGTTAAAATCCGTGTCAGAAATTTTCATATGATCATAGGGTCGATATATGCACCTACTGATTCCAAAACGATATTCGTTTCAAAGATTAATAGGCTACTTTCATCTTTTGGACCGACCAAAGTATTGATTGGGGGAGATTGGAATGTCACTATGGATCCATTTATTGATAGGTCTGGTAAACCAGATACTCATCATTCCACCGATAGATATATTTTGAAAGATTTTATAGATGACTTTGCTTTACAAGAACCTTGGCGTTTACTACATCCACATGACAGGGACTATACTTTTACATCTTGTGCACACTCCATTAGTTCTAGAATAGATTATTTTTTAACCTCACCAACAATGATACAGTCAATATCACATGCCGGAATCATTCCTTGTAGTCTATCCGATCATGATTTAATAAATTTGCATATTAATATCGGACTTACTCAACCCCCTAGAACTCATTGGAGACTCAATACTTCGATGTATAAAACACCACAAGCTAAATTAAATCTATGTCAACATGTTGATCAGTTTTTAGCTGAGAACAAAGACTCCGTTACAGATGCTAGTGTATTATGGGGGTCAGGTAACGCTGTCATTAGAGGACTGATTATGAGGGATTCTTATCTCCTTAAAAAAATAATTGACTGCAGAGAGGAATTCATTGGAACAAGAAGTTCTCTCCCTTAGGAAAGACTATAATAAATCTGAATCACCTATCCATCTAAAAAAACTACTGTCAGTTAAGTTTATACTTAATAATCTATATACTTCTCAAGCTGAAAAATGTTTATTTCTAATACGACAACGTCATTATGAAAGGGGGGAGAAAACAGGACGTCTTTTAGCTTATCAACTGCGTCAACAAGAATCGTCTAGAACGATTTCTGCTATTAGGAATTCTTCAAATGACTTATTTACTCTACCTACGGATATCATTACCCACTTTCAACAATATTATGAAACACTTTATACTTCCTTGAACTGTGAGGATACGCTATTGGAAGATGAATTTTTAAAAAATTTAAAGATCCCAAGATTGACTCATGAACAGAAACAACAATTAGAAGGGCATATATCAACAGAAGAGATTGCTAAGGCCATTGATTGTCTAGCTACAAACAAAGCCCCTAGAGAAGATGGTTTCCCCATTGAATTCTATAAAATCACGAAAGTTCAAATTATTCCAATCTTACATTCTTTCTATAATGAATATCTAATCAAAGGTCACTTCCCACCTGAATTTTTAAGAGCGTGCATTACTGTGCTTCTTAAACCTGATAAAGATCCTTTAGAATGCTCCAGCTATAGACCCATATCTTTGATAAACTCCGATATTAAAATTTTAGCCAAAATACTTGCGATGAGGGATTTGTTCCATCTCGCTCCTCCTCTAACCACCTCCGAACTATTCTACATTTGTTATGGCAACAACTGGATAAAAATATCCTTTTATCCCTAGACGCTGAAAAGGCATTTGATAGAGTAGAATGGGGATATTTATTCCGCACTGTGGATAGAATGGGTATCGGTCCAGACTTTATTGCTCTTGCTAAAGGAATGTATAATTCCCCTACAGCTGCGATTACTTGCAATGGTTTCACTTCTCCATATTTTAAAATCTTACGTGGAACTCGTCAAGGATGCCCTCTTTCTCCTTTGTTATTCCTTATAGCACTAGAACCCTTGGCTATTGCAATCCGGCAAAATATTGATATACAGGGTATTGCTACCTCATCCGATGAGATTAAAGCTTTTTATTACGCTGACGATATTCTACTCACATTATCTAATCCAAATTCCTCAGTTAATACTCTGATTAATCTGTTAACCCGCTTCTCAGCATTTTCTGGTTATAAGATTAATTGGTCTGAATGTGAAGCCTTGCCAATGAATACCAGTACCACTTCAATAATTTTAGAGGATTTCCCTTTCAATTAGAAAACATCTCATTTGAAATATCTTGGGATTTTAATTAATACGGGGCTGAAGAACATTGCGATGGATAATTTAAATCCCATTATAGACAAATTTAAAAGAGATTTTGTTAGATGGTCTCAACTGAATCTTTCATTATGGGGAAGAGTGCAGATTATTAAAATGAATACAATTCCGAAATGTAACTATGTTTTTAACATGCTATCACTCCCCCTTACTTCAACTTTTTTTAGGAATACGACGTCTTTAATAAATCGCTTTATTTGGGGAGGAAAAACCCCCCGTATAAGTGGTTCGAAACTACATTCATCTTCCTTAAAAGGTGGTTTCAGACTTCCACATCTGGAAACCTATTGGATAGCACAGCAAATATCCCATTCGATCTCTATGATATCCGTGAAGGATAAGGCTCCTATATGGGTCACATTGGAACAATCTCTTCTGAAAACTACCACCCCCATGGCGATTTATTACACAAAATGTTCTAAATTCTCCCCATCCTCCAATCCAATCCTTTATTCATCCCAATTAGCGTGGCAAAAAGCACATAAAATTATAAACTGTAACCTCCATATACATTTAAATGCTCCGCTATGGAATAATTCAGCGATTATACATAGAGTCAAAGAACTAAATTGGTTTGTTTGGAAATATTGTAAAATCAATAATATATCAGACTTATATAACCGAGACAGCTCTTTGAAATCATTTTCACAACTACAAGAAACATATTGACTCCCGACCTCACAATTTCATAATTATATATTATTGACATCAATTTTGAACCTTATAACGTCCCTGAATTCGGATTCTTTGATACATTCATCCATTGCACGCCATATCTATATATGGAGAAATTTCAAAGGCATGGTATCTGGCCTTTATTCTTTATTGATTGACAAATCTTTCTCCGATAATACATCCAGAGTTCTACAATCCTGGTGGTCTACATGACTTAATATTACCTATGCAGATTAAGCCTGGGCTAAACTTTTAGAGAATTATAAACAAGGACTTCGAGATGTACGGTTGAAACTTAACTATTTCAAAATTCTGCATCGATGGCATTGGTCACCTTCGAAGCTTTATTCTGCCAAACTTAGTAATGACTCCAACTGCTGGAGGTGTGGCCAGACCGATTGTGATATTATTCATATTCTATGGGATTGTACTACACTCCAACCATTTTGGATACAAATATCACATTATTTAAGGAAAGTGATTCCCAACATCTCCTCTCACTCACCTTGCTTGTTTCTATTACATGATACCCATGGTCTAGGCACGATTTCTTCACACTTATTTAGATGGCTCTCTACTGCGATTAGTGTAGCTAAAGTTAATATATTGCGTTTTTGGAAATCTAATGTTTTACCATCTGTCCAAACTTGGTTAAAGGATATGTTTGATATTGCTCAGTTTGAAAGAATGCTATATAAACTGAAGGATAATTCACAACAGTTTGATCAAATATGGAATGTATTCCTGGCTAACTGACAGCTTCTTGTTTTTTTCTGTTCCTTTCTTCATATTTCCACTGATTCATACGTAAGATTTCATGGCCTCATTATATTTTCTACACCATTGATAATTATTTTTTACTGTCTTAATTCACTGCTATTTTTATAGTGGGTTTTTTTCTTTTTTTTTCTCTTTTTAAGATATGTTTTAGATTGGTATACCTGTGTAGTGAATTGCTTTATCATTTTGACTCAATATATTTATGTTTATTGCTTCTTTGTCATTAGTTTCAGATATAATATAATTAACAATGTCTACTTATGGAAAGTATTTAACTGTTTTATTGTACACTGGAATTTCTTTATTGTGAATTTATGCTTTTAATGGGCAATTTGTAATTATTTTGTTTTCTTCTAAAAGTTTAATAAAGAATTGAAATCCAAAAAAAAAAGAAAAAAAAAAAGCAGCTGCATGCACGCTCTGCATGACTCCCTCCTGAGATTCCTCTGAAGCATTCTGAGAACTGTTGAAATTCATGCCAGTCATTGTTGGCATGAGGGCAAGCACATTTTTTTTAATGATGTAGACTGCGTTTGAGACTAATGGGTCGCAAGAGAAAATTTAAAAATGTCAAAAATGTCAAAAATGTAACATACGCATGCAGGTCTTCTGTACTGGTGAGACCATGGTTTTTCTATCGATATTTAAAAATGCAAAGTTTAAAAATGCTGCTAACTCTATTACTATCTATATTATCGCATGAAGCACTTGGAAGCACAGGCAGAGAATATACCCCTTTATATTGGCTCCACTGCTACTTGTCAGTTTCCACTGATTCTGCTGAACACAGTCCAAAGAGCTTGCAGCGAGGTCAAAACACAAAACACAGGTGCAGCACATAGTCCTTTGCATTGGCTCCAGTGTTACTTGCGAGTTTCCACTGAATCTGCTCAAAATGGGAATGTATGTTCTGTGTTACAAAGTCCAAAGTGCTCGGTGCTTCATGACTCCAAAGGCACCACTCCCTATTTCTGTTGGAAATCATTCCATCAGATGCTGATGTTGAGGCTTGAAGGTATTCCAGTTCCCGCTTGTAGGAGGCTGGCCTGGCTTATAGTGGGTACCTTGTGGTACTTACACCCTGTGCCAAGTCCAGTTATCCCTTATTAGTAGAATATAGGTGTTTCTAGCAGCTTAGGCTGATAGAAGGTAGCTATGGCAAAGCAGCTTAGGCTGAACTAGGAGACATGCAAAGCTCCTACTATACCACTTATATCATATAGCACAATATCATAAGAAACACAATACTCAGAGTTACTAAACATAAAGGTACTTTATTTTAGTGACAATATGCCAAAAGTATCTCAGAGGATACCCTCACTTAGGAGGTAAGTAATATACACAAATTATGTGTACACAAACCCAAAACAGATAAGTAACAGTAAGAAAAGTAGTGCAAACAATGTAGAATCACAATAGGATGTAATAGGTAGACATGGGTCTAGGGGCAACACAAACCATATACTCCAAAAGTGGAATGCGAATCACGAATGGACCCCAGACCTATGGGAGGTTGTAGAGGGTCACTGGGACTGTAAGAAAACAGTAAGGGTGTCCAAGATACCCCACCCCAAGACCCTGAAAAATAGGAGTAAAGTTACCCTACTACCCCAGACGGACAGAATAGTCGTGATAGGGGATTCTGCAAGAACCACAAGCACCAGCAAAATACTTAAGACGGATTCCTGGACCTGAGGACCTGTAAAGGAAGGGGACAAAGTCCAAGAGTCACTAAAGAGTCCAGGGGGGGGCAGGAGCCCACTAAACCCCAGGTGAAGGTGCAAAAGGGCTGCCTCCGGGTGGAAGAAGCCAAAGATTCTGCAACAACGAAAAGCTAGGAACTGTTCCTTTAGATGGAAGATGTCCCACGGCGTGCTGGAGGTTGCAGAAGTGTTTCCAGGCAGAAATACCACAAACAAGCCTTGCTAGCTGCAAGAGTTGCAGTTGAGGATTTTGGGTGCTGCTGGGGACCCGGAAGGACCAGGATGTCGCCCCTTGGAGGAGGAGACAGAGGGGGTGCTCAGCAACTCAGAGAGCCCCCGCAGAAGCAGGTAGCACCTGCAGAAGTACCAAAACAGGCACTTAGAAGATCTGAGGACAGCGGTCGCCTCAGAGTCACAAAGGAGGGTCCCACGACGTCGGAGTCCAATTCAGCGAGTTGGGCAATGCAGAACGGAGTGCTGGGGACCCAGGCTAGGCTGTGCACAAAGGAAGTCCTGGAAAAGTGCACAGAAGCCAGAGCAGCTGCAAATCACGCAGTACACAGGTTTGCTGTCTGGCGTGGGGAGGCAAGGACTTACCTCCACCAAATTTGGACAGAAGGACCACTGGACTGTGTAAGACACTTGGACCCAGCTCCTGTGTTCCAGGGACCACGCTTGTCAGGATGAGAGGGGACCCAGAGGACCAGTGATGCATAAGTTTGATGCCTGCATTAGCAGGGGGAAGATTCCGTCAACCAACTGGAGATTTCTTCTTGGCTTCCAGTGCAGGGTAAAGGCAGACAGCCCTCGGAGCATGCACCACCAGGAAACAGTTGAGAAAGCCGGCAGGATGAGGCGCTACAATGTTGCTGGTAGTCTTCTTGCTACTTTGTTGCGGTTTTGCAGGCGTCCTGGAGCAGTCAGCGGTCGATCCTTGGCAGAAGTCGAAGAGGGAAGTGCAGAGGAACTCTGGTGAGCTCTTGCATTCGTTATCTGAGGAATAGCCCAGAGGAGAGACCCTAAATAGCCAGAAAAGGAGGTTTGGCTACTAAGAAGGGAGGCTTGGCTACTGAAAGAGGTAAGCACCTATCAGGAGGGGTCTATGACGTCACCTGCTGGCACTGGCCACTCAGAGCAGTCCATTGTGCCCCAACACCTCTGAATCCAAGATGGCAGAGGTCTGGGACACACTGGAGGAGCTCTGGGTACTTCCCCTGGGAGGTACTGGTCAGGGGAGTGGTCACTCCCCTTTCCTTTGTCCAGTTTTGCGCAAGAGCAGGGCTGGGGGAATCCCTGAACCGGGGTAGACTGGCTTATGCAGAGTGCCCATCAAAGCATTTCCAAAGGCTGCGGAGGCTACTCATCCCCAACCCTTCACACCTATTTCCAAAGGGAGAGGGTGTAACACCCTCTCTCAGAGGAAATCCTTTGTTCTGCCTTCCTGGGACTGGGCTGCCCAGACCCCAGGGGGGCAGAAACCTGTCTGAGTGGTTGGCAGCAGCAGCAGCTGCAGTGGAAACCCCGGAAAGGCAGTTTGGCAGTACCCGGGTTCTGTGCTAGAGATCCGGGGATGCATGGAATTGTCCCCCTAATACCAGAATGGTATTGGGGGGACAATTCCATGATCCTAGACATGTTACATGGCCATTTTCGAAGTTACCATTGTGACGCTACATATAGGTAGTGACCTATATGTAGTGCAGATATGTAATGGTGAATTTGCCCTGAACAATGTGGGGGCACCTTGGCTAGTGCCAGGGTGCCCACACACTAAGTAACTTGGCACCTAACCTTCACCAAGTGTTAGACATACAGGTGACTTCTAAGTTACTTATGTGCAGTGGAAATGGCTGTGAAATAACGTGGACGTTATTTCACTCAGGCTGCAGTGGCAGTCCTGTGTAAGAATTGTTTGAGCTCCCTATGGGTGGTAAAAGAAATGCTGCAGCCCATAGGGATCTCCTGGAACTCCAATACCCTGGGTACCTAGGTACAATATATTCGGGAATTATAAGGGCGTTCCAGTGTGCCAATCAGAATTGGTAAAATTAGTCACTAGCCTGCAGTGATAATTTTAAAAGTAGAGAGAGCATAAACACTGAGGTTCTGGTTAGCAGAGCCTCAGTGATACAGTTAGGCACCACACAGGGAAAACATATAGGCCACAAACCTAAGAGCACTGGGGTCCTGGCTAGCAGGATCCCAGTGACACATATCAAACATACTGACAATATAGGGTTTTCACTATGAGCACTGGGCCCTGACTAGAAGGATCCCAGTGAGACAGTAAAAACACCCTGACATATACTCACAAACAGGCCAAATGTGGGGGTAACAAGGCTAGAAAGAGGCTACCTTCCTACACCGCTTGTTGCCAATGTAAAAGCTAATCCTTCACTCAAATTTCAGTTAAGAAGACATTTATTAAGTGCAGCCTCACCCATCAACAGGATTGGCTGCTTCACTCAGATAAACAACCAACAGAATTCAAATACATACATTCTAGTGTCTATGGCAACCTCACGGTGTTCCAGAACAGGTGATAATGCTTTACCTATTCTGGCAGGATACCACAACCTACAATTGATATCAGAAGCATCTGAACTCTCTTTGCCATAATTTGTGTGCTCTCTTCAATTTAATTCACAGTATGTGAAAATAGAGGGATACCTTTCTTCCCCACTAAATGTTAAGTACTGTGCTCCTTAGAAATCATCACTTTCTTCTCTATTTTTAATGGTTACATAAAACCTTCACTCCACTTAATTCTTTCAGAAAGTGTCATATTCCATTCTCACGAGGGCAACACGTAGATCTCTGCACAGGTGGCAGACTGTTGTGACTCAGACAGAGGGGAACCTTCTGCTATGCCTGACACATTCCTTCTGGCGTCTCATAAGACACCATTGACAAGCTGGCCCTTCTTTCCAATTCCTGCTCCATCTGTATGGCTCCTTATATGCCCTATAGCCCTCTCCACATCTTCCACTCAAAAATGTACCAATTAACCCCTGCCCTTCCATCCACTTCTGGTCCTTCTGCAAGGGACTTGTGCACTAGTTAATTAATTCCCTTTCAGTTGAAAGGGCGTGAAACAGTGAGAAAAATAGCTTGACTCAAAATCGGACTAGATTTTGAGTTCTTGCAAGTGTTAGGAACCATGTTGGGTCCGGCAACCTTTGCTTGACTTCTAGCCTGCTTGGTAGGAAGATCTTCAGCTCCAGTTCCTGGAACAATGTACCTATCTTGGCTCAAACAACAACACCATCCTAGCCGATCCAGCCTTCTTGCACACTTCTCCAATGTTGCCCACCTCTGTTGACTTCAAGGATTCCTGCACCCTGCCAAAATAAAGAAAATAAATGATTTAGTAGACACTTCAGGGGTCATTACGAGTTTTGCAGGTGGAAAAGGCCGCCCGCCAATCTCCTGCGGTCAGGTTGCCACCAGCGCAGCCACCTTCCCGTGGGCCTCATTACAAGTTCCCTGCTAGGTCAGCAGGTGGAAACTGTGGCTCAACAGGTAAGAACTAATTCAAGGTAATGACAATATATTCCTTCTGTGATTCAATAGAGAGAGCCTGATTCAACCTTACTTTTGTATTT
Source organism: Pleurodeles waltl (assembly GCF_031143425.1). Lineage (NCBI taxonomy): Eukaryota > Metazoa > Chordata > Amphibia > Caudata > Salamandridae > Pleurodeles > Pleurodeles waltl. The sequence goes on from NC_090438.1 coordinate 70,249,707, forward strand.
CTCATTGGTAAGATATTTAGTGACCAGAGACAGAGTTGGTGTAGGGGGTTTAATGATGATATGCATAAGTAACTGTTGTTTGATGTTTGCACCCACACAATAATTTGTGTGTAAAAGTCTAGCAGAAGAGAGGTCAGATTCCCCAAGGCTAAGTTTACTCAGTCTATGGAGTCTCCAGTGAAGCCAGGGGGCTTTGCAAATTCTACCCTTCTCTCCTGTTTCCTCCAGCTCTATCCGGACCACCCCTAGCTCCCCCCTCCCCTGGAAGTTAGTCACAAGTACTCACAAACAACAATGTGTTTAGGGTAAACGTCAGGTGGACTGGTGGACCCTCTTTCCTCCTGACAAGGCCCTGGTTTTCAGTGGAGTAGAACCTTGACACAGACCCTTCTGAATTATGCAGAACTCTGACCTCCAGTCTGATTAAGACAGCTCATTGGTTGAGAGTTAATGGTCAAAAATGAAATGGAGAAAAGACTAAGGTGTGGCTGCTAGGTTCTCATCAGGTTTTTTGACTATTTATATTAGCCCCCACACCACACTGTTATATATTCCTTTTAAATTTTGTGACTTGGACGCAAATCTTGCTTTTTAGGGCATGCTAATATGAGCCATAGCTTGACTATTGTCTAAATGGTCAAGGATTCTTCTTTCACAATTTGCCAACTTAGGTAGATCAGGTGCTGGAAGGTACCTTAATTAAGGGAATTACTTATTTGGTTTGCTTAGCAATCCTCCATCGCGTCCAAATGTCAATGAGTCATCTCATCTTTGGTCTGTGCAAAAGGTCTCACAATTGAGAAAGGCCACACATGCTTAACTTGGTGGGGCAGTAGTGAAATTTACCCCCCACTTCCCAAGACGAACAAAGATTCTCAAACTTTAGGTTTGAGTTTTGAAATCATCTCCTGCTTCATTTCCAGTAAAAGCTCTCTTGTATCTTCCTTAAAAAGCTCAGATCTGGCTATTTAAATGACTCTGTTTCCCCAGTTGGTATTTTTGATTTGGTCTCTGAGGTGCTCTGTTTCAATGAATTACATGTACAAATAAGTAATAAACTGCATGGGTTGGTGAGGTGTTCAGAAAAATCAAAAGTGAATGTCAAAAAGTTGTAACAAATTTCTACCATACTTGAACTTTTTCAGAGGCAGGGGAACAGTCAGCATAGATTGCTGAAACTACAGAATGATTGGATTGGTGCTTGCAGAGTTCCTTGTCACACTTGAAAAGGCAGACAATAAATAATGAATCACATTCACTTTCAGTTCACAGCCAATAAATCTGTGGAGATGTGCTCATGGTAATGTGTTCAAATCTTTACATTCATTTCCGAGTTGATTTTAAAATGGCAACTCAGGCACTTGTCTGACCACAGTGATGGAGCAATGAGTTTGAGGTAGCTATCCACAACCTGTACTTCTGTTATACTGTCATTTAAATTCAGCCGTTTGCAACACTTCCAATCTCAGGCATCCTTCATACAACGTATGACTTTGTAAATCACAGCCCTAAAATCCCCACTCGAAGTGAAAATTTCCTCTTGAACTTGTGTGCTTTAATCTTTGTTTTTACTCAGTTAGGGTGACCTGAATTTTAAAGCCAGAAACCGGGACATTTCACAAAAAATAGAAGAAGGACTATAATTTAATTCAACCTAGCGCACAGAATGACACGGCTCATTAGCAGAGAATTACAGAAGAGACACTAAGAATATAAATAAAATGCAATTTTTCAAGCCAGTAGAATGCCTCTTAATGACTTTGCTTTCTGATAGCACCTCCTTACTATCTCTTAATTAAAAAATAAAAATAAAACACTTCCGAATGTTTTCAGGCGACCCTCTCTAACAACCAGGACATTAGATAAATTTCCCGAAATCTGCCTGGACGACTATTGAAAAACCGGGACTGTCCCTGTAGATCCAGGACCCTTGGTCACCCTAACCTCAGTACATGACAGAGGAGGGATACAAGGGCTTTTCTAACACAGAGAGACCCGGACAGCAGTTATATGAAGGTAATCAGGCCAACACGGGTTTCTTTAACACTTGATCAGCAGGTGTTCACATTGCACTGGCATACAGGAAAGTTACAAACTGCTCTTTGCTTTCCTCTGGCAAATGAGCACAAGAAACAAAATGTGCCTTTCTACCACAATGCTCACTTTTTCCCAACATTTTCTTCCAAAGCCCTCATAGCATCTATATATTCATCATCAGGCCCTTCATCAGTATCAGAAGCATTATCATTTACACCTTGATTGACCAGATTAGGCAAAGTTTTCAACAGCTTCCTTCCTTCAACCCCTAAATTATGCTTCAATATGGCCAACTTAGGTTTGGCCACAAACCCATGTCCTCCCACTACCTCCAAATATGTTTCAAACGACTCTCTTCAATCTCACCATGGCATAATAGGAAGACCAGGACTCTGTAAACACTTATAAGGAGTTGAAAGAAACAAACTAATAGAAAATTAAGTAGTCACCCTTGCACAAATAAGCCTTCAAACTGGTAAACCAATGCACACTGCCAAACAGATTTGTACAGAAAGCTGCTGCCGCAGTCTTCTTTCTGTTCCTGTGCAAGTTCCCTGCACACACCTCTAGGAGGCAGCCACCAGTCCACTTTCCATTTCAATGAGCTCTTGGCCCATCAACGTCTTTAGATCCAGACAGCCCCCCAGATAACTGTCACCAGTCTCCTTTCTATGTTCATTTTTTCAGCCTCCCACCCATACAATAGGAGACATCCTCAAACTCAGGACTGGCACAGACTATACACTCCCAATGCCTTGCTTCCTCCGATTGTGGCAAATTGCTTGCAGCTCAGACAGAGACAAAGTGAGGCTTGAGTCGTGTACAACCAGCACATGAGGTTTGAGCTGCACTTTCTCTGCATGACTCATAGTAGGCTCGAACCAGCTCAGACCATGACACTTTTCTCTCATGTGCAGCACAATACTGATGGACAGTGCTTACCAGACCCATAACAAATTGATCAAGATGCAATATTTTCGCACAAGGACCACAGGCTCTTCCTCTTGATGCGAGACACATGCACAACTCCTCACCATCTGCTCAGATTGCCTTTTCACCTGCCCCTCACTGTTACCAACACACAACTGTTGCCTGAATGTGTACACTGAAGCAGCTCTCAGAGGTTGGAAACACAGTCTTACCAACAAATCCGTATCCCATCTACATTGCCAATTTTGAAGACAACATAAAGGAATAGTTAAACAAGGATCTTGCTAACGTGTGAACTCATTCCAACACCTGCTGCCAAGGTGCAATCCTGAGAAGGAACTATAAACAAGTCATTTGCTAAAGGTGCACCATCCTAGACAATATTAAAAAGTCCAATTCATTAAAATCAATCCATTTTAAATCTTCTCTTTATTTTTTTATTTTTAAACTAAGCAAACATTCATAGCAGAAACAGCCAACGCGTTTCGTCCATACAACAGCACCGAATAACGGGATATAACGAATCAAATCAAATTATATGGTTTGATTCATTATATCCTGTTATTCAGTTGGGGATATTTAAAATAATTTTTGTAGATGCATTTAATATTAAAACCTTCACTCATGCTGAAGATTGGCCCTGTGTATAATAATTTCTATGTATATTTCTTAGATGTGTTATTCATATGGTTTGTATTTTGTTAATGTTTGTATTTATGTCTGTTTTTCTTTTTTCCCTTGCCCTCATTGAATTCCAAATAGGCATTGTGTAAATCATGTATGTGGTGTTTTAAAGTGTTTATGTATATATATTTAAGTTGTTGTAAATATATTTATATTTGTACTATAAGAAATTTTTATCTATTGTATTACAGCCCTCAAGAAGTCCTGTTGTATGGACGAAACACGTTTGAGTTTCTGCTATGAATGTTTGCCTATTTTAAAAAGAAAAGAAGAATGAAGAGAAGATTTAAAATGGACTGATATTAATTAATTGGACTTTTTAATATTGTCTAGGGTGGTGCACCTTCAGCAATTGATTTGATTAACAAGCCTCCCCTACATGATACATAGATTTTACCTCGGATCATTCTATTTTTTATTCAATAGTGCCCACAAAGCAGCCTAGGAATTTTATTTGCCTTCCTCCATACCCTTCTGGTTTGATGTCTGATTTTTTCAAAGTCAATGTAGTCTTTACATTTTCTTCAAAAATGTTTGAGGTACCAACGTTATTTTTGCACCAGAGTCAAATAACATGTTAACCGAACATCCATTTATTTTTACTGTCTCATAGGGACCATCGTGAGAGCCCTCATTTACCTGGAAAACAAACTCATAATTTTCGACTTCTCTCACTTTCTTCATGCCTTTTGTTGTTAAGATTTGTCACAGCACTAGACTTGCTCTAAAAAGTCTCCTCAGGCTGAATCTCTGTTTCATCATGCACTCCGAAGTATCTGATTTATATATTCATTTGTCTCACTGTCTCCAATGTTCCTGTGTTTCTTGAGTATAAAAAGAAAGTATCTCACCTGCCTCTTCTTAAAGATAATTGTAATCAATTATTGGTCTCGGACCGAAACGATCAGAGAAGAAGGCAACAGTGAATTAAATCGAGAGAAAACAAATAAAACAAAATGGCTGCTACATCGGATTATGCAGTGTAACCTGATGCTCTTTTGTAGGTTAAAGGTAAACGTCAGTGTCAACAAGGACTCTCTGATTGCACTCGGGCTGAGAAATTTTGTGCAGCCGTTTGCATGCATCTGACTACAGGTAAGAAGCTGCATGCACGCTCTGCATGACTCCCTCCTGAGAGATTCCTCTGAAGCAATCTGAGAATTGTTGAACTTCATCTCAGTGATTGTTGGCATGAGGGCAAGCACATTTGTTTTAATGATGCAGACTTCGTTTGAGACTAATGGGATCGCAAGAGAAAATGTAAAAATTTCAAAAATGTAACATACGCATGCAGGTCTTCTGTACTGGTGAGACCATGGTTTTTCTATTTATATTTAAATAACGCAAGGTTTAAAAATGCTGCTACCTCTATTACTATCTATATTATCACATGAAGCACTTTGAAGCACAGGCAGAGTACATACCCCTTTATATTGGCTCCACTGCTACTTGTCAGTTTCGACTGATTCTGCTGAACACAGTCCAAAGAGCTTGTAGCGAGGTCAAAACACAAAACACAGGTGCAGCACATAGTCCGTTGCATTAGCTCCAGTGTTCCTTGCCAGTTTCCACTGAATCTGCTGAAAATGGGAATGTATGTTCTGTTTTACAAAGTCCAAAGTGCTCAGTGCTTCACGTCTCCAAAGGCACCACTCCCTAGGTCTGTTGGAAATCATTCCATCAGATGCTGATGTTGAGGCTTGAAGGTATTCTAGTTCCCGCTTGTTGCGAATGTAAAAGCTAATCCTCCACTCACATTTCAGTTAAGAAGACATTTATTAAGTGCAGCCTCACCCATCAACAGGATTGGCTGCTTCACTCAGATAAACAACCAACAGAATTCAAATACATACATTCTAGTGTCTATGGCAACCTCACGGTGTTCCAAAACAGGTGGTAATGCTTTACCTATTCTGACAGGATACCACAACCTACAATTGATATCAGAAGCATCTGAACTCTCATTGCCATAATTTGTGTGCTCTCTTTAATTTAATTCACAATACGTGAAAATAGAGGGATACCTTCTCCACTAAATGTTAAGTACTGTGCTCCTTAAAAATCATCACTTTCTTCTCTATTTTTAATGGTTACATCAAACCTTCACTCCACTTAATTCTTTCAGAAAGTGTAATATTCCATTCTCACGAGGGCAACATGTAGATCTCTGCACAGGTGGCAGACTGTTGTGACTCAGACAGAGGGGAACCTTCTGCTATGCCTGACACATTCCTTCTGGCGTCTCATAAAACACCATTGACAAGCTGGCCCTTCTTTCCAATTCCTGCTCCATCTGTATGGTTCCTTATATGACCCCTAGCCCTCCCCACATCTTCCGCTCAAGAATGTACCAATTAACCCCTGCCCTTCCACCCACTTCTGGTCCTTCTGCAAGGGACTTGTGCACTAGTTAATTAATTCCCTTTCAGTTGAAAGGGCGTGAAACAGTGAGAGAAAAATAGCTTGACTCAAAATCTGACTAGATTTTGAGTTCTTGCAAGTGTTAGGAACCATGTTGGGTCCGGCAACCTTTGCTTGACTTCTAGCCTGCTTGGTTGGAAGATCTTCAGCTCCAGTTCCTGGAACAATGTAGCTATCTTGGCTCAAACAACAACACCATCCAAGCCGATCCAGCCTTCTTGCATACTTTTCCAATGTTGCCCCCCTCTATTGACTCCAAGGATTCCTGCACCCTGCCAAAATAAAGAAAAGAAATTATTTAGTGGACACTTCAGGGGTCATTACGAGTTTTGCAGGTGGAAAAGGCCGCCCGGCAATCTCCTGCGGTCAGGTTGCCGCCAGCGCAGCCACCTTCCCGCAGGCCTCATTACAAGTTCCCTGCTGGGTCAGCGGGTGGAAACTGTGGCTCAACAGGTATGAACTAATTCAAGATAATGACAATATATTCCTTCTGTGATTCAATAGAGAGAGCCTGATTCAACCTTACTTTTGTATTTCTCATTGGTAAGATATTTAGCGACCAGGGACAGAGTTGGTGTAGGGGGTTTAATGATGATATGCATAAGTAACTGTTGTTTGATGTTTGCACCCACACAGTAATTTGTGTGTAAAAGTCTAGCAGAAGACAGGTCACATTCCCCAAGGCTAAGTTTACTCAGTCTATGGAGTCTCCAGTGAAGCCAGGGGGCTTTGCAAAATCTAGTCTTCTGATTATGACTCCAGCCAGGCAAGAAAGCCCTGCAGCGTCCTGGAAAGTCTGAGTGAAGGGGAACAGCTGATCTTACGCTTCTGATCAGGCAGGACGTGGTAACTACTGATGAATTATCCAAATGTTGGAGTAAAGAGGTTAATCTTTCAGGTTCTTCTCAGTTTGAAGTAGCCACTTTTAAATCCCAGGCGAGTGGTGAAAAGATACACCACAACAGGTGAATCCAATGTATATTTATTGGAAGTATCTTCAGCATGGACTGACAGGAATGCAGACTTGCAGTAACTTCCTGCCCATGTTCAAATGCATAGATTTCAACATTTCACATTCTACATGGCACCTAATAATGTGTCATTCCATTTCTGTTTTCAGCCTCTTTGACTAAGATCCTAATATATCCTCCCCTCATAAAACATAAAAGAAAATGTTTGTAACAATAACATAAAACAAAATTAGGAATCCTACCTAAATATATATATATATATAGAATGTCCTTAACATGTAATACTAAATTATATACTTTATTTTCCTTTTGTATAACAATCTCAGAAAATTATATTCTTATACAGTAATCTCAGATCTTATAGGTACACTATTGATCCTGCTTGGTATTTCTAGTGCTATATTTGTATCTCCTTTTTCACATTTCATTTTTGATTCATTACCATTCCTGTGATCCTCCTTGCACACATTTCAAACCTTGTCTTTATTCCAACATTTTCCATCTTCTAAAATTACAACATGTTTTCTCACCTTCATCTCTTTTACAGGACTGGAAAAACTACACTAATATTTCCCACAAACCGTTTCTTTTATCCTCACTAAATCCACCTCTTTGACACTTAACTTTTGTGAACACACTTTAATGTACTTATCTTGTGCTTTTTTTCTTTCTTTCCCCTACTACCTTCAAAATATCCATTGATGGATATGTTTCATTCATCAACGCTCTATTCATTTTTTACCCTGGTACTCTTCCTTTCAATAAAACAAACAGTGACACCTTAGTATCAACATTGAGAGCAGTATGTACTGGCCACAAAAGATTTTTAATCTCATGTTTCTGAGAAAGATTATTCACAACTGACAGCTGCAAATGTTTACTCGATTAAACCTTTCCACAAGCCCATTACTCCTGGGATGGTATAGTGAGGATGTGATATGTTTGGTTCAAAACTCACGCATAAAGCTTTTAAACTAACATGACACAAATAATGCCCATTGTCAGACACTACTTTGTCAGGAACTCCCTCTTGCATAAGCATATTTTCCATAATGCTTATGACTGTAGTAGTAGTGACAGTATTCACAAATTCAACTTCTAGCCAACATGAGTAGTAATCAATTACTACTATATCATATTTTACTTGACAGTTACTTCCCACAGGTCCAATAATGTGTACAGCCAATTTAGACCACACTTTCTCAGGCACTGGTACTGCTTTCACAGAGCCTGGTACTGCTACCTGTCCTCTATCATTAGCAACACAATACATGCCCTGTAGCACATACCTCTCAACATCCCTATTAACCCTGGCCACCAATATGTATCCCTCACTTACCTCTTCATTGCACACATACCAATGTGACCTTCATGTGCCAGTTCAATCACCTTTCCTCTCAACAGCTCAGATACAACTAAGACTTCTGCTCTGTGAAGTAAATTTTTCACTACAGACAATTTAGAGCCCACATGCCTGTACACATCCAAACTAGTATCTGACAATTTTCTTTTAGGCCAACCACTTTTCACATGAACCATTACTTGATTCGGAAACACATCTTTCTCTATTGCTTTATCCCCATCTTTCTCTGACATAGCATTTTTAGTTATGGGGGCTACATAATTGACTACTAACTCCTCACTTTCTCCATTATCTTTGTGTTCATTGTGCTTCTCTCCCAGAGGCAATCTGGATAAACAATTTGACCTTATATTTTTGACTCCCAGAATGTACTCCCACCAATAACAATAACCCTAGTGCCTATACCTACATCTAACAATTCTAGGGGTAGACCTGGCAGCTCCCTTTGTGGTGAACATGTCAACCAAAGGTTTGTGATCGACAGGGACAACAAACCCTGAACCCCATAAATATTGGCAGAAATTATCTGCACCCCACCAGCATGCTATAGCTTCATGTTCCACCACAGAATTTGAAGATTCAGCACCTCTCAACCCATGATTAGCAAAAGCTACTACTTCTTCCTTTCCATTTCTTTTTTGCAATAGTACACAGCCCCTAAACCATCCCGAATGGCATCAGTAAATACAATACTGGTGTCTTTCGTATCAAATGGTTTAAGAGGAATGGCATTGGAAACACACTTTTTACATCTACAAACCCTTTGTTGCATTCTTCACCCCAAAAAATTATTTCACCCTTTATTAACAATAAATACCTTATATGTTTTTTTAGTACATCTAGGAATAAATCTTGAATAATATTCCATTAAGCCCATTAAGGAACGTAACTGGTACTTGTTCTGTGGCACAGGTACTTCATTTATGGCTTTAACCAACATTTCTTTAGGTTCAATTGCACATGTTGACAACATGTGCCCAAGAAGATCTACACTTTCCACAGTATATTTTCATTTGTCATCCCTCAACGTCGTATCTTCATCTTCAAGTATAGACAAAACACAAGCTAATCCCCTATCATAACTTAGTTTGTCTCCAGCGTAAATTAACAAGTATGAAAACATAAAACTCCCTCTTCTCCTTTAAATTAAGATTCCGTAAGCCTTTGAAAGACAGCTGAAGCTAGTCTGAAAGGCATCCGTTTGAAACAAAATGAAACAAAATGCTCGTACTGGGGTTACAAAAAAGTAAGGTGACACAATTTCCAATCCAGCACAAACTGATGGTATGCAGATGCCATGTCCAACATGGCAAAATATTTAGCTCTTTTTATAGGTGAAAGCGTTTGCTTGATATTTGGCAAAGTATGTCTGTTGACCCAGATTCTGTCATTTAGACCCCTCAGAGCTACACGCATACGTAATGAACCCTTAGGCTTTCGTGCAGAAACAATCAGGAACAACCATTCTGAGCCTTCTATTGGTCCAATCATGTCTTGTTCTTGCAGGTTACCTAATTCATTACATAACTCTTCAGTCAACATAAGCGGAACATTTCTCACCCTATACTACAGGTTCTACACCGTGGTTAAGTTGAATCATGAGTTTAAATCCCTCGAGTTTACCAACTTTGTTTGTAAACATTTTCGGAAATTTCATTTCCCACTCAAACATCTGTATTGCCCAGACTTCCTTACAGCACTTGATCAACATTGTTTGGATCCCAAATTATTTTCAAATTCCTTTGCTCCAACCATCCCAACAGTGAAGCTCCATATTTAGCCACATACACAGTGCTTGGTGATCTATCCCCTTTAAAAGACAAAATGGCATCAAATAATTCACAAATTACCTCGTTAGGTTTGCCACCATATGCCACTGATTTCATACCAGATTTCCTCAAGTCAATGTTTTTGTTATCAAACGGTGCCCAATCATTCATCCCAATTATCATAAATGGTGACCCTGAATCTGCCATCCTGTTTACCTCTTCATTCCCTACACTTATTTGACAACAAGGTCTTTTAACTCCAGGTTTGTTCATTAAATACACTTTGTGATTGTGATTGTCATCTACATTTTCTTTATAGTCTTTGATGCTTAACACACAACTTTCATCACTAGATTCAGACAAATTATCAGTATACTCTTCATGATCATTCACAGCACTTACTATCTTCACATTCTCTCTTTCCCTTGACTTACATACTTTTGCAAACTGGCCTTTCTTTTTACATCACACACAAATGTTATCTGTAGCTGGACAGGTTTGTGAGTTTCCCAAAATGAGTGAGACTACAACACAGCAAAGGTTTTTTTTGTTATTCTCTGTTTTGTACTATACTTTCTCCCACTTTTACCTGATACGTTAGCAGCCACTTCTTTATTTTTGGGGATATTGACATTTTAGCCATGCATGCTGCAGTATTTTCAATGCTGGAAGCTGACTCTACTGTCTGATTCAAAGTTAAATTTGGTGTCATAAGTAATGCTTCCTGTACTTTTTTGTTGTTAGTATGTTCAACCACTTTGTCACAAATTAACTGTTCCTCAAATTCTCTATATTCACATGTGGTAGCTAGAACTCTTAATGCACCCTCATAACTTATTATAGGTTTGCCAGGTAATGCATGTCTCCTATAAAATTTGTGGTGTTCTAAAATAAAAAATGTTTCACTTGGAATCTGTCATCAAGCATTTTCATGGCAGAGGCAAACTCATCTTCTACATCACCGTCGCCTAAAATTACTTGTCTAGGCATGTGCCTTAAAATGTTTCTTTCTTCTGTACCTTAACAATGAGTTAATGACGCGTTCTTTTTCTTATTCGTAAATACGTCCCCTTCTATGGCTTCCTTATACACTTCAAAGCTTTCCTTCCATTGTTCCCAGTCAATACCAGCATGTTCAGGATTGGGAACAAAAGGAAATGAAGATACAATATTTTGTTGGATGTCTGTAAGCCTATCAAACTGTCACACAATATTGAAGTTTGCAAAATTACAAAATGTATGTTATTGATAAATATCCATATTGCAGCATGTTAAAATATGTCCGAGTACAGTTAATCAGTTTACATGCACTAAATAATTGCAAATATATCACAAAAATGTCCCAGAATGACAAAAGTATTTATGATAGGTGAGGAGAGGTGTGCTTGTCACTAAACACGCTAAACAGTAAAAGTCACCTGAAGTACTACTGAAATGACACACAAAATATGCAGATGGTTTGCGTGCCACTGAAATGTCTTAAACAGAGTTGGATTATCATTGAAGTGCATAGCAAAATGATTGCAGATGGTGTGTGTGTCACCAAAATATCAGAAGTAGAAATAAACTGTGAACGTGACACTCAATTATGATAAATGGTGCGCGTATCACCGGACTCACTGAATAGGAAGTATCACCTGATAAAGGTGTGCTTGTCACTGTGGATGAAAAACACGCCAATTACTTCAAATTGGCTCGCAGCAAACACGATTCATAATGCTGACCTGGTTTTCCGGATCTGTGTGTCGTTGTTATGCACACAATGCGGCACTATCTCCTGACAGCATTTAGCAACTAGCAGGGTAGTACAGCCTCCTTCAAGATAGCGTACATGCATCATTGCTATGCAAGGCAGTGCAACGCTGTAGACAGACACTGTCCTCCACCAAGATGGCATACATGCGTCATTGCTGTGCAACGCAGTGCGACGCTGTAAACAGGCATGATTTAAAAGACAACCTGTGCAATGAAATTGAAGTAACATAAATGCAGGTCTCTCAGATGATGTCACAAGGTAAAGGAAGCCAAAATGTATTTTACCATTAATACCTCTGAAAACAAACCTCTTCCGGATGCGAAAACCAGGCAGACTCCTTTGTCGCACACCAGCCAAGTGAAGCAAAGATATTTCAAGAAGAAAAGGTTCTCAAAGTCTTCCAGCTCGTCTCGCCAGAACAGCCCAAGATCCCTCAACAGGAGAGCTGAATCCAGCACGGCAGGACCCTGTCAGTCCACTCGCTGCCAATGTGAAGATATGCCACAATAGGTAAATCCAATGTATATTTATTGGAAGTATCTTCAGCATGGACTGATAGGAACGCAGGCTTACAGTAACTGCCTGCCCCTGTTCAAATGCATGCATTCCAACATTTCATATTCTACATGAGACCTCATAATGTGTCATTCCATGTTCTATTCAGACTCTCTAACTAAGATCCTAACAAGCTGAATGAATTCTACAAGACGGAGGAGCCCTGGATGTGGCGAGATCCAGCACTATATCTCCTTTGCATTACTAGTCAGGTTGACAGTGTGGACTTGTTGGTGGAGTTGAGACTTCTGATCGGAGGGTTGATAAGGAACAAACAGTTTTGCACAATAGTTTGGTGGATAGTCATTGGACAACTTGTAGATAAGTGCAATGTGTTTTGAAGGAAGCTTTTCTTTTACTGGGTAGCAGTGAAGAGAGGACTGTGGTCTTGTCATTTCAGGAGAAACAATAGATGAGCTGCAAAGTGTCCGTATCGGACATAAGGTCAACTTAGTAGCAAATAATAGATGGTTGGGAAAATGAAGTTGAGGGGATGCTAGCATGCCTGGTCCTTAGTAAGTAAACTTACAAGGGGACACGTATAGGCCGATGAACCTTTTGGATCGCATGGAGTATCCTAGCTATGTAGTGACTAATGTATATCAATAACTAATACACAATCAATAATCACTAAGGAAAATATTAATTATTAATCAATATTATCAACATTTCATGAATAACCACAACTCAACATACACTTAACAATTTTTATTTCCCTATTAGTTACAATTCTAATGTATAAGGTTATCTCAAACTTTATTTAATTAACTCAATATTAATTCATTAGTGACCATCAATAACATAATCTAATCAGAACTTGAGAAAACATTTTCTCTAAAGCTTGAACCTAAGCCAACAAAGAAGAATATATCAGCATTAATAGCAGAGTTCAGCTATCAGTTCGTCAATCATTTGTCACTGTCAGCGTCACCCAAAGGAACCTTACCTAACCCAGATTAGCATTGGCATGTGGGACTTCATGCGGAAACAATTTAGTATACGAATTTAGCAAAACATCTAACTAGGAGAAAACTATTTAACAGCACAGTTGGTACCTAGAAGAAAAGGCACAAAGTAAAACAGTCATATTGTCATAGCTACCTATCCACAGAATGGATCAGCAACAAAGTCAGTCTTCGTCTTCAAGTCATCAATCGATCAGTAACCCATCAGGCTCTCAGAAGTTTGAGCCCAATGACAAAGCCTCGAAGCACATCTTCTGACATCTAACACCTGCAGCAATTCTCCCCTCTCATCTAAAATTTTAGCCCCTTGTCATGACTTTTTAATAGAGTTTTTCAGTCCGTCCCCCTAATTCCTAATTGGTCAATTAATCTCCATTTGTGACGCTACCCAATATATTCAGTTCTTCAAATCTATGAATTCTAATATTTCCTCGCTCTCAGGTTGTCGATTGGTTCACTGTACGATATCCTCATCATCCGGCTCATCAGGTATCGAAAATGTTGCATCTTTTTCTCCAGTCTGGGTCTCTATTGTTTGAATCCTGGGAAGGTACATCCAGTCTACTCTACACAGTTTATGTATCAAATTGATTCCATCATCTCCTGTCCATGGGTACATTGCTGAAAATGTCTAGCTAAACAGACTTTATTAACATAGGCGGTTCAAGGTTAGTTCAACATCTCAGCTTCACTACAGTATGCGTTTATTTAGCTTCTGCATGAAGCCTGGCAAAACAAGGCCACAACTTCAGCTAAATTAACTCTACAATATGATGTAAAACACACATTATGCATCTCACTATGACATATTACTACATTTTTATTATATAGTTTCTTTATTTTATGCAGTTTAGTCATTTTTAGTACAATTTGTGAACTTTGGCAGCCAATCTTCGTGGTCACATTTTCAAACATGCACATTAATTTCTCTACATTAATCATTATTATCAATTTCTTATTAATTGATAACTGCATAATACTCATTAATAATTTAATTAGCATATCTGCTTCATCAGGGATAATGTGGTGACTTCAAGAACTCCATTGGAACTATGAGAAGAGAAGAAAAACAAATAGGTCAAAAAAGAGAAAAGAAATGTGGCTCCTGGTACTGGTCACCTAGACGAGAGAATGCTATTGTCTATAATATGAATTATGATCATCGCATAACCTGATTATGCTGGCAGGCACTTGCACCAGTCAAATAGCAGGCAGTCTTAATTTATGATAAGCCTGGATATGTTGCCATGGCTACCTTTAAGTCTAAAAATTTAATCAATCTGCTTGTAAAAATTGAAATAGTATCACATATGGCCCTAAAACAAAAATAAAAACAAAATCTGTGTCCCTTATAATTTCCAGGTGCACCAAGTATGCATCCTAAATTATCAGTTTTTTCATGCTGCATAATACATGATTACTTTATACAGTAAACAGGAGTTAGACTCTAGCTGTATTTTTTGTCATCGTCTCCATACAAACTATACAAAGTTTTAAGATATAATTTGAAAAATAAAATAAAGTTTATTGTTGCATGCTGAATGTTCATAATACTCAGTACTTGAGGACACAAATCTAACTTTAGCTTAAAGGGGGATCTTACCAGCTCTGCAGACTGCTCTTTTGATCATAGACAGAAACATTTACTTTGGTGTCTCTTTACCACAATAAGCTGCAGATCTAAAGGGAACTGCCTGGATGAGCCTTTATCGCTTACTCATTCTATTGTCCCTCTATAATTTTAAGAGATATCCAAGTTACATGATGGAGAATAAACCTAGAATGTACAGACTACCTCAAACGAGGATTTCTTTATGAAAAGCAGAAGAAAAATGTCCCTGACACACAGGGAGTTTTCTCCTTGAGCATCAGGAACTTGTGTGTTAGGAACAATGATTTCCTTTCCTTCCTGCTCAAATATGTTGTGTCTTACAGGAAAGATAATTGGTGAATGATCCACCTTAAATAGGGTGAGGTATATGCCATTGTGTACCAGTGCCCTTGCGGCAGATTGGCCACCATGTCAAGGGTTCCTTATGGTGGGGACAGCTGAGGCCCTGCCATCATAGACTTAGTGGTTCTCCCACCTCTAATTGACAAGGGGGGGGAGGCTACAGGTTTACTGTGTGGGAGTCCCTACAGTTTATACAGCGATTCCCACTCCACCAAACCCTAAATTAACTGATAAGTGTCATTTGCTTATTCTGAAGTAATCACATAACGATAATAATATTAAAAACAATAACAGAATTATAGGCATTATGAACTCCCTTCTTTATGTGAGTCAGATTTCTTGCTACCTTTAAAGGGGTAAGTACACCACCCAGTCCATGCGTTATTTATGCTATAGGGACACAACACATTCCTTGTAAACGTGTGACCTCCATTATGACTTACAGGCTCAGAAAAACATCTTTTGTGCATTTTTCAAATTAAATGTATTGACAAGCTGGCTCAAGCAGAAGGGCAAAACATAGGAAAACATACCCACTGCTCTACAGAAAGCCAGGTGCATAAACTAATACAGGGGATGTGGACTCAATCATGCTAGTCCTTGCTCTCTTGTATCCTAGTCGCCCATTGACACTGGTGGAACAACAGCTCTCTCTCCATTCCTTCTCAAGAAGAGACAAATCACCACTCTCTTAGAAATATATTTCATAAACAGTCAGGCTAAGTATGGTTTAATTGGTCTTTTCATAGAAAATGTGATTTTTGACTCTTTAATAACTTTGCACTATTTGATGAATCTATACTCACCTTGTCTACATGATCTTTGAGCGTTTCTCAGAAATCCCCCATGAAGAGCAAAACATATAAGAGGTGGGTCGCAAAAGTCAATTTTCCAGTGCATGTTAACAAAATGAAAGAGGTGGTGTTGCCTGGCCAATATCACAATCTATTTTAGTTTTGTGAAAAGCCTTCCAGCGGTTTTTGGATAAAAGCAAAAACACATCTGGGTGGGTTTTGGTAGGGGGGCAAATAAAGTAAAAATAATTATAGCTATATCAAACCACTTGAATTCTGATTTTGAAATCATGATTTCTGTCAATATAAATGTTAAACAAAAATCACAATTTCAAAACGAAATTGCAAATTTGACATGACATCCAACCTTTACGTGTTTTTTGATTCCCTCATAACCTTCACACCATTTGAAAAATTTGCGTAATACACAACACATAATTAGTGTGCACATTTTAGATGCATCAAATTTCCTGCAGATTCATTGCAAAGGGTAAAGTTACACTGTTGGTTGAATGCTTTGATTTGATTTGCTAATAAGGCTGACACCAATTGATGAATCTGAGCACAATTGGGAAAATTATATCATGTTTCATGCCATCTCATGCTAATTCATTTTGGTAAGGGAAATATTAAAGGGAGAATACAAAAGCAGTGTTTTCATTTTAAGCCCTTCAGCATGCTTGACATCAAATCATCTAAATGGTACTGCAGCAAATCTGGCTTGAAGATGGGCTTTACTCAATAAAGTCCCTTCTGTGGTCTTGTGTGAATCTATTGAGCTTTAGCTGATATATTTGTGTTACATATTTGTGCTACAAAAAAGTGCCAGGTGGACTTCAAAGGACACATTTTATTTATGCCTTGACTGCTAGTTTGCAAATTGTTTTCAGGGACTGAAGATGATGAAGATGAAAAGCTTAATTGTCAGATCTATGAATCTGGGCCAGATATGCAGATCCAAGTGATTTTATTGACTCACCACAATTAAACTTGTTATTATCACCATCATTCAATGTGAGGGATCTACAAAGTTCCAAGGTCCTGTGCCACATACAGAGTCTTGGGGGTATACAAAAGTGTTAGGCATCATTCACTGACCAGGGATCGCAGGATTAGATATTGGCCTCGGGTAGCTATTATAATGTCAATGTACACTGATACAGAAAGTCACTGTGATTTACTGTTTTGTCTGTAGTGACACTTTATTGCATTGGGAGAAAACTGCCTTAAAGTGCATTTTCGCTTATCCTTGACCTATCAAGACCAGTGACATGTCGAAATGGGGTGCAGCCCATGCAAGAAAATCAAATCTGCAAGTGCCAAAAAGATATTTGCATAACTTATGAGTCACCCAAATTTGTCATATTCCTCTGGCTCAGCCAAGGATCAGAGCTGAGGCCTTTTGTCACCCTGCTGTGACAGGTTAATTACACTTCTCTCCAGCAGCAGGAACAAAGGCCTCCCCACACAAAGGGAACAATTAACAGTAGTTCACTCAGCTCCTGTGGAGGAATAGGGCGAGGCTGAAGTTTCTCTACCAATCAATCAGCTGGCATACTGTACAAGGGATTCACCTGCCAAAGCCCACTGAACAAAGGAGGAAGCTCAGACCTCTGGAGTCACCACTAGAGGGGGCTCCCTTCTGAAAATTTGAGGATAAATGCCACTGCTAGTGATATTAGCAAGGGCCAGCGCTGATGACCCCATAGGAGATGTGACTAGTGACTCCTTGATGAGGCCATTTTGAACTGTCCGAGAATGCTGTGCTGGAGGGGTGGGACAGGGATTGAGAGGTGACATGGCACCCTAGGATTGGCCATAAAGTGCCTGATTTCTGGAACCTTCCATGACCCCATCAAAAATTCTTGCACAAGGGAGAGACTCTCTTTTGCTTGATGATTTCTCTGCGCTTCTTTGCTTGACCCTGGGGTCGCCATGGAGACCTGGATGTAAAACCAGTTGACCCCAGTACCCATGGGTCTCCCAAAGAGCCAGTGAGACTGGTCTCCTTACATCCCCTGAGGACCAGTTAGGGGAAACCTCTGGACTTCAGTGCCCAAAGACAAAGACCAGAAGGTAGGCTGGTACAGGGAGCCAATAGAACCAGCTCTCTGAGGACCACACCACTTTGAAGCGAGGAGGTCTGCTGCAATTGACGTTGGTGGCTAGAGCTCACCACTGGGCGTAAGATGAGGCCAGGACTGTCAGAATCACACAACGGGCCTGAACTATGGTATTTTAAAGATTGTTGCAGTTTGACCTTTTTTCTGACAACAGAGCCTGTTATTTATTACCTTTTACTCAGGGAGGGAGCATGCATGGGACCCCCTTCTCTGACTCTCTACTCGCCCAGGGACCCCATCCCTTGGGCTGTTTTTACTGAAAGGGGGCCGGACCCCATCCACGGCCCCCAAAGCAAAGGAGGATGGGGGCACCATTGCACCTTCCCCAAGGTGGGGACCTCCCCCCGCACCCAGTGTCTGTGGCTTGGGAATGTGGCAGCCACCGCAGAAGCAGTGCAGAAGCCTGCAGGAGCAGTAGGGCGAGAAAAGCTGCTGGCTCTTATGGTCGCAATGTGTGTTACAGGCCACATGGGAGCTGACAGGGCAGGGAGGGGTGGGCTCCCTCGACAGCCCCCAAAAAGAGTAGGCACTGGGTTGCACAAGTGGGAGTGGGCACCCCAAAACAATTCAAAACAAAAGGAGAAGATGCGTTGCACAAGGTCACATGGCAAAACCAAGCAGCAGCTTTTCCTAGTGCAGCAGGAGAGCTGCTCATTGCGCATTCTTGTGCTCCACCTGGTGCACCCCTTAATGCCGTGCAGGGCTTTGGTATTTGTACATCATTGCCTACTTGTGGTGGCCCCAGGATGCAAGGGCACCACCACCGAAAAAAAGGAAGCATGGGGGCTCCAGGAGTGCAGAAGCTCCCCCCTACATTATTTGTATATAGAATTTACCCTATTTTTGTGGTGTTTTGGAATCCAGGACCTCTCTAGTATTTCATCAATGTTTTAAAGCACTCCTGATGCTGGCGCTTTGGCTCTACAGCTTCAAGTGCAGCACCTTCTAGGGTATGGTTTAATGGTTGCAATTATTGTGGCCTGAAAATGTATAATGAAGGTACATGTACTAAATCACTCTCTAGGGGCTAAGTCTATGGTGGCAGGTTATATAATCAAAATGTGATGCCTTCCATTGATTTTATGGTTGTGCTGAACACACACATATTTTGCTCATTTTTAAATGCTTTATTGTTATAATAATAACTTTGACAGTGATTGTGGATTACAGGGAATATGCTTACTTAACAGTATTGAGTACATTTACACCTGGCTATTACTATTAATAATGATTGCATTTACATACAAAATGTTGTCTTAAACATGTGGGTTGTTGATCTTGAACCTTTGGCAAAGCCAACAGACTTACCTTATATGTCTGTGTGTCCCTTTATGGGGTCAAAAGTGATAATACAATGCCATCTGTGGTATTTTACATCTGCCTATTTACATATTTATAAATTACTGCATAGTATTTAGTAGTGTGTGTAATTAAAGTACTTTTCCATTTTCTAAGGAAAAAGCACTGACTGGACCAATCATTTATTGAGTGTTATTATTGCGTGCCAGTGAATGATGATTACTAGCCCACACCACCTCCCCTAAGTTGGCCGTGGACTGCTACCCTGAGAGAGTCATGTGCTACAAAGGGTATTTGGTTCCAAGTAAGGAAG
Source organism: Pleurodeles waltl (assembly GCF_031143425.1). NCBI lineage: Eukaryota > Metazoa > Chordata > Amphibia > Caudata > Salamandridae > Pleurodeles > Pleurodeles waltl. The sequence continues at coordinate 70,269,641 of NC_090438.1, forward strand.
ATTGTGGACCTGCTAGTTGAGCAAATCACACAACTGAAAACCAATTTTCTACAACTGTGCACAGTTGGTGCAACTGAAGCCAGGGCAGTAGGCAGAAAGAAAGTTATTGAAGGAATGCCCAAGAAGAAAATAAGGACCAATGAAACATTTGATAGCCCTTAAGTCAGAGATAAGAAAACTATGAGGATGTGAGCCAGATCCCTGAAACTAAATAGAATATGTGTAATATTTAAGTTGTACGCTGAGTACTTCTTCGATTCCAGGAAGACAGCTGTTAAGGAGTAAAAAGAAGTTAGCAGGTTGAATCTATGTTTTCGGGTGAAATCAAGACTTTGGCAGTACAGAGTGACTAGTAGAGCCAGTGTTTGGCTTTCAGCCAAGTCCTGTGCTCTCTCCCACTTTCCATAAGAGGTACTATGACAGACTATCAATACCAACATCGGCATACCAGAATATATAGTCAAATATTTTGTCTACAAAAATATCGATATACTTTGTATGTAGACAACCAAAATATTGAGTCACAAATATTGCAAAATGTTGGAAAAATATAGAAAAACTGATTTTTATTCATTAAATAAAATGTATTTTAAATATTAAAATACAAATATTAATGTAGTTTAAAAATTATGAATAAGTAATGTAAATATATATAAAATATTCTTTATAAAAACAATATTTAAACAATTTAAAAAAAACATATTATTAAATATAGTTATACTAGATTAAAAGAAAAACATTATGGGGGTCATTCTGACCCTGGCGGTCATGAACCGCCAGGGCCAACGACCGCGGGAGCACCGCCAACAGGCTGGCGGTGCTCCCATGGGCATTCTGACCGCGGCGGCACAGCCGCGGTCAGAAACGGAAAACCGGCGGTGTCCCGCCGGTTTTCCGCTGCCCTGGGGAATCCTCCATGGCGGCGCTGCAGGCAGCGCCGCCATGGGGATTCCGACCCCCTTACCGCCAGCCTGGTTCTGGCGGTTTTGACCGCCAGAACCTGGCTGGCGGTAACGGGTGTCGTGGGGCCCCTGGGGGCCCCTGCAGTGCCCATGCCAATGGCATGGGCACTGCAGGGGCCCCCTAACAGGGCGCGATGGGTGCAACTGCACCCGTCGCACCCTTCCCACTCCGCCGGCTCCATTCGGAGCCGGCTTCCTCGTGGGAAGGGGTTTCCCGCTGGGTGGGCGGGCGGCCTTCTGGCGGTCGCCCGCCCACCCAGCGGGAAACTCAGAATAACCGTGGCGGTCTTTTGACCGCGCAGCGGTATTCTGGCGGTTCCCATTTGGCTGGCGGCGCCCGCCGCCAGCCAAACTCAGAATGACCCCCTATGTCACCTAATTTAAATTATAAAATGAATATCAAAAGTGTCCTTAAAACTGGGAAATAAAATAAGATATGAATAATATATGTACGTGTATGTGTATATATGTGTGCATGTGCCTATATATATATATATATATATATATATATATATATATATATATATATATATATATGTATAATCAAAGGTTGCAGGGACGTTATAGTTAGGTTCAGATTATTTTACACATACAAAACCATAGAAATTCAACAGTAATAGTTATACTTATCCAAATTAACTATAACTCATGCCCTAAGGTAACTATAACTCACGCCACCGACATGCACAGTTGTCGCATCACTACTTTTATTGCAAATGTTACAGTTATATTATGAATGATACCATAGAAGATGTCATTACTGATGTAATATGTGCAGTAAGTATTCCAAGACGTAGGCCTTCGCACTTGCACAGTGGGGTTGTCCTGCAGCCAGGCCCTGTGGCCAGACCCTCATAGGCACCTAATCCTGCGCAAAGCCTTTGCCTATGTGTGGGGAGGATTGGCCTCAGGACCAGGCCTGTGGCCAACCCCCCGGCAGGAACCTAGCCCTGCTGCATGTACAGCCTTTGGCAGTGTCCAGAGGTGGGCCAACCCTGAACAGGCACTTGAGGGCTGCATGTCCCGGTTACCTGGTGGGGGGTCGGCCGTAAGCCCTTGTCTATGGCCAGGCCCTGTGGCTAACTCCCTATATACAGGCAACCCGGGAGGGTGGTATACAGCCCCCTCCCCAGGCCAATTATGGCCTTGGAGACCCCATACCCTGGGGCCCAGCCAATTACTAAAAGGAGAGGGGGAGCCAGGCTATCCCTCTCCCAAACCAATTTTGACCCCAGGGATCTCCATACTCTGCGGCACGGTCAATGCTGCAAGGGAAGGGAGGCCATGCTGTTTCTGATTTCTGCCCTGCGAACACCATGCCCTGGGGTCCGGTGCATTAGTGCAAGGGGAGGGGGGACTATATGGCCTCCCTCCCTGGGCCAATTTTGGCTACAGGTACCCCATCCCCCAGGGTCCAGCGAATGACTTAAAGTGGCCACCCTCGCCCCCTTCCCTGGGCCGATTTCAACCCCATCTCTATGGCCCGGTTGATTACGAAAAAGAGGGACTGCATGGTCCCCTTTCCTGGGACGATTTTGCCCACGGGTCCTCTTCTCAAGCTGATTTTGGCCCCGGGGTCTGCATCCCTGCATGCAGGAGCAATTTTTTCATCTGTTTTTCTGCCCACTTGACAGCTGGCAGGGAAAAAGAGGGCAGGAGCAGTTTTTAAAACTCCCGCCCACTGGGAGCCAACTTCACAAAAGTAAACGTAGACCAAAAGTCACAGTTTAGACCAAAAGTCTAACTTTAGACCTAAAGTCTAATTTTACTCAAAGTATAGTTAGACTTTAGGTCTAAACTTAGACTTTTGGTCTAAACTTAAACTTTTGGTCTAAGTTTACCTTTGTGAATCAGGCCCCTACTGTTTGCTCCCGCTTGACGGGAGTTGTCAAAACTCCCATCACGCGAAATCAAACAGCTATGTCCCTAGGGTCGGCACCTCGGACATAGAGATTCAGCCCCGGGGGGGTGGTCCCCAGAGCCAATAATGCCCCCCCCCATTCAATTTGCATGGTCTGCCCTGGGAAGGTGATGGTCCCCGGGGCCAAAAATGGCACGAGGGCCAGTGGCCCTCCTTCCCCTTGTAGTAATTGGCCTGTCTGCGGGGAGGTGGTGGTCCCCCTCCCTCGTAATTTATATTGCTTGGCCCCAGGGAGGTGGTAGTCCCGGGGGCCGAAATAGGCCAGGAGGATGGAGCTATGTGCACCCCTCTCCCCAGTATACTTATTTTAATTTGACCAGGGATCTCACCACCTGGGGTCTGAACTTTAAACAAGCACAGGAGACCACGCTTGTTTTCTTGACATTTTTGGTGAGATTTGCGGATCCTCCGCAATTTTTGTGGCAAACATTTTAAAAAGATGTTTTTGAGACCTGGTGGGATCCTTGTGGCACCCACCACCAAACCTAGGGGGTCAAGGTATTCTTACCCTGCCCCCTTATCTTGTTTTATTACTTTTGTTTGGGACTTGGCTGATTTGAAGTGTTGGCAGCCAATCAGATCCGTCAGATCCACCGAGGATCTGAGTCCCTAGATATCTATATTGCTTTTTCCTTTAATATCTCCAAAACAACTGAATGGATTTACACATAATTTAAAAAAACATTCTTTCCAGACCAAGATCTAGCATTCTGCCAAATTTGGTTTAATTCCGTTCAGTGGTGCGAACTATAGTCATGTCTAAAATCCCTATGGGAAATTGCATGGGGAAATGCATTTTGGGACCCTCCTTATTTTCGTCCCCCGCTTGACAAAGCACACCAAAACTTTCAACACAGCAGCTGAAGTGAGTGGCAAACTAGTTTTTAAAATTTCGTGAGGATTCATCAAACAGCGTCAAAGTTATTGGCAAAACAAAAAACCCTTTTCCTATGGAAACTAGGTCCTAATTATAACCACCTACTGGCAACCTTCTGTAGGATATATATATATACATATATATATATATATATATATATATATATATATATATTACCAATATTTATTACATTTTTAAAATGACATTAATAATAGTAGCAATAACTGAAACAATGCAAAACAAACATATATTAACAAAACCTTATATGACATTTAATTACAGAAGCCAAATCAATATACACAATTAAATAAAATATTTGTATAAATAAGAACAAAATAAAAATAAAATTAAAAACTACAACAGTAACAATACACAACGCCAGCAAAAGTGTTAAACTTCAAAGGAGACAAATTGACTCTAATTTAAGCAAAAGTAGGAAAGTGTTGGACTTTGGAGGCGTTATATTTACTATTCCCATTCCAATCTAAGTAACAGTAATGAAAATGTTGGACTTTGGAGGTATCAGATTTACTATTCCCACTACACCATAAGCATAATCAGGGAAAGGGTTGGACTTTGGAAGGATTTACTAGTCTCCCTCAGATGCAAGCAACAGGAGGGAAAGTGTTAGATTGTGGAGCCGTTTGATTTTCTATTCTGATTTCAATATAAACAGTAATATGAAAAGTGTTGGAATTTGGAGGGCTTGGGTTTTCTATTCCTACTCCAATCTAAGAAACAGTATGGAAAATGTTGGGCTTTGGAAAGGATAAATTTAGTATTCCCACTCCACTGTAAGAAAAAGCAAGAAAGGTGTTGGATTTAGGAAGGGTTACACATCCCATTCTAATACCTAATCATTAAGTTTTTAAAAATAAAGTACCTAGCAATATAAAATTATAAAACATATTTGAAATAAAACACATATGCTCCATACATTAATAATGATAAATGTATTTGACAAATAAGTAATAAAAATTACTGAAACAAATAAAAAACAAAGAAATGCATTTAAATTGATTACACTTGCCTCCATACTACTCAAAACAGCCCATTAACCCAATAAAACAATTATTACATTCAAATAGTAATTAAATAAAACAAATCCAATTAAGTATTAAATACACTGATCTGTTCATTAATAATTCATTAAAATAGAACCAATACATTACATAACAAAAAATACATAATTAAATTACAATTAAATATTTAATTAACATAAACAAATAACTTTTAAGAAAAATTATAATTGAAATAACTTCCAACCCCATATCCCTACAAGCCCCACAACCCACTACTAAATTACAAATTAGTAATTAAAGAATAGAAAGTTAAAATATACATTAATAATAACCAAATACACTTAAGAGGCTAGACTAACAATTAATCAATTAAATATTTTATATAAATAATTACCAATTAAATATTTAGTTATCATACAAAAATTATTTTAAAATAAGAAATAATCATTTATAATTTAACGTTCCACCCTGTTCACCTAGAAACACAACAACCTGCTACAAACATATAAATTACTAAGTAAATGTCAAACTGTTTTAATTACATATTAAAATTACAAACTATACTAAAATTGCATTACATTACACTGTTAATACTAACAGTATACTAACAATTGAAATTAACTTAACTAATATATATTACATTAATTCGAAAACAAATTTTAATACAACTATATTGAACTAAACAATATTATATACACAAATATTTTCAAAAACGATATTAAAGACAAAAAATGGGGGCATGGCCAAGATGGCGGCGTGAGCAGACACGTCCGTCTGAGCTCCGCCGCCCGGGTCCCAATAAAAGCAGCGCAGCCCCGTCTTTGGGATCTCCAGGCTCTCCTGGATTGCTGAGAGGGGCTGAGAGGCAGCGAACGCTTCGAGGGAGTGTCGAGTTGCCCTCCGAGGAGAGCACCGGCGGTGTTGGGCCTTGCGGCCTGGACCGGGTTTGCGGTCGTCGGCCTTGGCGTGTGGCGGCTGTGCCTTGTGGGCCGGCTGGGTGCGCGGCAACCGGCCGGTACCCTGGAACGACACAGAGGCTACTTGGGCCCGCAGCGGAGGGTGCTGGCCCTCATAACGGTGGTCCTGACGCGGAGCGGAGGTGAGGCGGCTCTCCGCAGCCCGCGACAGCCACTTCTTTGCATGGCTGCTGCGGGCTGCGGGTCCCGGACACGACACAGCGCTTCACTACACATTAGCGCCACTGCTCCAGGTTGGTGGAGCTTGGATGGGCGCTAAGGGGTTGGGCCACATATCGGCGGTGCGGTCGGCCCGCGGTGGTCCAGCCCGAGTTCAGAAGGAGCTTGGAGCCTGCTACTGGCTTACGAACTTTGGGCAGCGCTAGATGTAGAAATTGGTGCCCAGAGTTTCAAGGGCATAAAGTGAAGGATCTGGCAACTCGTCCCACGCCGGGCTGTGCGAAGAGGCTCAAGCCAAAACGAGATCAGTCGCTGAGAGAAATGCCGACCAGATCCCACCCGGTGCAGGGCAAATCGTCTGAGGGCTCAGCGGTGGGATGGTCTCCTGAGGCGCGTGGAGAGACGGAGGAGGATGGGGAGGCCCCGGTCACAAAAGGTTTCCTTACGTCATTGTTTGACTCGCTACGGAGCGACCTGCAGGAACTTCGTAGAGACATTTTTCAAGAGGTGAAAGAGCTACAAGGGGAGGTCATGTCTCTGGGCGAGCGTGTGGCCCAGGTTGAGGATGGCGAGATCTCTCGGGGCGAGGAGTTAGCGGGCATGCAACAAGAGGTCATACGCCTTCGTGACTAGCAGGAGCTCCTCCAGTCTGCGGTTGAAGACTTGGAAAATAGGTTGCAACGGCATAACATTTGCATCCGAGGTGGCCCACTTGGAGCAGAGAAGGAGGATATTAGCGAATTTGTGGTGGCGTTGTTTGACTCTGTGCTTGGCCTGGAGGGTGCCCGGGAGATTACAATAGACAGGGTCCATCGTGCGGGCCGCATCGGCCGACCCAAAGAGCGTCCGCCTGATATCTTGGCATGTGTTCATAATTATGGCCTTAAAGAAAGCATCTTGCAGAGGGCCCGTAATCTCCCGCAGATTCAGTTTCGAGGGCACACGCTCCAATTATTTCAAGACCTCTTGCTGCGGACTCTTCAGAGGCGACGCGAATTTAAGCCCATCACGGAGCACCTGCGGGCGCACTCGGTGTCATACTTTTGGGGACATCCTTTCCGCCTCATTTTCCCTTGGGAAGAACAGCTCTGCCAGGTGAAATCAGTCCCGGAAGCGAGAAAGATTCTTCGTTTGGAGGGAGACATCCAGGAAGAGGGCGCATCCACGGTCATGGCTGATGGGGATCGACCGCAATGGCGGCGTAAGGAGAGGAAGAGGAAACAGTAGCGGACGACAACATCGGAGCAGGCTCAGGAGCAGCAATCAGTACTTAGTAGCGTGGCCGCTGGAACATATGCTTAATGGCTGGAGGGCCGGGACGACGGCTTGGGAGTGGGCCGCAGTGATTCAGGTTATGTGACTGGTGCGATGGGACCTGGGCGGCGGAGTCGGTAGACGCTACACGACGAACTAGAGTGATTGTGCTGCCCCTGTTGAGACTTTGCCTCTTAGGAGATGAGTGATAGAGGACTTTATAGTTATAAGCACCTGTTGTGTGTTATGGTTGTAAGTTGGTGTGCTTCCCCTGGATCTTGTATACAGATTGCCTTGGCTGCCGGGCTCCTTGGTTCGGAGCGGCCTTGGGACTGGTATGAGCGCGGGCTCCCCGGTGGACCCTCCTCATGAGTGCTTTTGATACTGGATCATATGTCTCTTAAGTGCCTAAGCTTGAATGTCCGAGGTCTTAACAGTCCGGCCAAGAGATTAGCGATCCTGTTGACGCTTGAGCGCTCTGGTAGTCACATTTGCCTTTTACAGGAAACGCATCTGCTGGCTAGGGACACATTTCGTATGCGCTCAAAGTGGTTTCCTAGACAGTTCTGGTCCTCGTCCCCCACGAAACATGCCGGGGTGGCAATATTATTCTCGAAGACCTTCTCTGGGGAAGTGACAGCAAAGATACATGAGATACAAGGTAGATTCCTGGCCCTTAGACTACGGGTGGGGGCCTACCGCTTTACCATTGCCTCTCTGTATGCCCCCAATGCGCAGCAAGAATCCTTCCCAAGGTCCATCTTCCTTATTGTGAGGACCCAGTCCCTTCAGATACAACCTGATCACTTTAACTCTTCCCTTGCATCATGTCACATGGTCTCTCGCTGTGGTAGTGGTTGGTAGTGGTTAACCACATTCTGCACTATCGCCCTTCCTCCTAGCTCTGCATGTACTTGGTCTTTCACTGTGTTCTCAGTGTTTCAGGTATACATTGTTCTAATGCAACATTAATGGTCCAATTATGAGTTTTGTAGACGGGAACACCCGTCCGCCAGACTCCCGACGGGGTGGTTGCCACCTTGCTGGCTACCTCCCTGCCGGCCCCATTAAGACTTTCCTGCTGGGCTGACTGGCAGCCCAAGGGGAAAATGGCGGCAGCATTGTCGCTGGCTCATAATCGAGCTGGCGGAAATGCTGCTGCTCGTTGGAGGTACTAGCACCCTCGTAATTCGTGCTGTCTGCACAGCATTACGAGAGTGCTGGGCAGAGGGAACCCCTGCACCTGTTCTCTGTCAGCCTTTTGATGGTGGTGAAACCGCCATGAACAGGCTGGCAGAGAACCAGGTTGTAATCAGCAGGGTGGAGCTGACTTCAGGGCCGCCCTGGCTGATTCCAACCTGCACCGCCCTAAGCGCGTCGGGATCTCCGATCCCGGTGGAACGGCAGTAGGTTGGCAGGCTCTTCATGTGGTGGTTGGACCGCCACAACCGCAGCAGGCTGGAAGCCACTGCGAGTATGGTGGTCCGAGCACTGCCACATTTGTAATTAGGCCCTTACTGTGCTCTGTTCACCATCACGCCCTGAGCACATCATATAATCTTATTCTGATGCAGGGATGCAAGCAATGATGTTTTTGCTAATTTCATAATATCAGTGATGTATCTGATGGTGCAATCAAAGTTAATATGATGTTGAAAATGCTGTAATTTGAGATGCCATCATTGATGTCAGAGGTCAGGTTATGCAAATGATATAGTGGTCATGAGTTAAAGTTATGCAGCTCAAAATAACTATCCAATTTCAAAGTTTTTTAATAGTTTGTCCTTTTTTTATATGACGCTTTTTCAGGTGACTATGGAGAGGAGTTTGTGCTACTGCTTCAGCCATAACTTTCTTTACTGTTATTTTTTACAGTCTACAGACATGCACACACATAACCTCTTTATAAGAATCGATGAAAAATAAAGCAATGAGGGGAGATGTACGATATAGCCGTGCAATTTACTGGACAAAGGAAATTAAAACTGGCTCACACAAGATTCTCGCCGCCGGCAAAACAGATTGAAAAATGAATTTTAATATGGACAGGTACATTTTACCAACTGCTGCGGGTGTTTAATATTCTGGACCTGAATGGATAAATTAATAAAATACGTGGTGGCTTTTCTAACAAGAGCTTAATAGGTCTAATGTTTCCTTCTATAAAACCACAAAGATCCGTTCGTTGCAATTTTGTTTTGCACGACCGGGATTACAAATTGAAGACAGTTGCTTTAAGCAGTTGCACACTGCCTGCTCCAACGAGTCTCTCGCGTGTTTCCTTCCCTGGCGGACGCTCGGTTCCGGTTCTGCACGCTGAGCAAAGGCCGACAGCTTGTTGCTATTTAATTTGCGTTTTTCACTCGCACGGTATTTGCAAGTACTTTAGAAGCTGATTGTTGTAATATGTTTTCCGCCTCTTTTGACTTTCCGCTGCTAACTGTTGAATCTGTGACTTGATTTTATGTACAGTTGAGTTTATTTTCCTCTCTATTTTAAACGTAATTTCGTGTTTTAACACATACTCGTCGCCAGCGCTGTATTCATTTGTGGGACTAACGATCTTCAAAACTGCTAAAGAAACCCCTGGAGAAATGTAATAAAAACTAAAAATAGGGCACTGAATGTGATATACTGCGGAGGTCTGGTTAATCAGTGTTGTTATGTCATTCGGAGAAGTAACTGATACCCCTATGTTTAGGATGACCAGAATTGTAAAGCAAGCGCCGGGATAATTCACAAAAGTAGAAGAAGGACTACAATGTTTCTTCAACGGAGCGCACAGAATGACAGCGCTCATCAGCATATAATTACAGAAGAGGCACTGGGGACATAAATCAAATGCTATTTTTAAAGCCAGTGTAACACAAGTTAACCCCTTCACTGCCAGGCCTTTTCCCCCTCAGGTGCCAGGCCTTTATTTTGGCTATTTGGGGCAGTTATCTCTTGGGCCTGTAGTTTTGCTGGCCTGTGACGCAACAGGCCAGCCTATGCAAGTTTAATCCTGGGGGTGTTTGGAGTGGTGCCATTTGGTATTTGTGGAATCCCCGGATGTTCCAAGGGATTCCACCTCCTTGCGAGTTGTCTTGTGGTTTGCTCCGTGGCCTCCGGCCCGGAGCTATAAAAATAAAAAGAGGCGTGGTCAAGCAGGGAGTTTCCACGCGGCGATCACAGGGGCTCCGTGTGATCATACAGCTCCCGCAGGGAAGGCCGTCTTTGACCACGCCGATCCAGTTACAACCAATAAAAAGACTCAAGTGAATTATTGTCGGCCGCGCAAACGCGCCTCCCGTTAAAGCGTGTTGTAGCTCTTCTAAGAGCTACAACACCACAAATTGGCGACGAGGGTGTGCGAACCCTCGCCCCGGGCTGTACTCCGTGCGGCCGCGTGCTAGACGCGGTGCGCGCGCAGCGGGGGACAGCCGGAAAAAAATAAAATAAATAAAAAACAAAGAAGAGCGGCGACCGCCCAACACGCGGTGCTCGTGCCGGCTCGATTGAAAGGATAATAACCGCATCAGAAGACAGAGCGGCGGCCGTGCATGACACGGTGCTCGTGCCGGCTCTGATTGTTTATTCAACGAAGAATAGAGGACTTAAGCAAGGAAAATAAACAACAACTTCAAAGGAAAACGTTTCTAAAGGTCCAGAGGCCCCCTCCAAGTCGTAATTAATATATTGTGCATTCTCAAAAAAATATATATATATATATATATATATAATTAGACAAGAGAAAAGCAGGTTACAACCAGGTCTGTTATCCTCATTCCTGTGCCGATAGGGGAGTGTCGGAGGCACAGAAGAACATTAGTGTACTCATCACAAACACAAATACACCTGGTGCCAACACACTAGGATTAAGCCCAACAAGCCACAATGTCGGCAATACCTCCGGTCGAACCTTTCATTGTAGAAGGAGCGCCGTCTGCCCAGGCTCCGAAGTGGAAAGAGTGGGTAGAAAGAGTACTCCTGTTCTTTCAGGCCACCAATGTAGAAGATGACCAGAAGCGTGCGTTACTAATACACATAGGAGGTAAAGACATATACAAGATAGTGAAGAACCTCGTGGAGAATTAACCCAAAACACATGTTACGCTGATAGCAGCGCTCAACAGACACTTTGAACCTATGGTCAACACGGACTATGAAAGGTTCATATTTAGACAAGCAAGGCAACACGTGGAAGAGTTGCTAGATGCTTTCCACCTAAGACTAAGAGAATTAGCGAGCACATGCAGATTCACTGATGAGACTCAAGAAGTCCGGGGACAGCTTATCCAAGGGTGTGCGTCCCTTAGGCTTAGGGAGCGCATCCTCGAGGAATCTGGAAAATCGTTACCCGATATCCTACAGTTGGGCCGCACTAAAGAGCTATCAAGAGCCAGAGCGTCGCACATGGAAGCGGCCCTACAGCGTCCTATCAAAGAGGAGGCGACCAATGTGATCACGGCACCTAGTAGTCGACCCCGACAAACGGGGAATAAGGCCCGAACAAGACAGTGTGGATATTGTGGTGGGGTACCACACAGAGCATCAGAGTGCCCAGCTCGAGGGAAAGTGTGTTCCAGCTGTGGAAAATTGAATCATTTTGCAAAGGTATGCAGGTCGAAAAACACTTGAAGTGCGTCTGTCAACGTTGCAGTCGAAGAAATGCCTCCAGAAAAGTCGGAGCGGGGAAGTGATATGGATGATGACGAAGCTGTAATTCATGTCGTACACTCTCTGTTTGCCGTCCGGCTGTCCAGTCATCGCCCATCACAGCTTCCAAAGTGCCAGATCCTCATAGGCCCGCATGAGATTGTCGCGGTGGTGGATACAGGAGCGTCCATAACTTTATTGGCTGCCGAGGAACATTGCCGGATGTCACCAACTCCTGCACTGACCAAGGCGAACGTTAGAGTATATGCTTATGGGCAAAGCACCCCGTTAACTCTGAGAGGCATGTTCCAGACAGTTATCACTCATGGATCCCAATCCACACCTGCTAAGGTATATGTGACAGAAGGGGGAACGGGCATGCTGTTGGGTTGAAAGACCGCGGAGCAATTAGCAATTGTGACATTTGCGCTGAGCATTCACCAAGAATCCGTGGCGGAATTGGTCGCCCGATATGATGAGGTATTCAAGGGCATTGGGTGTCTAAAAGGCCGAGAGATTAAACTACACATCGATCCCACTGTGCAACCAGTAGCCCTCCGCAATCGGAGGGTGGCGTTCCATCTTCGACCACAAGTGGAAAAAGAGTTGGCTAATTTGGAGAAAGCGGGAATCATTGAGAAAGTGTCTGGGCCCACTCCTTGGGTATCTCCGATTGTCGTAGCCAGGAAACCCAAACAGCCTGGTGAGGTGCGGATATGTGTGGACATGCGCCTCCCCAATGTTGCAATAAAAAGAGAAAGACATCTGACCTCTACCATTGATGATATATTGGGAGAACTCAGTGACTCTAAGTGGTTTTCGAAGCTGGACCTTCGATCCGGATACCACCAATTGGTGCTAGCCAAGGAATCCCGTTATATCACGACCTTCTCCACACATGTGGGGCTCCGGAGATATAAACGTTTGAGTTTTGGAGTGTCCAGTGCTGCGGAGGTGTTCCAGAATGTCGTCCAGGAGATGTTGGATGGTTTGCCTGGAACTATCAATGTCAGTGATGACATTCTTGTACATGCTCCTACCATTGAGGAGCATCACTCCAGGTTACAGAAGGTACTTCAGCGGATTCAAGATTCTGGACTGACCCTGCACCGTCAAAAGTGTGAATTTCTAAAGGACAGAATACAATTCTTCGGATATACATTTTCTGCCAGTGGCGTAACCCCTGATCCAGCCAAGGTGGATGACATCAAGAAGGCACTTCCTCCTACCAACATCACCGAAGTAAGGAGCTTCCTAGGGATGGTGAACTACTGTGGCAGGTTTATGAAAGATTTGTCTAACCTTACACTACCTCTAAGAGCTCTCACCAAAGGGTCTGAGCCTTGGAGATGGGGTTCTACTGAGCAGATTGCCTTTGACAACATCAAGGATGCTTTGTCCAGTGAAACTGTACTAAGATACTTTGATCCTAAGAAGAGTACCAAACTTGCCGTGGATGCTGGGCCAAAGGGCCTTGGTGCAGTGTTATTACAGGATCAAGGAGAAGGAAATTGGTCCCCCGTTGCGTATGCCAGCCGGTCACTCACTGACACGGAACAGCGGTATTCACAGATCGAGAAGGAAGCAATCGCTGTGCACTGGGGTTGTAAGCATTTTCACATCTATGTGTACGGTCGCCCGTTTGTGGTAACCACTGACCATAAACCGTTGATTCCTCTCTTTAATGGGACTGCTTCCAAGCCACCTCCGCGAATTGAGAAATGGATGTTACAACTACAAGACTAACGGTGCACTTTAGAGTATCGCCCAGGATCTGAAAATCCAGCTGACTATTTGTCGAGGCACCCTAGAGCTGCATCTGCTACAGAAGTTGAGGAAGCTCAGGAAACTGAAGAATATGTCAGATATGTCACTGATCGGTCCCTGCCTCTGCCAATGAACATGGATGAAGTTGTACAAGCGACAAAAACTGATGAATGTTTGCAGAAGGTTTTATTGGCCATGCAGAATAATCAATGGCATCGTCTTAAGGGACAATTACCGTTGCTGAATGCTGAGTCTCAACGGATCATTGGTAGTCTATACCGTGTTAAGGATGAACTCACTACTGATGCTACAGGGTGTCTCCTTCGGGGAAATCGGCTAGTGATTCCTTCCTCCCTCACATCCAAAGTTGTTGAGTTAGCCCATAATGGCCACCAAGGGATGGTCAAAACCAAGAGCCGTCTCCGATCAAAGGTGTGGTTTCCTCTTATGGATGAGCAAGTTGAGAGCCTGGTGAGATCTTGCAGGTGGTGTCAGGCCACTGGTGAATCCAGTAGGCCTGTTCCCATCGAAACTGAACCTTCCCCAACTGGTCCGTGGGTCTCAGCGAGTTTGGATTTTGGCAGTTTGCCTGACGGTCAGCACACGATGGTCATCATTGATGATTTCTCGAAGTATCCAGAAGTAGAGATCATCCCGGCCCTCACTGCTGAAGTGGTGATTTCAGTTATCGAGAAAACCATGGCCACACATGGTCTAATAGCTGAGATAAAGACTGACAACGGACCCCCTTTTCAAAGTAATGAGCTTGCTGGTATCGGGACACGTCATCGACGAATAACCCCTCGTTGGCCTCAAGCTAATGGCGAGGTAGAGAGATTTATGCGGACTTTAAACAAAGTAATCAGAATTGCATTAGCTGGAGGTCAGGCTGTGGAATACGCCATTTACTCATTTCTCCGGAACTATAGACAAACTCCCCACTCCACCACGAATCGAGCACCTAGTCACCTGGCCTTTGGGAGAGCGTCTGTAGATGCTATTCCTCATCATCCTTCGTGGAGTCCTCCTCCTCTGGCACCAGATCTTGTTCAGGAGAAAAGACGGATATCTAATCAGCGAGCGAGCCGGACTCGACGAGCGGTTTTATCCGATCTCAAAGTGGGTGACCAGGTATTGCTTAAGCAGTCCCTGCCTGGTAGTAAATTTTGTATGCCATTTGACTCTGTCCCGTGGAAGATTGTTCAAAGAAATGGGTCTGCTGTTGTTGCACAGCGGGGATCAGAAGTAGTGAAGCGTAATATCTCTTTTTTTAAGAAGTTTCACTCGTCCGAAAGGAATGGTGATGAAATGATCGGGGGCAGTGACGATGTTGGGCCGGTGTCTCCAGGACCTACTGCGGAAAGTTCATCGTGTGATTCTGGTGATGTACGAAGTGGTATTCCAGATGTGGTCCATGTGGGTCATCCGATGGATGGGCCTGCCCCGGAGGCATTGTCCCACCGATTCTGGGTCTGCTCGATATGGTCTGCGTAGCAATCCGTGTCCCTCCATTCGGCTACGTGATCACTTATGTGACTAATTGCTAAACGTTTTGTAAATCATTTTTCTGTTTGTGTTTTTTGGAGGAATTTAGTGTTGCTGGCCTGTGACGCAACAGGCCAGCCTATGCAAGTTTAATCCTGGGGGTGTTTGGAGTGGTGCCATTTGGTATTTGTGGAATCCCCGGATGTTCCGAGGGATTCCGCCTCGTTGCGAGTTGTCTTGTGGTTTGCTCCGTGGCCTCCGGCCCGGAGCTATAAAAATAAAAAGAGGTGTGGTCAAGCAGGGAGTTTCCACGCGGCGATCACAGGGGCTCCGTGTGATCATACAGCTCCTGCAGGGAAGGCCGTCTTTGACCACGCTGATCCAGTTACAACCAATAAAAAGACTCAAGTGAGTTATTGCCGGCCGCGCAAACGCTCCTCCCGTTAAAGCGTGTTGTAGCTCTTCTAAGAGCTACAACACCACAGGGGCCTCATAACTTTTTGTCCACATAAACTACCCACGCCAAATTTGCGTCCTTTTTTCCAACATCCTAGGAATTCTAGAGGTACCCAGAGTCTGAGGGTTCCCCTGAAGGAGACCAAGAAATTAGCCAAAATACAGTGAAAATTTTGTTTAAAAAAAAAAAAACAATTTGGAAAAAAGGGCTGCAGAAGAAGGCTTGTGATTTTTTCCCTGAAAATGGCACTAACAAAGGGTTTGCAGTGCTAAAATAACCATCTTCCCAGCTTTCAAGAACAGGCAGACTTGAATAAAAAAAAAAAAAAATTCAACACAATTTTGGCATTTTACTGGGACATACCCCATGTTTACTATTTTTTGTGCTTTTAGTCTCCTTCCAGTTAGCGACAGAAATGGGTATGAAACCAATGCTGGAACCCGGAGAGCTAAACATTTCTAAAAAGTAGACAACATTCTGAATTCAGCAAGTGGTCATTTGTGTAGAATTTACAAGGTTTTCCTACAGAAAATAACAGGTGAAATAAAAAAATATTGAAATTGAGCTGAAAAAAACTGCCATTTTTCTCCACGTTTTACTCTGTAATTTTTTCCTTTGAGGTCAGATTTGTGAAAGCAATATACCGTTAAATCTGCTTGACTTCTCTGATTGCAAGGATATATAGGGCTTGTAGGTTTATCAAGAACCCTAGGTTCCAAGAGCCAGTAAAGAAGCTGCACCTTGCAATGGGTTTTCCTTGTATACCTGGTATACAGCAATCCATTTGGTGAAATATAGAGAGTGAAAAACAGGTATTAAGGAAACCTTTGTATTTACAAAATGGGCACAAGATAAGGTGTTGAGAAGCAGTGGTTATTTGCACATCTCTGAATTCCAGGGTCACCATGTGAATTACAGGTCATTTATCAAATAGTCGTCTTTTTTACACACTGTCTTACATTTGGAAGGGAAACATGTAGAGAAAGACAAGAGGCAATAACAGTTGTTCTGTTATTCTGTGTTTCCCCAAGTCTCCCGATAAAAAATGTACTTCCCTTGCGTGGGTAGGCCTAATGCCTGCGACAGGAAACGCAACATGGACACATCACATTTTTACATTGAAAACTGATGTGGTTTTTTGAAAAGCTAGCTGTGCATTTTGATTTCTAGCTCAGCCGGCACCTAGGAGAACCTACCAAACGTGTGTATTTTTTAAAACTAGACACCTAGGGGAATCCAAGATGGGGTGACTTGTGGGGCTCTCGCCAGGTTCTGTTACCAAGAATCCTTTGCAAACCTCAAAATCTGGCCAAAAAAACACTTTTTCTTCACATTTCGGTGACAGAAAGTTCTGGAATCTGAGAGGAGCCACAAATTTCCTTCCACCTAGCGTTCCCTCAAGTTTCACGATAAAAATGGTACCTCATTTGTTTGGGTAGACCTAGTGCCCGCAACAGGAAATTCCCCAAATCGCAACATGGACACATCGCATTTTCCCAAAGAAAATAGAGCTGTTATATGCCAAGTGCCTAGCTGTGGATTTTGGCCTCTAGCTCAGCCAGCACCTAGGGAAACCCACCAAACCTGTGCATTTTTTAGAACTGGACACCAAGAGTAATCCAAGATGGGGTGACTTGTGGGGCTCTCACCAGGTTCTGTTCCCCAGAATCCTTTGCAAACCTCAGAATTTGCCCAAAAAACACTTTTTCGTCACATTTCGGTGACACAAAGTTCTGGAATCTGAGAGGAGCCACACCTTTCCTTCAACCCAGTGTTCCCCTAAGTCTCCTGGTAAAAATGGTACCTCACTTGTGTGGGTAGACATAGTGCCCGTGACAGGAAATCCACCAAAACACAACGTGGACACATCACATTTTCCCAAAGAAAACAGAGCTGTTTTTTGCAAAGTGCCTTGCTGTGGATTTTTGCCTCTAGCTGAGCGGACAGCTAGGGAAACCTACCAAACCTGTGCATTTTTGAAAACTGGACACCTAGAGGAATCCACGATGGGGTGACTTGTGGAGCTCTCACCAGGTTCTGTTACCCATAATCCTTTGCAAACCTCAAAATTTGGCCCAAAAAACACTTTTTCCTCATATTTCTGTGACAGAAAGTTATGGAATCTGAGAGGAGCCACAAATTTCCTGACACCCAGTGTTCCCCCATGTCTCCCGATAAAAATGGTAGCTAGTAGGCCTAGTGCCCGCGAAAGGAAATGCCCCAAAACACTATGTGGACACATCAAAATTTTATGACAAGACCGGAGGCTCTATTATGCGTTCTTTTCTTACTTTAATTTAAACAGCAGCAGTCAAGAAACTACAACTCCCAAGAGGGTTAGCTAATTTCTAACCAATGGGAGCAAAACAATAACCAGAACTGGACCAATAGGAAGGGGCCATAAACCATAGAGAGCACCCTTGACTGCAAGCAGCCCTCTTTTCTTGCTGCTCGCAGTCAAGATAAGTACTCTCCTTTTGTCTCCTACGTACTTAATAGTTTTTCAGATGTTGTATTTGATGCATTTATCGTTTTAGCGTAACTTTATTGTTCCTACGTTGGGGGGATAATTCGTTTATCGTTTTTCACCGCTTTGTGGCGGTTTTATCCCGGTTTTCTTCCCCTCTCTCTCCCCCCCCTCCTCCTGCCAGCATCTGTCGTTGTATGCGCGCGCTGCGCCGAGCGTTCTATCGCGCAGTTTATTTTCTGTTCTGTCAGCGCGCGTCTCATTCCAACGCGCGTCTGACAGGGAATCCCTTACCGGTCCTTCTGTCCGCCGCAGCCTTACTTCAAGCGGCTTCACGCGTCCTCTCGTCCGCCGCAGCCTTTCTTCAAGCGGCTCCATGCATCGCCGGCTCCACAGTGGACAGCGTCCATATCGCTGCCTCTCCCCAGTGCCGCCTCGCTCCTCATTTGGTTTTTCCTTCAGATCTCCGCCTCGGGGAGGAGCCAAATTTCAATACACGGAGCGTGCTGCTCCTATTAACCCTTAATTAACCTCTCCTTGGTGTCTTGTTAAAATACACTTCTGGGTCCTGTTTTTCTGGTATTTCTGCCCACAATAACTTCCTTTTTATCATGGAACTGGGGAGTTCTCCCTCAAGGTCTGCCTCTGAGGAGGATGAGGAATCCTTTAAACAGGATTTGAATAAATTTATCCAGTCGTCTGTAAAACATGCTATGAAAGCATCTATGGACAAAATGTCAAAAAATATTGAGAATTCTGTCATGTCCATGGTGTCCAAATCTATGGCCCATTCTGCGGGGGAAAGCAGAAAACGGAAATTATCCTCTTTCAAATCACGTAAAGGCGCACAGACAGGAAGTGAGCTTGCCTCACACCAGACTGAGGACTTGATTCCTCCCAGGCCTCCTACTAAGGAGAGGATTTCCGCCAAAAATACGGCATCTGAATCAAAATGTAGATCAAAATCAAAACATATCACTGCGCCTAAAAAGATTGTGATTTCAAAAATTTTGGACACGGACGATGAGGACATGGATGAGTTATCTCAGTCCGATAATCCTGATGATACGTTTTCCCCATCTTCTCCTTCCCCCAAACGTATCAAGATTGCGGCAGGTGGTCCCTCTACCAGTGTGGTCGACTCAGAGGGTGTTCCCATATTCGATCCGTCCCTCATACACCATCCTAACTCAACAGAATGGCTCCCGTTGGACCATGTGGGTGATTACATCGCTTCTCGCTTACGTCTTCCTTTAGATAAGCAGACCAGATCCAAATTAAAATCGGAATGCCCCAGACCATCGTTGGACTCCAATATTACGGCAACCCCAACCATCGATGACTCACTCATCACTTTCTTTACCAAATTTGGTAAGGATCCCCGTAAAGGAGTGGACAAGGCCTGGACCACGTGTCAAGACAAGCTCCTGGACGTGGTAGGCCCTCTGGCAAGGATCTTTGATCTATCTGAATCAGCCAGGTTAGAGGAATCGTCTATTGATCCCTTAGATCTTTCCCTTTGGACTCAGAGAGCCTTTTGTCTTTTGGGCAATGCGAACTCTGCTATTATTCACGAAAGACGCAAGGGCCTTCTGCTAAAAATGGACCCCAAGTTGGCTAACTTGGCCACTCAAGACCCCGGCATTCAGGCCGATGGGAAACTCTTCGGTGATAACTTCATAAAAGACCTCAGCCGTTTTGTTTCGACCTTTTCATCCTTGGACAAAGCCCAACAAAATCTGAAGAAAGTTTTTAACCAATGTGTTTTTTCCCAGGCCGGTAGAGGTAGGAGCCGCTTTACCGGCCGCACATACAGGAATCAAGGCTCAAGAGGATATACCAATTCCTTCAACTCCTATTCTCACGAGTTCAAACCCCACTTTTACCCACAAAGATCTAGGGGTTTCCGCAACCGTGGTCAGCGCTTCTCCAGACCGCCCATTAATCAAGGTAAGCCAACTTTCTGGCCCTCCCGTGGGAGGTCGCCTACGTTTCTTTCTTCAAAAATGGAAGTCAATCTCTGCAGACCCTTGGGTCCTTTCCACTGTTCAGGGATATCAGATCGAACTTCTTTCTCCTCCTCTCAAATTCTGTCTTCCTCCTCTTCCAAATTTTTCTCTAGAAATGTCCTCTCTAATCTCTTTAGAGATCCAATCTCTCTTAGAAAAAGACGCCATCCACCCTTGCACACCAGACCCGTCCGGATTCATCAGCTCTATATTCCTCGTCCACAAAAAGAACAAAAAGCTAAGACCAGTAATCAACCTGAAATCTTTCAATCAGTTTGTCATCTATCGACACTTCAAGATGGAAACCATTATCCATCTCAGGGATATCTTGCTCCAGTTCGATTGGCTAGTCAGACTAGATTTACAGGATGCATACCTGACCGTTCCTATTCAGAACTAATCTCTACTCTTCAAAAAGACACTATTTCTCTCAGAGCCCTCGCAAGGGTCGTCGGCCTTTTCTCGTCCTCTATCCAGGCCATCTTTCCAGGACCCCCTTCACTACCCCTTCACTACCGCGCCCTCCAGCGCCTCAAAATCCTTCATCTTCATCGAGGGCTGGCCTTTTCCGACCTCGTCTCCTTGGATCAAGAATCCCAAATGGAAATTCAATGGTGGATATCCCATTTAGAGGCTTGGAACGGCAGATCTATCTTCCCCTCTGTGCCCGATCTTGTGTTAGAATCAGATGCAAGTCTCACGGGTTGGGGCACCCACTGTGGTTCGATATCGACTGTCGGTATATGGTCCGCAGAGGAGTCCAGGTTGCACATAAATTGCTTAGAGCTTCTTGCAGGCTCCTTTGCGATCAAAAGCTTCACAAAAAACAGAGCACGATGCTCCATTCTGCTTCGTATGGACAATATATCAGCGGTGCGTTACATCAACCGTTTAGGGGGCACCAGGTCCAGACCTCTGGCTCTGCTAGCCAAGAGCCTCTGGGATTTTTGCCTGACCCACAAAATTTCCCTCTTAGCAGAATATCTACCAGGATCATTGAATCCCAATGCAGACTGGCATTCACGCCACCTCTCGGACTCCAGCGACTGGAAATTACACCAGGCAGTCTTTCGTCAGATAGAAAGGAAATGGGGTCCTTTTCAGGTAGACCTCTTTGCGTCCAGACTCAACACTCAGCTTCCCCATTTTTTCAGCTGGCGCCCGGATCCGCTGGCTTTGGCTACAGACGCTTTTCTACAAGATTGGTCCGGTTCCCTCAATTATGCCTTCCCTCCTTTTATCCTAATCAACAGAGTTCTGAACCAGGTCAGACGTCAGAAGGCATCCCTCGTCCTGTTGACTCCCTTTTGGCAATCTCAGGTTTGGTTCCCTCCCCTACTCGAGCTGACAGTGGATTTCCCTATTTTACTCCCGACATTTCCGTCCCTCATTCTAGATCCTTTTGATCGCCCTCACAATCTGATTCTCGACCAATCTTTAACACTCTCAGCCTGGCTCATTTCCGGTCTACCCAACAGACCCATACTATTTCGGCAGAAGCTTCAGAGTTCATTAATAACGCATGGGCACCCGGCACGAGGCGAGCCTATAAATCAGCTTGGGCTCTTTGGTCAAGCTGGTGTCTGGGAAAGTGTTCCAATCCCTTTTTAGCAGATCTAAGTCTAATTATTAATTTCCTAGCCGCCCAGGCGGGCTTAGGTAAGTCATATCGCACAATAAATCTTTACAGATCGGCTATTTCCATGAACCATTCAAATTTTGATGGCAACCCTATTGGGTCTCATCCTTTGATCTGTCGTCTCCTGAAAGGAGTCAAGCTCTCCAAACCCCCTTCTGCCAAGTATTCACATATCTGGGACGTCTCTCTGGTTTTGAATCTTTTCCTTTCCTGGCCAGATAATCCAAGCCTCTCTCTTAAAATGCTCTCTGCTAAGCTTACTATGTTGTTATGCTTAATTTCTATAAAAAGGACTTCGGACGTTAGGTCCTTGATTGTCTCTGCCCGGCAGTTCTTACCTTCAGGGGTCCTATTTCACATCTCCAAACGCACCAAAACTAACTTACATTCCGTTTTCTACCCTTTCTTTCCGGACAAGCCAAAGTTATGTGTGGGTGTTTGTTTAAAAGAATATGAAAAAAGAACCGTTAACCTGAGAACGTCCTCTTCCAATCAATTATTGATCTCTTTTCAAAAACCCCACAATCCAGTGACTTCGGCAACTTTGGCCCGCTGGATTAAATTGATTATGTCCCTAGCGGGAATAGATATTTCCGTTTTTGGAGCACATTCCTCCAGGGGGGCTATGGCCTCAAAAGCTTTCGCCCTTGGGTCCAGTTTAGAGGACATTCTCAGGTCGGCAGATTGGTCAAACGATAATGTTTTCAAAACCTTCTATTGTAAACCTGTTAGAACTGCTTCTTCCTTAGTTATTGACCAGCTTTAAACGCGCATAATAGAGCCTCCGGTCTTGTCATAAAATGTAGATTTTCCTAGTAATTTATGACGGAAAGTCTTAATTTTATTAAAGACACGGAGGCGAATATTATCCCACCACAGTACTTCTATTAATATGTACTTTTTTCTTTCCCTCCCAGCGACTCCAGCATTGCCTCCAGCTTCCGGGTAACGCCGCTAGCTCAATCAGTTCCATCCTCAGGAAGAGACCTCTGCAGGCGTCATCGCAACCTGTCCAGGATCAGCTTCCTCAACCATCGCCCTCTCGGCTCATCGTTGTGGTTCAAGACTTGTGCTCCATTTCTTTATCTCTGGCAATTGTTGGTCTTATTTACCCTTTGTTTCATAACTCTATTTGACTTGCTCGTTCAAGAAAAGAGGGCTGCTTGCAGTCAAGGGTGCTCTCTATGGTTTATGGCCCCTTCCTATTGGTCCAGTTCTGGTTATTGTTTTGCTCCCATTGGTTAGACATTGGCTAACCCTCTTGGGAGTTGTAGTTTCTTGACTGCTGCTGTTTAAATTAAAGTAAGAAAAGAACGCATAATATTCGCCTCCGTGTCTTTAATAAAATTAAGACTTTCCGTCATAAATTACTAGGAAAATCTACATTATCAAATATAAAACTACCTGTTTTTGCAGGGGGGCACCTGCATTTTTGGTCCTGGGCTCAGCATCCATATAGGGAAACCTACCAAACCCAAACATTTCTGAAAACTAGACACCAGAGGGAATCCAGAGAGGTGTGACTTGCGTGGATCCCCCAGTGTTTTATTACCCAGAGTCCTCAGCAAACCTCAAATTTAGCTAAAAAAAAAAAATGTTTCCCACATTTCTGTGTGGGATCACGGCACCGGGACAAATTTCCTACCACCCAACGTTCCCCTCAGTCTCCTGGTAAAAATGATACCTCACTTGTGTAAGTGGGCCAAGTGCCTGTGACAGGGATGAGCCAAAAAACATGTCGAAAGTTGAGAGGGGAACCAAAGCGGGTCTAAAAGGGCAGTTTGAAAAACAACATTTTTAGGCTGACAAGTGGGGCAGAATTTTTATCGGTAGGGATGCCACAATGATGGGTGGTAGGATTTTTTGGAGTTCTACAGATTTCGAAAGGTTCCATCATAAAAATGTGGAAAAATTTGTGATTTCCAGCAAAGTTGGAGGCTTGCAGGGCATTGTGGGTAAAAAAATGGTGCAGGGTGAATGTGAAGCACACCACCCTGGACTCACCCAGATGGTTATTTTTCAGATGTGTCTAGGTCTTGTGAATTTTTCTACATGGCAGTGTCCTAAAGTCCAAAAGTGCAGCCCTCGCCATTCCAAGTGGGACGATTTTGAGAGTTAGACAAGCTCTCATGGCCCAAATGTAAAACCAAAATCCAAAATAATCAAATGTCCTCTTGCTTGCCATAGGATAAGATGTTTTAGAGTGCGGGGGAGAGCTGAATGACTGTTACCCCATTCAGTTGGGGTGGGGGCATAACCATGCCCATACTGGTTGAAAGCCAGCACTCCACTATTTTTTATATATTTTTAATTTCCTGGCATCTGGTAGGCTTTCTGCCCTCCCGGGGAGTGGATTGGGGGCAATTGCCCCATTTGCCCACCGGTGGGCAGATCAACTTTGGACCCATTTATTTGGGGTGGGGGTATGGCCATACCCCCACCCTCTTTTTTGTAAAACAAAACTTCCCTGGTCTCTGGTGGGATTTCTGCCCCCTGGGGGGAAGATGGGCCTTCCAAAAATAGGCTGATCTCCCCCCAAGGGAGGCAAATATGGCCAACAGTAATGTGCCCCCATGGGGAACGAAACTTGCCCAAGGGGCTGCCCCCCAAACAAAACACACACATACACACAACAATCCCTGGTGCCTAAGTGGTTTCTGCCCCCTGGGGGCAGATCAGCCTAATAGAAATAGGCCGATCTGCGCTCAAGGAGAGCAGAAATGGACTAAAATAAATGTGCCCCCCAGGGAACGACCCTTGCCTAAGGGGTCGCTCCTCTTGCGTGAAATTGGTGCAAAAAAATAAAAATCCCTGGTGCCTAGTGGTTTCTGCCCCCTTTTGGGGCAGATTGACCTAATAACAATAGGCCCATCTGCCCCCAAAGGGGGCAGAAATGGCCTAAAGATAATTTTGTCCCCAGGGGAGCGACCCTTACCTAAGGGGTCGCTCCCCACATATAAAAAAATAAAACAAAACAAAAAAATCCCTGGTTCCTAGAGGTTTCTACCCTCGTGGGGGCAGATTGACCTAATTACAATAGGCCAATCTGCCCTCAAGGGGGTCAGAAATGGCCTAAATCAAATTCCCCCCCCCCCCAGGGGGCAACCCTTGCCTTACGTTAAACTGGCAAAAAAAAATCCCTGGCGTCCAGTGGTTTCTGCCTCCCCTGGGGGCAGATTGGCCTAATAAAAATAGTCTGATCTGCCCCCAAAGTGGGCAGAAATGGCCTAGAGTTAATTTTGCCCCCAGGGGAGCGACTCTTGCATAAGGGGTCACTCCCCACATATAAAAAAGAAAACACAACCCAAAAAAAAAGATCCCTGGTGTCCAGGAGTTTCTGCCCTCCCCCCCCCGGGGCAGATCGGCCTAATTATATTAGGCCAATCTGCCCCCAGGAGGGGCAGAAATGGCCGTCAAATAATTTGCCCCCCTGGTGAGCGGCCCTTGCCCAAGAGTCTGCTCCCCTTATGCATAAAATAAAATAAAAACAATTTCCCTGGTGTCTTCTGGGCATTTCTCCTGCCCGGTCACATTGTGATCGGGCAGCAGAAATGCTGAGAGAGACATGAAAGGAGAGGAAAGGCCTTTCCTCTCCTTTCATGCCTCTCCCGCCCCCTCCACGTGATTGGAGGAGAAATGCTTTTGCATTTCTCCTCCGAGAGGTAGGCCTCTGTTGAGGCCAGCGTGCAATCGTGCGCTGACATCATCAGACGCCACAGGGGGTCAGAGGTGGACGGGGGTGGAAGGGGAAGCAATTCCCCTTCCATCCCTGCCCAGGGAAGGGGGGTGCGAGGACCCCGGGGGGAGCGCTAGCGCTTCCCCCGAGGGCCCCTACCTGGACGTAACAGTTACATCCTGGGCACCCGTGCGGGTCTGCCCAGGACGTAACCGTTACGTCCAGGGCAACCAAGGGGTTAATTGAATTGTCCTATAGCAGCACCTGCTAAGTATCTCTGCTTTGGTAAAACAAAAAAATCACTTTTCACTGTTTTGAGATGACTCTCTTCAAAAACCAGGACTGAAATCTGACGGGACAGCTGGTGAAAAACCGTGACTGTCCCAGCAAATCCGGGACTCTTGGTCACCCTACCTCTGTTCCTCATTTTCCAGAAACCCAAGTGACGCACTGGAAGTGCACGTGGTGATCAGCAACCTCCCACAGGTCCCAGTGGAAGCATCATCCACAGCATCTCAGTTGTCCCCCATTGTTCTCTAAAGCTATATGACTAGTCATTTCTCTCTGCGAAGGCAGCGGCTCAGTGGTATCCAGTGTCCCTTTGCTTGGGAGGTGGACAGACAAAGATTGCCGGTATGGAGGTATTGCTGGTGGTGGAGGACAAGGTGTTGGTAGGGCACCAGGTTTTGGTTTCGGTGGGGTGACCAGGAGTGTTGAGATGTCAGTTTTTAGTGTGTTTAGGGAGGATGAGAAAAGGTTGACAGGACATGTATTGATGCCCACACATGGCAAGTGGGGAGGTGGTAAGATACCTAGAGGATTGTTTTGTATTTTATGGAGAAAGTGGGATAAGGACGTTAAGAAGAGAGCAACAAAGGGAACTGCCCGATGGATGGTACCAAGACAGTAGCATCTTCGTGCAGGGACTGGAGAAAGCTGTGGCAAAGTCAGGAGCACAGTGGGGTCAGAGAATGGTAACGCAGAACAATGGCACTTCACTGTGCTGCATACAAAGCAGTGTGTCACAAAGAGCTTGTCCTACACAGGTACCACCAGCACCATAGTGGTAAAGGGGAGAGGGCAGCAAAATTCGATCTAAACTAATGCCTATTTCCAGTTTGATATGCAGTGTAAATAGCCTTTCGAATAAGAATGTTATGATGAAATAAGGAGAACAAATATATAGAGATGTTTTTTTGGGAAAGCAAGGAGAGCCTCTAGTGAACAACCAGTCGGGGAGGCGTGGCTAAGATTTATCAAACATATTGTATGGGATCTCAGGGAGGACCTGGCATTTCAGGCTAGACTGTTCCCATGGTGAGCAGGGTCAAGACTGATTTGCATATGGCTGGGTTCAAACTGGGGTGGCATGGTGAGCAACAGATTAATGGATTTAACCCAGATCTGGGACTGGAGGAGAGTGTTTGAACAGTTTCAGCACTCCATACATCATTCTTTTGTGATACTAAAGGCACCACCTGCCGCCATTCTCTGTAACCGGCAAACCCGACATTGAGTGACCACTATAGTACAGCACTGCCTGGTGAGATAGGCCTTGTGTGGGTCTTGGGATTATGTGACCCTGCATTCTGCAGGTACTCTGCAACTTGAGTGATGACACCGGTGGAGGAATGCACTGAGGAGAGAGGGTGGTCAACACCCTAATACAGTTTGGGCACAGTGGGGAGCAACATTTGGATGTGCGGACCCCCCCTCATCGCCAGATCCGAGACAAGTGCGTCTTCAATGGGATGTGGCAGTACGAGTGAGTACCCCGTGGTTACCAGTCAGGAAGAAAAAGGGACACAGACAGTGATGGAGCAAGAGCGAGCTTAAAGGAAGCTGTCCTGAGATCTGTGACCTACCTTCCCTCTACCATGTGAAGCAGGGTGTGGACCTGTTGACTTCCGAGCTGCAGGAAGCCTGTGACGAGGGGCGGTTTGCCAGAGCGGTGACTCTTGGCTACCTTCCTGCTACTTTGGCAAAACTCTAGGGGAGTTGCTCAAGCCTCCTGCTGGGGCCCCTTACCTCTACTGGCCCGGACGCAACAAGGGCGCACTTCACCCTGCGCTGAGTGCCTGTCTTCTGGGTGTCCTTTTCACTACCACAGGGGCCTGTAATAATTAAAGTGGAGCAGCACCAGGCAACACTCCAGACATGGGCATTGATTTAGCAAAGCCACATGTGTGGTGCGGGGGCCTGCTGCTACTTGTGCCACATGTAGATGAGCTCCATCCACCTTTGAGCCAGCAACAAGTCTACTATTACACCCCCTAAAGCTGGCGCCCATAGCTGCAAAGTATCCTGATGCTATAGGTGAGGTGAACTCACTAACACTTTCTACCCTGTGCTTGGCAGCTAATTGACTTTATTGCCTCTGTACTGCCCATCTCTTGGGCCCGATTGACCTCAAAGTGGACCAGGACTGCACATAGCACAGTCTCCATGCCCCTTGTTGCGCAGGAAGGGCTTTATAAGCAGATGGTCCTAGATGAACTGTGTGCATAACCCACTGCTTTTGCTCAGACATGCCAGAAGCTTCTTGAATCTGGAAAGTGCTCATAATTTTCACTACACTTTTGCCCAGTCTCCACTACCTCAAAAGACTTGGGGACACCAGGATCAACCCTTGAAGAGGAGCGCCTGACTTGCCCCGAGGAGATCTGGTGAGTGCCCTGCACAGTGGACTTGAACCCAGGTGTTCTTGGGAAAGTTGTTGGACATCTGTTGCGCTTATTGCTCTCCAACCACCCCTCCTGAGTTCGCACAAGCTCACTTATGATGATGGGAAGCCTGAGACCACTAAATCTTTGAATACTGGGCTGGGGAGGAGATGACACCCTCCGCGCCCACTGACAAGACCATTGAGAGCCTCCAACACTTTAAAGTGTTCAAACACATTACATTAAATTTGATAAAGTGCTCCACGCTATCCTGGACACTAAATCCTCCCTGGAGGCCCACATTGATGCAGTCTTACTAGATGTGAATTTGTTGAGAAGTGACCACAGCAATCTGGCTGACAGAGAGGAGGAAACAGAGTCTACTTCAGCTATGGTGAGACAAATGGTACAGACCCTGCAGGAAAGGCTGCAACACATGGAAGAAGAGGTTGCCAGCTTACATCGCAGAGCGGAGGATGCAAAGGGGCGCTCTAGGTTAAATAACATTTGCTTCCTGGGATTCCCAGAGTACTCAGAGGGTTCCAGCGTGGAACTATTTCTCGAAGAATGGTTGACAAAGACGGTCCTGGAAGGCATGGTACCAAAATTCTTTTCCACTGAGTGAGCACATCGGACCCGGGCCTGCCCCCGCTCTTGGGTGGCCCGCTGCATCCCATCATAGCTTTTCTCCTCAACTATCGAGACCGCAACCTTCTGTTGCAGTGGTTCCCCACCAAGGGCCCTTGGCAGTATGAAAGCGCAGCGAAATTCTGAGTTTACAGTGGAAGTACAGCACCGCCGCAGTTCCTACTCTGAAGTCTGAAGTTAAGCTGTGTCTGCATGAGTTGGAACTTAAATATGCACTTTTGTTTCAGAGAAGCTCATAGTGATCAATGGTGAAACGGTTAACATATTCCACTCACCAGAGTATTATGGACTTGGCTTCATGCTAAAAACCTGGCAGGAACTCCAACTGAGGTCCCAAAGGCTGATGACTGGCTGATGACTGGCTAATGCCCTAACCTCGACAGCACGAACGCTGATCATTTAAGTTGAAACTATCCAAAGACCAAGTAGTGGTTGAGCAGGCTCAAGTGGTATTGGAGGCCTCCCTCCGCTGGGTATGAACTCCTTCACCCCTTTTCACAATGAGCACCCATCGGAATAGGGATCGGACTCTGGTGACTCGATCTCCTGCAGGGTCCGCAGGTCACCCCGTGTTCGGCGGATGATTTGTAAGGTGGGCCCTCCTGCTGTCGGTGAAGGAATCTTGGCGAGATTAGATTCCTTTGGGGTCTGATATCCCCCTGAAGGTAAGCTACATTAAGGAAGGGACCTGGATGCCACACTATTCAGATACAGGCCCACTCATTAGCAACCTTGACACATTCACGCTCTGCCTAACTTCACTTGGCCTGTCCCTGATAGACTGTCCCACATGGACATGACTATTTTGCTGGAGTTTGAAGCAAGCCAGTTGAACTGTTCAAAGGATTGTGGCATGGGGCGAAACGGTACTCAGGTCAGGGATAGGGAGCTGTTTTTCACAATTGTTTGACTGTTTTTTAATTATCTGGCTGGTTGGAGAGATAGCCGAAGTGGGAGGTGTGTGGTGGGATCGGGGAGGGGCAGGGGGTCCTGAGGACCATGAGATATACAGTTTGCATTCATGACCACTACCTTTAATGCTTTAACTTGGAATAACCCCGCTAAGAGACACAGGGGGTCATTCCGACCCTGGCGCTTGTCTACCGCCAGGGCCGGGGACCGCGGATGCACCACCAACAGGCTGGCGGTGCATCCATGGGCATTCTGACCGCGGCAGTACAGCCGCGGTCAGAAACGGGAAACCGGCGGTGTCCCGCCGGTTTCCCGCTGCCCTAGGGAATCCTCCATGGCGGCGCTGCAGGCAGCGCCGCCATGGGGATTCCGACCCCCTTACCGCCAGCCTGGTTCTGGCGGTTTTGACCGCCAGAACCTGGCTGGCGGTAACGGGTGTCGTGGGGCCCCTGGGGGCCCCTGCAGTGCCCATGCCAATGGCATGGGCACTGCAGGGGCCCCCGAACAGGGCCCCACCAAGATTTTCAGTGTCTGCCAAGCAGACACTGAAAATCGCGACGGGTGCAACTGCACCCGTCGCACCCTTCCACTCCGCCGGCTCCATTCGGAGCCGGCATCCTCATGGAAGGGGGTTTCCCGCTGGGCTGGCGGGCGGCCTTCTGGCGGTCGCCCGCCAGCCCAGCGGGAAACTCAGAATTACCGCGGCGGTCTTCTGACCGCGCAGCGGTATTCTGACAGCGGGACTTTGGCGGGCGGCCTCTGCCGCCCGCCAAAGTCAGAATGACCCCCACAGTATATATGTTTACTTTCGGTGTAGGCATTTACACTTTGCTTGTCCTCATGAAACTTACCTGACCACGGGGGAGCTTGCTAAAGTGAATATGCGATGGAGTGTGCAGATATATGGGACGGGATATTCACTGTATGCCCGAGGGGTCCTTATTTGGATTGAACCAGAGGTACCATTTGTGAAATCCAAATTGTTAGTTGACAGGGAGGGCCATTACGTGGTCCTGGAGGGTGCCTTAGATGGACGCCTTTTCTCCATTGTGTCCCTATATGCACACAATACCACTCAAGACGCTTTTCTAAATACGCTTTCCCCAACCATGTTGCTGGACCCTCAGGCCCTGGTATTATGGGGAGGTGATTTTAACTGCATACATGACACTGATATGGAACGGTCAGTATCCCCGCTTCCCGGTATGCCCAACTTCCATGATATATGGGGACTGTGGCATCCACGGAGGCGGAGTATTCTTACTACGCACCAGGACATCTGGTTCACACTCGGTTAGGTTATCTGTTTTGTAATACATACTGTTGGCCCTTCATAGGTGGTTCTGAGTACCTGGGTATGACCCTCTCAAATCACAACCAGCTTCAGCTCACGTTCAAATGAGGGGAGGAAGACTCCTATCCTGACATAGCAACTTTGGATGGAAGCCTTGCAGGACACTGTTTACAGTAGCCACACACTTTTCGAGGTATTTTGAGGAGAACGCAGGTTCAGTGGGGTCTTGCAGGTTGGAATGGAACGCCATGAAGGTGGCCATGAGGGGGCACTGTATCGCAACAATGTGGGGAGTTAAGTCATCTCTCACCCTTAGTGTGTTGGTATTGGAGACATGCCTGTGGGCCACATAGCGTAAGGCTGTGACATTGTCAGAGGCGCACCCTCGACTGGTGACTTTACGTCACCAATACCGGGAGGAGGTGACACAACTGTGTGATCTTGATTATAGATCTCTCCTGGCCTGCCAACATGCAAATGGTGATAAACCAGGGTGGGTGTACTCTGTCGTGGCATCGGCAATCGGAGACCCCTGATCGGCACCATCCGTGATAATGTAGGCCACATGAGAAACACTCATGGAGATATCAACAAAGTGTTCACTCAGTATTATGAGCAGCTGTTTTCCTCTCCCCAAAACCCTCCTCTGCACAAATTGGGGATTACCTGTGAACGATGGCACTTCCCTGCCTTTACCCCTCTGCAGCTGTTGGTCTTGTAACAACCTCTTCAGATACAGGAGATCAACCTAGCAATTTGCCAGATGGCAGGGGGCAAGACCTGGGGCACGGAGTATTATGCAGCTTTTAGAACCACGCTTGCCCCTTGCCTGTCAGAAGTATAGCGGGAGGCACAACACCGAGGCACTTTACAGAGCTCGTTGCACAAGGCCCTTAAGGTGGTACAACCGAAACCGGATAGAGATCCCCTAGAGGTGAGGTATCACCCGATGTCAATGTTGAACATTGACTACAAAATCTTAAGTAAAGTTCTAGCGAACAGGTTGCTTCCAGTGCTTAGTTCCCTTGTCCCTCTAGACCAATGTGGCTTTGTGCCTCACAGTGTGACACACTTTAACATTCGGTGCCTGTACCACATCATAAGCATTATGGTTAGGGGGGCCAAGCTTCCATTAGCGGTCTCCCTGGACTTCGAAAAAGCATTTAATACACTGAGTTGGTCCTACTTACTACAGATGCTGAAGATATGTGGAATAGTCCTTATTTTCTGGGTTGGATCAAGCTTTAATATATCACCTCAGAGGCACGGGTCTGCACCAGCTGCCAGATTTCGTGTTCCTTCTCCATCAATAGAGGGATCCGTCAACAGTGCTCTCTATCATCAGTAATTTTTGCATTAGCCATTGAGCCACTTGCGGCCCGGTTATGCATCAGGGGCCCCAGTAGGGGCATCCGAGTGGGACTAAACTGGCATACTCTGTCCTTGTACACAGATAATGTGTTAATATACTTACAGGAATTCTCCCATACTCTGTCAGCCCTCTATGAACTCCTCAACCTTTGTTGGTAGATGGCAGGACTCAGGGTGAACTGGGGAAAATCCTGTGTCTTTCCATTACACAGGATTGAAGTGGAGCATCGAGAGGTGCCGCAGGTAGGGTGCCTCCCCTGGAATTTTGAGACCTTTCACTATTTCGGCATAAATATATATCACACAAACAAGGACTTGCTCAGTGGTAATCGCAGCAAGGCCTTAACCTCAATTCGCCAATCCATGCAGTTCTGGATGCAACTACCCCTTTCACCTATGGGCAGG
Organism: Pleurodeles waltl; assembly: GCF_031143425.1. Taxonomy (NCBI): domain Eukaryota; kingdom Metazoa; phylum Chordata; class Amphibia; order Caudata; family Salamandridae; genus Pleurodeles; species Pleurodeles waltl. The sequence goes on from NC_090438.1 coordinate 70,302,244, forward strand.
GCATCCGTGGCAAAGATGCTAATTCTTCTGAGGCTCTTATATTTCTTTGCGGCTTTGCAAGTGATGCCAACCAGATCCTTCTTCAAGACACTGAGGAGCATGGAATTTGAGCTCATTTTGAGACCTGCTCGTAAGCAGGTATCGATCCCAATACTTCTACGCCCCATGTTTGAATGGGGACTTCGGGTCCCGACCTAGAGCTGTATTTCGCAGTGGCACAATCACAATGGCCTATGGGCTGGCTAGCTGGGGACATAACTATCTAGGGTGACAAAGTTTGGACATACCTGGGAGGCTGTAATGTACTGGAATGGCTGTTCACCTCGGTTAGGCTGACTAGGGGATTAGGCAGACTAACACGACTAGCAAAACTCACCTGGACTAGATATATCCTACTCACATGTGCACAGACCCCCTGTGCACCGCAGATGCTCCTCTGGAGAGTGCCTGCCATGAAAAACCTGCTAAGGGTTCACAATTCTTCCCTGTGGCAAGAAGCCAGGATCACTCAATTTAGTGATTTCATCTCCTTTCAGGGGCTGTAGGAACTATATGAGCTCAGGGCAGGTCTTTTCCTTACACATACGGCACCTAGGACGGCGATTGTGGACATATGGACACAAGGGCCACATGAGCCACCATTGCATTTTGGTGTTGTAGCGCTTTTTAACCCATGGACCAGGCTGTCTGGTGGTCTCTTTAATGTATGCAGCGCTACAAGGGGACTGCAGTAAACTGTAGTAAACTTTCAACCCGAAGCAAGCCCAAATGAGATGACTGCTTGGGCAGGGAACTGAACACTAAGCAGTGAATCAAGGCCTTCGAGCATGTGAAGTGAGTTTTGTGTAATGCCCGTATAAAATTCACTCAATGCATTTACCTGCATCAATCTTACCTTACACCACACCGCCTGTACAAAATGTTTCCGGCGGTGTCCCGGACGTGCCCAAGATGTGGCCACATGGATGCCACATTTATTCATATGGTTTAGGAATATCCACCTTTGATGCGCACATGGACCCAACACCAAAACAGCTTCTTTGTCTCTTGGGCAGTCACAAAACAATCTAAACACTACCTGAAGCTAATTGATCTGCATTGATTTAATAGCGATGTCACGGGAGGCTCCTCAGCCACCCACGATCGCGTTTTGGCTTTGGGTGGCTCACACATGGGCTTGGGCTGAAGCAAACGCCATGACACATGACTGTAGACTACGAAGAGGAGATGGAGCAGTTACAATGTGGACCACTTATGTTCTTAAGCTGCTAGATGGATTGAACCTGCCCCCCCAGGTCGTAGTATCTCCATTGGCGAATTGAGCAATTGGCCTGCTTGTACTCTTAGGTAGCCCACTCGCTTATACACATACACCTGACTATCAAACACTATGGAGGGATCAAGGGGGTCCTGCCTTTCTTGGGTTGGCTTGCACAGGGGCTCATTCCATTCCGCCTCCTGCTTCTCTCACCCCCTATACACCTATACGTCTTAGCACCATCACTAACCCAAAATGCCTACGTTGTGTAGTATCCTACTGCTCGTATAGATGCATTATAAAGTGCAAAGAGCAGAGCCAGCCAGAAAAGTTTTATAAATTACTGTTTTGCTTTGCTTCACTCTGCTTTATTCTGTGTTCTAAGCACTGGCAATTTTTTTCTCTGCAGGACAGGGTGCATTATGTTGTTCAAGATCAAGGTCCTTCTCTTTTCTCTCACTCTTTGGGGCATATTTATACTCTGTTTGCGCCTGATTTGCATAGTTTTGTTTTACGCAATTCCGGCGCAAACTTAACTCAATATTTATATTTTGACGCTAGATATGTCTAGCGCCAAAAAATTGGAGTTAAAGTCATTTTTTGCCTGCGGAAAACTACCTTGCGTCAATGAGATGCAAGGTAGGCATTCCCGGGCAAAAAATTACTCAAAGGCCCTAGCGCCTTATTTATCCTCCCGTGCAAAAATCACGCACGGGAGGAGATGGGCCTTAAATAATGGCGCTAAGCCTGCTTAGTGCCATTATTTAATGCCTGGGTCAGGGCTTGCGTTAGGTGACCTGTGGGCTCATTTCCATGGTCAGAGCCATGGAAACAGCCTACAGATGCCCTTCCTGCCCTAGGGACACCCCCACCCACCCGCACCCACACCTCGAGGACACCTAAGGATGAGGGGGACCCATCCCAGTAAGTCCAGGTTAGTATTTTTAATTTTTTTTCTAAAGTGCCATAGCAGGGCCTAACTTGGGACCCCCTGCATGGCACTGTGCCCAATGGTTCATGGTACAAGTCTTAAAGAAAATATGTCAGGGGACTAACCAAGTTAGACACTATGCACGTGACATCAAGGCACATGACATCACGCAAGTGACATAAGTCCCCTGGGCATGGCCATTGGGCTGGGGGGCATGACTCCTGTCTTTACTAAGACAGGAGTCATGTCCATGGGGGTTGTGTGTCAAAATAATGACGCTAGTCAGGTTAGAGTCATTTTTTTTTACATCAACCTGACTAGCGCCATTCTTTCCCGCACAACCTCCAGTTTTCCCTATGCCTCCCCTACCCGGTTACCATAAAAATGTCTGACGAAAACCGGGCCTTAGCACCGGCTAGCGTCATAGCTTAAATATGACACCCAGCTGGCATCCAGGAATGGCGCTAGCCAGCGCTATACTTTTTGACACAAACCTGCGCTAACGCAGGTTTGCATCAAAAAGTATAAATGCGGGCCTTGGCCTCTATCCCTCTCATATTAGCCTCATATGACCTGCAACCAATATACTGCTGAGTTTGGAATTTTGGGGGGTGCCTATCCACTCCTCTCATTAACCTATTGACTGATGATAAATGTATCCTATGCAATGTATTGTGACTCTACACTAAATACCAATAAAGACATTTGAAGAAAAAAAACAGTCAAGGGGTGGGCAGATAAGACAATGAAAGATGGGCAAGTGAGACAATGAGAACTGGAAGTGAAACAAAAGCTTGCTAGAGCTCTGATAAGTTGTGTGAACTGGGTGGTGTCCACTGCTCGATTGCCCAACCTAAGATAGTGACAGTGTAGTCATCACACCACCGCAAAGATTTGGCCGGCTGATGTTACAGTCATTGATGCTAAACAACACCCTGCCCTTCCTGTGCGCTATATCATCTTTCCAGTCAACAGAGCCGTGTGTCAAGGTCAATGAAGAACAAAGTAAACTTCTGTGCTGCATTACCTATTCTCCAGACAGGCATTTTGTTAGGTAGGAGTCTGGCTATATTGTGGCTGTGGCTACTGGAGGAGCTAGGGTGTATGCTGCAGGCAGACAGTGAGTCTTGTGGACATTATGAGTTGGGAGTGGAATTTGGGCCCATGCATAGGAACTATTGCAGTTGCAAAGACTAGGTAGGTGACTGAGAATGTCTGAGGGTATGCAGAGAGAGTCAGATAGCTAGGTGAGGTTCTCTCTAGGGCTGGGTGAACTGGGCCTGCTGAGGGGCATAGTTACCAGTTTGAAATGCAAAAGGACAGTCCTCCTGAAGAAAAGCCAACAGAAGTGAAAAAAAGGTTGGAAAAGAAGATAAGACAGGGTACAAAAGACTATAAACCTATTATAGAAATATGGGGTCGAAACATTAGCATGAGCTGCCTTCAGTGCTCAAAAATCTCTCTTGCTAGCTGGAATGCTGTGGTTTGAAAATGACAGGGTTAGTTGCGGTGAGAGGCTGTTGGAATGACTTTGTGGTCTACTCTGTTGATTGTGAATAAAAACAATTTCTACTTTCCTACAACTTGGCTCCGGATCATTGTTGTCCAGCCAATCGGGCTGACACAACCTCCTTTTGGTGATGAGTTAACAGAGAGGGCCCCAGCAACCTCACTCCAGCACGAGCTACCTCTCCATGACTTGCTGGAAAATGCTTGATGGTGCCATACTCCTTGCGTGTTCCATTTTGTTCTTCATCAATGCCAGTGCATACCAGGAAGTCTTCGACACTCACCTGAAATCATTGCTCATCTGAGACCTCCTCTGTGTGTGTGGTATGGCATCCTCATGTGACAGGAAACCTTGCATTCATTGTCTTGTCTGCACTTCAAGTAGCCTACTACATTTATACTTTTCATGTTCAATCTGTGCAGGGCACCCTTGTTAGAAATGGGTTTTCTAGTTGGCTAGAGTATGCTCCTCAGCGAGGCAGAACCCACCCACTATAGTCAGGGCAAGGGAGTTAAAGTCCAAGATTACCCTTGCTCACTCCCTTGGTAGCCTGGCAGGAGCAGGCAGGCCTATCCCAGAGGCAATGTGTAAAGCGTTTGCACAACACACACAACGCCACAAAGGAAACACAACAGCAAGATATAAATAAATAACTGTATTGCACACAACATAAGTAGACCAAACACAACGTCAGTAATACCCTGCTACCCAAGCAGTTGTCAGAACGTTACACAATAGTTACTCTGCAGAAACCAGCAGTAGTCGCACATATAGCACACAGGTTACTTATTATTCTGCAACATAAGCAGTAGTCTGGAATCAAATTACTAAAGAAATGCACTTGTCATGAAAGTGTCATAAATGCGCATCCCAGGAACATTATAAAACATATGACAAGTCATAAAAACGTATCATCATGTCATGTCAATAAAAGGAACACCAGCACATATATGTCACGTTATACCAAAAGAGACAGGAAAACATATCAGTCCATAATGCCCATACCAGGAACATAAGAAAAGAATATAGCCATTTACAAAGTATCTGTTCTTATGGTGAAGGCACTTCTAGTGCCACGAAACACAACAAGGGGGCCCAAGGCGCTCCCTTACGCACAACGGGGGCCTCGTGGTGATGTTAGGAGGTGACACACACCCCCTCTGGTTTCTATACCGGGGACCCTCCTGGGGTCCGCGATCTCTGGGGGCCCCCTGGACCACAACTGGCCCTCCAGAAAGGGGGGGGGAGGGGGAAGGAGGGCAAAGGCACAACAACAATTGTGGCCTCCTAGGGGACCATGCGGTTCGGGGGGGCCTCCTGCAAGGCTTCCACCCCGCCAGTGGACTCCGAGACCAAAAATGAGGGTTCCGGTGGGGCAGAGGCCTCCAATGAGGCTTCCTTCCCCTGCTCATTCAACAGAACACACAAGGGGCCCAGTGGGATGGGGAGCCTCCGATGAGGCTTCCTTCCCCGCATGTCTCCTAAAACGAAGAGAGAAGCCCACCGGGCCGCAACAGTGAGCAGGCACCAAAGTGGGTGCCTGCTTGTGCCCCGGGGGCTGCTCTCTTGGCGCGCTTCACCCTAGGGGCACTTATAGGAGCACGGCAGCTCCAATCGTTGCTCCTTCGTGCCCCAGGGGCACCAGATATAGCGCGTCTCTGAAACGCTTGGATTTTTGGAGAGCCTGGGTTGCGGTGGTGAATTTTGGAATCGACAAAGCACGTACACAGCGCAAATCGCCCAAAAAGAAAACGCTCTCAAGGCGCTCATGATAATCATAGCAAAGCGACCTCCAGGCGCTATATTTATCCCAGGAAAAGCGCTAGTAAGGAGTTCAGCACAGCACTGAGCACGCTCTGAAAAACAGCCACTTGGAGGGGCCACAGCACCCAGCCCCTGGGGGACACAACAGATGGAGCACAGGGCGGCAGAGCTTAGGAGCAGGCCAGCACAAGGTGGATGCAGGCAGTTGGCAGTTCCTCCTAGTGACCCAGTAGGTCACAGGTCATCACAGCAGCAGTGGTCCAAGGCGATTCCTGGTGAGTCCTTCCAGCAGCATTCTGTGTCCAGGTACAAGTCTAATTCAGTTCCAAAAGGTCTCCAAATTGTGGGGAAAAATCCCCGTACTTATACTCAGTTTTTGCAGTTGGTTAACAAAGAAGGGAAGAGACGGTTCGAGCCAGTTACAACTGGTTCTGGGAGTGCCCCCTCTCTCCTTCAGCACAGGCTCGGTTGGGGGAAAACAACCCTTTTGTGTGAGGTAAGGGCACAGCCTTTATAGATGCAGGTGTGCCCCGCCTCCGCCTTCTCAGCCCAGGAAGACTATTCAAAATATAGATGCACCCCTGTGACACCTCCACCCTCCCTGTGGACAGGCTGTCTAAAAAGTATGCACAAAGTCCCACTGTCACTCTGCCCAGACGTGAATTGGAGTCAAGCTGCAAAACACCACAGTCATAAGCACAGAGAAATACTCACTTTCTAGAAGTGCACAAACATCGAATGTTGGATGGAATGCAGAACAAATCAAACATTCACCCCCAGTCACAGATCTGAGTTTAATCCATCAGTTTTTTTGCTTGCCATGCCTTTCCAGTTTGGACCCAGCCCTGTTTGAATGTTTGATTGGTTCTGGATTCCGTCCATCATTTGTGTTGTTTGCTTTTGTCACTATAAGTGTGCCGGGTATGCCCAGACGTGGGCCCCAGGCTCACTGTGCCACTGGATTCAAGCTAGCGTGGCTGATGAAGGGTGATACCCGTAAACGGTCCCAGGAAGCTTGTTTCCGGTCCAGGGAGAACCTGGCCTGGCAGTTTGGGCTGGACTGTTCCCATGGGGAACAGGGTCAACACTGATTTGCATATGGCTGATATCAAACTGGGGTGGCATGGTGAGCAAAAGAATTGATGGATTAGACCCAGATCTGTGAGTGGGGGTGAATTTTTGATTGGTTCTGCATTCTGTCCATCATTTGTGTTTGTTCACTTTCTAGAAGTGGCATTTCTGTAATAGTAATAAAAACTCCAATTACAACAGTAAGCAGCATTTCTCACTACTATTACAACCACACCAAACATGCCTATCCCTCATAAATCAGACAATACCCCCTAGACATAAGGCAGGGCATTTCCACAGCAGTTACATGAAAAGGCAGCACTCACAGCAGTGAGAAACCAAATAGGCTGTTTATCACTACCAGGACAGGCCATGCTACTAGGCACATGTTCTGCCTTCTACATACATAGCACCCTACCCATAGGACTAGCTAGGGCCTACCTTAGGGGTGACTTACATGTAGTAAACGGGGAGTTCTGGGCCTGGCAAGTAAATTTAGTTGCCAGGTCCGTGTGGCAGAAAACTGCGCACGCAGGCCCTGCGCTAGCAGGCCTGGGACTGGTTTGAAAGGCTACTTCAATGGGTGGCGCAAGCAGCGCTGCAGGGTCGCTAGTAGCATTTAATTTACAGGCCCTGGGTATAGAGATACCACTGTACAAGGGACTTATAGGTAAATTAAATATGCCAATTAGGTATAAGCCAATCACACCAACTTTAGAAGGGAGAGCACCTGCACTTTAGTACTGATCAGCAGTGATAAAGTGCTCAGAGTCCTAGAGCCAACAGCGAGAGGTCAGAAAAAATAGGAGGAAGGGGATGTACCTGCCAAAAGGGCCAGGCCCAACAATCCTGCATCCTACGCCTGGAGATCCTCAAATAAGGTTGAAGCTCTGATTTCATGCTTTGAAAGCATATTTAGGGGCAACTGGAGCACAGAGATTTGGGGCCACATGTACGAAGATGAGGTTTTGCAGCTCACAAATTGCAAGACTTAGCGACTCAAAATTTGCGAGTCGCAAAACCTGATGTACAAAAGTGTCTATGAGACTGTTTGCAATTCGCAATGGGGTCGCAAATTACCCACCTCATGAATATTCATGAGGTAGGTCGCAATTTGCGACCCCATTGGGAATGGCGGCACTGCTGGGGTCAGCAGACCACCATGTCTGTGACTGCTTTTAAATAAAGCAGTATTTTTTTTTAAATGCAACCCGTTTTCCTTAAGGAAAACTAAAAGCACTTCAAAAACAAAAATTTAAAGTTTTCTTTTCATTTTTTCAGAGAAGGCAGTGGTCCATGGGACCGCTGCCTGCTCTGAAAAAAATATTTTTTGCATGCATTCCCAAAGGGGAAAGGGGCCCTGGGGACCCCTTCTCTTTTGCAAATGGATTAACACCAATTTGAGACTGGTGCCAACTGCGATTGTTTTGTGACCACATTTGCGGTCACAAAACAATCATACATTGGACTGCGAGTCGCAATTAGGAAGGGAACGCCCCTTCCTAATCGTGACTCGCAAACCCTTTTTATGATTTGGTAAATAGATCACTGAATCGCAAAAATGGGTCTGTACATACCAAAATGCCTTTATCTCGTCGCAAATGGCCCGATTTCTGCGACGAGAAAAAAGCTACGTACATGTGGCCCTTAGAACCGAATGAAAATACAATTTTCTGCTGCATTCTTTATGCTTTGAAAGGAGAGCTATCTACAGTGAAGGAGAAGAATTGGATAAACACCAGGAGGTGGTTAAAAAACTAGAAAGTCAATTTGATGAGCTGCCAAGTCTCGTAGTATTGAGTCATACATTTTTTAAAAGGACACAGAATCAAAGAAAATGCATAAGCTGATATATCACTGCTCTTCGGCATTTCATTGCTGAACGTCAATTTGAAGATTATACTGCCAAACTTGTCAGGGACTATTGTGTCAGCAATTATTCCGACAATGGGATCCAGCATGGGAATCCTTTTCTTCAAGAGGCAACTTATATGTTGAAAAGTATTGAGACATCTCCAATTTCAGTTAGAGAGCAAGGTGAAAGACACTTTGAACCAATCAGTAGTGTGAATTTCAAGACTTTGAAGGAGAGTGTGGAATTTAACAGATCTATCTTGAGGCTAAAATATATGTTTTCAATGTGGTAGTTCACTACGTACTAAAGGGGGAAGTTATGTTCTGCCAGGAATGTAGTTTGTAGATTGTGTAACAAAATAGACCATTTTGCAAACATCTGTGAGAGTGTGAAGCATGGAGATAATAGAGTTGGCATTGCATGGGAGAAATGCATAGTTATACCCATGAGTGAATCGATCCACAATGACTTTCAGGACAATGTGCTTGCTGTGAGTGACAGCAAAGTAAAGCATGCCAATTCATTGGAACATATGAACCCTCAGTAGATATTATGGTGGGTGTCTAAATACTTCACCTGTTTGCTGACTCTAGGACCAGAATGACCATAATAACGCAAGGGTTTTTCACAAAGGTCTGGAGAAATAGGATGTATCAACCTCTGGAAAGACCTCTTGTTTCATATGAGGGTAGAAGCAGATGTTTTTCTAAAAGGACATGTTGGAATTCTGGGGGAGGTGCACCAAAGGTAAAGTCTATGTCACAGTTAAGGGTTTGAATACTGTGGGCTGGTTTAATCAAGAATTGTTTTTTAGATGATGTTACGTCTTGAAGCCAAGGAACAGGTTGTGGGTATTTCCAAAGAGAATTGGATTGACAAGTTATTTCAAAAGTATGCTAAGGTGCTCTCACAAGGTTTAGGAAGAGTTGTTAGCTTCAAACACAAAAATAAAGTGAAAGATAGTGGCATATCTATCAAGCACAAAGCAAGAGGAGTACCATACAGTTTAGGAGGTGAAAAATAAATTAACAAATTGTGTAGCTAAGGGATTATTGAACCTTTGGAGTCATCTCTTTGGCTATCGCCTTTGGTCGAGTCACGCAAGCAGAGGAGTGAACTCCTAGTTTGGATGAATTTACACGGTCTGAACAGAGAATTGTGGATTGGCTTTCATCCCTTGCTAAGAATAGTGAGCTACTAGCTGTCCTTGATTGTGCGAAATGGTTCACTAAGTTGGAACTTACCTCTGCTTGTCACTAGATAGATTTGGAACCTGACTCTCATCATTTCACTGTGTTTTCGTCCATTTTCCAAAGAGTAATAGAGAACTTACTCACGCGCATCAAAGGTGAGATTGTTTTTCAGCATGATGTGGTGATATATGCTTCTAGTTCAACGAACATGAAGTTCTGAAACAAGTGTTAGAAATACTGCATAGCTGAGGTTTGTTATTGAAGAGAGAAAAGTATGAGTTTTTGAAGAGGGAAGTTGAGTATAAAGGACATGTTGTTTCACCAGAGGGCATACGTCTGTGATCTGGTTTAGTTCAGGATGTTGAGAAATCAATGCCTCCTGTTGGCAAGGACAGTCTAAAGTCTTTTCTTAGCTTGCCTAAATTTATTCTCAATTCTTACCTGAATACCCCACTTGCATGACTAGTCCCTGTAATATATTGTGTAAGGGCATACTTTTTGACTGGGATCAGAAGTGCTAACACTTTTTCGAGCGAATAAAAGAGGAATTGTTGGGTGCCTAGGCTGTCAAACCATATGATCCATCATTGCCTTGTTGTGAGATGATTGATGCCAGCCTTTTTGAATTGAGAGCTGTTTTGTCTTACAGAAATGATAAAGAGGAATGCATGGTTGGATATGCTTCACATAGCTTTAGGAAACATGAAAAATAATTATAAGTCATTGAAAAGGAACAAATAGGTTGTCTGTGGGATGTGGAGAGGTTTTGAGCATATTTGTGGGGGGGCAGGATTAATACACTGACTGACCATAAACGACCTGTGTTTATGCTTAATGCACCTCACACTGCATGATTGACTTACAGATTGCTCCAATATAAGTTAGAAAATCAACATTTTCCAGGAGTGAAAAATGATAGGTTGCCCACACAAGATGCCCTGGAGAGTCAAGTTGAGGATGATTTGGAGATTGGTCTGATTGCAGAAGGTGATATTAAAGAAGCCAATAGTGTTTCAGAGGGCTAGTGTGGTTCTGTGTTTGAGAAAGATTCCTTGGTGCAGGAGGTGAGTCACTATGTGAAAGAGTGCTGGCCCTGGGAAATAACCTTCAGAGTAGTAAGTAATCCTTTGTTAAGGTTGCTGATTAACTCCCTGTAGAAGATGGGATACTGATGCCGTTATAAAACAAAACTAGTAGTTCCACTAGGAGAACTGAGAGCCACCATTCTTCAAATGCCCATGAAGGACATGAGATGCACTCTAACTATATATTTTGGGAGTGAGGACAGACTGTGTGTATATATATATATATATACCTTCACAACATCCTATTGAGTTGCTTGAAGGTTTGTGGTCAAAGTGGGGGGCAGGCATTGATTTCTTAGGACCATTTACCATGTTGCCTTCTAATCGCCGGTAAGCTTGAGTGCTAGTAGTATATTACACCAAGTGGCCAAAAGTAAAATTTATGTCATTTTCGAACACCAGAATTGTGATAGAATTTTCTAGAGAAGGATTTAGTGTCAGTTAATGGAGTTCAGTTGGTGAGTGACGTAATGAATGCTTTTTGAAGACTGTGGAGGTGGGAAATTGGGATTTTGGGTGAAGTGGGGGTGACCCCTATTCAAGCAACAACCAGAATCCCCTTGAGGGTGAACCACAAAAAGTACTAAATTGACCTGTGCTTAACCTTCTGGTAGCTTTGCACAAAAACATTCAGGTTTAACTTAGAGGTAATGTGTAAAGTATTTATGTAGCATGCAAACAGTAATAATGTGAAACCACAAAACAAGAAAAATCCAAACACCAATATAGAAGAAATAGAGTAAAATTTAATAAATAAGTTGACACCAACAAAAATCCAATCAATTATGCAAATTCAAGATTTCAGGTTAGTTAAGCGCCTAAAAGGACAAAGCGTCACTTGCGGTTATCTGGTCAAGCGAGACCAGGTGAAAGTCAGACGTTCAGGCCGAACATGATGGAGAGTGGGCTGGATACCTGGACCAGGTTAGGCCTGCTGGAAAAATTACTTTCAAAGTACAGCACGAAGAGTTCCGTTTGCGGTAGAAGGGGCCGCAGAGAACATTGTGGATGGGAGTCGAGGTGGCTCAAAGAGCACATTGGGGGTCACCGATGGTCATCTCTGTGGGTGAAGATCCTGTCGGGCATCGTGGGCGGTCATTCTGGAAATTCTGATTTGCCGTCATCACGAGCTCTCGAATCGCAAAGTACAGATGTTTTGCTGCCTGGCCTCGTTGGCAGTCTCTGTGGTGGAAAGAGTCAGGTTTGCTAGAACTTCGAGTTGTAAGGCGGCGCTGGTGGCAATATCTTTGTGTGAACTGGCCTATGTGCATTTGCAAAGAGTCAAAAACATCAGGAGAGGCCACACCAAGGGTCCAGGACCTGATGAGCATGAACATGGTGATCAGGAAGTCACTCAAGCAGAGGCCAGCAGGGCTCAAGCAGGTCCAGCTGCAGTTCCAGAAGCACGTGAAGGCAGGAGGTCAGCTGGGTAGTTGGAGGGAGTCTCTAGAGCTTATTATATCCCTTTAGCTCAAAACAGGAAGTCAGGTGGCTGACCCTTGGGGTCACTTCAGACTGGGATGACGGGTGTAGGTCCAATCTTCTTTCATAACAATGAGGGCACCAGGCAGCAGAGCAGCAGAGTATCATGGCAGCAAAGTGACAGTCCTCCTAGCAGCAAAGCAGCACAGCAGTCCTTCTTCTGTAGCATCAGCAGTTCCAGGAGTGTATTGAAGAGCTGGGTCTGGGGGTGCCCACTTTGAAGTAGGAGAAAGTTCAGGAGGTTTCCCTTTGGAGCCCTTGAATATGCCTTCCTCCCTTGCCCTGGATCCAGGATGTCTGCCCAAACAATGCAGTGGTGACAAGTCCTATGTGTGAAGGCAGGAGACAGCCAATTCAATTTCAAGTGGGGCTGTGCCTAGCTCTGCCCCTACCATGCTAGTTAATGGCCCACCCAGGCACACCTGATTACTGTATTGTGTGGCCGTCTGGGAGCAATAAATAAAGTCCAACTGCCAACTACACCCAGTCAAGTGCCCCAAGAACAGGCTGCAGGCACTAAATAGGGCAGAGCAATGCAAACTTTCTGAAAGTGTCATTTTCAAATTTGTAGCTTAAAGTCCAACTTTACCATTAAAGAGGACTTTTAATTGGAATTTCTCAGACACCAAACTTGATATTCCTATCTGCTGCCAATTGAAAGTTATCACTCATTAAATATAATATATTAACCCAGTGTTATCCTATTGGAGAGGTAGGTCTCACAGTAGTGAAAAACGAATTTAGGAGTTTTTTACTACAAGGACATGTGAAATTTAAAAGTACATGTTCAGATTTGTAAATACATTGCACCCTTCCCCCTGGGCTGTTAGGGCCTACCCTGTCAGTGACATGTGTAATAAGGGACGTTTGGGCCTGCAAAGAAGTTTACCTTGCCAGGTTGAAAGCCAGTGTTACCATGTTTAAATTAGAAAACACAAGCACTTTATCACTGGTTAGCATTGGTAAAGCGTGCATAGTTCTAATGACAAAAAAATAAGTCAGCAAAAACAGGAGTGAAGGCAAAAGAAATGTGGGTAACCTTGTAAAGGATGTCAGGTCCAACAGTGGATGTCAAACTTTAAGACGTTCACTACATCTCCCTCAAACCAATGGAGTTGTTAAATGAATTTGTTGTGTGGTGAGTGAATGTATTAATTGGGCTCCCATGAATAGATGTGATTGTGTGAGTTCTATCAGAAATCTGCTGTGAATTTACAGGACCAAACCTCATTCCACTACAGGTGTTTCACCTTGTCACCTCTTGAGGGGAAGAAAACCTGTGTCAGCAAGATGTCCAGCGTTGATAAAGCAGTGGTTGGAATGTGGTGGGAAAGTTTCAGCTATGGACCGAGTTGTAAGGTCTAATGTGGCACCTTCTCAAGCCAAGCAAAACTGACCGTCAGTGAAGAATGTGTTTTCAGGGTGATGATGTGGCGCATATCAAGAAAACAGGTTGTGTAAAAAAGAAGAATCAAAGCATAGGGTGAACATGTTGTGACTGACAACGTTTTTGAGAATGCCATTCACTGGTGGAAAGGAGAGACACTGGGAAAAAAGTCTGTGAGTGGGTGAGGGGTGAATGAGCATGCTTGTGTAAACTATCAAAGAAATGCAGTCATGTTATGTAGAAGCACTTGTATCCCTAGAGTTCCTGCTCGGTTTAGTAAATTATGCTTTTCTTTGTGCAGGTTTTCTTAATGCAAACAAATACAATTTGCTGTATTTTATTTCTCAATAATTGTTTCTTGTGACATTGTGCCTATCTTGGTTGTGGGCTGCATAAATACTTGGGGCCGAGGTACGACGCTTTTTTGTGGTAGCAAACGGTGAAGATCGCCATTTGCGACCGCAAAATGGGCAGGTACGATGTACCATCCCTATTTTGCAGATCGGTACACAATTACCTACTTGCAAAATAGGGATTGAGACTTGCAATTAGGAAGAGACATCCCGAGGGCGTCCCTTCCTAATTGCAACTTGCAGAGGGATGTACTATTGTTTTGTGACCGTGAATGCAGTCGCAAAACAATCGCAGATAAAACCAATTTTAAATTGGTGCTAACTCATTTGCATTCTGAGTGGTAGTGAAAAATATTTTTTCAGATAAGGCAGTGGTCCCACGGACCACAGCCTACAACGAAAAAATGAAAAGAAAACTTTACATTTTTCTTTTTGAAATGCATTCTGTTTTCCTTTAAGGAAAACGGGCTGCATTAAAAAAACTGCTTTATTTAAAAAGCAGTCACAGACATCTTGGTCTGCTGTCCACAGCAGGCCTCCATCCCTTTGAGTGCGGCCATTCCCAATGGGGGGTCGCAAATTGCAACCTACCTCTTGAATATTAATGAAGTAGGTAATTTGCGACCCCATTGGGAATCGCAAACATTGTCATTGACACTGTTGTACATTTGGTTTTGCGACTCGCAAATGAGTCGCAAATTGTGAGTCGCAAAATATACGGTCATACATCTGGCCCTTACTACTGAATGTTTTATTTTCCTTGTTGTTAAGTGTTTTGTCTTCTTGTTTAAAGAGGAAAGGCCATGCTATATCCTGAGGTGTAGAAGTTTGGATTGAAACCATCAGCATGTACTGCGTTCAGTGTCCAGAATGTGCGTGTGCTGGGTGGAACGTTGTGATTTGAGAACGAGAGGTATGTTTGGTGAGTGGCTGCTGGTAGAATGACGATGTGGCCCTCTCAGCTAAAAGTTTTGCTTATAACTAGAGAGTGAATACTACTTGCATACAACATAGCTCTGGATCGTTGTTGTCTAGCAAAATGGATCACACATATATGTTCACAAAAAAATGTAAACCAAATGAAACAGAAGAAAGACAAAATAATTTATACATAATATGGGTAGAATGCATTTTTTCAGTAAATCTTTATTTGTTTTTTAGAAATGTAACAGCAAGCTAGTACAGCTGGTACCATAAAGCAGAGGACGTACATGCCAAGTTGCATGTTACCTGAGCAACATACTTGGTAATTTCTGGTAATAAAAAGCTATAATAGTGGGGCATGTGCCATCAAGCATTAGCTGAAACAAAATCAGCAGAAACGAGGGCTCATCATAAGGCATTTTGCTAATACCATACAGTTTGCCAAAACTTGGAGAGGCAGCCTAATTAACATGGATGATGACTGTGCCATCCTTCTTAGGCCACAGCATCCGGTACTGCGGGGTAGATTTACAAGACCCTAGTGCCTTTTAGCGCCGCCTTAACGTAACAAACGTTTTACGCCAAGGCAGCGCTAAGTAGGCCATTCCTTTACACCATATTTACAAAGTGGTGCAATGCATGCATTGTGCCACTTTGCAATCCCTTGTGCCACATTATGCTTGTGCCAGGCATAATAATGCAAGGTGGGCGCTCCCTATAGGGAAGCCTGAAAAAATAGTGCAGTGAAATTTACAAGATTTCACTGCGCCATTTTTTCCATCATTTTTAATGCCTGCTCAAGGCAGGCTTTAAAGTGACACTCCTGTATTGGCCTATGGGCCTTCCTGTGCTTTTCTGCACTAGCACCAAACATTTTGGCAAAGCGCCACAATAGCATCAAAATTTTGATGCTGTCTAGGAAATGACCACCATGGTGGCTGTACTGTAAATACGGCGTTACCATGGTGTCGTTAGAGGCTGCAGGGGGATGCAAGAAAAGGATCAGGACCGATGCGCCACTTTCTTGTAAATATGCCCTCAAGTATTATGATCTACAACAAAGCGCTTAACATAGGCGACCTACTCCATCGACTCTCTTGTCCTCTACACTGGGTCCAGCTTGAACTGGGTGCACCTCTCACCGCCACAGACAACATCCAGGCCCTCCTTGATTGGCAGTTTCGCTATTCGTTCGTACACATAACATTCAGGGTGGTCTAACATCTGAATTTGCTTCTCCTGCCAGATCCCCCCATCTCCTCAGTTTGTTGAGTGTATCTGCTTTAGCAATGGCTCATTTCTGGACCAGCTGGCTATTACCAGGCCGTGGCAATGAGACGTTTGAATACAACAATTGCTGGACCAATACATTTGGACACATATTTGTTCTTCTTCGTCCTGGGCGTTAAGCCCAGCAAACACACCACTGGTACTTTCAGCCTCCCCGTGAGTTTCTGGCACTTCACCCACCACCGTTGCCCAGAGCTGCATTATCACAGCGCACGACCACACAGTGTGATAAAAGTCCTCTTCTGACTGAGTAAATCTAGGACACTCTGACTGAGCACCTGGAAACATTCAACTTTTGTGCTTTCAAGTTATGTAATTTTGAATAAACTGTATATTTTAGTGTTACTGAATCTTGGATATATTTTTTACTTTTTCCTGCGAGGCTGCCCTTTGCATATCTGACAGCTTTAGAGCCACATAGTTTAACCACTTCTCTGTGATGTTTGAATTTGTGCAAGAGTGCTGTTAGGCAATGAGTTGCATTTTAGAGTGATAGCTTTTCTAACCCAACCATGGTTTAATAAAAGTTTCAGTGTCCTTTGAGTTGTATGGCCCAGTTTGTTCTTACCGCCAGACCAGTCATATTGTTTTCACCAGAGATATATACATCAGAAAATTTCCACAGACATCCCTGATGTCCTGAAATGTGCAAAACGTACCATGCACGAACATGTTACCCACTCACACTGTGTCATACTTGCCATGGCCTCTTGCCATGCTTAGTAGTTTGGTGTCTAAAGTCAGGGAACATCCTTAGTGGCATCTGCAGTGTACATGGAGGGGACCGTCTTCATATTTATCCCAACAGAACTTACCCTGTAGTGCTAGTTGGTTCAATCTAGGTGGCATTGGTGTTGATCTCATTAACCGATCAATAATTGCATGCTCCTTTAGGGCTTGTAGAATACTAGACCTTTCCAGGTTGAGGAATAAGCCCAGCCATCTCATCGGCCACAGCAGCTGAGCTTGTAGGGGTTTGAAGCCCCAAGGTCCTGCCCTGCAGGGGGAGATTGCATTTTGGAAAGTGCCACTCTCTTTCTAACATTCACACATATCAAATCCAAAAGGACAGTTTGTAGCTCCATGAAGAAGTCTTTCCTAAGAATCACTGGTAGCGATGCAACAAAGTACAGCAATCTCAGCAACGGCAGCATCTTCATTACCGCCACTCTTCACACTGGGGAGAAAAAGAGGCTGATAAAAAATGGAGATTGCTGCATCACCATACGGGCCCTACCCGCATTTCCCTTAATGAGGTTGCCATCTGTGTGGGTCACTCCCAGGTATTCAAATGTATTAAACCCCTAGGTGAACCCATTTTGATCTGAGTGTACCAGTCTTGGCTATTAATAGCAGTCTGTTGGCAAGAACTTCACCCAGAATGTTGTCAAGAGCGGTAAAGGTTGGTTAGAGCTCATGTCTAGAAGGATACCTGCCAAGCCTGGGTACAATCACTTTTAGCTCTTCCCTCATGGACCCTGGCAACTTTCATGCTTGCCTGGTGGTTTGGTACATAATTAAAAGCTGCAGAGCAACCTGCATTCTGCACGTTCCATAGAACTCAGAAGGAAGACCATCAGTTCCTGGAGTCTTATTTCACACCATCTGGACAATAGCAGTATATAACACCGCCCAGTAGGTGGTTCTTCCAAAGTTTGACACTGCACTGGGTCTGTAATAGGAACATAAATTGCTTCCACGTAGTCTTGTAAACTAGACAGATCTGTCATGTGTGATGCTGTGTGCAGGGATATGTAATAATCTGCAAAGGTCCCATTGCTCTCCACCTAAGTATTTACTGTTTCTGACTATGGAGTTTTAATGGCTTTGTTTGGGGATATGGGGCATCTACTTTTAATAGTCAGACAAGCAGCCTGCATGCTCTGTCTCCTTCTGCGTGACAGCATATGACATATTCCCCGTAATCGACTTTCCCAGTCAAATCACTAGGCCTCCCTTTCAGTTCTCTAATGTGTTCCTCTGACTCTTGAATGCCTCCTGGATATCCTTTCCTACTGACAGTATATCTTTGGTCAGTGTTAACCATAGACACACACAGTCTTGACGTGGTGTCCCCTTATAAGCATCTTAAATTCCTCTCAATGACTGCCCCCTTCTTTTCAGCAAATAATTGAATAATGTGTCTTCTGATAGCATTTCTGAATGGGGTGTCAAGTAGCCCCTTCGTGCGCAGACTCCACAAGGGAATTTAAGCTTGCTTGCTGCCCCAAGTTATTACCATCTTAAGAGGGTTATGATTGGAGAGAGATTGGACAACAAAAAATTAGTGTCAGATACTTGTGACTCCATTGTCCTGTTGCCTAGCAATAAATCCTGTCTTATGTGTGGTTGGTGAACAGGGGAATAAAACAAGTACTTTCTAGTGTCCAGGTGCATGAGTCTCCAGGAATCTTGGAGTTGACTACTTTCCATCCACTTAAAAAAAAATTGTGAGGCTCGGTGTGCCCGATAGCATAGCAGTAGATCTGCCCTGAGCAGTGTTAACTACACAGTTGAAATCACTTCCCAAGAGGCTTGGAGCCCATAGATTGTGCACCAGAGTAGGCATAAGCATAGTGGTGAATGCAGTGTAATTGATATTTGGTGCATAAACAGCTGTCATGGTCAGCAGTACCTGTTATAGTGTCCCTTCAACCACCACATGTCTACCTTCAGGATCCACTTACCTGTGCTGCAGCATGATCGGAACCCTGAGAAGATCCAGATCAGCAATTCTCTTGAGTAAACATAGTAGGACATGCTTATTAATTAGCTTCTCCATCTTTTGACCAACGTTTGCAGTTTTGGGCTGGTCAGGTGGGTTTCCCATTAGTACATGTTATAAATTGGGTTACTGATTCAGTGGGGTGTGAGCCTTGGTCAAGCAGCAACCACAGCCAGTCAGGGTAATTACGGCACAAGCAACCCCAAATTAACTTGTACTCCACCAACTGTTAGCTTGGCTCAGAGCAGTCTGGCTCAACTTAGGGGCAAAGTGTAAAGTATTTGTGCACACTTCAAACAGTAAAACAGTGAAAACACCACACAAAAAGTATTCCACAATAGGATAGAAAAGCGCCAACGGCAGCTATCTGGTCTTGCTGGACTGTGTCAAGGTGTAAAGTTCAAGCTGACTGAGATGGAGCGAGCGTCGGATACAGTCCCAGATTAGTTTACCTTCTCATGTTTTGTGCCATGTGTCTCGTTCCTGGGGAAGAAGTTTGCAGGGATCAAGGAAAGCGTCACTGGCTCGGCAACACAGATGGGCGGGCTGGAGTCTTGTATTGATGATTCACACATGAGGGTGGTGCTTGCTGTGTGATGTTCCATCAGAGCAGCATGGTTTTTGTGCGAATGGGCCCATTTGTGGTTGCAAAGAGCCCAAAACCTTGACTTTAAGAGCTTGACAACCACACCAAATTCCCAGGATCTGAGAGACACCTCTTGGGAGTGAGGAACCCATCCAGGAGCTGTGGGGAGCCTGTTATGTCCCTGAGGCTCGGATCAGAAGCCCAGCAGACTTGCCCTTTGAGTCAATCTGGTGTCTGTGGGTTCAAGATGAAGTTGCAGGTCCAGTTCCTTCTCCACAGGTATAAGGGCAGCAGGCAGCAGATCAGCATAGCAAGGTAGCAGCTCCTTCAGAGTTACAGACCAGAAGATTGGCAGTCCTTTTAGCAGCACATTAGTCCTTCTTCCTGGCACAGTATCCACAGGTCTAAAAGTGTACTGAAGAGGTGGTGTCTGAGTTCCTTCTTTTATACACAGTTGTGCCTTTGAAGTGAGGCGATGTTTCTAGAGCCATGCCTAGAAGTGCACAGATGTCCCGCCTACCTGCCCTGGCTCCAGACTATCTACAGGTGATATGCAGCCCTTTGTGTGGAGACAGAACACAGCCTATTCAGGTGTAAGTGAAACTCGGTCCAGCTCCTCCCTCCCATCCTTCCAGTAATGGCACATTAAGTCATGCCTAAGCTCCCATTGTGTGTGGCTGTCTGGAAGGAATACACAAATCCCAACTTCCAACTACCCCCAGTCACGTGACCAGAGATAGGATGCAGGCACCAGATGGCCGAGGCAAGAAAATGTCAGCTTTCTAAAAGTGCCATTTTCTGAATTGTAACTTAAAATCTGACTTCGCCAGAAGTTAGGATTTTAAATTAGGATTCCAGAGACTCCAAAAGTTAAGTGGTTATCTCTTCCCATTTGGAAATTACACTTATAAAACATAATAAGGTAACTACAATGTTATCCTACAAATGAGATAGGACTTTAAATACCGAAAAATGAATTAAAGGGTTTTTCACTACCGGGACATGTAAAATGTAAAAGTTCATATCTTGCATATACACTGCATCCAGTCTTCGGGCTGTGTAAGGCCTATCCTTGGGGTGACTTACATGTATTAAAGAAGATGATTGGGCCTGGCAAAAGGTATATTTCACCAGGTTGAAATGGCAGTTTAAAACTGCACACACACACTCTGCACTGGAAGGCCTAAGACATGTTTAAAGGGCCACGTAAGCGGGTAGCACAGTTAGTGCTGCAGACCCACTAGTAGCATTTTATTTACAGGCACTGGGTACACATAGTACCACTTTACTAGGGACTTATAAGTAAATTAAATATGCCAGCTGGGTATAGGCCAATTCCACCATATTTTATGGAGAGAACACGAGCACTTTAGCACTGGATAGCAGTGGTAAAGTGTACAGAGTCTTAAATTCAACAAATTCAAATAAATTCAGCCGAAAGAGAAGGAGGAAGGCAAAATGATTGGGTATGACCCTGCGGAGAGGGCCATTTCTATCATAGACTATGGGCCTCATTATGACCCTGGCGGGCGGCGGAGGCCGCCCGCCAGGATCCCGCCCTCCAAATTACCGCGCCGCGGTCAAAAGACCGCGGCGGGTATTACGAGTTTTCCCCTGGGCTGGCGGGCGGTTCCAGTTAAACCGCCCGCCAGCCCAGGGGAAAACGACCTTCCCACGAGGATGCCGGCTCGTAATCGAGCCGGCGGAGTGGGAAGGTGCGACGGGTGCTACTGCACCCGTCGCGTATTTCACTGTCTGCAAGGCAGACAGTGAAATACATTTTGGGGCCCTCTTACGGGGGCCCCTGCCGTGCCCATGCCATTGGCATGGGCACGGCAGGGGCCCCCAGGGGCCCCGCGACCCCCCCTACCGCCATCCTGTTCATGGCGGCTTTCCCGCCATGAACTGGATGGCGGTAGGGGGGGTCAGAATCCTCATGGCTGCGGAGCGCGCTCCGCAGCCATGGAGGATTCCAATGAGCAGCGGAAAGTCAGCGGGAGACCGCTGACTTTCCGCTTCTGACCGCGGCTGAACCGCCGCGGTCAGAATGCTCATTGGAGCACCGCCAGCCTGTCGGCGGTGCTCCCGTGGTCGGTGGCCCTGGCGGCCACCGGCCGCCAGGGTCAGAATGACCCTCTATGTGTATTTGCCTGTGTTTTAGATACATGTAACTCCTGGAATTGTTCATGGTAGTGACCATCCCACATATGTTCTGTGTGAATATGCTGTACTTGCTAAGCTCAGTGGTCATGAAAAAACCCCACCCCCGTCCCGACTAACTTTCACTGACAAGCATTGCAACATTCAGGGTTATTGTAAATATTATACTTGCACTTCAGGCTAAATGAAAATGCCAGATATTCTGGTAATTCAGAGTTGGCATTACATGACCCTGTTGCTGTTTCAAGCTCAGATGCCAGTGCGTGCGCTTGAGGCTTACTGCTGAGGAGCACCTCAGTGACCATCTGCGATCTTTCTCTAGCCTCTTGTTTTTCAGAGAGTCATTCATATGCTCGTCAGCTCCACCTTCTGCTGGCCTGAGGTTTCTCCCATACCTGGCAAGGACGTGTTTGTCTGCTGGTATATTTATTGCCTTTGTCTGGAGCCGGTTCTAGGCCTCGTGGGGACCAAAAAAAGTGTCTCATTGTTCATGATGATTGGGAGTTTGGCAGGATACATGAGAGCATAATAAATGCCATTCTGGCGTAGTTGTTGCTTGATTCTTAAAAATAAATCCCGCTGCTCGGCACATCACTCCGGGTAGATATTAATTGCAGCTCCGTATAACTTCCAGGGTCCTTTACTTTGGAGAGTTGTATGATCAAATCCCTGTCTCTATAATTGAGTAGTCTCGGCTTCGCCCCCATCGGGGGAGGGCGTCCTGGCATTTGATGTCTGCTTACAATTTAGCAAAACATGAGGGCCCTGCCTGCCAACACGGTTGTTGTGAGCCAGTCCTCGAGGAACAATTCCATGTTTGGGCCCTCCGATCGCTCTGACACACCAATGAATCTGGCATTATTGCATCTGAAATGCCCTTCTGGAATCTTCCTCCCTGACCATGAGACTTTTCACCTTCCCTTTTAAGACCTTGAGTTAAGTTTGCATCTCTAATACCACTGGTCTCAGTGCCATCAGTTCTGGTTCCTTGTTCTGGACCCACCCAAATAACGTTCTATGATCAGCTCTAAGAAGTCCCACATCCATTACCACCAAGTCTATTTTAGATTGAAGGGTAGTCTTAGTGTCTAAAATAGCTGGCATAATCTGATCATATGTCCCAGTATTTTTGTCTAGCACTGATTTCACTTGATGTAGCTGGTCTAGTTGGTTGGAGGCCTGTGATAGCATTTCCATTGATCTTTTGGTTGGTGCCACCTTAGAGTTTTACCATGGTCCCTCAACCTGTGTCCTCCCTCTACCACCTAGGCAGACCAGATGGAGGCCCCTCGGTGCTCCACTGTAGGCCTCCTTCTTAGAGAGTATTACTTATGGGAAGTATCCTCCAGGGGAGTCATTTTTACCTGTGACATTTGGCCTTATTGGAGGGTACCTTCTACAGGCTGTGCCCCATCTGTCACTTTTTCAGCGTCAATCGCCCCCTCCCATGGCCCACTCCTGGGGTGTGTAAAATTAGAGTCAATGGGAACCCACATAATCCTGGCCCATCAAAGCATCACCCTTCCCATTATATAATAGAATTGTCTTTTCAGGGTCAGCAGTGGAATCTGGTCCTCTTCCATCAGGACCTCACAAGTATATAGCCCTCCTCAAACGGCACTTAGCCATGCCCAGTGCCGTTCATGACACAGGTAGATTATCTTGAGGGAGGTCAGCTTGTATATGCCAGTCATATCTGATGGGAATGGCGAACTGGCACAACCCAGAACGAAGCCTGCCCTGTTGCCCAGATGGTCTTGATGGAACACCTGAAAGAAGACTTGTTCAGTGCTAGATACTTCTAATACACATTTATGATTAGTACTATTAACCTTCACACTGGTTTTAAAGATAGTACAGGTGGTAAGAGAAGCGAGTGGCATTCCATCAGAGTTAGGGTGATGTGGTCTATAAGAAGCCTTTTTGTTACCTTCTGATCCTAACCATGCACCTTACCCAAGAATCTGACTCATAAATTAAAATTTCATTTGGTAGATTTAGCACAAATATAATTGCTGGGCTCCACATCACCAGTGTTGAAAGGAAGGTGGGCTTTCCCATTAATAGGAGTCTATGAAGAGTTAGATTTATTCTCCATTGTGTCTTAACTGCTTCCAGCTGGTTCCTGCATCTGCACGATTATGAAGTTCCACAGTAACTGGTTCAGCCTTTATGGACAGAGCCATAGCTGCATGGGTGGGGGGTCGGGTTTAGGGTGTGATACCCCACTAATAAATACATTCCTGTTTTGGAAGTTGGGTCTGGGGGCCTACAGTCGGGCCTGCCATATCTGTGTCGGTTCCTCTTGTCATGCAGCAACAATGAAAAAATAAAGCAGTGACCTTTGATTTTAAACAGGAGAGAAGGTGGTGAGGGTTGAGGGGGGGAGAAATATACATCTCTGTGGCATCTGGGACTGAATTTCAAGATGTAAAACAAGATAACCGGGAATCAATACCTGTTTCCCCCAATTGTGTAATCCTAGGAAAACATTTTATTTCACAGAGCCTCCTGCCTCTTCATGTGAAAGCTCTATAAATAGGAGTTCAGGATGCGCTGTACAAGCACCTCTTCATTCTCATTTCTTAGACTGTAATGTTGCTGCATCTGTAATAAGAATGTAGGTTTTGTTTAGGGTTCATGTGACTACTGACTTGCCTCCTCGTTCACCAATAGCATTGTCCTTGTTGGGCGAGCCATACAAACTACTACTTTCAACAAATATCTATCAATGCAGTGATATCATCTGATGTACTAAAGTGAAATGCTTCTGCATGTTAAAGAAATACACTTTTTTGAACTTTGAAGAGACTGTATCATATTTTTACATTATGGCGGTCATTCTGACCTTGGCGGACGGCGGAGGCCGTCCGCCAAGGTACCGCCGTCAGAACACCGCACCGCGGTCAAAAGACCGCGGCGGTGATTCTGAGATTTGCCCTGGGCTGGCGGGCGGCCGCCAAAAGACCGCCCGCCAGCCCAGGGCAAATCAACCTTCCCACTAGGATGCCGGCTCAGAATTGAGCCGGCGGAGTGGGAAGGTGCGACGGGTGCAGTTGCACCCGTCGCGTATTTCAGTGTCTGCTAGGCAGACACTGAAATACTTTGTGGGGCCCTCTTATGGGGGCCCCTGCGGCACCCCCTACCGCCATCCTGTTCCTGGCGGGAGAACCGCCATGAACAGGATGGCGGTAGGGGGTGTCAGAATCCCCATGGCGGCGGAGCGCGCTCCGCCGCCATGGAGGATTCTGACAGGCAGCGGAAAGTCGGCGGTACACCGCCGGCTTTCCGCTTCTGGCCGCGGCTGTACCGCCGCGGTCAGAATGCCCGGCGGAGCACCGCCGGCCTGTTGGCGGTGCTACCGCCAACCTCCGCCATGGCGGTAACTACCGCCGGGTCAGAATGACCCCCTATGTGTGTTACACAATATACGTGGCAAATGTTTTCATGGCTTGGCTAGCGCACGGATTCTTAGAGCCAAGTAGTTGGCTGGGCTCTGATTCGGCTCACCCTATTAATTTGCTGGCACGCTCACCTCTGTTTGCAACTTGGGCTTAGTACAAGGGGATGTCAGTCACTTGATGAAATGATCTATAAATGGCAAGGACTGGAAACATGGAACCCTGCCTACATGTACCAATTTCACAATTTTACTATCAATTCTTCTCATAGCAGAGACGTGTGTGCAGAGAAGATATGTTAGAAATAAGTGATCCCAGGAAAAGGAATCACTCGTTTTTGTGGCCAGTGTGTTGTACATGACTGTAGTAAAGAGTTTCCAGGCAGGAGTGTAGCTTCAGTGGGGGTGTTTTGGGCGTGACAAAAGCATTCTTGGCTTTGTAGCTGGGTCTGGGGATTTGCCATGTCTGTCAGTTTGCTAAGATTTTTTTAATTGTTCATTTTTTGGAGTTGAAATTTAAATGTATGTAGTGACTGGTTTATATAAAAACATAGTAGATCTGCACCTGTACAAGTACTTCTGAAATTGGTGCAAATGTATTACTTTTTGGAAATTACAAACATTGGAAGTAGTAGGCTTGTAAAGCTGTGCCAGTCTCAGGTTTCCAGGCATACTACTGGCAATCAAGCACCCAAAAGACGATGGGAAGAATGCTTGCAAAAAGTCTAACAGTGGCAATCATTCAGGGTAGCATCCCAGCCGATCTTTGTTCACCTGCTTTGCCATTCTAGGCACGGGCCCACCTATTCTAAATCAGTACTAACCCTGTTCCTCATGGAAAGAGTCCTTCCTGAACCATGGTCTTTTCTCCCCTCCACCCTGCAGCCCCTTGCTTATTTAGAGGGAAAAATTGAGATTCACACCCCTCAGATTTCACTGACTACACTGTTTATGGACGTGTGAAATATTGTTTCTATGTGAGACGCTTGACAGTCTGAGAGTTCTATAGAATGCCCAACAGTGGGCACATCAGGTAGGTTCATGCCTGATTCTCACGCTATGAGCTGTCGTAATTTGTCAGACTCATACCCACATATAATCTGGGCTCTGAATGTTGCAGTTAAATCCGATAAAGTGAATGTAATGGCCAGTTCCTTGAAGTGAGCATAGAAGCTGTTGATGGACTCTCTGGCTTTTGTTTTTTCCATGATGGAAGCAGAACTGTCCATAGGATTTGCCATGGGGGTGAAATGAGCGTTTAATGGCACAGTGGCGTTACTGAAGGGTGACCTTGCTTCTGTAAGAGAGCAAAAGAGTTTGAAAGTACCTTCACCAAAAAGGTGAGGGAGTAGTGTGCGCATGTTGTCATTGTATACGCCTGTGGTTTGGAAGTATATTTTTACTCTTTCTAGCCAAAATTTCCACTTAGAAAATGGAGTACTTGTCCGTTCAAAAAGGTGAGGTTCATTATGTTTTTGTGCTCCAAAAGATGACATCTCCATGGCATATGATTGTCTACGCTGAGGGAGCCAGACTGTCCTGAGGCATTTACAGTAGTCTCATCCAGTGATGCTGATCAGACCTTTAAAGAAGGCAGTGCAATTGATGTGAAGGCATAGCGGCAGCCATGTGCTCGATCACACGCGAGCAACCAGGTGTAGGGCTCTTTTATGGAGAGTAAGGCTGGTAGGCGAGGAGCAGCACGCTTTAAGATAGATGTGCGTAGGTGGGGCTGCCACTAGGACAGCGGGTGTCTTCTGCCAGGGTGCGGGGTGCATTTGGCTAAAGATGGATGGCTGATGCTGGGTGGCGGAGGGCCTCAGGAGCATGCAGCTACTGGACCGGCCTTGTCACCAGTGCTGTGTTGGATACCATGGGCTTCGAAAGCACATACAGAGGGGGTAGGAGAGTGACCTCTGGGCTCACCATTTCACACTTTCTACTCACAGATCTTACTCTATATGATAAACGCATACATGTGGCAGGAAAAGGGTGTTTCACATGGTACAAAATGGAACTACTATGCATACCAATGAGAAAGAGGAGACTGTATAGAGACAAGCCTCATGTGCGCTCCATTCAAAGGGGCATATTTATGGGGATTGGGTACAGGACAGTGCAGCAAGTCATCTTGCTGCACTACCCTACACCAAAGTGAAAGGGCAGGAATATACCCTAATTATGCAATACGTGCATTTCTGTCCTTTTCCCCTGTGCTGGTGCAGTTTCAGCAGCCTAGCGCCAATGCAGGCACCTTTGTACAGGAATAGGAAAAGTTATCACTCCATTAATGTACAGGTGGTGTGTCTTGCAGACCAGTACATCTCCCAAGTGATTGCCAAATTCGCTGGATCTGTGCGTGACTCTTACATTTTGAGGAACAGCAGTGTTCCACACCTGATGGCACAACAAAGAGAAAGAGTCTGGCTTGTGGGTGAGTGAGATGTGAGAGTGCAGTAGCTAACAACCTGCCTTTCTTACTCTTTACCCTCTAAACAATGGTGACATGTGCTATGTATTCCCACTCTTCCCATGTGATTCTGGCTATCCAAACCTGTCCTGGCTGTTGACATCGGTGAGGTGTCCCAGGTAAGGGGGGGAGATTTGCTACAATGAGGCACATGGCAGGACAAGAAGAGTCATTGAAAGGACCTTCGGCCTACTTAAGGCAAGATTCCGGTGCCTGCATTTGTCAGGCGTATCCCTGTGCAACTCCCAAACAAGGTTTGCCAGATCATTGTGGCCTGCTGTATGCTGCACAACTTGGCACTAAGGAGACATGTACCCCTACTGGAAGAGGAGGAACGATCTGATCCACCGGTGGCAGCTGAGGGGACAGAGGACAGCGATGAAGAAGGGGAGGATGAAGTGGACTCCAGAACTCAGCTTATTCAGCTATACTTCCAATGAGTTGGAGGTACATTTTGCCTAATGTTTCCCACAACATTGCCTATGTAGATGTGTGTACAATTGTAAGAATGTACAACCAGTGCTGGAGACACAGCAGTGTCTGGGTGTGTGTGGTGCAATGTGTGTACTGTCACATACCCCTTACTGCTTCATATGTTTGCTGACTCCCAAAGGTAGTTCACACACAGACGTTTTTCTTTCCTGGATGTGTTTTCTGCCTTCACATGTACGGACTGTTTGGAAATGCTGCCTGGATAGGGGGTGTGGGCCAGTTTTGCTGACAGAACTTGTGACACCACATCTCCTCAGTACTTGCACACCAACCTAGTGTCCCTCACAATGTGGGTGGAGGTCACCTCAGCTGAAGTAGATGGGCCTAAAGTTGTTCTGATCTGCAAAGCTACAAATTTGAGTTCAGAACTAGTGTGTAGTGCAACTGACAGGCAAGAAGTGACAGTACTCTGGCAATGATGTCCAACTTTGGACATAAAGCAGGTACATGTGCCAACAAAAAAACTGTACCTAAATGTATGCTACATATGTGTTCCTCACAGGTCTTCCTATGGTGGTATACCCTTTGCCATGCGGCGTACAAGAAGATTAGGACATTCCTGGTGCAAGTGTCAAGAAACCATTTCTCAGATTTAGAATGTTACATGCCTACAGACCTTCGCCGTAGCCAATTTCTGGTACTGTCTCAACATTTTACATTGAGAAAGTAATTCATTACATGCATTAATTATGAATAAAGCACAAATACATTGGGTGTGAATGTACAGTGTTTACTAGGTGCATCAAAATAAGGGATGGGGAAATACAAGGGAGTGGGCAGATGGTGGACGAAATAGTCAGTTTGGTCTTCACAGCTGTTGGTAGCACAGGTCCAGAGTCCATTGGGCCATTGGGAAATGGAGATCGGACAGTAGATAGTCAACATGGTGTGTCAGTGGCACACAAGGGAGACAATTAAAAAAAGGATCACTTCCTGGCGATGGGTTTGGTCATGGCTACAGTGTCTGAGGTTTGTCTGGTTGGCTGGCCACGTTTGCAAGGGGGTCCTTGGGCAGCAGAGGAAGGGGTGCTGGTGTCCTGTGAGTCCCCGGGCAGGGCCAGCAGTCTACTACCAGCAGCAGATGTGGAGGGCTGGGCTGTCTTGTGTCTTGTGGATGGGGCCTGCATGCCAGTGGAGATATCACGCAGGATTCCAGTCATGTCCTGCAGCACCCCTTTTATGGAGGACATGGTGGGATTGTGGACCTGCCATTGCTCTATGGCCCCCTCATGGTGTTCACTCTGCAGCCTCTGAATCTCCTGCAAAGTGGGTAGGATCTGGCCCATTCTGTCCTGGGAGTGCGGGTATGCTGCCAGGATTTGGGAAATGGCCTCCTGGCCAGTAGCTACCCTGGTTTGGCTCTGCCTTGTCCCACACATGCTCTCTCACTGGCCTGGGCTCTGGGTGCCTGTGACCCAGTGAGAGTGTGCCTACTTCCACTTGCACCAGGACCATCATCCTCTTGCCTGGTGATGGCTGGTGACTCCAGTCCCTGTACAGGTGGGCACACAGTGGCTGACCCAGGGACACTGGTTTGGGGGCATTGGCCCACAGCTGTTGGTGGTGGCTGAGTGGTGCGGGTCTGTCTGGTGGGTTGGGTGGGGCATCTGGAGGGTGACTGACAAGTGGTTCCCAATTAGCCAGGGTGGTTGTCCAGATCCAGACATCCGCTATACTGTCATCACTGGGGCCTTCTTTTGCTGTGGGACTGGCACTTCCTGGCACCTCCTGGCGGCTGCCATGAGCAGTAGTACCTGTGGAGTAAAAATAAAATAAATGGATTGTGTGTCCTGCAGAGTGTTTGACTGTGTGTTAGCTGGGTGGCAGTAGTGTTCAACAGCTTCAGGGGATAAGGCATTGACAGTCAGTTAGTTGTCGATTGTGGACATTGCACATGTGCATTGCTTGTGCACATTAGCAGTCTCATGTGTTTCCTTCTGTTTCTGTCCTCTGTCCTGTCATTGCCATATACCTGTCAGTATGTGCCACCAGTTTCTTGTGCTTACATCCCCATACATCTGCATGCACGACTCCCATTGGGATGGGTGCAGTGCACAGAAGTAGTGGGATGGGACTTGTGTGTTTCAAGCATTACATGCAGGGCCTGGTGGTTGTGTGCACATTGGTTGGGTAGGTGTTAGTGGGGTGTGTGGGCATGCAGGGGATGGGTATGGGTGGTTGATGGGGTGGGATGGATACGGTACGGGAGGGGATAACATGCCTTTCAGGTGCAGGTGGTGGGAGGGGTGTGTCACTGACTTTCCAGAGTCAGTCCTCCAGTGAGTCCAGAGAGACCCTCTGGATGCAGGATAGTCATGACCTTCTCCTCCCACTTGGTCAATTCGGGAGAGGTGGTGGGGGACTACCGCCAGTCCTCTGGATGGCAATCTGGTGTTGTGATGATGTGGACCGGACCTTCCCCCGCAGGTCGTTCCACCTCTTTCTGATGTCGTCCCTTGAGCGTGTATGGTTTCCCACTGCATTCACCCTGTTGACGATCCTCTGCCGTAGCTCCATCTTCCTGGCAATGGATGTCTGCTGGATGTGTACACGGAAAAGCTGTGGCTCCACCCTGATTATTTCATCTACCATGGTCTGCAACTCCCTGTCAGTAAATCAGAGGTTCTTAGGGGGTGCCATAGTGGGTTGTGTGTGGAGATGTATACTGTGATGTGGTGGTGTTGTTTGGGGTAGTGGAGTGTGTGAGTGAGTTGGTGACAAGTGTGGTGATACTTGAAGGTGCAGTTGCGGGATGCGTGGTTGTGTGTTTGTGAGTTATATGTGGCGTGTGGGTTGTGCAAAAACTTGAGTTCGTGGTGTCCCTTTCCAGTTGGCCAGGAGTTGTGTGGCAGCAGATAGGAATAGCAATGGATTGTGGGTGTTGTGGGTGTGTGTTTTATAGTGGTATGTGTGGGTGTGTAAAGTGTATGTATGTGTCTCAGGTGTGGGGTTTTCAAAATGACCAATGTGGGGTTTTGTTGTTGGTGAGTCCATTACGTGGCTGCGGCGGTCCATACTGCTAATGGCATACCGCTGTTGCACCACCGCTGTGCTGATTTGTGATTCTTAATTGGTAGGGCGGTTTATTTTTGCCATGGCGGTGGTGGATTCTGTGCATCCTGTTTCCTGCTGTCGTTCGGGCTGGCGGGGTCGGATACCTCACTCTTTTCTGTAGGATTTTGCCTTTGGGGTCGTATTACATTGGTAAGTTTCCCGCGTCCACGCCGGACTTTTAACGGCAGACTGCACCGTAGTTGGCGGTAATTACTGCCAAACTCATAGTGAGGACCAAAGTGTCTTTGCGTGGCCTCATAGATACGAGTGAGAGGTTTGCTCTGCAGCTGCATCAGAAAAAGTAATGCAACTGCCGCGCAGTCCTCTCATTAATATGCCCCAGTGTCCAAATGGACACCAATATTTACTTGGATACAGTGAACTATGGACGGAAACTACATACACTTCAAAAGTGCAGCGGAAATAGGTTTTTGTTGTTTTATACCCCCTAAATACCACTCCCTACTCTTGCTTCTTGAACCTTCCCTACATGCTGGAATTGTTCACCCTCCCTCTCAAATCTGCTCCCACCTACCACTTGGTCCTGGGGTGCTGCTGCCCTCTTCAAGTACAATAAACATACATTTTCAGATAAAAGTCACTACAGCTGCTCTGTAAATGCCAGCACTACGGATATGCTTCTTGTTGTAATTATGTAACAACCCCAAAGGAAGCAACAAATGTTCTAGGGATTACTAATAGATTAGGAGGGGGCGGCGTAGTGTCTTCGCACGACCTCAGTACAGGGGAATCTGGGGGGGTGTGGTTTATGGAGGAGCAAAAGGACATTGTGTTAATATGAGAGGAAACGAAGGACAGTGCTCATTGTCAGAGGCCAAACAGGTGAGAGCATTAGAGCCGCAGCAGCGCATACTGTGAAACTGGCATCGGCATGCACAAAATTAATGTGTTTTTTTCACAAATATTAAAAATAATATCAGTGAGAAACGAAGTAGTCAAAAGAAATAGGAAAAAAAATAGAAGGGGATATACAATATATAAACACATAAGATAAAATCTGGGAACCCATCTTCCGGACTAGAAACCAATAAAGA
The DNA here is from genome assembly GCF_031143425.1 of Pleurodeles waltl. NCBI lineage: Eukaryota > Metazoa > Chordata > Amphibia > Caudata > Salamandridae > Pleurodeles > Pleurodeles waltl. The sequence goes on from NC_090438.1 coordinate 70,334,289, forward strand.
CCCTCATAAAAAAATATTACTCTGCAGTGAAACGAAAAAGTAACCTGAGTTACAGGCGCGACCAACCCCAAGGATACACGCGGTTACAGGAGAATGTTTTCCCCAATAACATTTGTGCAAAAAAGTGCCAAGCGATGCATTTTGAGTTATATTTTTTAAATATTTTGGCTCCAAAGCCAGATACTTTACTGGTACTTCTGACAGGTCTGATGAAATATCCCACTGCTTTTGTGTCTGTCACAGTAACCTAGAACACAATTTCTCCATTTACTGCCTTTTTTGCTCAGACTAACATAACCAGATTGTTTTGTGGATGTGTGGTAATTACTGCAAAACTCAGAATCTGTGGCCAGATGTATGTTCATTTAATTTTGTCAGTCTCTAATTGAAACTCGCAAAATGAAATGTACAAATGTGTCTCAGACACATTTAGCGATTCCCAATGGGGTCGCAAATGACCTAGCTCATCAAGGGCCAGATGTAGCAAGCGGTTTTGCCCATTCTGTGCCTATGGGAAAAAGCTTTCATACATATGGCCCCAATATTCATGAGGTAGGTCGCAGTTTGCGACCCCGTTGGGAATGGATGCACTCACAGGGATGGTGGCCTGCTGGAAATGCAGTCCATTTTCCTTAAACAAGAATAGGATGCATTTCAAACAAAAACATGAACATTTTTCTTTTCCTTTTTTTCAGAGTAGACAGTGGTCTGTTGGCGTGCAGCCCACATAACCCCAAGGGAAGGCCAGCGAGCCCACTAGCATGCAGCCCACGTGACCCCAGAAGAAGGCCAGCGGGCCCACTAGCATGCAGCCCACGTGACCCCAGAAGAAGGCCAGCTGGCCCACTAGCATGCAGCCCACGTGACCCCAGAAGAAGGCCAGCGGGCCCACTAGCATGCAGCCCACGTGACCCCAGAAGAAGGCCAGCGGGCCCACTAGCATGCAGCCCACGTGACCCCAGAAGAAGGCCAGCGGGCCCACTAGCATGCAGCCCTCATTACCCCAGGGGAAGGCCAGCGAGCCCACTAGCATGCAGCCCACGTGACCCCAGAAGAAGGCCAGCTGGCCCACTAGCATGCAGCCCTCATGACCCCAGGGGAAGGCCAACATGCTAAAGGCACAACCTTCTTAAGAGCTTCACAAGGCAATGGATTATAAGCAATTCATTTATGTCTTTATTTGTTTTTGTTTTTATGTAGCATGAACCAGACGTCAGATCGTTTTTGTACTTTAAGATTTGCTTGTACATATGAATAGCAGATGCATAGCAGGGGTGTCTTCTCATATTTACCCTCTTGCACACATCCGTATAACTATTTATAAAGTTTAACATCAATTTTGCATCCTTGTAAGTACTTAGGGCCACAAGTACAAAGCATTTTTCTTTTTGCGACAAGAAAAAAACATTTGTCGATTAGGAAGGGGCATTCCCTTCCTAACTGCGATTCGCAGCGGAATGCAGGATTGTTTTGTGACCGTGAATACGGTCACAAAACAATCGCAGTTAGCACCAGTTTCAAACTGGTGCTAACCCATTTGCAAACGGGAAGGGGTCCCCATGGGACCCCTTCCCCTTTGTGAATGGTAGCAAAAATATTTTTTCAGAGCAGGCAATGTCCCACGGACCACTGCCTGCTCTGAAAAAATGAAAAGAAAACGTTTCATTTTTGTTTTTGAAATGCATCCCGTTTTCCTTTAAGGAAAACGGGCTGCATTTAAGAAAAACGACTTTATTTAAAAGCAGTCACAGACACGGTGGTCTGCTGTCCCCATCAGGCCTCCATCCCCGTGAGTGCCACCATTCCCAATGGGGTCGCAAATTGCAACATACCTCATGAATATTAATGAGGTAGGTCATTTGCGACCCCATTGGGAATTGCAGACAGTGTGAGGTACACTGTTGTACGTATGGTTTTGGGACTCGCAATTTGCCACTCGCAAATGAGTCGCAAATTGTAAGTCGCAAAACTCTGGGTCGTACATCTGGTCCTAAGAGACATAAATTAAAGAGATTCTGCATACATTTTATTTAGATAGATGCCCCCTCATTATTGGATCAGGACACATGATGTCCAGTTAGAATGTATATAACTACAGCCAAGCCTGAGATCATCGACTAAATTAACACATTGACCAGACTTTCAGCTACTAATAGCCGAGTAAGTGACATAGGGCCAGATGTATCAAGCTATTTTTCATTCGCAAACAGTGCGAATCGCAAAATTACACCATTTGCGAATGCAAAATAGCCTTTCACGATGTATTAAAGGCACTGCAGTCCCACGTTAGGGAGTCACAATTTTTAGCGCTTTTCTAAAATTGCGACTCCAATCAGTGAATCACAATTAGCGATTCCCTAAATAGGAATTCGCAAATAGGGAATTCCTATTTGCGCTTCTCTATGCACATGTATCAAGGATTTCCTAAATGAGAACTGGGCATTTAGGAAATGTAATTACCACCAACTCTAAGTTGGTGGTAACCATGTGCAGTTTTAAAAAATGCATTAAAAATGCATTTTTAAAAGTGCCATGTAGCTCACACATGCCCCTGGACACAGGGACAATTACATTTTGGGGTGTCTCAAAGGGGGCCCTAGGCCCTCGGCACCCTTGGTTTTGCATTTCCTAATTAGCGATTCCCTAATAAGGAATAATTAGGAAATGCAAAAACATTCACACTTATGGACTTGAAAGCCCGTAGGAATGAAAAGAGTCGCATTTCTTAATAGCGTTTCCCTCATAGCGATTGCAACTCTATGGGAATCGCTATTTTCTTACGTACCAGTTTGCATTTCTTAATTTGCAATTTCTTAAAATTCGCTATTTAAGAAATGCAAAACAGTACTTTGATACATTTGGTCCATTGTCCTATCTACTGATTTCTGTGCTAAACCACCCTCACGGTCCTTACTGTACTGAGATGAGTCTTTCACATATGACATTGCCAAGGGTAAGAACTCTGCTGTCTGTGGTTCACCGTTCTAGGCCCTTTGTGCCATTGGAGGACCAAAGATTACCTCCTTGTCCTCCTCTCTGTTCAGTCCTAACTCTACTGAGCACGTACATCAGCTATACATCTTTTTCTCAAGATACGACCCCAATACACTCAAACTGGTCCCTGGATGTTTGTTTCTGATCCAGGGAGGACCTGGCCTGGCAGTTCGGGTTGGACTGTTCCCATGGGTAGCAGGCTCAAGACTGATTTGCATATGTCTGGGTCCCAACAGGAATGGCATGGCAAGCAAAAAAACTGGTGGATTAAACACAGATCTGTGACAAGGGAAGAATGTTTGATTTGTTCCACATCCCGTCCATCATCCGTTGTTTTTGCATTTGTCACCCTAAGTGGGTCCCGTGCTCGCTATGCCACCAAATTCAAGCTAGCCTGACGGATGAGGGGTTATACCCCGAAACTGGTCCCAGGATGCTTGTTGGTCCAGGGAGGACGTGGCCTGGCAGTTCGGGCTGGACTGTTCCCATGGGGTGGAGGGTCAAGACTGATTTGCATATGGCTGGTTTCAAATTGAAATGGCATGATGAGCAAAAAAACTGATGGATTAAACCCAGATCTGTGACTGGGGATGAATGTTAGATTTGTTCCACAGTCCGTCCATCATCGGTTGTTTTTGCATTTGTTGCCCTCACAACAAACTGCAACTACAATGCAGTGCATCTATGTTAATGCAACTGATTCACATGTGCAGCACCTGCTGCAAAGATGTGCTGGACAGGTCAGCAAATAGGTTCCTTTCCAAGTTCACCAAACTCATACAGATGTTTGTGACAATAACAGGTACCAGTCTGAAGTCTTTGCAGGAGAGAAAAAGCCTGGTCAGTCTTTCCACCTAGATGTTGTCTACCTCATGAATATGGACCTTTGACATAGGGGATGCTCCACCATGATCTGAAACACCAGAAAAGCCAAATACCAGGAGCTTCTCCAGTTTGGTTCATTCGCTTATGCTTTGGCTATAGTGCTATATAACTACCATGAGGATTCATCCCTAGGTGTGGTTGCAGGCATTTGCCACATTCACTACAAAAAATGCATCATCATCACTCAAATTTTACACTTGAGTGTAATGACCTCTGTGCAGGTGTCCTTGACTTCCGTAATGTAGTCAGAGGTCAGACGGGTTTCCTGCTGAAGCTTTGTAGGAAAGCTAGACTGCCAATGTCCTCAACCTTTATCCTGCAAACAAAACAGTCCCAGTAACCCTTAAATAGGGGATTTTCTCCATGAGTTCTTGATGCTGTGAGGAACATGAAGTACCATGGAGTAGACTAGCACTGGCGAGAGCATGTCAAGGTCTATTGCTGCAGTATTAGGTATCACAGCATCTTTTGATCCTAGAGTGCTCCTGGTTGTTTCTCCTAGTGTATGTTCACTTCTGGGACGCTCCATGCAGCCATGGTTCAGGCCCATGCCTCCTGGTGACAGCTATTGTGACGTGGATGTAGCGTCGAACAAGCAAGTAGCAGCTTGGAGTCAGTGGTGTGGCTGCTCTCCTGAAGCTGGCATGGGGAGCCATATGTCAAATAAGCCACTGCTGGTTACGTCATGCTAGTGATGTGCCTTTCTCCTTCTCTTGGAACTAGTCAGTGCATTTGCAATTAGATACAGAATGTTATTTATTAAGAAGAAGATTGACGGCTACCAATAGACAGAATTAATTCAGGAGATTTTTTTTCTTAACAAAGAAGTCTTGTTGCCTTTTTCTTAGAGGATATTATAAGTATAGTATAACAACAACTAAATGTTTTTGTCTGAAGTAAAGAGTTACTTTCGATCCAATCCTATTATGAAGTCAAGAGGAACAGCTATCTAGACTTTGGTTGCTGTCATCGATCTAGTCTAGAGGAGTCATTGGGTTCTACTTGCTGAATATTACACTTGTCAGCTTTACAAGAAAATACCCTGCACCATAGAGTGGTTGGCTGTCCCAGGCTGTGCACACAGTATTTTATCACCTAAAATTCGAGAAGTCTGTGCCCAGTGTGAATAGGACAGTGTAAATTTTACAATGCCCAAGAGAATCAGGCCCACATTTATGTGATTTTGGCACAGAGGGAACGGGCAGGAATGCGCCATATTTCAGCAATACTGTGCATTCCTGTCCTTTTCCCCTGGACTGGCACAGTTTTGGCAACCTAGTGCCAAAGCTGGCACCCTTGCACCAGGGTGCAAGGGTGTCTGTTTTGCAGGCAGGATTGTTTTTGTGTAGGAAGGGACACCTCACCTCCGACAATCCTGGGAGACGTTTTCCCTGAGTGCTGGAGAGTGCTGCAGACAATGCTGTTGTTAAGCCCCTTTAACTCTAACGGTATCTGCCTGCCATTACTATAAGACTATCATAATACTATTATAGTACTACTACAATATACATAATACTACTCAACAACACTACTTAACAACTCACAATGAGATCCAGCAGATTAAGGGGACAAACATCAGCCTCCAGTAAGAGAAAGAGAGTGACAGTCATGGATGAAACAGCTTCAAATAGAAGGTCCAAAAGTGCAATATCTAAGTGCAGCATTTTATGTAATAGCAACCCAGATGTGGAAGGTGGATTAGATTCAGAAGAAAGCACACAGGGCACAGACATTGCGGAAGGCATTGTGGAAGACCATCAAGCCCTGGTTCAAACTAAAGGCGAGAACCACTCGCACACAGCCCTGTGCTAAATGATCGAGGTGGAAAGACTCTGGCTAAGGAAGGTGACAATCCGCAAACGAGGGCAATTGGCAAATCTGCCCCCGGCCACAGTCCTTCCCGTCAGGTGGCCCCTGCTTCCTTGGGCAATGCGAGTAATGAAGCCTCAAGGGAGACCTCCATCCATATTCCTCTGTCACCAATGATTGTGATTGCAAAAAATCATCATCTTCAAAGCCGTTCAGTTGAGAGTGACTCTCCTGAAATGAGACGAGATAATGTAGTGTGGCAGATCAGCACTCTCCTATGATAAATTTAGATCAACAACAAGAGACTGATGCTGATAGTCTAAAGAGTTCCCAGATTATGTACCACCCATTTCCAGAGTTCAAAGCGAGCAGTGTTGAGCATCTGGACCCTTCAGTTTTGCCAGATGGGATCAACGGAACGATGCGGGGAGTCCACTCCGCTTATAAACGGGATGGCAAACCAATCAAGCAAATCAAACGACACAAGCAGATGACCACAACACGGACACACAAACTTCAGCGAACTCAAATAATATGTGGGCAGCAATCATGAACTCAATGCAAGTGACAGTTATGGCCCTCAGGCATCACGCAGACAAGATGGATATGCAGGTGGATCTACTTAGCACCATGGCAGATTTTATCTCCGGAATTGATGATAAACTTGAAAAATTAACCTCCCTGATCTCGAGAGTTCAAACAAACCACCCTAGCAATTTCATTACATGTTCAACATGTTCATGTAAAGAGGTGTTTGATAGACTGGCACAACTCCTAGTGATTATGGAAGGAATTTTGGGGGAAGTTAAAATCGGCCTCACCTCCGGAGGTGCTCAGATTAACACATCATTAACCTGAACAAAAGGAGCAGACTGGAAGAATCAACCTCCCTGCGGTTGTAGTAGAGGCTGTGGAAGCAAGAGCACGCCAGAGATGATCCTATATTGACCAAAGAAGAGTGGCTGATGTGTACTGGGAGGTAGCGCATATGTCGAGCCCTACTCAGGAAGGAGGTCACACATTGATTCATATGACAGAAAGGGAGTGGAAATGTGTGAGGAGGGGCAGAAACAAAGCCTATCTCAGACTTGCAGGCCCTAGAAATGTACCATCACTTTCAACACATGACGTCAAAGAGGATTTAGTGGAGGACATCTTAGAAGATAGCCCATGGGCTGACTGAACTCATGCCTGCATCCAAAGCGCTTGCTATTGAGCCTACTCCAACAGTAGGGCATCCACCATTAATCACAGAGGCTACTTCTAAATACACCAGATTGGCCAGAGCAAAATTAAGTGAATCCTCATTAGCAACAGGGGGAACCAGGCAAGATAAAGATGCCCAGAAGGAAGGCTGCCAGGCTGTAAGCCATAAGGAGGAAGCAACTCAAACCTTAGTTTTAATAGATCAGCCCCCTTGGAGATATTGTTGCAGTTACCTGTGAAGGTAAGAAGGGGATCTGGGCAATGTAAAGATGTTCAAAAGGGTGGCTGCCACACTTAAGCCTCAAGGAAGAAACAACTCAAAACTGAGTCTTATTAGATCAGGCTCTTCCGGAGATATTGTTGCACCTATCTGCGGCTGTGGCCCCTGAGGAAGCAATAGGGTCTTCCAGTGGGAAAGCAGGAACAGAAATTCGGAATCAAGTGGCAGGAAGGGACCGCTCTGAGGCTGACAGTAGTCTCTTTGGATTAAAAGGTATGCCTACCGGTCCCTCAAGACTGACCAATTACAAACATCCATCTATGGAGTACAGCGATTAGAGACACAGGTTATTATGGATTCCTGAATTCAAATCTAGGGGACTGTATGACATATTAAATCAATCAAGTATTTTAAAACTAATAAAGGCATTACCAGATCTAGAGAATGTAGTATCAGATGAGATCATTACCATAAAGTTTGTACCAGCAAGAGGGAGGCAGCATTCGGATCCCACTCTTGTCACCTTTTCCGCCATGGACCTACTTGCCCAGATTTTAGAGAGAAAAAAGTTGCTGAAAGCCTGGGTCATAGACATAATAGCATATCAGGGAAACAGAAACCCTTATTTGCGTATAGAGCAGCAACAAATTTGACAAGAACTCAGACCCCACTATATCTGTATTAGGAGGGACAACTAGCGGACACGCTGCTATAGGCCAAAAAACAGGCAAGGCAGGGCAGCCAAATGTTACAATTAAATTAAGCAGAGGAAAGGGGCATCCAGAGCAGTGAAGGATCACAATGAAGCATGAACACCAAGACAGCTGGACTCGGTTGCACTCAGCTCTCTCTCAGGCAACAGTCTACAAAGATTGAACGGTAGCCCAGCTGGACATCCCCAAAACAGGACGGCCTGACTATCGGCTCCTGGAACATAGGGGGCCTACAGGCAAAAATTTAAGATCTTACCATAGTAGAATGCCTATGCAAAAACAACAGATGACAGACAGAATATGTAACAAATCAAACATTCACCCCCAGTTACAGATCTGGGTTTAATCCATCAGTTTTTTTGCTCGCCATTCTAGTTTGGACCCAGTCATATGCAAATCAGTCTTGACCCTGCTCCCCATGACAACACTCTAGCCTGAAATGCCAGGCCAGGTCCTCCCTGGAAAAGAAACGATTATCCTGGGTCCGGTTTTGAGGAAGCACCCCTCATCAGCCAGGCTAGCTTGAATCTGGTGGCATAGTGAGCATGGGGCTCACACCTGGGCAGACCCTTCCTACTTAGGATGACAAATGCAAAAACAAAAAATGATGGACAGAATGTGGAACAAATCAAACATTCACCCCAATCACAAATCTGGGTTTAATACATCAGTTTTTTTGCTCACCAAGCCGTTCCAGTTTAGAACCAGCCATATGCAAATCAGTCTTGTCCCTGCTCTCCATGAGAACAGTCCAGGTCAAACTGCCAGGCCAGGTCCTCCATGGACCAGAAACAAGCATCCTGGGAACAGTTTCGGGATAGCACCCCTCATCAGCCAGGCTAGCTTGAATCTGGTGGCGTAGCGAACATGGGACCCACGTCTTGGCATACTCTTCCCACTTAGGGCAACAAATGCAAAAACAACCAATGATGGACGGACTGTGGAACAAATCAAACATTCATCCCCAGTCACAGATCTGGGTTTAATCCACCAGTTTTTTTGCTCATCATGCCATTTCAGTTTGAAACCAGCCATATGCAAATCAGTCTTGACCCTCCACCCAATGGGAACAGTCCAGCCCGAACTGCCAGGCCACGTCCTCCCTGGACCAACAAGCATCCTGAGACCAGTTTCGGGGTATAACCCCTTATCAGCCAGGCTAGCTTTAATTTGGTGGCATAGCGAGCACGGGACCCACTTAGGGTGACAAATGCAAAAACAACGGATGATGGACGGAATGTGGAACAAATCAAACATTCATCCCTTGTCACAGATCTGGGTTTAATCCACCAGTTTTTTTGCTTGCCATGCCATTCCTGTTGGGACCCAGACATATGCAAATCAGTCTTGAGCCTGCTACCCTTGGGAACAGTCCAACCCGAATTGCCAGGCCAGGTCCTCCCTGGACCAGAAACAAACATCCAGGGACCAGTTTCAGGGTATCGCCCCTCATCAGCCAGGCGAGCTTGAATCTGATGACATAGCGAGCACGGGACCCATGCCTGGGCATACCCTTCCCACTCAGGATGACAAATGCAAAAACAATAGATGATGGACAGAATGTGGAACAAATCAAACATTCACCCCAAATTACAGATCTAGGTTCAACCCATCAGTTTTTTTGCTTGCCATGCCATTCCAGTTTAGACCCAGCTATATACAAATCAGTATTGACCCTGCTCTCCATAGGAGCAGTCAATCCCGAACTGCCAGACCAGGTCCTCCCTGGACCAGAAACAAGCATCCTGGAACTGGTTTGGGGATATCACCACTCATCAGCCAGGCTTGCCTGAATCTGGTGATATAACGAACACGGGACCCACAACTGGTCACACCCTTCCCGCTTAGAGTGACAAATGCAAAAACAACAGATGATGGATGGAATTTGGAACAAATCAAACATTCAACCCCACACACAAATCTGGGTTTAATCAATCAGTTTTTTGCTTCCAATGCCGTTCTATTGTGGATCCAACCACATGCAAATCAAGCTTGACCCTGCTCCCCATGGGAACAGTCCCACCCAAACTACCAGGCCAGGTCCTCCCTGAACCAGAAACAATCATCCAAGGACATGTTTCAGGATATCACCCTTCATCAGACAGGCTAGCTTGAATCTGGTAGCATAGGGAACATGTGACCCACCTCTGGGCATACCCTTCGCACTTAGGGCAACAAATGCAAAAACAACAGATGATGGACGGAATGTGGAACAAATCAAACAATCACCCCTAGTCATGGATCTGGGTTTAATCCATCAGTCTTTTTGCTCGCCATGCCATTCCAGTTTGGACCCAGCCATATGCAAATCAGTCTTGACCCTGCTCCCCATGGGAATAGTCCAGCCCGAACTGCCAGTGTCAAGACTGATTTGCGTATGGGTGGGTGAGTGTTTGAAAAGTTTCAGTTCCATCATCCTTTTGTGCTGCTAAAGTCACCCTAAGTGAGAAAGGTATGCCCAGACGTGGGTCCCATGCTCACTATACCACTGGGTTCAAGCTAGTTTGGCTGATGAAAGGTGATACCTGGCAGTGGGGCTGATCCCTAGTAGAGCAAAAGCCACAGGTAGTCCCCCTTATATGTGTTTTGTTGACTTTAAGGCAGCATTCTAATGCGTCCTGCACGGCAGGTTATGGACAACACTCCAGCAGTGGGGGATCCTGCTTAATACTCTGAGGGCCACCAGGCTGCTATATTCAGATATGTGGGTTAAGATTGGGGATGGAACCCACCTATCAAGGGAAGTGAAAACTACAATTGGATTTAAAAAAGGATGTGTTCTAGCACCCCTTCTTTTTAATTTATACATTGCAGATCTCTCCTCAGAACTGGATGCCCAGGTGTCTCATGCCTCAATCTTTGCGGCCTGTCACTGTCAAATATCTTGTATGCAGATGAGTTGTTATTGCTTAGTAACACCAGAGTTGGTCTGCAGAGACTATTAAATTGCTTTGGGTCATATGAAAAGGATAACAGGCTTGAAATAAATCGTAAAAAGGCAAAAATCATCGCATTTAATCTCCATAACATAAACAAACGTAAATGGTATCTTAATGGAGAAATAATTAAGGAAACCCTTGCATATGTGTACTTAGGAGTTAAGGTAGATGCAAGGGTTACATTTGCACCACAAAGAGAAGCGAATAAGGGTAAAGTGTAGGCTGTTAATGACGGGTTCACAACATTAGCAAAATCCATTCTGTGGCATAATCTCCAGCCACTGGACGCAGTAATTAAGGCAAACTTGCTACCTACCCTCTCACATTAAAGAGAAATAATGAAAGGTGCAGAGGCCAGCCTCCTTGATAAAATCGTGATAAGATCTTAAAACCAAGTTTTCCAATTACCAAAATCTGCATTGCTTGCTCAAGTTAGGTTGGAGTTTGCATTGATAAAGCAGACACTTGCCAGGCCTTCAGCATTTGTTAAATGTTGTCACAAACTGAGGTCAGTTGCAGAGGGCACGTTAGCTCATTTAGTCTGGTCTGAGATTAATCTACAAAGGGGAAAAGGGGAATATTAAAGGTGTCTTTAAAAAAACATTGAAAATCTTGAGTTGGGTGATTTATGGAACCTTAACATAACCAGGTAAACCTTCAGAAGAGCAGTAATTAAATCTATTAAATTACAAAGTTGGCTGAATGATAAAGACAGAGTTGCTAAGCGGTTGCATTGGTGGCTAGAAGCCACATACCCCCTGAAGAATCAACAGAAGCTACTGACATTGAGACTTGGATATATTCCAACCTTAGACATTTTATCAAAGTGTGTTAGAAATGGGGTATCTAGTTGGCAGCCAGTTTACACTCTGTCCAAGTAGGGACCCTCACTCTAGTCAGGGTAAGGGAGTCACACATATAAGATAACCCCTGCTGACCCCATTGGTAGCTTGGCACAAGCAACCAGGCTTATCTCAGAGGCAATGTGTAAAGTGTTTGCACAACACACACAACACATGTGAAGCAATATCCCCACCACAAAGGAAACACAACACCAGATTATATGAAAATATACTGTATTGTACACAATGCAATTATCAGACCAAACATCACATATTAGTACTATCCTGCTACCTTAGCAGTTGTCAGAACGTTACACATTAGTTACTCTGCAGCCTAGCAGTAGTCACACATAACACACAGGTTACTCAGTATTCTGCAACATAAGCAGTAGTCAGGAAAACACGTTATTACATCACAGCACTTGTCATAAGAATATCATAAAATGCCCATAGTAGGAACATTAGAAAACATATGGCAAGTTAGAAAAACATATTAGCAAGCATGTCCATAAAAGGAACATTTGCATACACATATGTAAAAACATCAAACGCAGATAGGTAATATATGAATCAAACAAAAGTCTGTAGAAAGAACTTTGGATTGCAACTATATTGTTCCTTTAAACAGTACCTGGTTGGATGAAGGCACCTCCAGTGCCTAGAAGGCGAACAATGGGGCCCCCGGCGCTCCTATGCGCAAAACGGGGGCCTCCCTTATACTCTGGGGTCAGAGGAGGGCGACATGCACCTCCTCTCTTTTATAGACAGGCCCCTCTGGGGACCGTGATTACTGGGGGCCCCCCAGGGCCTCAACCGGCCCTCACGAGGGGGCCAAAGCCAGCAAAAACAACTTAGGGCAGGAGGGGGTACCACGCACCCCCTCCGGTTTAATGACAGGCCCCTCCCGGGACCCACGATCTCTAGGGGCCCCCCCGGGCCTCCACTGGCCCTTCCACCAAAGGGGGGGGGGGGGGCCACAATAATGCCCGTTTTACCTAACAGCAGAAAAGGAGCGTCCTGCTCCTAACGCAGAGGCCAGGGGGAAGGGGACACTCCCTGCGCCTTCCCCTGGTCCTGCCGTGAAGCCACAAGAAGATCGGACCCCTCCTGGGGCCCGAGCAGCCACTCGCCTGCACCCGATGCGGTGCGCGAGTGTTCTTCCAGTTTCCCGGGCCGCTGCGGTGATCTTATTTAAAGGGGCACAATGCAGCAAGGAGCCTATGAGCTTCCAAGGCTCCATAAGCGCGCTGCAATCAGCGCTATGGCAGCCGCAACCACGGAGAAGCACCCCTCGTGAAGAAATGGATGCAGGGGTCAGGGGCCACAGCACCCTTCCCCTGGGGAGCAGAATCTTAAGAAAAGGTCCTCAGGTAGAGGGCCCAGCTACAGGCCAGCACAAGGGAAAGGCAGTAAGTGGCAAGTCCTTAACAGTGACCAGGCAGGTCACAGGTCACCACAGCAGCAGCAGTCCATGGCGGTTCCTGGTGAGTCCTTTCAGCCTTTGGTGCCCAGTTCCAAGATGAGTCCAAGAGTCTCCAAATTGTGGGGAAAATTCCCCTGTACTTATAGTCAGTTCTTACAGTGTTTTACAATGGTTGGGAGAGGAGGTTCCAGCCAGTTACAACTGGTTCTGGGAGTGCCCCCTCTCTCCTTTCAGCACAGGCTCCAAACATCAGTGGGGGGTTGATGACCCTATTGTGTGAGGCCAGGGCAAAGCCTTTACAAACGTAGGTGTGCCCCGCCTCTCCCTTCTCTCAGCCCAGGAAGACTATTCAGTATGCAGATGCACCTCTGTGACACCTCCACCCTCCCTGTGTACAGGCTGTCTGACAAGTATGCACAAAGCCCGAACTGTCACTCTGCCCAGACGTGGATTGGAGTCAATCTGCAAAACACCAGAGTCATAAGCACAGATAAATGCGCACTTTCTAGAAGTGGCATTTCTGTGATAGTAATAAAAAATACACCCACACCAGTAAGCAGCATTTATTATCACCATCACAATCATACCAAACACGCCTACGCTAACCCTCATAAATCAGACAATACCCCTTACACATAAGGCAGGGCATTTCTAATGCAATCCTATGAGAAGGCAGCACTCACAGCAGTAAGACACCAAGTTAGGCTGTTTGTCACTACTAGGACAGGCCATGCAATATGGCACATGTCCTGCCTTTCTACATACATGGCACCCTGCCCATAGGGCTAGCTAGGGCGTACCTTAGGGGTGACTTACATGTAGTAAAAGGGGAGTTCTGGGCCTGGCAAGTAAGTTTAGATGACAGGTCCCTGTGGCAGAAACTGCGCACACAGGCCCTGCGCTAGCAGGCCTGAGACAGGTTTGAAAGTCTACTTCAGTGGGTGACGCAAGCAGCGCTGCAGGCCCACTAGTAGTATTTAATTTACAGGCCCTGGGTATAGAGATACCACTGTATAAGGGACTTATAGGTAAATTAAATATGCCAATTAGGTATAAGCCAGTCATACCAACTTTAGATGGGAGAGCACCTGCACTTTAGCACTGGTCAGCAGTGATAAAGTGCTCAGAGTCCTAGAGCCAACAGCGAGAGGTCAGAAAAACCAGGAGGAAGGAGGCAAAAAGACTGGGGATGACCCTGCGTAAGGCAAAAAGTCCAACAGTCTGTTTCTCATTTTCACTTTTAATAAGGAAGCTAAGCAGTTCCATAATGTTTATCGGTTTCCATGATGTCAGGTTGGGCAACTGGAGGGGAGGAAGCAAGTAAAGTTGTCTTTTCACTGATTCCAGAGACAATAACATAAGGAGTATTTTACAACATTCTTTGAGCACCTACGGTCTACTGACTCACACAAAAAGAGCCATACGTGGCCACAAATTCCAGATCCCGATTCATGGAAACAGCATCTGCGGACATTTAATGACTGCAGATGGAACTAACAGCTCTGAAAAATCCTCAAGTGTGCAGTATTTTCTGGTAGCAGGTTTAGTGTTAGAGGTAGGAACTTAGAAGTTCTCAGAGGAGGAGCAGTGGATAGGATTCTCTGTGTAAGACAGCAAATGCCCATAAGGTAATATACGTTAGCGGATATATTTATGACCTGGTTTGAGTTGTGTTTGCACCACGCAATTTGGTACATGCGCAATGCAAACCTTAAGTGATGTTTATGAACCTACTCAAGCTCACTTTGTGTGGGCCTGAGTGGCTCCATAATTCTGGAGTAAAGGAACGCAGTGCAGGTTGCTGTGTTGCCTTACTCTGCTCTAGAGAGGTGTTCCATGGATGTTGCGTGGGTGTACCCGCACAACTCCCATGGTTTTGACACATTCCCAGATTTTACCAAAACTGGTAAGCCTGGGAATGCGCCAAAAGATGTGCCACCCCGGGAGAGGAGTAACAAGGGGAAATATTTTTATTTCAACTAATTTTTTCCCTCTTTCTATGTGTGCTGCATTCTGCAGCTCACGCAGAGGAAAAAGCCTCAGGGGATTGTTTTTGTGCAGGAAGGTTTCCCTTCCTGCACAAGAACATTCCTGCATGCAACAGAGGCACCCTTGCACAATAGCGCAAGGGTGCCGCCGTTGCATGAATTGTTGGCGCTACACAGCCAGAAGGGTGCCAGGGCAGGAGAAAAGGCAGGAATGTGCCAAATTCTTGTAAATACCATGCATTCCTGGCCTCTCCCAGTCAGGGAGTGCAGCAAACTCACTTGTTGCGCTGCACTGCGTGAAAGTCCCTATAAATATGCCCCTATCTTTCTCAACTAATTTGTGCCGCTGCACTATGTGAGAGTACACATTGTGTGTGAAAAGCACCGAAACACAGAGCAAGTAGGACAAGGTAACGTTTCACCTGAAAAAGTGATTTCCAAAGAGAGTACAAAAATAAGAGTTATAGGTAGAAACACACTCACCAACTGCGAAGGTCAATCAATCAGGGAATTTGTAAAGCGCACTACTCACATGTGAAGGTCTCAAGGCGCTAAAGGTCACTGCCCTGCATATATGATTCTACAGAAATAAGTATGAGGTGTAAGCATAAAAATCTATGAATTGTTAGATTTATATTTGTACATGTGGTCATTTGTGTGATAAAGGGTATGCCTCCTAGGAGAGATGTAAAGGAACTGAAAAAGTGCATATGTTTATTGATTACACTTTTCTGACTCAATGCCTTTTCACTTTGCAGAAACACCACAAGTTACTGATATCCCTCTACAAAAGAATATATCATTCATGTAATTATGAAAGCATTATCGCTGTGTGCACAGTTAATAAATAGTGAGCAATCAATACAATTCCATGTCTAAGTAGCCGAAAGAAATATCACAGTCATCAGAACATTTAGTCCAAACAAACACATTAATAAAAATGTTGATTAAGATAGCTCCTCACCTGCGCCAAAACACGTAAATAGGGGCCAGATGTAGCAAAGTTGGGAATTGCGACTTGCAATTTGCGAGTCGGAGCGACTCGCAAATTGCAAGTCGCAATTTCCAATGCAGAACGGTGTCTCAGACACCGTCTGCGACTCGCTATGGGGTCGCAATGACCCACCTCATTAATATTCATGAGGTGGGTCGCAAATTGCGGCCCCATAGCAAATCTAGGCACTCGCAAACATGGAGGCCTGCTGTAGTCAGCAGACCTCCATGTTCGTGACTGATTTTAAATAAAGCAGTTTTTTTTTTTTTTTTATTGTAGCCCGTTTTCCTTAAAGGAAAACGAGCTGCACTTAAAAAAAAATCCGAAACCTTTAGTTTCGGTTTTTTTTCAGGGCAGGTAGTGGTCCCTTGGACCACTACCTACCCTGAAAAAATATTTGTGGGTCCATTCACAAAGTGGAAGGGGTCCCATGGGGACCCCTTCCAATTTGCGAGTGGGTTACCATCCACTTGAAGTGGATGGTAACTGCGACACCATTTGCGACCGCATATGTGGTCGCAAATGGTATTGCATACCACTCCGAATCGCAAATAGGAAGGGAACACCCCTTCCTATTTGCGATTCTGAAATGCATATTGTGAGTCGGTACTGACTCGCAATATGCATTTCTGCATAGGGAAACGCGATTACGAGTCGCAAACGGCAATTTTTGCCGTTTGCGAGTCGCTATCCGTTTCCTGCATCTGGCCCTAGATGTGTTTCGACCCTACTCTAGCTATTGAACTAGGGTCTTCATCAGACCAGAGCTCTTCAGGAAAAGGGAGTGGTAATAAAACAGCAAAAACTGATGAGTGAAGGTGGTAGCACTAATGGTAATATTGAAAAAAAGATAAGGCAAAATCTTGCTTTGGGGGGATTATTTACTAAGGTTTGCACGGGTTCTTGTGTGGAACTGCATAATTTTGCCCTTTTATGTTGGTAAGTAAATTGGCTCAATGCTTTGAGACCCTTTACACCACTTTGCATTGCATTGTGTCACTCTGTAAAGCTCTGCATTATGAACAAAACCTTAGTAAATAGCCCTTTTATTTTTTTCCACAGGCTTCCTTCAAAATACTATTGAATACAGTTTGAAACTTGAGAAATGAATTTGTCTTTGTTTGCTAAAGGATTTTTTGCGAATTTCCTAAAATGTATAAAACTTCATAAGTTGTCAGAAGCACAGAGGAGATGCAGTTGTATGCATTTGAGTGGAATGACTTTGAATTGTTCTTATAGCCACTAAAACCCATGTCCTCATGGAACAATAGAAACTACAGAAAGACTAAAAAGCATCTCATTCTTCCCATCTACCTCAGCTCTTGCTCGTGCATGTGGGTGGTGTTGTGGAATGGGTGGGTTTTTTTATATACCTTGTAAATTATAGGGATTCTAATAGTGATGTGTGTAACTGTATTTTCTTGCCTTCAATATTTACTTTTATGTTGCTGGAGTATGCTTCATAGATTTTTAAAAAAATGTATTCCATTGTATTTTGCGAATCATAAATGACTGCACGAAAAAGGCTAAAGAAACGAAACCAATATATGCTTCAAGAAAGGAATACGGGACATGAAATAATGTCACAAAACTCTAGTTTCTCATGATAAGACAACAGCACAGGTGTGTAATATAAACTGTTGAATTAATCAACCCACAAAAGAAAATAGAACCTCACAAATGTGTGCAGTAAACCATAAACTTTCAACGAGTAACAGGAAAGTTTTATGGTTATGAGAAACACATAAAAACATTAAATGGTGTACAGGCACACAATATGGGCCTCCGGAGTGTTCTATATCAGCAGACATAAAACAGCCCGGGTCTGCGTGAGACAAAATAGTATTAGGAAAGTGTTGTATAATTCTGATATACGGAGCAGTATACGAATTATATTATATTATTAATGCATTAGCAACCTTCTGTTTGAAATTAAATCACATATAAACATTTCAAAGAACAAGGTCATAAAATAATATATAAATTATTTGTAAGAAACAGTCCCTCATGTTAGCTTATTGGACATCTTTCTACCACCATTTTAATGCTGCTTTATGCATCATAGAGAATAAAGGGACATATATATATACTCTCTGCTGAATTTGTGTAATTTTTTTAACGCAAATTCAACGCAAACTTAACTCCATATTTATATTTTGATGCTAGAACTGTCTAGCGTCAAAATATTGTAGTTAACGTCATTTTTGGGATGTGTGAAACCTCCTTGCGTCAATGAGATGCAAGTTAGGCGTTCCCATCCAAAACATGACTCAAAGCCCCTAGCGCCTTATTTATCCTCCTGTCCAAAAATGGTGCACGGGGGAGGAGGGCCAAAATAATGGCGCTAAGCCTGCTTAGTGCCATTATGTAACGCTGGGTCAGAGCAGGCGTTAGGGGACCCGTGGACCCATTTCCATGGTCAGACACCATGGAAAGAGCTCACAGGTGCCCATCTCAAGCCCCAGGAACACCCCCACCCACACCAGAGGGACACTAGAGGATGGGGGGACCCCATCCCAGGTAAGTAGGGTAAGTATGGGTAAGTATTAAAAAATATTTTAAAGTGCCACTGGGGGCCCTGAAATGGGGCCGCTACATGGCACTGGGTGCAATGGCCATGCCCAAGGGACCCTGGTCCCCTGTGGTGGCCTTTGGGGTGGTGGGCATGACTCCTGTCTTTTAAAAGATAGGCGCTATGTGGTATGGATGGTTTTGCATCAGGAAATTATGCTAGGCTGGTTAGAGGCATTTTTTTCACCTCTAACCAGCCTAGCGTAATTTTTTGAGGCATTTTTTGAGGCAAAACCCCCTTCACCCGTACTGCCATCCCCACCCGGCTAACGTCATTTTCACAGAAGCTTGCCCACCGTTTGCGCCGGCTTGCGGGATTCCATACATTTGGCACCTGGCTGGCACTCTGGAATGACACAAGCCGGCGCTATATTTTTTTAATGCAAAACGTTTGTGCAGTTTTGCATCAAAAAGTATAAATATGGGCCAAAGTGCCCTTTTGTAGGTCTGGCTAAGGTAGCTTTATCTCTGCCTATTGTGTTATCGCTCTTTGCTATAATAATGGATAGACTACGAATAGGACTGCATGCACAGGCAAGATTTCTTGGGCTGTGATAACTCCTGACTCAAAAAGTTCATGGCTGGCATATTAAAGGAAATGTTGCATCCTTAGAACATGCAGGCCCACATTCTGAAACCCGTCACCCAAAACAGTGCAGCAGCCAAAAATGCTGTTCTGCATGACAGGAATAGAGCAGGAGAGCACCATATTCACATAGGTATCACTCTCTCCTCCCCTCTCCCTAGCGCCGGTGCGGATTTCAGCTGCTTTGCACCACGCACACATCTTAGCACCGTACAGTGAGGGTGTGTGTGTGTGTGAGTCTAGCATAGGTTTTGTACAGGAAGAGAGAGAGTGACAGGACCGCGGGAGGAGCCTCAAAGTCCCCATGGTCCTAGCCAGCTCTCCACATCCTGTAGGAGCTGGCATTGCTCCCAGAAGCAGAGGGCTACTTTAAATAGCAGCTCCCTGCTTGTGGGAGCAATGTTTTCATCCGTTTCCCTGCACGCATAGTCACAAGCAATGAAACAGATGAAAACTCTGCTTTCTGACAGCGGGAGCTGTTTGACAGCTCCCTCTGTCAGAAAGGGTACTTACAGCTCCCACCAAGCAAAAGCAAACAGCTATGTCCTGTTGGTGGGCACCCTGAAACATAGCCAGAGCCAGTCCTGGGGGATGGCAGTCCGTAGGGCCATCACTGGCTCCTCGAAGGGGGCTGTGCGGCCCCCTCCAACTTTAATAGCCCTGGGGAGGTGGTGGTGGTCCCCGGAGATTGGGGGTTCGAAATGGTCCCCCTATGTGTTTTAAAATACTGTATGGGCCCTGGGGAAGTGGGGGCCCCTGGGCCTCCAAGGGGGCTGTATGCCCCCTTCATAACATTTATTTCAAGTCCCTGGGGAGGGAGCGGTCCACAGGGAAGCAGAAGGGGCACGCCCCCCTACATTAAATTTGATTGAAGCCCTGGATATGTAATGTTCCCTGGGGCTGCGGGGGGTGGGGGTACAGCAGGCGCACCCGTTACTATTCTCTAAAGCCCCAAGGAAGCTGCGGTCCCCAAGGCAGCAGGGGGCTGTGTGGCTCCTGGTACACATAATTGTTTTAGCTGGATACACCGCAAAATTTTTAAAAAATGCTTTCTAGCTTGGACCCAGGCACTGGAGCTATGGGATCAGAGTGTCCCTACCCTGAACCCTTTTGTTTTCTTACACGTTGTTTTCTGGGACTCGGCTAAAGCCTGGTCCCAACATGGCTGCCAACACTTCCTTGTTGAAGTGATGGCAGCCAGTTAGATCTCAGTACGGAATCGGGAGGGTTTGCAGAGTCTTTGCATTCCTATATATACAATTTTTGATTTTCTTTTTTTTTTTTTTACTACTGAACGGATTTGCACCAAATCACAAAAAGGTTGCTTTCTGGACCAGGCCCTAGCTTTCTGCCAAATTTGGTGTAATTCCGACCAGTGGTTTTTGCGCTATCACTGTTCAAAATCCCCATGGAAAAATGAGTGTGGTAAAAGCATTTTGGGACCCCCCCTTTTTCTCGGCCCTTGCTTAATGGATCACCCTGAAACTTTCCAGACAGCAGATCATGTGAGTGGCAAATTATTTTGGGAAAAAATCGTAAAAATTTGTCAATTGGTACCAAAGATATAGACAAGTAAAAAACGCTTGTTCTATAGAAAATAGGTCCTAACTGGAACTACTTAGTGGCAACTGCCACTAGATAATAAGTTTATTAGGCTGTATAAAAATGTATATATTAATGTGTTTCAGTTAGGCCATATTTTTGCGCTGAAACCAATTTAAACAAGATGGATGCTCTGTCATTCACTCACTCCTACCGCCCTCCCTCGCACACTCTCTCTGAAGAGGGAAGTCAAGCCGATGTACTGCTTTATTTCCACTGTTGTTGAAACATTACTTTCAATGACCTCTTCCCTGTTCCTCAGATTCAAGTTCCTTCCCCTGTAGTTCTGCAATAAGGTCCAGTCCATTGTTAAATGTTTCATATTTTGGCGGAGCATCTTTGGATGACATTAGCATAGAAGGAAATTAATCTTTTCCTAGAATGAGATGGTGCTTATGTGTTAAGGTAATGACATTTATGATTCTGGTTTGCTAAAGAACTGATAGTTTTGCTCACACCACGATGTATCTGCTGTTTATTGATTTGTTATGCAAGAATTGTGTATCATAAGAACTCCTTGATTCTTGGAGGGAGGAAGAAATGATAGATTTTCTACTAACGGTGCTGCCGTATTACTAGTTGATTTTGCTGCTGATTTTGTATGATTTCTGACTTTGACTACTCTGTATAATTCTTCATTTGAACCTTCAAGCATTTATTCTGTATTGCCTACAAAATGTTTCACATTTCCTTTGATCATGAACTCAATTATTGAGTGGTGCCGAGTATTTATATCTGCTGTTCTACTAAATTGAAGCTTTGGATTTGCAGTTCTTGAAGTTTCAAACTGGGGAAGAACTGTATAAGGTAAATTTTGGGTAATTTTTAATTTAGGGGTGTCCTGGGTTTTGGGGTAAATTTTTTGCTTCCATACTACCACCATCTAAAATTGACCTATCTTGTTGACATTGCATACAAAGTTTCTGCTGCAATATGCGTGAGTTGAAGCAAAAGATTGTGGAGCTCCACATTTTTGAAGGATAGAGGATTAAAAAATACATATAAAAATCTGATATTCCAAACATCATTTGTAATCTAAACTTTCACACGGGGTGCATCCTGAGGACACAACTCCCATAATGCACTGCATGGTAACAATGCTATTCCAGGCACTGGATTGAACTAAAAAGATACCACACTAGCCTCTAACAAAATATAGTGTGCCCAGGGTAACACGTTTGATGCCAATCAAGGTCTTTCTGCCTTCCACCCTTTCACAGTGTATTAACCTGAGGCCGATCAATTGGGTAATGATGGCATCTCTTAAATACAGTGACTGGAAATGGCAGAAGAGTGGAAAGTAGTGCTATCTAAACCACACATTGTTATAACACACCCAGGGAAAGATTCTTTATTTCAGGTCATTTTCTTCTTCTGCAGCTCGCACAACTTCTGGAATCAGTGTTTCCTCATCTCCTTGATCTTGGATCTCTTTCTCCATCTCTTAAATACTCATAGGGCTGCACGGCACAAAGGTGTGTTCCAAGTGAGTACGTCCCAAGGTGTCCTTTTTGCAGAAACTGATCATGCAAGCTTTTTGTGAGTTCTATGGAGTTCACGTTCCTTTCACATTTTGGGAAAGTGAAGATTGAGTTGGAGAACCAACTCCCAATTCCTGTGCCGAATGATTTTCTGCTGCTCATCATAAAGTGGTTGATACTTCTGCAAAGTCTTCACCTTCCTCTTGCTCCATTGCCTCCCTCTTATCATCGGCTGTTGCAGTTGTATGTTGACTCTGGGAACTTTGGCCCAGATTTATGTGGGCTGAGCGCCATTCCAACACCACATTACCATCATTTTTTTACGCTAATGTTGCACTGGAAGGGCAAAAATGCTGCACCACATGAACAAAGTGACACAATGCTTGCATTTTGTCACTTTGTAACCCCTTGCTCCCCACTATGCCTGCGCCAGGCATAATGTATGCAAGAAGGGCGTTCCGGCAATAAGAAGTAGGCTTAGAATGGCGTAATAGAATCTATGAGATTCCTTTGGGCCATTTTTATTGCCATTTTTTAACACCTACTAAGTGCAGGCGTTAAAAAGAGGCTCCCATTGTGTTCAATGGTCCTCTGGGTGCTTTGCAGGACTATCGTCAACATTTTTGACACTAGTCCTGCAAAGCGCTGTACTAGCATCAAAAGTTACAACGCTAGTCCCCCTGACTACCACCATGGTGCGCCGTATATGGTGGCATTAGGGGGGGAGCTAATGAGCGCAAGAAAAGTGGTGCTGCGGTAGATGCAGCACCACGTTTCATAAATCTGGGCCTTTGACTTTAAAATATTCACAACTATGCTGATAGAAAGATTTCTCAATGTGTATAAATGGATACTGGTGATGAAAATGGTGCCTCGTCTCTGAAAAGGTGGAGATGAAAATATATTTATTTCATGTCCAAATAATGTGTCTTAAATAATAATTTAAAAACAATCCCATGTACAGTAACACTTAATAATAATTGCTCAATAAATATATATTTTGTTAATATTAAACAAGATATATGTTTTAAAAGTAAACATAATTTAATCTGCTTGATATTATTTTTCACAGGATGTTACTTACAGTCTCTGCCTCCAATATTTTCTCTGGGAGTGTAGTGCGGTACTCGTGAGTTACCATGTTTGGTGCTTGACTTACTCTAAGGCTAGGCTGGACTACATTTGAGCCTGTTGTGTCACGTTTAGGGCTTCTAGTAACTTTAGACATGTAGGGCCAGATTATGATCTTGGCGGAGGGGATTACTCTGTCCTAAATATGACGAATATCCTGTCCACTGTGTTACGAGTTCCATAGGATATAATGGAACTTGTAATATGGCATGCAGGATATCCGTCACATTTGAGACAGAGTAATCCCCTCCGCCAAGGTGTTAATCAGTCCCGTGGTTTGTGGGTAATAAAAGGCTTACTCTTTTGTAGGTGGCTTTTTGTATTAGTCTGTTCCTCCTAAATCCCTCCTTTATTTTCCCTAATCCCCTCCCACATTGTATTAAGTGTTCCACATTTTCCAGGCACTCCCCTTGTCCCTTCCACTTGTACTATTATCATACAGAGGCTTGAGAGTGTAGAGATCTTAACCACTTTGCAAGAGATCTCTGCACAGGAAAGATAGGAGAGGAGGAGGTCTTCACCTGTAGGTTACAGAATACTTCCGTAGTACTACTTCACATACTACAAAATGCAGTTTGGGAATAAGCTCCCACAGCTCTGCAAACTCTCAGAGATGATGGTGGAAGCGTCAAATGTTGCCACAAACGTGAGGACCTATTTATTTATATCACCTCCAGTAAGTACATCCTCTCTCACAGATTGGTTAAGTATGAGAAAGATGTGTGTATAGAAGCTTCTTTGTTGTCACTGGGGCCATAAACTAGAACACTTGTGCAGGTGTTGTCGTTGAGGCTGCTTTGCACCATTCAGTAATCTTACTCTTTATACTTATGTGTGGCCTCCCACATAAAACGTATTCCTGCTATGATCAGTACTGGCCTATGCTTGTAATCTATGGAGTAACAATTCCTCTATGACCAAACACTGGTCAACAAAGGATCAGCCGATCTAAGTCAATTGTTGTGTTGTAGATTTGTGAATGCTAAGCTATTGCCTTTTACTGTGTGTGATGCTTGTTCTTCAAGAGGTGGGAATCCACGAGGACTTGTATCAACTCCTTAGGTTTGTTTTGCTTTTTTTCTCTCTTTACCCTTCCTCACTTTTACCCCACTTCACTCTAGACTATTTTTGTTGCCATGTCAGAATCTCCTCTGAGACTGGGAGAAAGAGGTGAGCTATATCTGAGGCCAGAAACAACCACTGAGGTTGTGTTACCTGACAAATAGGCTAGGAGGTGCTATGTAAAGTTATTTTGTTATAACAGAAGGAGGCCAGTAATACCCCTTAAAAAACGTCTCTAATTTCTTACTACAGTCCATCTGTTGCATCTCTAGTCATATTACATAGGTGGTCTATTGTGCTAAGAAAATACAGTTGAGTTGTGACGTCATAATGCCAGCTTCCAGAGCCAGCAGCCAAGACGAAATATGGAGCACCTTTGTAGGGGCTGTTTGAATACTTTTGGTCTTTATTATGTTTTACCAAAATGAACATCAATTAATTAACACAAACCAACTTGCATATTTTGTGCACACTATAGTTCAATGCAAGAAAGAAAAAAAAGCATTTTATTACTAATTCCCAGTTAAGGTCTTTTCTTAAAATCTGATTTACTTTAAACCAGTGGTTCCCAACCTTTTGACTCCTGAGGACCCCCACTGAATCACTACTGGAAGCCGGGGACCCCCAAACAATTTGTACAATTTAATTTTCAAACATTAAAACATGAATTCACAAAAAATACATAAACAAGTACACAAACAAATACTCGAATTACTAATGATGTAATTATTTTATATTGAAAACTAATGCAGAAATCAAAACAATTTAATGAGAAGTTTGCTGCTGCATCTTGGTGACTAACTTTTCATTATTTGGTTTTATTTAGGAGAGTTGACTCCTCAGGTCAGATTCTACATTTCCCAAGCGATTTCTGTTTTTTAGTTTTTAGGTATATAAGATCCGAGAAAGCTTTTTCACATAAATATGTGGTGGGGAAAGGAAGTAAAACCATAAGGACCTCTCAAGTTTCCATAGCCTATCTGTCACATGTAATTCATTTGTTTCATACCACCTCGTATACCAGTGTAGGGTTTTGGAGCACTTTTCCAGTGACTATGAGGTGTAGAATTCACAATGGTAAGGCCTTTTCTAAGAGTGCTTGGTCTGGAGAAGCACAAACTCAGGATTCAGAACATAACACAGTGGTTAGCGTTAAATTCAATAAGAATTTATTTCTACGCAAGCAAACCTTTTTTCTTTTTTTTTTAAGCAGCATAAGGAAATTGAAAGGCAGACAAAAAAGAAACTCTAATTTGTGCCATGCAGTTTGCGTACAACTCTTCGATGGCAATTCTTAGGTCACTGTGTTAGAATACGATTGTTACTTATAAACTGCACAGTAACAAAATAATCTCTGTGAAAGAAGCAGTAACCCACTGTGAGATGCACATAAGATAATTTTCTTTGCATGATACACATTCTCTGCATCAGGCACATTAACCATCTGCCTACCTTAGAAACTGCCACTGGACAAAACTCACATTTCTTTCCAGCAGGTACATTAATCACCAACGTTATCTTGACGCTTTCATGTACAAGGAACTTTGAAGTGCTTTTACAACTTCTGCACAAATAAAAACACGCACGTGTTTCTGTCAGGTCCAAACTGGAGAAGTATGTTTCTGTAATCCCAGGCCTTCGGACCCCCTGGGAATGTGTCACGGACCCCTGGGAATGTGTCACGGACCACTGGGGGTCCGCGGACCACAGTTTGGGAAGCACTGCTTTAAACATATTCTAATAAGTGTTTGCAAAATATTACTAACTGCTTTGCGGTGTTCTCAATTTTGCAGTACAGGTTCCAGTTTCACTCTTCATATCTGGAACCGTACTATATCTTTCATATGAATGAGCAGGATACCAAGAGGCCTATGTACGCAGAATTGACGTGGGGCAGTGCTCCAAGTCTTGTTGCTGCGCTGTCCTACACCACCGTGATAGGGCAGGAATGCACCGTATTTAAGCAATATGGCACATACCTGTCCTTTGCGCCTGAGCTGGTGCGCAACTGGCTGCCTAGCGCCAACAGGCACCCTTCCATCATGGTGCAAGGGCGTCCGCATTGCAGGCAGGATTGTTTTGTGCAGGAAGGACAACCTTCCTGCACAAAAACAATCCCAGGAGATGTTTTAATTATTCAATGTGTGCTGCAAAAAGCAGCACACATGCAAAGCGGAAAAAATGAGGAGAAATGAAAATATTTCTCCTTCTTATGCCTTACCTGGAAAGGCTAAGATGTTGTTGCTACCCTGTGTTTATGTGTGTAAGTAAATCTGGGGCAGTGTCACAATCCATGGCTGTTGCATGGAAAACCCACTGTAACGACCATGGAATGCCTTCCGGGTGCAGATAAGGGACACAGGGCCAGATGTAGGAAACATTTAGCGAGTTGCAAACGGCAAAAATTGCCGTTTGCGACTCGCTAAACGCATTTCCCAATGCAGAAATGCATATTGCGAGTCGGTACCGACTCGCAATATGCATTTCAGAATCGCAAATAGGAAGGGGTGTTCCCTTCCTATTTGCGAGTCTGAGTGGTACGCAATACCATTTGCGACCGCGTACGCGGTCGCAAATGGTATCGCAGTTACCATCCACTTCAAGTGGATGGTAACCCACTCGCAAATTGGAAGGGGTCCCCATGGGACCCCTTCCACTTTGTGAATGGACCCAAAAATATTTTTTCAGGGCAGGGAGTGGTCCCAGGGACCACTCCCTGCCCTGAAAAAATACCGAAACTAAAGGTTTCGGTTTTTTTTTTAAGTGCAGCTCGTTTTCCTTTAAGGAAAACGGGCTACACTTAAAAAAAAAAAACTGCTTTATTGAAAGCAGTCACGAACATGGAGGTCTGCTGACGACAGCAGGCCTCCATGTTTGCGAGTGCCTATACTCGCTATGGGGCCGCAATTTGCGACCCACCTCATGAATATTCATGAGGTGGGTCATTGCGACCCCATAGCGAGTTGCAGTCGGTGTCTGAGACACCGTACTGCATACCAATTTGCGAGGTGCAAATTGCGAGTCGCATGGACTCGCACTTTGCACCTCGCAAATTTTTAAGTTTCTACATCTGGCCCACAGTGACTTGCGCTGCTTTATTTTACTCCATATCTATAAGGCCATTCAAACCCATGCAATGCGGCTTGCGTAGCCTCATAGATATGGTTGAGAGGCTTGTGCTGCCGGAGCATGTAAAAAAAGTGATGCTCCGGCAGTGCAGGCCTCATAAATATGCCCCCAAGTATTGAAATGGTGTACTGAATAGGTAAATGGTCTGCTGTATGTTAACAGAATAGTCCAAATCACAGCGAAGTTCCATATTGCTATAAAGAAACTTGATCTTCCTCCTTGCTCCTTTATATGGTCACAGAACTCCTCGGTGACTTATAATATCCTCATAATGACATAATGACAGGGGCTAATTTATCCTTTGTAGTATTGTAACTACATCATTGGCAAAGACGGCCATTCTGTAATGTGATAGCTTTGCCTGTTCAACATAGGAAGCTCTCAAGCCATAGATATCCAGATAAAGTCAGAGCTATGGGTCACCTCGCTTTGAGCCTTTAATCCCACTCTGTAGCTAGTTCTTCTTGTAACCTTTTGGTTGCTTTGCACCTGGACTAGCTGAAGTAAAATTTATTTGGTGCCTAATAGAGCAGTCTGCCATTATTGTCAATGGACTCTTCTACCAATGCAAGTTGCTCTGATGGACAAGGATTCACTACAATATTCAGTCTACACCATAATAGACATAAAATCTTGTGGCCTACCTACATTTTTTATCCATGACAAATTCTACCTTTGTGGGGCAATGGCTCAATGATGTTACCCTCTGTAGAAACTGTCCTAAAATTAAGTTTCTGAAATTAACTCACAACATCACCTAACAAACTATTAAATAGATCTCCTAGGGCAATCCGGAATCAGCTGTTACTTCTAAATGTCTGTCTAGATCCTTAAAGTAATATAAGGGTGGACTGGGATCTTCTTCTTCAGCAATGTTATTGATGCTTCTTACCATAATAATAATTTTATCAGGTTTACTGCATTCTTCCTCTGAGCTCACTGACTTGCACTGCCTGCTGTTTTAAGCACGATGACAGACTTTGGCAAAGTGACTTTTCCTTCCAGATACCTTATACCTTTTCCACATGCAGGGCAACATTTAAGCAAATCTACATTGACTTGATAACAAGCCTTTACGTTTGCCATTCTCATCTTCACAAACTCTTGGTTAATAACCATAGAACTAATGCTACAAATGTTGCTATTATTTTCTGACTTTTCTTCATTACCTTCTTGCTTTGACCGTTGTGATAACTTCTCCCAGAGCTGGATCTCCCACCATCCATAAGATTCCTTGAATTTTCCTCAAGTTTGAATTGACCATCAAATGATCTCAAATCATTTTGTCTACTGATGCCCCCAAACTCCATGCACTGGCCAAGCATCTAAAAGCAGTCAGAATAATTCTAAGGGCATTTCTAATGTCACACTGATAAGTGGTTTTTATACCTTTTTGTACCTTGATGGCTTCATCAAAACCACTCCAGTCTCAATTCTCTGATGCTGGAACTGATGTTGGTAATGTTCTTAAAATTTCTTAAACCAAGACAGTCTAATCAAAATACATGTTTTCCTATCTACAAACATTAAGTCAGCTTAAGTTGCAAACAAGTATGTTATACACTCCTCTTTCATTCCTTTTCATGGAAGGGCTGTATCCCCTTTGCATTGTAAATTTGTTGGGGGGCCTTCAAACCGTATGTTAAGAAAGGGGGTGCTGAAATGGAGTACGACTCAACAGACTTGAGCCGGATAGGTAAATCTTAGTTAATACAAAACGTTAAAAGTAAAAATGACAAATGCAGAAAGAATGTTGACAGAGTAAAGGATCAATACAGTTATGCAATAAGTCAAAGGTCATCAATTGTCTGTGCATCTCAGTGGTGTTTAGATGATGAGAAAAAATTTAAATGTTAACATCTGAGCTAATTGCTGACATGAAGAGAAGTACAAGCATTCTCTGAATATGTAAGGGTTCACTGAAATGGACACTTTTTATTAGTTGCATTTGTAACGTATTAATTAATTTATTGTGATTAAGATTAGGATCATTATTAGTGTTATTATTATTAGTGTTGTTGTTGCAATTATTGTTATTATTATTAAAGTTGCAAGAATAAATCACCACCTAGTTAACCATCCAAGTTACAGGATGCTCAAAGAACAGCATTTCTAAAAGGCGACAGAAAATAAATCATAATTCAACTGGGCATGATAAATGCAAGCAAAAAATAGTGAGTATTTAAACTTAATATAAAACATAACTAAAATAAAACACAGTTTGAACCAGATGTGTGATTGAGAGAAAGGGACTGTAGGAGGCTGGCTCAGTGTATGGTGTACACCTATGGTGAGGCACCCTATACTGAGTCCAGGCAACCCTTAGCGATAGTGAATATGTGTCCAGATAGCAAAAGCTCTCTAGGGGTAGCTGAGGCGAGCAGGTGAAGCTTTTTCAGGAAGAATGTAAAGCACTTGCAATACCACAGTAGTTGTACAGTAACTCACTCACAAGAAGAACCACACAAGTGTTGCACAAATAAAGGATATTTTATTACAGCACTACTACGAGACTAAGATCGATATATCTCCCTTTGGAAATATCTACACACAATAAATACACAAAATAACCAACAGAAATACCATAAAATATACAGGGGGTTGGGGCGGAACAAACCATAAACTAAGAAAGTGGAATGTGAAGTAGTGAACCCTACCAAGGTAACTGTGTTAGTTACTAGGGACTGGGTGTAAATGAAAACACCAGAAGTAAGTACGGTAAGTTTTCCCAGCGACCAGGTGCAGGGTAGGTACCACCCGGGTGTCCCATAGACTAGCACAGGAAGTAGTGATTGGAGTTCGTGTGATTCAAGACCCTTTCCAGTGGACCCCATGGAACCCAGCAGACAAGAGGAAGGTTGGAGAGTGCCCCCACTCCAGGATACCCAGAAGACAGGAGTACCTGCACCAGGGACCTGGATGCAGAGGGGAGAGGGGACTCTCTCAAAAAGTCAGTGGAAGCCTTGGATTGTCCAGCTGCTGTCATGACCTGTGGACCAGGCCGGTGGACCCGAAGGACGGATTCCAGACGTGGAGGCCCTGAAAAGGAAGCAGGCAGAGTCCAGCACCCTTGGAGGTGCCCAGGTGGTGCAGGAAGCAATGCCAACCCTCCTAGAGGTGAAGTTTCTGCAAGAAGGTGGAAGAAGAAATCCAGTTGCAGGGTCCAGGAGCTTCAGAAGATCCCAGGATTCACCTACAAGCTGTCACTCGACAGTCACCGTATTGCAGGAGGGTCAGTAACCAGCCAAGTCACCAAAAAGCACTGCCAAATACAAGTACCAGCTGAAGAAGTATTTGCAGAGTTTTGGGGACCAGCGAGGTCCAGGTGATTCCACTCTTGAGGAGAAGTCAGGGCTGTCCCACAGCACACAGGAAGACCAGCAGAAGTCAATGGAGCCCCCACGAGTGACCCACAGCGATGGACACAGAGAGTCACAAGGAGGCCTCAGCAGCACAACAAAACAGAAGTCCCACGTCTCAGGAATTGCAGGACAGGGGCTAATCTTCGAGTTGCAGAGTGATGGATGCCACAGCTTCTTGGCACCTGAAGATCTCCTGGAGGCAGAGTTAACAAGCCTTGGCAAGTACAACAGTTGTGGTGTAAAGGGGTTCCAGTCCAGTGGGGGGACTAGGGGCCCACAGTCTTCCAAGTTGGATAAAAGACAAGCAGGACCCAGAGCAAGCTACAGACTCACCATCTACGAAGTAGAGCCTTTAGATGTTGGTGGAACAGCGACCCCACCAGCCGGTCAACATTGTCTTGAGGTGCCTGTGGTTGCAGGGGAGTGACTCCTTCACTCCAAAGGAGATTCCTTTGTGTTTCCAGGTGCAAACAGAGTCCTTATGACCCTGGAGAATGCACATCCTCGGATATTGCAGAATTCTTACAGGATCCGGAAAAACAATGTTGCAATTGGAGCCTTCCCACCAGAAGCAGTTTCGGTTCCAAAGCAGACCAGCAGAGGGTCCAGAGGCCAGGAAGAGAAGATGTCTTGCAGAGAGTTCCTTGGAGAGTCGACGAATCTGAGGACCCGCCCACAGGGGAGTCCTTAGTTAACCCTAAAAGGGGGTTGGTCACTCTCTGAAGGGACCCATCTATCAGAGGGGGGTCAGGGATGTCATCTACCTAGCCTAACCAGTCAAATTCCCCCAGCAGCCTCTGCCCATCTTGTTTCCAGGATGGCAGAATCAAGTGACCACCTGAAAGACCTCTGTGCACCTACCTAGGGAGGGAATTGGACAGGGGGGTGGTCACTCTCCTGTCCTTTGTGCAGTTTTGTGCCAGAGAAGGAACTTGAGGTTCCTAACTGGTGCAAACCGGATTATGCAATGCGGGCACCAAATGTTCCCTTAAAAGCGGTCTGGTGATGCTCAGAGGCCACCCCAGCCCCTAGACCCAGTGGTCACACCTCTCCCTTGCAGGAAATCCTTTGTTTTGCCTCTCTGGCCTGAGACAGGCTCACCAGCAGGAGAGCATAACAGGTTAACAGCAGTGTGGGCTGGCAGCTAGACCCCCTAAGGCTGCACAGGCAGAACTGGGGATCCTCTATAGAACCCCCAGAGTACATGGCATCATGCAACTAACACTGGAATCAGTGTAGTTGCATGATTCCAACAAGTTTGATACCAAGCATGCCTAGGTTCGGAGAAGTTATTATGTAGTTGGACTACTCTTGTTGACCAGTGTCCACTACATACCTTAAGATGGATTCACCCACACTTACAGAGTCCAGGAAATGGAGCCTGGGCCTGTAGGGGCACCCTGCAGATGCAAGGGTACTCTCACACTTAGGGGCATACACCCTGCCCTTGGGCTGAAGGGCCTACCAGATGGGACGACTTAGAGTGTCTAAGTGCAGTAACCAGGATATATGGCAAGTCTTATATCTATAATGAAAGGATGCTTGCACCATTTCATGCAGACTCCAATGGCAGGCCTGCAGACACAGTTTGCATGGGCTCCTATGGGAGGCACAATACATGCTGCAGCCCATGGGGGACCCCGGGCGTACCAATGCTCTGGGTACCTAAGTATCATATACTAAGGACTTACATAGGGGCACCAGTATGCCAGTTGTGGGTGTAAAATGTTATAGAGCCACCAAATTTAGGGGAGAGAGCACTGGCACTGGAGCCCTAGTTAGCAGGATCCCAGTGCACTACAGTCCAAAACATACTGACACCATGCAAAAAAAGTGGGGGTATACAGAAGCAGAATGTGAAGGACAACGTAAGAAACCAAATAATGAAACCTGCTGACCAAAATCCACTCTATTTGTGAGTAGGATATATGGATTTTTGGGGAAAAAATATGGGCCAATAGCAAATACTGCTTAGAACAACTGTACTAAAGCACATTCATATATTTGTTTCTAGAGTGATTCCATGTTATTACCAGGGTGCACCAAAGCTGACATGAGAAGAGAACAGTTTACTGCCTCACAGAATGCACGTCACAATTACTTTTCACTGTGAATACTCGTTTGTTTTTAATTTAATACACAAATTGAACCACTTGCATCCTGGTTTTGAGTAAATACCCTTTTAAAACAAATTCAAAACCAACATTCTTGGTCTTGGCAAGCTATGGTTGTTTTTTCTGCAAGGTTATGCTACTAAAATAAAACAAATGCTGCTGCCAAAATATTGTGCCCAGATGTTTGCTATAATAAATGTACATTTGAGAATGCTTAACCCTGGGGGAAATATTCTCAATCCTTACCCGCGTGATGGGCAGCTCAGTGGACCCATGCCACAGGTTTGCTTTGCTGGGAATAGTTGATGACTGTGGGGAAGACCGAACTTTATTGGGGATTTAAACAGTTCTCTCCAAGAGAGAACTCATGAGAGCACTAGAGGTCGCTGACAGCGCCTCCTCTGTTGAACTGGAGGACCTCCATGAACTTGTGTGTGGAGACAGTCTATCGATCTAGGGAATGCCCAAGGAAGCATACCAAGGTGTGGGGTGAGTGGTGGGAATATTATGGTATTTAAAGAATTCAGATGTGGGTCTTCACACGGTATTCAATGCTTTCTGTTTTGGTCATATCCAGTGTGTGTTCTGTGAAAACTAACAATAATTAATCATCCCATATAGTTGTAAAAGACTGGAGGACTTAGAACAGGCGTAGAACCTTCTTTTAGTTGTAATACAAAATCACAGGAAAATATTACTCTGATGCAAAGAAAAGTTACGATTTGCTTTGAATTATTATGCCCTGAAGACATAGTTTAAAAAATACAAGATGACGAACTTAAAGGAAAAAACATACATACACATATGATTAGAATAAATGCCGTCATTGACAGTTCAAGGCAGCCAGTGATTGAATTGCCTGACCCATTACCCCATGCAGTAGGCAATGGTGGGAGACAGCAAAATGTGATTGACAGTCAAACAGACTGGGTGAAATGGGATGAAATGGGTGAAATGGGATGAGTCAAAGCCCTCCAAGTGTGAATGTATTTGTGTGCATGTGTGAATAGATTTGGACCCTAATGCCACTGTGTTAGAAATGGGGTCTCTAGTTGGCAGAGGTATACACCCATGTCCAAGTAGGGACCACAATCCTAGTAAGGGTAAGTCACAACACAACACAAATTATCCTGTGCTCACCCTCTGGTAGCTTGGCACAGAACAGGCAGGCTTAACTTAGAAGGCAATGTGTAAAGTATTTTTTCAATAACATACAGTGAAAACACCACAAAAATACACTACACAGGTTTAGAAAAATAGATAATATGTATCTAAATAAAATAGGATCAAAACGACATGAATCCAAAATGCACATGTCGAGATATCACTTTTTAAAGGTTTAAAAGAGTCTCAATCCTTAAGAATCAGTGGTTGTATCTTTGTAACACACAGTCCCTACGATGCATCAAAAATAATGATGCACAAGGGCCGCAGAGGAGGAGATGCCTTGGATTTTCTGGTGCAGCAGTGACAAGTTGTTTCTTTCCACGCTGCAAAGTGATGCCTCAATTTTCAGGAGTGCAGCTTGGTTCCTCACTGCGATGCAGGGATATCTTGATGCCCAGGGACGATGCTTTAAAAATCCTTGACGTGCTGGTAGAAGGAGCAGGTGCTGTGTCGATCCAGTATGCAATGCAGTGAAATTTCAGCCGCGAAGCAGGTGCTGCATCAATTGCCAGTTGCGAGTCTGACGCTGCGTCGTTCTGGTCAACGGTGCAGCAATTTTCCAGCCGCAGTGCAGGTGCTGCGTCGATTTCTGCAGCCGTTCAGGCGATTTTACAACGCACAAGGATTTCCTGAAGGAGTGAAGTCTTTGGTGGCCCTGAGACTTCAGAAACAGGAGGAATGCTCAATCGAAGCCCCTGGAGAGCACTTTAGGAGGAAGGCAGAGTCCTTCCAGCAGAGTCAGGAGCACCAGGCAGCAGGGCAACTAGCAGGAAAGCAGTCCTTCAGCAAAGCAGTCCAGATGAGCCCTTTGGGAAGCCAGGCAGCCTCTCTGACAAAGTCCAGGTGTAAGTCCAAAAGTGTCGGATTTGGTGGGGTCAGAGACCCAGTTTATATACCCAAAAATGCCTTTGAAATGGGGGAAATTTCAAAGAGTGGTTTTGAAGTGCACAAGTTCCCCTTTCAGCCCAGTCCTGTCTGCCGGGATCCCTGTGGGGGGTTATCAGTCCTTTGTGTAAAGGCAGGCCACTGTCCTTTGAAATGTAAGAGAGAGACCCTCCACCCATTCAGCCCATGGAGACCCATTCAGTATGTAGATGAATACAGATGTGACTCTGGGCCTCATAATGAGTTTGGTGGGCGGCGGAGGCCATTTGCCAAACTCTTTGGTTTGGAAGACCGCCACTCCGCTCTTCCGCCCGCTGGCCCTATTACGAGTTTCATACTGGGCCAGCGAGCGGAAACAGTGTTTCCGCCCACTGGCCCAGCGGGAAACTCACTACAAAATTGACGCCGGCTCGTAATCGAGCCAGCGGCAATGTTGTGGTGTGTCGGGTGCGAAAGGACCTGTCACGCTTTTCACTGCCTGTAAATAAGGCAGTGAAATGCGTGACAGGGCTGTCCATGGAGTCCCCTGCGCTGCCCAGGCCAAGTGTACAGGCAGTGCAGGGGCCCCCATGGGCCCCCCAGCATCCCGTCTCTGCCAGCCTTTGCATGGCGGTGGAACCTCCATGCAAAAACTGGCAGACACAGGAGTCGTAATCGCCAGGGCAGCACTGCTTATGGCCTGGCGGATTAGGACTCCCGGCACCGCCAGGCCATCTATCGGCCTAAAAGTGGCGGAGCCGGCAGTCCAACCGTGACGCTTTTGCCACAGTCATAATGAGGAGGTCCGACCGTCAGCACAAGTGTGGCGGTCTTAAGACTGTCATACTCGTAATGAGGGCCTGAGTGTCCTGTGTTTATGGCTGTCTGGGTGAAATGCACAAGGGGAGCTGTTAACCAGCACAGACCAGACGTACAGTGGAGACAGGCTGTAAGGCACAGATGGCAGTAAGTGTAGAGAAATACCCACTTCCTAAAAGTGGCATTTCTAAAATAGTAATATTAAATCCAACCTCACCAGTAACAGGATTTAAAAGTGGCGGAGCCGGCAGTCCAACCGTGACGCTTTTGCCACAGTCGTAATGAGGAGGTCCGACCGTCAGCACAAGTGTGGCGGTCTTAAGACTGTCATACTCGTAATGAGGGCCTGAGTGTCCTGTGTTTATGGCTGTCTGGGTGAAATGCACAAGGGGAGCTGTTAACCAGCACAGACCAGACGTACAGTGGAGACAGGCTGTAAGGCACAGATGGCAGTAAGTGTAGAGAAATATCCACTTCCTAAAAGTGGCATTTCTAAAATAGTAATATTAAATCCAACCTCACCAGTAACAGGATTTTCTATTACAATTATGGCAATAGTAAACATGACAGAGCTACTCCTTCCAGATCAGAATCTACCACTTAAAAGTACATGAGGGCAGTACTAATGCTAGTCTATGGGAGGAGCAAGCCTCACAGTAATGGAAAACGAATTTGTGAGTTTTTCACTACCAGGACATGAAGACATATAAGTACATGTCCTGCCTTTTACTTACATATCAACCTGCCCCATAGGTTACCTAGGACCTACCTTAGGAGTGACTTATATGTAATAAAACGGGACTTTAAGGCTTGGCAAGTAGTTTTAAATGCCAAGTAGAAGTGGCAGTGAAACTGCACACACAGGCCTTGCAATGGCAGGTGTGAGACATTGTTAAGGGGCTACTTATGTGGGTGGCACCATCAGTCCTGCAGGCCACTAGTAGCATTTAATGTACAGGCCCAGGGCACCTGTGGTGCACTTTACTAGGGACCTATAGGTAAACTAAATATGCCAATTGAGTAGGAACTAATGTTACCATGTTTAGAGGAAAGAGCATATGCACTTTAGCAATGGTAAAGTGCACAGAGTCCTAAAACCAGCAAACACAGGGTCAGAAAAATGGAAGGAGGCAGGCAAAAAGTTGGGGGATGACCACCCTAAGGCTGTCAGGTCTAACATGCACCTACTGCACTATTGATTATGATGCCCCTAGCATTCGTTCAATAAAATGTGTTTAACTGTACTCAACCTAGGGCCTGGAGTTATAGTCTTCCTAGTAAGTCAATCCATTTGGAGAACAGTACCAGCAAAGTGTGTTTCCAATTACATTTGATTAATTTGGTTTTAAATTATTTAGAGCAATTACAACAGCAGCTGAGTTGAGTCTTATCTGTGGCAGGCAGCTGCTTCTGAGGTGTTTGAAAAGCCATACAAGATTTACCTAAGTTGCTAATATCGGCTATATTTTCTACTAGCATTCATTGCCTAACAGTACAGGCATGAAACTTAAATAAGGTGCTTAATTTGCAAAAGAGTGAGTGCCGGTACCCGAAGCTAAGAAGCCCATGGAGGGTGCAATTAAATAATCATGCACAGAATACCAAGACTACATGTTGTGAATTCCCCTCATGCCTTCCTAATCCACCACCTGACTCCCTCAGGTTCTTGCTTTCTCCCTTTGTGATTTATTTTCTGTATTTCTCTTCTTCCATCTTTCCACTTTGTATGTTTTTCCTTTCTTGTACTTGGTAAATGTCTTTTGTGGAAACATAAGTGCCAGTCCCCAAAAATGAGTGCCAGTGGCCCCCACCGACAACCACGGTCTCAAATTAAGCACACAATAGTTGAGTACATGTGGCCCTAAAAGCGCATATCAGGAGACATCTGGTATCGCTACATTTCACACATGCAAATTTAACTTCCACGTTACCTGTAAAGTTGCACTGAACAGCAATGCCTACACTAAAAAGGACATTTAAACTATCACCATGGCTTTGGAAGGATCTCATATGAGCAGACAGAGCTCACGGGGTGGGAGGAGCACAAGAGCTGAGCAGGAGGCTTAGAGCCTGATTTAGATTTCGGCAGACAGGTTACTCAGTCACAAAAATGACCGATATCCCATCTGCCGTACTGTAAGTGCATTATACCCAGTAGCACGTGTAATACAGTGGATGGGATTTCCTTCAGTGTTTGAAGTTGTTACTACAGTGGTGCATGGTATTCTGCGTTATGTGTAAATGTGCATTGTAGCAGCACCTGAGCAGAAAGGCTGGCAGTAAATATTCAGGATGCGTCCATGGTAAGCTGACAGCGTGCCTGGGAATGTAGCAGGAAGCATGGAAATTTAAACAGATGACTGAGCAGGCCCGGTTCTAGCGGGTGGGCCAGGTGGGCCACACCCACCGAAACATGACCTTTGGCCCTCTCAGTAACAGCGAAAGAGGCCACAGATAAAGCACCTGTTAAGTGCTTCCTCCATGTCAGCAAATGGGATTTTTTTGTTTCACTTTTGTTTACTTCAATTATCAGTCAGTGGTCAATGGGAAATTTCTAGAATACATTTAATAGTGCAATTCTTTAATAATAGCTGTTTTACTTGTGTACTGATAGGGAGAAAAATACCACCTTTAGATGACTGTCCCTATTTTTCTACTGTCTGAGACAAAACTCTGGGCATGCCCGTAAAAAGAAAACAGGCCGGTGGCAAGCTTAGCTCATGTCTGAGGCAAGCTGCAGTGGGAGATGTGTGTTGGGGAAGAGTGGACAGGGGTTTACCTGTCAATGATGCAGGAGGTGCAGTGGCACCAGAGTCCATGTTGTAGGCGACCTCCAGAATTGTCGAAAATTGGCCACACATTGGCCCACCCAAATGCACCCTTGGCCCATCCAGATATAAATTCCAGGAGCCGGGCCTGTGACTGAGGCATGTTATTTATGCTGACTCCATCTGGGCTACTGTAGCACTGATTCCTGCTTTACCCCACCAGTGTCACCTGGAAGGGACACTGACGAGTGGGCACAACTGCAAGAGGTTTGGCGGCATTACAGTCTGCCAGGGAAAGAAGCTGACAAAGGGAATGAATAAAGAAACACGCAGTGTGGTGTCCATTTTGACTCTTTTAAAGTGAAAGTTGAACAATCACAAAAAATGCATATTAGACAGTACCAAAGTCAAAGTAACTTTATTTCAGCGGGATACATGATACATAGTAAATAACTAAGGGCCTGATTTAGAGTTTGGCGGAGGGGTTACATTATGTGCTATGGGATTTAGATTTCGGCAGATGGGATGTCCGTCACCGCTGTGACAGAGTAACCCGTCCGCCGAGTTAGAAATCAGGGCCTAAAACAGGAAATACTCACAATAAAACAACAGGTTAGTAAATGATGGAAATATCATGTCGATGGCAAATGAAGTGCACAGCAAACTTCGTAATTATACGAGAACCAATTAATCACAAGCAACAACAACATAATGGAAAACCTGAACAACTGGGAAAATGCAAATAAACAGCCAAATACAATGGCTGCACCACCACCAGCTTGGACAGGTACAAAATAAAGCAAAATACAGCTGGGTGCCAAAAATAAGTCGACATTGGAATCAACCCTGCCTCTGGTGAAGGAAGAGAGCCTTCTAAACATCCACACTGTACCCAAATACTTGATAGTCGCGCAGGCATATAGAGGCCGGCAGTTGGATCTAAGAATTCAAAGAGCAATGCAGTGCCTTTGTGTACCGAACAACCTAGAAATTGGTGATAACCAGAAAGAGCATGGGCGAGCACAGGCTGGACATCCAAAAAAGACATGGGGAACAGTTTCCTTAGAGAAATTACACACCAAAGTTTCTAATGCCATCCATTTAGAGGGAACAGATTTCCATGGTAATGCGCCCACTCTAAATTGAAAATACAGCTTCCTATCCATTGGCACACTACTATGATCCCAAAAGAGCTCAAGGGCACAGGAAGACTTAAAATCTAGAAACTCCAGCACAGAGTAGCACTAGTGACTTTTTGGGTGTCACTGGCCATTACACTAAGCCAATACTGTTGTTTCAGGGACTCTTTCGATAGAATGTGACCGCCGAGTGCAGACTCCGATAGCTCATACATACCAATGGAAATCAGTGTCCTATATAAAAATGAAATCCAAGAAACTTTATCTAAACAATCTGCCTTGATGTCGTCCTGCAGGGCAGCAGCGTAATGAGCAAGCTCAGGGGTGTACCAAGCCTCCCCCAGTATGATAATGGATGCAACCTAGTTTTGCCCTCAGTCCTTTTAATGCCCAAATCCAAGGACAAAGGATAGAAATAAGAACTAGGAGGTAGAAGGGATCCCAAGAATTTATTATCAGATCTAATCAGATCATTAATATTTGGATAGCCTCAGATTACCGCTCCAAAAAGGGCTTCATAGATCTGAAGATCAGGAACTATGGGTTTGCACAATGCTGTTTCAAAATGTCACCTACTATCTGTCTCTGCTTTACACTGCCTTGGTAATGTGTGGCTTCCATGTCAAGCTAAAAGAGAGTGTGACGTCCAAATAGGCAAACAAACCCACCTTCTCAGGTGGAATTCTCCCTTTGTATGATTTATGTTAATTGAAGAAATTAACTTTAGTTTTTGGTGTCTTGCTCTCCGGGCCGCGGATGTGGCACAACTTGTCAAAGTGAGTCAGAAGTTTGTGAGTCCACTCGGGGTCTTGGAGATCAATAAAGTATCATCAACCAATAAGAAGATAGGAGTTTCAGCATTAGTTAGTGAGGGTGCTTTTCAGTATGGATCTGTGACTTGAAGTGCACAATTTAGTTTAAATATAGCGAGAACAGTGTTGGGGCCAGGACACTCTTGGAAACCAGAACCTTCTTGGTCAACTGACCCTGCGCTCCCCAATGAATTCTGACAAAGTTGTTTTCGTATAAGCATATAACAAGAGACAAAATGCTGGGAGGCATGGTCATATCTCTAAGTGCTTGCGGTAGTCTTGGACAGGGAACCAACTCGAAAGCAGATTTTAAATCGACAGACAACATAAAGGTTACCTCTGCCAATTATTACCATCTTCCAACTTATTAACTGAAAGCGGAAAACTTGGTCGATGGTAGAGGTTTTTTTCTGAAACCAAGCCTGAAGTGAACTTAAAACATAATTTTCATAAGTACAATCTGTGGGAAAACTGGGCTGATTGCAGAAGCCCCCTCACTTTTTTCCCCCATTCTCTACTCATACTGCTGTATTCTCGACTCTGAGAAAGCCCCCTCACTTTTTTCCCCCATTCTCCACTCATACTGCTGTTTTCTCAACTCTGATGGTGCCCTGTGCACTGCTAAATAGTACTATGCCTGTGCTAAGATTAAAATGGTATATGCAAATTAGACTAATTATAATTGGCTGTACCAACCTACCTATATGTCCCTAGTATATGGTAGGGTATGCAGGTTTGTGGAACCCAACATAGGTAGTACACCCACAGGTGCACTGCTGTGGTGCCGAGTGTCATTTTAGAAGCAGGCCTGCCTTGCTAGTTGCTTTTAAGTTAAAGTTAACCCTAAATTTGACTTTGGAATTAAAAGTACTTCCAAAGTCCTAATCTACCTTATTTGTACCTATAAGTCACCCTTACGGTATGCCCAAAGTGCCCCCAGGGTTGGGTGCAGTGCAACTATAAGCAGGGACTTTATAAAAGTTGTTTTATAAGCCCTAGTAAGGGAACAATAGCCAAATTCGTTTTTCCCCATTGTAGTGAATAGGCTGAAATGGAAAGACTTTATTTTAAAATAATAAAGTCTTATTTTCCATAAAAAGGAGCTAATTATAGCAAGTTTGGCATCAAATTACAAGTTATAATAAATCCAAGAACTTGCCACTGTTGAATTTAATATAACTTGAACAAGGAAAGAGTTTGTGAGCTATTGCT
The DNA here is from genome assembly GCF_031143425.1 of Pleurodeles waltl. Taxonomy (NCBI): domain Eukaryota; kingdom Metazoa; phylum Chordata; class Amphibia; order Caudata; family Salamandridae; genus Pleurodeles; species Pleurodeles waltl. Next base: position 70,376,121 of record NC_090438.1, read on the forward strand.
AAAAGCTACCAACTACAGCCCTGTAGTGCCCTTCTCTGGTTAGTCAGCCTATGGCAGCCTCAGACAGGCTACCTTGATGAGATGTGAAGTGGCCTGGGCTGACACAAAGGGAACATCTGGTGGGAGGAGATCTGCCTGAACAGATGGTAGACCAGGATGTGGGGAGAGCAGCCAACCTGGACTTCAAAGGAGGGAAGGACGTGGGACAGCATCTGGACCTCTTCTGTTTTCTGGAGCCCTAGACAACCAGGTGCCCCCTGATTAGATTAGGAAAGGGCTGAAAAGGGGTGTGTTAAGGGAAAGGCAGTCACACCAGTGGGTGGTCTCTGATCTGAACTCTATGACTGAGGCCCTTATTTAAGAAATATGATGCACAACTGTGCTAGCACAGTTGTGCGTCAAAACGAATTACTGTATGCTAATTCCATTCCTTAGCACCATTTGTGCACCATATTTAAAAAATGACGCACCATGGCGGTAAGGAAAGGTTAGCGTTAAAAAAAATGACACTATTGATTGCGACCTGCCAGAAAGAATAATGACGCTTTTGCAGCACGTTTTTTGATGCTAAACGTGTTAGAGACATATTTAACAGCAGTAGCTTAAAAAAAAAAAAAAACATGCAAGCAAGAAAGAAATTAGGAAGACAAGATGTAGAATGCAGACCAGGAGAGACCCCAGAGAGATTCCAGTCAGCCCAGTACCAGCCAGGAGGGATGAGAAAAGTCCCAGGAGAAGCGGAAGCAGAGGTGTTGCTTTAGTGAGGAGGAGAGTGACGTATTGGTCAGAGATGTGACAAAGCACCAACGACAGCTCTTCGTCACCTCCAAATTGCCAATACATAGGAGAGAGGCAGCATGGACTGTCACTGATTGTAAGAAGCACTGGCACGATTGCAAGCACAGAAATAAGGAGAATCTGTCCAGGAACTGAAAGGCAGGATTGCAGACTGGAGGTGGAAGTCCTGCACCACAGGAAGACCTCGATGAGCTGGAGGAGATGGTGGCAGCAGTCATCCAGGAGGAGCTAGTCACTGGAATCGCAGGACAGGACAGCACAGACTACCAAGAACTACCACAAATGCATGGTAAGGTGCAGGGGGGGACTATTGGGAATTTTACATATGGCAACAGGGGAGGCATATAGGACACACTGAATTCATGCAAAAGGGTTGCATCGGGACACATAGGACCAGAATCAAAAGGCCCCATCGCCACCGGTGCCTCACTTTTACTGATGCTCTGGTGGCGCTATGCACTCCGACATATAGACAATGTGGGGTTAAGCCACTTACTGTGGCTTAACACGACCTTGTAAATATGGCCCCTACACACGCAGCACTTTGCCTGTAAGGGGTGTGCAATCAGTATGGCTGTGGCTATGCAGCAACAACACCCATTGTATATTTTTTGTCCCAGATCCAAGACTACATGTTAACCTGAGGCTGTGACTAAATTCAACACCATCCCAGGGGTGGTGTTAGGATGGCGCAACAAGGTGAAATGCTTTCTTTCCTCCTCGTGCATTCTGCAGCACACATAAAAATGTCAAATCACCATAACAGATTGTTTATGTGCAGGAAGGAACACCTTATAAACATTCTATCTCCTCAACGCAGGCACCATTGCACTATGGTGCAAGGATGCCTGCGTTGGTGCAGGGACATTAAATCTGCGCAGGGGGAAATACAGGGGTTTGTCGTATTCCTGTAAATACAGCACATCCGTGCATTTCAAAAGTGGTGCAGCGCGGTGCAGCTATTTTTGCCTCTGCACCGAGTTGCACCACTTTAGAAAAAATCAGGGCCTCAGTGTGCAACATGTCCTATGCTACTTGCACAGGGTAGCCCAACAACAACTCTCACACACCTCCATGCACCATTCTGGAATGGGCACAAAAATTAACATATACAACATCTGTGATTATCATTTGTGCTGCTGTACAAGTAGCTTCCATTTCACCATCTAACAAGGTTGCCTGTGTTGTGGGGATGGTTGGCGTTGTGCATAAAGGGACACCTTAATGCGTAAGAACAGGCACAAGTGGCATCAGTGTTGCACTACAGGAACAATGTCACTAACCCGTAATGCAAAAGTACCATCATACAAATAGTTGCTTATGTGGATCTAAGCTGCCCATTCTCCTCGTGTCACATTAACAAACTCTGAAAATGCATGCATTGATCCATATTGTACATCCTCACACCAACATAGGCCTGTGGCAGATATGCTGTATGCAAGGAAATGCCCCTAATGTAGGAAGGGACGAACAAATGGGGCTGACAATCCATAAAGGTTGCACTGTGCCATCCAATTAGCACATGTGTGGGGCCTGCTAAAGGCAGATGAAAAAGTTACACAGCACTGTAAGCAATGGCCCTCCCTGTGCTTTGCTGCACTAGTGCCATCATTCATGGTGCCAATGCAGTAAAGCACCAAAATAGTGACAACACTTATTACATTACTGTGGGAATGTCCACCATGGTGAATAGGACTGTACATTATGTGCTACCATGGTGTCAGTGGCTGGGTCAAGGGGCCTGCAAGGAATATGATGGTGTGGGATCAATGCACAAAATACATTGAAAGGTTGCCTGTGTGTGATGCACAATGCAACACATAATAAACAACTACAACCTGAGGTCTGTAACATGTCACTGAGCCAACAGTAGCAAGTAAATGATGAGCCATGTCAACGGCCACTACAGTCAAAGATTGACATTTCACTATCCCATTGCAGAGGATGATGCCTTACCTCCTGCCAACCTGCCTGTCCTGGATTTTACAGATGACATGGATGACCATCCGCTGACCATCAATAAAGAAACTCTGCAGGATGTCCTAGGTTCCTTCGAGTCACCACCTCCAGTCACAGGGAGGACATATAGCGTTGCAGGGTTTCCACATGAACCACCCAACTACAAACACACAGCACCAACCAGTCCTGCCACAGCCCTGGACTCTGAGGACCCAGACATCATCTTTCAGAGAACAGTGGTAGGAGTCCAGTGGGAGCTGGCCAAGCAGGTTCAGGTGGGGATGGATATCATGGCAGGCAGCCTAGAAGGAGTGCAAATAAGGACAACTCAGCTCCCATCAGAGGCACCCACTCCCCGCTACGTGGACTCCAGCAGTCCCTGGCCGACATAGCTGCAGTCATGAGGCAGAGGCTTGAACAATTGCCCTCCCAAAGTGACAGCAGCATGATAGATAACAGGCTGGGGGCAATACAAAATGTCCTGGAGTCCAAATAGCAGAAAGTGTCCTTCCTCAGGGAAATCATGGCTGCCTACTACAGTGATGTAGCTGCGGTGTTGAGAAATCAGCAGTTCGTCCTTGCTGCAGTGATGCCTTATGGGTTCCCACAAATGGCAGCTGCCGGGACTTTTGATTACACATCTCTATCCCCTGATGTGTGTGTGCCCCCCTCAACTTCAATCACATCACCACCCATGGCACCATACAGGTCAGAGGATGAAGATGTGTAAGGAACAACTTTCACACATAAAACCACCAGGTAGCAGCAGTCTGTGCCACATTGGCAGTATCTCCTTAGTTCTGTGCTTAAGATCATGCCAGTGTTGTGAGAGCTGGCAATGTGCCCTTTTCACTCAACCACTGTTGACTTATCTGCTATGGACTGTCATTGTCTTAATTTCTACCTATTGTCAATTTGGAGACTTCCTCACTAATGCACACGTCTACCCATGTCTCATGACATGGCCCTCACCCTTGGGCCCTGAATGTACTTCAAATGGTTCAGGATCTCTCATGGGGTCAGTGAACTGGACATTGTACTGCACTGGAAAATTTACTTTTCTTCAGTGTTTAATCAACTCAAATAAATGTCTGCATTGTGTGAAGCAATGTCAATGAGAACAGAACCAAATGACCTGTGTAGCTTAGTGTCAGACACAAAGGCACACACTAGGAATCAAACATGATAAAGGAACCAATAGTATTGTGAACTACAAACACCTTACAGAGCCTCACAAGCATGTATTGAACATATTTCCATGCAAGTTGACAAATGGCATGAATGGTTCAGATTTAAAATGTCAGTAAATGTCCCTGACGAATGTACCAATAAAAACAAATATGTGAGGAACTGAAGAGCATATTCAAAGCTATGACAGGCAGCCGTCAGCTTGCCAGTATCCATACCCCAAATAAGGTGGAGCATAATGAGCAAAACTTTTCTAAAATGATTGTGACAGATCTTAGCAATGACAATTGGTGTAGCATCATTACGTGTCAAATATATTGTATCCATACACACTCAGAGTGTCAGGAACTGCACTGAAAACTGTCTTGAGTAGCTGATGTCATAGCGCTGCCAATCAGTCAGGTCCTTATACACTGGGGATACGCATAGTCATACATGTAAATCAATATGGAATGCAGACCCTAAGGCATTTCCCCAGCTTAGCCAGTGCAGTCACGAGAACACCCAGACAGTCAATCATCGTGCACACCTAATTGTCTGAAATATAAAAGGATTTATTGGTACCTAAAAACACAAGCTATGAAAAACTTAACCTACTCTCTAACCTACACTAAGCTAACCTATAGTAACTTATCTTAACTTAACTCTAAAGCTATCTATCCTATTTACATTAGACATGTAGGACAACATGAACCAAACTATACACATACTAACTAATCCTATGTACTAAACAAATATATATTTTTTGTATTTTTTTATTTCTTGTACATATACCCCTACACATAACCCCCCACCCAACTACCCCAAAAAAAAACAATCCCTAATTCCCACCCCACCAAACTACACTAACTATAGCCTACAACTAACCTACACTATCCTACCTAACCTATGTCTTACCCCCTAAAAGCCACTAAAACTTTGAACGATGCACGCTGGGGAAGGGAAGGTCCAAGTAGTGAGTGGCCACTCCTACAGTTTCTTGAGCTTTCTCTTTTTGAATTTCAGCATTTTATAATTTTGGGCATTGTCTGCCTCCAGTCTGGCCAACCTAGCCTTCAGCTCAGCCATGTCTTTTCGCGTTTCTGCCTCCAAGCTGGTCCCAGTGGCAGATGGTGGTGGCTGTTGAGGTGCTGGTGCTGTCTGATGTGCTGCAGATGTTGAGGGTGCCGGACCTAAAGGAGCACCACGGACTCTGGGTGCTGAGGACACTCCTGTAGTTGAGGTGGTTTTATAATGTTTGGCTGGTCCACCATTAAGGAAGACCTTCCATGCCCCAGACAACTTTTCCGTGTGGTATCGCCTTGCCATCTTCCTGTAACCAGCCTGGTCCTTGCAAATGTGCCGGAACCTTTCCACATGTTTAGTGGACTTCTGTTTTTGCACTGGAGTCATTGTGTCGGCTAAAACATGAGAACATGTCATCAGTAACCGCATTGGGTAGAAGAACAACAAGCATGCATAGTAAACAGCATTTTGTGATGAGACATGTTGTCAAGTAGTAAGCCAACAACAAGGGCAAGACCCAAGTCCATACAAATCTGCCTAGCAAACATCTACAGTATTTGGTACATGTCACAGGGATAGTGGCTTTCCAAATTTGCACACTAAGGCCAAGATGTGAGAGGGTCTAGGGCCTCCTTCCACCACATTAGTGTCATAAGCAATATGATGCAAATAAGGCTCAACAAGGCCAAATGGTCTGCAGAATCAATACCTGTATTGTGCCACTTTGTCACCCCTTGTCCCACATTAGACCTGTGCCAGGCATGATGTATGCATGGTTTGCATTACCCCGGTAGGGTGACTGCCAAAATGGCACACTGCAATCTAAGAGATTCAGCTGCCTCATTTTTTTATTCCTAGTTTTAATGCCAGCTCAGTGCTGGAACTAAAAGGGGGCACAACGGGCTCCTATGTATAGTCCAGGGTTAGCATTAGATTCTCTTGCACTAACCATGAATGGTACATTATGTCCATAAAGATGTTAACAACATTTGGCACAAACCCAGTGCCATGGTGCACCGTATATCATATACGGCACACACCTGGTGGCTGATAGGGGGAGCTAAGGACCGCAAGAGAAGTGGTGCAACACTGGATGCAGCGCCTGTTCACCAGTATCTGCCACTATCTGTGCACAAACTCGGTGCACCTCCTAACTACCAGGTACACAATCACCATGCACTTTTCATGCACACATGATGTGATTGCTCACAACTATCCTGATGGCTAAAACCTGTCATTTCTTCTGCACACATTTAATTCACTACAATCCATGGACTTGTCCCACATCCGTCTGGAGAAGAGCGCAAATCTCAATATGTACTCAATTGACTGTTGTCTTTCTCAACAGAGCTCCTTGTACGTCCGGTGCCTCACTTCATTATTATGGAGCAGTAAAGCACCAGGGGTGCAAGCGTCTCCTTGTAAAATGCCCTTGGAGAGCTATACCCAGGTACTTATATTGTCCTGATTATATTTGTGCAACGTGTGGCACACAGTGCTGGAACAGTTGCCGTGAAAACATATGTTTGCTACATCCATGCATTGCAGAGAGCCAGCACCTCTGACACATATTGTGACTGACATCAGTGTGTTTGTGGCCATACAAAACATTTCCTGAGACCCACTAATCCATGGTAGCACACATTGGCACCTATGCAACATTCGATAAATTCCACATCCTCAGCATACCATCAGACATGATGTCGATAGCCAAGGATAGATGATGGAGTCGAAATTTACACACATGTCATTTGTACATGGCTTAATACACATCAAACCCTCTCAGACACAACACTGTATCTACATATGTGACATACAAGGTGAGACTTACTAGTTGCATTGGGGTCTTCAAAAGTGGAAAGCTCTAGTATGGTGTAGTTTGGATGTCCGCCTGCAAGACATGACAGGAGAACATAGCTTTATGATTTGTGAACAAAGATGAGCATGGACAACTGTTACACATTGCACTTGTTTAGCTGAGTGACCGACTCAACGTAGTGTTCGGAATGGCCCACTGTCATCTACAACATGTCAGTCACACAGCCATAGGGAGCACCCAAAAATATATATAGCAATGTGACTCACAGGACACTGTCAATTGTGCAAAGCTTAGGGGCAGATAATAGGGAAGTATTGTTGGACCCAGTGCAGTGCCGCTTCCCTTGCGCCCCTTAGCATCCCCCTACCACCACCATGTGTGCGCCATATCTTAAATACAACACACACATGGTGGCAGTAGGGGCGGTGCTAAGGGGTGCAAGGAAAGTGGAACTGCACTGGGCAGCAACACTTTCCTTACATCTGCCCTATGATGTCCTCACCTTTCTCATTAAATGCTATTATGTACCTTATGCCCTACTGTCATGCACACGCAAACGAGGATATAGCAATGTTACAGGTTTACTTAGCAACAGATCTGCCAACCTGAACCACGAGGTGATCCAGAAGATCGTCTTCCCTGGCAAAGTGGTCTGCCCACAGGTGCTTGGTCTGATGGTCGGTGCGTTTCAACTTGAAGATCCTGTGCAGCTGGAATAGGACCTTCTCCCAGCGCAGCTTCCTGGCCTCAGTAGGGTAGCCCATGTTCACACAGCCACCCATTCTCAACATGTTGGGGAGTTAGTGGCACACTAACCAAATGAACCCCCCAGTTCTTCTGGACTCATGCACTGGACCCTTACCTTGCCAGACATCCTGCTGTCTCCCTCCACCGAAACCAATGACCCCAAAAAAATCATATACAATAAGCCCTCCTAACCCCAAATACCCCAACAAACTACACTACCCCAAGACGAACACCCAACAATACTAATACAATGACAGGACAGTAACACTACAAAGACTCACAAATATAACAAAAAGGACTGAACAGCAACAGGACACTGCACAAAACTCTCACCAACCATCACTCCTCAACCAGCACCAGCTCCACACAACCTCTCTCAACCACAGACAGCATAGAATGTAAAGTAAAAGTGAAAGTAAATTCACTTTACCATGTGTGCAGCAAGGAAGTTCTGTTACATCACTTCCTCGGCATGGCCTTTTAGCTTTTTCTATGTCTGCTGCAGAATGTAGCTCACAAGGAAAAAGCAAAAACGATGAGGAATAAAAGTATTCCTCTTCATTGTGTCATGCTAATGACCCCCCTGGATTGTTGTTAGTTTTTGGCTCTGCCACAGATTTCAGATTTTTTGTAAGTCTGGGGCAGCGTCAAAAGCAATGGGTGTTACAGTGGAACTCCCACAGCAACACCCTGCCCCTCTGACGCAGAAAACTGCGTCAGTGGGGCCCATGCTTACAAGGTGGCGTTAAGCCACAAAAAGTGGCTTAGCGCCGCCTTGTAAATGTGCTGCACTGCTCAGCGCCACCGGACCGCCACAAAAAGTGACGGTCCGGTGGCACTAGGACCTTGTAAATTTGGCCCTTAATCTTTAAAAATGTATAACTCCAGTTCCCTATATTGGATTTTTGTCATTTTGGTGTAATTTTAAAGATAAAAATATATTATATTTTTATAAATTGGTACTGGATTTATTTGGTGTTTTGTGGTTTACTTATTCACTGTTTTGTTGTTATTAAATGCTTTACACACCTGTCTCCTAAATTAATCCTAACTGCTCGTGGCCAAAATACCAAGGGTTGAGCAAGGATTAATTTACTGAAACCTTGATTGGGCCTAGTTAGGGTTTGTGGCCTATTGCTAAGTGTAGGTACTCACCTGTCCTTGCCAATAATCCATTTTCCAACAAAATCCTGGACTTTAGATAAAATACAGCAGCAGAAAACTTTTTGAATGCAATCTATGAGGCTAATAGGTCTATAATTGCTTGATTGGGTCCTATCTCCCTTTTTATAGACTGGGATCACTACAGCGCCCCTTCAAGAATCCAGGATGGGTGCACCCCTAGCAATGGCATTAGCAAGGGAGACCACATATTTAGACCAAATTTCTGTTTCATGAGTAAATATATCGGCTGATATGCCATCAAGCCCAGCAGCCCCAACTTTCCTGATGGCATTTAAATACTCTACGATATCAGTCAAGTCACACAATAGGGTAGCATTAAACAGGGGTGCTATGGGCAAAGAAACCCCCTCTTTCAGGAAGATAGTGCCATTGCAATACAAATTCCTAAAGTAGTCAAACCAATCCAATGGAGAAACAAAGTTAGTTGGTTCTGGCACTGAAGCATTGCCACCCCAGGAGACCAGTGACAAAAATTTAGTCGAATATTTGGCGGAGCAGGCATCCTTAAGATGCTGCCACCTTTGCTCATCCCAGGTTCTTTTTGTTTTGGCCAGAAACATTTTGTAAGCCTTCCTAATTGTAGGGATTCGTGCAACCTCCTTCGCTTTTATGGCCTGCATCAGGGTACGTTTGAGATCACAACATTAACCATTAAACCATGAGCTAGGATATCAGCACACTTCTTGGATTGAGAAACAGGGATTGTAAAATATTTCAAGATATGCTCAAAAAAAGTCTCTGTGCATATCACTGAAAGCAATGACATCTACCTTCCTAATGGAGCCGCCCTCAATTCTGGAAAACATCGATTGAAGATCTTGGCTTATAGCTGACAGAATATCTGGATGTGCTACCACATGGTGCCATTTCATATGCTGCATATTGTTCGTGAGCTCAATCCCCCTTGTATAAGAAGGAGGAAGGTGGTCAACTGGATGGTTGGCACAGAGCGCAAACATAGAGAGAGACAATAGATTATGACACTCTACCACCTTTCCGTAATAACCATATCATCTACTAATGTCCATAACCTCGAGTTGACTAAAATGTGGATGATACGGCTCATGTGGTTGGGTTTATTGAGTGTACAGGCCCGTTTTGGGTTGGATCTTGTTCAACCATAAGTGGCCCTATGCCTGTAATCAATAGAAAAGGTCTTTAACTGGACAACAGCCTAAGTCCACCTATTTATGGGAGCAATATCTAGATGGCGGACAGCCTATAGTTCATCCTTCTCATAGTTCAGCTGGAGATCATCAAGGAGCTCAAAGGTGGTATTGCGAGGGGCGCCCTTACAGATAATCCTTGAGGGATTTTAACGTTTTTGAGCCCAAACCACCCTTAACCCCTCTGGCATATATGTTAAAGATGGCAACACTAGGGTTCTTGTCTTTCGTAAGTTGAATACCCAGATTATCTGGGCAGTCAATATCAAGTTGCCGAATTTTACATTTAAGTGAGGCTCTAGCCCATGTAGTTAGACCACACAAAGCTCTCCCACATGAACTAGGTTTTGCTGGAACATTAAAGTTGAGATAACCCGGTTTGAATACTGGGTTCATGCATCTCGTCACTTTGAGAAAACAGATGACACATTCCTCGATGAAATTATTCCAATCTGGTAAGACCACTTTTGATCTAAGACAAGTCATGTTCTATGAAACAAGAATTGTCAAGGGAGACGTTTGTGCTGCAAGGACCTTTCTTGCACCATGTGCCAACGGGCAAGTCAGTATTAAGAGTCAGGGAACTTATAGGAATGCCAGACCTAAAAGTTACTCCAGGGCTAATAAGAATACTGGGGTCTATTCAGGCCTCAGATATCAAAGGGCGAGTTGAAGATATAATTTCAGTAACTGGGTCTAACATAACATAGTTGTTGAAATTCAGTGGTGTTAGACACTTCTGATTAGTGAAGTTTCTAAAGAGTCCAGGAGTCAATAAATATCACCCAAGAGATAAGTGCCCGATATAGAGCCCGATCTAGAGTGTATCACTATACTACCACCCTGTTCACTGGCCACTGATACTTAAACTGTAAGTTTGAGTTATTTAGTGGACAGGACCTAATGTCAAGAGCCACCAAATTATCATCCATGGCCTCATCCCTAGAAGTGATCGAAGCTAATGTTAAGTGAGGGGTTTCTTTTGGCCCTGGTGATATTGTTGTGAATAACTGAGCAACAACCCCTAATGTATCTAATCCAGTGTATCACTTTATTTTTGATGGAGTCCTCCCCATCATATCTTGTGTGATGAGGCAATTTTGGAACACTGGTCGTGAAGATAGGGTTTGTGGAAGGATACTGTTTGCTAATGAGATTTGGGAGAGACTTATAACTGCATCCACGTGATGCCCTGTAAATAGAAGAACTATCAAATGTATCATGGCCTGCATGTGCACTAGAAGTATTTGAGGAGTAGGCAGGTCTAATATGCCTAGGGTCTCGTGGGGGCTCAGACCTCAGCGATCTTTAAAATGGGCCCAACCTAAGCCAGTATAGGGCCCTGGGTAACCAAGACCCGATAGCGGGCTTGGTTGTTGGATGGAGGGCTTAATTGCCTGTGGGTGCAGGATTTTCTGGTCAATGGATGTGCCCTTAAGAGTAGAGTTAATATTTGGTTCAGCATACAAGACAGGTGAGGTATCATATATTTTAACTCCCCAACTTCTGCCTTTAAGTCCATAATGAGTGAAGTATAATGTGCCGAAAAGGCACAGGGAGAGGCAAGCAGGGTGGATGTTGAGACGGTATTACTAGGGGCATCGGGAGTTGCCTGTACCTCTGGCAATTCCAGCAAGGGCAAGAAATGATTGCTGCAAGAAAGGGCATCTCTGAGAGAGGGTAATTGTGTTGACCCAGAAGTGAATGGGTCCAGGAGACTATCGGAATTGCCAGATGATGTTGATGATATGGCCCTAGCAGTTGGCTTGTCACAGTGCACATTTAGGGGACAAGTAAGTTCATGGTACTGCAGAAATGCCTACTGTTTGCATGAAGACAAACAAAACAGGCCTACAATATGAATAAGGAACTGTATCAACATACAATACTTTTTAGGCAGCTATGCAGATGTAATCAGGCAAATGCAGTCAGTCAAAGTGCAAGGCAGCAAATGGATGACGCAGGCTGACTCATTGTCCAATGCTGTATACTGTTGTGGATGGAAGGAAGATGTGAATGACAAGTTTCAAGTTTATTTATTCACAATTTGAACTCCTGGGAGATCCACATAAACAATAAAATACAGTTAGAATGACACAACACATAATCAATAGAATTAAATCTACATTATAATCCATATTATTTAGCCCATTTAGCTGTATTACAGTACATTTCCTATACAGTGCATCAATATATAAACTTCATGAATCCATTTGAATAAATACATTCTTTGTACAAAACCACCTATACTGTAAAACAATCAATATAGATTTAGAAAAGCCTTAAAAAATAAATAAATCCTGAAACAGAATATTTCGTTCGGAGGGTTAAACAATAATTTGAGGGCTTCACCTGCTGAACGTATATTGATATTCAAAAGGAGGGATTTCAGCCATTTTTTCCTCAATAAAAATAAAGAGGGACAGACAAATATAACATGCGTAAGATCCTGAACATCTGCATAACACAAATCACACGTATTCAAAGTACCCGACCATCTAAAGGTTAAATCTTTTAGTGGCAGTATGTTCAATCTCAGCAAAATACAAAAACGCTTCACCCCCTGCGGAAGATTCCAAAATAGATGAGGCTGTGGTTTTTTTCAGAATCGCTGAGGTAATCAAAACATTGAATCTCCTCTTTTGGCTACAAAGCTCCATATTTAACTGAAAACATTTGCGCATTGTAACCTCTTTTAAACTCCTTTTGATTTGAAGAGGTGACATAACCAAAGTTAAATCAGAGTCAAGCTCTAACACTTGTAAGGCATAATTATAGTTTCTAAAAAACTGAGATTTCTCTCTCAGTATTCCAAAAACTTATTTATAAACAAGATGTCTTAGGGAAAATTAACCACTATGAAAAGAGGCAAAAAGCCCTCCGGACCACCCCTGCTAAACCCTGCACAAAAGCACTCTTAATGCCAAATTCCAGCCTTAGGGCTGAAGTAGATGACAAGGTATTGCAGGAAACCAGGCGTTTAAAAATGTGCCCTTCCATTCTGTCTAAAAACTCCCAATCTGCTGTCTTTGTACATTCAATTGCATACAACAAGGTAGCCGGAATCTTTACTTGATAAACTGACAATAAATTAGCAAAATGTTGACACCCAACTGCCTTATATAATGCACTTAAACCTTGTGCTTGAGAAAGGGCCTTTCCGACATTATTACATATATGTTCATGGTTGCTGAGTGAACTAGACATAATTTACCCCAGAAAACAATAGGCCTTCACCCGCTCAAGCTTTTGATGGCCTACGAACCAAGAAAATTTTATTTTCTTACTTAATTTTTTCCCTAGAAAGCATACTACTTGTGATTTCAAAACATAAATTTTTAAATAGTGCTGATCAGTATAGCAATTGAGGGCTGCCAGGCAATTATTTAATCCTTCTGGAGTACGGTCAATTACCACTATATCATCAGCATGCAATAGATTTTGGGTACAAAGCCCTTGCTTTTCCCTAGGGCGATAGACAAGTCATTGATGTACAATGAAAATAGCAGCTGGCCAAAAGACACCCCTGCTTCAATCCATTTTTAGTAAGAAATTCAGCAGACAAGCCCCAGTCCCTGTCTAACAATACTTTACACCATGTGGAAGAATGCAAGGCTATAATCAAGCATAACAAATTTGCAGGGATGCCTAAGTTAAATAGCTTCCTCTTCAGGATATTGCGATCAGCCCTATCGAAGGCTTTTGAAAAGTCTATAACTGCAGCATATACAACACCACTTCTGATATGTACATATTTTTCATTTAAAAGCTGCATTCCTGAAATATTATCTAGAGTGTTTTGCCCCTTCCTAAAGCCAGCCTGTTCCAAAGGAAGGACAGAATTTTCCTCAACCCAAGAACTTTAAATGCTCTAATAGTCTTTTAGCAAATATCTTAACGACTGTATCCAGTAAAGCTATTTGACGGTAATTTACTGGGGAAGTTCTATCACTCTTCTTATATAAAGGGACTGTGACACTCCCAACCCAAGACGCCGGAAGTGCTCCTTTTAGGTAACAGAACTGAAATACAGGATGAAGGATCTTTGCCCAAAGCCGGGGTTCCTATTTAATTACTGAAATAGGGACCTCGTCAGGGCCCATTGCTCCAGAAGCCCACAAGGTCCCTATATACCCTTCAATCTCCATCACTGTAGGAGGGCCATAACTGTCAAAATCAGCATTATTATCTAGGGGAATTGCTATTTCACTCAGCTCAGTAGCCATGTTTTCTGCATAAATGGAAAGTATGTAATCTTTCCATGCTGCCTCAGCTATAGGAGTGGCAAGAGAAGATTTGCAAGACCCACAGAATTCTGGAGTCTTACCAGCTTATTAATTTCCCTATTCAACAACAGCACAGATGGCCTTATCTTCTTTTAAGATGGCTTAGAGCATCTTAACTGGTCACTCTGGACTATTTTACCCATAAATTCAGAAAAACAATGAAGGAGGTCCCTACTCCAAACATCAATATGCAATATAGCCCTTTCAAGACTTTTTTTAGAAAAAATATTTTTAAAAGGGACCAATGAATTCTACCTGTTTTCCTGTTGAAATTAGTGTCTAGACCATTAAAATTCCATGCTTCTACAGCTGACAAATTTAGCTTCAATGAAAGGCTATCTTATGATCACTAAACGAAGTATCTAAAATTGACAGATCCTCCACAGATTGAGCTATAACATAAGAGGCATCAAATTAATCGATAACAGAGCCTCCCCATTGTGATTAATGTGTTAGCACTGCGGGTGAATCCAAATAGAATCTCCCATTTAAAATCACACAGCTTGATTCCCTCATACATTTGAAAAGGGTATATCTCCTTTTATCAGTCCTAATTCTTTGAGGGAATGGTAAAGATGGAATATTAAAAGCAGATTCCCTCTCTGCATCACCAAATAAAGAAATAGATAAGTTAGAAACTTTGCAGTTTAAGTCACCCATTATCAAACCCTCACATTCACTTTCAGTTATCCCAATCGATTAGATAAAATTAAACATGTGTAATAGTGATTTATGACACTTATCTGAAGGGAATATATGCATTCACTACTAACATTGAAACTCTCCTGCCATCTTCCATAATAGGATTAACTCTCAATATCTGATAACATTTTGAAGGTACTGTAAGGCTTTTATATTCCCATTTTAGTTTATTACTCAGAAGCTTAGCAATTCTCCCTTTTACGTGACCTTTCGTAAAGGGCTGCGCCTATTGACACAACACTGTATAGCCTGGATAAGAAAAATCAGTTATACACCATGGCCCTCATTACAACCCTGGCGGTCGGTGTTAAAGCGGCGGTAATACCGCCAACAGGCCGGCGGTAAAAAAAAAGGGATTTGGACCATGGCGGTCACCACCATCCAAAACCGCCACTTTAACACACCGACCGCCAGGGTGATAACAGCCGCTGAGCTGGATACTTCAGTCTCCAGCCCAGCGGCCATCACAATCCCACCCTCGGGATTACGACCCGGCCTACTGCCATGGTTTTCATGCCAATCTTACCGCCACGAAAACCATGGCGGTAGGCACTATCAGTGCCAGGGAGTTCCTTCCCTGGCACTGATAGGGGTCTCCCCACCCCCCTCTCCCACCCCAGAATCCTACCCTGCCCTTCCCCTCCCTCTCCTGCCCCCGCACATATACACACCCACACGCGCACCCATATACACACATGCACACACGCATACCCACATACATACCCACACACCGCAACACACACCAACATACCTTGTCACACACATGCATTCACAACACACAACACCCACAATCACTCATTCACGCATGCATCCAGCGCGACTCACACCCGCATGAACGCATACCAAAACATACACACCCCCTCCCCCCCACATACACACAACACCCCACACCCCCCTCTCCGGTCGGAGAACCCGACTTACCTGCTTGCAGGGGGTCCTCTGGCTGGAGACTGTCCGTGGCGCTGCTGGCAGCAGCAGCGTCCACCAGCAAAACAACGCCAGGCCGTATCGTTGCTCATGATACGGTTGGCGGTGTTTTGCTGGCGTGGCGGTGCTGCTGTGGCGGTAGGCGGTCAGTACCGCCAATGTTGTAATGAGCGCCCATGTCTCTTGAATGCAAATTAAATCCGCCTGTAAAGAACAGAGGTGATCAAGTTTTTCAGTTTGATTCTCAATTCCAGCTGCTTTCCATGAAATCACATGGAAATTATTGTTAGTGATCCATTTGTGATGCATGCCCCATCGCTCGGGTACTATTTAGAGCTCCAGCCAGCCAGCTCCATTTCTCTTGTTCATTGTCTACCCAAGGGGAGGGGGCATTGCATACATATTTTACCACTCTTTCTCCATAAAAAATGGAGACATTACGATTTTCCAGAGTAGATCTTATTGGATCTCGCAAAGGGCATAGACCCCCTTCATACTGTTGTAGAACTGGAGAAGCAAGATATTTATTAAGTGGCGGCTCTTCTTTCCATATACATCTATACCTCTACGTTGCAGCTGTTCGCTATTGTCTAGAATCAATTTTGGAATAACTTTAGAATGAAACCAGACTCTTGTCTTTGCTACTCCTATACAAGAAATATCTTTACTGTCAATCAATTTAATGCATCAATATCTGAAAAGCAAGATAATAAAAATGAACGGTTCAAAATTAAATCTGCATCACGTCAAACAATACTGTAAACTCCAAGCACACAGCATTCCCAATGGCCCACGCGAGTCAACTTCCTTGAATACAATATCCCCTCCCCCTGATGGCCAGACAAATAGTTAGGTAACTCAGCATTTGGCTTCACAGCGCTAGAGACCAAATAGAAAGAATCAGCACATGGATTTAGGGAAGAAAAGAGGGTCATAACATAGACGTCTGCTAAAGTTCATCCTTTGAAGGAGACGCTCCTGAGGTTCCCAGTTCCAAGAACCCAATTTTCCTTGGCTTCTTTTTCAAAATTTGCTGCTTGCCCTTTTTTCAAGTCAGTTTGTTCCTGGTTTTCTTCCTTTTATTTGCATTATGTTCATGATTTCCTTTATTTGCCAATGGCACAGATTCAGTGCATACTCTAGCTGTTGATCCAAAAATGGGAAAGGGGGCCTCTTCAGAGATCGGCTCTTTTAATGGAATATCAGAGTCAGCTATACAGGGGGAGCAGGGATTCGAGAAAAGATTTTTTAGAGACTAGACAACACTACCTTGATGAGAAACCTTCTTAGAATGATTGGACTTACAGGGCACTTGAGGCTTACCTGCCTGGGTTCCCTGATCAGAGAATTAAAACTGCTTATGATCATTTACTGTAGGGCATATGTCCTGGACCACTGTAGAGGGGATGATAACTGGACACCCCAGATTTTTACAAGCCTCATAGGTGACCGACTGAAAATTGTCATCCAGAGCTAACCCCCCTCCTTTAGACCCATCAATACTTTCGATATGACCAATAACTTATCCTGTGTGTGGTCGGCGTCATTCACTGATTTTTCTAGTAACGCCAAGATAAAAGATAAAATCCTTTCTAGACATTTGAAACACTCAAATAGTAAAGTGTATTGATCTGGAGGGTCACTGGACAAATTCTCAGGGAATACAAGATCTGGAGTTAGAGTTTACTGTATTGCTGAAGACGCTCAATCAGATGGTGTACTGCTGAAAAGCCTCAACCCAGAGTATTGTTTTGTGTCAACCGAAGACTTAGCTCCACCGCAGAAAGAAGAACTCCTGGCACCTAGAGCTACATTCACATTGATGTCTGGAAGAGTAAAATCCCTACATCGGGATCACCTGGGCCATTACAAATGAAACATATATTGCTCTCTTTTTCTGGTACTGAAGTTAGAAGCTTTCCAGCTGATAGGATTGGAGAGACATGTTTTCCAATGAAATCAGAGTCCCTAGCATCAGTACCTGCCGCCAGTCCATCCTCCTTAGCTACTAGATTATCAGGTGCCTCCTTTTGTAGAAAGAGGAGAATAGAATCAGAGCTTTTTACCTGCAGTTGAGGTAGACTCCTATTTTTAAGTGGGTTGGAATTGGTCTTATTGCTTGCTCTGGTAAGAAGAACTCTACCCATACAAAGACGTCTAGCTGTCATTCTGGAGCCAATAGATCCTTGGCGGCCGAGCCCAAATTAAATGGGGCACTGCAGGAAACCAGCAGACAATATGTATATTATTAGGTGAAAGAAATAGCCCTAAACGCCAATCTTTGAAGAGACCAATGAGGGCGGGCCCCTGGGGGGGGGGGCAAGCGGTGCTAGCCTACTGCCAGCCACCCACCGCAGCACCACAGGGAAACCGCAGCTCTAAGTCTTGCCACCCTTGGCCCTGTCCTTGATCTCCTGAGTCTCCTGGTCCCGTCCTGGTTCCAATTCCACCAATGCCTCCTGTCACCAAAACCTGGGTTGTGTAATCAACTTCTCTACACTGCCATATCTCAACAGCAGTGAGCCAACACTGTCACCAAAACCCAGGCTACTAGACACACACTACTGTGTCTGCCAAGTCTCTAGGATGAATTACTAGTAGGCAGGAAGCAGAGACACCAGACACAATCCAGTCCAGCCCAAATGGCCTCCAGGCAGGCCAAACATGGTGAAGATAAACAACAGTGAGCAGGAAGATACGAGGGGCAGCTTGCAGCAGGCTTACTCGACTAAACATTGGGGGGGTCTCCACACCACCTCCACATGCATCCTCGCACCTTTCCCGAATTCCCGACCTCTCCAGCACCACCACTCCACACCGTTCCACTTGCAGCAGGCTAATAGGCTTCATTGGCTAATCAGGGGGGCAGGGTGGGGAGGTCCCTCTCACCGCCTCCACACACCACACCTTGCAACTTTCCCGTCTTCGCCACTTCACCGCTGGGCCTCTACACCTCTGCTCCACACCACTTCAGAGCTTTACCATTGGGCCACTAGTGTCACCGTGCCATACTGGACCTCGCGCTCCCATCCTCCAGCTGGGGCCGATTTGTTGCTGCTGGAAGCTACTAGCGTCACCGTGCCACATTGCACTGTGTGCTCTAGCTGGAGCCGCTTCACTGCTGCTGGAAGCCGCTGGACACCGCAGGTCACCGCTGTTGCTGGACAGCGGGAACCGCTGTGGGCTTGACACCTGGCTCCTCACTATCCGCTTCTGCATCACAACTCACGTCAGGCTTGTGTAAACAGCAATGTGAATGACACCAGAACAGACCACTTTGATGTCTGAAAATACATGTATGTATGCAGGTCTTTTGGAAAAAATGAGGCTGTTGAGACAGGCTAAAGCTGTCTTTAGGCCAGACTTAAAAACAAGAAGAAATGAAAACATTTCTCTTTGTTACGCCTGCCTCAGAGAGTGGCAGGATTTAGGGGAACATTCTTGCCTACAGTTCTTTCTAGATAGGGATTTGCATCAAAACCCATGGGTTGTTGCATGGGAAATCCAATGCATCACCCATGGAACGCCCTTTTAATGCAAAATAAAGCAAGGCAGCATATTGCACTGTGTTGCATTATGGTGGGTTGCAATCCAACACAAATCACGATTGTGATGGATTGTGAATCACACCAGTATATTTTGAATCAGTTCTGCATAAAAAAGTAATGCAAAGTGTTTGGAAATCTGGGCCTCAGTGTCTGTGCTCACAGTGCAGGAGAGGTGCAGTTTCTTGTCTTGTCTTGAATTAGAATTAATTCTAGTAATGTTAATTTGGGTGGGCACTGTGCATTCAGTACTGCACGATTGTTCAACACCAGTTAAAGCTTGTAAATCTACTGTGGTACCAAGGATGAGACAACCTTGGATGGTAATCATTCCACTCAGCGAAATCAAGGAATAAGGTGTTACACACACACACTCACAACTTGCATAAAAATAAATTAATTTTTCACAGCTAATTTGATCAAGAATTATGAAATAGATCCTATGAAGGCTATATATAAGTGATGATGTGACTATTGTTTCAGTGTTCAGTGAATGAGGAAGCTGGAATAAGAGGATCGAGTGGTCTATAAATATCAGAAAGCTTTAGGTCTCTATTGTGATGTTAAGTGTTGCCTGAAAGCTGGCAAGTCTAAATCTAAAGCATCGACGTAATCCAGTTAGTGGCTATCAGAAAGGTTACTATAGACTGTGTACAGCAGAGATTAAATGCATATAGCAGGCAGTCCGATGTGGAAACCAGCCTGGAACTTGGCAGGTAGAAAAGAAGTCCATTTAAGTATGCACCTGATGATGAAGGAGCATGAATAAGTGTGTGCGTGTGGGTGTGCATGCGTGTGTGTGTGCGGAGCAGCAAAGGCTGTACCTGTCTAGCCCCCCAGAAATCCGGCATTCAAAATGAAATTGCACAGCACAAATGAATGGTTAGTCAATTCAAGTGACACACACACCACTATTCTCAAATAGTCAGATATGATTCAAGTTTCATATATGAGCCAGATAAACAGTGTTAGCATTGTCCCTTGCAGCAGAGCATGGTCTGCTGGGCTGCAGTGGCAGACTATGCCTCCCCCCACCCAATATTTAAACACTGGCTTGGGGGGGAAACATACATGTGAAATGTCTGACTTATGTCTCATTTCCTCTGCTCTTTCTCATGGTTGAAGTTTGCTCCTTTTCAACTACCAGCGGTCCATCTACAAAGGCCATGCGTCATCCTCAAGAGTGCCTACCAACCGCCATCACTTAAAAGACATATGCCATTTCTGAGATAACATACAAAGACCAGTGAGCATCTTGTGGCTAAAACACATGCAATGGCACCCAGGATTATTCAACCAGCCAGTGATGGTAGGGCCTGCCCTATGGAGCCCTAGCCATAGTGATTCTGACTCCAAATGTTAGAGCGCCCATGCCATCTGGGATTCCACCATGTCACATGGTCACAGCCCACATTCACAACTCCAGCTCCTGTGAGCCAACCACCAAGTTCTAATAAGATACACTAGCTACAAGAGGTACTGCTAAAGTTCACTGCCCATCTAACTTTCCTCTTCATCACCACAGATGGACATTAAAGACATTGAATACCCGGCCTGTGTGCTAGTATGAAACTAAGGGCCAGGTACTCACACGAGAGAGCCATGCATGTCCTTGCGCTGTCCCAGGTTGCATCTAGGATAGTGTTTCACTGGGCTAATTCAACTCTGCACAGATGGCTCTGCAGAGACATGTACTTGTCAACAAGTATTCCCGATATATGCAATCACTCGCTATTTCACTGTGGAATAAAAGCCAGTGCATTGCTGAGCACCACAAATTGTATGTAAAAAATTACATGTGTTTAGTGGTTACTTACACAGGTAATACACATGAAATGCTGGGGAATACTCATGAACTGTGTGCTGTACAGAAACCTAAGAGGCTTTATAAGCTCTACAAAATATATATAATACAATGCAATACTTTCGACAAACATCTACCCAATCAGAGGATATTGCTGTGGAGATAAGTGGACAACCCACTCGTCCCTGGGCCTAGCACTCCACATCTGTCCAGCATTCACTCTCGCACAGATGTGTATGAACATTAGGAGCAGCTGTGCAGACTGATCCCAGGTATATGCAAAATCCTGCGGTGCTTAGCAATGAGCCAAAGTCCACCTGATCAGATGCACTAGCTGTGACACCTGTACTACACATACCAGCAGCAGAGCCTGAACAACTCAGAGCATCAGCAACATCCGCTGCACCACATTCAACCAGTATGACCAGCTGCAGTAATGTAAATCCACCAATCATCCAAGGATGCAAGGCCACAAACACTTGCTAAACCTCCACAGCAGTTGCAGTCAGAAATGTCACATAGTTCACGAATGTTGAGTAAATGGTGTACAACCAGCATGCACAGGACTCTTCCATGCAAATCAATCAAGTGGATACAAGTCACATATCCTCTGTTACTGCCAAGGAAGCATACCTTGCACACACCTAACCATTGGTAATACGTCCGCTTCTCTGTCACTACCTGTTACCCTGTAGGAGGAGCAAGCCGCCGTGTACCCAAGTCGCAAGAGACACCGTCATTGCCACAGGGATGCTGCCACCGTGAACTGCCCCCCCAGGGTCCTATGGTTGTGATGACTGCAGTGAAGGTGCAGTGAGGCAGTGAGGTGAAAAAAATGGCCCAGGCTTGGGCGACCGGAGCAGTCTGCCACTTGCTGCCTGATTGCTGCTGCCATCGCCAGCGATAAGCACCCACAAGCATCTCTAAAATAGCTCTAACAACTCTAAGGATCTTATACCCTGAGATCCAAAGATCCAACTAGCTTGTCCATTTAACCGTCCATTTAATCTATTTTCATCTAGCTATCCCAGTTAAATCAATTTAACCCAGCTGATTGACCATTCACTTCAAGCCCTCGTGGCTTGCTTTTCATACCATACACTTGTTGGCCGCATGCATGACTCGCTGGGGAGGAGCAGCTGGACAGCAGTTCTGTCTGTGGTGGAGAGGACAAGGGCGACCATACATCAAGGGGATCAGACAGCAGCCCCAAATAGCACCTGGCAGCACCGGAGGGGAGCCACCTAGAGTCGGGCCGGCAGCAGCAGCCGGGGAAGAGAACGACTACTGTTGTATCCTTAGTCAAGGCGCACTGTGGTAGAAAAAGAGGTGGCAGCAGCAGCGGTGAAGGGGGCAACGAACTAGGCCTTGTTGCATGGTTGAGCCCTAGGTTGCAGAAGCAGCCCGACTAGGGTACGGCTTGCACCCCAGGTGTGGCAACCCCATGCTCTGTGCCACCCATCACGAGTGTCAACCATCATAGCCTCACTGTGGTCCCCGCTGGATGACATCCGTGATAGGCAAACCACTGGAAGACACTCTTGCACACTCAACCATAAGGCAAACGAGACCCACATCCCAGAGTTGTAAGATACAGTAGCGAGGGCAGTCATCAGCATTTTGTGTCAGTTAGATGCTCTCCCAGAGAGTGTTTGAGTCACACAGACTCAACACCAACGTAAGAAGTAATCAGTAGAAAGCAGCTTTGAGGTCCACAGCAATGGAAAGCCAAGCAGGTGATTCGAAACACCCACCTGCATATGATGCAACCCGTGAGACATCTGAGACCGAGCAGGACAGTATGTCTGGGAAGTTTGTGAGAGGACAGCTATTGATGGGGCAGGCAACCTAGGTGGCAGACCGGGCTGGGAGGGCCACGGCAGTCACAGGCCAAGCAAAGAGAAATCAGCCTAAGCACACAGATTGACTGGCACTAAGAACACTATCCATGAGTATCTTACAAGAGCAAGGGCAGGCATGACAAATGCCTTGTTGGGTAACTCTTGGCAACCAAAGCAAAACAGCGAATTACACTCCACTACAGTCAGCCCTGCCCTCAAAACATCTATAATAGCGGAGATGGTAGAGATGGTGGATGAAAAGAGCAAATGCACAAAAAACCTACTCAACCCAAGTATAGTCTTAGAGATCTCCTCAACGATGACTGGAGGAGATACAAGCCCAAAGACTATACCATACACAGATCGACCAGGCAAATGGCTCATACAGGACAATTCACACACAGACCATCAAGGTAGATGGCCCCAATAGGGCTACCCTCGCAGGGCTTCCAAGAAGACAGGGAATTTCTGCCCAGACCCAATTCCACCAACCAACCAACTAGCAGTTTGACATCTCATAATGCAAAGAAATTGAGAGATATATTTGTGAACATTACATCCCCCTAGACAACTCTAAGAGGCGAAATGGACTTTGTTAAACCCAAAAAACTCCAACGATCTTGGTCTCGCTGGCACCCTTGGGGTTTCACAGCTCACAAACCTTGGAGTCCCAGAAAACCATGCACTGAACTCATCTGTAGTGCAGAACTCCACAAGCAGAGAGGAGTAGAGCCCAGGAGAGCATTGTAGTTTTCACCCTCATGGGACTATTCCCAGCGATATATTCCAAGCAGCGAAGATGTACCAGACTCCATTATAAACACCATCAATTTCTCTGTATTAGCCGCGGTTAAGGCTCTTACTTGGCAATCACACAAACTAGAACTCCAAGTGGAGCTCATACAAATGCTCGTCCACAGCATGTTAACTTTTGATAGGATGCTGGATATGCTCAATCAGAAGATGGATATTTGTGTAAATAAGCACAAGCGAGATGACGGAGCAGCTGGCGACGCCATAATTGATAGTCTAGCTACATTGCCGGAGCTACTGACCACACTAGTAAAACTGTCCAGCACTAGACATGGTGGAGATACTCCTACCCAAGACAATCATGTGCAGAAGAAGGTCACGCTAGTAAATCACTTAAAAACTACACAGTCCAGCACTAGACATGGTGGAAATACTCCTACCTGAGACAATCATGTGCAAAAGAAGGGCGCGGGACATTCAGGCAATGACTTAAGGAGAGGCCCCATTGGAAGACTTGCTCTAACAGAATTGGATGTGCGAGGTAACCCAATAAATCAAGGCTCCAAAAGTAAGGCGCGCAAAGCACTAGCAATAAGTTACAACAGGCCCTCTCAGCTCTTTCCATCCAATTGGGCCACCTCTGCACGAATATTGAGGGTAGCAAACACCTGCAACATGAAGAGCATGAACAAAACAGAGCAGATCCTCATGTTAGCATAGCTGGTGCGCCATCAATAAGTAACAACGCAATGGAGAACCCACCAGATGCCATGAACATTAATCGACCCCATTGGTGGAAAATACTCAAACACCTCTCTCACGACGACAAAAAAAAGACTACTAAAATCCATGACAAACAGCAAAAGACATAAAAGACAAATCCACAACATACAAAATGGAATGCACAGTCAATCACAAACACAAAATGTCATAACGAACGGGAGGGGGCAGGGTGATGACAATAGGGTGGAGGAATTTGATATCTATCAGATCTTCCATACAAAGACAGCACTAAAGAAGCCCAATAAATAGACCCTATAAGAAGATCAAGGCACAAACACCCCGGGAAGTACCATTGCATCAATAATCATCAGCCTAACTCTGCACATAGCGCAAAATGTTTGGCCAAAGTGCTTCCCACAAGTTGTCACCCCTAATATTAAAGACAGCGCTTCAGCGCAATTTAATCATTCCCAAACCGAAGTTCATAAAGAGCAGCTTGGAAAAACAAGGTTAAATGGTCCACAGCCAAAATTAATTAGGATGGCAGAACTGGAACACCAACTCCCTCCCGACATGCAAGGGAGGAGCCAGGTTAGGATGGTGGGGACCCAACAGGGATCCAAACTCCACCACTTATGCCCCAATGTTGAGGAATAAAAAGATGAATATCCCCCTGCAGCAACATCAGCAGTACTGATTTTTACCCCGAAATTCACATTGAGTGCCCTGGAACTCTTTAAACAGGTTAAACATCTTACACCATCTAAATAATATACACTCTCTTCCAGACCTCACATCGGAGCACCTTAAAGTAGTAAAATTCAAACCTAGACAAGACAAGACAACTCTTTATTCGGTTAAATAGTATCAACCATAAATCACATAAATACAAAGCACATAATAATCAAAACAAACTAAAAATGTACACAGATAAAAGCTTAAAATACTATCAATTTCATTTTTCAACCAAAATTCAATAATTAAAATCCTATAAATAATAAAAAATGTATGCTAATCTGCCAAGTTATGGCTCCCTTTAAAAAAGACCCCACCCCTCGGCACACCAACACATCAGGGACCATTTGCAGCCACACAAAAGCCGGGCGATACTGCAGAAAGCCCCTTTTCCTCAGCAAGGTGCATAAAAATCACAGAACAAAGTAAAATGGAGCAGAGACTGTGCGGACACCCCATCACCGGGGCATATTTGTATACATTTTGGGTCATATTGACCAAGCGGGAAACACAAATTACATCTAATTACTCCTAAGCGGAAGCGCAAAATAAGTTTCCTTTCCCATACATTCTGTACCGTCAAAAGATACAACTCTGGACCCAACGTCATCTTTAATATTAGGAAATCCATCACTGATTGTTTCTTTAATTCCACTGCCTCCCTCTTGGCCCCTAGAATATTAATAAGGTTCTCCTTTGCCCAACGTTTATCAGAGCGTGTTAGATACTCTGGGGCATTAAACATTTCTGGGCGACCAAGAGATGCAGCGAGTTCTTTTATATAAGACAGCCAGGGAATGCCTAAAGCGTGATCACAAGCCATATAGTCAAGCAGGATTTCCCTATTTAGGGAGGCACACTCATTTAACCAAATTGAGATCCATAGCAGAAAGGGCGCCATCTTAATAGAATCGTCTCTGAACTCCAAATTCAGTTCCTCATGTATGCAGAAACAGGAGGTATTTTGTCCCACACCCAACAGTCTTCTGCAGAAGTGATTTTCCTCTATCAAGGGAACCTTACTTCCCGAATAGCCCCAGAGTGCTGCCCCATACGTTAAAACTGGGAGGCATTTGCATCTATATACCTCAAGCAGGGGCTGTATGGGTTTATTCTCCACTCTTGAGGCAAACTCAAAGGTAGCTCCTACAGCAGCGTTAAAACATGCAGACCTTCTTGAGGTGCAGGACTTCCATGTACCCTTATCATCAAATGTTACCCTCAGAAAGGAAAATTCCTGTACATGGCTAATACATTGGCCATTGATCTTAACCGCACCCACTTTACTCTTTGGTTTACCACAAACCATGAAATGTGACTTACTGCTATTTACCTCCAAGTTCAAGTCAGACATAAAATTATCCTATGCCCTAACCACCTCGCGGAGACCGCTCATGTTCTGGGCCATAAGTACTGCATCATCCGCATATATAAGGAACGGGACACTCTTTTCACTTATTTTGGGAACATCCTTATATTTTTCTACCAGAAAATTGTGCAGCCCAATTAGTATATAAAAGAAAAAGGGTGGGGGCCAGAACACACCCCTGTCTCACATCCCTTCTAAACCCAAAAGATTCCATGCATTCTCCCTCTATCCAGAACCTGGATTTGTTCCCAAATGCAAGTAATGCCACAATAACATCCCCCAGTGGGGGGGACTCAGCCAGAAGGATCCCTATTATCAAAGTTAGATTTTGGCTCACCACTCTCTTCACTACATGTGGGATGTTTGCCTGTCCCCATCCAATTCTCCATCCATGATCCTTTATTCTCACACCTACTGGCCCTCCGAACACAGGTTTACAAATGTTATATGGGAAGTTTTTTAGAAACAGTAAGAGGGTTATGGTCCCTAAGACACTGCCTTATGACCTTACCAAGCCAGACCAGATTTCTCAGTGAAGGAGATACAAAAATATAGTCAATTGTCGTCTCAGCCCCTCTCCCAACAAAGGTTGGTACCTGCGATTGACCTGCAGACTCCAGGTCACATATATTCAACAATACCAGACTCTGTATCCCCTCGATGAGGGACCTTCTCCTTACATCTTGTGTTCCCTCAGTTACATACACACTGTTATCCAACTCAAAGGGATTCGCCACTGTACAGTACCCCCCTATCTTCGCATTGAAGTCCCCAGAAATAATGGCACAAACATCCATACCACACACTTCCACTCTTCCCCTCAATACCTGCAACACTGAAAAAAAGGCCCCACTTTGGCATCTGGAGTCCTATACTGCGTTGTAGAAATTTACCAAAAAAACATTATACTTGTTTGGAAAGACTACCCATATAATGAGGAAACCCCAATGGTTACAATTTATACAGTATGCTTTCGCTATCTTGGAGGACCGACCCAAGGTAACTAAACCCCCTTTTGTATGGCCGCCAAACGACCACTCAGCCGGAACTGCAAACCTTTGGAAACCATCCCAGACCGCTTCTCCTTCTGACCAAGTCTCCTGGAGTAACATGAAATCATGCTCTATCACGAAATTAACCCATTGCCCATTTTGGAGCTTGGGGCCAGATGTATCAAACGGTTTTACCCATTCTGTGTCTATGGGAAAATGTGTTCGTACATATGACCCTTGGTGTCATACCCTGCCACATTCCAGGAAATTAGACAGCTCTGGGAGGTTATCTCAGCCACCCCTCCCAAACCTAAGGCTGCCTTTGAAGGCCACAATGGAGCTACCCTACCCCTTTCCTCATGTGCAAGCGGAAACCCCCCTTCATACCGTCAGTCATTCTCTTCCAAATTCAAACCCTATTCCTGGATCAGTCACAGAGAATCCACATTAACAGAGTCAGATGTTAAAAACATCACAGCAGAAAATAAGCAATTCAAATAGTGGGTCATTCTTATCAATGAGCCACTTATGGGAAAATAAACCCACGTCTATAGAAGTGGCAAAACTCTCCTGTGAAGCTGAAGGCAGCAAATAGCATACTGAGAGGAACTAAGCAGATAATGAACCAGATATAGGGAAAAAAGATCACAGTACACCTGATAAGCAATAAAGGGTACAGTCTTTCACTTGGAGGTCTAAAACAAATCCACACTAATACCCCCCACAATAAACATTCTAATTGGGGGTAGCTACCAGCTGTCCTTACAACCAAGGGTCAGACGAATCCTTAGCAGCAGGAGGAACCCTGAAAAGAGGATTAGATCTACCATTAAAATATTAAGCTGGAATGTGGCAGGATTAAATACTCTGATGGACAATAAAAGCACCCTTGGATACTTGAACATAGTTGACATCTTATGCTTTCAAGAAACATGGCCTACTATGGCCTCCTCCATCCCGGGGTACCACGCGATCCATAAAGCAGCTCAGAAAAAGAACCTGTTCAGGATACCAATTGATGGCCTATCAATCTTTGTGAAGCTTGACCTGCGACTAAACACAGAGGAACTAAGAAAACTTTCCCAAGATGTACAGGCCCTCAACCTCGAAGGCCTGGGAGTGGATGGAAAAGCCATTCCCATCATGGTGGTAAATCTGTACATCAAGGCCATTAAAAACTCGATGAGACCGCTCTACACTTGTCTTATTGATTACAGTGCTGCATTTGATGAAATTGATGGAAACGTATTATGGGCCAAATTTACAGCTTGGGGAATCCCAAAACAACATCTGCCAGCCATTACAGGGATGTATACAGACCCTTGGGTCCAGATTAGACTACCCAAATCCATGTCATCTTCAAATACAAACAAAGGCTTGAAACAGGGATGCTTCATTGCCCATATCTTGTTTAATCTGCATACAGCAGACTTAGCCTCGGAATTGCTGAAAGGCCACACAAACCTACCCATTATACCGTCCGCAGATGACTTGGTGATATTGGAGCACTCACGCATTGGCATGAAGAAGGCACTGGGCATACTACATACCTATAACACCAACAACTCCCTGCTCACGAACACCATGAGAACTAAAGTGTTGATATTTGGGCAAAGAGCCAAAAAACATCAGTTGGTATGGCACTTGGTCCTCTTTAACATAACCACAACTTGCAACTACAATTACCTTGGGGTCTGGCTGTCGGACAAAAGCAATGCCCTTGAAGAAAAACTGCCACAGCATTGTTTGCCCTAACTAAACGTTACCATAAATTACAGAGCCCTACAGCTGAGAAGATCTGAATAGTAGCACAGGCAAAATTACTACCCACTATAATCTACGGGCACCTTGCATTTCCCAGTTTGCTCACAGAAACATTAGAGAACTGCCATCTAGCTACACACAGAAACATATTTCCCCAAAATAACAATATGCACTCTGATCCGACAGGAGTTTGGGCTGGCAAGCATGGACAATGAGTGCATAAAGGACTTAACAAAATACTATAATCCAGTGGTCAGATCAGACACTGACTGAATGAAAGGAGCCATGCGTGTGATATGCCAGGATGAGGAGAGTCAGTGGTCAAGGTATCTTAACAGTGCAATGACCACACTGAATTTAGCAACAGAATGCCTCACTGATCTAGTCATAATGGTGCAGTACTTAAAGAGGACTTTAAAGAAACAGGGTAAGCACCTATTAAAGGAAGAGGACATAAATGAAATTAGACACATCCTAGGCATTGTGGGCTCACAAATCCCATGAAGACGCTCCCTCTCAACCATACCTGATAGAGGCCCTAACCAATATTTTGCTGACCAGGCTCCTGACACTGCCTATGTGAGAATACAGGGCTCACTAGAAAACAAACCCACCAGGTCCAAGACAGTGCAGGTTGTGCCCATATACTCAGAATCAGTAGAGCACTTAGCGTCTTCTTTGCAAGCCCCCTGCACCACCGGAGCGTCACTTTTTTGACACTTCGGCGACGCATTGTGCAGACCCATATCATGGCTTTGCATGGCCTTGCAGATATGGTGTAAGGCAACAGCGCAAATCTCTGTGTTGCCTCACATTGCATCAGGAAGGCGTGCCATGGGCATTGCTGTCGGTGTTCTCACTCAACACCAATGGGTTTTGACACTGCCCCAGATTTACGACATAGTGTAAATCTGGGTCGGGGGAGCAAAAACGTACTCCTCCCCAGAGCAAGTACATTCTGCAGCACACATAGAACGAGGAAAACGCCTCTAGTGATTGTTTTTGTGCAAGAAGGTTCTCCTTCCTGCACAAAAACAATCATGCCAACAACACTCACCCTTGCACCATGCGTTGGCATTCAGCAGCAATTTCTGCGCTGGATGAAAGGAAGGGAATGCACTGTAACTTGCAGATGCATTCCAGCCTTTTTGATTTGCCAAATGGCAGCCCACCTAAAAGGCTTGTGGAGCTGCCCTATGCCAACGGTTTGTAAATAAGGCATGTTGCTGTCCAAAGGCGAATTTACTTTAGGCCATTATACTTGCAGCATGACGTAAGGACATGCATAGAGGCAGCGTTGTACATTTTTTGTCTGATATTCCAATGGAGTTAGCACGAATTGGCAAGTTCTTTGCTACAGCTGGAAGGCTACTGAGGGATATTAGTTCACACCTGGGCACATCCCACCAGGCTGCATCAAGTACGTTCTTGCTCTAACACAAATAATGAACTGGAGGGCCAGAAGTTTGGCACTCCCCTCATGGACAAGTTAGACAACTGCCCTCACAGGTTTTACTGACCCTTTTATGGTAGTGGTAACTTCTCTTACTGCCTTGAAATATCTGACCTGGCTCGGCTGCACTACACTTTGCACTTTCAAATATATGTTAGGCCATAGGTTCTCCCACATTATTCACACTAGTTGTATTTTTAAAACTACCAGGACATACCTTTTGCCACTTTCTATTGTCCTGTCCACTCTGGATGTATTTTCAATCTCTACTCTGAAATATTTGTATTGACTCGGCAGGTTGCACTTTGGAACACACTTGTACTTTTTGTATTGCATGTTTTACCTTTTTATCAGAAGCCTCCCTCATGCTAGGGCCTGTATTGGTTCGATTTCTCCCTCTATCGCTTCTTCCACGGGCTGTTAGTTTAACATACAGGAAACGAGAGGGTCCCTCATCTGTTAATATTATTTATTTTTCTAAGCTGTTGCGGACCGCCTGAAGAGGCTTCGCGGACCCCCAGGGGTCCCCGGACCACAGGTTGGGAACCACTGTATTAGAGGATGTTTGTCCTATGTTTTAGGGTGGTCTCTGATTTTAGCTTAATGTTTTTATAATATGGTTTTTATCTGTTGCTTGTGTGTACCACGATGGAATTTTAAAGATTTTAACTAATCATGCAATAAATGTACTTACTGAAGTGGTGGCTAGAGCCAATTAACTGGAATAAAAAAATGAATTCTACCAGCAACCCAATAAGTGAATGCAACAGTTGCAAACTCATGGAAATGTAGGACACTGTGGCACTGCTAGCGTGGAACAAAAACAACCACAACTGCAAGTGTCTTGCCTTGATTTAGGTGTGGTGGACATTAATGTCACCCGGTGACAAATCTGCTGTACTAATACCCCGTAGGTGCAGTTTTACAAAAGAACACGATATAATAATAATATATGCAACTATGCTGTGGCTTGGGGGTCCAATACATGTGTGTATCCCCCCACTTGCAGTGATATGTGGTTAGCAGTCTGCATGGTGTGAGGGCCTTTCAAAGCAATGTGCACACACAGTAGGCCACTACCGACTGGTCTAAAATAAAAATGGTGCAATGATGGCACCGGGGTTAGAATGGCATGTGTGCTAAGGGTTCGAGATGAAGGGTTGTGTAAAACAAAGCATCCATCAGGGTGCTAACGTGTATATTTTCTGTTTAAGTGGAATATGTTGTTCTCCTCTTTTCATGTAATGGTGTCAGTAGTGTAGCTAATGAGAATTGCCGTGTGGTCGAAACACGTAGGTGGTGGTGTTTGGTGGAGTACACGATTGGATCAAAGCATATAAACTCTCCTGGAGTGCAACGTTACAATTGTTTTCAATTGTTTGTTTGGAAAATTAAGAAGGAAAGGTCCGTTCCTTACGTTTGCACCAGTGTAAAATGCGCGCTGCAATGAGGACCGCTTTGCTGGAAATAAATAAATATATATACCTCATGATATCCCATGGCCTTCGTTTGGGTAATGGCCGCTTTCCAGCGGACATTCCGGCCAGACCAACCTTCTTCAGGGGCTCATATAGTAACAAATTGGATTATATCCTCTTTGACTTAAGACTATGGCACCATATTCTAGACTTAGAGGTGGGTCTTCCCCATAATAGTGATCATGCTCCCCTCCAGATCACATACAAGAGTTCTCTCCTAGTAGGGGTCGCACTTCCCCCTGTCTCCTCTACTGCTATGGAGCTGTCCAGTAATAAGCGTACAGTAAGGTGGGACTCCTTCGTGCAATCAAATAAGCTTCAAGGAAAATTGCGTGCCCTAACCTCTTCTCACCAGTTATTTGATACCAACTTTATTCTGGCTCCATTAGAAATATTGCCTCTTCATTTGGACCTTTTTTCTACTCTGAAAGAGCTGTTTACTAAACGTCCAAGGCCACTGACTATTTCCTGTATTCGACCACATACTAAATGGTTCAACAAGAGGTGTAGGGAGGCCAAAAATACTTTGGCCATCGCGCTAAAGACCAAAGACAGACCAGGCATCATCACTGCTAGACGTCATTATGCTTCCATTTGCAACAAAAGTAAATTCGAGTACGAAGAGGGGCTATGGAGCAATTTACTCGAGGCAGCTACCGTCCATGATTCAAAACGGTTCTGGCTCCTAGTTTCTTGTGGTGATCAGAACCGCGCATCTCACCTGGAGTCTTATATTTCTCCTGACATCTGGCTCTCCTACTTTAAGGAATTGTATGGACCATTGTTGGCAAGTCATACTTCTGACATAATTTCGGAGGAGCCAACAACTTCTGACGAGTCTATGGCTTTCTTGCCCCCTTTTACACTGAACGAAACTGTGTCGGCCATTGCAGCCCAGAAAGCATCAAAAGCCCCTGGGATGGACGGGATCCCCTCTGATATGTTTAAAGTGGACCAGAACACCTGGGGCCCATATATTAACAGACTTTCTAATGCCATCTTGACTAGCAGAATTTATCCTGACTCATGGAAAGAGGCGATTATAGTGCCCATCCATAAGAAAGGAGAGAGGAACAACCCGGGTAATTATAGACCCATCAGCCTCCTCGACAACCTTCAAAAAAATTTCTGTTATCAGTTGTTGAGCAGGCTGAACAAGTGGCTAGTTGAAAATCAAATCTTAAATCATCTACAAGCGGGCTTCAGAGAAAAAACTAGCACATTAGATCAGATATTTCGTTTTACTTCTATTAAATGGAAAGTTGTCGATGTTGACTTAGGCCACCTATATGTAGCATTTGTAGATCTAAAATCGGCCTTTGATCTAGTACCCCGCCACAAACTGTGGGAAGTTCTGTCTAAAATAGGAGTCCCGTGCTCTATTTTGAATATTATCAGGGATCTTTACACTGGCAACTATGGTAGAATTAGATGGGGCCCACAAGGTGAATTAACAGAAAAATTCCTTACTGCCCGAGGTGTAAGACAAGGTTGTGTTCTTGCCCCTACCTTATTCCTTCTCTTCATAAACGCATGCATCCCTTATCTTATGGAGTGCTCTAACGACTCGCCTAAAATAGGAGGGCAGAAGATCCCCTGCCTTCTTTTTGCCGATGACACCCTGCTGGTTTCTCAAACAGCCACAGGCCTTTCAACCCTGCTTTCAAGATTCATTGACTATTGCAATGATTATGGGCTCGAAATCAACCGATTAAAAACCAAGTGCATGGTGTTTGGCGATAGGAAAGGCAAAATGAGACGACCTATCTATTTAGAGGGTGCCGCGCTGGAAAGAGTCAGCGATTTTGATTATTTAGGCCTGAAACTAGAAGACTCGCACAAGTGGCAGCGCCACATCCAGAAGGCAACTTTACGATTGCAACAGCGAGCGAGTGGCATTGCAAGATTTGCAGCTAGATCTCCTAGCTTTGCCATGACGCCCGCAGTAGAAATTTATAAACTACAAGCAAGAGGGGGAGCAATCTATGGAGCTGAACTGTGGGGCCACTGTTGCCTGGATGATTTGATAAAAGTGGAGAACTCTTTCTTAAGGTCATTGCTAAGAGTTCCTTCCAGTACCCCAATGCTCCCAATACGCATGGACCTAAATCTCCCTTCTATCAGCCAGATCGTTGCACTCAAGCCCCTGTTGTACTGGATTCGCCTATGGTCATCAGATTCTCTTGTCCATTATAGATGTGCGCTAGCTAACTTGATGGCCAACAACACTAGCTCCAAAATCAAGTGGTGTGCATATGTAGAAAGGACCCTCTCGCTTCTTGGTTTGGGGTCCTATTGGAAGGAACCATTATCTATCCCTAAGAACGCAACCCAGACTCTAAAGGATGCTTTCTGGCTCCACGTTCAACTTTCCCAACTGTCCGCTGTCTCGTCATCATCCATGACGGGAAACTTTTTATATTTTAAATGTCATTATGAATTTGCACAATATATGGATATAGTATCTTCCCCGTTTGCTCGTTCATTATACATTAGATTCAGGGTGGGCTCTCTTCCTTTGCGTTCCCTCACTTATAAATGGTCTAATTTTAGTTGTTCTTCTAAGATGTGTCCGATGGGCTGTGCCAGAGAAGAATCAGTAACTCATATTCTCTTCCAATGCCCCGCATACTCCAAACAAAGAGCCCGTTGGATTATTCCTCTGTGCAGAAGTAAGGGTTTTAAAAACTGCTTGCTAGCTTTGAGAATTTTTAAATCTGATTCATCGGTTCTAGTGGTTTGTTGTTTGTCAAAATATTTAGACTCAATCTGGCGTATCAGACTGAACACGCTTAAAAAAGCAGAGGGAAATTTAACAATGAATGTGGTAAACAACAATTGATGGATTTATCATTGCATGCACATATCACTTTTATTGCTTCAGATGCATTCCCTACCTGCTGTTTTTATTTTTCTTAGATATTTTTTAAATTGAAATGTCCTTTTTATCTGATATGGTTTGCCAGGCTTGTATCTTATTCTTTTACCTATAATGCGTTTTTACATAACTATAAGGTGCGATTTTCCATGAGGGAACTGCTTATGTGTAAATATTTCTCTTTTCTTTTTTTTTTTTTTTTTTTTTCTCCTTTTCAATCTTTTATGACTTAAATTGTTTATCATGTAGCTTGCCGTTCCTTTTTTGTGCGATGCGCTTTTATGGTATTTATATTTACCGAAATAAAGCTAATGAATGATGATATATATATATATATATATATATATATACCACATCCATAACATTAGACAACGTGCCCATATTATTCTCTTTCCTTGCTCAAACCTTTTTTATCCAAGCACATCACCGGTCTCACTTGTTCTCCATACCTGTTAATGAAACATATTTGCAGATAAACCCATTAAAAATATACTTTATTATAAACTTACCTTCGTTTCTTCGATCAAACTATTGGAGAGGCAAACATAGAATCATGAAATTATATCAGGTTATCACCACTGTTGTTGGGAGACTGATCGGGGCACATGTCGGTCTGTTTGCTCCAGTTGGAGCGTAACGATTGCAGATACTTGCCTAACGTGTTTATGTTGCCCTGTACACCAATAAAAACAACTTTTAAAAAACGTTATCACCACTACAAAACATTACTGTAGTCCAAACTCAGGTTGGGAAAATACTCACCTCTATGGCCTAAACAGAATTACATTTTCACATACGAAGATAAGAAATCTTGCATTCTACTGACAGCCCAGAGGCAGATATCTTATAGTTAAAAACTTACAAATTCCCACCAGAAATGGGCTCAAAATAAAACTTCTCAAAAGTCATTGGACCAAGCTGTGAAATTATTAATATCTTCCAAACAAACACCTACCAGGTAAGACTGTATAACCATGGCTCATCTTATGGAATGTGCACCAAACTTGTCAATATTTATGCTAGTTTGTGACATAATCCTTTTACCTAGCTGGTTGGCCCAGGAGGCTGTAGACACTATAGCATAAGGGTTTAGGTAAATTTTTAGCAATTAGCTTCTCTCTCTAGGTCTAATTTCTCTGGTTCGTGCCTTGTATTCCTTCAATGAGCTGACTACATGTAGCTGAGGATTTGCAGGAGAAAGGAGATCAGAAATCACTTTTGTAAATGTTTTGATACGTCTAACCAAAACAAAAGTGCCTCCCTGTGCAGAAAAGACTCTGTCATCTGGGTCTAATGGCTTAACATCAAAAACTTGTGGAAAGGAACTTAAACAAAGTAACGTGGTCAGTTTTGCTGATAATTGCTTGCTAAATTGCTTCTCATTGGCTGGTCAATATTCTAAGAACCTCAGTAGCATGTTAATATCCCAAAAGGAACGGTACCATTGAAACAGAAAGTCTTGTGCCTTTCAAAAGCTTTTTTGCAGTGGATGCTCTCCAAATTGTAGTTTGTCTATAGGGTAGTGACTACTATAATAGCCGACCTTAAGAATTTATCATCATATACGCTAGCCCAGGATGTGTCAGCTCTGAAAGAAAATTGACCACATACATAACACCTTTCCCTAATGGATCCACGTGTTATTCACTACATCAACTAACCCACTTAGAACAGGTTAACGTGTATGTACACTCAGTCCCTGAAAACAAGGCATAATTGATATAAAGGGTAGCTGATTGCAAAAGACCCGGAACTTGCCATGGTCTCCAGATTTCCATCATACCGTTAGACAAAGTTGACCTGATGGTATCAGATGATGATGGCTCCCTCAAAGATCTCTTCTGATGTAAGAAGTTTAGGTAAGCTGAACCAGAGATGCTATAGTTAGTTCCAGCAGTACTGAGACATGTTATTTTTACACAGGAGTGACCTGACCAACACCAGCTCCTCTCTCCATTGCTTCACCTGAGTGGTCCGTGTCAGTATCAGGAGGAAACAGGGAAATGCATAATGAAGGTGTCCCTGCCAGTTCTCCAAAAAAGGTGCTCAAGGCTTCTGTCTATGGGTGTAATCAAGATGCAAATACATCTTTTCTGCATGGGCCTCACAGACGTATCAAAGAAATAACTGAGGATCCTGTTTCCAATCATCTGAGTCTACCAGGTGTCTAAAATTCCAGTCCACAACAACATTGTTATTAGGTCCAATAGTACTTTGGATCTGCTCCCTTCTAGTCTGCGGGCATGTCCATTTTTAGTAGAACACATCATTCCTTCCTGTGCCTTGTCCAACATTTTACTCTGAATAATAACACCAGCAACTCCAAACAGTTGATGTGAAGTTGGTGTTCCTGGTCATATCAAGTCTCCACTATCAAAAGTGTCCCTTATCTGGTCCTTCAGCCCATTGCACTGGCAACCTATCCGATAATCACATTGGGCAGGAATCTGAAGGTTTTTCTGCTATTCCACACTTCTATGTGTTGGACACACCACAGAAGCGCCAGCCTGATCTTGCTCAGGAGGTTATTCACATTTGTGTGAGAATGGCCATTCTTGCTGTGCTTACATTAGTGTCTGTAGGACCTAGTATGATAGGTTAGATGAGAGTAGACCCCACTAGTTTTGTGAACTGTCTCAGAGAGGTCCTTCTGGTGTTAAAGGATTTGAGAATCTCTTTGTGATATCCTGAATTTCTTTGTGAAGTAATTAGAGAGTCGGCGATAAAGAGTTAATCTTGAATACTAGAAAGTTGATTGTCTTCATTGAGCAGAAGTACAATTTTAGGACACTGATTAAAAACCTCAAGCTCTTAGGGGTATTTACGGCCAGATCTACCTAGGTCACCACAAACATATGAGACTGGTACACAAAAATGATGTAATCCAAGTAGATGCTCAGTCTCATCCCCAAAGTCCGCAAATACTTGGGCACAGGTGACATCACCTTGATGAAACACTTTGGGGCAAAAAAAGTCCCAACAGAAAAGTAACTGCAGAACCTGGATCAGAGTTCAAACATTGACATGGAAGTGGACCATCAAGTGCTTCCAAAGAATATCTCCTAGAAGGTGAATTCCTTCTATTTTGAAATGAACATATAGGATCCAGGAATGTATTTTCTTTAGCTATATCAATAGTCTGAATTCCTTTCCTTCTTTTTCAATAAAAATATTGTTTCTACACCCATTTGGGAGACATTTTTGCAGAAATTAATCTTTTTCTGAATTTATCAGATGCTTTGTCTTAACAACTGTGAAAGAAACATATTTTGAGGCCAAGACACTTACTTAGGGGTGCCATAAACTCAGGTGAAATCCCTGAATCATCTACAGAGCAATTTTATGTGTCTCCAATTGCAAAATTGTTTTGTTCTGCCTCCCCATATCAGAATTGTTTTGGTCTGCCTCCATCTATCCATCCCTGAGCCAATGTTACAAACCTCACCTGAAAGTGCAACCTGGGAGAACCACTTCCTTGTATGTTGCCCTAGTAAGCACCGCAGCCTCCAGGTAGAAGGTGGCATACTTTTTTGATCCCATCTGCCATGGTGTGTGGTCACATTAAAATGCTGGGAGCCCTTGGTAATGGCTAAAGGTGCAGCACCTGCCTTGTTTGGCCATGGAAAAAGGGCAAAAGGTTGGAGACAATCTTCAAAGATAGGTGATCCTTATCCAAAGCCATAGAAGCAGTTACTAATCACCCCAGTTCTTTAAGAAAATCACACTTAAAGAGGTGTCCTTGAGTAACTGGGTATTCATGGATAACAATAGGCCTCATTGACAGGATGCAATTGGCATTTCCAGCAAGAAAATGCTTCCTAGATACTTTCTCCCAGAACGTCAGGGTCAATTTCAGAAGTGCAAGTGGCCATAAGTGTAGGAAAGTACCATCTTGCCTGGCATGTTACCCCATTTTTCACTGTATATATGTTGTTTTAGTTGTATGTGTCACTGGGACCCTGTTCACCAGGGCCCCAGTGCTCATAAGTGTGCCTGAATGTGTTACCTGTGTAGTGACTAACTGTCTCACTGAGGCTCTGCTAATCAGAACCTCAGTGGTTATGCTCTCTCATTTCTTTCCAAATTGTCACTAACAGGCTAGTGACCATTTTTACCAATTTACATTGGCTTACTGGAACACCCTTATAATTCCCTAGTATATGGTACTGAGGTACCCAGGGTATTGGGGTTCCAGGAGATCCCTATGGGCTGCAGCATTTCTTTTGCCATCCATAGGGAGCTCTGACAATTCTTACACAGGCCTGCCACCGCAGCCTGAGTGAAATAACATCCACGTTATTTCACAGCCATTTTACACTGCACTTAAGTAACTTATAAGTCACCTATATGTCTAACCTTTACCTGGTAAAGGTTAGGTGCAAAGTTACTTAGTGTGAGGGCACCCTGGCACTAGCCAAGGTGCCCCCACATTGTTCAGAGCCAATTCCCTGAACTTTGTGAATGCGGGGACACCATTACACGCGTGCACTACATATAGGTCACTACCTATATGTAGCTTCACAATGGTAACTCCGAATATGGCCATGTAACATGTCTATGATCATGGAATTGCCCCCTCTATACCATCCTGGCATAGTTGGCACAATCCCATGATCCCAGTGGTCTGTAGCACAGACCCTGGTACTGCCAAACTGCCCTTCCTGGGGTTTCACTGCAGCTGCTGCTGCTGCCAACCCCTCAGACAGGCATCTGCCCTCCTGGGGTCCAGCCAGGCCTGGCCCAGGATGGCAGAACAAAGAACTTCCCCTGAGAGAGGGTGTTACACCCTCTCCCTTTGGAAAATGGTGTGAGGGCAGGGGAGGAGTAGCCTCCCCCAGCCTCTGGAAATGCTTTGTTGGGCACAGATGTGCCCAATTCTGCATAAGCCAGTCTACACCGGTTCAGGGGACCCCTTAGCCCTGCTCTGGCGCGAAACTGGACAAAGGAAAGGGGAGTGACCACTCCCCTGACCTGCACCTCCCCTGGGAGGTGTCCAGAGCTCCTCCAGTGTGCTCCAGACCTCTGCCATCTTGGAAACAGAGGTGCTGCTGGCACACTGGACTGCTCTGAGTGGCCAGTGCCACCAGGTGACGTCAGAGACTCCTTCTGATAGGCTCCTTCAGGTGTTAGTAGCCTATCCTCTCTCCTAGGTAGCCAAACCCTCTTTTCTGGCTATTTAGGGTCTCTGTCTCTGGGGAAACTTTAGATAACGAATGCAAGAGCTCATCCGAGTTCCTACGCATCTCTCTCTTCACCTTCTGCCAAGGAATAGACTGCTGACCGCGCTGGAAGCCTGCAAACCTGCAACATAGTAGCAAAGACGACTACTGCAACTCTGTAACGCTGATCCTGCCGCCTTCTCAACTGTTTTCCTGCTTGTGCATGCTGTGGGGGTAGTCTGCCTCCTCTCTGCACCAGAAGCTCCGAAGAAATCTCCTGTGGGTCGACGGAATCTTCCCCCTGCAACCGCAGGCACCAAAAAGCAGCATTACCGGTCCCTTGGGTCTCCTCTCAGCACGACGAGCGAGGTCCCTCGAATCCAGCGACTCTGTCCAAGTGACCCCCACAGTCCAGTGACTCTTCAGTCCAAGTTTGGTGGAGGTAAGTCCTTGCCTCACCTCGCTGGGCTGCATTGCTGGGAACCGCGACTTTTGCAGCTACTCCGGCCCCTGTGCACTTCCGGCGGAAATCCTTCGTGTACAGCCAAGCCTGGGTCCACGGCACTCTAACCTGCATTGCACGACTTTCTAAGTTGGTCTCCGGCGACATGGGACTCCTTTGTGTAACTTCGGGTGAGCACCGTTTCACGCATCCTCGTAGTGCCTGTTTCTGGCACTTCTCCGGGTGCTACCTGCTGCTGAGAGGGCTCCTTGTCTTGCTCGACGTCCCCTCTCTCTCCTGGTCCAAATTGCGACCTCCTGGTCCCTCCTGGGCCACAGCAGCGTCCAAAAATGCTAACCGCACAATTTGCAGCTAGCAAGGCTTGTTGGCATTCTTTCGGCGGGAAAACACTTCTGCACAACTCTCCACGGCGAGAGGGATCCGTCCACCAAAGGGGAAGTCTTTAGCCTTTTTCGTTCCTGCAGAAACCGCAGCTTCTTCTGTCCAGTAGAAGCTTCTTTGCACCCGCAGCTGGCATTTCCTGGGCATATGCCCATCTCCGACTTGCTTGTGACTTTTGGACTTGGTTCCCTTGTTCCACAGGTACCCTAGATTGGAAATCCACAGTTGTTGCATTGTTGGTTTGTGTCTTTCCTGCATTATTCCTCTAACACGACTTCTTTGTCCTTAGGGGAACTTTAGTGCACTTTGCACTCACTTTTCAGGGTCTTGGGGAGGGTTATTTTTCTAACTCTCACTATTTTCTAATAGTCCCAGCGACCCTCTACAAGGTCACATAGGTTTGGGGTCCATTCGTGGTTCGCATTCCACTTTTGGAGTATATGGTTTGTGTTGCCCCTATCCCTATCTTTCCCCATTGCATCCTATTGTAACTATACATTGTTTGCACTGTTTTCTAAGACTATACTGCATATTTTTGCTATTGTGTATATATATCTTGTGTATATTTCCTATCCTCTCACTGAGGGTACACTCTAAGATACTTTGGCATATTGTCATAAAAATAAAGTACCTTTATTTTTAGTATAACTGTGTATTGTGTTTTCTTATGATATTGTGCATATGACACTAAGTGGTTCTGTAGTAGCTTCACCCGTCTCCTAGTTCAGCCTAAGCTGCTCTACTAAGCTACCATTATCTATCAGCCTAAGCTGCTAGACACCCTATACACTAATAAGGGATAACTGGGCCTGGTGCAAGGTGCAAGTACCCCTTGGTACTTACTACAAGCCAGTCCAGCCTCCTACAATAAGGGTCAAGTTCAAAATAATCGGTTGCCCTGCCAGGTGCAGAGGTTTGCCCTGGCAACCTTGCCAAACCCAATCAAGACTCTTTGCTCATGAAGACAGGTGATTTTGGGTTCTTTTAAGAAGTGCAGGACCCTTTATTTTCTAAGGTCGGTCTGAGGCACTCCACCCTGGTGTGGTTCCTAAGCACCTTGTCTAATGCTTTAAAAAGTATTTTTTGGACATAGATGGCAGCCCATGGGGAGGCAGTCCAAACACAGGAGATCCAATCTCCTTGGAATGAAAGAGCCCATCTACCAATTGAACCACAGGGATCATCTCAAACTGCAAGGAGTCCTTATCCTCTTTTCCTACTCTTTTTACACTTGTTTTATGGTCGCCAAAGGAGTTGTCTCCTCTTCTGAGAGCGATAAATCATGGCCAAGGAATTGGTGCAAATTTATCAAGGATTCTTCCTTCAAGAGAGAAGCAGTTTCTGAGCTTTAAAGCAATATCACTGGACATTGCTAAGAAAGCCTGCTTCAGTCTTTCCAATGCATTCTTGTGGGATTTCAATTAGCCTTGGTACATGTGTGGCCTATGTTGGGGGTTGATATGACCTTCAGAAGCAGGATGCTTCTTCTTTTTTTGTGGGTCCACAGGGCACTCATGGATTTCTTAGCAAATTCAGCTAGGTGATAATGCTGAGGTTGAAGCAGAGTACAGATATGAAAACCATGTAAAGCAAAGCAATTCACCATACAAAAATTAAATTAAGCTTTATACAGCCATACCTTTACACTTGTAGCAGCAGTGCTGCGAGGTACTTAACTGAGCCTGCTAGTAGCAAAGAAAAAGAATATAGCCATGGTGTCTATTGTTATGGACTTGCTTTATAAATAATTGGTTGTATGAAGTTATACATTTGTCTATTAATCGCTTTGAATGTAAGGATTTGCAGTTTTCAAATTTTCTTTTGTGAAGCAGCTAACCAAACTAAAGGAGTGTTGAACCTGGCTTTTTGACAGGGACATCCCCAAACTTTTTGCCTCCTTCCTCCTATTTTTTCTGACCTGTTGTTGTTGGCTTTTGACCTCTGGGCACTTTCCCACTGCTAACCAGGTCTAAAGTGCATATGCTCTCTGTGTAAATTGTACTACTGATTGGTTTATCCATGATTGACTATTTAATTTACTTGTAAGTCCCTAGTAGAGTGCACTACATGTGCCTAGGGCAGGTAGATTAAATGCTACTAGTGGGCCTGCAGCACTGGTTGTGCCACCCACCTCAGTAGCCCCTTAACCTTGTCTCAGGCCTGCCATTGCAAGGCCTGTGTGTGCAGTTTCACTGCCACTTCGACTTGGCATTTAAAGGTACTTGCCAAGCCTAGAACTCACCTTTTTCTATACATAAGTCACCCCTAATGTGTGCCCCAGGTAACCCCTAGAGCAGGGTGCTGTGTGGGTAAAAGGCAGGACATGTACTTGTGTGGTTATATGTCCTGGTAGTGTAAAACTCCTAAATTCGTTTTTACACTACTGTGAGGCCTGCTCCCTTCATAGGCTAACATTGGGGCTGCTCTCATACATTGTTGAAGTGGCAGCTGCTGATCTGAAAGGAGCAGGAAGGTCATATTTAGTATGGCCAGAATGGTAATATAAAATCCTGCTGACTGGTGAAGTCAGATTTAATATTGCTATTCTAGAAATGCCACTTTTAGAAAGTGAGCATTTCTTTGCACTAAAACCTTGTTGTGCCCTTCAATCCACGTCTGGCTAGGTTTAGTTGACAGCTCCTTGTGCATTCACTCAGACACACCCTAAACACAGGGTACTCAGCCTCACTTGCATACATCTGCATTTTGAATGGGTCTTCCTGGGCTGGGAGGGTGGAGGGCCTGCCCTCACACAAAGGACTGCCACACCTCCTACTGGGACTCTGGCAGACAGGATTGAACTGAAAGGGGGCTTGGTGCATTTCTTAGACACTCTTTGAAGTCACCCCCACTTCAAAGGCACAACTTAGTATAAAACAGGGCCTCTGCCCTACCTCATCAGACACTTGCTGGAGAAGAAACCTGAACTAGAAACTACATCCTGCCAAGAAGAACTGCCTGGCTGCTCAAAGGACTCACCTGTCTGCTTTTCTACAAAGGACTGCTGTCTTGCTGTTGGCCTGCTGCCTTGCTGAACTCTTGTCTGGCTGTAAAAGTGCTCTCCAAGGGCTTGGATAGAGCTTGCCTCCTGTTCCCTGAAGTCTCAGGACCAAAAAGACTTCTCTCTTCCTCTTGGACGCTCCGTGCGCCGAACT
Organism: Pleurodeles waltl; assembly: GCF_031143425.1. NCBI lineage: Eukaryota > Metazoa > Chordata > Amphibia > Caudata > Salamandridae > Pleurodeles > Pleurodeles waltl. The sequence continues at coordinate 70,420,396 of NC_090438.1, forward strand.
TTTCGACGCACAGCTTGTTCCACCGCAAGAAAAACGCCGCACACCGACGCTGATCGACGCGACGTCTTCGGGACGACCGAAACTTTGACGCACGGCCTCGCAAGGACAACGCCGTCCGACTTCCCGGGAGAAATCGACGCGACGCCTGCCGTGAGATCAAAACTTGACGCACGGCCTCGCTAGGACAACGCCACCCGACTCCACAGGAGAAATCGACGCAACGCCTTCCGTGAGATCGAAACTTTGACGCACGGCCTCGCAAGGACAACGCCACCCGACTCCACAGGAGAAATCGACGCAACGCCTGCCGTGAGATCAAAACTTTGACGCACGGCCTCGCAGAACGACGCGCAGCCGGAAAACAAGCAGGAAAATCCACGCACAGACCCGGGACATCTGGTACTCCCCGCAAACCACAGTAAGAGACTGTCCGCGCGCCGGAAAACGACGCACGACTCTCCGCGTGGAAAATAACGACGCAAGTCCGTGTGTGCTGAGGAGAAATCGACGCACACACCAGTTTTCCACATACCTCTTCTCCTGTGGCCCTCTGAGGAGATTTTCCACCAGAAACCAGGTACTTTGTGCTTGAAAGAGACTTTTGTTTACTTTCTAAAGACTTTAGACACTTTATATCACTTTTCAGTGATATCCTTACAAATTCATATTGCAACTTTGATCGTTTTGACCTGAAGATACCCAGATAAATATTATATATTTTTCTAAACACTGTGTGGTGTATTTTTGTGGTGTTATGCTATGGTGTTGTATGACTTATTGCACAAATGCTTTACACATTGCCTTCTAGGTTAAGCCTGACTGCTCGTGCCAAGCTACCGGAGGGTGAGCACAGGCTGATTTTGGATTGTGTGTGACTTACCCTGACTAGAGTGAGGGTTCTTGCTTGGACAGAGGGCAACCTGACTGCCAACCAAAAACCCCATTTCTAACATTGGTGATCAGCGGTGAGGATAGGACTTGTGTTTGCGCAGTGACATACAATAGCTAAGTATTTCACTACCTACCCACAGTTGAAGGTCAACTTGATTTTTCATCTTTTTTTGGCTTTTGGTTCTCTGATGTCCTCCTGGATATACTATTGATATTTTGGACTTTGGATTTTGGTTTTTGCTGATAAGATCTTATCAGAATGGGATTGTGTACCTACTCATTCTTTGTTCGTACTGACCACCTCACTAAGGCTGACCTAAGGAAGCTTTGCAGAAAATGGGGCCTTCCTGTAGCAAGGAGATCTACTAAAGCGGAGATGCTACATAACTACATAGTCTGGGGGGTGGAAAGATGGGCAGAGAGAGAGGCAGCAAGAAACCAAATGACTAAGTACCCCTCAGATGAGGAGGAGGACTACGCACATGAGGAGGAAGACTGCTCACATGAGGAGGAAGACTACTCAGGTGAGGACAGTGACCCAGAAATAGATGAATGGCTCCGAAGTCAAAGGCGACAGGAGCAACAATTAGAGGAGTATCTTGCAGAGGTTACGGCAAAAAGACTCTTTGCCATGGAAGAAGAAAAGATTGCAGCTCAAGAGCTGAGCTGTAAAGAGCTGAAACTGGAGGCCGGAAGGGCTGAGTCCAGTTCAGATGGTGGCAGCAAAAATCTTGCATCTAGTACTGCTGAAGAAGGGCACAAGCCCAGAGATGTGGTGCCCAACTTGAAGAAGGGAGTTGACACACCCCAGGCGGTTCAAGGGTATGAGGTAGCTCCCGTTATGCACAGGGTCCCTGAGAAGGATTGTGGAACTAGCACAGGGAGTCATATTCCTACTGGGGGGAGGGACACTTCACTGACTCTAGCAGAGAGTGACAGAGAAAAGGGTTCTCCCCTGGTGGACGTCCTGGATATAGAGTGTAGAGACATCCCAGAAGAGTATGGGTTGAGTGTCAGGGACAGACAGATACTGTCTCACCAGTCTCAGGAGGGTGAGGTAGAGTGCTTTTCCAAGGTTGAGTTACTGGGCGGTTGGGTGAAGGGTACTGTGGTTAATACATGTGAAGGGCAGAGTGATGTAATTGCTGGAGAGCATATGTCTGGTCCTTATTTTCCAGAGCTACGCCAACACCAGGTGGAGTGTGAGTTCTCTGACCCCAGGGAACTTACAATGGAGGCAGACTTCTGGGTGAGTACCAGAGAGTCTGAAGAGGCATTTAGGGGTGCTCCTGAAGGGAGTGGTCTAGGTGGTTCCCAACCGAGTGTGGTGGGAAAGGATTGTAGTGTCCCAGGTAGGTCCCAGGTCCTAGAGGGTTCCATGAGGGAACACCAGGAGGGAAGCCTAGCCTGTACCGTAGGGCCACCTTTTGAGGGAAGCCCCGCAGTGTCAGAAGAACTTGAGGGGGTGACTGTAGCCAGCATCCCAACAGTTCTGGTGTCTGGCAGTACCCCTCCTAGTGAGGGGGTGCAGAAGTTCAGACATAGGGTTGAGAGGGGGTTGCAGACCCCAGGGGAGGACCTTGAGAGTCAGGGGACAGCTCTGAGAGCAGAGCCCCCCAGGAATGACCCAGGTGAAACCGTTTCTGGTTTTGGGGAAACCCAGACTCTGCCGGATGGGCAGAGGTCGGGAGACCTGCGCCAACCAGACTCTTGTGTGGCCCTTGGGGACGGTGTGTCCCTTGTGGGGGGTGAGAGTGCCCCCCAGGAAGTCCTGGCATGCCAGGCAAAGATTCAACCTCAGGGTGGTGACTCTGGGTTGGATACCCAGGTTCAGAGGTTAAACTCTGACCTGGTGGGAGGTAGATGTGCCTCCCAAGAAGTCCTGCTGTGCCAGGCAATTGTCCAACCTCAGGGTGTTGACTCTGGGTTGGATGACGAGGTTCAGAGGTTAAACTCTGACCTGGTGGGGGGTAGGCGTGCCCCCCAGGAAGTCCTGGCGTGCCAGGCAATTGCCCAACCTCAGGGTGGTGATCCTGGGTTGGGGAACCAGGCTCAGAGGTTAAACTCTGACCTGGTGGGAGGTAGGTGTGCCTCCCTGGAAGTCCTGGCCTGCCAGGCAATGGTTCAACCTCAGGGTGGTGACTCTGGGTTGGCTAACCAGGTTCAGGGGATAAACTCTGACCTGTTGGAGGGTAGGTGTGCCCCCCAGAAAGTCCTGGTGTACCAGGCAGTTGTCCAACCTCAGGGTGCTGACTCTGGGTTGGATAACCGGGTTCAGAGGTTAAACTCTGACCTGGTGGGGGGTAGGTGTGCCCCCCAGAAAGTCCTGGCGTGCCAGGCAATTGTTCAACCTCAGGGTGGTGACCCTTGGTTGGAGAACCAGGTTCAGAGGTTAACCTCTGACCTGGTGGGAGGTAGGCGTGCCTCCCAGAAAGTCCTGGTGTGCCAGGCAGTTGCCCAACCTCAGAGTGGTGACTCTGGGTTGGATACCCAGGTTCAGAGGTTAAACTCTGACCTGGTGGGAGGTAGGTGTGCCTCCCAAGAAGTCCTGCTGTGCCAGGCAATTGTCCAACCTCAGGGTGTTGACTCTGGGTTGGATAACCGGGTTCAGAGGTTAAACTCTGACCTGGTGGGGGGTAGGTGTGCCCCCCAGAAAGTCCTGGCGTGCCAGGCAATTGTTCAACCTCAGGGTGGTGACCCTTGGTTGGAGAACCAGGTTCAGAGGTTAACCTCTGACCTGGTGGGAGGTAGGCGTGCCTCCCAGAAAGTCCTGGCGTGCCAGGCAATTGCCCAACCTCAGGGTGGTGACCCTGGGTTGGGGAACCAGTCTCAGAGGTTAAACTCTGACCTGGTGGGAGGTAGGTGTGCCTCCCAGAAAGTCCTGGTGCGCCAGGCAATTGTTCAACTTCAGGGTGGTGACTCTGAGTTGAATGGCCAAGTTCAGAGGTCAAACTCTGACCTGGTGGAGGGTCAGTGTGCCCTCCAGGAAGTCCTGGAGTGCCAGGCAATTGTTCAACTTCAGGGTGGTGACCCTGAGTTGAATGGTCAGGTGCAGAGGTTAAACCCTGACCTGGTGGGGGGTAGGTGTGCCTCCCAGAAAGTCCTGGTTTGCCAGGCAGTGATCCAGTCTGAGAGTACAGACCCTGGGCTGGAAGACCAGGTTCAGGGTGTCCCCCCGGACCTGGAGGGAGGGGCTACTGATAACAGTGCCCCTACCATGTTGTCTTCTGAGGAGGCCACTCCTAGTTGGAGGGTGCTGGACCCCAGAAGGGAGGGCAGGGGGAGGGAAGCCTCACCCCGGGCCCTAGTCCAACCTGAAGGTACAGACCCCAGGTTGGAGGGCCAGTTGCAGGTTAACAGCCCTGCACTGGTGGAGGAATGGTACAGGGCGACTTCTGTAAGCACCCTGACCATGTTGGACTCTGGGGGTACCGCTCCAGGAGGGAGGGTACAGAGCCCCAGAGGGGAGGACCAGGTTCAGGCTGTCATCCCTGACCTGGTGGAAGGGAGAGTGGTTAAAGGGTGCCCAGCACCTGGGGCTACCGCCCCCGCTCTCCACAGCCACAGTGGTTCGAGAGCTTTGAGAGGCCTGGGGCCTGGCTCTCATCCCTGGCAGCTGTCAGTAATCACTGTGGCTTGCTGTCCGGGTGGACAGAGTTATCCCTGGGGAGGGGACAAGTGTCACACCCCGGGGGTAGAGTGGGCAACACCACTGTGTTGGTCATGGTGGTACTATCCTGCTCCTGGGATACATCTGTGAGCAAAGTAAGGTTAGGTGCTGCACAGATGGGATCTGCAGGTAAGGAGAAAGGTTCCCCATGGGTTGGCTTAGTGGGCCCTGAGAGTATGGACAGAGGGATCCAATTGGAGTCAGGAAGGCGAAGAACTGGAGCATGCCCCTGCTGTTGTGGGCCTGGGTCCTTGTTCTGTCGCCTCAAACAGGGAAGTACATCAGGATAGTGATTGTTCTCCCCTGGCTTTAGGCTGGTAGGGGGTCATGTTGGACCTGGCTTTTTGACAGGGACATCCCCAAACTTTTTGCCTCCTTCCTCCTATTTTTTGTGACCTGTTGTTGTTGGCTTTTGACCTCTGGGCACTTTTCCACTGCTAACCAGTGCTAAAGTGCATATGCTCTCTGTGTAAATTGTACTACTGATTGGTTTATCCATGATTGACTATTTAATTTACTTGTAAGTCCCTGGTAGAGTGCACTACATGTGCCTAGGGCAGGTAGATTAAATGCTACTAGTGGGCCTGCAGCACTGGTTGTGCCACCCACCTCAGTAGGCCCTTAACCTTGTCTCAGGCCTGCCATTGCAAGGCCTGTGTGTGCAGTTTCACTGCCACTTCGACTTGGCATTTAAAGGTACTTGCCAAGCCTAGAACTCCCCTTTTTCTATACATAAGTCACCCCTAATGTGTGCCCTAGGTAACCCCTAGAGCAGGGTGCTGTGTGGGTAAAAGGCAGGACATGTACTTGTGTGGTTATATGTCCTGGTAGTGTAAAACTCCTAAATTCGTTTTTACACTACTGTGAGGCCTGCTCCCTTCATAGGCTAACATTGGGGCTGCTCTCATACATTGTTGAAGTGGCAGCTGCTGATCTGAAAGGAGCAGGAAGGTCATATTTAGTATGGCCAGAATGGTAATATAAAATCCTGCTGACTGGTGAAGTCGGATTTAATATTGCTATTCTAGAAATGCCACTTTTAGAAAGTGAGCATTTCTTTGCACTAAAACCTTGTTGTGCCCTTCAATCCACGTCTGGCTAGGTTTAGTTGACAGCTCCTTGTGCATTCACTCAGACACACCCCAAACACAGGGTACTCAGCCTCACTTGCATACATCTGCATTTTGAATGGGTCTTCCTGGGCTGGGAGGGTGGAGGGCCCGCCCTCACACAAAGGACTGCCACACCCCCTACTGGGACTCTGGCAGACAGGATTGAACTGAAAGGGGGCTTGGTGCATTTCTTAGACACTCTTTGAAGTCACCCCCACTTCAAAGGCACAACTTAGTATAAAACAGGGCCTCTGCCCTACCTCATCAGACACTTGCTGGAGAAGAAACCTGAACCAGAAACTACATCCTGCCAAGCAGAACTGCCTGGCTGCTCAAAGGACTCACCTGTCTGCTTTTCTACAAAGGACTGCTGTCTTGCTGTTGGCCTGCTGCCTTGCTGAACTCTTGTCTGGCTGTAAAAGTGCTCTCCAAGGGCTTGGATAGAGCTTGCCTCCTGTTCCCTGAAGTCTCAGGACCAAAAAGACTTCTCTCTTCCTCTTGGACGCTCCGTGCGCCGAACTTTTCGACGCACAGCTTGTTCCACGGCACGAAAAACGCCGCACACTGACGCTGATCGACGCGACGTCTTCGGGACGACCGAAACTTTGACGCACGGCCTCGCAAGGACAACGCCGCCCGACTTCCCGGGAGAAATCGACGCAACGCCTGCCGTGAGATCAAAACTTTGACGCACGGCCTCGCTAGGACAACGCCGCCCGACTCCGCAGGAGAAATCGACGCGCCGCCTGCCGTGAGATCGAAACTTTGACGCACGGCCTCGCAAGGACAACGCCGCCCGACTCCCAGGAGAAATCGACGCAACGCCTGCCGTGAGATCGAAACTTCGACGCGCAGCCCCGCAGAACGACGCGCAGCCGGAAAACAAGCAGGAAAATCCACGCACAGACCTGGGACATCTGGTACTCCCCGCAAACCACAGTAAGAGACTCCGCGTGCCGGAAAACGACGCACGACTCCCCGCGTGGAAAATAACGATGCAAGTCCGTGTGTGCTGAGGAGAAATCGACGCACACACCAGTTTTCCATGTACCTCTTCTCCTGTGGCCCTCTGAGGAGATTTTCCACCAGAAACCAGGTACTTTGTGCTTGAAAGAGACTTTTTTTTACTTTCTAAAGACTTAAGACACTTTATATCACTTTTCAGTGATATCCTTACAAATTCATATTTACAACTTTGATCGTTTTGACCTTAAGATACCCAGATAAATATTATATATTTTTCTAAACACTGTGTGGTGTATTTTTGTGGTGTTATGCTATGGTGTTGTATGACTTATTGCACAAATGCTTTACACATTGCCTTCTAAGTTAAGCCTGACTGCTCGTGCCAAGCTACCGGAGGGTGAGCACAGGCTGATTTTGGATTGTGTGTGACTTACCCTGACTAGAGTGAGTGTTCTTGCTTGGACAGAGGGCAACCTGACTGCCAACCAAAAACCCAATTTCTAACAAGGAGTAAAACCTTAATGCGTGCCTCCAGTCCTGCGATGGAATTTCTTTGAAAATGGCTACAAATATTGTTGACTAGTGAGTTCAACAAATGCAATTACGGGCCAGCTCTGGCCATCACCCCACATTTTCAGATCACCTTGTTTTACAATGATCAGTAGTGAAAGGCTCCAGTGACATTTTAAAAAGGCATTACAAAAGAGTAAGCTCTAACTTTGTCTGTGTGTGTACCTTGACCTGTAATGTATAGGATGCTCCCTGAAAGTAACCCAGTTCTCAACGTGTTGCTATTGCAAGAGTTGTGAATCCATGTGCAATTACTCTTATACAGGAGTGACCCCTGACCTGCCTTAAGGCCAGGAACGACTCCTCGCGTCGGGCAGATCCTCCATTCTGCCCTTGTGTCCCTGACCCCGTCTTTGCTGCCTCGCTGCCGTGTGGTAGGAGTTTCTAGTATTTTCTACACTGCTCTGTATTTCGTTCCTGCATATCGAATTCCGTTTTGACATCTACCTCTGTTGTATTTGTGCCCTTTTTTGTGCCCCGATTCGTTTTTCCTGCTGTTCTTGTAGCCTCGTTCCCCCTCCGGCTCTTGCCGGTTCCCCATCCCTGCCACTGCGTCCCCTGCGGCTCCGCCCCCCCTCGCGCTCCCACTGGTCCACCCCCTCCCTCCCACCTCCCCTTCTTCATGGCGGCCACTGCGACTCCTCGCGTCGGGCAGATCCTCCATTCTGCCCTTGTGTCCCTGACCAAGTCCTTGCTGCCTCACTGCCTCACTGCCGTGTGGTAGGAGTTTCTAGTATTTTCTACACTGTTCTGTATTTTGTTCCTGCATATCGAATTTCGTTTTGACCTCTGCCTCTGTTGTATTTGTGCCTTTTGTGCCCCGATTCGTTTTTCCTGCTGTTCTTGCAGCCTCGTTCCCCTTCCGGCTCTTGCCGGTTCCCTGTCTCTGCCGCTGCATCCCCTGCGGCCCCGCCTGCCTCGCACTCCCGTTGGTCCACCCCCTCCCTCCTCCCAGCTGCTCCTCCCTCCCACCTCCTCTTCTTAATGGCGGCCGCTGTGCGGCCACGCGCAGCGGGCGTGCCGCTGGCACACCAGAGGCAAGCCCATCTGCGCCCGTCCGTGCCTGGACCGCGCCCAGCGCCAGGACCCCTGGTCCCCAAGACCACCACGGCCAGCAACGTCATTACACCGCCAGCACCCTCCACGCACTCAACACCAGATGAGCACACACCTGCTTCCTGGCCTCCCCTAAGCACACCCAGGGACCCTTCACCTGCCAGGAACCGCAGCCTCACCAGCCTCCAAATCACCAAACCTCCCGCCGAGCCTGACTGCAACTACCTCCGATGTATCCTACTAAACACCCGCTCTGCACGCAAACACACCGTCGAACTCTGGGACCTGCTCAACACCTCCACCCCGGACGTCGCCTTCCTGGCGGAGACCTGGATGAACGCCTCCTCGGCCCCAGACATCGCCATAGCCATTCCGGAGGGCTACAAGATCACCCGCAGGGATCGCACTAACGGAGTCGAAGGCGCAATCGCCATTGTCCACAAGAACACCATCAGGGCCACGACCTGTACCGACGACACCCTCAGCACCGCCGAACACCTGCACTTCCAGATCCACACCAACCCCAACACCACCCTCAGAGGATCCCTCATCTACAGACCCCCCGGACCACGGCCTCAGTTCTGCGACTCCATCGCCGACCTCTTCAGCAGGCACGCCATAACCTCCGCCGACTGCATCCTCCTCGGACCTGAACTTCCACCTGGAGAATAACAACGACCCCAACTCCACCATCCTAATCGCCAACCTCGCCAACCTCGGACTCAGAAAACTCGTCACTACTCCAACACACTCCACTGGCCACACGCTGGACCCCATCTTCTCCACTAGCCCCCACGTCACCTTCAGCCACACCACCGAACTCCCATGGACCGACCACCGCTGCATCCACTTCACCTTCCAGAAACCCACCACGCACCACTGCACCCAACAGATCCCCCGCCGCAACTGGAGCAAAATCAGCCAAAACCAGCTGAACACCTGCCTCGCTCGAAAACAACCCACCGAACCCACCAATCCCGAGCTCGCTGCCTACAACCTCTGGCGCTGGATTGACAACTGCGCCAACACACTCGCCCCGCTCAATAAACCCTCCAACAGAGGTGTCAACAAGAGCCAGCTGGTTCACCTAGGATCATCAAGCCTCCAAGCAAACCTGCTGGAAAATGGAGAGAAAGTGGCTCCTCAAATAGACACCGGATAACCACGCTGCCTTCAAGAATGCCATCCGCAATCACCATCACCTCATCAGATCCGCCAAGAAACCTTCCTGGACAACAATAAACACAACAGCAAGGAGCTCTTCCATATTGTGAATGAACTCTCCAACTCCAGCTCCACCACAAACAACATCCCACCCTCACAAGTCCTGTGCAACTCCCTCACCGCCTTCTTCCCCCACAAGATCACAGACATCCATGTCGGCTTCAACAGCCAGACCACCCCACCAATCACCGACCCCTCAGACTCTCCACCCATCTTCAACTACGACCCCCTGCTCGTCTGGGCCAACGTGAACGAAGACGACACAATCAAAACCATGAGCACCATCCACTGTGGATCTCTGTCAGACCCATGTCTGCACCACATCTTTAACAAAGCAAGCGCCACAATCGCACCCCACCTCCGCAAGGTCATCAACATCTCCTTCAAGACCACGACTTACCCGGAGAGCTGGAAGCATGCTGAGATCAAACCCCTACTCAAGAAACCCATGCTGGACCCGAGAGACCTCAAGAACTTCCGTCCCATCTCCCAGCTCCCATTCCCGGCCAAAGTTGTTGAGAAGATCGTCAACAGACAACTGACCCATTACCTCGAAGAAAACAACATCGTGGACCCTTCCCAGTCAGGGTTCCGCAGCAACCACAGTACCGAAGCCGCCCTCATCGCAGCCACCGACAACATCAGAGCCCTGCTTGACAACGGCAAAACCGCGGCCCTCATCCTCCTGGACCTCTTGGCCACCTTCGACACCGTCTGCCACTGCATCCTACACACGCGCCTCCACAACGTGGGAATCCAGGACAAAGCTCTAGAGTGGGACCGCTTCCTTTCTCTCCGGCAGAACCCAGAGCGTCCGCCTCCCCCCTTTCCGCTCCAAAGCCTCCAAGATCATCTGCGGTGTCCCCCAAGGATCATCCCTCAGCCCTACACTATTCAACGTCTACATGGCCCCGCTCGCCCACGTCGCCCGGCTACACAACCTCAACATCATCTCCTACACCGACGACACCCAACTGATCCTCTCCCTCACCAAGGACCCCCTCACCGCCAAATCCAACCTCCACAAAGGAATGAAGGCCGTCACCGAATGGATGAGGAACAGCAAACTGAAGTTGAACTCAGACAAGACAGAGGTCCTCATCCTCGGCACCAACCCCTCAGCCTTGGACGACTCCTGGTGGCCGACCGCTCTGGGAGCAGCCCCAACACCCACAAACCAAGCATGCAACCTGGGCGTCATCCTCAACTCAACACTCTCCATGACCAAGCAAGTCAGTGCCGTCTCCTCATCCTGCTTCAACACCCTCTGCATGCTCCGCAAGATCTACAGATGCATCCCCACAGATACAACAAGAACAGTCACCCAAGCCCTCGTCGGCAGCAAACTTGACTACGGAAATGCCCTCTACGCAGGAGCCCCAGCCAAACTCCTCAAACGACTGCAATGCATACAAAACGCCTCCGCATGCCTGATCCTCGATGCCCACCGCCACAGCCACAGCCACATCACTCCCCTTCTGAGAGACCTACACTGGCTCCCTGTCAATAAAAGGATAACCTTCAAGCTCCTCACCCACGCACACAAGGCGCTCCACAACACCGGTCCAGCCTACCTCAACAGACGACTCACCTTCTACACCCCGTCCCGCCAACTCCGATCAGCCATCCTCGCCCTCGCCACCGTCCCTCACATCCAAAGAGCAACTACCGGAGGCAGATCCTTCTCCCACCTCGCCTCCAAGACCTGGAACACCCTTCCCTTGCCCCTGCGACAGACCGAAGACCTACTGACTTTCAGGAAGCGGCTCAATTCCTGACTATTTGAGCAGTAGCAGCACAGCCTCCCCCCCCAGCATCTTGAGACCCTCGCAGGTGGAAGTGCGCTCTACAAATAGACTGATTGATTGATTGATTGATACAGGTTAATGTATAGTGACATGGAAATGATATTGGAAAGGGCTACTGCCTGATTGGTCGTTCTATCATCTTTCCTTTTTTAGGTCAAGTGCACAATCTCTGTTGCAAGTATTGCAGGTTTTTAACCACGCCCACAGCAGCCCATAACTTTCACTTGTTCCTGGCCTTGCCCTTCAAAAATCCATTGTTATCACTGGCAAATGCTTTATGTTTGTCCCTCCTTAGGGCGGTTTTGTTGCCTCCTTGCAGACTGCCCTTGTTACATACATAATTGTACGACTGCTGATACGTTTGACTGTGAGTGAACTTATTTTTCCTTTTGTGTCTCTCCTTCCCACTCATGCTCATGGCTGCTCTGGCGCTTTGAACCAACTCGCTTATGTCAACTGTTTTACTTTTCATTTTCAATTTAAGCTGTATGAAAAGTCTAGTTAGGAATTGTAGGAGGCTGGCCTGGCTTATAGTGGGTACCTGATGGTACTTACACCTTGTGCCAGGTCCAGTTATCCCTTATTAGTAGATTAGTAGTGTTCTAGCAGCTTAGGCTGATAGAGGTAGCTACAGCAGAGCAGCTTAGGCTGAACTAGGAGACATGCAAAGCTCCTACTATACCACTTATATCATATAGCACTATATCATAAGAGAGACTCAGAGTTATTAAAAATAAAGGTACTTTATTTTAGTGACAATATGCCAAAAATATCTCAGAGGATATACTCCCTTAGGAGGTAAGTAAAATACTCAAAATATACACACAAACCAGAAATCAGGTAGGTAAACAGAAAAGTAGTGCAAACACTGTAGAATAAAATAGGATGCAATAGGCCTAGGGGCAACACAAGCCATATACTAAGAAAGTGGAATGTGAACCACTTAGGGACCCCGGGCCTAGTGTAGTGTGTAGAGGGTCGCTGAGAGTGTAAGAAAACAGTAAGGGTGTCCAAGATACCCCACCCCAAGAAACTGAAAGGTAGGAGTAAAGTTACCCTACTTCCCCAGAAACACACTAAAGTTGTGATAGGAGATTCTGCAAAGAGAACAACCGACTGCAAAGACCTGAAGACGGATTCCTGGACCTGAGGACCTGTAAAGGAAGGGGACCAAGTCCAAGAGTCACGAAAGTGTCCAGGGGGGGGCAGGAGCCCAGTAAACTCCGGATGAAGGTGCAAAATGGCTGCCTCCTGGTGGAAGAAGCTGAAGATTCTGCAACAACGGAAGATGCCAGGAACCTCTCCTTTGCACAGAAGATGTCCCAGGGCATGCTGGAAGATGGAGAGTTGTTTCCACGCAGAAGGACCGCAAACAAGCCTTGCTAGCTGCAAAGGTCGTGTTTGAAGAAAATTGGTGCTGCCCGGGGCCTGGAAGGACCCCAGTGAGACAGGCAAAAACAAACTGACACACAAGTAAAAATGGGGGTAACATGCCAGGCAAGATGGTACTTTCCTACAGGAATTCACAACGATAATAGCTCTAACGCGAGACCCATTGCATTGAATGCTTGTTATTTATTTATTTACACTGTCTCCAGACTGCCATTATTTGCACCTGTATCTACGTTGCCTCCTTGCCCAACTAGGCCTACCCTGTAATATTTGTACTGCTGTCAGAACTTGCATATGTGAATGTCTTTATTTGCTTTATTGCTGTACTTTTTTCTAAAACGTTACTAACAACTTCCGCAGGTAATATCCTCAGAGCTCTTATCCCTCTCTCTAGTGTATGTGAAGCCTCTGATTTACAGTCTGACACTTCCTCCCTGACAAATCATAGTCTATAAAGTGCCCCTGCAGGTGTGTTGGAGCTCCTCTTCAATGTTTAAACATACTCAAATGACTCTGATTTTCATATGCTGACTAGGCTCACCTTCCTTCTCCGAATCTATCACCTCACGCTTTGACAGTGGTTCCAGTCAATGCTAGAAATGTCCGTCAGGCTGACGGACATTTCTAAATTTGGCAGTCGGGACCAACATCAGCACAACAAAGTATTTTACTCATTGACAGTGTCAATGACACTGCCTGCTCTGGAAAAATATTTTTGTGCCATTCACAAAGGGGAAGGGGTCCCATGGGGACCCCTTCCCGTTTGCGAATGGGTTAGCACCAGTTTGAAACTGGTGCTAACTGCGATTGTTTTGTGACCGCATACACGGTCACAAAACAATACTACATCGCGCTGCGACTCGCAATTAGGAAGGGAACGTCCCTTCCTAATTGCGACTCGCAAACCGATTTTGCGATTCAGTAAATAGATTACCGAATCGCAAACTAGGGTCTGTACATATGAAAATGGGTTTTTCCTGTCACAAACGGTCCGATTCTGTGAATCGGGCTGTTTGCGACAGGAAAAATGGTACGTACATGTGACCCCAAATCGGGCCCCAAGGCTTTTGGTAATCAGGCTTTTGACCTTCACATCAGTCTTTTTAACACTTTGAAATCCAGTCATTGACCAACTGCTCTAATAACCCAATTGACAATGCAAACTATGATAATTATCTTCAGACCTGTACCTAAGATTCTATAGAGAGCTCACTGCCTTCCAGATAGGTTTTTTTTTCAACTTTATTTTCAATTCTAGTAAAGTAACAATGCAGCCTGGAGATGTCACAACCACAGTACATAGTCGATACATACATCACAAAAACGACGAAATCCATAACTGGTGAGCATACAAATGCCACTCCGGCAGGGGCAAATGAAGGATGTAAAGAAGCATAGTACTCTAGCAGGGGCAAATGAAAGACGTTTAGGAGCATAGTACTCCGGCAGGGGCAAATGAAAGACGTTTAGGAGCATAGTACTCCAGCAGGGGCAAATGAAAGACGTACAGAAGCATAGTACTCCAGCAGGGGCAAATGAAAGACGTAAAGAAGCATAGTACTCCGGCAGGGGCAAATGAAAGACGTAAAAAGTACTCCAGCGGGGCAAATGAAAGATGTAAAGAAGCATAGTACTCTGGCAGGGGCAAATGAAAGACGTTTAGGAGCATAGTACTCCGGCAGGGGCAAATGACAGACGTACAGAAGCATAGTACTCCGGCAGGGGCAAATGAAAGATGTAAAGAAGCATAGTACTCCAGCAGAGGCAAATGAAAGACGTAAAAAAGCATAGTACTCGGGCAGCAGCTAATGAAAGACGTAAAGAAGCATAGTATTCAGGCAGGGGCAAATGAAAGACGTAAAGAAGCATAGTACTCCGGCAGGGGCAAATGAAAGACGTATTGGAGCATAGTACTCCGTCAGGGGCAAATGAAAGGCATACAGAAGCATAGTACTCCAGCAGGGGCAAATGAAAGACGTAAAGAAGCATAGTACTCCGGCAGGGGCAAATGAAAGACGTAAAAAGTACTCCAGCGGGGCAAATGAAAGATGTAAAGAAGCATAGTACTCTGGCAGGGGCAAATGAAAGACGTTTAGGAGCATAGTACTCCGGCAGGGGCAAATGACAGACGTACAGAAGCATAGTACTCCGGCAGGGGCAAATGAAAGATATAAAGAAGCATAGTACTCCAGCAGAGGCAAATGAAAGACGTAAAAAAGCATAGTACTCGGGCAGCAGCTAATGAAAGACGTAAAGAAGCATAGTATTCAGGCAGGGGCAAATGAAAGACGTAAAGAAGCATAGTACTCCGGCAGGGGCAAATGAAAGACGTATAGGAGCATAGTACTCCGTCAGGGGCAAATGAAAGGCATACAGAAGCATAGTACTCCGGCAGGGGCAAATGAAAGAAGCATAGTACTCCGTCAGGGAAAAATGAAAGACATAAAGAAGCATAGTACTCCAGCAGGGGCAAATGAAAGACGTAAAGAAGTATAGTACTCCGGCAGGGGCTAATGAAAGACGTGCAGAAGCATAGTACTCCGGCAGGGGCAAATGAAAGACGTAAAGAAGCATAGTACTCCGGCAGGGGCAAATGAGAGACGTACAGAAGCATAGTATTCCGGCAGGGGCAAAAGAAAGATGTAGTGAAGCATAGTACTCCGCAGGGGCAAATGGAAGACGTAAAGAAGCATAGTACTCCATCAGGGAAAAATGAAACACGTAAAGAAGCATAGTATTGCTCCAAACATTACCAGTATTCAATTGTGATTGAAACGTGGTCCTGAAAATCATAAGCTTGGGACACAGGAGTCCACCATTTACTTAAACCAGTTTACAATTCTCCCCTCTTATCCCATTCGCTCACTCCTTTCCATAGTATACTAGTAACATACAACATCAGCGTGTTATAACTCCTCACACTCAACTTCAGTCACCCGCTTCCTGTGCAGCAAGTATTCCTGGTATGGGCCCCATATGTTCCAGGGTTGGCTTTAGGTGGCATAAGGTCATAATATGCATCAGACTGTGTATTACAGTACGCTATGTCAGTGTGCCATCCTGCTAACCTGGGTAATGCACCTTTCATCCAACGCATTGCAACTCTGCGCTTTGCCAGTAACAGACCAACAGCCACAAGTCAGCGACATTCATGTGGAACATCACGATCCTAAACTAGGAGTGCCAGCATTGGTGTTGAAGTCAAAACCACAACAGTGATCTCACCTAGGCTCCAAACACTAACATCCAAAAATTGTGGACGCCTGGGCAACGCCATGCGATATGCATAAAACCAGAGTCCTCCACACCTAAGGCAACAAGAATGATCATGTAGCCTGTATCTGAACTGTCGGGACGGGGTGTAGTACACCCTGGTCAGCTATTTACAATGCACCTGCTGGTGACGGCCATTCAGAGCGAGAGTGCAGATAGCAGATCAACAGTTGGTCCATTGGCTGTCTGAGATATCAATACCGAGCTCCACCTGCCACTTCCGCTGTGCCCGAGAGGCCTCCAGCTTCCTAACAGCCTGTGCAGAGGTGTATAGAGCTCATATTGCATGGTGGGGAAACCCAGGCTGCAACAAGTATGCAAAGGCAGGGACCTCTGGCGGCTCAGCTAGCCGCCGTCCAACAGTGCCCACAATGCCTGGCGAACTCTATAATATTGAAATTGTTGAAGCACTGTAGGTGCTGCCGGACATGATTTTACTCATTCCCAACCACAAAGCACCTTATTCTCGAAGAAATCACCTCTGCAGCGTACATAGAGCCCTTGCAGGGATTCTAACATTGCACGCTCTTGACAAAGGGTGAGCCAACTGCTCCACTCCAAGGGCAATCGCGCGGAATGCAGCAGGGGCGTACATTGTAGATCTGCCCGTTTTCAGAAGAGGTACCGCGTAGTGTCAGCAAGGTCTATTACCTGGTAGCATCGTATCGGCCTGTCAAGTAAAAAGAAAGGCAGCGACATAGGGGCAGCGTCATCACGCTCCATCCAAAGATGTGGCGGGCCAGGTGGATTGTGCATCCAGTAATATGCGAACATAGTTTGTGCTGCCATGTAATATGTCTCAAAGTTAGGCGCATTCAGGCCACCAGCCGAGTGCAGCAGTGTAAGGATCGACCATTGCACGCGCAGCTGCTCATCAGGCCATGCAAACCGCAACATCAATGTTCGCAGAGTGGAACAATGCATTCGGTAGAAAAATTTGTATATTAGTAAAAAGGAACAAAAAATAAGGGAGCACTATCATCTTCAAGACAGCAATCTGGCCAAGGAGAGAGAGAGGTTAGGCAAATCCAATGATCCACTGCCTCTGTAAGTCAATGTATAGCCATCCCATAGTTTTCCCGATCAACCACTTCGGTGTCCGTATGTGTCTGTATGCCCAAGTAGTGCACCGGCCCCGTAGTAAACTTAAGGGGGAACTCCAGTGGTACAGGCAATGTGGCCTCAGTAAGCAGAAAGATAAGTGATTTATCCTAGTTTATGCGTAACCCAGAGTGACCAACAAAGTGCACCACCTCTCTGAGGACCAGAGAAACATTCCATTCCAGTTCACAAATGTATAGTAGGGTGACATCAGCGTACACTGAAATGATTAATTTGTAGGGTGGAAAACGAATACCGCGATGGGCACGATATTCATGTAACTCACAGGCCAGTGGTTCCGCAACCAGGGCATACATGAGCGGAGAGAGCGGGCAACCCAGTCTCGTGCCTCTGGTAATAACAATAGGTTCTGAAACCAGGCCATTGAGCCGCAAACGAGCAAGTGGGTCCTTGTAGAGCACCCTGGCAAATTTCAGGAAGGGCTCACCCGCACCAACACGGTGCAACACCGACAACATCAACTTCCATCCAACGGAGTCGAATGTCTTCGCCTGAAAAGCTGGGAGCCGTGCGGACAGAGAGATCTATGCGGGAGATGACTCCAGAAAGAACCCGAAGATTTCAATGTAAAGAACCCCCTGATATGAAGCCCGATTGTTCCTGGCCCACGATGCCTGGGAGCAAAGGCGCTAGTCTGTTAGCCAAGACTTTAGCAAAGAGCTTAGCATCCATATTTAGGATGCGCACTTAATAGCCGGTTTGCCTGGTTTTAACAACGCGATCGATACTGCTTCATGCATGGTTGGAGGCATGCATCCATCACAGGCCATCTTCTCAAATAGACTTACCAGATGAGGGATAAGCTTGTCCTGATAAGCTTTGTAAAAGGTGACTGTCAGTCCGTCCGACCCAGGAGCTTTATCCTTTGCCATATCTTTCAATGCCGCCGCAATTGCCGCAGGGCGAAGTGGTGACATAAGGCACTTTCTATGTGCATCTGTTAGTCACTTCATGGCAATATGCTTGAGATAATCAGTAGTAGCCTGTTCATCATTTGGTATTTGCGACTTGTACAGGCCTGTATATTAAGTTCAGAACTGTTCCAACACTTCTGGGGCCCTGTAGGAGGCTGGACTGGCTTGTAGTGAGTACCAAGGGGTACTTGCACCTTGCACCAGGCCCAGTTATCCCTTATTAGTGTATAGGATGTCTAGCAGCATAGGCTGATAGATAATGGTAGCTTAGCAGAGCAGCTTAGGCTGAACTAGGAGACGTGTGAAGCTACTACAGTACCACTCAGTGTCATATGCACAATATCATAAGAAAATACAATACACAGTTATACTAAAAATAAAGGTACTTTATTTTTATGACAATATGCCAAAGTATCTTAGAGTGTACCCTCAGTGAGAGGATAGGAAATATACACAAGATATATATACACAATAGCAAAAATATGCAGTATAGTCTTAGAAAACAGTGCAAACAATGTATAGCTACAATAGGATGCAATGGGGAAAAATAGGGATAGGGGCAACACAAACCATATACTCCAAAAGTGGAATGCGAACCACGAATGGACCCCAAACCTATGTGACCTTGTAGAGGGTCGCTGGGACTATTAGAAAATAGTGAGAGTTAGCAAAATAACCCTCCCCAAGACCCTGAAAAGTGAGTGCAAAGTGCACTAAAGTTCCCCTAAGGACAAAATAGTCGTGTTAGAGGAATAATGCAGGAAAGACACAAACCAGCAATGCAACAACTGTGGATTTCCAATCTAGGGTACCTGTGGAACAAGGGGACCAAGTCCAAAAGTCACAAGCAAGTCGGAGATGGGCAGATGCCCAGGAAATGCCAGCTGCGGGTGCAAAGAAGCTTCGACTGGACAGAAGAAGCTGAGGTTTCTGCAGGAACGAAAAGGGCTAGAGACTTCCCCTTTGGTGGACGGATCCCTCTCGCCTTGGAGAGTCGTGCAGAAGTGTTTTCCCGCCGGAAGGACGCCAACAAGCCTTGCTACACGCAAATCGTGCGTTTGGCGTTTTTGGACGCTGCTGGGGCCCAGGAGGGACCAGGAGATCGCAAATTGGACCTGAAGAGAGAGGGGACGTCGAGCAAGACAAAGAGCTCTCACTGAAGCAGGTAGCACCCGGAGAAGTGCCAGAAACAGGCACTACGAGGATGCGTGAAACGGTGCTCGCCGAAGTTGCACAAAGGAGTCCCACGTCGCCGGAGACCAACTTAGAAAGTCGTGCAATGCAGGTTAGAGTGCCGTGGACCCAGGCTTGGCTGTGCACAAAGGATTTCCGCCGGAAGTGCACAGGGGCCGGAGTAGCTGCAAAGTCGCGGTTCCCAGCAATGCAGCCCAGCGAGGTGAGGCAAGGACTTACCTCCACCAAACTTGGGCTGAAGAGTCACTGGACTGTGGGGGTCACTTGGACAGAGTCGCTGGATTCGAGGGACCTCGCTCGTCGTGCTGAGAGGAGACCCAAGGGACCGGTGATGCAGCTTTTTGGTGCCTGCGGTTGCAGGGGGAAGATTCCGTCGACCCACGGGAGATTTCTTCGGAGCTTCTGGTGCAGAGAGGAGGCAGGCTACCCCCACAGCATGCACAAGCAGGAAAACAGTCGAGAAGGCGGCAGGATCAGCGTTACAGAGTTGCAGTAGTCGTCTTTGCTACTATGTTGCAGGTTTGCAGGCTTCCAGCGCGGTCAGCGGTCGATTCCTTATCAGAAGGTGAAGAGAGAGATGCAGAGGAACTCGGCTGAGCTCATGCATTCGTTATCTAAAGTTTCCCCAGAGACAGAGACCCTAAATAGCCAGAAAAGAGGGTTTGGCTACCTAGGAGAGAGGAAAGGCTACTAACACCTGAAGGAGCCTATCAGCAGGAGTCTCTGACGTCACCTGGTGGCACTGGCCACTCAGAGCAGTCCAGTGTGCCAGCAGCACCTCTGTTTCCAAGATGGCAGAGGTCTGGAGCACACTGGAGGAGCTCTGGACACCTCCCAGGGGAGGTGCAGGTCAGGGGAGTGGTCACTCCCCTTTCCTTTGTCCAGTTTCGCGCCAGAGCAGGGGCTAAGGGGTCCCTGAACCGGCGTAGACTGGCTTATGCAGAATTGGGCACATCTGTGCCCAAGAAAGCATTTCCAGAGGCTGGGGAGGCTACTCCTCCCCTGCCTTCACACCATTTTCCAAAGGGAGAGGGTGTCACACCCTCTCTCAGAGGAAGTTCTTTGTTCTGCCATCCTGGGCCAGGCCTGGCTGGACCCCAGGAGGGCAGATGCCTGTCTGAGGGGTTGGCAGCAGCAGCAGCTGCAGTGAAACCCCAGGAAGGGCAGTTTGGCAGTACCAGGGTCTGTGCTACAGACCACTGGGATCATGGGATTGTGCCAACTATGCCAGGATGGTATAGAGGGGGCAATTCCATGATCATAGACATGTTACATGGCCATATTCGGAGTTACCATGGTGAAGCTACATATAGGTAGTGACCTATATGTAGTGCACACGTGTAATGGTGTCCCCGCACTCACAAAGTTCAGGGAATTGGCTCTGAACAATGTGGGGGCACCTTGGCTAGTGCCAGGGTGCCCTCACACTAAGTAACTTTGCACCTAACCTTTACCAGGTAAAGGTTAGACATATAGGTGACTTATAAGTTACTTAAGTGCAGTGTAAAATGGCTGTGAAATAACGTGGACGTTATTTCACTCAGGCTGCAGTGGCAGGCCTGTGTAAGATTTGTCAGAGCTCCCTATGGGTGGCACAAGAAATGCTGCAGCCCATAGGGATCTCCTGGAACCCCAATACCCTGGGTACCTTAGTACCATATACTAGGGAATTATAAGGGTGTTCCAGTAAGCCAATGTGAATTGGTAAAATTGGTCACTAGCCTGTTAGTGACAATTTAAAAGTAATGAGAGAGCATAACCACTGAGGTTCTGGTTAGCAGAGCCTCAGTGAGACAGTTAGGCACCACACAGGGAACATATACATGCACACCTATGAGCACTGGGGCCCTGTGTGACAGGGTCCTAGTGACACATACATATAGGCCACAAACCTATGAGCACTGGGGTCCTGACCAGCAGGATCCCAGTGACACATAACAACCATACTGAAAACATAGTGTTTTCACTATGAGCACTGGGGCCTGGCTATCAGGATCCCAGTGAGACAGTGAAAACAGTGACAAACACCCTGACATACACTCACAAACAGGCCAAAAGTGGGGGTAACAAGGCTAGAAAGAGGCTACTTTCTCACACAACCCCCCCCCCAAACGAAGGACAATAAGGCTAACCTTGGCCAGTTGAGACTTTATTGTCTAAGTGGTGATAAGTAGAGAGTAGCTCTGCAATAGACTGGTTACTCCCTTTATCATCCACTATATGGTTACTTCCCTGTGGGGATGTAAACCACCCTGTTTGAAGTTTTTTAGCTAGGCAACAATGTGAAGATGTATTTTCAGAGTTTCTATCAGTAAGTTTTAGTTTAGAGCAGTGGGAATTGTCCACTGAACCTATTTGTAGTGATGGAAATGCCAGACAGGGATGCTGTCTCAGAAAAGCCATAGCTGGGCAAAAACTTTGTCCATCTGGCTGGAAGAGAGAACAGGGATGCTGTTTCTCTTGAGTTGGAGCAGGGCAGGGATGCTGTCCTATGAGCTCCACACTAGGGCAGGGATGCTGTCCTAAGTGTTGTGAGGTAGTGCAGGGTTTCTGCACTAAAGTTTCTCTGGGAGGGTTGGAGGGATGCTCCATGTTAACTAAAATGGTGCTGTTTTTCTCACCAATGTTAGTTATCCCACAGAGAGGTACTTCCACCTCAGGGAGTCCAGCTTTGCCAGCTGATGATTCCCTTGGAACAGGTGCCACCCCAGGAGAGGTTTCTCCCACCACAGGAATAGTATCCTGAATGGTAGGGTGGTTAGGGGATACTGTGATACCCTTTTTACCTGTTGATGGAGAGGGATCCTGAGTTTTCAGGCCTTCTCTCCTTTGCTTTTTCATTTCACTTGAAATGAGAGGGAACAATTCCTCAGGGATGCCCAGTATGGCTGCATGGGCATAAAACTCTACATCAGCCCAACCTGAGGCCTCTAGGTCATTACCTAAGAGACAGTCTACAGGTAAGCTAGGTGATACCACCACCTGCTTAGGGCCAGTAACTCCACCCCAACTAAACTGAATTATAGCTAAAGGAAGAAACTTAGTGGAGTTATGGACATCAATAATTTTATACTGTTGTCCAATGATGTGTTGTTCAGGAGGCACTAGGTTTTCAGTCACCAAAGGGAAACTGGCACCTGTGTCCCTGTAGGCCAAGGCCTCAACACCATTTATTGAAACTGTCTGCCTGTACTTATCCATTGTAAGGGGACAAGCAGCCAGTGTGGCAAGGCCAGTGCCACTAGGTGTGACAGAAACTGTCTTGGGACTGATTACATCAGTTTCCACTATGGACCCATAAGTGAACCCAACTACACCCTTTGCTTGACTGTTGCCAGCAGTCCCACCACTAGTACCACTACTGCTAGGGGCACTAGAGCTTGATGTATTAGTGGTGGTAGGCTCAGGGGGTTTACCTGGACAGGACTTATCCCCTGGCCTATGGCCTCTATTTTTACACACAAAGCACCAAGGCTTTTTAATGTGTGCAGGTTGGGAAGAAGAGGAAGAATTTGTTTTATCCCCACCCTCTGAAGAGTGTTTAAGATTTGAAGTGGGATCTTTGGTTTTACCCTTATCCCCATGCTTATCTTGAGATTTTTCACCATCTTTCTTCTTATTGCCATCTTTGTCACCCCCTGTATGAACTTTTCTGTTCACCCTTGTTCTGACCCATTTGTCTGCCTTCTTTCCCAATTCTTGGGGAGAGGTCAGATCAGAGTCTACCAGGTACTGGTGCAACAAATCAGACACACAATTATTAAGTATATGCTCTCTCAGGATTGTGTTATACAGGCTTTCATAATCAGTAACTTTACTGCCATGTAACCACCCCTCCAAGGTCTTCACTGAATGGTCAATGAAATCAACCCAGTCTTGTGAAGACTCCTTTTTGGTCTCTCTGAACTTTATCCTGTACTGTTCAGTGGTTAAGCCATAACCATCCAGGAGTGCATTCTTAAGAACTGTAAAATTATTGGCATCATTTTCTTTCACAGTAAGGAGCCTATCCCTACCTTTTCCACTAAATGATAGCCATAGGATAGCAGCCCACTGCCTTTGAGGGACATCCTGTACAACACAGGCCCTCTCAAGTGCAGCAAACCACTTGTTAATGTCATCCCCCTCCTTATAAGGGGGAACTATCTTGTGCAGATTCCTGGAATCATGCTCTTTTGCAGGATGACTATGGGGAATACTGCTGCTGCCACCATGGGTATCTAAACCCAACTTCTGTCTTTCCTTCTCTAATTCAAAAGACTGTCTATCCAAATCCAGCTGTTGCTTTTTAAGCTTCAGTCTGGTTTGTTCCACCCTCAACTTATTGAGTTCCCTCTCTAACATTCTGTCATCAGGGTTGGTGGGAGGGACATTTCTAGAAACAGAGCTATGATGGGAATGAACAGAAGGAGACCTGTCCCTTACAGAAGCCAACTTAACAGCTTGGTTTACAGAAACATTACTACCAGTATGGTGAGAATATATGCTTTTGCTATGATGTGAGACAACACTATTTCTATGGTGTGGCTCATCATCATTACCATCTATGCTAGATTGTCTAGTAATGGGCAGGCTAGGAAGTTTCTTTCCGGAATCTTTTCCTGGGGGAGTCCCTGAATCTGATTGGGAACTATTAGGTACTTTTTCAACAGATGGGGCACCTATGGCCTTATCCTGTTCTCTAAGCATGTTAATTAATAGTTCTAAGGCAGGATTCTTCCCTACACTCAAACCTCTCTCTATACAGAGACTCCTTGCTCTTTTCCAGCTAAGGTTGTCATATGCAAGTTTGGACAGATCAACACTTTGGCCTGTGCCAGACATTTTTTTAGAGAGAGTTAAAGTGATAGAGAAAGAGACAAAAGTTTTCAGAACTTTTTGGAAAGACAGAAAAAAACTTTTTAAACTTTTTGAAAGTTTAGGAGTACTTTTCAGCACTTAGAAAAGAGTGAAAAGAGGAAATGCAAAACTTTTTGGCTATGTGTATATACACTGACCTTGTTTTGTATATTTTTCTCTTATGAAAAGTACAATGACAAGAGTGGTAAGCAGTCTCAAGCACTTATCCCACCACTGCACAACCAATGTAGGAGGCTGGACTGGCTTGTAGTGAGTACCAAGGGGTACTTGCACCTTGCACCAGGCCCAGTTATCCCTTATTAGTGTTTAGGGTGTCTAGCAGCTTAGGCTGATAGATAATGGTAGCTTAGCAGAGCAGCTTAGGCTGAACTAGGAGACGTGTGAAGCTACTACAGTACCACTCAGTGTCATATGCACAATATCATAAGAAAACACAATACACAGTTATACTAAAAATAAAGGTACTTTATTTTTATGACAATATGCCAAAGTATCTTAGAGTGTACCCTCAGTGAGAGGATAGGAAATATACACAAGATATATATACACAATAGCAAAAATATGCAGTATAGTCTTAGAAAACAGTGCAAACAATGTATAGTTACAATAGGATGCAATGGGGAAACATAGGGATAGGGGCAACACAAACCATATACTCCAAAAGTGGAATGCGAACCACGAATGGACCCCAAACCTATGTGACCTTGTAGAGGGTCGCTGGGACTATTAGAAAATAGTGAGAGTTAGAAAAATAACCCTCCCCAAGACCCTGAAAAGTGAGTGCAAAGTGCACTAAAGTTCCCCTAAGGACAAAATAGTCGTGTTAGAGGAATAATGCAGGAAAGACACAAACCAGCAATGCAACAACTGTGGATTTCCAATCTAGGGTACCTGTGGAACAAGGGGACCAAGTCCAAAAGTCACAAGCAAGTCGGAGATGGGCAGATGCCCAGGAAATGCCAGCTGCGGGTGCAAAGAAGCTTCGACTGGACAGAAGAAGCTGAGGTTTCTGCAGGAACGAAAAGGGCTAGAGACTTTCCCTTTGGTGGACGGATCCCTCTCGCCTTGGAGAGTCGTGCAGAAGTGTTTTCTCGCCGGAAGGACGCCAACAAGCCTTGCTACACGCAAATCGTGCGTTTGGCGTTTTTGGACGCTGCTGGGGCCCAGTAGGGACCAGGAGGTCGCAAATTGGACCTGAAGAGAGAGGGGACGTCGAGTAAGACAAGGAGCCCTCACTGAAGCAGGTAGCACCCGGAGAAGTGCCAGAAACAGGCACTACGAGGATGCGTGAAACGGTGCTCGCCGAAGTTGCACAAAGGAGTCCCACGTCGCCGGAGACCAACTTAGAAAGTCGTGCAATGCAGGTTAGAGTGCCGTGGACCCAGGCTTGGCTGTGCACAAAGGATTTTTGCCGGAAGTGCACAGGGGCCGGAGTAGCTGCAAAGTCGCGGTTCCCAGCAATGCAGCCCAGCGAGGTGAGGCAAGGACTTACCTCCACCAAGCTTGGGCTGAAGAGTCACTGGACTGTGGGGGTCACTTGGACAGAGTCGCTGGATTCGAGGGACCTCGCTCGTCGTGCTGAGAGGAGACCCAAGGGACCGGTGATGCAGCTTTTTGGTGCCTGCGGTTGCAGGGGGAAGATTCCGTCGACCCACGGGAGATTTCTTCGGAGCTTCTGGTGCAGAGAGGAGGCAGGCTACCCCCACAGCATGCACAAGCAGGAAAACAGTCGAGAAGGCGGCAGGATCAGCGTTACAGAGTTGCAGTAGTCGTCTTTGCTACTATGTTGCAGGTTTGCAGGTTTGCAGGCTTCCAGCGCGGTCAGCGGTCGATTCCTTATCAGAAGGTGAAGAGAGAGATGCAGAGGAACTCGGCTGAGCTCATGCATTCGTTATCTAAAGTTTCCCCAGAGACAGAGACCCTAAATAGCCAGAAAAGAGGGTTTGGCTACCTAGAAGAGAGGAAAGGCTACTAATACCTGAAGGAGCCTATCAGCAGGAGTCTCTGACGTCACCTGGTGGCACTGGCCACTCAGAGCAGTCCAGTGTGCCAGCAGCACCTCTGTTTCCAAGATGGCAGAGGTCTGGAGCACACTGGAGGAGCTCTGGACACCTCCCAGGGGAGGTCAGGGGAGTGGTCACTCCCCTTTCCTTTGTCCAGTTTCACGCCAGAGCAGGGGCTAAGGGGTCCCTGAACCGGTGTAGACTGGCTTATGCAGAATTGGGCACATCTGTGCCCAAGAAAGCATTTCCAGAGGCTGGGGGAGGCTACTCCTCCCCTGCCTTCACACCATTTTCCAAAGGGAGAGGGTGTCACACCCTCTCTCAGAGGAAGTTCTTTGTTCTGCCATCCTGGGCCAGGCCTGGCTGGACCCCAGGAGGGCAGATGCCTGTCTGAGGGGTTGGCAGCAGCAGCAGCTGCAGTGAAACCCCAGGAAGGGCAGTTTGGCAGTACCAGGGTCTGTGCTACAGACCACTGGGATCATGGGATTGTGCCAACTATGCCAGGATGGTATAGAGGGGGCAATTCCATGATCATAGACATGTTACATGGCCATATTCGGAGTTACCATGGTGAAGCTACATATAGGTAGTGACCTATATGTAGTGCACGCGTGTAATGGTGTCCCCGCACTCACAAAGTTCAGGGAATTGGCTCTGAACAATGTGGGGGCACCTTGGCTAGTGCCAGGGTGCCCTCACACTAAGTAACTTTGCACCTAACCTTTACCAGGTAAAGGTTAGACATATAGGTGACTTATAAGTTACTTAAGTGCAGTGTAAAATGGCTGTGAAATAACGTGGACGTTATTTCACTCAGGCTGCAGTGGCAGGCCTGTGTAAGATTTGTCAGAGCTCCCTATGGGTGGCACAAGAAATGCTGCAGCCCATAGGGATCTCCTGGAACCCCAATGCCCTGGGTACCTTAGTACCATATACTAGGGAATTATAAGGGTGTTCCAGTAAGCCAATGTGAATTGGTAAAATTGGTCACTAGCCTGTTAGTGACAATTTAAAAGTAATGAGAGAGCATAACCACTGAGGTTCTGGTTAGCAGAGCCTCAGTGAGACAGTTAGGCACCACACAGGGAACATATACATGCACACCTATGAGCACTGGGGCCCTGTGTGACAGGGTCCCAGTGACACATACATATAGGCCACAAACCTATGAGCACTGGGGTCCTGACCAGCAGGATCCCAGTGACACATAACAACCATACTGAAAACATAGTGTTTTTTTACTATGAGCACTGGGGCCTGGCTATCAGGATCCCAGTGAGACAGTGAAAACAGTGACAAACACCCTGACATACACTCACAAACAGGCCAAAAGTGGGGGTAACAAGGCTAGAAAGAGGCTACTTTCTCACAGGCCCCACGTACCAGCATCCCCACAGACAATACTTCATCTGCCTCATAATCACACCTAATAAGTGCGGCCAGAGTTGCACTTGGTCGCTCTCCCTCCCCGTAAACCCTGGCAGTGGCAAACCTTCCTAAATGCGTAAACTTCATCCTTTGCAAGTTCATTATATTCTTCTAGTTTCATGCATATCTAGCTTCAGCTGATGCTACATGCACCCTCTCAAGCTCCGCCAATTCAGCTTCTAATTTTTGCATTCGACCACGGATAGAACAAAGCACTCCACCATGCTTTGAAATAGTTACCCCACGTATATAAACTTTAAAGGCTTCCCATATATTGGCAAATTTTATAATAGAGCCCGAGTTAGTGTGAAAGACCTCATCTATTTCCTGCTCCAGTTCTTCGCAAAATGCAGCATCAAGTAATGAATATTGTGGGAAATGCGATGCAAAGGCATTGAATTGGATGTTGGCCAGGTCCAGTATCAGTAATACTGGTGAATTATCTGAATACGTACAGGGCAAATTATCACACTGGCTGACCCCGGACAGCAGACCGTGTGATATAAGACGGTAATCTGTGCATGTGTGAATATCATGAACAGTTGAATAGTGAGTGTATCCTCTGCCCTGCGGTAAACAATAACACCAGACATCCACCAACCCATTATTCATGGAGACAGCCGCTATGGCACGGCCCACCAGTGAAGGTCACCGAGGAGGACCCTGAGAGCAATCCAGCTCTGGATCCTGCACACAGTTGAAATCGCCCCCCCAAAGCTGAGGAATGTTACCATAGGAAGCTAGCCTAGTCTGAAGGGAGTGGTAAAACTGGGGGTCATTATAGTTTGGGCCAAATATCCCCACTAGAACTACCTCAAACGAATCCTTCCTGCAACGTGCCACCACACAACGACCATTTGGATCCACACATACTTCCTGTAGTTTATTCCCTGACTATGCAATACGTAACTCTGTCATTGTTGAAGAACCTTCTACCCCATCACTGACTCCTTCTCCCCTCACCCCTTCATTTCATCAACACTGTGAAGGACCTCCCAGTCTGCCTCCGGCCACAGACACCTGTAAATACATCATAAGTTAAGTGCCATCTATGATGTCATATACTACTTGCATAACGCAATCTGTGGCTTGAAGGAAATATCTCTCCGTGCCCTAAAAGTGTGCTCTAATGTGTGCTCTAATGGTGTCACCCTCCACTCTCAAGTGCAAGTACCTCACAGTGAGCTTCAACTTGAATTCTCTCTTATTGCAAAGGCTTTCCTTACCTCTCCTCCCTGCCTCACTGGCATGGTTGCAAAAAAATATAGGAGCCTCTGAAGTATCAAAATTTTTGCAATGTATGCTCGGCCCATGGGCGAGAGGAGTAGGAGCTGCCAGAAACCTCTGGATTATCGCAGTGATGTTAGGGCCCTACCATGGTTCCCCTCAAGGAAGTCAGGGAGGTAAACATTCATCCCCAAGAAGCGGAACATTTTGAAATGTCATGGGAGGTGGTAAAGCACTGACTTCTCCACATCAGCCTGTGACATCTTTCGCAGTGGGAAACTACAAGATTTCACCCAGTTGGCTCGAAGACCTGCCATGTTTCTGAAGAGGTCTGAAAGACCAAAACAGGAAGGTAACTCCTGTCTAGGATTTTGCAAGTACACCAGAACAGCATCCAGGTATAGCGAGACCACGTGCGAAGTGGGGCCTGCCTTCAGTCCCCAATCAGTGCCTTTCACTTGTAACAGGGCAGCTAAAGTCTCAGTATCCAGTGCAAAAATTATGGGAGAGAGGGAACATCCCAGAGGGGTTCCACTCAAATCTCAAATTGCAAGATATTTGATGTCCCGTTCTCACTCTGGAATGCAGGGCTGTATAGAGGAGCCTGTCCCACCCCAGGAACTCAGGCCCCATGCTGAAGGCCTCCAGGACCAGCTGCAAATATGACCACCCAAAGGTGTCAAAAGTTTTTTCAAAGTCCAGTGAGACCGCTGCTGTCTAGTCAGTGGTCCCCACCAGCTAAGATGTGGCATAACCTACATATGTTATTGGAGTAATCCACACTGATTCGGGTGGACCAGCGTCTGAAGGGTCTGAACCAAGCGATTAGCCAACACTTTGCTCAGGATTTTTAAGTCAGTGTTTAGTATTGACAAAGGATAGTAGGTGCTGACTTCCAAAGGGTCTCTTTAGAATCTGGGCAACACCACTATGAGGGCATCACGCAGGGAATCAGGTAGTCCCCTGTCGGTGTGCCTCTTGATACATCACAAGCAATTTAGGGGCAAAGGTCACCCTGCATGAAGAATAATACTCCACGGGCAAACCTTCCGTTCCTGGGACTGTATTGCGGGCCATCTGGTGTATTGTCATTTTGATTTGCTCTGTCTGTAGCACTTGTTCAAGTTCCTGCATCTGTAGGTGGTTAAGGTGAGAAAGGGCAGCCGCAGCAATATAAACCCGAAGGCAGTCCAAACAGGATCAGTGGGGGAGTACAATGACTCATAATATTAGCCAAAAACCTTGCATATGGCTGCCTGGGTGTTCACTACTTCCCCAGTACGTGAAAGAATCGCACCAATGATGGTCCTTGGAATTGCAGAGTGCAACAGTCATGCCAGCGTGCAGCCCGAATTATCTCTGTCTGTGTGCTGTCTAGCAGTGGTCGCTCTGTAATCAATATTATTCAAATAGTGTACGTCTTCCCTATTCTGATCCCTTAGGTCCTACAGACTACACTCAGAGCCTCCAATTCAGTGGCGCATAAGCAAGCCTCCATCTTCAACACTCTCCGAAGGAGAAAATCCCATTCCACCAAGGATGTCTTAATACAGTGTCCGCTCATGACTACCTTCATAGCGTCCCATTCAATTCCCTACGACCCTGCAGATCCCCCATTATCCTCAAAGTAGTGGAGCAGATGAGCTCCAATGGCGTCCTTAAAGACCACTTCAAGAAGACCCTCTGTCAGTAGGTGGCAAGTCGGTCTCAGTGCCCAGTCCTCCTCCCAGTGAAAGATCATCTTTGGTGGGGTATGGTCTGACATTGTTCGGCCAAGATATTCTAAACTTTGTACCCATGGCCAGAACTCAGTACTACAGAAGAGATTATGAAGCCTGGTGTGTATCTTGTTCACTGGAGCATAATAGGTGAATTCAGTGTCCTCTGGGTGACCAAGGTGCCAGACATCATGAAGATGGGTTGCAGGCATCCATTGTCTAAATTGCTTAGCCACCTGAGGGCCCTGCGTCCTGGGTAGGGGGGCACTGATCTATCTTGTGTAGTACAGTGTGCACAGTTGAAATCTCCTCTCCATATGAAGGAACTCTGGGGATTGTGAGAATGGCTGGGGACAGTGTGCGCAGGAATTCGCCTTGGAGCAAGTTGGATGCATATAATGGGACAATCAACTGTGGGTGCCCATCCAGCACACCCTATACCAGCAGATAACGGCCATTAGGGTTCACCAGTAAATGGCTCTCTACAAATGAAACACATGGTGTAATCCAGATCAGGACCCCTCTGGCAAGCACAGAGGGGGTCATTATTAATATGGCGGGATTCCCCGCCATGTTCATGATGGTGGTCTTATCACAGAACGCCAGCCCCCTTGAGACCCCGCCGGCTGAATAATTAACATTCTGCTGGCCCGGTGGGCGGAAACAGAGTTTTCCAGCAGCCAGCCCAGCGGAATGCTGGGCCGGGACATTGCCGATGGCTCCACATGGAGCCGTCGTCAATGCCGCTGTGTGGCGGGTGCAGCAGCATCCGTCGTGCAGATCACTGCCCGTAAATCAGGCAGTGACCTGCACGACTGGGCTCTGCACGGGAGCCCCTGCACTGCCCATGTAAAGTGCATGGGCAGTGCAGGAGCCCCCAGGGGGGCCCCAGAGCACCCCTTCCACCAGCCTTTGTCTGGCAGGTGAACCCACCAGGGAATGGCTGGTGGAACAAGGGTTCTTTATCCGGAGGGCAACGCTGCTTGCAGCGCTACCCTGTCGGATGAAGAATTCCACCGTCGTCAGGCTGCCTGTTGGCGGTAGCCTGGCGGTGGTGGAAGGCCAGCTGTGGCGGTCTCCACTGTGTACATTATGTGGCAGTCGAGACCGCCATGCCGGTGGCGGAAATCGCCGCCGGCATGGCAGTCTCGACCGCCAAGTACATAATGAGGGCCAGAGTACTTAGTACCAAACACCTGCCCACTCCAACTCTGGACACTTTATACAACTCTGCGGCCAGGAGATGTGTCTCCTGCAAGCAGGCTATATGTCGCCTAAGGTAGGCATATATTCTATGACGACGTATAGGCGTGACCTTTCCCCATATATTCCATGTCAGTGTGTTATATGTGGTTGCCGAATGTTCAGGAAAGTGCCCGACCCCGGAGGCCTGTCAACACATGTGCATCACAACAAATTCTCTGTCCGCATCATCCTCCCCACCGCCCCTGCTCGGTCCCATTGATCAACAGCAAAAAGGACATAACAATAACCCTTTCTCCCTTGGTGTGGACACTAAGAGGCATTGTGCCACAATTCCCCCTCCGTAACGTTTAGCAACTAAAACATGACTTCAATGATTAACAGCCCTTGCGGAAGTCCTTAAGGGGTCGTGCCCAGAGGCGCACAGAGCAGAGTCTGACACAGTCTTGAACAGCCCAGGCCCTCCTGTGTAGCGAGCTTGCCCCCAAAAGAAAGTCATTTATGCAATACAGGCTAATGCAGGTACAGGTGTCCTCCAGGTATACTACACGGTATTAACCCCCTTCTATCCCACCCAACTCAGTGCAATACACTCACTGGTTGGTCCAGAATTATTGGTCTGGCATCTCCCTTCGAGGTAATCTGATGGATGCCATGGTAGAGTCTCTATTGGAAGCCACTGGGCCAGGACTCCCTGGCACAAAATCCAGGTCTGTATCAGGCGCCAGCTCTTGAAATCGGTTATTTCCATGTAGTGAGACCTCTGCCACCATCTGCACCCTCTCCTTTGCAGCCTGTTCATTGTGATCTCGAGCCGCGCTATCAGCAGCGATGCTTGGGCCTCCCGCAGATCAGCTCCGTTTGCGCCTGTCTTGTCCAGAACTCCCTTAGTGTGCAACCACCCCCAGGCCTCGTCGGAAGAAGGGAAGAAATGGGATGCATCTTCATCCACCATCCTGAGTCTTGCAGGGAAGAGTAGAGCATAATTTAGCCCCAGTTGATGCAGTTGCACTTTGATAGCTCTAAATGTGCTATGCGACCCCTCTGGACATCAGATGTGTAATTGGGTTATGCTGTAATGGTATTGCTGTCATAGGTACAAGGGCCCTTGGCACGGTACAACTGCAGGATGAGGTCTCTATCTATATAGTTGATGAGATGCGGTATCACCGGGTGTGGATGGGCCACGGGCACAGACTGGCAACCAGGGATACAGTGTGCGCTCTCAACAGAGTAGAACTTAGGCATGCGGATAGACAGCACCATCCACAACAGCCACTCCTCCCAGAAAAGTTCCATGTTTGGACCTTCAGCCCTCTTGAGGAAGACCAGAAAACAGGAGTTATTACATCTGGAGTACCCCTCCGCATCTTCAGCTAGCATTTTAAGGTCACAGACCTCTTTTTGTAGGAGTTTCAATTGGTCTTGCACTGTCACTATTTAGGGTTGCAGAGTAGTGAGGGTGGACTCCACCTCATCCACCCTCTCTGCAAGCCTGGCATGGTCCACCCCTAGGAGTCCGGTCTCCAGCTGGATGGCACCCAGCTGTGTTTCCATGATGGTTTTAGAATCCTGAATGGCCCGTAGTACCTTGTCAAACATTCCAGTGTGCTTTTCAAGGGTAAATTTCCAGTTGACAAATTGGGTCCACCTGTGCTTGGGGGCCGCCAACATGGCCATAATAATTTTTGGAGGAACCGGGGGCTTACTGGATTTAGGTCTGAGCATGCCCTCAGAGTCACCAGGCAGTCCAGGGTGAGAAGACACAGACCCCGGCTGAGCTGCAGGGATACGGAAAAGTGTTCAGGAGGGAGTGCTCCCAGCACTTCGCAATGCTCCCAAAATACCAGGAGTGAGGTGCTACCAAGTGCATTCAATTTGCCATCAGCACCCTGGGTCACTGATATAGCTCAAGGCACTCATTGGGCCAATGTACCATCTGACTATTGCACCTTCTCGGTTCACAGAAGCCTCAGGAGTACAGGTGTGTTCCACTGATCAGGTCCCAGGGCCTACAGGCGCAACCCTCGATGCTCAGCCTGCATCAGCCAGGAGCCCACAGGGCAGCCTTGGTCAGTGCTCTGTCAGGCTCTGGGGGGTGGGCAATCCATAGTCCTCAGGGGCCCCGTCACGCAGTTATTGTCTCAGTTCTGCAGTCAGGCCAGCCCCCCCTCCAAAACACCCCAACAACCGGCCCAGAGCAGCGGAGTCAATGCACAGGCTTCCAGTGGCAAATGCCAGAAAGAAGTCTCACTGGGATACTAGAACTGGTCAGGATGTATGAGGAAGCCCTGTTTGCAACTGAAGGAGTACGTACAGTGCACATAGCCAAAAAAAGGTGCAACCAGCCACCTTGAGAGTGTTCATATTATGCATGAAGGCACAAGTTGTGAGTGGCAGCGTATCTTCTCCAGTGCAGGTGTCGTCTCACCCAGTTTCAGTTGAGCCCGGTGTCTTTCAGGGTCTATCAGGGGGCCCAAGGCAGAGGCCATTGCAAGGTTCTGTCCCTCTCCTCACTAATGGGCCTCTCCCAGGAAGCCCTCCACTGCCGGCTTGGCCGCCGCAGATGAGGCTGCGTTCCCCCCAGAAGAAGCTGCGCTCTCCCTGCAGGTCGCAGCACCAAAACGTGTTCCCAAACACTTTACAGAGTGGCAATCCTCACCGGCCTCCGATGCACAGCAGACGGCAGGGTTCCTCCCCGCACCTCCTCTTCCAGAGAGCCCTAGGGAATGGAGCATGCAGCACGGCCCAGACCACAAGCAGCTTCTGCACTGCCATGTTACAGGCCACGTCATGGCCATTGGTACACCGGGACACCACCGGTTAAGGCCCAGCCTCCTCACAGTCTACCCTCAATGTTGCCCAAGGTAACCCCGATCCCAACCTGGGGGGTAGGGCACGGGGTGTCTCCAGGCCTCAGGAACAGCACCTGTCTGGGGGTCCCCAGTGCCTCTCAGGCCCTTCAGCAGGCGCAAGCTGCGTGCCACCTCAAAGTTGGCTTACCCAATCAGCGCAAGTCCACGCTCACTCCCAAGGCAACAGTAGCAGAGAGTTCTCCGGGCTTCTTATCTGGTCCAGCAGCCGAGAAGGGGGTTCGCCTTTTCTTGTTGGCTGCTTTTGAGGGTCAGTATATGCAGGATGGTAATGGATAGGCCCAAATGCAAGCGGAGCCTCAGAGATAGATGCCTGCTTGTGCTGCCATCTCGGCCACGCTCTCACTGAAGCTGCTTCATTAGGCCATTCATCACCAATCAAGATATCAAAACTGTCCCATATATACT
This sequence comes from Pleurodeles waltl, assembly GCF_031143425.1. NCBI lineage: Eukaryota > Metazoa > Chordata > Amphibia > Caudata > Salamandridae > Pleurodeles > Pleurodeles waltl. Next base: position 70,455,308 of record NC_090438.1, read on the forward strand.
GCTGAATATCGCCTAGAGTATGGTAACTCTGTACCAACTAAGCTACCAAAGTCCCACCTAAGCCCTCTCAAAAACATCTTCTGTTCTGCAGTCAGCCAGACCACTCACACTAGAAAAGTAAACTGAATGACTCCATTTGCAAACTCCTTTAAATGGTTACCATTTAACTCTCACTCCACTTATAAAACAGCTTGTGTCACACAGAGCAATATTGCCCCTCCACCTAGTAAAAAAACTTGAACTGGCCGGTTCGACCTGCAACCTAAGAAGCAGACCTTAACTACTTCTCAAAACACCACATTTGAAAAATGTCTACCTGTGAGCACACCTTCTCAGGGAATGCACCTAGAATGCTCTTTCACCTCATCTAGGATTGGCTCCATCAAGTCAAGTCTTCAAAGGAAAATTAAAGGATCTTCTGTTAAAGTGCTCTAACATTGCTCACTTTTATCACGCCTGCTGATGATGTAGACTTCCCACCGCAGCACTACTGTTGCACTGCTTCTGATTTCAGATATGTCAGTTGCATGACCACTAAACACATTATGCCAAATTCCTATCACCACGCAGAATTTCAAGCAAGCAAGCTGCAAGTCGCCGTTATGTACTATGCAGTACACAAAAGGTGATGGGGACATGCTTGCAATGTGTCTAACGACTGGCAGTCATATTTATATTTTAAATGCTCTGATGCCAAATACAAATGTATATTGCTCTGATCTGAAAACAAAGGTATATTGCTCCGATGTGCATTAATAATATATTTATAATCTCATTTCTCTTCTATTTGCAGATGCTGTGCAAGTTTTTATCCTACTGCCTTCTTTTGTCAAGCACTCTGCCACTATTTGGAGTCTAGCAATACTATATCAAAAACTCTAAAATAAATAAAAATAAAATAAAATCCTATGAGGGAACAAACAAACATGGTATTTACTGGCTTAGGAGTGGATACAGAAGTGGATCATGATATTAAGTGGAACATGGGGAAACAGGGACAGATCATGGCTTGACTGGTAAATTTACATGGTGGTTGGGTAGAAAATAAAGGTTCATTGCAGCATTTCGTGGCATGTATTACGGAGCTGGTCATATCATATTAATTGGCATATGGTAGTACTTGTGTGCGAGGGGCACTGATTGGCACAAGGTGGCAACAACGGGAGATGATGAAATACATTGTTAATATGGGAATGATGAAGGCACATTCTTGACATTGACAGGCATGTGAGATATAAATGGGCGCATAATGACAGTGTCTGCCATATCAATTGTGTCTGAGCACATGCTGGCCATGATAGACATATGATGGGAGCCTGAAATGAAATTAAAATGAATAGGATTTATAGAACGTAAACAAATGCCCGACGGTGTCTAGGCGCTGATACCAGTCATACATACTTACCTGTGGAGGCTCTTGAGGAATGTTTCCCCACTGCTCTGAGCAGTGAAAAAATGAAAAATAAAATCATAAAACCATGTTATTGTCCTATTATTTTTCATTGCAAGCCAGGTTAGGGCAGGTCCGCGTTGGGGCTCGGGTGGAGGGGGCTGGAGGACAGGTGGTATGTGCACCATAAGTGTGCACAACTGGCTGGCGGTCTTGGGCTGGCCAAACAGACATGCGCACTTTGCATTTCTCCACTCGGCTGTATTGCACAGCCAGGTGGAGAACATGCACATGCTCCTACTCCCTGTGTGAGCACTGAAGCAGACTGCTCAGACCAATTATGACGCAGCTGTCATGCTCGTGACAGCAGCATCGTGATTGGCTTAAAGGAGTCTGGGAGCCTGTGTGCTGCTGGACCGTGCTCCCAGGAAGAGAAGAAGATGGAGGCGAGTCTGCGGCCGTTCTCAGGTAAGTGACTTTTATTTTATTTATTTATTGGTTTTTTTTACTTTAACCCTGCCCCCCTTTCCCGCCCTACCACTACCTTTACAAAGCAGCCACTACAGATACCTGCAGAAGGGGAAAAAGCGGGAGTAAAGCATAACCTGATCTAAGTACACATAACACCCGTTGGATAGTAAACAGCAAGCTTTTTCAGGCTTTTTGAAATAGGGTATGGGAGTAGGAGATGGAACAAGGGAGGGAGTTCTACAGCGTGGATGCGGCCACCGAAAAGGCTCTGCCTCTCCCTTTTGCCTTACGGTATTTGTGGACCACTAGAAGATTCAGGCTTGAAGATCAAAGCTGCCAGGAGGGAATGTACTATTTAACATGGCTCTAATTCCTTCAGGCTGGATGTTGTATAAGACCCTGTGAACAAGGCCTTGTACCTGAGCACAGAAGTGCAAAGACATGCCTGATGGAAAGTAAAGCTGATATTTGAAGGTGAAATGAGTGTATTGCCAGTGAATACATACTGAAACTCAGGTTAAAATCAGTTTATCTACTAAAAAGAAAAGCTGGTATTTGGTCATAAAATTGCCTATATTAAGTAAATAGGTTGCTAATGTTTGGAGACTACAAGTGCACTTTCAATTAACCACAAGATGACATTTTGGGAAAAATATATGCATATAAAAAACTTTACAAGCCGTTGCATGAATCATAACCTACACTAATTTAAGGACACCTATTGCTGATATTGTGACTTTGTTTTATTGATCCCAGAGGACAGGTTCAGGGTGCCACAGCAAATATTTCATGAGAAAATAAAGGATGCAGGGTAAGAATCTGAACAACCAATGCTTCTAAATAAGATCTAAAAAGCATTTGTTTTTGCAAAAGCACTCTGTGTTCGCACTCTTTTGCATTCAAACACAAAGGGCAACGAAATAAGAGGCTGAGACACACCTTCATCATCAAAATGTGGTAATGACCTGACGATTAGTGTATGACTGGAGTATAACTTGAGTGTTTCTGTTCTGTAGAGTCCCTGGAAGGCTCCTTTACCCCCAAGCCATCACCCAGTTGGTGGTCAGATCCCACTTATTGATAGAAACCCTCCTTACTCATTGAAGGTCGCTTGATCAATCCATGGACCGGTTTCTCGTACCACCACAACAGGGTCTTCTTTCACACACGGCTTCCAACATCTCTTAGGAGGTGGTTTGGGGAATTTTGTCAACAATAATGTTTTGCTTGGGTGTTTGTATTTAACACCATACCATTTCATTTCACAAACTTCTTGCAATTAATCTAGTTTTTGAGCTTCTGATTGAATCTGCAGTGGATTTGGATTTAGGAGTCCTTCTTATACACAGAACACCCCCCCACCCCATAATAGTTTTTTTGTGTGGGATAAGATTAAATTGAAATTGGCAGGAGATGTATGAGTAATTTCCTTGGGTGTAAATATTTCCAATTGCACCTGCTCTTTTTCCTTCTGACCATTTAAACTTGCTGCTGGTTCCGCTCACTAAGATGGCGTTAGTTCTCCTATGACACGTGTCAGTGAAGTGCCACACAATCTTTGCTGCTAATTAATTGAGGCTTCTAGGTTTTGAAGACCAACATCAGATATAATGTATCTTTCTGTAACAGATCATTTCTAAACTTCTTCTCAAGGTCTCTTTCTGTTTTTGATTTCATGCTAACTACTAGTTGTAAGTAAGGTGGACTAGGCAGGTTTTTAGTTACACTTCCTTCTACAATCCTCAGGATTGGCCCACATTAAGTATTGGTTGGTGGAACACTTTTCTTTGTAATTGCCAAAATGTAATTTCACATACTTGGTCTAGGAGTTTGGTCTGGAGACCTAATTAGCTTGTCCAAGGTGCAACAATTTAAGACTGGACATATGAAGGAGAAACACCAAGGCAACTGAAGGTACTGTGCACTGAGTTCCTTCATGCTGATTGCTGCTCTCTTTGTTACTAGCGGCTGCCAGCGCCGGTCAAGTATGATCATGACATTGGGCATTGAGGCTGTCTTGTCACAGCTAAATGACGAGGGCATAGAGCAACCTGTAGTATCAACAAGAAGCTACTTCCCAGGGAACAAAAGTGGAGTGCAACTGAGTGGGTGGGGGACATATGCAACAGTCTGTGTACTGAAGAAGTGGAGATCATACCTGTTTGGGACTCGTTAATTGATTCGGCTAGACCTTAGATGGTTGATGCAAATTCAAGGGGATAATCCAAAACTGTTAAGGTGGTCCACCTCCTTGCAAGGAATGAACTTTACTATGGTACGATGCCCTGGGACTGACCACTCCAATGCTGATGGCCTTTACAGAATTTTCTGCCTTAGAGAGGAGAACTCCCATGAGGGTGGATAGTTCTCCCTGTGTTCAGCTGGGAGGACACACGTTGAAAACAATCATATTTAGTGTGGTTTTTTTCAAGATTTTTGCCTTCTTTAGCTTAAACCGTTTTTGATGGCAATAGGACTCTGTGCACTTTACCCCTGCTACCCAGTGGTAAAGTGCTTGCGATCTACTTTTTAAACCAGGCAGCACTAGCATACACCTTATTGGCACAATTTATTTACTTATAAATCCCCACTATATGACACTATAAATAAATGAAACACTACAAGCAGACTGCAGCATTCATTGTGCCACCCACTTCAGTAGCCAGTAAAACATGTCCCCATGTCTACCCTTAAAGCTTCTGAGTGTGGTTTTAAATTACCATTTCGACCTGGCAAAATATACATGTGTCTTTTTAGTCATTATAAGTCACCCCTAAAGTAGATCCTAAATGCCCAGAGAGCAGAAACTTAGGACATGTATATTTAAAGTTTTACATGTCCTGGTGGTAAAAAAACCTACAGTCGTTTTTCACTGTGGCAAGGCTGCCCCCTTTAAAAAACACTGGGTTACATTGCAATACCTTGTAATGCTTACCTTCCATTTGGTAGCAGCTGGAAAGGTAATTCAAGGATTAATTTAAATACTAATTTAAAATCCAACTTAATGTTAAAATCGGATTTTATATTACTCTTTAGCAAATTACACTTTTAGAAAGTTGTAATTTTCCTTCCTAAGCCAAGTAGGCCTTTCTGCCAGTGCCCAGTGTCACCTGACCCCTGATGGCTCCCCTGGAATGTTATGTGTATTGTTCGTATACAGTGGACACAGGTCCTTGGGTGAGGTTAGGGGTGTTTTTCTCCTGAACAGACCGAATGGTCTGTGGTCTTTAGCTTCAAAGGTTAGTATGGGCTGTACCCAACCCCTCCCTGACTTTGGGTGAGGCCTGCCCTGTCACTGGCAGATGCAGCTCACACCTGGGCCTATCTCTCCTTTGTCTCTATAGTCAGGCTGGCACCAAACCCAGTCAGGATAGAGGAAATGACAAGAATCAGTTTAAGAAGGGGGCAGGCGTGCCCTCCACCCACAGGTTAGCACTCGGCATAAAAATGGACCCTCACAGACATTTCATCAGAACACTCCCAGACCTGTGAAGATCAAACGAAGGACTGTCTTGCTGTCTGAATCCTGATGGAAGACCGACCTTGCCTTGAACCCAGAACCACAAAATAGACTCTAAGTTTCAGATGGCTGACCTCCTCTTCGAACTATAGGGGCACAACAAGCTTCTAGTGGCTTTTCATTTTACTTCCCAGATGAACAGAACCTGGCCTGGACCTTGCTGCTGTCCTCTGCTGGAGTGAGTCTTGACCCTCTAGTGATGTCCCCAAGGCCCTGAAAATCAAACTATACTCCCCTAAAGTTTCCTCCAGAGGACTGGCAGGAAGGCCGGCCTGCTGTTGAGCAAAAGCCATTGAATTTGAATCGCCTGTCAGACTCAACTTGCTGGTTTGCTCCTCTGAAGGAGATCGAACTTCCCAAAACGTTTCCAAGTCTGAACATAGAGGTCTTTATCTGGACCAACGACGAGCAGCAACCCATCAACTCTAAGGCATTACTGAGCACAGACCCTGAACTATGCCCACTTGTGGCTTTCCCACTATCTGCGGTGGCCGAGCCCCATTCTTCAGCAACCAGCCACTATTGAGCTTTGAATTGGATCTATCTTGTAACTTTGCCCTCCAACACCTCGTCAACAACCACTTTTCTCAGGAAAGATTTTGTAGTCTGAAAGTAAACTTTCCACCAGGACAAACCTGGTCCCTGTATACGACCCATGTTCCATTGCGGTTGGCAGGAACTTTTGAATTTTACATGGTTTAACATGACCAGATCTGTTGCCTTTAGTGGTTCACTCTGACAAGGATTGTGAATATTCTTTGAAGTGGGCTCTCACCCCATAACAAATATTCCAGTTTCTCACATCAACATTATGCGTATGACACTCAGCTCTACCTGAGGTCACTTCTCCTGAATCTATTAGATTAGCAGCTTCAACTCTTCTTAGGGTCCAATCATGGATGTCAGCTCATCATCTTAAACTCAATGTTAATAAAACTGCATTACTGTTACTGGCTGGAAGTGGCCTTGCAGGTGATGCTGCAGAAACCCCAGAAGAACACTTCTGGGGCTGAGAAAGGTACTGAGCAACAAAAATGCCTCTAAATTTTAATTTTATGTTGTAACTGTTCAAATGAGTCCAAAGACAGTGGTTAAATGTTAAGCTATGTCTTCTGACAAATGACAGCTTAAAAAAAAAGGAGTAATGGTATTTACTTTACTTTCTCTGTCTGCAACGTGAGAGGATTTGGTAAATTGAACTAAGTGACAATCTAGCTGGGGGTAGAGAGAGAGTCAAGACAAGGCAGTGTGTCTATTCTAACATGCAACAACATTTAAATACCTGCATTGTTGGACTTTTTTCCCTCTGCAGGGACATCCCCAATCTTTTTGCCTCCTGCCTCCTATTTTTTCTGACCTGTTGTTGTTGGCTTTTTAACTCTGAGGACTTTACCACTGCTAACCAGTGCTAAAGTGCATATGCTCTCTGTGGAAATTGTATTGTTGATTGGTTTCTCCGTGCTTTGGCATATTTGATGTACTGGTAAGTCCCTAGTACAGTGCATTAGAGGTGCCCAGGGCCTGTAAATCAAATGCTACTAGTGGGCCTGCAGCAATGGTTGAGGCACACACCTTAGCAGCTCTGTAAACATGGCTCAGACCTGCCACTGCAGTGTCTGTGTGTGCCGTTTTAAACTGCCAATTCGACTTGGCAAGTGTACCCACTTGCCAAGCCTAAACCTTCAATTTTCTTACATGTAAGACACCCCTAAGGTAGGCCATAGGTAGCACCATGGGCAGGGTGCAGTGTATGTTTAACGTAGGACATATACAAAGTTGTTTTATATGTCCTAACAGTGAAATACTGCTAAATTCTGTTTTCACTGTTGCATGGCCTACCCCTCTCATAGGTTAACATGGGGGCTGCCTTTAAAAATGATTAAAGGGTAGATTCCCTTTGGGAGCAGATAGACATGTAGAGTTTGGGGTCTCTGAGCTCACAATTTAAAAATACATCTTTTAGTAAAGTTGATTTTAAGATTGTGTGTTTGAAAATGCCACTTTTAGAAAGTGAGCATTTTCTTGCTTAAACCATTCTGTGACTCTGCCTGGTTGTGGATTCCCTCTGGGTCAGTTTGACAGTTGGGCTGTTTGCACCTCTCTCTGGACAGTGACACAAAGGGAGCTGGGGTGTAGCCTGCATATCCTGATGAGCTATCTGTGCTAGGAGGGAGGGGAGTAGTGGTCACTCACACCTGAAAGGGCTGTGCCTGCCATCACACAATGCAGTCTCCAACCCCCTGGAGTGTGTCTGGGGCCTGGCCTGGGTAAGGCAGGATTTCACAAACAAGAGAGACTTTTCTTTGCAGTAAGCCTACTTCAAAGGGCAAAATGGGTATAAAAAGGGCACCCAAAACCCAGATTTTAGATCACTTCTGGAAATCAAGAGGAGCCTCTGCCTGGAGAAGAGCTGAAGAGCTGAGGAAGAAGAGCTGCCCTGCCTATGACTGTGCTTTGTGGAGCTATCCTGCAGTTACTGCTTCTGCCAGTGCAAGGGGACAAACACTGGACTTTGTTGTGCATTCCTGCTTGTGAAGAAATCTCCAAGGGCTTCTCCTGAGCTTGCCTTCTGTCATTGAAGTCTTACGGCCATCAAAGACTTCCCCTGCCAGCACCTGGACTCTCTGCTGAGACTCGTGCCCTATCCAGTTCCTGGGGCCTTGACAGGTGAAGTTGGCAGACCAAGATTGAAAATCTACGAATCGACCGCCGTGCGGGGAAATTTCCGACGCAACCTCCAAGATGTAGCTGAAGAAACGACGCGCCGCCGGCTCCGCGGCTGAAATTGATGCATCGCTTGCAGCGCGGCTGGAAGATCGACGCTCGCAGCTGGAAAAATGACGCGCCGCATCGCTGACGGAGGCTGGTAATGTCACAACCCACACAGCACGGTTTTGCTATCACCGTGTGGCAGGAGTTTCAATGCAAACCTTGCTGGGGGCAGAAAAATGACGCAATGCCTGCCGGGACCCGAGTGCTGCCCAGGTCGACGCATCGCTCTCCTGGGGAGAGGAAACCCGACGCTCACCGACCTAACCAGAGAAGGAGAAACGGCGCACGATCTTGCTTACGGGTGAGAAATCGACGCACCACTTACCTTTTTCGACGCACACTCGCCCGTGCGTGTTATTTTGACGCTACCCATGTACTTTTCAACGCTAACGATGTTTTACCTGTTTACAAAAGGATTTAAGACTCTTTTGCTTTTAAAATTAATAACTGGACTTGTGTATGTTGGATTTTAGTTGTTTTGGTCTTGTTTTGTTTAGATAAATATTTTCTATTTTTCTAAACCTGTGTTGTGTCATTTTGTAGTGTTTTCATTAGGTTACTGTGTGTGTTGGTACAAATACTCTACATCTAGAACTTTGAAGATAAGCCTGGCTGCTCATGCCAAGCTACCAAGGGGGTGAGCGGGGGTTAGGTGAGGGGGATTCTCCTTTATCCTGACTAGAGTGAGGGTCCTTGCTTGGACAGGGGGTAAACTGACTGCCAACCAAAGACCCCATTTCTAACAGCCATCGTGCACAATATTGCTGGCAGTAGAGGCCTACACATTGTGGTGTCCGAATCTGATTCAGAGGAGGATGATCCTGGCCCACCTGTTCAGCAGCCAAAAGAGGAGAGCAGAGCAGTGGAGGGGTGAAGGCGCAGAGACCACATTGCTACACATTACTTCACAAGGTAAGACATTGTCATATCCACAATACTGTGACAAAATGCCATCACACTTGATTGGTTACTCAAAGTAAAGCTACCTTTAATGGAAGGTGTTACCAAACAGTTTAAAGACAAGCTGTAATTCTCATGAATTTTAACACCATGAAGTCAACATGTAGGTCAGGTACAGCACTGACAAGAAGAGGAAAAACAAATATAGCCACTCCCTGATTGGCGCCCCTCAATTATTTTTTTGGAGTTCGTCCGGTATGTGATGTGCCATCATGTTGAGATGTAGGAGTGCGGATGCTACTGTGTCGCAGCAAACATGCATCTGTGGCAGAGTTGCTGCTGATGCTGGACAACTCACAATCAGAAGCCTCTGCTCCCACACCACTAGCAATCTGTGCAGTTTGGATTGCCTCCACTGCAGTGGTTATCTGGCCAAGGCCCCTTGAGACATATCCATTGAAGTGGCCCATCTCCACCTGTAGCGTCACAGTATGCTTCAATAGTGTAATGGTGGCCTGTGCGTGTCTCCCAGAGGCCGTGATCATGGCATTCATGCACACAGATCCTCTTTCTGTGCCTTTGAGTCCTCCTGTCCTCTGATATCGCAGAACAGAGTTACTCAAGGGCACTGTCAATTTGTCAATTTTTGTGTCCATGCTGGCCTGATTGCCTTCCAAATGAATGACCACTGTGCTGAACCCCACAGTAATGGACTGTTGCATTGACTGCAATTTTCGGTTAACCATTTTCATTTGTTTGTACTGCAGGCACTGAACCTGCAGCATCGACGCCTCAAGGCCACCAGACACTGTCTGTTGTTCGCCAGTCACATGAGACAAGGAAGCCTGCGAAGTTTGACATTGTCTACGGGCATGCACAGTAAAGTGCTGCTGTTAGGACCTAATGACTGGCTGCACTGTTGGAGTGGGCGGCTGCATGACATACTCAGCCTCTACTGATGGTGGCTGTGGGGAGAAGGACACACTGCTGACGTGGCCATGAGTTACTGTGGACAGACTCCCCAACACTAATGCTTCTTCTTCCACCATCTGTGCCTGTTCTTCACCCTCATCTTTTGGGCCTTCAAAGTCTTCCTCAGGAGCATCTCATTGGATAATGGAGATACCATTAAAAACGTTATGTGAGGATAACATTCTCATTGTTTCTACAAATTTATTCAACCAACGTCTGACACTGAGTACACTGTGTTTGTCTATAACTACGAGTTCCATAGTGCACCATTAGGGCTATTTTAGACATGGAATAATCCCTTACTGATATGTCTGTTAAAGTTTCTTTTACATGCATGTGGACACCAGCTTCAAGCTTAGAAATGTTCCCAAAATTAAAGTTTTGCGCTTACTTTGCGATCGTACAGGCACAGACGTGTCCAGGCTCGCAAAACAAATGACAGCCTCTGGTTCCAGGGTGGTCTCTACCATTGCCTCCAGTGTAGTGGGTTGGGGTACAGTTGAGGTTCTGCCTCCTGTAGCACAGACTTTGCTCAGGCGTTTTGCGATCTTTTCCTTTGTGTGCGTGAACAGAAGTCGTACCACCTCTTGTGAATCTCTTCTACAGAGCGCTGTGTCACACCTACGGCATCTGTCTTTTGCTGCATCACCTTCCATATCTTCCATTTCTGTGTCTCAGGCACAGCCATAGATGCCCGACCAAACAGGAGGTCGTTGTTGTTGCAGCACTCCTCAGTGAGTATCTCAAGTTCCTGCTTTGAGAACTTGAATGTATGCTTCCTTCCCACTGCCTACCTCTCTTGCTCCTGGCTGGCCATTCCTAGTTTTGGGTGACTGGTGTTTGGGGTCCTCAGATCACTGCCTGTTCTCTACAGCTCTCCAGCCTCCCTCTGCCTTCCTTCCTGTCTGCTGGGATCCTGCACTTCCTGTTTCAGGGGTCATCTCCCTGAACCAGGAAGCAAAATTGCTATTTGCTCAAGGTGGTCGTTATTTGTGATCACATTTGCTATTTGCGTTCTATTTGGGAATCGCAAATAGCAATTTCCTATGTTGTGAAGCGACTCATTTCCGAGTCACAATTTGAGCGCAGCCAGCGTCTGTACATCGTGCTTTGCGATTTCCAAATTGCGATTAACTAAAAATCGCAATTTGGAAATCACTAAACAGATTTTTCATACATCTGCCCAAAGTCCTTAAAATCCAATGGGATGTGTGCAGCAGGAATTGCAGACAGAGAGAGTGATTCTTCCACCTCGAAATCTACATGAAAGTGACAAGGAGATGGACAAACCACTGGGAGGTGCCTGCTGAACAGGAAGAGGAAGTTGCAGTCTCTGGGGCACTTCCTTCCTGTTGTTACTAAAAAAAGAAAAAAAAAAAATGCATTTTGTACTAAAAAATAACCTGAACAGTCCATTGGAATAGAATATTCACTTGAAAACATCTTTTCAAGTACCTTGAACTGCTTCTCAAATAAAAAATCTACTGGAGAATCAGCCGAAGCCCCTAGCACTCACCAATGTCACAAAAATGGCAATGGAAGGCTCGGTGGCGACCGGAGGCCATGTGAACGGCCAGAAATTCTCGTGTGTGCTCGCTAGGGAGCGGAAAATCTCACCCGACTCACCAGCATGTGTCAAAACAAGTCTTGCGGCTGCCTAATGGAAAAAATAATTCTATCACATACCAGATTTTAGCGGGAACTCCGCATTACACGCATAGCACAGAGTTCCCAAATCTCACCAACTCCGCAAGCGGGATTACATTTCCACCCAGACCTAGTTAGAAGGCCCTTTTTGATGATGAATGTTGATGAAAGGTGAGGGTAATGGGTGCCTTCTGACAATCATCTGTGCCCTACAGGATTCTTGATTCCGGAGAAGAGGACCTGTTTCTGGGCTGCTGCTCCCCAGGGCTGAACTGAGACTCTCTCATCTTTCTGCCTCTGTGCTCAAATGTACCTGAGGGTGAACCGGCTCATCCTGACCTCATGACTGGAATACACAGCAGGCCATAGGGGAAGACCTAGAGGCCACGGAGTCCTGTCAGTGGGACTGTCAGTTCAACAGGAGAAGGCGGCTAAGGAGGAGTACCTTGGCCCTTATTCACAGTTTACTCATAGTTGAGCTCTTTAATTCTTGTGGGCTTTTGAGTAGTGGTCGTCCATGGTTCTGTATTTGATTATTTATTCTCTGTACTCTTCAGGCTGCCGCTAAAGTCATGAACTAATATTCAGCCTGGATGAGTACTGTGTTTAGGACTTCTTTACCCTCCTCTGCAGTATTTACCTGTTATAAATTAGGTTACTGGGGTGTGGGCTCTGGTCAAGCAGCAACCACAATCCTAGTCAGGGTAAGACACAAGCAGCCTCAAATTAACCTGTGCTCAACCCCCTGCTAACTTAACACTGAGCAGTCAGGCTTAACTTAGAGCCAAAGCGTAAAGTTTTTGTGCAACACTTCAAACAGTAAAACTGTGAAAAAACCCTCACAAAAGATCCCATCGCAGATTAGATGAATGAAGCTTCATTTAATAAATAAATCAAGACCATGATGACAAACATCCAACTTGTAGAACCAGAGTTATGAATTTTTAAAAGCATAAATCACCAACCGTGGCTATCTGGTTGAACTAGACCAGTTCAAATTCAAAAGTTTAGGCCGAGCGCAATGGAGGGCAGGTCAGATACAATGCCAGATTAGCTGAAGTTTTACCTTCTCAAGTTTAGTTCCAAGAGTCCCACTCGCATGAAGGAAGGTTGTTAGAAGCAAGGAGAGTGTTGTGGGCAGCAGTCGGTGTGGCGTGAAGAGCAGATCTGGAGTCATGGACAAGCAGGCAGGAGCTTCGTGTTGGCGGTCCCTTGTGGGCTGACCATTTTGCTGTGTGAAGAGATGTGTTTGACACAGTTCTCAGTGATCTTTGGTGCAAGCAGCATGGTTCTGGTGTGAGCAGGCTCATTAGTAGTCACAAAGGGGTAAAAATCTTGTATTTAACAGCTCAAAAGCCACACTAATTGTCCGGGACCAAAGGGGCACCTCTTGAGGATCAGGAACTCACTGAAGACGTGTACTTGATCCGTTGGTAAGACTTGTGACTAGGGGGCCAGGTCCCTGAGGCTCAGATTAGGAGGTCAGCAGACAAGCTCTTTGAGTCAATCTGGGGACCTGGATTCAAGGTGGGTTGCGGGTCCAGTTCTTCTTCCCCAGGCAAGAGGGCAGCAGGTCAGCACAGCAGGGCAACAGTCTCTTCAAAGCAGCACTCACTCAACTGGACTTCAGAGCAGCAGTCCATTTGAGGTGCAGTGCTTGTATCAGCAACACAAGGAGATGATGGACGGAGTGCTGAAACTTTTCAAACACTCACCACTAGTCACAGACCTAGAATAAATACATTGTTCTTTTGCTCACCATGCCAACCCAGTTTGGACCCTGCCATATGCAAATCAGTCAAGATCCTGCTCCCCAGGAAACAGTCCAGTTTGAACTGCCAGGCCAGATCCTCCCTGGTGTGGAAGCAAGGATCCAGGGACCGGTTTCAGGGTATCACCCCTCATCAGCTAGGCTAGCTTGAATCCAGCGGCACAGCAAGCAAGGGATTCACGTCTGGGCATATCATGGCCAATGAGGGCTAATGAAGCAACACGATAAGACAATAGCCAGACTGCTGAAATCTTTTAAACACTCGCCACTAGTCACAGATCTGGGTTAAATTGATTGTTCTTTTGCACACCATGCCACCCCAGTTTGGTCCCAACCACATGCAAATCAGTCTTGACCCTGCTCCCCATGGGGAAAAGTCCAGTCCGAACTGCCAGGCCAGGTCCTCTATGGACTGGAAACAAGCATCCTGGGACCGGTTTCGGGGTATCACCCATAATCAGCCAGGCTAGCATGAAACCACTGGCACAGCGAGCAAGAGACCCAATGTCTGGGCTTAATCTGGCCACTTAGAGTGAACACAGCAACACGATACGATGATGGACAGGCTGGTGAAACTGTTCAAATACTCACTCTTAGTCAGAGATCTGGGTTAAATCCATCATTCTTATGCTCACCATGTCACCCCAGTTTGGACCCAGCCATATGCAAATCAGTATTGACCCTACTCCTCATGGGAACAGTCCAGCCCGAACTGGAGGCCAGGTCCTCTCTGGAGCAGAAACAAGCATCCTGGGACTTGTTTCAGGTTATCACCCCCTCAGCAGCCAGACTAGCTTGAATCCAGGGGCACAGCGAGAAAGGGACCAAAATCTGGGCTTACCCTGGCCATATAGGCTGAGCATAGCAACACAAGGTGATGGACGGAGTGCTGAAATGTTTCAAACACTCACCTCAGTCACAGATCTGGGTTAAATCAATTGTTTTGTTGCTCACTATGTCACCCCAGTTTTGACCAAGCCACATGCAAATCAGTCTTGAACCTGCACCCCATGGGAACAGTTGAGCTCAAAACTGCCAGGCCAGGTCTCCCTGATCCAGAAACAAGCATCCTGAGGCAGGTTTCGGGATATCACCCCTCATCATCCCAGCTAGCTTGAATCCAGTAGCACAGCAAGCTAGGGACCCACGTCTGGGTATACCTTGGCAAGTTCGGGTGAGCATAGCAACACAACAAGCTGATGGCCGCAGTGCTGAAATTATTTAAACACTCATCCATAGTCAGAGATCTGGGTTAAATCCCTCGTTCTTTTGCTCAACATGCCACCCCAGTTTGGACCCAACCATATGCAAATAATTTTCGACCCTGAGCCCTGTGCCGAGCCTGGTCCTCCCTGGGCCAGAAACAAGCATGGTGGGAGCGGTTTCAGGGCATCAGTCCTCATCATCCAGGCAAAATTGAATCCAGTGGCACAGCAAGCAAGGGTACCACGTCTGGGCATACTCTTGGCATTTAGGACGGACATAGTAACACAATAAGATGATGGACGGAGTGATAAACTTTTCAGACACTCACCACAGTCACAGATCTGGGTTAAATACATTGGGCCATATTTATACCCAGTTTGCGCCGGATTTGCGTCTTTTTTTTGGCGCAAATTCGGCGCAAAACGAACTCCATATTTATACTCTGGCGTTAGACGCGTCTAGCGCCAAAGTTCATGGAGTTTGCATCATTTTTTTGCGTGGACACCTACTTTGCGTTAATGATATGCAAGGTAGGCGTTCCCTTCTAAAAAATGACTCCGAGGCATGTGCGCCGTATTTACACTCCCTGGCAAAAACGATGCCCGGGAGTGGGCGGGTCAAAAAAAATGACGTCCAGCCGCTTTTGCGTCGTTTTTTAGCGCCTGGTCAGGGCAGGCGTTAAGGGACCTGTGGGCTCGGAAGGAGCCCAGAGGTGCCCTCCCATGCCCCCAGGGACACCCCCTGCCACCCTTGGCCACCCCAGGAGGACGCCCAAGGATGGAGGGACCCATCCCAGGGAACTTAAGGTAAGTTCAGGTAAGAATTATTATTATTTTTTTTGTGGCATAGGGGGGCCTGATTTGTGCCCCCCTACATGCCACTATGCCCAATGACCATGCCCAGGGGACATAAGTCCCCTGGGCTTGGCCATTGGGCAAGGGGGCATGACTCCTGTCTTTGCTAAGACAGGAGTCATTTCAATGGGGGTTGGGAGTCAAATAAAATGGCGCAAATCGGGTTGAGGCAAAAATTTTGCCTCAGCCTGACTTGCCTCATTTTTTGACGCCCAAGCTCCATATTCCCCTACGCCGGCGCTGCCTGGTGTAAGACATTTTTTTTAACGCACACCAGGCAGCTCAGCCGGCTAACACCGGCTAACGTCATTGAATAAATACGGCGCCCACATGGCGCTTCAGAATGGCGTTAGATTTTTTGACGCACAACTGCGTTGGCGCAGTTGTGCGTCGAAAAGTATAAATATGGCCCATTGTTTCTTAGCTCATCATGCCACCCAGTTCAGACCCAGACATATGCAAAACAGTCTTGACTTTGCTCCCCATGCGAACAGTTCAGCCTGAACTGCCAGGCCAAATCCACCCTGAACTGAAAACAAGCATCCTGACATCAGTTTTGGGGTATCACCCCTCATCAGCCAGGCTAGCTTGAATCCAGTGACACAGCGAGCAAGGGACCAACGTCTGGGCGTACCCTAGCCACTTAGAACAAACACAGCAACACAAGATGAAGGATGGAGTGCTGAAACCTTCCAAACACTCAAACTAAGCCATGGATCTGGGTTGAATCCATCATTCTTTTGCTCACCATGCCACCCCAGTTAGGATACAGCCATTTGCAAATCAGTCTTAACCCTGCTCTCCATGGAAACAGTCCAGCCCGAAATGCCATGCCAGGTTTTCCATGGACTGGAAACAAGCATCCTGGAAACTGTTTCAGAATATCACCCCTCATTAGCCAGGTTAGCTTGAAGCCAGTGGCATAGCGAGCAAGGGACCCACATCTGGGCAAACCCTGACCATAGATGGTGAACATAGCAACACAGCAATATGCTGGAAAGAATGTTGAAACTTTTCAAACACTCACCACAGTCAAAGATCAGGGTTACACCCATTGCTCTTTTACTCACCATACTACCCCAGGTTGGACACAGTCATATGCAAATCATTCTTGACCTTGCTCCCTATGGGAACAGTCCTTACCGAGCTGCCAGGCCAGGTCTTCCATGGACCGGAAACAAACATCCTGGTACTGGTTTCTGGCTATCACCTCTCAATAGCCAGGCTAGTTTGAATCCAGTGGCCCAGTGAATAACGGACCCACATCTAGGCATTCCCTGGTCACTTAGGGTGATCAATGCAACACAACAAGATGATGGACGGAGTGCTGAAACTTTTCAAGCACTCTCCAGCAGTCACAAATCTGGGTTAAATAAAAAATGTTTTGCTTACCATGTCACCCCTGTTTAGACCCAGCCATATGCAATTGAGTCTTGACCCTGCTCCCCGTGGAAACAGTCTAGCCCAAACTGCCAGTCCAAGTCTCCCCTGGACTAGAAACCATCACCCTGGGACCGGTTTTGGGGTATCACCGCTCATCAGCCAGGCTAGTTTGAATCCAGAGGAAAAGCATGCAAGGGACCCATGTCTGGGCATACCCTGCCCACTTAGGGTGAACATACCAATATAAGAAGTTGATGGACGGAGTTCTGAAACTTTTCAAACACTCACCCCAGTCAAAGATATGGGTTAAATCAACTGTTCTTTTGCTCACCATACCACCCCAGTTTAGACCTAGCCATTAAATATCAGTCATAATCCTGTTCCCCATGGGAGCAGCTCAGCCCAGACTGCCATGCCAAGTCCTCCCTGGACTGGAAACCAGTATCCTGGAACTGGTTTCAGGATATCACCCCTCATCAGCCAAGCTAGTTTGAATCCACTGGCACAGCAAGCAAAAGACATACATTTGGGCATACCCTGGCCACTTAAGGTGAACATAGCAACACAACAGGATGAAAGAAGGAGTGCTGCAACTTTTCAAACACTCACCCCACTCACAGATCTGGGTAAAATCCATCGTTCTTTTGCTTGCCATGCCACCCCATTTTGGACACAGACATATGCAAATCAGTCTTGTCCCTGCTGCCAATGGAAACAGTCTAACCCAAACTGTCAGGCCAGGTCCTCTCTGGACCAGAAACAAGTATCCTGAGACAGGTTTCGGAGTATCACCCATCATCAGCCAGGCTAGCTTGAATCCCGTGACACAGCGAGCAAGGCACTAACATCTGGGCATACCCTGGCCACTTAGAAAAGCATAGCAACAAAACAAGATGATGGACAGACTGCTGAAACCTTTCAAACCCTCACCCTCAGCCATAGATCTGGGTTGGATCCACCGTTCTTTTGCTCACCATGCCACCCAAGTTTGGACCCAGCTATATGCAAATCAGTCTGAACACTGCTCCCCATGGGAACAGCCCAGCCCGAAATGCCATGCCAGGTTTTCTCTGGACCGGAAACAAACACCCTGACTACGATTTGAGAGTATCACCCCTCATTAGCCAGGTTAGCTGGAAGCCACTGGCACAGTGAGCAAGGGACCCACATCTGGGCTTACCCTGGCCATTGATGGCAAACATAGCAATACAACAAGATTCTGGAAGGAGTGTTGAAACTTTTCAAACACTCATCTCCAGTCAAATATTGGGGTTTAACCCATTGCTCTTTTACTCACCATGCCACCCCAGGATGGACCAAGTCGTATGCAAATCAGTTTTGACCCTGCTCCCCATGGGAACAGTCCCGACCGACATGTCAGGCCAGGTCCTCCCTAGACTGGCATCAAACATCCTGGGACTAATTTCTGGCTATCACCCCTCCTTAGCCAGGCTAGTTTGAATCCAGTGACCCAGTGAACAAGGGATCCATGTCTTGGCATACCCTGGCCACTTAGGGTGAACATAGCAACACAACAAGATGATGGACGGAGTGCTGAAACTTTTCATACACTCACCCGCAGCCAGAGATCTGGGTTGAATCCATTGTTCTTTTGCTCACCATGCCACCCCAGTTTAGACAGAGCCATATGTAAATCAGTCTTGCCCCTGCTCCCCATGGAAACAGTCAAGCCCAAACTTCCTGGACTAGAAACCAGCATCCTGGGGTTGGTTTTAGGGTATCACCGCTCATCAGCCAGGGTAGTTTGAATCCAGTGGCATAGAGCGCAAGGGACTCACGTTAGGGCATACTCTCGATACTTGGTGTGAACATAACAATACAAGAAGATGATGGATGGAATGCTGAAACTTTTCAAACACTCACCCCAGTCACAGATCTAAGGTAAATCCATTGTTCTTTTGCTCACCATGCCACCTCAGTTTGGACCCAACCATTTGCAAAACCGTCTTGACCCTGCTTCCCCACAGGAGCAGTCCAGCCAAACTGCCAGTTAAAGTTCTCCCTGGACTGGAAACTAGCATCCTGGATCTGGATTCGGGGTATCACCCCTCATCAGCCAGGCTAGCTTAAAATTACTGGCACAGCGAGCAAGGGACCCAAGTGTGGCCATATCCTGGCCGCTTACAGTGAAGATAGCAACATAACAAGATGATGGACGGAGTGGTGAAACATTTCAAAGACTCCCCTCTGGTCAATGATTTGGGTAAATCCATCATTCCTTTGCTCACCATGCTACTCCATTTTGTACTCAGCCATATGTAAATCAGTCTTGACCCCACTCCCCATGGGAACAGTCCAGCCAGAACTGCCAGGTCAGGTCATGCCTGGACCGGAAACATGCATCCTGGGACCACAGTCCTCCTTCCTGGCCCAGTCTCCTCAGGTACAGAAGGGTAATGAAAAAGTGATGTCTGTGCTCCTTCTTTTATACACTGGTGCCCTGGTTCTAGAAGGCAGGATAAGCTTCCAAACAGTGTCTTTGAAGTGGATGGAATCCCCTTCCTACCTTGCTCTGGCTCCATGTTGTATGCAGTGACAATGCAGGGTCATTAAGCCCTTTGTGTGGAGACAGAGCACATCCTATTCAGGTGTAAGGGAGACTGGATCCAGCATCTCCCGCCAATCCTGCCAGTAATGGCCCATTCAGTCACACCTAAACTACCATTTTGTGTGGCTTTCCAGGAGGCATACACAAAGCCCAACTGCCAACTACACCCAGACAGGTTGCAGGCACCAAATGACTAAGGCACAAAAATGCAAACTTTCTAAAAGTGGCATTTTCAGAATTAGAATTTAAAATTTGACTTCACCATAAGTTAGGATTTATTTTGAATTGGTATCCCAGAGACACCAAACGTGACCCAATCATCTCTTCTGTTTTGGAAATTACACTTATAAAATGTAATAAGGCAATTCCAATGTTATCCTATGTGAGGGATAGGCCTTGCAGTAGTGAAAAACAAATTTAAGAGTTTTTCACTACCAGGACATATAAGACTTAAGAGTACATGTCCAACTTTTTAAATTAAATACATCACACCCTCCCATCTGGGCTGGCTAGGGCCTACTCTAGGGGTGACTTACATGTATTAAAAACAAAGGTTTGGGCATGGTTATTTTGCCAGGTTGAAATGGCAGTTTACAACTGCATGCACAGATTCTGCAATGGCAGGCCTGAGAAATGTTTAAAGGGCTACTTAAGTGGGTAGCACAGCCAGTACAGCAGGTCCGCTAGTAGCATTTAATTAACAGGCCCTGGGTACATGGGGTATCACTTTACTAGGGACCATGTTTTAAGGAGAGAGCACAAGCACTTCAGCACCCGTTGGCATTTGTAAAGTACACAAAGTCCTAAGGCCAACAAAAATGAATTCAGCAAAAAGTAGAAGGAGGAAGACAAAAGGTTTGGGGGTTACTCTGCAGTGAGGGCCAGGCCCAGCATTAAATAGTATGCGCTGCATTGTGACCTTAGTTATGTGGCAGGTCATGGGAGCCAAGCATCTGCATAATTCCATTCTGCATGCTTTGAACTTTACATCCTTGTGCTATCTCTCCTCCCTGCATGCAATCTAGATTATTGTTGCTACTTCCATTCTAGACATCACAAACTTGCAACTCACCCCAACACTAGCCAGCAAGCATGCAAATGACCCCGCCATTCAGGGCACATTTTCAGAGTACTCCCAGAGGGGATGTTTTGAGACGATACCCAAGAACTTTGTTCTGAATGCACTAGGTTTTACTCACTGACATACATGAATGTGTAGAGTTAGTACATGTATATGTTGAATGTGCACTATAGTGTACAGGAAACTCTATTTCTAGAAGGTAATCTGGAGGCTCTATTTTGCTCCTTTGAATATTAAATGCTAGTGTGTGCATAGTGTTTCCATTTATGTGTCCTAATCTAATGGGTGAGGTGGAATCACACAGTGCCCTATCCTCCACCCCCCAGGCCTACCTGTGTTTAGATGTTTAGATTAGGTTGGCTATCGCTAGTCATCCTTGCTCCCAAGAAAGCACATTGTTATGCAGCAAACAGTTCCATCTAGAACATGTGAGCACCCAGGCCATCCAAAGCCAAACATCCCAAGAAAAAGAGAGAGTCAAACAGCGATCCTCTTCACATCATTTCAACCCCACTGCACAAGTCAAACGTCAATGTGTAATTGTTTATCCCTGTTGAAAAAAAAACATGTTTTGTATTCAGTATTGTGGGAAAAAAACAAGAGAACATGGCCACTTAGAGGGAGATTTTTATAGTATCTGACCTCACTTCTTCAGAACCATAAAATGCAGTCATGCTACTATATAACACCTTGTCATCCCACTTGGACCAATAGAGTGCAGACATGGTTCTCTGTAACACCTTGTCATCTCACTTGGACCAACAGAATGCAGCCATTCTCCCAGGTAACACCTGGTCATTTCTCCTGGATCAACATAATGCAGCCATGCTCCTCTGTAACACTTCGTCATCTCACTTGGCCCGATATAATGTAGCCATGACACCTCTGTAACCCCTTGCCATTTTTCTTGGGCCAAAAGAATATAGTCATGCTCCTCTGTAACACCTTGTCACCTCAATTAGACCAATATAATGCATCCATGCTTCTCGGTGACACCTGATCATCTCTCTTGGACCGATATAATGTAGCCATGCTCTTCTGTAACACATTACCACCTCACTTAGACCAATAGAATGCAGCCATGCTCCTCTGTAACAACTTGTCATCTCACTTGGACCAATATATTGCCGCCATGCTCCTCTGTAACACCTTGTCATCTTTCTCGGACCGATATACTGCATCCATTCTCCTCTCTAACACCTTGTAATCTCACTTGGACTGATATAATTCAGCCATGCTCCTGTGTAACAGCTGGTCATCTCTCTTCGACCAAGAGAACACACCCATTCACCGCTGCAACACCTTACCATCTCACTTGGACCAGTAGAATGCAGCCATGATCCTCTCTGTGCCATCTCTCTTGGACCAATATGATGCAGACCGGCTTCTCTGTAACACTTAGTCATTTCACTTGGACCTATACTACGCAGCCAGGCTCCTCTGTAACACCTTACCATCTAAATTGGACTCATATAATGCAGCCATGCTCCTGTGTAACACCTGGTCATCGCTCTTGGACCAACAGAACGCAGCCATGCTTCTCTGTACCAGTTTGTCATCTCACTTTCAACAACAGAACGCACCCAGGCACCTCCGTAACATCTTATCATCTTACTTGGACCAGTAGAATTAAGCTATGCTCCTCTCTGTGTCATCTCTTTTGGACCAATAGAATGCAGACATGCTCCTCTCTAACACCTTGTCATCTCTCTTGGGCCAATAGAACGCACCCATGCGCCGTTCTAGCACATTACCATCTCACTGGATCCAATAGAACGCAGCCATGCTCCTCTGTAACACCTTGTCATGTCTCTTGGACCAATAGAACGCAGCCATGCTCCTCTGTAACACCTTGTCATGTCTCTTGGACCAATAGAACGCAGCCATGCTCCTCTGTAACACCTTGTCATCTATCTTGGACCAATAGAACGCAGCCATGCTCCTCTGTAACAGTTTATCATCTCACTTGGACAAATAGAATGCACTCATGCGCCGTTGTAACACATTACCATCTCACTGGGACCAATATAATGCAGCTATGCCCCTCACTGTGTTATCTCTCCTGGACCAATAGAACGCAGCCATGCTCCTCTGTAACACCTTGTCATCTCTCTTGGACCAGTCAGAAGAAACTCAGAGAGGATGACTTGTAATTTTTTTAACTGGCCTCAGAATAGATCAAGTGTTGCCATGTCGTCTGGCGCCTCACCAGTGTTCACTGAAAATAAAAACATGTGTAGATAATAACTTGATGATTTTAGGTCTGGCTACAGGCAGCTCTTTGACCTCATACAATTACAAGAAAAATCATTTCAAAGCCCTATGTAGAGCAGGGCATTGGCTCCACCCCTTTGTTTATGTTCTTTTTAAATTCAGGACAGCAGTTGTGTTAGCCTGTCCCAGAAGCAATGGCGTAACGAAACTTGAGCCCCCCCCCCCCTGCAAAGTACATGGAGGGTCTTGACCCCTCCCCCCCATCGGAACTCACTCAGAAGCTCTCAGACCAAGGTACTGAGCTGAAAGGGCCCCCTGCGCTTGCCTCCCCGCACCGCGGGGGCTTCTGAGGCTTTTGTTATGCCTCCGCCCAGAAGTCATTCCATTGCACCCGAGTGACGTCGTTATCGCACATCCTGTGTTAAATACAGTAGGAACGTGCTTTGTTGCATGGTGCAACTCTGACAAATGCAGTAGAAAATCATACAAATCCGGTAGGAAGGAGTTTTACATTGTGAACTTTCTGTTTCTGTCTGGTTCAGGTGCAGCGGTTGGACTATTTGCTCTTGTGTACGTGGTAAAGCCAATAAACGCAAGCACTTGTACTAATGATGTAGGCATGATACAAGTGAGAGGATTGGTGGTCAGGGCCACCTTGCCAGAGGTCACTTGACAAGGGTCCTTGAAAGTACATGAATGAACAGGTTGGGTCATTAATATCCTCATTAGGGAAGCAGCAATCAAGGCTCACAAGCATAGGAAGAGGTCTCCACTTAGGAATGAGTGCTGAGCGTTTTTTATTACAAAGCCTCATTGATTGGTATATGTTTACATTGTGTCTTCTGCCGTGGCCTCAATGAAAACACTTGGGGCCATATTTATGGCTTGGTTTGCATAGGTGCAAGATTGACACCAACCTTAAGTGAGATTTATGAAGTCACTCAAGGCCACCTTGCATGGCCCTCCATGGCTTCATAAATCTTGATTGATGTAACCAGCGCAAGTCAGTGCGCTACATTACTCTGCAACAGGGAGGCATTTCCATGGGTGTTGCATGGGTGTCCCCACGCAACATACATGGATTTTGATGCAGTCCCAGATTTACAACAACTTGTAACCCTGGGAATGCGCCACACAGATACACTACCCAGGTGAGGTGTAACGAGGCAAAATGTCTTTATTTCTCCTTGTTTTTTCCTCTTTCCATGTGTGCTGCAGAATGAGGAAAAAGACTCTTAGGAATGTTTTTGTGCAGGAAGGTGTCCGTTCATGCACAAAAACAATCCTGCATAAAATGCAGGTACACTTGCACCGTATTGCATAGATCCAGCACATTCCTCCCCTTTCCCTGTGACACAGGACAGTGTGGCAAGGTGACTTGCTGCGCTGCCCTGCGTCACGCAGCCCATAAGTATGGGCCTTGATAGCAACAGCAGCACCCTCACGCTTCTCACAGAATAGCAGTCTGACACTACCAGAAGAGTACTGACTTCTCTCACTTACCAGCAGTCTCGCTATACTGACAGCTCACCCACACCCATCACGCTAGACTTTACACACCACCAGAAGCACTGATGGACACCTCGTAGACTACAGGCCGCACCCACCCCCTCACAAAATAGCAATCTGCCACTACTGATAACACGCTCCTACAGGCCACGTTCTAGCAGTCGCACACTACAGACAACACTGTCACAGTCCTCAGACTGACAGTCTGTTAGGACTCACCTGAAATCTTACTCAGTTGCCACATCCAAACAAGTGAGTACACACCAAGAGAGACAAAGACTTATGGTGGTGGGGGACGGTAGAGTCATGGTCGATTGACCGGGAGCTTGAGGCGGTGGCATGCTGGGCACTCATGGTGAGTGGGGGGCAGGGACAACACAATTGCACCTTTGTTGTTTTTGGCCCTTCTACAGGTTCCCCTTCCACTCGGGGTTTCCCTTTGTTGCAACTTAGCATTGATGTGACGCATGGCTTCCTATGAAATGCTGCTCAGGTGTCTACCAGTAGTCTGTACCCAAGGGCATGCACCTCCATAGGTGATGTTTAATAATCAATATCTGCATTACAGCACTCCACCTGAGCCAGTTCCAGTGTTTCTTCCTTTCTTACCCTTTGCCATGTTTCCCTTAGATCTGCCCTGCTTTTCATTGGCTGTGCATGTGTGTTATGCTACCTGTGGGCAGAGAAGCTGTCTTCTTGCATTCTTCACATAGGAGGTGTGACAGTCTCAATCCACCAATCTTACTCTCACACACTTCACACCATAGAAGTCTCAAGCCCTCCTTATCACTCTCACACCGCTTGCAGACTAGCAGTCAAGACTTTCAACGAGCACTCTCACATCTCGCGCAGACTGACAGTCACACAGTAGAAGAAGTGCTCTCACACTCCTCAAAAAACAGCACAAACTCCAACTGGTCTGACAGATCAATAAAGGAGTCTTGTCAATGACTGCTGGGTTTGTGTGTGGTATTGGGAATGGAGTGAGTGGGTGATTGTAATCAAGATACAATGGAGCAATGAGAGCATGGCTGATGACTCACTGAGTGCAAGAATGGTTACATGAGTGACTGCAAAGATGGAAGCATCAATCACTTTTTTAATAAGCCAGATATGGACGTCAATTCACCAAAATGCCAGGGGTAGGAGAAATGACATCCCCTGTCAGTTGCCCCAATGACATCATGGGAAGTGACATCAAATTGTCTTTGACCTGTTACTATCTTCCCCTCAGCTGCCTATTAACTCTCCCTCATCTGTATTTCTCACCGGATGTGGTCTCTTCCTCACCCCTGATGGATCCTTCTCTATCTCAACTGTCTTTCTCACTAATCTCCTGACTTTCTCACTCGTTCTGCGTCTTTTTCACGTCTCTTTCACCTATCTCCCACCTCGCTTACACCCTTCTTTGACTTTCTCATCTGTCTCAATATCACCTCCATCTGTCTCACCTTTCCTCCTCCCTGCCTCTTCCTCAGCTGTTTTTTTCTACCCTGACTCTTTCTTCTTAACACCATCGTATCTCTCTCTCACCATCTCAACTACACAACTAATCTGTCTCTTTCTAACCATTTGCTCAATTATCTCCCTTTCAGCTGTCACTTTCTCAGCTGTCACCTTTCACAGCTGTTTTTCTTGCCTACCTGTTTATCAAGCCTCTTTCTTGCACCTGTCTTCCCCTCTCTCAACTGTCTCCCTCACCCCCTTATGCCTCTCGTTCTCTCTGAGCGGTCTCTCTCACCAGTCTCTCACCGCTTTCACCTGTCTCCCCATTCTCCCTCAGCGTCCCTCTACACCTCATCGCTTACCTGTCCGTCTCAGAGATGTATCTTACTAGCAAGTCTCACCTACCTACCTCTGCCTCACAGGTATCTATCATCAGCTGTCTCTTGATCACTGTTGTCACACCTGCCCCTCCCGCTCTGTCTCTCCTGGCCACCTCCTTCAAACCTGTCTCACATTTCTTGTACTGTCATCCCTTCTCACCAGTCATCCCCTCCCTTGTCCATCACTCGTCTAAGTAGCCATCACCTATTGCACCCACCTGTCTTACTCTCCATCACATCTGTCTATATGTCTCTCAAACGTCACCTCTCTCTCATGTTGCTTTAATTCATCTTTCTGTGTCTCTCACACACACGCCTCTCTTTCCCCCCCCATTCACCCCCCCCCCCCCCCAGGCCCCTCTTGTGGTCCTTCTTGCCCCTGTGCACATGATCTGGGACAGCAGGAAACACCAGAATGCCTTTTTATTGGGGTCCGCAAATAAGAGATTTGAGGGGCACAGAAATAAACAAGGCTCACTAGAGGGTTCTGTTTCTGACACTGTCCTTATCACTTCTGACGCCAGGGGTCGCAAGGACAGAGCCAGGGGTTGCAGGACGCAAGCCTGGGGTTGCAGCTGTGACCCCATGCGATCTCTAAATGACATCCATGAAGCCAGACTGATTGACTTTGTCAGTGAATGTTTCCAGATAAAGGAATTAAAACGAATTAGAACACTAGAATGTTGGGAATTCTATTGAAAACCATGGAATGTTCCAGACTTCTAATGGCCGTAGCCCTTGCTGTGAAAAAAGGCCGCACGAGCCCGAGGGGATTTCAATCCTTTCGGGCTCAGTGAGGCTTTTGTTTTATTTATTAGAACATTCTGCCCTCTAGTTGCAGAATGTTTTAATAGCCTTATAGCCCTCCGTAGTTGGGCTCTACTGGCATTAAAGCCCCGCTCCCTTGTTAAAGGCCCTTGCCTTCTGCTCTGGCCTTTAACACTAGAGTGGCCATAAATGGCGTATAGCCCACTATGGTGGGCTATAACGCAATAGTATAAACAATTAAGTTGCAAACAATGGCCTGTGTTTTTTGTGCTATGTCTTTCGGTTTTAGAATGAGACATTACCATTCTGATTCCAATTGAATGCATGGCTATGCTTGTGAAATACATTTCTAATCAGATGCGATGTGTACCTTAATAAAATGAGAATCATGCAGGCATTCTAAAGGAAGTGCATTGTCTAGCTCTTTCAACTGGAACTCTCAGGTGTTGACATTTCGACTCAGACAGGAAATAATCCATAAATCAGTTTAACGTACTTGTTGTCTATTATACGGCTTCTTTCTGTAGCAGAAAGTTTTGTGGCTGTGTTTCAAACCTCTGAGTGGCCTTCAGCTGGGCCCTGGGACCAGGAGATGCAAACAGGATCTAGACCCGCTGATCTTTTGAACATCAGATAAATTGAACGTGGTCCTTAGCGTCTCAACCGATTGGTCACCCTCCATAGCCAGTGGGCGAGTTTCTATGATACCGCCGCATTCAGATCCCCATGATTGGCTCCCCATCAGTACTGGCAGGGCTTTATCTCTGGAGTGCCTGCAGTTGTGTACTCTGGACTTCTAAAAGTTAGGATAATTAAGGACCACTTAAAGTTGTGTGACCTTGTAAAAGTTGGCTTTTCCCAGGGCATTGTGTTTTGTTTCTGGTCTGTTGGTTGATCTGTTAGTCATTTTCTAGTGGCTTTGTGTGGTTTTTACCACTTTACGAGCCATCGCATCCATTCATTCGTGTATTCTTAGGCCCGCAGCAACAGAACCTTAATGTTACAACAAACAGATTGAAAGCTAAGAGTCCATTTCATACTGCATAAACATACATGCATTTTATTGTTTAATGTCTGAGCTTTTTAATGATGAAAGAGGACATTTTAATACATTGAATATGTTCCACCAGCTTTCTTGTGGTTATCCTTGGAGTGAAAATGCCATCGTTAAATGTGGAACTATCCGCGGCAAATTGCCATCAAAGCTATTAGCGTGTTTATTTATAAACCGTTGCAGCCTCCTTCTTTCCTGAAAAACCAGCTGGGCAAAAAGTTCTTGTGGAAGTTGTACTTTCTTGTCAAAATCTGAGGAGTGGGAGTTTTCAGGGCTTGGTGGAAACGTGCAATTCACAAGATGTAAGTATTGGCTTTGGCCACCCCTTCCTTGATCCTTTCTAATGTAGGAAGGACCCTAGAATGCGCTGATGGCTTCCCTCAGGCTTTAAATCACAGCGACAGCTCCCAGAGGAACCAATAAAACTTTTCCATTGGACTTTATAGTTTCCTAAAGTGCTCAGAGCTCATGGCATCTTCTTCTCAACAAAATACCCTCCTGTCTGTTTTTTGTTTTAATGTACTTCTTAAAGGGATTCAGAATTCAGATATGGTAGGACTCCAATTGTCCCTATAATGTCCAATGTTAACTACTTGTAAAATTGAAACATTTTACAAAGAAGCATCATCTTATGAAAACACTTATTTTGCTGAGAATGTTGACTCTTGTATTTAAACCCTTGACAAAGGTATTTAATAGACTGATCTTTGCTCATGGGCTTACCTTCTGTATTCTTATAGCCGAATGGCTGGGGCAGATATGACCGGAGCCTAGATTTGTTGTTATATAAGTTATAACTTTCTTATTATCCTATGGAATGATAATTGGGTGTTCAACATTTGAAAATCCAATTATGAGACTATTGCCAAGAAAAACATTTAATTTAGAAAGAATAATGAAAAAGCTACAATAAAAGTCACATACGTGTGGAACTCTGCTTAGAAGGCCATATGGATGAGATATTCAAGAGTATAAGTAAACCAGAAATTGTCAGAATATTAGGAAATATTGTGTCAAAAGTAGATACTGTAAATGGTTTAAAGAGGTATGCAATCTCCCAAACTCTTAAAACACAGAGGCCCAGATTATCAAAAGCATCCCTCAACACAGCCTAGCAATCAAAGTTGTGTGACAGAGAGCAGGAAAGGACCATCTCTACAGGGAGCAGGCAAAGTCAGAGATCAGGTGGCCGAGCGCCACGCACAAACCTTTGCACCACACTGCAAGGGGATCTGTGTAAGGTTTTGTTTTGGAACCAGTACAAAATGCTATGCTTAGACTAACTTTAAAACGTTTCCCACTTCAGATGCATGCTGTACAGTAGAGCACACATGGAAAGTGTGAAAAAATAAAAGCTTCTTTTCAACGCCTGCTACAAAGTGGCATTATTTTTTACCAAAAAATCCTGTCTACTATTGTTAGCTGATAAGGTTTGCGTCAAAATCCATAGACGGTTGCATGGGAGCGCCCATGTACCACCCACGGAACACCTTCTTGAGGCACAGTAATGCAGAGAGCGCCTTGCATTACTTTAAGGGAATTTTCCGCAGTAAAACAGTTTTGCACTGGGGCATAATTTTTTTTTTTAATGCACAGGTTTGCATCACTTTTGTGAAGCAGAGCTAGCGCAAAAAGTTTGGTAATCTGGGCCAGAGACTCAATTTCGAGTTGCAGGTCTGCTTGTCTTGGGTGAAAGAACTAACAATTTGAGAAACAGAGGTAAATGTCAAAATGAACCCACTTGGTGTACTCTGACCAGTCCTTCTGTTGTCATGGTACCTGGACAGTCCGATGGAAACCCGCAGCCTCACAGGCGATACACAAAGGCTCAAAAAAATATTACATTTGCACGGAACAGATTGTGCAAAATATCCTGTCACCTTTGTGGAGTGTGTTGCCTTTAGGTGTAGGACAAACTCAAAGGGAGACAAGGCCAGATAATAAAGGAGTGTAAGCCTGAGTGCTGCACTTCAGGCCCTTCTTCACCAGATTCAACAGATTCACAATGTTTTCAAGTGTTGATAGCTGCCACAGCTCACAAAAGTGATATGGTCCATGAACAGCTTGAGAAACAGTCCTGAGACCGGTGTGGAATGAGTCATCAATAGACATGCGATGGAACTGAAGGGGAGGGAGGTTGGTGGCCACAAAATAGCACCTTCTACATGTTTACTAAACTTTCACGCAACGCAGTGCTGCGCAGCGCAGCCCACCGCAGGGAGTGAAGCTGCTGCACTTCATTGCATGACAGGGAGGGCGCAGAACTGTGCCACATTTTCAAAGGTACAGAGTAGTTCTGCTCTCTCCGAGTGCTGCCGCACTTCTGCTGTCTAGCACCAAAGAAGGCACCCTTGTGTCATATCTTAAAGGTGTCTGAAGTGTAGTAAGGAGATACCTTCCTGCACAAAAACTCTCCTGTGAGGCTACTTCCTCTTTACTTACATGCGTGCTGCAAAATGCAGCACATATGCAAAGAGGGAACAAGCACTGGCAAAGCCAATAAGTCTGGCGTCAACCACCAGCCTTCTGGCAATTCTTTATTGGGGTTTTTTCTTGTGTTTGTTTCAAAATGTTATTTTTTGGGAATATGTTGGGCGGTCGTCAATCTAAAACTTTAAAAAAGTCATTTGCTACAGGTAAAAAAGTTTTTTTTGGTCTACAAAACACACACATTACCACAGTGCACCCTTACATTGAAGGGAACTACTTTGTGTGTGGGTGTGTTTCTTATGAAAGAGTGGCATGCAGTAACTCATAGTGAAGTAAGCCAATGGCTGAAGTGGGCTGATACATTGCCCCTTAATGCATACTGGAGTCGGTGGAGAAAATGTGAATGACACCACTCGCAGACTAATGGATTAAGTATAGCTGAAAACTTCATAAGCAACGTTATATGCATAATTTTAGTCAAAAGTTCTGGATAACACAGAACTAAAGAAAGAAATAAAAAAAATTAAAAAGGAAAGTAAAAAGAATGAAGGAAGAAAAAAGTAAACAGAACAAAGGCAAGAAAGAGAAACAAACGAGAGAAGGAAAGAGAAAGAATGCAAGAATAAATGAAGACAATAATGAATGGAGGTAATGAATGAAATAATGAAAGAAGGAAAGAAAAAGAAAGCAAAGAAAGAAAGAGAGGAGAGAAAAGAGGACAGAAACAAATTAGGAAAGAAAGAGGAGAGAAAGACAAAAGTAAAAAAGAGGGTAACTTTATACAGAATAGTTTCATATTGACACAATCTGGTGTGCTGTGCAATAGCAGCAGCCAGAACAGGAACACACTTCAATAGAAATGTATAGTAGCATTGTCAGGAGATGGAATCTGATAAAGATGAAATATACATCAGACGCATTTTGCTATCACATGAGGCTCTAAACATAAAGGAAACACTAAAGTAACTAGAAAGTAAAAACAAAGATCTGACACTGTAGTGAATTAGCTTTGTGTGCGGATGTGCTCCTTGTGAGACAGCAAAATGCAGCCACTCAAAGTGAAGTTAACCACTGGCTTAAGTAGGCTGTCCTATTGCCCCATGCTATATGAGGCTGAAGCAAAATGTGAGTGACACAACAGCAGACCAATGGATGAAGAGGGGTGGCTGAAAGGCCCTATATGTAAGTATATTATATGTATTTTAGTAAAATCAAAAGGTCTTGGCTAACGTCAGACCTAAAAACAAGGACTAATAACGATATTTCTTGATGGGCCACGCAAGATCACCATGCTGCTTTTGCTGTCGTCGCCCTGAGTGCTTTTTTTTCCTTTATCATATGGTCCTGCCCAGTAACAACGACTTATTGGCAGCTGGTTCACTTCCAGGTCATGCAAACGCTTCATTCCGCTGAACTGAACTGGCAGGCGCCCCTCCTGGATGGATAGGCATATAACACACACCATAAACTGTTTCCGGACACCGGCTATTTGGTCGTTAAGCAAGACATTGCCGTAACTGGAGATCCTCGGAGCCCCCCTCCATCGCGGTGTGGTGCATAGGGATGGACTTCAGCTGTAATGCAGAAAAAGAGATATAGAAGTGGAGAGGGTGTGCCAAGAAGCTAATGAAGATCTGGGGCCAATGGACTTCGGGCCTGAACTAAACGACGCACCACCACCCTGCTCTCTTGAGCTGTATGGTATTGTGGACGTTGTCTTGTTCCTTGGAGGGGGGTGTGTGGGGTGACATGATCTGTCAATATTGCATGCTTGCATTTTACTTATCGACTGCCCTGGAGGGCACTTGGGCTTTTGTTGTATGGTTATCCTACAAAATCAATAGAAAGAGTTATAGAAAAAATAAAGATATTTCACATTGTTACGCCAGCCACAGGCAGGTGCCCTATTTTGGTGCAAACCCACGTTTATAAGTCTTTGTAAATATTGGTTTGCTTCAAAATACATTAGTGGCTGCACGGGAACAGCCATGCCCCACCCATGTAATGCCTGCCTGATGCCTGGTGCTATGTCCTGCCTTCCGTTTTTATTTTTTTATTACAAAGCCATGCAAACTCACGGAAATCAGAATTTGCATGGCTTTGAAATCCCAAAAAAGGTTTTGCATTCTGGCTGCGCCAAAAAAGTGGTGCTACCCTGTTGCAAGTTCTTAGTAAATCTGGGTGCCTTAACACTTAGGGCCAGGTGTACGTAGCATTTTGCATGGTGCAAACTGTGAAAATCGCAGTTTGTGCCATACAAAATGCGCATCGTGATGCTCATTCACATTTTGCGAGTCGGTACCGACTCGCAAATTGTGAATGCGACTCACAAATAGGAAGGGGTGTCCCCTTCCTATTTGCGACTCGCATCGCAATACTAAATTGCTTTGTGACCGCGAATGCGGTCGCAGAGCAATTCGCGGTTACCACCAGTGTCACACTGGTGGTAACCCATTCGCAAAAGGGAAGGGGTCCCCATGGGAGCCCTTCCCCTTTGTGAATGTTTCCCAAAATGTTTTTTCAGAGCAGGCAGTGGTCCAATGGACCACTGCCTGCTCTGAAAAAAGTAAACCAAATAGTTTTGTTGTTTTTTTTTATTTTGCAACTCGTTTTCCTTTAAGGAAAACGGGCTGCAAAATAAAAAAACTGCTTTATTTAAAAAGCAGTCACAGACATGGAGGTCTGCTGTCTTCAGCAGGCCACCATCCCTGTGAGTGCAGGGACTCGCTATGGGGTCCCAAAATGCGACCCACCTCATTAATATTAATGAGGTGGGTCTTTGCGACCCCATAGCGAATCGCAGACGGTGTCTGAGACACTGTTCTGCATCCGATTTTGCGAATCGGAACTTCCTACATCTGGCCCTTAGTTATCTGATTATGTGATTAAGGACGTCAAGCATGTCTTAAAGCGAGTGGCCAGCAGCCAAATTTGAGACAGCCATCAAGCGGCGAGGTCAGGGGAAGCCACCTTTCTGCTATGAGGCAGAGGGGAAGACCTGGGAGTAGTTACATAACAACAAACTACTGACGAAGTACTTCCGGGGCAGATACTATCCCGAGAAAGGGCGCGTAAAGTTGGGGCAACTAACTGAACTTGTGATGTGCATTGGGAAAACCTGATAATCGCAGGTATCTTCTCAAAAGTGAAAAGTGTTTTTCAATTGTTAAAGGACTATTATTTTGCAAGGGGGAATAAATGTGTATTTGTAGTTGGGTTTTAACTGCATTATATGTGGTGACATCAATGAATAAATTGCTGCCCTAAAAACATAGTTATTAAACATGAACAATAAGCGATTACGTATAATACTGACATTTAAAATGTAAATATGGTTGCGAAATGGACTAAATTGCCGAATATGTTTGTAGAAAAGAGTAAACACGCTTTGGAACAATCTGCGACTTCTGAAAGCTTTTATGACCGGGGAACACATAATGTCAAGAAACGCAAATAAGGAAAAAAGCTCCAAAAGACCTATGAATGTTATTGGTCGCATCTGCGCACTATGTCATAACTAATTTAGAAGCAAGAATAGAGAATCTTCGATGAAAAGAGGCAATCTGAGCAGCCATGTTAAAAGACAGACCGAAAACATGAAAGCATTAATTGGGTGCGAGAGAGGCAGAAAAAGCATACGAGTGTGATGAGTAAACATTAAAATCTACCCACAGAAGATAGAAGAGATAACCAGGGTGATATACCTTGGAAGTTTGTTTATTATGGGTGGGTGTTAAACACGGAAGTAGCCAGGAAAATAAAATACCCCCACTTTGAGCCCTATGACATTAAATAACAGAGCAACATGAGCCATCCCAAAGTTGTCTATGAATGCAAGTGAGAATTGTTCACCCAAGGAAAAGTTGCAAAGAATCGTTAACAATCACCAGGGCCACTGGAATTATGCAACTGTGCGGCCGCTGCGATTTTCTCCTAATTATAGGTTTGCTGCTTTTGCCACATAATCCATCATCTGCCACAAAATCTGCAGATTTTAACAAAAAAAATTGTTTCTAGCTCAAACGGTTCAAAAGTTACTAAAAATGCAGCAGCGGTGTTTGCCGCGCAGTGAAAGCCCCTTTGCAAAACTGGACGGGTCACCTTTCTGTTGCTTTTTTGCTACATTTGGTTGTTAAACTGTAGCTAAAGAGGTGCAACCGATGCCCAGAAAGTGTTACCAAGTTTAAAAATGATTAAACAATGAAGTTGCATTATGCAGCATAATTTGCCTTTTCGTGCTACATAATTTACTCAATCCTGTCATATCATTTGGCCCTCTCCTGCCGCATAATTCCAGTGGCCCTGATAATCATGCATGGTTTTACAGCAATTTGGTCAAAAACTGCATTTACCTGAATTGACGTCTTTCATTCTTTCTCTCTTCCTATATTCTTTCTATTGTTTTAGTCTGTTTTCATTGTGTCCTTTCTATCTATCTTTCGTTCCTGCTTACTATTGTTCTTTCTTCTTTCTGATCTCCTTTCATTCCTCTTTCATTTTTTCTTTCTGTCTGTCCATCCTTTTTTCATTGCATTTCTCTTTCTTTCTACATTTCTGTCCTTTTTATATTTCTATTTGGTTTTCTTTCCATCGCTCTTCTTTCAATTCTTTAATTCTTTTCTTGTTCCTTCCTTTCTTCTTATGACCCTTTTGTCCTTCATTCCATCGTTTTTTCTGTTCCTCCCATTTGTTGTTTCTGTTCTTCCTTCCATTCCCCTTCCCCATCTCCCATTCCCTCTTTTCATTGTTTCAATCTATTTTCCTGCTCTTCATATGTCTTTCCCTTGTTCCAGTTTTCATTTTAGTTATTTGTTCCTTGCATCTTTTCTTCTTGCTGTCCTTCTTTCCATGCTTCATTTTATTTCTTTTACTTCTTTGTTCCTTTGTTTTTATTTATTTATTTATTTCCATTTTTTCTTTTGTGCCGTTTTCCATTCTGTTTACTTTTTTCTTTCCTTCTTTCTTTCCTCTTTTCCATTCTATTCTTCTTCCTTCTTTCACTCTCTCTCACTTCATGTGCCTTTCACTTATTTTGCCTTTACTGTTGAAATAATGTCTCTTTCTGTCTATCAGCTTTTGGCTTCTTTGGCAATAAAACAATGTATTTTTCTCCAGTGGCACCACTGCTTAAGCTATGGTTAAAGGGAAGGGAGTGGGAGGGTTGCACATCAGAGAAGAAGAGAATCAGTGCAAGAGAAATTAGATGAGTTTGAGTTAAAGATGTAAATGAGATACTAGGGAGGAAATAGCAGTTATATGAAGTTGGTGCTGTTCACGCACACACTCCGTGGTGTAGCTATCAATAGTGCAGCAGGGGCAGTGGCCTGGGGTCCAGTGGTGTGGGAGCCACGTCTTCCTTGCTAAGCATCTGCTGACCCTCTCAACTGATTTGTTCCTCAGTATGAATGAGAAGATGATTGAGGAAGTGGCAGTGAAAGGAATTCAGAAATGATGATGAGTAAATTAAAACACTGCCTGATTTAAAGTATGGTGTACTTTTGCCTGTCCACCACGGGGGGGGAGGACATTAGATCCTCCACCCTTAGGTGGAACAGAAGACTGCCATATTTAGGAGCTCACTACTAGTTTGGCGCTGGGAAAAATCTGACTGCCAGACTCCCGACGAAGAGACCGCCACGGTGCTGGTGGTCTCCCCACCGGCCTCATTACAACTTTCTCACTGGGCTGACGGGTGGGAACCAAGGTCCCCGCCCATCAGCCCAGTGGGAAAGATGCAGCAGCATTATTCCCGGCTCATAATTGAGCCGTCGGCAATGCTGCTTCACGCAGGGTGCACCAGCACCCTTGAAATGCGCACTGTCTGCACAGTCCATTGAAAACAATGAGAGCCTCCCTGTAACGCCTGCTCTTAGCAGGCGTTAAAAATGCAGACACAAATGACTCAAAGAAATCTTTTAGATTTCTTTGTGCCATTGATCGGCTCCCCTAGTGCCGGAACGCCCCCCCCCCCCCTTGCATACATTATGCCTGGTGCAGGCATAATGTGGTGCAAGGGGTAACAAAGTGGTCAATGCAAGCATTGCGCCACTTTATAAATATGGCACTGCGTTTTTGGCCTTCCAACGCCACATTAGCGTAAAAAAAAGACATTATTGTGGCGTTGGAACGGCACTAGGTCCTCTTAAATCTGGGACTAAGTTTTTCCAGAGAGGTGCAGGTACTCTCCCTCTCAAAACAAAAAAGTGCCAGTACTCAGTACCGGACAACACCAGCCCATTTAAAGTACTACCTTTATGACATTGTACCCTGTCTGCCAAACTTTGTCAGGCCCCCTGAGATCCCAGAGAAGGAGTTATCCGTACTCTTACCATCTTAGTGTGCACGCAAATGCAGCAGACTAGGTCCTCCTCTTCCTAATGCACATACCTCTGCAAAGCATAGAGCTGGAGAGCCATGAGGGATCTCCAGAAGTGGCACAGATGAATGAGAGTCCGATGATATAAGCATCTAAAATTGTGAAATTATATGTTTACTAGTAAGCTCAGCTAGAAAGTCACTATTCCTGGATCCTCAACATACAGACGAACATATATATTGAAAACACTTTGTTAAATAGAAGTTACGGTTCTTTACTCAGAGAAGAAATTAATATTTGTTAAGAAAAAAAAAATATCCCTAAAAACTTAAAATACAGAATTTTGTGCCTTAAAATTGTGGCAGAGCAGTCAGGCTTTCGGAGGAGAAATTGACCTTGCATATGCTCTATTCTGGCAGTCACCAGTGGTATGGGGGGCGCACTAGGCCAGACCTAGCGCATAAAACTCCTGCCCATTGAGGTGATGAGTCATTGTCATTGGCCATGGCCAGTGAGCTGTGGGTGTAAGGCCTGCACCCAGCACTGCTACTCCCAACACCTAGTAAACATGGGCTTTGAACATGTCCAGCTCAGGGGCTTCCCTTCAGACAGGCATGGGACCAAAGACCCCTCTTCAAGAGCACACCCAGCCTCACCCAGTGATCCCTGGGTGCATATCATGCCCTGAAGGCCACTGCTTAACACTCCTCCCCCTGCAGCTGAAAGTATTTGACCTTTGACTACGTCATGTACAGGGCTTGTCTTTCAGCTACACTTGCACTGCGTGTGCCAGCTCCCATAATAGCCAATTCATTTTAACGATGTAATATCTGTCACATTATATGTGAGGTCATGAGCACTGGGGAAGATGTGGTTGCCTAAATAGAACATTCCAGTGTTTTTATGCTTTCCATGATAACCATACCCTTCTTTTACATTCAGGCTTTAGGGCTTATTCTATTAATTCATATTATTATTTTTCCTTTTTTTTTAAACCTGTAACTTCCTTCTAATAAAGAAATTCATTGATTTTGGGCCGTTTTACTCATACACTTTGGCCCATGTGCAGAGTATAAACCCACTGTACATGGTGTTTAGAAATGGACTCAGGGCATGCCCACCACCTGCTGCATGTGATCTTCAGCCATACGTGGCATGGCATGGATACATTTCTTGGCTTTAAAAACCATTCTGCTCACAGCTTACAGCTGTGCATATCATGTCCTAGGCAAGAGGTGTGGCTATCAGGTGTGCTTAGTAGACTCTGGGCCCAAGGGGGATCTCTGGCCATGTGATAACGCAATGTCTGCAAAGCAGTCGAGGGGGACAGGGCCCGGCCTTTCACCAGGCAATGCACCCAGGCAGCAACCCACTGAACAATCTGCACACAGCTTTAGCTCTATTGCATTAACTCTGGGTATAGCGTCTGGACTGTGGTAAGGCCCTTCGCAGTGCTTAATTTGTGCTTGTTGTTTCCGGTGCTGAGCACCGGCACTTAGTTTTCTGCCTCAAGCATTTACTGCGAGCAAAAGACACATATGGGAAGGATGGAGGAAGACAAAAACAAAAAAAAGCGTCACAAAGGGAGAAAGTAGAAAGCTGCAAGAGTGAGCTGAAGGGGCAGGGAGGGGCTTCAAATGGATAGAAGAAGCCCGAGATGGCTTCATGATTACGTTGCCTCAGTGTTCCGTGCTCGAACGCGTGCTTCTGAGTAGGGCTTTGGGCACCGGCACTTAGTTATGTACAAATTAAGCACTGGCCCTTCGCCTACCCCATCTGGCCTCACCACTGGCCTATGTCCCGGTGTCAGGATCTCAAACAGGTCTCAAGAATAGCTCTGGATGCGGATGTAATTGCCACTCGTTTCATGTTAACGTAATGCCCCATGCTTGTTTAAGCATTGAGGGTACCCCCCGGTATGGGGGTAGATTCAGCAGCAACCCCCCTGGAGCTTTGGAGTACAAGAAAAGACTGAGCAGCTGTCAAAATCAGAGATCACAGGCGGTTGGGGCAGGAAGGAGGAAAGATACTTAACACGGTGGGAAAGGAAACACACTGCCAATACCACAATAAATATGAATGACCATGATTACCAAGACAGTGCAGGCCACTGTAAATAGTTCCCCAGTTACCTAGGATCCGCCTGAGAACCAAACAGGGCGAAGGCGGGCTGTAGTTGGAAACAAAACTTTAATATTGCTGTTGAGCTGCCCCATGTAAGGAGAAGCAAATCTGGAATATTCAACAAAACGGTGAGCAGAAGTCTGTGAGAGGTACCGAACCACAAATACTGAAACTGCCCCCAAGAAAAACAAGACAAATATACAAAAAAGCCAGAACAGGTGAAAATGTAGCAAGCATAAGCACAGCCCACCACAGACTGTTGACCCCTCTTAGCCCCTGGAAGTGTGACTTCTTATCTTGTTTCTGCTCCTGCTGCCCTGGAAATCCTCATTCGCAGAAGCTCCCTCTGAACCAGCCCAGCACCCAACATCAGTATACCAATCCCCCTTTTTCCACAACCAATGGAAACTTGTGCCTCCTCCTGAGACTCCGTGGCGCAATGTGTACATGTCTTTTGGGCAATAAAATTAGCCAAATGTATCACTGGACACAAAATGTTGACTTCAGCCATGCGTTTCACCAAAACCCAATATCTGCAAAAAGTCAGTGTAAAGCCTTCTAATGCTGGCAGTGGGCTCTGGGAAAAGGATGGGGCTCTGTGCCATGGCCTTTCTCCCCCTTTTACTGCAATGCATGGCCTTCAGCTGAAGACAGCAGGATCCGGGTGCAGGACACCACTCTGGCCATTTCCTACACCCAGGCTCTATGCTCCCAAATCATGTTGCACATGGAGTTTGACCATGGGCTATAGGATCTTGGAGAGAGTGTGGCCTCAAGCCATGACTTGTGCTCAACCCCCAGGTCACCAGATCCTACTATACATTGTTTTTCATTACACACAGGTTTAAAGTTAAAGCCTCATCATACATTTATCCCCCTAGGCACAGCAGTGTGCCATAGCCCTGGGAAAGGGTGCAGCATTCTACCAGACTCTATGGCACATACTAGTTCCTGGCCTATGCTCCCAAGACCCCTTTCAAAATGAATGCCACCAAGTGTCCTGGCCTCTAGACACAGAGCATGTCCTTCTGCCATGCCCTGTGCCAAGCCTCCATGCTCACTTAACTCACATACTATGGCCTTTACTCAGGACATAACAACTCAGTAGTTGTTACGTCCCTTTAGCGCTGGGAGGCCCTAGGGTAGCCATGTGCTCTATAAATCTTCTAAACTAAACTAAACTAAACTTTAACCAGGGACAGAATGCGCTACAGCAGAATGCAGCGCTTAGCCACCACTTACATTTTAGTGCACTAACGACTTCCTATTTCTTTTTAGAAATCTGCGTACTTCAAATGAAAACCACTACCCCCTGTAGATGAAGTTACCCAAAATAAAGATACTTTTCTTCATTTCTTGGGGTCAAGGTGTTTTGTGTGACCCATTGAGCCATCCAACACATTTTTCTGCATAACCAGATAACCATGGATCTTTCATATCACCATATGGTGCCACCAACTACTGAGGTGCTATAAAGAGACCCATATTTCACAGGGTTAATGTCATACACATGCATTACCTTTCACATTTTCCAGACATGATATTCTTCCAATAATCTAGGGATTTCATCCAATGAGAAGCTTATTCCTAGTATTACTTCTGTCCATCCAACAAATTAGTCTCTAAAACCAATCCCTGACCAGTAGACCATGTTACCAGTTGACTAGTTGACCATATTGACTAGATGACTGTTAATCAGTTGCTCTTGATGGGTTAAAAAAATTATCAAAAAATAAGGGATTCCAATGAACAGATTATGAATTGGTTTGTCTCCAGTCTCACAAATAGATACCAGCTGGTGATTCCTGGGAACTACACTTCTGATAAATCTGGCTAGATTTTCACCTGGATTTTTCTGTGCAATTTTGTGCAGACAACGCTCAACTACGCATGAAAACATCCACAACGCAGAGTATTGTAAATCATTCTATGAAGACTGCAAAAACAATGGCAGGGAATGTCCAAATCCACTGAAGACTGAGAGGCATATTTAAGAGCCCCTAGCGCCACCTTAGCGCCACCATAGTGTCATTTTTTCATGCTAAGGCAGCACTAAATTGGCACTTTCCTCACGCCATATGCACAAAGTGGCGCAATGCATGCATTGCACCACTTTGTAAACCCTTGCGCCACATTATGCCTCCGCCAGGCATATTGTATGCAAGGGGGACAAAAAAATGGCGCAAAGAAATTTAAGAGATTTCCTTGCACTATTTTTTCAGCACTTTTAACACCTACTCAGTGCGTACCATATTTATAATGGGCCTCTATGTACACTGCAGGAGTAGCGCCAAAATTGTGGCGCTACTCCTGCAGAGTACATCAATAGCGTCAAAACAATGAAGCTATTGCCCACTACCCTGCACCATGGTGTGCCGTATTTTAAATACAGCACACACATGGTGGCGTTAGGGGGGCGCTAAGGGGTGCAAGGGAAGTGCCGCTGCACTGGGTACAGTGCAACTGTCCTTAAGTCTGCCCCTGATTCCTTCGCCCCCTCAAACAGGATAAAATTCTATCTCTCTTTTGTGAACTCTTTGAAATTTAAAACACTCTCCTCCACATTATGTCAACCCCTATGGTAAGCTCCCTTGATTTCACGCTAGATCTGATTCTCTAGGGGTGAGCATTACTGACATAATTCTCTCAAAATTACTCTTAATCATGCATAATTACATGAGAAGCGTAATCCAGCTTTTAGCTCTATTTTCCAAAACTCCAAAATGAGCCAAAAGATGCATTTTGTGCTAAGAAAAGAGCACTAAATGCACATCACACAAACAGTGGAAGCCATAAACCTCTTGCTCTCTCTTAGTTTGATGTTCCTGTGCTCCGGGGTAAGATGTTTGCCCTAAATTACTTTGAAATTACTCAATCTGGTTTAATTGTATAATTTTGGTAATTTTGCATCACAAAAGTAGTGCATCATTACTGAAACTACTCCAGTTATTCTGCATGAATAACATTTCTCATATTCTCATGCTTATCTTTAACAATAAC
The DNA here is from genome assembly GCF_031143425.1 of Pleurodeles waltl. Lineage (NCBI taxonomy): Eukaryota > Metazoa > Chordata > Amphibia > Caudata > Salamandridae > Pleurodeles > Pleurodeles waltl. The sequence continues at coordinate 70,497,085 of NC_090438.1, forward strand.
GGGGTAACAAAGTCAGGTAATTTCCATCTCCTTGCCCATAAAAAAGCAGGCGCGCTTTCTCACCAAACTTATTAAAGCCACAATAAATGCACTCCTATTAAGACAGGCTTTTGGGAATGCTGTCCTTGTAGATGATTTAATTGTTCTACCTGACCCCCTATTCTTCAAGCAGTATTTCATTATGCCATTAGACTTATCATCACCTCAGGCAAATTCAACCATATCATTTCAAACCTGCATGGCACTTACTTCCTCGTAATGCCAAAATATAGTTCAAACCTTTCTGCCTGGCTACAAAGCCAGCTATGAAAACAATCTGCCTTATCTAACAGAACTGATGGTCTGAGAGATCTAAGATGTCCAAATTCAGCACTATGGTGGTCATTACGAGACTGGCGGTCACTGGACTGCCAGACACGCGGTGGCGATTGGACTACCTCCAATGTGGTGGTGCGAGCGCCACATTATGACCACGGCGGTCGTGCCGTGGTCTGACCACCAGCACCGCCAGGATCATAGATCCCGGTGTTCTGGCGGTTGCGGCAGCCCTAATCTGCCAGGGCAGAGCTGCCCTTGGGATTACGACCTCGTTCTCCGCCAGTGATTTCAAGGTGGTAGCACTGTCATGAAAAGGTTGGGGGAAAATGGGTGCAGGGGGCCCCCCTGACCAGCATCGTTGCAGACAGTGAACATTGCGAGGGTGCTAGTGCACCCTGCCTCCTACAGCATTGCCAGCTGCTCGGTTACGAGACTAAGACAATGCTGTATGGTGTTTCCCGGTAGGCCAGCGGGCGGAAACTCAGGTTACTGCCCGCCGACCTAGCGGGAAACTCTTAATCCGCTCGGCGGGGAGGTACCACTATGGCAGCAACCTCCCCGTCGGAAGTTCGGCGGATGGCCTAAACCATCCGACAAACTCGTAATCAGACTCTATGTCTCCCCAGAAGTACAACACATATCATTTTCCTCATCATACTCCTTACATCTTGTAGCCACTATATCACATGCCGCTCTTACTTTGAGAAAATATCTCTGTAGCAAATGACCATCTTGGCATCATTTTTCCACAATTTTTGACCTATCTGTTTTGCTGGCATTTGAACTCTGAGCCCTTTACCCCTCTAAAAAGGAGTAAAGTACTTGTGTCCCCCCCATTTAAATATGGTCAAATTAGCTTCTTAGCAAGGCAAAGTATATCTTTACCAATGTCCCACCTTTTGAACAACCTAAAACACTTGGTTTTATTTTCTGAAGACAACCAAACAATACAGTCAAGTATTTATATAATCATTGTAGAAAACAATTTCTTGTTAGTAAAAAACATCTTTATCAATTAAACTGCATCTGTTAGAAATGGGGTCTTTGGTTGGCAGTCAGGTTACCCCCTGTCCAAGCAAGGACCCTCACTCTAATCAGGGTAAAGGAGAATCGCCCTGAGTTAACCCCCGCTCACCCCTTTGGTAGATTGGCACGAGCAGGCAGGCTTAACTTCAGAAGAAAGGTGTAAAGTATTTGTAACGACACACACAGTAACTCAGTAAAAACACTACAAATGACACAACACAGGTTTAGAAAAATAGGTAATATTTATCTAAACAAAACCAGACCACAGCGATAAAAATCCAACATACACAAGTCAAGTTATGCATTTACAAAGCAAAAGAGTCTTAAATCCTTTAGAAAACAGAAAGAACGTTGTTAGCGTACAAAAGTACCTGGGTAGCATAAAAAATAAAGCCGCACAGATGAGCGTGCATCGGAAAAGGCCAGCAATGCATCAATTTCGCACTCGCAAGTAAGAACATGCGTCGTTCCTCCTCCAGTCAGGTCCGCATGTCGTTTCTTCTCTCCCACAAGAGAGCGATGTGTTGATTCCGGCCGGGCACCTCGGGTCCAGGCAGGCTTTGCGTTGATTTTCTACGCCCAGCGTACTCCGGTTGCACGGTGTCAAGAAACCGCACTGCGGGGGGGTTGTGTCATTAACAGCAGCCGCTGTGGCTGTTGCACGTTGTCTCTCCAGCCACGCTGTGTGGATCTCCCAGCCGCGATGCAGGTGGAGCGTCGATCTTAGCTGTGAGGCCATTGGCTCGCCGTTTCTCAGCCGCGAGGTGGGTGGTGTGGCGAAAGTTTCCCCTCACTGTGGTCTTTGCGTGGATTTCTGTCCTTTTCCACCAGCTTCACCTTTCAAGTGTAAGTGGCCACTCCTCCCCTCCCCTCAGCCCAGATGGCCCATCAGGATAGGCAGGTTACACCCCACCTCCCTTTGTGTCACTGTCTAAAGGAGAGGTGCAAGCAGCCCAACTGTCAAACTGACCCAGACAGGGAATCCACAAACAAGCAGAGTCACAGAATGGTTTAAGCAAGAATGTTTGCTGCTCATGAAGGGATTTTTGTGTAGCATCTTTATGAGTGCGGAGTCTCCACATTGAAAGAGATAGGTCTTTTTATGGCGGAGACTCTGCACTCGTAAAGACACAGTGTGCACAATTAGTGGTGGAACATCTCCCAGTCCACATGGGCAATGGCAGAATTTCTGGCCGAAGCTGAGAGGCTCAGCCACCCTGGCAGTGAACATTAAATGTGGTAGATATTACATCACCATTGTGGTTGACGCCACATCCGTCAGAATGACAGAGAGAAAATCCAGCAGTCAGTCTCTAAATTATGTCCAAAGTATTTACGTTCCATAAAATGATTTACCGAAGTACCACAAGGTGTCTGTAAACCAATTGACGCTGTATCACCTAACCGCTCTGTTTTAAGTACAATGTGAAAAAAAGCTTGACAACAACTTCTTTCACTTTTTAGTTATAAAAACATATCTCTGAAAAGAGATTTCACAGACTTTTGGTTTGGTTTTGTATTTTACGGTGGGAGGGGGGGGTTCGTGGGGATTGGGGGCTTGAATTTCTGTCTGCCAGGTGGAAGTAAGCCCTGCTCCACACCTGCAGTGGCAAAAAGGCCACCAGTTTAAGTCCTTCACCCTGGCAGCGGGGCTTTTGCAACCAGTGGCGTAACACAAAATGACGGGGACCCTCTCCAGGCTTGTGGGACTCCTACATACATGTTAGAGATAATCATTGGCCTTGGGCTGAACAGGGGCCCCCTTGAACGGTTGGGGTAGCTTTTGAGGACTGGAGGCCTCTATGTGCCCAAGGGGCTGCTCGGTCCTGTGTTACGCTCGTGTTTGCAACTTGTAAAAACTCCAGCAGATAGTCCACAAATGTTAGTGGCTGGTGGTGGAATTCACAGGGCACAGGGAATGTATCCCTAAGGCGGTACCTGTTCAAACTCCATATGACAATGCTCCATATGCTGGGGGGTGTTTCCCAGCATGTTAGGGACACCGCACACACCTTTTGTTGAGAGCCTGCCACCGATCTTGTGGTAATCCTTCACAGAGTTACCTCTGCCAGATGGGTGGCACACAGAGGTTTAGCCTTTGGTTGGCGGCTACCCTTCCCGAGTAATCGGTGTATTTACAGGGCTCTAGGTTTGGGGACTAAGATGATGATGGCAAGAATGGTTCATAATTACCACTTTGCAGGCAAAGTATCACATGACAAAAATACTGCAACCTTTGCATTGACCTAGCCACTATATTACATGGTAAGTTATTGTACGTAGCTATTGAGTTAGCTCAAGCAAATCTGACTATGGTTATGGCAAGATATTTTTTTTTGTAGGTCAATATTTTCAGCCAAGTGTAGTGACGTACCATCCCGGACATTTTAACAGTTCTGGTGTATACTCTCATACCACCCTCCTCGAGATCATGATTTATAGCTATTATAAAAACCACCTTTAAAAACAGCTCTAACCCTTGAGTTTGTTGTTCTTTCAGAGCTTCCGGAGCACACAGGAAGTAGAGGAGAGCACAAGAGTCAAGAGACCACATCACCAGACTACCACTAATTCACACTTGTTCTTTGTTCAGTCCCCCTTTCTTACATTTCTCTTCTACAGAAGTCTCTCAACCCAACCTTTCAACTCATTACTTGTGTTAATAGAAGGTTTACAGCCCTGCCTGTCAGTTTACAAGCTACTGCTTAAACAGAAATTAACAAGCGCATGATAAGCTGTAGGCGTTTTTCTTTGCAAGAATAAGCATGCAAAGGTGCACTAAGCATAAATATGTCTTGGATAATATGACTAGGAATATGACTTCAGCTCGAACCTGCAGTTACCAAGGTTATTTACTAACTTATGTTGCTAACAGGTTGGTAAAGAATGCTCCTATGCAAAGGAGTATACTAACTGCCCTTACTGCACGACATACTTGCGGCAGATTTAAGAGCCCCATGCACCACTTCAGCGCCACCTTAGCATAATTTTTTTGACGCTAAGGTGTCCTTTTCAACGTGCCTCATTTACAAAGTGGCGCAATGCAGGCATTGCGCCACTTTTTAAACCTTTGCGCCACATTATGCATGTACCATCCATAATGTATGCATGCAAATGGGGCATTCCCCTGTTATGGGGGCTGCAGAAATGGTGCAGTGGGTTCTAAGAGATTCCATTGCATCATTTTTTGCGGCTACTGGGCACACCATTGATTGCAATGGGCCCTCATGTACTGTTCAGGGTTAGTGACAATATTTTGGCGCTATCTTGAACACTACATCAATAGCATCAAAAATGTTGAAGCTGTTGCCCCCTACCCTGCGCCATGGTCTGCCGTATTTTAAATATGGTGCACACGCAGGGTGATAGGAGGCGCCAAGGGGTGCAAGAAAAGTGGCGTAGCACTGGGTGCAGCTCCTCTTTTCTTAAATCTGCCCCTTGATGTTTTTAACAACCCGCAGATCTATTCATTTGAGCAACAAATGTCCCTTACAGTGGAAATGGATATTGATCAGTTGAGTTGAGGCTTGATGAACATTGTCTAGAGTCAGCAGAATAGGCACTCAACAGCACTTGCATCCTGTGCCAGCATTCACACATCACTGTGCTCAAGCGCATCTTCCAGATATACGCCCGGTCTGTCGCTAGGCGATATATGCACCTCGATTTAAAGAAGCATGCTGTATTTTGTTATTCTTAATTCGAGTGATCTGATTTAAATTTTTTCACTAAAGTACATCACAGCTTTTGCTGTGATCCTTCAGAATTAAATGACTTATCTATTGGTATGGCAAGGTTTGTGACAGCAACGTGTTCTGCCACAAGGCACACTGGTCAGCTAAGCATCCATACCTGCCAGCCCATCTTCTTCTATCCATCTATGTTTATCTATCCCAGAAACACTAAGAAACAGAGTGGGTGAAATAATTCTCAAGCAACCAAGCGATTTGCATTTCACAGTGCTTCCAATAAAAGTGCATGTCCTAACCCCAACCTTCCCAGTTCCGCCATCTTGAACTACTAAAAGACCATTTCAAGATGGCCACTGCTGCCTAGGGACCCAGAGCTTCTGACTGACCCCAATATGTTACCATAGGCAGGTAAGCCTCTAAGGAACAGACTCAGTCAGTTTCATTAGGAGAACCACTGAAATTATTGCTCTGATGCTAGCAATTTAGTGTCAGGGAGGAGCACTGGTTCAGGTGTTGTAGAACAGGACAATGGTAGTAGGACCATAACAGACCGAGTTCTGCCTAACCCGGAGTGTGGGCGTGATGTCAGCTGGAGTTTCCTAAGCACATGAGCCAGGACATATGAGAGCACCCTCCATCCTAAGAAGTGTGTGGAGACCTCCTGCATAGTGAAATGTTCAGCCTCAGACCGCTCAATTGCCCTGTGGAGAACAGCGAAGAGCACGATAAGCTAAAATAGCTGAAAGTAAAAAACAATAACATGGAAACAAAAATGACAGCTAAGAGGGGGTATCTCTCAGTGCATTGCTGAAGAATTCTGCAAAGTGTACCCAGGGACTGTCAACAGTTGGGCGAGGAGAAGACAGCAGACTTGAACACCGTTGAGGAGTCACAGGTTGAGCATCTTGTGCTTCTTCTACTTGGATCATCCAGAGAGGTCTTGCATTAAGGAAAAAAAAAGAGCTGAATATTGCGGAATGGAGGATCGAAATAGTTCCAGATCTTTTTAGACTACTGCATGAGGGACGATAATTTGTTGAAAAAAAACATTTGGAGACCTTCGTGCGGCACCAGGCCAGACTGCGCATAGTGTCAAATAGAAAGGTCTGCATAATTTATCAACCAGAAGTAACCTGGGAATGTCTTGATGAAGTTAGAGAGAAGAGTCACTTTTAATGCTAATGAAGGCTCTACTGTGCAGCCTCTGGCAAGCTTGAGGATTAACGTTATATTGTCCCAGGGGTTTTTGGATTCAGACTGAAGGGGATTTGTTGCCATCAGCAAGGGACTGGAACACTGGGGTGTTCCTCTTTGAACACCCCCAGTGTTGGCTCATTACCAACACCTTTCCCCTTTCATTCCCATTAATGCCACCCACCTGAGGGAAGCTGACGTAGATCGTAGATTCAGAGTGAACTGAGACACGCTTATAGACGGTATCTATACAAAATATCGAGGAGAAAATATCATGCAGACAAAATATTGTGTCAAGAATATCGAGGACAAAAATATTGAGAAGCTAAGTTTCTATAGGAAAGCAAAGTTTTAGTAAACGTAACTCCACATCTACGTACATTGACGACATATTCATCATCAAGGTAAGTAGATGTGGATTTAAGAATAGTGAACTATACTTACCTAGTTTGGCTTATCTTCTAGATATTTTGGTCATCGATATTTTTGACACCATAATCTGTCCACATGATATTTTTGTCCTCAATATTTTGTCCGACATCCCTCATTGACCTATAATAGGACATGCAGTTTAGCACTTTGCTGTAGTACACCAAGATTTGTTGTTTGTGTTGTGTATACTACGTATTTCTTTGAGCTTTGTCTCAATATTAAAAACATTCTTAAAAAAGGAATGGAACTGGGCATCTGCAGGACTGAAGTGCTTGGGATCAGGGTATCTTGGGAGCTAAATTTATTGTTCTTTCTCTCCCTGGACACTGGCCTTCTTTTTATATATATTTATATTTTTAAATGTAGATAGGAGTGGATTCAACACTATCAAGAGAATCCCTAGAGAGAGGTGAATGTCATTCAGTGAAAGTGACCATGAAAACCTATTGTTTCTTAAATCAACTGAGCCCTAACACCTCAGCAATTTTGTAGAGTGTCAATCACATGCTGCTGAAACTCACATCTACATTAAACTGTGCCCCAGATGATGAATCTCCACACATCTCACAAATCGACAACCTTTTCCTTTTTAAATATGTTTATTTGTTCTTTTCGTTAATGGCATTTCACAAGCATTGGAATAACTATTAAATCAGGTGCCAAACATGCTCTGAATTTCAACAATTTAAGCAAACAGAAAAAAGGGAGACCCTCATACACACTCACACCCACCCACCCCAGAGACTCACAAAAGGGTAAATTTAGAAACCTCTACCTAGTGCCTAATAATCACAATTTTGGTTACAATAACGCTCTCAAGTCCCTCACAATGTCACAGTCAATTCAGGGAAGTCGCAACCCCCTGGGAAAGGGGAATATCATAGTATCTCAATCAACTACCCCATGCCTTTTGAAGTTTGTGTGGGCATCCCCTGATCTTGTAAGTTACCCTTTTGGCCGCAGTGTACATGTCCATCCTCTTCTTCCACTCCAACAAAGTCGGGGCCTCAGGCGCCCCCCAGGTGTCACGCTGTGAATTGACAACCTTAAACGGTCCATTTCTATTCAATAATTTCTTACAAAAGTATAGCCACATTTATCGGTATTGTTTCCCACGATTATTGACCACAGTAGGTTCATAATATCTGTGATCCAAAAACATGTCTGCCTTGAGAAAGATTCAGCTGCTTCCACTGATGGGACTGGAGCTATTGTTTCCAGTAAATAGCATATGCGTGGAGTGAGTTTGGGGTCAGTCCCTTGCTCTAGAATGTACTTTGTTGGCTATCTCAGTTCTCTGTTCTTTATTGGATGCAATTCATCCATATTCTTGTGTTTGTTATGCCCAAGAGCATTTTGGTCTCACAGTGTTTTGATGGGATAAGTTGTACTTCCATTCTATACCGCAATAGATTTTTTAATTAATAATTCTACAAATAACTCCCACTTTCCTGCTCACTGGTGCTTCCTTTGATTTATTTATTTATTCATGTATTTACTTGATTAATTCTTAGTTGAAGCCCCCTAAACTGCAATATGCTGATGGTCCCCTTGCTTTCTTTTTGTTGTTTGCAATGGTGCACACATACTTGTCTTTACTTTTAACTTATTTACCAGTCAAACAGTTGTCCACTACAGTAAATAATAAAAAATCCTCCCCACTATACATACCAGTGTACTGTGGCACATGCATCACGATTAGAAGCTATACTGGTAGGAGTTTTCATTAATAAAAACCCATTACAATATTGCCAGCCGTGCTCACACATGCAAACGGCAGAAAGCATTGGCAAAAGACCTACTGGCATTGCCAATTCTGTTAAAGATAATGTTAATTATTAGATTCGGACTAAACATTCCTAGAGTAGATGTGTTGTTCTTCTATTTTTCTGGAGACCTGTACAAATCCAAATATATCCTGTTTGTCTTCCATACTTCTGTGTAATTTTCTAGTGTGTGTGGGGCCCACTAACCTCTGCTGTTATACCACAGAGTAGGTACAACCAGGGCGGCTCCTTCAAAATGACGAAGGAGCGTCGCCCCATTGGCTGAGCCAGCAGTTAAAAAATAAAACAATAAAATACTATTGTTTTATTTTTCAGCTGCTGGTTCAGCCAGCATGTGCAGGGAGTGGTAGGCCAGGGGCATGGGAGAGGGAAGAGGAGAGGGGGAGTGGAGTGCACTTAAGTGCGCATGTTAGTTTGGCCATCTTCGGCTAGCCAAACTCACATGCGCACTTAGGTTTCTCCAACCCAGCTGTGTAGCACAGCCAGGTTGGAGAAATTGCACAGACTCCCATTCACTGTCTGACCAGCAGATGAAGCCTCTCAGACCAATCCTGACACTGCAGTTATGCTATGTTTAGCATGAGAGCAGCAACAGGATTGCATGGGGAGCCTGTGCTGAAACTGGGACTGTACTCTGGAATATCGAGTACAAGAATGTTGGGATACACTATGATCGTAGACAAAAAATGGAAAGGTAAGTACAGGAAGTATAGATTTACTATTCCTAATTCCACATGTACCTTGAAAATATATATTTGTCTTCAAGGTACATAGATGTAAGGTTAGGCATAGAAAATATTGATATCTGAACTATTGGCAATTACGAGGTGTACATTGCATCCCATTGTTTTTAAGCTCACCTGTAAAATTACAGAGGTAAAGCAATCATATGTAAATCAGTCTTTGCACTAACCTAAAGTAAGTCGATCTAGTAGTGCTAATAATATGTTTTAAAATAATTCTTCATAAGTCTCCAGCACTGTTTCTAAGCACTATAATCAACAGCTGTTGTTGTTATCCAAACTAATGGAAGACACTTTACTGATCTGTGAAGGATGAGTTAGAACTGCCCAGATTAAAACTTGCGACTTGCAGATCAGAATAGATGTTAGCGCTGAGTGTTGAATTCACTGATCACTATTGTCAGCTTACTAGCAACCTATCTAGTGCAAGGGCCTCATTATGAGGCTGATGGGCCGACTGTCGGCCCGTGGTTAGAAGACTGCTGTGGATATGGAGGTCTTCTTACCAAGCCTATTACGACTTTCCCACTGGGCTGACGTCAACCCATTGGGAAAGGTGCAGCAGTATTGTTCCCGGCTCATAACAGAGCCGGCAGCAATGCTGCTGCACGCAGGGTGCGCAAGCACCCTTAAAATGCGCACTGTCTGCACAGCGGGCGGTGCACATTGCAAGGGTGCTGGGCAGGGGGACCCCTGCACTGCCTATGCCATGGGCCGCCCCTGTGGCCCCCTGCACTTAATCTCCACCAGCCTTTTCATGATGGGAAACCACCACTAAAATGCTGGCGGAGAACAAGGTTGTAATCAGCACGGCGGTGCTGAGTTTAGTGGCTGACTACACCCAAGACCGCCGTCAGCCCATCGGGATCTTTGATCCTAGCAAGGATGGCGGTCTGTAGGTGGGTCTGCCCACCTATCTTGTAATGTGGCGGTAGGACCGCCACAGCCGCGGCTGTCAAACCGCCACCGCAGGGGCTGGCAGTCCTACGACCGCCAGCCTCGTAATGAGGCCGCAAGTCCTTTTTGATAAGTAAGGAACACAACCAATCTCAGGGCTGACCTGTGTCTGTAAGGTAATTATATCCTGCATCAGGCTCTCTGAAAATGCAAACTACTATTTCCTTCATGAGCACTCACCCTAAGAGTCTGATGTTTGTTTCGTGGTTGCCTTCTCTTGCGGCCTTCTCAGGAGACATCAATCCTCTTGCTTCTAATCACTTAGTTCAATACCCAAGCAATGGAGTAGTCTGAACTGTCGATTTCTCAGTTTAAGAGGTTGCATGTTGTAGTGTTGTGAGACTATGTGAGCTAGGACCCTCACAGTTCTAGACACAATCAATAGAGGAATTATCTAACTTGTTGGGAGGTGTTAAGGTGTGATTATTAACAGTTATGACGTAATCAGTAAGCACTGTGTGATCGTATGCTGAGGAATAAAGACGTCTGTTATAGAGCTCCGTGTGTGGCATGGTCATTTACATGCTCCCGGGCTAGGGAGGACACTACAGATGTCATGGAATTGTAAGCTAAGCACTCAGAACTGATTAATGTAGTGTTAATACTGAGTACTTTAATCTTCCATAAATATAGTATTTTCTGTATATTCTCCATTTTTTTTTTAAAAAGCTGCTTTGCTTCACATCACAGTGCTTAGAGGTGTAGGGATGGCCAGGAAAGGGTCCTATCTACATGGCCAAATCCTTGGATTTATCTTATTTTATTTTATTTGGAGTTTCTGTAACGTGTTACAAACCACCTTGTGGTGGCCTCAGAGCTCTTTAGAATAATGATAGATATAGGACAGGAGACAGTATAGTTATTAAACAGGTGGTAAATGAACCAGTCACTCAACTACTGGAAGGATGGGATCTGTTTTTGTGAACCCTCTTCCATGATTGTGAGAAAAATGGTTGCAAAACCTTAATCAATCAATCAATCACGGATTTGTAGGGAGCAGCAAATTACCCATGAACGTCTTGAGGCGCTGGAGTTGTTAGCTGCTTCGTAGTGATATTGTTCATTTGAACAGCCAGGTCCTGAGTCCTTTCCTGAATTGACAGAAAGATGGGATGGTCCTGAGGTGCAGGGGAAGGTCATTCCATGCTTTGGTCGATAGGTGTGTGAAGGAGCATCCTCCCCTGTTGCATCGGCAACACCCGGGGGTTGTCTACGAGGAAGAGGGAGGCAGACTGTAGGTGTCTGGTTGGTTGGTGGAAGGTCATGCATTTGCTTATGTATGGTGGTCCTTAGTTTGTATGATTGGGTCAACATCTTGAACTGGCAACTTTTCTGGATCGGGAGCCAGTGTAGCTTCTTGAGGTGGGGGGTGTTCTGGGTTCATCTGGGGAGGTCGAGGATGAGTCTTGCTGCTGAGTTTTGTATTGTCTGTAGTCTCTTCAGTAGGCATGCAGTGATACCTACTTTGAGAGTGTTCCCATAGTCCAGCCTACAAGTAACAAGGGCCTGTATGATGGTCCTTTTGATGTTGGCTGGCAGCCACCTGAAGATCTTGTGGAGCATGAGTAAGGTGTGGAAGCAGGCCAATTGCACTACTGCATTTACCTGTTTATTCATAGATAGTTTGTTGTCCAAGATAATGCCGAGGTTGCAGGCGTGGTCTGTCAGGGCGGGGGATGGGTAGAGCTCAACCAGCCACCATGTGCCATTTTATCGCGAGGTGTTGTTCCAAAAGGTGAGGACTTCTGTCTTGTCCGTTTTGAGTTTGAGACAGTTGTCCTTCATCCACCGGGCGACATTCATCATACAACTGTGGAAGTTGGCTTTGGTGGTGGAGGGGTCTTCTGACAGTGAGAGGGTGAGCTGGATGACGTTGGTGTAGAAGATGATGATGAGTCAGTGTGATCTGACTGTGTTAGCCTTGGAGGTCATGTACGTGTTGAAGAGGGTGGGGCTGAGGGATGACCCTTGGGGGACACTGCAGATGATGTTCTTGGGTTCAGAGGTGAACGGTGGGAGACTGATTCCCTGGGTTTTTCCGGTGAGGTATGCTGCTATCCATTTGAGGGCGTCTCCCTAGATTCCTATGTGGAGTCTGTTGATCAGGATGTGATGGGAGACGGAGTCGAGGGTGGTTGACAGGTCCAGGAGGATAATAGCTGATGTTTTGCTGCAGTTTAGGAGGGCTATGATGCCTTCGGTGGCTGTGATCATGGCTGTCTCAGTGCTGTGGTTGAATTGGAATCCAGATTGAAAGGGTTCCAGGAGGTTGTTGTGCTCCAGGTTTTCGGTGAGTTGCTGGTTGATTGCCTTCTCGAGAACCTCCGCTGGAAATGGGAGCAGGGAGATAGGCCTGTAGTTTGTTGGTTCTGCTGTGTCGGCAGATGGTTTCTGCAGGAGGAACCTTACTTCAGCATGTTTCCAGTTCTCAGGGAAGGAGGCCAAGTTGATAGAGTTGCTCAGGACTTTCTTGAGATTGTCAGTGATCGACTTGCTTCCAAAGTTGAAGGTGCAATGGAGACAAGGGTCTGTAGGTGTTCCTGAGTGCACAGAGTTCATTATGGAGATTGTGGCTTGAGTTGTGTGAGGGTAACAATGGTGTTCTGGTTTGTGTTTGTGGGTGTGAGCAGGCCGATGCTGTCGGCTGCGGGAGTTGTTGTTTGACATTTTCATAGATGATGGCAATCTTGTCACAGAAGAAGCCCACCAGGGTATCATGCAATTCTTGGGAGGGGGTGATGTCGGTCTAGGTGGAGAACTCCTTCATGATGGGGAAGAGCTCCTTGCTGCAGTTTGTGCTTGCTTCTATGTGGTCTGCTAGGGTGTTCTTCTTTGTTTCTTTCAGGAGGAGGTGATACTGGTTGAGAGCTGTCTTGAAGGTGGTGTGGTCTCCTGTCTCTTTGCTGATGTGCCACTTCCTTTCTAGTTTCCAGCAGTTCAGTTTGGAGGATTGAGTTCTTCAGTGAACCATCTAGGTCTTCTGACAGGTCCTTTGGGTTTGGCTTGCTTGACGGGGGTGATAGCATCAGCGCATTTTGTGATCCACTGAGTTTTTCGCAGCCTGCTCTGGGATGGATGTATTGTCTAAGAGGTGGGATTTGAGACAGTTGTTCCGCTGGTCTTCTGATATCTTTTTGTGAATGTCTTTGTGTGGTGTCAGGGGGCATGGCACCAATGATGGTGGGTCCTGAGATGGTGAAGCGGATTCTGTAACAGTCGGTCCAGGTATGCTTTGAGACATGGTTGTAGTTGACTATGTTGCTAGATTGAAAATGGGGTTGAGTGTGTGTCCTGCTGTATGGGTAGGGTCTGTGACAAGTTGTTTGAGGTCGATGTTGCTCATGCTTTCCAGGAGGCTGGTGGTGTTGGTATCGCTGGGGTCGGCAAGGTGGAAGTTAAGGTCCCCTAGGAAGGTGCATTGCTCGGAGTCGATGGCAATCGTGGCAATGATGTCAGGGATGGCATCTCAGAAGCTGAGGTGTGGTCCTTGTGGTCTGTAGGCAAGAGCGCCACTGATGGTGCTTTTTCCATCTGTGTGAAGTTGAAAGTTGAGATGCCCCATTATAGGTCGTTTTGGGGAGGTCGTGCAGCGGATGGTGTCCTTGTAGATGATGGCAATACCATCTGCGTGTTTGTTGGTATGGTCTCGGTGTGTTATCTTGTAGCCTTTCGGGGTAGCAATGGCGGTCTCCGGTGTCCAGGTCTCAGTGAGGAAGATGACGTCCGGGGTGAGATTGTGTCTCAAATGTTCATGGCATGTTTGTCGAGCAATTGTGCATTGGGTAAAATGCACTAGAGGGGTGTTGTGGTGGTCTCGTTTGGCGTGGTGGGTGCTGTTTTTTTTTTGCGGTGTCTCTGGCGGTGTCTCTGTGGTTGGTTGCTTTGGTGTTGCATGTGGGTGGCAGTGCTTGCAGGAGAATGGTCCTATGGTGGTGCGCGGATTCTCCGCCACAAGTTTATGCCCACCCGATTTAGATATCAGCAGTATGATGGACAAATCTCTGTCAAATTCCACAGCCTTATTCATTCTCAATCTACTCTATTGATGCAGTATTGTTTTAAAAGAGGCTGATGGAGGCATTGCAGCCATAACACTCCTCAGTCAGTTTTGACTTAGCTTTCTGTCAGCATGTTAATGGCGGTGCACTCAGGGCTCGAAGGTATGCGGCAGTGTAGCTGTGCAAGGTAGGAGAACCAGGGTTCCTGGCACTGGGCATAGTACAGGTGTAGACGGGCGCAGACAGGCTTGCCTTTGCCTTTGGCGTGCCTTTCTTGCGGCGCGCCCAGTGTGTGTCCATGGGCCAGCCTCCATAAGTAGTCCTCGGAGGCGAGAGGGGCTGGGGGGAGGGAACAGGAAAGGGAGAAAAAGCAGCGGTAGCGATGTGGGACACAACGGAGCCTGAAAAAATAAATAAAAGTTAAAGAGAAAGGCAAAAGGCAGTATCAGGAAGCGGCGATACAGACCAGGAGGTGGGGGGCTACTCAATGGAGCCTTGCTGCGGCCTCCATAAGTAGTCCTGGGAGGTGGGAGGGGCTGGAGGAAGGGAACAGGAGCGGGAAAAAACAGCAGGAGAGGCACAATGGAGCCTGACAAAAAAATAAAAAAATCCAAAAGCAAGGCGAAAGGCAGCATGCGGGTTGGCACAACAGACCAGGAGGTTGGGCTACTTGGAAAAGACCCAACAAAGTCCTGGAAAACTTCCAATGATGTAGCCGGTCTTAGGCTTTCAATCAGGACAACAGCAGGACAGGTCCTTCTGGATAAACCAGGCGGGTTAATGCTCTACATGTTAAGGAATCAAGTGGCAACTTGCGGTCCAGTTCTTTGGAGCTTGACAGGAAGGTCACGGTCGACTGCTCCTGTCCAACATAGCTTTCAAAGAATATTGACCCTAAAAGGTTTTTTGTTTTCCTTCTGGATAATATGGACCTCTTTCAGACAGGTGACAGGCGAGATGCTTAGTATTAGTAAATAGAGATAGTGTTTTGTCACCAGTCGTGCTAAGGACTGTGAAGATCATGTTTGTGAGCTTCCTAGACAAGCAGAACTAACAATACTCATCTCAAAGGATACTTTTGGCAAGTGGGAACTTAAATCAGCTATTTCCATAGAAGGCCCAGAGAAAGGTCTTGCTGGCCTAATTTTACATTATTATGGAGTGCTGGGGCAACCAAAAAACAACAGAGAAGGTGTGCCTAGAGACCTCCAGCTGGGTAGAGTCATTGTGCCTACGGGAACATCAGATTTGGCCTCCTTGGCAAAATATTACACCGGGTTCTAAAGATTCTTGCACCAGCTGTGGAACCAACTTTTGCTCTAACGCTACAGGAATGGCCAAAGGTCTGTCAAAATGGGACACCAGATTCCTTCAACACCTTTAGAAAACTTCACAAGCAGATTTCAGTACAATCAATACTACAATAATGGAAGTGAGTCTCTGTACAGGAAGTGCAGAATTATTAGGCAAGTTGTATTTTTGAGGATTAATTTTATTATTGAACAACAACCATGTTCTCAATGAACCCAAAAAACTCATAAATATCAAAGCTGAATATTTTTGGAAGTAGTTTTTAGTTTGTTTTTAGTTTTAGCTATGTTAGGGGGATATCTGTGTGTGCAGGTGACTATTACTGTGCATAATTATTAGGCAACTTAACAAAAAACAAATATATACCCATTTCAATTATTTATTATTACCAGTGAAACCAATATAACATCTCAACATTCACAAATATACATTTCTGACATTCAAAAACAAAACAAAAACAAATCAGTGACCAATATAGCCACCTTTCTTTGCAAGGACACTCAAAAGCCTGCCATCCATGGATTCTGTCAGTGTTTTGATCTGTTCACCATCAACATTGCGTGCAGCAGCAACCACAGCCTCCCAGACACTGTTCAGAGAGGTGTACTGTTTTCCCTCCTTGTAAATCTCACATTTGATGATGGACCACAGGTTCTCAATGGGGTTCAGATCAGGTGAACAAGGAGGCCATGTCATTAGATTTCCTTCTTTTATACCCTTTCTTGCCAGCCACGCTGTGGAGTACTTGGACGCGTGTGATGGAGCATTGTCCTGCATGAAAATCATGTTTTTCTTGAAGGATGCAGACTTCTTCCTGTACCACTGCTTGAAGAAGGTGTCTTCCAGGAACTGGAAGTAGGACTGGGAGTTGAGCTTGACTCCATCCTCAACCCGAAAAGGCCCCAAAAGCTCATCTTTGATGATACCAGCCCAAACCAGTACTCCACATCCACCTTGCTGGCGTCTGAGTCGAACTGGAGCTCTCTGCCCTTTACCAATCCAGCCACGGGCCCATCCATCTGGCCCATCAAGACTCACTCTCATTTCAACAGTCCATAAAACCTTAGAAAAATCAGTCTTGAGATATTTCTTGGCCCAGTCTTGACGTTTCAGCTTGTGTGTCTTGTTCAGTGGTGGTCGTCTTTCAGCCTTTCTTACCTTGGCCATGTCTCTGAGTATTGCACACCTTGTGCTTTTGGGCACTCCAGTGATGTTGCAGCTCTGAAATATGGCCAAACTGGTGGCAAGTGGCATCGTGGCAGCTGCACGCTTGACTTTTCTCAGTTCATGGGCAGTTATTTTGCGCCTTGGTTTTTCCACACGCTTCTTGCGACCCTGTTGACTATTTTGAATGAAACGCTTGATTGTTCGATGATCACGCTTCAGAAGCTTTGCAATTTTAAGAGTGCTGCATCCCTCTGCAAGATATCTCTCTATTTTTGACTTTTCTGAGCCTGTCAAGTCCTTCTTTTGACCCATTTTGCCAAAGGAAAGGAAGTTGCCTAATAATTATGCAAACCTGATATAGGGTGTTGATGTCATTAGACCACACCCCTTCTCATTACAGAGATGCACATCACCTAATATGCTTAATTGGTAGTAGGCTTTCGAGCCTATACAGCTTGGAGTAAGACAACATGCATGAAGAGGATGATGTGGTCAAAATACTCATTTGCCTAATAATTCTGCACTCCCTGTAAAGTGGGCACTTGCGTTTGCACAAACTACGTTTTGAATTATGCTCATATCTCTAAATGTCATTTTATAAGTACATGGTAGGTCTTAGAAAAGCATTCTGCAAATGTTTACAAATGCAGCTGTCTGCACAATCTAGGAATTCAACACTGCAAATATATTTATGAGATAATCCAACGTCACTGTCTATTCATGGAGGATGTAAGGAGCATTTAAGACACAGTTTACATTATCCCCTCCTATCATCAGACTGAGATTACACCAACCACTCCTGTCATCAATTTAAGGTTATAGAAACAACTCCTGTCATCAACTTAACGTTACACAAACAGCTCCTGTCATCAACTTAACGTTACACAAACAGCTCCTGTCATCAACTTAAAGTTACACAAAAAGCGCCTGTGAGCACGCACAGAGCTTAGTCGGCGCATCCCTGCCAAGGTGTCGGAGACTGCACCAGCCAGCACCTGTGTCACAGAGAGATTGTATAAGCCACCTCCTGCCAGCAGACACCAGATACACCAGGCAGTCTTGGCAGAAGAACTGCCCTGCAGACCTCATACTGCAGGCTCCTGTATGGGGCACCTGCCACCAGGAGTCCGTTGTTGTGTCGCCCATCCAGCCACTGAGTGCTTGTCACTGTGCTCTCAGAAAATGTGCTGCAGCACTTGTGAGGATGACGCTGATGATGATTATTATTATTATTATGATTATTGTTATTATTAGTAGTAGTACTTCCTGTAGAAATAATGCAAAGGCCACTAGTAGTAGCAAAAGTAATGATAAGTATTATTATTATCATTATTATTATTATTATTTGTGTAAACAACGAAAAGATCACTAGTAATAGCAAAAGGAATGCTAATTATTATTTTAATAATCATTATTATTATTGTTGTTGTAACACTATTAGCAGAAAAAATAACAAGCAACAATAGCACCATTTAATTATTATATTAGAACTAAAAATTGTAACAATGACAGTAATAATGTTTTTATTATTATTATTATATCATCATTACAATTACTATTGCTGCAAGTAGATGTAGTGCTAGAAGTAGTTGTAGCAACAGCATGTAGCAATAGTAGCAGCAGTATAGTAGACGCAGTAGTAGTAATAGTAACAGCAGCAGTATTGTAGAAGTAGTAGTAGTAATAGTAACAGCAGCAGTCGTAGTATTAGTAATAATATTGGCAGCAGTAGAGTAGTAGTGGCAGTAGTAGTAATAATTTTAACAGCAGCAGTATAGTAGTCGTAGCAGCATTATTAGTAGGAGTAGTGGTAGCATTATTAGTAGCAACAATAGTAGAATTAGTGGTAATAGTAGCAGTGGTAGTATGGTAGTAGTAGTAGTATGTTAGTAGTAGTACTAGCAGTAGTATCAGTATTATAGTAGTAATAGTAGCAGTGGTAGTATGGTTGTTGTAGTATAGTAGTAATAGTAGTAATAGTAGACGTATCAGTAGTATAGTAGTAGTAGCCCTAGTAGAATGGTAGTAGTAGTAGTAATGCAGTAGTAGTATTGGTAGTATAGTAGTAGTAGCAGTAGTAGTATGGTAGTAGTAGTATAGTAGTAGCAGTAGTGTAGTAGTAGTAGCAGTAGTAGTAGCATTATTAGTGGCAGCAGCAGTAGAAGCAGTGGTTATAGCAGCAGTAGTATGGTAGTAGTAGTATAGTAGTAATAGTAGTAGGAACGGTAGTATGGTAGTAGTATAGTTGTAATAGTAGTAGTAGTATCAGTAGTATAGTAGTAATAGTAATAGTAGCAGCAGTAGTATGGTAGTAGGAGTAGTATAGTAGTAATAGTAGTAGTATCAGTAGTATAGTAGTAATAGTAGTAGTAGTATTAGATCATTAGTATAGTAGAAGTAGCAGTAGTAGTAGCAAAGGCCCAAGGCCTGTCACCACTCTACGACAGTTTGGAAAAGTCATGGAGAAATGTGCTACTGAGAACTCACCACAGACATCAGTCGACACAAGTGAGTGACATCATCTCAGGCTTTCGTAGAAGCCACAGCATCCAAAGTGCGATTCTTAAAGTTCTGTATGATTCACTGCATGTGGGATGCACATCTAGCCCTCCTCCCTCTTGATTGAGAACTCGATTTTGACATGATCTATCACAAAGGGCTCCTAAGAGTCCTTGAAACCTGCATGAGCTGTGAAAGAGAGGCTCGAAGCTGGGTTCCTCTGTCCCAGGTAACCATAAACATCTGGCAGGTTGGCAAAGACCTCCTCAGGATCTATACCAGAACCCCCTGGTAGTCCTCATAGGTCTGCTCTTCTGCCTGTATTATTTCATTTACATATGTAACCATTAAGAATCTTGAAGGAGGAGGCACCGGTTGCCAAATAGTATATGCACATGATGCACAGAATTTCCATATCAAGATATATATATATGTGCACGCTAACAAAACTGGTTTTCTAACCTGCTCAAATGGATGCCTTTGAACGTTTGAAGGCTCAACCAGGAGAAAACAATTTTGTTCTTACAAAACGACTCCCAAAATCATTTTTTTGTTTTTTAATAAACAGGTTCACCATTTTGCATATCGCCAGCTGTGCACCTACTCCGGCTACTGAAGTCAAGACGTTGGCTTTACGGATGAATCCCAATAACTCCATGCCTCTCAAAGAGACTACACTGCAAAATGTGACAGAGCTTCCATTATCTCCTTGGAAAACATAGAAGTTTTCTCCATCCAGAAGACTTTTGTAAAGTTGCTCTAAGTTCTGTTGCTCTACTTATTTCTGGAACTGTTCTAAAGGATTTCCATTGACTCTCTAAAAGCCGGAATAAATATTACCTTTAAGGACCAACAGGAGAAGCATCCAGAGAACCTTTGTTTTCCTCGTCTGAAGTCTAGATTAGCTGCAAATGAACTGGATAAAGTGAAACCAAACACTCAGAGCTCAGAAGACTGATACTCCATCATGTCTAAGGCAGTCTCCACACTTAGGAACCCCTGGGAACTCTCTCCTGGGATATTCAGATACTTTGCTTCCAGTTGCAAAAATGAAAAACCCACCTGTTTAAACTTCATTTGAGCAGGTTTCAGCATCCATCCTATTAATTCTCTCCTTGCCCCACCCTTCTGGAGAACTCTTCCTGATCTCCTCATCCCTATTTGTGGGTTTCTATTCCTCCTCTACCCCCTGCCCTGCCTCTCTTCTCTTTCTCTTGTGCCCAGCTCCTGCAATCTTCCCCCTCCTCACCCTGCCCCACTGTACATCTTTTCTACAACCCCAGCCTCTTCCCTCCTCATCCCTAGTATTTCACTGTCTGGTCAGTTCTGCTTATCTAATTGTCTTTCTTCCTCATTATGTGACTCCTAGGCTCACATGTGGTGCTATAGTCAATTTACTCTTTGTGATTTTTGGAGAAAAAAACTAGTATCCTGATTTGGTGGAAGCTGATGACTTCTACAATTTTTTTCTCAATATTGTATGTGACATTTCAATGTAATGGATGCCCCCACCAGAACTATAGTTGCCATGTGGAGCATGTTGACACCTCTTTGGTAGAGCAATTCTTTATAAAAATGGTAGATAAATAATATTATTATCATCATTTATTATTATTATTAACCTGTGTGTATCATTAAGTGGACACACATCAGAGATGCCCTGCACAACCACACCTCCAGTGGAATATGCCTGCTTTCCCTATTGTATTTAAAACAATAAATTGGGGCTGGAATCACATAAATTTTGTGCATTTGCGCACACTTTCGATAAGTAAAATGTGCCACGAGCAGGCACAGTGACAGATCTGAATCAGGATGTGTAGATATTCATACCCCTGGTCGTGCGGCTTTACAACGCATGCCTTTACCACGCAAGGTAAGTATAGTTAAGGAATGTCAGTACCGAGATCCTCCATATTACACTGCTGTGACTGCTATCAGTTAGCAATTGCCCTCCGTACACCCTGGCGAACATTATTGAACAATTCCAAAGTTCTCATAACTGAACTGCTATTGTGTTCTTTTCACAGTCAGGATTGTATCTGTCTTGGTGCTCATTTAGTCATTGTGGACAAGATGTAGTGTGCACAGTTGGGGACCTTTGCTGTACCGTCTGCTGTGTTTTACACATTTTCCATTTTTTTTAAATGTTGTGTACTCACACCTTTTGGAGAGCACTGGAGTCATAATTAATTGCTCTAGTAATTGTGTTGTCCTGTAACTTAAATTACCCAACCCCACCTCTTACGAGACAGGTCATGACTGATTGTGCATTTCTATCCAGACAGCTGTGGGGGCCTAAGAGGCCAACTTTTTCTGCAACGGACTTGGGGCATATTTACAAGCCCCTTGTGCCACCTTAATGCCACCATAGCTTAATTTTTTTGGTGCTAAGACAGCGCTATGGTGGCTTTTCTGCTGCGCCATATTTAAAAAGCGTCACAATGCTTGCATTGCACCACTTTGCGACCTCTTGCATCACATTATGCCTGCGTCAGGCATAATGTATGCAAGGGGGGCTTTCCATCGCAGGGAGGCCTGAAAAAATGGCGCAGTGAAATTTACAACATTTCACTGCGCCATTTTTAGCGTCCTTTTTTATGCCTGCTCAGAGCAGGTGTTAAAATGTCTCACCCATTATATTCAATCGGCCTCCCTGTGCTTTGATGCACTAGCGTCAACATTTTTGAAGCTATTGCGCTAACGACTGGTTTGGTGCGCCATTTTGTAAATACGGCACAACCATGGTGTTGTTAGGTGCCGGTAGGGGAGCGCAAGAAAATTGACACATCATCTATGGTGCGCCACTTTCCTTTAAATATGCCCCTTGGATTCTAGAGTCCTATTTCACAGGAAACACAGCCCTCTCACTTTGGCTAGTCCTTGGTTGCATCTATGACTACTCAGCTAGGGGTAAATGCCGGACAATGACTATTTATTCTGAAGGTGTAGCAGAAGATGTTTCACCCTTCCTGCCATTTGATGAGACTGTTCTTGAGCGCTTAATGTAGCATGTTGTTCTATTGCCACCCATGATTACTTGCTGGTTCTAAGAGTTTGAGTTCACTCCCTTTGCTGTCCTGATTTACATTGATCTAACACCTCTTCTGTTCTATTGCAATTAATTGAAGTGATAAATACATTTATTTTGCAGTTACTGGAAAAAAAGAAACCATAGCTCGATGTGATCTTTAACCCTGCTTGCATCACAGCAGATTTTCCAGCGGTGGAACTCTGCTAGTAGCAGGTTAGGCCTGTGCAATATTAGACATGATGCTATATTTTTGTGATTCAGCCTCTCATTTTCTCCATAGTGTTTATATCACAATGTCTGTACTTCTCCTGGCTTGTGACTTTTGATCCGGGTTTGACCTGAGCTGTACACTATATCAGGTTGGCACCATCTCTCCTATGGCCAGCTGTGTATCCAGTTGTATAAATTATAATTAAGTATTTATTTTTAGACACATAAATGATTTGCTGCTACAGAGAAATGTTTCTCCTGGATATTACAACAGACTGAAGAATTTGAATAATTCATTAGTCCCCATCCAGAGCTTTATGTAAAATCTATGCCTTTTGATCCAATATGTGTAAAATATTGTTGTGCAAAATGCACAATTTGATGACATTTTTTTTATTTATGTGGGGAGAAACCCCACTACTTTCCTACCACAACTAACCAATAATCCCAGGGGAGAGAGTTGTGCTTGCCAGCTTGGTTGAATGAAGCACTGAGGCCAGCATGGTTCCTATTCCTTTGCCTCTTTTGCTTTCCTTGGCAGTCTGTGGAAGGGAGTCCTTTAATCATTTAGGGGGTCATCACCGCCAACAGGCTGGCGGTGCTTCCTGGGCCATTCTGACCGCGGCGGTAAAGCCACGGTCAGAAAAGGGGAACCGGCGGTTTCCCGGCGGTTTTCCCCTGGCCCAGGGAACCCTCCATGGCGGCGCTGCTTGCAGCGCCGCCATGGGGATTCCGACCCCCTTCCCGCCATCCCGTTCCTGGCGGTTTTTACCACCAGGAACAGGATGGCGGGAACGGGTGTCGTGGGGCCCCTTTGCAGACACTGAAAATCGCGACGGGTGCCACTGCACCCGTTGCACCCCAGCAACTCCGCCGGCTCCATTCGGAGCCGGCTTCATCGTTGCTGGGTCTTTCCCGCTGGGCCGGCGGGCGGCCTTTTGGCGGTCGCCCGCCGGCCCAGCGGGAAAGCCAGAATGGCCGCCGCGGTCTTTTGACCGCGGTGCGGTCATTCGGCGATTCCCTACTCTAAACAGGATACAAAGCCAATGAACTAATGTTACAGATGAGCAGTGTGTTAACCTTCTGAAACATAGGATCTTCTACACCTTCAGGACCTTAGCATGACTGTCTATAGTCTGCATCAGGCTTTTCAAAACAAGCATTAGCAAAGCCTATGGGTGTAGCCTTTGAGATCTATTGGCTTTGTCAACGCATTTTTGTAAAGCTGTAAAGCCTCAACAAGATGCTGTACTGCAAAGAGAAAGGAAAAAAACAAGCAAAAAAAGAAAGAAAGGTGTAATGACACGACCGCAGTGCTCGCGCCATTCTGTGGGCAAGTGTCAATACACATGGGGACCTATAAAATTATGCGGGTGACTTTTTTTTAATTTCAAAAATGTTTTTCAAAAATTAAAGTGGTGCATATGAGTATTTATTTTCTTAAGTGTATGGGCTGACACAATTTGCTACCTAGTTTTCCCCAAAAAAATTGCAATGGGGGTCGCCTGAGGAGAATGAAAGAAGCAAATGATGGAAAGCAACACATAAGTGAGGGAGAAGTACACGAGTGAGAAAACAACATAGGGCGCTGGTACATAGGGAGTTTGGCAGTGAGAAACACATGAAAGAGAGTTTGCAACAGGAGAGAGACAGCAACACAGATCACAGGGACAGTTATTTGGTTGTGGGGGAGATTTCATCCCGCTTGAAGTTTTACCTTCTGACTTTTGTGTGGGGTCTGTGCGGATGTTGCAGAGCACTGCGGTGCTTGGCATCCGATCTGATTAAACATTTGGGATCTGTATTGGCGTGCCTCTGAGTCGCTCAGCAATGGACACGGTGAGGCCTTCGATTAGTAGCTGCACGACTCTACGAGGCTCTGCATCAGATCCAGTGAAGCCTTCAGTTAAACAGGGAGACGCACACTCTGAATCCAGCCAAGTGTCCAGGAACTTGAGGGAAGCACTTGGGGATTGGGACTCACTCCCACAGAGGTGAGCAGAGTGGACCAAGTTGGGTCCACTTGGTTCTGGTCAGATGGAAAGCGGTAAAGGCCGCTGCAAGCTTGTTGTGCTCCTGTATCCCAAACAGGTCAGCCAGCTCACCCTAGAAGTCACTTTTGGAGTCTTGGGTTAAAGTACAGTAGTTTGAATCTTCCTTATTCAGACAGCAGGGCATTTCTTCTTCTGAATTTTCACAGGTCCAGGAGTGTTCTGATTTCAGGTACTGACGATTCCACTTTTATACCCTGTGCCATTCTGTGGGTGGGAGACAACCCTTTATGTAACTCTAAAACTGGTTCTAATCAGTTCTCTTTCCATTGTGTTTTGGCTTCAGCCTCTCTAGTTAAACAAAGCACAGGTAGGTCCAGGTGTGAGCTGCACAGGGTAGACTTCTTCAAGGCAGGGATGGTACAGGCCCCAAGCTACCTTTAAATTCCAATCAGGACAGGGGCACAGTTACTCCTCGGTCACCCTACTAGGATAGCCCACTCCCTTTACACCCAGGCCACTTTGTCGACGGTCTGGTCCCAATACACATTCCCAGTTCGGGAGCAATCACCAGCCCGAGAGCAGCTAGCCACTTTCAGAAAGGCCCTAGAAATGTTTGGCAGAGAAATGCCAACTTTATAAAAGTGGCATTTCCAAAATATTAATTTAAAGTCTGTTTTTGTCATTAATAAGGATTGTAAATTACCATTAAAATGAGTCGGAAGAATTATTTCTCTAGCTGCTCCCAAACTGAATTTAGCCCTAAACAAGTGTAATATGGTAAACCAGTGTTGGTCTACGGGAGGCCAGACTTGCCATACTAAAGAACGACTTTGGAGATTTTTCACTGGAAGGACATGCAAAACATTAAATATCCATGTAAGTCTTTTAAATACTATGCACCCTGCCTACATTAGGGGTGCCTTATAAGTATTAAAAACAAAGCATTAGGCCTGGCAAAACTTTTTTTCTTTTTTTTCCAGGTCACAATGGCAGTTTACAACTGAGTTACAGGCTGCAATGGCAGACTTGAGACATGTTTTAGGAGGGTATGTAGTGGGTGGCACAATGAGTGTTGCAGCCCACTAGTAGCATTCAGTTTGCAGGCCCCTGGTAATGGTAGTCCCATAGCCCAATGACTTATAAATAAATTAAATGTGTCAATCATGTAATGCCAATTTGACCATGTTTAAACGGAACACCACATGCACTTTACCTCTCTTATCGGGCCTACAGTGCACAGAGTCCATGGGCAACAAAAAACGGGTTCAATAGTAGAAGGCAACAAATCTAGGGTGACCCTGCGAAAAGGGCGCATTTCCAACACGCCACACAATGAAGGATGCCAGAGCTCAACTGGGCAGAAATAAGAGCCCCAGTCCTATATTCTTTCATTTGAGAACCTTGCCTTGCATGGAAACCCAATTGATAGGAACAGTTCTGCTTCCAGGCATTTCCTGAACACACATATAGTTTAATTCTGTGTTTAACCCTGGGTTCTGGGTGTTCCATAACACGCAGCTCTACATTAGAAGCCAAAAGAAACACATATATAACTAAGGTAATAAATAGTAAGCTTCTGTGCCAAACACGTCCTATTAACTCACTTTGTTGGCCGGAACCTGCCTTTAGAGAAACAGATCCAGGAGCTGGGTGGGCCAGGTTATTGCACCTTTTTGCTAAGGCAATTAACTGCTACTGTCTGGATTGAAGGCCTTTTCTTAGGGGTCTGAAGAGAAGGGAGAAGTTGGACTAGGACAGGGAGAAAGTGGGGTGGGGTTTTCACTTGGTGTTATGGCAGAGGAGTGGCTGATATAGCCCTGAAAACACCTGTTGTGTGGATGCCCTGGCCAAACAAATGAAGGCAGGGTAAGTGTCCTTTACCATCATACTGGTTGCTTTTTGCTGACGTTCTTGTTTTCTCTCACTCTGAAATTGTATTTACTAATTAAAATAAAAGAGAAAACGTGTGGGAGGAACACCTAGGATATAGGGACCACTCCACCTTATTTATACTCAATACAGCATAAGCCTCTGGAACCTAACATAAAGCTTTGGCTAGGGTGGGAGAACCTAGACAGTAAGAGTATGGACTGATCTGCCCTTCCTTGTGCAGGCACGGCAGAAGCTGGCCAACATATCATGTATCGCCCTGTGTTTGTGTGCACATTTTGTCGGTATTGTTACTCTTTGCACATTGTATGAGTTGGCAGGAAACACAAGCCACAGGCTGCTGGTAACTGCGTGACTTTAATGTGACAGCACATGCAAACAGAAGCATGAAGAAAAGAGGTTGTGTTGTTGACGGTATTGGTAGTGGTGGCATGTAATTAGTACTGGTGGTATTGTTGGTGGTTTTGACTGTAGAGGTGGTATTAATGGTATTTGAAGTGGTGGTATTGGTAGAGATGGTATTGGTTGTGGTTTTTAAGTCGAGCGCACAAAGGCTATGACCTGTTGTTAGTCTTTTGGGCTTTTAACTACGCCCATCTCACGCCCATCACGTTCACTCATTTGTGGGCTTGCCTTTCAATCCTTTGTTATAATTGGTAAATGCTTTTTGTTTGTCCCTCCTTGGGGCGGTTTTGTTACCGCCTTGCAGACTGCCTCTGTTACTTAGATAACTGCATGATTACCGATACGCTTGACTGAGAGCGAACTACTTTTTCTTTTTGTGTCTCTCCTTCGCGCTCATGCCAGCCATGGCTCTTTGAAATGGCTCGCTTAAGTCAACTGCTTTACTTTTCATTTTCAATTTAAGTGGGAAGAATAGTCCAGTTAGGAATTTACAACGTTAATAGCTCTAACTCGAGCAAGCGCAAGACCCGCTGCATTGCAAATGCTTGTTATAATAATGAAGTTATTGATGGTATTGGTGGAGGTGACTTTTGTTGTTCTGTGGCGATGGTCATATTGGTAGATTCTGCTACTGGTGGTGGTGTGGTATTGGTGGTGATTTGGTCTCACTATAGCACTTACAAGCTCAATTATACTGTTACTATTAGACTCCTTTCCATCCTTTAACCTCTTCAGTGTGTGCGTCGGTCACTGGCCAATGCACGCACACCCTCCCTGGTGCGGTTCACGACCAGTGGCCGACGCCAGGAAGGGGTTTTAATAATCCTCTGGTGCATCGAACTGGAGGATTTTTTTTTTATTTAAAAAACCCTCAGGAGACACGGAAGAGCTTCTGTGTCTCCAGGGGTTGTTTTCCCCACAGGAGCAGGAAGCAGCAGGTAAGGCCGGTTACTGCTCCGATGGGGAAAACGGGCCCGAAAGGGCCTACCCAGTCTTCAGGAACCCCTTTCAAATGAGACCTTCCTGAAATAGTTTCCTGGCCGTGGATCGCAGCCACGCTGCGATCCATGGCCAGGAAACCCCACTAGACACCAGGGATTACACTTGGGGGGGGGGTCAGCCCCCTCTGAAAATGGCCCGTCACCCCGCCCCCGGGGGAATATTTTAAAAAACAAATGTTAGTTTACCCGGAGGTGGGGGCGCAATCGTGCCCCCCCGGGGTCAATTTTTTTTATATATATATATATATTTATTTTTTTAAATCAAACTGACAGGAGGTCGCCCGTGAGGAGGCCTGAACCTCTATGGGGGCATTTTTTTAAATAGATGTACGATCCACGATCGCCCCCATATATATAGAGAGAGTTATATTTTTATAGATCTACACATATATAGATCTATAAATAGATATAGATATATATATAGATCTCCCTCTTTATATAGATATATATCTGTATATATATATGTCTGTATATATATATATAGATATATACATATACATACAGATCGCCACTGTCTTCAAAGCACTGCACATACTCCAACCGACGCGTTTAAAACATAGCTTTTAGGCAGCAATAAATAAGTCAAGCTAACTCTTGTGATTATGTTTCTGTTTTGTCTAGTAGCAATTTTGATGCCACAAAGTAGGTTTATATGTCTGCTGCAAAGATCAAATCTGTATTTTATGTGAACAGCTGAGTGGATTAGTAAAGTCAGCCATTACCTGCGCTATAATACAAATGAAATGTATGTGCTAGGGGGGCTATGGAGAGATGAAGGCCACTTTTGCTGGGTGGTAGTGAGGGAATCCGAGGAGGAGGTCATGGGAGCTGCGCAGCCAAAGATGGCGGCTGCATAAAACACTAGCTCCAGGGGGGCCCACGAAATATCCGATAATAAAAGCCCGATCTCAGGGCTGCCCGTGCGGCTCGCTGCGGGCGTGGGGCTGTGAGCCTAGCGGGGAGCAGAGAAGCCTGCTTCAGCCGTCCGTGAGCAAGTCCTGGCGGAGACGGGAGACGCTGGCGGCCTGGTGCTCGCCTCGGAGACCGGGGACGGAGATGCCTGAGTGCGACCGCGCATGACTCAACCGGACCGCCGGACCGCCGGGAGACTCAAGTCGGGACCTGTCAAGAGGGTCCTGGTGCGCTGCAGGAGAGGAGGTGAGACTAGCCGGCCGCAATTACAAGCTGACGCGGGGAGGGGGAACCCAAGGCTTCCCCGCGCGTGGCGCTAACGAGATCGCGGAGCGGAGTGCTGGGCCCCAGGGGACCAAGTGAGGCTGAGCCTGGGAGCGCTTATCTGCGCTGAGCTGGAAGCGCAGTGCGGAGCATTGGTGGCCGCATCAGCGCCCGGAAAGTGGAGGGCATGCTGCGCTGAAAAAAGGCCAGACAGAGCGCTCCTAGTTACTGGTCGGTGGAGGAGGAAAATGGCCCACACAGAGATCAGCGGGAGGAGCGTGACCCCACTGCCCGTGCCATACCAGGATTGGCACTGTAGCCCCTGGTGAAACACAGAACCGAGAAACCTGACGGCCACCAGGAACTGGGGTGAAAGAAGGGAAGGGAACTACCCCAGAGCACCAGAGGAAGATCCCGCCGGGCACAGCCTCATGCCCTGTGGGAGCCCGGGAGCAGCGGCGTAGGTCCTCGGATTGACGGGGGTGGACGGAAGCGGCCAGGCCCTGGTGAATCGATCAACCCTGTTGGGCATGTAGTCTGCTGGAGACCTGAACCGGAGAGTGCGGGATAGCTGCATTCTGGGGGATCAGCGCCTAGACGCTGTAAGGAAGGTGGGACTGCGTTAATACCAAAGGCATTGGACGAAGGAGGAACTGAAGTGGCAGACAGTCCCTCGTGCTGACCCAACTGGAGCGAGGTCCCGTACTTGCGATGTCTTCCAAGAAGTCCAGACCAAGCATGCCTCATTTCTGGCAGTTAAGAGGGCCCTTAGAGGAGAGGGGATCCAGTACTCGCTCCTCTTTCTGGCTGGGCTGAGGGTGATCCTGGAGGGCAAGACTACATTCTTCCAGTCCCCGGAGGAGGCATGGGAATGGCTGGAGGCACGTGGAGGTCGGTCGGGCAGCACATGAGAGAAGCCCGAGTTGAGAGCGGTTAGCACAGAGGCCCGGGGAGACGACGGAACAGAAACCGCTCCCGCGCAGCGCCAACCCAGGCACAGAGGGAGAAGGGAAAGAAAGCGGCCCTGGAGGCAGCGGCCATCATGAGCAAGGAGGCGTCCCCACCGGAGGGCTCTGGAGAAGAATCGGATGACACGGCTGTGTCCTCCGCGGAGGGGTCGGGCTGCTCCACGCGGGCCCTGAGGGTAACTCCGCAGACAGCAGATGAACTCGGATAACTGAGCAAATAAGACGACCCTGAGACGAGGAGAATTGCACGAGCTTGAGGCCCCTCCGAGCACGCCCCCCCCAACCGGATTCTCGTCCATTCCGTCAGACTGGCGAGAACTAATACTAAACTGTTGAATACGTTGCACTGTCGCACAATTTCCTGGGCAACCTACTGTTCGAGAGGCGCCCTGGGGAGGGGGAGTTGGGTTTTACGTTTATAAGTTTTGATGGTGCTGGGGCAGATGTGGTTAGATGGTGTAATGTACGCAATAAGATCAGGGGGGGACCGGCCACCGGGGTGGGATGGGTAGACTGTAATATTCTTGATATACCAACATGGCAGAGTATAACCTCTTAACGTGGAATATACTGGGGATGGGGTCACCAGTCAAAAGGGACAGAATATTATCCTATCTAAAGAGAAGGGGTATTCAGGTGGCGATGCTACAAGAGACCCACTTAGCTACAGGAGAAGCAGAGAAGTTGAGACGCAGGTGGAGAGGGCAGGTGTTTGCCACGGAATACTCCGCATATGCAAGGGGTGTACTGATTTGGGTCCGTGCTGGGGTCCCCTTTGAGGTAGTGTCAACCGACATAGACCGTGAGGGCAGATTTTTAATAGTGGACGGGAAGCTTCACGGCACCGCGATTGTCCTGGGTAGTATCTACGCTCCCAATCAGGATCAGGCCCCCTTCATGACGCGTTTATCGAGTCACCTCACCCAACAGCAGACGGGAGAATTATTAATTGGTGGAGACTTTAACAGCATACTAGATGCTGACTTGGACCGTTCCTCCCCGCCGTCGCCAGGGGCAGCAACACATAAGGTATCTAAGAAATTGAGAGAGTGGTTGGGTTCCTGGGGCTTGGTGGACGCGTGGCGAGAACAGCACCCTTACGACAAAGACTACTCATAATACTCTGGTCTCCATCGGGTGCACACCAGGATAGACAGAGTGGTGTGCACAGCAAACCTGGTGCAGGGAGTGACCCACTCTGAATACTTGGGACATACCTTATCGGATCATAATCCCTTACTGCTTACATGGAGAGTGACCGAAGACAGGCCCCCCATCCCAACGTGGAGACTGACCCCGGCCTCACTAGAAGATCAGACATACAGGGATGCCCTCCGTTCACATCTGGCTGATCATATTAAAATTAATAAGGGATCTACCCCTTCTAGGTCAACGGAATGGGAAACGCTTAAAGTAGTGATGAGGGGTTACTGTCTAGGACAAACAGTAGGGGTGAGACGAACACTGGAACGGGAGCTGGTCAGTCTTGAGCAGATAATACACGAGGGGGAACGAAGGAGTGGTGGGGAGGCACCAGAGCTAGAGGAGTATGACCGGGCGAGGAGATCTCACTCTCAGGTCGAAGAACAACTTCGATGCCACAACATGCAAAAATACTAAGCCTCATTGCAATCAGAGGAGGGTTGATCAGGCAGGATGCTGGCGTGGCTGGTGCGCCCAGGAGGAGAAAGTGGGCCCATCACGAGTGTGCGAGACACGGAGGGGGAACGAAGATGCAAGCCGGGCCCTATAAATGACACCTTTAAAGAATATTATACTTACCTGTATAGGAGCCCGGACGAGCTCAGGACAGAGGAACTTGATGGCTACTTACATCGACTCCCTCTGGCTACTCTGACGCACGAGGAGCGTGACAGACTGGGAGGGCCAGTGAAAGTGGAGGAAGTGCAGGAGGCCATCTCGCAGTTGGCTCCCGGGAAGATGCCGGGGACAGATGGCCTTCCAATGGACTTTTACAAAAAGTATGTGACGTTGTTGACCCCCCACTTGGTGGAGATGTACACGGAGGCATTGCACCGCGGCATATTACCTGACTCGCTTAGGGAGGCACTGGTGGTCCCTCTACCCAAACTGAAAGCAAGGGAGGCCTCGGTGACTGATTTCCACCCCTTATCGATGCTGAACAGTGATTTTAAAATCCTTAGCAAGATTTTGGCCAACTGTTTGCTCCACTGCATACCCACCTTAGTGCATGCAGACCAGAACGGATTTGTCCCGAACCGCAGTACCTCCCTGAATCTCAGGCATCTATTCACCATCTTACACATGCCCAGAGAAGAGAGACCCCCATCTGGAGTGCTACTAGCAGTGGACTTTGAGAAAGCCTTCGACTCGGTTAGGTGGGACTACCTGAGGGAGGTGATGTTACGGATCGGCCTAGGAGAGGGATGGGTAAAATGGGTGGACCTACTGTACGCGGCTCCGCTGGCAAGGGTCAGGACGGGTAGGATGGTATCTGAGACTTACCCCATAAATAGGGGAACAAGACAGGGCTGCCCTCTGTCTCCACTATTATTCGCCCTGGCCATCGAACCGCTAGCTGCCAAGATGCGGAACGATGGAGTTGATAGAGGAGTGGAATGGGGACAGTCAGTGCATGTTATCTTGTTATATATGCTGACAATATTCTCATTTATCTCAGAGACGGAGAGTCCGGACTCCCATGGGCCCTATGGAATTTAGAACATTTTGGAACCCTGTCGGGACTACGCCTCAACAGGGGCAAAACATTTGTCTTCCCTGTACTGCCGAGCTGTGAGCGCCCCTCCTCGTGCCCGAGGACGTGGTTTGGGCACCACGCACCTTTAAGTACCTGGGTATACAGGTGTTCCATGAAGTGGGGGACCTCCGGGACGGTAACATCAGCAGGGCACTTCGCTCCTTGTGGGCTTCTGTTGGGTTCTGGCGTTCCTTTAAGTTATCTATAATGGCCAGAATAGCACTATCCAAAATGATCATGTTACCCCGCCTCCTTTATTATTTTGCTAACTTACCGCTGTTGATTCCATCGGCGTGGTTTCGCGAGTTGAACACCCTGCTTATAGAACTCATATGGGACGAAGGCCGTAGACACACATCGCTCTCCATCCTTTGTAGGCCTGCTCACTCGGGGGGCCTAGGAGCTCCAGATTTTGAATCCTATTATCTGGCCTCCCAACTGCAGTGCGTATCCAAGTGGTTTGCCGGAAAGGGTCATCTGGACAGATGTATTGCCAACGGAGAGAAGGGCACGGATTGGATTATTGCACACATGATAAACCAGCGGGTGGCCCACCAAACAGACAGCCTAATGACGAGGGTCGCCGCGTCGTGCTGGAAGAGATGCGCGAGACGGGTGGGAGTGGGACCGCCCTACTCGCCTGCCCTGCCACTGTCGGCACTGATGTTGGAGCAGGGGGAGGGGAGCTTGGTGGGCACTGGATTAGGAGCCTGGAGAAAAGCGGGAGTGGAGACAGTGGGGGACCTATTCCGGGTTGGGGTGCTGAGATCCTTTGCTGACCTGGTGGCAGGTAGTAGAATACCACAGGGGCAGTTCCTGCTATACCAGAAGTTAGTACACACTTTGAGGGAACATTGGGAGACGGTCAACGCAGAGCCCGCCACCCACCAGTTATTACACCTCCTATTAATATCTGGGGATGATACCCACCTAATCACTAAACTGTACCGGGCCCAAAGTGAGGAAGTCTTAGACCCACTCCAATCCCAGAGCGTGAAATGGGAGAGGACAGTGAACAGGGACCTAACAGACACGGAATGGAGTAGGGTGCTGGCGTACCCGCGGACGGTCTCTCGAAACACACGACTAAGATACATCCAGTATAATTACATTCATAGGACGTACCTTACTCCACATTGCTTATCCTTAATATATGGCGGTGCCCCAAAGACATTCCCCAGATGCGACGACACAGACGCAGACTTCGATCACATGTTGTGGAGTTGCCCAAAACTCCAGCAGGGCTGGGGTGCGGTATTGACCGACCTGAATAGATTATTTGATGTGGAACTGACTTTGGCCCCAACTATGTGCTTGCTGGGGCTCAGAACGGGATTCCCACGCGGGAAGGTGAGGGGCCGCTTTTTGGATTTAGCCCTGGTCCTTTACAGGAGGTTGATCACTTTGGGTTGGAAGTCGCCCAAGAGCCCCCCGTTGCATGTATGGAGACAGGACGTGATGAAGTGGGCTAGGGCAGAGCTACAGGTCCTGAAGAGCGAGAAGGCACAAGGCCTTCGTCAGACCCCTATCGCACCAGCTTGGGAGGAAGTTCTGATGAAATGGAACCGTATGGCGAGGGGAGAGGAACCAACCTCAGAGGAGGAGGCAGAGATAGCAGGCCCGGGAATGGGATAAGAGGGTAAGGTACGACTATATATCAGAGGTGGTATAGCACACAGAAAAGGCCAGAGGCCACATCAGAGGAGAAAGTGGAGGCGGCCATAGACCTGGGCCGGGAACACTGGGAGGGCGGAACGGAGATAGCTGGGGCTGGCCAGGCAATGGCCCGGATGATCACCTAGCCACCAAAGAGCCGGCTGGGATCGTAGAAGGGGTCCAGACCACGACCCGGAAGAGCAGTAAAATGGTTTACCCCTGTAACTGAACTCACCTGCTCACACAGGCACCATCAAGTAAAGTTGTTGTTTAGTGTTAGTTGAAGACTGTCATGTGGGCATAACAGTAAAAATGACATTATGGCACGCTCACAAAAGGAATGTATATATATGGGACTCCAACAAACTGAGTACGTAGAATGTACAAGTCTGAAGTACGGGCTGGGGGAGTGACTCGAAGTAAATAATAACATGCATAGTTTGACGGTGTGATGTGAACACGAATGATGAATCGGGCAAAAGCCAGTTTTGGTCATAACTTGAATTGCACATGTATGACAGCAAAATGTTAATAAAAATGTTAATAAAAATATATTTAAAAAAAATTAAAAAAAGAGGAGGTCATGGGAGTGGGAGCACCAATAATGGTTATCGGACTGCGTGCCACAGTTGCTAAAGCCTGTGACGATGAGTATGTCACAAGGTGAAGTAATAGTGTGTCTTTTTTTTTTTTTTGAGTGTCTTGAGAGAGTGTGCTGAATTGAGGGAAGAAGCAAAGGTAAGGTGACCTTTCCTGTTGCATGCATCACACACCCACCAGCAATTTTGTGACTGTCTACGTAGGCTAGTGTTTTAGAGGGACAGTTTAGCCAGTAGCAGAGATGGCGTCTCGTTGGATGACTGCTGCTCAAGCCCTAACTTGGGTTATGGAGGACAGCGCTGATGTAGGATCAGAGGCTGAAACATCAGATACTGAGACAGCATCTGAGGGATACGACAATGGAGCAGACTCAGAGTGATTTTTCAGTCAGAGGAGTCCCATCTGACAACTCCTCTTTCAGTGATTCTGAGGGAGGTGATGAGGCCAGTCATGCTGTCCCTTCACAAGCACAGTGTGTGCAGAAGGACAATAGCGGGTTAGCCCAACCCAGAGAGCAGGTGCATGCGGTAGCAAGCACAGAGAGAGTGCTCGCTTGGGAGCGCCCCAATTTAATTTAGCCCCAAATTCAACTGCCCAACTTGTATTGTGGAGATATAAAATGTATCTATCACAAAACAATGTAGTTTTGTAAGGTAGCACCAGGGTTTTTGGTCCTGGGCTCTGTGGCCATATAGGGAAACCTACCAAACCCAGATATTTCTGGAAAATAGACACCCGGGGGAGGCCACAGAGGTGTGGCTTGTGTGGATTCTCCAAAGTTTTTTTACCCGGAATACCCTGGAAAGGTGAAATGTTGAATAAAAACTCTATTTCTATTTTTTCTTGAATTTCTGTCACACAAACTACAGGAATATGATGGGATCCACAAAATTCCTACCTCCCAGTGTGTCTTCACATGTCCCCATTTGGGTGCCTGTACTAGTGCCTGCATGAGGAATGGATCACTCCAGGGTCAACAATTGCAATCATGTAAGGACCGTTGTATGATCCATTTCCTGTTGCGGGCACTAGTCCTACCCACACAAGTGAGGTACCATTTTTATCAGGAGACTTTGGGGAATGTTGGGTGGAAGGAAGTTAATGGCTTCCCTCAGATTCCAGAGCTTTCCATCACCGAAATGTGCAGCAAATGTGTTTTTTTAGCCAACATTTGAGGTTTGCAAAGGATTCTGGGTGACAGAACCTGGTGAGAGTCGCACAAATCACTCCATTCTGGATTCCCCTAAGTGTCTACCTTCCATAATTGTATAGGTTTGGCAGGTTTCCCTGGGCGCCGGCTGAGCCAGAGGCCAAAATCCACAGCTAGGCACTTTGCAAAAAATGCATCTGTTTTCATTAGAAAAATGTGATGTGTCCACGTTGTGTTTTGGGGCATTTCCTGTTGCGGGCACTAGGCCTACCCACACAAGTGAGGCACCATTTTTATCAGGAGACTTGGAGGATTGCTGGGTAGAAGGAAGTTTGTGGCTCCCCTCAGATTCCAGAACTTTGCAGTACCGAAATGTGAGGAAAATGTGTTTCTTAGCCCAATTTTGAGGTTTGCAAGGGATTCTGGATGACAGAACCCAGTGAGAGCCCCACACGTCACCCCATTCTGGATTCCCCTTGGTGTCTTCTTTCCATAAATGTATAGCTTTGGTAGGTTTCCCCAGGTGCTGGCTAAGCTACAGCCCAAAATCCACAGCAGAGCACTTTGCAAAAAACACATAGGAGGTCATTATGACCCCGGCGGTCGGTGTTATAGTGGCAGTAGTACCGCCAACAGGCTGGCGGTACATACTGCCATATAATGACATTGGCGGTTTGGCAAAAGCCAAACCGCCAATGTACCACACCGACCGCCACTACAGTCTCCAGCCAGCGGCCCTCACTAGGCCGCCCACAGGAATATGACCCCGCCCACCGCCATGGTTTCCGTGGCTTTCTAACCGCCGCAAAACCCATGGTGGTAGGCACTATCAGTGCCAGGGAATTCCTTCCCTGGCACTGATAGGGGTCTCCCTCACCCCCCTCCCCAGAGTCCTCCCCCACCCTCACCCTCCCCTTCCGACACCTCCAGACATACACGCACAGACATACACACGCATACACACACACATACCCACATTCACCCACGCATGCATACATCCATGCACACACATCCACACACACTGACATACATACAAGCACACACGTATTCACACAACACAACATTCATGCACACTCACATCCATTCATGCACACACCCATTCCACACGCCCCACACCCGCATGCACGCACACAGAAACATACACACACACACCCCCACACACACATAACACCCCCCACCCCTGTCGGAGCACCCGACTAACCTGCTGGCAGGGGGTCCTCCGGCAGGAGACGGGACGGGTCATGATACGGTCTGCGGCGGTCTACTGGTGTGGCGCTGCTGCTGGCAGCAGTGCCACCTTACCGCCATCCGCCGCCATGACCGTAGCCGGAATTCCGCCAGCCTTCTGGGGGAATTCCGGCTACGGAGATAATATGGCGTCCGGCTGATGGCCGCGGCGACAGTCTTTTGGCAGCCGTCGCCGTGGGAGTAGGTGCCATTTACCGCCTATGTCTTAATGAGGACCATAATTTTTAAATGGAAAAATGTGATATGTCCATGTTGCATCTTGGGACATCACCTGTCGCGGGCACTAGGCCTATCCACACAAGTGAGGTACCATTTTTATCAAAAGACTTGGGGGAACACAGAATAAAAGAACAAGTGTTATTGCCAATTGTCTTTCTCTACATTTTTGCCTTCTAAATGTAAGGCAGTGTGTAAGAAAGAAGTCATTTTGAGAAATGCCCTGTAATTCACATGCTAGTATGAGAACTCTCGAATTCAGAGATGTAAAAATAAACACTGTTTTTAAACTCCTTATCTTGTGCCCATTTTGAAAATACATAGGTTTCTTTGATACCTATTTTTCACTTTTTATATTTTAGCAAATTAATTGCTGTATACCCGGTATACAATGAAAACCCATTGCAAGGTGCAGCTCACTTATTGGCTCTGAGTAGCTTGTGTTCTTGATAAACCTACAAGACCTATATATCCCTGCAGCCAGGAGGATCCAGCAAACATAACGGTATATTGCTTTCACAGATCTATCATAGTTGGAAAAAGTTACAGAAGAAAACATAATCAGAAAGGGCTGTTTTTTCAACTCAATTTCAATATTTTTTTAATTCAACTGTTACTTTCTGTATGAACATCTTGAAGGAGCTACACAAATGACCCCTTGCTGAATTCAGAATTTTGTCTACCTTTCAGAAATGTTTAGCTGTCCTGGATCCACCATTGGTTTCACACCCATTTCTGTCACTAACTGGACGGAGGCTGAAAGCACAAAAAATAGTAAAAATGGGCTATGTGCCAGTAAAATGCCAAAACTGTGTTGTAAAATATGATTTTCTGATTTAGGACTGCCTGTTTCTGACAGCTGGGAAGATGGTGATTTTAGCACCTCAAACCCTTTGTTGATGTAATTTGCAGGGAAAAGAAACAGATGCTTTCCTCAGCAGCACTTTTCTCCCAGTTAAAAAAACAAAACAAATGTTAGCTGTATTATGGCTAATTCCTTGGTCTCCTCAAGGGGAACCCACAAACTTACCTTTATAATCGCCAGAATGTTGGGAAAAAAAGGATGCAAATTTGGGGTGGATAGCTTACATACACAAAACTTAATGGGGGTCAAAGCGCAAACTATCCCAAATAGCCCAAAAAAGGGCACTGGGCACTGGGGGGGAGGCAGGAGGCCCAGCAGCTAAGGGGTTAAATGTACTGAAAACAAGGGAACGTGAGCCCGCTGACCCTCATTGAGAAGGTCACAATGGAGGATCTGAGGTCACAACCGTTAATAATTAGCACAGAGTCAATTATGACAATGAAAACAGGTGGGCGGCTCACAGATGAAATCTTGAGTGCTGTACCTTCCCTTTACCGTCACCTCATGGACTATTATTCTTTCCACAAGACAACAGTCTACTAGGTGTTTGCCCTGCTCAGTAAAAAAACATGTGCACATTACAAACATTCTATTAATGTAGCTAGTAAACTACAGAGACGATATTTTATCAGGGCCATAAAAACATCACATGATCGAAAAACACCCGTGACCTGGCATTCTAAGCATAAATCATTGTTGAGGAAGTCTGCCCCAACCCTGCTCTGTGGGTTGAGAGAAGAATAAACATGGCCCTGGCAAAGGTATTCCTGTTATTACTAGCTCAGTAAAAGCTTTTAAGGATTTAGAAAAAGTGCCTTTGCCAAGTTGAGAGATAATTGCAGCTACTGTAGTCATGTATTGTTCCTTTGAAAGAGGGGAGGTGCATCAAGCCAGGAGTTCACTGGATGGAGACACACACAACTTCATTTATTTTTTTTATATCTTATTTTAAAAGCTGCAATGAAAGAAGGCACTGATTGATTCTAGGGTTCTGAACTGGGGTTGCATAGTGCTTCCTACTCCAGAAGAGGCACCCAGTAATATCACATGATACCCGTTGGGTGTGCTTGGTTGGAGTGTGTTGGTTCTTAAATTAGCCTATGTGGCATGTGTTACTGAGTTGTGCGTGAAGACCAGATTTGTACTCGTATCCTGTTGTGTGTTGTCGAACATTAGTATGTTTTGAGGTGAAATCCGGCAAGTGAGAGGTAGAATGCTGAGCATTTAATGTGTCCTTGTGGCTGGAGGTAAGGGCAGTGTACAAGTCCTAAAAAAAGAAGTGGGGGACTATATTGAGTTAGGCAGTATGCAAGTGACATCACGGTGTGTGACATCACACATGGCATCACAGGATGTGGCATCACATACTATGACCTTACAGGAAGAGACATCACAAGAAGTGATATCAGATCTTAACACCTCTCACATCTATTTACCA
The DNA here is from genome assembly GCF_031143425.1 of Pleurodeles waltl. Classification (NCBI taxonomy): domain Eukaryota; kingdom Metazoa; phylum Chordata; class Amphibia; order Caudata; family Salamandridae; genus Pleurodeles; species Pleurodeles waltl. The sequence goes on from NC_090438.1 coordinate 70,536,800, forward strand.
GATCAATCATCAATACTTTTGACTGCATTACAATATTTAACAAATTAAATTTTGTGTTGGGGTTGTGCCAAAAAAGTGATGCAATCCTGACACAGAATTTGGGCCTCAACTTATACGTTTTGGGCCATATTTATAGCCAAGTTACACAGTGCAGAGCAGGAAGTCACCTTGCTGAGCTGCATTGCATGACAGGAATGCACCGTATTTAAGGCAATATGGTGCATTCCTGCATTTTGTCCTGCTCTAGTGCCCTTTTGGCTGCCTAGTGCCAATGCAGCCACCCTTGCGTCATCATTCAAGGGTGCCTGCATTGCATGCATGATTGTTTTTGTGCAGAAAGGAGAACATAATGTAGCACACATGGAAAAAGGAAGTAATGAGGAGAAATAAAGATATTTCTCCTTGTTAAGCCTCCCCTGGGAAGGCATAGTATTTTGGTGCATTCCCAGGTTTACCATTTCTGGTTAATCTGGGAATGCGTCAAAATCCACAAGAGTTGTGTTGGAACACACATGCAATGCCTATGGAACTCCTTCCCATGGCAGAGAAACGCAACACAGCGATTTGTGCTGGTTTGAGCTACTCCAGATTTGTGAAGCCATGCAAGGCCACCTTCGTGGCTTCATATATCTGCCTTAAGCGTTGTGTCATACATGCACATTGCGTGATGAAAGTGCGACGCAACTTGGGCCATAATTATACCCTTCATTTTTCAAACGCCTGCCACAAAGAAATAGGCAACTAGGAGACACATGGCACAAAATCTGTTCTGCTTAATTGGTTGCAAAGTCTGCATTTTAAAATATCTTACGGCATTAAGACACCTGCTAGAGATCTTTGTGTGCCCAGTCAATTTCAGGGAAGAATTATAATAATAAGATAACTCTAGAGGTTGACGTATTTGCTGGAGAGATCTGTGTTTTGTCTAGTCCCAGTTTTGAATCTAAGTAGCATAGAGGGTTAATGTCTCCTGCAAAGCACATTCTGTAACATGCAGATGACAGAGTTTTATTTTACGTAAATGGGTAAGTGTGTCACTGCTTTTAACACAGAGGTCCTTTTGTTACTTTTAGCTCATAAATTGTAATCCTTCCAATATATCACAGCGAGCTGTGAAGGACATGTGGCTCCTACACCTTGTAACCCTCACTGTCAGATGTAATACATCCTGTGCATTGATTTACACAAGTGATTTATTGTCAATGCACAATATTTACGTATGATGTAACGTGCTTCTGACACCCTGCATTTGAATGAGTCCTGCTATATGTATGATATATATAGTATTTGTATAGCGCTTACTACCCCTGATAAGGCATCGAAGCGCTTTACAGTGAATAGCACGCTACTCAGAGCCTACCTAGTTAGTTGTCAGTCAATTGGGTTATTGGGGTTAGTTTGCATGCTGTGTGGGGGCTGGTTTCGTTTGATGTGATTATTAGAGGGGGTGCATGAGGCACAATTACTAGCTGGAATTAATACTGCTATGGTTTCAAAACAGCTGTAAGGCAGCTAGGCATCAGAGTTGTAGAGTAACTTGTACACAGATGAGGGAGACAGAAGATATGTAGAAAGAAGCAGAGGTTGGTTTGAAAAACATAAGGGATTGGAAGGCCAGTTTTTCATGCAGGAGTTTAAGGGATACAACAGGTTGAGAATGTTTGCTGCAATCTGTGCATGTAAACTTGTTGAAAGAAACAGTTTCATTTAAAGATACTTCTCACAGAAAAAAGGGAGCACAGTGTGACAAACAAGAGCACCGTTTTATATACCCACTACACCATATTAAATACTATACTATAAAAAATATTGGAGTTCATGCAAATTATAAGCGCCATAAACAATATAGTATAAAAAAGTTTTGTAAACGTCCATCAACTTGAAAATATATAACAAGGCAATTAATTTAGACACATTGTCACTCATTCAATGCCTGGTTTGGAAAGCGCCTGAACCTGAAGAGCACCCCAACAGAACAGACACCACGTCCCGCTGAATGGATGCGCCTGTGGTCACCTTCTCCTAGGATCCACCTTGCCTTGTAGTGTAACTATAGTGCTATAAAATAAATAAAGCAAAATAGTGGTATTTACATTGCTTTTTGTGTAAATTCTGGGGCAAACCAACACATTTGACATTCTTACAGTGCATGCATATGTCATATATACAGGGACTGAACAAAGTCAAAGGTGCCTCTCTTAACTACCTGTGAAGTGATAAGCTGTTTGCCTTTGTTTCCCCTCCAGGTGAGGTTCCCGATAGCTCCCTGCCAGGATGCTCTAACAAAAGGAGGCCTGATGGCCCCTTAACTGCTGTCTTTGTTATGGGCCCGGCTGGAATCTGATAAGCAGCTTCTCTGCCTGCGCCTTGCTGATCTGAATATTGCTGCTCCTAACAACAGCTGACGATGTGCAGGTCGCTGCTCAATGTGTCCCGGTGTCTAATACTTACACTGGGAGAAGGTTAGCGTATTTCTGTGGGGCCCGGCCGCTGGCAAGGTAGAAGACATCCACCCTGTGAAAAAAGTGGATAGACGCCGTCTACCCGCGTCTACTCTCGACTTGTGCCCTGGGTAAGGGAATGAACTACTAGTGTTTTGTGGTTCAATGTTACTGGCAGGCGCTCCCCATATTGTGTCACTGTGAATGTGTAGCTGTCAGGACCGGTGCTAGGCATGGGCAGTGTGGGCAGCTGCCCAGGGCCCTGCATTCAGCCCACCAACACGGGGCCCTGCACCAATGCGATACAGCCATAACCCATGCTCATCCAATCAAGAGAGAGGTGTCTGGTTGCAATTGTGCTCACGGGAAATGCCCCTCCTCCATCGGTCTTCACGAGCATGGTGTAGGGGGGGAGCTCCTATGGACCCAGTTGCAGGGAGACACATTCTGCAGGTTTGTCCTGCAATCAGGCCTCCTGCCCTGCTGCCCATACAGAGGAACCAGGGGATGCCCACTGTTCCGCAAGTTAGTTCCACAGCACTTTTGGCCCTCTCAAATGAAAAGCAACTCTCACACATTCAGGCCCTTATGAGCTGTAGAAGAGGTGCCAGTGGGTGGCTGAGAGGGAGGGGCTGCACCCAGGAGGGGTCTGCACGATGTAGCTTCAGGGGCAGGGTCGTCTACTGAGATGCAAACACCCCTGAATTGGTCACCTGGTATGCAAATTAGAGGGGCTTCGAACATTCTTATTCTGCCCAGAGCCCCAAAACTTCTAGAACCGTCCCTGGTAGGTAGGTGTGCTTACACGTTACACTAGTGGCGCGAAGCAGAGTGAGGGATAGCTGTGCTGTGCACCTGAGCGCCTTCTTTCAGGACGTTTGGTTCCAGTCCTGAGGCGGATCCGATCCTCGATTCTCTGCCGCTCATGCCGCCCTCCTGTGGGCAAATGCGCAGTAGTCACTTGTTTTAAAGCATCTGTACTCCCTTGGAAGAGAAATGTCTCTATACAGTATTGCAGTAACACTCTAAAAAAACACTACAAAAAGGAGCTGCAAGTGCTAAGGGTAGGGTGCACTTTTTCCGGGGCCCTACCACGGACGTGCCTTGACTGTCACAGGAAAGAGCCCTGGGCGCTAGAAAGGCCTATTTTATATTTAAGCGCCCACAGACTAGGGTGGGAGGCTGGGTGTAGCTCTGAGGTCAGCATCATTCCGCGCCGGCTGGATGTGTTACGCTGCTCGTCAGTTTGGCCAGAACTCTCTTTATTTCCACAAATCACTGCTTTCACTTTCAAGCCTGTTTTCCTTGAAGCGTGCAGCCTCCCGCCAGTGGCGCGCGCCGGGGGTGAGCGCCTGGGCCTTGCGGAGCGCGCGCCCTCGCCCTGCCCTCTCCGCACCGCAGGGGCTGTCAACAGCTCGCTGACGTTGTTTTTACAAAGACCCAGCGGTGATTTCAGCTTGGGGACGCAATCCAAAAAAAATAAACTTTGAGAATGCAGAAGGGGGGAATCTGCGCCCAGGCTATAAATTCGTTTCTTTTACACTAATTGCGTGTTTTTATTTTTTGTTGCAGTGAGTCATTTTACTTGTTTCACTGCAATAGCCACGTACCTGTGTCCGAGGACGCTCTCTACACATTTTCTGCGCAGAGAAATGTGTGCATCAAATCGTGTGGTTCCCGAACGTCAGGCGCCCCCTAACCATGTTTTCAAAATTCCTAGACCCTCCTTCCGAAAAGAAGTGTCCTCCTATTCCGCCTCTTGTAACATTACTCCTTGTTTACTGTACCCCGAAGGCCAGCAGGACATTCCAGTGCCCGGTGAAGGTCAAGTATGAAAGCATTAACAGCCTCCCACAATCGCACAAAGAGCTGTGAACACTCACCTCGGCTCGGCCACCGATTAACCCATGTGTACTCGCAAACATTTCCCCAGAGGCAAAAACAGGGTGCTGCATTGATGCCAGCGGGGTAGAGGTGGTCGTGGGTTGGTGTGGAGTGCATGGTGGTAAGGTGGGTGTAGGGACAAGGAAGCACATACATCTAGTGGTTGAATTTCACAACGTGAAACCAGAAAATATGAGATTAATCCTGGCTTTCCCACTTAACCAAACTGTGTGATCCTAGACACATTTTTTTATTTCATGTTCCTTCCTTTTTAGGGTTGAGTGTGCGCAAGCGCTCAGTCCCTGTTGTAATCTCTATGTGGGCTTCTAACGATGCTCATGTCACCCCCGTCACTTTCATTAGTTCGTGGGCTTGCTTTTAAAAAATCGATTGATTCCATTTGTGAAAGGCATGCATACGTCATGACTTTTCCGGTGTTTAGCCCTCCTCGAGCGCACCAGTAAACTACTGAAAACATACAAGACTGTTTTCAGCTGGTTTCTGGACTACCTTATCTTTTCATTTCCTGCGCAGCGAGATCTCGCTGGGCAGAAGTCGAGAACTTTGCATGTCATGGCGACCATCGGCTCGCATATGTGAAACTGTTTTACTTTTCATTATTAGTTTACAGGGAGTGCAGAATTATTAGGCAAATGAGTATTTTGACCATATCATCCTCTTTATGCATGTTGTCTTACTCCAAGCTGTATAGGCTCGAAAGCCTACTACCAATTAAGCATATTAGGTGATGTGCATCTCTGTAATGAGAAGGGGTGTGGTCTAATGACATCAACACCCTATATCAGGTGTGCATAATTATTAGGCAACGTCCTTTCCTTTGGCAAAATGGGTCAAAAGAAGGACTTGACAGGCTCAGAAAAGTCAAAAATAGTGAGATAGCTTGCAGAGGGATGCAGCACTCTTAAAATTGCAAAGCTTCTGAAGCGTGATCATCGAACAATCAAGCGTTTCATTCAAAATAGTCAACAGGGTCGCAAGAAGCGTGTGGAAAAACCAAGGCGCAAAATAACTGCCCATGAACTGAGAAAAGTCAAGCGTGCAGCTGCCACAATGCCACTTGCCACCAGTTTGGCCATATTTCAGAGCTGCAACATCACTGGAGTGCCCAAAAGCACAAGGTGTGCAATACTCAGAGACATGGCCAAGGTAAGAAAGGCTGAAAGACGACCACCACTGAACAAGACACACAAGCTGAAACGTCAAGACTGGGCCAAGAAATATCTCAAGACTGATTTTTCTAAGGTTTTATGGACTGATGAAATGAGAGTGAGTCTTGATGGGCCAGATAGATGGGCCCGTGGCTGGATTGGTAAAAGGCAGAGAGCTCCAGTCCGACTCAGACGCCAGCAAGGTGGAGGTGGAGTACTGGTTTGGGCTGGTATCATCAAAGATGAGCTTGTGGGTGCCTTTTCGGGTTGAGGATGGGGTCAAGCTCAACTCCCAGTCCTACTGCCAGTTCCTGGAAGACACCTTCTTCAAGCAGTGGTACAGGAAGAAGTCTGCATCCTTCAAGAAAAACATGATTTTCATGCAGGACAATGCTCCATCACACGCGTCCAAGTACTCCACAGCGTGGCTGGCAAGAAAGGGTATAAAAGAAGGAGATCTAATGACATGGCCTCCTTGTTCACCTGATCTGAACCCCATTGAGAACCTGTGGTCCATCATCAAATGTGAGATTTACAAGGAGGGAAAACAGTACACCTCTCTGAACAGTGTCTGGGAGGCTGTGGTTGCTGCTGCACGCAATGTTGATGGTGAACAGATCAAAACACTGACAGAATCCATGGATGGCAGGCTTTTGAGTGTCCTTGCAAAGAAAGGTGGCTATATTGGTCACTGATTTGTTTTTGTTTTGTTTTTGAATGTCAGAAATGTATATTTGTGAATGTTGAGATGTTATATTGGTTTCACTGGTAATAATAAATAATTGAAATGGGTATATATTTGTTTTTTGTTAAGTTGCCTAATAATTATGCACAGTAATAGTCACCTGCACACACAGATATCCCCCTAACATAGCTAAAACTAAAAACAAACTAAAAACTACTTCCAAAAATATTCAGCTTTGATATTAATGAGTTTTTTGGGTTCATTGAGAACATGGTTGTTGTTCAATAATAAAATTAATCCTCAAAAATACAACTTGCCTAATAATTTTGCACTCCCTGTATGTGGCAAGAAAAGTCCAGTAAGGAGTTTACAACGCTAATAGCTCTAACGCGAGCAAACGCAAGACCCGTTGCATTGCAAATGCTTGTTCTTCATAGTCACATATAAGAGGACCTTGAAATACATGTTTTCAGGATGTCCACTGCACAAAGCCTTCTCCTTTGATTTAATAAACTATAATGTGACCATATATAAGAGGAACCCAGGCCGCCAAATAGTGCACACAACAACTGGCCTGCCTTTTTGTTCACCCTTGGCATTGTTGTCAGGGTGAGGGGAAGAATGATTGCTTCTAAATTCATGTTTGTAAACTATCACTTTAAAAAATACTTCTCAATGCACTGATAATCTGATGTACTCAGCTGAAACAATTCTGCATGTTAATGAAATGCACCATTTGAATTCTGAAGACTTTATCATATTTTTACACTTGCTGAAAGGTTTCTTTAAATATGATGGGGTTCCTAAAGTTAGGCTTGCAGGACACGATAGTTAATGCCTTTCTTTAGTTGAATTAACCTTTAAACAAATGTGTGCCTGTTTATTCAAAAACATTTGAACATTTGATGTTAGGGCTGAGTCCAGTAAACGACAGCCCAGTGCTGCTGTGGCAGGGGGTGCATGTGAGTACCACTGGATTAGCCCCTCCTTCTCTGTGTGGAAATTTCACTTGCAAATGGGTTCTATGTAAAATGGAGAATGCTGTGATGAACAAGCAGAACAATCAGTCAATCAGTCATATTTATAGAGTGCAACTTCTCACCCATAAGGGTCTCAAGGCGCTGAGGGGGTCGGTCCTCTGTGCTTAGTCGAAGAGCCAGGTCTTAAGGTCCTTCCTGAATTGAGGCAACAGTGGAGACTGCCTGAGGTGAAGAGGCAAAGTGTTCCAGCTCTTTGCCGCGAGGTAGACAAGGAATTTCCTCCAGCCGAGGCCTTCTGTATGTGGTGTACAGTGGCTAGTGCCTGTTGAGGTCTGGCAGGTGAGTAGAAAGTGATGCAGTGTTTGAGGTAGGTGGGTCCTAGGTCGTATGCGTAGACGAGGAGTTTGAAGTTGGTCCTCTTCGGGGAGCCAGTGGAGGTTCCTTAGGTGTCTGGTGATGTGTTTGCAGCGTGGGATGTCCAGGATGAGTCTGGCGGAGGTGTTTTGGATGTGCTCTAGCTTCTTCAGGTTCTTGTGGGTGGTGCCAGCGTAGAGGTCATTTCCATAGTCGAGTCTGCTGGTGACCAAGTCGTGGGTTACGGTTTTGCAGCAGTCATTTGGGATCCATCTGTAGATCTTTCAGAGAAGTCGGAGTGTATGAAAACAGGAGCATGCAACCGAGTTGACTTGGAGGGTCATGGTGATAGATGAATCAGTGGGAAGCTGAGTTGCATGAGTGGTTTGTTGGGATGGGGGATGCCAACGGAAGCAGGCCACCAAGAGTCATCCAAGGCTGATGTGGAGGGTCCCAGGATGAGGATCTCAGTCTTGTCAGTTGAGTTTGAGGCAGCTGTCCTTCACCCAGGCAGCAACGGCTTTCATCCCATTGTAGAAATTCTTCTTGGCAGTTGTGGGGTTTTCAGTCAGTGAGATGATCAGCTGGGTGTTGTCGGCATAGGAGACGATGTTCAGTCCGTGGTTCCAGACGAAGGAGGCGAGCGGGGCTGTAGGAAACTGGCTCTGTATATACTATATCAAAATGAGATATAGGTGGTCATTACAACCCTGGCGGTCGGTGTTAAAGCGGCGGTAAAACCATAAACAGGCCGGCGGAAAAAAAATGGAATCACGACGTGGCGGAAACCGCCAACAAAGACAGCCACTTTAACACTCAGACCGCCACGGCGGTACAAACAAACAGCTTGGCGGTCACGGCCAACAGACAGGCGGAGGACAATGTACCGCCCAAAGTATCACAACCTACCAATCCGCCACCTTTTCTGGGGCGGATTCACCGCAAACAAAAACACGGCAGAAACAGGACTTAGAAGGGAAAACGCTCACCTCTACACACCCCACGAGGAATCCGGACGCCATGGAACCCGAGCTCCAGATCCTGCTAGGCCTTATCTTCCTGCTCCTCTACCAGGAGAACGAACGCCGGCGGCAAAGACCACAGTGAGTACTGCACCTATGACACAGGAGAGGGGGGAGGGAAAAAACATGGATACACACACGCAATACGCAACACCCCCACCCCCACCCTCACCCACGACAACACACACACTAATACATCATGATACATTACAGTTACACCCGCAACCCCCCCGGAAGAATGCAAAGACCAAAGAAAATGAGTGTAACCATTGTAATATATTAAAATCCAGTATGCAAAAATATATATATATATATATATATATATACACTATAAACAAAATATACACCAAGAATAGTAGTCCAGGTAGTGCTCCATTGAAGTCTGTGGAACACTGGGCCCACACGGTATGGGCGAGGCCCACACTCAATCCCCGAACATGACGGAGAGAACACTGCAGGGGCAACAGATAGCAATAAAACAGGCACCTCAGGGAGAAGGGAAAGGGGGGGCACCTCAGCCGGGTGAGTGCACGACGCCAAATCCACGAGGGGCCACATGCCCACTGTTCCATCCTGGGGAGTGCAAAGCCACAGTCTCTCAAGTCTCTACAGTGGGTGGGTTGCCCACTGTTCAGTCCTGGGGAGTGCAAAGCCACAGTCTCTCAAGTCTCTATAGTGGGTGGTTTGCCCACTGTTCAATCCTGGGGAGTGCAAAGCCACAGCCTCTCAAGTCTCTACAGTGGGGGGTTTGCCCACTGTTCCATCCTGGGGAGTGCAAAGCCACAGTCTCTCAAGTCTCTACAGTGGGTGGTTTGCCCTCTGTTCAATCCTGGGAAGTGCAAAGCCACAGTCTCTCAAGTCTATACAGTGGGTGGGTTGCCTACTGTTCAATCCTGAGGAGTGCAAAGCCACAGTCTCTCAAGTCTCTACAGTGGGTGGTTTGCCCACTGTTCCATCCTGGGGAGTGCAAAGCCACAGTCTCTCAAGTGGATGCCTTTCTCCACTGCTTCTGGAGGGGGCTTTGTGCCCAGAGTGCTTCATCCTGCCAAGGACAGAGGTAGTGGATGTGATACTCCACTGGTTCTGGAGGGGGCTTTGTGCCCAGAGTGCTTCATCCTGCCAAGGAAAGAGGTAGTGGATGTGATACTCCACTGGTTCTGGAGGGAGCTTGGTGCCCAGAGTGCTTCATCCTGCTCGTGACGGACTCAGTAGCGTCAGTACCCTTGGCGCTCATGGGCCAGCGGTGCTTGCTGCGACGGTGCCCTGTCCAGCGGTGCTTGTTGCGGCGGGGCCCTGTTCAGCGGTGCTTGTGGCGGCGGTGCCCTGTTCAGTGGTGCTTGTGGCGGCGGTGCCCTGTTCAGCGGTGCTTGTGGCGGCGGGGTCCTTTACAGTGACTCAGCTGCTGGCTGTCCGATCTGGCCCAGTGGGGCTGGTGCTGGCGGTCCTTCATGGCCCAACGGGGCTGGTGCTGGCGGTGGCCTCCTGGGCAGCTGGGCTGGTGGAGTTGGCCTCCTGGGTAGCAGGGCTGGTGGCCTCCTGGGCAGCGGGATGATGGCGGTCGCCTCCTGGGCAGCTGGGCTGGTGCTGGCGGTGGCCTCCTGGGCAGTGGGGATGATGGCGGTTGCCTCCTGGGCAGCAGGGCTGGTGGCGGTGGCCTCCTGGGCAGCAGGGCTGGTGGCGGTGGCCTCCTGGGCAGCAGGGCTGGTGCCGGTGGCCTCCTGGGCAGCGGGGATGATGGCGGTGGCCTCCTGGGCAGCTGGGCTGGTGCTGGCGGTGGCCTCCTGGGCAGCGGGGATGATGGCGGTGGCCTCCTGGGCAGCAGGGCTGCTGGCGGTGGCCTCCTGGGCTGCTGGGCTGGTGCTGGCGGTGGCCTCCTCGACAGAGGGGATGATGGCGGTCTTTTCCGCCGTGCTGCTCTTCCCAGACTTGCTGACTTTCTTGTGGCCCTTCCCCACCTTGGAAGGTGTCGCAGCTGACTCCACACTCCCACCTGTACCCCTAGGAGCGGCTTTGGTGGCTGGAGTCTTCCCCCTCTCCCGCCGGGCACTGGCCAACCTTTTATGCTTGATAGGTGGGGGACTGTCCGTGCTGTGGCTCTGTGCCACACTGGCTGCCCTGGTGGCCGGTGCACTCCAGATTCCGGTGACTACAGGCACCACTGGTCCCGGAGATGTTGTGGCTGAGGTGCTAGGTTGGGACCTGGAGGGTCGGGCCCTAGGAGACGGACGGGGTGGGGGAGGTGATGGAAAGAGGTCAAGGTTGAACAGGAAAAGTTTCTTGGGAACACTGGGACGGGTAGCTGGAGGGGGTTTGGGAGTGGAGGAAGAGGTTGTGGTTGTAGGAGGTGTTCGTTTGGTGACTTTGGGTGAAGGTGCATGCGCTGGAGGCTGTCGTGAGGTGGATGGCTGTTGGGTAGGTGTGTGCCTGCGTTTGTGTATCTTGGCAGGTGGCGTCACAGACACACTGGGAGAGGACACAGGGGACGTGTGAATGGCAGTGGGGGTGGTGACTGCACTTTTTCGGGGTGTGGTGGTGTGTGTGTTGGTGATGGAAGTAGTGGCTGTAGATGTAGTGCATGCAGGTGTGAGTGTAGACGAGACTGGGAGGCAGGTGGGAGACGAGTAGGGGGACACAGTGGAGGCAGTGGATGTTGGTGTGTCTGCATGTGTGTGATGCTTGCGTGAGTGCCTGTGGGATGTGTGGTGCTTATGTTTGCCAGAGCTTCCCTTGTGTGTTGACGTGTGTGCATGCTGGTCTGAAGGTGTGCTTGGGATAGGCTGAGGTACAGGGGATTGGGTCTGGGTGGAGGAAGTTGGAGGGGGGAGGCTAGAGACAGGGACAATGGCTGCCATCAGTGCTGAGGCCAGAGTCTGAAAAGCTCGCTGAAGGGCCTCCTGACCAGAATGAATGCCCTCCAGGAATGCATTTGTTTGTTGCAACTGCCTTTCTACACCCTGGATGGCCTTCAAAATGGTAGACTGCCCAACAGTGAGGGACCTGAGGAGGTCAATGGCCTCCTCACTGAGGGCAGCAGGGCTGACTGGGGCAGGGGCTGAGGTGCCTGGGGCGAAGGTGATGCCCACCCTCCGGGGTGAGCGGGCACGGGGCAAAGGCTGAGGGGCTGCTGGGAGGGCGGTGCTGGTAGGGGGGGTGGCGGCTGTACCTGTAGATGCGGGGGCACAGATGTTGCCGCCACCACAAGGGAGCTCCCATCAGAGGATGAGTCCGTGTCACTGGTGTCAGCTCCTGTCCCTGCTGTGGAGCTCCACTCGCCCTCCATCCCACTGGTGAACTCCGAGTCCGTAGTGTCACCCTCCAAGGCCATGTGGGATGTAGCTCCCTCCTGCTCCGGTGCCACTGCTCCTCCGCCTGATGATGCTTATGCACACAAGAACAGGGATACCACAAAAAGGGGGGGACGACAGATGAAAGACATGTTGAGTGCATGCATTACCGCTACCGTTGGCGGACACAACAGACACAGAAGCCCCCTGCACTACGCCGCGCACTTGGGCTCCACTGTTCAATCCCTGGGACATAGCCAACAAGGCTATGGCCGACATCTGCACACATGGATGACACAGGAGCCTGACTAGGTGTACTTGCACTGTACACAGGTGGGGTGGGGTGCCACAGGGTCTGCCAGAACAAGGGGACCTAACTAGCACACTCGCCATGGCCTAGGGAAACCCCCCCGCCCACCTCCCCCACCCAGACACCTCCACTGCGCGCAAAATCAGCAGAATGAGAGTGCACTCACCCCCTTGTGGCTGCTGTGATGCCCTCAAGCGCCCATCCAACTCCGGGTACGTCACCGCCAGGATCCTGAACATCAGGGGGGTCATGGTGCGACGGGCACCCTCCCACGTTGGGAGGCCATCCCCAGCTAGGCCTCCGCCGTCTTCTTGCTCCAGCGGCGAATGTCTTCCCATCTCTTACGGCAGTGGGTGCTCCGTCTGTGGTAGACCCCCAGGGTCCGGACGTCCTTGGCGATGGCACGCCAAATATATTTTTTCTGGTGGGCGCTGACCTACATGAATTGTACAGGGAGAAAAGAAAAGTTATTACCAAATGCACCGTCACAGTCATTGGCCCCCATCCCTACCCTTGGCATGTGGCACATGCACTCACCGTCGTTTCATGCACGCCGCACTCTCCCCCCTTCCTTCTTACATCCACCCCTCTCCACACAGGCATAGCCCATACAGCATGTTCCCAGTGTACTTACCTGTTTGTCTGGAGGACCGTAAAGTAGCGTGTACTGGGGGAGGACCCCATCCTCGAGTTTCTCCAACTCCTCCGATGTGAAGGCAGGGGCCCTTTCCCCAGACGCACGAGCCATTGTCTCTTCCAGACCGAGGTCACAGCAGCACTTGCAGTGTAGGTCCTCTCCTGTCGAAGATCAGGTATCGAGTGATTGCACAGATAGAAAATGGCGGTCTCGTCCGCGGCGGTGCGTACCGTCACCACCGGCATACATCGTCATTGGCTCCTGGGACCCATAGGGTCCAATGTTAACCAATGCAGAATTGCGCCGCCGTCTTCGACCGCCTACCGCGACGGTGTACAACGCCAGCGCAGTTACGTCCCATCACATTGTCCCACTTTACAGGTCAGGCAGCCGCCATTTCAGGGGCCCACATGGCTTAATTTTTCACTGCGTCACACATTCCTAGGCCTTGCCTCAACACTCATACAGGCCAAATTTCAGATTATGATTCGTGTTCTGTGTAAGCTGTGGGTAGGTACCTCTGAGTTGGTTGACTCTGTGCTCGCTCTTGTCCTTCATAGGCACCGTCTGCTGGGACATGTGAGGAGATGACTACATCCTCCGGTGTACAGACCGCTGGTGGACCTGTCGACAATGGAGGAAAGACATGTGATCATCACCTACAGGCTCGATCGTGCCACAATCCTGGAACTGTGTGCCCAGCTGGAGCCAGACCTGATGTAAGCTATCCGCCATCCCACTGGAATCCCCCCTCAAGTGCAGGTGCTGTCAGTTTTCCATTTCCTTGCAAGTGGGTCATCTCAAACAACAGTGGCCATAGCATCAGGGATGTCCCAGCCTATGTTTTCCAACGTGTTGTCCAGAGTGTTGTCTGCCCTGCTGAAACACATGCAGAGCTACATCGTTTTCCCTCAGGTGGAGGATTTGCCTACAGTGAAAGGTGACTTCTATGCCCTGGGACATATCCCCAACATCATAGGTGCCATTGATGGGACACATGTGGCTTTGGTACCCCCGCAGGAGTGAACAGGTGTACAGAAACCGGAAGATTTATCATTCCATGAATGTGCAGATGGTGTGTTTGGCAGACCAGTACATCTCCCATGTTAATGCCAAATTCCCTGGCTCAGTGCATGACGCTTACATCCTGCGGAATAGCAGCATCCCTTATGTGATGGGGCAATTCCAGAGGCACAGTGTGTGGCTATTAGGTGAGCACCTGGAAGCAAGTCAGTGGGAATGGTTGTCTGGGTCTGGGGATATCACTACAGGTTAGTGTGTGTCTAACAGTTGTCCCTCGCCATTTGCAGGTGACTCTGGTTACCCCAACCTGTCATGACTACTGACCCCAGTGAGGAATCCCAGGACAAGAGCAGAGGAACGCTACAATGAGGCCCATGGGTGAACTAGGCGGATAATAGAGCGGACCTTCGGCCTCCTGAAGGCCAGGTTCAAGTGCCTCCATATGACAGGTGGATCCCTATTCTACTCACCAAAGAAGGTGTGCCAGATCATCGTGGCCTGCTGTATGCTTCACAACTTAGCTTTGCGATGACAGGTGCCTTTTCTGCAGGAGGATGGTCCAGATGGCGGTGTTGTTGCAGCTGTGGAGCCTGTGGAGAGCCAAGACGAGGAAGCAGAAGAAGAGGACATCGACAACAGGAACTCGGTGATCCTGCAATATTTCCAGTGAGACACAGGTAAGAATACAAACCTGCCTACTACATGTACTTTAACACTACTACCTCTCTACTGTCTGTCGTTTTCACCCAGTGTATGGTCACTGAGTTGTCACTTTCCCTTACCATTTCACAGATGTGGGTCCCACAGTGTGACATCTGCTTTGTTTCCTCATGGACTAGAGCTGTGTGACATAGGTATGTTGACATTAAATTTGAAAGAACATTTTGACACTGTAATTGCTAATACACTATTTCAAAATCACAGACTGACTCCAGATTGTTTTGTGCTTCAAGGGTGTTTATTTAAGTGCTCAATATTGGAGGGGGTTGTAAAATGGTGAGTGGTGATGGTGGAGGAATGTCCATGGCAGAGTCCAGTCTATTAGTCTCACAGGTGCATTGCCCAAATGGGCATAGGAAGCGGAGCTGGGGCAGTTTGAGGATGGACAGGGTGACAAAGTGGGACAGAAAGATGACATTCAGGGTGGTTTCATTTCTTGGCGGAGGTCTTGGCAACATTCTCTGTCTTTGTCCTGGATCTCAGGGACCGTTTGCAGGGTGGTTCTCCCTCTGTAGGGGGTGGGGTGCTGGTGTGGTGGTCCTGTGGCGGTGCCTCCTGTCCTCTAGCGCCGGCGGAGGTGGTGGGCAGTTCATCGTCCAGGCTAGTGTCAGGGGCCCCTTGTTGTGCCACAGTGTCCCTCCTGGTGTTGAGTACTTCCTTCAGCACTCCTACGATGGTGCCCAGGGTGGAATTGATGGATCTGAGTTCCTCCCTGAAGCCCAAATACTGTTCCTCCTGCAGCCGCTGGGTCTCCTGAAACTTGGCCAGTACCGTTGCCATCGTCTCCTGGGAGTGGTGGTAGGCTTCCATGATGTTGGAGAGGGCCTTGTGGAGAGTGGGTTCCCTTGGCCTGTCCTCCCCCTGTCTCACAGCAGCCCTCCCAGTTCCCCTGTGTTCCTGGGCCTCCGTCCCCTGGACCGTGTGCCCACTACCACTGCCCCAAGGTCCCTGTTGTTGTTGGGGTGGTGGGTTAGCCTGGGTTCCTGTAGCGGTGGACACACTGCTAATTGACGTGTCCTGGGGACAGAGGTATGGGCCCGCTGGGTGGGTGCTGTGCTGGTGTTTCCAGAGGGGGGAAGCTCTGTAGTGGCCTGTGACTGTGTCTGGGGAACCGACTGTCCCGAAGTCCCCGATGGGCCGGGCTGGTCATCTAGATCCAGTTGGACACAGCTGCTGTCATCACTGTGGGCCTCTTCTGTTGGTGGTGTGGACATGTGTGGACCCTCCTGTCCGGTGATGTTGGGTAGGGGTCCTGCAGGGGTGTAAAAGGATGTTTATTACATCTGTGTGTGCCATGGTGTGCAATAGGTGGGTGACCGTGTACCCCAGTGCTTGCATTCCTGTGTGGGACCTTGTGTGATGGTGGTTTAGGGGGGTGTATGGGTATGTGCAGTGGCCATGCTTTGGTGATGGGTGTCCAAGCTTTGTTGTTGCATGCAGGGCTTGGTGTTAGGATGTGTGGTTTGTGATGTTGGGACATTTGTGAGGAGTTGGAGTGATGGGGGTGAGGGTGAGGGTGGGGGTATGTGATGGCATGCAGGTAGGGTGAGGGAAGTAATAGTTAAGATTTGACTTACCAGAGTCCATTCCTCCATCTACTCCTGCGAGGCCCTCAGGATGCAGAATCGCCAAGACCTGCTCCTCCCATGTTGTTAGTTGTGGGGGAGGAGGTGGGGGTCCGCCGCCAGTCCGCTGAACCGCAAGGTGGTGTTTTGAGACCACAGAACGCACCTTCCCCCGTAGGTCGTTCCACATCTTCCTGATGTCATCCCTATTTCTTGGGTGCTGTCCCACTGCGTTAACCCTGTCCACTATTCTGCGCCATAGCTCCATCTTCCTAGCTATGGAGGTGTGCTGCACCTGTGATCCGAATAGCGGTGGCTCTACCTGGACAGTTTCCTCCACCATGACCCTGAGCTCCTCCTCAGAGAATCTAGGGTGTCTTTGCAGTCCCATGGGGTGGTGTGGGTGATGTGTCGGGTGGTGTGTGTAGTGATAAGTGGGGTGATATTTAGTGGTGTGTTGTGTGAGGTGCGTGGAAGTTATGTCGGTGATGGTATTGTGTGCCTGTGGATGCTTGGTAGTTGTTTGTGGTGTCTCTCTCTGGCCTTCTCTCGGTAATTGTGGTCGTAGGGGTTTGTGGGTGATGTGGGTGTGTGTTTTATATTGTAATGGGTGTGTGGGAGTGGTGTGTGTATGTGTATCAGGTGTGTGTATTTTGAATTGTCCAATGTGGCTGTGTTTTGTAAAAGTGTGTGTATTTTGAGCGCGGCGGTGTGTACCGCCAATGGAATACCGCGGTTGAAAGACCGCCGCATTGATTCGTGTGTCATGATAGTGTGGGCGTATTTCTGTTGGCGTGACGGTGGAGGTTTTGTTTTCGCCAGTTTATCACTGACCTTTGGTGTGGCGGATTTGTGTGGGTGTCTGAATTTTGGCGGATTCCGAGCTGTGGGTCATAATAGCTGTGGCGGATTTCCGCGGCGGTGTGTTGGCGGTCTTCTGCACGGTGGTAAGTGCCATTTACCGCCAATGTTGTATTGACCAGCATAGTGTGCACAGAGTTCAGGGATTCCCCAGAGGCTTGACAGAGGCTGAAATAGATAATACTAAATCTCTATTTGTGGTAGGGTGGTCGAGCAGCTTAAGCATTTGTTGTACACACACAAGCAATAGAAGAAACACACACTCAATGACTTAACTCCAGACCAATAGGATTTTATATAGAAAAATATGTTTTGTTAATTTATTTCTAGAACCACAAGATTCAGTTTGCAGGTAAGTACATAAAATGAAAGGTAATTTGCATATTTATAATCAGGACGGTAAATAGAATTGACAATGTATATATACAGTTTTCCTTAAAATGGTAAAAAGTTATTTTAAAGGTGGACACTGCATTTTTCAACAGTTCCTGGGGGAAGAAAAGATAGTATAGTGTTCAACTTACAGTTCTTTTCTCTGGGGTTTAGGTAGTCCGTCGTTGGGAGTTCAAGTAATTCCCAAATACCTGCCACCAGCAACATGGGGCCCGTAGGGTGCAGAGGTCAAAGAGCAGCCAGGTTAACGTGGGCTCCTATGTTGATAGGGGGTCCATGGAATCATGTGTCAGCCAGCAGGTAAGTACCCGCGACTCGGAGGGCAAATCGGGGGGGGGGGAGGTTCAAGAGAGCACTGGAGGGACCCCAAGTAGGCACCAAACATGCACCCTCAGTGACACTAGGGCGGACGGGTGCAGGGTGCAAACAGGGTTTCAGGTTTTCAATGGAACTCTATGAGAGGACCCCGGTGGTCACTCTGAGGCTGCAGATGAGGTCCAGGGGGGCTTCTCGGGCAAACCACCGGCTGGACAGAGAGGAGGGCTGCTTGCTGGTCAATGCTGCACCAGGGATCAGTTTCTCCAAGGCCTGGGGGTGCAGTGCGTCCTTTAGGCGTTGGATATCTTCGTCCCGAGCTCGCGGTTGGGGGGGGTCCTCAGGATTCCCTCTGCAGGCATTGTCGCTGAGGTTTGGAGTGGTCAACCCAGGGTGGGCTCTTGCTCCCAATCACCTGGGGACACTTTCTTGCTGGGTGGACCACCTGGACACCGGCCGTGGGCTTCGGGTGCACAGGGGTCAGGACTCACGCATCTGGAGTGAGGTGGGAGTCCTTAGTTGTAGGTTTCCTTTGGGCAGAGCCACTGTCCTCAGGAGTTCTTGGTCCTTTAGGGTGCAGGGCAGTGTTCTGGAGTTGGCAGAGGTCGCTCGGCCCACTGGACATGTCGCTGGTCTTTTTGCAGGTTCTTTGAAGCAGGAGACAGGCCTGTAGGGCTGGGGCCAAAGCAGTTGTCGTCTTCCTTCTTCTCTGCTGGGGTTTTCAGCTTAGCAGTCCTTCTTCTTGTTAGGGGTCAGAGGGTAGTAGCCAATGGCTACTGTCCCTGTGGGTGGCTACGCCCTCCTTGTGCCCACTCGCTTTGGGGAGAGGGGCACATTCCTATGCCTATTGGTCCCTGTCCTCCAAACCAAGATGGAGGATTCTGCAGGGAGAGGGTCACCTCAGCTCTAGACACCTTAGGGGTGGTCCTGGCTGGGGTGGTCACTCATCCCTGTTTTCCCTAATTTTCCAAAAGTGGGGCTTTGTCCGGAGGCGGGTATCTCCATTAGTTGGATTGCTCTGGGGCACTGTAACCCGAGGCTTGAGCCTTTGAGACTCACCGCTAGGTGTTACTGTTCCTGCAGGGGGAGTTGGGAAGCACCGCCACCCAAGACAGGCTTTGTTTCTGACCACAGAGTGCACAAAGGCACTCACCCAATGTGGTAAGAAACTCCTCTGAAAGTGGCAGGCTGGCACAGACCAGCCAGCCCTACACTAGCAGTTGGGCTAACATACAGGGGGCATCTCTAAGATGCCCCTGTGTACATTTTTCAATACATCCCATGCTGGCATCAGTGGGGGTTTATTGTGCTGAGAAGTTTGATACCAAACTTCCCAGTATTCAGTGAAGCCATTATGGTGCTGTGGAGTTCGTAATGACAAACTTCCAGACCATATTCTCAATGTGGCTACACTGCACTTACAATGTCTAAGAATGGACTTAGACACTGTAGGGGCATATTGCTCATGCAGCTATGCCCTTACCTGTGGTATAGTGCACCCTGCCTTAGGGCTGTAAGGCCTACTAGAGGGGTGACTTACCTATGCCACAGGCAGTGGTTTGTGGGCATGGCACCCTGAGAGGGGTGCCATGTTGACTTTGCCTTTTTCTCCTCACCAGCACACACAATCTGCCAGGCAGTGTGTATGTGTTGAGCGAGGGGTCTCAGAGGGTGGCATAATATATGCTGCAGCCCTTAGAGACCTTCCCTGGCCACAGGGCCCATGGTACCATGGGTACCTTTTACAAGGGACTTAACTGTGTGCCAGTGCTGTGCCAATTGTGGAAGCAAAGGTACAGTTTTAGGGAAAGAACACTGGTGCTGGGGCCTGGTTAGCAGGGTCCTAGCACACTTAAAATCAAATTGGGCATCAACACTAGTCAAAATGTGTGGGGGGGTAACCATGCCAACAGTGCACTTTCCTACAGGGGCTATGTAAATGCTGAAGAGTGTGGGGCTAAGGGAGAAGCCCTGTGGAACTCCACAGCTGATCTCCGTAGGCTCTGACAGGTAAGGCGAGAGTCTGATTCTCTGAGTTCTGCTGGTCAGGAAGGAGCGCATCCATTGTAGGGCCTTTCCGCGGATGCCAGCTGTGTGGAGTCTGGAGCAGAGGGTGTGATGCAAGACCATGTTGAAGGCGACGGATACGTCCAGTAGAATGAGGGCTGCTGTTTGGCCGTGGTCGAGGAGCAAGCGGATGTCCTCTGTGGTGGCGAGAATGTGGCGACGGCAACAATGGCGAAAAGAAAAAGAAGAATATGTGGCAACAATAACTAATGACATGATGATGGAAAAATATTTAGAATAAAAGAACGTGAGGTACAGAGAAGTGAGGGATGGAATACTTAAATTACAATCAGCCTCTGAAAAGTACTCTGGGCCACATTCCAGTCTATAATTTTTTGGACACTGTGCCCAGGTGACATCCCTTCTAAATGAATACAAGAACCTCCAGGTCAAGTTTGGACATGTTGGGCTTCATCAATACTTGAACCCTATGGCACAGGGAGCTTAAAAGACCCAGCTGTGGTATACTCATCACACTTAGGATGTCACAATGAGAGAAATAAAGCTATAAGTGGTGAAATATTTGAATTCAACTCAACCACTGGTAGCAACTCTGACCCGTGTTCCAGATCATTTTTTTTGGCCACTGAGCCCCCCCAGACAGGCAGCAACCATATGCAGATCAGACTTGGTCCTGCTGTGATAGAAACTGCCCAGCCCGAAATGACACACCATGTCCTCTTTCACTCGGAATACAAGCAGCCCAGGCCACTTTCATTTTGGTTGAGTATCATCTGTCAGGTGTATTTTTTTAACTGATGTTAGGACACTGTGCGCTGCAGGACCCAATTCTGGACAGAACCATCTCATTTAAGTCCGACCTTGACGGAAACTAAAAATGATGGGTGACATTCTTGACTAAATTGCAGTCACTGGCATTTACTCTGGGTGACATTCTACTTCATAATTGTTTTACTCAACATGATACTTCAGACAGGTAACAGTAATAAGCAAAGCAGGCTTGGTCCTGCTCCAGTAGGAACAGCCCAGCACAAACTGCAAAGTAAAATAACAGATTAGGAACACAAGCAACCTCAGATCGCTTCAGCCTTGTTTGGCCTCATCAGAGAGATGGTGATTGAATCTTATTGCCCAATGAGCTGCTGTATCCACATCTGGGCACAGCAGTTTCACTTATATTATCACACTGAGAGAAGCAAAGAAGTGATGGATGAAATGCCTGAATTCATTTCAGTGATAGGTAATTACTCTGAGACACATTCCATTTCATCAATTTCTGCCCACTGTACCTCTCTGGGGAGTGAGCAATCATATGCAAATCTACTTTCATTATGCTGGTTAAGGAAAAGTCTAGTCATATACCACTGCCCTTATGGGGCCACAGTTCTGTTTCTCTCCAATTAATTGACCACAATGCTCTTTAGAACTCTTGAGGCATCAAGGTCGAGAAGTCCAGGAGTGTCAGATTTGTGCGAATCTGGTAATCCAGATCCTACAGGAGCAATGCTAATATCCACACAGACCATCAGGCAAAGATTATTTATGCTGCCCACCAGCAGACCCAGGGAAATGTGAATTTGACAAGGGAGGGAAACGGAGACATTGAATAGATTCCCCCTGTCTACTCTTATACCTAGCTCAACCTGCCCTGCAGAATTGTGGATATCTACAAAGTGAAACAACTCTTTTAGTGTTGTATCAATTACATTCCAATTCATTATTCCTAATATGGCATATGATATACCTTGTGTCCAACTTCTAATATCATCGTAACATTCAAGAGCTGAAACAAAAAGGGAACCTTTATGACAGCTATATGAAATAGCCTGAACTGTAATACGTGTTTCTATATAGTAAATTACCTTTAACAGTATCTAAAGTTTAGGGTATGAATGATTCTCATTGTAAGAAGCTCATCAGCTGTAACATAATGAATATATATTTGTATTGCACTCCTTCTCTTGGCAAGTCTTAACTTAGAGGCAATGTGTAAAGTATTTATGCAGTACTAAAACAGTAATAAAGTTGAAATGAAAAACATAAATAAATCACAAATCAAATTAGAAAAATAGGGTAAACTTTAACAAACAAAATGACACTAACATGACAAAAATCCAATACGGGAACCGGATATATGAATTTTCTAAAGTTTTAAATAGCCATGGCGCCAAGAAGCGCAAAGTGCCAATGATAGTCAATGGTCTCAGTAGAACAGAACCTTGGTACAATTTGAAGCTGACAGCACTGGAATGCAGGTCGGACACACTAACTAGGTTTGTGCTGGTCAAGGATTTAACTTTCTGATTTTAGTCCTTTAAATCCCAATCCACCACAGGAGTACATGTCCAAAGCCTCCTTGGACCTCAGGGGAGACATTTAGGGCCAGATGTATGAAAGGGTTTTTCCCATTTTGTGTCTAAGGGAAAAAGATTTAGTACACATGGACCTTAGAGAGTCACTGGGGGGCAGGCAGAGGCGACACGAGAGTCCAGTCCAGGTCCAATTGCCACTGGTCAACTGGGACGTTGCAGGAAAAGTCATCTTGTAGCTTGTTGTGCCACTGTAGCTTTAACGCGAGGTCAGCCTTATGACCCTTGAACTCCACTTGTCTGTCCAGGGTATATGAGAGCGAGCAGGTCCGGTCCTCCGGAGTTCTTATCAGGTTGCAGACAGCAGGTTTAGTCCTCTTTTGATCTTACTCAAGTCCGGGAGTGCCCTATACAGGGGTACCTGAAACATTTATGCCTGGCATGAGCTAGTGGGTAGCAATGACCCCCTGGAACATCCTAACCAAAGGGGCAAAGGTTCCTATGGCTAATCATTCCCACTGTGGGCATTTTCAAGATGGCCGAAGTATTCAGACACACTAAACTTGGGCTCTGAGGGCTGGGTGTATGTATGTGGGGGAGTATGCTATGGTAATTCTGATGCCCACCCACATCTAACAGTTAAATTCAGTTTTAGGCAGTCACTATACCCCCAACAGACTCAGTACAGAAATGAGGTACAATCAAAGCTGAGCTTTCAGGAACAATCAAAGCGGAGCTTTCAGGAAAAAGACACCTGATGCACACAAAACATTTTGGCATTCTGTTTCCTTCCTTTGAAGTGTGCTCGAAATGTTCTATGTAAACACAGCAGACATGTCAAGCAGCCTGTGACACTGTAATGTCAAAGAGAATGCCACTGTGATTGGGACCTAACTGGCTGGCAGGACAAAGGAAGGGCCCTGCCTAAGTGTCAGCTAACATTTGCTTGTGGCAGGAGAAGCCAAATGTCGTGTGAAAGTCCCAAGTAAACCTGTCAAGGAGGATGTCACATGTAATCAGGACTTTACACTTTACACTTTAATTTCAAAGAGGATCCTCCCATCTGCCTAACATATTCTTTCAGGTTCAGACGGGGCATCTCTGCCCATTCAGGTCACTCTATTGCGTGCTCCTGGGAGCAGTTCATACTGTACCACATGGTAGCCATCAGCAGCAGGTGACAGAAGTGATAAAAAGGCCTTAAAATCTTTAGGCTACTAAAATGTACATTTTCTAATGTACCTTTTCTGTATTAGTAAAAAAAAATGAATTTACCATTACATTGACTATTAAATAGAGTACTTAACCTATTTCTCTAGCTGTTTCCTAGGCAGAGATAGCATTAATTAAACTTAATATTGCATCCAACTGTTTTCCTGTGGAACAGTTACAGTAAAAATAGCCTTTTCCTGCCTTTTTACTGTAAGGACATGTTTGAAATCAAACCTTAACCTGTCTTTTTCCTAATATTTAAAAGGAAGGTTTAGACTTATCAAAAGGATTTATTTCGACAGGTCTAGTTTGCAGGTTGAATCTGCACAGTCAGGCTACTGGTGGCAGGCCTGCAGTGATTTTCTTCATTGTCACTGCAGTGCATAGCACAGTGAGAACTGCAGCCTGCTAGTAACATTTAACATCGCTACCGGTATCCTGTAAGTACCATACGGTCAATCAATCAATCAGTGCTTGTAAAGCACAACTACTCACCCATTAGGGTCTCAAAGCTCTGGGGGGCAGGAGGGGGTAAAAGAGTAGTGTATACCGGTGAGGTGGTTATTAAAAAAGCCATGTCTTCAGTTCCTTCGTGAAGCTGAGAAGGGAGGTGGTTTGTCTGATGTGAAGAGGAAGGGTGTTCCAGGTGGTGGCCGCGAGGCAGGAAAAGGAGCGTCCTTCTGTTATGGTTTTCCTGATGCGGGGTACTTCTGCGAGAGAGAGCTGGGCTGAACGTAGGGCCCTGTCGGGTACGTGGAGGTTGAGTTGCTGGTTCAGGTAGGCTGGTCCGGTGTTGTGGAGGGCTTTGTGTGCGTGGGTGAGGATCTTGAAGGTGATTCTTTTTTCTATGGGAAGCCAGTGAAGTGTACGCAGGTGTTGCGAGATGTGGCAGTGTCGAGGTAGGTCGCGAGGACCAGTCTGGCGGCAGCTTAAAGGTAAGAAATGCCAATCACGGGTATGGAAATAAGCAAACATGACTCTGCTTGACTGTGTGCTGCAGAAATAATGAACAGTGAATATGCAGAGAAGTCAACCATTTTGAACAAGATGTCGCAGAGGCCTCATTAACGTCTAGTTAACAGAAGCCAGGAAAAGGCACTTTTACAAGCCATAGCAAATTTCTTTCAATTACAATGGCAGCATGTCAGTGAACAAATATAATTTGAGGGGGAATCCACGTTCTGAACTTTGTTAATAATGCACAAAAATATAAAATGCACAAAAATAGCTTTAACATGACTCAGGCTCTCTACAGCAAAGGGATACTTGAGAATGAATTAGGTCAGACTCATTAATGATGAAATTTCAGATGTTCTTAACAATGCTATCAATGCAGTTATGAGTGGTGTAATATGTGAAGGAATAGGCAGTGCATAACAAGGGTGTGAGTCATAGTTACTTTAGGGCACAAGTTATAGCTACTTGGAATAACTATTACTGGTGAATTTCAGTGGTTTTGTTGGTTTAATAAGTTATGTTTCAACTGATATTTTCATTTTCACCTAACTACAACATCTCTTTAACCTTTGATCATTTCAGTGAATTTCAAAATGTTTTTTCAATGTAAAGTAAGGTATTATTATAATTCCTAACTATAAAGTTTCTTTAACATTTGGTATTTTCAGTACATTTCTATGTAAAGTAAGTATCACCTTTGGCTGTGCGCGGCAAGGGGTTGGGTGCAGGGCCTGGCCTGCGCCCATCCCCCCCAGGCACCAAGCCACCTGCCTCACACAGCTGACTATGACATGTGACAATGTAATGGGTGCCATTTTAAGAAAGGCAGGCCTACTGGCTTTGGCAAACGGTCATAAAACCAAAAATGGCAGGCCAATTGGCTTAATCATTGGGTCAGCACATGAACATATACTAAGCAGACCTATTGGAATTGTTAAAAAGTCATCAGTAACTATAACCAAATGTATTTCATAAATTCAATCTTTTCAAGCTTTAATAATAGTTATCACCACAAATGATTTTCAATAAAGCATTAAAAAAAACATTAACATGTCTCTAGGCCTTTTTTAAGGGCACAGAGGGAAGCCATAGAAACAACAACAAGTGGTCCCTTTACTCTAGGTGAAGAGCATATAGCTCCGGATAACAGTGCTTTGAAAAAATAGTAATGTCATGGGGTCATAGAGTCAAAAATCCAGGAGACTTACTGTATTTTTTAAGAATGTTGTTGGGGGTCTGTTTTGCTCCCTGCAGCCTGTCACAACATTTAAAAAAGGGTTAGTGATGTCCCTGACTTTTCTACAGGCTCCACCAGCATTATGGGTCTCTCTCCGCTTGGAGCAGTGAATGTGAAATGAAGGGCTACTCCACTCATTTCACATTCACCTGTTTAAAAACAAATGGGTAAGGGGGGTATGCAGTGCACCTTCCCAAGCCATTTCATGGTCTTTGGGACACCATCCCCGGGCAATCATTATTTTTAAAGAGGAGAGGGGAATGTAGTCTCCCTCCCTGAGCCTTTTCAAAGACCAGAGCACTCCATTCCCAGTGGCCAATTGCTTTTTTATAATGCTGAAGGGTATGTGCACCCCTCCCCAACACTACCCTCCCTAAGCATGGGGACTCCATCCTCAGGGCTCGATTATTATTCCCCCGAGCATTCTAAACAACCTGGGGACCGCTGTCCCCAGGGATGATAATGTTTCTAAAAGGGGAGGGGAACATGGGGCCCCCCTCCCCAAGCCTCAAAAGGCCCCCCTGTGGGGCAGAATTAGTTTTTGTGTTGAGAATTGCATTGTGGCCACCTTCCCTGAGTCATCCAGTGGCACCAGGGACTCCATAACCCGGTGCCTGATGGTAGCAGTGTCCTGGGGACCCATCCGCTGGTATACCACATTTCCCTGCCTGCAAGAGCACAGGCTCCCTGCCTGTGCTCTTGTGGGCAGGAAACACAGGTTCCCTGTGGTGCCCAGTGGGAGCAGAGAAAAGCTTTTTGCACCACCCAGAACAAATGTAGTCAGTTCCTTCTGCACTTGAGCACATTTATTTAATGGGAAGGCAGTGCGTTCACCCTCCCTGAGCATTCTAAACTTCTGTGGACCCCATCCCCTGGGTATTTTTTTACCTGGAATAAATAACATATGCAAAGACTAATTGTGTTTTCCATGATTTCTCTTGTGGAATGCAAGATAGTGCTGAAGGTTTAGAAAGCTGTATTGTTGCTTCTGTTTATATTAAGGAAGTTTCTACTGTTTCAGAGATAGAATGACACAAAGCAGTCTTTCAAGATGATATTTTAAAAAGAGTTGTTTAATGCATAGAAAGTGGATAGCCCAAAAACAAACATTTGTTAAATCAGGTCTTCAACAATTCGTTAAAGTTGCCCATGAATTTACAGTTAAGAATGCCTGTATATGAGGAATGAGAAGTTTGTACCACCAGAATCTTTGAAATCTACTTAGATTGATAGTACTTATGGAAGGTGGTTAGGCTGCACAATGATCAAACTCTGAGTATGTGTTACGTTTGGTTGCCTTCGATGGACAATGATATTCACCAAAAAGCAGAGAACTGTGTTTTAAGCTCCAGTTGTGATAAAACAATGAAGATCTGTTAACCTCCTATCCATCCTATAGAATTTACATATAGACCGTGGAAATAATGTAGAGAATTATTTGATTGGATGTTCAACTCATGATTAGTGAAATCTTGCTTTGCCCTTGTTTTACTTGACTACTATAGCAAATGACCAGAGGTCAAGTTTCTCAGTCAGGTTACTTCAAGTGTTGTGGGTGATTTCCTTGAGTATTTTCTTGTAAAAGAGTTTTATTTTCCAAGGGTTTGATTTCAGATAAAGGTGTTCAATTAGTGAGCTCAGATGTGTTAGTGTTCCTTAAACTTAGTGGTGTCAATTATCTTGAGTTCCCTCTATCATCCACAAACCAATGGCTTTGTCGAGAGAATGAATAGAGTTTTGGGAGAGTACATACAGTAGACGTTTTTAAATAACTGTGTTCTGAATGCTGTAAGATCAATGCTCTGGTTCCATCAGACCAAATTATATCTAATAACATGAGTTTCTCCTTTTGAATCTTTAAGAGGATGAGCACCTGCGTTGATTTATTCCCCCATTCTAGATGTATAAATGGCTAAAAAATGTGCTGTCGAATGATCTTTTTAATTCTGTAAAAATACAAAGTTCTCAGCACAAACAAAAATGCTATCATTATCATGACCTTATAAAAAAGTGAAGCAATTTCCTTTTAGAGTGGCTGATTTGGTATGTGTAAAGAAACCAGGTCATGTTTGGAAAGGTGAATGAAGCCTGTCAACATTGATAAAGTTTGTGGGAATGCTGTTTGTGTGAACTGGAGCCAGTGGCGGAATGGTGAAAGGATTACTAAAGCTTATGGCAGACATCAAGTTATTCCCGATGTAAGTAGAAGCAATGATGGGAAACGTTTGTCGCTAAAGATTAGAGTTTGAAGAAGTTCTTGTTACAGACACATTCCCCTCAGATATGGATAGATGCCTGTAATGTCATTTTTGTACAGATAATTCATGTGCCTTAAACGCTGACCGACATTCAAAATATTTATAGATATATATATACTTTTGTTTTTAAAGAAAATGTAGTACTCTGCAGCATGTATGTTCTATGTTGCTCCCAATAATATACTGACACTTGTCATTAAGGAGAACCTTATGTGGAACCTTTCGTCATTAGAATGTTTTGGTATGAAAGGTTGTCAATTGTAGCTCACATTCAGTCTTTGTTTCCGAGGGAGGCTTGTCTACGCTTACTTGTCTCAATACATTTGCACCATTATGCTCCTTGCTGGTCTTAACTGCAACACAATCACTACACATTTCCCTAACCACTTCCCTGCTAATTCCTGAGGACTCCACAAGTAACACTTAAATGAAAACTTTAGAGTGCATATGTTATTCAGCCATAAGTTATGCACTTTCAGTTCATCAACTTATGTCGGTTTGAGCTTTTGTAAGTATGGTTAACTTTACACAGCTTAACTTACTTTAATATGACTCTGGAATTGTCCTCTGCAACTCAGGCTCTATGTGATTTTGTGAAAAAGTGGTCTGAAAAAAATGATTAAAACAAAAGCAATGGAAGAGACAGAAATTCCCCTCACATGTATTATTTTATTATTTTGTGATTTTGCCCACTGTATCATTTTGATAATTTTACCCTGAATTTAACAGTTGTTCAGTTGGATTAAAGATATGCAAAAAGACATACAAAATGTAAATGTCAGAATTATTTTGAATGCTTAATTTGCTGTGTATTTTGTTCACAGAAATTACTGTATAGGTTACTGTATACAACCTTGTTCAAAACAGCATACTTAGGCTTTAATGTTAAAAGAAATATGCATATTTTCTGTCTCAGCTAAAGAAAGTGAGGGCACTATTCTCAACCTTTATTATGAAGGTATACATACTTTTTAGTATCAGCTACCACTACCAACAGAGCAACCTTTCAACATAAAGTTCAGAGTTAAAGACTCATCTCTAAATTGATATGCTCCCTTTGCAATATATCTAACCACTTCTGTTGCATTGTGGTTTGACATTAATTTGCTTACTCCTCCAGTCAAATTACAATATTGCGAGGAAACAAATAAACATGTTGCACAGATCACAGTAGCACACATTTATTAAAAATATTGAACCACCCATTTATCTCTCTTCTCTTTTATAAAAATCACAAAACATAAAATCATAAGCAAAATAAAAAATGATCCTGTTATTACAATATTATCTGAGACATTGTTGGTGTAAATTGCAGATTATATTCAATCAAATTTATAGTGCATATTACATCCAATTAGATCTTGATTGTAAACAGTGATTGTATAAACGTTGTCAACCTTGATCATAGTTTACAATCAACATCTGACTGGATGTAATGTTCACTATACACAGGGACCTAGATAATAATGTAATAACAGTTTTTATTTTGTGTATGATTTTATGTTCATAGATGTTGTTAGATATATGTCAAGGGGAGCATGATTGATACAGATTTTGCCAGCTAGAATAGTGTAAGTCCTGATTTTATTAAAGACACAGAGGTGAATATTATGCTCACTGAACTTGCTAGTTGTATTACATCAGCTACAAATCACAAATACTCTACACTTCCCAGCAAACGTTGGGTCACAAAGTACAGATTTTGAGGAAGTGAAACAGCCAATCAGTCATTAGCTTAGTCTGTATATAGCAGCCAGTAGGAAGTAAAAGCCTCTTTTTTTTATATAAATACAAATTAAACTTCATGCATGAAATTAAATATCATCAGCAGAAACCCAACAAAAATAATAGAACAACTTTTTTTGAATTTCCAGAAGGAATATCTAGAAGCCTGGACGTTGATGCTTCGTGTCCTGTTGGGATAAAGCAGTAGGAAGACCCAGGAGGTGTGGCAATTGAATCTGAAGCGGAGAATCAAGCACATTTGTAGCATAGAAAACTTAATGGGAGCAAAACAAAACATCGGACGAGATGTAGAGAGTGGAGGGATAATATTTGCTTCAGTATCTTTAACAAAATCAAGACTTTCACTATTTTAGCTAGCACAATTTGCATTTTATTAGAAAACCGGAGGCTTGTGTTATACGTGTTTAAAGCTCGTTCTCTACTATCAAATAGGCATGAGCCACCAGTTTGCAATCAGACGTCCTAAATGCTGACACCATGAACCAATCAGCATTTCCAAGAATTTCTCTACCCTTGTTTCAGCCAAAAATATTCTGGAGAGCAGGTCTCCCTGAGCCTTAAACTCTATTTATGTTTTTCAACCAAAGAAATAGAATTAGTCCATCTTTCTAAAGTACAAACAGATTAACAAATGAGAGAACAATCTTAAATCACAAGTTTTTATATTCAATTTATTTAAGGCCAAACACCACACAACTTAAGATGAGAAGGAAAATAAGTATACATCATTGTAGCTGAAGGTAAAAGGCCTGTCAGTGGCCAACCATCAACTGTAGATTAAGGGTTAAAATCAGATTATTACTCTTGCTGTGGGGATCTTAGAGGAGGCGAGGAAGAAATGAAAGCACACAGGAATATTCATGCAATTTTGAGGAGAGACCAGAACTTGGCATGAACCATCCACACTCTGGAATTTAGAGCCACCAAGGCCTGGGACAGGAACCTGAAAATCATGACAAAAGAGGAAAAAGGTAAATGTGATCAACTCTGAAAGAACATGTTCATATAAAAGTGGGGCAATTGTGTGTTTGAACATGAGACAAAGATCGACAGGCAGTGGACCACTGTGATTGTTCAGAGTTTGGATAACTATTGGATGCATTCACCTGTCATGGAGGTACCTGGAGTGTCAACCCGCCAATATATGAATAGCAGGAGGACATTTTACCCATACTGATTTTTTATGGGGCTAGAACTCCGAAACTGCCTTTACTAACTCTAAAGGAAGTTACTCTTGGCCCCCACCACTTGATTTATGTATTGGAATGCAGAAATGTTGTCCGTCTACAAACATACAGTGAAATGTTCTTTGTCCTTTGTGAAACTGAATGGCAAAGGAGCCTGTAAAATCTCTAAACAATTGATTGTCATTGACAGTTCCTGTCCCCCTCATTGAATACTGAATACATCAAGAACCTCATTTCTACAGGCTGCCATTTGTGGACCTGGGGATCCAGCAAAAATGATAAGACCATTCCAAGCAAGTAAATGGTCTTGCCACCATGTCATATTTTCTCAAGTATCATTGTCTAAGGGGACTTTGTCTCTAGAAAAAAACACTTCCATAATTGTCTGATCTTGAGATAATAGCGTGCATAGTAATGAAGAAGACATCAAACTATGGCTTAGACAATGCAAAAGCTCTATCATTCTGGGCAATTGCCAGAGAGATGTGAGAGTGTAACATCATCTGTATTTACTTTTCATGGGGTTATCTTGAACTCACGAAGTTGTAAAATTTCCCCTTTGGATTCTTCAGAGAAACTTGGTGAAACATGGAACAGAAGTCAAAATCAAATGGGTGAGACATAAATTGGTAAACCTTGGTGTGCCAATGAAATTAATAGAACCCCCTGTGTTCCAGACAAACTGGAATAGAGAGATAAGAGTTCTGTCTAACTTCACCATCCATTCCCCTGCGAAAGGAACAGCCATGAGATGATCAATGACCTCCATTTTGAAGTGATGACTCTCTTTTGCTCCTTTCTGTTCCTTTTTTGGTCACTAAGACCCTTACAATGGTGTGAACACTCTTCTGAGGCTCCCTTGGAAAGACGCCTTCCTATGCTGTATATCAGCCCTGATTCTTCTACACATAAATGAACGGGCCTGAGAGAAAACATTGAAACAAATCAAAGAAAACTATCTAAAAACCCTCTACAGTTGGAGAAACCTAGAGATTCTCTGAAATTGCTTGCTAAATTTGAAGAAACACATTTTTAAACCATTTAATAGAGGGGATGCAGACCCTGAGCAATGTCTCTCCTGTGTCCTTTGTTGTAGGGGAAATGCTGCCCCATTCTCCTTTGGGTATGATGGAGGGTCTGTGGTATTGCTGAAACTGACCACTATAGGGGTACTGTTGTAGCAGGGTACTCAACAGTCAGTCGTTAGTGCAACGGTTCCTAGACCTAGTTTTATTAAAAGAATATTTCCCTAGCACCCTTTTAAGAGAATGCAGTACTTTCTGTAGTAAGAAAAGACTTGACCTGTGTCCCCAATTTCATTGTGAAATGGTCACTATAAACCCTTGAGCTGATGAACCAGTCTCTGAGCTTGCACGTTTACACAATTTATAATCAGTCTTAAGCAACAAGACCATGACTTCCCAGTGAACTAGCCACATTAACGTTATCAGCAAAACACAAAGGGGCATATTTATGAAAAGTGGTGCTGCACCTAGTGCAGCCCCAGTTTTCTTACGCCCCTTAGCACCCCCTAACACCACCATGTGTGCACCATATTTAATATACTGCGCACCATGGCAGTAGTTAGGGACATCGCAACAGAATTTTTGATGCTAGTTCTGCGCTTTGCAGGATTAGCATAAAAAAGCATAAAAAATTCAGACGCTCATCCTGCAAAGCACTCAGAGCCCCATTGTAACCGATGGGAGCCTCCTTTTAACGTCTGCTCTGAGCAGGCGTTAAAAGTGCCGAAAAAAAGGACACAAAGAATTCTCTTAGGTTTCTTTGCAACATTTTTTCAGCCCCCCTAATGGGGGAACGCCCCTTTTGCATACATTATGCCTGGTGCAGGCATAATGTAGCGCAATGGTTACTAAGTTGGGCAATGCATGCATTTCTTTTTTAAGTTTTAAGAAGAAAGTTTATTGAAAAATCATAAAGTATACAAGAGAAAAACAAACAAAAACAAAATATATATAAATACACTTGATAATAGAAATGATATTAATACAACAGCAGTTAAATTCCTGAGAAAACACGTATCAAAAGAAATACTTTAAATATATTAATACGCTAAAACCAAAGTATATATGCATAGAATAAAAATATTATAAGAGATAGTTAAATATAAGTATGTACATTAAGATAGGGAGAAAAATAAAAACAACAATTCATGTTGGTTTAGAGACCTCCTCGTTTCTAGGAAAATGATAACATGCAGAATAAGCCAAAGAGTTTAAGTAATTTGTGATAGGTAACCATAGCATGTCTCTCTTAATAGCAAGGGATACGGGGGAGACATAAGCTCTACCCAGCCTATGATTGTA
The DNA here is from genome assembly GCF_031143425.1 of Pleurodeles waltl. NCBI lineage: Eukaryota > Metazoa > Chordata > Amphibia > Caudata > Salamandridae > Pleurodeles > Pleurodeles waltl. The sequence continues at coordinate 70,569,704 of NC_090438.1, forward strand.
GCATACACCGTACCACCAAGCTTGAAAGGATAATTGAGATGAATCCTTCCAATATTTTGTAATTTGCTGAAAAGCAACAGCCAGTAATAAATCCAACAATATAATAGAAGTTTTGGGAAAACAAGACCAGTCAGCTGCAAGGCTACCTAGAAATATGTTGGCAAAACTCATGGGAATTTGAGTTTTAAAAATAGTATTAATTTTACTCCATACTTTAACCCAAAATTTAAATGTATAGGAACATTCAAAGAGCATGTGTTTAAGTCCGGAGATCGGCTTTTTACAGGACCAACAGGAGGACGGGAGGGTAGAATTTATTTTATGTAAAAAAAGAAGGTGTAATTAATAACCTATTATATATAAAGAACAAAGTTTGAATTGTGTTAGCTGCTCTAGAAGTCTTCCGTATTTTAATCCACACTGTATTCCACAAAGAAGGTGAAAGTAAAATATCCAGATCCGTTTCCCACTGTATTTCTATTACAGACTTAGGTCTATCTTCAGGAAGAGCTGTAAGAGTTTGATAAAGACAAGAAGCTGATGCGGATTTTAATAACAAATTCTTAATTGGATGAGGACGGATTGAAGGTGTTTGCTGAACTGGAAAAGATTGATATAAAGTATTTATAACGTGTATTAGAGCATCATATTTTTTATGAAACGAGGATGGAAGTGAAAAAAGAGATTGTGCCTGTACAAAAAAAAGCGGGGAATCATTTTCAAATAATTGATATACCCATCGTAGCCCCTTCAAATGCCACAATTTCCAATAGATGGTTCTATTACTCAACTTAAGGAGCTTATTGTACCAAATTGACGAATTTAGAAACTTCGCTTCATCATCATTGTGCGAAGCAAAAACAGGCTATAAATTCAACAAGAGTTATTCAAAATTGGAAAAGAGATAGAAGATGGTTTATTTGACAGAGCCAATATCTCTGGAAATGTAAAGGGAGCAACGAAAGGCTTTTCAACGTCAAACCATAAGAGTAAAAAAATAGAATCATCATCCTTCAATAAACAAGAAGCTTGCTGAAGAGAAAAAGCCATATGATAAGAGCAGAGATTCGGAAAATTAACCCTTCCATTGCATTTAGGGTTCATTACCTTTTGAAGAGACATTCTGGATTTCTTATTATTCCATACGAATTTCATTAAAAGGGAATTCAATTTCTTAAAATAAAGATTTGGAATAGTAATTGGAATGTTTGACAAATAAAGAAGAATAACAGGGAGTAGCATCATTTTAAGAGAATCCAATCTACCCCACCAGGATAAAAATAGAGGGTTCCGTTTAGAAACGAAGAGTCAAGATCAGAAAATAATTGCAAAAAATTACAAGAAATTGTATCTTTAAAAGAGGGTTTAAACCACAGACCTAGATATTAAATGTTATCATTATTCCAATGAAAATTTAAGGATTGAAAATCTTCAGGAAAACAAAATTTATTTAGCGGGAGTATTTCACATTTGTCTTCGTTTAACTTGTATCCTGAAATAGAAGCAAAAAGCTGTACTTCGGACAGAAAAGAAGGAACTGAAGATTTCGGATTTGATATAAAAAGTAAGATGTCATCTGCATAAGCTGAAAATTTTATCTGTCTTTCCCCATAATGGAAACCATGCACATTTGGATTAGTTCTAAGTTTCAATAAAAAAGGTTCCAAGGCAAGAACAAACAAAAGCGGTGACAATGGACAACCCTGACGAACTCCTCTATGGAGTGAGAACGAGGGAGAAATAGGACCATTTAGAAAAATAGATGCTTTAGGAGAGGAATATAATAACAAAATTTAATTTATGAATTTGGCTCCAAAGCCAAACCAGGAAAGTGTTGTAAAAATAAAAGACCAATTAACCCGATCAAAAGCTTTTTCAGCATCTAGAGCTATTGCAGCTAGAGAGACTTTATATGCCACGGACTTACTTAAGATATTAAAAAATAGGCGGGTGCTGTCCGATATTAGGCGTCCTTTAATAAAACCAGACTGCTCTGTACCAATTAATTTGGGTAGGAGCAATTCCAAACGCGTAGCAATAATTTTAGCAAAAACATTATAGTCCAAATTTACTAGAGATATATGTCTATAATTCTTACAAAGCTTTGGATCTTTATTATCTTTTGGTACAAGAACTATTAATGCTTCCTGGAAAGCCCTCCAGAGGATTTCACTTCAACAAAATGGGTAAAAAGCTCAAACAATCTTGGAACCAATAATTTAGAAAACCTTAAATAGAATTCAATAGTAAAGCCATCAGGACCTGGGGCTTTACCTTTTTTAATAAGTTTTAGTGCACTAAGAATGTCATCAATAGAAATATCATTATCAAGCTCAGAAAAATCTGAAGTGTAAAGTACAGGTGGGTTAATGGTAAGCAAGTATTGATCAATAAGATCCTGAACTGCCACAGAATCAGGGGTATACAATTTTGTGTAGAAATGAACAAATTAATCCAAAATTTCCTCATTCTTATGTAATAAAAGATTGGCGGAGTTATAAAAAGATTCTATCTTTGTTCTATCTTTTTTGATTTTAAGATAATTTGCTAAAAGTTTTCCTGATTTATTTTGGCCCCCATAATACGCTAGACTTCAGAAGATAAGAATTAGCAATATCAGTCGAATTTTTATTGAAAGTGAATTTAGCTTGAAGTAAGTCATTAAGACAACTTGTAGATTTGGAGGAGTAATAAAGATTCTCTAATTGTTTGATGCAATTCATTAAATTAAGCAATAATTTTTTAGCCATTTTCTTTTTGTTGGCAACATAGGATATAATAAAATCCCTAGAGGCCTCTTTGAATGTATCCCAGATAATTTGAACTGATCTGAGGGGTATCATTACCTACAAAAAACTGTGTGACAAATTTCTCAAACAGTTGAGTAAAATTATTATCGAGAAGTAGTGAATTGTTAAATCTCCATCTGCTACTTGGCGGGTTGTGTGCGATAAGATCAAGGTACATGCTTACAGGAGCATGATCTGAGATTAATGTGGAACCAATCTCCGAACTCAAAACATGTTGTACAAGAGGTTGTGAGACAAACAGATAATCAATCCTTGATTGGGAAAAATGTACTGGGGAAAAAAAGGAAAATTCCCGTAGTGTGGGATTACACAATCTCCAAGCATCCGTTAATGCTCTTTGTTGAATCATGGAGGTAAACTGTGAAAAGATGGTGGATGGAACAAATCGAAAAGTGGATTTGCGGTCAAGAAAAGGGTCCATAACCATGTTACAATCACCTCCAAAAATCTAATATTCATCTGAAAGAATCATTAACTTAGCTAATATCTCATTCCAAAAGGACTTATCAGGTTGGGTTGGCACATAACATGAAAGATGGTGAGATGTACTTTATTAATATTCATTGAAACTATAACCCATCTACCCTGCTCATCAGAATCTTGAGAAATATCAGTAATGATCAAAGCCTTATGACAGTATAGTAACCCCATTTCTTTTTCCCGGTACCCGGAGATGCAAAAACATATCCTACCCATTGTCTTTTAAGTTTAGCTACCTCATCATCTGTTAGGTGAGTCTCTTGCAACAGAGCAATACCAGCTTTCAATTTTAAGATATGTGTCAAAACTCTCTGATGTTTTATTGGGGATCCCAAACCTTTAACATTCCATGAAATAAATCTAATTGTCATTTAATATATATAAAATGTAATATGAATATGACATTAATGCATATAAACCACTTATCAATATGGAGAAATTGAACCAAAGGAAAACATTTGTTATCCAGAAAAAGAACAATATAACTATGAGCATGAGAAAATAGAAAGATGATCAGAAAAGTAGGAAAACTTAAGAGCAAAAGAGGTAAAGTAAAAGAGAACAAAGAGAACAAAATAAAGAAGAAAACATGAAAACTACAGAAAAAACACGCAACGAGTAATAAAAACATACCTATAAGACAAAAAAAAAACAAAGTGAGGGTGGTGAAACCACAAAGGAAGACAATGTAACCTTCACTCCACGACAGCAGACACGAAGGGAAGAGGGACCCGGTCACAAAGGTTGCTACCACAAAAGACGGGAATGTAAATTCATGAAACTCTAAAAAGAGAGAAACATATTAAAAAATGAAAACCGTGGACGATTGAAACAATTTAAGATTTCAAAAACCAAAAATGGGCATATCCATTAAACAAGAGGATAATTGTAAAACAGAGAAACAAAATAATACAATATTCAAGTCTCTGATATTTTGGAAGTGTCCATTGTGTCGCTCCTACAAGACTCAATAAAACGCTGAAGTAAAACTGGGTCTTCGTATGTTGTGGTCTTATTATTGTAGGTCACCTTGAACAAACATGGATGAAAGAGACCATACGAGCATTAAGTAACTTCGATGCTGGACTCATATCCAGAAATTTATTTTGTTTGTCCGCTGTTGACTTAGTATAGTCTTGAGTGAAAAAAAGAATAGAACCTGACCACGTGATCCGACCTTTAGCTTTTGCTGCTCTGAGAACCTTTAGCAGGTCTACATACTCCAGAAAATAAAGTAATATTCCTCTTGGTTTCTTTGACGTCGAAGCCAAATGTGAGGGATGACCAAGTCTGTGCGCTCTTTGTATATTCAAGACAGGCGAAGTAGGGAGATCCAGAATCTTGGGCAGAAATGTTTGAAAGAAAGATAGAGAATCCAAGCCCTCAGTTTCTTCAGGTAAACCATAGATACATAGATTATTCCTACGATTTCGATTTTCTATATCCTCTGCATGTTTTTTTAACATAGTAACTTCAGACTTCAGAGATTGAATAACCGCCACTGAATCCTCAAGCACTTCCACTCTTCATTCCACACAAGAAACTCTGTTTTCCACTAGAGACCATTTGTCGTCTAATAATTGTAATTGTTTGTTTGTATCCTCCATATAGGGTTTAAGCGCTCTTATTTCTTCAAGGAGTAACTCCATAGAAATTATATCAACAACTTTAAGAGGAGATGGAGGATCCTTTTTAGCTCTCTTATTCGAGGACGGCGGAACCGTTACAGGAAGCTTGTACAATACTTTATTAATAGCTGTAGGAGGAGAAATAGGTGTTGAGAGTGTAGCATCAAGAGTAGTAGACCCGGCGTTCTCCATATTTGATAAAGGAGCAAATGAGTTTGACATAGAAATATTTTCAGAACCTTTGTTGCTCTGTACTTTGTTGGTAGTCAATTGAAGGTTCATAGATCTGCCCATAAGCAAAAATTAATAATTCTGCCCAAGATATATTAAAGCATGTATTTTATGAAGGGAGGTTCATCTCAAAAAGGAGAACAGCCCACAATTCTCCTTAAGCTGGACCAAATCATCCAAAAAGGAAAATACGGTGAATAACGAGCCTAAATATACATCCATAAACCAAAAAAGTACAAAAAGAAACACTCAGAGCTCCATAAATAGAGCAAAAACTGAGTCATGAGGTGAAAGGTGAAAAAACAAAATGGTGGTTGCAATAGTTTCCTCAGAGAAATGTAAGTTAGTGATAAAAGGTGCACAAAATACCTTTTACTGCATTTCAAGGGGAACTATGCTGTCCAGGCATATTCCCCTAACTTTTCCTCTCTTCAGCAGCATTAAAATCTTCCAAAGGAAGCTAACTGGATCCCTGTGTCTCCGTCGCGATCACGGAGCTCCGGTGAAGGCGGCCATCTTCTACGGCGCCAAGCCACTCCCCCCAATGCATGCATTTCTTAACAGGAGATCCAGGTGATCCCAATGCCATTCTTTGGATACCAGAAACAAATCACCTTTCACTTGTGTGATTGGACCTTGAAACCCTGTGAAATAGACACAACCATGGATGCACCAGTATGTATACCCTTAACCATCAGATTGAGAGTTTTACAGCTTAATGTTTTGGCCACAAGTGACACTCCAACTTTTGGTGATGGGGCAGCTGTAGGATTGTGGTGCTGAATAAGAAATACATCAAACATTGAGTTAACACTGAAATCAAGAACGACTGGAAATAGTTCTGGGATGAGCCTGACTTTAAGGACAGGGGCAGTGAACAGCTTGTCTTTTTGATGGATCAGGACCTAACTAGTAAAAATAGGAATCATTCCATTATCATTGTCCGAACTAGCAGCATTATAAATATCGAATACTACTTTTGTGCATTCTCCAAAATAATATAGGATAATTTCTTTGTCTTGCATTCTCCATACGTCAGGGTCTATGGATTGACTAAGTGTTATTATCTTTGGGCAGGAACAAATTGCTCATGACACTATCAAAAGAACTTGAATCATCCTAATTATAATTCTCTGAATTAGTAATCTTAATAATCATTAGCTTCCTTTTATGCATTTTCCAAAACAATATTAGGTTATTTCTTTTCTGCGTCTTGGATTTTCAAGAACTGAGGGTCAAAAGATTGACTGAGTGTCAGTCATTACCTTTGAGTGAATGAAAACTGCTAATCACAATACCGACAGGGATAAACCATCGCGTAGACATTTCTGGACCTCATGAGGATGTACATATTTAGCTTAAAATAACATTTATCACTTTTGGTTGAAGTCAGAATTATACTGAACTTCATGAACTCCATCCACTCAGGATCCCCTTCAGTCCCATGCCCCCACCACGTCTACAACAAAGCCGACTCTACCATCGCACCCCAACTTCGAAAGGTCATCAACTTATCCTTTGAAACCGCGACCTTCCCGGACAGCTGGAAGCACGCCAAAATCCACACCCTCCTCAAGAAACCCAAGGCAGACCCCAACGACCTCAAAAACTTCCGCCCGATCTCCCTCCTCCCCTTCCCGGCGAAGGTCATCGAGAAGATTGTCAACGCTCAGCTCACCCACCACCTCGAGGACAACTCCATCCTGGACCCCTCCCAGTCCGGTTTCAGACGCAACCACAGCACCGAGACTGCTCTCCTCGCCGCCACAGATGACATCAGACAGCAAATGGACAACGGCGAAACTTCAGCCCTCATCCTCCTGGATCTTTCCGCAGCCTTCGACACGGTTTGCCACCGCACCCTACTAACACGCCTCCACGAAGCCGGAATACAAGAAAAAGCCCTCCACTGGATCTCCTCCTTTCTCTCCGGCAGAACCCAGAGAGTCCGACTTCCACCCTTCCGCTCCGATGCTACCAACATCATCTGCGGCGTACCCCAATGCTCCTCTCTAAGCCTGACGCTGTTCAACGTCTACATGGCCCCCCTTGCACAACTGGCCCGTCAGCACAACCTCAACATTCTCTCCTATGCCGACGACACCCAGCTCATCCTCTCCCTCACCAAAGACCCACACACCGCCAAAGCCAACCTCCACGAGGAATTGAAGTCCATCGCCGAATGGATGAGAAATAGCTGCCTGAAGTTGAACTCCGACAAGACGGAGGTCCTCATCATCGGACGCACCCCCTCGGCCTGGGACGACTCCTGGTGACCCACCGCGCTGGGACCCCCTCCAACGCCAGCCAACCACACACGCAACCTGGGTTTCGTCCTCGACTCCGCCCTCACCATGTCCAAGCAGGTCAACGCAGTTTCCTCCTCCTGCTACAACACCCTCCGCATGCTCCGTAGAATCTACAAATGGATCCCAACGGAAACCAGAAAAACGGTGACCCAGGCCCTCGTCAGCAGTAGACTAGACTACGGTAACGCTCTATACACAGGCATCCCAGCGAAAGACATACGACGACTCCAACGCATCCAAAACACCTCCGCCCGACTGGTCCTCGACGTACCCCGCCGATGCCACATCTCCCACCACCTGAAAGACCTCCACTGGCTCCCCGTGGACAAGAGGATCACCTTCAAGCTCCTCACCCACGCTCACAAGGCACTCTACAACGCTGGACCAGCCTACCTGAATAACAGACTCAACTTCTACGCCCCCTCCCGCCAACTCCGCTCCGCTATCCTCGCCCTCGCCATTGTTCCCCGCTTCCAACGCAAGACCTCTGGCGGCAGATCCTTCTCCTACCTCGCCGCCAAGACCTGGAACACCCTCCCGAACCCCCTGGGACAGACCCAGGACCTTCTCACCTTCAGGAGACTCCTCAAGACCTGGCTCTTCGACCAGTAGCAGCAGTTTCCCCCCCCCCTCAGCGCCTTGAAACCCTAACGGGTACGTAGTGCGCTCTATAAATATTGTGATTGATTGATTGATTGATTGAACAGCTTGTCTTATTGATGGATCAGGACCTAACTAGTAAAAATTGGAATCATTCCATTATCATTGTCCAAACTAGCAGCATTATAAATATCAGAATACTACTTTTGTGCATTTTCCAGAATAATATAGGATAATTTCTTTGTCTTGCATTCTCCATACGTCAGGGTCTATGGATTGACTAAGTGTCATTATCTTTGAGCAGGAACAAACTGCTCATGACACTATCAAAAGAACTTGAATCATCCTAATGATAATTGTCTGAATTAGTAATCTTAATAATCATTAGCATCCTTTTATGCATTTTCCAAAACAATATTAGGTTATTTCTTTTCTGCGTCTTGAATTTTCAAGAACTGAGGGTCAAAAGATTGACTGAGTGTCAGTCATTACCTTTGAGTGAATGAAAACTGCTAATCACAATACCGACAGGGATAAACCATTGCATAGACATTTCTGGACCTCATGAGGATGTACATATTTAGCTTAAAATAACATTTAGCACTTTTGGTTGAAGTCAGAATTTCTCTGACTACAGAGCCTGACTCTCCAAGGGTGTGCCCTTCTTCAGAATGTGATGTACACAGCATGCTATTGCTAGCAACTGAGGGTCAGGTTTTCAGTAACTGCACATACTTAGGAGCCAATATCTGGAGCCGAAAACTTTATAACAGAAATAGTGAAGGAAGAATAGAGGTTATGTTTTATCAATTTCTCCTTTCTGAACTCAGAGTCATATCAAATATACCAAGCCCTTGATATCTGTTAATAGCATACTCTCAAATGTACATATAAGTCAATTAGAACAGTATTCACACACATATATATTTTGAAACCAAAGCTTTAGAAATCAGAAGGGCTACAATTATACAAGCTGTCATTTTTATTTTCACTGTTATAGTCATGCACCAAACAATGTTGCTCCTATGTCCACAATACCACCAACCTTTCTCCCTTCAAATATTTTCGCTAATGCTTCCTCAGAAAGACATGAACAGGCATCCCAAGTGCAAGTCGTAAATATATGTGGGAGAGAACTTGAACAACCAATCTTCAGACTACCAGTGTTAAACTTTCACTATTAGGCCACATGAGAATCTCATAGGACCTACAGTTAGTGAATTGCTTCAGTGCTAAATCAATTCTACAATGGCAATTCATGCTGTTCAGTGTAGGGTAATTAAACAGAATGCCAGTGCATGAAAATTTGTTGTTGTAGAGGGGGTCCATGCAGCAGGAAAGGAAAACAATGCCCCAAAAACTGTCTAGATAACCAGAAACAAAGAACATGAGAACAACCATATAAACCACAGCCCAATTGTGTCCAACACACTATCAGCTATGCAATAACAAACTAATTGCAAACAAATTTCTAACAATAGAATACAGAAATGAATGTTGTGGAGTATTTAACCCATTACCGACCAGCAAGATAAGAGGCCTGGACTTCCTGGTGACTGCTTTGTATAAACTAAGCTCTTGATTGATTGATGATAGTTTGTAACCCAGGGTTGGCTGAGAAGTGTAGTTTTTGCGTTCTGTGACTAATATAAGTAAGAAGTTAAGGGAACATATCATAAGCCTTTGGTATTATAACAAAATTGTTTTTATATAACATTAAATATTGCACTTTTGTTGTTTCTAAAACTGAAAGTGGAAGGCATGACTATTACTCAGGTTAATGTCTGTTAACTTGTGAAAGAGGAAAGGCTGACTTAACCCTGCCAGGATTTAAATTACTAAAAGGCATGTTTCTTGGCCTCCACACAAAGATCAATGATCCAGGCTTTGGTGATCTCCAGACTGGACTATGGCAATGTTCTGTATCTGGGTGCTCCAAAATCTCTGTTCAAACGGCTCCAGACTGTACAAAATGTGGCAGCCGATCTATTGCTTCACCCACCAAAGTTCTTCTCCTCAGGTAACTGTTACATACGCTGCACTGGCTGCCCACTGAAAGGCGTGTTCAATTTCAGGCCTTATGGTATATGCACTGGGCCCATGTAACCCGAGAACTTTGGTTTCTAGATACACCCCAAAACATGTGCTCCACTCCAGTCATCAGGACCTGGCAGTGGTTCTAGGAGTTAAGAAATCTCGCCAAGGTGGCCGGGCATTTGCTTATCTAGGTCCTAAACTCTGGAACAACCTTTCACACTCACTGAGAGCCTGTAACTCGCTCACAGCTTTTCAAAAGCAGCTGAAAACCTGGTTGATTCCCCCTCTTTTGTAACAGTGAATAAATAGACTCTGGTTCAGTGACGAAGCTGTAGCTGGGAATCCTTTTTTTAGGTAACCATGCATTTTCAATGATGGTAATAATAATAATTATAACAAGAATAATAAGAATAACAACAATCATACAAGGGAACAGATTACAGAAGTAACTCAAGAACACAGTGGCCACTTGTACCCACTCTTTAAGCCTCAAAGACACTTTTATATTACAGAAGGGGCCGTAGATGCTTGTGCGCAATCTTCAGTAATGCTTTTGCGCTGGGCGCATTTCACATCTGCACAGCAGTAGGGTAGGAGGGCCCTTGCAAATGATGGAACAATTTATCAACACTGTGGCACCATGGTATAGATCAGAGATCTTCAATCCGTAGGGGGGTGTTCCCCAGGGGGGGGCGTGGAGTCAAGGGAAGGGGGTTGTGCATTCCACCAGCCTCACTTCTGCTTGAAGTTGAAAATGTTTGCTTTTCATTTTGGGAAAATACAACCATCCAGGATGATTAAATCCAACAGTTTAAATGCTTCACCAGGAGTGTCATTCATGGAGTGTCCTGTGCTGTGAAACCAAAGCCCAGTCAGGGCCCCTGCTTGCCTGAAAGAAATGCAAATGTGTGCTATGGAGTTAATCTGCAAATGTAAAGGATGCTTGGGAGCGTGCAGCTTTAATTGATTGAATCAATGGAAGCTTTGTGACAACAAGGATTTATTCTTTTTGAGCAGTAGTGCAAAGGGTTGACAACTGAGCTGTGAAGTGTGTGCTTTTAATTGTATTACTTAGCGCTTATACCGCTGAAGAGGTGTTGAAGGGACAGTTAAATATAGTCTGGATGTTACTAAAATCTATGGCCCTCATTATGACCCTGGCGGTTGGCGGAGAAGTGGCGGTCTTACCGCCAACAAGCTGGCGGTAAAAAAATTGGAATTAGCCACGGTCATCCGCCACTTCTCTGATCCGACCGCCAGGGCGGAGATGACCGCTGGGCTGGAGACTTGGGTCTCCAGCCCGGCGGACGTCACAAGACCGCCAGCAGTATCGCGACCCGACTGACCGCCATGGATTTCATGGGGTTGGGAACCGCCATGAAATCCACACATTTCCAAACACAACACACTCCCAAATGCATACACGCACTCACACACCACATTTACATCCACACACACACCTCCATTCACGCACACAACACACAACACCCCCCACCCCTTCCCCTAACGGACTATCAACTTACCTGGTCCGTTGATCCTCCGGGAGGGGACGGGATCCATCAGGGCTGCTCCGCCGCCAGAACCCCGTCAACAGAACACTGCCACGCCGAATCACGGAACGTGATTCAGTGGGCATTGTTCTGTTGACGGGGCGGTGGAGGTGGAGCAACCTCCACTTCCCCGCCGACCACCATTATGGCTGCTGGCGGCTCTCCGTCCGGAAGTCATAATTCGCCGAGCGGAAAACCACCTGCACTGGCGGTCTTCAGCATGGCGGTCCCTCTGCGGTCTTGCAAAAAGACCGCCGAGGTTGTAATGACCACCTATATTTTGGAGGCACCATCCTATCATGAAACATTTTGCACATTTTGTAGCAGCCTATCTCACGTGTGTAATGAAAGTATAAAATAAAGCCTTGCATGTTCACAGTGCTTTTTATCACACGAAGATATAATTCTGTGTCTCTTTTGTTACATACAGACCTCTGCAGTGCATTAACTAATAGAGGTTCCGTAATGTACTATAGTGGATTTCCCACTGAGTAAAAACTTGTTTTTATATATTTTTCATTTAAGCTGCCTGTTATTTTATATGTAGCTACCTGACGGTGAAAGACCTAAAAACTGAAGTCAACAACAGCACCAAACTAATATAACCAGGAGTCCGTTTAAAAAAAAATAGAAACATCTGTTTTCATAATGTTAAACATAAAATCCTTTTACGAAAAACAGTGTGAAAAAAGATTTTGGGACTTCTTTCTGCCCTGGAATTAAAGAAAGTATCCTACTTGGACCTTACAGTTCATCATTAATGATTGTAAATGGTATGCTTTAAATATGATAAATGGTGTTTACCAACCTCCAATCAAGCCATCAGCATCCTATGAAATATAGAAAGGTTCTCGTCGGATGCCATTCACTAAAGTTGCAACCCATGCATTACAGCCGTTATACCCAGGACCACTTGAATTATGTGATTATGTGGCCATGGCGATTTTTGAATAATTTTAGATTTGCCGTATTTGCCACATAATCCATCATCTGCCGCATAGCCTGCAGATTTTAACAAAAAAAATGTTGTTTATAGATGAAACGTTTCAAAAGCTACTAAAAAGCAGTGACACATGTTGCTGTGCAGTAGAAGGCTCTTTGCAAAGCAGGAATGGTCACCTTTTTGTTGCTTATTGTTATGTTTGGGTGCTAAACTGGTACTAATGAGGAGCAACAACAGATTGACCGTCTCTTTGGCAAAAAACAGGCACGCCCATCACATTAGTTCAGGAAAGTGTTATCAACTAAATACGTTTTGTCAAAATATGTTATGTTTGAGAAAAATAAAGTAACATTGTGTATTTTTTTGGTAATTCTTTTTGGAGACTTTCTGTTTGACCTGTGTGGAAAGCCTCCGACACCAAACCACTGTCACCCACAAACCTTTGGTTTGCTTAATACTTTTAAATATAATTTCCCCACCATAAAAATGATTTGCTGTGGGAATTGGGGGTGTTTGTGGTTGACCATGGTTGGCAAAGATGAGGAGTATCAGGTTCGGGGTCCTTCCGCCTAAAAAATGTTGACGGGGGGGGTCTCGGCATCAAAAAGTCCTACCTTGTAGATGCAGGCACAAAGGCAAAGAGACAGTCGGGGACACTTTTGGCCTGATTACAACTTTGGCGGAGGAGGTTAATCCGTCCCAAATGTGATGGATATCACGCCCGCTGTATTACGAGTTCCATAGGATATAATGGACTCGTAATACGGCGGGCGGGATATCCGTCACATTTGGGACAGATTAACCCCCTCCGCCAAAGTTGTAACCAGGCCCTTTGTGCCACTGTGGAGATGTGTCCCCTGTTGGCGCCCCTGAGGGGCGCAGAGGTCCCTGTGAAGTGCGTGCGCATTCTTGTGTGCTCCCCTCTCGAGCTATCCCAGTGTCCTGCTGCGCGAAAGCACAACGGGAAGTTTACACCAGAGCCCCCTTAAACTGCACTCTCTCTGCATGGTCTGGGCCTACACCGCGCTTTCACACGCCACAAACCAAACCTGAGCAGAGACTTGTGTAAACCCGCCAAAGATGTCAGCAGTGAGCTCTTAACTTCCGGCGCCAACAGGACAACATGTGTCGTTTGCCCGGGGAATCACTGGAAAGCAACAATCTGCTTTTGTTTGGTTTCCTGCAGCAGAGACGCATGCATTTTGATCTCAGGAACTGGCTTTTCATGCTAATGGGCCATTTATAAACTACAGTGAAGCAACCAAATGATGGCTTAGCCCTTCAAGGCACTGATTAACTGTTTATATCACTCAGCATTTCTTTTGAAGCAGACAAAATCATAGCCCGTAAAAATGAAAAGGACGCGGTATTCCCTAACACGATTCATTTGTTTCCTGTTGGCATCTTGCTGCTGATAAAACGATTAGCAAGAAATGAGCTAAATTTTATTCCAAGAGCATCTGATCTCTTAGCATGTGTCCAATTTAAATTGACACCGATGCAGTTTCTAACATGTTTTTTGGGACTTCACAAAGCATGCTTGATTTACCCAGGGAAAGCTACTCGTTTCCGTTTTCCCTGGAGAACACCTCTCAGATTTTACCAAACGTATATTGGTGGTTAACGAAGTGGAACATCTGCAGGCCTGATCTAGTGAATGAGACACTGCACAGGGTGGGCCAAAATGTCGAGACTGCGGACTGCTGGAAGGATTTTTTTGTTCCCAGAAACGAAACCGCTTCAGTGGAAAACAACCAAGGACAGACCATCTAAGGGGACAATTAACCAATTTTCAAACAATAGAGATGGCAAATTCTCCCCAGTTAGGAAACGCACACTCTAAAGGCCAGATGTGCAAGACAGTGACGCATCGGTCCCGATGCTCCACCTTTCTTGCGTCGGCCATGCCCCACCTAACGACACCATGGCTGTGCCGTATTTACAATACAATGCACCATGACAGTGATTTCCAAAATAGTGTCATATTTCATGACACTATTGTGGTGCTTTGCTGGATTAGTGCCATAAATTATGGAGCTAGTGCACCAAAGCACTAGGGGGGCCTATAGGTTATTATGGGCCCATCACTTTAACGCCTGCCCCGAGCAGGCGTTAAACATGACTGAGAAAATGTTGCAGTGAAATCTTGTAGATTTCACTGCGCCATTTTTTGCAGCCGCCCTGCGTGGAAACATCCCCCTTGAATATATTTTGCCTGGTGCAGGCATAATGTGGCAGAAGGGGTTACAAAGTGGAGCAACCATTTTGTAAATATGGTGTGGGGAAATGGCCTCCTTAACGGCACATTAGCGTAAAAAAAATGACACCAGTGTGTTGCAAGGAGGCGCAAGGGCCTTGTAAATCTGGCTCTAAATGAAGGTGATGCGAGGGTGGGTGAACGAGACAGGCACCTGTATGATGAAACCCCTTTCCTAGTATACTCACTGACAAATTGGGTGTGTTTGGCATTTTGTTTTGTACTCACTTCGCCCTCCGGGGAACAACACTTGCAGCGGGGTGGGAGGTCCAGGCATCTGTGAGTCGTCTCTGCGGTGCTGCTCTTGCAGACAGACAATAACACAGGTGGAGCTGTGGAGGAGTCACCACCACTCTACCAGCAGGGCCATTTTAAGGATATTGTGGGCCCTGAGTCAAATGAATTTTGGGGCCCCTGTTCGTAACAGCTTTGAATTTATGATCCAATTTCATCTATTTCATGCCCTCTTTATCACTGACAATGCACAGGCACATTCTTCCAAATTGTAACTGTTTTCACATCTAATATTAAGGGATGGTGACCATTTTGGTATTATTGTAACACAGCAGCAGTTCACTGATATTACTGCAAATAATCTCTGTGACACTCTCATTTTTTTGTATGTGAGGTCCTGTTTTGAACTGAAAGAAACTTTTTTAAGGATGTTGCATGAAACATAAACAGAAACTGAAAAATGTCTGTAATAGACTCTCACATATCATCCACATACATTTTTTTTTCAAGGAAAACAGTATTTAAAACAACCTGTTTAAGAAATATTTAAGGTTATCAGAGCAAGACTCTGCAGAACAGAGCTGGCTCTATCAGCGTCCCCTCCTCCCAAAAGGCTGGGTCCCTGGGACAGAGCCCACATTTCCCATACCCTTAAAACGTCTCTGCCTAGCAGTGCTGAGAGCAAAGCTGGGAAATTTGGGTGTTAGGCACGTGGTGTAGCAGGCGCAAGGCCTACGCTCGTCCACACACCAGTCAGCCACAGGCAGGTTCAATGCAATGCGCAGCCATGGTGTATTTCACAGTATGAGATAGGATTACAGTGAATTGCTCTGTGAAACGTGCCTCATCCGCGGCTAAGGCTTACCCCCTACCAACAGCCTGGCCCATAGGGCAGGGCTTCTTCATGAGTGGGACCTGGGGACAAAGCCCCACCTGCCCACGCTTTTGAGGGTACTCTCTGATGTCTAAGACCCTATCCAAATCCCGCTCATGGCTGTGCAAGAAATTTACAGAGTAAATACATTTTGAGTTATTCTATCCACTGGATGTGGATGATGTAAAAAGATAGGTGGAATGACCTCAAAAGTATATTCTCAGACTTCACAAGTGGGGGAACCAGTCTACAGTTAGTGGACCTCCAAAGCCGATGTATCTCAAGCCACGAGAGGAGAAGATGCTTCCAACCCTTGACATATCGGAAGTCCAGGATAAGCTGGTTTACTGTCTGTGAGATGATCAAGGCTTTGTTGTCAGGAAAAATCATATGGAAACAGTTAAGATTATCAAAGTGTGACAGAAGAGGGACACTGTTGCAATGCTTAGAAAAATTCAGGGTGTCAAGAGAAGTGATCTACTGAGGGAAAAATCATCAGGACTTTATAGAGGGATCTTTGCAGCATGAGAGCTCTGTACAATGATAGAAACTTTTAGGACAACTAATGAGAAGCCATGAAGTGGGATAATTGCAAATCGATTTAGGCATATGTAAGTAGGAAAACACAGTACGGAAGAACGTGAGAGATGTAAGAAGCTTAATGTAAGGAATTACATGAAAATTGGTGAAGATGTGTATCCAGAGAGGTGGCAAGTTGATAGACTATGAATAAGAATGCATAGCAAGAGAATTGACAGGTGCTGCGTGTGTTCATTTACTCATGAACATATCTTGCTGGTAGCTGTTGTTAGGGTGTATGGTGATCTGTTTGGTGCTGGGACGGGTATTGTATCTGTAGATGTTTAGAAGTTATGTGAAGCTGAGTAGAGTATTACTGAGAGGAGAAAGAAGTGTGGAGACAAGTGAGGGGATGAAGGGCTGACTAGCTAAATTAAAGGAACAACAATTAGCTGTGAAATTCTGCAAAGACTGAACTTTCCTTTTGTGGAGTTAGTTGCGATTTACATGCAGCAAGGTTTCGGAATGATGTTCTGTAGGTTGTGTTGGTGATGTTTTATTTTCCAGAGGTTATGTATTTCTTTTCTTTTTTGTTGCCTTCATTGTTTAGATCTTGTGTAATATGTCAATGAGGCTCTAGATTGTTGGTGTTAATGGTGTGTGTTTGTCTTAAACTTGTGTATACGTTTTGTGGGGTCTTGAGCTGTATGTAGGCGATGAATGAATGAGTTGCAAATAAATATTTTCACTTTAACTCCCAGATGAATTGCATATCCCAGATTTTTACTTGCCCTGTCCTTTATCTACTAAATGAGTTATATTAAATGGTGCGGGTGCATCTGTAGGTTCCGCACAACAGCCCATGACTTCCACCAGATTCCCTTGTTTAGTACCCTAGGAAGATAATGATTGATGCCATTATTTCTCCCTACAATCCTTCATATGTATTAAAAAGAGCCCAAGGACATCAATGAATCACGGTGATGCTCCTCAGTACTCTGAGGAGGTTGCAGTGGACAAGACTTTTTGTGTCATATGATTTGTGCGTTCTTTTGATCAATATCATGGGGCATATTTATCATGGTTTTGCGTCACCTTTGCACCACGCAAGGCGACACAGGGCGGCACAAAACCTACAATGAGAGTTATCAAGCCACGCAAGGCCACCCTGCGGTGGCCTGGTAAGTCTAGTGTAATGCAAGGCAGGGCAAGTTGCTGCCTTGGGTAACACTGTGAGGTGAGGGCGTTACACTGGGATGAGCATGTGTGTTCCCATGCTCAACCCATGTATTCTGACGAATTCCCAGATTTACCAAGAGTGGTAAACCTGGGAATGTGTCAGAATTGTACGCCTTCCCCCAAGAAGCGCAACAAGGAGAACTATCTTTATTTCTCCTCAGTGTTTCCTGTTTTTAATCGTCCTGCATTGTGCAGCACTCTTAGAAAGAGGAAAATTCCTCTTCCTGCACAAAAACAATCCTGGGCGACTGATATATCAACAATCCTGGGCGACCCTTATAGATTAGGTACAAACCCAGTTGCTCAGTCCCCTTCACGTCATACCAAGGGAGACTTAATGATGTGTCTCAGGGTAAATCTTTGTGCGCAGAGTCTGAAAAATCTACCTTTTCCTCAAACATTTAGGCACTAAACAATTTTAGTAGAAATTGTAAAGTCATAATACTAATTTGCTCCATTGGACACCATGCTTAAGAAAGGTATATAAGGTTTACGCCAGGGGAGGGGTGTGGCACATGGGCATGTTGCTGGATAGGATGAACGTTCAACTTCAGGCCAGATGGCGCAATAAAACATTCAGGGAGTCCTTAGGTGACTTGGCATGATAAATATAACATGTAACCATAGTGGTGGATGGTGAATATAACTTAGGTAAATCTACTAGGCTAGGGTTTGTGATGAAATATGATTGCAGTTTAATTAAACGTTTTCCTAAATGTGTGTAATAGTTGCTAAGCTGTTTACAATACAATAACTCTAATATACATGAAAAGTAGATGCATAGTGGATAAGAAATGATTATATATTGAAATACAAACATTGTGTACTTATGCTAATTTTGGGGAGAGGTTACATCTAAATGTATGTCAACTGCAGATGAGAGATGCTCTGATAGGTTAGTCTCACTTCTATCGCTCAATTCTATCAAAACTTAACTCAAATGGGGTGGATTGAGAGACACCTGCCAGTTCTCCTTTCCTCCAAAAAGATTGTGTTTATCTTTTGGGCCCTAGGGGATCCACCTTGCGTGATCACAATAATTTGAGGTTAACAGGACATGGTGCCCGATATGCAGCCTGGCAACGAAGGGCCTTCTAGGGCTCGGCATCCTAAAAGTAAGTCATACACACAAACTTAACTGGAGATATTTGTGAGCATTTATGATCCTCCACAGTGCTAGAAAGGTGTTCAACTGTCCAACTGAGATTTGTTGAGTGGTTAGCAATAGCAAGAATCATTCTGAATAACCAGTACCAATCTGTGTCCTTGCAAACAATGGTGGGAGAAGCCAAGGAGCTATAGCTAGAAACAGAGGCTATGTCAGAGAACTTGTGCCCCGCCCATACTGCCCATCTGACACCAACCGGTTTCCATTTGCCTGCCTCATTTAAAAGTGATTGGAGCAGACCCAGTGTATATCACTGGGGTATTCTGCTCATTTATTGAAATAGAATCTACAGATACAACACTGCCATTGACAAAGTATGAAATATTAGGTCCATGCATATTTACTGAAGTGGCATTAACTTATATGTAGCATATGACTTGTTTCAATGGAGTCAATTAATAACACATACAGTTCATCGGGGGCCACTGGTATTGATGGGACAGGCAAGGTCTGTGAGAAGATGCCTCTTTTTGTGGTCTGATGCTGATGGTTTTTAAACTGTGAGCACTAGACTAGTGCTGTTGAGTCCCTAATGTATGTGCCCTGACCGGTAAAACTGGGTAAAATTGGTTAATCCCCAATTGGCATATTTAACTTTCTGGTAAGGCCCTGGTATGTGGTGTAGGAAGAACGTCCATGGCGTGGAAAATAAAAGTCACTTGTGAGCTGCAGCACATACTGAGTCATCCACTACGCCGACAAGGAAAACATGACTTTATGCCTACATGTGTAGCCCGTCACCCCCACCCACTGGGCAGTGCACTGTTCAAAACTCACTCTCACCCTCCCAGAACACATCTGGACTTGGAGAGCAGAAAAGGAAGAAAGTTAATGTCTGTGACCTCTGTGGAACCCTGAAGGGCTGGACATGTTCCTCCTTGCACCCAGGACTGAGAAGTGGGCTGTTACCTCCAGGTTTTACCTGCCAGTGATGGGCAGTGAAAACTGGCCATGTTTTCGCCCACTCTGAATAGGACGGGCAAACATATGGGCAAGCCTTCCTCCTTCTTGCTGTCAGAGGTGTATTTAGGTGGCAGAGACGGTGTCCGCCGTCTACATACTCAAGTTCCAGCCAACTCTAAATATGTGAAATGGAACTTCGCTTTGGCAGAGAGATTACTCTGTCACCATTGTGAGGGTGTACCCTCTCCCACAAAGTCTTAATCAGGCCCACAGTGCTGATTCTGTTCTTGGAAGCTGTAGAAGTGACCCAGAGGAGCTGCTGCAAAAATAAGAAAACAATTGGGAAATTTTTGACCTCCGAAGGACAAGGTCTAACCATGCAAGACTTTCCCACAAGGTGTGAGCTTAGCAGACATGACAATTAGGTTGGTTTCATTTGGAGCTTTTTTGCCATCTGTAAGAAAGTTTCAGAGCATGCTTGTGGCTAAGGCATCCAGCTTTGGTACACCCTACCCAGTTCCAGATGCTGGGCTTATCCCACTAGAGATTTCAAGCCTTTAAAAAGAGACAATGGGGGCTGATTTAAGTTTAGGTGGACAAATTAATTACTGTTGCCAATGAGGAGTACTTTACCGCACCATGCCAATGGAACTCAGCCCACCATACTTAGGGATGTCTTCAGCCCCTGCGTACTTCTCTTGTGTTTTGGGGAACCGCTGTCACAGTGGTTCCTTCAAAAGTATTGTAAGTTTGATGGACTGATCCATCAATATGACAGAGCGGTACATAAAACTTAAAACTTTTTTTTTCCAAAAAGAAATCCCCAAACTCAGATTTTCTTTTTGAAAATAAAATGGGAACAACCCTCTTATTGTGTGGATATCTTTTAAATGTTTTCATTGCCTCTTATGGGCACGTTTTTCATGGCAGTGACAGCCAGTGAAAACAGGTCATGTGTCCACACACTCTAAACACAGCTGGCGGACACATGGCCAAACCTCCAATGCCAAAATATAAGATACACTGTTCCAAATAGAAGGAGAGAGAGAATACTGTGGCGGGGGTCCTAAAATGTAGGAGCAAGAAACCTCACACATCCAAAAGGATGTCATGTTTCATCATCGGAGTTGCTCCTCGTCAGACCGGCACTGCAATGTCTGACGGGCACCACCCCGAGTGGGGGGGCTCTTTGCCGGAGATCTTTTAAATGATGATGCCGTGACCCCAAGAGTGAGTAAGCAAGAGAGGAGATCAAAAAAAGGTGATTAAAATTGGCTCTCAAAGCCTACAACGGGTAAATAATTTATTGGACCAGATGAGAGGTAGAGGCCAAGGTTAAAAAAGTAGTCATAAGAGTGAAACAGAGATAATGATCAATCACTCTATATTAAAGGAAAAAATGAGGGTGGGGAATTTCCAAACCATCCCTATCAAGGGTCAACATGTTTCGCATCCTGGTGGTCCATACGGATCCAGTGATGCTTCGTCAGGACCTAAATGACTATGGGCCTGATTCTAACTTTGGAGGACGGTGTTAAACCGTCCCAAAAGTGGCGGATATACCACCTACCGTATTACGAGTTCCATAGGATATAATGGACTCGTAATACGGTAGGTGGTATATCCGCCACTTTTGGGACGGTTTAACACCGTCCTCCAAAGTTAGAATCAGGCCCTATGTGTATCTCCTAATCGTAAGGGTGTCTGGATTACTATTCACCAGGAATTCTCAGATAAAAGTATCCAATCACTTACATTAGTATGGAACAAATTATTCCTAACTGTCGCCCATCCCAATTTAAGGAGCGCGCTTCCTAGGACCACACAGACCAGTGGTCAGGCGCAAAGTAAGTTTGTCAATGCTGCCGCTGCCGACGGGAAAACCCACCCGGGTCCGTGTTCCCTGAAACCTCCAATGCCTCTTACTCTAACGGGCTGTCGGAGACGTGGTTATGTAGCGGAGACGGAGTGGTCTGCCCGCCGTCTATACAATGACGGTCTTCCCGACTCTAAATGAGGTGGGCAGACCTTCAGGTTGGGGGAAAGGATACTCCTTTGCTATTGCAATGGAGTACTCTTCCGGCCAACATATAAATCAGGCAGTAAGCCCCAAAAATGAAATCTTGACCAGGTGAAAGAATTGTTCTTCTCAGAGCTTTTTCACACCAAGTTAACAGCTTCAGCATAACCACGTCAAATGGCTATCCCACTTGATGAGGTCTTGGTCAGATAAAGCTTTCCTTAAAACAAAGGCTTAGTCCGAAGGTACAGTTTTTGACCAGGTCAATGCTTTATGCTTAGCCAGTCTCGGGTGCTTCATGGTCAGCCTAGGGCCCAGACTATCTCGAACATATACGCTATATCTATTTCTTAGCACGTTTTTAGCCTGCAAACTTTAAAAATGCATATATTTGAATCCCATTATTGGATTTTAGTATTTTTTGTGTCCTTTTTCTATTACATTTTATTGATTTTTAGGAATTGGTTGTGGGATTTTTATTGAGTTGTGTTTTGAATTTTTAAATATTTTGGTACTTCTAAATACTTTACATATTATCTCTCCCCCCTCATCAACCGCTGTAGCCCAGGCTGTGCAGCCTCAGCTTCAAGAACACACACAGGTCTAGAGCTGTCATGGGCTGGGCAAGGGCTGATGCCTCAAGCGCATTTTAAGTATTTTGCAGGTCTTGAAAACCATTCAACAGTTAAGAAGTCTTCTGTCTACTCCCACTTCATCCTGTCCCCCTTGCCGTCCCCACTTTAGTAAGGAAAACACAGAGCTGGGCAAGCAGGACATTAATAGGGAGTGCCAAGACAAAACTTAATACATTATCAGGCTTGACTCTAAGCGCTTTAAAGCAAACAAAGTCTTCTGCGTGGTATGCAAATTGTTGTGTAGAAATGTGCTAAGGACTCTTCAAATTCAAAAAGTGTATTGCTTTAATTTGAAAGCCTTTCAGATCAGAACACTAAAATGAACTGCTGCATTAATTGACATTTATCAGAAGTGTCAGAAGTGTCAGAGCAAATTTACTAGCACTATGCTCTGGATTTGCAAATGTCAATTTGGAATTTGAGTTTGATCGCAAAACTTGTTTTGCACTGCAGATTGTCTGAAAATAATGCAAAGCAGCTCTTTGCTCCACTTTACTTTGCATCAAGGAGGTGTTCCAATGGCAGTGCATGAATGTTCTATGTTTATTGATTTTTAATGCAAAGCCCTGTCTACTAACAATAGTAGAGAGGGCTTTGTGCCCCCAAAATCCCCTATTTGGGGAGCATATATTTTTATTTCTCCAGTTTAGTCAAGCAGATAAACTGTTTGGTCCCAGGATCCTGGGTTTACGTTTCACAATTGTGCCACTAGATGAAGGGACAGGGGGCTTGGTGATTGACAAAGTGGGGTTGGTGGCAAAAGCCACATGAAGACTTGACTCTTTTCTGGCTTGCGGTCCAAATATGTATCTTCCGGAGTCAGAGCTCTGGATTGGCTCTGGCCTTCAGTGGCTCGTGCACCTCGAAGAAAAGTGACTTTGTCCAAAAAGCTGCCATCTTGTTCCAGGATCAGCTGATTATTTAGTTTTTCCACCCTAAGCAGGTGGTTGACGTCATGATAATCCTAGATTAAATTACACCTGAAACCCCACTGGTCAACCGTCAATGACACAGTGAAATCCTTAGAGCATCTCAAGATACATTGTCCTGCATTCACACAGCTCACACTCCTTACCCTACATTTGCACAGATACACCACTTACTACACTCACAAGGGCCCTCCACTCACTGAATACTCACACAGCGCCCTCTCTTCTTACGTGGACAAAATAGTCATCCAGCGTTCACGTGGGCAAATCCCTCACCCAGCACTCATATGAGCAGACCTTTCACTCATCACTCACAACGCTAACAATGCATTCACACCACTCATTATCACTCAGAACTTACTTGGGCACACAGCACATAGTAAATTAGCCACCACTCATAACCATGCACATATCTCTACAAATGCACTCATAGAATATCTGTTCTTCCCGTAGTATGCCTATCAGGTTCCAACCACAACCACAGGGCTGGTGCACAAGTTAAGAGTATAGTGAGGCTGTGGGATGGAACAGGAAGGGAGATTTAGCTGAGATTTAAGGGGGAGGTGGTGAAGTGAGGAAATCAGTCTTAGTCTGAGGGGATATGTCAGGAGGGAGTGGTATTATGCTACAGGAGGGGAAAGCAGGGGAAAGCTGCTGGAAGAGGAGCAAGCATAACAGGCAAAGGGTGAAGCACTGCATCTGAGACAGTGGGCTGTTGTGAGAATTGAATGGGGACTGCAGGCTAAGGGTGTGGATGGGCACATGCTGTAGATCTACTTGTTGATCCTGCACTTTAGCCCTGTAGGCCTTCATACTGGTTGCTGTAGATAAAGGAGGTGGGGGATCACGGGCCAGACCTCCTTTTGTTGCTTCCAAAGCCACAATGTAGGCCAGCATCAGTGCCCCATTGGCCTGCATCGTGGTAGTACACTGTAGGAGCTGTTAATGGAGGAGAAGATGAGCTGAGGCCGTTTGGACCAGTGCGGGAACAAAGGAGCTGGTTGTGGAGGAGGTGTAGATCGAAAGAGTGAGCTGAGTCTGTGGGATGTGGGTCATTGGTAGGGAGCGCTTTGGGGAACCGGATCACAGGCTATGACTACAGCGAACAGTACATCCGTTGGAGTGCAAGAAAGGGTGGGTGTGTTTTCTGCATGCCACAAACACAAATAGGAAAGGAAACACATAAAGAGGCTCAGACACCACTGCGCCATCACGCTGTATGCAGCAGCCATTTTGGACAATAACAAAGTCTTATTGGCAAGCTCTATTCACCAATACTTCTACCAGTCATGCTGCTGCTGGCTTACAGAACAATGCTCATAGTTAATACTATCAAGTCATGATACTCTTGTACACTGCCACATCACTACACTTTAATGGGCAGTCATGTTAGGTAAGGGAACACCACTTAGGAGCCAATAGGAGAGCAACAAGCACTCTTTCTTGGCAGCAGCGCACAACATCTGCCCAATCAAGTGCTTTTCTCAAGATAAATAATATGGACAGAACCAAACGTCTTCTCCCAGCTGTGCCCCTCAAAGGTAATTTTCATTTGATCATAAAAGTACTGGCAACAGCTGCATTTTTTTTTCCGCCACTTTTAACTCCTGCTCAGAGCAGGCGTAAAAAAGGAGGCACACCACTGTTTACAGTGGGCCTCTGGATGCTTTGCAGGATGAGTGTCAACATTTTTTAGGCTAATCCTGCAAAGCTCCGAACTAGGGTCAATAGTTTTGACGCTAGTTCCCTAACTACAGCCACACCTGGTGGCTTTAGAGGGCGCTAAAGGGCGCAAGAAAAGTGGTGCTGTACTGGATGCAACGCCTCTTTTCTTAAATCAGGCCCTCAGTCTCAGAAGTACTAATACACAACCATGAAGTAGATGAAAAACTATTCAAAACACTATACAATACCATTAACTATTCAAGAATAATGCATGGATTTATGCCATGTGTTGTAGAGTACTGGTGATTATTAGTGAACTACTGGTTTTGATAGCATTATTAGTGTTATTAAAAATGATCCTGTTTCCACTCCTGTGCCTTAACGCATTAAGGGCCAGATGTACGAAGCATTTTTCTAGTCATCTGCGACTCGAAAAATGCTTTTTGGGATGTACAAAGCCCAGGTTTTGCAATTCGGTATTAGGAAGGGGCGTGTCAAGGGCGTCCCTTCCTAATACTGAATCTAAACTGTATGTATGATTGTTTTGAGACCGCGACTGCGGTCGCATAACAATCATAGTTAGCACCAATTTCAAATTGGTGCTAACCCATTCGCAAAAGAGAAGGGGGTCCCATGGGACCCCTTCCCCTTTGTGAATGCATGCAAAAACATTTTTTCAGAGCAGGCAGTGTTCCCACGGACCACTGCCAGCTCTCAAAAAATCAAAAGAAAACTTTTCATTTTTTTTTTCAAAATACATTCCGTTTTCCTTAAAGAAAAACGGGCTGCATTAAAAAAAAAATACTGCTTTATTTAAAAGCAGTCACAGACATGGCGGCCTGCTGACACCAGCAGCCCACCATCCCTGTGAGTGCCGCCATTCCCAATGGGGTCACAAATTGTGACCTACCTCATGAACATTCATGAGGTAAGTCATTTGCGACCCCATTGCGAATCGCAGACAGTGTAATTGACACTGTTGTACATCCGGTTTTGCAAATCGCTAAGACTCGCAGTTTGCAAGTCGCAAAACAGGGATCTTTGTACATGTGGCCCTTAGTGTTGAGAATACTGCACCATTTCCATCTGCACCGATTGTGCCCTGGACTCCTGCTGAAAATGTAGTATTAAGTGAATTGCAGTGACTATATAGAGTTAGGAGGCTCAACGTGCATAGTTGATCAGTTCATATACATTTTATTAGAGGACCTGTTAGACCATGTTCAAGGGGTCATGTGGGAAACATGGGCTACTGGGTCTCAGCCTTGGGGGCTGGGGTTGTTTGCCTCTGATGTCCCAGAAATCCATCCTATTATGGCTGTGCAAATTGTGTCATGTACATCCCCTTCAGTACTTGATGCAATGGAAAGATGTCACAAGGCTTTCAGGGAGGTAATGTGGAGGGTTGCCAGTGACGGGTAGGCAGAGCAGTTGGTTGGAGTCCTTCGATGAATGCAGAATGAATGAATGAACCAACTTCTTGGTCACTTAGTGCTGAGCAGCAGATGGGCATGTAGACTAGGACACAGTGGGATGCTAGCAGTGTGGTAACAGCCACAGGCTTTAGCTTTAATGGCTTCAGCTGCAATCAATCTTATTCTACAGTGGCAAGGGTAGCTGCCAATCTACGATTCCCACTTGGCACTTTATTTCTGGAGAGACTTCACGCATACTTTCTGGCTCACCGATCACTCTGTGCAGTCTTACTTTCCCTGGGTAGATCCTCAGAACCAGGTTCTGGCTGGATCTTTCCTTCTCTCAGTAGGTAGGCTGGCTTCCAGGCACTTCTGAGATACAGCTCTTCCTGTTAAGCAAGAAACCATGGAATACGCCCCTCTCATCTAGGAAGCTGGCCCTCAGACAGACACATATATGGGTGCAGAGCAGTCATCACAGAATGCTACAGAGCAGACTGTTACTCCTCACACCAGGATAGTCTCCAACATGGTTTACCGACAATAGAGGCACAAAGATGCATGAACTTTATGTACCTGTCTTATCAACAGCCACAGTGTACAGTGATCAGGGGGGATAAAAAAGACTGACTCACCTAATAGATCCTTTCCTAACTGAACAAGAGACTCCAGTCCTAAACTTTACCACTACTATCTTCCAGATGGCAGTGCTGCAGGAATACTAATCAGCAGCTCTTCTGAGCAAAATGGCCTCTGTAAATTTTTAGAGTCTTATCTTCTCTGTCCTCACTTTATTTTCTAGGTCTCCCCCCTCTAGATTCAGGAATGATAGCAAAACACTTCTACTATGTGGGAAAACAATCTCACCTCCATCTTGGGCACATGAGCCTGTTAGAGGATTCCAAAATGGAAACCGCAGGCCTCAATAACACACCCACACTTGTTTATATATTGCATGTACCACACAAGCCACTTACATAAATATGCACAATATAAATTTAGAATGTTAGTAAACGGATTAGGACTAGCAAATTGAAGAATAACTTTGCAAATGTGGGGTTTCAAATCCAGTGACACAGATGAATAGTTGTGGCTATGATTATGGATTCACAAAACACAGTATGCTGCACCATCGATCTGCATGCTAAACCTGTGCAGTGTTGGACGAGCCTATTGGGCAGTCAGGTATGGCCTGCTGGGCTGCTCTGGAAGGTCAGTTTGTGGGCTGGATTTTGACTGTTGGTGGGCCTGTTTTGTGGTCAAGCCCATGCAGTCTTCCATATCTTTAAAAAGACTTATACAGCTTGTCTTTAGAAGTTCAAAACTGTCCCAATTAACAAATATGGGCCTCTTTTTTACCTATCTAATTCAGTAATGGAGGCCACTTTTATTTTTATGCCGGGCGTATTTTCTGTCCCAGTCCAACCTACTCCAACCCTGAACCAGTGACTAGCCACTATTCCACTGTCAGTAAAATGAGTGCATACTTGTCACATGAAGGGACAGCATAGGCTTTTATGCACTACATTAGCATGAGGCTGGAGCTAAAATCTGGGAAACCAGATATTTACAGTTTTGCATTCAAGATAGGGCAACATGACTGTGTGCCTCGTATGGGACATTCCCACCCAACCACATGTTTAGGCAAAATTATGTTTTCCTAAATTAATATGGCTTTTCTTATTGTCTTTTCACTCTGTACATGTTTATTTGAGTCCTGTAAATCCGATGTTTTGTGGTTACTAAACACGTGCATATGCACATCTAAATGTATAGTCATTGGTCTAGATATACATTATTTCCACATACATGCAGTAATGGTCACACCATGGCCTGTATATGGTGAGCAATGTGGATGTTTTGTTTTCTTTCCTTCTGGAGAGGGTAGCTAGGGGAGCTAACTGGAGCATGCCAAGTTAACAAACCACAATATCTCATGTCTGCCTTGTTTCAGGGAGACCTCTTCTATATCCTGGAGAGCCAACAGCGTAAACTTACACAAACATGTAAGTTTACCTTTGTGAATTAGACCCTATGACCTCAATGGATACAAAGACTCATGAGGGAAGAAGATATCGGGAAAGCAGTTCCGAGCATGATAATTGACTTCAGAAGGTAGCTTCCACTGGTGATATTCAGCAGACACTGGTCCACCAGAAGATGGGGCTTCAGTAGAGCTGCAGTACAATACTTGTCCATGTAGAAACTTATGATGTCTTGTCTTAGCTGACATAAGCACAAAGGTGCTCTTGATCTTTGAATGGTATGGCACCTGAATATCCTCTCCAAAATATTGTTTAACCATTATATCATGGTTAAGATACTGCGCTTACCAAAATATCATGGGACCTGCTACATGGTATATTTTTTTTTTACTGATAATAATAGTGATGTGAAAAATATAGGCCGTCATCATGACTTTGGTGGAATTCTCCAAATACCGCCATGCCAGCGGCCGCCACAATACCACTGCGGCGGCGGTGGTAATACACCCGCCCTTATAACACTCACAAAAACAAAATTGCCAGAATACAGCCACAAATCCCACACCGCCAGGCTGAACAACGGCGGGAGAGAGGCGGCAGCACCAGCCACACTGCCACACCAAAAACAGAACGCCCCCCCCCATAATACGACCTACAAATCAGCACAGCAGCCGAAGCGCGGTGATAAGCAAATGGCGGTGCGGACAGCCGCGGTCGAAAAGGAACCTCCACAACAACACCACATTGGCCAATTCGAATACCCCACACCTGATACACATACACACGCCACACACCCCCAGACACCACCATAAAACCCACACAACGCACAACCCTTTCCTATTACAAACATTTAGGAGACATTTGATGGCCACTCGGTTGTACGCAATGCACACATACACAACACAGCCACCTGCACACCCATGCACATTGCACATTTATACACAAACACACACTTCACCATCACCATGTCCCTACCCCCTGTTTCAAAGAAGACGAGTTGTGGACAATAGTGGATGGAATCATCAGGGTGGAGCCACAGCTATTCGGTGCACAGATCCAGCAGATATCCGTAGCCAGGAAGGTGGAGATGTGGCAGCGGATCATCGACAAGGTGAACTCTGTGGGAAGGCATCCGCGCACAAAGTGCGGCATACAGAAGAAGTGGAACGACCTGAGGGGGGAGGTCAGATTCATGGCGTCCAGGCACCAAGTTGCGATCATGAAGAGGTGGGCCCCCTTCTCCTCCCCTTGAGCTGACATGCTGACATCATGGGAGGAGAAGGTCTTGGCAGTCCTACATCCTGAGGGTCTCAGTGGAATCCGAGGAGGACTG
Organism: Pleurodeles waltl; assembly: GCF_031143425.1. NCBI lineage: Eukaryota > Metazoa > Chordata > Amphibia > Caudata > Salamandridae > Pleurodeles > Pleurodeles waltl. The sequence goes on from NC_090438.1 coordinate 70,599,468, forward strand.
GAGTCTGGTAAGGCACCTACAATCATCTTGTAGTCAGTATACCTGTGTCGGGTGCATCCCCATCCACTGCATGTCCACCCAACCCCACCATTGCCAATCAAAACGTCTGCACTTACAAATGCACCTAAACATGTTTCAGCATGAAGCACTATGAATCCCACAATGCATCACTCTTTATCAACCTAACAATGCACACACACCCTCACCTAGGTAGCCCTGCAGACTGCAGCATGCCGAATAGCACTCACTTAGCAGCCTATGTCAAACAGATGAGTTAGATGTCAATAACAATCCATGTCATCCACAGGTACCACTGATAATGTCATCCGTCAGCACGTGCCATGAACACCCAGTCCTCCACCCGAGGAAGACCCCAGTGATGACAGTGACACAAGGGGGCATATTTATACTCTGTTTGCGCCTGAATTGCGTCTTTTTTTTGATGCAATTTCGACGCAAAACTAACTCCATATTTATACTTTGGCGTTAGACGCGTCTAGCGCCAAAGTCCATGGAGTTTGCGTCATTTTTTAGCGTGGACACCTACTTTGCGTTAATGATATGCAAGGTAGGCGTTCCCGTCTAAAAAAGTGACTCCGAGGCACGTGCGCCGTATTTACACTCCCGGGCAAAATTCACGCCCGGGAGTGGGCGGGTCAAAAAAAATGACGTACGGCCGCTTTTGCGCCGTTTTTTAGTGCCTGGAAAAGGCAGGCGTTAAGGGACCTGTGGGCTCTGAAGGAGCCCAGAGGTGCCCTCCCATGCCCCCAGGGACACCCCCTGTCACCCTTGCCCACCCCAGGAGGACACCCAAGGCTGGAGGGACCCATCCCAGGGACATTAAGGTAAGTTCAGGTAAGTGTTTTTTTTTTTTTTTGTGGCATAGGGGGGCCTGATTTGTGCCCCCCTACATGCCACTATGCCCAATGACCATGCCCATGGGACAGAAGTCCCCTGGGCATGGCCATTGGGCAAGGGGGCATGACTCCTGTCTTTGCTAAGACAGGAGTCATTTCTATGGGGGTTGGGAGTCGAAAAAAATGGCGCAAATCGGGTTGAGGCGAAAAATTTGCCTCAGCCTGACTTGCCCCATTTGTTGGCGCCCAAGCTCCATATCCCCCTACGCCGGCGCTGCCTGGTGTACGTTGTTTTTTTTCACGCACACCAGGCAGCGCCGGTGGCTAACGACGGCTAACGTCATTGAATAAATACGGCGCCCGCATGGCGCTTCAGAATGGCGTTAGCCGGCGCTAATTTTTTTGACGCAAAACTGCGTTGGCGCAGTTTTGCGTCAAAAAGTATAAATATGGCCCCAGGTGTCTGTGACTGGATGACCTCCCTGACCCATCCTGCACCTTTGGCCAGTCTCCCTCCACTAGCCTCACCCTGGCCAAGATAGAGTCCCCCCCCACTACTGTAGCAGCCACAACAGCAGTTGCCCAACTTCCCCAAACGAGTGCCCCCAGACCACGTCAATCAATGGTATGCCCACCTGTACCGGAGTCTGAGTCAGCACCCACCACTCAAGATGATGAAGGTCCTGATGTGAGTGGAAGTGGGCACACTGTGCAGGGGACACAGGCACAGGGGGCTAGGGCCAGTGGGAGGGCATCTGTGGGGCAAAGGGTGGAACAACCCAGGGAGCCACTTGCCCAGGAGGCCATTGCAGAAGTCCTGGGAGCATTCCACCAGTTTCAGGACAAGATGGGCCAGATGGTCACCATGGTGAGGAAACACCAAAGGCTGCAAACCCAGTACCACCAGGAGGCCATGCAGCAGTGCCAGGAACAAAATGCCATCATGGCATCCATCAAAGGGATTATGCCAGAATTAATATCCATCCTGCCTGAGTCCTCCACCCACCATCAGGCCCCTACCAGTAGCCACAGTCCTGAGCAGCCCTCTATATCTGCTGCAGCTACTGGGATGGTGGCCCTGCCTGAGGACTCCCAAGCCACAGGTGACCCTCGCCCAGTAGGTGAGGAGCCCATACACAAACGTGGATGCAGACCCAGACATCCTGCAGGAACTGGGGCCAAGGCCAACCTCACTGCCAGAAAATGAGCCTCTCCGGAACTGTCTCCCTTGTGTGACACAGAGACACCTTGGAGACTGACTGCTGCCATATCTCCATTACCTATTACTCCTGGAAACTGGAGCTGTGCTATTAAATGCTTGGACTTACAACCTGATGATTTCGCAAAAACACTGCCCCACGCTTTAGTACCAACCCATCCTATTGGAATCACAATAAATGTACTTTAACCCAACAATTGTTTTTTCTGTGTTCAATAAGTGACAATGAACAAACAATTATGTTGTGTAGTGATCAAGAGTTGTGCGAAAAGTTAAACCTGTGAAGCCTTTGTCCATATAGCTAGGTGCCAGATGCACAGTGTCAATGTCAACACATCTTTGGGTCCACAGGTAGCAGAGAGGGAAGGGGACTCAGCATTCATTGACAATTGTCCTGTGTAAAGGTGTCAACAAACAATCTATTATGATAGATCACCATATCAATCCAATAACACATGCACCTGCAATAGTAAGTGTCTACTAACATACCCATTAACAACAACACAAAGAGGATTTGTTATGTATAATACTGAACACATCACACAATTCCTATCTTGGACACATGACACATAAGTGAAATGCTGTCTATCACAATTATCAGTGTGCTATACTCCACTGATAGTATGACAAAACTGATAAATGAAATTTGGGTAAACTATATCATGAGGTGATGTATAAGGACAGCTGTGAAGAAGGTACATCCCATTATCTCTTCCAAATTATTCATATATAATTTAGCATATAAGGGATTTGGATAATAAGTGAAATCAATTCATACAGGCTGACAATAGCAGTGGCAGTAGTACTTCAGCCCATTAATACCTACCTATCAGGTGCACTGTACTGCTGTACCTAACTCAGATATGACACTGCTCACATCACAGAAAGATTTCAAATAACACCCACACTGTAGTTCAGCACGATAAGTGATATATTGAGATAGAAACCTACCAGAATGTCACTGGAAGTATTGATGGATGAGCTGAGTTCTTGTGACAACATCATCCTTGCCCCCATCTTCGTCACTGTGCATTGCTCCCTCTATTGCTACTGGTACGTCCCTACACCTTCCACTTCTAGCAATGGCACATGCCTCCTTAGTGCCAGATTGTGCAGCATGCAGCAGGCCACGACAATCTGGCACGCCTTCTGAGATAAGTAGAGCAGGGAACCTCCTGACATGTGCAAACACCAGAACCTCGCCTTCAGAAGACCGAATGTCCGCTCAATGACCCTTCTCGTCCTCCCATGTGCCTCACTGTACCGATTCTCCACCCCGTCCTTGGATTCCTCACCGATGTCAGTAGCGAGGGCAGATTAGTATACCCTAAATCACCTGTGGATAGTGGAGACATCTATTACAGTCCTTCTGTGTTCATAGTGGAATATGTAGGCTTGCTGTGGTCACAGTGATTGTACACACACTCATCATACTCACCAACGAGGAAGCCTCTCTCCCTCTCTAAGTGCATCATCATATGTGGGACACTGCTGTTCCCGAGGATGTGGGAGTCATGCATAGAGCCAGGAAACTTATCTGTCACCTGTGAGATACATAGGTCTGCTAAATAGACCATCTGCACATTAATAGTATGATAGCTCTTCCTATTCCTATACACTTGCTCGATGTCCCTGGGTGGTACCAATGCAATATGGGTACCATCTATGGGCCCTATTATTTGAGGGATATGCCCCATTTCAATAAGCCAGCCTTCACATGGGGGAAATCTTCAGGATGGGGACAATTTATGTAGCTGTCAACATGTTTCAGCAGGGCAGACAAGACTTTCCACAACACATTACTGACTATAGGTTGAGACATACCTGTTGCCATTCCCACAGTCCCTTGGAAAGAGCCAGTGGCCAAAAAGTGGAGGACGGATAGCACCTGCACAGTGTGAGGGATGACTGTAGGTTGTTGTATGGCTGGCAGCAGATCTGACTCCAACTGGCTACACAGTTCCATGATAGTTGCACGGTTGAGACAGTAGGTGAGTATGAAGTATCTGTCTTCCATGGTGGCAAGGTCAACTAGGGGCCGGTACGCAGATGCATGTCTCTGCCTCCACAGTGGTCTGTATCTAGGTTTAGCAAACAACACGTGTGAGCGCGATTACACTTCATTTGTCCCATATTGTGACAATACATCACCAATATGCATCACACCTGAAAACAGGTTCCTGACCCAGACCTGGATATTTGATGGGAGACTGTTCCAACAATATGACACCCCACTGAATGTCATACACCATACACCATATATTACTCTGAAGGTACAACTGACTAGATATGACTGACACTGTTCACTGCCATTTCTGCTTGGCATGTACATTGCCTGTGCAAGCTGACGGACATGTGTGACTGTAAACTGGACAATAGATGTGTAAAATGGCTGCTGCCTGTCCTGAATGCAGAAGAACATTACAGTGGGCTCATTCTGCTGGCGTATGTCGTCATGGAGGTAGGCGGTCGAAACCACAGTGCAACTCCTCATTGGTTAACATTGTTGTCTATGTGACACGGGGGCCAATGATGATGATCGCCGACGGTGCCATGACCGTGACTGCCATTTTCTACAGCCTCTCTCACTTGACTCCTGACTCTCCAGCCAACCAGACCTCCACTGCATGTGATGCTGTGTCCTGCTCCTGGAATCCACAATGGCGCGTGTAACAGAGGAAAGGGCCCCCGCCTTCACACAGGAAGAACTCCAGAATCTTGTTGATGGGGTCCTACCCTGTACACAAAGCTGGATGGGGCTCTAGAACAGCAGGTAAGTTGCATATTGGTGTATTTGTAGTGACATGGTTGTGTGTGGATGATATTATGTGTATGCTGCATACTCTGTGGAGAGTGATGCATTGGACACACATTCTGGAATAGGAAGTGTAGGTGTCCTGTCGTGGATGGAAGTGTGTGTATACTGTTTGTGGTCCTATCTTATTTCTGCATAATGTGTCTACATGACTGTGCCCTTCTTACTGTGTCCCCTGTCCAGGTCAGTGTCCATCAGAAAAAATCAGTGTGGAAAGCATCGCCAAGGAAGTGCGGACCCTGGGGAGTACATAACCAGTGGAGCACCCACTGCAGGAAGCGGTGGGAGGACCTGAGACGCTGAGCTCGGAAGATCGCGGATGCCCAGTTGGGGACGGCCTCCCAACGAGGAAGTGTGCCCATTTGACCCTGATCCCCCCCCCCCCAAAGGCCTGCATACTGGCAGTGGCATACCCGCAGTTGGATGGGCGCTTGAGGGCAACATAGCAGCCACAAGGGGGTGAGTAAAAGAGTGTAGTTCTTGTTTTGTTTCACTTTGAATGGAAAGGATGAGTGTGATGGACAAAAGCTAGTGTACATATGATAGGGAATGTAGGTAGGATATTTGTGTAAAAGGTGTCTAGGTATGTTAGATTGGTAACATATGTACCAAAGGATGCCAGGCATGTGTAAAGTTGTACTATCTGGGATTGGGCTGGGGGAAAGTGACATGTGCAGTTCTGATCATGAAAAGTTGGTTCTGTGAGGGCATACACATGTTGGCATCACATTGCAAGGTTGTTACTCAGGAATTCCCTTAGCATAGCTCTAATCTGGATTCAAAGAGGCATGCCAGTATGCAGGAGATCCTGAGTTGTGCTGTCAAACTGTGATGGTTGTGCTCACTTACTTTTGGGTAGCTGTTTGGGAGTGGTGATGAATGTGGTAATGTAGTAGCTGTTGGATATCTGTAATTGCTATGGCTAAAACTGTGTTGATATTTGTTTGATGTTTAGATATTGACCCTATGCTCCCTTTCATGCCCCCCCCTTGTCCTCTTCTTTACAAGGAGTAGGAGCACCGGTGAGTGATAAGGCGGCAGCCCATGGGACCCAGGGGGCTGAGAACACAGATACTGAGGGGACCAGTGGGTTGGAGGGTGGGGGTAGCACCACGGGGGAGACAGGAACTGCAACATCTGACTCTGATTCTCCTCCCATGGAAGCTCCATGGTGGACCTTTCTGGGACCAGCCCAGCAAACGTCTTGTCCGCCACCCCCCTTACCAGCACCACCCTCTCAGTAGCTCCCCGTCCAGGGGCCAGTACCCGCTCCCCCAGGAGGGTGGGTGTCTCCTTCGCCGCAGGTACCTCTTCCCCTGCCCCAGTCAGCCTGCTGCCCTCAATGTGGATGCTATTGGCCTCCTGAGAGCCATATCTTTGGGGCAGTCAACCATTGTGAATGCCATCCAGGGCCTGGCATCCCAGATGTAACAGACCAATGCCTTCCTGCAAGGCATTCACAGTGGCATGGCTGCTACAGAGATCGTTTCAGGCTCTGGCCTCCTCATTGACAGCAGCTAGTGTCCCTAGTACTTCCGTCCTCCCTCCAGCTAAATGCCAGTCCCAATCCCAGATCCCTCTCCTCTCACCCATCCAACCCAAACATTCAAACAGGCATTCACCCAAAGCAACAGACAAGTAACACAAAGACACAAACAGACACCACAAGACACACCACAGGCATTCAGACACTCAACACTCAGAAGCAGACACAACAACAGCCACTGCCTCCCCTGTCTCCCCACCACCTCCTGCCTTACAGTCACATCACCACTCACACTTGCCATTACTGCATCCTTACTCTCAGATCCTGCTACCACTTATGTTTTGCCCACAGTCACCACAACAGCTGACAGTCAAACATGCACCTCATACACCACATCCACACTCAACACAACCACCATCACGACTACAAGCAGCACACCCCAACCTACATTCATGCGACCTGTTTGTCCTCTCCCACCCTGTCTTCCCCCTCCTCCCAAAACACATAAACGCTCACACTCGGACACTGAACATTCCTCAACCTCACAGATGCACACTATGCATACACCTGCATCCATATCCAGCACACCTACACATTCTACAAGCACTCCCTATACCTCCACTCCCAGACCTGTATCCCAGCCCATCCCCCATTTTCCTAAAAAGCTTTTCCTTGCCCGCCTTGATCTGTTCCCTGATCATGTCCCACCCTGTGTTGCCCCTCGATGTCATGGTTCCCTCCCTACACCGAGTCCTTCCATCTCCAAGTCCTCCCATGACCCCCCTACTGTTTTCCATGCCCCTCCCCCAGACTTGTGGCTGAATCCAAACAGCCTCCTCCTCAGTCCAAATCAAAATTTGTCCACCAACCCCCACCCAAAGCAAAGACCAAAGACCCCCTATTAAAAAAAAAGGCCAAGGAACCCCCTCCCAAAACATCGACCAAGGACCCCCTCCCAAACCAAAGCCAAAGGCCACCCTTCCCAAACCTAAACCTCCGCCACCACCCCCACCCACTGACCCCTGAGGTGCCTGCTTGCCCCATTGATCGCCCTAGCCTGTGGAGGCCATGAGGCTGTCATGAGTCAGGTTGGGCCAATTGCCTGGCCCTGTGTGCCTGTGGACAATTTGGACTGGCCTATGGCCCCCCTTTGCACATAGTTCGACCTGTGTCCTTTCACAAATATAACTGCCCAACAGACCACATTGGTGTCAATTTGGAACATTTGTCGTGCCTTTCTCAGTACATGGTTGATGTACAAATGTATTTGGATACTGTTTACTTAGCATATCTGTGCATTGTGTCTGTATGGCTGCATTGGCTGGATCCATGACTTGGGCAGTGTAAGTATTGTTATGGCTATAGATTGGTATGTTTTGTGTATGCTTGGTTGTGGTATTTGTGTGGTTGAGTATTGTGATGTATGTGTGGTGGTATGAGTGTGTTGTGTGTCCATGATGTGTTCCCTTTGCATGGATGTCTGTACATTCAGAATTGGTTGTGTTGAATGTTTTTTATTCCATGCAGGTTGTGTTGACATTTTGTTTTGATTGCTGGTCCTGCCTGTTACAGTATTAGGGTGCCTGTGTTATGTTTTGTGGCCTATTCAGTGGGATAGCTGTGGGTGGGTGTTTGGGAGGTTCCGTTGTGATGTTTTTTGCCTGGGTGTGTGACGTGTGTGTTGGGTGTGGTGTGTGTGTGTTGGTTGTGCATGTGTGTGGTGTGTGTGTCTCTGTGAATGTGTGTGTGTGTATCGGTGCGGGTGTTGTATTGTGTGTGTGAGCATTGCAGTCCGTGCTGGGTGTGTGGCGTGTGCGTATGTGACTCTCCCCTTCCCTCCATTGTGTGCTAGGTGGGTGTACTTACCGATGGCGTCTTTGTCGGCGTTGCTGGTCCTGTAGGAGGATGGCATAGAATAGCGCTGGGAAGACTTGTAGTGCATGTTTCATAGCGTCCGCTGACTCGTCTGAATCCCTGGAGGTGTGTCTCTTTCTTTCAGTTCATTTCTGCCAGCTTTTTGTGGCATTTGTACCGCCCCGGAAATCGTGGCGGTCTGCTGACTTGTTATAGGGTGGGTGCTACGGTGCTTTCCACCAGCCTGGAGATGGCTACCGCCGTTGTCAGCGGTCATACCACACTGGCAGTACTGGTCGGCTACTGGCTGTGTTGCGGTGGTATCACCGCCAGGGTCAATATTTGGCGGTCTGTCGCGCGAGCCTGGCGATGGTACGACCGCTGGCATGGAGGTATCATGAACGCCAAAGTCGTGATGAGGGCCATAGTGCATTTAAACATTATATTATATTATATAATACAGCTTAAACAGATATTGTTGTATATTTTTGATATAATTGTATATGTAAATATATTTTAATGTAGATATGTATCTTAATTTTTAAAAACATTGTTAGTTTTTTAGGGTTGTTGGTTAGTTTTGGGGTATGGTGTGGGTAGTATTTCACGAAAAAATATTTTGTATTTTTAAACATTTTGGTATAAATTGTTAATCTTTTGTATTTAATGCAATATTTTCATGTGTTAAGTTTGTTAATTATGCTTTGATTTATCTTGATATTTTCTAATCTATCTTTTGTATGTGATGGGTTAGTGAGTTTATGGGGGTTTGGGTGAGCAGTGTTTTACTTCAGAGTTGTTTTAATGATTTTAAATATATTAATTAAATGTATAGTTATATTTATTAAACATTTGAGTTAGTCACACTAATTTTAATTACGTAAAAACCCTGGAATTATTCATTTATTTAATAATGTCTTATATTTTTAATTGGTTATGGGTTCTGTTGGAGAATTTGGGTAAGTAAATTTATATATTTTGAATGCATAATTTACATATGCATTCGGTATTAAAGTAAAATTAATGTGCTCTTTTTTATAATGTGATTGGAATTTAGGTTCAGTGTTAATTTGAATTTATAAATGAATTACAGAAAATATTGAAATAAAACATTGCAGCTCATGTTCTTTTAGCGGTATTTACACTTATGTTTCTAATTTCTGGTTTATACTTCATTTCATTTTAACTGATATATAAACTACCAAAAGGCCAGGGGTAGCGGAAGTGACATCACACGCCATTTGACCTATGTATTCACTCACACGTTTACACATACGCACACAATTACTCACATTCGCACTCTCTCACATAAACGCACTCTCAACTACATGCATGCACACAACATACAATTAATTTTTTTTTACTTACCTCAACTGCTAGGGAGGGTCATATTTCAGCTAACTGTACTCCAGTTTTAGAGTACTAATAGTGAATAACAGGTTATTATTTACTGTTAGTGTAATGAAAATTGACACCAAAAGGAGATTGCAGCCCCAACCGATGTCCATTAGGACGAGCTGCTCTGTGTTTCTGGTACTGAATTTGCCATTTCTAAGGTCAGCGGTCGCAAATGCAGTACCACGGGTTGCAAGGGGCAAACCAGGGGTCACAGGTGCGACCCGCGGTGACCACTAAATGACATCCATAACTATCATTCAGCACAAAGTTCTGCTGTAAAGCGGACACTCATCGTATGAGTGTGGCTTATACAGCTATGAGTACACAATGGCTTCCATTGTCTTGTGAAAAGTAGCAAGTATTGGATGACTGCAATATTTGCTGCATGTGACAATGCATTGTGTTGGTACTGAGGTAGGTAGTGCAAGTGTTTTATTCAAAGCCAGGGGCCATATTTATCATTTTTAATGCAGTGCAACGCTGCAAGACACCTTGTTGCTCTGCATGAAGAGAGATAGCAGGAATGCACAATATCTTAATCAGTATGGCGCATTCCTTCTTCCCCCTTGGCATGCGCACTTTTGGCTGCCTAACTCCAATGCCGGCACCCTTGCACCATGGTACAAGGGTGCCTGTGTTGCAGGCAGGATTGTTTTGGTGCATGAAGGAACACCTTCCTGCACGAAAAACAATTTTTGTGCAGGAAGGAACACCTTCCTGCACAAAAACAAATCCTTTGAGGCTTTTCCCTCTTTGTATGTGTGCTGCCGAGTGCAGCACACGTATAAAAAAGGGAAAAAGGAGAAACAAAGATTTTCTCCTCAATACGCCTTCCTTAGGAAGGTGTAGCATTTTGACAAATACCCAGGTCTACCACTCATGGTAAATCTGAGAATGCACCAAACTCCATGGGTGGATGCGTAGGAACACTCATGTCCCACCGATGGAATACCGCCGTTGGCAGGGTAACGCAAGAGAGTGATTTGTGTGCCTTCCGTTACTGCAGATTTACCAAGCACCGCAGGGACCAGCAAGGTGGCCTTGCGTGGCTTGATAAATCTCATCCTAGGTTTTGTGTCGCCCTGCATCCCCTTGCTTGTCACAAGGGTGACACAAAACTTCGATAAATATGCCCCCAGGTGTCTGAGAGTGGAGTTCTGCTCCTTAGCACAGAAAGGTGTGTTCTTTATGTCCTGAACACCTCTACATTTTGCACTTTCCACCTTGTCATAGTATCTTACCATTGACTAGTCCACTACCAGGGGCGTAGCTTCTGCGAGAGGGCGGTGTTTGGGGTGTGACCTCACCCAAATAAATGCATTCGTTTCTTAGTTGCTGGGTCTGTGTCCTGACTCTGGTCTGTTATGTGTGCATAGGTTTTTCTCCTCATGCACCATGAAAAAAAGACAAAACAGTGACCTTTGATGTAAAACAGAAGGGATTTACATCTGGTGGCTGAATTTCAAAATGTGAAGCCAGATAACCTGGAATCAATACTGGCTTCCCTGCTTGTCCAAATTGTGTGACCCTAGGCAATAATTTTATTTCACAGTCTCCTTTTACTTTATTATCACATATGAAAGCAGTTTTAAATACTTGAGTTCAGGATGTGCATTGTACAAGCACTTCTTATGTTTGATTTAATGGACTATAATGCTGCTCCCTCTATAAAAAGAATCTTCAAGATTTGCATGAATGCTCACTTGCGTCTTAGCCCACAAATGGCATTTTCATGGGGGCTGAACCATTAATGCTTCTAAGTTCAAGTTTTAAAAGTATCACTTTTAATAGATTTTTGTCTATGCTGTGATATAATTTGATGTGTAAACTTGAAATGCTTCCACATTTTAAAGAAATACACATCTTTGAATTTTGGAGAGACTGTATCATATTTTTACATTATGTTTGTTGCACGATATACATGCTAAAGGTTTTGATGGCTTGGCTCGTGCACAGACTCTTAGGGCCAAGCCATATCCTTGGCTCGGCTCTGGCTCAAACTGCCCTACTAATTTGCTGGAACACCAACCTCCATTTGTGACTTGTGTTTAGTACATGGATCCAACAGTCTCTTGATAAAATCATTTTTAAAAGGCAAGGACTGGAAACATGGAGCCCTGCTCACAGGCACCGACTTGCCAAGTCTACAGTCAAGGCTTCTTGTACGAGAGATGCTAATAAGTGCAGGCAGTGAAAATACATTTAAGATCGGTTATCCCAGGGCATGGATTCCAGGCAGTTGTGTTGTACGTGACCGTAACCATGAGTTCCCAGAGAGACCTAACAGGCCCAGGTGGAACGGGCGAAGGCACATGTTCCGGTGGAGTTTGGGGTGTACCACGCCAGAAATGCATTCTTAGCTTTGTAGTTGGGAATGGGGGCCCTGAGTACTGTCTGCTGTGTCGGTGTAAGTTTTCTCATATTCTCATTTAGATAAGTGCTTTTAACTGTACATTCTTTGATGTGGAAACCTAAATATATATAGTGACTGGGTTACCAAAATAGTACTAAATCTGCACCCACAGAAGTACCTCTTGAGGGTGTAAATAACTACTTTTTGGAATTTACAAACATGGGCAGTAGTAGGCTTGGAAAGCTGTGCTTGTCTTTGGTTTCCAGGCATACTATTGGCAACCAAACACTCAAAAGGTGATGGGATGAATGACTGCAAATAGTCTAAACAGTGGCAGTCACTCAGGGTAGCATCCCAACACCTTGTTTCACACCATAGTACCACTCTAGATAGTGGCTCACCTAATGCAGATCAGTGCCTACCCTGTTCTACATGTAAACAGCCCATCAAACTCCTTGCTCATCTCACCCCTCCACCCTGAACCACACTGATTTTTTTTAGTTGAGAAATTTGAGATTCACCCCACCCGAATCTGTCTGACTAAGCTATGCCTCTGTCCACCCCACATGTCCATCTGCAAGCAACAGTCCAGAAGGAGTTCCCTGAGTAGGATCCAATGCTGTGTTAGTGCCAGAGCTGCAGAGGAATACTTGATTGTGAGAGATAAAGGACTGGGGAAAGAGAACTGCTTTCTCCACAATGGATGAGCCCCTTAAACAAATCCACTGGTGTGTTCTTAACTGCCATCAACGGGTTCAAGGTTAGTTCCTGCGCTGCGTGGGTGCAACCACTGTCATTTCGTTCGAACAGGGAATGGCTTCATCCATAGGACAAGTGTCAACTGTTACCCCCCAAACTGCACCCCTGCACACTGTGATTGTTTCGAATTCCGTTTTGTTTAAAGTTTCTCACTCGGTTTATAAAATAAAACTTTTATTGAAAAAAGTTTTATTTTACGACAATATTGATTAGAAAATAAGAGGTCATTAAAAAATAAATTCCCATATATGTAAAGCACGACACGCACAATTGCTATTAAATTATTTTAAAAGCAATTACAGCATTCACATTTGCCTTTCAGTATTTGACACTTGACAAAAGCGTTGCATTTGGTATCACACAGAATCTTGTGCGAGTTTTAGCCAAGCCGTGTTAATATACTGAACAGAAAGCAGAGCCAGTTTAAATTACAACATGAATCTTGTGCCAGCAAAGCGAATTTCCAACATTAGCAGAGCATATTATCGGGATTAGCTGACAATGTAATCGCCTCCCAATAGTTCAACTGAGACATGTATTTATATTAGCCAGTGGCAGTCATGGTTAGGACTGATTTTAGTTTCTTGGTTTGCTAATACCTTTGGTGCCCTTTAAAGACTATTCATGAAACTTTCCAAAAAAACAGGAAATCCACTTTAGCTCTTTCCTGGAAAATTTCTGTCAAATGGGGGCTGAGGAGAAAAGGGTAGGTGGGTCCCAAAAGCACATTTCTCCATGCATTTTCGATAGACTTCTTTAAGTATTGATACCACAAAAAACTGCTGAATGGAACTGCACCTAATTTGGCAGGAAGCAAAATCTTGTGACTTTTGTGTTTTTGTGTGATTTGGTTTAAATTGGTTGAGTAGTTTTTGAGAAATTAAGGGTAAAAAAGAATTGTATATTTTGGCAGTTGGGCTTGCGAAAGTCTCAGAGACTCTCGCGGGAAGGCCAATTTAAAAATAGAGCATTCTGACTGACCCAGGGAGCTCTATTTCCCTTGGGCCATCTCGCTCCCATGGGAGTCAAACTCCTGCGTGAGTGAGCACTCTGATTGGTTGCCAGCAACATCAGAAAAATGCTGCTGGCATCCATTACAGGACTCAGGGACTTAGTCCCCTGTCCTGACGTTCTAAAAAAAAAAGATATATGGGGGCAGGATAGGGATACTCTGACCCCATGGGGGGCGGGGACCCCTGGGGCCAAACAAGAACACAAATGGCAAAAAATGCTGCAATCTTGCAAGACTCTGGGGAGATTAGAAACAAAATGACAGCCTGACTGCATTTATTTATTATAAGCCTGGGGGAGCCTACAGCTGGGGCTGTATTCATTAAAGGGATAGAGCCTGCGTGGCTTCCCTCCCTGAGCCTCCAGAAGCCCCACGGAGCCCACTCCTTGGGTCCAAAAACAATTTTTATGGGAAGGGAAGACGCACAACCACCATCCCAAGCCATTAGAGTCCAGGGGAGGCCACCTGGGCCGAACAAATAATTTATGGGGAGGGAGAAAGCATGGTACCCTTGCACATGCAATCGGAGGCCCTTGGCGCCAAATATACTTAGTATTTGGAAAATGGCCTCAGGAGGCCCCGGTTAGCCCACCCCCAGGGCCGACATTACTTTTTATGGGAAGGGGAACCATGTGGCTCCCTTCCTTGAGCCTCAAGAGAACTGGGAGAGCCCACCCTCGGGCCAGCTCACAAGCTATGTTCCAGGGAGCCCACCCGAGGACATAGCGGTTTCCCGGCCCGCAGCAGCGTGGGCAGGGAAACCTGTGTTTGCTCCAGCTTGGCTGGAACATTTTTAAATGTCCCGCCAAGCAGGAGCAAACATTAAGTCAGCTCTAAGTGGACAGGAGCTTCAAAAATCCTCCTGCCCGCTGGGAGCAGACATTTAATTTGTTTCCCTGCCCGCACTAAAGCAGACAGGAAAACAGATGAAATTATTGGTCCCACCCCCACAGGGAGCAGCATTATTACCATTATTAGCTGCTCCCTGTGGATGGGAGCAATGCTGGCTCCTGCTGGATGCAGGTGGCCAGCCAGGGCAGCGGGACTTCCCCACCGCCCCCCCAGTGACAGTCGGGTGTCCAACCAGAGCACCCACCTTTTGTTGCGCCTGCTCGGGCCTTAAAAAAAACCACACCATTGGGTATGGGGTCCTCTGAGGTTAAAGAGGCTTGCAGAGGTGGGCCAAATGGTCCCACTTCTCTTTATTTTTAGAAGTGATTCTGGGGGATGTGGTCCCAAGGGCCTAATAATGCTCTTGGACAGGGGCTGCATGGCCCCACCTGCTTAAATTAAAATCAACCCTGGGACCTGGGGTGCCCATGGCCAGGCAGTGTGGACAGCCCCCCACTGCGCATTGTGGGTTCGCAGCGTGGGTTTGGCGGTATGGAGGGGGGTTGGCTGCATGGCCTGCAGTCAACCACGCACAGCAGAATTTACATATGGTACTTTTAAAAAAAACTAGAAATTGGCCGAACAAACCAAAGATTAAATTAACTTTACAGTTAGGTGTGATAAAAAAGATATGTTTTCAATATAAAAAAACCTAAGACATTCACTGAAAAAAACAAAGGTTAAGGTAACTTTATAGTTAGGTGAATTTGTCAATGACAACATCAACATTTTGAACTAAAAAAACAGAAATTCACCAGTAATAGTTGGCAGCACTTACTTTAACTTGCACCCCCACCATGCACTGTTTATGACCTCATATATGGACAATTTCATGACATGCTCTATGACATCAGTGATGACATAGAGCTATAGCTGTGTTTTAATTTAGTAGATAAATAAAGAGGGAAAATGTGTTTTGGGACCCCTGCCCCTTTTTCTCTGCTACTGCTCGACAGATCACACCAAAACGTTTCAGAAAGGAACTGAGCTGGAACATTGTTTTTTAAAGTTTCATAACAATTTGTCAAAAAGATGCAAAAGTTATTAAAAATGCTGGTCCTATGGAACCACGATCCTAAATATAACTACCAAGTGGCAACTGCAACTGGATAATTATTGTGAGGTCAGACTTTTCATAGAAAGAGCATTTTTGTTTTGCTAATAACTTTGGTGCCACTTAACAAACCTTCATGAAACTTTCCAAAAATGTTTGTCGACCCCCAGGGTTATCCACCAAGCGATGGGCAAGAAACATAGGGGGAGGTCTCAAAACACATTTTTCCCATGCAATTACCCATAGGATTTGGGGAAGCAATACAGAGAAAACAGATGAAGAGAATTGCACCAAATTTGACAGAAATCTAGATTTTTCTCAGAAACTTTGCTTTTTTTGATTTGGTGAAAATCTGTTCAGCCGTTTCTTACAGATTAAGGTTCAAAATATAGTGATATCTGAAAGGTTGGTCTTGTAGTATTTCCTCAGTAAAAAATTAGAGCTATCTTATTGGTCGAGAGGACATTTTTTCCTCATTGGCCCCTTAGGACCACAGGTGTCATCAATGATATTATCATAGAACATTTACTGACTCATGTAATATGTTATTTCATAAGCGGTGCATGGTGAGGGCATGAGTTATAGTTCCTTCAGTTAACTATGACAGGTGAATTTCAGTGTTTAGGTTAATTTTCGGCTCTAGTTTGAAACAGAAACCACCTTACATCCACTCAAGATGGCCACTGCCATAGCACCGAAAGAATTAAAAAGCTGGAGCCAGCCATGACCCTAGCCACCAGTCGAGACTTGACCATGCCTCCAGCACTTGCCCATTTCTTTTGACAAGCCAGACTGCTTTCAAGAGAGCAGTGGATCATATGCTTGGGTTACAAGGCATGCTGCCTCTGAAGGGCGGATCAGTAATACGTGGCTTGCTGTCATTACTTGTAGGGAACAAAGGCATGCCACAGTGGAGGGTGGGCTTTCAAATTCCAGATTCCCCATGACAAAATGACACAAAACGGAACCGGAGACATGAATTGTTAAAGTTGTAAGTAACAGTACAGCCACAAAGCACAAAGTTCAGATGTTAGTCAATGGTTGTGGTAGACTGGAACCTAGACCCAATTTAAGGCTGACTACAATGGAGCATGGGTCAGATACACCAACCAAGTTTGTCATAATCAAAGAATTTACCTTCTGGCTTAGTCTATTGGGTCCCAATCCCCCATAGGAGTACAGTCTTAAAGCCCTCCAAGACCTCAGGGGAGGCACTTACAGACTCACAGAGTGGCAGGCAGAGGGTAAATCCAGGGTCCAGTTCAGGTTCAGTTGCCACTGGTCAGGTAGGTGCTTCCAGGAAAAGGCCTCTTGCAGCTTGTTGTCTCCCTGTAGCTACACAAGAGATCAGCCAACTGGCCCTAGAAGACTACTTCTTTGTCCTGTGTACAAGAAGGAACAGATCCAGTCCTTCGTGGCTCTTCTCAGGTTATAGATAGCAGGTACAATCATTTTCTAGTCTTCCACATGTCCAGAAAATGTCCTGCAGTGGGTGCCTGGAGATGCCACATTTATTCCTGGTATGAACCAGTGAGTGGGGTGATTCCTAGCCTCTCTATAACCAATGGGATAAATGTTCCCGGGGACACCCCCACCCATTTTCCCAGTAAATCCTCTGTGCCATATTCCAAAAAGGCTCAAAATACAATGTATCAGGCATTTTCTAGATGGTGAAAGTCTTCAGCCACACTAAATTTGGGCTTTGATGCTGGGTGGGTGTGTGTGTGTGTGTGTGTGTGTGTGGAATGTACTATGGTAATCCTGGTGTCCTCCCACATCTAACACCAAGTAGCAGGTATTTTACCCACCACAAACCCAGAACAAAAATAGGGACCTTCAGCAACCATGGCTATCTTGGCATCTGTCTCCCTTTCAAGTGTGCCCCAAGTGTTATGTTTGAACCAAGCAGACCTTTGAAGCATAATTTGACGCTCAAGCAGGATTTAACACTTCAATGTCAAAAAGGATACCCATAGCCCTAACACCCTGAATATTCTGCTGAGTTCCGAGGAGCCTGTAGGATCATCCTTGCTGTTTGTAGCCTGAAGACATACCAGAAACTTTTGCTGTGCTCGAGCGAAAGGAGCGCGTCAGGAGAGGCCAAGAGGCCATGAGGAGCATGGCTGACCTGGCCTTACCACGAGGAGAACCTGCCAGGAACACCCGCAGGAAAACCGCCTGGCCCAGTTTGACTGCAGACTGCCCATTTGCTGCTCAGCCTGCCGCTTAACCCACCGCCTGCTCAGCTGACATCAGCTCACAGGCTGCAGTTTGTAGAACTTACATCTCCATCTACTGCCACCGCCACATTGCCACATTTTTCCTGCCGCCTCACTGCCTTTGACCATCGGCATCCAAGGTGCAGGAGTGGAGGGTGGTCCCACTGCTTGCCTTCCTGCTGCTGATGAGCAGTTGGTGGCGAAAAGGAGGAAAGGCAATCAAAGAGAAGCAGAGAGGCAGGGAGGTGGCGGTGGGCGACCTATTGGAGGGGGTGACTCTGCATGTGTCAGGCTCCAAGTACTGGAGCTGGTGTGGTGAGCTGTGGTGGGCTAGGGCAGTTGTGGAAGCAGCCTGTCTTGTGACCGGTGTAGCTTGCCCGTGGTAGCTCTCCTGCTCCCCTACTCTCCTGTTGCTGGACTTGGACTTGGATATTTAAGGACAATGAGCTGCCATGCTGGTTCCTGGGTGGAGGTTGTATGGGTGTTGAGTTGCAGTAAGCGACCCATGGTCCCAGTGCAGCACCCTCTGTGCGATGAAAAGCATGCACACTACTGGGTTTTCCCTAGTTGTAAACTTGCCAGTGGCTGGTGGGCACCTGCTTAGCTTTACTCTCTCTCTTCAAATGCTGGCGGCGGCTGGCTCTTCATTCCCGCTATACCACTGCAACCATTACCTGTATTAACCCTGCTTGCTGCCACTCCTTACATCTTTACTGCCAGTTTACTGCATTACTCGTAGCATACAATTACTCCTAACTACTTTCCCAAAATGTCTTAATGAAACACAGCACTCTAGCTGATCTTATGGGACCTAGCGATAGGGCCAGAGAACTTCCCAATGAAAATTTAGATCAAGCTCTTACAGAGAAAGAGTTAGGAAACAATTACTCTTACTATCAGATGATGACCGTTAACCTAATAGAGCCAACTCCTTCGAATCAAGCAGTCCTATCTGTTCCAGGTTCACATAATGATTCTTCTATTGATGAATCTGAGGGACATGTTGTTAACAATAATGGACAGATTTGCACAAACTGTTCTTCTGAAACCAAAACAATGGGCTGGCACTCTCTTCTCTGAGAACCCATCATGCCCACCTACAGACACTAGTGACCACAACTTGTACCCAGTGATAGTAGATGACTCTACTTTGTCAACCAGTCGAGACCCTCAGCCTTATCATATGTTGTACCAATAAAGACAAACAAGAATACGAATAACAATACATTGGAGCACCATAACTCTGTAGTTGATTACAAGGAATCAGACTCGATCTATGGAAGAAACACTACACCATTCCTGCTATCATCTAATCTAGATGAGAATACAATTAAAGACCAATGTCCCAGTAATCACTATGCGGGACTCCTTGGATGACTACGTGTTCCCCCATACAATAACTGGCCATCAGCTTGACTGCCAGGCTTCCTTAAATCCACCAAGCCAATATACTAATGTGACAGCTGCTCACTATGGTTTATTAGGTTCCTCCCTGAGCCCTTCAAAGTGAGTGTCGACCTTGTCACACCCTTGTTATATCTGGTTATTCAAAATGGCGGACACTATGAAAGAACAATTTTCAGAGGTTGCGGAACAAACCATGCTATTGAAAGGAATCATAGAGGAACTTGATGGTATTGGGAACTTACAGAAATTTACTCTAGACACCTATAAGGCATTACAAAAACTGGAGTTACATTTTGAGAATTTATCTAGGTTGCACGATATAGTAGATCTCTTATGACTATTACTGGAGACATTTTGCAAAACTCATACAGGTGGAAATGAACTAGCCTTTGTTATTCCAGATATAAATGCCACATTTGAACCCAACAGTGCACTATTATGAACAGAACCTTAAGTAAAGTCAACGAGGAGCTCCACCCCAGTTCAATTACCACCCAAATTCCAGCTGCAACTACAGAACAGGGAGCGACAGACCAGCTTAGTGGTTCGGTAAGTAAGGACACAGGGGACACTCAAAGAGTTGTCACCAATGACAGCTTTCAACCATATGTTCAGAAAAGACAGTTAAAAAAATTAAGGAAACTAAAAAAAAAGGCCCTGACGAATGCCTCACAAATTAAGGGCCTGATTTATAGTTTGGTGGACGGGTTACTCCATCACAAACGTGACAGATATCTTGTCCACTGTATTATGGTTTCCATAGTATATAATAGATAATAGGCTCTAATACGACAGAGTAACCCCTTCTGCCAAACTCTAAATCAGGCCCTAAATGTTCAAATGTATTGGCTCCCACATCATCTACAATTCCAATTTTTAAATCAAATGGTCCTAGCAACAATGTGGAGTGTTATACGAAGGGTCCCATGATATATTAAATAGGCAAAACATCCTAAAAGTATTGCGTTGCTTTGACAAATTACAGGGAATAAATTATAATGACTTATTAAATGTCTGTTTCCGGGCTGACAATTTCACCAAAACTGAGCAAACTATTATAACCTGGCGCATGTAAAGTATGGAGGATAAAATTAAGGCAAGGAAAAAAGACCTAAAAAATCCAACGAACCTCACATGTTGAAAATATCTCAGAGGGCACCTCACATCTCACGCACAGCACTTTCAGGGCCCTTCACACTTGTACTGGAAGGAAAATCAGAACAACGACAGCTTCGGCAGTGGGGTAACAAAGGCCCCCGCAGCCTCTGTGGTATGGGGGGGCCCGAGCTCCAAGGGTCCCTTCAGCACAGTACACTGTGCATGGGCGGCAGACCCCTAAGTGGGACCACGGGGGCTTCTCCAGGTATTTTGCAGGTGGGCTCCCTCAAGTTTCGTTACGCCACTGAGCCTCAGATTTCTACTGCCTCGCTCTGTACCTAACATTAACAGACTAAAATGTTGCTCCACGCTGAAAGAACTCAGGGGCATAGTTATGGGTGGTTTGGGTCCTGCTTGCTCCACGTTACCTGGTACATGCGTGAAGCAAAGCTTATGTCAATTATTTAAGCCACACAAAGCCATTTTGTGTGTCTTTGAGCGGCTCCAAAAATATGGAGTAAGGCAACACAGCGTAAATTGCTGCGGCCTTACTCTGCTCTGGGAAGGAAATCCATGGGTGTGGCATGGGTGTTGCCAATCAATTCCAATGTATTTTGACACATTCCCAGATTCACAAGAACTTGCAGCACACATAGCTAGAGGAATTTGCCTCCCAGGAGTGTTTTTGTGGAGGAAGGTGTCCCTTCCTACATAAAAACGATCCTGCATGCAACACAGGCACCCTTGCACCATGGCACTAGGCAGTCCTTTGTGCGCCAGCATAGGGGGAAAGGACAGGAATGTGCTGTATGCCTTAAATATGGTGCAGTGACACAGTGTACTGCAGCAGGGTGACTTGCTGTGCTGCGCCACTTTCCCATAAATATGGGCCTCAGTATATGTTCTTGGAACGTTGCCACCCTGGAATGTCAAAGTGTAATAACAGGTCATAACCTACTGGACTTTTTTGCAACCTTTAAAATTATCTGTTTACAAGAGACATGGCACTGCCACTAATTCACTTTAGCAAACTTCCAAATTTACCAGATTCAACCAGTTAAGATTTCCTTGGAGCCAATACTTTTAGGGAATAAACCACAAAATCAAGTACTGCTAGTCAGAATATATTTTCCTCCAACATTTGTGCAGAATAAATTAAAATTATGTTCAACCTTAGAAATCCTGGATCACTTTTCAGAAGCTACAGTGGTAATTACTGGTGACTTCAAAGATAATCTTCTCTTTACCAACATAAGGGCCTTGTTTACAAGGCCCTTTGCCCACCAGATTGTCACTTTTAGTGACGGTCTGGCAATGCACACTGCAGGTCCATATTTACAAGGCCACGTAAAGCCATCCTTCGTAAATAGGATGGTTTACATAAATACGCATGTAAATATGGACTGAGTCAACGCAGCACAAGTCGCTGCGTTGACTCACCCTATGACAGGGAGGCGTACCACGTAACACCTATGGCATTTAACACATTCCCAGAGTTATGAGATTTTGTAAACCTGGGAATGCATCAAAAGCCTACGCCTTCCCAGGGGAGGCATAAGGGAGGTGCAACAAGGCGAAATACCTTTGTTTCTCCTCGTTTTACCTTTTTCTATGTGTGCTGCACTATGCAGCACTCATAGAAAGAGGAAAACGCCTCTTGTGATTATTTTTGTGCAAGAAGGTGTCCCTTCAACGCAGACAACGCAGGGTGTCTGCTTTGGCATATGGCTGCCCATTGTGTGCCAGCGCAGGGGAAAAGGACAGGAAGGTATCTTATAGATATGGCACATTCCTGCCCCTTTATTTTGACACAGGGCAGCACAGCAAGAAAGCTTGAGGGGCTGCCCCGTGTCAAAAGATTGTAAATATGCCCGAGTGTCCAAGATTGAGATGACATGGCAGAAACAGATTTCAATATTCCTTTACCCATGTGTGAAGCAGAGATTGCTAAAAGTAGATATTTGCTAGGCTTCTTTAAAGATCTGGGATTTCGCACTGATCAACCAGCCAGACCCATATTTGTCACTTAATGAACCACCAGTATACTCAACTATTGCACTATTCTTCCTTTTCCAGCCAGGTGCAAGAGTTCCCAAATCATTCATAGAGAAGAAAGCGATCTTCATTCGCAGTGAAATGTCTTTGCAATTACTGAGGCAATTGTTTTCCTTTCCCTCTGTGAGAGATAACAAAAAAAGCACATATGGTGGTGGGGAGGTGGCGGTCAAGCCTGCGGCCTCACCACCGCCGTATGATGATATGTCCACTGGGCAGGGAGCCGAGGCCAATGCTGTCGCACAGACGGTGCCCCCAGTACCCTAAAATAGCAGACAGTCATGACCAGTGCACAATCCCCTCTGTGGATTACTCTGCCTTTCCGCCAGCCTTTTCATGGAAGGGACCCCCCCAAGGAAAGGCTGGCAGAAAGGAAAGTAGTGATCAGCACGGTGGTGCCCAACTCAGAACTGCTGTTGCTGACCACAACTTTCATCCCCGCCAACCCGTCTGGATCTCTGATCCTGGCTGTGGCAACGGTCTCCTGGCGGTCCAACCGCCAGATCATAATGCAGTGTGTGGACCAGGGATGGGACGGTCGGACCGCCACAGCGGGTACAGCGGTTCTCTGGACTGCCGTACTCATAATCAGGCCCTTAGTTGTAAAGAGAGATTATTCAAGACAGCGAAAACAAAACATCGAAGATGCTTAAGAAACCTATGAAACATTCTGCAGTCAGAAGATTGCAATACACAGATTAAAAACTGCAAAAAGGAGTATAGGACCGAATTTAAATAAATACAAGAGATGGAGAGTGAACCCTCATGGCTGGAGTTGCACACAGTGATCAAGACAAAGTACTTGAAGCTGTTCTAGCAAATTATTGGTCAAGATATTGGAAATTACAGACCTGCCAATGACTATTTCATCCAATTGGAGGCATGGCAGAGTTACATCCTGGGCCTTTATGGAGAAAAGAGCTGTATTACCATTACCTTACCGGTATAGATAAACAGCACTTAACAGATATCTAGAAAATAAATAAATGTAATCAAATCTGAACTAGACCTATGGGCACCTCTTTTGTATACACCTTTTACAAAACTTCTTGGATCCAGGAAAATTCCTGCATCAGACATTGTACAGCTGGTTCTAAAAAAAAAGGGATAAGGCATTCGCGAATAATTACCAACTTATAACTCTGCTTGACTCTGAAGGGAAGCTATTTGGCAAATATCCATTTAAAGCAGATAATGCATTTAATGCATTATCTGCTTGGGCAATGGAATTACATTTTTTGCCATTACACTGATCCAGATTCAAACAAATCCGATCAACCACATAAAACATTGCCATCTTAAAACTTTGCAAAAGCCTAAACTTAAACACATGCTTCGTTGATTATTCAGCAGCTATTGATCGGGTTAACGGACAAAAGTTATGGGAAAAACTATCTAACTAGGGCACTAAACAACACTACTACACCCTTTGGTCTCGCTGCTGGCAATACACTTTCCCCTAAGATGTCCACCAATAATGGCCTTAAACAAGGCTGTATTCTTGCACCTCTTCATTTTTTGTAATACCTGTCAGATCTGTATTGTTACTTGGAGATGTCAGTGGACGTGTACCTAAATTAGGAAAGCAACTCATATCCTACTTACCCTATGTTGATGATACAATACTTCTATCACTTACCCCTAGTGGTCTCCAAAACCCTACAAGAAATTGGATAAGTTATATTAATGGTCTAAGGATAAATCTTGTAAAACTAAAATAATAATCTTCAGGAAGCTCGGGTACGTAGGAAGGTGGCACGTAAATGGGGTGCCTTGAAAACGTGAAATCATATGAGTATCTGTGGGTCACCAGTATGAACACCCTATCATGGTCTTCACATGTTGAAAACAGACGGAAGAAAGCATCCATTACCACTAAATGAGTGGAAAGATTTGCTAGCAATTTTTACAGCAGAGAGCGGTTACACATGCACTTAATATAATTATTTGAAATTGATTCCAATATTATTCTGTGGTTTCATGGTCTTCGATGACAACCGTTATTACCTTTAATACAACCTGGAATAATGAGATAAAATTGCTGTCATCCACTCAGCACCCGAGAAAATGCTTGCAGCCTGGTCTAGATTTTGGCAGACACGTTACTCCGTCACAACAGTGACAGATACCGCATCTGTCAAACTATAAATCCCATTATATCCTATGGGATTTATATTTTGGTGGACAGGACATCCATCACGGTTGTGACAGAGTAACCCATCTGCCGAAATCTAAAACAGACCCTTAGACTGAGAATCTCCCTACCATCTCTGATAAGCCGGCATCACTTGACTAGGCTAAACCACATCTATGATTGTCTAGCATCAACAGAGGAGTCCCTAAAGCGACTGATCACTGATGGACTGAAAAGTATCAAGATTGTCAATTCTACAATCAGTCTAGACTTAGTTAATTGCATTGTTGCAAGAAATAATCTACTGCTTATACATGTTTTGGCTGCAACATTACAACTACATAGGAAAGGTTTGATAATTAACAACTTAAACACCAATAGCAGAATAGCAGATCTGGGCATGTTAAAATCGTATAGTTTTCTGACTATATCATGGATCCTTCTTCACATGTAACTCGGGGTGACTTTTTTTCAAGCTAGACGCCCCCTTTTAAACTCAAGTTTCAATGATTTGTCTTGCTTTATATTCTCTTAGACCAATTTACAGGTGTGTGGATCTTAAACAGTCTGGCCACAAAATCTTGCCAACTTTGTAATTACAAGAATGAAACTATCAAGCACATAATATGTATTTGCCCAGCTTTTGTTTATTGCTAATAAGACTCGAACAATAAAGAAAGTCATACTGTTTTGTTTTTTAAACACAGAACTGCCATACAGTAGGAACAATAACAACATTTTTAGACCGTACTTGCTGTCTTTTTGTGGTAGATGGGGGGTGGTTAATCTATCATTTAGCTGCTTTTTATCATTTTTAATTATTTGTTGTGCAGTTGTTTTCATTACTTTTCATACAATAAACATATTCATTTGTTAAGAGAAGCTGGAGAGCCAATGACAATTAGCCTCGAGCAACTTCAGGCAGGGAA
Organism: Pleurodeles waltl; assembly: GCF_031143425.1. Lineage (NCBI taxonomy): Eukaryota > Metazoa > Chordata > Amphibia > Caudata > Salamandridae > Pleurodeles > Pleurodeles waltl. The sequence continues at coordinate 70,625,008 of NC_090438.1, forward strand.
AAGGAAACTTTTTTAAACTTACTTTCCCCTAATATTTATTAAAAATCCAACTTCAAAATTGAATTGGATTTTAAATAACAATTAATAATAGTTTATTTTTTTTCTAGCTTGTCCCATTCCCAAAATGCTGTATTAGTATTTAATATCACTTCACAGAGTTACTCTATGGGCTAGCCATGCTCCCTACAGTAAAAATAGCTTTTGGGCTCTAGTCACTGTAAGGGCATGTTAACATTACATTTCCACATGTCAGACTTTTAAATACCATGCATCCTGCCTTGTGGGCTACAAGGCCTTATTAATATTTAAAATGGAGTTTTTGACCTGCCAAAGTGTTTATTTTGACAGGTCGAATAGCAATTTTTACACTGCTACAGTCAGGCTACAGTGGTGAGCCTACAAACATGCTTGCCCTGCCACTGTAGTAGGCGGCCCAATAGGTGTTGTGATTCATTAGTGGCTTTTAACTTCCAGTTCCGGCATACAATTTCTTCCATATTATAGGGACTTATTGGCAGGTTAAATATACCAATTAGGAGTGTGCCTATTCAACCATGTTTATAAGAGAAGCACGGAGACTTTATTACTGGTTAGCATGGGTAAAGTGCATTGAGCTCTAAAGCCAGCAAAAATATAGGGTCCAGCAAAATGCAAAAAATCTGTGGTGACCACGCAGAAGAAGCGGATTTCCTACAGCTGTCATCCTATATAGGGCAAAGTAACAGGAAATACAAGTAGCATTGCCAAAGATGCAAACTACCAGGAATTAGGAAGTGTTACCACACCAGGAGCAGTCACTTGATCATTTTTATCAACATACACAGGTTAGCCATTCAAAAATAGCCTATTTATTTTCTTCCCTATAAATTATATAAAGGGTGTCTCCCCCTGAGTGACGGTCTAGTTACCCAGTTTTGCATGACCGAAAACCTAAGATTATTTTAATGGCATTATTAGGACAAGTTTTGCGAACTCCTCCATTCCTGCAAGCACCCAAGTACCCAGGCAAACCAGTGATTAAATAGAGACAGCAGTTGCATATATTTGAAAACTATTTGCTGTTGATGCTAGGATAGGATTCCCAAAGGAAAACAAAATTACTGTTCAACAATTTTGGTCATGATGGTCAAAGAATTTGCAACAATTTTCCACAAATTTGTCCTGAAGAGACTGACTCCTGTCTAAGGTGCAGGTCTCCGGGGGCGGAATTGGTCCACCTAGCATGGCCCTGCACTACAACACATGCATAATGGAAGGAGGTTCCATCAGCCCTCTCGGCCATGGTATACGAACCAATACAAGCTGACCTGGTGGTCACACTTTTGGGTTATGTACAAGAGTTAACAATGCTGCATGAACGATTTGTGGCCCTAGCTCTCCTCCTGGGAAAGAGAAGGATGGCTAGCAGATAGGGCGGGGGAGAGCTCCCAAACGTAAGCAATGGCTGGCCGACTTAACATATTGTAATGAGCAGATGGAACTCTATGTTTACTTACTACCCCTCAGGTCCAGACTCAGAGACATTTGGCAGCCATTACACATGTACCTGCTGAACAATACACAAGAAACAGGCCTATACACATAGACCATTTTCCTAGCGACCTGCCTGGAGATTAACCTACATGGGTATGACCTCACACATAACCTGTTGACTCCCATAGAGATTGTGGAATATATTTATTGACATTGACATAACATTATATTCATGTTAAGGTATGCAATTTTAAATTATAAGTAAAAGTTTTATAAAAACTATCTGTGACATGTTACCAGAGGTGGAAGCCCTTCAGGGACAGCTCTTCATAAGGGACGAAGGCAGTACTTGGTGGAACCAAGCCTATCATTACCTGAACAGTTAACAAAACATCAGTTTCCACTGTGAATTCTAGATACTAAAGGTACTAACAGAAAATCTGTAATGAGTTGTTATAGATATGGGTCTGTCCTCTTTTTCCACGGTTCCAAGAAATGCTTGCAGATTTGGCAGAGAGAAAGTATTTTTCCACCATACCTGTATTTAACCTACCATCAAATTCCCCTACTAGCAATTCCCAGGAATTCACCACCTGTGTAAATCCATTTTGAGCTTACAAGTACCTGTGGTGCTGTTTCGTGTTGCATCGGTGGCCAGAGTGTTTCAGAAAGATGATGGACCGTTTATTTACTGATTTCGAAGCTATGCAAGCATTTCAGGATGTCATATTGATTATCAGTAAAGGTTGTGCTGCACATCTATTAGTGCATGAATAGGTGTTGCCCATTCTTCAAGGCAGAGAAATAACAATCTGACCGGAGAAGTGTTAATTGTTTGTTCAGGAAGTGGATTATTTGGGTCGCACATTTTTTTGGGAACGCGTTACACCAACATTTTGTAATCTTGATGCTATTCAGAAAGTTCTGTCAACACCAGAATAAGATGCTCTTTGGCCCTTTCTTGAATTATTGGAATGTTATTATAATGCACGCTTTGTCCCAGGGTATGCTTCGCTAGTGCAACCCTTGAGGAAGTTGGTCTAGAAAGGAACAAAGTTTGACTGGTCATCTCAAATTAATGAAGTCTTTGAGGAAGTTATAAAATTGTCAGTAGAAGCTCCAGCTTTATGTTCTTTTTTTCTGGAAGAATGTTTGTTATAGGCGTGGGTGGCAGCTTAGTGGTTTGAGTGCAGTTTTGGGCAAGTGGGTTGATGGGGGAGAACACCCAGTTGCTTTTGCATCTAGCACATTTAAAGACCGAGAGAGGAATTATATTACCATGGAAAGAGAGGCTTTGGCCTGTGCATCAGCACTACAGAAATCTAAAACTTACATTTAAGGGTTCCAATTTTGACCTTTAGGGCCAGATGTATCAAACATTTTTGCGATGGCAAAAATGCGTTTTGGTATGTAAAAAGTCCAATTTGCGATTCGGTAACTTGTTACCGAATCACAAATTGGATTTGCGACTACATACCGATTCAGTATTAGGAAGGGGCGTGTCAAGGGCGTCCCTTCCTAATACCGAATCGCAGAGGTATGTATGACTGTTTTGTGACCGTGAATGCGGTCGCAAAACTATCGCAGTTACCACCTACTTCAAGTAGATGGTAACCCATTCGCAAAGGGGACCACTGCCTACTCTTAAAAAATTAAAAGAAAACTTTTCATTTTTCATTTTTAAACGCATCCCATTTTCCTTTAAGGAAAACGGGCTGCATTTAAAAAAAAAAAAAAAAGATTGCTTTATTGAAAAGCAATCACAGACATGGTGGCCTGCTGAGCCCAGCAGGCCACCACCCCTGTGATTGTAGTCATTTACAATGGCTCGCAAATTGCGACCTACCTCATGAATTTTAAGGAGGTAGGTCCATTTGCGAGCCCTTGTGAATCGCAGTATGAAACTCCTGGAGTTTCACACATTCCAATAGCGATTACTTAATTGTGATTCGCTAAAAATCGCAATTAGGTAATCGCTATTGTGAATAATTATATATCTGGGTCTTGGTCTATAGTCTTAGGGGTAATAGCTAGGGTAGAGCTTTAGCTCACTGGAGAGCATTTTGTCTAAATTACAGGGACATGACATGACTTTATGTACAGAAGGGAAACATATTATGGCAGATCTTTCTTGAAGGCCTTAAGTGGAAGCAGTGGCAGAATAATATTTTCATTGAGACCTAAAGAATGTAGTAGCACTAACTAATGCCATTCAAGAACGTAAAGGTATTTTTTTCAGAATGTAACTCAATTCACTTAAAGATTCTCTTTTACAACAAGCAGTTACAGACATTGAGTAAGGGTGGCCTAGAAACAGAAATTTATCAGGTGATTTTAAAACGTTTGCACAAGTTGCATCGCAGCTTACTTGTGGAAATGGTATTTGATTAAGGCATTAGGTGTTCATAGCCCCAACAGATTTACATTCTGGCTTAATAGAATTTGCACGTGAAGAGCATTTTGGTATCACAGCAACATGTAGGAAAGTATGACAATTTTAGCAGTGGCCAATATTGGATACTTAGGTGTGTAGCATAGCTGGATCATGTCCTGAGTGTTTAGCTTTGGACAGGCACTGAGGACTTATGAGAAACCCTTATTTCCATTGCCACTCCCTGAAGGTCCATGGGAGAAATTGGCCTCAGCTTTATCAGATGCTTTAAATTTACTTCCTAGTGATATGAAGAATTTGATGGTTACGTGGATTCTTTTTCTAAATAGCTTTATTTTCCTTTTGCGGACTATACCAATACTATGAATGAAATTAAATTTTTAGAAAATATATTTTTAATTGAAGGCTTTCTAAATTCACTTTATCTTAAATGGGATGTTTATTTTTTTGCTAAGAATGATGTCAGATATCTTCAGGTTGCATTATATAGTCCAGCCTCAAATGGCTTTGTAGAACGGTATAATCATTAACTAAACAAATGCATTCAGACTGCCCTGTCTGCCGGCCTGGATGTTAGCAACTATCTCAAACAAAAAGGTTGGGTCTTATGTCACATCTCCACTCTGTGACAGGTGTCATGCGGCCATTACTTACGATAATGGCATTACTCCTAGTCCTACTCCCTCGCCTTCCTTTAACCAATGAGGCTTCCTGCCTCCCCATAGACCCTCCCTTCCCCTTTCAAAAACCCCCTCACCCCCACCACCTCCTGTACAAAAACAATCCCAAGCAGCAACTCAGGCGGTCCGTACCCGGGGGGCGGGAGGGAACGGAAAGGAAGGCGAGGGAGTAGGACTAGGAGTAATACCATTATCGTAAGTAATGGACGCATTACCTCCCGTCCCTCCCTCGCCTTCCTTTAACCAATGAGACATCGCAAGAGAAAACAGGAGACAGACACTGAGTTGCAATAAGTTTAATTATAATCAATAAAGACCATCGAGTGCCTACCCCCCTATTACATCATAGAGGATAAGACACGGTGAAACAATACCGACTCCAAACTTCCCAAGTCCACCAGCCTATAATGCCGAACAAATGTTGAAGATGAGGCCCAAGTGGCGGCCCTGCAAATTTCCACCACTGAAGCACCCTGAAGCTCAGCCACCGTAGCCGCCATACCCCTGGTAGAACGGCCTTGAATCCCCTGGGGAGGAACCACCCCTTTCAACGAATAAGCCAACAGAATCAAGGAGCGAACCCACCGACTCAAAGAAGCCGTGGAAGTTTTCTCACCCTTCCGGGCCGGACCGAAATTTACAAAAAGAGAATCACCCTTACGGAAAGGAGCAACAACACGTAGATACTCCAACAAGGCCCTATGCACATCCAAAGAATGCAACCGAACCTCCTCATCCGAGGAAGGATTCAGACAAAATGAAGGAAGGATGACCTCCTGGCGAGCATGGAAAGAAGAATTAACCTTCGGAACAAAAGAAGGAACTGGAACAAGCACCACCCGATCTGGAAAAATCTTACAAAAAGGAAAGGAACAGGCCAAGGCCCCCAATTCCCCTAAACGGCAGGCCGAAGTAATGGGCACAAGAAAGAAAGTCTTCAAAGAAAGATGACGCAAGTCGCATTCCCCCAGAGGTTTAAAAGGGGCAACAGTCAATGCATCCAAAACTAAGGAAAGATCCCAGGAAGGAAAAGAACGCACCCGGCGAGGAAACAAGTTAAGAAGACCCTGAAAAAACCTAGGCATCAAATGACCTTCGTCCGACAGATTACGCCAAGGGCCCCTAAATGCCTGAATAGCCGCCCACTGCACCCGCAGAGAAGCCACCGACAAACCCAATTGTGCACCATCCTGCAAAAATTGCATCACATCAAAAATAGAAGTGGAAGTTGGATCCAACTTATGCCGGAAACACCAAGAAGAAAAAACTCTCCACTGTCTACCATAAGATATCAAAGTGGAACACCGCTGTGAAGCCAGCAAAGTAGAACTCAAAGCTACTGGCACCCCCAAACCCGTAAAACCCCGTCGTTCAACTTCCAGGCTGTCAAGTGCAACCTCCTCAACGACCCCTTCGAGAGGCAAGGAAACTCCAGGGGAGACGGACAAAGAGGAAGAGGCTACATGTGACTGGACGCCATCAACTGCAGCAACGGAAACCAATTCGCCCTCGGCCAGTGGGGCTCAATCAAGATAACCCTGGATCCCAAATGACGTACTCTCAACAGAAAAGCCCGGAGCAGCTGAAATGGCGGGAAATCGTACAAAAGACCCCGAGGCCAAGGACACGACATCCCATCCACCTCCCAAGCCTAAGGACAACGAAACCGGGAGCAGAAGCGACTGAGTTTCGCATTCTCCGGAGACGCAAACACATCCATCACCGGAAGACCCCAGAGGCGAACAAGATGAAGAAACAGCGACCCCCGGAGGGAGAAAAGTTGCGAGGAAGGAATCACCCTGCTTAGAAGATCCGCCCAAACATTGACCACCCCCCGAATGTAGGTGGCACGGAGTGAAGGAACCCATTCCTGAGCCCACACAAAACAATTTCTTGCCAGACTGAACAGAGCCCTCAACCGGGTACCCCCCCCTGCCGGTTTACATAAGCGTTAGTTACCAAGTCTGTCCGAATAAGAACCGCAACTCCTTTCAGGGAGACCTGGAAATGAATCAGAGCCAACAACACCGCTTTCAATTCTTGCCAATTCGACGAGCGATTGGCCTCCAGCAGGGACCAAAACCCCTGAATCTGCGCCGACCCCATCCAAGCACCCCAACCGGAGAGGCTGGCATCCGTCGTTATCACAACTGGGAGCGGAGGAGACAAAGACATCCCTACCTGAAGATGATTGGACACCAACCACCATCCCAACTCCCTGCGGACCAACCCTGACACCAGAATCCGAGTCAGCAGAGAACCAGACCTTGGAGCCCACTGACTCAGGAACCAGTTCATGAGGCAAAGAAGTTGGAATCGCGCCCAGGGAACCAGAAAAATCACTGACGCCAAATGGCCCTGCAGACGTAACCATAGAAGTGCCCAGGGAGCAGACTGCGACACGATTGCCCTCACCAGGGACTGGAGGACAAACAACCGCTTTTCCGACACAGTCACCAAACCTCGATGAGTCAGAAACCGAGCCTCTAGAAACACCAGATCTTGGGAAGGGGCCAAATCTGACTTCCCCCAGTTGATCAAAAACCCGTGGCTTTGCAGGACCACCCGAACCCGGGCCACATGCCTCCGCAACTGGACCTGTGAGGGTGCATGGATTAGGATATCGTCCAGATAAGGATTAATAAACACCCCTTCTGAATGCAGAAGAGCCACCAGGGGGGCCAGCACCTTGGTGAAAATTCAGGGAGATGACTTGAGGCCGAAAGGCAGAACACAAAACTGATAATGCTCCAGGCCTACTGCAAAACGTAGGAACCGCTGAGAAGACGTCGCCAATGGAACATGTAGGTAGCACCCTGCAGATCCAGAGATGCCAGGAAATCCCCCTGACTGACCAGAGGAAAAATAGTCTGAATGGACAGCATGCGGAAATGTACCGTCTTGATCCAAGCATTCACTCCTTTCAGATTGAGGACCTTCTGAACCAGAAACAAGACTGAATAAGTGCCCAGATCCCTTTCCCCCACAGGAACTCGGGAAATGGCCCCATTGAGAAGCAAGTCTCGGACCCCATTCAACAAAGCCTGTCTCCGTGCCCCGACAGCAGGCAGAGGAATGGGACGAACCCCGGAATCTGGAGGCACCATATCGAAATCTATGACGTAACCATTGGCCACAATGTCCAGCACCCAATGATCGCTGACACTCTCCTGCCAAACAGGAAGAAAGTGCCTCAGCCGTCCCCCAACCTGCCCTATGCCAGTCCCACAGTGATTGTCAGGACCCCTTCTTGAACCCACCCTGGTTCAAAGGAGCAGACTTCTTAGGGGAAAAACGGGGCTGAAAACGACGTTTCCTGAAAGAAAAAGATTTGGCATCCATCTTTGGAGAAGAACAGGAATGCTTCCTCCACCCTTTGCCAGAAGCAGAACCACCTTTGTAAGGTAAGGCATGTTTCCTCTCCTTAAACGCCTTGGAAAGCATGGAAGGCAACTGATCACCAAACAAACTACGTCCTTCAAAAGGCAGTCTCAGGAGAGCAGACTTCTCTCCAGGATCCGCCTTCCATGACCGCAACCAGAGGGAGCTACGAGCCCCAATCAAAGCCCCAGATGCCAGAGCCGAAGTACGGACCACATCCGACGATACGTCCGCCAGCAACCTGGCCTGCTGCTCCATGACAGCCAGAAGTTCGGAGCACTCTGAACCTTCCTGTACCGCATCCGCTAGTTTACCAAAATCCTGCACCAACGACTGGGCCGAATAGATACCTGCTCTCAGGGCCAGATTCTCTGCCGCAAAAGCCCTATTGAGACCAGAATCCACCTTACGGTCCGTGGTATCAGTAGGCACACAGTCCTCCGGATTGACTGCCGTCTTGCCAATCAGGGTTGCCAAAATGGAATCCAGACGAACAGAGGGAGGTAGCACATCCTCTCCTTCCAGTAAGTAAAGTTTCTGAAGGAATCGTGGCACTTGAGCCTTATCCACATCCTTCCATTCCCGAAACACCATATCCTTCACAGGTCCCTGAAAAGGCATGGCAAACTTAGAAGGTGTCTGATACTGAGGGAACAAGTGTAAATCAGATCCCGCAGGCTGAAACACCGGAAAACCTAAATTGTCCCGAACATGTGACATCACCTCCCACATCTCTTCCCTGGAGACATATTTTCCCCCAGAAGAACTAGATGGAGCATCATCATCCTCATCACCCGAAGAGGATCTCTCCACAGTCGCAGGAGGACGGGCCACTTTAGACCGACCAGGCCTGGCCACCCCTGCCTGGAGAGCCTGAGAGACAGCCGCCTCAATCATGTCCTGCACCTCTTCTCTTGACATGAGTGGCGCAGAAGAACTACCCAGAACCTGGCGACCCCCAGGCGTAGAAATGGCAGCATTACCTTCCTCCCCTGAGGAGGAGGAAGAAGAAACAATCCTGCGACGTTTTGTAGGAACCTTCGGCATGATAACCTCAATAGAACTGCCATCAACCTGAACCCAACCCCTATATTGTCAGGATACTTCAATTCGATTTCCTCAGAAGCAGAAGATAACTCCTCAGTCCCGACCCGAGCTACTCACAACGAATATTAATCCTTCGTGCTGAGTACCCCGGAGGGGGAAAGGGGAATGGGATGGTAGAGAGACTGCCACAGAGATGATGAACGCCAGTACTCAGTCTGCCTCTTCACATCTAAGATTGGATACAGCACCTGCAAGAGTCACAGTCTCAATTACTAGGGACATACAACATTAGTTTTTCACTTTCTACTCTCAACACTTAATTCTCTTTAATTCCATAATTTCTTCACTCACCCTGAGTTCTCTGTAGCCTTGCTTCTCTCTATAAATGATAGCTCTTCTTAAAAAATGCTTATTACTGATTCTGGAAGAACTTCTCAACCTTTGTTAGAGATTGGTTTTATGTTGCTATATATATATATATATATAGTTGGTGATAATGCGTTCTTCAAATCAGCTGATGTTATTTAATTTCTCCTGTCTTATTGTGACTTCTGTCAATACTTGAATTTGTAAATGCTTGTTTATTAAAGTTCGTTTCTCCTTTCTTACTTCGACATTTGTTGATAACTTGTATTTGTAAATGCTTGTTTATTACAGTTAGTTTCTCCTTCCTTACTTCGACATCTGTCGATAACTTGTAGTTGTAAATGCTTGTTTATTTAAGTTTGTTTCTCTTTTAAACTCTATTTTGGTTTATTACCATTGAATTTGTAAATGCTTATTTGTTAACAGTTCGTTTCTCCTTTAAACTTGGCCTTTGTTTATAACCTTGACATTTGTAGATCCTTGCTCTTTTAAAGTTCGTTTTTTCTTTGACTTTAATATCTTAAACAAGAACCTTGTAAACATAAGGTTAATTCATACATTAACTCTGTAGCCTTGCCGACTTCCCCGGGAATGGTCTACTATCAAACTCTTCGAATAAACAATGACAATATTTATCTGTTTTCTGTAATATAATCTTCAAATGTAATTTTACCTCACAGGATTTTCTGTTCTGAAGCGTGCTCTCTCTCCGCACAGCTGATTCCTGTCAGACCTCATTTGAAGTGCAAGGCTTCCAGCTGGAGAGCTCGTAACCTAGCAACCAACCGATTGCAAGACTAGAACTGTAACTAACCTTCAGGACTCACAGCGGCCATCTTGGATCTTCTCTTCTTGATTCTTCCTTTGAAATAAGCGCAAGATTACTCTGCAAACCTTCTTCCAGTTTGGGATTTGCTGTCTCCACTGAGGATATCTCTTTGCTTTTCTCATGCACTTCTTCGATTTGACTTGGCAAGTTTGTGTGGTCATGACATATATATAGCATGGGAAAGGCCCTCCTACAAAAAACGAATCAGCAAATAAAAATATACACAATCAATTAAAAAAATAAGTTAAAACGTGGGCATAGCAGAACGCACGTCCTACCATCCACGATGCTGAAAATACCAACCGGCACCTCAGCGCGGCTCCGGGGGCCGAGGAACCGGAAACAGCCACCCCAGCCGCAAAGAGCCGACTGACCTCGTCAGCTGACTCCCAGGACGCGTCTGCAAGGCAGCCCCGCCTGCCTTCCAAAGACGCGACCGGCCGGAGCACTCCCCGAGGAGCTCCGCGCCTCGAGGAGGGCCAAAATGATGACCCCCAGGCCCCGCCATGGAGGAAAGGCAGAAGGTAAGTCTAGCGGGGGCTAGAGAAAAAAGAAAAGGAGGTGTGGGGGTGCGGGGGTTTTGAAAGGGGAAGGGAGGGTCTATGGGGAGGCAGGAAGCCTCACTGGTTAAAGGAAGGCGAGGGAGGGATGGGAGGTAATGCCTTTTAAATTACCAAAAGGCAGAGAACCTAAAACCAATTTATTACCTAAGTTCTTGAAGGCTTCTTGTGGGTCGGGCATCAGGTTTAACATCTAAAGTTGATAAAGTTGAATAGCGTAACTGAGTACCTCAAAACTTGGGAAAGAGAAAATGTATTTTGATGCCAAGAAGAGAGCAACTGTGTAGCTGGATGGGCACTAATGAAAAACCTTTTACAGGGGTGAAAGGTGTACCAAACATTACTATGCCAGCACATGTAGTGAGGATAACAAAGGGATCTGTTTTATTTCAGGGGAAACGGTGGTGGAATAAAAGCAGTGTTGTGCCTATCACCTGCAAACAAGCAGATATATCAATCGTTCAAATCTTAACTTGAGAGACGTCAGACTTGCCCTCAATGATTTAATGTGGCCATGCATATAATCTCCAATAAAAAAAACACAATCAGTACTAAAAGATTGCACACAGAATAAATTTGGTAGTGTTTCTTTGACTTCATGAACATATACTGGATTACTTTCTTCGACAACATCGTCAGGGTCTTCAGGTGAGGTGAATTCATGACCAGAGCTCTACTATATAAATGTGTGTATTCAATAAATTTTAATGATAAGAATACCTCACATGAAGGTAGATGTCCAAGCCATCATTTGCATACATTCGCTGTAACGTTTGCTGACTATGGGCCTGATTTAGAACCTAGTGGACTGATTACTCCTGTCCGCCGAAATCGAATCCCATTAAATTCAATGGGATTTAGATTTCGGCAGACGGGATATCCGTCACCATTGTGATGGAGTAACCCATCTGCAGAGTTCTAAATCAGGCCCTGTGACATATTTGTGTTAACCTTTTACATTTGTGTTATTTTTGATATAGGAAAGGGAATGTCTGTGGCATGTATCCTTTATGTCAGGAGTTCTACAACTTGCATACTTACCATTTAACTATATGTTCCACCTCGGACTGTGGCTGTGAGTCCCAGAGCACTCCTGACATCCTGTATTAGACAATTTCCTGGGTGTTCCTGGTCTCGCAGGTCCTGTTCTTTGTTGTGGGGATTTTCTTCTTGTTGCTCTCATTAAGACTTCAAATCTCGGAGGAGCGCACAGTGTGTTATTTCGAACACCACAGCCATCCCCAGAAAAACAATAACAAACTGCAGCTCAGACCAGCCTCTCAGTGTCCACATTCACCACCACAGAGCACTCCTGTTGTGATTGTCTTTCCCCCCACCAAAAGCACTCAGAAACGTCACCCCAGTCCAGACCCTGGTGGCAGATGTATATGTCAGACCACTGGTGTAACAATAGCACCCGAAGCCCCGCAGTGCGGGGTCCCCCGAGCTCCAGGGGGCCCCCTCAGCACAATACACTGTGCACAGGTGGCAAGCCCCCGGCCTGAGATCTCGTGACTGGGTAAGGGAGGGGGGCCCTCCATGTATTTTGCAGGGGGGCCCCCCTCAAGTTTCCTTCCATCAGATGCCGGCTTTTTCAGTAAAGATAAGAAGTTTGCTTTAATTAGTCTCAGGTGGACTGCAGTGTGATTCTTTTATAACTTCTAACTATAGGTTGCATTAACCGCCTGAGACTAATGACGAATGAAAAGGTTTCACCCAGCTAGGCAGGCAGAACTTTTGGATGAGATTTTTTGTTCTACTCTTGAAACCATTAAAGTTGAAACGAAATCCTCTCAAATTAAACTCTGTTTGAACCTGAGAGGGGAAAAATGCCTCCGACAATCAGCATGCATTTTAAGCGAGTTGCAGAAAAGTAGCGCTATTCAGGAGAGACGTGTACATGGACGTCACTTCACCGAAATGCCAGGGGTAGCGGAAGTGAAGTCACACACCGTTTCACCTCCACTTTCATTCACACACACACATACCTATGGATACGCACAAGTTGACACTTACATGCACTCTCTCTCTCATAAACACACTCACACCCGCAAGCACGCACACATACATTTAAAAGCATTTTTTACTCACCTCGGATGCCATGGAGGGCACATTCCAGCTACTTGTACTCCATTTTTATTACACTAATGCCGATTAGTGTAATAAAAAATTGATAGAAAACAAAGAGATTGGAGCTCCAACTGACGTTCATAAGGACGAGCTGCCCCTGTGTTCCTGGCACTGACTTTACCAACTCTGAGGCAAGGGGTTGCAAAGGCAGTGGCCACCCCTAAAGGCCGTCTATGGCACAGGGGTATGCACAGAGTGACTAGATCTTGAGGAGCAAAAACCGGGACAGGTCAGACATTAAAAGACTAAAGACTTCACTCTCACTTTTATATCTGGCCTGTCCCGTTTTTTTTTTGCATAGCTGTGTGAATGTGTGCCAATACAGGTGTGTGTGTGTGTGTGTGTATATATATATATATATACACACACACACACACACACACACCTACACACACACACACACAGACTACATATATATATATATACACACACACACACCTACACACACACACACAGACTACATATATATATATACACACACACACACCTACACACAAACACACAGACTACATATATATATATACATATACACACACACACACCTACACACACAGACTACATACTGTATATAAAATTAGCTTTGGCTTGATCTCCCACCCTGCACCCCCAACCCGCCCCCACCAACCTCTCTCTGCTCCCCACTCCGTCTCTCTGCTGGGAGCAGACAAGGGACTGTGTTGCCTGACAGTAACAGATACATTAATTATTTCATTATTTGTAGGCGTTTTTGACTTATGCATCACTAGGTGATCTGACCTTTGTCCCAAAAACTGGGACATTTATTTAAAATTAAGGGAAGCATCGGGGCACTGGGACAGTTCTCTAAAAACCGGGACTGTCTGGGGAAATCCAGGACGTCTGGTCACCCTACGTATGCAACCTGTTTGTGTGTGGAGTGCCTTGCAGAGTTCAGACTCTCTCCCCGCCCCGTCCACCGTTCTTGACTCCTCCATTGAAGGAGTAATGTGGCTCATGTGACAGTGCCTCCGATGTGAGCTCGGCAAAGAGGCACCTTGAGCAGGAAGCAGGCCAGTGCAGGGGGGTCAACCATTTAGGGGGCCCACCAAACCTTCAGGGGCCCCCATTCAGCCCTGGATCAATGAATATCTGTGAGATATGGGACACTCAGGAACCCCTCATCACATTCTGTGGAGGGGGAGGCAATCAGTTTGTGTTACACACCCACCGACTCTACGTGAGGTCCCTCCATCCCACCTTCCATCCATCTATCTCTCCATCCTTTAAGCTTTTCATGCATCCATCCATCTATCCATCTCTTCTTGCTTCATCCATCTTTCCTTTTCCATCTGTGGGGCCACCTTTTCATCATTCCTCCTTCGCCATTTGTGCCCCTTTTACAATGCCCCACTTCGCATCCCTTACAGTTTTCTCATTCATTATTTAAATAGTTTGTCTGCAGAGCTGTAGGCAGAAACGGCTCATAAATAATCACAACAAACTGTGTCAATATCTCCCCTGCTTAACCTGGGAATCCAGGGGACTGACTACACCACGGATGACAGGGCTTGACCTCGAAGGGTCAGAAAGAGGAAAAGAGCTCACTAGGGAAAAAGCTGTAGGTGTCAGGCAATAGGAAAAGACCTTTATAGAGGATGAGGGACTTGAAAGATGGGGGAGCATGATGGCGAGCGTCATAGCAATGGAGGAGCCAGGATCAGCGCTGGCCAGGTGGTTACGGTCCTCTCACTCTCATCACTCTCCATCTGGGTACCACTTCACAGATGAAGCCAAAGAGATGCTGTCATGTACCACTACACCACATGATCTACTCTGGTCAGAGGCAAAAGAGCTTACATCGCCATACGATTACTTTTAAAGCTGTTGTAAGGCTGCTGGTTAAACTTGAGAAAAAATATTAGCCCGTTAAAGGTGGTTCAGTCCTGCTTAGGACCACACTTGCATTATAGGTGCTGTAATCCTGCTAAGGGTGTTTTGCATTGAATGAAAGAAGGGTCTCCAGCAAATGCACTGACCTACTGCACTATCATTTAAAAATACAAATGTGTACCCTACACATTACCCGTGATGCTATGCAACAGACAGTCCAATAACAGCAAATATATTTGTCAATTTCTGAGAACCTCAAAGTACCCTGTATAGATGTAAATAAGTTAAAGTCGATCTATGTTACAGATGGTCTTGCTACAATACAACTTTTTTTGTGAATGTATTTTTCTCATCACTGCCAAAACGCCATCTCTGGCAAATTTGTGAGGTGCAGAGGTGGAAAAACACTGATAAGCATTGTAGGAATGTGTCCCTTTTTGGCATGGTTACACCCCCACTTTTTGGCTGATATTGATGCTGACGTGCTTATGAGTGTGCTAAGATCCTGCAAACCAGACCCCAGCACTGGTGCTCTTTTCCAAAACTGTACCATTGTTTCCACAATTGGCCCACCCCTGGCACACAGCTAAGTATCTCGTAAAAGGTACCCATAGTACCAAGGACTCTGTGGCCAGGAAAAGTCCCCAAGGGCTGCAGCATGTATTATGCCACCCAGGGGGACCCTCACCAAGCACATACACACTGCCATTGCAGCTTGTGTGTTGGTGGGGAGAAAAATACAAAGTCGGGCATGGCACCCCTCTCCGGGTGCCATGCCCACAACCCACTGCCTGTGAAATATGTAAGTCACCCCTCTAGTGGGCCGTACATCCCTAAGGCAGGGTGCACTATACCACAGGTGAGGGCATAGTTGCACAAGCAATATGCCCCTACAGTGTATAAGTCAATTCTTAGACATTGTAAGTGCAGTGTGGCCATATGGATACATGGGCTGGGAGTTTGTCATTACGAACTCCACAGCTCCATGATGGCTTAACTGAAGGCTGGAAAGTTTGATATCAAAATTCTCAGCACAATAAACCCACACTGATGCCAGTGTTGGATTTACTCAAAGGCTCAGGCCTCTGGTTACAGTGGCCCAGGGCACTCCAGCTAGTGGAGATACCCGCCTACCGGACAAAGCCCCACTTTTGGCAGCAAGTCCGGTAGGAACATTTTGAAAAACAAGGAGGAGTGACCACTTCAGCTGGGACCACACCGAAGGTGTCCCCAGCTGAGGTGACCACCTCCCTGCAGAATCTTCCATTTTGGTTTGGGGGACAGGGACCAATAGGGTTAGGTCTGTGTCCCCCTCACCAAAGGGAGTGTACACCGGAATGGGGTAGTCACCCTCAGGGACAGTAGCCATTGACTACTACCCTCTGACCCCTGTAACTCCCCTAAATCCTGGATTTAAGGGCCTCCCTGGACTCAGTTCACCAGATTCCTGGCGACCTCAAGAAGAAAGAAGAAGGATTGCTGAGCTGACCCGCAGCAGAGAAGACTACAGACTCCAGCTAACTTGGCATCAGCCCTACCGGCCTGTCTGCAGCTTCTGAAGGCCCTGCTACAAAAAGGCGACACATCCTGCAGGAGCAGCAGCATCTTCAACACCCCAAAAGGACTACTTGCCCACCAGAGGACCAAGATCTCCTGAGGACAGCGGCCGTGTCCTCAAAGAAACTGCAGCAAAGGACTCCAGAACAACCCCAGATCCGCGAGCCTTGACCACTCTGCACCTGACCACCATGGCCTGTGTCCAGGTGGCCACCGGTCTAGAGCAGGCCCCCAGGCAATTCTGACCTATTGTCCACCCTGGGTTGATCTCCCCCGACCAACACAACAATACCTGCTGACTAAATCCAGTGGGCCCAGCCCGTGAATGATCCGGATGAAGATACCTGATGCCAAAAAAGTACCCTGCACCCGCAGCCCCCTGGCCTTGTGGAACCTGATATCTGGTGCAGCACTCCTCGTTTTCTTCCCCCCAGGACTGTGTTTGAAAATTGCAATGTGTCAACTTTTAAAACAGATTATTGCTATTTACTTGAAAACCAATTAACTTGCCAAAGTGAAACAAAGTGGTGTTGATACATATGCTTACTACTTACTTGCAAATGTACTTACCTGCAATCAGAATCTTGTTGTTCTAGAAATAAAGTAACAAAATATATTTTTGCCATATAGAAACAATTGGCCTGGAGTTAGTCATTGAGTGTGTGCTTCATTTATTGCCTGTGTGTGTACAACAAATACTTTGCACTACTCTCTGATAAGCCTAACTGCTCGACCACACTGCCAAAAAAGAGAACATTAGCATAATCTACTTTAGCCTCTGTTAAGCCTCTGGGGAACCCCCGGAGTCTGTGCACACTATATCTCATTTTGATATAGTATATATAGGGCCAGCTTCCTAGAAGTACCAATTTTCAGAAGTTTAAAAAACTGGAAAATGGCCACTTTAATAAAAAACATAAATGCTGAAAAGAGAAAAACCTAACCACAATCAATTGTTATAACCAACCATCGAATAGATATGAACCTTGCACGTGTTGAGAGACAGATACAAAATCGCTGCCAGGCATTTAGAACATGGCACAACAGGAGAGAACCCATAGTATAACATTCCTCATGTGTAAAAGTACAGATGTTTAATAACTCTAACATAGAATAATTATTATATGCATAATTAGATAGATGCAATACAAGTGCTGCCTTTTTGCAGGAGACATACCTATGTCCAAAAAGATTCCAGCCTTTGTTGCTAAATGGACCCCATATCAATAATGTGGCTTTTGCAGTCCATTTGCCAGAGGGATAGTGAGTTTTATACTACATTATATACAAACAGAGCCAGACAGCAGACTCCTGATAGTGGCAGGCTGTCTCCAGGACTACCCAGTTTCTCTTATTATTATCTATTCCCCCAATATCAACACTCATCAAACCATTGTTTTGAAGATTCTGAAGCGCTATTCGGACAGCTTAAAAATATGAATATAATACGGGCAGGTGACTTCAGTTTGACACTAAACAGTGTGCAAGGTAGAACAAGATCACAACCTGGCTCCACTCCGAGGGGAGGCCAAACCCTATTACAGATAATGCAAGCATCCAGTAGACACATGGACACCTCACAGTGGAAATGATCTGTAGACCTTTCATTCAACAGCACATGATATTTATTCCTGCATATAATACTGATTGATGTCCAAAACATAGCACACTGGATCACTAATACTTCACAGACTCCACGTACATTATCAGATCTTTCCCCAGTGGCGGATGGATTGGTTATCCCACAATTCAGAAGTTGAAGGTTTCCCTCAATGGCATTACTAGATACAAGGCCCAATTCACAAAGGTAAACTTAGACCGGAAGTTTAAGTTTAGACCTGAAGTCTTATTTAGATCTAAAGTCTAAATTTAGACCTGAAGTCTGACTTTATACCTAAAGCCTAACTTTAGACCTGAAGTCTAACTTTTGAAAGTTAGACTTTAGGTCTAAACTTAGACTTCAGGTCTAAATTTAGACTTTAGGTCTAAACTTAGACTTCAGGTCTAAATTTAGACTTTAGGTCTAAACTTAGACTTTTGGTCTAACTTTACCTTTGTGAATTGAGCCCACAGTCTTTGAGAAGAGATGAAAGCGACAAATACAGAATTTTTTGAAGTAAGTGTGGTCTCAGTAACCTCACGCTCCACTGTTTGGAAGCCTTTATAGTCTGTTGCTATCTCCAAACATTTTGGGGTTCTATAGAACATCAGAACTCAACTACACAAACAAGATGACACTCTCAAAGCCCTAGGGTGGACACATGCTGGCAAATTACAACGCATCACACTAGTTGAGTAGAATAAGGCACCATTAGATCATAGAGAATGGGCAAAGCAAATTTGCATTTACTCATAGATATAGCAAAGGGGAGGGCCGAGCAGAGCACTTACCTGTTTGCTCAAGTTGTTGTGTGGAGATACGTCCAATATAACAGCACTACAGTCAGGTGAGGGGAAGTATTTAGTAGAGAGGCAGTATTGCATGAACTTGTCTCCTGGAATACCTGAGAGATGAATACAGAGAGCTTTAGCACAGATGAGCATAAACTCACCATGGATAGTTTTGCAGCTCCAAATCGACTAGGTATGTACATTGAAGCGAAGGAGACAGGGTCGGGGAAGGGGTAGCATTAACTCTGCTAAAGAAGGTAAGACAAAACAATCCTATCACCCTCTTGTTGCAAATTTAAGATAATAAATATTAAGCAAAAATAGCAGCCAACAGGCTTAGCCCCTACATGGATAGATTAATATTACTGGCCCAATCTAGGTTTATACCAGGGCAAGCCTCATCACATTGAATGCAGCCTCATTCTTGATGCCGAAAAAGCCTTTGATTCATTGGAATGGCCATACTCAACGCTGGTTCTGGAGAGAATGTGCCTTGATGACTATATCATCAACCTCATTCAACTACTGTATGTAAATCCAATAGTTCTATATATGGTTTTTATTGAGTAATAAACAAAAATTTCCCCTACTACTACAATAGTCAATAGTTATATATTGATTCACTTTATATTCTTGAGCCACATTTGTTACTCCCCTGAGCTACTGAGCAAGACAGACCCCACAACTAGTCCTAAATATCGCCCCCCACTCATGCATGGAGACCCCAGAGGCAGTATATAGAAAATGTCCGCCAGACGCAGGGTGAGGCAGATAACAGAGGCTACAAGGCAAAGATACAACAGATCTGTTTTTTAAGAAAATATATGCATGTACATACTTTTTTAATGTGTTGTACTCCAATTACAGCAACAAAGGATAAGAAACTTGTTGGCTCTTCCCTGCTTTGATTTTACTCTGTTTGGTTCGGCTCTTCACTGGGGTTCTTCACTCGGGTTCTTACCAGTGTGTTCAGTCCCTTGGCTGGAGAACTGATGATGGATGTGGTTTGTTCATTAAAGCTTCCTTTTCTTCATATAGTCTCTCGGTGCATATAGATGTTTGTTATGTCTACTTTCTTAATGTAATACTTTGTTCTCAAATTTCTGCAACAATTGATGAGTTTATGTATCCAGTACTAAGGAGACAATGGCAAGATTATATGTAAATAAAAACTAGTCTCATTTTAAGGATTTCTGGGGCCCCAGACAAGACATATTTTGGTGGCCCCTTTCGGAAAAACTTTGGGGCATATTTAAGATGCCACCAGTGCCTCCTTGCGCCACATTTGAACCATTTTGTTGATGCTAATGTGGTGTTACGGTGGCATTTCCCACACACCAGATTTACAAAATGGTGCAACGCAAGCATTGCGCCACTTTGTAAACCCTTGCGCCACTTTATCCCTGCGCCAGACATAATGTATGCAAGGGGGGGGGGCATTCCCACGTAGGGAGGTCCAGAAAAATGGCGCAGTTAAATTTACTAGATTCCACCACACCTTTTTTAGCGTCATTATTAACACCTGCCTAAGGCAGGCATTACGATGACGCTTCCATTGAAAACAATGGGCCTCCCTGTGCTTTTCCAGCAAAGCGCCACATTAGTGCCGTAAATTATGACTCTAATGTGGACCTAACCGCCATGGTACCCCATATTGTAAAGATGGCGCACACATGGTGTCGTTAGGGGATCACAATGGGGCACTAGAAAAGTGGCGCACCATGAATAATGCGCCACATTTTCATAAATATGCCCCTTAGTCTCATCTTAAGGATTTCTGGGGCCCCAGGCATGACATACTTTGGGGCCCCCTTTCGGAAAAACAGTGTATTTTATTACTAATTTCCTGCTAATTCAAACCCACATGATGGCAACAATACTAATATATGTTCAACTTTGTTGAAATATTCCTTGCCTGGGACCCCAAAAAAGCTTAGGATGACAGTAGGTAGAGTGAGACTGAGTCAGAAGTAAAGATAGGTAGAGAGGTTAGATAACCAAATAGAATAGGCTGAGGTCATATAGAAAGAAAGTTCACTTTCCCAGGCCTCATGGGGGGTGGTGGCTCTGGACAATTGCCCAGTTTGCCCATGTCTTAAACCATCTCTGAAAAAAACAATGTAGTAGTATTAATTACTGATGTCCACGTGGAGGTAAAGCTGGTATTCTAGTCTTTGAATTGATGGATATTTGATGGCTTTGATGTCACGATTTGTGATGTGGTCTAGCACATTGTTGTATGTTGAGGAATAAATAAAAAATAAAGCTATAAAGAAGCCAGAGAGTTGTGCTAAGTTTACTGCAGAAGTCCTGCTATGCAGAATTCTAAACGACTCCCTTGCATTGCTAAAATCAGCATATGGCCTCTTGCATTGCTAAAATCAATTTAAGACCCCTTACATTGCCAAAATATATGACCCCTTCCACTGAAAACTCATCCTATGGTCCCTTGCTTTGCTAAAATCATTCTATGGCCCCTTACATTGATAAAATCAGCCTATGACCTTGCATTACTAAAATCAGTCTATGACCCCCTTCTGTTCTATTCTATTCTATTCTATTCCATGCTATAGGTTTTTTAAAGGGCACAGCAATCTCATCAAGCGTCCCAGCGCTGACCCAACCACGTTGAACAGAGGCAGCACAGGCACTCTACTCTAGAAAAGGTGTGTTTTGAGCAGCTTCCTAAATCTTGCTTCTGAGTGTTGGGATTTCAGTTCTGTGGGGAGGACATTCCACACTTTAGGTACAAGATGGGCAAATGATCGGTCTCCAAATGTTGCTTTCCTGATCATGGGGACTGTCAGAAATCCATGCGATTGTGAGCGAAGTGTACTTTTGGGGACATATGGTGAGATCTGTTTCCTAATAATTGGAGAGCCTTTGCCATGCACTATCTTGTGGGCTATGCATAAGGTTTTGACCTGAATCCTTTTTTGAACTGGCCCACCGTATTTTGGGATTTTTAATAGAATCTTCTGAGGCATTCTGGACTACCAGTAGCCTTTTAATAAAATATTTTGGCCTTCCCATATACAGAGAATTACAGTAATCTAGCCTTGAACAAATCAGGCTCTGCACTACCGCTCCCTTAGTAAGTGGAGGAAGCCACTGGAGACATTTCCTAAGAGTTCTAAGAGCACTAAACCATGAGCCATATAATGTGTGGGCCTCATCAAACCAGAAACCCAGGCTTTTTAGGGTCTTGGTTGCCTTAGGACGGTCTCCTAGATGTTCTGGTCAGTCGATTGCCATCCATTTTGAGGGGTTGTTCCCCACAAACATGACCTCTGTCTTTCTGCCATTTAGTTTAAGGGAGCTGGCCACCATCCATTCTGCGACCCTCGTAAGCCTTGGCCGAGCTGAGGTGGGGTGGAATCGTGGATGGGATTAAGTGCCATGATAATTTGCATGTTGTCCGCGTAAAGGCCAAGGTCCAAGCCAAATGAGCAGACAATTTTTGTTAGGGGGCGAACATAAATATTAAAAAGCATGAGGCTAAGGGAAGATATCTGGGGCACCCCGCAGATGAAAGGAAAGACATTGTCGGAGAAAACGTCCTCACACACCTGGAAGCTTCTATCATCCAAAAAAGCTTCAAACCACTTTAATGCAAGCTCATTAATCCCCACTTCCTTCAACCTTTGTATAATGAAGGTGTGAGAAACGGTGTCAAATGCTGAACTAAGGTCTAACATGATCAAGGCGGCAGCACAACCCCAGTCCAGGATAAACCTTAATTCCTCAGTAGCAGAAAATAGGGTGGTCTCTGTACTGCACTCCTGCCTGAAACTAGTTTGCATAGGGTCCAGAATGGTATGGGCTTCTAGAAAATCAGATAGATGTTTATTAACATGCTTTTCTAGAATTTTGCTTGCCACTGGGAGAAGAGAAATAGCCTTTCCATTGCTAAAATCAGCTTATGAACCTTTGGATTGCTAAAATCAGTCTATGACCACTTTAATTGAAAAAGCATCCTATGCCCCCTGCATTGCTAAAATGAGCTTATGACCCTTTACATTGCTAAAATCAGTCTATGACCCCCTGCACTGAAAAATCATCCTACGACCCCTTGCATTGCTAAAATCAGTCTATGACCCTTTGCATTGCTAAAATCAGTCTATGGGCCCTTGCATTGCTAAAACCAGTCTATGGCCCATTGCATTGCCAAAATCAATATATGCCCCCTTGCATTGCTAAAATCAGTCTATGGCCTCATGTATTGATACAATTAATCTGTCATTATACAAAGGAATATGAGCATCTGTAGTAGAGATGCACTAGAGAAGCCAAAGGACACACGTTCAAATAAAGGTTTCATCCCTTACATTGCAGCATTCCTCAGAGACCATAACATGGGCTCTATGTACAGCAACAAACTGCACTTTCACATGGATGGCATAAATAGAAGAGATGGTGTGCATTTTACAGATGAAGGCAACAGAGTGTCTATCAGCAACTTGACACTCTGCATCCGCTCTTATCTTTACTAAAGATATAAACACAATAAACACAAAGGCTCTTTTTAGTGTCACCCTACATCCCAAACAGTCTTTACATTTCAAAAGAATTCTCAATTTTAATTTTTATTTTGGAGTCACGACTCCATCACGGATTTGCAAACCAAAAGTTCACATACAATGCACAACAGCAACATATTCTTTATATGTATTTCTTTCACTCTCTTTATGTTGCAACACATTTCTACATCCCTCATGGAAGGCTAATAGGGTCTCTGAATGGATGCATGAGTGTTTGAGTGGGTCTTAAAATGGGTGTGTGACATTCTGAGTGCTTTTCTGAGTGGGTAACAGAGACTCTCACTGGGTCTCTGACTGGATAAGTGATACTCCTACTGGGTCTGTGAGTGGGTTCATGAGGGTCTCAGTAGAACTCTGAGTGACTGCAACAGGGTCTGAGTAGGTTTGTAAGTGGGTGCATGAGAGTCTGGGTGGGTCTGTAAGTGAGTGCATGAGTGGTTTTGTGAGTGGGTGCATGAGGGTCTGAGTGGGTCTGTAAGCGGGTGCATGAGGGTGTGAGTGAGTCTGTAATTGCGTATGTAAGGGTCTGAGTGGATGTTTGACTCTATATGTGACAATCCGAGTGAGCCTGTGAGTTGATGCATGAGGGTTTGAGTGGGTTTGTGAGTGCATACCTGAGGGTCTGAGTGGGTATGTCATTGAGTGTGTGAGGGTCTGAGTGGCTCTGTGAGTGGGTGCATGAGGTACCCCCGCCCCCTGTTTTCTCAACCATCGCTTGACGGATCACCCTGAAACTTTCCAACAGCAGCTGATGTGAGTATGAACGTTTTGTGTGTGTAATTCTAATTGAATTCTTTTGCTTTCCCATAAAGATTTTAGAGATCATACAATAAAGATTGATGATGATAATATATATAATAATAAATACATTTCATTACATTTCCCGAGACTTTGCCATAGAGACCCCTGGGAGGTCTGCACAAACAGGTGAATAGTTACTCGCGGTAACTTCACACTCGTAAATCTATTGTTAGGAGAAATCTCCCGCCAACCTCATTTGGGACCTGTAGGTCTACACCTAGGTGTAAATCTCCATTTGGAAACGGTGATTAGCAAAAAAGCATAGCAGTAATAATGATAAGGACAATTTAATATGCCTAATTGAAACCTCAACAAGTACTTGTAAAAGGAACAGTGGTTGGTTGAGGACTCATTTAGTACATCTTTTCAAACATTTTACATAAAAGACAAATCAAAATAGTGTCCGCAGTTTAAAAGCAATGACAGTGGATACAGGTGTGCATGTGCAAGGCAAACTACATTGGTGAAGGTAGCAGAGCTGGATATACAGTTGGAAATCCCACTGCTCAGTCTTTCATTGAACGAAAGGGGACCGAGTCTGTTTACTATGTTCTTGACTTCTGCCGTCATTCTATTGGCTGTTGGGTGTATCTTTCCACCACTTACAGAGTGCATGTAGAGCAATGCATGAGTGTATGAGGGACCATCTTACATCTGAAAAGTACAGTGAATGATCGCAGATTGATATTTTGCTTGCAGTTTTCTATAGTGAGAACTCGGCTAGAGAACACTGAAGTGCTTTCATGAGCACCAGGTTACATTACACATACTTCTTTTCAAGGCATAGGGTGATTAAGTGATATGCCCAGAATGAGAGGATGTGACTCGAACCTTGTCCCTCAGTTCCAAATTCGGCAGCTCTGACCCAAGTCTAGTTTGTTTGCACTTAAACCATAAACAATATCATTTCTAATGAGCAAAATGATTTCCCATCCAATGTTTCACAAGCTATAACAAGATAATAAAATAGAGGTAAAAATGTTAGCACAGATAAAACCACAACATTGATAATTGTCAGTAGAGGGACATCAGATGATGCAAAAGAGCAGGGCAAATGGCAGCTGGGCCAAATAATTTGAAGGGCGGGGTCTAAAAGGTAAGAGACCCAACGACTTATACCGCCAAACAACCGTTGCAGCTGGTTGTCATGGTAAGTTAAGTACATGCAGATATAGACCAAAGTGCAGGTGCATTAAATTGGACATTTCAAAGACTCAGAACCATCAAACTTCATAAAGGTAAATGTAATCGTATAATAATAATGAAACATTTCCAGGATTGTCACTGTGCTTGCACGGCGATGTGCAAACATCCTTTAAAGAGAGTAAACAGTCCAGATGGACCGAACTTACAAAATGATGAAATGCCCAGAAAGTCTATTATAGCACTGAGAGCCAGCAGTGACTTTGGGTTGCTTTAGGGGCGCAGGTGCATACCAACCATCATCATAGGAGAATAACACTTTACAGCAATAACCTGCTTAAAAGAGATATTCCAAAAAGTAGACTGCTTATGTTTACTCTCACATTGTCTGGCTGTTCTGACCATTTGGTCACATCACCTCATTGTATAGAGAAAAGCATAATATTTTGTTTTGATTTTTTTTTTTCAGTCCAGGGCGATTCCTTTTTAATGTTTTAGTCAGGACACAAAATTTGCCAATGTTTGTTGTTCATGTAGCCATCCAACAGCACCCCGCCTTAGTGTGTATTATGAGCCACTGACAGCCCATGGGTGAGCCGACTGAGTCAGTGGCGTAACAAAGGACCCTGCAGCCCCCGCGGTGCTGGGGGGGGGCCGAGCTCCAGTGGGCCCTCTCACCACAGAACCTGGCCTGAGTGAGTCCGAAGGGAGCTCCCTCCATGTTCTATGCAGGTCTGGGCCACTCCGGTTTTGTTACGCCACTGGACTGAGTTAGTCTTCGTAATGAGAAGTCTGAGTTAGTCTTCAGATGCATCTTCCTGAAGCCCTCAACAGTTAGCACCAAGGATACTCCCAGGTGCAGCCCTAGTGCCTGCTGGGGATTTGTTCCAGTTGCCTGGCTTATTGATACCAACTAAGGTCACCTGTCATGATGGGAAGAGTGCAGGGCTCAAACTTCCAAAGCTGGAGTGAACCTGTGATCTTGTCCTGGTGATGGTGCTGGTGCAAACCAGTGCTTAGTGCCAGTATCTTAGTGTCACAAGGCAAAAGACAACTTCACTACTTAGAGAGAAACCGGAAGACATTCCTAACCTCTCAAAGATCTAACTATGAACCGGCTTACCTCAAGTTCACAAGTATCTGGAAAAATAGACTATGTGGTCTCAAACAAACTTTTTAAAACTGTTTGTAAAACAATCTACTTTTTCCCGTAACCATGCTTTATTCTAATTTGAGCTGAACTCAGCAATTATTTAATTATTTGATCAGCTGTGATATTTTAATGTACTTATGTCCTTATCAGTAGGATTCTTCTAGTAAGGGTCCTATGTAAGAAACTTTGCAAACCCTACTATTCACTAAATTTGTGAATTTGGGACTGATAAACAGTTTTCCTATATATCAACCCCATTTTAGCAATAGGAATGGGTCTGTGCCTGGATACCGAGTCGCAATTTGGAAAGGACGTGTTGTTGTCATCCATTACAAATTGCAATTTGGTATCAGATGTATAAATGTTTTGCACCTATTGTTCTGATTGCAAACTACTGAAAAGTTACAGACTCCTCAAAGGAGGTGTTATCGGAATCTCAAAGGGGAAGAGAATCCTCTAGGGATCCCTTTATAAATTTATGACATTTTTTCAGGAGGATTAGGCAGTTGCCCAGGGTTCACTGTTAACTCTCAGCGAAACTTAAAATAAAAGAAAATGTTGTTTGCTGAAAGGGACCCCGTTGCACTTGAGAAAAATTGGCTGCTTTTTTAAACAAAACTTTGCTTTATTCAAACACAGTCACAGATATGGTAGGGTGCAATTTGTGACCTATCTTATGAATATTACTGAGGTAGGTCAGATTGCAACTCATTTCTTATCGGACATTTGTGCACCGAACTACTAAAACATTGGTTGGTTCGCAAAATTTCACATTGATTACAAAAACGCAAAGATACATCTGTCTGTAAATTCAGTATTTTTAAAATGCACTTATCTTGACAGCAGTTTCTTTACTGTTGTTTAATTGTCAAAACTCTCACACGCAATCACCTTCTGCTGCAAAGCAGTGAGTTCAACAAAGCTATCAAGAACACAGGCGGCCAAGGAGATCTCAGGAAGTCATGGCTTTTGGTTTTGTGACTAAGGAAGCCTTGATCAAGCAGAGATTGATTTTTGGGGTCCATCTGATCCCTCCCTCACCTTCTCTCCCTTTACCAGAAGAGTTATACAGATCACAGCACTGCCATGTCTGAAGCAGGGTTTCTTCCTGCTTTTAATCGCAGGTGTGGTTCTTGCATTCCTTTGGCATAGTCTCAGACTAAGGGTCTGATTTAGAGCTTGGTGAATGGGTTACTCCATCACAAACGTGACAGATGTCCCGTACAATATATTAAAAGTGTCACAGGATATGTCTGAATTGTAATACAGTGGTCGGTATATCCATCACATTTGTGACAGAGTATCTCCGTCCGCTAAACTCTAAATCAAGGCCTCGGTTTCCCTATGGCATTTGTTTCTGAGTCCCTCCACCTGTACTGAGAAAAGCAAAAACATGGTGGGTTAAATATTTAAATTAATCTCAGCACCGGTAATTACTGGGGCTGAATTCCAGTCCATCATTTCTTTGCTCACAATACCACTTCAGGCCGGAATCAGCTATATGCAACTCAGCCTTGGTATTGCTACAGAGGGAATAATCTAGCCCTAAATGCCAAGACATGTCCCATCCCAACAGGAACAGCAGCAACCCTAGAACTGTTTTAGCCTACTTAGGCCTCATCAATTAGTAATAGCTTGAGTCGTATAGCACAGTGAGCACAGAACCTACGTCTGGGCATACCCATCAGCTTGCACAACATCAGTCTTCTTCAATCCTTTTAACAAGGATGGTACTATATGTATTATATAGTATGTTTTGCTCTCTCTATCCTTGAGTTAGAATTGTGTCATTCATTCTCCTCTGGTCATAAGGAAAAACCTCATTCACAATACAAATACTGAATAAGCATTCACTACAGAAGGCAAGCCAATTTTCAGTGCATGTTTTCTTTACCGAAAGATGCCAAATAACATTATTTATAACCTCTTCCAGGATTGTGTCACAGTGAATATGACACTGAGAATGCCTTCTACCTGGGGCCACTGAAGTTCCATTGGCCCAGCTCCAACACATCAGGAGCGCTGAAATCCATCTTGTAAGTGGGATCAGAAGTCTGATCAGGTGCCTCACTCTTCTGACATCTTTGCAGATTCAATGGCCTCTGCCTTGTTTTTATTAAATTGCTTGTGGCAATTCCTCACAGATTCTCAAGACAAACTACTGCTTGATAGTTCATGTCATCAACTTTGCTTGTCATTCTATTGTTACCTTAGAGGTTCCTAGTTGCTAGGTAAAACCCAAGGTGGCCTTTGCTTCTCAGTGATTCTCAGGGCTGGCACTCACTTTTAGAAACAGTCTGTACTTACTTCACCCTACAAATAATTTATCAGTTCCTGTGTCTTGCAGGAGACCCATCACACATTTGTCCCCATGTGTGTGATCTCTTACTGGCAAGAAACTGGGGGGACAAAGTACACCTAGTGAATTTCCATCCTTCTCAACCCCTGTGGTGATAGCTGCATCTCATGTGGCATGTCTGCACAGTCATTACTTTTCTTGGAAGTTATTTTGTTCAAACCTCATCATGTGCATTAAGTGCTCATCCGTAAAGTTACTTAACCTGCATGTTACTAATAATAACCTTTGATCCACTGAGCAGTTGTCTGCTGGTTAACCTTCTCGTGGGTTCTGAAAAACAAACCATCTTTCATTTCTCCATAATGACTGTTCAGAAAGTGTAAAATGTTCTCATAGTTAGCCTTTCAACTTCACCCTTCTAATTACTTAGAGTAGGCAAGAGTTCATGATCCTTTTAATTATTTAAACATTTCAATTTCGTCCTCAAGAAGAAATGTTACATCTTTCAATTCAGTTTTCTCATAGTTAGCCTTTCAACCTGAACCTTCTGATTACTTAGAGTAGGCAAGAGTTTATGATCCTTTTAATTCTTTAAACATTTCAATTTCGTTCTCAAGAAGAAATGTTACATCTTTCAATTCAATAATTTGCATTAGAATTTGTACAAGAAAATTAAAGATGCTTTATTGGAGTGTGTGGGCCTAGCTAGAGCAGGGGTCCTTAAACTGGGGGACAGGCCCTCCTAGGGGGGGCCTTGAGTGATGCGGGGGGAGGTAGGCTCTGGCTAAATAAAGCCTTAGGCTGATAACAGGGCTTTGTTTCAAGCTGAAAAAATGAGCAGCAGTAAATTGCTCTGTAATGGGCCATCACTAACATGTCTTGTCATTTAAATCCAGACTGGAAGAATGTGTCAAAAGGGAGGAGACTCCAAACACTCTTCAACCCCCCACTTCTAATAATCACACTGTGGATACTTTTACATATCAGCGAGACCTGTCTGGCCAGAGTAGTATGTTTGGCATCATGCATTTGATTGCATTTTTAAAACAGAAACATAACTTAACTGCAATGTTTAAATCTATCTTCACATATTTAAACATTGCCAATTTAATAGAATAGTTGTGAACAATTTGAAGGGGGGCGATCATTGTTTTTTCACTGGGGAGTGGGCACAGCATCAACATGATTGAATTCCACTGAGCTAGAGACAGATTTAGCTATATACAATATTCAGGTGGGAAAACCGATCAAACCCTCCTAAGGTTGTTTTAAAGGAGTCTCACACTCTGACGGGCCAATCACACCTATAGCAGTAACTCATATCACTCATGATTAAGTCTCCCAGTATTCCATTTCTACTGATTTTTATAGAAACAGAAAACAATGTTTTTAAAAGCAGAAAAATCAGAATTTTGGGCTCCTTTTAAGTGACTCTCTCTTCTGTCTTTCATGAATTCCAGACGAAAAGCTGAGATAGGCAGCATGGAGAGTTAAAAAAACACAAGATGAGATGACATTTCCTAAAGTAATGGCATATGTCAACATACTTTAGGAGTATAATACTAACATTCATCTGTGGGTGTATTTTATGCTATATTTACCTGCTTAATTTGGTAAAACACAACAGGCATCTAGGTATGAGTGAGCATTTATCAGATGTGGAAATGTATAATTTTACAACTTCATTTATTCACAGGACACAAAATAAATATGGAAAAATACCGACAAGATGGGCAAAAAATAAATATGGATAAATACAGACAGAAAGGTAAAAAGAATAAAGGCCATACAACTAGGAGCCCATCTAATGATGTATGACTTACTTCCTCTTCATAGACATGAATGCTTTCCATTGGTAGATTAGTTGGAGCTAGCTAGAGGGATTCTCGTTGTTTATTGGTAGTTGGGCCTCACAGATTTTAAGGGGCATATTTATACTTGTTTTGCGCCGAATTTGCGTCATTTAAGGAGTTAAAGTCATTTTTGGGACGTGGAAACCTACTTTGCGTCAATGAGATGCAAAGTAGGCGTTCCCGTGCAAAAAATGACTCTATGGCCTTAGCGCCATATTTATCTCCCCCGTGCTAAAATCATGCACGGGAGGGAGAAGGGGTCAAAAAATGGTGCAAAGCTTGCTTTGCACCATTTTTTAACACATGGGTCCGAGCATGCATTAAGGGACCTGTGGGCCTATTTCCATGGTGTAACACCATGGAATAATCCTACAGGTGCCCTCCCCAGGCCCAAGGGAGACCCCCACCCACACCAGAGGGACAGCAGAGGATGGGGACCCCATCCCAGGTAAGTATAGGTAAGTACAGGTAGGTATATATATATATTTTTTTAAGTGCCAGAGGGGACCCTGAAATGGGCCCCCCCTACATGGCACTGGGTGCAATGGCCATGCCCAGGGGACCCTGGTCACCTGTGCTGGCCATTGGGGTGGTTGGCATGACTCCTGTCTTTTCTAAGACAGGAGTCATGTGGTATGGATGGTTTTGCATCAGAAAATGACTCTAGGCAGGTTAGAGTCAGGTTTTATTTTACTCTAACCTGCCTAATGTCATTTTTTGGTGCAACCCCCCTTCTTCCATACCGCCAGCCCCACCCGACTAACGTCATTTTTTTTTTACGCTAGCCTACCCTTTGCACCGGCTTGCACCATTCCATAAATATGGTGCCCGGCTGGTGCACAGAAATGGTGGAAGCTGGTGCTGAACTTTTTGATGCAAAACTGCGTTAGTGCAGTTTTGAACCAAAAAGTATAAATCAGGGTCTAAGTTTCTTGAAATTAGAAGGGGAGACACTTACTTGATGCTAATTGGCTAAGGTTTTCTGGTACCCATGCCCAGAACAGCATGTACCGGTTCCAAGATTAGGTATTCGCCCTGTGCAGTTCCACCCACTTAATGTCCTCTGGCCCCCTGTGTCCCTGTGTTCTTTAACCTTCATCGTTGTCCTTTGCACCTGGCCCTTCACTGCATGCAGCCAAGGCCCAGCACTGGATAAGGAGCTGAGTTGGCATTTCTCTGCCTGTGACCTGCTGTCCTCTGTGCAGATCAGTGGCAGGCCTATCAGCATGATCCTTGGTAATTGCAGCAGCACAGCCTTGCACTACAACACACGTGAGACACTCAGCTGCACAGTTGTGGTGCAAGGGCTGTGACAGTACAGCAGACAGGTGAATGATTTGCTGCAAGCTGGTAAGTGTATGTAAGTTTGTGCAAGTGTGTGTTTAACTGTACATGTCAGTGTGTGTGCCTGTTTGTAGTAGACTGTGAGTATCTGTAGTGGTTATTAACTGGCCACCCGCTGGTGGCACCTCTAATACACGAATATACGTGGGCCTCCCTGGTAGGACAGAGCCCAGACCCTGACACTGTGGTGCCCCTTGTATTTTATATCAAACTTGTCTGTTGTCAGAAACTGGTAAAATTAATGTATTTCTAAAATATGTCTAAATATGATAGCAACGTGATATTTCATTCAAAGTTCAGGAATGTTACTTTGATGTTGTTTGGTGGGTGCCGGAGGATTCCATACATCCACCCAACCAATCAACCAACCAACCACCCACCCACCCACCCATCCATCCATCAATCCATCCATCCCCCACCAAACCATCCATGAATCCACCCACGCACCCACCCGCCATCCATCCATCCATTAATCTACCCACACACCCAACCATCTGTGCATCCACCCCCCACCCACCCATCCATCCATCCTAGCCACCCACCCGCCATCCATCCATCAATTCATAACCCCACCCACCCAACCATCCATCCGTGCGAAACATCTATCCATCCATCCATCACCAAAACCGTAAGTGAAACTCCAGTTCATCACGTGGGTTCCTTGGTATTGGATCTTTTAGGTTTTTTGAGATGAGCGTCTCACTTTTGTGACCAACACATGCACATAGTACAAAAAAAATTCTGCAGACAACGATTTACACTGACATCGATCACCGTGCATTGCTTCTCTTCAGTGCATTTTACAAGTATCAGAAACACAGTTTTTTGTAGGTTCTACATATCTGGATGGCGCAAATATTTTGGTGTTGGGTAGCGTCTGGTTTCAGTCCATTTATGTCTCTTAGCATCAGGGCCCTCCTTGGTAACACTCTCCGGAGGGGCATCACAAACAGGGTAACACACACCTGTGCTTTTAGGGGAAAGTCTGGCAAGGCATTCTTACCCTAGTATGTAACCAGCAAGATGGTCCCCAGAGAGAAGCCAGGGGATGCCTGGGATACTTGCACAGGAAGGTCTGTAGACCCACCCAGCACTCCCACTGTCCGCCCCAGGGCCCATCAACACCAAAATGTGACCAGTGCTCAGCAGAACCAGGTGAACATTTCCAGTATCCGTGCAACAATATTTAATACAGAAGCAGATGAGAGGAAGCTGCTTGAGCATCATTCCCATGACAACCACCTTCACAGGAGCACAGTGCCCTCAAAACATTTGAGGTTTTGTTGGTGCCCATAAATGGTGTGGTGCATGGGGCATCCAGGGGTGAAGACTGTAACCAGGCTGGAGGATGGGATTGTACGATGGGTGTGCACCCTGAATACCGACCTTCGAACATCTATGGGACACAATATGAAGGACATAGTATCAATAAAGTTTTGACAGGCAAGTAAGTCTAGATTTTCTATACCGACCCCCACATATATGTACCTTTGTGGTACCTATATATTCAAGGTATGTAAATGTGGAGTTAGGAATAGTAAACCATTAATTCCCTATGTGTAGTTACCTTTTCGATATACCTGTCCTTGATACACCATGATAGTTTGGAAGTCGCTATTCAGTAGCGCCATCGCGCAGTGTGAATGTGCCAATAGTTGCAATGACATGGATGAGCAGAACTAGTACACTCTTCCCAGCCATACATGCAGGATCTGGAGACTGAGAAGACAGAGGAACAAGATGAAAGTATTGGGCCAGGGTGCATGGTTCTGGCAAGCTAATAAGGCTGACAAGTGTCCCCTGAAGAGGCAGCATCTCCACAAATATGGTGCTCTCTGCTGAGACTACAAATTAGCATTGTCTGATAGGTCAAGAGTGTTTTGATGTTACTCCTGCTCTGATCATTCTCTGGCTGTCCTGCCAAAGGACACCAAAAACAGCTCTATGTTTTGCTCAAAACAAATGCAGCTGGCACGAAAGGTGTTTCTATGAAAACAACGTTTAAACTCGGGCTTCTTTCCTATAAAAAAACAGCTTAAATTGCTATTTGTTTGTATTGTGCCATCTGTTCTGTTTACTGAATAATTATGTCTCTTCCTTCAAGATTGGTGGCCTATCCCCGTTACAAAACTGTACTCACTCTGCAGTGAAGGCATCACACAGGGTGAAACCACATCAACCAAATCTATGAGGCCACGCAAAGCCGCTTTGCGTGGCTTTCCATGGCCTCATAGCTATGGAGTAAGGCAAGACAGCTCAAGTCGCTGCGTTGCCTTTCTCTGTGTTAGGGAGGCGTTCCAGGGTCATTGAGGTGGGTGTTCCCACGCAACACACATGGATTTTGACGCATTCCCGGATTTACAAGGCCATGTAAACCTGCGATGCGTCAGAACCTTACCCCACCCTAGGTGAGACGTAACAGGGAGAAATATTGTTATTTCTCCTTGTTTTTCCCTCTTTCTATGTGTGCCACAGAATGGAAAAAGCCTCCTAAGATTGCTTTTGTGCAGCAAGGCGCCCCTTCCTGCACAAAAACAACCCTGCATGCAATGCAGGCACACTTGCACCATGGGGCAAGGGTGCTTGTATTAGTGCTAGGCTGCACACACTGCGCCAGAGCAGGGTGAAAGGACAGGAATGCCCCGTATACTACAGATAAGCTACATTCCTGCCCTATTACTATGATGCAGGGCAACACAAACTGCCCTGCACCATATCCCTATAAATCTGGGCCTAAAACCCTTGGTTGAATATTACTGGAACCAGAACCTTCTGCACTGGTTAGTTGTGGAAACCGCCTTCCAGTGGTTCCGGATGGAATAAGGCAGTGGTACCAGAATACAGCATAAGAATATCATCTGGCATAATAGTGTGTCCTAAACATGGTCCCATTGGAGTTAATCATCGAAAACCTACACACAATAGAACAATAGTTTTGTAATCAATAATTAGGACGATATTAATGTCAGACAATATTTCTGTAGAGGATATACTGGCATACACTAAGGAATAAGCAGATGAAAGACCTGCAATGCAGTTCACAAAAGTGGGCTCATGTGACACCCCATCTTCTAGCTATACAATTCACTATTTAGGAGTCGAGGAGAAAGACCAGTCAACAGCATCTATTCTATCCTATTCTGATGTTTTTGTAAAGCGCGCAGCTACCCAACCAAGCCTACCAGTGCTGACAGCAACAACACAGCCAGAAGAACTTTGGATTTGTGCAGGACTTTAGAAAAGCTAGGTTTCAAGAAGTTTCCCCTAGGCTAGCTTAAGACTGTTGAAATCTAAGGTCCGCAGGGGGATGTTCCACAGCTTTGGGACCAGGTATGCAAAAGAACAGCCTCTTCTCTTCACAGCCCTGTTCAGAATCACCCAGTAGGACAATGTCTTTTGTCCTTCTTCTCAGAATTGTGTCAAACTTGTTTCAGCAATTTCTGATTTCCTTTGTGTCTTTTTGAAGACCCTAATGTGATGTCAAACAATCAGCTTGTTTACTCACCCAGAGGTAAACTGCTGGTAGGGTGAGTCTTGAGTTACATGGGCCTACTCAAGCCCTCTCTAGGTGGACTGGCAGGGTCCTATCACCTGGGTACAGACACATTTCATGTAAATCCCTACATACCTTAGCTTGTGTGCAGGTACCATGCAACACTCACTCAATCCAGCCCTAGCTGTGCCATTCTGCCACTTGTGTGAATTATCCAACCTTGCACCTAGAGACACTGAGGAACTAGGACACACTTATCAATGCCAACTATATAGTAGACAGTGGTATTCTCGCTGGCACCCCTCGCCTAATAACTAGCTGTAGTAAACACCGACAGTGGTAAACCCAAGAGTTCATGACATCTGTCAATGACGCCCTACCTGACATTGTATGTGGTGTATGATGGTTAAATAGTAGGTAGCATGCATATGTTTCGGTCCTATCTTAGCCACAAAGATTTCCAGAGCCTTCTTCATTTTTGTGTTGACCCTTATTTTATCTCTCCTACGCGTCCCACGCGTAAAGAACAACATATTACTGTTCACGGATAGAGATCTGGACAGTACGTTTATTGATAAATAAAACTTTTCACATCAAAAGATAGTCAGTGTCATTTGGTGTAAACAGGATGACAAGAAAGTTGATGGAAACAATATTAAAAGAGATAAATATTGCTACAAATGTACATTCAAATGCATGTTGCTAGCTTTTAAATGTGTCCTGTTTAACAAAACAATGCAATGCATGTAAACAAATTGCAAAGTTATGTAGATTTTCGGGCAGACAAGTTCAGATTAACAGTATTCAAGAGCCTACAATAACTGCAAATGTAGAATTGGGATATTTGATTCTCTCTGCAAATATCAAAGAAACAGATTGTAAAGCAAACTGAAGCATTCTTAGTGGTCATATACCACTATGGTGTGTTATGTTATGTAGTGTTGTGTTATGTTATGAAGATTTGCATGGCACCCACATCACCAGGAGGGTGTCCTGGTGCATAAGAAGACTGAGAGTTACCCTGACTGGGGCCTAATGGATGGGACAGGTTTTGAGTTTCTTGCAAAATTCTAGGAGGGAGGTGGAAGATCTAATGTGTAACTGGAGGTCTTTCCTAGCTTTAGAATCCAGTTGAGAAATGGCGCAACCTTAGGCCCTGGCTTTTCTGATCCATGGAATGTGGGTGAACAGGAAGTTGGTGGAGTGGGGGTGTCTCTTTGGGGTGTGAGAGTTGATGCGGATGTTCAGGGATGAATGGCCTTGATTGTGTAGTGCTCTGTGGGTGAAGGTGAAGAGTGTGAATCAGGCGCTTTGCAAATAGGGTGTCAGTGGTGGTCTCTCAGTTGTTTTGACATTGGAGTGCTGAGTGGGAGGTTGTGACTGAGATTCATTCTAATTCTGCTGCAGAGGGCATTTCTGTAGCCCAGTCTGCTGGTGATCAGTGCTTCAGTGGCAGATCTTCAGGTATTTAGAGGGAGCTGTGTGAAAATTTTCTTCAGGAGTTTGAGTGTGTAGGAGCAGGTGGAGGAAACTGTGTTGGTCTGGTTAAACATACAGATTTGCTTGTCAGTCACAATTCCTAGGTTTCTTGCAGCTTTTGACAATGAGGGGTTTGGTCCGAATTCTGAGGGCCATTAGGCTGAGGGCCAGAGGTAGGTGCCTTTTCCAAAAGGGACCACTTCTATCATGTTGAAGTTGAGTGTCAGGTAGTTGGTCCTCATACAATCATCTGGCATGCAGTTGGTGAACTATATTTGGATGATGAAGCAGGTGTCAGAGAGAAAGAGGATGAGCTGTATGCAATCTGTGTAAGATATAATGTTGAGTCTGTGGGATCAGACTATGCCAGTGAGTCATTTAGCCATTGAAGAGCATCTGGCTGAACAAGGAGCCTTCAGGGACTCTGCAGATCAGATTGGGAAAGAGGATGAGTACAGGGCCAGGCTTATAGGTCGGGTGCATCCCAAGAGGAAGGAGTTGATCCAGTGGAGGGCAGGTGTTCGTGTTCTGATGTTGTGGAGGTGTTGCGTGAGCGTGACATGGGAGATGGTGTCAAAAGAAGCTTAGATTTTAGGTAGGATGAGTGCTGCTGTGTCTCCTTTGTCCATGATAAGACAAATGTCATCAGTGGTGGTGATGAGGGTGGTCTCTGTGCTGCTGCTTAGACTGAATTCTGATTGGTAGGGGTCCAGAAGGTGGTTGGGGTTAAGAAAGTAAGCCAGTTGGTGGTTGATGAGTTTTTCCAAGACTA
This sequence comes from Pleurodeles waltl, assembly GCF_031143425.1. Classification (NCBI taxonomy): domain Eukaryota; kingdom Metazoa; phylum Chordata; class Amphibia; order Caudata; family Salamandridae; genus Pleurodeles; species Pleurodeles waltl. The sequence goes on from NC_090438.1 coordinate 70,662,540, forward strand.
TGCCCAAGTACGGGAGAAAGAGATGGGTCTGTAGTTTCATTAGTGAGTTTGGGTCCGCTGATGGTTTTTTCAGGAGCCGTAGGATAGTGGTGTGTTTCCATGAGTCCACTGCTGTGGTAAGAGAGTTGTAGAAGATTGATGTGAAGGTATTATCTAACTGAGCACCAGAGGGACTGAAGCGCATTGTGGTGGCAGTTTTCCTGAGGGGTGGCGGTTGGCCAACATGTCAGGGTGACTTCTTCTCTGTGTCATCTTGACCTTGGCTTGTTTTGTGCTGCAAGGGTGTATCTGTGCATAAGGAGATTCAGGTGTTAACGTTTGAGTGGGTAAGTTTGTTATGGTGCTGCGGGCATCAATATAAGAGGTCTGCACTCCAGACTTCCTCTGGGACCTTGTTCCAGTAGTGTCAGGAGGTTTTGGAGAGTATAGATCTGTGTTGATTGGGTAGGTATAAACTGATACAGATGAGGGTGTGGTCAATCCAAGTGAGGGTTGTTGATTTGTCCACCATGATATATGTGATGCTGGTGGAGACAGGGTCAAGGAGATGTTCAGCCATGTGGGAGGATTTGCTTACTCATTGGGTGAACCCCTTTATCCGTATGTCTTCCTGGACGTTTGTGGTCGGTGAGATTCTCAAGGTGAACGTTGAAGTCGCCGAGAAGGATGATGGATCTGGAATCAAGCGTCAGAGGTACGATGAGATCTGCAAGGGTGATCCCAAAGTTACACCTCTGTCAGGGAGGTCATTAGAGTAGGGCCCCTCCTAAGGTGGTGTTGCTTTAGGGTCTGATCCTGAAGGTCATGTGCTCCAGGTGGTTGCTGAAGTTGGGTGAAAAGATGGATCAGATGAAGTTTTCTTGGTATATTATGGTGATTACTCTTCTAGCCTTGCTAGCTCTGTCCTATCTTGCAATCTTGTAGCTGGTAGGAGGGGCTATCATGATGATCGGAGTGAAAGACGGATTAAGTCAGGTCTTGTTGATGAAGAGTATATCCAGGATGAGGTCATGCTATATGTCCCAAATTTCAATCCTGTGTTTCACAAGCAAGCAGTTGAGGAGAATTTAAGTCAAGGTGGGGTGAGTGTAGTGTGTGATGAAGTCTTTATAGGTGTGTGATTGTGTTTGTTTGTGGTGAGAGAGGTGGGGTACTATGGGAGGGGAGCTGGGTGCCACACAGGAGATGTAACATGCAACATAGGATAATGAACCTTCAGCCCTGGAAGGGGAGTCAAGGGTGCAGCTCAGAGATGGGTGTCTGGGGTTCATTGCTTGGAGGGCTATGCAGAGTAGCATCATGGGCTGCTGTGGGTAGATTTCAGACCGGGATTCCTGCCACTGGGTTTGTGTGGGATGCAGAAGGGTGCAGACAGGCTTGCCTTTGGCATGACCTTGGCGCACCAGTGGCACGTCTCTGGTGCACCCACCATTAAGAATGTCTGGTAGGGTTGAGGGGATCATGGGGTAGTAAGCGCAGCTGGGTGGGGTACGAGTGAATAACAGAGAGCATCGCTGGAGGTAAGAAACAGCAGGTGGGAAGGAGCAGATGAGTGTGCGGCACTGAGGGAAGAAGGCAGCAAAGGAAGCAGGGAAAACAGGGCAAAAGAGGCAGAAAGGCAAAAAGGAGAAAAAAAGTTAAGGACAAATATCAGAAAAGAGGGAACGAGGGGCAGAGTAAAGCAGATTGAAAGGCGAAAAAAGTGGAAAAAAGAGGCGGAGAGCAAGAAGCTGAGCAGGGCAAAAGTATGAGTGAGAAAGGGGCAAGGAGGAGTGAGTGCAGAGTGGAGAGTGAGAGTAAGAAGGGACAAGCAAGAGTAAAGGGTGCACACAAAGGCAAAAGGTGCAAAGGAAAGAAAACAGAAGCTCACAGGGGACAAAAGAAACAAGCATTTGCAATGCAATAGGTCTCGCATTTGCTTGAGTTAGAGCTATTAGCGTTGTAAATTAATAACTGGACATTTCTTGCCAAATAAATTGGTCAACCCTGCCTCATAATTTGGCCTTTTCCTGACTTATAATTCCAGTGGCCCTGCATATAACTAATATACTTCTGTTAGAAATGGGGTCTTTGGTTGGCAGTCAGGTTACCCCCTGTCCAAGCAAGGACCCTTCCTCTAGTCAGGGTAATTCATACACAATCCAAATGATCTTCTGCCCACCCTCTGGTAGCTTGGCACTGAGCAGTCATGCTTAACTTTGAAGGCAATGTGTATCTGTGCAATAAATCATACAATAACACCATATAGCACCACAAAATACCCCACACAGTGTTTAGAAAAATATATAATATTTATCTGATAAGATGCAGGTCAAAACTATTAAAATGCAATAAGTAGATGTTGAGATATAACTGAAAAGTGATATAAAGTGTATTAAGCCTTTACAAAACAAATAAATGTCTCTTAAAAACAATAAAGCTCTCTTGCAAGCACAAACTACCTGGTTCGCGTTCAAAATCTCCGCAAGGGACCGCAGAGGAGGCGATGCGTGGAAAACGGGGAGGTGTGCGAATGTTTCGCCCCTTCGCACACTGACTTGCGTTGTTATTTTCCACACAGGGGAAGGCTTTGCGTCGATTTTTCGGTGCGCGGACTTGGTTCCTCTTTGGATTGCGGGGGTTTCTGGCACCCCAGGGACTGTGCGTGGAATCCTGGGCTTGCAGAGTGAAGTCACAAGTGCTGCGTCGATCCAGTGGGCGTTGCGTGGAAATTTCTCCCGCACGGCAGGCGCTGCTACGTCCTGGGTTGGCTGTGCGTCGATCCGGTGGGCCGTGCGTTAAAGTTCCAGTCGCAATGCATGTGCTGCATCGATCTTCTCCTTGCAAAGTCACGCTGCGTCGTCCCGGTTCGGTGTGCGGTGAATTTCTCACTGCAGGGCAGGCTGTGCATCGTTTTTAGCAGGCTGTGCGTTGACTTCGCCGCACAAGGAGTCCAGTTGCAGGAGTGAAGTCTTTTTGGTCCTGAGACTTCAGGGAACAGGAGGCAAGCTCTATCCAAGCCCTTGGAGAGCACTTCCCAGCACAGCCAGGGAGCAGCAAGGCAGCAGGGCAACAGCAAGGCAGCAGTCCTTGTCAGAAAAGCAGTCCCAATGAGTCCTTTGGGCAGCCAGGCAGTTCCTCTTGTCAGGTCTGGTTCAGGGATTCTTCACCAGCAGGTTTCTTGTCCAGAAGTGTCTGTGAGGTAGAGTGTCTACCCCAAGAAGTGTCTAAAGTCTGTGGCTTTGGGTCCTCTTCTTATGCCCATTTTGGCCTTTGAAGTAGGCTTACTTCAAAGAAAAGTCTCACTTGTTTGTGAAATCCTGTCTTACCCAGGCAAGGCCTCAGACACACACAAGGGGGTTGGAGTCTGCATTGTGTGAGGGCAGGCACAGCCCTTTCAGGTGCGAGTGACCACTCCTCCCCCCCCTCCTAGCACAGATGGCTCATCAGAATATGCAGGCTACACCCCAGCCCCCTTTGTGTCACTGTCTGGAGAGAGGTGCAAACAGCCCAACTGTCAAACTAACCCAGACAGGGAATCCACAAACAGGCAGAGTCACAAAAATGGTTCAAATAAGAAAATGCCCACTTTCTAAAAGTGGCATTTTCAAACACACAATCTTAAAATCAACTTTACTAAAAGATGTATTTTTAAATTGTGAATTCAGAGGTCCCAAACTGCACATGTCTATCTGTTCCCAAAGGGAAGCTACCCTTTAATCATGTTTAAAGGCAGCCCCCAGGTTAACCTATGAGAGAGATAGGCCTTGCAACAGTGAAAAACAAATTTGGCAGTATTTCACTGTCAGGACATATAAAACACTTTAGTATATGTCCTACCTTAACCATACACTGCACCCTGCCCATGGGGCTACCTAGGGCCTACCTTAGTGGTGTCTTACATGTAGGAAAAGCGAAGGGTTAGGCCTGGCAAGTGGGTACACTTGCAAAGTCGAATTTACAGTTTAAAACTGTACTCACAGACACTGCTGTGGCAGGTCTGAGACATGATTACAGGGCTACTTATGTGGGTGGCACAACGAGTGCTGCAGCCCCACTAGTAGCATTTGATTTACAAGCCTTGGGCACCTCTACTGCAGTTTACTAGGGACTTACTAGTAAATCAAATATTCCAATCATGGATAAACCAATTAACAGTACAATTTACACAGAGAGCATATACACTTGAGCACTAGTAAGCAGTGGTAAAGTACTCAGAGTTTAAAAGCCAACAAAAACAGGTCAGGAAAAATAGGAGGAAGGAGGCAAAAAGTTTGGGGATGACCCTGCAAAAATGGCCAGGTCCTACAACTTCCATTTACCTTCTTCCTCTATCTGCAGCAAAAAAAGAAAATGCTGCCATTTCGCACCCTAATTTAAATCTCCAATGCTTATTCAAATAGAATACCACTTTCACCACCCCACTATCAGAGTAGCTAGCTGGCTAACACAATTCCCCCCCAAAAAACACACAAAACACCCACTGAGGACTAGCAAGAGAAATATACTAAAAGGATTGCCCAGACATATCAAGAGTGTTCAAACAGTCAGATTGTAATAAGAATGTTAAGTTGGCCTGAATCATGGTCATAATTGTAATAAGGAGAGATTAATAAAACATATACAATTATCATATAAGCCCAATAAAAACGTTTTTCAGAAATAAACCTTTGGCACTAGACTGCAATTATAAATTAAGCACTGCAAGGTAATGGGGTTAAACAGATTGTACATATATTAGAAATGCCTGAGATGGCATTAGAATAAGGGTGCCTCAGTATTCACATTGAACTGCAACAACTGCGTGTTGGAAAGGAAAGCTTTAGGCTCCTGCACGTGATTATTTACAAATTAAGCTCTGAGTGAGATAAAGGCGTTAAAAGTGGCTGTACATATATAAAAAATGCCCGACATGGCTTTAGAATAATGGTGCTTTAGCATCCACATTGAACTGCAACAGACGTGCATTGCAAAGAAAAGCTTTAGCCACCGGCATGTGAATATGTACAAATTAAGCACTGTAGAGTGAGCTAAAGGGGTTAAAAGTGGCTATACATACATTAAAAATGGCTGATATGGCTTTAGAATCATGGTGCCTCCCTATTCACATCGAACTGCAACAGCCACTCCTTGGAAAGGAAAGCTTTAGGCACCGCCACTTGATTATTTAGAAATTAAGCACTGCGCTAAAGGGGTTAGATGTGGCAGTACATATATTAAAAATGCCTGAGATGGCTTTAGAATAACACTGCCTCAGTATTCACATTGAACTGTAGCAACAGCAAGCTGCAAAGGAAAGATTTAGGCACCGGCACTTGGTTGTTTACACAATATGCACTGCGAGCTAAAGGAGTTAAAAGTGGCTGTACATATATTAAAAATCTAAGATGGCTTTAGAATAATGGTTCCTTAGTATTCACATTGAACTGCAAAAGCCATGCATTGTAAAGGAAAGGAAAGCTTTAGGCACTGGCACGTGATTATTTACAAATTAAGCACTCCGTTAAAGGGCTTAAAAGTGGCTGTACATATATTAATAAATGCCCGAGATGGCTTTAGAATAATGGTGCCTTAGTATTCACATTGAACTGCAACAGCCGCACGTTGCAAAGGAAAGCTTTAGGCACCAGCACGTGATTATTTACAAATTAAGCACTGCACTAAAGGGGTTAAAAGTGGCTGTACATATATTAAAAATAAGGAGATGGCTTAGAATAACGCTGCCTCAGTATTCACATTGAACTGTAACAGCCACGAGTTGCAAATTAAAGCTTTAGACACCAGCACTTGGTTGTTTACAAACTAAGCACTGTGAGCTAAAGGGGTTAAAAGTGGCTGCACATATATTAAAAATGCCCCAGATGGCTTTAGAATAATGGCGTCTCAGTATTCACATTGAACTGCAATAGCCACGCTTTGCAAAAGAAAGCTTTAGGCACTGGCACATGATCATTTACAAATTAAGCACTGCAAGAGTGAGATAAAGGGGTTAAAAATGGCTGTACATATATTAAAAATGCCCAAGACGGCTTTAGAATAATGGTGCCTTAGTATTCACATTGAACTGCAAATGCTGTGCAATGCAAAGGAAAGCTTTAGGCACTGGCACATGATTATTTACAAATTAAGCACTCCGCCAAAGGGCTTAAAAGTGGCTGTACATATATTAAAAATGCCCGAGATGGCTTTAGAATAATGGTGCCTCGGCATTCGTATTGAACTGCAACAGCCGTGCGTTGCAAAGGAAAGCTTTAGGCACCTGCATGTGATTATTTACAAACTAAGCACTGCTCCAAAGGGGTAAAAAGTGGCCAGAGAGGGCTTTAGAATAATGGTGCCTAAGTATTCACATTGAACTGCAACAGCCACATGTTGCAAAGGAAAGCTTTAGGCACCGGCACGTGAGTGTTTATGAATTAAGCACTGCGAGCTAAAGGGGTTAAAAGTGGCTGTACATATATATTTAAAATGCCAGAGATGGCTTTAGAATAATGGTGCCTCAGTATTCACATTGAACTGCAACAGCTGCGCATTGCAAAAGAAAGCTTTAGGCACCGGCATGTGATTATTTACAAATTAAGCTCTACTGTCATATATTATGGACACTGAGTAAGATTTTTTTTAAAAGCAAAAGCTACGATTTATTTAAACACCACTGCGACATGTAGCGCTTTATTACTTGTGCTACCACCTGGACAAAAACACTGTTTATATTCAGCAACATGAGTGCAAACATGTTCCAAATTAACCTAACAAAAAAGCGCTGCTACATTATAGCGCTTTATTACAGTTGATATATGTTATATTATAATTTTATAGTGTACAACTGTAATAAAGCTCTATAATATAGCAGTGCTTTCTTTTAAGATTGTCTTTGGAGCATGTACTCGTCTATGGTGTGCACTTATGTTGTTGGATAAAAACAGTGGTTTTATTCCAGGTGGTAGCACAGGTGAAAAGCACATAAACCGCTATAATGTAGCAGAGCTTTCTTTTGTGTACAAAGGCAATCACAAAAGAAAACGCTGCTACATTATAGCGCATTATTGCAGTTTCTACATTTTAACATTATATTTTGTTTGATGTTTAGTTCTGCGTAAATGTATTTTTAAAAGCAACCCTTTGTGTGTTTATCTGCTTATTTTGTCACTACGCAGCTCCGTTCACCATATAAACACAAAAAAGTTGGTTTTTAAAATACATTTACACACAACTGTGACATAAACAAACAACGTGACATAAGCAAAAAAAAAAAACACTACCTAAAAAACAATGTAAAAACAACAACAAACACGAGCAATCATATGCTTTTAAAAATGTATTTACGTTCACCTGTGACAGAACCAACCAAAACCAGCAATATACAATGGAAGTAAACTGGTCAGCATGCAAATAGCTCCAACACTGCTGAGGGCGATCGTGCTGTGTAGGGGAGAAAAAGAAAAAGTAGTCCAGAAACCATGCTGAAAACACAGATGCTGCGTATGTTTTCTGTAGTTGGCCGGTGCTCTTGAGGAGGGCTAAACACCGGAAAAGGTTATGGCGTATGCATGGCTTTCGCAAATGGAATCAAGAGGGTTTTAAAAGGCAAGCCCACAAACCAATGAAAGTGATGGGGGTGACATGGGCGTGGTTAAAAGCCCACAGAGATACCAGCACATTGGAAAAGCAGCGATTGCGCGCTGGTATGCTCAACCTATAAAAATCAAAGAGGCAACAAGGCAAGGAGAAACGAAAAAAAAAGAGTGGAGAAAGTGGAAAAAAGGCAGGATGCTGGAAGGCCTCAGTCCGAAACAATACAGTGGAAGCAATCTCCAAAAGGCGCGGGCCTGGTCGGCGGACAGATGAAACAGGCATGCCCAGCCAGCACCTTCCTAACGCATCAGAGGTCATGACAGATTCAGGATAACCTTTTACAATGATTTCAGAAAAAGTAGTTATGGTCTTCAAGAGGTTAATTACAAACCTACATCAATCCTAAAGCATTTGGAGTGAACAATTGTGACATATGGGGATCAGGGATTACATTACTTTCAGTTATATGATATTATTTACTACAGATATGATGCAAAAAATGTCAAAATATTTATTAGGCATCAGGCTATGCCTTGGAACTAACATGCCTGTGTCATTTGTAAATACAGAAGGAACGTCCTGAGAAGACATTACTACATCATGTGTGAAGATATTTCCTGCAACACGTCTCATGAGTTAATGGATTTACAGAACCCCAAGAATGCCACAGTGAACGCAGTGACCACTCCATGTTAGGTACATCTCGAAGTTCATCTGGAGTAGTTATAGAAACAGTGATTTGTGTGCGCTGGCTCAGCAGAGATAGTCCAACTGCGTTTGGCAGAAAATATTCTGATGAACTTCATTTAAGTGCAGATTTAACCTCTCTGAGTAGAAATGTTTCAATTGATGACATGCCTTAGCCAATATTCGGAAGATCTTGGTTGAAATGGGTGCCTTTAATTATTTTCCATCGATCGATCTCAAAGCAGCATTACATCAGATCAAATTATCACCTTAAATCTATTCCATCGACCCCTTTGTGACACCATTTGCGGCCTCGGATAGTTATGTATGCTGTCGGGCTTTCCTTCAGCAGTGTCCGTTTTTTAAAAGTTAATGTACCCATCTTTGCAAGGGGTTAAGGGTGTTTTAGCCTTTCAAGAAGACATTGTGATTACTTCTAGCAGACCGGAAGGACTGGTATTTTGTACACTGTACTGCGTGTTTTAAACCCGGGGTACGGCACTCAGTAATGACAGGGCCGGCTTTAGGGGGGCCTGACCAGTGCGGCCGCACAGGGCGTTGACATGTAGGGAGGACACTAACAAGGGGTGGGGGGCTGAACCAAGAGGTGCTGTTTTTAGCAATAAAGTACGATTTAAAAGCACCTGCGGCAGAGTCCCTTCAATGTCCAGCTTTCAGACAGCAATTAAAATGTAAAGGTAACTCTTGTGATTAATGTTCCTGCTAGAGAGGGAGATCTTTTGTCCAGTTGCAGTTTTGACAGCGGCTGCTCACAAGAAAACGATACTAAAGCGTGTTTATTATTGTATTCTTGTCAGTGCTTAATTTGTAATTAAAAACATGCGGTGCTCAAAGCCCTCCTGTTAAACGCGCGGCTGCTGCAATTGAATGTGGGAACACCGAAACTGAGGCAGCGTAATCCTGAAGCCATCTCGGGCCTCCTCAATCCATATAAAGCTACTCCCCGCCCCTTCAGTTCACTTTTGCAGCTTTATGCTTTCTACCTTTGTGACGCTTTTTCATTTTTCTCTTCCTCCGTCTTTTCCATATGTCTTTTGCTTGCAGTAAATGCTTGAGGCAGAAAAATAAGCGCCGGTGCTCAGCACTGGAAACAACAAGCACAAATTGAGCACTGATTCTTGTAAAGGAGCGGGGCTACGGGCTCTGACGAGCACTGAGGGGGGGAGGGCTGTGTGCACATGTATGTTTGGCCGGCTGTCTCACGCCGGGCAAACACACATGCGCACTGTGCTCTCTCCAGCCTGGCACTGTGTTGCCGGGCTGGAGAGAGCCTGCACAGGCTCCCAGTCTGTCTGGGAGCACTCTGGCTGGGCACTCCCAGCCAATCCTGACACTGCTCTGAGCAGCGTCAGGATTGGCTGCAGGGCAGGTTGGGAGCCTGTGCCTGCAGCAGAGGAGTGGCGCAGTGGTGTCGGCAGCAGCGACGACCCAGGTGTTTTAAAAAAAATGTATTTAATGTTTATTCCCCCCCCCACGCACCACCACACCTCTTCAGCGCACCACGAGCCACAACTGAGTTTTGACTCTCCATAAAGTAGCACAGAAGGTTAATGTGCCTGCTGCAAAGAACAGATCTGTATTTTATGTGCATAGCTGAGGGGATTATTATAAACAGCCTTCACCAGCACCTTAAAACAATGGAAATATATGTGAGAGAGGGGCTATGGAGAGAACAAGAGCACTTTTGCCGGGTGATAGTGAGGGAATCCGAGGAGGAGGCCATGGGGATGCTGTGCACCACAAAAGATTTTGCACCAGTTGCCACCAGCGTTAAAGCTGGCCCAGTGTAAAGACAAATGTACACTGATCACTATCATTGTAGACTATTTAGATCACTGACAGCCCCGGGAATGAGATCAAAACAAAATTTACTAATGGCTATTGCTCGCTCACCAAGACTACAGGGATCAGTTGAGTTCATTTGTAAGCATTTGCGAATATTACTCAAGATTAATAAAAGGATTTTCGGTGTATCTACAAAACGTATTGTGTTAAAATATAAAAAAGTATATTGGGGTAAGGAAGAACAAAATGGGCAACAGAGAGCTTTTGGTGGGGTTAACAAAGGATTGTCACTGTCCCCTGCCTAAACCAATTGTTGCAGGTGTTCAATGCATAGTTATTGTTAGTGTCAATTTAATATGTATTGGTGCTTTATTAACCCAGAGGACATCATCAAATTAGAAGGTACATTATTGGAGCTGGAAACCAGAGAAGCAACCAATCCCCGTGCTGTAGAAGAGCTATTGGCAGCTGGGTGCGTGCATACTACACTATTAGAAAGATTGAATTGTATTAATTATATAGCGCACTTAGCTCGCACACACTGATAGGGCTGAATGGCAATTAGGGGCAGATTTAATAAAAGTGGCGCTGCATTTAGTGCAGTGCCACTTTTCTTGCGCCCCTTAGCGCCACAATGTGTGCGCTGCATCTAGGATATGGCGCACCATGGTGGTAGTTAGGGAACTAGCGTCAAAGGTTTTAACACTAGTTCCAAGCTTTGCAGGATTAGCGTTGACATTTTTTATGCTAATCCTGCAAATCCCATTGAGGCCCATTGTAAACAATGGTGTGCCTCCTTTTAATGCCTGCTCTGAGAAAATGGGACCCCTTGTCTCGGCTGCCCTTAACATACACAGGGTAATGAGGCAGGGATGCCTGCTATCACAGTTACTATTCTCATTGGCCATTGAAGCACTAGCCTTGCACCACTAGGGGTTTCAAAGGGGCATCCCACTGGGGGGCGAACTACACACCATATCTTTATATGCTGACAATATGTTGCTCTACATAAAAGACACTCACATCTGTGACATGATTGCTTCCACTCCAAACCCAGTTTACTTCTCTCTTTGGGTTGTGGGTAAATTGGGAGAACTCCTGTCTGTTTCCCTTTCAACCAGATGTGCCTGACCCTTGCTTTACGCTGGATGGTACAAGACTTGTCTGGCAGCAACACACATTCAGATATCTAGAAGTGCAGATTTACCATGCTATGTCAGACCTCTTTGAGGACAATGTCACAAAGGCGGTAAAATTTATACGAGCACAGACGGCCTTTTGGACTACATTACCACTGGGGTGGCGGGCAGAGTGGCTCTGCTGAAGATGGTGGTTCTGGCCCGTCTTCTGTACTACTTTGTGAATCTCCCTGTGTACATTCCTGGAGCTTTCTTTAGCACATTTAACAAACAGACCCAAGAATGTATTTGGTGCAAGTCTAAATGCAGGCTACCATTAGGGAAACTCTGCACGCCCACTGACCGGGGTGGGCGGGCCGCACCACATTTCGAGCAATAGCATCTTATCCATACGCGATACATTAATTTGTATTTTAATTAAACTGTATCAGTGGAACATATGTATCTTCCACAAAAGAGTCTTCGGCTGTTAAGGAGAAAAGTAATACTCACCCTCCGAAATACCAAAAGGATTATGTAATATTTTGATATGGTCCAAATATATTGAATAAATTGCCCCTTGACATAAATTATAAGGACCCTGCAAGTCACAGAGGAGTTATTTGACCATCTAGAGACACAATGGTAAAGGCTAGGTTCCTTTATAATAATAAACCGGATGTCAGGGCACTCATGAATCAAAATTCGTTTCATTAAAGTTGTTTTGGGTCCACAATGTATTGTATAGTGCCAATAGCAACACAATGAATTTCGCTGTAAGACCGGGATTCATGAAAGAAACAGTCTTCAATTTATTCTTGGAAAATAAAGTTCATCACAGCGATAAGAAGCCATCCTTGAAATCAGTATTCATGTAACAATAACAGCCGACAAATTATTCATGTAGCAACAACAGCCAACACGTGTTTCGTCCTATGAGAAATCAATCTCAAAGACTTCATCAGGGCTTAGCTTAAAGCAAGTTTAAAAATAAATGTACGGAGCATCCTATTCAGTATGAAGTATCAAACATGCGAAGAAGAACCGCGTTCAAATAATCGCGCGGCATTCTGTAGTGTCCGGGTAGTATGTAACATACTACCTGGACACTACAGAACGCCACTGAATAGGATGCTCCGTACAATAATTTGAAAGGTTATTTGCCAATATTACCTATTCCAGATGCAATAAGAATCTCGAATTGTTTTGGAGGACTGAATTGATTTATTTTTAAACTTGCTTTAAGCTAAGCCCTGATGAAGTCTTTGAGATTGATTTCTCATAGGACGAAACACGTGTTGGCTGTTGTTGCTCCAAAGTGTTCCAAAGTGTGAGAATAGGGAAGTCATCGAACTTCATGTGTATGTGGTGCTTTGTGCTCAAAAATTGTCCACGTGGTTGTTGGTGATGTACAGACCCTGCGTGGTCTAAGACTCCAGAGTATATTGACAAGTGTAGGAGACACTTGGGTATGTGTTGTAATCTGTCTGGTTTAGTAGGTTGATCGGGCATGGTCAACAAGTCAGAGTAAATGTTAGATGAATAGAAGAAACTTCGACTGAGATTTGGCGAGTCCTATGTGCACCAGGACAGACCCAAAGATCAGTTGAGAGTAAAAGTTTGCGGGTCGAATTTTACTTGCGAATGTGGGGGACTGAGAGAGAGGAATAGCTAAAAGAGCTAGAAAGTGCCAATAGTGAAAATCCGTATGGTCCCTGAAGCAATTGTGTCCCTTCCTGTAGTAAACCAGCAGGTTTGTTTTAGTTATTATTTTGTGAAGACACTCGCAATAAATCACATTAGTTGAGTGGAATTGAGTTGAGGAGGACAATCCGCAAGACTTTGTCAGCCGCTGTGAGTTAGTGTGACGCCAGTGTGTGCTGCGCTGGGATAGGTTGATTAGTGAGAAGAGCCGCAACCGGATTGACAGCCGTCCGTGAGAGGCAATTGGTTGAGAAAACGGGTGAAGGGAATCTTGGGAGCAAAAGTCTTTTCATTTATTGAGTTTGTAGTACACAAAACAGGCAAAATGAAGTTTTTCAAGGCATTTAAGAGTGCGATGAAGGGAGCGTCAATGGGGGAACGGCCCCCCCCCGGAGGATAGTCCGGCACATCTCGTAATGACAGAAAAGGGCATAGCTTTGTGTCTTTGGTCAAAGCAATGGAGTGCATTGACTAAGAATCAAGGGACATTAGCTTTTCTAGAGCATGGAACGTTCAATTTGAGAATTTTGGACCAATTGCGATTATCTTTGTATGGCATGATACCGTTGCCGAGACCAGCACAATTTGAGGCTTTAGCAGTTTGGGAGTTAGTGGCCAGACAACAGCAAGAGCTGAAGTTCAACAGAAGGGTGAAAAAAATAGAAAAGTCACTAGCCGAGGCTGGGTGGGATTGGGAGCAATAGAGATGGAGGATGGCAACAATGAAAGAGATTAAGATGTTCCCAGCGATCACAGAAAGTGACGATTCAGATAAGGCGGATACTGGCAAGGAAGAGGAAAGTGAGGAGAAAAAGAAAAGAAAGAAATCCTATGTGGATGATTCGGATGTTGCGGATCTCATTGCGCAGTTGCTGAAAGATAGACCTCCACCTATGACGTCCTATGCAGGGGGTCCAGGGACTAGTGCTACAGCCCCTCCTGCTACTCCTGGAACATCCCAGGGAGCCGCGGGTGCTGTACAAGCAGAAGGAGGACAGTTACCAGGGGCAGTACAGAGTACACCAGTTGCAGGAATGAGTGTGGTAGCTCAGGCGCAGGTACATCCACCTTCGGTGGCAAGGGTTTATCCAGATGTGCCTGTTCTTGAGGCTGTTTCAAAGATTGCAGTGCTGAGGGAGCAGGTGCTCCCGCAGCCAATGTTGGTCCAGACTGACCCGACTCCAATGTTATTGCCACCAGCACAGTCGAAGTTTAACCAGTTGACAGGGACTTCGGTAGATCTCGCACCAGTCATGAATCAGGCAATGGGAGTACCACTCACACAGGGTACGGGTGCTAGTACAGCCCCACATGCCATATCGCTACCGATTACTGTTGGTCCAGCGGTACCTTTATATGCCCAGAAGAAAGCAGAAGCAGGGGGACAGGCAGAGACATCACAGAGTTTGGTGAGGAGGGGAGTGGGAGACTCAGTATATTCGACATCCTCCTCAGGAACTTGTCCGGGTGAGCTCAAATCTCCTATGGGATTTAGTCCTCTTTGAGACATTGCCAGATGGATCAAATGTCTCTCATGCAAATCAGAGTTTGAGACTTTTGAAACCACAAGCCTTGGGAACACGGGCACAGCAGCTGCCAGTGACTAATGTGAGTAACATCTCATTACAAGGGTTAACAGCTCAGCAGTTAACTAGTTGGCTGGATAGTCTAAATTCCTCACAAGGTGCATCAAAGGGGGAAGACCAGTTGAACCGAGTGGGACTGAATATTGAAGCTAATTAATTAGCCGAGGGAACAATGGGATTGAATAGGTTAGAATCCTACACTGAGGAGGAGCTGAGGTATTTGGGCCCAAGGATTACAAAAGAAGTAGGGAAAACACACCAGAAATTAGCGGAAGTAGCAGAAAAGCATGACATTGATGTTAAGACGAAGATTTTGAACACATGAAATCAGCGGGAATGAAAGCACATTTGAGGGACTTGCTGCAGAGTGCACAGATTTGGGGAGCATTAGAAAAGTGGGAAGGCAGATGGGCAAGGAAAAAAGAGAAACGAAAACGAGATTCAGATGGAGAAACAGAGGGAGCAGAGAAAGAGGAAGAAGTTAAAATGCTACAGATGAGAGAGATTCCAGCGGGGCAGTTTGTTTATGTCCCATGGCACCGGAGTGATATATTGTCTTTTACAAATGATTATCCCAAATTGAGAGAGAAGCCAGTTGAATGGTATCAGCAGACTGAGATGTTTGTGAAACTCTCTAAGTGTTTGTGAGAGGACTTGAATACCTTATTAGAGATAGTTGTACCATCCAACTTATTGTTCGAATGTAAGAGGGCAGTAGACTGGCCAACGAGTGAACCTGAAAGGAACAAGAATACAGGTGCACCGTCGCCTGAGGTAATGAAAAATTATTATAAGGTGATTGAGTTTTCTAAAACTAGAATTTCTCTGAAAAACATTGATTGGCAGACAATTGACAAGACAGTCCAGGAAACTAAAGAGTCAATACATACTTATTATGAAAGGTTGCTAAAGGCTTTCAAGGAGTACAGTGGCAAGGAAGCAGTCGAACCAAAAGACATGCTGCATTTTGTGTTCAGATTCGTAGAAGGAATGAGACCTGAAGTAGGGCAGATGATTAAGAATCACTTGATTTGCTGGCAGGCAAAGCCGATTGATGAGGTGTTGCAGTATGCTAAATATTGTAGCAATGAGATTGAATTGAAACAAAAGAAGTTGAAGGAAAAGGCAATTGTGATGCAGACTAAGGCAGCACAAACAGGAGTACAAGCAGCTTTAGTCCCGCCGATGCTGCCGCAACAGAGAGCTATCGCATTTCAACCTCAAATGAGGGGTAGAGGACGTGGGATGGATATGATGCGTGGTCCGGATCTAAGCACTGTGGTTGTTCAGAATGACATGCAGGGTATAAAAAAGATGTTGCCATGTCATTTGTGTGGAAACGTGGGACACTGGAAGTGGGAGTGCCCATTGATGGTGTAGGAAGGAATGGTTCAGCCAGGCGATGTCGGTGCAGTTCAAACTGTAAGAGTCCCAAGAATGAGGGGCATGGTTCTGAATGCTCAAAATCGAGGTCCGAATTTCTTGCCTGTACAACAGTTGCAAGTACCTCGAACACAATTTACTCCGGTACAGCAGCAGATTTCTATGGTGCCTAGACAGCAAATGCACATACCCGAGCCCCAATGGAGCAGCAACAAGTTATGCTTACTCAACAGGTCACAGGTCAGAAACCAGATAATAGTAACAATACAGTACACCAGTTCCCATTTCACAGTGAGGATAAAATAAACGATGAATGGATGAGGGACAGTTCAGATGAAGGAGCTTGTATTCTTGCTGCATACCTAGAAGTGGATCAAAAAGGGCCTTTTGTGAAGGGAAAGGTAATGGGATATAAGGTCTCATTCTTGGTTGACACTGGAGCTACGTGCTCCACAGTGAGGAGTGTGGAAGTACCAGATTTACCCCTTTCTAGCAGGACAGTTCAGGTCGTGGGAGTGGAGAATAGGCAGTTAACGAACCCCATCACAGGGCCGGTACAGCTTGAAATTGGAAATTATTTGGGATTGCATAGATTTGTGGTATGCGATTCAAGTCCTGTGTCCTTGTTAGGCAGAGATTTATTGTGCAAAACCAAATGTTCCATAAATTGTACAGATGCAGGGATAGAAGTCCAGACAAATAGTGATGATGAGGAAGAGCAGGCATCAGCCATGGTTCTTAATAATGCATTCGAAGCGTACCCATTGATTGATATTTTTCCGATACTCACACTGAAGGAGTTGCAGCACAGGGAAAGAAGTGGGATTGATCAAAGGAGTGGAACCAATTAAAATCACTTTGAAGCCGAATGTTGAGTGCCAGAAACTTCCACAGTATAACATAACACAGGATGTGATGATGAAAGTGGCGCAGATAATTGGAGATTTCCTAAAGCAGGGAGTCCTGAGGGAAGTGTTGAGTAACCCATGCAATTCACCAATAATGGGATTGAAAAAGCCTTGAGGGAAGGTACGGGTTGTGCAGGATTTGCGAAAAGTGAATGACATGGTGGTTAAGTGTTGTCCGATTGTGCCCAATCCAGCAGTGATACTGTTTCAGATTCCATGCGAGGCAGAGTGGTTCACTGTAGTCGATCTGTCACAAGCTTTCTTTTCAGTACCACTTCATGAGGATAGTCAGTTTCTTTTCAGTTTAAAATTCCTAGATAACGTCTACAGCTGGTGCAGGCTTCCACCAGGGTATACGGAGTCACCATCCCTGTTCAATCAGATTTTGAAGAAGAATTTAGAGTCATTGGAATTACCCTGCCAATCAACTCTTGTGCAGTACATTGATGACTTATTGATTGCCTCCAGAACAAGGGATGAGTGTAAGCACGACTCGATTGCACTGTTGAATCATTTGGGAGACTTTGGACACAAGGTCTCGCCAGCAAAGTTGCAGTATTGCCAGAAGTCTGTCAAATACTTAGGTCATCAAATTGAGAAAGGGCTGAGAAGAATCTCCTGAGAGAGGATTACAATGATTTTGCAGAGAAATCCCCCGACTTCCCAGAAAGATGTGCGCATGTTTTTGGGAATGGTAGGGTACTGGAGACAATGTATTCCAAATTTTGCTGGGATAGCAAAACCCCTACAGCAGTTGACACACGAAGGAGTTACAGATCCCATTATTCTAGATGAGGACCAAAAGAGGGCTTTCACTGAATTGAGAGAGAGTTTGTGCAAAGCTCCAGCATTGGGAATGCCTGATTACACAAAGCCTTTCAAATTGTTTTGTCATGAACGGGATGCTTGTTCTTTGTCTGTTTTGACACAGGTCCATGGTGGTGCTTATCGCCCTGTAGCCTATTTTTCAGCTACCTTGGACCCAGTTGCAGCAGCTTTACCAGGTTGTCTGCGAGCAGTAGCCACAGTTGGTCAAAGTCTTTCCCAATGTGAAGGGGTGGTCATGGGATACCCAGTGACGGTAATGATACCACATTCTGTTGAAATCTTACTGACGAGAACAAAAACACAACATTTGACAGGGGCAAGACTGACAAGATATGAGACGAGCATATTGAGAGCTCCAAATGTAACTTTAAAAAGGTGTGCAGTGTTGAATCCAGCAACGTTATTGCCAAGTGATACTGTCGAAATTGAAAAAGAGGACATAGAACATGATTGTCTTGAAGTGACAGACATATGTACAAAGCCTAGACCTGATATCAGATATACTTGATTAGAAGAAAATGATCAAATTGTTTTTGTTGATGGTTCATGCCTTAGAGATGGAACAGGCACCTTGAGAGCAGGATATGTTGTATGTATTGTCACAGGAACCCTAGAAGCATCTTGGCTTCCTGGTGTATATTCAGCACAAGCGGCAGAACTAGTGGCTCTTACTAGAGCATGTTATCTTTCTACCAGGCTGCGAGTGACAATATACACTGATAGTCAATATGGATTTGGAATTGTTCATGATTTTGGTCAATTGTGGTCACAAAGAGGGTTCATGACCTCAAGTGGAACCCCAGTGCGAAATGGTGACAGGATAAAAGAATTACTTATGCAATACAATTACCTGAAGAGATTGCTGTAGTGAAATGTAGTGCACACCAGAAAACACCAGACTACATTTCCCTGGGAAATGGGTTTGCAGATCATGTTACAAGGTTTTGGGCTCTGAAGTGCATATCGTTCACAGACAAGTGGGAATTGATGCCAGAAGAAGAGACCAGTTGTACAGTTTTGCATTAAAAGTAATTGACACTCTAGAAGAATTGAAAACATTACAAGAAAATGCAGACAAGGAAGAAAAAAACTGTGGGCAAAGCTGAAATTTATACAAAGACCAGATGAGATCTGGATATCTGAGGAGGGTCAGATGGTACTGCCGAATTGTCTGTTGTTACAGATTGCTCGGTATTACCATGGTCAGGCACACATTGGAAGGGATGCCATGATTAGGTTATTCAAGCTTGGTTGGTTCAATCCGAAATTCAGACAAGCAGCTGAAGCATTGTGTCACCGATGTGTAATCTGTCAGCAGCTAAACGTGGGAAAAGGGACAGTGATAAATTTGAGCCACATTGGAAGAGCAGGAGGACCTTTCAGCAGAATGCTATTGGATTTTATTGAAATGCCTGCATGTGGTGGACTGAAGTACGTGATGGTGATTGTGTGTGTGTTTAGTCATTGGATTGAAGCATACCCCACACGTAGAAATGATAGTCTCACCGTTGCAAAGCTACTCCTTAGAGAACTGATACCAAGGTTCGGATTTCCGATCTTTTTAGAATCAGATAGGGGAACACACTTCAATAACGAAGTGATTAAGCTCTTATGTGCAGCTCTGAACATTGAACAGAAACCCGTTGCAGGGACATCAAGAGAAGGCACTTCAGACAAGGTAAAAGAGAAAAGTCCGATCTTGAAGAGATTGTTGACAGAGGAGTAAGAAAAGGAGATCACTGGCCTGAATCTCAAATAGGCAAGAAAAGGGACTTAGTAATAAATGAGACAATAGAGGAAGAATTAGACACCACAAAGAAAGATGAATTGAGTGATGGAGAAATAACAGGAGAAAGGAGGTTAAAAAGAAAGAGACAGGCAAGTCGAAAATTCACAGGACCAGAGTGGGCATATGCCATGACAAGTGATTGGCAAAACAAGTTTATGTCCTTTTGTTTTGATAGAAAAGTCCTGAATCAGTATTTCAATGCAACCTAAAGGAGAAAACAAATAGACTGAGTCTTTGAACAAAAGAAAAGAATTGAGATTATCGATTATACCGGAAAAAGAAATTGATAGCCTGATATGACATTTAGAAACCTGGAGATGACCAGCTGCTAACTGATTTTGACAAAGGAAGTAAAAGGGTCTTGTTGTGTGAAGTTGAAACGTGAAGAAAAAGTATATATTTTTATTTTTTTATTTTTGTGTTGCATATTAATTAAGAGTTAAATTCTGCTTTCAGATTCTTTACAGATCATGGCTAGATTATATTATAACGTTAGGCAGACAGTGAAAAGCTGCAGGGGGCCCCTCCACTGCCCATGCCCCACGACTCCCCTTTCCGCCAGCCTTTTCATGGTGGTTCAAACCGCCATGAAAAGACTGGCGGGAGGGGAACTCGTAATCCCCTGGGCAGCGCTGCAAGCAGCTCTGACCTGGGGGATTTAAACTGCCGGAACAAAAGTGTCAGGAAACCGCCGGGACAAAAGTGGCGGGAAACCACCGGTCCCGGCGGTGCGACTGCTGCGCTTCCGCTGCGGTCGTAATTCCCAAGGAAGCACCGCCAGCCTGTTGGCGGTGCTTCCGACAAAACAGCCCTGGCGGTCAAAGACCGCCAGGGTTGCAATGACCCCCTTAGTGTTTTCCTTTGTTCCTATAATTAGATATTTGTGTAAAATAGCTAAGGATCATGATATAGTATTAGTTAGAGGATTCTTTGAACCTACACTTACCTTTGGCATGGCTTATGCACACCGTAACAATTTGACTTCCTTATTAACACCTATGGAAAAGAGCTTTATTGGGCATACTGACGACAGAAGAAAAGCACTAAAAGAAAAATTTGAAAAAGGTTTAGAGAAAAGAACTTACAAGAATGATCATGCTTACACTGCAATTAAAACACAAGGGAAATTACCTATAGATGCATTACATGTAGGCAAGCTTTGTATATATAGGCCAAAATCACACAATGACACTTTATTTGTGGGAACGAGTGAATGTAGGCACGTGTTTTTGTTTCAGAGTAAGTGGACATTTATGTTGAATGGTGCAGACCCTGTGATTTCTGGAATTTATCGTATTTGTGGACATAGGGCCAGATGTAGCAAATTCCGAGTTCCGGATGCAGGATGGTGTCCCTGACACCATCTGCGAATCGCAAGGAGGTCGCAAAGACCCACCTCTCTAATATTAATGGGAACACCCCTATTTGCGAGTGGTATTCCCATTTTGCGAGTCGGTAACCAGGTTACCGACTCGCAAAATGGGAATGACCATCGCGATGTGCTTTTTGCATGTCGCAAACAGCGGAATTCATTGTTTGCGCCATGCAAAACCTTCGTACATCTGGCCCTTAATGCTTATTACCAACTCCCTAGGGGATGGTATGGGACATGTTACTTGGGAATAATGTTTCTTAAGATTTATCAAATAGATGATTTGAAAAAGATACCGAAAATGACTGAGTTACACCGAATGAGACAAAGGAGAGAGACAACCTCTGCAATTGTAGGGGATATTTTTGGAGCAGTAATTCCTTCTGTAGGAGTGCAAATAAAATACGAAAGCTGTCAACTACAGTAGATAATATGTTAACCAATTTTACAGGAGCTATACTTTTACTAAACACTGAATTAGCTGCGGATAGAGCTATGACGTTTCAAAATAGGCTTGCTTTAGACATAATATTAGCGAAGGATGGAGGAGTCTGCAAAATGATTAATGAGCGACATTGTTGCTCATATATACCTGAAAGTGAGTAAGAAGTAAAGGATTTGCTTACTAATTTAACTAATGCAAGTAAGGATTTGAAGGAGCTGAAGGAACCAGGAGTTTGGGAGAAGGTTGGAAATGGATTTGTTACTGTAGGCAATTGGTTTAGCCAAATTTGGGGTGAGATACTGTGGAAAATTGTTCAGGGAATATTGATTGTGATCATTGCTATATTAGGATTATGGGGGGCATGTAAATTATGGCACACAATTCAACTAAAAAGGGCAAAACATAATCAGAGGAGGGAAGAACAGCCAAGAAGAAGAATCTATAGGGAAAATGTAAACAGAAAAGATCAAAATGTAGCCGAGAGTAATTTGTAATTGATTGACAAGGGAAAGGTGTGATGACACATTTAGTCATCAGAGGAGGGATTGTTGGAGCAGATATGCTAATATGAGAATATTCTAATGATTTGCATATACATACTAATGAGAAATAAATGACAATTGAAACTAATAAATGAAAATAATGTGTAATGTGCAAAATGTGCCCAAGGGGAGTGGTCACCATCTGTGTTAACAGTACTAAAATAATGTGAAAAATGTATTAATATGCCATAACCGATGATATAACCTATGTTTTATGATGCTTCGTATCCTTAACTTAGCCGAACTAGAGGCCTGTTCAATGCTAGGACTTGCTTGCTTAAACGTGGAGACGCGATGAGCAGCCGAGGACTGGAACTGGAGAAAAGCACCTTGAACTGTACAGAGAATTTTCTGCAATGTACCAGCGGACAGGAGACGATCAGAACAAATTGATACAATTATGTGTAGAGTAGGCTAAATGTACTTTCCCAGGACTCGAACAGTGGAAGCACTGACTAAGAGAAAGTGGGCAACGATTTCGTTACTTGAAGGGCCGGATGATGCTCTCATGGACAGAAGGACCAATCATATTAATGGAACTTGATGCTTGAACCGACGCAAACAAGTGGTAAACAAAAACTATAAGTTAGAATCATGATCCCATATAAGGTTGACCAATTAGCAAATTGTGGGACGGACTGAGAGACCCCAATAAAAAGTCATGACACAAGGAGGGAAATCAGAGTGGAGAGGCGAAAGTTGATGACGCCAGGAGACGCTGTCCGAAGTGCTGGGAATTTGGGCTTGCTCCCTGTGAGCCCGAGTCTTGCTGATGACTGATGACCTGGAGACGAAGACTGACTCGTTGCTGATCAGTCTTGGATAGGTAGCTATAAAATGTTGACTGACTAATGTGTATTTTTCTTCTAGGTACCAACTGTGCTGTTTTAAAGTGTTTTTCTCTCTTAGATAGTTTTTCCAAATAATTTTTTTTTTTAACTAAATTGTTTTCCAATGAAGACCCACATGCTGGTGCTAATCTGAGATAGGCAGGCTGACAAGGGCGACTTATGGTGACTTCAGACTGACTGATTTGCATTGCTGAATTATTCAATGTTTTGATTTGCTGGAGTAAGTTTAATGTGTTATTATTGCTTACTGATAAATATCGGTGAAGTTTTTGCTCACGATGCTAATAAAGCTTGATTAATCATGGATTATCGAAATAAAGCTTGATTAGAATTGTAACTAATAGGGAATAAAACGAATTAACCTTTTTGAGAGTAATGGTGTGTTCTTGTTAGATAAGGTTTTTATGGCATTGCATGTTGATTATAATGTTTATTGATGATTCACTGGTTACCGCCTAACTAGGATTCTCTATGCGATTCAAAAGTTTCATCAACCTATAAGCGTCCCCTTGTAAGTTTACTTACTAAGGACAAGGCGCGCTAGCATTGTTTAAAGCTGTAACTATACACCATGAGCTGTCCTTCGCCATAGTTGGTGGCTCTGGCAGGAGGCATTATGACATCACAACTTAACATGAAGAAGTTATTACAGTTTAGCAGCCACCTTTTTTTATTATTACAGGTATCAGAGACATCACAACTCAACTGTGTCTTGACTACAGACAAGTTTTTATACAGCAATTGCAGCATCCCATGTTATATAAACGGGTCAAGTTGGGCTTTATTTTTGTTTCGTTATTGGGGGAAAGATGTTTATATCAGTTAGTACCATTCTGGAACAGCCTCATAACCGACATTTGATTCTGCATGAACAAATTCCATTATAGTTCTGTCTTGTGACCAATGTGCTCAGGTGTCTTCAAGCTGTGCTGCTTTGGCACAATGTTCTGGGCTCAAGAATGACCGATAGCCAATGCCATTTGAATGTCGTAGATGAGTGATGTGTGGGCTTTTTGATCAACTCAAGCAAACACTTCTTTAAGTAGGTCCTCCAGTGAAGAGATTATTAAATCTTTTTACCCAGTTCTGCATCACTAACAATGTCCAACAACAACCATTCCAGACTGTTTGTTTGTTTGTTGTCTATTTGGGTTGTAAGGCATATTGTGGCATCATTCAATGAAAGGTGTGTTTAAATAGTTTGTGTTGGACGTTTTTGCTTATGCAGGGTCATACCTATTCTTTTAGCCTCCTGCCTCCTATTTTTTCTGACCTGTTGCTGTTGGCTTTTGAACTCTGAGCACTTTACCACTGCTAACCAGTGCTAAAGTGCATATGCTCTCTGTGTAAATTGTATGTAATTGGCTTAGCCATGATTGGCATATTTGATTTACTAGTAAGTCCCTAGCAAAGTGCACTAGAGGTGCCAGGGCCTGTAAATCAAATGCTACTAGTGGGCCTGTAGCACTGGTTGTGCCACCCACATAAGTAATTCTGTAGTCATGTCTCAGACCTGCCACTGCAGTGTCTGTGTGTGTGCAGTTTTAATTGTAAATTCGACTTGGCAAGTGTACCCACTTGCCAGGCCTAAACCGTCCCTTTTCTTACATGTCAGGCAGCCCTAGGTAGCCCCATGGGCAGTGTGCAGTGTATGTTTAAGGTAGGACATATAGTAATGTGTTTTATATGTCCTAACAGTGAAATATTGCTAAATTCGTTTTTCACTGTTGCAAGGCCTGTCCCTCTCATAGGTTAACATGGGGGCTAACTTTAAATCTGATTAAAGTGTAGATTCCCATTGGGAGCGGATGGACATGTGGAGTTTAGGGTCTCAGAGCTCACAATTTAAAAATACATCTTTTAGTAAAGTTGATTTTGAGATTGTGTGTTTGAAAATGCCACTTTTAGAAAGTGGGCATTTTCTTGCTTATACCATTTCTGTGACTCTGCCTGTTTGTGGATTCCCTGTCTGGGTCAGTTTGACAGTTGGGCTGGTTGCACCTCACACTAGACAGTGACACAAAGGGAGCTGGGGTCTAGTCTGCATTTCCTGATGAGCCATCTGTTCTAGGAGGGAGGGGAGGAGTGGTCACTTACACCTGAAAGGGCTGTGCCTGTCCTCACACAATGCAGTCTCCGACCCCCTGGTGAGTGTCTGGGGCCTGACCTGGGCAAGGCAGGATTTCACATTAAAAAAAAAATACTTTACTTTGAAGTAGGCCTACTTCAAAGGAGAAATCGGGTATAAGAAGGGCACCCAAAACCACAGACTTTAGAACACTTCTGGAAACAAGAGGAATCTCTGCCTGGAGAAGAGCTGAGGAAGTAGAGCGGCCCTGCCTGTGACTGTGCTTTGTGGAGCTATCCTGCAGTTGCTGCTTCTGCCAGATTAAGAGGGCAAAGACTGGACTTTGTGTGCCTTCCATCTTGTGAAGAAATCTGCAAGGGCTTGATTTAGAGCTTGCCTCCTGTTGTTTCAAGTCTCAGGGACAGTAAAAACTTCTTTCGGCCAGCACCTGGAGTCTCTGGAGAGACTCTGGCTCTGACAAGTGGTGCCCTATCCAGTCCCTGGGCCCTTGAAAGGAAAACTGGTGGAAATCCAAGGAAATCGACTTCGGATGACCTTGGACCGACGCCGCTGCTGAATCCGGTGACGCCGCCTGCAACCGACTCCGTGATCTTTGCTGGAACGCGACGACCTTCGCAGACTCGACACCGCTGCAGCCCCGCTGAAGTCCACGACTCCGTGGAAGTCACTGCACCACGTCGTGACCGACGCTGCTCGAAGTGCACAGATTCAACGTTTCGCACAGACACCGCGATCCCCGACTTCACACATCGACTTGTTTTCACTCTTCACCAAAGGTACTGTTCTTGGGGGTCTACGCGACTCTGCGTCTGGCGCCGCTGGTGTCAGCTTGTTGGGAACGACTCCGTCATAACGCCGTGTTAACACCTCATCAAAGCATTTTGTGTTTCTGAGCACTATTTGTGAGTTTAATCTTTAAAAATTCATAACTTGACTTGTGTATGTCGGATTTTTGTTGTCTTGGTCTTGTTTTGTTTAGATAAAT
Source organism: Pleurodeles waltl (assembly GCF_031143425.1). Classification (NCBI taxonomy): domain Eukaryota; kingdom Metazoa; phylum Chordata; class Amphibia; order Caudata; family Salamandridae; genus Pleurodeles; species Pleurodeles waltl. The sequence goes on from NC_090438.1 coordinate 70,688,187, forward strand.
ATTTCCTATTTTTCTAAACTGGTGTTGTGTCATTTTGTAGGGTTTTCATTAAGTTACTGTGTGTGTTGGTACAAATACTTTACACCTAGCACTCTGAAGTTAAGCCTACTGCTCTGCCAAGCTACCAAGGGGGTAAGCAGGGGTTACCTGAGGGTGATTCTCTTTTACCCTGACTAGAGTGAGGGTCCTTGCTTAAACAGGGGGTAACCTGACTGTCAACCAAAGACCCCATTTCTAACAGTTCTCCACTCTTCAGTGTTAATTACTTCAAAGCTATTTACAGTCAGAAAAGGGAGAGTTGGTCAAAGGAAGATTAACAAAGGAAACTCAAACTTTCTACTGCTTTTGAAACCTTATACACGACTCAGTTGTGAATGCAGCTCTTATGGATAAATAAACACCTAGTTCATTATTCATCCAAAGAGTTCAGTATAAGTCTAAAATTCAGGGTGCCATGAGAGGTGATGGGATAGAATGGACACCTCATGGACAGCTCCCACTACCTTGGGCAACTTCAAGGGCACAAATCTCCATGTCACTGGCAGCCGCAGCTGTTTACTGCTTGTGGGACACACTGACCACGGATCAGGGTAAGTGTGGGACGAAACAATTAAACAGCGATCACTAGGGAATAGCATACTACTGACCTATCATAGCTGGATGGTTCGCATACATTTGGAATGTATTTGAACAGTACTACTTATGGTATGGCACAGCAGACATCCTGGTAGGAAGGCAGAAGACCTAGAATCCCTTCATTGTCAGCACAAGTAGCATACATGGTCCCAGGAAAAGAATATCAATTGACCCAGTGCCTGTGGATTTGATGAAGTCATGAAGAGGTTCAAGGTCACACTGCAGACACAATCTGGTCACTGATCCATCAATCAATATTTAGCTCAGCAGAGCACCACCAGGAGGTTGTTCTAATGGGTCGTGCAGGGAAGGAGGCTCACTGGGAGCAAGAAATGCTCTTGGTCTTGCCTGCATGCCCTAAGACCTCCAGTGATGTAGGTACATATTCTAGTTCAGTCTTGATCAGCTGTGCTGCAGGTCCTCATGAATTCTCAAGCTAGCTTTTTCCCCTACTTACTTTGCCGCAAAGGTCAAAGATAGCTGGTCCTTGGCCTCTTGTTTTCAATCTGATGTGTAGCGATTAGAGCAGAAGAATAGTTATTCTTTGAACAGTAGCTTACTCTCTTGTGGAACAACCAAAATCATGAAATCTGCCAAATCATGGCCTTAAGAATGTGAGGCCACAGTATTCACAACACATGGGAATCCACAATTGCATAAACATAATGAAAGGTAGTACAGTGGACAACGCTAACATGCACTTTCCTCCTAACGATACATGCCTCACACATCAAAAAGACCATTGTTTACTCATTTAAATATGTGAAATGTATGGAAAATCCATCAGCGTCCCTCTGTAATGACCCAGTGTTATGCACAGTTATTATCAGTCCTTTGAAGGGTTTTTAGTCAATCTTGAGTTTGAAGGTGGTCCAAAATAAATAAGATGAAAGATATTAGCAAAATACTTTTTCTCAATCGCTGAACAGTTCTGTGCACTAACTCTTTGTCAGAGACATCTCTGTTAACAAAGAAGGATTGACTCAAATAGAGAGCCATTTTGTTCTACAAAGTTCCAGAAGTACCCAGTGAGGCCAAGGATCCCCCTCAACTAGATCAGGGCTGTAAACACTTCGTAGTCCATCACATCTTGGACATTCTTTTTGAAATGCTAGGTAATGCCACTCACCATCTGGTGTCTAAGGTACACCACACAGCCCTGATTAACCTGGCAGTTGGATGCTTTCACAGTCAGGTTCACTCTCTGCATGGTCTGCAACACTATCCTAGATAGATAACACAAACGCTGTCCAGTTTGTCAAGATCCTGTTTACCAACCTTTGGAAGATAGTCACATTTCTCATTAGTCCAAAGTCAATTGCCCTGAATTGATAGTGGTCATGCAAGAAGAGGAATCAATTGTGAATGTAGCTCTTATGGATAAATAAACACCTAGTTAATTATTCATCCAAAGAGTTCAGTATAAGTCTATGGCAAGTGGTCATGACCACTTGGTAAGACATGATTCTGATTGTTTCCGTGATGGCCATGCTGTGGCTTTAAGGAACATGGAGCAGTTAATGTGCCATGCTGCAGTCCCTGAAATATGAAAATGTATCTCTGTTGTTCGGTCATCTATGCCTGACACCTAGAAAGCAGAGTCATTCTGAAAACTCAGGGAGTTCACCCACTTCTTTTGCGATTGACCCAAACCCAATGGCATGGTATGTATTAAAGACTGGGTAATTATAAAACCAAAAGGTTGGTCATCTACAAAGTGAACTCAAGATCTATCTGGTGCAGGGTAATCCATGGTCCAGAGTGATCACCAAAACCTGTGCCATCTGTCTAAATACTGACCCAAACAGGGGTAGGAAAGTAAAATTAAAAAGTGATTGTATCTGGAATGCAAGCACAGCACCCTGCATAACATGAATTCAAGGTCTGTCTAGAGCCAATGGTCTATAGGTTTCTGCAAAGTGTATAGGCACCTGAAAAGAACCAAAGATTCAAGGGTTCTTTTAGGAATCAGACTTATCCAAGTAAAATTCACGGTGCCATGAGAGGTGATGGGATAGAATGGACACCTCATCGACAGCTCCCACTACCTTGGGCAACTTCAAGGGCAAATGCTGTCCAGTTTGTCAAGATCCTGTTTACCAACCTTTGGAAGATAGTCACATTTCTCATCAGTCCAAAGTCAATTGCCCTGAATTGATAGTGGTCATGCAAGAAGAGGAATTAAATTATCTCCAAGCACCTTTTGTAAAGGAAATCTGCCAGTATTCACTGGAAAAGACAAAAATATGCTGTGTAGCATCTATCATATCCACAAAAATGTCAGTTCAATGAATTTGATGGGCTATATTCTCTGTCACAGCACTGAGCTCTCAACAGTTTACACACAGAGGCATATTTGCCATCCATTAAGTTGAAATGAGTACTGCCGGGTTCCTCCATAGAGTCAACAAGAATCCCTTGATTTTTAGGCCCAGCATAGTTTATATTTCCACCTATATGCATTCCTGGATCTAAACTGAAATTCTTTGTGTACTGACTGTGACAAAAGGACTGCCTCCAATGTTAGTTCCATGGAAGGAGACACATGCCAACACTGAGACTGCCTTAGTACTAAAGGGAAAGAGAGCACACCGGCTGGAATAAGAGCGCAGAATTCACTCAGAAGCATTGTGGTAAATGCAGTGCATAATAACAGTCACTTTACTTGAAAGTCTTTCGTTGTCACCATTGTTGATACAGCCAGTGCTGTGTATTTCTAGAGAAGTGTTTCCAGATATTTGTCCTTCTTCAGTCTTCTCAGGTTTCTGTATCTCCCCCACAGCGCAGGTTGCATCCCAGACCACCTCAGCCCAGCAACTCAACAAGGAGCCATTGGAGTTACTGGGCTGACAAACTCATTGGGATGAACATGCACTCTGGGAGTGGTACAGAAGGGCCTGGTAGTGTGCTCCTTCCACCGTTTTGTGATTGGCTCCTGTGAGCTAATGGGATGTTCTCTTGTGTGCCAATGTTGTGGAGTCTATTGATGAAGGTCTGGTGGAAGACGGTGTTGAATGCAGCTGAGAGGCTGAGGAGGATAAGGGCAGCAGTCACCCCGTGATCGAGGAGAGTTCTGATGTTGTCTGTGGCTGCGATAAGTGCTGTCTCAGTGCTGTGGCTGGCACAGAATCCTGATTGGGAGATGTCAAGCAGGTTGTTTTGTTCCAGGAATTTGGAGAGCTGTTGATTGATGGCTTTGTCAAGTACTTTTGGCAGGGAAGGGCAGCAGACTGGCCAGTAATTTTTGAGTTTGCTGCGGTCAGCAGTAGTAATGGACGTGTTGAGAATGTTGGTGAGTTTCGCGCTGATGTGATTGATTCCAAGGTTGAACAGGAGGTGGGGGTCATGGGTCACTTGATGCTCCAGAGTGGATGGGTGGCATGATGGTTGAGGTCGATTATGTGGTGAGCGGTGACCATGTGGTGATCATCCGGCTGGTTGATCGAGGCTACTGGGGTTGAGGCCTGTGGGCTAGGGGTCGATGTTGTTGTAGATGTTGAAAAATCTTGCTGTGAGAGTAGTTCAAGAAGGAAGAGAAGGATGGGTTATGTGCTCTGTGGCTGCCAGGTTGGAGTAGTTTTTGACTATTTTGAATAGTTCTTTCATGCGGTTGGTTGCTGTGTTGATGTGGGCTGTGATGGCTGCTGTCTTGGCTTCCTTGGTTTGCTGGTGGTAATCGCTAAGGGCTGTTTTGTGGGCAGCTCTGTCAGAAGGGTTCCTAGTGGATTGCTATTGTTTCTCTAGTCGGTAGCAGCTGTACCTAGAGGTTCTGAGTTCAGGGAATACCAGCTGGCTTGTCCTGAGGTTTAGTTAGTTCTGGCTGCTTTAGCGGGACAACTCTGTCAGTGCAGTCAGTGATGCAGGTGGAGGAATTCTGGAAGGCCTGTTCTAGTTCAGATGAGGTCTTGGGTTTGGAGGTTGACAAGGGCCTGAGTCCACTGTGTCTCTGTTACCTTGCCCCTGCTGTGGTAGTTGGAGCTGTGGTGTCTGACCAACTTTGTTCTGAAAGGCAGACTTCACAGTTGTGAACAGACATGCAATTGCTGGAGCAGGAAGGGCCATCAATTGGATGTGGAGATCAGAGGCCTCTGGTCTCCAGTGGACAGCCAGCTTCTCATCTACATGCTAGACCTTTGGAATCTGGCTCAGAATAACCATCAGTTGGGGTATGTTACAGGTCCTGATGGAAAACACAACCATCATGTTGTACTGCAACTTGCAGGTCTGGTGGAGTCATGGATTCCTGTGCCAGAAGTCTCTATGTCTTTGGAGGTGGCTGGACCAGCAGAAGAAATTTATGGTAGCCAATCACCTGGTGGGGTCCCTTTACGCCATGGTAGAAACCTCACCAGACGGCAGTTGGCAGAACCCAAGTGGTATCTCCAACCTGAGGTGGCACAGGGCCTCTACTTTCAATGGGGCATGCCCTGGCTAGATCTGTTTCCCATCATTGAGAATACACAATGTTAAATCTGCTGCACAGTGGAGCATCCTCCAAAATAAGCACTGGGAGATGCAGCCCATCTGCAACAGACATGTCTCCTGTACATGTTCCTGCCACTGCCCTTCCTGCATTGAGTTCTGAGGAAAGTGAAGACAGGCGGAGTCAGTCATTTTAATAGCCCAGAGTGGGCCAGGAGACTGTGGTATGCACAGCTTCTGAGTCTGAGCAATTTACCCTCTGATCCAGATAGCACTCACTTTAGTTGAAAGTCTTTAGTATTCATGATTATTGGTGCAGCCAGTGCTGGCTATTTCTAGAAATGTGTTTCAGGATATTTGTCCTTCTTCAATAGAGAGTAAGACCTTAACTTTGGATGTGCCAGCATTACTGCTTACAGTCTCCTTATATTTCTGTACCACTCCAAGTGATGAGTGCATCCTCAAATGGATCGCCTCCTTACTGACAGGAGGTACGGAGAGCATCCGTGTACCCCCCTTCACCTCTGAACCCAAGAACATAATTGGTGGCATACACCATGGATCATCCCTCAGCCCCACATTGTTCTTCGCCTACACGACTTCCCTTGCTGATATTGTCAAATCCCACTGTCACAGCATCATATCCTATGCAGACAATATACAGCTCATCCTCTTGCTCACTCAAGACCCCTCCATCACCAGAACAAACTTCTGCAACACCATGACCAACATAGCCAACTGGATGAAAGCAAACTGCCTCATACTCAACTCCGACAAGACAGAAGTAGTGATTGTAGGAAGGTGGCTCAGTAAATACCATACCAAAATGAGGTATGGTGTACACAAAGTCCAGGGGTTACCCAGATGCTTAACAGAGGCTAAAGTAGATAATACTAATACTCTCTTATGTGGCAGTGTGGTCGAGCAGTTGGGCTTATCAGAGGGTAGTGCAAAGTATGTGTTGTACACACACAGTCAAGAAATGAGGCACACACTCATTGACTAACTCCAAGCCAATGTTTTTATATAGCACAAATATATTTTGTTACTTTATTACTAGAACCAGAAGATGTTTGTTGCAGGTAAGTACAGTTGTAAATAGGTATCAATCATATTTATCAAATGTACTTTGTTTGGTTTTTGCAGATAAAGCAGTTTACAAGTAAGTAACACTTTTCAATTTCAAAAGTCGACACTGCAATTTTTCATAGGAGTCAATAGAGTTCTTGCAGGGGGAGTGCTATTAGCACAGTTAATAGGTAAGTACACAACTTATGATTCCAGTCTTCGGGGGTTAGGATGTCCACAGGCCAAAGTTTAGGCTGACCCCCAAAAGTGCACCACTAGCAACACGGGGCCGGGAAAGGTGCAGAGGTCAAAGTTTTGCGTTCGGTTTTCAATGGAAATCTATGAGGACTGGGGATGCGCGACAGAAAGCAGATTGCAGGTAAGTACCCATGGTTCCAGGACACAGACCTGGGGAGTTTGGGTCAGCACCGGGGGAGGGGGGCCAACGGTCCGCACCAAACACACACCTTCAGCGGCACATGGACGGCTGGGAGCAGGGTGCAAACACAGAGTCGGGCACCCGATGCATTTCAATGGGGGGGTACCGTGGGTCACAAAAGATGCTGCAGGCAGGGTCCAGGGGGTCGGTTCCGGGAACCCAACAGCTGGACAAACAGAGGAGGTGCCCGCTGGACGTTGCTGGACCGTCGGTTGGATTCTCCAAGGCCAAGGGGCTACAGGTGTAGGGGCATCGAGAATCTTCATTGGATCTGGGTCTCCGGATTCAGTCTGCAGGCGGCGTCGTATTGGCCAGTAGGGGTCAACCAAGGGTGGACTCCAGGACAGAATTGTCTGGGGACCTTCTCTGGACTGGTGGGCTAGCTGGACTCGGTCCGTGGGCATCGGGTGCAGAGTGGGCAGGGCTCACGGATCCGGGGAAGTTCTGTAGTCCTTTTGGAGGGTTTCTTCTGGACACAGCCGCTGTCCTCAGGAGTTCTTGGTCCCCTGCTGGGCAGGCAGTCCTCTGGGGGTTTGTAGAGGTTGTGGTCCTGCAGGATTCATTGCTTTTTCGTTGCTCTTGAAGCTGCAGACAGGCTGGTAGGGCTGGGGTCAAGTCAGTTGTCATCTGGAGTCTTCACTGATGGAGGGGTCAGCTTTGCAGTCCTTCTTCTTTCTTCTTGAGGGTGCCAGGAATCTGGTGAGTAAGGTTCAGGGTGCCCCTAAATACTAGATTTAGGGGTGGTACAGGGGGTCAGAGGGCAGTAGCCAATGGCTACTGTCCCTCCCTGAGGGTGGCTACAGCTTTCCTGTGGAGGCACATTCCTATCCCTCCCTTTCCTCCAAACCAAGATGGAGGATTTTGCAAGGAGGGGATCACTTCAGCTCTGGACACCTTAGGGGTGGTCCTAGCTGCAGTGGTCACTCCTCTTTGTTTTGCCTTATTTTCCCATTGTGTTTGCTGCCAAAAGTGGTACCTGGTCCAGGGGAGGAGGGGCATTTCTTCTAGCTGGAGTGTCCTGGGGCTCTGTAACAGGAAGCCTGAGTCTTTGAGGCTCACTGCCAGGTGTTACATTTCCTGCAGAGGGGAGGTGTGAAGCACCTCCACCCAGAGTAGGCTTTATTTCTGACCCCAGAGACCCCAAAGGCTCTCACACCATGGGGTCAGAAACTTGTCTGTTAGTGGCAGGCTGGCACAGACTGGTCAGTCCTGCACTAAAGGGTTGGGTGAAATACAGGGGGCATCTCTAAGATGCCCTCTGTGTGCATTTTACAATAAATCTAACACTGGCATCAGTGTGAGTTTATTGTGCTAAGAAGTTTGATACCAGTCTTAAGTGAAGCCATCATGGAGCTGCGGAGTTCATAATGACAAACTCCCAGCCCATGTGCTTAATATGGCCACACTGCACTTACAATGTCTAAGAATGGACTTAGACACTGTAGGGGCCTATTGCTCATGCATGTGCATTAAATGGGCCATCTTTCTGCTGAGGCCTAGCGCGGCCGATAGATTAGGGAAATGGAGCGGCGCCCTGCCCTTTTCCTTGCAAAGTCAACTTAATTCTGGCACATTAAAAACATTAACTTCAGTATGTGCATCCCACTGTTTTCACGGTCTAAACTGACACCGTCTTCTAGGATCAGGCAGCCAGGCACATTGGGAAGACAAAGTGCGCAGGCGTGAATCTTCATGTATTTTATGCTGGGCTTGCCGTGAACAGCCCTGGGCCTGGGTGCCTCACACATAGGGTAACGTTCAGGCACAGAGTGGGGCCTGTGACGTCACTGTAGCTTGAAACTCGGGCGCATTAGGCTACAGCCCGTTCCAGGCTGCAGCTACGTCATTGACAGTAACTGCGTCTGCAACGTCCTGACGTTGCTCTCACTGGGCCTTCTGTCCTGACTACAAACAGAAAGTGTGCACAGAGCCTCTTGTAAGTATCAGCAGTCTGCATTGGATGTGGGGCATCAGGACAGGCCCTTCGCCTCATCCTCCCCCCACCTGCCTTCCCGTAATGTAACTGTGAGACCAGCAGCGAGGAGCAAAAATCTCTGCAGGGACACCTTCAAGAACTTTTTTTGTTTTAACTGAAGCCCAGGTTAGAGCAACATATACGTACATGTTACACTTGCATACATTGATTTTACAGTATTATAAAGTAAAGGGGACGCTGAAGAACTGTTTTGAGCATGCCCCAATTAGAAGGTCATAGACAGTCAATACATTCATATTCAGCTTTCGGTGTTCGTGGTAGTCATTTTTCATTTTTTGTGTTAGGTCACCAATGATCTGTTGAATCTGCAGTGCACACAATGACTTGTGAACATGCCCTGCATCGCATGATACTTTTACTATTTCTAAATGGCAAGTGTTTCACATTTAAGGCTCTTCACTGAGTAACAGTATACACCTTGGAGGAATGAATGTCTGTATGGGCCATGCTGAGTACTGACTCATGACCAGTAGATTACAGTCAAGTTTCAGCAAAAACACTTAATTCACTTAACCACCTTCCTGGGTTTCGTGCAATTAAAATGCTTGCCTGTACGCAACACATACCGATCTGATTTTACGCCCCACCATTTTCAGACTTCACCAGCCGCCACGCTGCACATAGCCTCCCACGTTATGTGTGTCAGACTTCTCAGATATGTTCCCTTTGAAAAGTGTTGAGGGAATAGATGGGGTGGCTAAGCACGTTAGAATGGGCTGAAGTAAGCTCCATTTTTTGGTATATCCCCATTAGCGAAGATTAAGCCAGGCACCAAGATGTCTTAAGACTGGATTTATGACTATTATGTGGTTGGAGACATGTTATTTACACCTCATCCTCCAGAACAGCCTTCATGGAGGTGAATATGAAACTTGTTCCAGACACCTTCTTGGGAAATTCAGCATGAGAGACTGAAGCAGTCATTCCCCTCAAGAATACAGATTTTGGCCACCTCATGACAAAGGTCCACAACAGGTATGTACTTGTTACCTAAAGATTTACAAGGGTTTAGGAGACCAAGAACTTTCTTCTAAGCTTCCCCGGCCATATGTAGGGGTACCAGGGACTTACAAGGGGGTTATTTAAGGTTTAGCAGATGGGCTTAGAAATCCCTAAGGCATTGAAGACTCTGCCCCCACCAGCACCACAGTGAGTTGACATCTCACTAAATGTAGGCTGTCACTCTTGGAGGAAAACTGTAGCCAAAAGTGCTCCTACCTACACTGTGCAGCACTCTCACTAAAATGACAATGCTGATGGTGACATTGGAGCTCTCCGCGGAGTTCATTGTCAGGTTTAGCGTATCGGGTGGAGTGTGTTGCTACTGCCTGATGTAAAGTCAGTAACACTGGCTGCAGTCAACCAGTGCGGGATTGTCTTAGCTAACAAAGTCCCTTCGTAAGGTCTCAGACATGTGTACAGATGGACACATCATGTTGCAGCCTCTGATGACACTAGAAGAGGCAGGTTTGGAGTTTGGAGACCCAAGTAGTCACATTGGCACAGTCAATTTGTTGCAAATTTCCACGGTCCTGACCTTTGACCTTAGGCTCAATAGGTAGGTAATATATTATGGGTTTTCATAACATTTTCTTATATTACACAGGTTTGCAGGGTCAGGATTCTTTTATCTGCTTGTATAAGTATTTATTGATATATGCATTGTGTCAGTATCCAGGCTTTGTTTAAGAAGAGCCGTTGTGGGCAACCTGGGACTACAGAGTCTCCATTGCAAGTAGTCCATTTTATACATGTACATTCTCATGCCATATTCTCATGAACATTTTCTCTTCTCATGTCATGGCTGCTCACATATTGTTCTCTTCCTTGTAACACAGTGTTAAAAAGCCAAGCACAAGACATGATTCCTCTGCCCATGGGCATGGATTACTCACCAAGCAGAAGCTGTGCCCACAGCAGACAGCTAGGAACGGTATGCAGACGCAGGTACATTTGTGGCAGGCACTAACTAGGATTCCGTCTTACTGCAATGCTAGTTTTTTTTTCTTCTTTTTTTATTTTCCTGTGTTTGTGCTTTCATTATCACTGCAAATTTTTTTTTCCTTTTTACTACCCTACAATAGTGGATAATAAAGATTTGTAGATGATTTGTGACTTCTTACAACCAGCTGGGGGAATCACATACAAACTATAACTCTGCTAGGGCCCCTGGCATGTCTACATACTCTTTAGACTGACCTACCCTGTGCGAATAGTCCAAAGGTAAGGCACTGAGACCCTGTCTCTTTTCCTTACTCTGCAGATTCATCGCTATCTGCACAAGCCTGAGGGTCCAGAAAAACCTACCTGGGGGAAGCAAGCTGCTTCACTCGCATCAAATGTGCGATAGGATGCGGACACCTCGGCGCGACTCTGAGAAATGGTTGATGCTGGAAATCTCATTTGGAAGTCTTTACCTCGTGAGAACCTTTCCACTGCTACATGTACATTTCACCTAAAGATCTGAGTGGGAACAAACTCCTAAATGTTTACCCATTGAACTTCCAATGTAATCTTGACCAGGCCTTATGACCACAGGCCCAAAGCACAGCTCACAGGGGCAGCTCACTAGTCAAAATCTTGTTTTTGGGATTCAGCTACAGGCACATAAAACTCTCAAACTGGAGCAGATATATTTATTGCAGAGTTTTTTCAGAAGTTCCTATCTCTCATGCTATACGCATGAGAGAAAGGAACTTCTGAAAAAACTCTGCAATAAATATGCATCGCTATCACGGTCATTTAAGCCAAAACTAAAAACCTGTTTGGTCACAAGCGCATGTCTTCATTACAGAGGAGTGGTGGCAGGGCAGTGCCCTGCAGTACCTGGCACTTTGGGCTTCTCTGTGAAATAGTGGTAAGGCTACAATCTGCAACCAGCCTACAAAAAGTATGTGAGTACAGTTGGGAACGTGGTCTTCAACGCCAGAGTTAAGTGAAGAGCGTCCTATGGCGAATGGTATTGAAGGCCAATAAATCCAGGAGGACCGGGATCCCAGCACTGCCATATGATCCTTTCTGGTCAAGTAGTGATACCCCATTGACTCACTTCTCTGTTCTGGTGGCAACCGAAGCCCTAAATCAATACCATTAGATATGATGGAGTTCTGAAGATGTTGACTACTGCGTCTTCCACCAGTGTGCTACTACCGGGTCATGAATTGTTCGTCTTGTTGTTTAGGATACTCACGCTGTGCTTCCAGAGAAGCTTCTGATGTCCTGCCATTAAAGTCCAGGCATTAGCTTCAGATTGATTCAATATCCTAAGAGTCGATCTTGAATGGATCTGTGGTTGTCTCTCAAAATCAAGATGCTTTAAATAACCCACTAATGTCATAGCCAACTTGTGTATGGACACCTTCATTTTCTGCAGATGGATCAAAAAGAAACGCTGGTCCTTCAAAAAACCCTCCAAAGACCCTGCAGAAATAACTGACTGCATTGGCCAGGCTGATGGCAGAAAGTGGCTTCTCCATTTGTAAACTACCCATCAGCACATACTCTTCAGACGGATGACAGTGGTAGTGAACGCTGTTATGTTAAAGGTGCTAAGCATCTCATCTTCACATGAGCCGCTTGAGAACTCACTCCATCTGGGTTGACCCAGCATGTAAAGCGGTATCCTTCTTGGGGCTACTCTCTGCCCACTTCTCAAAGCTGGCACAACAGCTGGCTGACAGAGGAGGTCCACCTAGCTGTGCACACTGGAGGGAGCTGCACTCTGTTCTCTGTATTCCCTGCCAACAGCTTTATGCCAACATCCTTATGCGTGGGGGTACATCATTCTCATATCTGGTCCCCCATCATTGGAACAGCTACCCATGCATAGACATTCCTGTTCTGACTTAGCCCTATTCAAAGAAATCTCTCAAAGCCTGGCTTTTCTAACTCCTTTGAACGTTTTGACCTGTAATAGCGCCGAGGACACTCTCGGGTGTGATTCGTTGGCGCTGAATAAATGTTAATAACTTAACTCAAAATATAAACTGTGAGCCAGACCTGCAATACAAAGTGTGAGCCTGGCCTTGCACTGTGTATGTAGGCGATCAGTGATGCAATGCCTAAAAACACATACACAACAATTAAACACCGCAACAATGAATGAGAAACAAGTTCAAACCCAAGAGTGCAATGTCAGCAAGTTAGTATAGGTATGTAAACTGGTAGTAACAGATACCCGAAGAAGGGTCGACAGACATTACCGCAGGGCTAGGGGGAGGGGGTAGGACAAGAGTGGACTTAACATTAGAGCCCTTTAGGAGGTTTAAGGTGGCAATGTCGTGGAGGTAGAAGGCTTTGTAGTTTCCTTTTGAACACTCCCTCAGAGGGAGTGGCTCTGATTTCAAGGGTGATGGAGTTCGAATACTATCGGCCCTGACTCTGAGTAAGTGCTTTGTATTGCATCCGATAAAATATAGCGCCATTGGGTTGAGAATTTAAATAGCACCTATTGCGAGTTTTTAAGGAATAACTTGCAGATTTGGGTGCTCAACAGCAAAATCTGCATCTTAAGTTACCTACAGTACTGGTGCTGCTGTTTGACTTGCCAAAACACAACGAATGGTGAGGTATTTTATGCACCCCATAATTGCTGGGTGTGGTAAATACCACCCAACTCAGAATTTCAACAACCTGCACTAACAGGGTTATTTGCAGGGGTCAGAAAACACCCACTCATAATCAGGGCCTATGTAGAGAACAGGTAGGATGGGTACCAAACAAGCATAGCATTTGAGTATTTTTAAAAGGACATGAGGGACGTGGGTGTTAAATCGGGGGGACGGGGACGCGGGGGTGAGCAGATAAACTGCTGCTGCCCCTGGCCTCCCTTTGGTACACCCAGTAAGTCACTGGCTAACGCTGGTCTCTGGGCTCAGTCAGCAATTGCCCTAAACTAAGTGGCTGATTTAGAACTCAGTGGACGGGTTACTCCATCACAACACTGACGGATATCCAGTCCGCTGAAATATAAATCCCATAGGAAATAATGGGATTTATATTTCAGCGGACAGGATATCCATCACGGTTATGATGGAGCAACCCGCCTGCTGAAATCTAAATCAGGCCGAAGCCTTTGTTACCATCCTGGCGCGGTCCTTGCTAATACTGGTGTCGGGGTTCATGAGATTAGTAGATGGCCCAGACATGTCCATTGTTCCTGTTAGCACACCCCTTGCTAACACTGGTCTCTCAATCAGGAAGGCAGCAGATGGCCCAGCCTTTGTTACCCCTGGCATGCCCCTTGCTAACACTGTTCCCTGGACTTAGGAAATGAGCAGAATGCCCATATTTGCCCTTTCTTACCCCAGGCCCGCCCCTTGTTAACACTGGTATGTGGCTCATGAAAACAGAACTGAAACAGATGTGTCCTTTGCTACCCTTGGCACTTCCCTTGCAAACACTGGTCTCTGGACTCATGAAGTCAGCAGATGGCCCAGGCTTGCCCTTTGTTAACCGTGGCATGCCCCGTGCTAACAGTGGTCTCTGGACTCATGAAAGCAGCAGCTGGACCAGACTTGTCTTTCTTTCCCTAGCACGTATCTTGAAAACACTGGTCTCTGGATTCATGAAGTCAGCGCATGGCCCTGACTTACCCTTTGTTGCCTCTGGCTCACCTTGCTAACACTGTTAGCTGGGATCTGGAAAGCAGCAGATGGCCCAAGCTTGCCCTTTGTTACCCCTGAACGCCTTGTACAAACGCTTGTCTCTGAACTCATGAAAGCAGCAGCTGGACCATACATGTCCTTTGTCCCCCCTGGCACGTACCTTGCAAACAATGGTCGCAGGGTTCATGAAGTCAACAGATGGCCCTGACTTACCCTTTCGTGCCCTTGGCGTGCCCCATTCTAACACTGGTCTCTGGGGTCAGGCAGGGAGCAAATGGCCCTTTGTTCCCCTTGGCATGCTCCTTGCTAACACTGGTCTCAGAGGTCATGAAAGTAGCAGCTGGACCAGAAAGTGAACAGGATTGTGACACCTTCTCTAGTTTCCACTCCTTGCTCTTATGTTAGCACTTCAGAACTCTCAAGAGGCTAACAGGAGTCTGTTGAACATGGGGCTCAAAGGGCGCATGATGTAATTTCTGTTTTGCGTTTCATTTTCTTGAATCAATGTCCATGTTGAGGGCTCTCGTGACAAAAAGGAGGTAAATTGAGATCAGTTGAAATGCCCAGTTTATTAAGATATAAGGAACAATCCCTTCCTCATGTCCAGCCTCCACCACAACCGGTTGCCTTCTGACCGCTGCCTCCACACTCTAGAATGCAGCAGCAGTGGCATCCTGTTGCTAAGATACAACATATCTCCCTTTCCTACATTAACATTATACAACATAAATTATCATTTTACTAAGGAAATGTCCTTATCAACAACACAGGGTATACATTCTTTATCAATAACAAGTATTATACATACTTCTTTAAGACTACGTACATATAAAATCATCATGTCATACTGGTTTCTTCTTCAGTCGCTTCTCTGCACCAAGATGATCTATTTTAATTTGAGCCATCTTTTTTTCCCATCATCACCCTCTAATCCTTCTCTTCCTTTTTCCTTCAACCCCATTTCAACCTCTAACTCATTGTGCAATGTCACCTTTCTGATATTCCATTTCTTTCTGTCATCCAACCATACAAAACTTCCCCTTACTTTTTTCTCACCTTGGGTTTGGACCATTTAGAAAATCCAACCTTCTGCTGTCCCATTTGAAGCACTCTTACCCAATCACCTTCCTTAAACTGATGTCTCATTTTCTTTAATATGCTATCATGCCTTACCACATATTTCTCCTGGTACCTTGATACCCTCAGCACCACCTCACCTCTCTCCACCATTCCCTACTCTGTCCTCTTCATCCACCCTGGAGTAACTTTTGAACACGCTTGCCTTCCCTTAAGAAGAACAAACAGTGTTTCACCAGTTGCTGTATGAGGTGTGTTACAGTGGTTCCACAACAGTTCCTTGACTGCTTTCTTACAATCCAATCCAGCTTCACAAGCCAATTGTATACATTCCTTTTGAACCCTGTTAAATCTCTCTACGAGACCATTCTCTCTGGGACTGTATACTGCTGCCTTGATGTGATTTATAGCATTCTCCTTTACAAAATCCTGAAACTCTTTTTCTGTGAATTGCAGGCCATTATCGGTCACAACACTTTCTGGATATCCTTCCCTCCTGAAAATTTCCTCACAAACGATTATGATATTGGAATCTTTTGTTTCTCTCATAAATGCTACCTCTAGCCACTTTGAGTAATAATCCACCAACACTACAGCATATAAGCCCTGAATACCTCTGTAGCTGAAAGGTCTGCACACATCCATCGCTAACCTTTGCCACGGCTTCTGTGGCAGCTTGGTGGACACAATAGGGGATTCCTCCACCCTATGAGTTTTGTCACTGCACATGCATGCCATACAATGACGCACATAACCTTCAATTTCTCTATCCATTCCGGGCCACCAAATATCCATGCAAGCCCTCCTTTTCATTCCAGTCATACCACCATGACCCTCATGTAGCATCTCCATTAATCTTTTCCTCAACGCAACAGGCACAACTAATTTGTCATTCCTTATTATTATTCCCTCAATGCACAACTCCTCCACACCGTTTTGTAGTCACTCAAAGTTTCTTTGAACATACAATCTTGACTAACCTTGTCAGTAATACAACTTTTTATCAGTTTCAATGTGTCATCTGCATCAGTGGCTTTGTTCCACTCATCCTCATATATACTTCCTCCACACGCTTCATCCACACTAGCCACTAACCACTGTTCATCATTATCATTTGTTTTATATTCCTCATTATCACACAAAGGTAAACGCAACAAACAATCCGCATTCACGTTTTTGATACCGGGAACATATTTTAGAATAAAATTGTACTCTTTTAGGCAATACAACAATTGAGAGGACTATACCTCTTCTGTATTCCACCGACTACATCCTGTTGTACATCCAACATCTCAACAGTACTTTGTTCTGCCTCCACATCCGTGAACCCTCTTGGTCATCACATACCACATTTACAACTTTTTTTCCCTTGGTTTGACCATATGACCTACAAACAGGTGATAAATGACCATTTTTTTACAGTTAAAACACTCAGCTTTTAAAGCAGGACATGTGTCTGCATCCACTGTGTGCCTAAAACTCCCACATCTATAGCATGCCTTCCTGTTCTTCATTGTAAATGATTTAGCCATTGGTACTGTTCCTGTTTTTGATCTTTGTACCACATTAACATTAGTTTCTTCATTATGACCATTCCCACTACTAAGCTCTTTCACATATCGTGATGTATTCTCTATTCGTCTCGCAATATTTATTGCCTTCTGCAATGAGGAATCTTTTAATTCTCATAGTTTCTCTTGCACTTTTACACTACTAGTCCTGTTTATGAACTGGTCTCTTATGATTTCTTCATGCATATCTTTAAGTTTGCATGTGGCAGCTAAAGTTCTTAACACTGCAACGTACTGCTCCACACTTCCCCTGAATGTTTTGACCTTGAAAAAAACTTGAGCCGTTCAATAACCACACTTAACTTTTTGCCATAATTTTCCCCCAAAGCTTTCATGGCATGCAAATATTAATAATTTTCTACTTCTTTAGAGTCCGAGACGCCTTCGCCATCCCCTTCATGGTTCGTGGTCACTGTTTGTGACGGTTTAGGTAAAGTTTTTAATACCTTCCTTCCTTCTATACCTAAATTGTGCTTCAATAATGCTAACTTCCTAGCTGAAGAAAATATCTCGCCACCAATCGCTTCACGTTAAGTTTCAAAAGATTCTTTCCAATCTTCCCACACCATGGCTGGTGAACCTGGATTTTGTAAGAACTTTGGAGGTGCCATTACAGATGAGGTATCCATTTTCATGTAACTCTGTGACCCAAATATATCACTTTGTAATTATAAAGATCGTTCTGTCAGTGTCACCTGAAATACTAAAATAGTATTTGGTACAATACACAGATATTATATCTTTTTTTTTTTAAGAAGAAAAGCAACTTAATATGAAAAAAACGTAGTCACCAACATCTCAATGCCTTTCTGTTTGCTAATTGTTCATGTCCGATCTCCTCAATGTCTGATAACCTTATTCTATAAGATCCCACAGTCTCCTTCCTTCATGCGCTTGTTCCCTGACGCACGTTATTCTTACTTCCTTCGCTGACTCGAAGCATTGCTCCTCTCTAGCAACCACGTTGTGTTGACACTACGTACGTCACGTCCTGATGTACGTTGCCCTGACACCTTCCACTGTCCCTTGAATATCATGGCATTGTCGCTTCCTAGCAACCACGTTGTGTTCCTCTTACGTACGTCGTGTCCTGATGTACTTTGCCCTGACGCCTTGCCTGTTCCGTGACGTTGTTTTCAAAACTTGCACCTCTGTTTACTTCTGAACTTCCTTGCTGGTGGCGTTCCTGGTGCGCACCCTCCTACCACACGCTGTTCTACATGCGCTGGTTCTTGCCTTTCGGATTGCTGACATTCAAACATGTGTAACCATCCTGCGCGAGGCACGCTCGCCAACCACATCAGCAATATAATGTCCAAAATATTGAAACAAGTGAAATACGATCCCAACACCCGATCTAAACAGGATTTTTCTTTCACTCACCACCGTCCAAGCTTTAGACAAGCTGTAGTATTAGCCTTTCCAATTTGGCATGCATGAGTCAGGGATTGTCTTCTTACTTCAGTTCCGTTCCTTATTCTCTGTCCTTCACACAGCATCCGCCTTGATCAACATCCCATCCTCGTCGCCATTTCTGGTGACAAAAAGGCGGTAAATTGAGATCAGTTGAAATGCACAGTTTATTAAGATATAAGGAACAACCCCTTTCTCACATCCAGCCTCCACCCCAACCGGTTGCCTTCTGACTGCTGCCTCCACACTCTAGAATGCAGCAGCAGTGGCATCCTGTTGCTGAGGTACAACATAGGCTTTGGTGGTACCTGGCATGAACCGGTTGTCTGTATTGTTTGGTCCCCCTAAATTAGCCTGGTGTAAAAAATGGTATTTATATGAACTACTCGGCTCATGTTAATACCTTGTCCATCACAGAAGAAGTGCAGCCTGCAAGACAAAGAATTACCAGGAAATCTTTTTAAAACAGCAAACGTACCATTTCATTCGGGCATGACCAAAGGGCCAATTAACCTGCATGGTCACAAAGCAAAATAAGGCTGAGATAGAGTAATGATCCATTAAAGATCAGCATTATGAATGATTCAATGAAATGTGTGAAGGTGACTTTTGAAGTCTCCATCCTTTCCAATATACATTTTATTTCACTTCATACCTCTATCCCTTTGATCATCTGTTCTCTAGCACCCTCACATGTAGCTTCCAGGTCTCATTTCCCCACCTCACCGTTCAGCTCTTAGTGCTTTGAAGCCGACTTTGGTCAGTATTAGTGCTATACACTCAAACAATATGACATGTCAATGGCTTAGTGACATTGGCATCGGGGTACCAACACAGTCACAGAGACACCTGTATAGGGACCTTGTCACAGTAACATTGACTTTATGACACTGAGCCCAGGGCACCAGCACTAGACAACTCAGACAGTGGCAGTAAAACTCACCCTAGAATAGAAGTATTGACAAAAGGGCATCAATGCTGACTCAGAGATGCCGGCACAGGTGCACAAATACTGACACTGGGACAGTGACTTGGTCAGCATCACTGAAACCTTCAAAATGAACCCAGTCACTAAGTCACTGGGACACAGGCACTGATTCAAAGGATTAGGTAGGTTTATTGGTCCTGACGAATCGCATCAGATCCTTGTTGAATAAAGAAGCGAGAAACAGGTTGACCTTGATTTAGAAGCAGTATAGAGATTCCCGTACTTGCATTCACTAAACTCCCAGACTATAGGGATAGTGTTTATCAGACATCTTACTTGATTAGGGGAGACTAGACCTTATCTTATTTTCTCCCCCCATTGTTATTTTAATCATGACAGAGGTTTAACCCCTAATAAATTTTAGTTTTTTCCTCTAGTCATTTTTAACAGCACCCCTTTCTTACCAATCGCACATTTCAGCATACACCAACCGGCAACTATCTATATTAAAAGATCTCCGGCAAAGAGCCCCCTTGTGAGGCCCGTCAGGCATTGCAGTGCCGGCCTGACGAGAAGCAAAGCCCGATGATGAAACATGTCACCATCTGGTGAGTGAGGGCTCTTGTTCCGTCTTATTAGGACTCTCAGGGACCTCCCCTCCTCTCTCTCTTTCTAGCTCTATTCAGGGATTTATCTCTCTATCCCTCAGTGAAACTGTGTATTCTTTGTGTCGTGATTCAGATGGGAGTATTATACACAGGACCAGCTTTATCTTTCCAAACCTCCCGAAACTGGAGCCCTACTTTGGTTTTGATGACTGATACAAAGGGCCCAATTCACAAAGGGACTTATAAAGTTACAAGTGCGAAGTCTCCACACACGTGTCACAATCTCCACACTCGTGGTGGAATCTCCACAGTTGTCGTGGAATCTCTGCACTCGCGACGGAATCTCCACACTCTTGGTGGAATCTTTTCATTTGTCGTGGAATCTTCACACTCGTGGTGGAACCTCTGCACCTGTAACGGACTCTCCGCACTCTTGGTGGAATCTCCGCACTGAGCACTCGCAACTTTACGTGTCAAAAGTCCCTTTGTAAATCGGGCCCAAAGTCATCAACACTGACGTGGGACAAAGGGCCACCGAGAGTACAGGGCACCAACACAGACTCGCCCCTGACACTGGTGCATGGCAGAGGGTTCTGTGACAGTAGTATACGGAGATGGCTATACTGGGATGCGGATAACGAGCCGCTGTCAATGCACTGAGACACTGAGTTACTGACTCTGATGCACCAAATCTGACATAGGGCCATTAACACAATAGCAGCGGGATGCTGACACTGGGAGAGCGTCACTGGAACACTGACACAAGACACGGATACTTGGAAACTGACTGAGGGGCTAACAAGGGTACATGAGCACTGGGACACTGAAAGTAGAATACTGGCACACTGGCAGGGCGGCACAAACTGACATGGGACATGAGCATCAGTACAGGGTCACAGGGACACTGACATGAGATTAGTGAGAGTAGGACAGAGGGGCAATGATGCAGTGACCTTGGGACACAGGTAAATGGAGACATTGACAGTGAGACACTGATCGTGGGGCACTTACCTTGGTAATGGGACACTGGATCATGGGACAAAAGAGCATCTGACAGAATACAAAGGGTAAACTCCTGGCAAATGTTTTAACACACCACCCAATTCGCACTCTTCTGAGAATGAAATCCAGCGTGGCTGATAGCGACACGGGGTGCAGGTAAGCAGATCTGCCACTCAGTCTGGGTCTCCGTCTCCCCCCTCTTCTTTTCACAGTCCTCTTCCTTAAATCTGCATTTCAGAGCAGAATTTAATGTGTTTCAAATCTATCAGCTCTGTAGCAAAGCAGTATGACTTTTAAAGAGGTGTGTGCTCAGATCACACAGTGCATCTGCTGCGACAGGACACTATGGACAGAGGTTATGGGATTTCAGCATTATCCACCTAGAGCTATCACGTGGCCCCATGGCAGAGATATCATCACAGTTATGCTTAGCCAGCCAGGCCTTAATGAAAAGGAGAAACAGCCAGTCCTGGCTACAGACATGCAATCTTTCCAGTACAAACACTGAAATGAGAAGCGTTTGCATTGCTCAATAAAAGTATAAAGCCCGCCTGCGAACTACGCAGTCACCTGTGTAGAAAGAATGCTGGAAGGCCTTGCTACTTCTCAGAAGTATCAATACTGTAGGACAGGTGTCCTGAAAACTGCTGTGGCATGGTGTAAATCAGACCCAAGGCCTTGCTAAGAATTACTGGTACTGCCCCACTTCAGGTACACCAGGCCTGCTGAATAGTTCTTTTAATAGCAATTCATGTATCACAGCCCTAAAGAGTAGTTGTGGTCCATGAAAGGTATAGCAGCCCATTTAGCAAAGCCCTCTCAAATACAAGACAGCCTGGCTGAGAAGTGTTGGTACTCACACTGAAGGGAGACAATGGGCTTCTGAAGTGTGATTCATCTAGGCAGCCTATCAGTCGACTAATAGCCTGATGTTTCATCCTCCTATCCCTCAGTGGCTTCAATCCAGTCCCCCTGTCATGCTGAGTTCCCACAGCACACCTATTCGTTGTCTGTGGAAAGGTAACCGTGGGAAGGCCCTATGCATTTAGGTCATGGCCGAAACCCTTGCTTTAATCTGAGCAATCGTGTGCTGCCCATTGCATACCGAAGAGTAGGACTTACTCTGGAAATGTTGGCTTTTTCCATTTAAATTGCTCTTAGTGCTGCTTACAGTCTCAAACAGGAAGTGCCAGGCAGGCAGCAACAGAGAGAGAGAGGGAGAGAGACCAGCACAGTGTGGGAGTCTGGAACCAACCTGTGGCACCGACACCCACTGCCACTGCCTCTTGGGTCAGAGCTCTGGAATGAGGGCTGGACTGCTACTCTTGCTCCTGTGGCCAGGGATAGAGGCACATCATCACTCCAGGCCAAAGACATCTCCTTGAGCCCTGCCTTTCCTCTAACAGTAATGCGTAGCCTCCTACCTGCCCTGCCAGGGGTTCCACACAAAGTTAGTGCCAGTGGGCCCATGCCTGTGGGTGTACTGTGCAAGGACATCTTAAGGATTTTGGAGGCCCTGGGCCAAAGGTATTCTGGTGGCCCCTGTTCAGAACAGCTTTGAGTTTATGATCCATTTTCAGCTCTTTCATGCCCTCTTTGGCCAGGTCACTGACAGTGCAAAGGCACACTGGTCCAAATTCTAAAGGTGATTGCATCTAATATTGAGGGAAAGTGACGTGTGTTTCCAATATTGTAACACAGCAACAGCTCACTGTCGCTACTGCAAATAATCTCTGTGACATCCTCCCATTTCTCATATGTGAGGTCCTTTTTTGAGCTAAAAGAAACTTTTTTATGGATGCTGCATGAAACATAAACAGGACATTTCTCTACAAAATGTCTGTAAAACACAACACACACATTAAAAAGAAAATAAAGAAAAAGGGTATTTAAATAAATCTGTTTAAGAGTTATTTAAGTTCATCAGGGCAAGACTCTCTGAAGAACAGAGCTGGCTGTATCAGGGGGCTCCCTGAAAGACTGGGGCTCTGGGCCAGGGCCCACTTTGCCCATGCCTTAAAACGTCTCTGGTATTGTCTGTCTGCTTGCAAGCTTCTTTTTTCACTGTTGTTCCCGGAACAAAGGGGATTTTTAAACATAATTTCAACACATTTCTTAGGTATTCCTAGAAGAACAAACCTCATTCCTGTCCCTCTACACTTGTCTTTTATCAAGCAATGTTCCTAATGTACAATGTTCCTAATCTAGGGTGTATTTTTACAAATAGTTGAAGAGGTAAACTAACACCAGTGGCTTCAGTAGGTACCACAACAGTATTGTGTTCTTTAGATTCAGGTCACACACCACATCACCCCTAATGAGCTCCACTGGGTCCAGATTCCTATACTTGCCTACAAAGTACTGCACAACACAGGTCATGCCTACATCGGCAGCAGCATCTCTTTCCGCCAACCAAACATCTCTGCTTGGCTGGGCTCTTACTAGCACACGTCCCTCGCACACCACACCACACCACACCACACACCACACCTAATGAGCTCCACTGGCTCTAGATTCCTATATGTGCCTACAAAGCACTGCACAACACAGGTCATGCCTACATCGGCAGCAGCATCTCTTTCCACCAACCAAACATCTCTGCTTGGCTGGGCTCTTACTAGCACACGTCCCTCGCACACCACACCACACCACACACCACACCACACCTAATGAGCTCCACTGGCTCTAGATTCCTATATGTGCCTACAAAGCACTGCACAACACAGGTCATGCCTACATCGGCAGCAGCATCTCTTTCCACCAACCAAACATCTCTGCTTTGCTGGGCTCTTACTAGCACACGTCCCTCGCATCCACAGAAGCAGATCCGGTGGTCCAGGTGTCTCATACATCACTATTAAAGCTAGGAACGACCTCCCACTCCACGCCAGAGCCTCCTCCTCCCTCCTGGACTTCCATAAGAAGCTGAAGTAAGTATCCCTCCTGGGGCTAGCATCACACAACTGCAAAGCGCCAAGCTACCCTCAGAGGTGGCAGTGCGCTTTACAAGCACATATTACAAACATGACATAATATAACATACCAACCCAAAAGATAATATGACGTAACGTATTCTCAACATAACATAATGTAACATAACATAAAATAACATAACTTTAAATATTCTCACCATTACATACTATAACATAATATAACAAAACATATTCTCAACATAACATAACATAAAATAACATAACATTAAATATTCTCACCATAACATAACAACAGAACATAATATAGGAAAAGATATTCTCAAAGTAACATAGTCTCGCCAAAACATAACATAACATATTCTCAATATAAAATATTCTCACCATAACATAAAATAACATAACATTAAATATTCTCAATATAACATAACATAACATATTCTCACCATATTGTACCATTTTATAAAAGATAATGTTGGGAAAAACCCGTACTCTCCTCATGCAGCATAACTCCTTCCATGGTGTTGGTACTGGGCTCATGACCCCGACCCCCAACCATTAACTTTGGGCATCAGGCCTAAATATAAGCCATTAACATAACATTTTAATTATAATCTGTTACTGTAAATCTCTTGCTACTGCATTAATTGCTGGTGCTCTAAAGTCCCACATTTAGAAACACAAAGGAGCAGATTTGAAGGACACAAGTTACAGAGTGACATCAGTGCCGAACAATTACAGCTTGACTGATTGTGAGGGGTGACACTCCTAGAAACAAGAAGTCACTCATTATCCGTATGTCACTTCTTGGAGCACTGCCTCTTGCATTGGTGTGAATCTTAGATTGCGGAGAGCACATTCACATATTGAGTGGATATCTTACTTCTTGGAGCACAACCTCACTTACTTTGTGCATGTTTCACAGCTAGGCACAAACTCTTACTCACTACTTGCTGCACTGTCTATCTTAATGGGAGCAAGTCATGCACTTTGGAGCATAGTGTGGCGAACAAATCCACTGGAAACACCGGAAGTACAAATGTATTTATTGAAGACAGTCATATACCCAGGGGCGGCTCCTACGAAATGGCGTAGGATCATCGCCCCCGGCTAAAAGCCAGGAGCTGTAAAATAAAACAATATTTAATAATCATTTTATTTTACAGCTGCTGGCCCAGCCAGCAGCATGTGCAGAGAGGGGCAGGGCTGGGCCACGGAAGAGGGAGAGGGGAGGTGGAGTGGAGTCTGTGCACTTAAGTGCACATGTGTGTGTGGCCGGACGTCTCAGGCTGGCCAAACAAACATTCTTACTTTGGTTCCTCCAACCCAGCTGTGTTGAACAGCAGGGCTGAAGAAACAGCCCAGACCCCAGGGAAGTATCTGAGCAGCGGTCCAAGCTACTCAGACCAATCCTGACGCTGCTCTCATGCTAGGCTTAGCATGAGAGCAGCACCAGGATTGCTGGGGAGCCTGTGCTGGTGTCCCAGGGAATGCTGGGATACCAGAAGAGAAAAGAAGCGTGAGGCGGCCGGTGGTGTCAGTGAAGGTAAGTGCTTTTTTGAATATTATTTTTTTTACTACCCCTCACCGTCCCCATCCCGAATACCCGCTCCTCCCCTTGAGATTTGCAGCAGCTGCAGCTGGATATACCTCCATACAGCAGGGCCTCAGAGATAACTGCCAGAAACAGGATGTCCAGCAGTGGTGACAGTAGCATTCTACGACATTCAACCTTAAAGATATCACCACACACAGAGTCACTTATTAGGTGTGAATTTTACTTCTGCAGCTGCCACTAATAGTGTGAATGTCTCTCTCTGGAGCACACTGTTACTCACTGTGACCTCCTACTGCCAAACGAGTCCTGGGGTATGGTCAGACTTGGTGTTTGTTATGAGATACGAAAGTGCTTACACAGCAATGGATTTTAGGATGATCTTTCAAGTGGTCCACAGCAGCGTCTGCTACCAGGAAGGGTGGGGGTAGTGCCTATAATAAAAAGTAAAAAAAGTGCTTGCCACCTCGGTGTTCCGTCGCTCCCGCAGCCTTGATTTTTCTTGTCTTCTTCTTCTCCCCACCTAATCCTGAAGCTTCTTTCATGCTGTTACCAGCATGAGAGAAGTTCTGGGATTGGCCTGAGTGAGCAGAAATGCCACTGAGTGAGGGAGTGGGAGCCTGCACTTGGTCTCCACCCGTCTGTGAAACACAGCCGAGTGAAGAGTTCTAAGTGCACATGTCTGTTTGGCCGGCCTCGGACTGCCAGCCAAACTGAAATGCGCACTTAGAAGTGCACATAGCACACCTCCTCTCTGGTGACATGGTGGTGGCTGGCCCCGTCCTCACTAAGTGGAAAAAGAAAGTGATAATAGCATACTTTTATTATCACTTTATTTTTCTGCTTTTAGCAGCGGGCGTCGCTCCTCTGCCATAGTGGAGGGGCCGCCCCTGGTGGTCCACGAGAGAGGCGGCAGTGAATCGTGAGCGGAAGGAGAGTGGGCTGTGCAGCTGCTTTGTGCTGCGGAGAAGAGGGAGCAAGAGCGAAGCAGTTGACCAGCTGGGCCGCTGGGGAGTCTGATGGTAAGCAAGCATTACTGCCCAAGTGTTCGAGTGTGGCTCTAACTTTTAGACTCCTGGGCTAGTGTCTGGCTGGTGTGTGGTGTTGGTCCCTCCAGTGCCATTGCCCTGATGCCATGTGGGGCCCTCCGTGGCTTCTGTCCACCTTCCAGCTTTGGCCTCACCTCCTCGGGCCAACCCAGTGCTTAATATGAGCCTGTGGTTACCGGTCCATGGCACCAGCACTTATTTTTGAGGGGCAGCACTTAGTTTTCTGTATCTGGCATTTACAGTGCGCAAAAGACACTAATAGGAATGACGGAGGAAGAGAAAAACAAAAAAAGCGTCACAGAGGGAGAAAGCAGAAATCTGCAAGAGTAAGCTGAAGGGGCAGGGAGTGGCTATAAATGGATTAATAAAAAGACCCAAGATGGCTTCAAGATTACGCTGCCTCAGTATTCTGTGCTCGCAGATTTAAATGCACCAGCCGCGTGTTTCAGAAGAGAGCTTTGGGCTCTGGCACATTTTTATTTACAAATCAAGCGTTGGGACAACCCTTCTTCTTGCCCATGTTTGCATGCAGACCGTGTGCACTGCCCACTCCCCTCCCCTCAACCCTCAGAGCACACTTAGCTGATTTATTACAAGCCCTGGATCCACTGCCCTGGAACCACTGCATCTCAGCATTATCCCTGCTTTTCAAACCAACCATTGGACAAGGCCAAGCCCATGCTCATGGTGTGACAATGAAGGACCGGGCTGGACACAGCATGTTTCTCCCCGCTGCTCCTTTGATCCACCGTCATGTGAAAGGAGTAATCTGGGCTTTGGGGGGCAGGAGTAAGGCAGTAGTAACAGGTCCTGGGACCCAGATCAGAGTAGTGCACGAGGCTCCTTCACGCAACTCCTAACACCACAGATGCAGTCATTTGGTGGGTCACTAAGGGGTGTGGCTGGCTCTAGGTCACTGTGCGAAGTGGGTAGAGCCCTGTTCCTGCAGAAGTGGCTTGGCTAGGTCTGGGTGCAGCTTGTGGCCAGGTGAGCTCCCCCCTTCTAGTGAGTCACTCTACATGCTGTACACTTAACCCAGCATCTTCTAGCTTCTATCATGTGTCCCAAGAAAAGGGGCGGAGCAACTAGAGACTAGCAGCTGATTCACCTTCAGCACAGTCATAGAGCCTAGGCATCAATCGCCCCTTTTAAAGAAAACCAACACAATAGCCTCTGATAACTACAGAAGTAAGTCCACCAAACGCAGGGACTCAGGACATCACAATTAACACTCACCCTCCCAGCCTAATTAGAATAACTTTATTCATTCTGTACACCGAGGGCTGTTGAGAAGATGGCAGTAGTTCTCTTAACCTCTTGAATCAGAGATGTGAGATGACCATACTCTAACCCTATATCGGGAACTCTTAACTTTCCTAAACACTATATAACCAAGAGGAAGGGTAAAGCCCTATTAAAATTAAACCCCATGAAAAGCACTACAAACTGAGATCAGGAAAGTCTCATCAACCACCAACCTACAAGTCATGCAAACGAACAATGGCAAAGAACACAAAAACATCTAGCAAACAAGCCAAAATCTCAAATGGAAGTTTGGTAGCGGCCTACAGGGTCCTATTTTGGGAAAATAAAGCAATTTCAAAATATCTCCTTTTTGAAAGACCCCTTGGCTGCAATCTATGTCAGGGCTAAAACAGGGGTACATGTTAGAACCTCACCTTTTTAACCTTTTTGTAGCTGACCTTTCACCTGCTCTGGATGAGAAAAACTGTCATCCTCTCTGCCTGGGTCCCCTCCGCCTCACCCACTTATACCAGAGGACATTGTGATATTTAGTCAAACCAAAGTGGGCCTACAAAAATCATTGAACATACCTGCTCATTACACAAGAACTAATCACCTGGAGATAAATGTGGGCAAAACTAAAACAATGTCAGTCAGCAATCACCCGGGACATGCTGCCAGAATGTCCCTGAGTGATATCTAGCTGGAATCAGTAGCAAACCAGAAATATCTGGGGTTATACTTTAAATCAAAAGGAACTTTCATGCAGCTAAAACAATACATTGATAAGAAGGGGTCTCCCCTAATCCACGCCTTTATCACCTTAGCAAAAAAGTTGGATGGGCCTTCATTTCAGCCACTGTTAACAGTCATCGCTTCCAAGTTATTAGCAACCATCACCTATGCTAGATGGCGATGCACGGCCTGGATGCGGCAACAGTGGACAAAATAAAACAAATACATTCAGGTGAGTGTTTAATCTACCCCAGAACTCATCCCTAGCACAAAGCTGTCTTGAATTTGGTCTCATAAAACAAGATCCAGCCAGAAGAGCAACAGCAACAAAAAAAACTGGTACAAGCTCAGCCGCGCCCAAGACACTCTCAATAGTGTCGTATGGACCCTAAAGGGACCGGCAACTGGAACACTACAAATACTTGTAGACTTCTATCAAACAATTGAGTCCTACAGAAATATTGATGGCAGGCCTGCCAAATGATGCCTTCAAATAGGGAACCAACAGGACCACAAAACGACTACCTTCCCTCGAAGACAAAATCAAACTTAGTGCATGGATGGTAATCAAGCATTACAAGCATTACAACACGCTGTCCCCTCATCATATCTGACAATAGCATATCCAGCAGCCTCATGACCTTATGCATGGGCAACATATATCAGCCCTTGCAAACTAACCAGGATGGAAACACTCAGGCCCGACATTATGTAGGCACTGCAAAGAGAAAGGTTTGATCTGCATCTGTCCTCATTGCGTAAGCTTTGGCTGCAACTATTAAAGGCAAGCTTCAATGACAGAGCCATTCGCACATGCAGGGAAGCCATAACAGCGTGCTTTAATCAAGGCGACCTGCAGTTAAACTGCAAATTCATTAATTTCCTGGCAATGGCCGTCTGTGAAAAGCTCGGTGCTGCCTACTTTTATAAAACTAGATCTGGTCATATCCAGGGTGAAAAGAAGCCCACAGTGGCTCGGCTTCTCTCCACGACCTTAGTGAGCAGCTTCGAGTCACCAACGCCCTGTAAACATCTGGCCCGGGGTGTGTCAATGACTAAAAGAAGCCCATAGCTGCTTGGCTTAGTTTGCATTAATCTCCACGCTGAACTCGGTCTGTGCCTTCCTGAACTATTAACAGGGAATGGTAACAAAGACCGACTGCCACCAGGTCCTCAGTGACAGGATGTATTAGTGCACTTTCACACCTTTAGTGCTAGGAATGTGCACAGAATGATGCAGAATGACTGCTCGTGGTGCATTATTTTAATGTCTGCCTACTTTGCACAAATATGCGGCAGCCTTCATCCACTAACTCGTTCTAAGATGTATCTTGGCAGGAAACAACCTGAATGATCTGTCCCAAGTTCTTTTAGACCCATTTTTAATGAAATTTATAAATTGTAATGAACTATAGTTTTAGAATGTAAAATTGTTATGGTTTTAACTAACTTCAACAATAAAAATAAATTGACTGTTACTCATGGTCTGTCTAAGTCTTCTTGGAACACAGTTTCACTCATTTGATGCAGTGCTTAATTTGTGCTTGTTGTTTCCTGTGTGAAGCACTGGTACTTATTTTTGAGGGCCGGCGCTTAATTTTCGGCCTCAGGCATTTACTGCGAGCAAAAGACACATTTTGGAAAGACGGAGGAAGAAAAAAACGAAAAAGCGTCACAAAGGGAGAGAGCAGAAAGCCGCTAGAGTGAACTGAAGGGGCAGGGAGTGGCTGTAAATGGATTGAAGAGGCCCGAGATTGCTCCAGGATTAGGCTGCCTCACTATTCCGTGTTTGCACATTTAATTGCTGCAGCCGGGTATTTAAGAGGAGGGCTTTGAGCACCGGCACGTTTTTATTTACAAATTAAGCACTCATTTGATGTGACTTCCACACTTTGGAGCACAGGTTGCTCACTGGTTGTGAGTTCCACGCCATTGTTTAATCTCTCTCATTTGCTGTGAATTTTGCTCCTTGGTGCTTAGTCTGTTTCACTAAGTGTGAGTCTCACACTTTGGAGCAGAGGCTTTTTGACTAGGTGTGAGTTTCACTTCGTCGCACACAAAGGCACTTACTGAGTGTTACTCTTTCAACTTACAGCCCAGACTCCCACTCTGGTTGTGAGCCGCACACCTTGGAGCACAGCCTTGCTCATTCAGTGTGAGTTTCACTTCGTGGAGCACAGTGTTACTTACAGGGCAAGAGTCTTTCCTCCAGAAACATTGTCTCACTCAGTGATTGTGAATCTCACAAATTGAACTCAATTTTATAGTGTGAACAGTCACAATCCTTTGTTGGGAATGTCACACACAACCTCATCACGAGTGCCCCACTAAACTGATGGGGTCGGTAGTACGAGGTACCGACCCCTTCTCAATACTGAGTGGAGCTGAAACCTGAGTGAGAAACACCAGGGATAAGCATGGTAGAATCAGCAGGGAAAAATTCTCAAAAAATGTGAAATGCCCTTGGGGTAGCCCCACCGCTAAAATTACTAAAACTCCTGGGGGGGGGAGGAATGCGGATTATTCCAGATCTGTTGTAATGAGGCCCACAGATTCATATCATAATCTCCACCAAATCCCAAATCTTCTTGCCCTTGAAATCGATGCTGGGATCTTGGCACGGTAAGAACACTGAACTAAGCTTTGCTCTTAAGAGATGAACCGCATGAACTGCAGGGCCAAGAATGTACCACGTCCTATCCCTTAAGAGAAGAACCGCAGGACAAGAATGTACTCACTTTCTATCATTGCTTAAGATATGAACCTCAGAGCAAAGAGTGAACACAAGTCAGAAGCTTTGAAAGAAGAACTGCGGGGCCAAGAGTGTACCCCCATTGTATCTCTTAAGAGATGAACTGCAGAGCCAAGAGTGTACCCACTTCCTACCTCTTAAGAGATGAACAGCATCAACTGCAGGGCCAAGAATGTGCCCACATCCCATCCCTTAAGAAATGCACCGCAGGGCCAAGAGTCTATCCATGTCCTTTCCCTGAAGATATGAACTGCAGAGCCAAGAGTGTACCCCCATCAGACGCTTGGAGAGAAGAACCACATGGCCAAGAGTGTACCCCCATTGTATCTCTTAAGAGATGAACTGCAGAGCCAAGAGTGTAGGAATGGCTTATCGATTAAGAGATGAACCACAGGGCCAAGAGTGTACCCACTTCCTACCTGTTAAGAGATGAACAGCAGCAACTGCAGGGCCAAGCATGTGCCCACATCCTATCCCCTAAGAAATGCACTGCAGGGCCAAGAGTCTATCCATGTCCTTTCCCTTAAGATATGAACTGCAGGGCCAAGAGTGTACCCCCATCAGAAGCTTTGAGAGAAGAACCACAGGGCCAAGAGTGTACCCACGTCTGATGTTTTCAGAGATTAACTGCGGGGCCTATCCCTTAAGAGAGGATCCACAGGGCCAAGTGTGTACCCACATCCTATCCCTTAAGGGAAGAACCACAGGGCCAAGAGTGTCCGAACAGCCTATCCGTTAAGTGATTAGCCACAGGGCCAAGAGTGTACCCAGGTCTGATGTTTTCAGAGATGAACTGCATGGCCTATCCCTTAGGAGAGGATCCACATGGCCCAGTGTGTACCCTCATCCTATCCCTTAAGAGATAAACTACTGGGCCAAGAGTGTATGAACAGCCTATCCCTTAAGAGATTAGACACAAGGTCAAGAGTGTACCCACGTCCTAGTCCTTAAGAGATGAACTGCAGGGCCAAAAGTGTGTCTATATATCACCCCATAAGATATGACCTACTGGCCGAAGAGTGTACCCATGTCCGATCTCTTCAGATGTGAACCACAGAGCCAAGACCGTACAAACAGCCTATCCCTTAAGAGATGAACCACAGAGCTAAGAGAATACTAATGTCCAACTCCTTAAGAGGTGAACCAAAGGGCCAAGAGTGTACCTACACCTCACCTCTGAAGAGATAAACCACGGGGCCAAGAGTATACTGATGTCGCACACCATGCTAGATGAACCACAGGGCTAAGTGTGCACCTAACTCCTGTCCCTTAAAAGATAGACCGTAGGCCAAGAGTGAATCCACATCCTATCCCATAAGAAATGAAACGCACGGCCAAGAGTGAAACCCATGTCTTATCCCTTATGAAATGAGCCTTCGGGCCAAGAGTGTACCTGACCTATCTGTTAAGAGATGAACAACAGGCTTAAAGTGTACCCACTTCCTGCCTGTTAACAGGTGAACTGCAGGGCAAGGAGTGTACCCACATCCTATCCTTTAGGAGACTGGTTTTGTTGAACAACAGAGCCAAGAGTGTGTCCACATCCAATCTGTTAAGAGAGAAACTACAGGGCCATATCCCATCCCTTAAGAGGAGAACTGCAGGGCCATGAGTGTATCCACATCTTATCCCTTAAGAGATGGACTGCATGACCAAGAATTTATCTGCATCCTTTACTTAAGATATGAACCACAGGGCTAACAGTGTATCAACATCCGTTTCCTTAATAGATGACCTACAGGCTAAGAGTGTTCCAATGCCCCCCCACACATTCAGGAGGTAAACTGCAGGGCTAAGGGCCAGATGTACATCCCCGCGACTCGCAATTTGCGACTCATTTGCGAGCCGCAAAACCATATGTACAACAGTGTACTTCACACTGTTTGCAATTCCCAATGGGGTCACAAATGACCTACCTCATTAATATTCATTAGGTAGGTTGCAATTTGCGACCCATTGGGATGGCTGCACTCAAAGGGATGGTGGCCAGCTGGGGACAGCAGACCTCCATGTCTCTGACTGCTTTTAAATAAAGCAGCTTTTGTTTTTTTTTTATGTATCCCATTTTCCTTTAAGGAAAACGGGATGCTTTTCAAAAACAAAAATGAAAAGTTTTCTTTTCATTTTTTCAGATCAGGCAGTGGTCCCTGGGACCACTGCCTGCTCTGAAAAAATATTTTTGCATTCCTACACAAAGGGGAAGGGGTCCCATGGGGACCCCTTCCCGTTTGCGAATGGGTTAGCACCACTGTGACACTGGTGGTAACTGCGATTGTTTTGTGACCACTTTCACAGTCACAAAACAATCCTACATCGCGCTGCGACTCGCAATTAGGAAGGGAACGTCCCTTCCTAATTGCGACTTGCAAACCTATTTTGCTATTCGGTAAACAGTTTACCGAATTACAAAATAGGGTCTGTACACACCAAAATGCTTTTTTCTTGTCGCAAACAGCCTGATTCTGTGAACTATGCCATTTGCAATAAGAAAAAAGCTACGTACATGTGGCCCTAAGTGTGTACCAACATCCTATCCCTTAAGTAATGTCAATAGTCAACAGTTCTGACTATTAGCTACATGAAATTTCTTCCTTGTTGATTGGCAAATGTGTATTTGGATAAATCGGTGAATATGAGAATGTGTACACACTTGAACGGGCAGATAAGTGTATGGATAGATGAATGAGTGGTTGAATGCATGGATAGTTAATGGGTGAGTGCAGGAATGGTTAAATAAGTCAGCACATTGTATGGCTGTCTGATTAAATGGGTGAGGGTGTGTATTGATACAGAAAGGTTCCATCCATCCGATGGACCAAGGCCTCTGCATTGATAAGGTTATTAGAATGCTAGGAACTGCCAAAAGTATGTCAGTGTAAGTACTACACCAGGGCCCGGATGGGTAAAAAGTATACAAAGAATTCCCACCAATGTGACTATTTATGTTGTGACCATCATCACCTTGGGCATTCCTTACATTACACTTCCAGGAATTAGCTTCATTCCAAGGACTGCAGTTGTGGTTGTTGCCACAAAGATAATACATGGGAAGTAAACCACTGGAGCATTCGATTTCCTGGAACTCCGCCCACATCATGCATGTCAGCATGTCCCCAGGAAAGTGCCTCCTACTAACATCACTCTAACTCTATGTCTGGACCAGAGGCTCAGATTATGCCTCTCTTTCTATTTCTATGCTTTAATTTTTACAGCAGCCAATCAAAACAAAAGTTTGAAAACACAACATATCCCATGAATATGTTAACACCACATGACCAACCATAGAGCCCAGCCCTATATAAAGTGGAAGAGACATACTGCCTCCTCTTTCGTTGCTGCTCCGCAGCCAGTTAAGTGTCATTTCTCCATTAACAATTTCTTATAATGTTGATTGTGTACATGCTTACTTTGTGATGCCTTTTTGATCGCATAACTGATTACGATTTTGCCCTGGATTCTTGTGCGTCGCTGCGTCTTTTTCCCAGTAATGTCTAATGCTGAAGGTGTTGTATAATCACTCTTTTTCATAATTTCGATAGTTTCAGGCATGGTCGACCCCGCATCTCCTCGCGGTATCAGGAGCAGGTTATCCTCCCTCCAAGGCATTCACCTGCCTCGCCCGTTAATCTTGTGGAACGGGAGCTGGGGAGTGAGGCAGCGTAACGCATAGTCATCCTGTTCACTTTCTTTTTCTGTTGTTTGGGGCTTCGAGCACAAGGCTTCACGTGCGGTTTTGCATAGTGCTACAGAACACGTCAGAGACGCGGGCTTTGTCTCAGCCCCGAGCTCTGCTTATCTATGCCCTGTTGGCAGTACTTTCAGGGCTGTAATAATTTTCCCAAGGCTTTGCCTTTCTTTGTGGGTAGCTCTCACTCCACATTTTACTGGATTTGGTTTCAACCAGGCTCTTGGTTGAATTTTGTTGCTTTCCCAGTGGGATTTTTTTATAGTAGTTACTCCCTCTTCCATTGGAAGTGTTCAGCTGCCTGCTGCAATCTTTTACCCATCTAATACTCCCAGGTTTGATACCTCTGTCCCCTTTCCTAATCAATAATTGCTAAATATGAAGATGAATCGGGGAAGGGTACTACTTCGATGATTCTATGGGGTCATTTGAACAAGACTTGGTCTATGCACTAGATGCTGGGGTACGCCACACTATAAATGTTACCTTGGTCAAGGCGATACAACCAATTAACCAACATCTGTTTGGGTTTGCTGAACAACAGGTCTGTATTCTTACCTCAACACCTCACAGTGAGGAATCTTCCACCCGTCAGGACCCTTCGGATTCTAAGACCGATACAAATCCTCATGTGGCACATTTTGAAAAATTGGTGCAATCCCTTGCTAAAGAGCACAACTATAATGCGCCTCCTCCTAACCCCAAAACCAGAACTAGAAGGAATTCTGATTCTTCCTCCTCCTCCTCCTAGGAGCCAGCTCAAGACGAGGATTCTGTCCCTCGCAAAAGGCAGAAGAAATATCACCATTCTCAGGTGAGCCCCCAACTTCCTAAAGTCCTCACATTAAATCCTGAGGATATCATTCATTCTAGTCAACCCTATGGACGTCTCCGACTGAGGTGGCAGAATATGTCTAAGCCCACATACAAAAGGGCTTCGAAAAGATGTTAGATCTCGACTACGGTCTGAATGTCCCAAATTGGATATCCCTACTAAGGTCCAGAGACTCCTGAGATTGACCGTACACTAGTCACCTACCTTAAAAAAAATCTAAAGACCCTAAGAATGGCATCGATCGAGCTTGGCACGGATGCCAGGATAAATTACTGGACGTCTCTGGTCCTCTCACGACAATTCTGGAGCTGGGCTTCCACGCCAAGGAATCTGGGGCTCCCATCGATCCCGACATATTAGTGGGCTGGGCCCATGAGCTTTGTGTTTCCTGGAAAACACTAACTGCGCTATTTCCAGTGAAAGGCGATGTTCTATCCTCATTAAGATGGACCCCAAGCTGACCGATCTTGCCACTTCAGAGTCGGGCCCCTTGGCTGAAGGTATATTGTTGTACTCCGTTCCTTAAGGAACTGTCCAAATTTGCAGCAACATACGCAAAGCTAGATAAAGCTAAGCGCTCCATCAAGAAGGTTCTTCACCCACTTTCTGGCAGGGCCAGACGCTTTAGAGGACGAACCTTCAGCCGCAGCTTTCACCAAGGTCCTCAAAGAGGCTACAATCAGCAGTATAGGGGAGGTTACCAGGATTCCTCCTCCACCTTCTACCCTTTCTGAGCAAGGACAGGTCACAACTGTTTCCGGAGAGGAAAACCTAGAGGCTCCTAAGCCTCTTATCAAGAATCCAGTACTACAGGTGAGCCTAATTCCTATATCAGATGTGATTTTGGGGGGCAGAACTGGGTTGTTTCTTCCCAAAAGGCAGAAAGTTACTCAGGACCCCTGGGTTCTGGAATCCATACAGGGTTACAAGTTGGAGTGCCACGATTCTCCAGTTCAGGGGTTTCCTCCCCCTGAGATGTATTTTTCCCTACGAGATCAGGTATTCATCTACTCAGAGGTGGCCGATCTCCTGGTCAAAGGTGCCATAGAGGAAACTCTTCCTCATCCTTGCGGCTTCCTCTGCCCTATTTTCCTAGTGGAGAAGAAGTGTGGAGATCCTGTTTGGTCCTCAGTCTGAAGGACTTCAACGGATTGATCACCCCCACCATTTCAAGATGGAGGGCATTCATTTGTACAGGACATCTTACGAGATGACTGGATGGTCCGACTAGATCTGAAAGATGCCTATTTGACCATTCCTATATTTCCACCTCATCGACATTTTCTGCAGTTTCTTTGCCAGGGACGTTGCTTCGAGTACAAGGTCCTGTCCTTCGGCCTATCATCAGCCCCTTGGTGCTTCACAAAAGTGATGTGCCCAAGAGAAGTATCTCTTTGGGCCACAGGTGTTTGTCTGATTATTTATCTCAACGACATCATCATCATGGCCCAATGGCCCCTACTGCTCCTTACTCACTTGGAATGGGCAATCTCTCTCCTTCAGGACTTGGGATTAATTGTGAACAGTTAAAAGTTCCTTCTAGCTCCTTCCCAGCAAATGGAGTTTCTGGGTTTTCAGGTGGATTCAGTCCTGACCTAATTAATTCTTCCCCCTCTCAAGACCTGCAACATCAAGAAGGAACTGAGATCGATGTCGTACAAACAGACAGTATAGTTGATATGCACAGCCCGCATGGTGGCCTGCTTTCTTCCACAATAATGGCCATCTTCCCAGGGCCCCTTCATTATCACACCCTTCAACGTCTAAAGATCTCACTTCTCCAGAAGGGCCCCAGTTATTCAGACCTGATTTGCCTTTCTTTGGAAGCAAGGTGGCTGAAGCACATGGATGCCTGGAATGGCAAAGTGATGTTTGGATCCTCTCCGGAGATCATGATCGAGTCTTATGCCAACCGTTGGGGGTGAGGAGCTAATGTGGACAGATATCCACGGGAGGCCGATGGTCCAGAGCGCAACTGGACTTTCATATCAATTGCTTTGAGCTTTTGGCAGGCTTCTTTGCGATCCGGAGCCTCTCCCCAGAAAAGACAGATTGTTACATTCTCCTTCTGATGGACAACATCTCCACTTTGAGGTATGTCAACAGGTTGGTGGGACGAGATCCCACATTCTGGCAGAGATTGGTAAAGATTTGTGGCACTTTTGCCATCAACATTGGATGTCTGTGGTAGTGGAATATCTTCCAGGTCGTAACAATTCAGTGGCAGACTGGTAGTCTTACTACCTGCACGACTTCAGTGATTGGAGACTGCACCGAAGAGTCTTTCATTCTCTCCACCATTAGGGTCCTTTCTCAATAGATCTTTTTGCCGCCCATCTCAAACAGCAGCTATGTCAGTTTTTCAGCTGGAATCTGGATCCGGAGACAGTAGCGACCAACACGTTTCTTCAGGATTGGTCTCCGTTCCTGTGTTATACATTCCCTCTGTTCATGATGATCCCTTAGGTCTTGGCTTAAATTTGTCACCAGAGAGCGGAATTGGTTCTTGTGACTCCCCTTTGGAGAGTGCAGGCTTGGTTCCTGATGGTCCTGGAAATGAGTTGTGCCCCTATAGTCCTTCTTCCATTGCCTTGGAATCTACTTTTGTATCCCTTGGGCCTTCCTCCTCCTCTGGTTCAGTCGGAATGCCTCTCTCAACTGGTGTGGAGAATTTCAGGGAGGGATGGAGTCTCCCAGGCCTTTCGCGAGAATCTACTGAGTTTATCTCCAAGGCCTGGTCAGCGAGTACTCACAAGCGCTACGCCTCTGCTTGGAAACGCTAGGGTGATCACTGCCATGCACGTGGTGCTGGTCCCTTTTCAGCGGGTTGTTCTCTGATTCTCAATTTTTTGGCCTCCCTAGCTTCTTCTGGCATAGCCTATATCAGTGAACAACTGCAGATCAGCCATATCGGCTGGTCATATACCTATTGACAGTAAGCCTGTGGGCGAGCTCCGTATTGTGTGCAAACTCTTAAGAGGTATTCGCTTGAGCAATCCCCTTCTACCAAAATATTCTTCCCTATGGTACATTAATATAGTTTTACGTTTTTTGGAGTGTTGGCCTGTGAATAAATATCTTTTTAGGAAACAGCTTTCAGCTAAACTTACCATGCTTCTGTGCCTATTCTCTTGCAAGTGGGTTAACGATGTACGGGCTCTAGACTTGGCGGGGAGAGTATTTTCTCCTGAAGGAGGGTCTTTTTCTATCTCTCATCGCACCAAATGTCATTCTGAATGGTTTGAATCCTAGTTTTCCAGATAATTCTATTACTATGTGTGGTTCAGTGTTTAAAAGCGTATGAGGTGAGTACTGCTGAGTTTCAATGTGACATGGGTGGTCAGTTGTTGGTTTCATCCAGTATCATCAGCTACCCTGGCTAGATGGATGCAATGGCTTCTAAACGAAGCAGGTGTTGCAACTTCCTGATATGGTGCTCACGCTAACAGGGGCGCCATGGAATCTAAATCATTTTCATTGGGTTCTTATCTTGAGGATATTTTAAAGGTGGCTGATTGGTCATCTGAGTCCACATTTATATCTTTTTATCATAAACGTATTGTGGATATTGCATCAGTAGTGGGGGCTCAGCTTTAAACTAGCATAACCTGAGCCTCCGGTCCTGACATAGAATAAAAACCATTCCAGCATTTGCATCAAGAATTTTTCAATTCTATTAAGGGCACGGAGGCCCGGATTATCCCACCCTATCATTGGCTATTTCTTTCCTTCATTAATAGTGATTGCTCTGTTGCTTTAGTCCATAGTTTCTGTTGGGAATTACGCCATATGTGATGTTTAATCACTTTGTTGATGTTTCCTATGAGTGTTTCTTTTCCTTCCCTCCCTGATGTATATGTGGATGTTTTGACACGTTTACCAGACCATTGTTTACTGATTTGGTGTATCTCTTCCTTAGGAAATGATAACAAGCGAACTTGGTTCTTTCTTTCCCGTGTGATCTGAGGATCCTCGTCCTTCTCCTCATTGTAATCTCTCGGAGTTGGTACAGCCTGTGTTGGTGTTTTCAGACTTGTGAAGAGAAAGAGGCGACAGTATGCCTCTCCAGGATTATATAGGGCTGGGCTCTATGGTTTGTCATGTGATGTTAATATGTTCATGGGATATGTAATGTTTTCAAACTGTTGTTTTGATAGGCTGCTGTGAAAATGAAGCATAGAAAGAAATGCATAATCCTCGCCTCCGTGTCCTTAATAGAATAGAAAGATTCTTGATGCGAATGCCACAAATGTTTTATTCCTCTAAAGGATGGAACCTACTGCAAAAGGATCAACCAGCAGATACGGAGACCCGCTGAGGTGGTGCAGGTAACTCGTGCTTTCTTAATAATTTAGAAGGTCGTGGTTCTCCAGGGCTATGTTCTCTGGTA
Source organism: Pleurodeles waltl (assembly GCF_031143425.1). NCBI lineage: Eukaryota > Metazoa > Chordata > Amphibia > Caudata > Salamandridae > Pleurodeles > Pleurodeles waltl. The sequence continues at coordinate 70,728,129 of NC_090438.1, forward strand.
CAAATCAGGACTCACTTGGACTTTTAAGCACCTTTAGAAAACAACGGGTCTAATTACGATTGGTTTATTGTTCGACCCCTGTGCAAACCCTGTTTGCGCAGGGGTTGGAATTAGAGTTGAGTGTTATTGAACAGCAAACTTTGTTAAATTTCGGCAGGTTTGAACAGGAAAAAGCATACAGTATTTTCCGCATAATGTGGATTTTGGTGCGTTATACAGCAAAATCTGCATGTTATTCTCCACAAACTCGTAATAGGTGTTACTTATCACAACCAATAAATAACGTACACCGTTAAATAAGACCTCAACTCATAATCACGCAACCTGAGTTGTATTTGGCCAGGGATATTGATATAAAATGTATTCTGCTTCCATTAGTACTGACACAGATACCTTTACCTTGTAAACGTTACTCCACAGATTCACAACTTGAGCCAGTGAAATATTGCCAACTACCATTCATCCATCCCATCTTTAACTACTTGCAGGAATACGTATTGTTGCCAAAAGTTCTGGTTATAAAATTGAGTCACTTTATACTTTGGAATGCTTTGCCTTGTAAATATATATAATTCAAGTACAGAATTGTGACTGCTGAGGGGTTCTGGCACTCTTTAGTCTACCTACATAGATGATTAATAATTCATATTCTACAGTGAGAATTGTCAGCCAACTGCATGCTTAGATTTGGCCAGGCTGGTGTGAAGGGGACTTCTTATTTAAAGACAGACACAGGGCATGCAGCATACTCTAGACTGTGTGGTTTATTTTCATAGAGTATTTCATAGATATGAAAACACTGAGGGCCTGATTCCGACTTTGGCGGGCGGCGGAGGCCGCCCGCCAAAGTCCCGCCGACAAATGACCGCACCGGCCATTCTTACATTTCCGCTGGGCCGGCGGGCGCTCTCCAAAAGAGCGCCCGCCGGCCCAGCGGAAATGCCCCTGCAACGAGGATGCCGGCTCCGAATGGAGCCGGCGGAGTTGCAGGGGTGCGACGGGTGCAGTGGCACCCATCGCGTATTTCAGTGTCTGCATTGCAGACACTGAAATACTTTGTGGGGCCCTCTTACGGGGGCCCCTGCAGTGCCCATGCCATTGGCATGGGCACTGCAGGGGCCCCCAGGGGCCCCGTGGCACCCCCTACCGCCATCCTGTGATGGCGGTAGGGGGTGTCAGAATCCCCATGGCGGCGGAGCGCGCTCCGCCGCCATGGAGGATTCTGTAGGGCAGTGGTAAACCGGTGGGAGACCGCCGGTTTACCCTTTCTAGCCGCGGCTGAACCGCCGCGGTCAGAATGCCCTTGGGAGCACTGCCAGCCTGTTGGCGGTGCTCCCGTGGTCGGTGACCCTGGCGGTCACCGGCCGGCAGGGTCAGAATGACCCCCTGAGTGCCTATGAAGAGTGGCTGACGTGTTCCTAGCTGGTCTAAAAGAATTGATTTCTCAAAGAATTACCTGAATAATGGGATATTTCCACAAGGATTTGCCGTTTCAAAAGGTACTGCTCATAGGTCAGTTTACTCTAATCAAGTGATAAACGCCTTAGGGATGATATTCCCTGGCTCAACAGCACTGACCAGACCACATATATGCAAACCTGTATGCACACATATGCAAAAACCTGGAACAGCCTCCCCACACACCTCCGGCCATCACCTCACTTCTGGAATTCCGAAGGGCCCTTCGAATAAGCCTCTGGGACCTGCAAGGGCCTGGATACCCTATCGGGTGATCAGCCGTGCTTTATAAATCCTGATTGAATGACATATACACCTTAGGTTCTGTCACTACAAATTATGCAGGGACATTCTGTCATCGAAGGACAGAAAAGCTCTTTATCGTGGCCATTAAGAGTGGCATGCAACAGCTTAATGGTACAAATGCTTTGAGGTCGTTAGATTTATTCAGTGACCCACTTTTGCAAAGAAACACTAATGTGAGCGGCTTATGGTGAACTTCTGACACGCTGTACTGCCAGACTAAGAATATACCCAAGAGCCCGCCACAGCGCGCTTTTGAGAAAGTGATCTAATCTGGGAAGTATGCTCTCCCCGACGACAACAACATGAAAGTCCTTATACACACAGGCCCTAATTTACGGGGATTTGGCATAGGGCAGCAAGTCACCCTGGTACGCCGCCCTACTCCAAACTGAAAGAGCAAGAATACACTGTATGTATCCAATATGGTGCATTCCTGTCCCTTCCCTCTGCGCTGGTGCCATTTTGGCAGCTTAGTGCCAACGCACGCATCATTGCACCATGGTGCCTGAGTTGTCAGCGGGCACCTTCCTGCGTAAAAACAATCCTGAGAAGCCTTTTCCTCTATATGTGCTGAAGGGTGCAGCACACATAGAAAGAGTAAAAAATATGGAGAAATAAAGACATTTTTTGGGGTACACCTCGTTGCCGGAGATTTAAGGTTTTGGTGCATCCCAAGGTTTACATGGGTTTGTAAATCTGGGGCAGTGTCAAAATCCATGGGTGTTGCGTGGGAACACCCACCACAACGCCCATTGCACGCCTCCCCCGCGCAAAATAAGGCCACACAGCAATTTGCACTGCCTTGCCTTACTCCATATCTAAGAGGCCATTCAGAGTGGTTGTGCATGGCCTCAGAGGTATGATTTTGTAGTTTGGGCCATCGGACAGTCCAGCAATGCAAGGGCTCATATATATGTCCCACAGTATACACTGTCTCTGGAGTCCTTTCCTGTGCCCTGTATGTAATAAGGCAGAACACGATTGGTCTCAGAAAAGCACAGTTGCACCGTGTAATAACTGAACTGAGTTGGACTCTACACCATAATATAGCGCAAAGAAAACCGTGGAATTAGGACAAACTTCCTGCATGTTGCATATTCTAATTGCAACCATATATATATGGTAAATGTGAATGAATTAGCAATGGTGCACAGAGACTCAGCCCCTATGCAACGACCGGAAATTCACATTTTCACAGCGGGTGAAAACACTCACCTTTCTGGTGGGATTAGGGCTTTATTTCTTGTCATTTCTTCAGCTGCTGTTACACAAGATGTCACATGTTGATCACTTTGGGGATTTACCGCACTAATGCTATTGCTAATTGGAAAATAAGCCTTTGCCGATTAGCATTAGAAGTGTGATGATCCATGGCCGCCCTCTGAACCAAGGGACCACTCCTTCGAACTGTGCCTTTGTTAGAGCTGGGACCCCTCTGTGTGGCGAGCTGTCCCCCCGGGTCCCCAGGAGTTATGTTCTCGTACTAAGGAACGGGTTAATGATTCCCCGTTTTAATTAAAGCTGTTGAAATATTTAATGGGCTTACCATAGATTGTAAATGTTTCATCGCTGCTGTGGAGTGATGCTCAAACCGCCTACTGAAAGTGGTCTTGGGGCCCACCTTTCCAATAGCTTTTATTTAGATAAACGTCTTACGTTTTTGAGGCGCCTAGTGAAACTGGGCACTATCCTCTCACCCACAGCTCACTTTAAATCAGAAAGGTGTTCGGAAAGACCTTGGGAAATCTTAGGCGGCTTTACGCGACTCAGTTTCACAATTCGCTTTTTTTATTATGAGTTTTCCAAGTGGAGGGGATCTGTGCTGCTTTTATGAAAACTGGAATTGGCGTGGAGCAGTTATTGGGGGGTCATTTTCTCGTTTGTTTCAGCAATCGCTACTTTTTTGACGATATGTATAACGGCAGCTCATATTGGATTTCTTAACTATCGTGCGGTGGATGTCGTAAAGGAACTCTTCCAACATTACCTGTACTGGGTTTTTGCAAAGCGCACTTTTTCCTGTTCTAGGCCATCATGGCGCTTGGCTTGTAACACTGAACGCGACCTGTTTTTCAGTGCAGAAGCTGCAAAAAAGAATACATTTGGATATTCCTTCAAGTAAAAAATACCTTTTGTAACCAGATTGCTATCAGTTTGCATGAGCGCTTGTTATGCCATCAGGAGGGTAGGTCTTCACTCCTTCGGTCCTCACCACTGCTGGATTTAAAGGTGTGAGAGGCCACTCTGTTCGGGCCAGCCTGCTACTAGTGCAAGACCCGATTATGTGATTACCACCTAGGTCCAGATGGCGGCTTCATGGCCTTCAGTTACCCTTGTTATCCCTGAATCTTCTGATGCTGAGGAATCAACCTCACCTTCATCGACCCAACGTAGCCAGCAGTAACTGACTCTCATTCTGTGAATGATTCTGGTGAAACTGAAGGTTGTATTTCAGTAGGGGTCAAAGGACATCCTATGTCAGTCCACCACCGCCTACATTTTCTTCCCCTGATGGATCCTGACTTTTCAACTCGAGACTGACCTCAAATATGAAATGGGCGATGACTTCATAGCTCACTGTGGTTATGTCTCACCTCTTGGCTGCTGTTTGAGAGAGGCTAAAACCATTTTAGTAAATGCTCAAGGACGCTGGCTGTAAACTGGCAGTGGTGGTGCGAGGTAGTGTGGTCTTCTGCATAAAAGATGTCAGGGCATCAATATGCTCAGGGAGCCCAGCTCTGTGGTCTCAAGCAGGTTGTCCTAGATGGTTGTTGCTTCTCTGCCGCACTGAGGTGTTGGCCGGATTGGTTTCGTTCTAGAATTTTGTGAGCTTGCTTTTGAGTTTGGAATTGCACAGTGGCCATCTTAAATAAAATGCTGCTTTGGAGATGGTTATATGGGGATGCCTTTACTAAGCAGGTACATATTTGTGCCTTTACCATAACCACACATTGTAAGTAAAGTACACACAGACAGACACACACACAAATCTACTGTAACAAAAACAAAGGTTAAAGTAGTGTTATAGTAATGCTATAGTTAGGTCAATGTGTCGGTGACAACATTAAAGTTTTGAACTAAAAAAACAAAGACACAGAAATTCACCTGTTATAATTAGCAGAACTATAACTTGAGCTGCCACCATGCATTACCTATGACCTCATATATTACATTACCCGTGACATGTTGTATCCCTCCTCAGGCCATTTTGGGCCTCAGGGATCCCATCCCATCGGGCCCAATACATTGTTTAAAGGTGGGTGCCTTGCTCTCCACCCAGGGCTCTCATCATCCACAACACTGGAGGATGTGGTGGGGTAACCTTAGAACAACCCACAACCCTAGCCCCTTCCTGCATGCTGCGGAAGGTAGCACTGCTCCCAACGGCAGGGAGCAGCTAGCTATGCTGCTCTCTCCAGGTGGGAGCAAGCTCTTGTTGTGTTTCCCTTCCCATATCAGTGCAAGCAGAAAAACAGATCAAAACTCTGCTCCCAGCTGGCAGGAGCATTTTCAAAGCTCTTTCTGGCTAGGAGCAGACTTTGAGTTTGCTCCCAAATGGTGGGAGTTTTAAAAATGCTCCAGAACGGCTAGAGCAAACACAGGTTTCCCTGCCTGATCAGGTGCTGGCAGGGCAACTGCTGGGTACCGGGGTGAGCTCCCTAGGACACAGCTAGTGAGGCAGCCCCGGAGGATGTGGTCTCCAGGGCCAGAGAAGCCTCCCCTTAAAATGTAAATAGTGACCCTGGGCCTTTTAAAGGTTGGAGGAGAGGGGCTGCGTGGCACCCACTCCTTTTTGAAGCATTTAAGCCCAGGAGGAGGGTTCCCCAGGGCCTTTAATGAATCAGGCTTATGGGGCGTGAACCCCCTTTCCCTTTATTAATGAAATCATCGATGGGGGAAGGCTCCCTGGGCCTTTAATGGCAGGGGGGTCACGTGACCCCATTCCCTTACTGAATGCAGCCCCAAAGGTGGGCTCTCTGGCCTACAATGGCTCTAGAAGGGGGGGGCTGTGATGGGCTCCTCAGGGTCTTTAACTGAAGAATAAGGCTGGGCCGGCGGGCGGCCTTCTGGCGGTCGCCGCCCACCAAGCGGGAACCGCCGAATGACCGCACCGCGGTCAAAAGACCGCGGCGGCCATTCTGGCTTTCCCGCTGGGCCGGCGGGCGACCGCCAGAAGGCCGCCCGCCGGCCCAGCGGGAAACCCCCTTCGACGAGGATGCCGGCTCCAAATGGAGCCGGCGGAGTCGAAGGTGTGCGACGGGTGCAGTGGCACCCGTCGGGATTTTCGAAAACCTTAGTGGGGCCCTGTTAGGGGGCCCCTGCAGTGCAAATGCCAGTGGCATGGGCACTGCAGGGGCCCCCAGGGGCCCCACGACACCCGTTACCGCCATCCTGTTCCTGGCGGTGAAAACCGCCAGGAACAGGATGGCGGTAAGGGGGTCGGAATCCCCATGGCGGCGCTGCAAGCAGCGCCGCCTTGGAGGATTCCCTAGGCCAGGGGTAAACCGGCGGGAAATCGCCGGTTGCCCTTTTCTGACCACGGCTTTACCGCCACGGTCAGAATGGCCAAGGAAGCACCGCCAGCCTGTTGGCGATGCTTCTGTAATTTTAGCCCTGGCGGTCGCCGACCTCCAGGGTTAGAATGACCCCCAGAGTTCCTGAGTCCTGTAATGGCTCCCAGGAACATTTTTCTGATGTTGTTGGCAGCCAATCAGACAGCTTGCTCACGAGCGAATTGGCCCAAGGGAAATGAAGCAATCAGACCACTCTATTTTTAAACTGGTGCTCCCGCGAGAATCTCTTGAGCCTCTTTCGGACCTAACCATTGAGATATACAATTATTTTTGACTTTTAATTTCTAAAAACCTACTGAATGAGTTTACATTACATCACAAAACTACAATCGGTGAACCAAGATCTAGCTTTCTGACAAATTTGGTGTAATCTGTTCAGCACTTTTTGCTCTAGCCCTTCTTAAAGAAGTCAATGGAAAATACATGGGGGTTTTGCATTTTGGGTACCCCCATTTTTCTCGGGCCTCGCTCGACGGATCACCTTAACACTTTCCATGCACAAACTAGTCAAACAGTAGCAAATTTTGGGAAAGTTTCATTGAGATTCCTCAAATGGGATGAAAGTTATTAGCAACACAAAAAACACATTTCTGATGTAACAGCTGACCTAACTGTAACTATCCAATAGCAACCAACATATATTTGTGTGTGTGTGTATATATATATAGATACATATATATATATATATATATATATATATATATATATTTATTATTTTTTTTGCCGTAAACACTGGTTTAATGTCACTCTCCTTTTCCCAGTAAGATGACTTGCACTCCGGCTGATTGTGCTCAGAACAACATTTATTATTGCTCCATCAGAGAGCAACGACGGAAACACCCAAGACATTTTGGCGTTACTCGCACATGGATCACGAGTAAAAGGGCATCGGCTCGTGAAGTTTTAAAACACAGTGAAAATGACATAAACAAGGGACACTCACGTTTCCAAGTTACCGACAGATCCATAGCGGCCATTTTCAAATGTCCAACTCTTCTCATACGTGCATAGGAACCAAGAACATGTTTAAGTACAGACATCTAAGTCCTATACTGGTACACATATAAGATAAAATAACAATAAAGAGTCCATAGTTTCAGGGAAATTCCACATCTCATCTTGAAGTCAGACAAATTCATTGCATCATAGAATTTCCTGTAATTGTAATTACTAAAATAAAGTAGGCAACAATAAACCAGATATATTCATTAAAACTACATAAATGCGAGAAGCGCTGAAACGTGTTGGGGGTTTCTGTGGTTGCTGTCTGATGGAGCAATAATAAGTGTCGTTGTGAGCACAATCAGCTGGAGTGCACGTCATCTTACTGGTGAGAGCTGCGTGACATTAATCCAGTCTGTACTGCAAGTACCGTAGAGGGACCCCAAACCCGGACGTGGGTGGCAGCAAGACGGGTGATAGACACACACACACACACACATATATATATATACATATATATGTGTGTGTGTGTAACATAAATGTACAGCTAAAGTTAGAGTTTAGCAGTGGGTAGGGGTACAGAGAGGTAAGAGTAGTAGCAAAGAAAGGTAAGGGTAATTTTAGGGCTTATGACCTCACATATTACATCACTCATGACATGTTCTATGACATAATTTATGACATCACTGAAGACATCTCAAATGGCATGATTGATGTTATCACTGATGATACCATCCAATTGGTGTGTTAGTTTGTTATTATCGTTTACGTAGTGGGGGGTAGCTACCATACTACTTTTCTACCTACTTATGTACAGCCTGTGTCCAGCTAATGGATGTGTTTACAAAATGCATGTGCTTCTAATGCATCATAGGGGTGTAGAGGTATTAAACACATTATAAATATTTGTATTGAAGAGAAACTCCGTGTGCAGATAAGAGCTGACAACTTGTGTCCAGTCTGTTCCACACAAGTTTTTCAGTTCTGCAGAAAAAGTTTCAAACAGAGCAAAGATTCTACATAGTAGATACTAAGTATTGTAAGCACTCTTGAGTTATTAGACAGATCAACTCAGCATGACAATTTTACATCACATAAAAGACTGTGTGCACCAGGTTTTTAACCTATGTACGTATGCTTGTTTTGCTTCAGAAGAGGTTTTGTAAAGTTTTTATCACACTATGAAGGCACCTTCAGACCTTGGTTATTTAAACGAATAGTGTGTTTTTGACAAGTGCTGCATATAGTGTACACTGTCCTTAATAAATACCTTTTTAATGCTATGTTGTGTATTTCACATGAGAGTTTCACTGTCAGCAAACTGTTGTACAGACTAAACTCCCTCCATAGAGTAAAACCTGTTTACAGTACGCACCTTCTAATCATATCCACATAATTTCTGAATGTAGGTTCGGCAACTGTGAGGGGTTTGATCCAGATAAAAACTGTCATTAGTAGGGCATTCATTTTGGAACAAACAAGTATTTTAAGGAATTTGGTTTTCTCTGAACAGTTGTATACATATTGAACACTCTGTGCAATGAGGGTTTCCCATATATCTGTCTGCGGTTGATTGTTAATGTGAACTAGGCTACCCGTGAGTTGTCAATGCTGCACGTAACACATGCTTGCTGCATCTATGGGAGTCATACATGTGCTGGCATTAACAATGCTTTATATTATCCTGAGCTGTTTTGTACTTACTTTCAGGCCTCTAATGTCATATTAGTTTACAGAGTAATATGTACAAAAGACGCTTAGATGACGTCAACAGCAATGTGACCAATGATGTCACCAATGATATCATAAAACATGAGTGATGTAATATGGGAGGTAGGAAGCACTGCATGGCGGAGGCGCAAGTTAATTGCTTCAAAATGTTAATGTTGTCACTGACATATTCAGCTAACTGTAACGCTACTCAATTTCTAAGTTTTTTAACAATAAAAACCGATCTTGTAATCACACCTTACTATAACATTATTTTAACCTTTTGCTTTTTCAGTGAAATTCTTGTGCTTTGTAACATAAAGTACTATTTTATTATCAAATGTCAAATCAAACCGATAATGCACATGGCCTTCGAAAGAGTCCCTTGAACCCATGCGTCCAGATACCAAAATATTTTTGGAGCTGAATATCTGAAAAACTACTGAACTGATTTACACCAAATCACAACAAGCACAATATGCGAACCACAATTTAGCATCCTGCCAAATTTGGTGTAATTCCATTGAGCAGTTTTTGCTCTAGCCCTGCCTAAAGAAGTCTATGAAAAATGCAGGGAAATTAGCTTTTTGACCCACCCTTTTTTCTTAGTACCTGCTTGACAGATCACCCCGAAACTTTCCAGGAAGGGGCTGAAGTGAACTCGCATTCTTGGGGAGGAAAGTTTCATGAAGATTCATTAAATGGTACCAAAGTTATTATATATATATATATATATATATATATATATATATATATATATATATATATATATGAGAGAGAGCCTGAGGGGTGTTCTACTTACCTAATTATATTTACCATGTGTGGTAAAGGCTGTGTGAAAAAGGCATGCATGGTAAAGACATACATTGCAATATACAATTGTTATATGTGTCTTGGCTTGGTTGAATCTGTTTTTTGAAAAGGCTGATCAGAGATATATCACAGCAGCTTATATCACACCTACCTGGAGGGATCTGTTGACATATGTCTTCAGGGAACGCGCTTGCATGCATTTCTGTAATCACTGTGGTGCAAGGTTCCCGGTCCCTCTGCCCCGCTACCTTGCTTCACCCTGTGCGATCTGTCTGTTCTTTGTTCAACCTCTGCCAGCTCTCTCTGTGCCACACAACCGTCTCTTCTTGCCCTGTGTGTGCCTCCTTGGCCGGCCGTGTCTCCTTTACCCTGCCACCCTCTGTGCCCCATATTCCCCTGCATACCCCCTACCTGTGCCCCCACTGAACTGTCTCTCCTTTCCCTCCCCCTTTGGACTTGTCTGTCCTGGGCTCCCTAGCACTCTTCCTGTGCCCCCCTTTACAATGTTCTGTGTGCCCCACTAGCCCGGTCTTCCAGCCTTAAGCCTCCCTAACCTCTCTGTGCGTCCCCTTCAGTGCCTGCACCCTGCTGCCTTGTGTCACCTGATGCCCATTTTGCCCTCTTTACCGGGACCCCCACGGTGCCTTCCCTCATCCTCTTTCTCTCTGCCCCCAGTGTTTCCTTGTGCCCCTTTGCCTGCCTAACCCATGCCATCTTTGCCTGTATCCCTCTCCATCCTTGCCATCTGTTTGTTTGCCCTTCCTTTCTATTTCTCCTGTTCTCTCCCTATGACCACTTGCTGCCTCCCTGAGCCCCCTCACCACATAGGCCCCTTAGCCTTCTCTCTTCCATTGCCCCTTTATTGTGGCCCCTATGACCTTTTGCGCAACATAGCATCTGCCAGTGGCGTAACAAAGGCCTCTGCAGCCCCCGCAGTGCAGGGATACCCTGAGCTCCAGGGCCCCCCCTCAGTACAGCACCCTGGCCTGAGAACTCCTTAGTGAGCTCAGAGGGGGGAGGTTGGGGGGGGGGGGGTGTACCTCCATGAACTTTGTAGGGGGGTCTCCTCAAGTTTTGTTATGCTACTGGTCCATGTCTTCTCCTTGTGCCCCCTTGTTTTCTCACTGTTCCCCTTTTGCTGATATTGCGCCCTTTTCCTGCTCCCTTAGAACCAGTTTCCCTGTATCCCTTTGTCTCGCACCTCCTCGTTTTTTTTTTTTTTTTTTTGCAGTTTTATATAGGGCATACTCGACCCAGTGGAGCACTTTACATGATCACGGGTTACATTACACAAGGACACATTCATTTATATTTTTTGGGGAGGCACGGGAGATAAAGTGATTTGCCCAGAATCACAGGATGTTGAGCTGATGCCGAAACTCGAGTCTGGTTCCCCAGCCTTCAAAGTCTGCCGCTGTTTCTCCCTAGGCCCCCTTACGCTCTCTGTGAGCCACTTTTCTATGCTCCTGACGCTGGTGGCGTCTCCTTTACTTGTCACATTCTTAGTCTCTATGGTCCCTCCCTATGACCCCTCTGGACTCTCCTTCTCCCCCGCCCTGTCCTGCTCTCTCATGCCTCTTGCTATGCCCCCTTGACCTCTTGCCATGCCCCTTGACCTCTTTCCATGTCCCCTGACCTCTTGCCATGCCCCTTGACCTCTTTCCATGTTCTCTTGACCTCTTTCTAAGCCCCATTGGCCTCTTTCCATGTCCCCTCGACCTCTTTCATGCCCCCTTGACCTCTTACTAGGACTCTTTGACCACTTTCTATTCCCCCTTGACATCTTCTCAATGCTCATCTGCTGTCTGCGTTTTTTTTCGCCCACTTTGCTCTATATCAATGCCCTATGCCCTCTCCCTATGCCTTTTGCCCTCTCCTGGTGCCACCTTTGCCCAGTCTCCCCCATGACACTTACCCCCCACACACACAGCAGTGCCGCATCTATTTGCCCTCTCTGCTCTCTTCAGAACTCCCTTTCCCTACTCTCTCTGCATCCTCTGCCCCATCAACCCCTCGCAGGGGTGAAATGAAACATAAAAAGAAACTCCCCTGTGCCCTTTATTACCCCTGTCCCTTGCCCTTTGTACGGTCTCTTCCCGGGCCTCTCAGCCACTGCCCCTTCTCTCCTTGGCCTCTCATCCTCTCCCCGCTCTTCCTCTGCCCCTTCTAACCTAGGTTCTCAGCCTCTCCTCGCGCTCTCCCATGCTCTTTTTCTGCTGGGCCTCTCTGCCTCTCCCCACGCCTCCTTTGCCCCTTCTCTCCCCTGGCCTCTCCCCGCGCCTCCTTTGCCCATTCTCTCCCCAGCCCTCTCAGCGTCTCCCCGCTCTTCCTCTGTCCCTTCTCTCCCCGAGCCTCTCAGTATCTTCTCTGCCCCTTCGCTCCCCGGGCCTCTCAGTATCTCCTTTTCCCCTTCTCCCCACCCCCCCGGGCCTCTCAGTATCTCCTCTGCTCCTTCGCTCCCCGGGCCTCTCTCCTCTGCCCCTTGTCTCCCCGGGCCTCTCAGTATCTCCTATGCCCCTTCTCCCCGGGCCTCTCAGCCTCTCCTCTGCCCCTTCTCCCCCGGGCCTCTCAGTATCTCCTCTGCCCCTTCTCGCCCCGGGCCTCTCAGCCTCTCCTCTGCCCCTTCTCTCCCGGGCCTCTCAGTATCTCCTCTGCCCCTTCTCTCCCGGGGCCTCTCAGTATCTCCTCTGCCCCCTCTCTCCTCTGCCCCTTCTCTCCCCAGGCCTCTCAGCCTCTCCTCTGCCCCTTCTCGCCCCGGGCCTCTCAGTATCTCCTCTGCCCCTTCTCTCCCGGGGCCTCTCTCCTCTGCCCCTTCTCTCCACAGGCCTCTCAGCCTCTCCTCTGCCCCTTCTCCCCCGGGCCTCTCAGTATCTCCTCTGCCCCTTCTCTCCCGGGCCTCTCAGTATCTCCTCTGCCCCTTCTCTCCCGGGCCTCTCAGTATCTCCTCTGCCCCTTCGCTCCCCGGGCCTCTCAGTATCTCCTCTGCCCCTTCGCTCCCCGGGCCTCTCAGTATCTCCTCTGCCCCTTCTCTCCCGGGCCTCTCAGTATCTCCTCTGCTCCTTCTCTCCCGGGGCCTCTCTCCTCTGCCCCTTCTCTACCCGGGCCTCTCAGCCTCTCCTCTGCCCCTTCTCCCCCGGGCCTCTCAGTATCTTCTCTGCCCCTTCACTCCCCGAGCCTCTCAGTATCTTCTCTGCCCCTTCTCTCCCCGAGCCTCTCAGTATCTTCTCTGCCCCTTCGCTCCCCGGGCCTCTCAGTATCTCCTTCTCCCCACCCCCCCCCGGGCCTCTCAGTATCTCCTCTGCTCCTTCGCTCCCCGGGCCTCTCTCCTCTGCCCCTTCTCTCCCGGGGCCTCTCTCCTCTGCCCCTTCTCCCCCGGGCCTCTCAGTATCTCCTCTGCCCCTTCTCTCCCGGGCCTCTCAGTATCTCCTCTGCCCCTTCTCTCCCGGGCCTCTCAGTATCTCCTCTGCCCCTTCTCTCCCGGGCCTCTCAGTATCTCCTCTGCCCCTTCTCTCCCGGGCCTCTCAGTATCTCCTCTGCCCCTTCGCTCCCGGGCCTCTCAGTATCTCCTCTGCTCCTTCTCTCCCGGGGCCTCTCTCCTCTGCCCCTTCTCTACCCGGGCCTCTCAGCCTCTCCTCTGCCCCTTCTCCCCCGGGCCTCTCAGTATCTCCTCTGCCCCTTCTCTCCCGGGCCTCTCAGTATCTCCTCTGCCCCTTCTCCCCCGGGCCTCTCAGTATCTCCTCTGCCCCTTCTCTCCCGGGGCCTCTCTCCTCTGCCCCTTCTCTCCACAGGCCTCTCAGCCTCTCCTCTGCCCCTTCTCCCCCGGGCCTCTCAGTATCTCCTCTGCCCCTTCTCTCCCGGGCCTCTCAGTATCTCCTCTGCCCCTTCTCTCCCGGGCCTCTCAGTATCTCCTCTGCCCCTTCTCTCCCGGGCCTCTCAGTATCTCCTCTGCCCCTTCTCTCCCGGGCCTCTCAGCCTCTCCTCTGCCCCTTCTCCCCCGGGCCTCTCAGTATCTCCTCTGCCCCTTCTCTCCCGGGCCTCTCAGTATCTCCTCTGCCCCTTCTCTCCCGGGCCTCTCAGTATCTCCTCTGCCCCTTCTCTCCCGGGCCTCTCAGTATCTCCTCTGCCCCTTCTCTCCCGGGCCTCTCAGCCTCTCCTCTGCCCCTTCTCCCCCGGGCCTCTCAGCCTCCCCCTCCCGTCCTCGGCTCAGGCTGACTGACGCCCACACCGCGCTGCTGCCGGGCTCCGCGCCAGCGCCTCGCACAGCTCCCGGCCCAGGGAGGCAGGAAGAGCGATCCGAGGCCGGAGCCAGCAGTGCGTGTGACCGAGGCTCGGACCCAGCCATCCCCGGCCCTGCTCCCGCAGCCACCCCGGGCCCGCGCCCCCGAGACCCCCAGCTCCCCGGAAGAGCCGCCACTTGTTGCTGCCAGGAGCCGGATCCGGTGCACGGAGCCTAGCCGCGGAGGAGGCACCGCACCGGGCCAGGGAGAGCGCCCCGGGCCGCGGCAGGTGCCAAGCCACCTCCCAGCAGCGGAGCGGGCTCCGGGCGCCCCCAGGTGAGCCCTCCCCGGAGCACCCATCCTTCACAGGCGACAGCTGGCACCTCCCCGGGACTGGGCACCGTTAGCTGCCGGACGCACAGCTCCTGCACTTTGTACAACTGACTCCGTGCACGAGTCCCGGTACAGCGCCTTGCACTCTCCTGCACCAGGGACGCCGTGCCCCAGTCCTGGTACAGCGCCTTGCACTCTCCTGCACCAGGAACCCCGTGCCCCAGTCCTGGTACAGCGCCTTGCACTCTCTCCTGCACCAGGAACCCCGTGCCCCAGTCCTGGTACAGCGCCTTGCACTCTCTCCTGCACCAGGAACCCCGTGCCCCAGTCCTGGTACAGCGCCTTGCACTCTCTCCTGCACCAGGAACCCCGTGCCCCAGTCCTGGTACAGCGCTTTGCACTCTCCTGCGCTAGGGGCGCCGTGCACGAGTGCTGGTACAGCGCCCTGCACTCTCTCCTGCACCAGGGACGCCGTGCAATAGTCTCGCTTCAGTGCCCTGCTCTCTGCCCAGCCCGGACACGGTGCCCTTCTTCCCGCTCTGGCAGCCCTGTACCCTCCTGGCGCTAGGCTCCTGGTGGGCACCGGATCTTGGACGCCTCACCCTGCGCCCACTTTCGAGGGCAGGGGGCGCAGCCCTGCCGACTGACTTTCTGGGCATTTTCTGTGAACTTTCCATTCCACATTGGCGTGCACTCTATGGACCCCGTGCACCGCTGCTTGTGAAAACCCAGTGGACACCACTTGCACAGGGCGCAGCACGCACCAGTGCCTGCAGTTTCCGTACATTGTGCACTTTCCTCTGGACACTACCATACGGGCGCTTGCAGGATCATTTTGGCAACCTGCGTGCGATTTCTGGACTTTGCATCGCTCTGTGCAGTTTCTGGGCACGGTACAGACTTTCGCGTTGAGTTTGGACAGTTTGGGCATCTTTCCTTAACTTCGCAGCGGTCAGACGGTGCATCATCTGCTACAGTGCCTAGAAACTGTGTCATCAGTTAAAACAGCTTGTGCAGCCCGTGTGGATCATTTGCGGTACTTCCTGAAAGCAGTGCGCACCGCTTACGGTAGTGGCTGCACTTCTTGGGTACGCTTTGCGGCCGTTTGTGAACTCTGCTCAGCTTGATGGAGTATTTCAACACTTTGTGCAACTTTTGATACAGTTTCTGAACATTATTGCATCGTCTGCTGCAATTCCTCAACACTTTGCGCAGTGGGCTTCATTTTCGCCACACTTCGTGCGCCATTTCCGGCACTTCTGGACACATTGTTTCCGATCACTTTCTGCAGCGCCCTTGGCAGCTTCTTAGCGCTTTCTGCGGCGCTACCGGAGCCTCCTTGGCCTTTCACCACCCCCAGACGGCCGGAGCAGTGAGCGCCCCGTCGGCGGCCCCGGGGCCGGGCAGCGGCGGTCCCCGCCCGCGGAGCATGGAGGTGCAGATCGGGCTGGGCGGCCTCTACGGGAACCAGCAGCCGCCGTCCAAGTTCATCCGCGGGGCCTTCGAGAACCTCTTCCAGAGCGTGAGGGAGGCCTTCCAGAGCTCCCGGGAGTCCGGCGGAGGAGGCCCCGAGGCACCGGCCCACGCCGCCTGGCGGTACGCGGAGGAGCCCCGAGGCCCCGCGCAGAGCCCGGAGGGCGCCGCCAGTCCCGCCCCCGAGGAGCCCGCAGACGCGCAGCCCGCCCCGCTGGGCCCCACCGCCTTCCCGGCGCTGAAGGAGATCCTGGGGGACGGGACCACCTCCGCCGCCGCCACCCCCGAGGGGCCCGCAGAGGAGGGCCCCAAGGACGGCGTCAGCATCTCGGAGAGCGCGCAGGAGCTGTGCAAGGCCGTCTCCGTCTCCCTGGGCCTGAGCATGGAGGAGGCGCTGGAGCAGCTGGGCGCCGCGGAGCAGGGCCCGCAGTCCCGCGGAGACTGCATGTACGCGCAGCCGCAGGCCGAGGCGGGCCGCGGGGCCCCCGAGGAGCCCGACAAGGCCTACGCCGCCCCCGGCCCCCTGGCGCTCTACAAGCCGCCCCAGGCCTACGCCGCGGAGCCGGGCCCCGGCTACCAGACCTACAACCTGCAGTTCACGCTGGCCCCGCACGGGCGCATCAAGCTGGAGAGCCCGCTCGAGTTCGGCGCCGGAGCCACCTGGGCCGGGGCCACCTGCCGCTACGGAGACTACTGCGGCCCGGGCCCCGCCGCCGCCGCCTCCGCCTGGCAGCACTACCCCGAGGAGCCGCTGCTGGCCGCCGAGCTGGGGCCCTACACCTACAGCCGCGCCCCGCCGGCCGAGGGCCCCTCCGCCGCCGGAGACGGGCTGCCCGCCGACGGCTGGTACCCGGCCCCCGCCGGGGTCATGATGGGCCGGGTGCAGTACCCCTGCGTCAAGCCCGAGCACAACCCCTGGATGGACGGCTACCCCGGGATCTACGGCGACCTACGGTGAGTACTGCGCGGGGCCTCGGGGGCGGGGACTGGGGTACTGTCTGCACTCATTTTTATCTCAGGGGTTGGCATCAGTACTGTCTGTATTATCACTTGTCACATGGGTTGGCATCAGTACCGTCTGCACTATTCATCGTCACAGGTTGGCATCAGTACTGCCTGTACTGCTAATCTCAGGGGTTGGCATCTACTGTCTGTATTATCACTTGTCACATGGGTTGGCATCAGTACCGTCTGCACTATTCATCGTCACAGGTTGGCATCACTACTGTCTGTACTGCTAATCTCAGGGGTTGGCATCTACTGTCTGTATTATCACTTGTCACATGGGTTGGCATCAGTACCGTCTGCACTATTATTCGTCACACGGGTTGGCATCAGTACCGTCAGCACTATTAATCGTCACACGGGTTGGCATCAGTACTGTTGTACTACTAATCTCATGGGTTGGCATCAGTACTGTTTACA
This sequence comes from Pleurodeles waltl, assembly GCF_031143425.1. Classification (NCBI taxonomy): domain Eukaryota; kingdom Metazoa; phylum Chordata; class Amphibia; order Caudata; family Salamandridae; genus Pleurodeles; species Pleurodeles waltl. Next base: position 70,745,380 of record NC_090438.1, read on the forward strand.
CTATTGCTCATCTCATGGGTACAGTGCACGTGGAGGATGGCAGTGCACATGGAGCACGTGACAGGAACGTGCACTGCACATGGATTGTGCACAACACTGGAGCCACGGAGCACATGATGACATGACAGTGCACAGCACATGGATTGTGCAACCATATGCATCGCTTTAGGGTCATTATATGGCACACTAGGGACACTGCACATAGATCATATGGTATGAAAGTGCATGGCACATGGATTGTGCCACCATGTGCATTGCCTTAGGGTCATTATATGGCACACTAGGGACACTGCACATAGATCATATGGTATGAAGGTGCATGGCACATGGATTGTGCCACCATGTGCATTGCCTTAGGGTCATTGGCACACTAGAGGCAATGCACCTGGATCGCATGGTATAAAAGTGCATTGCACATGGATTGTGCAATCATGTGCATTGTCTTAGGGTCATTATATGGCACACTAGGGACACACCACGCAGATCACATGGTATGGAAGTGCATTGCACATGGATTGTGCAACCATGTGCATTGCCTTAGGGTTATTGGCACAGTAGAGGCAATGCACCTAGATCGCACGGTATAAAAGTGCATTGCACATGGATTGTGCCACCATGTGCATTGCCTTAGGGGCATTATAAGTAAGATCATCTAGGGGTACGCCCAAGTTACCCTAATACGACTGGGCAGCAAGAATGAAAAGACGTATTAGAGAAAAATCATATATTTCAGTTCGTTAATAACCTGAATTAGTCACCGGATAGACCATTAAATTAGAAAAGGATTTTTATTTTTTAGTTGTTGTATCGTGATCTTTGTTTGCTCGCGGTCCCCGGGTTCGTTAATATTTACACTCTCAACACAAGGACATCAAACATCTGACTAGATAATATAAACACATGGATTACAACACAGTCGTTAGCAAATCCGATCCCCTTTCCTGATTTACATCGTTCATAGCTGTACTGCTGATTTATATGACACCATGGGCATTGCCTTGGGGTCACTACATGGCACAGTGGGGTACACTGAACCTGGAGCGCAAGGCGTGAAAGTGCACTGCACAAGGATTGTGGACACCATGGGCATTGCCTTGGGGTCACTACATGGCACAGTGGGGTACAGTGAACCTGGAGCACATAGTGTGAAAGTGCACTACACAAGGATAGTGCACACCATGGGCATTGCCTTGGGGTCACTACATGGCCCAGGGGGGTACACTGAACCCAGAGCGCAAGGCGTGGACGTGCACTGCACAAGGATTGTGCACACCATGGGCATTGCCTTGGGGTCACTACATGGCACAGTGGGGTACAGTGAACCCGGAGCACATGGCGTGAAAGTGCACTACACAAGGATAGTGCACACCATGGGCATTGCCTTGGGGTCACTACATGGCCCAGGGGGGTACAATGAACCCAGAGCGCAAGGCGTGGACGTGCACTGCACAAGGATTGTGCACACCATGGGCATTGCCTTGGGGTCACTACATGGCACAGTGGGGTACACTGAACCTGGAGCGCAAGGCGTGAAAGTGCAATGCACAAGGATTGTGGACACCATGGGCATTGCCTTGGGGTCACTACATGGCACAGTGGGGTACAGTGAACCCGGAGCACATGGCGTGAAAGTGCACTACACAAGGATAGTGCACACCATGGGCATTGCCTTGGGGTCACTACATGGCCCAGGGGGGTACACTGAACCGAGAGCGCAAGGCATGAACGTGCACTGCACAAGGATTGTGCACACCATGGGTATTGCCTTGGGGTCACTACATGGCCCAGTGGGGTACACTGAACCGAGAGCGCAAGGCGTGGACGTGCACTGCACAAGGATTGTGCACACCATGGGCATTGCCTTGGGGTCACTACATGGCCCAGGGGGGTACAATAAACCTGGAGTGCAAGGCGTGAAAGTGCACTGCACAAGGATTGTGCACACCATGGGCATTGCCTTGGGGTCGCTACATGACACAGCGAGGTACACTGAACCCGGAGCGCAAGGCATGAACGTGCACTGCACAAGGATTGTGCACACCATGGGCATTGCCTTGGGGTCACTACATGGCACAGTGGGGTACACTGAACCTGGAGCGCAAGGCGTGAAAGTGCACTGCACAAGGATTGTGCACACCATGGGCATTGCCTTGGGGTCACTACATGGCACAGGGGGGTACAATGAACCCAGAGCGCAAGGCGTGGACATGCACTGCACAAGGATTGTGCACACCATGGGCATTGCCTTGGGGTCACTACATGGCACAGTGGGGTACACTGAACCCGGAGCACAAGGCGTGAACGTGCACTGCACAAGGATTGTGCACACCATGGGCATTGCCTTGGGGTCACTACATGGCCCAGGGGGGTATACTGAACCCAGAGCGCAAGGCGTGGACGTGCACTGCACAAGGATTGTGCACACCATGGGCATTGCCTTGGGGTCACTACATGGCCCAGGGGGGTACAATAAACCTGGAGCGCAAGGCGTGAAAGTGCACTGCACAAGGATTGTGCACACCATGGGCATTGCCTTGGGGTCGCTACATGACACAGCGAGGTACACTGAACCCGGAGCGCAAGGCATGAACGTGCACTGCACAAGGATTGTGCACACCATGGGCATTGCCTTGGGGTCACTACATGGCACAGTGGGGTACACTGAACCTGGAGCGCAAGGCGTGAAAGTGCACTGCACAAGGATTGTGCACACCATGGGCATTGCCTTGGGGTCACTACATGGCACAGGGGGGTACAATGAACCCAGAGCACAAGGCGTGGACGTGCACTGCACAAGGATTGTGCACACCATGGGCATTGCCTTGGGGTCACTACATGGCACAGTGGGGTACACTGAACCCGGAGCACAAGGCGTGAACGTGCACTGCACAAGGATTGTGCACACCATGGACATTGCCTTGGGGTCACTACATGGCCCAGGGGGGTACACTGAACCCAGAGCGCAAGGCGTGGACGTGCACTGCACAAGGATTGTGCACACCATGGGCATTGCCTTGGGGTCACTACATGACACAGTGGGGTACACTGAACCCGGAGCACAAGGCGTGAACGTGCACTGCACAAGGATTGTGCACACCATGGGCATTGCCTTGGGGTCACTACATGACACAGTGGGGTACACTGAACCCGGAGCACAAGGCGTGAACGTGCACTGCACAAGGATTGTGCACACCATGGGCATTGCCTTGGGGTCACTACATGACACAGTGGGGTACACTGAACCCGGAGCACAAGGCGTGAACGTGCACTGCACAAGGATTGTGCACACCATGGGCATTGCCTTGGGGTCCCTACATTGCACAGTGGGGTACACTGAACCAGCGTGAAAGTGCACTATACTGGAATAAATTAATTAAAAAGGCGCTGCACTTGGGCCGCGTTGTACAAGGATTGTGCACGTTGCACAATGGTCACTTTATGGCTCTCTAGAGACACTGCAGTTGGATCACACCTCTGTACCCTGCGCATGGGGTCGGTCTGGGCACAGTATCACTACAAACTGTGGCCACCACACTTGGACCCTGATTACAATACATGGCTAATTCCGGCCCAGGCGGATGTTCGCACCAGAAGCGGAAATCCAAGTAGGACAGATTTTGCCAAGGTGTCAGATGCACGTGGAATATTTACCCAAGTACAGGTTCCCCACCCTACGCCAAAAACACGCGGGAAATTATCTGGAGAGAAACGTTATCGAGAAATAATGTAGATTTCCCACATGTACCCTGGAGTGCGTTCGCCCGCTCGAGTGCATTCCTTGGTGCCGAAACTGGATTTCCCCCCCGTATTGCCATAAACCTGCGGGCAGAGGGGGCCCCCGGTGAACATGGGCAGATCCCACAAGTGCAGCAATTAGTTCCCTCTTTGGCATCATGTTTTATGATTAATCAGCAGTTTGCACTCAAAGTGGAGCAAACACCTTTCCGGCCTTCACCCAACTAACTGCAGGCGGTCTAGTATTTGTTCCCTTATTGTTTGTCTCTCTGGTTGTTTTATGCCCTTCAGGCGTTCTCGTGCAGTTTACCTCACGTGTCACTAAAGTGCACTTTACATTTTAGCTACACATAAAATAGAACAAATAGGTCTGTAGTCGCAACGGAGTTTTCGCCAACCCCTGGCTCACTAGTGCACTGCGCGCGAGGGACCCCGCGTGATGGAGGTGACACAAGTGGGACATTCAGTGCCTCCTCGCGGGGGCACGCAGTACGCTACAGTGTGAAATAAAGGCAGCAAAAACACAGCTGCAAAATACTGACTGCTGAATTATCTGCTGTGTACCAATGTCTTCGACTAAAAACACTGATATGCACTTTCCAAGTGCGAAGCCCCTGCCCTCGAACAGGCCATAAAAGTATCTCGTCCTGTCGAAAGTGTAAAGTGAACTTAGCTGGATGTAGGATTTTAAATACCTAACCTAATGAGATATGTATATTATTTGTTTGATGTGTATACTCAGTGTTATTTTCACATGGATCGTGCACGGGGAGGAGAGCCCCGCACATTGGGCATCGGTATACTTCACACGGTGCACACTGCACGGAGTCCAGTCATCCCGGGGCACTGAGCGCACATTTAACAACTGAGCACTGTGCCACCGGGCACTGCACACAGATCTCTCACTACACGAGCCCTGAAATGCCACACAGTGGAAACTGACGGGTGTAGACGTTTACTCTATATCAACCTTTTGTTTGTATGTGTGCACGCACATCTATACGCTTCTGTACGTGATATTGGCATTTATGGGTGTGTTTATTTGGTTTATAATTGAAAACATGCACCATACGTGTATGTGTTTGCATTTTATATCCTGCTAATATTAACTATAATTATGGTTGCGCTTTTAATAAGGCATATATTTTTGATGTTTTCTATTCATGTGTATATGGTACTTTTTGAAGAATGTTTATTTGTGGACTGGAAGGATCGCGTGCGTGCTTCCTGCCTTTCTGTTCACTCCCACGGAATGGGGTTTTCCCCCGGACCGCTGTGATTTTAAACTCGTCGCGTTAGTATCGGTGTCACCTTGCGGTTCTGAAAACTTTCCCCGAATTTGTGGAAAGTGGGCTGTTTGTACATTTGTGGTGTTACTGGCGGGCTCTTGAGGTGCTAGTGGGGTGTTGACTTGTGTGTGAACAGATAAGACGATGCCTGTCAGGTTACACACTGCAAGATTACAAAGTGGCCCAAGGCCGTGCCAAGCCGCGTTGCGCGGGTGCGCATCTTGTCTTCCGCAGCTAAGCATTCGGCGCAACTCGATTCTTTTTCTTGACAATTTACTCGCTGGAACCGCGGAATCGAGGGGACGTTAGGCCAGACACAGCTCGTGTTGTGGGCTGCATGTGGCTTCCATGTACACGCTTGCATTGCATGTAACAGTGCGCTTTGTGAACGCGTGCAAGGACGTTAATGACCAGCCCGGACATATAGGGGGGCAGGAGTTATCTGACCCAGGCGTTGGTATTGTCCAGTGAGGGAAGGGGCCATACTGTGCCCGTATAACTGTTATGTGTGTGCCGTTTGTCTTATAAAGCGCTGCACAAATGCCCTGTCGATATTATGTGATAACCCTGGTCTTAGACGTCCGTCAGTCGTTGGTTTATTACAGCGCGCAGAAGCGAACCACCATTATAGGCGCACTATGACTTCTATGGGGCATCATCGAAAATGCACAAGTTTAGGCTTTATATAGCACCCAAGCCTGTTGTCTACCCTGCTTCTAAGCGCTCCCTCAATTGGCAGTTAACACTCACATTGTGTTTGAGTTGGATAGTTGTGCATCATAATAAAGTGTTTTAATGTATTTTGGCGAGCTTGCCCCTGGTTTACTCGACCCCTTTCGGATGAGTGTCCATACGCGGGCCCCCTGGGTCGAAGTCGGGAAGGTGGCACTCGCCATGATCACTGGGGCGCAGGTACTGTAGGCCGAACCCGGGCCTCGGCTCTGAAACACGCCTCTGCAGCAGTTCTTCAGGGAGCACCGGCCTGTGACGGCAGCAGTATTTTTATACACGCAAAAAGTGAGGTATAGTTTGCGTTCCATGTACGAATATAATATTTGTACTTTCTAGATTTGTGTTGAAACAGAATGGCAAAGGCCCATTTTTTTTGTTGCAAGACCTCCGTGTTTTTAGCTGTCTTGCGGGGTCTCGCACAACGCAGCCCCTCTCAGCCATCGCGGTGTTACAGGTGTTGTGTTTTTTAGGCCAGTGCTCGTGGGTTTCGGGCATCTCTACGGGCCTCTTCTCTTCTGAAACTGATACAAAATGTGCTTAATACTCAATTATTTGTGTGCATTACTTTTTCAGGACTGAATACCTCGCAGCGTGAAGCATTGGGTCGCATTTGAGTTTTTGCAACTTTTTTCTAATTGTTAATTTCTTTGCCACAGAGTAGGAGTGACCCATTAACAACGGGGGATGTGTCATTCCATTGTGAATATTCGGTTGCTAATGTCTGGCGATTCCCCTTTATTTCAATTTTAATTATGGCTTTGGTGTTTTTTTTTAAACTAATTAATGGATCTTAGCATTCTAATGCTGGTATAACTTGACGAGTTTGCAACAGTGTAGCTGAATTGAGTTATTGCATATTTAAAGAAATACATTGATAGATTTCTAAGAATGTTCCTTCTTTCTATAACTTATACTTTTGCTTATATTTACTTTTTTTGTTCCCATTTATAAAATCACCCTTGATCAGCGTTTTTGAATATTTAGTTTGAAGAATATGTTCCCTGTGTTTTTAGTTTTGCATGACGTGTTACCTGTTCTTTAAAACTGAATAATACATCCCTCTGCCTCGCTCTGCCTGTTTATGTATATCAGTGCTATGCACTTTTTCATGCAGTGGGCATTTGTTTTGTTTTTTACAGGCATGGGACCGGAGGATTATCCTTACTTTTAAACCATTAGCCTGCATCTCGAGAGTAACAAAGAACGGGGCAAGTGCTGATTAATGTAAAGTACCATATTCTTACCGAGTCACATTATACCTTAAGCATCTGTTCCGAAGAAGAGGGTGTGCGGAAGATATACCAGCATAGTGAATATGTTTTTGCTCAGTTCTAATACCAGACATTTGGGGGCAAACGCAATGACTTGACTTGTGTCCGGTGACCTGAGTGACACCAGAAGGCAGCAGGCGATGCTTGGCATCCTTGGTACAGGTTAAATGCCACCTTACCTGTGTGGTCGGCAGAGCTGTGACATATCTCTGCGTTTCGACAGCAGAGGAAGGCCCTTGGCCCATGCCAGCAGCTTGGTTTCCAGCCCTCCCCAGGCCTTCTTACTGTCCTGGAAGGAGCCCGCGCCCTCCCTTTCCCGTGGGAGCACCCTTCACAGGCGCTGCAGCCTCTAAGCGCCTTTTAAGCAAGGCAGAGCACCTTTCAAGTGTAGACCTGTATCCACGAAAAGCCTTTCAAGTACACAACTCACCCCAACACATTTTTATTTCAATTATCTGAACAGGGAAATGCACTCCTTCCCCTTGGAGGGCTGGAGAGCATTTTTGGAGTAAGCAATGGTCCTGGGGTGTAAGGGACGGCCCAGTACTGGGGTACTCGCCCCCTCACTCGGAGCACTGGTTTGGGTCCGTCACTGCAGACATTTTGCCTCATGTGTTTCAACTTCCGCCTTGAAGTTCACGTTCAGGCTACAAAATGGCGGGAGCCTTGGGAGTGAAAACAAACTGAGCAGCACACACTGAATGGCCACAGCTGCGCAATTCGAAGCCCGCGCTGTGCCACGGCGGGGAAGGAGGCTAGTAAGGTGGCCTACGTGTTAGAGGTGCATTGGCGAGGTCCGCCACGCCACACAACACAACTTCACAGCCACCGGCTGGAGCGGGAACAACACGGGCCTCCTGTCAGCAGGCTCCGCAGTGTGTTTTTTATGTCTATGACGTGTTGCCCCTCGCCTGTGTTTGGCCTGACCTTTGTTAGGGCCTGGTTGGGTACATGTTGTCGGGCACTCAGCCGTTGCCATGGCTTGCGTACCAGTTAGTTTCTGTCCACAGAGCGAAACCAGTCGACACTCCACCCCAACACGCCACAAGCGTGGTGGGCGGAGAATTTTTTTAACAAAAATGTTCCATAACCATTGGCAGGTTTTGCGTCAGGTGCAGGGCACTTGGCCCTTTGTAAGTGAGTTAGGTCTAGGTGAAAAATAATTCAGATGCAATTTCTGTTTTGGAAAAAAAACAAGACTTTCCATTTTGTTTTGAGTGCATCATAGTGAAACACGGCTAGACTCTACCTGGCATTTAAACAAATACCCGGACGTTTTTGTGTTACTAAAATTAGACTGACCACCGTTGCTCACAGGTCAAAACTGTTTTCCATCCAATTGTAATTATGCATAACATGCATAGTCAAAACGAAGATACTGTGCCCACAGGCTGAAACCTCTAACGAGGCTTGCGACAGGATGTGAGAGCACGCTCGCTCGTTCAAGTCAGTTTTTTTTAAATTCACCGGTGTTACATTTTCGAGTTTTTTAACTCAAAAATATGAGGCATTGCTGTAGTGGTGCGATTTATTTGCATTGCCTAATAACTGCAATGAAACGCATTTCCAGGGCAAGACACAACAAAATGAATCACAAGAGGTTACTGAACCCAAAGATGTCTGTCATGGTGCACTTTGGAGATCTTGAGATCGTGGAAATGCACGGCTGTCTGTCCTTCCGTCTCCTACCCTGCGGACCAGTTCCCCCCGGGCCGGCCTCTGCCTCCCCTTCCAAGTTTAATCAAAAGGAACAAAAAATACTGCTGGTGTAAACATGTTATGAAGGCAAAACCAGCGGGAGTAGTCTGCAGCACAGCTATTTGCCTAGATAACTACTTACAAATGTATGTATACGTCATATTTTTCTCTAGTATTTTTATTTATATGTGCATATTTAGAGGTGTGTTTGCTTCCACATACTTATATTGGAAAGCGCGCTGCATGTTACTCAGAAGTTGACTTCACAAACACGTGTGCACCAACACAGTAGTGCAGACTGGCACAAAGTCATCATTGTGCTTGTCATCAGCGGCGCAGAGAACTTGTGTAATAATATGTGGACCCCCCCTTATGGTTCTGCTGATGGCAATGTGAGATCGTGCCCACCCGTGTGTGTGTGTGTGTGTGTGTGTATATATATATATATATATATATTTATATTTATATTTAGAGAGAGGTGGCATGGGGTACCATACTCTGTGCTATAAAATGGCCGCGGCCACCTATGATGAACCGTAAGGCCAGAGTAAAGAGGTCTGAAAGTGCCACCAGGGCCTCTAGATGTTACAATTGGCCCTTTATGTCCATTAGTTACTATTTATTCTTTTATATTACAAGTGATTTGTTTCGGACTTCCCGTTCATTGAGATCTGCTATTCTCTTAGTGAGATAAGTTTTACGGGAGTCATATAATAGTTATGACATAATTCGAGTGAAGTACGAGATCTGAACCTGTGCGTTAATATTGCCACAACAACACACTTGTAATTTATTTACTAAGGTAAATGTAGCAAATTACGTGGCCTGTGTAACATGATGGACCTTTATTAAAGGTGGTCAGCCGTGGGTCCTCAGCCACCTACCACGCTCCCAGTCTTGCTGCTTCCGCACACCCGGGCTGTACTGGACCAGTTTCGCCCACTCACCGGCGTGTACTCTGCTTCCCATGTTCTCTTCTTCCTTACCTAACCAATGCCCTACGCTATGTTGCGTATCGTGCCTACGTACCTCACGAGTAAATCACAGTTGTTCGAATTTACCTCAAGGAACCTCTCGTAGTTGCCAAACCCCCACCAACGTAATATGGTAGACTTCCATTCCTGCTCGGTTTTACTCCCGCTCTTGCCTCATTTTTACTTGCATTCATGTGTTTCCTCCCCTCGCCTATGTTCTTTTTGACTCTGATCAGATTTTAGTGCATTTCTTTTGCAACAGGTAGCCTTGATAAATACTAGATCAACTAAAAAGACACGTGTTTACTGTGTGAATTGTGGTTTAGTCTTTGCTGCTGTTTTCCTTATTCATAAAATGACCTAACTTCTAAAAAGATGGGAGCTTTGTGTGTTAACATCAGAAATTTGTAATTTTTTTGTCATCGCTTTTTTCCAGAAAATATATTTTTTATTGTTTTTCGATCGATAGATATTAATGTTACAAAACTGCGGGCGCATTGCAGTACATGGCCTTGCAAACAAACATGCAGACATAGGTGCCGACGATTACATAGTGAGTAAGGCCAACAATCGATTGTTACAGTACTCTGTAATAAGATTCTCTCAGCATAGGTAGTGCCGCTATTTACCTCTGCAGCAAGGGAATAAAAACAGTAGAACAAGACCAACATCCCACTAAACCAGAAGCAGCAGGCTATATGAGGAGTTTACTCCAGTGTTGCATGTAAGGGAGTAAGGTAGCACCGCCACTACAGGTGGTAGCGTAAGGAAGTATAGCCTGGGAAGGCGTGCTCAGGTTAATGCCTTTCTAGGTAAGTGGAAGGAAGGGAAGGGTTTTGTTAGGATACATCAGGGTTCTGCAAAGTCGGTCCCGGAGAGCCGGGTCCATGCCAGATTATTAGCATACCCACATTTAGAAAAATGTAGATTTCTGCAAAAGATCTCTTTTCTAAATGTGGATCTGCTAAAAATCTGGCATGGACCCGGCTCTCCAGGACCGACTTTGCAGAACCCTGGGATACATCGTAAGAGAGGTAATCTGGTGTTAAGCTATAAAGATTGGGGGTTCGTTCAAGCAGATCGGTGCCAAAGGGTAAAAGTGCCTGTGAGGTTACGTTGTGTTGTATGGGAATAAATTCATCAAATGTAGTAATTTGTTGTATCATCAAAGTAGATTTACGGTATTTTTCTAAACCAGGCTAACATACAATTTTTGGATTAATATTGTTATACTAGACTCATATATCATTAGCAATCAAACTCTGGGCATTTTAGAGACCGTTTGAGGGTGGACTTTTCATTCTTGCCTCCGAGTCGTTCGCGCTGCACAGTGGTCGTGACTGAAGAACATGGGATAAGGGTCTACCTCACCAGTTAGACCCTAATGACTTTATATTTTCAAGGCTTTCTACCCGATGAAGAGCTGAGAGAAGCAGCGCTGAATAAAACTCACAGATAGTTTATAAATAAATTGAGAAATGAAAACCAAAGCCAGCTTCACCTTATAAATTCTGACCTAGAAACTCAATGGATATTTCTTATACTTAGTCATTCTGTTCCTTATCTTCTATTCCATTTCTCTACCACCAGAAGTTAAGTACAATTAGTTTAATTTCAGCTCTTTTTACTTCATTAGATTGTGTATAAACATTGTTCCCTAATTTTGGGAAATGCGACAAAGGCATTGATTTCAAATGAAGCCTGGGCTCTGCGACAATATTCTAGCAGTGATTCTCTTTTTTCATATCTAAATGTAAAGATTATCCTTCTCTCTTTACAAATCACACAACTTTAAACCTATTCTGCCTTTACGCAGAACTAAAGAGTGCCACCGAAAGAACACGTTGTCCTCGCCGTCTACGTATGGTATCCTACACCCGCCGGTGTATAAAAATTGTAATATTGCTTGCTTTAGTTTAGTTTTGCAAACAGCACCGAGTTTTGGGGTTTGTTGGTCTTTCAGTTTGAATAGTCCAGGGCTCGCTGCTTTTTATTGGACGAACTTAAATGTTGTTCTGAAGATCCCATGCATATGCTTCTGAAGCCCCACCAGCACCCGCTGCGGGTGTCTGTGAGACCCCGAGACCCCATGCATTGTTTCCGTTTGAAAATATTGAAGGGTCTTCCGATTGTTTAATCAAAACTATTAGGACAAGGAGTTTAGGGAACATGAAATTGCCCCAAAACGACATCAAGTTTTAAAAGGGACAGTAAGTGTAAAAGATAAATTCTAGATGTCCTTATCACCACGGGTTCCATTATTTGACAAGATCTGATTGGATTTTGAGGTCTTTCTTGTCCCCTCTCACTAGATGCCCCGTCGCAGCCTGCTCTGGGGGCTTATTTTATCAGCTTCAAGCTTCCTTTTGCAAGCTTCGGACCATGTTACCTTGTGCTTGCGGGTTATTGCGGTGGTTGGTCTCCGCTGTATTTGTAAACATTAGGGAACTATCAGGTCTCGCAGTTCTGTGACTATCAACTCACATTGGTGCCTGTACTCTCTTCAGTGTTCATTGCACACTGGGCCCTTGTTGATGTTTGATATAAGCGCATTCCTGTGTTTGGTTCTAGTTTATGGGTGCATTCTCTTCAGCAGTGTGTGCTGGACCCATGTTGATATCACCTACAAGCACTCGCTTTTGCTTGTTGTTTGCCTTGGTGCTTCTATTCTCTTAAACAGCGTGTTTTGATTGTTGCTTGCGATGGTGCCTGTATTCTCTTCAACAGAATTGGGTGCCGTCTGGGTCCCAGGTTGATATTTGATGCAGACACGTGGTTGCTTGCGATGGTGCCAGTAGTCTCGTCGGCAGTGTTGCACACTAGGCCTCATGTTAGCATTTCATACAAGTGCATTCTTGAGTTTGTTGCTTGCTTCGGTGTGTCTGTGTGTGACTTATCTTAACCAGTGCTTGTTGCACTCTGGGCCCTCAATATATGTTATCCATGTGAATACTTTTCTTCTTGAAGGCATTGTTACATGGTTTCTCTTCAGCAGTGTTTGTTTCTTTCTGGGCCCCATTATGATATTTGATGCGAATACAGTATTGTGTTTATTGTATGAATTGGAAGTGCCTTTCCTTCAGAACGATTTGTTGGGTTCTGGGCCATATGTTGATATAAAAAAAAAAAACACATTATTTTGCCAGTTGCATGCATTGGTGGTGTATTGTCTTCAGCAGTTACTGTTGCATTCTGGGCCTGAGATTGGTATTTGATACAAGCACAGACCGCTGTTGACACTGTTGCTTGTGTTCCCTCCAGTAATGCTTCTTCATGCTGGAACTTACCTAGATATATGATGCTCGTGCTTTCTTGTGCTTCCTGTATGCATTGGTGGTGTATTCTTTTCAGCAGTGTTTGTTACTCTGTGGTATTCTGTTCAGCATTGTTTGTTACTCTTTGGTATTCTGTTCAGCAGTGTTTGTTACTCACTGGGCCCCATGTTGTTATTTGACACAAGTGCTTTGTGTGTGTTTTTGTGCATCAGTGGTGTATTCTGTTCGCAGGGTTTGTTACTCTGTGGCATTCTGTCCAGCAGTGTTTGTTACTCGCTGGGCCCCGTGTTTATATTTGACACAAGTGCTTCCTTGTGCTTTTTTGTGCATCTGTGGTGTATTCTGTTCAGCGGTGTTTGTTACTCTGTGGTATCCTGTTCAGCAGTGTTTGTTACTCGCTAGACCACATGTTGATATTTGACACACGTGCTTTTTTGTGTTTTTTGTGCATCATTGGCGTAAATTCTGTTCAGCTGTGTTTGTTACTCTGTGGTATTCTGTTCAGCGGTGTTTGTTACTCTGTGGTATTCTGTTCAGCTGTGTTTGTTACTTTGTGGTATTCTTTTCAGCAGTGTTTGTTACTCTATGGTATTCTGTTCAGCAGGGTTTGTTACTCTGTGGTATTCTGTTCAGCAGTGTCTGTTACTTGCTGGGCCCCATGTTGATATTTGACACAAGTGCTTTGTGTGTGTTTTTGTGCATTGGTGGTGTATTCTGTTCAGCAGTGTTTGTTACTCTGTGGTATTCTTTTCAGCAGTGTTTGTTACTTTATAGTATTCTGTTCATCAATGTTTGTTACCCGCTGGGGCCCATGTTGATATTTGACACAAGTGCTTCCTTGTGTTTTTTTGTGCATTGGTGGTGTATTCTGTTCAGCAGCGTTGTTACTCTGTGGTATTCTGTTCAGCAGGGTTTGTTACTCTGTGGTATTCTGTTCAGCAGGGTTTGTTACTCTGTGGTATTCTGTTCAGCAGCGTTGTTACTCTGTGGTATTCTGTTCAGCAGGGTTTGTTACTCCGTGGTATTCTGTTCAGCAGGGTTTGTTACTCCGTGGTATTCTGTTCAGCAGGGTTTGTTGCACGCTGGGTCCATGTTATTATTAGTTAAATATTCCCCATCTTAGTGGTAAACACTACAGCTGACCCCATTTATGCCATACGTTGAAGAAAACTTTTCAGAATATTATTTCCTTCCTGGCCTGGAGCGCAAATACTTTATTTCAAGGCTGTGGCATAGAAAGTTTGTTTTTCACAATTTACTCTTTCACGTCAATTTGCAAACGTGTTGTGCGCTGGGAGCTAAAGTATTGAACATTCACTGGCAAGAAAGCTTGCGAGCTCTTTTGATTACAGGGCAGAAATATTTCTACCTACCGACTAAAGTGAGAAATGTTTTACATTTGTCTGAAATGGAGGCTTGTTTCTTTATTTCTTTGTAACCACTTCTATGGAGGATTCATTACTTCAGTAGTTCGGTGAAATATGTGCTTTACTAATGTTACCATCGATAATACGTACATTGACTGGCCGTGTACGAAGGAAAATACCGTGAAGGAGACAGATGTGCTCCAGGACGCGCCAGGTGCGCAATATTACTCACTTAAACAACCCGTTCACTCGGTGCCTTTTATAGGTTTATTGAATTGTGCTCAGCCCCGCCTTTTCACAGTAACCCTTGGTTTAATTTAAAAACATACTCTTAAAAAGCATTGGCGGAGCAAACAGGGCTGGCCTTGGCAAGCTCGTTCAATGGTTAATTTTTATTTTTTTGCAAACATGTGCCACAGACTTGTGAAGAAAACTAAAACATGCCGCCACCTAAATGTGGACGCCATATGCTTGCAATAAAAAAAATAAAATTAGAAAAAACACTGTTGTAACTATTTTACTAGTGGTGTTTTTAAATACCAAGCTTTCCAGTTGCACCACACATTTTATATTTGTGAGAGGCAATAATAAATCATCACTTACATAAGGATGAATGAGGGCTATAGTTTTACACTGGCCCTTAAAGACTTTGTAACAAGAACTTTAAAAAATAAATTGAAAATAAATGACTATCTGACTAGGCACCCGAATTTCATACAGAATAAATAACTGGTATTTAAAGTTAATATAAAAATAAAACAAAGCACATTTATTTTTGCAGTTTTATATAGTGCAAGCTCGACCCAAAGGTATTGGAGTGCTTTACATGAGTTACATCACACAAGGACCCATCCATTTTTCGTAGGGACGGGAGATTATGTGATTTTCCCAGAATCAGAATATTGAGCCGATGCGGAGACTCAAACCTGGTTCCTCAGCTCCAGAAGTCGGCAGCTCTGGCCCTTACGCCATATCCGCTCCGCGGAGACGCTGAATAGAAAGGAACTACTTTTAGGCAGATGTGAACACTGTGCACAGTCTTCGTGCAGACACAGATGGTGACCCATCGCCTTGTGCAGTGCTGCTTTGTTGGGCAGAAGCACAATTTGATGAACCCTGCTGACCGCGAGTCTTTCTTTCTATGTATATTACAGATGAATGTTTTTGAAAAACAATAGTCTGGGGAGAGAGCTAAAGTTGTTCAAAGACCAGACCTAAAAAATGGATGATAGTCCCTTGCGGTAATGACAAAAATATTTGTGAAATATTCATATTTTGTAAAAATTCGACCCTCACTTTACCATCAAGTATTGTTACTAAAGGTCTTAATAACAGTATCCTTCTTCTATCCAAAACTTGGTGCTCATTAGTCAGTACAAATGTTCATTTTCCTGTACATTTACTCACAGAGTTCGATGAATGTTCCAAATAAGTGTGGAGCGGCCTTTAGATTTACTCCCACATCTGCGTATATTTTGAGACGTTTTGTGTTGGTACTCCTGCGTGTAGCAGATTCTGGCTCTCGCGGGACAAGTTTTTAAATTCGGGATGTGATGAAGAATGAATGAAAAGACTGCCGCGTAAGAAATACAAAAACACAAATAACCATAGGAGCTAAAGAAACATTCCCCATGCCCCATGCGGTGTTTGTTCCCTATTAAGCTGTTCTGCAGACAAACCTTCCTGAGGGAGCAACTTTTTTTAACCTAATATACTTATTAGACAGCCCATCTCATTTGAGGACATTTCCAGGTGCCCCCTGCACGTTTTCAAAATGTTTCTGTTTAAATTACGTTTTTAAATTAAAGCAGACAGGTAGGATGTGGACTGTTGAGCACAGTTATTCAAAAATTAATTTAATGGGTCCCTGGTAGAGTAATGTAAGTCCAGGATAGTCCTATATGTCCCAGTGTGGTTGAGATCAGCCCATGCTCTGTCCATTCAGATGTGCCACTTAGAAGTCGTTGGCTGGTCAACTTTAGGCCCTGTTCAGCTATATGGGACCGCGTCCCTTCTCCGTTATGGCTTGCTGAGGTTTTCACTTTCTGAAAATAATGTACTTCTGCCCTACTCTTGGAACGTGAATATGTAAAACATTAGGTTTTGTTTGAAAGGTGACTTGGTATATGTCATATTCACCGGTGTGATGGTGTTTACTGGAGCCAGTACTAAATTAGATTGAATAATATAATTCTAAATGTAAAGTGTATCTGTTATTAAGCTTCTAAACTATATGGTCCCAGTTTGGAAATAGAGAATGATTCTCATAGGTTTCTGATTACCCCTGGAGTTAATTTCATTTTTTTTTTCAATTCACTAAGGTTTCCCGGAGTACGCATTGCAAGCTGCAAATTGCACACTCCCAAGAACATTCCTAGAAAACTTTTTATGAAATCCCATGTTTGTCAACGTAAAGAATCTTCAGTATGCGTAATTGTAGATAGTGTACGTTTATGCTTAGAAATATCTCACATGAGTACAGGGACACTTAATAACTTTTTTCTCTACTTTCATTATTAGGAATTGTCTTTACTCAATCAAAAGTTGCTTCCATTACACTCTTTCAGATTTTGGGGGTTTTGTTTCATATTTTCACTTAGGAAATAGGTTTATTGCTTCCCAGACCGAAAAAAAAACCTAATATTTCCCTTGGTGGACATGTGTTGTTCAGAAGTTTGTAAATTCAGAAAGTTCAGAAGCTATAAATATGTTAGTGGATGTTCCCAAAGTTTCGTGTACATGCTCGGCCTGGAAGGCCTATGCCCCGCCTGAGAGATCTACTCATAGAAAGATGTACGTATGGGAAGAAATCTTTTATGACTCCAAAACCATGTTTTGTGAATCACAAACGTTTGTGATTTAAAAGAAAAAGTTTTGATATAATACAAATTCTAAGAAACCATTTCACCTAACCTGTTTACATTTTCAAGGTATATAATGTTTATTTTGTGAGACAAATCAATTCATCGAGTGTCTCTTTTAAAGAAGATTGTCTTTTACATGTGCTCTTCTGTGTAAATGCCATTAATCTTTGAAAACAGGTTCGTTGTGTGTTTTTTTTTTTTCTGCTCCAAATATGTTCTTAGTTTTTTAGGGCTATTAGATGGTCTTACTTACTCAGTTCTTTGGGTTGGTGAGGAGTCTCTTTAAAAAAAAAAACAGAAATGGCTAAACCCCCAAATCTCCCTTCTCTTTTTTTATTCTTTTGGTATCCTTCCACATTCCTTTTCCATCCTTCTCGGGTCCCCCTCTTACCATCCTCTCCTTTTTGTGATGGACGCATTAACCCTTTATTTAAATTAGTGTGCGTGGCCCTCCTTGTTTCCATCTTTGTGCCGTTGTACACGCGTCTACCATCTTATCCATTTGCTTACCCTGCGTTCCCTTACCTTTGTCTTTTCTTTACCCGTTTATTTGACTTTAATATTAAAGACGTGTTCCCTAAATGGAATTTGCTACCGAGACTACATTTTCAGGTCTTTTAGAATTATATTTTTGTAAGATTTTTTTTAACAGCTGTGGGGGGTTCTTTTCTTTTTCCTCAGACTGTATTTTTATTAGGTTGTTTTCCACTAAGCGGATTATCAGTTCTCTGATTGCTTGGTAACGGGTTTCTTGGAAGGCCTTGCTTGCACTTAAGTTTGACGCACAGGGGCAGATGTGTTTGTGGCTTTGGATTGTGAGGGAAACTGCACACCTTCGCAAATGTACCCAGTTGAGAAATTTACTGGGGGTTTCTCATTCAGGTGACTGAGTAGTAACTTTCTCAACACCCTCTCACCACCAAACTGATGTCCTTCTACTGGCGTAGAGGGCGCTCCAGGTAGGGCCTAACTACTGAGTACCACTGCGGTCCACTCCTGCTGCCCTGGTGCCCCGAAACTCTCACTGATTATACAAGGCGATGTAAGAAAAACTTAAGGTAGCAATTGCAGTGTTGTTTCCCCGGCACACAGATAGGGGATCATTATTAAATCAGGATATTCAGTATCGCTACTCGTTTTCGGAGGCCTGCTTTCTCTAGTATGGAAGTTAGATCACAAAAACGAGGACATATAATTCATTGTGTATTCATATATCGGATTTAGAAACCGTGTTCTTTAAAAAAAAAAAAAAAATCCTTATTTTTATTTGAAGTTCAGTCTTGACCAATGAACATTGCTGGAGGCCCAGGAAGGCGAAAGTTATACAATGGGTGTGTCAGGCTAGCCTTTCATCATAAAAGATTTAGGTCGATATGTGCTGCTGTGAGATGTATGATTTTTAAGATATTTCTGCGTGCTTCAGAGGGCCGCTTGGCAGGGCACGGCCCAGTGACATGAACAGCAACATCTCGTGTTCAGTCCAAAAATACAGGGGTGACAGAAATATCCAGAAATGGCAATACCGGTATCAGCACTTGAATAGAACCTGTGCACATAAAACACACGAGCCAGGCGTCAGACATGGACAAAGCGGGCTCTGGCCCAGGGCCCCAGCCTTTCCAGGGGCCCCAGATAGAGCCAGCTCTATTCTACAGAGGGACTTGCCCAGCTCGCCTTAAATACTGCTTAAACACATTGTTTGAAATACCGGTTTCCTTTCATTTGTTTTTAATGCGGGTGAGGAGTGAGTCTTTTATATTTTGCAGAGTAATATTGTGTTTGTTTCATGCAACATTCACAAATAAAGTTTATTTTATATCAAAACAGGATCTCGCATCTGAGAAATATGAGGGTGTCCCGGAGATTATTTGCAGTGATATTAGTCAGGTGCTGCGGTGTCACAATATTGAAAACGCACATCACTTTCCCTGAATATTAGATGTGAACACTTTTGGAATTTGGAGGATTGTGCCTGTGCACTGTCAGTGACCTGGCCAAAGAGGGCATGAAAGAGCTGAAAATGGATCTTAAACTCAAAACTGTTCCCCTCTGGGACCCCCAAAATCCTCAAGATGTTCTTGCACTTGGCAGTAGTATCTTTCATGATCAGTGGGAGTTCATGTACTTTTAGGGAAGGAGTGAGCTACACAGCTGCTTTTTGCGCTCAGTTACAAGGCTAGGGACGGACATGGGGTGTTTGATGGCCTTAAAGTGAGCGACAGACCCCGTCACCCCGAAGACCCACTACAGGCGAGGTCCGTGCCTAGTAAAGCCGTCTCATCCCAGACCCTGGACGGGCCGCTCCGACAGTGTTGTGTCTGCGACTGAACGCCAGGGTGGGCCGGCCTTGTCCTGTTCTCAGTCTCCTTGGAATCGGCGCCTTTCACCTTGAAGTTCCCCTTTCAGGGCGCTTGGTTGAGAGCGTTGAACCTGTGTTATCTTCCTACCACGTAGGGCCGACTCCTGGAGGTCATGGCTGAGACCTGGACCTAGCTGTTTCACAGCACAGAGCTAGGAGAGAGCGTGGATCAGACATTCATTCGCCCGTCTAAGAGAATGAGACATCCTTGTGGGCTCTGTTCATCAGCTACCCATCTATGTATGCTCTGCTTACATGCCCAACAGAATCAGACATCCCTGTGTGCTGCCCTCGCCTACAGGTGTGCTCTGCTCGCATCCAAAGAGGCCCAGGCTCCCTTGTGTGCGCTGCTCACATGCCCAACAGAGTCAGACATCCCTGTGTGCTGCCCTCGCCCACAGGTGTGCTCTGCTCGCATCCAAAGAGGATCAGGCACCCTTGTGTGCGCTGCTCACATGCCCAACAGAGTCAAACATCCCTGTGTGCTGCCCTCGCCCACAGGTGTGCTCTGCTCGCATCCAAAGAGGACCAGGCACCCTTGTGTGCGCTGCTCACATTCCCAACAGAATCAGACATCCCTGTGTGCTGCCCTCGCCCACAGGTGTGCTCTGCTCGCATCCAAAGAGGATCAGGCACCCTTGTGTGCGCTGCTCACATGCCCAACAGAGTCAGACATCCCTGTGTGCTTCCCTCGCCTCCAGGGGTGCTCTGCTCGCATCCAAAGAGGACCAGGCACCCTTGTGTGCGCTGCTCACATGCCCAACAGAGTCAGACATCCCTGTGTGCTGCCCTCGCCTCCATGGGTGCTCTGCTCGCATCCAAAGAGGACCAGGCACCCTTGTGTGCGCTGCTCACATGCCCAGCAGAGTCAGACATCCATGTGTGCTGCCCTCGCCTCCAGGGGTGCTCTGCTCGCATCCAAAGAGGATCAGGCACCCTTGTGTGCGCTGCTCACATGCCCAGCAGAGTCAGACATCCATGTGTGCTGCCCTCGCCTCCAGGTGTGCTCTGCTCGCATCCAAAGAGGATCAGACACCGTTGTGTGCGCTGCTCACATGCCCAGCAGAGTCAGACATCCATGTGTGCTGCCCTCGCCTCCAGGGGTGCTCTGCTCGCATCCAAAGAGGATCAGACACCGTTGTGTGCGCTGCTCATATGTCCAACAGAATCAGGCATCCATGTGGGATCTATTTGCTTACTTGAGTGAATAAGAATTCCTTGGTGCTCTTCTCACCTGCCCAAGAGAACCAGACATCAACGTGTGCCCTGTGAATCGGACATCCACGTGGGCTGCATTTCCCTCCATAGCAGAATCAGTCATCCTTATGTGCTCTACGAGGCACCGAGAGAGAATCAGACAGCCCTATTCGCTGTACTCGCCTTTGTAATAAATTCAGAAATCCATGTGTGCTCTGCTCATCAGACATCCATCCATGTGAGCTCTGCTCATCATCCATGTGTGCTCTGTTCACCATCCATGTGAGCTCTTCTCATCAGACATCCATCCATGTGTGCACTACTCACCAGGCATCCATCCATGTGTGCACTGCTCACCAGGCATCCATCCATGTGTGCCCGGCATCCATCCATGTGAGCTCTGCTCATCAGACATCCATCCATGTGAGCTCTGCTCATCATCTATGTGTGCTCTGCTCATCAGGCATCCATCCATGCGTACTCTGCATATCAAGTATCTATTCATGTGTACTCTGCTCACATGACAAACAGAATCAGACATCCCTGTGTGCTGCACTCGCCTCCAGGTGTGCTCTGCTCACATCAGAAGAGGATCAGACATCCTCGTGTGCTCTGCTCAGATGCCCAACAGAATCAGACATCCCTGTGTGCTCTATTTGCTTACATAAGTGACACATTTGGTGCTTTTCTCACCTGTGACCTGACCAAGAGAACCAGACATCGGCGCATGCTCTGCTCACCTCCCTGAGAATCAGACATCCACGTGTGGTGAACGCGTCTGCGTAAGAAAATCAGACATCCCTGTGTTATCTGGCAATTAATCACATGGGTGCTTTGCTCACATGCCCAACAGAATCAGACATCAAGGTGTACTCCATTGCGTACTCGAATGAAGAAGACATCCTGTGTGCTCTGCCTATCTTTCCAAGTGAACCAGACATCTAAGTGTGCTCTGCCCACCTCCTTGAGATTCGGGCATCCATGTGGGCTCAGCTCGCCTCCGTAAGAGAATCGGGCATCCCTGTGTGCTGTGCTAGGCTCCCGAAGAGAATCAGACATCCATGTGTGCTCTGCTATATTCCTGAAGAGAATCAGACATCCGTGTGTGCTGTACTAGACTTCTGAAGAGAATCAGACATCCATGTGTGCTCTTCTTGCCTCCCAAAGAGAATCAGACATACACGTGTGGTCCGGTAAACTCTCGAAGAGAATCAGACAACACCCAGGCGTGCTCTGCTAGGCTCCGGAAGAGAATCAGACATCCATGTGTGGTCTGTTAGACTCCTGAAATGAATCAGACGTCCATGTGTGCTCTGCTAGACTCTCAAAGAGAATCGTACATCCATGTGTGCTCTGCTAGGCACCCGAGGAGAATCCGACATCTATGTGTGCTCTGCTAGGCACCCAAAGAGAATCAGCCATACACGTGTGGTATGCTAGGCACCCATAGAAAATCAGACATACACATGTGATCTGCCAGACTCTCGAAGAGAATCAGACAACACCCAAGTGTGCTCTGCTAGGCTTCCGTAGAGAATCAGACATCCATGTGTGTTCTGCTAGACTCCCGGAGAGAATCAGACATCCATGAGTGCTCTGCTAGGCTCCCGTAGAGAATCAGACACCCATGTGTGTTCTTCTAGACCCCCGAAGAGAATCAGACAGCCACGTATGCTGTGCTTGACTGTGATCTGCTAGAGTCCCGAAGAGAATCAGACATCTACGTGTGCTCTGCTAGGCATCCGAATAGAATTAGACATATATGTGTGCTCTTCTAGGCACCCAAAGAGAATCAGACATACACGTGCGGTCTGCTAGACTCTCGAAGAGAATCAGACAGCCATGTGGGCTCTGCTAGAGTCCCGAAGAGAATCAGACATCCATGTGTACTCTGCTAGTCTCCTGAAGAAAATCAGACAGCCATGTGTGCTCTGCTAGACTCTGTTCTGCTAGAGTCCCGAATAGAATCAGACACCCATGTGCTCTCTGCTAGACTCCCGAAGAGAATCAGACACCTATGGGTACTGTGCTAGACTTCTGAAAGTGAGTGTTCTGCTTGTCTCCGAAGAGGATCAGACATCTGTGAGTGCTCTGCTCGTCAGACGTCCATGTGTGCTCTGCTCGCCCAAGAAGAGAATCAGACATCCATGTGTGCTCTGATAGACACCCGATTTGGGCATCCATGTGGTCTCTGCCCTTCAGACACACGTGTGCTCTGTCTGTTCGCCTCCCGAACATGTGAGCACCAAGCAAACCTGATACTTCTCTCCACTGCGGTATTTCTACATTTGTAACTACAAGATACTATTACAATTAATTTCAGGATGGTTGTTGATCAGTTGTTTATTTTTTACAGAGTGTTTGCTGTGCTTCGTTACATTATTTACCATTATCTGGAGCCGAAGACGGGGTTGCTTTCCCTTCGGTCTGTTTCTGGAGGCGCTTCGAAGTCGTGGCGGGCGCACGTGCTCCTTCAGCACTCAGTGCTTTAAGTTGAAATTTCGAGGTGCAGGTACTCAGTGCGGATAGTACCTGCTCATTTAAAGCACCACCAGTGCTCTGGTACATGGTGCGACATTCCTTCTTCGGGCGGGAGGTCTTGAGTTCAGCGCCTGTTCCTGATGGCTTCAGTGCTGCGGTGCATGGTCTGAGGTTCCCTCCTGCGGTGCATGGTCTGAGGTTCCCTCCTGCGGTGCATGGTCTGAGGTTCCCTCCTCAGCGGGCATCAGTTCGGGTCCATGTGTAAGATGGCTTCAGTGCTGCGGTGCATGGTCAGTGGTTCCCTCCTCAGCGGGCATCAGTTCGGGTCCTGTGTAAGATGGCTTCAGTTCTGCTGCACATGGTCTGAGGTTCCCTCCTGCGGTGCATGGTCTGAGGATCCCTCCTCCTGCGGTGCATGGTCAGTGGTTCCCTCCTCAGCGGGCATCAGTTCGGGTCCATGTGTAAGATGGCTTCAGTGCTGCGGTGCATGGTCAGTGGTTCCCTCCTCTGCGGGCATCAGTTCGGGTCCTGTGTAAGATGGCTTCAGTGCTGCGGTGCATGGTCAGTGGTTCCCTCCTCTGCGGGCATCAGTTCGGGTCCTGTGTAAGATGGCTTCAGTTCTGCTGCACATGGTCTGAGGTTCCCTCCTGCGGTGCATGGTCTGAGAATCCCTCCTCCTGCGGTGCATGGTCTGAGGTTCCCTCCTCAGCGGGCATCAGTTCGGGTCCATGTGTAAGATGGCTTCAGTGCTGCGGTGCATGGTCAGTGGTTCCCTCCTCTGCGGGCATCAGTTCGGGTCCTGTGTAAGATGGCTTCAGTTCTGCTGCACATGGTCTGAGGTTCCCTCCTGCGGTGCATGGTCTGAGGTTCCCTCCTGCGGTGCATGGTCTGAGGATCCCTCCTCCTGCGGTGCATGGTCTGAGGTTCCCTCCTCAGCGGGCATCAGTTCGGGTCCATGTGTAAGATGGCTTCAGTGCTGGTACATGGTCAGATATTGCCTCCTGTGGGGTGGGGGAGGGGGGCATCCGTTCGGGTCCTGTGTAAGATGGCTTCAGCATCAGAGGCCTATTTCCCTTTCTGGATCTAGTCTTGGTACCGGCTTCAGCAGCAAGAGAGAATCTCCCCCCACCCGCCCCCAAGAACCCACAACACCCCTCCTCCGATGATTGACAGTAATTGACAGATGACTGACAGCCCTGATGACTGCTCCTAAAGGGCAAGCCACGCAGCCATGCAGGAAAGGACCCGGAATACAGGGCAGGGAACCGCCCACCAAAGAGCGCCCGACCCACAAATGGGATAGACAGCAAGGCAGCATCCCTTAGGGGCTGTCGACCATCAAGCCAAAAAAGCACTCCCTGTCCGTAGCCAGAGCACCAGGGAAAAACAGAGAAGTCCAACGAAACGGCTGCAAACTACCCCGCCCACCGCTCTATAGCAGCCAAACAGAGCAGAGCATACAACAGCCACCCCAGTGGTCACAGCCAGAGTATCCAAGACGGGCACCAAGGAGCACGGCTAAGATGCTGAGAAAAGACCAGCTGACCCAACCAATGTCCCAGCTGTACACTCCCCTGAAGCCAGAGGCACAACCGTGGCAGCAGACAGGGCACATCTACCGGAGTAAGGGCCACCAAGCCACGCAGGGGAGACAAAATAGAATCCAGATTATTAGTAGGAGGAGGAGCAATTGGCCACCGTCCCCAAAGAAGGACACAAGGACCATAGAAAGCGAGGGATAGGAAGCATAGCAACAACCTGCCCTATTATCAGAACCAGGAACCGGAAAGTGCCCGGCAGCTAGAAAGCAGAGCTCCAAAATAAGAAGGGGGCGCCCAAAATGGAGGCCGAAGAACCATATACAGACACACCGTCGTAGGCAGGGCCGTTACAACAGGACAAGTAGGCTTTACCCAATGACTCTAGCTACCGCAACCAGGACCAGACAGAAGAGGCACACTCGACTAAAGCACAGAGTGTCCTGAGCAGTGATCGCGGGGAAGAGGAACATCTGATGAACCAGACGCAGGTGCCAGGACATGCCACTGACAAGCAAGGAACAGATAACTGACACACCGCAAAGAAGGGAAATGACCACAGATACACCTGGAAGAGAACCCACGACATACAGTGTGAGGTTAGACAGGGACACCAATCTGCAATGCGAGGGTCTGGAACCTGAACCATCAGGCCACAGATGCCCCCAGAGCCCTGTCCAAAGGCCACAAAACCAACCAGGCCACCTGTAAGGAAACTGCCAACCACCATAGGCAAAGCTAAGAGCTATGTGGCACTGTAGGCACAAGTCTGATGCTGGGCGAAAGGACGGAAGAGAAACTCTCACAAAGGAACTCAAACACAGTCCACCATGGGAGAAAACAAACACACTGTCCAGCGATACATGGATCTGAACCTTCAGCCAACCGAGAGACAGTGCAAAAAGTTGTTCATGAGGCCTTCACTTTCCATAACATAGAAAGAAAACCGGGCACAAACCCGTTCCTATCACCCAGTCACCTCGCCTCCGATACATGTCGAGACTCACCAAGGCGCTGACCCAGCAGTGTAGCCCTAGCCACAGCAGGACCGCCGGACTCCGGCACGGTGACTGCAGGCAGTGCTTTGTCCGCAGCCACGCATAAAGCAGGAAACGCCCCCAGCTGTGAAACCGCTGCCCACAGCTCCGCTCACGGCGGGGATTCAAACCACGAAGCCCCCCAGGCCACGCCGTGGAGGGAGAAAGAAGGTACGTCTATGGGGAGACAAAGAACAGGGCAAGATGGGGTGTAGGGGGAGTTTTTATTTAGAGGCAGGAGGGGTCTGTTGGAGGCAAGGGGCCTCCGATTAAGAAGGAAGGCGAGGGAGGGACGGGAGGTAATAATCTTTTCCCCCATTCAGTCTTTGAAGTTTTTTTCTTCACATTGCTGCATCAGGAAACCATCGATCCCCCGCCAAGTCCCAGATGAGAACACCTCTGACAAAAAGTCACATCGCTACACCACTGTAGGAGTACATGCCTACTGTTCAGCACACAATCTTCTCGTTTAACAAACTAACAACATTATTTTGTCATTGTAACTTCACTTCCAAAATACGACTGATGCTTACACCAAAGCGTTATCTTCCGGCACAAGGGGCCAGATGTATAATTATTTAATAGCGGTTACCTAATAGCGTTTTTCTGCAAATCGCAATTAGGTAATCTCTATTTCAATTAATATTAATGAGGCAGGTCCCAATTTGCAACCCATTAGAAAACGCTAAAATCACAGGGATGGTGGCCTGCTGGGTAAACCTAAAGCAATTTTTTTTTTTTTTTTTTTTTTTTTAATGCAGCCCATTTTCCTTAAAGGAAAATGGGATGTGTTTGAAAACGTAAATTGAAAAGTTTTCTTTTCATTTTTTAAGAGCAGTCAGTGGTCCGGGGAACCACAGCCTGCTCTTAAAAAATGTTTTTGCTACCATTCACAAGGGGAGGGGATGCCCTTCCTGTATGCAAGTGGGTTACCATCTACTTGAAGTAGGTGGTAAAATTCAAATGTTTTGTGACTGCATTTTGGTCGCAAAACATTCCTACATATCGTTGTGATTTGGTATTGGCAAGGGAAACCCTGAACACGCCCCTTCCTATTACTGACTCCGTATGTATTCACAATTCCTAATTGCGATTCAGTAACATGGTACCGATTTGCAAATTAGAATTCATACCTACCAGAATGCGTTTTTGCAGTTTGCGATCGCAAAAATGCATGATACATATGTCCCAAGATCTTTCGCCAAATTATCAAAATGCTCTTCCAGTTTTACCCAACTGCAAACCTGAAAGCGCTTGTAGCCTTTGCAAATTTTTTTTATTGTCAGTTAAACACTTATATTTGTCCCTCCTTTGCTCAACTTTCCCGAGGCTACTTTTGTGCTTAACAAATAGTCTAAATAAAATAAGAATAATAAAATAATCTCATGACTGCATAAACTCATGTGCCCGTTGCTTTCTTTTTAGCACAGAAGCTTTGTAGTACAGGAGGCACGCTGACCGTCATCTTTTTGGCACATGAAGTCATGGTCGTATGATTGCATGATCTTAGGAGGATATGACCTCCATTTCAGCACATGATCTGCAGTAGTCTCTCTTTTAGCACATGATGTCATGGTCATCTTTTCGGCATATGATGTCAATGTCGTATGATTGCATGATCTCACGAGTACATGACCTCCATTTCAGCACACGATCTGCAGTAGTCTCTCTTTTGACACATGATGAAATGGTCATCTTTTTTGGCACATGAAGGTCTGGTCGTACGACTGCATGGTCCCAAGAGTACATGATCTCTATTTCAGCACATGATCTACAATACTCTTTCTTTTAGCACATGATGTCATGGTCGTATGACTGCATGTTCTCAGGAGTAGATGACCTCCATTTCAACACATCATCTACAGTAGTCTCTCTTTTTGCACATGATCTCAAAATGTAATCAAGTCAGGAGAACATGACCTTGTATTTAGCACATGATGCCCTAGAGTTCACTTTCAGTCCATGATTTCATGACATTATGATGTCATGATTAGATACCCTGTACTTTAGCACATGAGCTTTGGAGCGAAGAATTGTACAAAATCCTTTGGTGCAGGATTTCTGCATAATCTCCAGAGTATGTGACCTCATAAAGACAAGTTGCAATGGACAGTAACTTGTAGAGCTCAAACATTAATCTTTAGGGCAACATGGCACTAAAATCAACAAACAAAAAACTGAAAAGAGGAGGATTGGGACCAAACGGCAGACAGAAAAGGAGGTCTTCTAAAATGGTTTTCAAGCCCGAAGACAATGCATTCGAGCACGAGCGGCCACAAACACAGAGAGATCTATCACTCGCCCTAGCTCTGTTAAAACGTAGAGCAAGGATCTGCAAGAAGGTGAACCTTTGGCAGAATTGTACAGAGTGAAGCAAGATGCATCTCGAATCTTCCCAGTCCGTAAGCACCCTGTACCTAAGGCACAGTACCGTATTTAACATAATCGCCTGCTTCACAGGTAGGGCAGGCAAACCTGAGCCGAGGTAACGTGGTCACCTTTACTCAAACCAAAGACCTCTCACACAGCACAGTTCCAAGCTGATAATGGAGACAAGGCTACATCCTGGAGTCATCCAAGGTATAAGAGATTGCAATAGTCCAGTCTAGAAAGTGCATAGGAGGCTATTCAGGTTTTTGGAGCAAAACCTAAGGGCTCTTAAGAGTTTAAGTTCAAAAAAGAAGACGCCACCATCTTTAATCTGATGCATCATAGCTAACTGAGGATCACGAAGGACTCCAAATGATTTACTAAGGTAACCGTCAGTGGTACACTGTTGGCCATAGAACACTATCCCATCTATCTGGTTCTTACCAGCTCTAACAGTTCAGTCTTGCTGATGGTTAGTCCTAAAAGAATCAGTGACATCCAGTGCTGGACAGCAATAAGGCTATTAGGCAAGTGCATGGTTTACCTTGGTGAATGTTGGTCTAGTTGAAGGATGATCTGGGTATCATCTCCATAAGAGCGGAGCAGCAATATGTGTTAGTATGAGTGATCAAGAGCTGGGTGTCAATGTTAAAGAGGAGGGACCCTGAAGAACAGCACAGAAAAATCCTTGCATTTGTGAACAGAATGGCGGTTAACTGG
This sequence comes from Pleurodeles waltl, assembly GCF_031143425.1. Taxonomy (NCBI): domain Eukaryota; kingdom Metazoa; phylum Chordata; class Amphibia; order Caudata; family Salamandridae; genus Pleurodeles; species Pleurodeles waltl. Next base: position 70,774,287 of record NC_090438.1, read on the forward strand.
GTACACGCTAACATCACGTGTTGAATATGTTATGTTTGATTGTACGGTGTGCACATCACCCGGAAGGGTATCCTGGCACTTAAGAGGGGTGGTGCAGGCCAGACTTTAGCCAGTTAAGATCTGTGTTTTCAGTTTCAGAATTCTGTGATTGATCTGACAGCTGTGATGTGGAAGGAGAAGTTGTTCCAGGATTTGGGAGTCAGGTAGGGAAAAGCATTGTCCCTGCTCTGACTCAGCAGATCTGGGGAGACATGGCGAGGTGGTGGCTAGCCGAGCAGAGGTGGGTGTGTGGATCTGGATGCAGCCGTTGAGGTCCTTTGAGCCTTGAATCAGTAGTATTTTGTAGTTCTGTGTGAGGAACATGAGGGGCGTGTGCTTGCGGACAGGGAGCCAGTGAAAGTTCTTGAGGTGTTTGGATATGTGAGTTCTGAGAAGCAGTTTGAGTCTAGCTGCTACATTTGGTATGAATTGGTGAATTGAGTGGTGATGCTGACATAAAGAGCGTTAACACTGCACAGTCTCTGGTAATCTTGAGTGATGGATCTTCTGGTGTCCAGCAGACGCCATCTCAAGGCTTTGAGGAGCTTGACGGTATTGAAGCGGGCGGATGCGACCATGCAGTCTTGGTTGGACATTGAAATTTGATTGTCAGTCATGATCCCTAGGTTAGGTTCCTGGCCGAGAAGGATGGGCTCGGTGTCGGCCCTGGCTCTTGGGGCCACCAGGTCAAGGCCCAGTAAGAGGAGTCTCTTCTGAGTATGAGTACTTCTGTTTATTCAGTGTATTAAACAGTTGGTTTTCACTGCACTGTTTACTGCATCACAAATTGCATGTAACAATTACTTTACACATGAATGATACTCATCATACCTTGAGTATGATTTCAAACTTGATGCACACATTTAACTCCTTATATCCTCATTTTGGCTAACTACGTTTATTAAAGCAAATACACATGGAAAAATGCTGTGGCACAAACCGTATTTGCAGATGCACAGAGTGTATTAAGCTATTTATTATCATTGTTGATGGAGGGGAAGGGCCTCATCACTCACTTGCATGGCCACTCACCACACAGCATATTCCACTCTGCGTATTTGCAAATATACTTCATATATGTGTGTGTACATATATGTATTTACAAATGTAAATCACTCAGCTATAGGCACAGCATATTCTACTCCGCGTATTTGCAAATATACTTCATATATGTGTATATGTGTGTTTGTGTGTGTACATATACGTATTTACAGATGTATATCACTCAGCCATAGGCACAGCATATTCCACTCTGCGTGCTTGCATATATATTTCATATGTTGATATATATGTGTGTGTGTATATATATATATATATATATATATATATATAATACATTTACATATGTATATTTGTTAAAATACAAATATGTAGTGTTAAATATAATAAAACTATGCTTACCTATATACCTAGGTATTTACTTATAAACTTGACAATATTTTTGCAGTGGATATTGTAGCTAGAATATTTTTCTAGCGTGAAATATAAAACTCAATATTCGGTTTGTATACCACCCTTCTCCCTGTCGAGGCTGTCTTCAAGAAACTAGCTGTATCTGTCTCCGGTGAACAAAAGTATGATCGCGTCACCCCTACCATTTTGAACCTTCTCTGGCTACTCCTTCCAAACTTCATCCAATTCAAATCCCTTTGTTAGCCCAAAAATGCAAAGGCATAACGTTCTCCCAGACTGTGTCCATAGGAGCTCTTGGATGGCCAGTAGAGTGCTGGTCAGGAGTCCAGGTGCAGACTGCACAAAGGTCTCCCTCTCTGGCACCAGAGCACGTGCACCGAGACACCACCACACTGTGTTCATAGGAGCTCTTGGATGGCCAGGAGAGTGCTGGTCAGGAGTCCAGGTGCAGACTGCACAAGTGTCTCTCTCTCTGGCACTGGAGCGCGTGCGCCGAGACACCACCACACTGTGTCCATAGGAGCTCTTGGCCAGTAGAGTGCTGGTCAGGAGTCCAGGTGCAGACTGCACGAGCGTCTCCCTCTCCGGCTCTAGAGCGCGTGCGCCGAGACACCACCAGACTGTGTCCACAGGAGCTCTTGGCCAGTAGAGTGCTGGTCAGGAGTCCAGGTGCAGACTGCACAAAGGTCTCCCTCTCTGGCACCAGAGCACGTGCGCCGAGACACCACCAGACTGTGTCCATAGGAGCTCTTGGCCAGTAGAGTGCTGGTCAGGAGTCCAGGTGCAGACTGCACAAAGGTCTCCCTCTCTGGCACCAGAGCACGTGCGCCGAGACACCACCAGACTGTGTCCATAGGAGCTCTTGGCCAGTAGAGTGCTGGTCAGGAGTCCAGGTGCAGACTGCACAAGTGTCTCCCTCTCCGGCACCGGAGCACGTGCGCCGAGACACCACCAGGCTGTGCCCATAGGAGCTCTTGGCCAGTAGAGTGCTGGTCAGGAGTCCAGGTGCAGACTGCACGAGTGTCTCCCTCTCTGGCACTGGAGCGCGTGCCCTGAGACACCACCACACTGTGTCCATAGGAGCTCTTGGCCAGTAGAGTGCTGGTCAGGAGTCCAGGTGCAGACTGCACGAGTGTCTCCCTCTCTGGCACCAGAGCACGTGCACCGAGACACCACCACACTGTGTCCATAGGAGCTCTTGGATGGCCAGTAGAGTGCTGGTCAGGAGTCCAGGTGCAGACTGCACGAGTGTCTCCCTCTCTGGCACTAGAGCGCGTGCGCCGAGACACCACCAGACTGTGTCCAAAGGAGCTCTTGGCCAGTAGAGTGCTGGTCAGGAGTCCATGTGCAGACTGCAAGAAGGTCTCCCTCTCCGGCACCAGAGCACGTGCGCCGAGACACCACCAGACTGTGCCCATAGGAGATCTTGGATGGCCAGTAGAGTGCTGGTCAGGAGTCCAGGTGCAGACTGTACAAGCGTCTCCCTCTCCGGCACTAGAGCACGTGCGCCAAGACGCCACCAGACTGTGTCCATAGGAGCTCTTGGATGGCCAGTAGAGTGCTGGTCAAGAGTCCAGGTGCAGACTGCACAAAGGTCTCCCTCTCTGGCACCAGAGCACGTGCACCGAGACACCACCAGACTGTGTCCATAGGAGCTCTTGGCCAGTAGAGTGCTGGTCAGGAGTCCAGGTGCAGACTGCACGAGTGTCTCCCTCTCTGGCACTGGAGCGCGTGCCCCGAGACACCACCAGACTGTGTCCATAGGAGCTCTTGGCCAGTAGAGTGCTGGTCAGGAGTCCAGGTGCAGACTGCCCAAGTGTCTCCCTCTCTGGCACTGGAGCGCGTGCCCCGAGACACCACCACACTGTGTCCATAGGAGCTCTTGGATGGCCAGGAGAGTGCTGGTCAGGAGTCCAGGTGCAGACTGCACGAGTGTCTCCCTCTCTGGCACTGGAGCGCGTGCGCCGAGACACCACCAGACTGTGTCCATAGGAGCTCTTGGCCAGTAGAGTGCTGGTCAGGAGTCCAGGTGCAGACTGCACGAGCGTCTCCCTCTCCGGCTCTAGAGCGCGTGCGCCGAGACACCACCAGACTGTGTCCATAGGAGCTCTTGGCCAGTAGAGTGCTGGTCAGGAGTCCATGTGCAGACTGCAAGAAGGTCTCCCTCTCCGGCACCAGAGCACGTGCGCCGAGACACCACCAGACTGTGTCCATAGGAGCTCTTGGCCAGTAGAGTGCTGGTCAGGAGTCCATGTGCAGACTGCAAGAAGGTCTCCCTCTACGGCACCAGAGCACGTGCGCCGAGACACCACCAGACTGTGTCCATAGGAGCTCTTGAATGGCCAGTAGAGTGCTGGTCAGGAGTCCAGGTGAAGACTGTACAAGCGTCTCCCTCTCCGGCACTAGAGCACGTGCGCCGAGACACCACCAGACTGTGTCCATAGGAGCTCTTGCATGGCCAGTAGAGTGCCAGTCAGGAGTCAGGGTACAGACTGCACGAGGGTCTCCTTCTGAGGCACTGGAGCCTGTGCCCAGAGACACCACCAGACTGTGTCCATAGGAGCTCTTGCATGGCCAGTAGAGTGCCAGTCAGGAGTCAGGGTACAGACTGCACGAGGGTCTCCTTCTGAGGCACTGGAGCCTGTGCCCAGAGACACCACCAGACTGTGTCCAAAGGAGCTCTTGGATGGCCAGGAGAGTCAGTGCTTTAAATGGGCCGGTACTCACCGGTACTGAGTACCGGCACTTCTTTTTTCTCTCACTTTGAGTACCAGCACTTCTCTGCTGCCCAAAGAGAGTACCGGTACACCTGCGTGGCAGAGGCTCATTGTTTTTAGTGCTGTTAAACACGAGGCTGTCTGACAACCAAAGCACATCTGTAGCCCAAGCTGAGACACTGCTGAACTATTCAGCAGAGGTTTATTTGCATATTGCCTAAGGGTTCACTATCACAGTGTGTTTGACAGAGCAGGGTCCATTCAGGCCCTGTGCTGTCAATGACATTCACACTATTGTGTGCATTTGTGCACACACTGGAATCCCGGCATCCCGCTGACAGCGCCAATTAAGAAAGCTACAGGAGATTAGGGGTGTAAAATGGCTTTAATCCACCTGAGTGGCTGCTTGTGTCTGGGTGTTTGCCTGCTTGTGTGTTCGTGTCTGTGAGTGAGAGAAAAGCGAGTGATAGAGGAGAAAATCCCAGTCACTCAGGAGGTATTTTAAAGGAAATTTGTGGAATGTTTTGTGTGCACACTCTGCTTGTTTCTTTCTGTGTGTGCACTCACAAATGTATAAATATCCAGCCAAATGCAAGCATATAGGAGTATGGCATTAAGAATCTGCCTGAAAATATTACAAAATCAGGAAATATTAACATATTGTGTTTGGCCTTCATGTTGTATAACGAGTTAATCTATTTTATTAATAATACATTTTGCATGTATTGGATGTATGAACTGGCACTAAAGTAATTAATAATGCTGATATGATAGTCAGTTTCCAGGGGTACACCACTTGTTAACCCTACGGGGTCAATGGCTCGGCTGCATTCATGGTTAAGAGGCTTCCATTGGGATTTAGGGCCAGTTCGCAGCAGGTCTTCACGTCTCTCTTTGTTACCATATGTAAAGTTAAAAGGCCTCCCACATTTCACCTTGTGAAGAAAGGATGGCCCCTGAAAGGCATCCCCATCCCACCTTATTTACAGTGTGCAGCTACATCCAGTGTGGGCCTTCTCAGGCGTTTTGGTCCACCCCTGCCGGGTGCTTTCAAATTCAGCAGCCAGAGAAGAGAACGAGGGGCACTTTCAGTTCATGTAATAAACCAGCTCAGAATGATGCCAGTCGCACTGCACCTTCAGAACAATCATTAATACGATCACCTCATCTGGATAACTGTAAAAAGCATTTATGTTTTGTGTTGAAGATGCACATGCCTCTACATCAGGAGCAATCAAATCTAGTTCTCAGTGAAGCTGATTAACACTTTGGGCTGATTTTTTAAAAAAGTGGCGCTGCACCCAGTGCAGAGCCACATTATTTGCACCCCTTAGCGCTCCCTAACGCCATGTGTGCGCCGTATCTAAGATACGGCGCACCATGGCGGTAGTTTAGGGAACTAGCATCAAACTCTTTGACGCTAGTTCAGAGCTTTGCAGTATTCGTGTCAAAAAGGTTGACACTAATCCTGCAAAGCCCGTTGAGGCCCAGTATCAACAATGGTGTTCCTACTTTTAACACATTAAAAGTACAGGCGTTAAAAGTCCCGAAAAAAATGACGCAAAGAAACCTTTTAGATTTCTTTGTGTCATTTATTCGGAACACCCATTTTGCATACATTATGCCTGGCGCAGGCATAATGTAGCGCAAATGGGTTACAAAGTGGCGCAATGCATGCATTGCACCGCTTTTTAAATTTGGCCCTGCAATTTTGGCCTTGTTGGGCCACATTAGTGTAAAGAAATGACGCTAATGTGGCACAAGGAGGCGCTTAATCTGTCCCTTAATGAGATGTATGGTCAATTCCCTGTACATAATGTTGGTGCATTAGTAGCACTTATCTTACTATACAGTGCTGTCTCAGTCCATCTAAATAGAAAGTGGTAGGGAAGATCATCAACGTTGTGGCAGTATCACAAAAACTGGGCCTAGTATCACAAAGTGCACACCCAGTAAGACACAGCACTTGTCTATTATAAAGCAACGGCATACATTCACATACTGCTCTATTAATACCCAATATACCACAGCGCTGGGATCACATAATGCTGGCCTACAACACTGTCCAGGTCTAATATCACACAAAGTGATGGCCAGTGCGCACCGTTCTAAACAGGTCAAATTTGTTCCAAGGATCCTTTTTGCATTGTCTGATGTGGCCAGACCCTATAAATGCAGTGGGCCTCATGAATATGCCCCTTATGAGCAAGAGGAAATGAGGATGAGCCCTTAAAATGACGACCCCTTGAAAACTATGGTGCTGAATGGGGATGGGTGGAATGGGAGTTCCAGGATTGCACAGGTATGAATCAGTGTTACCTAGTTGGGTGAGCGTGTGTTTAAACTGCCCTCCGGAAGCAGCACCCTCAATCTCCTTTGATGGTAGGGGAAGATAGGTGGAACCACTCACATTAGACACCCTTCTCTATACATGGCAACATATTGGGAATACCTAATAGTTTTAGAGGCATATACGTTGCAAAATTGTATTTTCTTCTTAGCTTTCATGAGGATAAAGGAAGCGTGAGAAAGTTGAAACATAATTTTAACCTCCCGGACTTTATCATGAGGTTTTGCATGCATGCCATTAGGAGCTTAGGGCCTGACTTAGAACTTGGCAGAGGGGTCATCACAACGTCATCACAACGATGACAGATATCCTGCCAACGAAATCTAAATCCCATTATATCCAATGGGATTTAGATTTCGGCAGAAGAAATATGTCACCGTTGTGATGGAGTAACCCCTCTGCCAAGTTCTAAATCAGGCCGTAAGATTCGCTCTTCGTCAGCTCACCATGATTTTCTCATTATCTGTCCTCTGTGCAGAAAAAAAGCACTGAGCAAAGATCTAAATGACTGAGCCGCAATCAGACAGGCTGAGCTAAGACCCCATGTCACTAGCACAATATTTCATCAATGGGTTAGGATTAGTGCGGCCGAAATCACACCAATGGCTCAAGATCAGATAAGGGCGCCTAAAAACCAAACTGTTTTGAACCATGTCCACTCATTACTGGCCTAACACAACACAGCATGGGTCAAGATCACAGAGTGATGAGCCAGTTTCACATGCTGTTGGGCCGAAATCAACCACTCACTGATCCCAGATCATACAGTACTTAATCAACACAACAAAGAGCAAAGCCAAGAAGACGTACTAGTGGGCAAAAATTATCATCAAGATTTTGCTGATTATTATGTGCAGTTCTACACCTGGTAAATTTTGTACTGAATCTCTTGAGGCATTGAGATGGTTATCCAATCTAATCCTTCCTTTGCAATGGACTACATCCATATTTCTGAAGATCATGATATCACACTAGCTGTTAAGTACTATGTTCCACATGTGCAGAGGGAATCTGCACATATGGCCAATTTAAGACTACTATCAAGGACATTATGAATACTCAATAGTATAAGTGTCTCATGTATCGTTGTGTCTCGAATTTAGCCCCACGCCTAACCCTACCCATTTGCCACACCCATTGCTCATTTTAGTGAGTACCTGCACTTATTTTTCCCCATTTAAAACACTGAGTAGAGTGCTGGTCCAGAGTCCGGGTACAGACTGCACGAGCGTCTCCCTCTCTGGCACTAGAGCGCGTGCACGGAGACACCACCAGACTGTGTCCATAGGAGCTCCTGGCCAGTAGAGTGCTGGTCCAGAGTCCGGGTACAGACTGCACGAGCGTCTCCCTCTCCGGCACTAGAGCGCGTGCACCGAGACACCACCACACTGTGTTCATAGGAGCTCCTGGCCAGTAGAGTGCTGGTCCAGAGTCCGGGTACAGACTGCACGAGTGTCTCCCTCTCCGGCACTAGAGCGCGTGCACCGAGACACCACCACACTGTGTTCATAGGAGCTCCTGGCCAGTAGAGTGCTGGTCCAGAGTCCGGGTACAGACTGCACGAGCGTCTCCCTCTCTGGCACCAGAGCACGTGCGCCGAGACACCACCAGACTGTGTCCATAGGAGCTCTTGGCCAGTAGAGTGCTGGTCAGGAGTCCGGGTACAGACTGCACGAGCGTCTCCCTCTCCTGCTCTAGAGCGCGTGCACCGAGACACCACCAGACTGTGTCCATAGGAGCTCTTGGCCAGTAGAGTGCTGGTCAGGAGTCCAGGTGCAGACTGCACGAGTGTCTCCCTCTCCGACACTAGAGCGTGTGCACCGAGACACCACCACACTGTGTCCATAGGAGCTCTTGGATGGCCAGTAGAGTGCTGGTCAGAAGTCCGGGTACAGACTGCAAGAGCGTCTCCCTCTCCAGCTCTAGAGCGCGTGCACCTAGACACAACCAGACTGTGTCCATAGTAGCTCTTGGATGGCCAGTAGAGTGCTGGTCAGTAGTCAGGATACAGACTGCACAAGCATCTCCCTCTCTGGCACTAGAGCGCGTGCGCCGAGACACCACCAGACTGTGTCCATAGGAGCTCTTGGATGGCCAGTAGAGTGCTGGTCAGGAGTCCGGGTACAGACTGCACAAGCATCTCCCTCTCTGGCACCAGAGCGCGTGCGCCGAGACACCACCAGACTGTGTCCATAGGAGCTCTTGGCCAGTAGGATGCTGGTCAGGAGTCCGGGTACAGACTGCACGAGCATCTCCCTCTCCGGCTCTAGAGCGCGTGCGCCGAGACACCACCAGACTGTGTCCATAGGAGCTCTTGGATGGCCAGTAGAGTGCTGGTCAGGAGTCCAGGTGCAGACTGCACGAGCGTCTCCCTCTCCGGCTCCAGAGCGCGTGCACCGAGACACCACCAGACTGTGTCCATAGGAGCTCTTGGCCAGTAGAGTGCTGGTCAGGAGTCCAGGTGCAGACTGCACGAGTGTCTCCCTCTCCGGCACTAGAGCGTGTGCACCGAGACACCACCACACTGTGTCCATAGGAGCTCTTGGATGGCCAGTAGAGTGCTGGTCAGGAGTCCGGGTACAGACTGCAAGAGCGTCTCCCTCTCCGGCTCTAGAGCGCGTGCACCGAGACACCACCAGACTGTGTCCATAGGAGCTCTTGGATGGCCAGTAGAGTGCTGGTCAGTAGCCAGGGTACAGACTGCACAAGCATCTCCCTCTCTGGCACTAGAGCGCGTGCGCTGAGACACCACAAGACTGTGTCCATAGCAGCTCTTGGCCAGTAGGATGCTGGTCAGGAGTCCGGGTACAGACTGCACGAGCGTCTCCCTCTCCGGCTCTAGAGCGCGTGCGCCGAGACACCACCAGACTGTGTCCATAGGAGCACTTGGATGGCCAGTAGAGTGCTGGTCAGGAGTCCAGGTGCAGACTGCACGAGCGTCTCCCTCTACGGCTCTAGAGCGCGTGCGCCGAGACACCACCAGACTGTGTCCATAGGAGCTCTTGGATGGCCATTAGAGTGCTGGTCAGGAGTCCGGGTACAGACTGCACGAGCGTCTCCCTCTCCGGCTCTAGAGCGCGTGCGCCGAGACACCACCAGACTGTGTCCATAGGAGCTCATGGATGGCCAGTAGAGTGCCAGTCAGGAGTCCATGTGCAGACTGCCCAAGCGTCTTTCTCTCCGGCACCAGAGCATGTGCGCCGAGACACCACCAGACTGTGTCCATAGGAGCTCTTGGATGGCCAGTAGAGTGCCAGTCAGGAGTCCATGTGCAGACTGCCCAAGCGTCTCCCTCTCTGGCACTAGAGCACGTGCGCTGAGAAACCACCAGACTGTGTCCATAGGAGCTCTTGGCCAGTACAGTGCTTGTCAGGAGTCCATGTGCAGACTGCCCAAGCGTCTCCCTCTCCGGCACTAGAGCATGTGCGCCGAGACACCACCAGACTGTGTCCATAGGAGCTCTTGGCCAGTAGAGTGCTGGTCAGGAGTCCGGGTACAGACTGCACGAGCGTCTCCCTCTCCGGCTCTAGAGCGCGTGCGCCGAGACACCACCAGACTGTGTCCATAGGAGCACTTGGATGGCCAGTAGAGTGCTGGTCAGGAGTCCGGGTACAGACTGCAAGAGCGTCTCCCTCTCCGGCACTAGAGCGTGTGCACCGAGACACCACCAGACTGTGTCCATAGGAGCTCTTGGATGGCCAGTAGAGTGCCAGTCAGGAGTCCATGTGCAGACTGCCCAAGCGCCTCCCTCTCCGGCACTAGAGCACGTGCGCCGAGACACCACCAGACTGTGTCCATAGGAGCTCTTGGCCAGTAGAGTGCTGGTCAGGAGTCCGGGTACAGACTGCACGAGCGTCTCCCTCTCCGGCTCTAGAGCGCGTGCGCCGAGACACCACCAGACTGTGTCCATAGGAGCACTTGGATGGCCAGTAGAGTGCTGGTCTGGAGTCCGGGTACAGACTGCAAGAGCGTCTCCCTCTCCGGCACTAGAGCGAGTGCACCGAGACACCACCAGACTGTGTCCATAGGAGCTCTTGGATGGCCAGTAGAGTGCCAGTCAGGAGTCCATGTGCAGACTGCCCAAGCGCCTCCCTCTCCGGCACTAGAGCACGTGCGCCGAGACACCACCAGACTGTGTCCATAGGAGCTCTTGGCCAGTAGAGTGCTGGTCAGGAGTCCGGGTACAGACTGCACGAGCGTCTCCCTCTCCGGCTCTAGAGCGCGTGCGCCGAGACACCACCAGACTGTGTCCATAGGAGCACTTGGATGGCCAGTAGAGTGCTGGTCTGGAGTCCGGGTACAGACTGCAAGAGCGTCTCCCTCTCCGGCACTAGAGCGAGTGCACCGAGACACCACCAGACTGTGTCCATAGGAGCTCTTGGATGGCCAGTAGAGTGCCAGTCAGGAGTCCATGTGCAGACTGCCCAAGCGTCTCCCTCTCCGGCACTAGAGCACGTGCGCCGAGACACCACCAGACTGTGTCCATAGGAGCTCTTGGCCAGTAGAGTGCTGGTCAGGAGTCCGGGTACAGACTGCACGAGCGTCTCCCTCTCCGGCTCTAGAGCGCGTGCGCCGAGACAGTAGCTGAGCTAGAATGAGCAACAGCCAATGAAAATTAAGTGTTTATGGTTTGCAGCATTGTTTTCGGTGCCAGAAGCCAATTATTTGAATCTTTAAAAAAAAGTCTAATCTAATAAAGAATTATTAAGCGCTGTGTTACCTCTAATGGTGACGCGATGCTACAACTAAAATTGTCAACGGAAAGCAGAGGGAACAGTAAAACTAGACCACGTGGCAGGAGCAAGGCCTGGTGTTTAAGGCTTTCCTCAGTGGCAGTGACTGATGAATGGCTCAGGGACTAGTGAGCAATGGGCTCCAGAAGCCATTCCCTACGAGGCGCGACGTCCCATACAAGAATGCTGGATTGTAGGACCTTAAGCATGCCGACATCCAACGACCTCAAAGTATGACTAGGACTGTATTGATGAACGTTTTGCTGCAGGTGTTGCGGCCCAATACGATGGTAAGTTCTGAAAATAAGCAGATTCTGAAAGGTGACGTCCTTGGCGGACGCAACCAATGCAAGGTTTTTAAAGGCAGAGGAAGCCGAGGTCTGCAGAGGTGCAAGTCGAGCAGCCAAGTTCTGAAAGAGCGGAAATTCTTGCATCAGATACATGGAAGATCCCGAAAACAGCGGGGTGCAGTAGTCCAGATGACTTTGGGTGTAGTTGCCTGGACTCGAAAAAAAGACACGTACTCGCAAGGAGAGCAGGGAGAAACTTGAACAGAAGTCTCAGAAGAAAACAGGAAGAGCTGTAAGGGAAACATCAGAGTCAAAATGGAGTGGAGCCCAGTTGAGCAGGCCAAGACCACGCAATAGAACCTTAAGTGAATCGCGAGAAGATACCAAAATAACTTACGTCTTAAAGTGAATTATCGGGCATCCACTTTGCAGTGGCAAGCGTGCAGTAATGTACGGTATAATGAGTCGTGAGTGTTATCTCCAAACAAAATCAGAATGCATGTCATTGGCCTCCCTCAGAAATTGAAACCCAAATGAGCTGGGCCTGAGGACACACATTTAAATTAAAAAAGCATTGGGTTCAGTGAAGCGCCCTGAGGCACTCCGTGGGAAGTAGGTTTAAATTCTGATCTATAGGGAGCCAAATAGGCCACTTGTGATCTGGCTGACAAGTATATTTCGATCCAGGCCAGTGCCGGACGCAGGATTCCTTGACTCACAACACCCAACGCCCATGAGAGAGTAAAAAAGGAGTGCTATCAGTCAGAGATCATTAAGGGTGGGTATTACAGCGGGAAGTGACTCTGCTACCTCAGTTAGACTGATCTTACCTGTGCCAACAAGACGCCTCTAAACTATCTAGCACTAAGCAAGGACAGCTGGCGGAGAGGGGGGGGGTCCTGCAGAAAAGCCCAGGGGGGTGGCCTCTGAGACCAGAGCGGTAGCAGAGGGGCGTGAAGAAAGACGAGAGAGGCACCATGTGGATATATGTCCGAAATAGGTAGCCCGGGCTGATACCGACGCTGATTGACAGCCCTCTTGGCCAATGCGTAAAGGTAACTGAACCACCAGTAGCCAGTGGCTCACGAGGATTTCTCGAAAGCGCATGCCTGTGTCTTTATTGTGTCTTGTGTTATAACGACATCTCTTGGCTAGCAGCTAAAGCTATGTGTAGGTGGGATACAAAAATCTATAAAGTTGTTTCAAGAGGGAAAACACACTTGTCACTTAAATCAGCAATCACCAGCCACGCGGTTAGTGGGTCTTGTGAATGGTCACTTCTGCGTCTGCGGCGTGTGAATACGTGGGTGTGTGAGCGGGGCTGGTAACGAGGCGCCCATATCGACGAAGCATCTCAGGTTTGAAATCGAATTAAGGTTAAGACGCAGCTCGGGGGCATTGAAAGCCAAGATGCGCAAAGCGTGCGCGTCTTGCATGCCAATGAAGTTTCCCAGGCGCCGAAACAAGGTTCAAAGGGCTGTCGTCATCCGCCGGGTACCTGCGCTTCTCGCCTGATTCAAGTGAGGGGGGCCCCCTGGGATCACTTGAGGCCCCCTGCTCTAAGGGTAATCGAGAATAGTGTGGATTAGGCTCAGGAGCAGTTGTAAGAACCCACAGTCAAAAAGATGTGCTCAGTTTGTTTCAGTGCTTAATTTGTAAATAAAAAGGTGCCGGTGCTCTCCTCTTAAACACGAGGCTACTGTAATTAAATCTGCCACCACTGAATACAGAGGCAGCGTAATCCTGAAGCCATCTCGGGCCTCTTCAATCCATTTACGGCCACTCCCTGCCCCTTCCGCTCATCCTGCAGCTTTCTACTTTCACAATTTATGACGCTTTTTCGTTTTTCTCTTCTTCCGTCTTTTCCATATGTGTCTTTTGCTCGCAGCAAATGTTGAGGGATATATAAGCGCCGGCCCTCAAAAATAAGTGCTGGTGCTCAGCACCGGAAACATCAAGCACAAATGAAGCACTGGTTTGTTTGTCTTACTCCTCCGCACGTAGACGAGCCTCACAAGTCCTTTTCAGCGACCACTTTGCTCTCTGCGGGATTCTCTGCTGGTTTGCGTAAATCCGCGGAGAACTGGCCGGTCTCTGCTGTAGTCTGGGCGCGGACCACGTTTGGCTGCGCACCTGCCGTGTTCATGTACCGCGGTGTGATAGTCGCAGTCCCGCCACAACCAGTGCAGTCCGTCGCTAGGCGGTCCGGACCAGTGCGTACTCGGCTGGACTATCAATAGTGGAGTCCCAGGTGGATTCTCTGCAGTTGCCCATGTCCAGACATGACTGGGCATTCAGTAATTTGGCAGTTGCAGCTCTGCTTAGGCCTTCAGGGTTTCATCCCTTGCAGCCCCATCTGGGCCATCAGTAGTTATGTCATTGAACCCTGAGGGGACCTCCAGAAAACATGTGCTCACGGTATCCCGGTTCCCGCAAAGAACTTTGAGGGACGCACCGGCACCGGGGTCCTCCTGGATAACTCGGAGGCAGTCCGCTTCTCCTGGCATCCCACAGAAGTTGGGGACAGTATATCCTGCTGCAGGGTAAGGCAAGCTCCTTCCTCTTTCGACGGGCAGGCAGACTTCTACATGCTTATAGCAGGCACACACCTCCTCCTGCAGAAAGTCCAGAGATCAGGTGATGTCCCTCACCTCAGGCAGCAGACCTGGTTGCACATGAGTCCTGTGGGTGCTGTACAAAGGACCCTCTTCCTTGCTGGTAGAGAACTTAGAACTGGAACAAATTTGTGTGGTTTGGGTTCTGTATTTATAACCAACTTCCAGACAGGGAACTTGGTACTGTAGAATCAGTTTGAAGTGGTCCTTCCTAGGGTATTCTCCAAACACAGCGAGGGTGAGGTTTCGCATAGTAGCCCACTGGGGTTGCCGACCTCCTGGAGCATCCACAACAGAGTCACACAGAGGTGTCGGTTTCTGCTCCTTGCTGTCATCAGCCTAATTGAAGAGGTAAACAGGGAAAATCCTAATGGTGGGCCTCCTCCAGAGACTTCCTCATCTTCCACAACTGAGCTTGCAGTCCCACGCCTCACCTGACCTTCCATGAAGTAGTAGCGCTCAGGGAGAGAAACCAAAAAGCCTCGGAGAACACCTAAGTGCGGCCTGTTTCCACTCCTCTAATTTCAGTGCCTGGTTGTCCCCTTCCAGCTGTAGGAATGTAAGCACTACACTTCAGCCCAGTCTTCAGCTGCCATCCTGTGCTAAGCTCGTCCAGGGATTCCCCAAAGGGCTTCCATACTCTGGATCACACACCATGCATGTGTTACACTGGCTGTGCACACAACCACACTTACCACGCACCGGAGGCGTCGGCGCAAGGGTCTGGTGAAGCACGTAGAAGCAGAACTTTACACAGGTATGCCAGGAGGCTCAATCTGAATGATCCAGATAAAGAGGTCTGCTCATAGTGCTGATTACAGTGTCCACAGTATGAAGCTCCCACTGATCTATGTTCTAAACCCACATCGGGTACAGTTGTGCACTGTCAACAATTAGGGCATACGTGGTACACCCCGCCCAGGTCACAGGGCAGGTCCATGATCTCTCATATTCAGGAACAGAATTGATTTAGAATAGTGTAACACCAGGGACAAACTGAGAAGTCAGATTACCAGCCATGCAAGCAGCAGGGCACACAGGCTAGGGAACACACCTGTGTAGCACGCAGGGGACATTCCCAACTAGGGAAACAAAATCAAAACAAACAGATGATGGATGGAATGCCAAACAATGCAAATATTCCCCCCAGTCACAAAGATCTGGGTTTAATCCTTCATTTTGTTGCTCACCACGCTACCCCAGTTTGGACCTAGCCATATGCAAGTCCGCCTTGACCCTGCTCCCCATGGGAACAGTCCAGCCTGAACTGCCCCTTCCCAAAAGGTACTGTTGGACTTAATTGGACCATAAGGGAGCATCCTCTTTCCCACAGTTTCACAAAGTTACCCAGAGCGTACATCTTCCTCATTTTGGCGACCTTTTTCATCTGCATCCTTAAGTCAAATGGCTTAAACCAAGTTGATATCTTAAACCAGAATTATAGGTAGTAAATAAAAAGCCTTTTGAATGGATGCATACCATTGGATTTCTACTGGTGCCATAGACTGTTTTTAGGCTCACCGGCCTGTGCTTTAAGGGTGAGCGAATTGCAATTGTCATTTGCTGAAGAAACTTTCATGGCTTTTTGGTATACAAGGATCCAGAGATCAGGTGATGTCCCGCACAAAGCACGTTTTCTAGGTTTTATTGTGAATGCCATGTTGTCAGGGTAGCCTGGTCGCTCTCATCCTCAGGTCCCATCTTCAGTCTGGGCACAATCTAGCTAGTTGGTGCCATTAATCTAGTGATTCACTGTTTATTCCAGAAACAGCCAATGTGTTTCGTTCCATAGGAACTTCTTCAGGGCTGCAAACAGCCTCTGCACGTCCTTTAGGGCAGAGGGGCCATGTCCCCCACCTTTTGCCCCCCATGAAGAGTGCCTGTCAGGCTAAGCAAAGGTCAGTCTGACAGATACTCTTCATGTTCAGATCAGGCAGCCAGGAGTGAGAAACGCGCAATTTACGCAGACTCCTGGCTGTCTGAGCTGAACTTTGCTGGGCTGAAGAGGTCACAACTCCTATGGGCGTGACCTCCTCAGCTCAACAAAGGTGCCTTGAGGCCCTTCCCCTCGGTGACGAGGGAAGCGCCACCCATTGACTTCGCCCTGGGCGCTTCAGGTTTAAGCTGTGAAGCGCCCAGGGCGAGTGTCGATCACACCTCGTCACAGAGTGGGGTGGGGTCAGCAGTCTCACTGACCCCATCCCACTGTGACGAAGTTGGGACAGCTGCCTTCCCTCATTGGCTGACCTAACGTCAGCCAGTGAGGGAAGGCAGCCGTCCCAACCCTCCAGGGACCTCCAAGGCTGAAGGTAAGTGTGTGTGTGTTTTTTTTTTTTTTTTTAATGAATGGTGCGTGCATGTATGTTTGAATGTTGATGAATGCTGTGAATGGATGTGCGTGCGTGTGTGAATGTGTGAGTGTGCTGCTCGCCCCCCTTCTTCCTAAAATTACTGCCCGCCACTGGCTGCAAACAACATAAATATGCAAAACTGTATCTCTCAGAAATAGAATTTCGTTATTTAAAAAACAAAAAAATCTTCCAATTTGACCAAATAAAAAAAACATCAAAAACTATGCATGAAATACTCATGTTCCTAATTGGATACTGAGGGTACATGAAGTCAAAGTGTGTACAACTTGTTCCATAGACAAAAATCATGCTACAAGACACAATGTAAGCACATTCTGTGTTTCAAAACATTCTACATACACAGCACTCATTATGTAAATAACCATATGTGATTGATCTCAAAGCATGGGCAGCACATATTAGTATATATTCTATTCGACTATTAATTACTTGGATACCAATCTTTAACATATTGTAGTACAATCCAACATACGTTAGAACCCTACCTAACAATTAGATCTCCCTCATTGGAAACTGGTTTAAAATTGTTAAATGACCCAAAGAGTATTTCCTTGTTTTGTATATTTTTAAACCAATTGATTTGCATCACCATCTCCGGTTGAGTGCCACCACTACATGTGTGGTGGTCCGCCAGACATTGCAATGCCGGTCTGATGAGGAGACAGCCCAATGATGATGCTCAGCGTCCTAATCGATGCTTGAGGGCTCTCCTACTAAAGTACAGCCACCTCTTGTCCCTGTATATAGATTTTTCTTGGAACAGTGTACTCAGTCCATTTTTAGGTTCACAATAGTTCCCTACCCATACCAGCGATGGCAAAAAAAAGAGTGTTTTCTCCCACCTTGTGGGACCATTTTTTAATCTGGCCCACACCGGCGCTGGCAAAAAAAAGTGTGGTTGCTCCCACCTAGCATTTTTGAATCTGCAGCTAAACAGGAGCAAACTTATAGTTTGCTCCCAGTGGGTGAAAGATTTATAAATGGTTCCATCAGCTGGGAGCAGACTTGGGATCTGTTTCCCTGCCTGTGCTGGTGTGAGCAGGGAAACAGATCAGCTGGTTGCTCCTGCCTGGAGGGAACAGCATAAATGTAGCTTCTCCCTCCGGGCCTGAGCAATGCTGGCACCTTCCCCTTTTAAAACATGGGGCCTGGAGCCTAATACGGCTTTTGTGTGTTTCCACTCCTATTTCACTGCTGATTTCACAGGGATCAGGTATGCCCCGTCCACAGCACCTGATGTGATAGTCACTCTGATTTTGGACCTGTAAAGAAGCAGTGGCGATTGTTCCATATTAGCCCAATAACATATAGAACTACATATGTGTAGCAGTGAATTATGGGGATGTTTTTCACAGAATGGTTCCGAGAGAAATCAACTAGCCAACAAGAGTGAAGCTCGAGTTGTCTGTAATGTCACTCAGTCCGCAAGTGGCTCTCTACCAGAGCCATGCATAACATGAATAAGTCATGAAGGATAGTTTCTCCTGACAGATAATTGTTAAGCTCACCAGAATATCATTCTTTAAATGATCATCATCCATGAGCAGATAGTTAACCCTAATTAAAATCAGCACCCAACAAAATTCCTTTCGGATCGGGAACCCCCATCCTGCTTTTTTTCCCCAATAAAACATTTGCTTTCATAATCACAAGTGCCAAACCTCTTAATAGGCGTCCTTGTAGACTTGTTGTGTCAGAGGTACAGAAAACTTCATACCCACAAGTAGCAGTTGGCCCATTGCTCATTTTTTCTACAGTCAGAGAACATTAACCTGATTCACATAAATTAAAAAAAGGATCCTTTTCAGACTGGAACTGCCAAGCTGCTATGTACCACAAAAGTGCAGTGAGGAACTGTTTGTAATTCACTATTTGCAATTTCAGTTCATTCCCATGGCAAATCTGTCTATATCTTTGCTTTCTAAGAATTTTATATTTTTTTTACCAGCTCCTAGTACACTTTGTCCCCACATGACTTGGAACTTATTTAGGCTGTGATTTAAGATGACTATTTGTCAGCCCCAAGTCAGATTTCTTTGAGTGATAGCACTGGCGCACAAGAATTTTAAGCCTCTGTGGAACATTGAAGGGCTGTCACAATTTAACCTTACATCAGTTAAGAAAGTGTTGTCTGAAAAACCTGCTGGCACATGAGCAAGGGTGCAATAAATAATAAGTAATATACATAAAAATGATTTATGTTACATTAATATTGAACAAATATGTTGACTTTTTCTTCAAGTTTAAACTTTGTGAAATTTCCCTATGCTTTACCATTGGGAGATCTGTACCACCAGGTGCCCCCGCCATGTTTAGTGTTACCAATGATGTAATTTCGGATGTTGCAGTGATGTCATAGAACATGTCATGAGTGACGTAACATGTGAGGTAATTAGCAGTGCATGGAGAGGGCGCAAGTTATTTGAGACAACTATAACTGAAGAATTTCAGTGGGTTTTTAATTTGAAACGGTATGTTTTAACTGACTTTTTCAACTAACTATAACATCCTTTTAACTTTATTTTTCTCAGTGAATTTCACATTTTTTATTAATACAAAGTAAGATATTATTGCCATATCTTCCTATAATGTCCGTTTTTATGAGTACATTTCTACAATTGTTTTAAAGTAACATAATATTTTATTACCATATGTAATGGCAACCCCACACAGCGCATGGCTGCAGGTCCTGGCCTGTAGCCAGGCCTGCCATCCAACCTCCTGCGGGCATCCAACCCAATGTCTGCAGCCAGGCTCTTAGTCCAACCCTCCAGCCCCATGCCATGTACAGTCACCCTGTGGCCATGCCTGGCACTTTTGGCCATGTGCAGTGCGGGATTGGCATCAGGGCCTGGACTGTGCCCCTGCATCCGACCTCCCGCAGGCAGCCAACCCCACACCATGCAAGGTCTTCGGCCATGTGTGGCGTGCGGTTGACTGCGGGCCAGGGCCTGCGCCCAATTCCCCAGCATCCAATGCCGCATCACCGTTGTGGCAAACTAAGTATCGCAGAGGGGTGAGCATGGGGCCTGCCACCAAACTGCCACGGACGCGCATGTCTCAATATACAGAGTGTCATTTTAAGTAAGGCAGAGCTACTGTCTGTGTCAAAGGGTCAGAACACCAAAGTATACAAATTGGGCTTATTGCTTTTATGAAGGGGTCAGATGATCATCCTATAGAAAGCATGTATTGTCTTTGTTAGAAAATGACCATTAATTATGATGAAATGTATGTTTCACTAATTCCCACATCTTAGGTATTTTTTAAACATTTTTCAGGCTACAGAGTGCAGCCACAGAACAGACCACAAAGAGGCTCTGCACTGCAGCTGAAGAGCGTAGAGCTGCAGTCAGGAGTGCTTTAAAAATATGGTAAACTCTGCTGGGGTCATGGATTTAATGATCCAGAAAGCTTACTTTTTCGTATTCTTGCTAGGGGACAGCTTCATTCTCTGCAGCCGCCCACAACATAAAAAATGCTTGCCCCTGAGTTCTCTTAGGTCCCCATTCCCCAGGGCCAATTCTGAAATAAAAGGGGAGGGGTGTGTTCCCCCCCCCATTCCCCGCACCTCCCTGGGGACCTTATCACCCCAGGGCTGATACAAAATTGAGGGGGAGCAGGGCATGCAGTCCCCTCCCCGAGCCTTCAAAGGCCCAGGGGTCCCAATCCTCTGGGCAAGAAATCTTGATAAGGAGAGGGAGGCGTGCACCACCCCTGAGACCCTCCGAAGCCCTGAAGACCCAATTCTTGGTACTGGCTCCAATGTTATGTACTAGGGAGCCGACCCCAGGGACACTGTTACCCTGTCTGCACGAGTAGGGGAACAAAATGTGTGCTCGTTCCCAACGGAAAAAGAGAAAAAAGCCTGTCCCAAAAGGCGGGAAAAAAGCTGGACCTCTCTGCAACCAGGAAGGTTGCATGCTGGGGAGCTGGTGCGGCCGGGTGAGCCCTCAGGCTCCCTCCGCAGCCTGCAGTGCTCTGTGTTGTGAGTGCCCTGGATGGGCAATGGGGCACCATCTAAGGCCCTTGCGGATGGGGTCAGTATTGGTTCGGTGAGGGGGCCGCAGTTCCCTTCACCTTAAAATATCAATAGGGCCCCATGGGATAGGGTTCCAGAAGTCAAGGGTACCCAACACAGTTTCTTCATGCAATTTCAATTGGACTTTGTGAACAGCACTACAGCCAAAATGGCTGAATAGAATTACTCCAGATTTGGCAATGCACTAGATCTTTACCCAGATAATGTGCTTTTGTGATTCGGTTCAAATCTGTTCTGTAGGTTTTGAGGAATTGAGTTTCAAAGTTTATAGCTATCTGGATAGGCTGGATTGTGGACCTTCAAGAGGAGTCCCACAGACATGTATCTTAAAAAAATAGAGTGATCCAAATGGCCGAGAAGGCTTTTTATTCCGCCAGATGCCTTGCTTATGCGGTTGAGGGAGGCTCCTGCGAGTCCCACTGGAGCCCGCTCTCCGATAGGCTGGCCGCAACCTGAACAAAAATATTGCGACTGGCCTTACAGGACTTGGGGACCCGGTCTCCATGTCCTGAAAAGAAAAATAAAATAAAGTATAAGGAGGAAGGATAAGAGTGCCATGGGGGAGGGTAGACAAGGGGTCCTAAAAGGACCTCCCCGGATCAAATTAAAAATGTTTTTTGTTATGAGGTACCGATATCCCGCAGGAGTCCTGTGGGAGGGAGTGCTGCACCTAGATTCCTGTGGGAGTCCCAAGAGACCCAGTATGACCCCCGAGCCCCCGTGAGAGTCTAATGGGATTAGTAAAACTTTTTTTTTTAAACGTGGGGTGTGGGTTGATGTCTGTTGGGTTTGTAGGGGGTTGGCTGTCCATCGGGGTTTGGCCACCCAACAAGGGGGTGGCCCTGGCTTTAGGCCATCCCTGCACACAGCTAAAGGCTGTGCACAGCAGGGTGTTGACCACCTGCAAGGGAAGGAGATTGGGTGCAGCACCTGGCCAAAGGAATCTTACTTTACATTTAAAAAACCCTTGACATTCACTGAAGAAAACAAACGTAAAGTGGCATTATAGTTGGGTATGGAAATAATCTTACTTTGCCTTAAAAAGTTCACTGAAAATAAAACAAGGGTTAAAAAACGTTATAATTAGGTGAACATGTCAGTTAATACACAACATTTTAAGCTAAAAACACAACTGAAATTTGCCAGTTATAGTTAAGTCAAATAACAATATCTTGCACTTTTGCCATGCACTCCATATGATCTCACATTTTACATTACTCATGCAATGTTGTATGACACCATTCATAACATCAAAGATGACATCTGGGCGCGTAAACTACCACTTGAATAACACAATGAGGACATACGCTTCAGGAAACGCCACCTGACAAAGTTCATGAAGCTGACATTACAGCATGTAGTCTACCACATACACCGAATTTAATGACCATTTGCAACATCCATATATATGACATTCTATAGCACTATACGTAATGCTGGCCGACCCACACAAGCAGCACAGAATTATTCAAGGTTTATGGCTGCAATGAAGATTCCTACAAATAAGAACTATGTCTACAGGTATTTAACTGTTCCTTACTTGCTGCACTAGAGTTAAATGAATATTATGTACCTTTCCAATGAAACCCTGTACCACATTCCACAAAAAGGCTGTTCTTAGAACTGAGGCCTTATTCCTTTGCAAGACTTTCACTTTAACCACAGTATTTTTCATCCTGCCTTTCTCCTGAATACTTTTTCACTCTGCCAAGTGCTAAAACAATCCTCCATAACCTGGATGCCAGCTGGGCTCAAGCAAGCCTTTAACTCCTCAAAGGCAGGATTTAGAGTTTAGTAGATGAATTACTCTATGAAACCTGATAAATATCCTGTCTACATTATTACAGGTGCACTTTGTCCTTTGGCACTTGAAGGAAGGTTGACAGGATATCCATCTGAATTTTGACAGAGTAACCCATCTGCCAAACTCTAAATAAGGCCCAAAATCTAGGTGGTTTTCAGGGACCACTAATTCAGCAAGAGAAATTTTAATTGCCATATTTCCTGATGTGTTTTCTAGCACTTTAGTTCCAGAATACTAGAGCATTTGTTGTCTTTAAATACTATGCACTGGTTATAAAGTGTCACGCTAATACTTTATTTTACCAGGCCATTCTCCCTGAAAACTTTAGCTGGACCCGTATGTGCTGTTGATAATCCACCATTGCCTTAGGTGCTTGGAAATACTGCCACAAGTGTAAATGTGTACATGCTAAAGGTGTAATTTGGTAGTGACATTGTATTCATACAACAAGTACATTCCTTCCCCTCCACAACCTTCCCTTTTAACCCTTCCCTCCAGACTACAACTTCCTCAGTTTGTATGTCAGAATATTGTCTTCAGAACAATAGTCTGACATAAACATTGTGCCCTCAGTACTGTTTACAAAACATATCATCCCATTGAGCGTGACTGCCAGTCTGTCTTCAGATGACAGTGCAGCATGGAAACTGCTACGTTACGCATCGGAGACAGTGCCCTTCTGACAACAGGTGAAGATGATCCTGCATCCTGATATTGGTGGCATCCACTTTCTACACAGTCGAACATCCCACCCTCGTATGCATCCTAGAGTCTCAATTGGATGCACCAGCTATGTTCTTTATTGTTTCTCCTACCTTTCCTACCAACACTAGTCTGTTCACATGGACACCTCAAAGTCCCAAAAGATCACTATCATCTATAGAATCCCTCAGGGTTCCCTACTGTTCCCTTCCATATTTAACATCTACATAGAGACGCATAGTGCTTTTCTCACAGATATCAGATATTATTAAGATTCATGCAACTCTACCTGAAAGACTCCTCTGTCTCAGAGTCCAACACCTCAAACGCTGCTCATGCATGAACCAGTCCTGAATGTTCAGCACCTACCTGAAGTTCAAACAAGAAACAATTCCTGTTATTTGCCAAGAACGACAAATAAGGAAGAGTTAAAATGTGGCTCAATGACGCAAACTGATTGGTGGTAACACCCTATCAAAAGGCTTCCCAGACTCCACAGTGGCACCTTTAAGGGCATCCTATCCAATGCAGCACGTCACAACCATGGCATGAAAAAATCTGATCTCATCACCCCTATCCTGATGGAAGTCCATTGGCTTCTATTGCCAGCCCACACCACCCTCAAACCCAGCTGCGTCATTCACAAATACATCATGACCAGTACCGCTGCTTATCTTGCACATCTCTGCACATCCGCAGCCCCCATGGGACTGCAGACCAACAAGTGTAAAAATAAAATAAAAAGCAGGAGGCCTTTTCATCAATGTACCCAGAATCTGGAACATCATTCATTTATATATTACCACTGCCACAACTCTGCTCCAATTTGGGAGAGAGTTCAAGACTCACCTCTTTTAAGAACACTACATCATGACGTATTAACAGTCCTCAAACCAGCTACCTTTCCCATCACCAGTTGACTTTTTGCTTGACATTGAATCTGCACAGCCCTCCTCTGCCTTTAGGATAGAAGTACTACGTACATACATACAAACTATATTTAAGATAAAATATTTATGTCCAATAGTTTTCAGATAATATTCAGATACCATACCACTCCTCAAACACTGGAGACTGAAAGGAATGGAATAAAGAAAGTAGAACCTGAATGTTCTTAATAGTTTAATTGGTGGTGGTTTGGAGTGTGTTTTGCTGCATGTTTGCCAATTGAGTCCATGTTATTTCAGTTACCTTCTCATCATAAATACCACAAGCCCAGTGTAGCCCCATGCTGGAGTAGAGAGGAAAAGGCAGGGTAAAGAAAAAAATACCTAGGAAAAGTGAACTATTTTGAAGTTGGGTACACAAAAGGCAAAGGGAGAGACATAAATCAGTGGAGAAAAGGATCTGGCAACCTTGAACTTGGACATCTCGTTTCAATCTCGATCTCTGAGTCTCAGAAATCTGGACTAGGGAGGGTCACTAAGTGGGTTCTGCTGTCTCCTGCATTTGAATCGATGAGGGTCGAGCTGGTGGGCCCTGTAGGTCGCCTCAGTCTGGTGCTATTTGCTTACCACAGAAAATTACCTTTGCCTTCATTACCAAATTGACAGGAGGCATACAATTACACTTGCTATACTTTTTAAAGTACACCCACCTTTCCCTCAGTGGCTACCAATACACCTATGGACATATCTAGAAAGTCTTCCTGCTCCTTGACCTTCATTTCTGCCCACTCCTTTTCACCTGGATCGTAAGAACTCTCTTCTGTTGACTCCCTGTCAGACACCCACAGCAAGCCCCACTTCTCAGTACCTTGCAGACAAGCTTCTAACACTGCTTTAGTTTCCTCGACCTTCTCAAGCTTACGCGAAAATCTATTTTTGTCCCTGTTTCATCTGCAGCTACACCAAATTTACTTTCTTCCTGCTTGTCCTTTCCCTGTCGTTTGTTGAAAAAAAACAAAAAACCCTTTCCTTCTCTTTTACTATGTTTGTCAGACATGGGTAGTTATTCTTCCAGAACTCAACCATCACTGTGACTTCGCTTGACATGACTGGTGTTTGATGTTTCTCCTCCCGGGGATGCCTCCCAGCATGAGACACTCCTCTGTCCTGCAGGCGATCACTGATACACCTGACAGCCTGCAAGACACAGGAGTGGCTCATGCTTGGAGGCATCCCTGGGAGGAGAAACATCAGGTGTGTCAGTGATCGCCTCTTCCCTGATTGCACCAGTGCGGTCTTGTTGTGCGACTAAGGCCTCCAACCTGCATCAGGGTCTGTCCATGCACCATCAGAGCATGCCACAGTCACTGGAAGGGATGATGAAGCAGCTGCTGACTCCTTGACAGGTGCCATCTTTAGTGCCAGCACAGGGAAGAGAAGATGTCCTGTGCCTATTATTAGACTGCATTGCATCCCTACAATGTTTTAGAAGTCGCCCCATCTCTAGGGATTCAGAAATCCACTTAAATTTTGTGTGATAAAAAGGCCCCTCAAAAGTGATAACGGAGGCCAGGCAAAAGCGTTGGCCTAAGGAGATTTTCAGAAAGCAACCATCACCAATGCTGCCTAGGTCTGCTGTTCTTTTTCTGGGCCCCTCACTGACAGGCGGAGGCTGTCCCTTGAGAAGAGAGGAAGGGTGCTTGTTTGACAAAGAATACTTGTCATTGAGTGAAGTAATGCTTTATAGTTCATAAGTTCTAAAAGTAAAATGATATGCTGCAGATAAAATAATGGTTCAGACAGAGAGAGGTTATCCAGCCTTAGTTCGGCTATGGTGCACTGCTTGCAAATTATTATTATTGTGATTAATATTATATATATTTTTGTATTAATGGTTGAGAATTATTCCTAATATACCACAGTCAGGGATCTGATCTGTTACACTTTATAGGCTTGAGTAGGATTGAAAGTGGACAGTATTGGCATAAATGACTACCTGTGAACAGTAGTTGTCTAAGGAGGAAGATCGCATTGGGGATCCATGTATCTTTGGGGGATTGAGTAAGTGCTTGAGAAGTCTTTCAAAGAACAACACCACACACTAGAATATCCTGTTGTGTTTGGTGGCTGAAAAAGTCTAGGAAGATGGCTACCAGACACGCATTTTCAGTTGTATTCTGAAGACTGAGTGTTATGCCGGTACAGCTATTCTCATGGAGTGTGTTCGCAGCCTGGGTCCCTGATTTTCTTAGAGGAGCCCATTTTTGAAATTGCAGAATAAATAAAGTAGATTCTAGTTGGTAGAATCAGTTGGTAATTCTGAACCATAGCATTACAGGTGTGTCTGGGAATATTTGCACGCAATGTATTTGTTGGTGAGACTGAGACTCCAGGCATTCTCAGGGGGAAAACGTGACCTAGAGGTTTTGCCAATTAGCAGTCTTCTTGCAGGATTTTGGCCGTGTACATGAGAAGTTGAAGACTTGTACCTGAAAGATTCCTTCTTGGTCTAGGACTCTGAAGAACCCTAACTGCAAATCCAGTGCAGCTGAGTAGCGAGTCATTATTTACTGAGTGGTATCCGGTACTACTGAGTGGTAAATCTTGACTGTTTAAAGGAGTTGCATCCTTGAGGACGCAACCTCAACAGTTTACTCCAGCATCTTCAACTCCTCCAGCTTTTTACTCCATAAGCTCCAACATGCCATATTCAAAACTTTGCAACACTTGCTTAATGAGCATTCAGGTCCTTCCTAGTAAAGAGAGAGAAATTCCAGATAAATCTAAAATAGAGAACCTACCAAAAAAGCTGGCAAATGCAACAAGGTCCTTGCATTGAACATTGCCCGCAAGAGGCCCTTTTTTGTAGCCTCCGTCTTTCAACCTTGGCGTTCTTCTTTGCTGTGTAGACCCACCAAACTTATCCAACCTATTGACATCTCTGCCCGATGGAACCATAAGACCCATCTTGTTTGTGATTTTCTTTTTTCCAAATGAAGTGAAGTTAACTTTGTTTATTGGTGCTGCGGATAAGTGAAATGATTTTTTTCCCTTTCATTGTTAGCTTGTATCTGATAGAGACTTCTAGTTGCAGATTCCTTACCTTAGAATTTCCCCCCAGGCGTCAGACTGGACCTGGAGATTTGTTCTTCAAGCAATACCCTTGCACGTTGGTAGGTGGCGTCAGTCGACTCTGCAGGCGTTATTGGCATCGTAGTCACCTTGATGACGTTGGGAGTAGTACATAGATGCTGCCTCAGCACAGTGATGTCAGTTCTTTTCTTTCCGCTCCACGCACTGATCTGGAGAGAGCTACCCTGGTCTATTTTTGACCGATTTTGACCCTTTTGTCGAGTTTTTTGTTGAGTGTTTGGTGCGTCGAGATGTCCCTGAAGACCAGTTTCAAGCTGTGCGAGGACTGTCACCACATGATGTCGGTGACGGATCCGCATCGGGTCTGTTTGTGGTGCATGGAGCATGACCATAATAAAGAGTCGTGCCCCGAGTGCCGGGCCATACACCCGAAGGCCTTGAGGAAGCGGTCCCTCATGGCGGCCTGGCGCTCGACTCCACGTAAGTCCCAGTCTCACTCAAGCGGAAGGTCTTGAGACCGCTCGCAGGGCCACCACCATTTTTCTTCCTCGAAGTCTATGGGGCAAGGTAAGAAAAAGAAGTTGTCAAAGTGGTCCCGTCACCCTTTGACTTCACCCTGTCACTCGGCTGATGCAATGCGGGAGGAGCGCCGATGCTCAGGGCCTCCGTCTTCAGAGGCTGCTTCTGGGTCTGCTCCGTTCTTCCCCGAGTTTCCGGGAGCCAGAGTGACCCCTGCCCAATTGAAAGTGTTTTTTTTGGGCAGACCAGCCCTTCTATGGTGCCTTGGGGTCCAAGGGGTTTGGCTGGGGGGCCTTCGGGTTCCGTGCTGGCGGCTTCGGCCACCAAAGTCCCCACCGGATTCGCTCTCAGACCTGCACCGACCTGGTCGTATCTCTGAGACCTTCCCCGGTTCCATTGTCGACACTCCAGACACCGATGGTGACCACCATCGACATCGACCTGATACTTATCCCCGGCAAC
This sequence comes from Pleurodeles waltl, assembly GCF_031143425.1. Lineage (NCBI taxonomy): Eukaryota > Metazoa > Chordata > Amphibia > Caudata > Salamandridae > Pleurodeles > Pleurodeles waltl. Next base: position 70,802,325 of record NC_090438.1, read on the forward strand.
AGTGCCTCTGTCTTCGATGGGGCCTATTCACTCCAGGTCAGATTCAGACCCCTTTTATTATGGGTACAAATTCGGGGCAGGATTGGAGGGGTCTCTGGACCGTTATACATAACAGGATGCCCATAATTTCGACTGGGCACAGGAGTTGAGTGAGGCCAAAGGCCTGGAAAACTTCTACAGATGCTGGCATCCTATTGTGGCTACGGCTGATAGAGCGACTTATTCTGTGGTGGTCAGTAGGACGGCTGAGGTCCTTCGCCTTGAGCTGCCTACTATTCAGGTCAGGTCAAATCTTATGACTGAGGTTTTTCAGCCAGGGGCTTCCACATCTGAGCCCCTTCTACCATTCAATGAAGCCCTCATCGATGTCCTCTTGGTTACTTGGTCCAGACCCAACACAGGGGCTCCTGTGAACAGAACTATTGCATGTTGCAATCGGCCCGCCCCGAACGACCCTAAATTCCTGTCCCAACTCCCCACGCCTGAGAGCCTTGTCATACAGGCTTCCTCTTCCTCTGGCGCATTCCCTTCCTCTCCCCTGGATAGGGAATCAAAAAAGCTGGAACAAATTGGGAAGAAGATGTTTTCTTCCTCCAGTCTCGTGCTGTGGTCCGTGAACACCACATGCCTTTTGGGCCGCTATACCCACTGTCTGTGGGATACGGTCCCACAAGTTCTCCCCTCTTGCTTTTCAGTGGCGTGTTTAAACTTATTTTTGTCCTTTTCTCCCATCTTTTTTTTTTAGTTTGGAGGGACCTGAAAATCCTTTAATTTCTGGAGAAACTGTAAATGTGGAGTAGAATCACATTTTCTTGGGGGTTATATTTATCCATTGAATTCTACTTCGTATTTTGAGTTTCCTCCCGAAATCGGAGGATTTTCAGTTCCCTCCAACCTGTAAATGGTGCCTTGAGCTTGCATCTTACCTTGTGTTGTGTTCACATTATTACTCTTAGTTGTGCCATTGTTCTCCTCATCCCCTCCAGAACTTCTGCAGAGGATGCCCTGAGTGTGGCCCACTCTACTAAAGAATGTGAACGGTCTATTGTTAGGGAATGTTTTGGGTTGCCTTTGAGCAGATGCTCTTACTGGGTGTTGTGAGAGCTCTGACATAGCACTTAGAACATCTTTGGCCATGCTTCTCCCAGCCCTCCAGGGAAATAGCTTGCACTGATATAATGGCAGCTTCAGGGCCACAGCGACTCTCTCTGGTCACCACTGGTCAGGCGACTGGATACTGAGATTAGCCAGAGCAATTTCAGGAGGCAAGCACTCATAGCTCTGAGGGTGTCAGCTGAAACATTTTGAGTAAGGTTGATTCTGGGCAGCATCTCAGGTGGAAACTGGAATTTGTAAAGTGCAAATGTTTCTCTATAATTTCAACCACCATTGTTGTCATTTCATTTTATAATGTATTGTAACACTGGAGCCAGTAGTGGGTGATTTTCATGTTGTGGAATTCATTTTACGTTAGCCTAATATGCCCTGCTTGCTTTACGCTAGCCTGATATGCCCTGCTTGCTTTACGCTAGCCTGATATGCCCTGCCTGCTTCATGCTTGCCTGATATGCCCTGCCTGCTTCACGCTAGCCTGATATGCCCTGCCTGCTTCACGCTAGCCTGATATGCCCTGCCTGCTTCACGCTTGCCTGATATGCCCTGCCTGCTTCACGTTAGCCTGATATGCCCTGCCTGCTTCACGCTAGCCTGATATGCCCTGCTTGCTTCACGCTAGCCTGATATGCCCTGCTTGCTTTACGCTAGCCTGATATGTCCTGTTTTTGAAGGACTGGCTTGTCAAATGTGGAGTGGGCAGTAATATATGCCTTCACCCTTTTTCAGGTATTTGGTGAGGATAGGAAATGATATCACTGGGCTCCATGTAGTTACACAAACTTTGGAGTGGAGCTTACGTGTTGGCAGCAGAAATACAGAACGCTGAATGCCAGGGCCAAAATGGCAAAATTGAAAAATGTGAAAAGAAGAAACATAGAAACTATTTATTGATGGAGATTAGGTGTGGATTACAGTTGTAGCAGTGGGTGCATTAGACAGAACTATCTACAAAAAGCATAATGCGGTTTTCAAAGAGACTTCCTGAAGTCCCCTTCTGGTGATGGTTACAGTTCGCGGATTGCATCTTCATGTTTGTTCCAGTGCGAAGGTTTGTGAGTACAAATGTAGCAGCTCTGTGGTCATGACGTAGTGTGTTCCTGAGAAAATATTTGAAATTGGCCATAAGTATTATAGGAGGCTGATAGGATCCCTTGTCCTCCTCTGTATGGCCTTCTCGTTCCTATAGTGAACACTTCCGGTTTGTAACCAGGTCAGAGGCTGTTCAGAAGTTCACACCCATTTCCTCGTCTGGGTATCACCCTCTTGCTCACAAAATAAGTTGTCCGAGTATTGTGGTTCCTCCTATCAGGAGCCCTGAGTAGGCACTTTTGGTAAATTAAAAAATGGAGAACTCGTTTGAACTAAACCATGCATCTTCGTGGGGGCTTTAAGTGGGCCGGGTCGTCCCGGTGCTCAGCGCCGGCAGGTCTAAGAAGCAGGTGCTGAACGGGGTCCGTGTCAGACTCTGTTATTGCCCTCTCCGTGAAAAAAAATCTTAACTCGGCAGCAGTGCCCCCTTCACTGCCTCTGATGTAACTTCCAAGAGACTCGTCATAGTTCTATCGCAGTCTCATCATTTCAGACCCGGAGCTTTCCCAATATTATCTACAATTAGTTCATTTGCGTTGCTTTATTATCGTATGCAACTAACAACCAAAGCCAATAGTCCTGGCTCGTTGTAGGTGTAACGTTACATGTAATATATATCGGGACGCAGGCAATACCAGTCAGGTGGCACACTGCTAAACACAGATTATTTTACTTAGGCGCTTTAAGCTACGTCCTTAATCATGTGAGCCACGACCCTTTGAGAGATTCCCTCCCCCCAGTTTTTTCACCCCACTTAAAGCTCTTACCTTCGTAACTCCCTTCCCCTCCTTTCTACTCGGTGCCAAAATAAGCTTGAAGGTAGGATTGTTTGTTAAAGTGCTCTGCCCTTTGCACCCGGTTCCGGGGTGATGACGTCCGGGTGGAGCTGCTCTGCTCGCACTGGCACCCCCCCCCCCCCCCACACCGTGCAGCTGAGGGGGGTGGTCGGAAGCTCGGGTGATGGCGGGAAGCGTCGCCCTGCCTGAGAGTTCACTTCGCAGGCCCTGGCACTGGTAAATCAGAGTGTTAACAGTATTACAAATAAACGCCAGAAAAGAGTTTCATCCCACCCCTAATGATCTCCACTTATTGTGAATGCAAACAAGGGCTACGTTTTTGAAAAACAAGTTGTTGCCTTTTTATCTTCAGCGCTGCCGGGTGCAGCGTTCCGCACCATCTTGAGAGCTGCGGTTTTTTTTTCGCACGTGCGCGTGTTTGTTTTTAAATAGTTTTACAGCCTTTTTTTTTTTTACCGAGGCATTGCATAGCACGCCGCGAAGTCTGTAATAAGAAATCTCGACCAGACCTAGTACATTGTAATCTTGCGTACAGAGCCATAGACAGTCACGAGGCGGTAACAACACTCCAGGATAGCACGACCGTGTCAGCTGTTTCCACCCAGAATGCCCGGATGGAGGGACAGCCCTATGCCAAGGGTAATAAATCAGTGCACCCTTCTTACTATGATGACAACTGCAGGTAAGTATGTACTGTAAGGTGAACATGGCCCATTGCTCGTCAGGGGTAGTGAGCGCTATATAAATACTATTACAATACAATTTGTCATGCCCAGGTGGTTTCTCCAGGAGCCACTTGCGTCTTCTGGGGCATGGCAGTTTCAGTGCCATGCCTCTCCTGGTAGGTTGGGATTAGACAACATTTCTTGCCGCTAAACGTTTCAGATAACCAAATTAATTTTATAGTTCGTAGTAGGCGTGGAGGGGTGAGTGAGTTATCAGTGACGGATGTGGGTTGGATGTGTCCGATTAAGGTCGTCCTAAGTCTAGTACAACGAGCATCCCAACATGTACACAAAAACATCCCACGACCAGTGCGAAACATTCTCCCCCACCCACAATGATTTTCCCAACTTTCAGTGAATTTACCCAGCAAACAAAGCTTACCCCCGATTAGTGCCAACCACTCAAGAACGTGGACCAGCACCATCCACCCAGTAACTCAGAGAAACACCCAAGCGCCATATAAAAACAATAGTGCTTTGCAGGGAGTCACTGCAACTTACAAATCAAATGTAGTGTGGATCTGAGGTATCCCTTGACTAGAGCACTGGGAAGTGCAGGAGAACCAAACAAGCAAATAACAAGCGTAGAAATTATGAACATCAAAGAAGATGTATTACCCGGAAAAACAAAACCAACCCCAAATAAAAAGGAGGAGGATAAAGGGCTATACACCGCAGAAGGAGAGAAATGTGGCAATTATTCTGCATCCATGCACAAACTCTGGAAGGTGCATCAATGTCCGCGGAGTGGTTCGGTGTGTATTGCTGCTTCCTCCGCTGCACACCAAGGTAGGCCCGGGCAGCTCTCGTGGTCTCCATGGGCGATGAGAAGAACATGGTGCGTCCACCCTGCTGAAGTCTCAGTTTCAACGGGAAAAGCATTGCATAGGAAATTGCATTGGCCCGCAGCCGTTTCTTAAACTCGATGAAGGCCTGTCTACCCTCCTGCATTGCTGCCGAAAAGACCGGGTATAGGTGAATGCGCATGCCCTGATAGGAGAGACGGCCTCTCTCGGGCCAGAAGGAGTACTTTTTCTCTGTCCTGGCAATTGAGAACTCAGGCAATGATCAGATGGGTGGGGGCCTCGTGGGGAGGACGGGGGCCCAGGGACCTGTCTGCCTTCACCATAGGGAATCAGGAGGTCAAATTGTCCCTGCTGAGGATCTCCTTCAGAAGCTGTTCCCGTGTTGGTAGTCTTGGTTATGCCAAAGGTGCAAAGGTTGTTGTGGTTGGAGCAGGATTATACATCTTCAATTTTAGCAACAACCGTGGCCATGTCAAGTGTTAGTTTGATGAGCTTGGCCTTGGGATCAGTAATATCATCCTTGATGTTGGCGATCCTGCACTCCGCCTCCTCAAAACTGTAGTTATGCTTGTCAATGCAGACCTGCATATGGTCAAGGTGTGTGGTAATTGTGTCCAGCTTATCATCGATTTGCCGAAGACTGGTGCATATTTGGAGCATCAATTCTCCACCCTATCCCCCATGTGGGAAGCCCCAGTCTACAAGTCCTGATCCTCCCATCCTGGGCCCTGGACCTCCTGCGGGTGTCAAAGGTCAGCCAAGGCTGTTTAGGGTCATTCTTGCCCATGGAAAGAGTGGCAGAGGAAGACGGGCCAAGGGCCAAGAAGTGTGAGGGGGGAGGACTAAGCCCACCCCCAAGGGGGAACACCCATAGCAGTGGACCTTGTCAGATGGCCCCACGAGCTGTGACGGTGAAGAACATGGGCATACAGCCGGGGCCTACAGTGCGATCCCGCCCCTGGGTCTAGAGGCCCCGCACAGGTGGGAGGGGGGAACGTGCATGTTGCGCATGTTAACGGGCTACCACACAAAAAGGAGACTCATCCAGGTGTATTCTCCGGGTCACCACTCCGGCCCCCGTGGGGAAAGAGGCCTGGGCAGGCAGCACAAGTTAGGCTTGCAGGTCCACTGACGGCTGGAGTCCAGTACACCCAACCACAGCCCAGAGGAAGTCGCCCAATGTGTGTTGTGTATAGTCTATGCTCCAGCGGCAAGCCTTGTGCATGGAAGTCATTTAGGGTCATCAGAGGTCGCAGCTGCGACCCCTGGCTTACCCCTTGTGACCCCTGGCACTGCCTTTGCAAACCCTGGACTCAGAGGTGGCAGAATCGGTGCCTGGAACACATGGGCAGCTCGTCCGAATGGACGTTAGTTGGGGGTCCACTTTCCTGTTTTTTTGTAAAAAAATGTTATTACACAAATAGTAAATAATATTATTCACTATTGGCGTAATAAAAATGGCGTACAGTTAGCTGGAATATGACCCTATGTGGCAGCTAAGTAAAAGAATGCTTTAAAATGAATGTTGTTTGCATGCTTGCTTGATTGTATTTATCTGAGAGTGTGTGTGAATGTGTGTGTATGTGTACGCATGTGTGTGAGTGGAAGTGAAGGACAATTATTATGTGATGTCACATCGGCTACCCCTGGCATTTTGATGAATTGAGGCAGAGCTGGTGTGACTGCGGTTACAGGGCAGCCGGGAGCGATCTACAATCCCCTCACTGGTAGAAGAGAGCACCGTAGGGCATGCAGACAGGATTTTCTGAAGGATTTATTAGGCCAGGGAACTGAACTCCCATATTTGGAGGCCATTTTAGTTGACAGCCAGCCATGCCCTGAGACGCACGAGCATGTGGAAATTAGCCGTGGTAGTATTTTGCACTTGTGAGCCAGCTTCATTTTTGGTTCCACTTCAAGGCAAAAATATTGAGGGATGGATATCAATCAGTCGGGATTTGTAGAGCGCACTAATCAACCTTGATGGTATCCAGGCACTGAGATGGAAGCTGCTCGGGGGGCATCAGTTGAAAGGCCAGGTCTTGAGTCCCCTTCGGAACTCCTGAAGAGAAGGTGATGTCTGGAGGTGGAGGGGGAGGCTGTTCCAGGATTTCAGTCCGTGGTTTCTGACGATGTTGGCCAGGAAGGTCATGTAAGCGTTGAGGAGAGTGAGGCGGAGGGATGAACCTGGAGGTACGTCGCAGATGATGTTCTTGAGTTAGTCTGTGAGTTGGTGGTTGATGGCCTTTTCAGTGACTTTGACAGGAAAGGGGATGGGCGGATAGTTTTTGAGCTTGTTGGGGTCTGTGAACGGTTTCTTGAGGAGGAGTTAGACTTCAGCATGTTTCCACTCATCTGGGAAGGTCGCTGAGGTGATGGATGTGTTGAAGATGTTTTGGAGCTTGTTGCTGATGGTGTTGTTGTCGCGGTTGAACATGTGGTGTGGACAGGAGTTCGTGGGAGCTACTGAGTGGGCAGAGCGCATGAAATCGGTGGTGCCTTGCATGGTGAGCTGGTTCCAAGTGGTGATCTAGCGGTGATATAGTTTTCTCCTTAATAGAACTGGGTTAGAAGGCAGGATAAGGGTTTCAGTTAAACAAATAAATAAACAGTAAACAAACTGGACTCGATTTGCAAAGATTTTGCTATGAGCAGTTGCAATTTAGATTTACTGTAATCCTAGTTTATTCCAGAATTCCAAAGGTAAGACAGAGGTGCTCCTGGTTTATTCTTGGCCTTCTCCTGAAGTAAGTTAGAAGTACTACAAGGGGAGGTCCCAACAACATTTTTGTGAATCATGTCCACAATGTGGTCTTGTACAGGTGCCAATATTGTGGTTCCTCAGCTACCCCCCTCACAAGTAGTGACATTATGGAACCACAAACCTTCAGTCTATGTAATAAAACATTCATTTTATTTGAAAGTAAAATATATTTTGATTTAGACATGCCCTTCTTTTGAAGCCAGTGATAACGCCATCATTTAAAAAGACAACCACTGCTGATTTTTGCATATCCACTCACTTTGAGGCCTTGTTGAGCTCCCCAGAACTTTGCTGTAAGGGAAAGTCTACTTCTAACAGGTATCGAGTCCAAAGAAAGGTAGTATTGCCTCAGCAGGAACAGTCAGTGCCCTAAATGGGCAGGTACTCACCGGTACTGAGTACCAGCGCTTCTCAGTTGTCTCCCCTGGGGTATTAGAACTTCTCCTTGGGCAAGGAGAGTACCAGTGCTCCTATTGACAGAAGGGCTCAGGCTCTATAGTACTGGGTACATGAACGCAAAAGGTGCTGAAACTGATCCTTTCAGGTGGAAGGTGTCTAGGTGGTGCTCTGACAAGCAATAGCTAGTGTATCATCGCTGGGGTGCTGCTGCAGGTTACGTGCTAATCACCATTGCAGCAGGAATGGGGAGATGTGGCCAGAGCTGCCATTGTAACTGGGGAACCAGGTTCAAATCCCAGCGTCGGCACATCATACTGTGATTCTGGGCAACTCACTTAACCACTCATGCTTAAAAAAGTATGCTTTAATGTAAAAATTCTGACTGTCATGTAAAGCGCTCAAATGCTCTTGGGAAAATGTACGCTGTATCAAACTGCAAAAAGTTAGAACTTGCACATATGACATGTAGACTGATGCCTACCATATGTCAGAATACACACAAAATCAAAATGAGTGTTCTGTGGCCTGGCTGAATCATAAACCAGACCTCAGCCACATATGTACATATATATATATAATAATATAAATATATATATATATATATATACATATATATATATATATATATACACACACACACATATTTGCTGCAAGTACCGATTTGAGTGTTCTTGTATGTATTTTTTATTGTGTCTGTTGTCACAGGCCCACAGATAGTGGCAGAGATGGAAGAGACAAGCTGGCACTTACTCCCTCTTGCGCTCCATTCCAGAAGCAGTGGGCGGAGGGGGTTAGAATGTGGGACATGGTGATACAGTTTACAATTATCCACCAGACTACATCCTCTCAGCAGTGCCTCATTTTTAGGGTTGAGCGCATAAAGCACTCTGTCCCTGTTGTATTCTCTGGGCTTTTAACCATGCCCATGTCACGCCCATCAGCATGGTTGGTTTGAGGGCTTGCCTTTTAAAATTAGCTTGATTTCATTAGTGAAAGGCACGCATACGTCATGCCTTTTCCGGTGTTTAGCCCTCCTCGAACGCACCAGCCAACTACTGAAAACATACAAGGCTCGATGTTCTACGTATGGTTTCTGGACTACTTTTTCTTTTTATTACATAGGCGCGATCTCGCTGGGCAGTAGTCATTCACTTTGCATGACATCGTCCCTGTTACATGGATAATTGCACTTTTGCTGGCTACATGGATACTTGCCGGTTGCATGGATAATTGCACTTTTGCCGATACATTTGACAGCTAGCGAACTTGTGTTTCCTTTTGTGTGTCTGCTTCGTGCTCCTAGCAGCCGTCTGCTCGCTTATGTGAAACTGTTTTAATTTTTATTTTCAGTTTATGTGGCAAGAAAAGTCCGGTTAGCAGTTTACAACGCTAATAGCCCTAACACGAGCAAACAGGAGACCCATTACATTGCAAATGCTTGTTAACTTTTTGTTGTGCAAAAGTTTGTATGATACCCTTTCAAAATCCGTTGTATTTTTTGCAAATTTGAGTGAAAATGCAGTACTCGGCTCAACGATCACCGCCCCTCTGATAGACTCCAAGAAAATGCTGATAATGTTAAATGGCTGCATCGTGGCCACGCCCCCCAGACAAACCCCTGACTGCCCCTCAAGACTCACCTAATCAAATTAGTGAGTACTTCTATTTTCCAATTGAAAGCGCTGGGGACAGCCGCAGCCTTTCTTGTGATGTAGTGCAACTTAACAGTGTTAGTAAAGTAACAGTTTATAGAGTGCATTTTACTAATCTCTTCAAAGCTTTATGTAAAGTGTGCGTTGGCTCAGTTGAGCCGAGGACGGAGGGAAATACTGCAAATTAAGAGCAGACTTGCAGTCAAAGTTCATCGCGTCTCCTCTTTTCTTAGAAAATGTTCAGTGCTTAGAGGAAACTTTGCCACAGTCTCGATGCAGCCGAGCTTTGGAAATCAAGCACAGCGCCTCGACTTAAAGGCTGGCACGGGATCTCTGTCTCAAAGGGCCCAGAAGCAGGCACGAGTTTTGTGATTTGCTCTCAGGCTGGTAGCAGCCTTTTCCCGGAAGCACATTATTTGGGGTGCAAGGGACGCGGCGCTTGCACTCACGAGTCAGTCTCCGCACGAGTAGCATGTTAGGCTGTCAGTAGCGGCTTTGCTTGATTGATGGGGTCAGTTAGGGTTCCTGTTTGCCCTGCCTGATCAGCGGCTGTCCGGTGTTGCTAAGAGTTCGCAACAATTATTTGTTTTTAGGGTCGAGCCTGCGTTGCATGCGCTCGCGCATGCGTATCGCAGCGAGACGCTTTTGTATTTAGAAAAGGGCGCGGAGCCCTGTCAACGTCACGTCAGTGTTTTTTATTGGTACACAAATGCACTTTTGCCCGATAGGTGAAAAGTCGGGTTAGGAGTTTACAACGCGATCAGCTCTAACTTGAGCAAACGCGAGACCCGTTGCATTGTAAATGCTTGTTTGTTATGTGGTTTCCATCCTGTCGGGGGTCTTTAAACTACAGATCCTTTCTGCACAAGCATTGACAAATCCAATAGTCCTGGTTTATTAGTAAAAGTGATTGGTGCATTCTATGTGGGGTTGTTCGGCTGTCAGGGTGAATGTGACTCCTCTCCCCACCCACCACCTAGTCAAGGATTGCAAGAATGATGGCTGCATGCATGGATAAGTGCGCGCTCAGAGGATGACACTGTGAGTGAATGCAAGGATTGATGGATGAATGAGCACATGGTTGGATGAATGATGAAGTAAGTCTGTGAGTGCGTGGTTTTGTGGGACTTGTGAGACAAGTATTTGTAGCCAGTTGCCTCTCTGTTGAAGGCAAACCCACTGGGTAGCCGTTTGGCAATGGTCCTCATTTATCCCTGCTTTATTCAGTGTTTATATGCTTTGGCGGTGGTCCGACCGTGACCGCCAGGGTCATAAGGAGGCCCCTGGTCAGTAACTGTTTGGGAAACTTTCTTTTTGGATAGCATTGGCCATTGGAAATCATTTTTTAGGACGCCAAATGTTACTCACATAGGATCTAGGCACACCACCCAACCCAGCGATGCATGCCAGAAATCCCGGGATTCCTGTTGGCACCCTACTTTCTCTCAAAATGTAGTTTCCCAGCCTGTAAACAAGACTATGCCAGATCCTTGTATTTACACTTCCTGGATGATGTTCTTAACTCCGTACAGATAATTCAGACAGGGGCGTCTCCTCCATAGGGGTGGAGGAGGGTCGTCTCCCCTGCCTGCAGCGGCAGCTGCAAACCTTTTCCCAAAGAACGATCATAAACTGTGTTTATGATCGTTTTTTTAAAAAAAGGGGGTGGGGAAACGGGGGTGATGCGCACTTGAGGGAGTGCTCAGCACTCCCTCTCAGAGGGCATGTGTGTTTGGCCGGCCGTCTCGGTCTGGCCAAACACACATGCGCGCAGGGCTGTCTCCAGAGAGAGCCTGCACAGGCTCCCAGTCTGCCGGGGAGTGCCCAGCCAGGGCGCTCCCGGCCAATCTCTAAGCAGCGTCAGGATTGGCGCAGGGCAGACTGGGAGCCTGTGCTTGCAGCACCAGCGAGACGGGAGAAGGCAGAGGAGCAGCATGGGAGCGAAGGGTAAGTGTTTTTTGTTTTGTAAAATTTTTTGTATTTAATATTTAATTCTCCCCCTCCGACACTCTGCTCGTGCGCGCGCCGCCCCGCCCATTTCAGTCAGCGTGAGCCGCAACTGAATTCAGAATCTAGCTGCCAGCCTGGTTCTAGGTTTTTCAAGAAACATCCTATGTGGTCTGTCCTTCAATATCTCCACTGGTTGCCTGTCAGCAAACTGATCATTTTTACAACCCTTCGTATCGGTCACGAGACACTAGCCAACAAGTCACCACTTTTTAAAATCACTAATCCGGGTTTATATCCCTCCTGTTCCTTGAGATGGAGGAACACCAACCTCATTTTGGTACCCAGAATGCAGTGATTTAGATTTGGATTCCATTCTTTAAGGCCGAGCCTGCGAGTGCATACGCTAGCACATGCGTCTTGTTTGCGAGACTCTGTTGTGTACAGTGAAAAGCTTGGAGCCCGCCTGTCACTCACCATTTGTTGGCTTGCATGGCACTCTTCTTTAGGGCCTCATAATTCGTCCACTTCAGGCCTGGCATCATTTCCATTCCTCTGTGCAGAGCAGTGACCAAGCATTGATTGATTTAACTTAATTAGTGCCCCTCCGCTGCTACCGACGTGATCAAGGTACTATTTTGTTCTTTTTAACTTCTAGTGTCCTGCAAACAGGAGGCTTGTGACTGTCAAAAACGTGCCCAGTAGGACAAACCAAATTGTTAAGATTTACTTTTTATAGCTAACTTTCTTTTATTTTGCCAAGTCGTCTTTCCTCACTTTGCACTAATGTTTTCTTTTGTTTTTGCTTGTGGGCACTGTTCTCAAAAGATGAGAATTATCTTGCTCTAAGTATTGCAAAGCGATATTGTTTCTTTATTATGTGTAATTTCTAAAATTAAGCTTTTACATATAATCATGCAGTACACCACAATCCACCCAACTCAGTCTACCCCACTCCAGTCCACCCCAATCCAACCCACTTTACCCCACACCAATCCAATTCAACCCACGCTACTCCAATCCTCCCAACACAATCTAATAATTCCCACTCCAGTTCACCCCAGTCCATTCCAAAACAATCTCCACCACTCCAATCCAAAACAATATGCCCCACTCCCATCTGCCCAACTCCAATCTGCCCCACTCTAATCCAAAACAATCTGCCCTACTCCAATCCAAAACAGTCTCCTCTACTCCAATCTACCCAATTCAAAACAACCTGCCCCACTGCAATCTGCTGCACTTCAATCAAAAACAATCTGCCCCACTCCAATCTGCTTCACTTCAGTCTGCCACACTTTAATCCAAACAATCTGCCCCACTCTAATTTGCCCCACTCCAATCTAAAACAGACTGCCCCACTCCAGTCCAAAATAGTCTTCCCCACTCCAATCCAAAACAATCTGCCCCACTCCAGTCCAAAATAGTCTTCCCCACTCCAATCCAAAACAATCTGCCCCACTCCATTCCAAAACAGTCTCTTCCACTCCAATTTACCTAATTCAAAACAATCTACCCCACTCCAATCTGCAGCACTTCAGTCTGCCCCACTTTAATCCAAAACAATCTGCCCACTCTAATCTGTCCCACTCCAATCCAAGACAATCTGCCCAACTCCAGTCCAAAATAGTCTTCCCCACTCCAACCTGCCCCACTCCAATCCTAAACAATCTTCCCCACTCAAGTCCAAAACCTCCACTCCAATCTACCCAATTCAAAACAACCTGCCCCACTGCAATCTGCTGCACTTCAGTCAAAAACAACCTACCCCTCTCCAAACCAAAACAAGCTGTCCCACTCAAATTCAAAACAATCTGCCACACTCCAATCTGCCTCACTTCAGTCTGCCCCACTTTAATCCAAAAGAATCTGCCCCACTTCAATCTGCCCCACTCCAGTCCAAAATAGTCTCACCCAACCCAGCCTGCCCCACTCCAGTCCAAAATAGTCTCTCCCACGCCAATCTGCCCAATCCAAAACAATCTTCCACCTGCAATCTGTTGGACTTCAATCCAAAACAATCTGCCCCACTGCAATCCAAAACAAGCTATCCCACTCCAATTCAAAACAATCTCCCCCAATCAAATCAGTCTCACTCCTGTCTGCCCCCACTTTAATCCAAAACAGTCTGCCCCACTCCAGTCTGCCCCACTCCAGTCTGCCCCACTCCAATCCAATACAATCCGCCCCACTGCAGCCTGCTCCACTCCAATCCAAAATAATCTGTCCCACTCCCGTCTGCCTCTCTCCAATCTGCCCCACTCCAATCCTAAACAATATGCCCCACTCCAATCCACCAAATCCTAATCCAGTCCACCTCACACCAACCCAATCCACCCCACTCTAATCCAATCCACCCCAATCTAGTCCCATCCACCCACTCCAGTCCACCCTAATACAATCTGCCCCACTCTAATCCAAAACAATCTGCCCACTCTAGTCTACCCACTCCAATCCAAACCAATCTGTCCTACTCCAAAGTGTCCCACTCCAACCTACCCCACCCCACTCCAATCCATTTCAATCTGCCCCACTTTAATCCAAAACACCCTGCCCGACTCCAATTCCAAATAACCCACTCCAATCCAAAACAATTTGCCCTTCTCCAATCCCCCCACTTCAATCCAGTCCACCCTACTCATCCAAATTCACCCCAGTCCAGTCCACCACAATCCACCCCACTACTATCCAGTTCACCCCACACCAACCCAGTCCAGCCCGGTACAATCTACCCTCCTCCAATCCAACCCACATCACCCTAATCCAATCCACCCCACCCCAATCCAGTCCAATCCCCTACACCAATCCACCCCACTTCAGACCGATCCACCCCAGTTCATTCGAACCCAATCCACTTCACTCTATTCTAACCCAATGCACTCCACTCTAATCCACTCTAACCCACCGCACTCCAATCCCACCCCACTCCAATCCAACCCATTCTACTCCAATACATTCCACCCGGCTCCAATCCTATCCAAACAGTCCACCCACTACAACCCACCCACTCCAATCAAGTCCACTGCTAATCAACCCACCTCTCCAATCCACCCACACCACCCCAGCCCATCCCACTTCAATACAATCCAGTTTAATCAACCCCACTCCAGTCCAATCCAGTCCACATCGATCCACCCCTCCAGTCTACTCCACTCCAGACCGCCTTAATCTACCCCACTTCAACCCAGTCCACCCCTGTCCAATTAAGCCACCCCACACCAGTCCAATCCACCCCACACCAATCCAGTCAACCCCACTCCAATCCAGTGCAACCCAACCCACTTCAGTCTAGTCCACCCACTTCAGTCCAGTCCTCCACAATCCACTCCAGTCCACGCCAATCCACCCCACCCATCCCACCTCCAGTCCACCCCAGTCCAATCACCCCATCCATTTCACCCCAATCCAATCCATTACACTCAATCCAATCCACCTCACTTAACCCAGTGCATCCACCCCTACTCAGTCAAATCCATCCCACTCAGTTCAGTCCACCCCACTCAATCCAATCCACCTCACTCCAGTCCACTCCACTCCAGTCTACCCCACCCAAATCTGATCCACTCTACTCTAGTCCACTCCACTCTTGTCCACCCACTCCAATTCAGTTCACCCCATGCCACCTCAGTCCAGTTCGGTCCAACCTACTCCAATCCACCCCCTCCAGTCAACCCCCCATTTCAATCCACTCCACTCTACTCCAATCCACTCCACTCTACCCCAGCCCAATCCAACCCACCCCATCCTAGTTCAGTCCACAGCACTCAAACTGATCCACCCCACCCCACTCCAATTCAATCCACTCCAATCCACCCCATGCCAATCCGATTCACCCCACTCCAATCCACCCCATTCCACTCCAGACCACCCTGCCCCAGTTTAATACACCCCTTCCATTCCAATCCATCCATGCAACCCCATCCCACCCCACACCTCTCCAGTCCAGTCCACCCCACTCCAGTTCACCCCACGCAGTCCAATCCACCACACTTTACTCTAGTCCAATCCACTTTATCCCAATCCAATCCACCCCACCTCATCCCAGTTCATCCCACTTCACTCCAATCCAGTCCACCCCACTCCAATCCAATCCACCTCACTCCAATCTTCCCCACTCCAATCCACCCACCGTAGTCCAATCCACCCCAGTACAGTAAATCCAGTCCAGCCCAGTCCAATCCACTCCACCCCACTTCTGTCCAATCCACCCCACCCCAGGCCTATTCCTCCAATCCAAACCACCCACTGCACCCCATTTCAGTCCACCCTACTCCAATCCAGTCCACCGTACCCCAATCCACCCACTCAATCCACCACATTCTACCCCATTCCACCCACTCTGCTCCAATCCAAACCCCCACCACCTCAGGCCACTTCAACCCACTCTACCGCACTACACTCTACAACACTCTGCCACTGAACTCTCCTCTCCTCTACTCAGCTCCACGACACTCTACTCCCCTTAGTCCACTCTACGACACTCAAACAAATACACTCTCACACTCTACTCCCTCATTCCACTCTGACACTCCCCACCACCTACGTTTAGCCATGCTGGACAGCAGCCACACTGGTGTACAACATGGCAAAACGCATGGCCAAAACCAATAGCTCTTGTATAGGTGAGTCCTTTTGGCTTTGCAAATGCATGTTTTTCCTATCTGTCTTGGCAGACGTAATTTTCACAACTAATTGGAACCAGTCATACCATGTGTGAGCCCCCACACCAGATGACGTTTTTCATGAAGTGTTTTTTACAGTTACCAATTACATTCTAATGAACACAAATTGTTTTAACACTCATTAGCTTTGAAAGTTTCAGGCTTAGTGTAAAGACATTTGCTGTAGTGACGTGGTCTTTGTACCTTTTATTAAACTACACAGTTTACCCACTATTAAGCTTGAAAGGTCCAGGCATAACAGAAAACATTATTTCTATGTAGACACATTTCCATACATCACTACATTGGAAACTGTAATAAGCATACTGGCATTTACTATAGGTCGGTTGTATACGTCATTATGCACACATACACCACGTCGTATGTCTCGGTTGCGGTATCTTGAAGTGCTTGAAAACAAACCACAGACACTACCTACAAATGGCCAGACCCAGCAGCCAAGCACTGGTAGCTTGCCGGGTGCAGAGAGGCTGAGAGGTGCTTGTCATTGTTCCTTGCTTGAGATTGCAAAGATTCCCATGATCGCCACAGCTAGGGACGTCATAATGTTGGCCAGCCTGCTTATTTTGTCCGCAAGTACTCCACAAGTTGAGGGAGGCAAACATAAGGGGCTATGCTATCAGAAGTGCTCAGTGAGAAAGAGGAACCTTGTTTTATCACATTTCCTCCTCATGGTTTGCAGTGGCATAGTTATGAGGAGTGCATGGATCAAATGTGTGCTTTGCCACAAATAATTACATGGGTACTGAAACTAAGTGATGAGCAACATTTGACAGTCTATTATGAATATCTAGGGGAAATTACACAAAGAGTATTTGATGAACTGAGGCATGGCTGTTTTGTTGCATTTGTGTGTCCTTTCTCTTTTACAGGTTACTAGAATCAGAGCAGTTAGGTATCCCTCTTTGGATACACCGAAAGGATGTGTATCTGTCTCATTGTGTCCATAGTACATCACCTGCTTTGGGCAAGATAAGTGTTAGCAGAACCAAATAGGAATGACCTGCCCTGATGAATACCTATGACCCTGAAGGGGCAGAAACATGTAGATAGATTGATTCTACAGGCACATTCTACATCCCCATATAGCCACCTCATTTGTAATCATGTGAGAGGAGGGTGAGGGTTAAAAGTGAGGCAATGAGTTACTGCTCTGAACATATTTCTAACTAGGTCTTTAGGATTTGACCTCATGCAGAAGGCAAGGCGTTGTTTGGCTCCGCCTGGGAAAGTTTACTAAAGTATATACTGTGTGACTAAGAAATGTTGGCACACATTGTACATAGTTGATGAGCTTGCAGTGGACCAACACACGGCCGGTCCCATCGAGGAGGAACCTGGTGATGAAGCATGCTCATGATGTGATTGAGGGTTTCCATACTTTTTAGAGAATTCTGGTTGAGATTTTTATGTGAGCAAGGAAAAAAACTGGGAGATCTGCCTCCCTTATCTTCCCTTCTCCTATGTATCCCAGTGGTTTTGTGTTACTTTAGACTGACTTGGGACGATTCACTGCGGGTACCTTCTGTACATTTACATATATGCAGAGGAGCAGAATTATGCGTAAACCAGTACCATTATGCCATGGATGCCAGCGTTCACCATCATGCCAAAGATTCCACAATTATGGCATTAAGACATCTATACCAGGAGAATCATTAGCCAGAAGTAGCTGTGCTATTCTGGATGCCCACATTGTGCCAAAATCCAACACCACTTTGCAGTACTGCCCTAACGCTAGGGTTGGGCACCATCATGTTATGGATGCTCACGGTATGCTTACCTCAGTTATGCAAGTCCCATCATGATCTGAGTAGTGGCTACAATCACACACATGAAATAATAGTCATCAATGCAAGCAACACAAGTGAAAAACATGACAATTCTCTAAAGTATCTGTGAAGCAGATATGGTGAGGGATTCACAGGAGTATTCTGAGAGTAAGGAGGGTGAGTTAGGAGGAGCATAACCAGAACTGGTCAGCGGCTGGGCAAAACTGCTGTGTTTAAATGCCCTTGTTTATCTATTAGTGTGATGTTCATGTCTGAGTCATAGGTCCTGTGACACCTTGCATAAGCTCCTGCACCATGGCCTGTGACATCTCTGACCTTGTCTGTGGCAAGTGACCTAAGAGGACATGTGCCCTCAATCTGAGGTGTTTGAATCTGCAACTTGTCCTCTGTGAGGAGCTAATACCAGTGCCATGAACCCCATCTGGTGTCACAATTGATACTCAGAAGCAGAGGGATGCCCATGTAATTTATGAATGTGTGTTCTGTGTTGCCATCAGGTGTAACTAACTGTAGCATCGTCCTTATGATCAAATCTAGTGACCCTGAGAGTGTCGGCATCTATGTTGTGCCCCAGTTCTAAGGTGCTGATATATGTTCCATTGCTTAAGGCTGTGCCATGGCTCCTGAGATATGTCAAAGCCTGCAGCTTGACTCTGGTCTTGTCTGTGAATCCTCTCTCTTTACAATTTGTATAGAATGAATTCCATCAGACATTAGTTTTGACACCACCAACTCTGTAATTGTAATTACTACAGAGCTCGCAGGTTTCCCCGGTACATGCGTGCGCAGCGCATTTAGTCCATGTTTTTTCCTTACATTCAGGGTTTTTGGAGCAAAATGGGTTCTTCCCATTTAAATACACCTGGATTTTTTGCATTTTGGATCTCCCGGTTTTGGATTTTTTACTGGGGGTGAGTCCCACTACTGGTGTCTCTCCCACGGTAATCACGTTGCAAACGTACAGTGCTTGTTTACTGGCTGTGTCCACATTTTAAGCTAAGGCTGCTGCCATACAGCAAGGGTAAGGAACACCTGGCTGGTTACACATTAACCTATGTGAGGACTGTGTGTAATATTTAATCAACAGGTTTGAGAAAAGAGACCAAAAACGTGCTTTTTAGAATTGTTTTGTTTTTTAAGAGAAAAAGTTCAAACGATACGTTTTTTGAATAGAGAGACATATTGAATACCTTTTAAAATTTATGCCTGGAGAAAGAAGCTTTGCTTCAAAACCTGTTGGCTGTTGTGTGCTGAATTTTGTATACATGTAGCATTGAAATCTGTATGGAATTTTGCACTAAAGAATTTTGGTTACCGTCAAAGAAGATTTTTGTGGGACTGATTTTCTTTGGTTAAAGTGAATTTTGCAAAATCGCCTACAAGATAACATGAATTCTTTGGTGTAAGGTGCAAGAGATAAAGGCAGGGTAATGTAGAAATAAAGGTAAATTCTTCAGTGCATTAGCAGAAGAGGTCTGCTGGCACGTTCCTTATTACAGAAGGGGATGCAAGCCCTAGGATCTGATGCCAATCTGAGGTGCTAAACTTAGTTTAAAAGACAGTTTTGCAGATAGATTTTGTCTGGTGAATCTTTCGCAATCTAACACTGCAGCTTTTTTCCACCTGGAAAGAAGATGCACTTTATTTTTAAAGGGTACAATATTGGTAGAGGTGTAGCAAATTTACCCTTTTTCTGCATGGTCACAACAGATTTTTTTGCATTTTTTTTGGACTCTGTTTTACTTCTCCTTTAAAATGTAGTGTGCACTGGAACGCCCTATTTAGGGCCTGATTCACAAAGGTAGCTTCCACTTTTGAGTAAGTTTACACTTTTGAGTAAGTTTACTACTTTTTGGTATTCACAAACTGCACTTTTGTAGTGTCTTACACTTTGGTAGTAATATACACTTTGCAGAGGTGCAACGCCAGAGGAAGTCTGCCGCAGAAAAGAAGGCACTTGAAGATGACTCGTGGAAGTCTGCCATAAGATAAAAAGCGCTAGAAGATGGCTGGTGGAAGTCTGCCACAGAATAGAAAGCAGTAGAAGATGGCTGGTGGAAGTCTACCACAGAATAGAAAGCACTGGAACATGACTGGTGGATGTCAGATACAGAATAGAAAGCACAAGAAGATGATTGGTAGACGTCCGATACAGAATAGAAAGCACTAGAAGATGGCTGGTGGAAGCCTGCCACAGAATAGAAAGCAGTAAACGATGGCTGGTGGAAGTCTACCACAGAATAGAAGGCGCTGGAACATGACTGGTGGATGTCAGATACAGAATAGAAAGCTCTAGAAGATGACTGGTGGACGTCAGATACAGAATAGAAAGCATTAGAAGATGGCTGGTGGAATTCTACCACAGAATATAAGGCACTAGAACATGACTGGTGGACGTCAGATACAGAAAAGCAAGCATTAGAAGATAATTGGTGGACGTCAGATACAGAATAGAAAGCTCTAGAAGATGGCTGTTGGACCTCAGATACAGAATAGAAAGCACTAGAAGATGACTGGCAGATGTCAGATACAGAATAGAAAGCACTAGAAGATGACTGGTGGAAGTCTGCCACAGAACAGAAAGCACTAGAAGATGACTGGTGTAAGTCTGCCCCAGAATAGAAAGAACTAGAAAATGACTTGTGGAAGTCTGCCACTGAATAGAAAGAACTAGAGGATGGCTGGTGGAAGTCTGCCACAGAATAGAAAGCACTAGAAGATGGTTGGTGGAAGTCACCCCAGAATAGAAAGCACTAGAAGATGGCTGGTGGACGTCAGATACAGAATAGAAAGCACTAGAAGATGACTGGTGGGAGTGTGCCACAGAATAGAAAGCACTAGAAGATGACTGACGGAAGTCTGCCCCAGATTAGAAAGGACATCAGATACAGAATAGAAAGCACTAAAAAGTAGTTGGTAGAAGTCTGCCACAGAATAGAAAGTACTCAAAGATGGCTGGTGGACGTCTGCCACGGAATAGAAAGCACTAGAAGATCGCTGGTGGAAATCTGCCACAGAATAGAAAGCACAAGAAAATGACTGGTGAAAGTCTTCCACATAACAGAAAGCACTAGAAGATGGCTGGTGGAAGACTGCCACAGAATAGAAGGTCTGGTGGAAGTCTGCCACAGAATACAGAGCACTAGAAGACGGCTGGTAGAAGTCTGCCACAGAATAGAACGCACTAGTAGATGGCTGGTGGAAGTCTGCCACAGAATAGAAAGCACTAGAATATGATTGTTGAAAGTCTTCCACAGAATAGAAAGCACTAGAAGATGACTGGTGGATGTCAGATACAAAGTAGAAAGCACTAGAAGATGACTGGTGGACATCAGATCAGAATAGAAAGCACTAGAAGATGGTTGGTGGAAGTCAGCCGTAGAATAGAAAGCAATAGAAGATGGCTGGCGGAAGTCTGTCCCAGAATAGAAAGCACCAGATGATGGCTGATGGAAGTCTGCCACAGAATAGAAAGCACCTGAAGATGGCTGGTGGAAGTCTGCTACAGAATAGAAAGCTGGTGGGAGTCTGCCAAAGAACTGAAAGCACTAGATGGCTGGTGGACATCAGATACAGAATAGAAAGCACTAGAAGATGACTGGTGGAGGTCTACCACAGAATAGAAAGCACTAGAAGATGGCTGGTGGAAGTCTGCTACAGAATAGAAAGGACCTGAAGATGACTAGTGGAAGTCTGCCACCGAATAGAAGGCACTAGAAGATGGTTGACGAAGGCTCCCACAGAACAGAAATCACTAGAAGATAACTGGTGAAAGTCTGCCACATATTAGAAAGCACTAGAAGATGACCGTTGAAAGCCTTCCACAGAATAGAAAGCACTAGAAGATGGCTGGTGGAAGTCTGCCACAGAATAGAAAGCACTAGAAGATGACTGGTGGAAGTCTTCCACAGAATAGAAAGCATTGGTCGACGCCAGATACACAATAGAAAGCACTAGAAGATGGCTGGTGCAAGTCTGCCACAGAATAGAAAGCACTAGAAGATGACGGGTGGAAGTCTGCCATAGAATAGAAAGCTGGTGGAAGTCTGCCACAGAATAGAAAGCAAAAGAAGGCGACTGATGAGTCTGCCACATAATAGAAAGCACTAGAAGATGCTAGTGGAAGTCTGCCACAGAATAGAAAGCAGTAGAAGATGGCTGGTGGAAGTCTGTAACAGAATAGAAAGCACTAGAAGATGACTGGTGGGAGTGTGCCACAGAATAGAAAGCACTAGAAGATGGCTGGTGGAAGTCTGCCCCAGAACAGAAAGCAATAGACGATGGCTGGTGGAAGTCTGCCCTAGAATAGAAAGAACTAGAAGATGGCTGGTGAAAGTCTGCTGCAGCAGAGAGAGCCCCAGTACTGCATTGTCTGAGTAGGACGGCAATAGACTTTATTGTGTGAGTGCTAACTAGGCCCGGGCACAAGACCAGTATCCTAGAGAATGGGACAAGGAAGTGGAGTTAGATATAATCCCATGCGCTTCCTTGAGAAGAATAGCTTAGACACATGCAACATGGAACATTTAAACTGCAGTAGGCACTAAATTGGCATTTAGCAATTGCTGTCTGTTGTTTTGAAGGTAGGTCAAATAAATGTTGGCCATAGTCCATGGAGTAAATACAAACACCATATGTGAAGAAGTTCAAGATGCTGCAGGAAGCCATGCATATATAGGTATGGCAGGAACTCATTTAAGAAGCACAGAACCTTCGTTTACAAAGAGATGTGGCAGAGACATCCTTGGCATAGTAGCATCATATAAAGTGAACCACAATAAATATGCATGCAAATATGTTGTAGTGTCACCAACAACGAAGTGTGTTAGAAACACGTATAATGTATAAGGTTTTGGTAGCAACATGCAACAGTGCAGAATAACATCTGTAAAGAGGTGCACTAGTGACACACACTGGTTGCAGCATGTTACTGGCTCAGTAGCAAAAATGATTTTGCAGCACTGAACCTCATTTTAAAGTGCATTTCTATGTGCCAGACAATAGTGAGATGATATTCAGCACAAGGTTTTTAGATCCGGCTACAGACAGCTTTAGCTGTTGTCACAGCTTTTGTCATGAGATTTATGAAAATATGGAGGAGATTTGGGTCAACTGTCTTGAAGTATTTCTATCTCAGCTTCATGGTGTTGGCAGTTAGGTATATTATTCCGACTCTTAGCAGGGTTGGATTGTGATGGAAAATAGGCCCAGACACCCTAAAAAGTGGCCCACAATTGCGGGTTATGCCTTTTCACATAGCACTGCTTCAGTGTTTGAAGTAGTATCAAAATAAGGAGGGGGGGTCTCCAAAATAGGCATGTCCAAAAAACTGAAACAAAATGATCTCAGTCTAGCTGTCAAGATCTACGAGTATAACTTTTGTTTTCTTAACTCCACAGAGAATAAAAAAAGCAAACATTGCCAGCACTCATTGTGCTTTTGATACCCAGTGTGCCTGCTTTCTTCTCCTTAAATGTTCCTTTGCAGGCTTTTTCACAACGTTGAATTTGTAGCCTAAGAAATGAACGCCATTGTACTCAGTGCATTGCAGAAAAGTCCATATTTCATTAGTCCTGGATGAAGTTATCTGTTCCTCTAGCCGTGCATATTTACTCATCTATTCAGTGATCCATGTGCTCACTGCAATAGTTATCAATTCCCTCATTCAGTCACCCATGTACTCTTATTGGTTCTCCATCTTTTTATGCACCTTGTTTCTCCTCTATTCATCCCTCCATATCCTCAGTGCGCTCAGTCACTCACCTATGTACACACATTCTTTAAGCCATTCATCCAATTTTTGACTCTTACATTCAATCACCCACTTAGCAATCCACACAACTGTATCCACAAAATAACCAATGAATGGAGAAGCACATTCAATTACAAAAAGCTTCTGGTTTTACATTCGCTTTACCACCCAACCTTTAAACCTGCACTCTGGAACAAAGGGTCTTGTGTCTTTCAGGTAATGTTCAAATGCCACAGGAATGTACACCATGGTGGTCAGGCACTGATCGTACTGCAAGTTTGTTATGTGCCTGGGAGATAGAGTACAGGCGGGAGACTCCTTTATATGAAATTTTCAAGTGGAAACAAACACCTTGTTTAGAGTTGGAGCCTAAGGAAAATCCACCAACTTCTGGCTGGAATGTTGAATCCAGCACGATAATCTGTTGGTAGCACTTTCTCCACCCTAGAGTTGAGGCATGATTTTGAGGTAGATGATGGAGTGACTTTCAGGTAGATGGTAATGGAAAGTCTCCCAGTTCTGAAAAAAGCGAGAACCCTGAGAAGAGCTGACTAGTGACGTATTCGTAGGCTTGGAAAGTTATTTAGGCCTGATTTCATGTTAAATTGTTAAGGAAATCCTCTGATATCTGGAGGAGGCACTGAATCTGCAGAAGAAACAACCAGTGATATGTATTCCATCATAGGAAAGATATGGTTGAGAAAATTACACTATTTAATTCTGGTCGATCTTTAGTTCTTCTTAAGAACTCTTGGGAGTTTCCTTTCTCAAGCTGCTCTAAGTCAGACCCTAACATCTTTCTGTTTACCTAGGCTGTCTTTGATTGTGTAACCTTGATCTAGGGAATAGCAAGCCCCTTTGGAAAACCTGCATTTTTCTCAGTAGGTGACAACATCTTTGGAGGCAGTTCTTCCTGCATGGTTTGGTACATTTGAAATGCTTGGTACAATCACTGCTGCCCTTAAAGCATCTTTCAAAGTTTGGTTCCACTTTTTATTTCATTCCATGCTTGTGCCACAGCATGGAGAACAATGACACCACTCAGACCCAAACTGAATTGTCATGAGATAGATAACTAGTGGAAAGAAGGGCTCTGTGTAAGTCAGGTGCTGGTAGAACTTTATCTAAAAGGAAACTTTTTGCATCACTTCTTTAATTTTAAGGAGAACAAAAAGTAGAGTCTTTAGACTTGAAGACTAGTTAGAGAAATCGTAGCAGGAACCAACCTCTCGTTCTGGCCCTGACTTTAGATTTAAATGTGAAAGAAAGTCATGGCGGTGTGAGTCAATGTAGGAACATCTACCAACTGTCTGCATAAGGAAACGTATTACCTTTAAACAGACTTTATAGTGCTAGTTACTTTGGCTCTCCAAAACCTGGAAGGGTAAATCTCTCCTTTCATGTCATTTCTTTGCAGACCCGTTTGTCTCTGCTTCTAGGTAGACCTCTAACCTAAAAGCTCTGTTTTTTGTCTGCACCCTGCATGTAATTTGCCTGTCTTCTTGGGTCTTAAACAATCTCTTCCTTTGCACTGCCTTCTCCTGTTGCTTTGTAGCTAGATCCATTCTTTATAAGCACCTGCATGCATACATACAAATTACAAGGATGTTTGAGGTCTGCTTGTGTCACTGGCTTGCAGCTGTCGGCTTTGACTTTTCATAGTTTACCGGGAAATAAGTTACCCATCCACAATCAGCTGTTGCATGTTTTACTTCACTACCTGTGGCCTTACATGGCTCTATGCCATGTGGCTGCCTGTACACTTCAGCTTGCCTGTGTGAGAGATGATAAACAGGAGTTAGACTTAGATGGAACTCAATAGTCATCTCTTAACTGAACTCAGTGGTCACCTCCCCCTCCTTCTGGTACATCCTTTCTAGACAATCAAGTTTGTCATAAATCTTTTTCTAAATAAACTTGTGGCATAGATTGACCACTACCGCGATGGGGTTTATAGGGTTCCATTTCATGCCATGTATTAATTAGGTTTCATCAAAACATTTGAAGTTTCTATCTTAGTAGACGATTGACATAGTAGAAGGATTGAAGTTGTAGAAGTACCGAAGTTGTTGTTATTTAGAGAATACCCCTTGCCCCCATTGACGTTTGCAGCTTTCTCATTTTGGCTCTTCGGGTAAGCCCCTGCTTTGTCATCAGATCAGCGGGTATCACTGTAGACCTTTGAGAAGTCTCCAGGTCATTTGCACATTGATGGTTGGTTAGCCATGGCGGTGAGGAGTGAACTAGCCACTAGGGTCCAGGATCATCGTTGAGCTGCTCCAGAGTGATCTGTCTTTGTGCTGGCATGAAGTAAGGAGAAGTTGGCCTCTGGCATTGTTAATGCCGACTGCACCCCTTCATAGAACGTGAATCCAGATTGTGCGTAGCCACTTTCTTCATCACAATTATAGGTAAATGCTAAAGAGGAGATCCTACCAGAGTGGTGACTTAGGATCAATCTTTATGCCCAAGCTCAGGGACACAAGTACAAATCTGAAGGTTTTTCTTTGTGAGATACCTATTGCAAGGCCATATATGAGCTTAGCCATGCTACATGTCAAAGGGTTTACCCACTCTCGTCATCCTGTCTGATAGATGTTTTTAGAAAAATAATTGAATCAGAGCCTTCTCCGGGCCAGTGCAGCTGTGGCTTTCAAAAGTTACAGTCACTAAGGGCCAGATGTAGGTAGCTGTTTGCATGTCGCAAACTGCGAAAAACGCAGTTTGCGCCATGCAAACGGCCTAACGCGATGCTCATCCCCAAATTGCGAATCGGTACCGACTCGCAATTTGGGAATGTGACTCGCAAATAGGAAGGGGTGTTCCCTTCCTATTTGTGACCGCATCGCCATGCTGAGTTGCTTTGTGACCGCGAATGCGGTCGCAAACCAACTCGCAGTTACCACCCACTTGAAGTGCGTGGTAACTCATTCGCAAAAGGGAAGGGGTCCCTATGGGACCCCTTCCCCTTTGTGAATGCCGAAAATGTGTTTTTCAGAGCAGGCAGTGGTCCTACTCTGAAAAAACCAAATGGTTTGGGCATATTTTTCTTTTTGCAACTCGTTTTCCTTTAAGGAAAACGGGCTGCAAAAAGAGAAAAAAAACGGCGTTATTAAAAAAGCAGTCACAGACATGGAGGTCTGCTGTCTCCAGCAGGCCACCATCCCTGTGAGTGCACGAACTTGCTATGGGGTCGCAAAATGCGACCCACCTTATTAATATTCTTTGCGACCCCATAGCGAGTCGCAGAAGGTGTCTGAGACACCTTTCTGCATAAAATTTTGCGACTTGCAAATTGCGAGTCGGTATGACTCGCAATTTGCAACTCGCAAAATGTTACTTTGCTACATCTGGCCCTTACTGTGAGTTGAGATCGAGAATATCAGCAGGAAGGAAGTGTTTGATGGTGAAAGACCTCCCAGGTACAGCAGCCAGAGCCCGGTGAGTGTGTTTCGTCTTAAATGTATAACAAGACTCACAGAAGAAGGACACAAACTGTCTATTATTGCGACAGTCATTTTCTTTCTGAGCAGCTACTTCATTAAAGCGGTGATCTCAGCAGCACGCCCTTTAAATTGCATC
Source organism: Pleurodeles waltl (assembly GCF_031143425.1). Lineage (NCBI taxonomy): Eukaryota > Metazoa > Chordata > Amphibia > Caudata > Salamandridae > Pleurodeles > Pleurodeles waltl. Next base: position 70,829,429 of record NC_090438.1, read on the forward strand.
TTAATATCTACCCAGGATCAGTACTACATCAAATCCATGGCAAGCAACTGCTTTACAGCTCTACTACAAATTACCACAATGTGGTACTACATTGCATCATAACACGACTCCTTGTTGCTAAGAAGAGGGAATGGTACCGGCTCCGAACTGCTTATTTTTAAATTACTTCAGACCCCAGATGTTCACTACAGGAGACCACACGATCAGTGTCAATGCCAACAGGAAGGTAGTTTTCCATATTTTTTTCTTGAGCTGGTTTAAGTCAAAAGGCAGCTATGTGTGCACAGTTTGTACCACATCGCACTGGCTGGCTGGACCTAGACTTTCCCTAGATGTGTGCCACTGCAAGGCAGGTGGGTGAGCTTCCGTAGGACGACCCCATCGCCTTTCACTCCTTTGGATTATAGAAGCCAGTTGTTGGTCTAGTTGTGTCATAAAAAGACAGTGCAACGTCTTTTACATTCCAAATGAAGGTGTTAATTTTATATAACGAAGATGATTTAAGTTGATGGAATTAATGTAGACACTTGCATTAAACACAGGCATTTCAATTTCCGAGACCTCTCTTGGCATGGTACTGAGAATTAGTCTGTGCCATATGGTGAACATCAGCACCTGGAAATTAGCAGATTCTTACAGAGAATAAATAAATGCAGCGCACAGTAGAGGAAAACTATTTTCAACTGAGCTGAAAATGTGTGCGTACATCTGAATCAACATTCTTGCAAATAAGATCCACTCGATGAAGAACCGTGTTTTTGACACTTTAAGGATTATGCTAGGTCATCCACTGTATGCTCACTACGTGTCTTGAGTGGGCAGGAGAGGCACACCAGATATTTCAAACGTAGCATTTCTTCAAGCCATCAGAACTCCACACATCCAACTCCATGTAATGTCTTCTTGACGGAAACCTGGATTAGTCCTACCTCATCTCCCGACATCACACTGGCCATCCCAGCAGAATATAAGATCGCACGCCAAGACCTCCATCACAAACCCAGAGGGGGACTCGCCATCGTATACAAAGACACCCTCAATTGCTCAACTTAACAAACCCAAACACCCCCTTCGTGGAACGCATGCACTTCAGCCTACAAACCTATGACAGCTCCACTCTGAAGGGCACCTTAACATACAGACCACCCGTACCACAAAGCAACTTCAGCACTCATATCTCTGACTTCATCATCCCCCTCACTATCAACTATAAGGTCTTCCTACTCCTCTGTGACTTTAATTTCCACCTGGAAGACCCTTCCAACCACTGCTGCACCGACCTCATTGAGTGCCTGCACAACATAGGACTCTCCCAGTTTGTCAAGGATAAACACTCAGCGCAGGACACATTCTAGATGCAGTCTTCGCCACCTGCAACACCATCACCTACCACCGCTCACATGGACTGTCCACTCTATCAGCCACTTCAAAATCTCTGTGCCACAAGCCAAAGCTCCCATCAGCACCACCTTACCCAGACGGACTTGAACAGAATAACAGAAACTGACCTGCGCAGCGCACTCAAAGCAGGCCATCCCAACACCACTGACAACCTAGTTGAGGACATCACCAACTTCAACCACTGGTTCTCGAACTGTGCAGACCCTCTTGCACCCATCAAAACTCATAAACACTGCAGAACCAACAAACAGGCCTCCTGGTACACAGAAGAACTCTGGGACTTAAAAAGGTACTGCAAACAGCTGGAAAGGAAATGGAGAGCTAACCACAATTCCTACTCCACATCAACCTACAAGACCGCACTCAGGCACTACTACCGCCTTCTGAGAGACGCCAAGAGAAAGAAGATCCCTCACTGACCGGTGTAGGAGGCTGGACTGGCTTGTAGTGAGTACCAAGGGGTACTTGCACCTTGCACCAGGCCCAGTTATCCCTTATTAGTGTATAGGGTGTCTAGCAGCTTAGGCTGATAGATAATGGTAGCTTAGCAGAGCAGCTTAGGCTGAACTAGGAGACGAGTGAAGCTCCTACAGTACCACTAGTGTCATATGCACAATATCATAAGAAAACACAATACACAGTTATACTAAAAATAAAGGTACTTTATTTTTATGACAATATGCCAAAAGTATCTCAGTGAGTACCCTCAGTATGAGGATAGCAAATATACAATACCAAAATATGCAGTAATAGTATTAGAAAACAGTGCAAACAATGTATAGTTACAATAGGATGCAATGGGGACACATAGGGATAGGGGCAACACAAACCATATACTCCAAAAGTGGAATGCGAACCACGAATGGACCCCAAACCTATGTGACCTTGTAGAGGGTCGCTGGGACTGTAAGAAAACAGTTAGGGTTAGAAAAATAGCCCACCCCAAGACCCTGAAAAGTGAGTGCAAAAGTGCACTAAAGTTCCCCAAAGGACATAGAAGTCGTGATAGGGGAATTCTGCAGGAAAGACACAAATCAGCAATGCAACAACGATGGATTTCTAAACGAGGGTACCTGTGGAACAAGGAGACCAAGTCCAAAAGTCACAAGCAAGTCGGAGATGGGCAAATGCCCAGGAAATGCCAGCTGTGGGTGCAAAGAAGCTGCTACTGGACAGTAGAAGCTGAAGATTCTGCAGGAACGACAAGGGCTAGGAACTTCCCCTTTGGAGGACGGGTCCCTCACGCCGTGGAGAGTCGTGCAGAAGTGTTTTACTGAAGAAAGACCGCCAACAAGCCTTGCTAGCTGCAAATCGTGCGGTTAGGGTTTTTGGATGCTGCTGTGGCCCAGGAGGGACCAGGATGTCGCCAATTACGTCTGGGGACAGAGGGGGCGTCGAGCAAGACAAGGAGCCCTCTCAGAAGCAGGCAGCACCCGCAGAAGTGCCGGAACAGGCACTACGAAGTGGAGTGAAACGGTGCTCACCCGAAGTGCACAAAGGAGTCCCACGTCGCCAGAGGACAACTTAGGAGGTCGTGCAATGCAGGTTAGAGTGCCGTGGACCCAGGCTGGACTGTGCACAAAGGATTTCCGCCGGAAGTGCACGGAGGCCGGAGTAGCTGCAAAAGTCGCGGTTCCCAGCAATACAGTCTGGCGTGGGGAGGCAAGGACTTACCTCCACCAAACTTGGACTGAAGAGTCACTGGACTGTGGGAGTCACTTGGACAGAGTTGCTGGATTCAAGGGACCTCGCTCGTCGTGCTGAGAGGAGACCCAGGGTACCGGTGATGCAGTTCTTTGGTGCCTGCGGTTGCAGGGGGACGATTCCGTCGACCCACGGGAGATTTCTTCAGAGCTTCTAGTGCAGAGAGGAGGCAGACTACCCCCACAGCATGCACCACCAGGAAAACAGTCGAGAAGGCGGCAGGATCAGCGTTACAGAGTTGCAGTAGTCGTCTTCGCTACTTTGTTGCAGTTTTGCAGGCTTCCAGCGCGGTCAGCAGTCGATTCCTTGGCAGAAGGTGAAGAGAGAGATGCAGAGGAACTCGGATGAGCTCTTGCATTCGTTATCTAAGGAATCCCCAAAGACAGAGACCCTAAATAGCCAGAAAAGAGGGTTTGGCTACTTAGGAGAGAGGATAGGCTAGCAACACCTGAAGGAGCCTATCAGAAGGAGTCTCTGACGTCACCTGCTGGCCCTGGCCACTCAGAGCAGTCCAGTGTGCCAGCAGCACCTCTGTTTCCAAGATGGCAGAGGTCTGGAGCACACTGGAGGAGCTCTGGGCACCTCCCAGGGGAGGTGCAGGTCAGGGGAGTGGTCACTCCCCTTTCCTTTGTCCAGTTTCGCGTCAGAGCAGGGCTGAGGGGTCCCTGAACCGGTGTAGACTGGCTAATGCAGAAATGGGCACCATGTGTGCCCATGAAAGCATTTCCAGAGGCTGGGGGAGGCTACTCCTCCCCTGCCTTCACACCATTTTCCGAAGGGAGAGGGTGTAACACCCTCTCTCAGAGGAAGTCCATTGTTCTGCCATCCTGGGCCAAGCCTGGCTGGACCCCAGGAGGGCAGAAACCTGTCTGAGGGGTTGGCAGCAGCAGCAGCTGCAGTGAAACCCCGGGAAAGGCAGTTTGGCAGTACCGAGGTCTGAGCTACAGACCTGTGGGATCATGGGATTGTGCCAACTATGCCAGGACGGCATAGAGGGGGCAATTCCATGATCATAGACATGTTACATGGCCATATTCGGAGTTACCATTGTGAAGCTACATATAGGTAGTGACCTATATGTAGTGCACGCGTGTAATGGTGTCCCCGCACTCACAAAGTCCGGGGAATTGGCCCTGAACAATGTGGGGCACCATGGCTAGTGCCAGGGTGCCCACACACTAAGTAACTTAGCACCCAACCTTTACCAGGTAAAGGTTAGACATATAGGTGACTTATAAGTTACTTAAGTGCAGTGTAAAATGGTTGTGAAATAACGTGGACGTTATTTCACTCAGGCTGCAGTGGCAGGCCTGTGTAAGAATTTTCAGAGCTCCCTATGGGTGGCAAAAGAAATGCTGCAGCCCATAGGGATCTCCTGGAACCCCAATACCCTGGGTACCTCAGTACCATATACTAGGGAATTATAAGGGTGTTCCAGTAAGCCAATGTAAATTGGTAAAATTGGTCACTAGCCTGTTAGTGACAATTTGAAAGAAATGAGAGAGCATAACCACTGAGGTTCTGATTAGCAGAGCCTCAGTGAGACAGTTAGTCATAACACAGGTAACACATTCAGGCACACTTATGAGCACTGGGGCCCTGGCTGGCAGGGTCCCAGTGACACATACAACTAAAACAACATATATACAGTGAAAAATGGGGGTAACATGCCAGGCAAGATGGTACTTTCCTACAACCGGATTGAAGCTTGTTCCAACAACAGCAAAGAGATCTTTGCTATCATCAATAAATTCACAACCCCAGAAGCCTCAGCCAAATCCATCACCCCCATCCAGGAACTGCAATAACTTTGAAAAACAACAGAACCCCAAAGACATCATCAGTAACCTGCCCATCTCCCACGCGGACACACACTTAACCAACTGGAGAACACTCGCTGAAGAAGTCAACACTTCAATCATAAAAACCCTTTCTCTCTGGGGCTCCCTCAGACCCCTGTTCACATCATATCTGCAGCTTAGGGGGACCTTTGATTAGCAAATTCCTCACTCACATCTTCAACTCCTCCATCGTTTTTGTAACCTTCCCAGAGGACTGGAAACATGCTGCAGTCACAGCCCTCCTCAAGAAACCTTCCACAGACCCTCAATGAGATGAGAAACTTCTGCTCTATCTCTGTACTACCGTACCTAGATAAAGTTATAGAGAAAGCAATCAGTCATCAACTCACCAACCACCTGGAACTCCAAAGTCTTTTCGACCACACCCAATCCGGCTTTTGAACCTACCACAGCATGGAGACAGCACTCATCACTGCCACAGATGAGATCTGCACTTTACTGAATTGAGGAGAAAAAGTCACCCTCACACTGTTGGAACTCTACCCTGTGTTTCACACCATGTCACACTCCAGCCTCATCAAAAAACTGCATGCAACTGTCATCCAAGATCCAGTCCTCAAATGGATATGCTCCTTCCTCACAGGGAGAAGACAGAGAGTCAGGCTTCCAACCTACACTTCAGAACCCAAGAAAGTGATCTGCGGAGTCCCACTAGGAATCTGAAAAACACCTCTTCCACCGACTTGAGACCATCCAGAATGCTAAAGAAGCTAGAGTCATCCTGGACCTCCCCCGTTGCACACACATCATGCCACACCTCAGAGAACTTCACTGGCTGCCAATATGCATACACTGCCAATTCAAACTCCTCATGCCTGAATACAAGGCACTGCTCAACATAGAACCAGTATATCTGAACCATCAATTTAATTCCACCAGACTCCTACGCTCAGCCTTTTTCCCTCACATTCACCCCCATGTCCGCAAATGCAGAATGGATGGGACAGCCTTCTCCTACATTACACTCAGAATGTGAAACAACCTCCCTCCACACATGAGAGTATCCTCCTCTATTCTTGATTTCCACAAGAGGCTGGAGGCCTTGCTCTTCAACTAACCCACAGCAGATGACCTACACACCTGTTCCAGCACCTGGATAACCTTTGGATGATAAGACATGCTCTACAAATCCATATAGCATAATGTAACAGTGCCACCCACCCAATTTGTGTGTTAGATCTTCTGGAAGCAGACTATACAGAAGTCCCCAGGTTAATGTTTTCTTCTACGTCTGTGGATCCCTTTGTTCGGCCAGTCTGTAGAGCAGATAAAGCCCAAACTAGCGCCTGATTAGCCCATTTACCATTATCAGTTTAGTAGCAAAAACAGTTGTCTTCTCTTGATCTCTAATGCGTGTTTGATAGAGCCCCAGAAAGTTCAGTGCTCTGGGATGGATATAATGGCTGGTGGCACATTCTCCACAACTAATTTCAAGATGTGGAGAGGAGGAAGGGAATATGGCCTTTGCCTTCCCCATCATCACACATTATCACTAGCTGCGCTTGATGTGCGATATGGGGTTGTAGACATGGAATCTCAAAAAAGAGTTTTGTAGGTGTGTTCTACTTATTTGAGACATATATGTATGTATGTATGTATTTTTGTATTTGTAAAGCGCATTCCGGCCGTGGCATCGAAGCGCTAGGCAACAGTGGGTAGAGTGACCAAAGGAAAAGACAGAAAGAGAAAAGAATACGATTACTGAGGAAAAAGCCAAGCCTTTAGCTGCTTCCTGAAGGCCAGAAAATTGTGTTCCTTCCTAATCGTCATAGGGAGCAATTTCCAGTGTTTGGCAGCAGCCACTATAAATGCTTTATCGCCCCATCTGGCCTTACGAGTGCGAGGGACATGGACCAGATAGGATCCTGTTGATCTAAGCGGATGACTTGGGACATACCAGCATAACTTAGACGACAGATATTCAGATCTGTGCATATACAAGGACTTATGTGTCAGACATAGTGTCTTAAAAATAATGCGCTTCTTGACAGGTAACCAATGTAACTGTCTCAGAATTCGACTGGCCGAAGCTGGACGGGGAAGATCTAATATTAAACGGGCTGCTGTATTCTGAATTAATTGAAGTTTACTGACTGAGGTTTTGTCAATATTAAGCATTAAAGCAGTACAATAGTCTATTTTGGAAATCACCAGAGCAAGGGATACCGTAATTCTGAGGTCCTTTTGTAGATATGGAAAAACTTTTTTCAAAATTTTAAGTGTGCAGAAGCAGCCTTTGGTGATGGAATTAACTTGAGATTTAAACGATAGGCTGTTGTAAAAAATAATCCCCAAATTCCTAGTGGAACAAATGGGGGTAGGTAGATCTCCACACGCTGATGGCCACCAGCGTGAACTCCGCACCACAGATCCCTACTAGACATAATTATGGTATGAGACAAACATCTTTAATACAAGGATGCATTGTCTAAAACAAGAAAGAGCCAGTGTGCATGATGTTGTTTAGTTGGCTCTTGGCTATGCCAAGAGGGAGTGACACTCCTTGGTCTATAGCTGCTCAATGAGATTAAAGATCCACCGTTGATGGCTGCGTACCTTCTTCATCGGTATCATCTGGATCCTAGCTGGGGCATTCCCGAACGGGCAGGGGGGATACCTATGTGAAATGAACAACCAGAGGTGCAGCTTGGGCATTCACCAGAAGGGACTGTCGAGGGATGGGGGGATGCTGAAGTGATGGGTCCACTGTGGAAGTTGGTATTCCTGCTACCGAAAGTTATATAGGGCCAGGAGTGGGTACGGAAATAATAGGCAGAGCCCTAAGTGGAGAGGGGGGAATCCTCTAACAGTGTGGGTGCCCTGTGACCGCTCTCCTGAGTCAGGTCCTATGTTTGGACATGCGGGGGCTCCATTCCCAGCTGGATGTCCCAGGAGAAGAGAAAGAAACCCTATTCATCCACCCCTGGGGCGATTTTAGACCACTCCACATTGTACTGGTACGAATAAATATGTTAGCATTTTCTTCTCGTTAATAATATCATTAAATGGACTCAGTTCCTCGGATTTTGGGCCTTCTTGGAACCCCACCCGCCTCTGCTTTGTGTTTGCCCCCCAGCATTGGGACGCCTGCACGTGCTGCAGTGGGGGTCAGCGGCTGAGGCCAGGCGGCGTGCCCCTCCAAGCCAGTGACGCCCGACGACCTTGTGCTCTGATCTCACGGGATGGAATGATCTCCGGTTTCCGAAGTCGGTGGCTGGACTCGGGGACGGCTCCCGCGCAGGCCAGTCACAGAAACTTGGCAGGGCGCATGTTCTTCTTAGATTCCTCGTTTCCAGGAAAGGCCTTGTACGCTGGGATTGCCTCACTGGAAAGGGGCGTGAATTAAGCGCTTACTTTTTATTCCAGGCTGGACTGCTGTGGCTTGGAGTAGTGATGTGTTTCCATTAACATCCTGGTTTCACTGGTGCACGCGGGCCTCGTGGACGGCGCGTGCAAAGCATTTATTCCGAGGGATGCTAAGGCCCGGTCACCGGCCTTCCTGCTGTGTCCACGTCCGCGCTGTTTTCATTCGCACTCTTTCTGCCGAGTGTTAGCATTGAGCTGAACGTCAAGTGGTCATTTCTTACGAGTTTAGTGCTAAACCAGATGTGTGCTACTCGATTTTGAAACTGATAGTGTTGTGTTAAGAAAAAAAGAATATTTACAGCGATTGTTTCCAGACAGGAGAAAGTGTTTTGGTGAAATGAGTTTTTTAAAATTGTTAATTGTGGCGAAAGTGCAGACTTCCCCGCAGAAGCCACTATGCCTAGGCCTAAGCAACTTTTGAGATGACGAGGTGGCCATGAGGAAAAAAAAGTTACAAGTTCACACACCTCAATGCACTTTGATCATATAATGCTAGACAAAATGACAACCTCAACTGAATGAAAAAGCGGTGTGGGACAGTATGGGTCTGATTACAAGTATAGCTGCTATTTATTGCACCTGGTAAATAACAATACATCGGGGTTCGATGATTATCGGGGGCAATAAACACCTATTATGAATTTTTGGGGAATAACATGCAGATTTCGGTGTTTAACGCACCCACAGCAGCACAAACAGGTAAATACTGTATGCTTCTCCCTGTTAAATTTCGTCAGGTTTGACCTGCTGAAACTTAACAAATGTTGACTTATTAACGCATCCCATAGTTATTGGATGCATTAAATAAAACCAAACTCATAATTCCGACCCACGCATAAACAGCGAGTTACACATGGGTCAGAATTTAGGGCCAGAGGTACGTACCATTTTTTTTGTCGCAAATGGCCCAATTTGCAGAAACGGGCCGTTTGCAACAAGAAAAAAGCCTTTTGGTATGTACAAACCCTATTTTGCGATTCGGTAATCTATTTACCGAAACGCAAAATAGGTTTGCGAGTCGCAATTAGGAAGGGATGTTCCTTTCCTAATTGCGAGTCGCAGTGCGAAGTATGATTGTTTTGTGACCGTGAATGCGGTCACAAAACAATCACAGTTAGCACTGATTTCATATTGGTGCTAACCCATTCGCCAACGGGAAGGTGTCCCTGTGGGACCCCTTCCCCTTTGTGAATGGTAGCGAAAATATTTTTTCGAAGCAGGCAGTGGTCCCACGGTTCACTGCCTGCTCTGAAAAAATGAAAAGAAAACATTTCATTTTTGTCTTAAAAATGCATTCCGTTTTCCTTTAAGGAAAACGGGCTACATTAAATTTTTTTAAAAAAAAATGCTTTATTTAAAAGCAGTCACAGACATGGTGGTCTGCTGTCCCCAGCAGGCCACCATCCCTGTGAGGGTGGCATTCCCAATGGGGTCGCAAATTGCGACCTACCTCATGAATATTTATGAGATAGGTAATTTCAACCACATTGGGAATCGCAAACAGTGTCATTGATACTTTGCGAGTCGCAAAACCTGATATTCATACATGTGGCCAGTAATGAACAACCTTTAATCAGGGCCTTAATTGACTAAATGCAACCTGTGAATGCAGCCGAGTTACTGTTGTTGCTTGGGTGACACATAGTCTATCATCATGGTAGAAACATGTCCTGTACAATTCAGGTCCTTACAAACAAAGATAACTTTCCCCTATTGTTCTCAAAAGTGAACACACACATATTTATCGATAACCACATAATCATGAGTTTTTCACTGGAGATGCCCGATACGATCTAGTGATTCGTTACACATCATTCATCAAACACATTCTTTCACTCTGATGAAGCATAACGACTAAGTTAAACTTAGGTGAGCAAATGACATGATATAGAACTATATATTCATGTTTGGAATTCACAAAATTTGAATTTACCATTGTAAATTTATCTACTGGCACATAATGACTATGTAGAACTACATATTTGTGTTTGCAGTTCACAAAATTTCAATTTCCAATTGTAAATTGATTTACTGACGCATAATATTAGACAACTATGGCATATTATGATGCAGAACTAAGGGCCTGATTTAGATATTAGCGTACTTGTTACTCCATCACAACGGTGCTGGATATCTCATCCACCAAAATATAAATCCCATTATTTCCCGTGTCACAGTTGTGAGAGAGTGACCCGTCTGCCGAAATTTAATTCAGGCCCATAATCTGCTCCCAGGTCCGGGAGGTGGGCCTTCCACAACAGGTGAAAACCCACATACTCCCACTGTCTTGCGAATAGGCAGACGCAAAACCTCTACATAGTAGAGAGGCCACCATCGCATCAGACATGTATAGGACATCATAGAACTGCCCATCTTCCGCTGGCATGGTGGTGGCCAACCCTCATTAGTAGGAGTGCATAGGTCTCAGTAGATGCATAAGTCAGGGAGGTGTGACTGCAGAGACCTGAGCTCCCTTCTTGTACAGGTGGCAGTTGGATGTGCATTTCCACTGTGAGGGCTTGGGTGGGGTATCAGCAAGATACCAGCAAGTGTCTGACACACTCTTTGTTCCAATTCCATCTCACTTGGGTTGCGACCCTCCAGTATGACACCCATGGCCTTGGAGTCAGTTTAATATCCCTCAGTGTCTCTTCCAAGTCTTCTCATGGAAGTCAGAATATGGTGTCAAAGGCTCTTTCTTTTTGATAGGTAGACTACAAATGCACTGTGGGCAAGACAAAGTCCTAGTAGAAAAAAAGGCACAGATAGGATAAGCTGGCAAAAAGTATTGCTTCTTTTGGGTCTTCTGAACTGAAGTTAGAGATTTATAAAAGCTTCAATGTTCCAGGGATGTTCACAGAAACTCACTATGCAACATGAGGAACACATTGAACGCTGGGCAGATTTGGGACTGTCCCAGAACCGAAGGATTTTGGGATGGTCTTTAGTGGATAGAAATTTAGACCCCACAGTCCTAACTGAGAATCTTTCTCTGCCAGGAAGTGATCTCCAAACCAGAGGGCAGCCCACATGCCTGAAAAAGGCAATAAGAACATCTACTTGGGACTCGCTGGATGGTGGTAGAGACTGAAGTACAATTCTTAAAGCTTTTTAAAGACGAGGGGATATGAGAAGCAGTTCTAAGAGCGATGATTAACTAAAAGTAGCTGTTCTTTGAAGGGTGCAGAATCCTAGCTTCCTGAGCCCCTTGACAGTCTTGAGAAAGAAAATAATACATTTGTTTGCAAATGATCTCATGTAGCTTGAGAGACAGGCATCCGTTCTGTATCCTACTGACAAGACAGTGGTCTTAGGGAGCCTTATAGTTTGTTCTGGTTGAAGAAACAGGTGGATAGGTTGAGAATGTATTGCAGAATGATAGTGTAGGACAAAGGATTGGCTGAGGGCCTAACTAGGGTTGGTTATTGTTTTGGGCCAGGTACATTGGGTCCTCTGCTGTTTTGGGCAGTAACGTAGACTAACTCCTTTCATTTGAAAGGCTTTGGGTCCCGATTTAGATCTCGGCAGATGGAATACTCTTGTCACAAATGTGACGGATATTCTGTACACCGTATTATGATCTCCATGGGATATTATGGGACGGGATAGCCATCATGTTTGTGACAGAGTATTCCTCCCTGCCAAGATCTAAATCAGGCCCTTCCTCTTAAAGTTTCAATCTAATTTCAGGTGAAAGAGTTACAGGAGTTCAAGTTCCTTTCCTCCACCTTCAGCTAGGTTTGATTTATTTAGACTTCATGCTTTGTCATGATGCAGAAATAGTACCAGTCCCAGAATGCCATCTTTGTCTTTTTTGCTGTGTTTTTCATTCCAGGAGGTACGGATGTTGTCCTCGAATACCAAGAGGTACGGATGTTGTCCTCGAACCATTATAGTACGTCTTAAATGATAATGGTTTTTGGGAAAAAAGTTTCATATTGCTGGGCAGAAATTGAATGCTCAAATATCTGGAAGAATTTCTTCATCTGATTTCAGGAAGGATATTGGTCGTGAAGTGGTACTTTCAAGTTAATTTTCAGTTAGTTTATTTGACAACATAGCTTTCAGTGTGTGCATAGATTCTGGTAAAGAGGAACATTTGATGTCTTTATAAACTAAATAAACAAAAAGCTATGAAATCTCTTCTTTAATCAGGTTGTAAATGTCAGTCACTGGGGCAGGTGACATACATAGTTTGCATTTCGACACTACAATAGAAATGTCACCAACCCAATAAATTTTGTGCTGATGTTTTTCAAAAGGTATAGTTAGGTTCCTAAAAAATGAGATGTTCCAGCAACTTTGAGTGGTAGACATTCTCAACTTCCCTCAGCCCTTCTCGAATAGTGTCTGTTCTACTACTCCAAGTCTGGTTGTGAATCTCCGCGGGCTAGTGTGTGGGTGCCCATTCCTGCTTTCTGCTGGCTGAGTCACATATGGGTCTCTGTACAGTGATGAAAGTTGGGTCTCACAGTTCAGGACTCTCTGCTGCTTGGGCAGGGTTGTCTTATGCAGGTTCTCATAGGGTTGGGAGTTAGGGGCAAGCCACATTTGTGTCTGCACTCACTGAGCTTATGCTTTTCTAGAATGTGTCCCTTTTTTATTTTATTTTTGCATTTCAGTACATAAGAACATACAAATCGATGCATTAACATGGGACGAGTCATTGAAATATAAAGACCAACACATACTGTCTGTTGAGTGCGAGTCTGGTATACCCATGCGGGTATAATAGAGACAAAGGCACGCTTTTAAAGAAAAAAGGGGTCAAAGACCGTTAAAGAGCATAGGCTACCATCATACACTATTGGAAAAACCAAACAAGCAACTATTACATACAAAGTTGAAGCAACAGAACAACAATTGAGATATCCGTATCATCAAAGCCCTGACTTCCAAGGCAGGTCCAAAGTGAAAAAGGGCAATGCTGAGGAAATAAGGACAGTGCTGAGAAATCAGCTGAGGGTTCAGCGCAGTATGACCATGTGTCTGGTGGGTGATGCCATCTTAGTGCAACATCTAATACCTTTATGTGGATGGGGGGATCCTCTGTGTGTGTTACGGGACAACATTTCAAGGGACTCCAGATATCTCTGGGGCTTCAGGCCGGTGGCAGCAGCTCAGTAAAGAGCATCCTTTTCTAAGAATATTGCAGTGGGTGAAGGCATCAGAAAGCACTAAAGGGAATTAATGGGATCTGGACTCTTGGGATGGAATTAAACTTGCAAATAGCTGCATACTGATGCGGGTGGTACGAGCACCTTCTCTGTATCTCTAGCAGTACCAGTATGATGGTGCTCCAAAGAATGCTGTATCTGGTTGTGCCGGCGGTCGGTATCAGCAGTGGTACTAGTGTCACTGATGGTGCCTTGCCTTAAACCAGGTGACGGTACCCAGGATATCCCACAACTCAGGGCCAAGGATAACTATCATTGTTTGCGCTCCCACCTTTGTATTTGTGTTGACTAGGGTAGCATTTCAAAGGATGTTTCTGTGGCTTTAGCATTTACCCCCAGAAAACTTAATTGTTGATCATACTTAGTATTTTGTGAAACCTTTTTAGTAAGGAAGTGTTTGAAAATGGGTTTTGCCTTTTGTGGTCTCTTAGCGCTTTAATGCCCTTACCTAACGCCCACCTCCCTGCATTGCTCTTATTATTTGTCAGTGTATGTAATAAGGGGGCGTACCTGCCTGAATCTGGTGTGTAGGCAGGTTGTGCTGTGTGTGTCCATGAGGTTCCATCAAGATGTTTCAAGCCCAGAACCTCATAGCCCCCCAGCAAACACATTTTCTCTGTGCGCTCTGGATCCTGCACCCTGGTCTTTATTACACATAACACAGAAAGCACCAGGTAGGTATTAATTGGTCCTAAGAGGCAGAGCTGCTGCCTTGTATTCTGGGTAAAGTCACCTCGTTTCTCAGGAATGGCCTTCCCTGACACTTCCTCTGTACCCAGAGTCTGCTAAGTAAGGCTGACGTAGTCCTTTTGTTTCCCGGCGATCTGTTGTGTCAAGAGACAAAATGTCCCCTTGTCCAGTTGGGCCAGGGGTGCCGCTACAGCTAGAAACAGACTGTGTTGGAGCAGCAAAAGGTGATCAAACTCTTAGCTCCTAATGGTGGACTATCTTGGAATATGGAGCATAGCATTAGTTCTATTAAAACCTCTTAGGTGCATCCTGGCTCAGGGTAGCGGTCTTCAGGACGGGGCTTGGTAGTGCATGTATGGTAGTATCTTGCAAGCACTATAGCAGGAAACACTGTGAAGATAATCGATAGAAATATTGCATGTTCTGTGGGTTTATCATGGTTGTAAAATTGTATTAGATGTGGGTTTGTGGCTGGCTTGAGGTGAAGGTTATCTTGTTTGTGGCTTTCACCTCCGCTTGCTCACGTGTTGGCTTTGTGCTTTGAAGACATTTGTTGTATTCATTTGTAAGGACAGCTGTGACCTGGCCCAGTCACAGTAGCTCTAACCTTTCTTTGTTGTCTGTGTCTATATTTCTTGATAAGCCATGGTTAAAAGAATTGTTAGAATGCAATGCATAATATTTACCTTTGTCAAGTGTTAAAGTTATGCACCCAAGTTTTTGTGCTTTTTTTAAGTGGTCAGTGATTTCTTAATGCTTCTCAGCAGCTAGATCTGTGTATTAAAGTAAAATAATTGAGTTCATAACCTAGTGGGTGGTCTTGTCTGTACGTGTAGTGTGGCGTCCCTGTGTGCACGGACTATGCTCTGATTCCTGGAGATGTTTCTTCAAGGTGTACCAGTCCAATAGAAATCACCCTGTTACCGGTGGTGGGAACGGGACCAGCAACACACACAACTCCTTTATTAAAAACTTTTAGCAAAACTTCCCCTCAACTCCTCTCAGACATTGAGGCCCTCATTTTGAGTCTGGTGGTCCTTGGACCGCCAGACTCATGGTGGCGGTCTTACTGCAGCCAGGCCGGTGGGAAAGACCGCCATATTACACTTTGGCAGTTTGGCCAAAGCAAAACTGCCGAACGCCACCTGTACCCCCAGGGCAGTCGAACCTCTGGGACGGAGTTGAGCACTTCTGGCCTGGAGGTAGCCGTCATACCGCCATCGCTATTAGGACTCAGCAGACCGCCAACATTTTCGTAGCGGTCGCACCGCAACAAAAATGTTGGCGATCATGCCCCCGGCAACAGGTATCTCCATTCCGGTCGCCTGCAGACACCCCCACACGACCACACACCTACATTCACGCACCCCCCCTCACCCACGCATTTGCTAACATACACCCACACAAATTTGCACCCAAACACTCACTCAGATACACCCATTCACTTGCACACATGCACTCAGACACATACCCTCGCACACATGCACTCAGACACATACACTTGCATGCACGCACTCAAACTGACACCCCCACCGCATTCACACAAACACAACACCCCCCTCAGCATAAACACACTCCCAAACGCACACATCGACACCCCTTCCCCCCTGCATTCATGCACACATGCAGACTTAACACACATTCACACAACGCCCCCAGCCTCCCTCCCTGTCCTTTTGGACGATCAACTTACCTGCTCCGGCAAGGTGGCCGTCCGGGAGGAGATGGGTTCCGGTGCATTCCACCACCGTCACTGAACCACCATGCAGGACACCGCCATGGCGTATTACGGATCGTAATACGATGAGCCGTATACTATTGGCGTGGCGATGCAGGCGGTGGAAACCGCCTCTATTACAATGTCGGCCAGGCCGAATGTGACGGATTTCCGCCCAAAATCGGGTGGAAATTGGCACGACGTTGTAATATGGCAGTCTTTTGGCACCCGCGGCTTTGGCGGTCTTTCGCAAAGACCGCCGAAGTCGAAATGAGCACCTGACTCTTCAAACCACTTGCCAATCCCCTCATTCAAGCAACCAATTCTTATGTGGGAGTTAGAGTCACTCAGACCAGCTTCTCCTTATCCTCATTAGGGATCCACCCTTTCTCACCACCAAGGCTTGCCCGTCCAGGGCCTGCTGGGGCTTGGCTCACCGACTCTCTTCTGTACCCAGAAAGGGCCATTACATTTGTTGTATTTGCCCCAAAGCTAAAATGTTTACTAGCAGATTTCCCATTCTCCTGCTTACTGTGCTTTTATCAGTCACACGTTTTCATGAGCCATAGCTATGTTTCGTTTCTTGCACCATTAGTACGCATTGACTAAAGAGATTGTTCAGCCCTAAAGAAGCTTCTTGGACTTCACGAAAGAACATTATACATTAATGTGCTCCCGTTAATGGAGCACAGAACACACAGATGGGAGAATGTGGCAGCAGGAAATATGGGGTGAATGCCCAGTTTAGAAAACCCAGCTCCTCTGGATTTTTTTATTTTTTATCTTTAACTTGTGCTACATGGCCATTCATTCCTTAGAATCCAGGCTTTTATTCAGAGTGAGCCTGGAGTCAATTTCCCTAAGCTATTGGAAGTAAGTTAAGTTAAAGACCAAATACACCTTTTATGCCCCAATCAATCAATCAGCAATTTGTATAGCGCAGCTTATCACCCATGGGGTTTCCCGGCGCTGTGCCTATAACCCAACTTTTGGAATCCACAAACACTGGTTTTATTCACAAGAATTTGCTCACAGCAAATGTTTAATGTACATTTCTTTACGCCCATAGAGATGTGAAGAGGGGTCGGAGTGGGTATTTCATGGTTAAAATGCCCTGCAGATTGTGAACCTTCCACAAACATGCTTCTATGGATATTCAGTAGGCTAGACTTGTACTCTTGCCAAAGGCACAACTAAATCCCCTCTCAGGATGGAAAGAGAACACTCACAATTTTGGTGGTAAAGTCGTGGAAGTCTTTTCTTCACAAATAAAAATATTTTTCCTATGTTTCTAGTGACGAGGAAAAAAAGTGGAGTTTCTCGATTTTGACGGAGTTCCCAATGTGCGATTCTGCGCGATATACATTGCAAATTCAGAAATGTTTACAAGCAGTATGCCTATAAATCTGCAGTTGTATTACAAATCCAAACATCATAACACATGCACAACTTCCGAGGGTGAGCGAACAATGTATTGTGCACAGATGGCAGTATATGAAAGTAGGACAGTAGAGGCTGTAATAAAGTGCCTTCTGGGGGCAGTGGGTGTTGGCACCTGTTCATTGTGCCCCAGCATCAATTTGGTATTATAGAAGGGGCTGCAGATGCTTGTGCAAATGAAGAAGCGCTTTACGTTTGTGTCTGTGTTATATTACATATGAAGGTGCGGATTTAAAGAAGCTGTCGGAGGCTGCACCTCATTTGCATCACATAGAAGTGCCACACCCTGGGCATGGGAGCAATGGAGTGAAAGCGACTCCCTAGCTTCTCCTTGCAGGCAGTTGCAGGGATGCAATGCACCCGTTTTTAGGGAGATGCCTCTCCTCCTCTTCCAGCAGAGGCCAGTATGCACCCAGGGAAATACAGAGCCACAGTCTCAAACTGTGGCTCTTCAGCATAGGGGCAGTCATGCTTGGTGTCCATTCTGAATTATATGCAGTCTGATCACCGAGGGCTATCCCTACTCTCCTGCTCAGGTGCAGGCGATCATAGTTAATGTCTATGGGTAAAAATAATTTTGCAGAAGTTTAAACTTGCATATATTCCCAGCTAAAGAATATATATATATATATCCGAAACAAAGCGCGCCAAGGAGAAATGACGCGCGCAGCAGCTGGTGCGAGGCAGGGGGGCTGGCCGAGCCCTCAATCAACTTTGAAAACAAAAACCCAAACATTTCCAACAACATGAAGTGAATAGTTGGAAAATGTTACAATATTATGGAATAGACCATATTCCTGAACATGAAAGAGGTGGAGACAGAGTAAAAAAACTCAGACAACTTGAATCAAAATATATTATTTTAATGAGGACAAAGAGCCCTTTGGGATTGAATAATGATGAGGAGCTTTATGTTCATCTTTAAGTCTTGAATATTTGTAATTAGAATTTTAATGATGCCTTTATGAAAGTTAAAAGTTTAATTTAAGATAAATTCAAAATGACAAATTGACATACTTTTGTACATAATGTGGGTAAAACATATTTTGTGTTATAACCATTGTGGTGAATCCTCAGAAGTAATCATAATCATGTGTATAATGAGTATATATATTTTCTGCCAAATTTCCAAATGAAAAAGTTCATGGTTATTAATTTAATGTTAATGATTGATAATACCCTCCTCTAATATACCTTGTTTGGATATTCTTGTTATCAATTTCAATGCATTTATTAATTTTTAAGAAAGTTTCCAATAATCTTTTAGGTATATTGTAAATCTTATGTTATACATAAAAAACGATTTAGACCATAATGAATTGTAACGATCTCGGGAACTAAGTACTATAAATAGAGGAAGGACTGTAAAACCAGGAAAAACCAGGAAGAAGACTGTTAAGTCGAAATGCGTTGTTTTCTCCTTTTTTTTTTGCATCGAATAAACCTGATAAACTTTGTGGAGCTGAACGGAGTGCGTGGCATTTATTTTTTGTATACCAAAAAAATATATATATACATATATATATATATATATATTTAATTATCCATTAATAATTATTAAAAGTGATGTATAGAATTTAATAAAAGGAATTTAATTATATTTTATTAAAACCAATAACACATTTATAAAGTCAAAAAAGTTGTTAAAATATTTTCTAAATGAATAATAAAAAAATATTTTTGGATTCTTTTTTTTAACAATAGATCATACTTATGTACATGTTTAGCTACTTTACATACTTTAATTTTTTGTAACATTATTTGAGGTGGGGTTTTATTTTAATTTCCTATCTCTGTTATTTTCTATGGGAGGGTGTTGCAATATCAATGGTTGGCCATGTGTGGGGCTGTACTTAGTAGGGTTTCTTTTTCGACAGTAGTAATTTACACTTGTAAATTTGGCTCAGCCCCCATTTTTTGGTGGGTGCGGCTTAAGTCTATACCTTTGAGTAACTATACGTTTGGATTTTGGGATTAGGTAAAAGTAGCAGAGTTAATCAAAAGTGCAAGAATAAATTATGCAGGCAAATTATTCACAAAGGTGTAAGGTACAATTCTGATTAGCCCTGTGTGTATTTACTGACCAGGAATGTAGTGAAAATGTTTACTTACCACTAATCTTCATTACCCTTAGGAGTCCTCCTTGTTCCAGTAAGTTCCCTCCCTCCCAACACAGTTATCTGTTTGGTACTTACAGGCAGTGCGGGGAGGAGGGAGGGTCCTTTATTATAGGGTAACCAGACGCCCCAGATTTACCCAGACTGTCCCTGTTTTCAGAGGACTGTCCCAGTAGCCTGCTGCTTTTGTTAATTTTAAATAAATGTCCTGCTTTTTGAGGCAAAGATCAAGTCAACCTGCGATTCAGAAGTGAAAGGTATACTCTCATTTCACATGCACCTCTAAAGTCTAAAGTAATTGAATTAATTTATTGGTTTCTGCACCGCAGCAACGGAGGAGGTCCACTGCCTGGTCAGAAGCAGAGAGAGAGTAGGGAGGAGGGCAGGGGGGCTCAGGGTGAATGTATACACATACATCCACTTATACAAGCCTCCGCAAAAAACGGGACAGGCCAAATATAAAAGTGAGACTAAAGGCTTTTGTCCTATTTTTATGTCTGACCTGTCCTGGTTTTTGCTTCTCTAAATCTGGTCTCCCTATTTATTATGATGCTACACGTTGGTGTAGAAATAGAGAAAGGACTTGGCAGTGTCTTTCAGAGGCAGGGGAAGCCTCAGTCTGTTATTACTGTAACGAGGAGGACTGCGTGGGGGTAATGACTCTTCTCCTGTACTCAGTAATAATAAACATTGAAACTAGGAACATGAATTCTGAGCAGTTTTCAGTCGCACATCTGCCGCCCTACTTTATATTCTGAAGCAGTTTAAACACAACCAAATCCTTCTTATGTCACCCTAAAGTATTATAAGGAAATAAAATGGAACACAAGGATTTATTTGGAAGCACAGATAATATGGTGTAACATTTTCAAAGTGCACAGGATCTATCAAAGGATGGTTCAGACAAGAGCCATGAATTGTGTAATGTGTGTGGAGGAGCACTGTTCCCCTACGCCGGGTCACCCTTTCACGCCACCCCCGCAGGAAGGTCCGGTATTGGGGATGGCAGGAGGCGGGGCTGTCTCTAGCTGTGTTCCGTTCAGCTGCATGAGCGCATACAAGTTACTGTATCTGTAGCATCACGTAAACAAAAGGTTGTGTTGATGTTAACTAGAAAGCAGACAGCCGCGCCCGAAGTGGCACTTCCTCAGAGTTTGATAGGAAGCCCAACAAGTGCAGCTTTTGGCTGCAAAAAAATAACGCCTACGATGTGACAAATGAGTCATGAAGTCAGACAAAGGCTTCAGACACCTTTTTCCTGCAACAGCAGTGACCAAGAAACATTACAGACAGCGGCAATAAGTTTGGAGACAGCAGAAAGATACAGATTCCACAGAGTATTTGTTGGCTTTAGAGAATTTAAACTGTCTCCTCGATATACATATATATATATAAATATATATATATATATATCTATGATCAATCCCAGCTTCCCTGTTTGATCAAACTGTTTTATCGTAGGCAAATACTTTGTCACTGAACCTTTTGTTTTGTTTAATATTGCATATTGGAGCACCATCACATGCGCGAGTTCACTGTGTGTGCAGGACACAAACACATCTTGTGTTTGATTTAAAAAACATAATAATAATGTGTATAATAAGAATCTATGCCACATTTAAAGTAAACATAACAATTAACTAGCCCCTTAGATCACTAATAGCATTGTCACCACAGCGAGATCAGGAATGTTTTTGTTGTCACTTTCAATAAATACTTCCTAATCCAGAGATATAATCTGTTGTTATAAGGTGAAATTGTAAAGAATTAGAGTATTAGTTGATGGGGTGAGACCTCACCTCAAATAATAATCACAGTCCTTGTCCGAATGAACCACAAAGTCACTAAATAAACCAGTGTTTAATCCTCTGATAGCTTGGCACAAACACAGTCAGGCTTTACTTAGAGGCAGTATGTAACGTTTTTATGCAGTACTCAAACAGAAATGAAGTTGAAATGCAAAACAATTAAAAAAAAAAAAACAAGTTAGAAAACTAGAGCAAGATTTAATAAACAAAATGACACCAAAATGAAAAAAAATCGAGTAAGAATAACCAGAGTTATGAATGCTTAAATGTTTAACGTAAAAACAGCACCAAGAAGCACAAAGTGCAGGTGATAGTCAATGATCATGGTAGAACAAGTCCTAGATTCATTTGATTGACACTGACCGCGAGGGAGGACAGGTCAGGTACACTAACCAGGTTTGTGGTGACCAAGCCTTCCTTTCTGACTTTAGTTTTTTAAGTCCATATCCACAGCATGAGTTCACTTCTAAGGCCCCCAGAACCTGAGGGGTGACACTTATGGGCTCAAAGTGTGGTAGTAGAGACTCTTCAAAATATTTCTTTATCTGCTCCCAAACTGAAATTAGCCCTTGTTAAATGTAAGAGGGTAATATGGTAAACCAGTGTTAGTCTGCCACACTGAAACCCGCTTTGGATATTTTTCACTTCCAGGACATGTAAAACATTAAATATGCATGTTCTTGCCTTCTGTCATTTCAGGCTTTGAAGGAACAATACGGGCTGCACAAGACATAGTTCTTTCGCTACCTGCAGCTGCACCACACTTTGGGGGCCCACATTCCCTAAGACACCCAACTTCCTGAACATAACACGCTTTCGGCAAAATGATTGGCTGGGAATTTGGGGAAGAAAGCAGTTTCCCAAATTTACAAGTCCCTATTTATAAACGTCCCTGATAGGTTTGACCACCTGCAACAGAAGTGGATACACTGGGTTGGTGAGCTGAATGAAGCGGACTGGCGGGGGTCAGCACTGGCCCCCAGGGAATTAGCCATCTCAGCTAGGCTGCGGATGATGCAGTTCAACTATCTACATGCATTCTATTTAACCCCAGCAAGACTCTCAAGAATATCCACGAGGCGCTGTCCACATGTATCAGGTGTGGTCTCCCTGAGGGAGACTTCTTTCATGTGATCTGAAGTTGTCCTCAGATACGCCCCTTGGGGGATTCACCAGTGAATTAGCGGAGGTCCTGGGGCGTTCTGTAGACTTGAATCCCAAAGTTGCGTTGCTGGGGCTCCTGGAGGAATTGAGTGGCCCCCATGCAAACTGGACATTTGTAAGGGTTGCATGCCTCATAGCCAAAAGGGACATCGCTCGCATGTGGCGGCAACCCAGAAGTCCATCGTTGGTGGCATTGAGGGCGGGGTGGACAGGTGCACACACCAAGAAAAAAAACAAATTATGCTGCCCAAGGCTGCCTGGAAAAGCATGATAAAATATGGCAGAAGTGGTGGACCTACCATGGCGTTCTCTTGTAATGGTGAACCAATAGTGGACTGTGAACCTTGCTATTCACTTGTTGTTATTGATAATGTTGGAGCTCAAAGTGTACACATAGTTTTCAGATTTAATAAAATCAATCAAAATTTGGTTATGAAAAAATATATACATGACCTTTTCAAATACCATGCTCTCCATCTTCTGGGCTTCTAAGGCCTAGCTTAGGGGTGACATAAGTATTAAAAAGGAAGGTTTAGGCCCACAAAGGGCCTGATTTCAGCAACAGATATCCTGTACCCTTATCACTGGAAAAATATTAAATTTCCCTCTCACTATCCTCCAAGATGGTACCCTACGTGGATTTTTCTGACCATCACACCCCCCATTGGGGTCATTCTTCATCACGTTTCATCCCGGTCCCTATAGACCAGGAGGGGGGGTCAACCATATTCCACAAAGCAGTTATGATATTTTCACAGACGGGGTTTAGCATCTATAAGATAAAAAAAACACAGAGAGGACACCCCAGTTTCCCTTTAATGTTGGATGTCCTCTTGTATGGTTAAAAGTGTAGGTGATGTGGGTGTCTATAAGGATATATAATTTCCTTACACCCTGTTAGTCATTGGTATGTTTCAGTCAACTGTAGGAGGCAGCTCAGGGACTGGAGCTTTCTTCAGAACTCTTAGTACCCCTCTGTCTGTGTGTCTCTGTGTCCTGTTCCCTTAATCATACTAGTCAGTGTCTCCTAAGACACACCGTTCTGTCCTGCTTTCATTCAGTTTCTTTCAAAATGTTTATTTTGCCAGGTTGAAATGGCATTCTTAAACTGCACACTTAAACTGCAATTGCAAACCTTAGACATGTTTTACAGTGTTAACTTTACCCACAATGAGGGCTGCAGCCCACTGGTAGCATTGAATTTACAGGCCCTATGTACCTTTAGTACCATATACTAGGGACCTTAAAGGGGAAATTAAAGGTGATAGTCATGTGTATGGCAATTTTATTGAATTAGACTCAGACAAGACTGAGGTGGTAGTCTTCAGGAAGAACCTCTCGCCATGGGACTCTACCTGGCGTCTCCCAGATTTTGTCCCACCCCCACACCGTGCTCACAAGTGAGAAATCTCAGAATCATCATAGCCAACAAACAGGACTTGACTGCCAAAGTCAATGCAGTGGCCTCTGTCTGCTTCAGCACACTAAGGATACTGAAGAAAATCTTCAAGGTGCTAGCAGACAAAATCAGGAAAACGATCACCCAAACCCTCATCACCAGCACACTGGACTATGGGACCACCCTGTATACAGGGATTACCAACCAAGCCACAAGAAGACTGGAGAGTCCATCCAAAAATTAGCAGCCAGACACGTCCTCACACTCCCACGCCAAGCCCACATCACCCCCCATCTTAGGGTTCTCCACTGGCTCCAGATACACAAATGCACACACTTTAAATTCCTCACCCACGCCGACAGATCTCCCAACAACATTCACTTCCACCAACCATCCCAACACCTATTCTCTGCTGGTCTCTCTCTAGCACACACCCATGCATACACAGAAGCAGAGCAGGCGCCCGTCCCGTCTTGTTCCTGGTCCCTAAGCCTGGAGCAACCTTACACAACACACCGGAGTCTCCTCCTCTTTTCTTGACTTTTGCAAGAAGATGAAGACCTGCTTTTCAAGTAAGCCTCCAGGGCTTGCCACACACACTGCTACAGAGCACCTGGATACTCTCAGGGCTGATTGGCATGCTATAAACACACCAATAACATACCATGTTCAACAGGGAGCGCAGAAGTACATTAATACTGACTAGCAGGAGTAAAGTGTGCAGAGCCCTCAGATCAACAAAAACAGGTTTAGATAAAGAAGGCAAAAACCTGGAGGAATGTCACGCAACGATGATAATTTCCAATAGAAACGCTTTTATGTGTTAAAGAAACATGCTTTATTGCTATATTCTAACCTGATGTTTGTAGCATGATTTACATGCCAAATATTATCAGGGCTTCACTAGTGCAGGAGCTCTTCGAGCCAGAGCTGACCCTTGGTTCGGCCGACCCCAGATAACCCACTGTTTGTTGATTGTCCCATGGCATTCAAAGGTGGTGAAATGTCCATTCCTTGCAAAGATAGTGCTTATGTGCAGGACCCTGGGTTTTGAGAAGGTCGTCCCATGGCAGTCCAAGGATGGTGAAATGTCCATTCCTTTGCAAAAGAGGTGCTTATCTGGTAGGACCATGGGCTTGGAGAAGATGAGCCCGCTGGCCACTTGATGCTGCAACATTTTGCAACAAGCAGTTTTTGTTCTGCATGGGCTTGCACCTTTCACAGGAAGAGATGCTCTTCATGGGTGACTGGCCCGACTCCTCCCTAGGGCAGGTCTTCCTGAATTGCAGTATCCTCCCCTAAGGCAGGGCAGGATCACTGGTCTCCCACTCTTGCCCAATCACACTTGTGTCAGGCATGCCCATAAACAGAAGACTAACTAGCTACATGTATTCAGGAGCAGGGAACAGTTGTAGTGCTCAGCGTGCTTCCAAGCTTTCCAGAGTCTGGAAAAAAAATCTGTTCGTTTTTTGATGCTTATACCTTGTAACCGTTAATGTGGATCGGTTCAGAGGCAACTTCTCTGTCCGTTCCCACTGGTTCTCCTGGCCACAACTTATTCGGCATGTACCTTGGTGCTTTTGGAGAGAGGCCATCATGGGAGTGCTCAGCAGCTGCCACAAAACCAATCACTCCCATTCAAGCAAAGCGGAGAACCCACCAGAAGTGAGTCTAAGTGGAGATCTTTGTCCCTCAATGTCAGCAGCATAGAGGGAGGCCTGTAGATTTAGTGACCCCCCAACGTGCCTGGGGGTAGCACCTCTAGGGTAAGAATGGGTCAGGAAAAGGGCCAAGTGCTCTCCTTGTACATCACAAGACCACTTTGGCCCTCAATATAACTTTGGCGGTAAGTGCCGCCTACCGCCACGGTGACAGCCGCCAACATGCTTCTGCCGGGGCTACCAGCCGTCTCCGCATATTATGACCGTCGATGGTATTCCGTGGAATACCGCCGACGGTCATGGCGGCGGACGGCGGTAAGGCGGTGCTGCTGACAGCAGCCCCCCCACACCAGCAAAACACTGCAGACCGTATCATGACCAATGATACGGCCTGGTGGTGTTTTGCTGGCTGACGCTGCTGCTGACAGCAGCGCCGCGGCCCGTCTATAGCCAGAGGACCCCTTGCAAGCAGGTAAGTCGGGTTCTCAAACAGGAGAGGGGGTGGGGGGAGGTGTTGTGTGTATGAGGGTTGTAATGAGGGCCTTTGTCTCTTGACTGTAGACATCCTAGATATGGTTCACTTCAACCGTCCTAAATGCTTCGGAGGTGCCCTGCAATTCACACGATTGTCCGGCTTATTTTTCTCACCTCATCAAAAGAGATCCAATATGGATTCCTGTATGCCAACAGTTAGCTGTAGCACTCTCACTCCATGCTAGTCCTGCTTCAGATACATAGCTTAAACATACATGAGACATCCATGTAACAAATGGATGGAGCGAAGGACCTTGTTATATGGGACTAGTGGACCATTTAAAATGGGAGAGTTTGGAAAACAATTCTTCCTTAGCTGGTAACATTCATAAAGGCCTGTCTTGTAACTATAATAAGTTGCTACCACCACTGTTTTCCCAGTGAGCTCATGAGGGGTATTATTGATGTGTACTTTAGGCCTAGCAATATAAAATCTGCTTGACTCGTGCACAGGTTCTAAGAGCCAGACCCTTTTCTGGCTCAACTCGCCCATTTGTTGGCTCGTCCTCCTCTATTGCTGAGTGAGAAATTCAGGGCGGGTGTGCACGCTCTGCAGAACTACGCAGGGAACATTCCCGTCTCAATACAGATCTATTTACTGGTACGCAATCAGTGCCTCTTAGTGTGAGGCTGTCTCGAGGCAGACAACTGTTGACATCCTCTGCGCTGAGGTGCCATAGCCTTTGGTGTGCTTAAAAGCAGTGAGTGTCCCTTTATATTTTCATTTCCAAGGAAGGTACATGATGTACTTACCAGGCACTTTAATTCGTGTGGCCTTTCCCTGCTCCCGGGTGCTCGCTGCACTTGTTGAACAATGACATGTTTATAACTTCATTGATTACGTTTGATTTGATGGCCTTTTCACTGTGATCGCAGTGATGTGTCCTCCGCAGTGCTTATGTGACTGTTGTGCTCATTAGCATCCCTGCCCGGATGCAGGCAGTGACTGTGTGCATTTGGTTCCACCCACGTGTCATTCAGTTCTTCCTGGTCTATCCTAGGCTTCTGTGTACCTACTTCATGCTCAGTGCTGCACACATTCAATCAATCAATACTTCTATGGCACGGCTTATCACCCTTAGGGTTTTAAGACACTGTTGAGCGCGTGCTGTTCACTCGAATAGCCAGGTCTTTGGTCCTTCCAGAAGGCCAGGGATGCTGTTTGTTGGCACTAATGACTAGTCATGATTCAGCAAACTTCTGCTACTGTGACCACTTGATGTACTGCACTGAGTGTATTGTTCTACTAGAAGACATGACTATTAGGATCTGCATTTGTGGTGATCTTAATCTAACCGCAGTGAGCAGATGTATCTGGTAGTAGTTAGTGGTCAGCGGGTCACTGTTGGGGTCCAGGAAGGGGTGATCTTTCCATTGCACTTATTTGTATTAAATGGTAAGGTGATAACGCCTCACAAGCAGCCCACCGCCTTGACTAATTATCCTGAATGCTTTTCTTTCCATTGGGTAATTTGGATTCATGTGGTCTCTGGGCGCTGCAGGATGTGTGTGTCCAGAATGTTTCAGCTTGTGTTTTTTTTTAGGTAATTCGTGTTCTGATACTTTAAATGGACTGGGCGAGGTCTTGGTCGTAGTCAGCGAGTTTGGCATAATTTTAGATTGACACATGTAAATTGTTTTTCAGCCCCATCCTGTCCTCCTTTTGGTAACTTTGTGAAGAAATGGCTGACTGCTTTCATTTTTAGGTTATGGCCTTATCCAAGGTCTTATAATTTTACTAACATTTGTTGTATAATATGTTTCCTATTGGGGTTTACAGCCAACCCTCTTCATCCATTGGTCTGTAAGTATGTCATTAATTTTTTATTCCATCCACTACAGCATAGGGCAGTGGATCAGCCCATCTAAGCCAATGGCTACCTTCACTGCAAGTGATGGTATTGCCCTCTTTCAGAAGAAACAAATCAATACACAAAGTAATTTCCTTCAGCGCCCGGGAGTATTATGGTAAATCTTCCTTGTAGACAATGCTTTTATAGGTTGAAGAGGGACCAGAAGCGTCAAAAGCAATAAAGTTGTGCAATTCTGGTTTCTTCCCTCCTCTATCCCTCCATTACTCTAGTCAATCCAACTAACAAACACATATCCTCTGCTCAAATTAACTCATAATAATACTAATACTGTACTCATATTTCCATATACTAATCCACCACTAATTCCTCTTCGGTTCCAGAGTAGCACGCTACTCGCCGAAAAGCTACTCGACGCCTCATCAGGGGTAGTAAGCACTATGTAAATATAATCACAATTGCAATTACAATATCCATTCCACAACACAACAAGCATAGACAAAGCCAAAAGCGTGGCGATCAATGCCGGTTCTGTTGCCTTTGCAAATGCTTGTTTCTCTTTGGTCTTTTTTTCTATGGCTCTGCTGGTCTTATGTTTTTTTTATTTTTTTACTTGTTTCTAAAAAACGATGGCAGGTTGGAGATCTGACATAAGAACTTAGTATGTACCTCTTTATGTTGTCTGACCAACTTTTAATCTGTCGTATGTGTTGTACCACTATAGGAGGTACAGTTAGTGAGAGGTTTATGACTTATTTTGATGTTTTTGACACCCACACGCTACCTTAAAAATGTTTTACATTGCTAAGTCAGGTGAAACGACAATGGTGAGGTCTCAGGTGCTGTGTCTTCCATCACCCCCCCTCCCCGCACCCCCCACCAAGCTGAGCGGAGTATCCCAGCAACCATTGATGTCCATAGCTGGTCTTTGCCACAAGAGTAGATCTTGTGCTGCTCAGGTCATCTTGAACAGAGTAATTAAACCTAGATTTCGTGCAGTTGGTACTGTTGTGTTTTTTTAAAGTATATTTATTTTTCTATTAGCTCTGCAGAGGGAGGTTTGTTGTTCTACTCACTCCCATGCATTTGTTAAAATGAGGGTTGGTGCAAGGTTTTGTTACATTGTTTTATTCTCGCTAGTATGTGTTCATTACACGTGGCGTGCCTGTCCAGCAGCTGTTACAAGTGTTTATTCTGCTTCTGTGGCCAGACCATAGTTTCACAGTACATGCAAGTAGATTTCATTCATATAGTTCCCTGAACCTTTGCCAAGTATTATGATGGCACCTATCTGGGCACAGTTTCTTATTACACGCAGCAGAGTTGAAATAATTATCATACGTTGTATACATTTTGACATTTTAAGTTCTAGTGTAGAAACAAGGTTTATTGTCTAGGTAACCTCGTATAATAATAAAACAATACATACATACATAGTCCCTTATTATGAGTTTGTCGGAATAGGGTGTAGCATTTACTAAATATGGTAAATGCCACCGTTACTCTAGGGTGAGGTATTTACCACGTTTGGCTTCCTTTTCCAAAAAAGAAAACTGGGGAATTACATGCAGAAGAATTTTTTTTACAATCCAGATTCTGCATGCTTTGCCTTTTTTCCTGGTCTTTCCCCCGCCCAATAAATTTCAGCAGGTTTGACCAATGCAGAAATATGTCCACTGCGTTAAGTATGGGTTCTTCTACTATGCACACCAGATACACTCTTGCCCTAAGGATACATTTCCCCTGCAGACCTAAGCATAGATATTACATTTGCTCTGTAGACCAGAGCGGGGAAGAACTGCAGTGTAGAAAAAATACCATTTGCGCCTAGACCAGAGGTGCACCTGCCTATAGGTTTTAAATCATGTGCCTTATATATCACAATAGCTCTGTAGGCCAAAGACGGTCTCGACCAATAGATAACAAGGGAACAATAAAGGAATCAACGTATAACCCTTCCTTGAAAGAGTCCCACCACTCCTCCAGTCAGACCATCGGGTGGAGTTTACAAGGGCTGATGATGGTTAGTCTAAACTATTACAAAGCAGTACAGACTGGGCTTCAAAGCTCATTGTTAGGATGCAGAGGCACCAAACCAGGCAGGATGGCTCAGCGAGACCACATACAGCCTGCCTTGAAAGCTATATACTGCCTTCCATAGACTGCAGGATCAAGATTGAAATACTCTGCACAGTTCACAAGTCCCATGCGGGCAGAAGATCAAGATATCTATAAATACTAATCCCACAATAAGTCCTAGCAAAACCTTGTTCTTTGTATCTGCCCAATTGATTGCCCAATGAGCATTCGTATAGAAGAGATAAGGAGGCGGGACCCTAGAAGTTCTTGGGCCCTAAGCTTTGGAATGTACTGAGTCCAGAATTGAGGTCTCAGCCCAACTACTTGAGGGAAGCGTGAAACCGGAGCTCTTCACGCTTATTTTCAACTGAAGTTTGTGCACGTGGGTAATGTGCAGGCACGGATCCGCCACCAGGGTGGAGGAGCGTCCCCCCCCATAAACAATTGTTTATTATAGTTTTTTTAGTAAAAGGGGCAGGGCCTCGGGCTGTGACGAGCACTGAGGGGCAGTGCACATGTATGTTTGGAGCAGCACGGCGGTGACAGCGGCGACGATGGAGGTACGTTTTAAAAACATTTTTTTTAATTAATTTCACCACCCCCTGTTACCACCGTGAGCTGCTCCTGGTAATATGATGAAGAATATCACTCCTGACCCATGTTTTACCTGTTGGCCTATAACTACCTTAAATTCAGACACATTTAAACTCAATAATACTCTGAAGTAACTAAAAGGCAACTCTCAGCGCTCTACAAAACTCCACAGTAAGTAAATAATAGGTCTGCCCTACAAACCAGGCATGCTCCCGCCCTATAGATCTTAGATCATCTGCCCTGCAGCCTGAAGGCGTTCCTGCCCTATAGGTCTAACATCATCTTTTTAATTCAGGCCAAAGTCATTCCTGCCTGTAGATATTAGATAGGCCTTGCAAACCAAAGACTTTTGTGTACTAAGATGACCAGCCTGAATAACTCACTAGGTAGATTGAAAGAAGCCTGAAGTCTCTTGGAGGGCAGGCCCCTCCCTCCAAGGAATGATTGGCAGTATTTAGCTGGGTATCATCCTTCATTCCTGGTTCCTTTGGAGAGATCTTTGTTTTAGCTCTCAAGGATGAGGTCACAGAAGGATAGTACAGATTATCATCGCAATCAAGGCAGCCAACTTCTCAAAGAATTCACTGTGGAGGGCCGGTGACTGGGATGACAATGACCATAATGTCAGAAAACTAAAATGTTAGAGAAGCAGTTTAAGAGATGAAGTGCCCGGTTTTGATATCTTAATATCATGCATGATTTAAATCCAAATGTGAGAGAGACAATGTATATAGAAGTGCTGGAATTCACAATATTTGTATTGTGTTAGGAGAAGCCGAAGGGTAGTATAATCTGCGGGGGTCAAGCTTTTGACCATCCAACGAAAGTCTGTCACCTGTGATTAGCGATCAAGACTTCTGCTGCTCATTGGAGTCTCCTGTTTTTCAGGCTTCTAATCTTTTGAAGTGGTCTCCGTCCAGGATGCAACCCTAGGCATTAGGAGCCAGCTCCAGTACTTTGAGACACACAAGCAGTTTCCGCAACCATCAAAGCTTATGGTTATTTTGTATGAACCCCCATGACTCTGGCTTGAAGAACTGACCATCAGTCTGGACCAGAAGTACTCAAAACCACCTCAGCCTACTGGACCTTTGCCCCTAGCTTCTGCAGATTCTGTACTAAAATTGTCTCTAAGTTTTGCAATGTAGGAGAGCATGATGTAGGAGGCCTAGAGACATTTGGCTCGAGTAGTTTTCATTATACTACTAATTTGTATTAAAACAAATGTATCTAGTTGAGCTAATCACATTGTGCCAGTGTGGTTAAGGTTGCGGACCAAAGGAAGGACAGGCTGTCAGCATCTCCACATCACTAGTTGAATAATTAGCATTATCCAGGTATCCTTTGCGGAGCTTTTGCAGATTTCTAAAGATGAAGGCTATGTGTTAATAGCACTAAAGTGATCACACAAAAGATCAACCTTTTCTCTCCATACATATGCAGAGTAATAGATTCTGAGCATGTAACCTTTATCGTTTGCCCAGCCTAACCTGAAATCTCTTCTATCCTCCTCTTGGTCATTTCATTTTTATTTTATATATTTTTTCCAAAACTGAACCATACATAAAAGTTTGATGGCACACTGTCCTTCCTCTTTTTAGGTCCAACATATTAGTGCGCAAGCACTGCTTTTCCGACGCTTTGGTATGTATTTGGGCTTTTAACCATGCCCACCGCACGCCCATCACTATCACACGTTCATGGGCTTGCCCTTAAAAAGTCCTTTATTTTCATTGTTAAATGCTTTACGTTTGTCCCTCCTTGGGGGGGAGGGGCTTAGTTACCTCCTTGGACGTCTCCCCTGTTACATGGATAATTGCATGTTTGCAGATATGTTTGTCTGCAAGCGAACTTCCTTTTCCTTTAGTGTGCTGCTTCACGCTGATGCTGTGGCACTTTGAGTCGTCTCGCTTATGTGAAACTGTATTACTTTTCATTTTCAATTTATGTGGCGACCTTCAGGAAGCACCTCAAGACCTGGCTCTTCGGTCAGAAGTCTGCCTCATTCCAGGAACAAAGACGATAAAGTGGTCCTCAGCAATTCATTGATTTTTTTCGTCTGTCTCTGGAAGGTAAACCATGCTGTGGCATGACAGGAGCTTTTCTTTACAGTGCGTGCCTTCTGGGGACCTGCTGGTACTTTAAACTCTGACCCATTGATGGTACGGGAAATCCAATGAGTTTGATTCCACCCCCTTCTGTGCTGCAGGTTTGTCATTGGCAGCTGCTTTACATGCCCGGTACGCATCTATAGGCCATACATGAATGCCCAGTACGCATCTGTAGGCTATGCATGTATGGAGTTTGTTTCCTAGTATCTGCAGTGCTCCTTTTCTGGTCCAGACTGTTAGTGGCCCTGCCTTGACCCTCATATTTGGATTTAGTGTTGGCGGAGCTCCCCTGGTCTAGGCATACACTTTTGTCAATATTGCTGTTAGGGCCTGTTGGCCGTTGCTTGTTAATTGATTTTAATCATTGGGTTATGCTGGCCAACTGGACTTGTAGTGCAGGCAGCTCTGCACCCTTGTTTCCTTGACTGCTATTGCACTTTGCAGTGATGGGTAAGCATAGGTAAAAGCAGCACCACGCTTCTTCTCCATCCAGAGATTGGGGGTGGCTGAAAGGGATACTCTTCACGGGACTGTCCTCCTTCCCGCCATGCCCTACCAAGAGCAGCGGCAGAGTTGAATTCTGCTCTTGGCTTATGCTTTGAAAAACCCAGTAGCTGATATTTTCCATTAGACCGCCCACATCAGCCCCTATGCATTTTTCCTTTTTTGTGTAATTCCTGTAATGTGTGGCTTCCTTCTCACCATTTTCTGAGTACGCAGATAACAACAATGAGACCTTGTACATAGATAGCACCCCCTCTGGAAAACATGTTCTAAAGGCAGAGTTACAGGAGATGGTGAGTTACTTTCATTGCTGGTTCTTCTGCAACTTGCATGGAAGGATCTCAAAAGTGTTCCTGTTCCTCGATTCACTGGTGATCTGTCTTCCCCAACCATTCACACTGACTAAAAGCGAAAGCCAGATCCTATTGGACCCAGTGGAAAAAAGACTGAAGCTGCCTTCAAGACAGCTTATTGGAGCTTGTGTGGGAGCAGTGAGAGCTGGTGTATATGTTGTGTGCAGAACTCTATCCCCAGTTAACTACCTTTTGTCTATGGCCTTATTGTCAGGGAAGGTCAGTTCACAACTTTAGGGCTAATGTTTGATCAATAAAGTATTCAGCGAAAGCTGTGGACGATCCGAAGGCTGGCCATCGTACTTGTATCTCTCCACATGGAAGGTAGTGAGGGCTCAGAAATGTTATCCCCTGCCTGTGTCCTTCGTAGGTCATTGGCTGTTTGACACGGAATTGGAAGACGTTTTTTGCAGTTCTTTTAAAAATCTGAAATATTCTCAGCCTTTCCGGCCTTTTATACTAAGTTCTTGGAGATGAAGCCTTAGTAGAAAAGTTATGAACTTGCCTCCTATGGGTTCCAGTTTCAAGTCACGGGTAGTCAACTTCCCCTGGTTTCTAACCTAGGTTAGCAACAGTGTCCCTACCTGGGTCAGATGCCAGGAATCGGAGGACCCTGGGACTCTTCATGCAGTTTTGGGTGCCCGGCCAGGTGTGGTACTTAGTTATGTTCTTGTCATGAATTAGCTAGATATCTACCGCCTGGTCATAGCCTGGAAAGGAATAAATAAATTTGTGACCCTTGCCACTACAAGAGGTATTTTCTCCACAAGATTTTTCATCTGGTCTGGATGTGGAAGCTATGGCTTTTATTGAGTAACATGATGCTTATATTCATGTTGGGATTCAGCTTTCCATTCAGCCCTTTAAGGTTCTTTCTTTGTGATGCTATCACTCAGAGTGCTGTTCTTTGGCCTGAAATCTGAAACCCCAAGTTAAAAAAGGTACTGGCTCATCTGATCTCTGACTTGCTCTGGAGGGTGTGTTGGTTCATCCATACTTTGATGATCTACTAGTACTTACCCACTTTCAGGTAATGGCTCTCTGGCCTATCTCTTGCACTGTTCAGTAAACTCACCTGATACAGGCTCTGGCATATAGTGGGGCTTGATTTCAGACAGATCCCTACGACTGGTCTTTCTTCCACCTGCTTGGACCCTCAAAGTTGCATTCATAGCTGGATCTACTGTTACAAGCAGACAACTCTGTGGGGCTGACTACAAGTGCAGGGAGACACTGTTCAGGGGGCTGGTGGGCCTGCTTGCCTGCCTTCTGGTCTCTTTACCCTGATTCTGATAGCTGCTTCTTCTGCCTTCCTGCTTCAGGTAACCAGTAGGTTTTTGAGGCAGTGAGTCAGTCTGCTTCCTGGCCTCTTGGCTTGGCTTGTTTTCGAGTCTTGCCACCTTGTTTTGGGGTATTTCAAGGTCATCATCTCAATGACGTCATTGGCCCACCCTGGTGTGTGGTGGGTATCTCCACCCACCTTCTTGATGAGGTATAAGTGTGAATCTGTTCTTCAACAGTTCGAGCAGAGAGCCAACAGGCTGCGTCGTGTCTTTCCTTCCTCTCAGGACATCACTGCCCTCAGTACTCAAAGGTTTGGCATTCTGACTGTCAACCTGTTTGTGGATTGGTTCTGTGCCTATGTTTCAGTGGGCCTTGTGAGTGCCATTAGCACGGATGGCCTGCTGAGCCCCTTACCTCAGAAGTTCTTTTTGCCTCCCACTACTGAGCCCCCTTGTTTCATGCCTCTAGGGAAAGATCAATACTTTGGGTAGCCAGGCAGCTGGGGTTCCCCCATTCTGGTCCAGGCACCCATAGTTTCCCCAACCCTGACAGCTGCCCACGTGCTCCGAATTTCCTCTGCTTCTGGTTCCCTGTCCTCTTTGCCATCCTCTTTTTGACATAGCCTCTGGCCGTAAACTGATGCTGTAGTGTAGGAGTTTGAGCATATGAGGTGCTTCAACATCTAGATCCTTTTCTGCCTCTGTCTCTTTTCGGGCGTTAGGTGGGCCTTCCACGAGACATGTGTATGATCTTTCACTAAGCTCCTTTGTGATGTCTTCTTTTGCTCCATCTTTTCTTCTCTGTGATCCAAAACGGATTCTACGGTTTTGACAAGATTTTGGCTTCAATGGTGGGTCATCCTTTGCCACTCTTTGCCTGCAGAAAACTGCAATTTGCGTCCTCAAGGTGCCCTGAAGCACAAGTCTGTCCATTGTTTCTCCTGCTTCTTCTTGTTACGTCCCCAAGCTCTAGCCTTGGCCCTGCCCCATGGAACTTGCATCTCTGCCTTTCAGGACTCTGTGTTCGAGCCCAGGGAGAGGAGACTGTAGTGAAGTTCCATCCTTCCAAGTTTTGTAGTGGCTGTTACTATGGCTTACTGTTTAAATGTGGTGGGCTCTCTTTAAGTGCATGCGCCTGAAATTACATGTTTTGTGGCTCTTATTCGGTACCGTGGTTCTTACCCCAGATTACCTCAGCCCACCATGACACTGATTTTATCTCAGTAAACCTGCGACCTTCAGGCTGAGTCACTGCTTGTTTCCTTTGCTGTTGTTTTCTAGGGCTGGAAGTCCTTCCCCACTACTTTAATTCACTGGATCTAAGCTTGATTACTCTGGTGTCCAGCTGGCAAGTACGTTGGGGGTTGTTCAGTAGTGACATGATAGTCTCCTAGGTAAAATTGTAGGTCAGGAGACTTCCATTGCATTCATCTGCAGGGTGGTGGCATGGGTCCACTGCCTCTTCATTTGCTTCAAAGTACTGGCATGAAATGGCCTAGTCCTCCAAGTTGACTTTGATGTAGGTGTCCTGTTGAGAGGTTCTGTGGCCTGACTTGTTTGCTGTTGCTGCCCATCCGGCTGATGCCCAGAATGTGTGGTTTTGCATTACACTGGCTCTCTGTGTGTCTTTGTTCAGCATTTGATGATTATGATAAAGCCATTCTTGTGTATATCCTCATCACGTAAGGAATTGGACGAGGCATATGATAAGGAGGTATGTCTGTATTGCTTCTTGGTAATCTTCATTACTCTGATTCTCCTCACCTCAGTACTTAAGAGTCTCTCTCCCGCCCTGTGGATATTTCATCTGTTGTCTTGGTCTCTTATTCCATTGGTAGCTTAGGAAAATGTTGATGGCTTTAATCCCCTTTACGTCCCTAGCAGGGCTTGGTTGTGGGTACAGATGGCTCTGAGCAAAAGTGGCAGGGGCTTCTAACGGATACTTCTTCCTGCAGATTCCTCACCTTATGAATATTTCTTCAAGGGCCACACTGGCTTGGATATTCTTTCCCAGCAACAGCCCTCCAGCGCTGCCAGGTGGCACAATGCGACTCTACCGACTTCGTATCTGGCCACCATATGAGAAACCTTCGGAGTATACAAGGCATCAGCTTGCTCAGCATTGTTAGTGCCTGCTTTTCCATGCTTCATCGGCACAGGTTCCAGGCCCTCTCTGTTCTTCAACGATGATATTCCTCAACATTGTGACATCCGTTAAGTTAAATGTCTTCTAAGATTTCAGGGTTTAAAGCCTTTCGCAAATGCCATAAGAAATTGTCCTTGTCAGATCCACATGGTAACTTCATGACAGTACGGCCTGCGTCTATTCTTTGATGCACCCTAAAGCAATCGGGAAGAAGGAGAACAAGAAGCTATTGGCCGGACTCTCAGCAATGCGTGAAAAAGTTCCCCCTAACCTCCAGGTAAGGTCGCCGAAAAAGGATGATCTCCAAAAGGAATTTCACAAAAAACTCAAAAAATGCCATAGGAAGGAGAAATCTTCGTCTGTGAGGAAACAGTCCTGTTCCTCTCACTGTTTGAAGTCTCAACTCCGACCTCTTTGTTGTCATTGGAAGAAATTTCAAAGTTGAAAAGCGAAAGCCAGAGTTCACAGCTCAATTGGACGATCATATGCAGGTTGTACCCTACCGACTAGCAATTCTGGACTTATTCAGGATGGCTTCAGTGCCTGCTAGGCCACTCCCTAAGGGAGAGTCCCATCCTGCGGACCTTCGATTCTGGTGACTATAACTTTGACATCTCTTTAGTCCTGTCTTCCACAGCTTTGGTGCCTAAGAAGGAATTGAAGCTTATCCAGACGATATTATTGCTTGTTGGTTCCTCCTTCAATAGCAGCTCGGATACGGCCCTTGAAGCTGACTACAGTTGGCTGGGATAATGCAAGTTGCTAAAGAGTAGGTGAAGGTATTTTGATGGCACACTTTCCTAGGGCCCAGGGATTCACCCGGCTGGAAGAATTGCTTGTCTCCGATTCCAGTGCACTTAAAATGCCTGACAAAGTTTTATGACCACCCTCAAGTTGATGATTCATATGCTATAATAGCCTTCTTCCCTATAATACTGATATTGGCTTACACCTTGTTTTACAAAGTGGAAGTGGGCCTGAGAGTTCACTACAAGGGGACATCATTTATCCCTGTGAACCTCCTTCCGAAGAAGCTTCTTTGTTTACCAGTGGGGCGCAAAAAAACACAGGAGGGTTAGAGTTGACACTGCCTTCTCCATGGACAGTGTCTAATATTTGATTAAAATATTGCTGGCATTATAATTGCTACTAAGCTATTAAGAAAGAGAGAGAAGGCGCAAACTCTCTGGTTCTAGACAACATAAGAGTCTTCAGTTGAAGCTGTAGTTTATTACAGGTTAAAGGAACACCATCCAGCACTCCAGTGCAGAGCTCCAACTCTCTACATTTTCATAATGCACATTCCAGATCAGAAGCAAAGCTGGTGATGAGTAATAACTGGAAATCTCCTTTTCCAGCAAATAGCTAACCCAAGATAGCACACCACCCACTCCCAGAAACAAACTGTAGAAACAAATGGTAAGGGGAACAAAGTAAGGGAAAATAAAGAATACGTGTAGTCCATCAGAAAACATTAGAAAACTATTGACAATAGATAAAAGAAAACGAAACAGAAGGACAGCTAGACAACAGTACCAGACAATACCGAAATGACTTCTTAATAACACACACGCAATTGAAATTCCAAAAAACATTAATCTTTCAAATTTTAAAACGCCTCTAAAAAGCTTCACCATGCAAAGAAGAGAACTAACTTAAAATGGCGAAATAATTCTTAGGAACTTTCTCACCAACCATATATATCACCAACATGTATATCAATTGTGGCAACGGTTTTACATTTGTCAAAATACAGTTTCTTCTTTGCTTGGGATTCCAAGTCTTTTTCTAGACTTCGCATTACAACTTCATCTTAAAGATTTTCCTCAGTGTTCTTCTTCACCCTCCTAGGGAAAAACATGGTGCAAGGTTTTCTTTTCCTAAATCTTTTAAAAGGCATGACTCCTGTGGTAGTATGTAGAGTAAACGTGCATTCTTCCAGCCTCCTGATTAACTAATCTCTCCAATTCCTTCTCATACTTCTTGATTATGGAATGCACTCCTTCAATATCCCATTGAAACACTCATTCACCCTGTTGGTCTGGGGATGGCACAAAGCGCAGTTTCTGTGTAAAATGCTCTCATCCTCAAAAAACTCTTTGATCGCATTGATGACCAACAGATTACTGCTGTCTTTTAGTAGGACTTGAGGGTTGCTCTCACGAGCAAAAATCTAATTTAAAACGTAATGACAAACTACATGATTATATCATTAACTATGGAAATTTTTGGCCACCTTAAATATCTATGAAGAATAAGACATAAAGTGCCATGGCTCCAGATGCCAAAGGAGCAAAATATCTAGTGAAATTTCTTCTGAAGGGCCCTCAGCCACATCAACATAATATTTGAGTCAATCTAACTTTTTTAGATTTATCACTCAGGTTGCAGCCAACACATTCTCGTAAACCTCTCTAACCATGTAAATCCATGCCTGTCCGTCAGCAGCTACTTCTAAACCTCTTGTACACACTCTGATGTCCATGAGAAAGTTCATTAACTCCCATTCTGTAGTTAGATGGTGGCACTACCCTTGACCCCCTTATCAGAAACCCATCTTGAAAAGACATTTTATGCCTCATCCTGTCAAAACCTTTTGCATCCTCCCACAAACCATCCTTACCCGCCTTGTTTGTGGCAGAGTAATCCATCTGTCATACTCTAATTCTGGCCCTGTGTTGTCTTATCCTTAGGTAAATCTTCCATCCACTCCTCCTCTGTCACACATCCATCCATGACTACTCAAACCTTGATGCGGTCATCTGACAACTCATCCCTTTCCATATCTTCATCATTCTCAACTCCCGTCATTATAGAAAGACAATCTGCAGCTTTATTAGAATCACCAGGAATATATTTAATGACAATATGAAAATTATGCAGTGCCACAATCCATTTGCAAATTTTGGCAGATACTGGATTTAACCCTTTCCTATTTTCCTGTTAAGGATTTTTTGCAAAAGCTTGTGATTCGAGTTCACTGCAAACGAATTTCCCCACAGAAATTGCTTACATTTCTTGTTGTCCCAAAAACACAGCTAGAGCCTCCTTCTCAGTGGTAGAGCAATTACACAAAGCATTGGTGACCGCCTTCTAACCCTGACCCTGTTTTAGAATAGCACCTAAACCACCAGCACTGGTGGCCGTGATCAATGTTTGTTTCCTTCTTTTAGAGGTTTAGTTCCACTCTGACTCCTCTGATGTCTGGTAGATCAGGTGACAATTCTGTCCTGGTCCTAAGGACAGCTACGTTGGTACAGGAGTACATCATCAAAAAGACCAGATAGCTGAGCAGGCCACACCAACAGGTCTTCCATCAATCTCATCCTCAATTACCTCAGTACATCCCACATGACTCAGGTCATTGACGCAAGCCATAGCAGTCCACAATCAGCAGTCCTTCCACTGCACACTCTGACAAGACGTTCTCTGGCCAACCAGAATGTATGCAAAGACTTACCAAAGTTTCTGCATGTTCATAGGTTGTATTGTCTCGCTTCTCATCGCGTCATTGACTCCTGATGAAAGAAAGCCTCAAATAAAAGATAAGTGGGAGAAGGAAAGGTTATGTGAGGATGTGATTTTTAAATGCCTGGCTTGTGATTCGTGAGCTCTCCTGCCGTTGCTGAATGTGAAAGCCGCCTTCCAATGCTAGGGGTGGGCATCAGAAAAATGAAGGCTGCGTAAAACTAGGAGACTTCAAAAGGAGGTACATAGGCAGG
This sequence comes from Pleurodeles waltl, assembly GCF_031143425.1. Taxonomy (NCBI): domain Eukaryota; kingdom Metazoa; phylum Chordata; class Amphibia; order Caudata; family Salamandridae; genus Pleurodeles; species Pleurodeles waltl. The sequence continues at coordinate 70,870,072 of NC_090438.1, forward strand.
GGTGGCACGGTCTGTCTCAGTATGCAGAATTTGGCTGATATTTTTTGCATAGTGTGTGGGGTAGTGTGACAGTTTCATCCCACTGCACTTTAGAGACGTAGTGTTCTTTTCTCTTGTTATTCTGTTTGCGCTCTGTGCACGTTTCTCTGGTTTCCTGACGCTGGTTCTCGCAGTATGCCTGTGTAGATCCTGTTGACTAATCCTCAGCCTGTGTCATATGGGTATGTTTGACCTCATCCAAGCCAGCAACGCCCCTCTAACTGCCTTGGTCACTCAGCAATGCTCCTTCACTGCCTGAAAGATTAGATTAAATAAGGTAGGGTCTGTGCTTGCTTCCTAAGTCAAGGACCTCTGAGGGGACAGCAACTGTGACACTGAAAAATATTTCCGTAAAGGTGGCTGCAAAAAAAAGATTATAAACCCCCTTTATAGTCAGAAACGTTTTTAAACCTCTTAAAATGGGATTGCAGATCTCTACCTATTCAGTACCTGGAAAGGGGCGTGTTGTAGGTCTCCCTTCCAAGTACCGAATCAGTATTTAATGCATCAAAAATATTGAAGGAGGTAATGTATTTGCAAAAGAGCAGGGTCCCCCTTGGGAAACCTTCCTGTTTGTGAATGTAAAAAAAATAAGTTTGTTGAAGAGTAGGCAGTGGTTCATGAGACCCCTGGCAACTCAAATAAAAAAAAAAGAGGGAAACTACCTTTTAAACACACATTGGTTTCCTTTAATAAAAGCAGGTTACATTTTAAAAAATGAAGAAACAAAAGTTTACCTTATTTAAATGCAGTCCCAGACATGGGGCTCTGCAGACCCCAGCAGGCCATGATTTATGTGATGGCCTCCCATCGTAGTGAGTTGCAATTTGTGACCTACTTCATTAACATTTACGAGGAGGCCAAATTGTGACCCACTACAACTCAGTTTTTTCAAGAGCTGACCGATTAATACAGAGGTCAGTTCTTAAAAATCTCTACTAGTCGCAAAAATACTTGTAATTTGCAGCCTGTATTTTGCGACCAGATATTCCTGCATCTGGCCCTATGTGCCATGAGCATAATGTTTATTGTTGGGCCGAGGGACAGTGTGCAGTGACATAGGTACAGCCTCCTTACAGAGGGATCCATTCACAAAGATAAACTAAGTCCAAAAGCCAATGTTTAGACCGAAAGTCCAGCTTTGCTCGTAGTAAAGTTAGACCTTTGACCAAAAGCCTAAACTTAGACCAAAGGTCTAACTTTACTATGAGTAAGGTTAGACTTTTGGTCTAAACTTAGACATTGGTTTAAGTTTACCTTTGTGAATCGGGCCCACTGTGTTCAGTGCAGAAATAGCTGCTCCTTTTGCCAAATGCTTTACAAGATGTAAAAATGTCTCTATAGAGTCTCCTTCGACTTCTGCATCTCTCACTTCATGAGACAGATTGTAGATGTAAACGAGTTTCTGAGGAACCCAATCACAAATTCAGTAATAGTGTAATTCACAAACTACAGTTGCTCACAAACACTACAACCCCCGATCCATTCATAGCCACCGGTAACATCAGCTCCCCCCTGTCTGCAACTAAAATAATTTAACTCTTTAACTTCTCTGGTTGAACAAGCCAACCTTGCCTAACCACCATATTCTTTTTATTCTAATGCAACCTAGATGAAAGTTCTCAAATCTCTATTTTCATTCCTGTCACTTGGCCATCCTTTATCCGGATAGCTCACAACCGCTTCAGGTTTAGATTCTCCTGGCAACGAAGCAACTGTTCACTATCCGAAAGAACCAAGACACTCCTGAACTGTGTCAGTGTCAGTCACCGTACAGTTGTGATCATTTTTTTAAATTAATTTCTCTTCTGATTGTCTCTTTCACGGAACCTTGATAAGGAGCATGAAAATTCCTTCTACCTTAAATGCACTTAATGTCAAAGTTGACCTCTTACAGCCTAGAAATTAAGTTAATCACCGTAGGCCATGTATGCCATTACCTCTTCCACCCATCCTACGCATGTCAGTGGGTTGTAATTTATCAACAGTTAGAAATGGGATCTGAAGTAGATTAAGTTTATTCATAATATGCAGAAGTCAGGGATGAGCCATGCTCATTTGTACCGCTCAGCTGCAGCCCAGGAAGATCCAACATACAGGCAAAGAACATGTAACCGGGAAGAAACAACATACATTCTGCATGACATAGCAAACGACATAACACAACAATCTCAGCTCGTTAAATGTGTTTACCTTTTGAGTCGACCATTGCAGCCATGACACAATCAAAGTTACAGGCTGAGAATTTAATTGGGCTTCTAGTGCGTTAAAGCCCCTGGTTCTTCAAGGGAATGGAAAGCAGATTAAACTAAAATGAATTCAATATGCGTTTATGTCTGCTCTGACCTAAATAGTATCTCGCACAGCATTTTAAATTCATCGTCCTACTTAAGGCTTTCCTTTGAGATTTGCGAAGCTCTTTGGATGCAAACTGATGGTTCACTCTTGCAGGATCATCACACGCTGCTGCAGATGTCTCATCTCCTTGTGATTTGGGCAGAAAAACTGCAGAGCCTTTTCCAAGTGAAATCGACTCCATATTCGTCTGCTAGTCTCATTCCTCTACTTGAAACCTTCTGTCTTCTCGTGATGGGCCAGAACTGTTATTTATAAAAACAATAAGTAGAGGGGTTTCAGCTAACTTTAGCTGTCTGTTGGCAGGCATGTTGTTTCCATATTTAACATGAGTGAGGTGGGATCAGCCCCTTGCTCGTGATTGGACAGCTTTGATGTCTGTCTCGCTTCCTTGCTTCTGCATTGATGGCTTTCCTCACCATTGTTGTGTTTGCCTGCTCCTGAAGCGTTTAGGTTTCACCCTCTTTATAAATGACTTTTAAATGTTTAGGTCTGGCTAGTAACAGTTGCAGTTGCCTCCCAGAGCTTTAATAATCTATACGGAGAGAGAAATGGCAAAAGGCCAACCTCCATCATCCATTGGCTGTTGTAAGCGTCAGTCACATAATGATCAGCCCACATTCGCCAGCCATTGGCTCATTGTAATTACCATTCAACACATAAGGTCCTGTTCATAGGCATGTGATCATTTTATTGGTGCAGCAGTGAGAGGACTTCACCTAGGACCAGTGAACTCATTTTAGGTTTTAGGTCTTGGCTACAGATACGTTGCTTCCCATACATACACTATTGAGTGGACTTTGTGCAGACCCTTGTTCATGATTGGATGTCTTTGTAGTATATTTCAGTTCTTATTTGATTTCGAGCCTTAGTTCAATAAAGTGAGTTTAAAGCCAGACATGATAGGAACTGCATGCATATTTAAGCCATATTCTCAACGTGGCACGAAAATCTTTTTGCTCAAACCCTTTGTGGGATGAGGCAGCATATCTAATGTGCTAGTACAATAGAAGTAACTGAATAAGAGATTGAGAAACGTCGTTTTACAGAATAAGAGCTGAAAGAACCATTATTTTCTTTGTTTTTGAAAATGACTCTCATATTGATATCTTTTCTGGAGATCATTGCAGAACAAAGTGCAGTGTATTGGCAATATTCAGAAAGCTTACTTCCAGAGCCTGCTCTGTCTGGTCATTCATAGAATGCCTGTGTAATTGATGGGAAAGTGAAGTTTCCTTGGCATTCACAGCTTAAACAGAAAATCACAGCAGGCAGAAGCAGAATGACAAGCATTGCTCCTATCTGGCTTTACTCAATGGATGAAGGGAATCACATTTAAATTGGTGTGAATTCTACACGTGATTCAGAAATGATAATTGTTACAAATGATCATCTCTGATTACCCCACTTCATAAATTGTATTTTGATGTCTGATTTCACAACGTATACATAGATGTACGCATAAAGTACACACAATAAGTTACATTTACACAAGTGCATAGTGCTTTGTGCCTAACGTGTACATTGCATCAGCATTCACTCAAAATGTATATATTATTTAACAGAAAGAATGGCATTTATGTGATGCAAGTGCAGTGGTGACTTTCTCTTCTTAACTCTGTGTGATTGTAATATATTCAGATGCAACCATTTCTTGTGTGTGTGGGCAGGAACATTGTTGAATTTGGGATTTTTCCTTTAACAAAACAGTGTTCACATACATGAAATATCCCTACACATGTCCTGAAAAAAGCATGCATTGTGCACTCTTTAAACCGAATTTATTTATGTTGAATTTAGGATCTCAGGAAAGTGCCAAAAGGGCACTCCTACAAAGCCTAAAAAAGAAGTGAATTTGTGGGGGCGAACAAAATGGGCATTACATTTCCGTACGCAACCTTGGCTGCCTTGGGATTAGTTCATGGCACGACACGTGCTCCCCTGCATAGACATTTGCGGCCATCTTGGAATTAATTTTCTTAACAGAAACCCCATTCCAAGATGATCGTCAATGTGTTTGCAAGCACCATGATCCCCTGGAGGGCTTTTTTGCCATTAGCTAATGCAAGCAAGCACTGGGTCCTGTTACATCCGAGGTGTTAATTTGCAGTACTTCATGTCCTGTTACAGGCAAGGTGTCGGTTTATAGTGACTCATACCGCACTTCTGCCATACATCAGGCACTGAGAGTAACTTCAGAGTTGTAGTCTAAAACTCAGCCTAGGGTCCTTTGCAGGATCATCTACTCACAAAGGAGCCTCAGCATGACTTTTTACTCCCTGACCTTTCCCATTTATTGCCTGACCTCAAAAGATGATCGTCTTGAAAGGTGCTCCCAAAGTAAGCTGAACTGCCCATGTCAGCTGCAAAGTACACGGTGTTACATCATAGGAAAGTGATACCTAGAAGTTTCTAATACATCTGATAGGACAAGCCACTGCAACCACTCTGGTTCTCCTGCTTCTTCCTGTGAATGCATCAATAATTTTGGATACATTCCATAGAGTTGTTCTCTGTCATAAGTATTCAGGTGCTGCATTTTTGATTGCAGGTGCCAGAGTAGTGACCTTTTGGAGGGATGCTTTGAAGTCTCAGGTCATTAGTAGCTGAGCACGCGCAGACGTAATATATGCCATCTAGTATTAAATAATAGAGTGTGTGTTGCTTCTCGACACTACTTAAAACATAAAGTAGCGCATCTCTGGAGCGGCCGATTGCAGCCGGCATGCCGATTACACACTTAGGTGCCAAAAGCAAGCCCTTCGTCTAGAACCCTCTTGGTCCAGAAGCATCCTGCACTGGTCGTGATTTTGGTTTCCTACCAGATTTTTCTCCATGCGGTGGAATAATTCCTCGTGCTTGGTCTCCTCCTGCAGCCTTCTACACCCACTGTGCCTCGACTGTGTCTCTAACATTTCCTCTTTTCAATGTCACTCCTCCACTGGGTCCCACCCATGCCTTGCTGCTCCCAGCCCCTCTCCTTACTTTAATCAATTTAATTGCCTTTGATAAATGCTTGCTCTGTGGGAAAACATAAATCAGAGATTTACAGCTTTGTACAGTTCACTTTGTATAATGCAATTCATTTGCTAATTCACCTAACATTTTGCGCATTCCTGAATCTTAAGGTATAAAGCCTCAGTGCCTGACCTTGCACTCACCACTCCTGCCCAGTACAAATCACTATCTCTTCCTTGCCTGCATAAAACACGCGGCAAACTCGCCATCATTTACAGAGATGCCATCTTGGTCTGTCCAGTTAATCTTTACTGGCTGAAGTCTTTGGACTCAATTTCTCCCTCTCTCCATCAAGTACCCTTCTTAGAATTCTAGTCTGCTGCCACCTGGCTCAGCTTCCAGAGTTGTACTTCTTTTTTTGGTTTTGGACATAGCTAGAGCTCCTACCTGTAAATTCTGACTCTTCTTCTACGTTAGGTCGCCACCAACATATTACTGGACCCGTTCACATCACTTGTCACACACAGCATTAAATTCCCTCTCACACTGAATTATTGGCCAGATTTACAAGGCCCTAGCGCCTCCTTGCGCCACATTAGCGTAATTTTGTTTTACGCTTATGTGGCTCAACAAGGCAAAAATCGCAGCACCATATTTACAAAGTGACGCAATGCATGCATTGCGCCAGTTTGTGACCCCTTACGCCACATTATGCCTGTGCCAGACATAATGTATGCAAGGTGGGGTGTTCTGGCATTAGGAGGCCCCCAAAAATGGCACAATTAAAATCTATAGGATTTCAGTGCACCATTTTTTACGTCATTTTTAACTCCTGCACAAAGCAGGCGTTAAAAGGACGCACCCATTGAAATCAGTGGGCCTCCTTGCACTTTGCTGCTCTAGCATCAACATTTTTAACGCTGGTGCAGCAAAGCACCACAATAGCATCCAACATTTTGACGCTATTGGCCTAACGTGCACCGGATTGTAGATACGGCGCACCCATGGCGTTGTTAGGTTACGGTGAGGGGGCGCAAAAAATCTGGCCCATCAGTACTGATGCACCAGATTCTTGTAAATCTGAGCTTAGATTCTCTCTCTGGCTGACCATATCCATTTTCTCAGTACTTTTCCCCTAGTGTGAACTGACCACCACGAGGTGGACTTCACCTTGTTCACTCCCCGGTCACCCTTCTCTCTCTCATTCTTCTCCATTTTTAGTTGAGAAAAGGACATGCATAAATTGGGCGTTTCTTGTCTTGAACCTTCTCTGCATTATTGTCCCCTGTCTCTCTACCTTATTTTTTTGAATAGCACTAATAAAGTTACCTCTTCAATTACAAATTCCATGTATACCTTAGTTACTCTTAAATCCACAAAACATTCTGTTGCACTTCCTCTGCCTTCTGTCTCCCCCGGGAGCTCAGAGATTCCAAGCAGAAGTGTAAAGTGGCAAAAAACCATGGAGGAAAGAATACGTTCCCAGCAAACATAATCTTTATTCATCGTAAAGCATATCGCAAACAAATCTACATTGTCTGCGCTTTACATTGTGTCGTGCATATCTCTTTGGCCTGTAGCTCTTTTACATAATTGTGTTCAGGATTGTAGAATCCCTCAGCTTTCACAAATTCTCTGGGACTTGGGACTTGGGACTTGGCTTGCTCATTTTTTCAGAACAAAGTAGCTGTCATCTTCAACTTCCTCTCAGCTGCAGGGCATCTCTCCCCTCCTTCTCCTCTCCTTTCAGTGGTCTGCCCATTCCCATCCATCCTGTTTTTAACTCACTTCTCTTTTGGACTCTGCGCCTCTTTTCTTGACTGTCTTTCCAGGATTCAGAATCTTCCACTTCCCACAGTATGTTCACATTTCTCCATATTTAGTCTTACCACATTGGCTGCCTGTTCCCTGTTGCATTGAATTTAAAACTTTCTGCGAAGTACTACATGTTTTCCACGTCAGTGTCCCACGTTACCTGCAAAATAATTTAATTAATTATTCTTGCACTGTCTCTCTGCTCTTCCTGTTTGCATCTACTTGGACTACCCAAGATTCAACACACTTAAGCCGGTGGCCGCTCCTTACCTTATGGATAAGGCATGGAATGCTCTCCCTCTTCTGCATTTGACTTTTTAATAACCACCTCGCCTTTCGCAAGGCCCTCAAAACCCATCCTTCTTAGGATCTGTTTGGTCTCTAATTACAGAAGTCTCTGTCCATGCCAGGGTACCATTATGGATGAAAGCTCCATCTATAAATTCTATAGAATAGAATACACATTTATAGTGCTGGGTCACAAAGTAGGAATCATGCTAGGACCCCTCGACCATGTCCTGCCAGTAAAGAAAGTAATACAGAAAAGAGGGGGGTAATATAGAAAGAATTCTGTATAAATAAGGTGGGTTTAATAGCTGATTGGCTGTCTAGACGAGGATGAGCAGTAGGTTGTTCCTAGGTGGGGGACCAAGAGCCGAGAGAGAGAGGCTAGGGGGGGATCTGACAAGCCTAAATTAGGGTTCTCGTAGGAGGAATTGGTATTCAAAGTGGAAAGATATGATGAAAAGTATAGTTGGGGAAAGATAGGGTGCAGTCTATACAAACGCTGATGCAGTGAACAAAGTTTTATGAGTCCCTGGCCACTGGGGACAGCTAATTTGGCTGTCAGGCTTTCATTCTGTTTTCTAAAGACTCCTCAGTGCAATCTTCACTTTCCTCAATGTTGCTCACCTGGTTCAAGCCACTGTTGCTTTGATGTTTTTTGGTCTGAAATACGTCCAGTGCCCTCTCCCTTGGCTTACGCAGTATGTTGTATGCACTTGCCAATGAATCCAGAAGATTGTTGGGATGCTCCTTTGCCATCCTTCGTAATAGGACCCATTAGCTCACCTGTGCACTCTCAGAACTGGTTTTGTAGAGTCCGAATAGTGTATCAAAAAGGCCTGTGGATAATTGGACATGACCTAAATGGTCCTTTCTTCCTCCAAAAGAAACTGTGAATCCTTTGGCCCATATGCAGTTTACTTCCAACTGCCCATCTGTGAATTGAAATGATTAACTTCATAAGACCCAGACTTGGAGGCTCTGTATCTCTGTACAGTCAGTGAAAGTGAAATTCCATTCCAGTTGGCATTAGGTCTTCAGTAAAGATCCTAAAAGCTGGCTGATGTTTTTCACCTAACCTGACCATTGTTTAACAAACCAAAGGCTTCTTGTTATAACCTACATGACTGAGATGTGTTTTGTAGGGGTCAACAAAAAGATCTCACAGCCAGACTGCAAGGCTTGAACACAAGCCTTCCAAAATGCGTTTCAACTTGCCGAAATATGACCATGTGAAATAGGCCCTGTTAACCCTCCATTGACTCCACTCTCGGCTCCCGGTAGAGTCCATGATCAAGTGTAAGGCTCTTCTGCATCAAGTACAAGACACACTGTAATTAATTCCTAGGGTCTTGTAAAACCTGGCACCCCAATACCTCTCCACTCAGACATTTTCCTGTTGGTCCTCTTTCACCTGCTATGTTGATTGGCACTCCATCATCCAATCAGCCAAAAGTAGTACAGATGTCAAAAGCATTGCAGCTCAGCACCTGGAATATAGGGTACCAAAGTCTGCACCCTCTTGGCCTTAGCCAGATGATAGGATCCAACTCAGGAATGAACTACCTATAAATCAGAGACTTCTAAAATCGGAACAGTCATTCATCTGAACGGTTAGCTTTGGAATAGCCACAGAAGAATGTCCAGTAGCAACTGGACTTCACTGACTATGATCATCTACTTATCACTAGCCAATTGTTGGCCTGCATCTCTTGGTGCTTAAGGCCCTTGCTTTCGTACTGAAGTTACATTGATCCTTACAGTTTGCGCAAGCACCTTGCAACTATTATTCGGTAGACAACAGAGCGTGTCTATTAGAGGAGAACGCCATTGAACATACAGACGTTGGTCCTCTGAAGGAAAAAGGCAGAAATATTATCTCTGGGTAGTCTACAAAGATTTATAAGAGCTCTTCGGTGTGTTCATTATAAAAGATAATTTGTTCCGATACCTGCTTACAGTCAGTAGTCTGTGTGTGCTCGCGGTAGGTGGGCTAGCGCGTCACTGCTCTGGGAGGTGCCTGAACAGTTAACCTTACTTTGACCTTGAGAACACTCTACACAAGAGAGTATGCTGCTGTTGGAGGTGAGGAGGGCCGGTCTCCATGTCCCCATCTACAGCAGATTGCATAAATCTATAATTATTTTTCCTCTGCACATGGATTTTTCATGGTGCGCCATCTTGGTGTGATAAAACGTCATAATGGCTGTTACCCTGCATCTGAAATGATTGAATAAGAAGGACATATGCATCCCTGTGACCTTACTTGTTGGATATTTTATTCGCTTTGCAGTCGATTTTGTGTTCTCCGATATCTTATTGTATTTGAATTCTGTAACAGAAACCCATAGTAGATGGTACACCTCACCTGCTGTAGGTGGGTATCAGATGACTGTGATATATGTTGTAATTTGCACAATTAATTACAATTTGGCTGCTATGTATCATAAAGATGTCCAGTAATCATTAACCACTGCTACCTTTGTTATAGTGAACTTATTAGTGCTCTGATGAAGCACATGCGATGCCCCCTCAAAACTGGTCCAGGAAGACTGCGGGGCATTTAAGACTCTATGATAGGCTGACCCACGGCCAGTAAGATTGACCTGCATGGAGAAGTCAATATGATTGGCCCCAGGGCTGCAGTGAGAATGTCTGAAGTGTCCTGGAGTTTGAGGTAATCCATGTAGATTCTCATAAACCAATAGCAGTGGGAATCTGCATTCAGAGCAGTCTGAGTGGTCACGGGTAGCCAATCAGATAGGGCGAGTTCCTGGTTTCTTTCTCGGGCCAGTGTTGGTACCTGTCGGGCGGTGGGGTGCACTGGGGCAGCAGACGGTGCTCCTGACTCCCCTGCATACCTTCCTCGCCGAACTGTACTGAGTTTTGCTAACAGAATGTTTCCGACACTTATTGTCTGTTACTAATGTATTCCTAATTTATTTATGGCTGTCATCTGCTTTGCCCTTACTCTGCCCCCCAGATGTCCCCAGGCAGGTAGGCTACCAGGTTTGTTTTCAGGAGCAGATATTTATTTTCTTGTCACCTTCTCTGCTACATCGAATGCTTCCATTAACTGAACAAAGAGCAAATACTTTTCACGCATTGGTGGTTTAAAATCGGTTTATTTGAAAATGTAAAAAACTGATTAAAATGCATTCAGAGAGGAACGGTCTGGCTTTCAAATTGAGTTTTGTACAGAAATCGAGCTAAAGGGCCCGAAGTATTGAAACTTCCCCCTCTTGCTCGGCCCGGGTTTATTTTCGCATTAGTTTCTCTGAAAGGGGCGGTAATGGGATTTCATTCACAGACGCAGGCGGACCCTCTCTGCAGTAAACAGGCCTTGGCTGCCCAGGCCATCCTGGGTGACATCCCCCTGGTTGCCGTGGAGACGGCTCTGCCTCGGCCCTGATCTGCCGAGAGACATCTGTGGGGAAGGTTCCTCTCGGAGCCAGGCCTTGGGTCTCTTCAGCGATGCCGGAGGAGGCACCACAGCCAGAATCCGGCTTCTCATTGGTTGGGGGAGTTTTGGCTGGGTTTACGGCTGGGCCGCAGCCGAGGACGTAGACCCCATGTTGCTAGTTTCTGCATGTCCTCTTGGACCGGGGGACGGGATTCCTTACTTCTGACAAACTTAATACGTTCTTCCTAGAAAATGCGTGTCTCCACATCTTAAAAATTCCTTCTCTCTCTTATGGATTTTCGTCTGGCTTTTCAGAGAAATTTGCAGCCGAAATATAAAGAGCCTTTCAGTGAGCAGTTTATAAGGGAGTAGTCGTCGCCACAAATTAGGGACAACTTTACTTTCCAGTGGCTTCTCTTTAGGTCTGGTTAGCAATAGTTGCAGCTCTTTCAAAGAGCTTCCAATCTGTGTGCAGGGAAATGGGCAAACGGCCAACCTCCTTCAGCCATTGACTTGTCTTGTTTGGGTACATAATGCATTTTGTTTACCAAAAATAATATTAGACAACTGTTACACTGCTTTAAAGTTGTCAGCCTGTCTGCCAGTCTGCTGCAATGGTGCCATGTCTTCTTTCACCCGTCACCCTCGAACCCGCCATACCAGTCGGTAAACTGAAGGGGTGGCCGATGGAAGGGAAACAGTAACCTCACAACGTCTGATCCCTAACACCTGGAGAAGTCTGGCGCTTGTGATTGCCTTCTGCTTGTTGTGTGTGTGCTTATCCTAGAGTAAAACGACATACATCAATCGGTCAATCAGCGTACTTGTAGAGCATGGATAATCCCCCATGAGGGTCTCAAGGCGCTGGGGTGAGTAGGCGTTCAGTCGAAGAGCCATGTCTTGAGGTTCTTCTTGAATGGAGGTACTGGGGGGGATTTCCTGAGGTGTAGCGGATGAGCGTTCCAGGTCACATCACAGGCAAGTCTACTGCTACCGGACTGCAGTAGCCCTTGTAAGATCATTAGTTCTTTCCTGTTACCCTTTACTCTGTTCTAACACAGTAACTATGACTCTAGATTTTTACTTTGGGTCTTCCTGGTTGGCTGTCTGTGGCCACCTGCAGTAAAAGGTGACCCAGATTCTTCTCTAGTGCCCTTGGGAGTCCACTATTATGTTTAAAATAGTTCAGCGCTATAACAGAAGAATTGCACCTCACATAGATTCTTCACTTAAGACTCTTTAGCATCCTACACTTCTCTTTTTGCCACAGAATGCAATATTTATTCCAAGTCTCTTTTGCTGAAGGTTAAAACTGTTGTCATTTAACCACTGTGAAGGTTACTGTTACTGAGGTTTACTTGAGGACACAGAAAAAAGGTTCTCAGTAAATCACGAATTCCAAATCTCTGCAGTCTGTTGCTTTTAGCCCAAAGCACAGCTGAGCCGATCCACAGAGGATGTAGACATTTAAGGATATGCTTGTCTCTACAACAACATAGTCTAAGCTAGATCTCATTCTAGGGTCAGGATGAAACGTTATGTCTTCATCACCTATCAGTTGTTAGATAAAATGTGCTTACATGTAAATGGAATTCTCAAAGAATATATTAAGAAAAGAAAAATTATCAGTCTGTCTATCGCAGGTTGAACCGGCCAGGAGTTCGAGTTCCTCCAGGAAGCTGGAGGAGAACTGTTCTCAGTGTGGAGAAGTGTGGCACAATGGTTGGAGCGGCAGACCCTGATGCAGAGATCTGGTCTGGGACCAGGGTTCATTTTCCACCTTGGCAGGTCTTGGGCTCAATTCCCTTGGACCAGATAATTCTCGCCTCAGTGCCTAATCTAATTAATGGGTCCCACTCTGTAACTCTGGGTAATAGCTTGCTTAATCTCCACAATGGCCCTCACAGCGCTTGGATGCTTGGCTTCGCCCTGGGGCTGTCCAGGAGTGGGCGCCTCACAGGGAAAAGCCAGGAGGGGTTCCACAGTGGTATGCGTACAGTGCCTTGAGACCCTAACAGGTGAGTAGTGCGCTATACAAGTGCAAAGTTGACAGTTTTTTACAGTAAAGGCAAAACACACATTTATGGCACTCTCTGTACGCCTCCTCAAAGGGGCTCAAATGGTACCGATAAATGAAGGGAGCATGCAGGCGTCTGGAGTTTGGGATCATGAGAAAGGAAGAGTGCACACTGTAGTTGTAACAAAAATAAAAAATGTTTTGACCGAGCAAGATAATCAACAGTTTCTCATCTCAGGAGCCAGTATGTGAAAGAAAGGCTTAATGCTGCAGACACAGGCACTTGTCATAGTCATTGTAGTCATTGTTTAGCATGAGTAGAAATCATTGCTGAAGCAAGATAAAGGTATGCGAATCCTATCATTATTCCATACGGTTCTTGCTTGCGAGGAGCAAAGAGGCATCTCCTCGGCTCTCATTGCTTTTCAGCTATAACCACTGAGTTCCGATTGACAGCAGTTTCTATAATCTGTGCAGAGCCAAGAGGCCATCCTAGATTGCAACAAAACAGCCCATACACTGTGTTGGCTAATATCTGCAAGACCAATGCTGGAATCCTTAATATTAAATGATTTCAAGAAATTGAATTAGAATTTCTTCCTTGTTGTGAGAAAATTCCTTAATATAATTGTCTTCCCATGTGAATTTCCATTTCCTGTTATTTTAGCAAATGTCAAACAGAGCACGTTTTTTTCGGCACAATTGGGAACAAACCCAGAGTACAACTCCCATAACCCCAGAAACGACCTAAGATTCTGCAGCATTTAAAGCACACACCAGACACTCTTTGGGTTCAGTCCCATTGTCTCATAGACAATGTAGCAAATACTCTACACTATCTACATCAGATTTGCATTTGTTTTCTCCCAACGTTATTCCTTTTTTTCTCCAATATCCTCAGAATTTGTGCTACCCTTCTTTCACGCTCCTTCCAATTACTAGCATATATCAGAACATAATCTTGGAAACAAACTACCACCAGAAATCCCTTAAATATCGTTTTTCATCAATTTCTGGAAAATAAAACAGTGCCACTTTCATACTAAAAGCCAATTGTTTAAAACAAAAAGAACCTTTCTATTTAGCCATCTGGCATTTAAATCTCTAAGGTAAACAGGCAGCCTTAAAGAACCATTGGGTTTATTTGTCAGGACCACTGGAGACAGCCGTTCTAACCCTTCAGCTGGCTCAATCACCTTTTGCGTACATAGTTTCCAAGTTCCTTCTTTAGTTCAACATGTGCTGCTTATGGTACTCTGTGTACTTTGTGCACCACAGGTCAAACTGCTTCAATGTGCTAATACATGCAAAAAGGCATGCAGACGTGCTGTTTGCATGCAGTAGCACATTAAAACCAGACCCGTTGGGTTTCCTGTGATTGTTAGATTTGTCGCTCTGCAGAATATTTAAGTATGGAGCCAGACTGCTGCCAGCACATGTGGGGAAATCTGCAGGTGTGTCAATCCCTAACTCCAAATGGTCTCACAGGTACTCCCATGGTCTAAAGTCAGCAGTCCTAGCACTGATGTGCCCTTGTAGCCTAATCCACAATTTCCTGAACATTTATTCATTTACCCAGCTTAACCCTGAGGGAGCACCCCATTCCGAAGAGGCTCGTTCTGTTGGTACACTGCACAAATATCCTAAAGTGCTATAGTGGCTTAGTCAGCTCAGGGCTCTGTTGTTGGTTTGGAACCAGGTCGAGGTATCGCCTTAGCATAGACACTCTGCTGCCGGGGACTAACAGTGCTTGTCTCTTCTGCCATTCCAGACTGTGTCAAGCCTCTAGCCTACACTATTCAGTCCAGACTAGGGTTCACCTCAAAGCTACCAGCTGGGAACCATGATATACATAATCGCATACCAGAAGACATAAAGAAGCACAGACTGTGCTTTTCCACCATTTCCATGTTTTCCAGCCTATGATTAGTGTTCACGTGATTTGAGACAAGATATCTGTCATTCATTTGGCTTGAAAGAAGCCCCAAAGAGGATCATCCTCTCGGTCTGCTGCCTCTGCTGCTGAAAGGCGGATTCCCCATTAGATGATACTTAGCCTGTTTTTCTGTGGATCTTTCATTTGACTGTTTGGTGTCTCTGACCCTGGGACCAGGAGAACAAAAGCAGCATTAGAAGAAGTTTGAACATTTTGAATGGTCTGCGTCCATGATAGTAACCTAGATGAGGCCGACTTAGGGTGTCCTGTGGAAAAGCATTTTAGACAAGCCCCATATAAGATGCAGATGATAGTTTCCTTCCAAGTTGTCTCTTCTGTGTAGAATGTATGTTTAATGTGGTTTCCAGAAACTGGTGCCCCCCTGATTCTATCAGATGCTGAACTTGTGTCAGTATTTCCTGATTACATGTCCAGACTGATGTCTAATAAGGCTCAAGTTTTGGGCTGCACTGAAAAGGTAGGAGCATCAGAGCCTTTAAGAGCGTCTTTACTGGCCAGATTTATAGCCTTTCTGGTTCTAACCCAGGCTGTAATGGCGTCAGCACCTGCCAGTATCATAGTTGGTGACGGCCACAGAACCAGACGCATAGACCATAGGCATCCCCCATTCTTCAGTGGCACGTGGTTTCTCCACCGCCTCATGGAGACACAGTAATGGCCCTTACAACAGTAAGGGTAGAGGAGAGATATCCCATGCCACATCCTGTTAAATAATTTAAAAAAGACTGCATGCCTTGTTGTACAGACATGGTTGGATGAGGACACCCCTTGGCAGCAGGATCTGCAGTATTAGGGCTAGTTTTTCCTCCAGGTCTTCAGAGAGTTCTGTGGTGCCTTCAGGATGCTGCCTTAACTAAAGTGGCCTGAGCCATTGTGCAGGAAACCTCATTTCTGCCGTGTCTCAGTTTCCATTTCGTCTCCTCCACAGATACCCTCATGGGCCACCTTGACTGTCCAGTGGAAGGGGACAACATATGACGGAGACATATATGAAGAGTCCATCACGTCTTGCAAACATAAGCAGTCATAAGTGCATTAATAAAGAACTGCATCAACATGCCAGTTTGCCTCAATTGAGTATGAGCTACTGCAAGAGTTGGCCTCCCAACTTTACCGCTCCGGCATGATGCCCACAGCCATGTCTGCAAATCTTTCTTCACAGCCTGTTATCTTCCAGGCAGCTCCCTTTAATCTGGTATTCCAAACATACAATGAATTCTCATCCTCTTCTTATTACATAGGGTGATTCACTTCACAGTCCACCCAAGGATGCCTTCTTTCATATCTGGTGGACGCCCCCTTACAAAAGAAGTTTCTGAGATCCGCTGTCAGTGCAAAGGGCTCCTCTTCGGGTTAGAACGGTCTCACTTATCTTCACAATGGTGATGGCAGGAGTAAGTGCCCATTTACATGACCATTAAGTGCATATCTACACCTAGATAAAGGACTGTCTGCGAATGTCACTCAACCCAGTTCTCATTCATTGGAGCATTGCTGGACACCTGGTTGTGGATGGCCTTTGTCCTCCTCAAATTGACACAAACCAGTGTTTGCATGATCTGTTCTGACGTGCAAGGAGCCCTACCATGTAAAGGATCTCTCTTTCACATCTCCTCGCGTATAGATTTCCCTTACAAATTATTTGTCAGAATATGGTTAGTGCACAGCCGGGGGTCTAATACAGACCTCTAAAACCCCACATCTTCAAAATCTCATCTTTTCCGCCAGTTTATCTGAACCAGACTTTATTGCGTGCATCGTTTACATATTAGCATGCTAATCTGTAAGGCATCTGAAGTGCTATTGAACCTGTGGCCTAGATACACACTAGAAATAGAAAAAAATATGTATAGCTGAAAAGGACAAGCTGTCCTCAATACTGTCTACTTTTCAGGTCAGCCAGAAAATAGTGCTCACCCTTTTTTAAAATAAAACTCATCAAAGAGCCTTACATATTTAGCATGTTAGGCAGTGCATTTGATGTTACGTGGGTAGGATTAGAAACATTAGGTCCTCCAGCAGATTCTGTTTCAACAGTGGTGATCCCTTTCTGGAGAGACAGGCCACCAAGACCTTGATTGCTGATTGGGTGACCTCCTGCATTTTCTAATGCTGCAAAGCTGTACATCATCCTTCCCCCTGGACATGCAGTGATGCACATTGTAGTGCCTGGTATGAATTAGCATCACAGTTATTAGGCCTGGCAGCTTTTTGGCGTGTCGTCCCTGTCTTTTTGCCTTCTGAACTCATGTTTTTATAGTTTACTGGACTCTGTTTTTCCTGGTTTATTGTCTCTGTGCACTTTGCCACTGCTGATCAGTGCTAAAGTGCAAGTGTTTCCTATGTAAATTGTACTGTTGATTGGTTTATCCCTGATTGGCACATTTGATTTACTAGTAAGTCCCTAGTACATTGCACTAAAGGTGCCAAGGGTCTGTAAATCAAATGCTACTAGTGGGCCTGCAGCACCAGTTGTGCCAGCCACATTAGTAGCCCTGTAAACATGGCTCAGACCTGCTACTGCAGTCTCTGTGTGTGCAGTTGTAAAACTGCCAATTCAACCTGTGCACACTGATCTTGGTAAAACTCTTCAATCTTCTCCATTTTGCCTCCTACGGCCACCTTGTGCTTAATCAGTAAATTGTGCTGTCACAAAGAGAAGGGCGAAAAGTCTACCATTATGGTGGACAATATAGGAAATTAGACAATTGAATCTATAAGATTAAAAATGTATAGAAATGGTAAAATCTCCATTCAGTTGCAATGCTTCATGCAAATGAAGATATATATTGTCTCACGTGTAATGGAAACACAGTAAGTTCTCCTGCACCATGCACCAACTGAAAAATGGTCTGCTGTATGACATTACACCATGCTATGTTCTTTGATACACGCCATGGTGTACCCCACTTTGGGTTTCAATAGATATTTGGTCTCCCAGTTCGTTAGATAGAGAGAAATTCAGACCTTATGAATGCTCAACCAGTTGTCTAAATTCTAGGAAGTGAATGCTTTCCTCAGCCTGACCTAAATGCTCAAGGGGAATCAGAGAACTGAAGGCTTTTTTCCCAGTACCCAGGGCCTTGGCCTGCACAGCTTCTTCTGTTGGTAAATAGCGCAGTATAAAACTCTGCAACTTCAAAGGGCATCCATTACCAATAATAACTTTCCTTCCTAGTTCCTGCTTCCAATTAGGTGTTGCAAAGAATTGTTGTTCGAACAAAGATCTAAGGTACTTCCTAAACGAAGATGTTCATCAAAATGACATAACACGTGCACCATTTAGTGCTACCTGGTCCCCTTACTTTGAGAAGCCACCTGGCAGGATGGGGTGCAGGGACGAGCAGTGCCTCTTATAAGTACATTGGCAAAGTTCTCACCATACCTTTTAAGGGTTGTTCTTGCTGCAGAAAAACAACTCTCTAAAGTTTTCTCACAAATGGCACCATGAACCGAGCTAATGACCTCCACAGAGAAAGATGAAGTGCAGCTTGACAACGACAGGTGTCTCAAGGGTGATTCCTGAGAGGACTGTACGAAGTAGAATTTGTTGAGATGGAAGTCATAGTGAAGGTTTTTTTTTGTTGAGATGGCAAAGCTTAGTGTAGTTTGATTTTCTTTAACAGATTTTGAACCTCGTAAACCAACTCAGTAGTGTAAGGGAGACCTATAATTTGGCTTTTATGGTGGATCCCTACTGAAAAGGTCCAGGTTCATACTTAGGAAGTGGTTTACCAGATCACTTCTTGATCTGGTTGTACATAGCTGAGTATAAGGGTTTGAGGGGGCAGGTTCTCCTTTGCTCAGCAGCTACCCGAACATCCGAATTGAAGGCCTTTGAATCACTACAGCAAAAGTTGGACCTCTAAGGCAGACCGGCAGGGAGCCCAAGTGATCAACTGTGAAGGAAGCTGCCTTCACCCAGCGCTGATAGACATGGAGTCTGATACAAGCGGAAACTGCTTATAAACCTCTTTTCCAGAGAGTCAAGAATATTATTTTCAATCTAGAAGCCCTCCTGCAGGGAATGGGCTCAATGTTGCAATTTTACCATTAATATCACAATCTTATTGGTACAAGTTTAAATTTTCAGTCTGAGACGCAGAATGTGGTAGATTGCTGCCCCAACACCGCAAGAGAGAATCCTTGTGTCCAGTGTTACCGCTCTCACCCCACCAGGCAAGCGCATTACTTTATCCCAAAGACCCTTTCTTTATCTCGCTTACATGAGGTGCCATCCTCCTGCCCTCTTAGAACTCCCCCTCCCCTGAAAACATCAGCTTTTCTTATTGGTAGGTAATGACATTTCAGATTTTATATATATTATATAATATAATATAATATAATGAAATGTTGCAGACAGCCATATTCCGCAAGCCAACTGCTTGTAACTCTATTTTGCATGGAAACAGTGGTCATTCTAAAGCTTTAAAATGGAGCATTCCATACGGCCAATTTTTACGGGCGCGTAGAATTTGTTCCGATGATGAATGCTTCAACTCTGAAATTACCATCATGACTCAGAGATTTCTGGAGAGAGGTTATCCTCGGAAAATCTTAAATGATGCCCATTTGAGAGTATTGAATATGTCGAGAGAAAAATTACTTTTTAAACCAGGAGGTGGTGATGATAAATGTCAAAGTGAGAGATCACCTCCCAGGCTATTTCTCGAATTTAACTCTCAGCACACTCAACTAAGTAACATCATACAAAGAAATTGGCACGTTTTACGTCATGACCCTTCCATCAAAGATAGTGTGGGTTTACATCCCCAGATCACCTATCGTAAAACCCGGTCCATAGGTGACCATCTCACACAAAGTCTTTTCTGCTCCAGAACCAATCGATCTTGGCTATCTAAAAAATGTTTGGGCTTTTGGAAATGTGGCCACTGTAAATCTTGTAAATATGCGCATAACACTCATTCGGATACCACATTTGAGGGCAGAGTTTGTGAAATAACCGATCGGATTACTTGTGACACTGAGTATGTTGTATATGTGATTGAATGTGGCTGCCATAAAAAATATGTAGGCAGCACCATCCACAAACTGAAAGTAAGATTTCTACAACATGTCAGAGCAATCAAGAATCACGATCCATCATATCCCCTAGCCAAACACTTCTGGGATGTCCATGAAGGTAACTGTAGCTCTTTGACATTTTATGGGATTAAAACTATTGCCATCTCTTCCCAGGGGGGAACAGAACTGCTTTGCTAAGACAAACTGAATCGAAGATGATCTTACTATTAGGTTCTGAAAACCCTTGGGGACATAATCTGGATGCGGAACTGTATGTACATCTGTGATCTTTCAAATTTTCACACTCCAATGGAATTTCTGTATGTGATAATAGACATCACATGAAATTTTCTTTCTCTTTCGATGAATGTAAATATTAGCACTGAACTATGAAACAAGTATTCCTAAACGGTATGTTTATATCCTTTTTTACACCTAGTTGAGTAATTTTGCACATTAATTGAAATTATTTTTATTCAGTACTTTAGGGTGATTGTTAGGTTGTTTATTTGTGGTTTCGATTTCTAAATCGAATTGGTCCTTTCTTTTCCTCTAGGGGCCTGTTGATATGTTTATATGTCCTACATTACTATATGATCCTTTTGATTGGTGCACGATTAACATCCAATAAGGCCCTAGTTCTTTTTTGTTAATCATTTCATTTACAGCTCTTCAATTAATTTGACATTATGGCTGAGATGTAATGAGATACTTAATAATGAATTTATTTTTAGTACTGGCTATGATGTAACAAGTATTTATAAATTTTTAACATCTCATCTTTATATACATAGTAGAATTATATATTTTTTCTATATATATTTTTTCTATATATATATTTTTTCTATTTGTAGAACATAAATATTGCATTCATTGATGAATTCATTGATGTTTATATTATATTTTAGAAATTTATATACACATAAATCATTTGTCTCAGTGATGTTAAATATTATGTATAATTTATAAAATATATATATAGATATTTTTATATGTTCAATACTTATTACAGGGATAAACATCAGCTTGTGTACATTGTTGTTAGCAATTTGAAGAATTGGGTGTTCAAGTACTCATTTCCAGAATAGGATAACACAAGGGATCATATAAAACATATATAATGTGACATTTATATTTTATGTTTTGGATTCTTATATATGGTTAAGTTTCAATAGTTTGAATTCAAGACTATTACGTTACAATATGGCCGCCTCTTTGCACAAGTCTTTGGTTACATTGTTGAAATGAAAGAAGGACAAAAACAGTTAAATAGATGGTGTAAAAATGTCAGCCAATGTCCAGTTGAAGACTTTTGCCGAAACGCGTCGACATTTGGCCGGGACAGCGTGTGTGCATTATTTGGCTTTTTTCCAATAATTTTTTCTTATTTTTTGTTATTTGCTTCTACAAATTTATCTAATAAATGGAGCTGTCGATTTTCGCACATGAATGACTTTTTAATGTGTTCATTCTCCATTTTTCTACGAGCTCTCGGATATTGTGCAGCCTCTTAGGTGCTTTACGGAGTTGCACCGTTCTTTGAAATATATATATATATATATATATATATGCAAAAAAGAGAATAGAGAACTCTGGGCAGTTCCCAAATTTAGGTGGAGAGCAGCTCTAGTAAGGAGCACTCTGCAACACCAGCGACACTCTAGATTTGCTCACCTCAAATGTCTGTTTATCTAGCAAAGTTTTTAAGCATTGGATCAGCACAGTGCTATCCATGCGGAGCTAGATAGTGACAAAGTCTTTTGCCATTTATACAGCAAAATCTTTAAGCATAGGTTTGACACAGTGTCAATCTTGCCGAGCTGTAAAATGACAAAAGCCATTTACCACTCCAGGCACAGTATTACAGCTTTGGACTGGTAAAATACCATCCAAGCCAACCTGGAATGAGCAAAAGCAGCCCCTGACACGTGTTTCGCTCTCATTAGAGCTCATCAGAGAGGCTTAGCTTTGTCCAGACACAAGGGAGCACCCAGTATAGAGTGCTCCTTACTAGAGCTGCTCTCCACCTAAATTTGGGAACTGCCCAGAGTTCTCTATTCTCTTTTTTGCATAATTTATGCGTCACTCCAACCCTGAAAGGGATTTGTTTTGATATATATATATATATATATATATATATATATATATATATATATATATACACACACACACACACATATATGTATATATTTATATATTATTATATATATATGTATATTCAGATATATATATATATAATTTTAGCTGTCCTTTCATCAGCCCGAGCCATACCTGATCTTGAAACCTTACGAGGGACAGCTTTTATATGTCTCTACAGGTTAACTAGCATTACTATCTGCTCTGTTTGTTTCCTGGCCAGTCCCTCCTTCCCCCCTCTGCAGTCACTGCTAACTAGAGGCCATTGTTACAAGGTACCAGTAGCCAAACGGGTCATTTCTTGATCTAGACAATTCCAAATTCTGCCTCTCTCACTGTTGCATCCAGCCAGCAACAAATGTTGATTGAGTCTGCCGGACACTGCAGGTCACGTCTGCCCTTGTGGGGAGGAGCTTTTTGTGACTTGTAGTAATGTATTGCGTTGTTGCATTGGTATAGTGCTTTATACTCGATTGTGGGGCACCAAAGACCATTATCGGAAGTCTAGAATGTGGTCGGCAGAGTGTTGTATTTGTTGTAATTCTGTGTAGAGTTTTAACAAAGCAGACATATTGCTCAGGTCACCCATGTCTTTTAGATAGAGAGTAAAGACAGCAGAGCTATCTCTCAGCTTTTAGAAGTCTTGTGGGTAAGGTGTAAAGACAGCAGAGCTATCACTCTGGTCACAGAGGTTTTGCAGGTAGAGTGTAAAGACAGCAGATCTATCGCTCAGGGCACGCTCTCCTGGTATATTGAGAGTAAATACAGCAGAGCTTTTGCTCAGGTTACAGCTTTCTTGCAAGTATGGCATGAAGACAGCAGAGCTATTGCTGAGGTCCCACAGATGTTGCCCGGAGAGTGTAAAGGCAGCAGAGCTATCGCCCAGGTCACACTGGCTTTTCAGGTAGGGTGTACAGACAGAGCTTTGGCTCAGATCACACTGGTCTTGTAGGCAGAGTTTAAAGATAGCACAGGTTTGGCTCAGGTCACGCTGGTCTTGGAAGTTGGGTGTATAGACATCAGAGCTATCGCTCAGGTCATGCTGGTCGTCCAGGTAGGCTATTAATGCAGCAGAGCTATCACTCAGATCACACCAGTCTTGCAGGTAGAGTTTAAAGACAACAGAGCTTTTGCTTAAGTCACATTGGTCTTCGAGGTAAGGTGGGTAGACAGCAGAGCTATCACCCAGTTCACACAGACATTGTAGGTAGAGTTTGAAGATAGCACAGGTTTGGTTCAGGACACGCTGGTCTTGCAGTTAGGGTATTAACACAGCAGAGCTATCGCACAGGTCACACTGGTCTTGCAAGTAGAGTTTAAAGATAGCACAGGTTTGGCTCAGGTTACATTGGTCTTGCTGTTATGGTGTATAGACAGCAGAGCTATAATTCAGATCACACCGATCTTGCAGGTAGAGTTTAAAGACAGCAGAGCTTTCGTTCAGGTCTCACTGGTCTTACAGGTAGGGTGTGTGGACTGCAGAACTGTTGCTGCAGTCACACAGGTCGTGCATGGACAGTGTAAAGACAGCAGAGCTATCATTCAGGCCACACCGGTCTTACAGGTAGGGTGTATAGGCAGCAGAGCTGTCACTCAAGGCACACTATTCTTTCAGGTGGGATGTACAGACGGCAGAGCTGTTGCTCATGTCACACTGGCCTTACAGATAGGGTGTATAGTCAGCAGAGCTATCCCTGAGGTCACCCTGGTCTAGTAGGTGGGTTTAAAGATAGCACACTTTCGGGTCAGGTCACACTGGTCTTGCAGGTATGGTGTATAGACAGCAGAGCTATCACTCGGATCACACCGGTCTTGCAGGTAGAGTTTAAAGACAGCAGAGCTATCGCTCATGTTACACCGTCCTTACAGGTAGGGTGTACAGACAGCAGAGGTTTTGCTCAGCTCACACCGATCGTCCAGGTAGTGTGTGCAGAAAACAGAGCTATCGTTCAGCTCACACTGGTTTTAGGTAAGGTGCAGGGATTGCAGAGCTGTCGCTCGAGTTACACAGGTTTTGCACGTAAGGTTTTGAGGCAGATGTAGTATCTCAGTAACAGACAGGTCAGGCTTTTGTCCAGTCCTGGGCGAGGCTGTTGTCCCAGCTGCCTGACGGATCCCTGCTGTACACAACAGGTTCGGCCCTGCAGATTGGATTGTGTGTGCCACCCGATAAGCTCGCACAGAAGGTGGCATTTCCCCCCTCTGAGAACAGCTCTGCTCCCAAGCATCGCCTTGACCTTTCCCTCTGGCCGTGAGCCGTCCCTGGGAGCTCTGCAGTCCCTCGTGTAAGTTGTGTCTGCTTGCGGCTGCTATCTCTTGCTTTCGCACTCAAGCAGTGTTGGTGACGCTTTGCAAGATTTCATTCCCACCCTGAGAATCAGTCCCTGTTCAGACGTCACGACGACAGACGGAGTAAGCACCTACCTTGACCCTCTGTGACCCTTCGGGGAAGGGTCACACTTAAAGATGTCCTGTACTCCAGGAAATAGGATTACTGAGCAGTGCAAGAGAGGCCACCCGCTTTAATCGGAATTAAACACAAGCTCATTTACTTTTTAAATAGGTATATTGCAGAGAGTCATACTGAAAACAGTGGCTCAGAAACAGAGATCTCAAGGGAATTTACTGCCAGTGTAGACAAGCACAAACGCGTAACATTCATAGAAATGCTTAGACTAGATTTGTATACGTGACAAAGAATCTGTTCCAAATTAGCAGTGTTTAATTTGTGTTTATTGTTTCCGGTGCTGAGCACCCGTACTTTGTTTTTGAGGGCCGGGGCTTATTCTTCTGCCTCAAGCATTTGCTGCGAGCAAAAGACACATTTGGGAAAGAAGGAGGAAGAGAAAAACGAAAAAGAATCACAAAGGAAGAAAGTAGAAAGCTGCAAGAGTGAGCTGAAGGGGCAGGGAGTGGCTGTAAATGGATTAAAGAGGCCCGAGATGGCTTCAGGATTAGCTTCCTCAGAATTCCGTGCTCGCACATTTAAATGCCTCAACCCCGTGTTTAAGAGGAGGGCTTTGGTCACCGGCACCTCTTTGTTTACAAATTAAGCACTGCAAATTAGTATATATGTCACAATTCCTCTGATGTAAAATGTAACTCTCTTTAGGTGCTGAGATCCATTCCTCTTCCTTAAGCTGTCCAGAGGCCACTGTCTTGACCTGAGCTGTGGCTGAGACCCCACAAAGCACCAACAGTGTGGTCCACAGAGGCCATCTTTCTGCTGCAAAGAGTCCTGTCGCACCCCTTGAAGCTCGGTGCAAGCATCAAGTGCTTCTCCCGATGTAGTACATGTGCAACAACTAGCCAACAGGACATTCACTTGGGAAATATAGAATTTCCATGTCCTAATGTATTTAGATAAATACAAGCTGGAAAATCTAACCTTCCACAGAAATTGAAACACTCAATGTAAAGCTGAAAATTTGCAGCAACAGCAAGTTAGATAGCTTATTGATAGAGAGCTGAAGGCTGAAAACCGAAGCAGGTCCTTTTTAGGTTGAGCGCCCAAGCGCTTTGACCTGTTGTAAGTGTTGTGGGCTTTTAACTACGCCCACTGCATTCCCATAACTTTTACTCGTTTGTGGGCTTGCCTTTCAAAAATCCTTTGTTATCATTGGCAAATGCTTTATGTTTGTCCCTCCTTGGGGCGGTTTTGTTACCACCTTACAGACTGCCCCTGTTACATGGCTAATTGCACGATTGCCGATAAGTTTGGTTTTGAGCAAACTTCTTTTTCCTTTTGTGTCTCTCCTTCACGCTCATGGTGGCCATGGTTCTTTAACTAGCCAGTGTCAACTGTTTTACTTTTCATTTTCAATTAAAGTGGCAAGAAAAGTCCACTTACTAATTTACAATGCTAATAGCTCTAACTCAAGCAAATGCGAGACCCATTGCATTTCAAATGCTTGTTTTAAAAAGGCCACAGAGATAGCAGTGGAATTATTTTAGTCATTGAAAAGAAACAGTAATTCAATAACCTTTCAATTTAGAATGTCATTATTGAACAAGATGTGTTTTAAGAAATAGTCCACCATGTTCTGATCGCTTAGAGCAGCCGATCTCAACTTGCCTCTTGTAGTACTTCTGTCTTCAGAGAGCGTCAGATTTTCAGGAGTCCTCCTTGAAACCCTTGGCCATGGTTTCCTTTTACAGGAGTCCTGCTCAGCTCTAAGGTAGTTTCCAGATCTCTTTGGACCTCTGGAACTCTCTGTAGCAGCAACATTTTCTGCTCTCTGTCACATCTTCTGCCCCCTTCATCCACAAGTCAGAGGTCCACAGTGGCATGCCCAGTTGTAACTGGTCCACCAGTTTTGTTGCAGTCTTGTAACATCTTCCTTCACCAGAATGATAGCTCCAGGGGGGCGTTTGGGGTGTTGCAAACCCCGAAAAAGTGTATTCTGCACTAAATAGTTTGTTACAAGTGCTTTCAGTGGGGTAATGTGAAGTGTCTGTCCGATTTCCACTGTGATTTTTATAGGTTGCATGTTAGAACCATGCATGCATTTACCACACATGCCTTAACAACATGGTCTGAACCACGAATGGGTATTTACAACGCGTTCCTTTACTACGCAAGCAGTTAAGACAACTTGCCTTAGGGAAAGCGCTGGACTTTGTAATAGTATAATTTAGTATCCCAACTCCAGTCTGGCAACAGTAGGGAACGTACTGGACTTAAAGTACAACATTACCCCAACAACGCTTTCCTTACGGCAAGTCTTTGTAAAGACTTGTGCGGTAAAGACATTTGTTGTAAAGATGCATTCGTGGTTTGGACCGCGCTGTTAAGGCACAGCGTGGTTGGAGCCGCGTTGTAAAGGGTGTTTCCCATTTGATATGCCCACAGTGACAGAAAGACACTCTCTCTCCTCATTGGTTTGAAGGCTTTAAAAATGTTAGTTAGTTTGACAAATATTGTGTTTTAAGTTCCCCTAACAATAGGCACTCTTCCCCCTTTCCACTGCCTTTTAAGCCCTCCTCATGTCCTGCATCTCACATGTGTTTTAACAAGATGTCCCAGCGTGATTGTTGGGAACTCCTATGCTCACCCCCCCAAATCCTACTGACCAAGCTACGCCCCTGTCCTTTACTTTGAGAAAGGTCATGGTATATTATCCTGTGGTGTGCTTCCTGTAGCATCTGGAGAAAGGACATCTATTATGTGCTGACTAGTCAACTATGCAGTGCTGACCTAGGATCATTATATGGGAAAGGGAAACTTTCAGAGAAGTGGAAATGTCACCTGGCTTCATAGAACTCATATGAATTTTCTCAAGATTTGGGCATTGATCCCTTAGATGGGCAAATGATGAATAATTGAGAAAGACCAAGCTAAGCTCTAATTAATGCAGAGATTAGAGATAACGCTGCCTTTTATTAACAGCTGATTATGCTGTAGGTTTGTTCAATAGAGCCTTGCAGAAACTTCAGATGAAAAAGTAATTATTTTACTGGCTGCTGTCACATTTCTAACATGTAAATTAATGTTATAGTTGTAATACTCGCGCCTGTTTTGTTCATAAAGTATTGAATTCCTGTTTTAATTAAGAAACCAAAAATGTGTATTTTTACTTCAACTACTACCAGCAGTAACATAAAAATGTTAGTAATTATACCTCTTTTACTCCCCTCTTGGCTTGTGGTAGGTAAAACTTGTGTAGCCCACCCGGGGCATATTGGTATTGATACATCCAGCCCTGTCATTGGGTATCACAGTGGCACCCTACCTCCACTTGAAGTACTGCTCAAAAAACACTACCTGTGGACATTCATAATTAACAAGTTTCTGTTAATTTCGTCTTGAGCTAATATATTTTCTGTTTTGGGACCGTAGCTTTCATCCGGGATGATATCTGGTACCATATGTGGGCGCAGGTCCCTCAGGTGCATGTTCCGTATAAGTAGGACATTTATAAATTCCTGTAAATATTATCCATGATCTCTGCTAGATTTCCTTCTCTGGGTTGATGTGTTGAGTATTTGGTGATGCTGAGGAGTGGCCCAAGTGTTCTGGTGTTTTTCCACATTAAAGGTGTCACCAAAGTTACACTTTTGCTAGTTGTTGTCTTGGAGGCCTTTTCACCAGACAATTCTTCCAACCTTTCCTCTCCCGCATTCTTCGGTCCCAATTGCTTATGGCTGCCACTATTCAATAAAGACAAAAGTGGAATTTTACATTGATGCTGTCAATTGAGGTGTTTCCTAATAGATTTTGGCACCTAGCTGCTCTGGCAAAAGATACTGCTAGCAAGAGGGGACTCTCCAGCAGATCTCCCGGGTATGGTGCTCCTTCATAGTATTCCACACTGGACCTCTTTGGAGTATGGATAGAGGCAGTTTCATGTTCTGGATCTCTATATAGATTGTTCTCTTACTTCACTGCATAAACCTCGGCAGACCGCACTGGGTCCCCTATATATCATGGTCTCAAAGGTAGCTTGTTTCTAGATAGAGTGGGGTGTATTCTTAACTGCTCCACTTCTGGTTGAGGTTCACCTCTACAGCATTGTACGCAAATACATGTTTATTGTGTATATTGAAATAAATTCAATCACTGAACATGTGTCAGTAATATCAGGCACGGTATTATCAACAAAATAAATTGCAGTGCATATATCAGCGAAATAAATCACAGTATAGGTATCCGGTATCAACAAAAAAATCACAGTCCATATAACAGAAAAATCAGTCATTGTACATGTATCATGAATCAGTAAAATCAATCACCGTACATATATCAGCATAACCAGTCTTTGTACGTGTATCATGAATTAGCAAAATTAATGACTACATATATCAGCAAAATCCGTCATTGTGCATGTTTCATGAATCAGCTAAATCAATCACATTACATAAATCAGAATTACTAGTCTTTGTACATGTATCATGAATCAGTAAAATCTGTCACATTACCTGTATCAGCAAAATCAGTCATTGTACATGTTTCATGAATCAACAATATCAATCACAGTACATGTATCAGCAAAATCAGCCTTTGTACATGTATCATGAATCAGCAAAATCAATCATAGTACATATATCAGCAAAATAAGTCTTTGTGCATGTTTCATGAATCAGCAAAATCAATCACATTATTATATATATCAACAAAACCAGTCTTTGTGCATGTATCATGAATCCGCAAAATCAATCATAGTACATATATCAGCAAAATCAGTCATTGTGCATGTTTCATGAATCAGCAAAATCAATCACATTTTATATATATCAACAAAACCAGTCTTTGTACATGTATTATGAATCAGCAAAATCTATCATAGTACTTATATCAGCAAACTCAATCACAGTACAATCAGTTACAGTACTTGTATCAGCAAAATTAAATATAGTATATCTAGCAGCAAAATCAATCGCAGTACAAGTATCATGTAGCAGCAAAATCAATCAGTGCTAATACATGTATTAGCAGAATCAGTTACAGTTCATGTAGCAGCAAAAGTGTCAAGTTAAAAATTGCATTTGATTAAAAAGCTCCTACGACAATAGATAGTTTGAATTGTTTAAAATAGCATTTTGATTATTCTTGCTCCACCTGATTATATGTAGTGCTTAGTAATTTCATTAGGCAAGCAATAAAACCATAGGATTGTTCTTGAAAACCAGATATAATGGTGTTTCTGATGGTTGTTAGACGTGCAGCTTTAAAAAAAAAATATTGTACATACTTTATTCTGATGTCTCATTCATTTTGTTACAAAGACGGCACACAACTTGTTCTTCTTCTCGGTTTGTCCAGCTACCTTCAGTCTGAAGAACTGGTATATAAAGTAGTCTAAACCGCAGATAAGAATTCCTTATGTTTGCATCAAGATTATAATCCAGATATTGCTGTCTCATTACCTTGTAGAAACCTTGGATCAAGTGCACACATCTGTGTGAAGAGTTATAGTAATGTCATTGGGGTAGAAAGTTTCCCTTATTTTCTTTCAAGTTAGTTGTTTATGACTCATTAAGTTTGGATAGTGAATCAGGTGGGGGTAAATCATGTTTGGTGATGACTGAAGCAATCTTTCTCCCCATTGAGCCTGGATCGTTCCCATCACAGAGAGTAATTTCTGATAACATTAGTTTGTTTAGGCTACCTTAAGGAGTAGCATTGCTGTTGCATATGTACTTCATGAGTACAGAGATGTTAAGCACAATTATCATCTAATGCTTCAGTGTGGAGTTGAAGAACTTAAAAGAGCTGGCAAACCTTTTTCATGAAAATGTTGAGTTGTTCTGAAAAGTTGGGGAACCATATAAGAGAACTGGGATCATTTTCGGATTGGCGGCAGTGACGATATAGCCATTTGCTCTTCCGCCCATCTAAGGACGACTTTTTAGAGCGACAGAGTAGTGACATTCTTGTGGTTTATTGGTTGAAAAAGTCACATGGGATCTTTAAAGTTTACCGTGAAACAAGCGCTTAGTGAAGTTGTGCAGTCACAGCGCTACAGGCTTGCCGCCTTAAAGCTGGACAGGAAACAGTATTTTCAGTGACATATCGTGTATTTCATGTATCACCTCGTACTTTAATTATTCATAGTGCTGTATGCCATATGTATGTTATTCCTCTGTATACCCTCTAAAAAATGATGGACAGCAACAGGTATCCAAATCAAGGGAGAGGAGCCGCAGCTGCTGAGTTGACTCATGGAAACCAAGGATGCCCAGAAGTCCCAACAGGGGCAGCTCCTTCACGATGGCGAAGCAGCGTCACCCCCCGGCTAGGTCAGGAGCTGAAAGATAAAACGATATTTCTTTATCGTTTTATCTTTCAGTTGTTGGCTTAGCCAGCAGTGCAGGGAGTGGCAGGGCTGGGCCATGTGTGGATGGAGGGGGGTGAAGGGAGAGTGCACCTAAGTGCGCATGTGTGTTTGACCAGCCGTCTTAGACCAGTTTGGAAAGTCATCCACACACACATGCGCACTTAGGTTTCTCCAGCCCAACTGTGTTTAACAGCCTGGCTGAAGAAACTGCACAGACCTCAGGGTTGTGTCTGAGCGGCAATCCAAGCCGCTCAGACCAATCCAGACGCTGCTTTTGTGCTAGGTTTAGCATGAAAGCAGCACCAGGATTGCTGTTGAGCCTGTGCTGGTGTCCCAGTGAATGCTTGGACAACAGAAGAGGATCGAGGCGGCAGGAGGGGGTGGCAGGAACGACGGGAGTAGGTATGTTTATTTTTAATTATTTTGTATTCCCCTCAATCCTTCCCCCCCACCCCTCCCTTTGAGATTTGCGGCCGCCGCCGGTGAGTCTCGTCATTGTGGCTACAGTCTTGGTTTTGGGGAATTTGTCTTGTCAGATTACTGTAGTAGAAATTCATGCCGCAGTTTTGTAAGGGGATGAGAATTTTTTTTAGAGTACTCTTTAAAAGAGGCTTTTCTGTCGACCTCTCTCTCTGTCTCATGGCCAGCACGGACTGAGACAGCCGGACTCTCTTAACGTGGCTTCTACTGCTGCATCACCTTCACAAAGCTGCAACAAGTGTCCTGTGCTGTCTTGGCGAGCTCCTGAGAGGGGCACGAGTTTCCATGTGGCTCCTGAAATAATGAAGCTTGCACATGTGATGATGCACCACTTTAGCACAACGTCCTGCACTTGGGACCTCGTGCTTTTTATATCACCCTTTATTTAATCTAGTGTGGCCAATGAGCTGTTTTGCATTCACAATCACTTGTTAATGGTATTACTGCAAAGAAAGGGCATAGTGTTAGTTTAACATGCATAATTGATGGGACCATCCTAGTAGGGAATGTACACATTGATTGTAAATTGCTAATATAGTGTTTGACAAGAAACACTGTTGCTTTGCCACTTCCATCTGTGCTTTCACATTAGAGAAATTCCAGCCAGTGCACCCATTTAAGAGCTCAACCATCAGTCCTATTGTTCATCACTCAATTCCTGTTCTAATAATTTGCAAAGATGATGGGTCTAGCTTGGAACTCAAACTGCAGTGTTGCATTTGCCAATGCTTGTTCTATTGCGTTCCTCAAAATAGAATGTTAAAAAACCTGCTTCTACTGCTACTAAAACTACTACCAGTAATGCTGCTAGAACTGCAGCACATGAATACTTCAGTCAGACAAGAGTGACTAAAACAACTGACTGCCTTCACTTCTACGGTCGCATCGCTTGTGTGGAACTTAGGGTTCTTTACACAGTGCAAACACTGATGGGTTTGCCAGGGGGACCATAAGCATTGCACAAGGGCATCACATCCCAGGATGTCACTCTAAGATAGACACTTGCCTCTCAAATTCACACCATTTGCCCCAGGCATATTACTTCCTGCCACGTGAGGCATAATCTGGTCAATGTGAGTAGGCCTACTTCTGCCAAGCAAGGCATGGTCTTACCAATGCAGCCAACCCCGCTTCTGTCAAGTGAGGCGTGGGCTGGCCAGTGTGGGTAGGCCCACATCTTCAAAGTGAGGCATAATGTGTCCACAATGGGTAGTTGCACTTCTTCAAGTGGAGGCATGATCTGACCAAGGTGGGTATTGGAGTGAACGTAAGTCATATGTTACGATAATCCCACCATATACAGGGCATATCCCTTAGGTTAATAAAATCTACTGCAACTTTTAGCCATTTTTCGTATGTTTGTTCAGTTCAGCTTCCAGTTCATTAATATATTTATGTTCCCTGTTTCATATATTTCATATATTTGTTTATATATTTCATCAGAGTCTGTGTGACATTTAAAGGTAACCCACAAATGCATTTCAGTAAAAGAACCTTTTAAATCCATATATAGCTGGAAATATGCTAAATCCACATTAAAATAAATCACTCTTTCGATCAGTGGTCTTACCACAACCCCGAGAAGTATCTCCTTTAAGGTCATCAAATGCATTTCAGCAAACCTGTTCGCGCGGAGAATGACTGAGCCTTCACATTTCCTGACACTCGGTGTATGATTGTCCCACACTTCTAAGTCTGTGCTCGTCCTTTCGCCATTCAAATGATTTCGGCTTACCTTTGGCATCTTCTCAATTTTTTATCCCAGTTAAGAAAAGTTAAAGTCACCCTGTTAGTTTCCCATCATATGATCCATCATTTCGCTTCCAGTTTGATCATACATCTGTCTCACCCTGTGTTGTCATATCTACTTCAAAGGACTATCACACGACCCCGTTCTCTATCTTACAAACAATTATTTGTTGTCTTTGTTCCAAAGTTGATTAACCTGGCCAGTCAAATATAAGATTTTTTTCTTCCTTCAGTTTTTTATATGATTTTCATCACAAATCATGCCTCTAACTTACTGGTTTAATACTGTCCTGCAGTATTCCAGTGTCCTTTTAATGCCTACTTTTTATGGGCCAGCACAAACCACGCCCATGCCACATCAGTCACTTACATTGGTTCTTGGGCTTGCCTTTTAAAATCCGCTTGCTTTCATTTGTGAACGGCATGCATACGTCATGCCTTTTCCAGTGTTTAGCCCACCTACACAGCACTGGTAAAGTACCAAAAACATACAAGGCTCAATGTTTTCAGCTTGGAGTACGGACTACTTAATCTGTTTATTTTCCAGGCAGCGCGATCGCACTGCGTTTCTTTTTGGTTTACAACGCTAATAGCTCCAACTCAAACAAATGCGAGACCTGTTGCATTGAAAATGCTTGTTTAGTTCAGGCTTGACAGCAAGGCTGTTGTCCAACCTTATGTAGAAAAAAAGCTTTAAGAAAAATTACTAAGAGAGGGGCTTTGGCCCGCCCACATGTTGATCTTTCTCATTGCTTGATTGGGTTGTGCAGACATTGTTTTAATTCTGCTGAAAAAAACACTTGTTGCACAGATCATGCTCAGTAGAGTGTTCCTGGTGTAAAAAGCCATCGATGAAGGTTGTAGGCCTGATTGGTTCATTGGGAAAGCTTATGTCAGAAGCTGATTTGTTTATTATGAAAAATATGGCAAAGTTAGTAGGCTTGGATTATTTATTGTGAAACTCTTATAAAAAAGCGAGTAGGACTTTGTTGTTGAGTTGTTATTATACTGTGTTGTTTCCTATAGACAAGTATTTTCTTACGTAGTTCCCAGGTCAGATGCAGTATGAACTGGCTCAGTCTGGGGTAACCCTTTGTTCAAGACGGTAGGACGCACTTTCACATTTTGAACTGTTTGATAAATATTTTTGGGAGGGAGTTTGCGCCGAACTGCGTGCCAGAACAATGTGAAGTCGTTTTACATGTCTGTCTAATGCAATAGTAAGGGTTTTACCTTGTGAACTAACTACAAGACAGATACAACAGGATGCAGTTTTACATTGTGAATTCCATGGCAAAAACCAGTGGAAGAGGCTTAACATTTTGAACTATTTGACAAACACACTAGGGATGGGTTTCACATGCTGAAATCTGAAAAAAGCAATACCTCAGGCTTCTCCAGCTACCAGTAAGTTGTTCTTTTGTGTGCAGTTCACTGAACTAAATTAGAATATTTTGCTTGGTTGAATTAATATATGTATATTAAAATAGAAAAGTGTGTTTTCAAAATGAAATTGTGTGGATTTTCAGAGCTCATAAGTTGATGATTGGAGAAAAACGGTTGAATTTCCAATATTTATTTAAAGCTGTTTTTTGAGTTAGAAAAATGAAACAGTGTTGGGAAGATATTATAACTAATCTTATTACCTTGGTGCTACTGGCATTGCAGTGACAGTTGTTATGTGTGACTCATTAAAAGGCATTCCATGATGGCAAAAGCATTTTTGTTTTTACATTACTGCTGGTAACCATGCCTGATGCACTGATGTGATCCCAGCTGGTAATCTTGCATATCGTGGCTACTAAAGTAACCTTGGCATATGTGGTCACTATTACATCTCTAATAATGTTAGTAGCTCTGGAGGAATATCATTGACCATAAGTAGCTCTTATTACTGAAAAGGTTGGAGATCCCTGCAGTAGCTGGTAGTTTTAAATTTTAAACCCTTTTTTGAAATGCAATAGGAAGGGGTTTTCAATTGTGAAAGGTCATGACAAACACCACGTGAATGGACTTTACATTTTGAACTAGGAAACAAATACAGTAGGAAGGGGTTTTACATTTTTGAACTTTCAGATAAATGCCATAGGAAGGTGTTGCCTATTTAGGTCCAGCCACAGTAAATCCTCAGTGTCTATGGAAGGAGAGGTAATGTTCATGTCTGTGTATGTTTTGGGTCTACCTACATTGTTTGAAGGGTCTTTATAGGCAATAAAGGCATGGCCATGTTTATGATCAAGTTAAAGCTAACAGATTTCCCTTATACATTATTAAATGGGGTGACAAAGGCAGTAAGCCTTTCATTTTACATGATTTAGGATGAAAACCTTTGATTGTGAATAACCTCATGAAAAAGCACTTGGTGAACATTGATTTATTGAGTGTTAATGTTGTACGTCAGCACCTCCCTCAGTCATCTCAGGACTGCTCTGTCTTTCTTACCTTGAGAGTCAAGTGCAAAATGGGGCACTTTGTCCCCAGTTTGAAGGTCTGGGGTGCAGAAGCCTCAGGAAACCAGAGATTAAAGTATCCCATTGACAGTTTGAGCGAGTAACTTCTGACTGCCTTGGGACATCCTGAACTAAGTACATAGGAAGAGGTTTTACATTTTGAACTCTGGCAAATACAGTAGGAAGGGGTTTTAGATTTTGAACTCTCTGGAAAATACAATAGGAAGATTTTTTAGGTTTTGAACTTTTCAAAAAATAAAATAGGAAGGGGTTTTAGATTTTAAACTCCCTGGGGCACACAACAGCTTGTGAACCCTCTCTCAGCTGGAGTAGGAAGGGCTTATGAACTCTATGACAATTACAATAGTAAGGATTTTAGAAGAGCGGTCTTTTTTAAGTCAGGTATAGCAAATGCTTGGCGTCTTGGAAAAAAAAAGACGTAGGCCCTGATTACAAGTTAGATGGAGTGGAATTACTGTGTGGAATTCATTGTATCTCGTTACAACTATGTTTTCACATCCTGTTAAGTTGGAAGAACAGGCCAGATTTTACCAGCCATTGTTCTTCTGTGGGAGCAGTTTCCCCACCTTATGAAGGTCAAGCGCATGAGCATTAGGAAGGGAAAATGTGACTTTCTAAAAGTTACTGTTTCTAACTACTCCACCAACAAATTGAAATTTTAATGAATATGAAAAACAATCTTTGAATGACAATTTTTGCCAGTTTGTATCAAAAGTTACAAATTAAAGTTCATAATCTTGCCATTTTCCAAGATACAACTTGCCAGTGGAAATAGTTTTTTGGGGCTAATCAATGAAGGAACATGCCAACTTTAAACACACACGTATTCCAATTTTAAATATCAGACATCCTCTCTTGTCGGCAACAAGGTAATTTTAGGAGTGACTCATTAATATTTAAAAGCAAGGTTTCCCGGTTGTCAAATAAAAATGACTCAGCAGGGTTTTAGGATGCTGCAGTCAGGCTACACAAGGTAGGCCTGAAGTCATGTTTTCTAGTCCCACTCTGTGGATGACACAATAGGTGCTTAAGTCGACAGGTGGCATTTAACTTCCAGACCCTGTATACATTTTCGACTCCACATACTAGAACATATCGGCAAGTTAAATGTGTCAATCAGGAATAAGCAAATGTAACCATGTCTAATGGGGCAGCACTGGCACTTTACTCCTTTTTAGCAGGGGTAAAGTGCAGAGAGTTCTACGTCCATCAACAATAGCCACCACAGAGTAACTTATGCAGTTTCATGTACTGCCTGGATGCTAATTGCTGGGAGGCAGGGGGAATTGTGCTTGCAGACAGTTTAATTTTCGTTGTATTTTTCTTTTCTATTGTTAATTGTATAGTCAGCCCTCTGGGCTATACCTATTGTTCAACAACGAAATAAATAAAATATGTAAAAAAAAAAATAGGGACCAGAAAAATGTGAAATGTGAAAATGTGAAAAGTCTGTGGTGACCATGCAGGAAATGTGACTTTGCTAGAATGACTAACAATGGCGGTGTTGCTACAAGCGCTGATCGTATCTTCTGCTCACATGTCATAACAATTGCTAGTACATATTACTTACTCCATTTTGAAAAAATCTTAGAACATTTTATCCTTGCTTCTCAGTTGAAGGGAGAGGGTTGGTGTTCCAGGGGTCTTGTTTGGGTTATATGAATGCTGTCCTGGTTGGCTTACGTAAATATCTGTTCTGCCATTTTCAACTTGTGCAAAATGCAGCTGCCACATCTGTTACTTAATTTACCTCCCAACGCTTCTGTTAAATCCCAGTTGGACTTTCTCCAAAGACCCACAAGGATGAAAGCATCAAGCATCATGACAGAAGACAAAATATCGCCTAAAATCCCAGCCTCTGTGTGACAACTGGATTTGGACCCGATTGCAAGGATAGAGGCAAAGCTGCATCAATAAGCTCCTCCCTGCTAGATGTGAGTGGCCCAGAAGAATCACTTTACAGGGCAACAGTAACCATTCAGGCAAGAAGAGATGGCCAGGCAGACCCAACTGCACGTGTGTGCTTTGGAAGATCAAGCGCACAGCTCCCCCAGTCTGAAACGGACCAGCAAGTACTGGCAGGTGCAGAACCCCAAACATGGGCCCAGAGAGGACATAACCAAGCGGCCTAACCCCCAGGACAGGCTGCTGGGCCACACCCTCGGGAAGGATCCAGGACCAGAGCCGCAAAAAGTGGCAGCATCCCAAGGAACCCCAATGGTTGAGCCACGCAGGCACAAAAACAGAGAGCAAGGACGACAAAACAAGGCCAGAGAACCAGGAAACCGCAGGGACAAAGCCCAAAAATGGCAAGGGGTCAGATCCCACACTTCAGGCCAGCAGGAGCATACATGCAGGCATAACACACTAGAACAAGCTACTCAGACCCACTGCCAAGATGTGCTGGGGAAGACCACCCCACCAAGAACCCTCTCTCCCCCAGCCAAAACAGACCAGCAAGGACTGGCAGGTGTGAAACCGCAAACATGGGTCCAGGAAGGATAAACCTTGGGGCTACACCCAAGGACAGGCTGCGGGGTCACACCTTCTGGGAGGATGCAGGAACTAAGGCAGCAAAAATTAGGATCACAAGGAATCCCAGTGGTTGAACTGTATGGAAAGCACATACAGCAAGGACAGGGTATCCTGGAGAATGCAAGGACAAACCCTACAATGGCAAGGGAGCCTGCTAGGAAATAATACCCTGGAAAAGTTGTTGAAAGAGCTTGGACATATTTTGCAGTAGCGTGACTCCACCATGTGCCTTCCCTCAATCCAGATTACCCCCAGAAAATTGCATCTGAAGGTGAGCAGAGAAGTCCAGAAGGGAGACTTCAGCTCCCCAGGGTACAAGCTGTAACGCCCCAGACCAACCCATCTTCTTACAGGTGATCCGCCCAGAGTGAGGTGGACCAGGTAAGGTGTGGGAGATGGTGAGACGGAACCCTGCTGGCCAGTGGGGAAAGGAACGAGTTGAACACAATAAAGACTAAGCAATCAAACCACTCCCGTATCGAAGGGGATACACCAGCCGGATTCTAGTGGACATAAGAGGAACAAACACCATTAAAGGTAAGGGATCCAGTCAACCCCAGAAGAATGGAAGGTGGTATCAGCGCAGCCAGGCCGAAAACCTTTGTACCAAAAAGATCCTAAGAAACAACCACTGTACAACTGCAACTTCTGGTAGAGTTCCTCCAAGCTTAGGAAGATAAAAAACCGACACACTCTGCAAATAAGGCCACCGGAGGCTAGAAGCTCCCTTTCCTCCCCCCAGGGTGCAAAACCAGGGTGACATGGGGTCTGCAAGTGAGAAATCACCAAAATGACAAAGAAACAGTTACCAGCCAGGACAGTCAAGAGTCATAAGTAGAGATCTACCCCACCAGCAGAGAGCAAAGAGCTACCAAACCACATAATAGGAATTTGTGCATCATCCCAAAAAGCCTGGATTTCAAAGAGAGGATCAACCAGGGCCATCAGGAACTGAACTAGTGAGTTACTGGGCCCACACAACTCATGAAAGGAGGCCCAAAGTTGCCATGGAACGAACCTCCCACAAGCTACAACATAAAACTAGCAGGAAGATGCTACAGCTGGACTGGGTGACATAACCCAAAACAGAGCAGCTGCCACGAGTTAGGAACCCAGGCAAAGGCCCAAGAAAGAAGGCAGACCTGGACAGCGCACCCGGACGAGCCAACATAGCGGAAAGGTGTCCTCGAACTGACAAGAACAGCAAAGAAATAAGACTGCAGAAGAACTGCCTGGATAAGAAGAATATTGTGCAGATATGTGGCAAAGCTTACAACATCCAGAGCCAGATGTTGCAACAACAATTGAGTAATACATTGGTCCCAGCCATAGAAAAAGAAGAGCTGAAACCCAATTCAAAACAATCCTACTAAAAAGTACAGCCAGACGCCTGCCATTTGTGCAGCAGAGCTCATTCAACACATGGGGGTTGCATGTCAGAATATCAATACCAAGCATATACATATACATAGTCAGTGATAAACAACTTGACCTAAATACATTTTACAAATATTTTGTTCCATTGTATGCTGATTACCTGTCTTAAAGTTGTTTTTTTCAATATTTATTTAGGGCAAAATATTTTAATCCGGCTATGTTTAGGGCTGTGATATTTTCGTACAATACCAGAAGTGGAATGAATATTCAATAAATGAGATTTTGTGTCGCGGTGGTGGCAAGAAGGTGACACAACTCCAGTGCAAAATCTGGGCCTCAACTTTACATTTTTGTAAATTAAAACTATGCCCCAAAGAAATTGGCACGAAGTGGAAACGTGGCAGTAAATGTGTTCTGCTTCATTGGTTGCAAAATCTGTGTTTTAAAATATCTTATGGGGTTAAGGTACCTGCTTCATAGATCTTTGTCTGCCAACGAAGTCTCAGAGAATAGTAATAATGCTAGGATAACTCTGGAGGTTAATACATCTGCTGGATAGATGTGTGTTTTTAATTCTCCCAGTTTCGAATCAGAGCAGCATTGCAGGTTAATTTGTCTCCTGCAAAGCACATCATGTAAACCGCAGATAACAGAATTCTATTTTACGTAAATGGGTCACTGCTTTCAACATAGAGATCCTTTTGTTACTTGCAGTTGATAAATTGTAACCCTTCTAATATAGCCCAGTGAGCTATGAAGTACATGTGATTTCTACATCTTGTAACCCTCACTGTCTTATGTAACTCATCCTGTACATTGATTCACACACATATATTGTTCTGTACGTTACTCATGCTAATGCGAGGTAAATCTTCAGAAAAATCATCTAAGCCTTTCTTTTTTTCTATGAAGTGAAAATTGCAGAGACGTTTATTTGATAAATATTTATTTAAAAGCGGAAAACAAGTATTTTGCACTAAAGGAAACAGCATTGTGCAGGTCCCTGCTGCGATTAGTTAGCTTATTGTTAAGTCACCAATGCCTTAGTTTTGCCATGTGCTTGGTCACCCTTGGGCAGTATGTCATGCTGTCACCAAATAAGTGACTTTACTGTCTGTGCCTCAGACTGGATAAATAGAGGCTGTAGCTGAAATCAGTGTCTTAACTTGACCAATAGCTCTTGCTGATACAGTAGAGAATTTGCATTGAAAAATTGCAACCCTTTAGTATTTACCAGTCCTTTGAAAGTGCCCAATTTGGAAGACTGACTGAATTCATGAGACCTGTAATTAAATGAAAATACCCCATAGCTGAAGTTTGTTTTCCCCTGGATTGGTATGATGATTTGCTTCCAAGTTACCTGTAAATGACTAGACCAGTTGTACCCAACTTGTGATCCGGGGACCCGGTGAGGTCTGCGAAACCTCCTCAGGGGGTCCGCGAGTGCTTAGAAAATTTAATAATATTAACAGATTAGGTCTCGAGCTTTCAGTAATGACTCAGTGGGGGGGTCCTGAGATTCCAATAATGACTGAGTGGGGGTCCCCGGGTTCCAGTAGTAATAAAGTGGGGGTCCACAGAAGTCAAAAGGTTGGAAACCACTGGACTAGACCATTCATCATAAAACGTCTCCTAAAGTTAGTCTGTAGATCTGCAGAGGCTGCAGCTAACTTTTAGTGGTTTATCGAGAACCGGCTCAACAGTTATAGAGAGCATTGGTTTAAAAACAGCACTGTCTGTAGGTACTTCTTTAAGGCGTTTTGGCAAAGCCGGACCTCTAGATGTGGGTAGTCTACAAGAGCACTGCAGCAGCCAGACTTGTTCCCTCTAAACTCTTTAAGTTTGGGCTTCATTGTTGAGTAGACATTTTTGACTGCTGCTGCGCAGGGCTTCCCGTGCACTTGGCATGTACGCTGGGGACCTGTTCATTTCTTTCCAAGCTGAATTACCGTTTTTGAGTGACTGTAGAAACATGGAGCTAAATAGAGACCACAGACATTCCACATGTGAGAGTTGGCTTTTTATGAATGATGGTAGAGGTTCTTTTTTCAAACAAGACTTTGTACACCCACCGTTGTACTTTTGTGTTCCCAGGCCTCTGTTGCAGCAGTTAGCGCATCCTCAACAACCAGACATTCCTAAACAGGTTGTGAAACAAGCTCCATTTTTCACCACTGTTTCTATCTACTTGGTACTAGATGTACACATTTTGACTGGTGCATCTATATGTGTGACAATACCCCGAGCGCTTGCCCTGGAATTGCTGTATGGTTGGGCAAGTTCTTTAAATTTAGCTTGGAGTTTAGGTTCAGTGAACAGCTCAGTAGACACCATTCTACAATTTCTGTTTGGAGTATGCTGCAGTCAGCCTCCGGACAGAACAGTGGGTCTGTCTGTTCAGAAATCCATCCTGAACTGATCCCCGCTTTCTGTCTGTCCTTGCACATCTTGAACCTTCCTGCAGAGTCTAGAGCTCACACTAACCAGCCTCTAACCAAATCATCACTGACCTTCCGGTGAGAGCTGGCTGCACAACTCTTTACAGAAGAATTCTGGGCCATATTTATATATTGGCAGAGGGGTTACTCTGTCACATCAATCATTATATACAATGGGATTTAGATTTTGGCAAACGGGATATCTGTCACCTCAGCCAATATCTAAACCAGGCCCTCCTTCTTTGTGTCTTGATAGCTGTCTAATTTAGGGTGCCATTCTAGGACTCCTC
The DNA here is from genome assembly GCF_031143425.1 of Pleurodeles waltl. Taxonomy (NCBI): domain Eukaryota; kingdom Metazoa; phylum Chordata; class Amphibia; order Caudata; family Salamandridae; genus Pleurodeles; species Pleurodeles waltl. Next base: position 70,912,179 of record NC_090438.1, read on the forward strand.
TCAGCTGGAGTGAGTAGGGCACTTTAGATCTGCTGCCCTTAGCATGGTACTCCTTACTCACAGCAAGGCCACTGTGTGTGGGCAATCTGCTGGATGTTACTAGCGTCATGGCCATAGACATTTGCCATCTTGAATTTGCTTCCTTCAAAAGTAGTGGTGCCTTTGATGCTACTCCAAGAAAACGCACAGTTTACTCCCTGTCAGCTTTGGGTTTCTCCACGATTACATTCGTGAAATTTGCACCATGGACCAAACAGTGAGATCCTAACACTGAAAGAACTGCCCAAAGAAACAATTCAGCATCTTGGGCTGAACTGTGAGGTGCTGGTGCTGAAAAACCCATCATAAGACTATAGAATAGCTGGTTGGCTCCACTTTGGCTCTCTTTGACTTCCAGTTCTCATCTTTTTGTATTTATTTCTCAGTTTGACCTTATAAATCGGTAATTTAATTATTGTTTTATGTACATTTCCATGACTGAGCAACAGTGATTATCTGCTTATCCTCCGCCCTATCACTTCCTGTGATGTTTAGATCCAAAGGTAAGTATAAAAGATCGTTCTCTGCCTGACTGTAGACCAGCAGAAATGTCCCATGAAGCATCCATTGCCTTCTGGATAGTCTGCAGAATCTTTGCCTATTACTAAACCATTGGATGCACCCTTGTGGAATTACACAGCCATACGTTATCTGAACTAAGGCTGATCCTTTCCAACAGCATTTGACCACAGATGCATTCCACTTGAATCATCCTGCCTTTTGAGAGCATTGCTGTGTTGACAAGGTATTGGGTTCGTACTGTCAGGACTGCATGATATGTTTGTCAGATACTTATATTCTCAGCTTTGTAATCTTTCTGCATATTGTAATAGGGTCAGAGGGGTCAGCAACTTAGTGTAAGGGTTTAACTACCTTTTGTACACGTCTTCCAACCATACTCCCACTGTTAAGGAGCTCAGGGATGGGAGACAAGATGCATGATGGAACTACACATGCATCTTGAGCACTTGGCTATTTCTCTTTGGAAGTATTTCACTTACTGTCCACTAGGCGCTAGGGTTGTCACACATTGTAAATAGAAGAGTATGGGGAAAAGGTAGACCTTCCACTAACAAGTGACTTTTTTCAATACACCTATCTTGAAGAGGCATGTTATAAGCTGAGTAGTTTAGTGTTAGAAATTGGGTTTCTGGTTGAGGGGGTGAAATCCTAGAGAAGCAACAACCTCAGTTCTTGTCAGAATGAAACACAAGCAAACCCTAAATTATCCTGTGCTTAATCCACTGGAAGCTTTGCACAAAGCAGCCAGGCTTAACTTGGAACTAATGTGTAAGGTATTTATGCAGAATGTCAAGCAGTAATAAAGTAAAAACACAACACAAGAAAAATCCCACATCAATTTAGAAAATAGAGGAAAATGTAATAGATTATTTGAGATCAAGGGGAAAGAATCAGTTGAATCAGAGTTATGCAGTTTTAAGGTTTTAAGTAAAAAACGGTGCCTAAAAGCACAAAGCGTCAACTATGGTTATTTGGTCGCGCAGGACTGGGACAAAGTCATACTTTCAGACTGACTTGATGGAGGCTGCGCTGTATACAGGGGACAAGTTAGACCCACTCACCAAAATACTGCAGTGGCTCTGAAGCGGCTGCAAGGAGATTTGTCGTGCTACATCAGTTCTACTTACAGGACCGCAGCTGAGCCGGCAGTGCAAATTCAGGCCCACCTCACAGCAGACAGAGTCCAGGTACTAGGTTCAAGGTGGTTGAAGGCTCTGATCATGAGGCCAGCCAGCTGTCCCCTGGAGCCACTCTGGTGGTCCTGGGATCAAAATGCAGGTCCAGTCATTTCACTCAGGCAACAGGGCAACCGTGTAGCAGTCTTTCTGGCAGGGGAGGACAGCAGCCCTCCTGAGTACTCCACAGGTCAAGAGGTGTATTGAAGAGTTAGGTCTGAGGGTCCATTATTTATGCCTGGTAGCAACTTTGAAGTAGGAAAAGGCTCTGTAGGTTTTCACCTCCATAGATGTTTGGAATTTCCTGCCTCCCTGCCCTGTGACAAAAGATTAGTGTCAAATCCTTTGTGAGTGTGCTCAGGTAAGGTCTTTGTGATGTGCAAGTGTTGTCTTTGACAGTTCGTCCCCATATCAAGTCAGAGATGGCCCCTCCTTCCCACACTTTTTTCCCTTTGTCACACTGTGTGGGAGCAATACACAAAGACCAACTGCCAGCTACAACTAGTCATGTGACCCAGGATGCAGGCAGGCAACAAATGTTTAGAATAGGAAAAGTGGCATTTTCAGAATTGTGATTTAAACCCCAACTTTGCCATTAAAGAGGGGTTTAAATTGTTATTTGTTAGACAGCATTCCTATCCGTTCCCTATTGAAAGTTATCACTTATTAAATGTTATAAGTTAACCCAATGTTATCTTATGGGAGAGATAGACCTTGTAGTAGTGAAAAGAGAAATGTAAGAGTTTTTCACTACCAGGACAAGTAAAACTGAAAAGCACATGTCCAAACTTTTAAATGCACTGCACCCTGCCCTATTGGCTGTTTAGGGTCTACCCTAGCAGTCAATCAATCAATCAATCAGTGAATTTATAAAGCGCGCTATGTACCTGACAGGATTTCGAGGCGCTGGGGAAGGGGGGGGGGTGCTGCTAGCGTTCGAAGAGTGTCATGTCTTGAGGAGTCTCCTGAAGGTGAGGAGGTCCTGGGTCTGGCGTAGAGAGGTGGGGAGAGAGTTCCAGGTCTTGGCGGCAAGGAAGGAGAAGGATCTGCCGCCAGAGGTCTTGCGCTGGATTCTGGGGACGAAGACGAGGGCGAGGTTGCAGAGCGGAGTTGGCGTGTGGGGACGTAGAAGTTGAGTCTGGTGTTCAGGTAGGTGGGTCCGGTGTTGTGTAGTGCCTTGTGTGCGTGGGTGAGGAGTTTGAAGGTGATCCTTTTTTCCACAGGGAGCCAGTGGAGGTCCTTCAGGTGGGGGGAGATGTGACATCGGCGGGGTATGTCGAGGATCAGGCGGGCGGATGCGTTCTGGATGCGTTGGAGTCGTTTGATGTCTTTCGTTGGGATGCCAGTGTAGAGTGCGTTGCCGTAGTCAAGTCTGCTACTGACGAGGGCTTGAGTCCCCGTCTTCCTGGTTCCTGTTGGAATCCACTTGAAGATCCTGCGGAGCATGCGGAGGGTGTTGAAACAAGAGGAGGAGACGGCGTTGATCTGTTTGGACATGGTGAGAGCAGAGTCGAGGACGAAGCCGAGGTTTCGTACGTGGCTGGCTGGGGTGGGTGGGGGGGCCGAGGTCGGTGGGCCACCAGGAGTCGTTCCAGGCCGAGGGGGAGTGTCCGAGGATGAGGACTTCCGTCTTGTCGGAGTTGAGCTTCAGGCGGCTGTTGCTCATCCACTCGGCGATGGATTTTAGTCCCTCGTGGAGGTTGGTTTTGGCGGTGAGCGGATCTTTGGTCAGGGAGAGGACGAGCTGGGTGTCGTTGGCGTAGGAGATGATGCTAAGGTTGTGTTGACGGGCCAGTTGTGCGAGGGGGGCCATGTAGACGTTGAACAACGTTGGGCTAAGAGAGGAGCCTTGGGGGACGCCACAGTTGAGGTTGGTGGCTTTGGAGCGGAAGGGTGAGAGTCGGACTCTCTGGGTTCTGTCGGAGAGGAAGGATGAGATCCAGTTGAGGGCTTTGTCTTGGATGCCGGCTTCGTGGAGACGGGTTAGCAGGGTGCGGTGGCAGACTGTGTCGAAAGCGGCTGATAGGTCGAGGAGGATGAGGGCTGAGGTTTCGCCGTTGTCCATTTGTTGTCTGATGTCATCTGTGGAGGTGAGGAGTGCGGTCTCAGTGCTGTGGTTTCGTCTGAATCCAGATTGTGAGGGGTCTAGGATGGAGTTGTCTTCTAGGAAGTGGGCGAGCTGTGCGTTGACGATCTTCTCTATGACTTTCGCTGGAAAAGGGAGGAGAGAGATCGGTCGGAAGTTTTTGAGATCGTTGGGGTCAGCCTTGGGTTTCTTGAGGATGGGTTGGATTTCTGCGTGCTTCCAGCTGTCCGGGAAGGTGGCGGTGTTGAAGGAGAGGTTGATGATCTTGCGGAGTTTAGGGGCGATGGTGGCGTCGGCTTTGTTGAATACGTGATGTGGGCACGCGTCCGTGGGAGAGCCTGAGTGGATGGAATTCATGGTTGTTAGGGTTTCGGTGTCGTCTACTTGGCTCCAGGTGGTGAGGCGGCAGGCGTGGGAGGAGTCGTCGGGGGTGGGGTCTGGCGGAGGTGCGGTGTTGAAGCTGTCGTGGATGGCTGCGATTTTCTGGTGGAAGAAGGTGGAGAGATCGTCGCAGAGTTTCTGGGAGGGAGGGACGTCGTTGACGTTGGCGTTAGGGTTGGAGAGTTCCTTCACGATGCAGAAGAGTTCTTTGCAGTCGTGGGCGTTGTTGTTGAGGCATTCTGTGAAGTGGGCGCGCTTGGCGAGTCGGATCCGTTGGTGGTGTTCACGGTTGGCGTCCTTGAGGGTAGCAAGGTTGTCGGGTGTGCGCTCGAGGGTCCATTTCTTCTTGAGTTTCTGGCAGGTGCGTTTGGCGGTGGTCAGTTCGTCTGTGAACCAGGCTGGTTTTTTCTTTTCTTGGTTGGCGGTGGGTTTCTTGAGTGGGGCTAAGGTGTTGGCACAGTTGAGGATCCATTGATGGAGGTTGATGGCGGCGGTGCTCGGGTTGGTGGGTTCGGGTGGTGGGTATTTGGTGAGTGTGCTGGTTAGTTGGTCTTCGGTGACTTTTCCCCAGCGGCGGTGAGGCGGTAGGGGGATGAGGTGGTGTTCGGTATTTTTCTTGAAGGTGAAGTGGACGCAGTGATGGTCGGTCCAGTGGAGTTCGGAGGTGTGGCTGAAAGAGATGTGGTTGCTTGAGGTGAAGAGTGGGTCAAGCGTGTGTCCGGCGATGTGGGTGGGAGTGTTGACCAGTTGACGGAGTCCGAGGTTGAGGAGGTTGGTGGTCAGTGATGCGGTGTTGGCGTCGTTGTTGTTTTCCAGGTGGAAGTTTAGGTCTCCCAGGAGGATGTAGTCTGGAGAGGCGAGGGCGTGGGTGCTTGCGAGGTCGGAGACGGTGTCGCTGAAGGGGGCTCTTGGTCCTGGAGGGCGGTATATGAGGGTTCCTCTGAGGGTAGTGTTGGGGTCCGTGTGAATCTGGAAGTGGAGGTGTTCGGCTGTCTTGAGGGTGTCGTCCGTGTGGGTGTGGATCTTGAGGGTAGATTTGTGGGCGATGGCTATCCCTCCGCCGATTCCGTTGGTGCGATTTCTTCTGGTGATCTTGTATCCGTCAGGTATGGCGATGGCGATGTCAGGGGCCGAAGAGTCGTTCCACCAGGTTTCGGTCAGGAAGGCCACGTCTGGGGCGGTGGTGTCGAGCAAGTCCCAGAGCTCGATGGCGTGTTTTCGTGCGGAGCCTGTGTTGAGGAGGATGCAGTGCAGGTGGTTAGTGTTGGTTGTTGCTGGCTTCGTTGTTCTGTTGCAGGAGCGGCAGGAAAAAGGTCCTTTGGTGTGCTTCGGGGTGGCCAGGAAGCACTCAGTGGAGGGGCCAGGGTTGAGGGCGAGGAGTTCGCGGGCCGAGTATCGGAATCAGGAGGTGCGGGGGGCGTGAGGACCAGGGGGGGTGGCGCTGGGCGCGGTCCAGGCGCAGACGGGTGCAGACGGGCTTGCCTCTGGCGTGCCAGCGGCGCGTCCGCTGCGCAGACGCGCAGCGCCAGCCATTAACAGTCACAATTTGAAAACAATCAGAGAAATACACTAATGGCACAGTATACAATCGGGGAAACAGCAATCAGAGGGGCACAACGGGGGCAGAAGCGCAGGAGGCGAGGCGCTTGAAAAACAGTAAAACGCACTACAGGGCGGCGAAAAGTGGCACAATCAGAAGGGGCACGGCGGGGGCAGAAGCGCAAGAGGCAAGGCGCTGAAAATGGAAAAACACTTACAGGATTGCGGAAAAAACGGCACACGGGTCAAGTGAAGCCTCGAACACGCTAGCAGCAGCGTGGGCGGGGGTCAGAGGCAGGAGACAGCAGCTTGGTGCTGCGGTCGTGGGGGGCGAGCTCAGGACCTAAAACAGGTCAGAGGTCGCTCACTCGCGACGCGCAGCACCAGCCATTAAGAAGGGAGGGGGGAGGGAGGAGCAGCTGGGAGGCGGGAGGGAGCGGCGAATGGGGGCGCGAGGGGGGCGGGGCCGCAGGGAGGCAGCGGCAGGGAGCGGAGAGCAAGGGGGAGCGCACAAGGGGCGAAAACACGAAAAACAAGGCAAAAAAGTCAGGCACAATTTTAACAAACAGTCACAATGTGAAAACAATCAGAGAAATACACTAATGGCACAGTATACAATCGGGGAAACCGCAATCAGAGGGGCACAACGGGGGCAGAAGCGCAGGAGGCGAGGCGCTTGAAAAACAGTAAAACGCACTACAGGGCGGCAAAAAGTGGCACAATCAGAAGGGGCACGGCGGGGGCAGAAGCGCAAGAGGCAAGGCACTGAAAATGGAAAAACACTTACAGGACGGCGGAAAAACGGCACACGGGTCAAGTGAAGCCTCGAACACGCTAGCAGCAGCGTGGGCGGGGGTCAGAGGCAGGAGACAGCAGGTTGGTGCTGCGGACGTGGGGGGCGAGCTCAGGACCTAAAATAGGTCAGAGGTCGCTCACTCGCTACGCGCAGCGCCAGCCATTAAGAAGGGAGGGAGGAGCAGCTGGGAGGCGGGAGGGAGCGGCGAATGGGGGCGCGAGGGGGGCGGGGCCGCAGGGAGGCAGCGGCAGGGAGTGGAGAGCAAGGGGGAGCGCACAAGGGGCGAAAACACGAAAAACAAGGCAAAAAAGTCGGGCACAATTTTAACAAACAGTCACAATTTGAAAACAATCAGAGAAATACACTAATGGCACAGTATACAATCGGGGAAACAGCAATCAGAGGGGCACAACGGGGGCAGAAGCGCAGGAGGCGAGGCGCTTGAAAAACTGTAAAACGCACTACAGGGTGGCGAAAAGTGGCACAACCAGAAGGGGCACGGCGGGGGCAGAAGCAGTGAGTTATGTATATTAAAAAGGAAGGTATCGGCCTGGCTAAAGGTTTATTTCGCCAGGTAGAAATGGTAGTTTAGAACTGCACATACAGGCTGCAATGCCAGGTTCTGATACATGTTTAAAAACTACTCAAATGGGTGGCACAATAAGTGCTGCAAGTCCACTGGTAGCATTTAATTTACAGGCCCTGGTTACATGTAGTACCACTTCACTAGGGACTTGGAAGGACATTAAACATGCCAATTGGGTGTCAGCCAATTTTATCATGTTTAGAGGAGAGAGCGTACACAGCACTGGTTAGTAGTAATAAAGTGCACAGAGTCTTAAGGCCAACAAAAACGAGATCAGCAAAAATGGTGGAGCAAGGCAAAAGGTTTGGGGGAAGACCACCTTAAGGCTGTTAAGTCTAATATTTTGTTTGTTGTTTATGGTTAGATAAAGATGGGAACACTAACATCTGGGAGTATACAGTGGCCACAGATGTAGGGTGTTTACGCCTCATGTAGCCCACACCTTCTCTTAACTTCACTGCTTGTGCAAGTACGTTTGAAGAAGCTTTTATCCTTATGTTTTATTGTTCCTGAGTATAACCTGTCCAATGCTCCTACCATTGACTTTTCCGTTGTACCATTCAGAGTCTAGTACTGTATATCTGTTAATTTGTAGATTAATATTTTCTCACATCCTGTCACACTTTGCTTTCTAAAGGAGCTATTTGAACTTGAAAATGTGAGCTAGTGAAGCACATAGAAGGAAGCATTGCTGAATTTGTTAGATGTAAAGCAGTCACACTGTACATGTGTTTGTTAATATTTCCTCTTTGTGGGTGTGTTGTATGTGCAGTCATTGAAAGAGAGAAAACAAACCACACTACCTCAAAATATATTCTGAGTCATGCTGGCTTATTACTTCTGGAGTAAATACAAAGCTGCGCTTGTAAAGCCTTGTTGACGGGGCCTCTCAACACATACGGCATGGGATTGGTATGTAAGCTGTGCACCCACTGTGAGCCATACCTAAGATGCAGTGCAAAGGAGAAGCATGCAACCTCCCAGCTGGTACCTAGGGCTAATAGGGACAATCTCACAATTCATATATATTTCACTTGGAAACCTTCACCTAACCATCTGCTGGGTTCCATGATGACAGTAGTCATTCATCTGCAAGGCTGTAAATTGCGTGTGCAGCTCATTTTGTTAGGGTCAAGCGCAAAGCACTCTGTCCGTGGTGTAATCTCTCTATGGGCTTTTAACCACACCCATCAGTTTGGTTGGTTTGTGGACTTCCCTTTTAAAATTCGCTTGATTTCATTAGTGAAAAGCATGCACACGTCACAACTTTTCCTGTGTTTAGCCCTCCTCGAGCGCACCAGCCAACTACTGAAAACATACGAGGCTCCATGTTTTGCATATGGTTTCTGGACTACTTTTTCTTTTTATCTCGAAGGCAGCGTGAGCTCGCTGGGCAATAATCGAGTGCTTTGCATGACATCGACCCTGTTACTTGGATAATTGCACTTTTGCTGGTTACATGGATACTTGCACATTTGCCGGTTACATGGATAATTTTACTTTTGCCAATGCGTTTCACTACGAGCGAACTTCTGTTTCCTTTTGTGTGTTTGCTATGCGCTCTTGGTGGAGGTCAGCTCGCTTATGTGAAACTGTTTTACTTTTCAGTTTATGTGGCAAGAAAATGACAGTTAGGAGTTTAAAACGCTAATAGCTCTAATTCGAGCAAACGTGAGATCCGTTACATTGGAAATACTTGTTTATTTTGTGCTGCCTACTTGCTTCATTTTGTTAGGTATGGAAACAGACCGCTTTAGCTTTATAATACCAACAATTCTCTAAAAAAATACAATGATAGCTATGGTGAAGGTGGGGTGTCACAAATGGTATCTTAGTTGATGCGTTCCCATTCCCGACATCATTTCTGCATCATTTTCTGAACCCAGTATGGGGCAACTGAGCAGTGAGGATGCAGTAATCAGCATAGTATGCATGGAGACCTTCTATGATCTGAGAAGGTCTGTCAATGAACCTGTGCCTACTAAGATGATGACTCGTCCCAGAACATGGAGGGAGGTGCAGTAATGAAGCTTTTGCTTCCGAGTAATATTCATTGCCTTAGTCCAAGTCCTGCTCGTCATAGTTAAGGTCCTTCCCTCTGTCCCTAAGATATTACACATGTGCATGCTTTATCTTTTACCGTAAAGGCTTTGCAATGGTCATTGGTAAAGGTAAATTATCAGTCCTTATTGCCTTCCTTTGTTTGCTTGATTATTTAAATTCATGTGTTGGTCTTCATGATCTAAATTACCCTTTCTGATGTGTTTTTGAAAGGGCTTTTACATGTTTCCCCTGACCGAATTAGGCTACAATGGGACCTCAGTTTGGTTCTATCATCCTTGATGTGTGCTCCTTTCAGGCCTCTTCTTAATTGTACAGTGAAACTCTAGACAGTGAAGACTTTGTTTCTCATTGCCATCAGTTGTTGTTCCAGCAAGTGAATCCTTGTTAGTTCTGCCTCTGTATATTACCTTTTTTCCTAACAGGCTATCATCTGCTCAGATAGATTCAAACTGCCTAAGCTAATGCATCTCTCTCCTCCACCTAGGTTCATATCTCCCAGCACCTCCCTCCCTCTAGCCACACTTCTCTGTGCCTGCTCCTCCCACTCACCCTCCTCCCTGGCCTTACCCCTCCCCGTCTATCTCCCCATGCTTGCACCGCTCACATCCTGCACCCAACCCTCACCTGTCTCCATCCATACCCTTCCCAGCTACAATTGTTCCTACTGATGCTGCACTTTTGTGTGCTCATACATTTCACAGCAGTCATCATTCCCTGTTGGTTCCTCTCACCAAGATGCCTTTCTCTACTGCACTTCTCGCTGCCTACATCTCTCCTAGAGTTTGCCTCTTCCTGTCCCCAACTCTCCCTGCCACAAACTCTCCCTGCCTATAGCTCTGTGTGTGCACATCTCTCTCTTTCTGCATCAGTCCCAACCTGCACCTCTCCTTTGTTCATTACTCTCCCTGCTTGCACCTCTTCCTCCATTTGCCCCTTACAGCCTGAACCCTGCCCAACTATTCTGCAAATACATACATTTCCCAGCTGCAACTTCTGAATGCCTGCAAAACACCTTTGTCTGCTCTTACCTCTCCCAGCCATCATCTTTCCATGTGATCTCTCCCCAAATTACCTTTCTCAACCATACTTACCGGTGCCTGCACATCTCAAGGCTTGCTCCTCTTCCTATCCACGCATCTCCCTTCCTCTCTGCCTGCATCTCTTCCTGTCTTTATCTCTCCCAGAATGCACCTCTCCTTGCTTGCACCACTCCCAGCATGCATCCAGCCCACACATTCCCTGGTCTCAGCTTTCTCTCTCTCTCTTTCAGTAAATTGACTTACCTAGAGCTTTCCCTTCTCAAATCTGTACACATACATTATTTACGTCTCAGAACTGGAAAAAAAAAACTGGTTTATAATTGAAAATGCTTGCCAAACCTATTGATTTTCCCAGCGCTGATTATCAAGTCTGTTAGGGTCGTTGCTTCATACAGAAATACATTTAGCTCAGATGTACTAAGGTCTCATCTGAATACTAATACTCAAACTGACTTGTGTAAGAAAATGCATTATTTATTGGATTGAAGAGAGTCCACCACAAGGAACAAGACCACAAACTTGTCAGGGTAATATACAATTTCAATAATTTAAACGTGGGCTCGGCCTCCTGGTATCTATGGCACAGATCAGACAGGCTTAACTTAGGAAAAAGTCAAAACACAATGCAATATAAATCCCACTTTAATATATAAAATATAAAAAATGATAATAAACAAAATGACACCAAAACAACAACTATCCAAAAAGAGGAACCAGCAAGATGAATTTTAAGATTCAAGAGAAAATGCACCAGCAAACAATAAAATGCCAATAGATAGAACTGTTTGCATGTGACTGAGGCCTATACGTGATTTCAGGCTGACTGTAATGATGCACGGGTCTGATAGTCCACGCAGGTTCGTCCCTGTCAAAGTAGTTACCTTCTAAGTGAGTGTCTGTGGATGCATCTGCCTAAGCCCTCTCAAAGCCGGATAGCCATGGACGAGGTCCGACACAAGCCATTAGTTTTGGCGGGAAAAACTCAGAGAGTGACAAATTCAAATCTCTCAGCCTGCGCAGTACTTCTGTTGGGCGAGTACTTTTTGCACCTTCGCCCAGTCAAGATTTCTACCCAGTTAATACTTCTACCTTCAGACTAAGGGCCTGATTTAGAGTTTGGCGGAGGGGATACTCCTTCACAAATGTGATAGATATTCCGTTAGCTGTATTACAAGTTCCATAGTCTATAATGGCATTGTAATACAGCGGATGGGATATCTGTCACATTTGTGACTGAGTAACCCCCTCCGCCAACCTCTAAATCAGGCCCCAAGTCATTTTAATGATCAAGCCTGGAGTTGTATTTAACAAAACCCTCTTGAAAGTGGTCACTGTTGCTGCAAGGTCCCATTGAAACTCCAGAGGTCTTGGATGTCCAACTTTTCAGAGATCTGGGGCAGTTAATCTTGGTCATTTCTAAAGCTCCTAGGACCTCAGGGACAGCACGTAGGACCGTGTCACTCCAGCAGAAGCCTCCAGCAAGGTCCAGCACATGTACATTTGCTATAAGTTAGCTTGGCACTTCAGGAAAAATACCTTTTGCTGTTTGTTTTGCAGCCTGTTTTGTCCCCAAAAGCCATCTGATCTTTGGAGTCCACTTCGTAGTGCTGGGTGCATGTAGGAGCAGGTTCAGCACCTCATGTCTCCACACATGACTCAAACTGTAGGTCCAGTCCTCTTCTGTTGTTCTGCAGGTCTGGAAACTGTTCTTATGATGTGGATGAGGTACCACAGTTGTAGGATTCATAAGCTGGTGGTTGGGGGAGAGGAGGTCGACTCCTGAACAATCCCTATCTACGGAGGAAAGAGTTCCAAAGAGCACACCCTCTCATTTTTGTAGTTCATCCTGTTAAAATGCGGCCTTTTTTCCTTAAAGGAAAACGGGATGCGTTTCAACTAGAAAACTGAAAAGTTTTATTTTTATTTTTTAAAGAGTAGGTAGTGGGACCACAGCCTACTCTTTAAAAATGTTTTCACTCACATTCACAAAGCGGAACGGTTCCCCTGGGGACCCCTTCCCATTTACCAATGGGCTATAACCTCCTTCAAGGAGTAGGTAAAATGTGAATGTTTTGCAACTGCATTTTAGTTGCAAAACATTCACACATACCAGTGCAATTCAGTATTAAGAACGGATGTCCTGAACACGGCCTTTCCTATTACCATATCGCAACCCCTATTTGTGATTCGGTAATAGGTTACCAAATTTCACATAGGGCCTTTGTAAATGCTTTTTGGCAGTCGCAAACAGCCCGATTCTATGAAACAGACCATTTGTGACAACTTAAGTTTTGTACAATTGGCCCCAACAGTGCAAGTACCATACTGCAGTGATGTGGTAAATGAAAGCCTGGAACAGGGAATAAGGCGTCCTTGTCATAGGGTCAGATAGCTTCCTAAAGTTTGACTACAAATCATGCTGTGTAGCAAGGACATAAAACAGCGTTGTTATGTAACAGGTAGAAGAGTTCATTTTCAGAACAATACTATTTACTTTTCAGTGTTACTACTAAGGAACTTTCCATATGAGGAGCAACCAGTGCATTTGTGTCCGGTGGAGATCCATAAGGGATGGATCCATGGTAGATTTTCATCATTACCACTAACCATATAACCAATTACAACTGTTCATTTTATATAAATTTATCATACTGGATAATGTGAAACTTTGACTTGAATGTGGCTGCTCTGAATTCATCTAACCCATCTTCCGGACGTTAGAGCTTCTGATCATGATGCAGCACCACCTCCTGAGGTGCTGCTCTGTCCCTGTGCAGTTGTGGTGTAAGCACAGACACAATTAGTAATCCCACAAGTGTTCAGTTTTAGAACTAGTGATAAGTGTGGTTACCTGATGTCTTCATGTCAATAGGTACCGCTTGTTCTAGTGCTTGACATTTAAGAACAGACAAAATTCTAGGATTGGTCATTCCAGCTGGAATTGGAAAGTTCCAAAGTTTAACAGGTTGTAAAATGATCACTTGAATGGAAATATATTGTTCCTAATGACATGAAGGCATCTGGTTACCTTAGTGATGTACATCTGAAACTGTTCATGTCCCATCCAACTACCTGTGGTACCTTCCTGACATATAAGGACCCCCTGTGTTTGCTCCATCCTTAGGGCTGCCGAATTGCATGTCAGGAGGGCTCAGTGTTTCCTGCCATAGGCTTCCCTTTTACAAACCATTGCTTTGCTTATCGAGCTCTTCCATTGTAAAAACTTGTCTCCATAAATAAGTGGATAATTTATTTAGATCAAAGTCCATTCAAATTAAGTGCCCGTTCATAGAGGGTAATTTAAAGTATGGAGGGTAGGTTTCCCTTCAGCCTGCCAGGTCGGCTGAGCCGATCACCTGCCGCCGTTGAAGAACCCTACCATGTCAATAGAGATAATTTTGGCTTAAAGTCAGTGCAGCGTGCTCAAGCGCTTTCGCCAAAATTGAAGTAAACAGCTGGACAGCGTTTCATAGCTGCCAGTCAAAATTATTTCTATTTTTCAAAAGAAAATGCTCAAAGTGGGGATTTCTTTCTGCAGAACAAATAATCACTGTGAAACACAGGGAGTTTTTTCTCTGGGCCTGTGGTCCATGGGTTTGTATTCTGTGTGTGAAGGCCATACTGTCAAGGCGGTTTTAGCAAGGAAACAAGCCTTTGCAAAGCCATAGATGTTGCATTCATTTGAGTTGGAGCTCTTGGTGTTGCAAATTCATAACTGGACTTTTTTGCCACATAAATTGGTCAACACTGCTGCATATTTTGGTCCTTTCTGCCACATAATTCCAGTGGCCTTACCTATAACTAAAGGACTAATACGCCTACTGAAATATTTTTTCAAACAAGGCCCTTAAAACACAAACTACTCCCAGATGCAAAAACAAACATTCCAGCCATAAGAGAGCTTAAAAAGACACTGAATGGTGGGATGGGTTATTATTTTTGGGTCCCCACTATCCTAGTGTGGAGACCCAGAGATGTTCTATACAGAAATAGCGTGTTGTGGTGAACGTTTTGAAGGTGGTCCCATTGTCCTAGGACTACAGCAGGCTGAAATATGAGCAAAAATGTTTAGTAAAAGGAATGCCATGCAAACCATTATAGGGTGAGTGCCACGAATATTGTAGTATGTTGACTGTAATGTTCAGATCAGCCCCTAGAGGACTCCACAATAAAAATAGCACCTGTAAGAAACATGGTCATGTAACCACATAGTTAGCCCCAAGAGAGCATTTAACCACATGAAACAGAAGGCAGAAAGTAATGCAGTGTAACCATATATGTATTCCCTTAAGGGTGCAATGCATTACATATTTTAAGGGTTAGCAGGCCTAATACAATGATATTACAAACAAGTTCCTTAACACACAAACTGCTCTCAGCTGTAAAACAAAAGTTGCAGCCACGAGAAAAGTTAAAAAGACACTGAATGGTGTGAGGGGTTATTATTTTGTGGTCCCCACTAACCTAGTGGGAGACCCAGAGATGACCTAGACAGAGTGCATTGTGCTGAACATGTCTTGAAAAAGAATGCTTGCAAATCATTATAGAATCAAGATTGTTGAAAGGCAAGCCCAGGAATGAATGAAAGTGATGGGAGTGAGATGGGCATGTTTCAAGCCCACAGAAAAGCATCGCTTGCGTGTTGCTATGCACAACCTAAAAATCCTGGTCATTTTTGCATAGAAAAAACGGCCCTAAATGCAACATGGATACACCAAGTTTTTTCCACGCATAATTGATTTGTTTTTTGCAAAGTGGGTAGCTGTAGTTTGTAGGCCCTATCTGAGCCAGCACCTAGGGTAACCTTGCAGACCTGTAAATTTTTTAAAAGTAGGCACCTAGTGAAATCCAGGGAAGGGTGACTTGTGTGGATCCCATGGGGTATTTTTTACCCACAGTGCCCTGCAGACCTCGTGCTTTGCCTGAAATCATGCATTTTCCTTATATTTCTGTGATGAACACTTCCGGAATATGCAGGAATCCACAAAATTCCTACCACCCAGCATTGATCCACTTGTGGTGATAAAAATGCTGCACCACTTGGGTCGCTGGGCCTCGTGCCAGTGAGAGGAACTTATGTAACCAAGGACAATGGGAGCCCATTTGTGGGGAACAGTTGGATCTGTTCCTTTCGGTGGCAATAGGCTCAACCACACAAGTGGCACAGCATTTTTATTAGCAAAGTGGCTCAATGCTGTAGGAAGTTTATGGATTCCTGCAGATTCTGGAAGTTTCCATCACAAAATGCGAGGAAAATTTATGCTTTATGTCAACATATGAGGTTTGCAGGGCATTGTGGGTAAGAAAATGGTGTGAAATGGATGCGAAACACACCACTGTAGACTCCTCCAGATGTCTAGTTTTCAGAACTGTCTGGGCCTGGTAAGTTTGTCTAGGTGGAACCCTACCCAAGCCCACTAAGCGCAGCTGTTCAGCATTGCAAGTGGTATGATACTGGGCGTTAGTCAAACTCTCCTGGCCCAATTTGTTAAAAAAACACCCAGAAAAATCAAATATCCTCTTGCTTGCCATTGGAGTGAAATCATTTAGTCTACATGGAAGCAGAAGGACTGTTTTCCCATTTTTGAGGAGGTAGGGGCATGGCCTTGCCAATGCTGGGCTGCCCTCACCCCTGCAAAAAGTAATCCCTTGTGTCCAGTGGGCTGTCTATCCCCCCACAAGGCAGATGGGGGTAATTGATCTCATCTGCCCACTGGGGGTTGGGGGAGGATGGCCATGCCCAGCTGGGAAGCCCCCGCTGATACAAATAAAAAAAGTAATCCCTGGTGTCCAGTGGGGTTTCTACCCCCTCCACACCCAGGGGGACAGAGAGACTTTTCCCATTTCTGTCTGGGGGTGGGGGCATTGACATGCCCATTGTGGGCTGTCTGACCCCTCTTTCATAAAAGGAAAAAATCGCTGGTGTCTAGTGGGCTTTCTGCACCCTCCCGGAGGAAGATAGGGAATAGTAACCCCCATCTGACCCACGGTGGGGCAGAAAGCATGTTCCTATTTGTGTCTGGGAGGGGCGGGGGCATTGGCATAGCCATTGTGGGCAGCCCCCACCCCTCTTAAAAAAAAAAAAAAAGAAGGCCCCTGGGCTTTCTGCCCTCCAGGGGGGCAGAAAGATTGTTAATAGTGTTTGGGGGTGGGAGAAATCCCTGGTGCCTGGTGGGCTTTGTGCTGCCCGGGGGGGGGGGGCAAAAGCCTTTGCCCCAGGGGCCGCTCTCCCATCCCTGATGCCTAGTGGGTGGATCCCTGCTTGTGGATCGCCCTCCTGAGGCGACCCCCAAGCAGGGACCCACTGGAGAAGGGTACCATTGGAAAGATGAGATTCTCCCCTTTCTAGTGACACCTCTCCTGTCTGCCTAGGTGCTTGAGGGGCTGAGCTAGCCAGTGAAAGTGAAATCAGCTAATCGACTCATTTCATTTTAGTTTTCAGTGAAATGACGTCAGCATGCCATGTGCGCTGCTCGTCATTTCACTGAAACTAAACCCAGCCTCTGGAGCTGGAAAAGCTCTTTCCACCTCACCAAATCCTTGGATTTGGCGCTCGTGTGATGAGGACAAAATGGTTCCATCCTCAGCACACGAGCACTGGTGTGCATGACGGAACCATTCCACCATGCGCATCGAAGGGGTTAATGAGTCATATTTTTTGTGTATACGCTTCTCCATGCTCTCCCTAACATGGTCAGACCGGAGATTCCTCAACAACCATTTTTGTGCACTTTAATTGCAATGTGATTTTTAAGCAAGCCAAATAAAGTATAAAGTAACTTTAAAGGATGTTGCTAATTAACAGCACAGAGTGAGATGGAATGCTTTAGGATGTAAACTGCATAACAATTTGTCAGTTTCTTTTGGCATATGGTGTTCAGGGAATGCATGACACATAGTATATTTAGAAAGGAAAAATGCTGCATTCAGCAGTTCTTCCAGTATCAAAGTCACATAGCCAGCTACTTAGACGTGTCTATTTCTAAAGAAGGCTTCATTTGGAGATGCAAGTGCTACTTACGTTGATGAGAAATAAATTTACAAGTTCTATTTACCAAAACATGTTTTGTGTTTGTTTTCCCAAGTCTAAACTCTCGGATTGCTACACAGCTCTTGGACTCTGGATGGCAATCCATTCTCTTATGCTTAACTCCTCTTAAGCCAAAATCATTTATTGTGGTTACAAGCCGGAACCTATGCATCTTCCAATCACTGTTTCCCCAGACACACTCACCCCTGCATCTTCTGCGAGAAAACTTGACTTGCTATACAGCCCAACCATGACCTTGGAGTCCTTCATTGTTTGCCAAATCTGTCCCCTACCTTCCTTCCACAGGCCTAACACTCCACTCTCAATGCAATTGTGCTGAACAAGTCAGGTTACTGGATTAGCCTTGAAGTTATCTGTTTCTCAATACTCATCGTTAAGACTCGAGAAAGTTCAAAACTTTTCTGTTAGAACCTTTTTGGCCTTCCAATACAAACTCCTATGTCCTACTGTTGTCACCAGTTCAAAGCAGGGCTACCTACGCACTCCTTTTGTGGCATTCAAAGCCCAAAACAGTGACCAGCCACATTTATCTCAGATTCTGTAGAGATATACACGTTCATGGAACCTTTGTTTGACTAACCAAAACCACCCAGTGTCCCCTAAACCTCCATTTCCTACTGCTTTATGATTCCATTTGTTCCAGCTTCTCTGAACTTAAATCTAGAGTAGACTCGTAGCCGTACAATGCTCTCCTCTATGACCTCTTAAAATCACCTTAAAATAGTTTCTACTTAAGCTAAAAAAGTGCCCTTAACTATTCAATACTCACCATGCATCTCACCTACAGATCCAAACAGATCTGCACACCACTAACACTCTTTATGACGTTGTGTACTATGGTTCTGTCACTGTGTACAGCATCAGTTGTCACAATGCTCATCTCTTGCACACTTAGTACATACATTTCATAATTTTTAATTATTAGCTTAATTTTTTGGTGGCCTACCTTGAATGCCCATATGTATAGATTGGTCAGTGCTACCGAACCTAGCGGTGCATGATATCAAAAACCAGTGTGTGGGAGCAAGAGTAGTAAGTAAAGCATTAGTGTGCAAGAAGTGCAGTTATGTCAGTGATGCACTAGAGTGCAGGGAGTGTCCGGATGAACTGTGAGCAGGTCATGCCAGCTTGTCATGGCGTGAGTGGAAAAGGAGCACCCAGGGGCGTGGCTTGGTCAGCATGTTTGGGGAGGTGTGAGCTTCAGACTTCAGGACAATCCCCCTGACCTATAAGGTTAAAATACATGATAAGACAAGCAGGGCACATGAGAGGGGCTTAAGGGGCAGCAGAAAGGGAAAGGAATGCGGATTGGTAGGAGTACTTAGTGAGCGAAACACAGTGTTTTCTAAAATAATCAATATTTTTTAGGATTTTCAAAACAGAAATGAGAGAAGTTGGTGTGTTTTTGTCAGTGTGTGCATGCAGAAATCCTAGGTGATGCCCGACAGACCCCTTACCATACCCGACTGAGAGCACCTGTACCCAACCATTCATCCGAAAATACATGTGTTGGGGGGGGGGGGTGTAACACCCCCAAACACCTCCCTGAAGCTTCCCCCCTGGGAGCACCATCTGACTCTGACAAGTTTGAATATTTTCTGAGAGAGGGATCTGGGCAGACGAGGAGTGTGTTTGAGTGCAAAGGTGGCAGGAGAAATTGAGCTGAACCTTGGTGAGATGATAGAGGTTGTTGGTTTGAGGCCATGTTTTATTTGCCAGTAGTAGAGGTGTTCCCAGTTGTAGTAGAGAGGCTGCTAGTTCATCCATTGATCTGAACACAGGAATACTCCTATGGTACAGGGGCCTGTGACACACAATGAGCCATCCTGACGTATGAGTTTGCAGAACGCCTACGTATGGCAAAAGAAGAACTCAGTCCTAGGGTTTGCTGTAGCAAAGTAAAGCTCTTTCGCCGGAATTGGGAAGGAGTTGTGAATAAGTTGAAATGCCACAGTGTGTGGATCTGCCCTCTAGTGTTGTAGCATCAACTTGCTACACCACTGTGTAGAAGATGTGACCTGCAAGACTATACAATATAAAACAGCTCTATGATATTGTCTTTGAATATGTCTATAGACCCCTTCGAAGGATTAGTGATAAATGCCTGTGACTTGAAAGTGCCTGTACCCTTTGTACTGTGTAATAGAGGCCTAGGAGAGGTGGGTGCACAGTCCCGCCTGCTGAGGAATGCCTGGATTACTTGCTGGTAATCTTCATTACTCCGATTTCTTATTCCTCATCCCATTCCTTACATTTCCTTTCTTTTCATTTTTGGGAGTGTCTGTGGAGGCTTGATAAGTTCAGGAAGTGCATAATTCTTGTTCCCCTTTAATAGCAAAGGGATGGGATGTTTTTTCTTAACTTTAATTGGGAGTTGCTTAGTAGAGGTGACTGTGGTGTGGTGAGTATGCGTAGAGTAAGGAATGGGACGATGAATGGATGAGGAGGTAATGAGCATTTGTATGTGCCTTAGTTACTGTACAGGACTAGGAGTACCACATTTGATGGGACTGTCCTCGTTTTCTGAGGTCCGTCCTGGCATCCTGACACTTTACCGTATGTTTTGGTTTTGAAAGAGATGAACACGTAGACATCTGCACCGCACTTAAAATGTCGTTCACATTTTCAAGGCCGTTTTCCTCTCTCTTGATCCAGCTGAGTTGCATTGTGGGGAGGTAAAAACAACTACTGCAGTTACTTTTCCTCATCCTGATTTAAAAAAATTATTTATATTATTAGTTCCTGCCGAATCATAATCATGAACAAACTTTTATCAGATAGTTTATTAATTTGCTTTGTCTGGTTTTTTTCCACCTGCTTATTTACCCAAAAGGGCTTGTTTCAGGTCCTCTGTGAGATGCAACAGTCTTCCTTCCATGTTTGTACTGTTGCTGTAGTCCTGTGTATGTTTTAGTGGCTGTTTTTTAAAATCTGGTCATTCTGGGTTTGTGAGTAGAGTGTGAGTACCTCACACCAGAAGCAAACTAATGACTACAGAAGGCTGTACTAGTCAACCTATTATCTATAGAAAGCAGGAAATAAAATAAAATGCTAAATAAATGTAAAATAAAAAAGTGACCTAGATTGATGCTTCAGTTCCATGCCACAGAGGCTGATGGATTCACAGAACAATAAAGAGTGAATTAATATCATTATGGTAATCTGATTGACACCTGCCCACATGGAAATTTCAAACAACAGTTGAAACTGCTCAAGGATTTTGTGATAGATTTATAGTTTAGTTTAGTTTTTTATGCATTTATAGAGCGCGCAGCTACCCTAGGGCATCCCAGCGCTGAAGGTACGGGAAAGTTCTTGAAAAGAGCAGGAGGGACAGGCTAACGACTGAAGAGAATGGTTTTCAACCTCTTCCTAAAAAGAGATTCAGAAGGTTCATGGCGGAGCTCAGGAGGTAGGGCATTCCAGAGACGGGCAGCCTTGATGATAAGAGTTTCCTCCCCATGATCTGTTGACACGGGGTATATGAATCTGACGAGTACAAGATGATCTCAAGTGTCTTGAAGGAGCGTAAATGGAGATTCGTTTTCTGAGGAAATGTGGACCTCTGTTGTGTAGGGCTCTATGGGTGATACACGTGGATTTAAAATGTATGCGCTGTTTGATCGGCAGCCAATGGAGTGCAGCAAGAGCCGGCTTGGCAGATAGATGTCTGGGACAGTTCGTAAGGAGCCTAGCTACTGTGTTCTGCACAATCTGCAGTTTCCTTACTACATAGGTTGTATTACTCGTTGATTCATTTTTGTGCTAGGTGAAATCACCAGCCCTTTTGTGTATTCAGCTTCACGCTTTCCAGGTGGAATTTGCTCCCTAGATGGTGCCAACGTTTGTGTTCCAAAATAGTTTTCTTGTTACTAAGTTCACACCCCCATTTTGAGGGTGTTGGGAACACTGGTGCTTTATTCTAGCCCCCACAGTTAACTGATACCAGGGGTATTAGTAAATCTGGGATGCCGGAATATTGTGGCATCCACACTTTGATCCTTACTTTTTATGGGTTGGCAAGTATGCCCACTCCATCCTTAATAATACGGATGTCTCACCGTATTTGGTGGGCCAGCTGTCACTGTGTTATTTAAGGCAACATTTCTCTGCTGATCTATCAAGCTACCACGTTCTCTACAACGTGGTGATCTGCATTTTTTAAACCAATTTTTGCCGGAAAACCAATTACATGTCTGTCAGGCCCCATTTTGGGGCGGGGGAGGGATTGGGAGTCATTAGCCAAACCAAGTGTTACTGCGTCTCATCCGGGGGTTGGAGGATGTTTGCCTCTATGCCCCGGGGTCTGACCTTTGGCTGTGCAAACCGTGCCAAGTACAACCCTTCCATCACTTGATTCTCAGGATAGCAAAGGTGAGCAGTCACAGACTTCTTCGGGAGATAGTTTGGTGCACTCGAGTTCCAAGGTAAACAATCGGTTACCAGTCCCAATAAAATGCATGCCCAGCCCAGCGGTTACCTTTATAAGAAGGAAGACCTCAATACTTAACCCTGCAGTAATCAAAATAAGTTAGTGCCTCTGGGTACTATGTTTCAGGTGCTGTGCCCACCCCACTCCCTATCTGTTTCTACTGTCCCCTCATTCTCCTCCCTGGTTCTAGGTCTCTACCCCCCAGTTATTAGGAATAGCATGATCATAGCACAGGCGCAGTGCCGTCACCCCCAATGCGTATGTGCTCTCAGGTCTCTTATCCCTTCTTGCGTTGAATCGGATCTCTCAGGGTTGCTTTCAGGACACCCTGGCACGCTCACACACACAGGCCAATTAGCTACACAAAATCAGAGCCCAGACTGGACCCTTGCAATCACTGTCGCAGTGAACCATTGTGAGAGTCTTGCAGGGGTGAGGGAGGCAGGAGAGAGGACTCTGACACCAGCGCCCTCCTGGTTCGATCTCCAGTAGTTAACTTCTTTCAACTTCTTCATGGCGCCCCGCAGCCATCAGAGATGTGCCGGACCTGGCTCCTTCTTATTCCTTGTGCAGGGTAGACCTTCCTAATCTCAACAGGCAGGCTGGCTTGTCGGTGCTTCAGCACAGGTATATAGCTTGTTATGCTGGATGTCGTCAGTCCATCCAAAGGAGTAATTGTGGAAAGACAAACGGGCACCTAAAAGCTCCCTCGCCTTTCACAACAGTCCCCAATCAGGAGTCCCACCACCCATCCCCATCATACACCAAGTGGCAGTGTTGAGGAAGACTAATCAATCAATCATTAAATTTATAAAGCGTGCTATGTACCCGTTAGGGTTTCGAGGCGCTTGGGGGGGGGGGGGGGTAGCTGCTATCGTTCGAAGAGCCATGTCTTGAGGAGTCTCCTGAAGGTGAGGAGGTCCTGGGTCTGGCGTAGTGAGGTCGGGAGTGAGTTCCAGGTCTTGGCGGCGAGGTAGGAGAAGGATCTGCCGCCAGAGGTCTTGCGCTGGATTCGGGGGAATCAACAGGTCCTTACTGTAATGCTGAATGGAAGGATGCTGTCAGCACGCAAATAAGCATCATTTAGGAGAAGGATTACATTCTAGAAGGGAAAACACGCTTGGGTATATTAGCTCGTGCAGAAACAAGTGCCAAGACCAAAACTGTCAAGGGTAAAGACAGTTTTATGAAAATAAACTTTCATCATCTGTTCTTTGAGATTGGGGACAGCCACAGAGGCAACATCTTTGAAATTCGTGACAAACATGGTGCCAATTACAGAATGTGTGTCTTTGATTTTCTGTGGCAGAGCAGGATAGAAGTTAGCTTTATGGAAGGCACAAAGGAGCCACATCAGGAAATCACAGATTCAGGACCTGACAAGTGAACTTTAAATAAAATAAAGCATGTTGCACAACATTTGAATACTGTTTAAGGGTGTGCACACCAGGATATATATTGTGTGTATATTTGTGCATGTGATCATACATGGAGAGACCCCGCTGCTCAAATAAAATGGCTATGATGACAGCACGAGGACTCGCACTCAAGGAAAACGCAATGGTGCATGTTAAACAATAGAAGAAGAAAGAGGACTTCATAGAACAAGCACTATAAAAACAAGATTGAGCTGACATTTAAATTGTCAAGGATATTAAAATAAAGACCAGGATGAGAGAAATGGCACAGGCAATTTGAGCATTTCTTAAAATCAACATACAAAAAGCACACAGATCAACGAGCAAGAGATTTGCTAATTTATTTAGTAGGAGATGATGTAGAGGAATTACTGACCATTTACCCACCAAAACAAATTAAAACATAGGCAGGAATAACAAAATCATGAATGGCCTGAGCCCCTAAGAAATAATGACTTAGAAAGATTCAGTAAACCTTGCCAAGAAGCTGATAAAACTATGGATGCATTTGTGACACAACTAAGACAACTAGTAACACATTGTGACTTTCACAAGGTCAACAATGAGGAAATGATATGTAACGTGTTATCGGAGGTTCTCACTCCGATGTATTCATCACTAATTGTTAAGAGAATCATTTGATCTGAGAAAAGATATTGTTGATGGCTCTCCCTGAAGCCGGGGGGGGGGGGGCTCCCAAACATAATGTGGAGGTTGGAGGAAGTAAGGTGATAGATCGAGCAGACTCATGAAAGGAAGATCAGATCGTAGTACAAACACACGAATAAGTAAGAACTCAATTTATGCTACAGATGCGGAGTGACATTTTGACTCTCAGGAACGTGGGCAGCTGTGGAACACGGATGCTGAAGATGTGGTAAGAACACTCATTTTGCAGGTTTTTGGAAAGCGGACAATCAAACGCTTAAATGGAAAGCTTTCATGAAGTAAGAAAGACTAGGAAAAGGATTGCACCTCATGTACCGCAAATTGAAAGCCGAAATGAAAATTATGACATTAACAAATCTCCAATCAGAAATGTAGGCTAAAGGTTGAACCCAATGGAACATAAAGATGATTCTGATAAAAACAAAAGCTGTCATGAACAAGTAAAATTGTTAGATCGAAGTACTAAATAAAACAGCTTCAGTGGAACTGAAAGTGGGGCAGCATGCTGCTACAATTGTATTAGGCAGTGGTTCAACATGGTAGATCAGCGTTTACATCATTGTAAGGAAATGCCTCCTTGGCATGGTTACCCCCTGACTTTTTGCCTTTGCTGATGCCAAGTTATGATTTGAAAGTTTGCTGAGGCCTGCTAACCAGGCCCCAGCACCAGTGTTCTTTCCCTAACCTGTACCTTTGTCTCCACAATTGGCACAACCGTGGCACCCAGGTAAGTCCCTTGTAACTGGTACCCCTGGTACCAAGGGCCCTGATGCCAGGGAAGGTCTCTAAGGGCTGCAGCATGTCTTATGCCACCCGAGGGACCCCTCACTCAGCACAGACACACTGCTTGCCAGCTTGTGTATGCTGGTGGGGAGAAAATCACTAAGTCGACATGGCACTCCCCTCAGGGTGCCATGCCAACCTCACATAGCCTGTGGCATAGGTAAGTCACCCCTCTAGCAGGCCTTACAGCCCTAAGGCAGGTGCACTATACCACAGGTGAGGGCATAGGTGCATGAGCACAATGCCCCTACAGTGTCTAAGCAAAACCTTAGACATTGTAAGTGCAGGGTAGCCATAAGAGTATATGGTCTGTGTTAGAAATGGGGTTTTTGGTTGGCAGATAGGTTGTCCTCTGTCCAAGCAAGAACCCTCACTCTAGTCAGGGTAAGTCACACACAATCCAAAATCAGCCTGTGCTCACCCTCCGGTAGCTTGGCACGAGCAGTCAGGCTTAACTTAGAAGGCAATGTGTAAAGCATTTGTGCAATAAATCATACAACACCATAGTATAACACCACAAAAATACACCACACAGTGTTTAGAAAAATATAGAATATTTATCTGGTTAATTGTAGGTCAAAACGATCAAAGTTGCAATACGAATTTGTAAAGATATCATTGAAAAGTGATATTAAGAGTCTTTAAGTCTTTAAAAAGCAATAAAGTGTCTTTCAAGCACAGAGTACCTGGTTTCTGGTGGGAAATCTCCTCAGAGGGCCACAGGAGAAGAGATGCGTGGAAAAAGGGGTGTGTGCGTCGTTTTCCGCTCCGCACACACAGACTTGCGTCGTTCTTTTCCACGCGGGGAAGTCGGGCGTCGTTTTCCGGCGCGCAGACAGTCTCTTTTTGTGGATCGCGGGGATTACCAGATGTCCCGGGTCTGTGCGTGGATTCTCCTGCTTATTTTCCGGCTGCGCGTCGTTCTGCGGGGCTGCGCGTCGAAGTTTCGATCTCACGGTAGGCGTCGCGTCGATTTCTCCTTGGAAGTCGGGCGGCGTTGTCCTTGCGAGGCCGTGCGTCGAAATTTTGGTCTCACGGCAGGCGTCGCGTCGATTTCTCCTTGGAAGTCGGGCGGCGTTGTCCTTGCGAGGCCGTGCGTCAAAGTTTCGCACTCACGGTAGGCGTCGCGTCGATTTCTCCTTGGAAGTCGGGCGGCTTTGTCCTTGCGAGGTTGTGCGTCGAAGTCTCGATCGTCCCGAGGGCGTCGCGTTGATCAGCGTCGGTGTGCGGCGTTTTTCTCGCCGCGAAACAAGCTGTGCGTCGAAATTTTCGGCGCACGGAGCATCCACGTGAAAGGCAGAAGTCTTTTTGGTCCTGAGACTTCAAGGAACAGGAGGCAAGCTCTATCCAAGCCCTTGGAGAGCACTTTCACAGCCAGACAAGAGTTCAGCAAGGCAGCAGGGCAACAGCAAGACAGCAGTCCTTTGGAGAAATCAGACAGGTGAGTCCTTTGAGCAGCCAGGCAGTTCTTCTTGGCAGGATGTAGTTTCTGGTTCCGGTTTCTTCTCCAGCAAGTGTCTTGTGAGGTAGGGCAGAGGCCCTGTTTTATACTAAGTTGTGCCTTTGAAGTGGGGGTGACTTCAAAGAGTCTCTAAGAAATGCACCAAGTTCCCTTTCAGCTCAATCCTGTCTGCCAGAGTCCCAGTAGGGGGTGTGGCAGTCCTTTGTGTGAGGGCAGGCCCTCCACCCTCCCAGCCCAGGAAGACCCATTCAAAATGCAGATGTATGCAAGTGAGGCTGAGTACCCTGTGTTTGGGGTGTGTCTGAGTGAATGCACAAGGAGCTGTCAACTAAACCTAGCCAGACGTGGATTGAAGGGCACAACAAGATTTTAGTGCAAAGAAATGCTCACTTTCTAAAAGTGGCATTTCTAGAATAGTAATATTAAATCCGACTTCACCAGTCAGCAGGATTTTGTATTACCATTCTGGCCATACTAAATATGACCTTCCTGCTCCTTTCAGATCAGCAGCTGCCACTTCAACAGTGTATGAGGGCAGCCCCAATGTTAGCCTATGAAGGGAGCAGGCCTCACAGTAGCGTAAAAACGAATTTAGGAGTTTTACACTA
This sequence comes from Pleurodeles waltl, assembly GCF_031143425.1. Taxonomy (NCBI): domain Eukaryota; kingdom Metazoa; phylum Chordata; class Amphibia; order Caudata; family Salamandridae; genus Pleurodeles; species Pleurodeles waltl. Next base: position 70,938,830 of record NC_090438.1, read on the forward strand.
CCAGGACATATAACTACACAGGTACATGTCCTGCCTTTTACCTACACAGCACCCTGCTCTAGGGGATACCTAGGGCACACATTAGGGATGACTTATATGTAGAAAAAGGGGAGTTCTAGGCTTGGCAAGTACTTTTAAATGCCAAGTCGAAGTGGCAGTGAAACTGCACACACAGGCCTTGCAATGGCAGGCCTGAGACAAGGTTAAGGGGCTACTGAGGTGGGTGGCACAACCAGTGCTGCCGGCCCACTAGTAGCATTTAATCTACATGCCCTAGGCACATGTAGTGCACTCTACTAGGGACTTACCGGTAGATTAAATAGTCAATCATGGATAAACCAATCAATAGTACAATTTACACAGAGAGCATATGCACTTTAGCACTGGTTAGCAGTGGTAAAGTGCTCAGAGGTCAAAAGCCAACAACAGCAGGTCAGAAAAAATAGGAGGAAGGAGGCAAAAAGTTTGGGGATGTCCCTGTCAAAAAGCCAGGTCCAACATGACCCCCCACCAGCCTAAAGCCAGGGGAGAACAATCACTATCCTGATGTACTTCCCTGTTTGAGGCGACAGAACAAGGACCCAGGCCCACAACAGCAGGGGCATGCTCCAGTTCTTCGCCTTCCTGACTCCCATTGGATCCCTCTGTCCATACTCTCAGGGCCCACTAAGCCCATCCATGGGGAACCTTTCTCCTTTCCTGCGGATCCCATCTGTGCAGCACCTAACCTTACTTTGCTCACAGATGTATCCCAGGAGCAGGATAGTACCCCCATGACCAACATAGTGGTGTTGCCCACTCTACCCCTGGGGTGTGACACTTGTCCCCTCCCCAGGGATAACTCTGCCCACCCGGACAGCAAGCCACAGTGATTACTGACAGCTGCCAGGGATGAGAGCCAGGCCCCAGGCCTCTCAAAGCTCTCCAACCACTGTGGCTGTGGAGAGTGGGGGGCGGTAGCCCCAGGTGCTGGGCACCCTTTAACCACTCTCCCTTCCACCAGGTCAGGGATGACAGCCTGAACCTGGTCCTCCCCTCTGGGGCTTTGTACCCTCCCTCCTGGAGCGGTACCCCCAGAGTCCAACATGGCCAGGGGGCTTACAGAAGTCGCCCTGTACCATTCCTCCACCAGTGCAGGGCTATTAACCTGCCACTGGCCCTCCAACCTGGGGTCTGTACCTTCAGGTTGGACTAGGGCCCGGGGTGAGGCTTCCCTCCCCCTGCCCTCCCTTCTGGGGTCCAGCACCCTCCAACTAGGAGTGGCCTCCTCAGAAGACAACATGGTAGGGGCACTGTTATCAGTAGCCCCTCCCTCCAGGTCCGGGGGGACACCCTGAACCTGGTCTTCCAGCCCAGGGTCTGTACCCTCAGACTGGATCACCGCCTGGCAAACCAGGACTTCCTGGGAGGCACACCTACCCCCCACCAGGTCAGAGTTTAACCTCTGCACCTGCCCATTCAACTCAGAGTCACCACCCTGAAGTTGAACAATTGCCTGGCACGCCAGGACTTCCTGGAGGGCACACTGACCCTCCACCAGGTCAGAGTTTAACCTCTGCACCTGACCATTCAACTCAGAGTCATCACCCTGAAGTTGAACAATTGCCTGGCGCACCAGGACTTTCTGGGAGGCACACCTACCTCCCACCAGGTCAGAGTTTAACCTCTGAGCCTGGTTCCCCAACCCAGGGTCACCACCCTGAGGTTGGGCAATTGCCTGGCACGCCAGGACTTTCTGGGGGGCACACCTACCCCCCACCAGGTCAGAGTTTAACCTCTGAACCTGGTCATCCAACCCAGAGTCAACACCCTGAGGTTGGACAATTGCCTGGCACAGCAGGGCTTCTTGGGAGGCACACCTACCTCCCACCAGGTCAGAGTTTAACCTCTGAACCTGGGTATCCAACCCAGAGTCAGCACTCTGAGGTTGAACAATTGCCTGGCACGCCAGGACTTTCTGGAGGGCACACTGACCCTCCACCAGGTCAGAGTTTAACCTCTGAACTGGGCCATTCAACTCAGAGTTACCACCCTGAAGTAGAACAATCGCCTGGCACGCCAGGACTTCCTGGAGGGCACACTGACCCTCCACCAGGTCAGAGTTTAACCTCTGAACCTGGTTCTCCAACCTAGGGTCACCATCCTGAGGTTGGACAACTGCCTGGTACACCAGGGCTTTCTGGGGGGCACACCTACCCCCCACCAGGTCAGAGGTTAACCTCTGAACCTGGATATCCAACCCAGAGTCACCACCCTGAGGTTGGACCATTGCCTGGCAGGCCAGGACTTTCAGGGAGGCACACCTACCTCCCACCAGGTCAGAGTTTAACCTCTGAGCCTGGTTCTCCAACCCAGGGTCACCACCCTGAGGTTGAACCATTGCCTGGTATACCAGGACTTTCTGGGGGGCACACCTACCCCCCACCAGGTCAGAGTTTGACCTCTGAACCGGGTTAGCCAACCCAGAGTCACCACCCTGAGGTTGGGCAATTGCCTGGCACTCCAGGACTTTCTGGGAGGCACACCTACCTCCCACCAGGTCAGAGTTTAACCTCTGAACCTGGCCATCCAACCCAGAGTCGACACCCTGAGGTTGGACAACTGCCTGGCACGCCAGGACTTTCTGGGGGGCACACCTACCCCCCACCAGGTCAGAGTTTGACCTCTTCACCTGGTAAGCCAACCCAGAGTCACCACCCTGAGGTTGAGCCATTGCCTGGCATTCCAGGACTTTCTGGGGGGCACATCTACCCCCCACCAGGTCAAAGTTTAACCTCTGAACCCGGTTATCCAACCCAGAGTCACCACCCTGAGGTTGAATCTTTGCCTGGCAGGCCAGGACTTCCTGGGGGGCACTCTCACCCCCACAAGGGACACGCCGTCCCCAAGGGCCACACAAGAGTCTGGTTGGCGCAGGTCTCCCGACCTCTGCCCATCCGGCAGAGTCTGGGTTTCCCCCAAACCAGAAACGGTCTCACCTGGGTCATTCCTGGGGGGCTCTGCTCTCAGAGCTGACCCCTGACTTTCAAGATCCTCCACTGGGGTCTGCCACCCCCTCTCAACCCTATGTCTGGACTTCTGCACCCCCTCACTAGGAGTGGTACTGCCAGACACCAGAACTGTTGGGATGCTGTCTACAGTCATCCCTCCAAGTTCTTCTGACACTGCGGGGCTTCCCTCAAAAGGTGGCCCTACGGTACAGGTTAGGCTCTGAGACCTACCTGGGACACTACAATCCTCTCCCACCTCACTTGGTCGGGAACCACCTAGACCACTCCCATCAGGAGCACCCCCAAATGCCTCTTCAGACTCTCTGGTACTCACCCAAAAGTCTGCCTCCACTGTAAGTTCCCTGGGGTCAGAGAACTCACACTCCACCTGGTGTTGGCGTAGCTCTGGAAAATAAGGACCAGACATATGCTCTCCAGCAATTACATCACTCTGCCCTTCACATGTATTAACCACAGTACCCTTCACCCAACCACCTAGTAACTCAGCCTTGGAAAAGCACTCTACATCACCCTCTTGAGACTGGTGAGACAGTTTCTGTCTGTCCCTGACACTCAACCCAAACTCTTCTGGGATGTCTCTACACTCTATATCCAGGACGTCCACCAGGGGGGAACCCTTTTCTCTGTCACTCTCTGCTAGAGTCAGTAAAGTGTCCCTCTCCCCAGTAGGAATATGACTCCCTGTGCCAGTTCCCCAATCCTTCTCAGGGACCCTGTGCATAACGGGAACTACCTCATACCCTTGAACCGCCTGGGGTGTGTCAACTCTCTTCTTCAAGTTGGGTACCACATCTCTGGGCTTGTGCCCTTCTTCAGCAGTACTAGATGCAAGATTTTTGCTGCCACCATCTGAACTGGACTCAGCCCTTCCGGCCTCCAGTTTCAGCTCTTTACAGCTCAGCTCTTGAGCTGCACTCTTTTCTTCTTCCAGGGCTAAGAGACTTGCTGCCTCAGCCCTTTCAATAAACTCATCTAGCTCTTCCATCCACCGTGCTTGAGCCATGAGCCATTCTTTTTTCACTGGGTCTCTTTCCTCATCTGAGTCGTCCTCCTCCTCCTCTGAGGGGTACTTAGTCATTTGGTTTCTTGCTGCCTCTCTCTCTGCCCATCTGTCTTCCTCCCAGACTATGTAGGCATGTAGCATCTCTGCTTTAGTAGATCTCTTTGCTACAGGAAGGCCACATTCTCTGCAAAGCTTCCTTAGGTCAGCCTTAGTGAGGTGGTCAGTAGGCAAAAAGAATAAGTAGGTAAGCGATCCCATTCTGATAGGATCTTACCAGCAAAAACCAAAATCCAAAGTCCAAAATATCAATAGTATATCCAGGAGGACATCAGAGACCAAAAGTCAAAAAAGAGATAAAAAATCAAGTTGACCTTCAACTGTGGGTAGGTAGTGAAATACTTAGCTACTGTATGTCACTGCACAAACACAAGTCCTATCCTCACCGCTGATCACCAATGTTAGAAATGGGGTTTTTGGTTGGCAGATAGGTTGTCCTCTGTCCAAGCAAGAACCCTCACTCTAGTCAGGGTAAGTCACACACAATCCAAAATCAGCCTGTGCTCACCCTCCGGTAGCTTGGCACGAGCAGTCAGGCTTAACTTAGAAGGCAATGTGTAAAGCATTTGTGCAATAAATCATACAACACCATAGTATAACACCACAAAAATACACCACACAGTGTTTAGAAAAATATAGAATATTTATCTGGATAATTGTAGGTCAAAACGATCAAAGTTGCAATACGAATTTGTAAAGATATCACTGAAAAGTGATATTAAGAGTCTTTAAGTCTTTAAAAAGCAATAAAGTGTCTTTCAAGCACAGAGTACCTGGTTTCTGGTGGGAAATCTCCTCAGAGGGCCACAGGAGAAGAGATGCGTGGAAAAAGGGGTGTGTGCGTCGTTTTCCGCTCCGCACACACAGACTTGCGTCGTTCTTTTCCACGCGGGGAAGTCGGGCGTCGTTTTCCGGCGCGCAGACAGTCTCTTTTTGTGGATCGCGGGGATTACCAGATGTCCCGGGTCTGTGCGTGGATTCTCCTGCTTATTTTCCGGCTGCGCGTCGTTCTGCGGGGCTGCGCGTCGAAGTTTCGATCTCACGGTAGGCGTCGCGTCGATTTCTCCTTGGAAGTCGGGCGGCGTTGTCCTTGCGAGGCCGTGCGTCGAAATTTTGGTCTCACAGCAGGCGTCGCGTCGATTTCTCCTTGGAAGTCGGGCGGCGTTGTCCTTGCGAGGCCGTGCGTCAAAGTTTCGCACTCACGGTAGGCGTCGCGTCGATTTCTCCTTGGAAGTCGGGCGGCTTTGTCCTTGCGAGGTTGTGCGTCGAAGTCTCGATCGTCCCGAGGGCGTCGCGTTGATCAGCGTCGGTGTGCGGCGTTTTTCTTGCCGCGAAACAAGCTGTGCGTCGAAATTTTCGGCGCACGGAGCGTCCACGTGAAAGGCAGAAGTCTTTTTGGTCCTGAGACTTCAAGGAACAGGAGGCAAGCTCTATCCAAGCCCTTGGAGAGCACTTTCACAGCCAGACAAGAGTTCAGCAAGGCAGCAGGGCAACAGCAAGACAGCAGTCCTTTGGAGAAAGCAGACAGGTGAGTCCTTTGAGCAGCCAGGCAGTTCTTCTTGGCAGGATGTAGTTTCTGGTTCCGGTTTCTTCTCCAGCAAGTGTCTTGTGAGGTAGGGCAGAGGCCCTGTTTTATACTAAGTTGTGCCTTTGAAGTGGGGGTGACTTCAAAGAGTCTCTAAGAAATGCACCAAGTTCCCTTTCAGCTCAATCCTGTCTGCCAGAGTCCCAGTAGGGGGTGTGGCAGTCCTTTGTGTGAGGGCAGGCCCTCCACCCTCCCAGCCCAGGAAGACCCATTCAAAATGCAGATGTATGCAAGTGAGGCTGAGTACCCTGTGTTTGGGGTGTGTCTGAGTGAATGCACAAGGAGCTGTCAACTAAACCTAGCCAGACGTGGATTGAAGGGCACAACAAGATTTTAGTGCAAAGAAATGCTCACTTTCTAAAAGTGGCATTTCTAGAATAGTAATATTAAATCCGACTTCACCAGTCAGCAGGATTTTGTATTACCATTCTGGCCATACTAAATATGACCTTCCTGCTCCTTTCAGATCAGCAGCTGCCACTTCAACAGTGTATGAGGGCAGCCCCAATGTTAGCCTATGAAGGGAGCAGGCCTCACAGTAGCGTAAAAACGAATTTAGGAGTTTTACACTACCAGGACATATAACTACACAGGTACATGTCCTGCCTTTTACCTACACAGCACCCTGCTCTAGGGGATACCTAGGGCACACATTAGGGATGACTTATATGTAGAAAAAGGGGAGTTCTAGGCTTGGCAAGTACTTTTAAATGCCAAGTCGAAGTGGCAGTGAAACTGCACACACAGGCCTTGCAATGGCAGGCCTGAGACAAGGTTAAGGGGCTACTGAGGTGGGTGGCACAACCAGTGCTGCCGGCCCACTAGTAGCATTTAATCTACATGCCCTAGGCACATGTAGTGCACTCTACTAGGGACTTACCGGTAGATTAAATAGTCAATCATGGATAAACCAATCAATAGTACAATTTACACAGAGAGCATATGCACTTTAGCACTGGTTAGCAGTGGTAAAGTGCTCAGAGGTCAAAAGCCAACAACAGCAGGTCAGAAAAAATAGGAGGAAGGAGGCAAAAAGTTTGGGGATGTCCCTGTCAAAAAGCCAGGTCCAACAGTCTGGGAGTTTGTCAAACACGAACTTCACAGTTCCATAATGGCTACACTGAAAACTGTGAAGTTTGGTATCAAACTTCTCAGCACAATAAATGCACACTGATGCCAGTGTGCACTTTATTGTAAAAATACACCCAGAGGGCATCTTAGAGATGCCCCCTGAAAACATACCCGACTTCCAGTGTGGGCTGACTAGTTTTTGCCAGCCTGCCACACACCAGACATGTTGCTGGCCACATGGGAGAGTGCCTTTGTCACTCTGTGGCCAGGAACAAAGCCTGTACTGGGTGGAGGTGCTTCTCACCTCCCCCTTCAGGAACTGTAACACCTGGTGGTGAGCCTCAAAGGCTCACCCCCTTTGTTACAGCGCCACAGGGCATCCCAGCTAGTGGAGATGCCCGCCCCTCTGGCCACTACCCCCACTTTTGGCGGCAAGGCTGGAGGAGATAATGAGAAAAACAAGGAGGAGTCACTCCCCAGTCAGTACAGCCCCTAAGGTGTCCTGAGCTTAGGTGACTCTTACTTTTAGAAATCCTACATCTTACGGATGGAGGATTCCCCCAATAGGATCAGGGATGTGCCCCCCTCCCTACAGGGAGAAGACACAAAGAGGGTGTAGCCACCCTCAGGGCCAGTAGCCATTGGCTACTGCCCTCCCAGACCTAAACACACCCCTAAATTGAGTATTTATGGGCTCCCAGAACCGAGGAAGATAGATTCCTGCAACCTGAAGACGAAGAATGACTGCTGACCTAAAGCCCTGTAGAGAAGACGGAGACAACTACTACTTTGGCCCCAGCCCTACCGGCCTGTCTCCCCACTTAAAGAAAAACTGCAACGCATCCCCCAGGGTCCAGCGACCTCTGAAGCCTCAGAGGACTACCCTGCATCTAAAAGGACCAAGAAGCTCCTGAGAACAGCTGCCCTGTTCAACAAACCTGCAACTTTGCAACAAAGAAGCAACTTTTAAAGACCACACGTTTCCCGCCGGAAGCGTGAAACTTTCCACTCTGCACCCGACGCCCAAGGCTCGATCTGCGGAAAACTGACTCTACAGGGAGGACTCACCGGCGACTGCGAGCCCGTGAGTAGCCAGATTTGACCCCCCTGAGCCCCCACAGCGACGCCTGCAGAGGAAATCTAGAGGTGCCCCCGACTGCGACTGCCTGCTTCAAGGAACCCGACGCCTGGAAACCACACTGCACCCGCAGCCCCAAGGACCTGAAGGAACCAAACTCCAGTGCAGGAGCGACCCCCAGGCAACCCTCTGCCTAGCCCAGGTGGTGGCTACCCCGAGGAGCCCCCCCCCCCTCCTGTGCCTGCCTGCATCGTTGAAGAGACCCCCGGGTCTACCCATTGATTTCTATTGAAAACCCGACGCCTGTTTGCACTCTGCACCCGGCCGCCCCTGTGCTGCTGAGGGTGTACTTTCTGTGCCTACTTGTGTCCCCCCCGGTGCCCTACAAAACCCTCCTGGTCTGCCCTCCGAAGTCGCGGGTACTTACCTGCTGGCAGACTGGAACCGGGACACCCCTATTTCCATTGAAGCCTATGTGTTTTGGGCACCACTTTGACCTCTGCACCTGACCAGCCCTGAGCAGCTGGTGTGGTAACTTTGGGGTTGCCTTGAACCCCCAGTGGTGGGCTCCGTTGGACCCAACTTTGAACCCTGTAAGCGTTTTACTTACCTGTGAACTTAACATTTACTTACCTCCCCCAGGAACTGTTGATTTTTGCACAGTGTCCACTTTAAAAAAAGCTTGTTGCCATTTTAGCCAAAACTGTACATGCTATTGTGATAATTCAAAGTTCCTAAGATACCTGAGTGAAATACCTTTCATTTAAAGTATTGTTTGTAAATCTTGAACCTGTGGTTCTTAAAATAAACTCAGAAAATATATTTTTCTATATAAAAACCTATTGGCCTGGAATTGTCTTTGAGTGTGTGTTCCTCATTTATTGCCTGTGTGTGTACAACAAATGCTTAACACTACCCTCTGATAAGCCTACTGCTCGACCCCGCTACCACAAAATAGAGCATTAGAATTATCTCTTTTTGCCACTATCTTACCTCTAAGGGGAACCCTTGGACGCTGTGCACACTATTTCTTACTTTGAAATAGTATATACAGAGCCAACTTCCCACAATCATTAACTCTAAAGATATTTCAAAAGGGGGCAAGAAAACCAGTGGAAAACCTAGGAAGGTTTATTGACACCATCACATATAAAACCACTTCACTAGTGGAAGAAATACATGGAGGCGATGTCACTGCACTTTGTGGGTTAAGCAGGGTGACAGCAAAAGCTCAGATGATGGATGCCCATGGCTATGACATACATAATATAACAATTGATCACCCAATATATGCAGAATTTCTGGAATTGTTTACAGGTCTTTGTAATTATGTGGCACTAAAATCACTCTACACATAAATGAAGCAGTGTGTCCAGTACCTCACAATTATTGCCGAATACCAGTACACCTACAGGCTCAAGGGGGTGAGAAGATGTAATGTCTAGTGTGATAAGATATCATAGAACCAGTTGCTGAACTGGCTTCTTAGGTTCTCCCATTGTAGTAGTGACAAAAAGAGCTGAATAAAATGTATATCTGTGTTGACATGTGCCAACCCAGTCTAATAATTGAATGAGAATGACATCCAGGACTAATTTTAGAAGACACGATCAGTTGTTTGAATGGAGCTTAAATATTCTCAAAACTAGACCTTTGTCTAGTTAGCCAAATAATCTTGCTGTGAAGTTTCTAAACTTATGTGGGATTGATTGTGTCAATATAAAGATTAATCTTTGGAATATCTTCAAATACAAATCTTTGTTTAGATTGCAGGGAAGTTAATTTGATCTACAATGCTTTGTTTTAACTGTGGTGATGATATTCCTGTGCATGGCATTAACCAAACGAGCATGATCGCGCACTTAAAGAAGTATGCAAGTGTCTTATTGAAGCAGGTTTAACCTTTAATAAGGATAAATGTGAGTTTGATAACATTTTGTGCTCACATTTTCTCTAAGCAAGGAATGAGTCCTGACCCATCCAAAGTAGATTCTACATGTAATACACCCATCCCGACTCATGTCCCTGAAGTGAGATCTTTCCTAGATGTGATGAGTTACTGCTCATGACGCATACTTCAGTTTACAACAATCAGCCCATTCACAAGGAAACAGACTAAGACACAACAAAGTTTTAGTTGGACTCAAGAGTGTGTAGAAGCTTTCAACAAAATCAAAGAAAAAGTGACGGTAGAAAATATGTATTGGTTTGATTCTACTTTATTTGCTGAATTAACAGTGGACGCTAGTCTAGTTGTATTAGGTGCCATTCTAGCACAGAATAGGCCAGGAAAGGATGTGATGTCATATGCCAGTAGAGGTTTACCTACGTATTCTTAAATAGAAAAGTAAAGTCTTACCGTTGGGTGGGCTCGTGAGCATTATTGTCTATTTCTTCTTGGCAAACCATTCACAATAGTCACGATCATCAATCTCCTTTGACTACATTTGGGAAACCCTAATTGAAAAATACCTTTAAGGATGGAAAGATGGGGTAGTTGTTTTATGGAACTTTTTACAGAATTCTACACAAGCCTGGCAAAGATCATAATCCAGCTGACTATATGTCACATAATCCACTTAAAGCAACTGAAAGTAATGTAACAATGTCAGAAGAGCATATCAATTTCATAATTGAACAACCGATTCCTGAAAGAATTGTACAGTTATGTGATTCACATAAAAAAAAGAAAACAAGTGGAACCATATCAATAATGCTAACAAATTTACCAACAATTTTATAGCTAAAGTTATTTTGGCATTTAGGCAAATTCGAAATGAATTCTTAGTATCAGCAGGTGTACTATTACGTAGAGGCGCTCAAATTGTAATTCCACAATCTCAACATAAAAAAATTGTTGGAACGGCACATGAAGGTCTCATGGGCATGGTTAAAACTAAAGCATTTCTGAGGCATAAAGTTTGTTTTCCTGGAATGGATGTGCTTGTCAAAAGCTTCATTCAGTCATGTCATCTGTGCCACTGTACTGGGAGGCATCCAACTTCAGAGCTACTAATTATGTCTAAACTTCCCAACCTTTTGACTTCAGACTACCCCCCCAAAAAGAATCATTTTTGGAAACCAAGGACCCCTGACTGAGTCATGACTGGATGCCAGGGACCCTGACCTAAACAGTGTTGATGATTTGAACTGCAAACAATACACAAAACGACAGAAACCAGTATTCCATCAAACACACATACAAATGCTAACACTTTTTAAATGTAATTTGCAAACAAATCATATAACAAAAGGTAATATTCTTTTTTTAAGATTGGAAGATTGGAGCTTTTGTAGGTTTAATTGAAGCCACACATCATCCATACTATATTCTGTTTGATGCACCTGCACAGCTCCCACAGTATCTGTTGACTTTTATTGTCCATTGGATTCCATAAAAAAATTACTGGTCACTCTAGATGAGTTCTGTTGTTTTTGAATTGTGCAACAAGTGTTAACTACATCATCCACGTGTGTTGTCCCCATATTATATGAAACATTTTTATAACGGGGTATACTGACTATACTGAAGTTGGATAGTGGTCCTCCATTTAATGGAAAATTTAAATGATGTATGTGAATACTTGGAGAGTCACGCCAATGTGTCCACAAGCAAATGGAACGGTTGAAAGGAATAATTTATGAACAATATAAAAAAAGCAATGAGTAAAAATAACACAAATTACTATTCATACAGCTTTGTGCTAAAGCCTGTAAAATTAAAGGGGAATTCTGCATAGCTCACAAGGAAACACATCTGAGTTGATGTTTAGATATACACAGCAGAGTAGACGTCCTCAAATGTTAAAATCTGTAATAAAGGAACATACCATCATTTCTAGGGGAGAACATATAGCCAAGTCTTGAATGAAGGAGGATGCAGACCATAGAAGACATCACAAAGTGTCAGACATTACTTGGGTGATTGTGCTCTTGTGATTCAGATTCTGAAAAAAAAAGCAAATCCTTTATTTCACAAAGCACCTCTGCAGGTCACACAAGTGAAAAGAACTATGATCTCTGCAGCATCTCCAACTACATCTATCACTAGAAATGTTTCACATTTTAAGAAGATAACTAACCAAGGTGGTGAGTGAAGAATGTCCAGTGCAACAATAGGAGATGAAGCATACAAAGCTATTGAAGCATCTTGGTATGGTTGAAAGAACTTTAGAGCACAACATGAATAAAACTGAAGAGGATAATGTGATGCAACGTCCAATCAGGAGTATGCATTGACCACTGTTTAATTGAAGAGATGTGATGATTAATGACTTGATATGGCTTTTACTTTGTTTATTTAGTTAATTTATGGCTGTTTGTCTTTTTTTCGTTTCAAACATCCTTCCAATGTTTTCTTGTATTGTTATCAGTGCCAAATTAGTGTTGTGATGATACTGGTGTATAATGTTACTATCAAGAGTCATCCACCTAGAACCACAAAGTCCTTTCATGTCGGTTCTTAGTAGCATTACCAGTCACTGCAATCTCGTAATTTTTTCATAAATCTGTTAATTGGTTTATTATTTTTTTGAACAATCAAACAGTACAGTCAAGATAGAACTTTAAGGCAGCATATCCTAATAATGTTGAACAACAATGGCATCCATCTGGACATCTATGCCCAAACAGTGATATAGAATAATAAGTTACAAATAAAAAGTCTCAATCTCCATCAATTGTAGAACCTGAAAGCCACAGGCCCCAGATCTTGTACTGTTTGGAGGTGCAATCTCCCCATTTATAGATTTTTTATTCTACCATAGAGCAGCTGTCCATTCCTCATGACCAAGCTGATATCTGGGAAGGGTGTGGGTGTCTCCGGCATCCTGCTATGACCCCTTTGGCTATCAGATATCTCATGCTGGCTTGCAGTCTTTGTTATCTACTCCTAGCCCAGCCCTCCAATAGCCTTGGTAGTTCTACTGATGAGCTGTGCAAGACCATTGTGAATTGCGTTCCAGTAAGTGGTTATGACTGAGAAGGCCAGTATTACATTGAAAAAGGACACATCTATATCCACACAGCGCCAGTAGTTGGGCGACTCAGCCCACCCCATTTTCCACAACCCCTCTGTAGTATATGCGGTGGAATAAACTGAACCGTATTAGAACATTGGAATGTTGGGAGCTCCATTGAAAACGGTGGAGCGCTCCGGGCTTCCAATGGCTGGCAGAAGCGCGTAGCTCCAACATTCCAGGGTTGGTCTCAGCTGTTGCTGTGAGCAAAGGCCTCACGGAGGACTCCGTTATTTATTAGAACATTCTTCCCTCTAGTGACAGAATATTCTAATAGCCTTACAGCCCTCCATTGCCAGGCTATACCGACATTAAAGTCCTGCTCCCTTGTTAAAGGCCCTTGCCTTCGGCTTGGGCCTTTAGACTGGAGCGAGCCTTTAATGGTCGGTATAGCCCAATACAGTGGGCTATAAGGCTATATGAATCTAAGAGTAGCTGGTATAGTCAATAGCCACAAGGCCATTTTAGCTTCCTGTAGTAGTGGTTATCCTGTTCCTCAACACTGTCTTCCTACTTGCGATATAGTGTGTATAGGGAGTCACGGTGCCGAGTTGCAGGGATCTGTAGAGATGGAAAATTACTTTCCTGCCCAGCGGCTCCACTGTCAGTTTAGCCTCCAGGGGATAGAAATTTGCTACTACCCCTAAGGCTTCCCTGTGGACCTCCTAGGCTTGCCGTACCTGCAGGTATTTAAAGAGCTGAGAGCTGTGGAGCCTCAAATTCAGTCTTGAGATGATCAAAGGACACTATGTGGTTCTAGTCCCAGAAGTCACCTAATTCTGAGATTCCAGTCAGGTCCCACCGCGAAAGCACATCAGCTGAGTTCCACGTCTTAGCCAAGACCCAATGCACAGCGAGGTATGAGCTCCCAGCCATTATGTTTGGGATAGGGCATCCCCCCTGCACAAAAGTGGGATCCTAGACACCCGGAGGAGAGGGCAGGAGGGCAGCTCCCATAGAGCAGGCGATGCGCTCCCAATGCCATGGATTGCCAGGCGCTGTCGAGGCGCGTAATTGCGTGTTTGTTTCAAATATTTTAGTTAAAAGTTCAGTTAATGACAGGAAACGTTCCAGCTTTTTTCTTTCTAAATAGAGCACGTATATATTTTTTAAAATGTCACACACATGAGTGAGAAGCCAATAAGAGCCTTTTTATGAGTTTGCTAGGAAACTTGCATCAGCATCTTTCCCATAAAAACTGAACCAATAGTGCAAATCAGGCCGAGAGGGTTTTCTTTAGTCCAATCGCCTTTACCGAGCATTTGGTCACTTCCCTATTTTTCCATTAACAATTTTATTTCATTTTACACAAATAATAACCCCGTGCGTCACATATTCCCCATAACGCAGTAGTCAGTGCAAGTAAAAAGCAGTCACAGACATAGTGGTCTGCTGTCCGCAGCGGGCCACCATCCCTGTGGGGGCCTCCATTCGCAGGGGGGTTGCAAATTGCGACCCACCTCATGATTATTCATGGGGTGGGCACTTGAGACCCCCTTGCGAATCGCAGATGGTGTCAGGGACACCATCCAACATTCAGAGTTGCGACTCGCAATTTGCGGGTCGCAGTTCTGAATGTTGCTACATGTGCCCATAATGTCTAATGCCACGTTAAAGCCAATAAACAACTAAACCGAATACAGAATGTAATGTGCTACTGGTGAACATTGAACAACTAATATGAACAGTGGTGAAAAACAAAGTCAGTGGTCAAACATACTTAACATCATAACACCTGGGTGCTCTGTCAGCTTTGATGTACATCTTGAATAAACCATCATTGGTTAGACCACCGTTAGTGGTACGTTTCTGAGAGTATTGTTTTACCTTTTTTCCTCCCATTACATTTGAATGATGTCTATGATTTTTTGGTGTCATCTTCCTGTGAGCCAATGCATTGCCGTACAGTTTGACTTATTACACGGAAGGCAGTATTGTTGGAGAATTTCAGGTGCTTTAAGTTCATCCACCTTTTTAAAAGTTTTTTTTTTTTTTTAAATCCCCAAACAAGTTAGTCCTGCGTAGTTGCTTGGTCCTCCTTCTTAAGGTGGTTTTGGCCTTTTTATATGGCCAAGCTAGCCAGTCACTCTTTGAACCTCTTTTCGTCTCTCATCCTAACAAGGAGCAGAGTCTGTATAGAATGAATCCCACAAGTGAAGTCTTGTGCTAAATCAGCCACACTCAACAGGACAGAGTGGATAATCAGATATTTGTGGGCTTTGCCGGAGGCAGAGCACCATTTTTGATCAATCATCTCACCTTTGCTTTTCAACGTCTACATGATATCTTTACCAGAACTGGTCAGTGATTTCCATCTCACATGCTACAACTATGCAGATGACACACAAATACTACTTAAATCAGAATGCCCCAAAAACATTGAAAACTCAGAAATCTTCAGTTGCCTCAGAGCCGTTGATCAGTGGATGACCTGGAGCCATCTCGAACTAAATAACTCCAAAACAGAAATACTCATATGTGGTGACTGGAAAAATTATGACCCTCTGTGCGTCAGGCCTGACGATCTCGGACCAGCTCCTTATTATCCAAGGAAGTTAAAAACCTAGGAATCACCATGGATTCCAAGTTAACTATGAATGCCCAAGTGGACAAATTAGCACGAACAAGCCTCATCACCTTGAAGACTTTACGACGCATCTTCCCCCACCTCGGATTTCCACACAAGGTGCAAGCTACTATCTCATTTGTACTATCCAAACTGGATTATCCCAATGGCCTCTACCATGGATCATCTCGATCTATTATGAAAAACTACAACGTATCCAGAATTCCGCAGCCAGGCTACTACTACATATAAAGCCGCAAGCCCACATCTCCCCTGCCTTGAGAGCACTACACTGGTTACCCGTTGCCAGAAGATGCACTTTCAAGCTGCTCTGTATCACCCACAAAGCTATACATGGAACAGGACTGCTTTTTATCAGAAACAAAATAACCAAATACATCCAACAAAGAAACCTCCGCTCAAGATTGGCACCCCGCCTTAGAACACCACCATACAAGGAAAAGACTATAGGTGGTACATCCTTCTCCGTTCAAGCAGCCAAACAATGGAATTTATTACTCCCAACTATGAGAGCCACAGATAACTTTCTTGCCTTCAGAAAACTACTCAAGAGTTGGCTCTTTCCTTCATAACCACTATATTCAAACAACTATGGACTGCATATGCCTATGTGGATAAATATTTTTTCAGATTATGTGTATATTTCTAGTTATGTATAGTTCTTTAGAAAATATGTATCGCTACTATGTCATAACAATAAAATACACACACTCTTTAAACCTGTTTGACTATGTATATTTTACCCATGGTTTTAATTATGTATTGTATATGCATATGTGTGTGTATTCATGTGTGTTTGTATGTGTGTGTGTATATATATATATATATATATGTGTATATGTTGTTTCTGTGCTTGGCATGTTTGTGGGTCATTGCATGGCTCCTGGGTGGGTTGTTATACTAGATATCTATGAATTCCTGCTCTCATCTTATCACACTTATCTACCCATCATCATATGTCATGTCTCTATCAAACTATCCTCCATTCTCACTCTGACTCATCCCAAATCCTTTCTACTACTTTCATCTCCTAAATAACTCTGCCTAATCTCTTCCCTCCGCTTCCACATCTAACTCACCAAACCTCACTCTACTACCGTGACCTCCCACACAACCCTACTGAATTATCCCGCATTTATCTCACCCTGCTTCTATGCTCTCCCTAACCCTTCCACATACTCTTCCCTCCTCCATCCCCCTTTACTCATCCCAAGCCTTTGGGTTGAGTAAATTAAGGATATACTCCCAATTAACACTTCTGGATTTCTTTCCTCCTCCACCCCTCCATTACTCCAGTCAATCTAACTAATAAACCCTCATATCCGTGGCTCAAATTAACTCATAATAATACTAAAACTGTACCTATTATTTCCTGATACTAATCCATCACTAATTCTTGTTGGGTTCCAGAGTAGCGTGCTACTCACCGAAAAGCACTTTGACGCCTCGTCAGGGGTAGTAAGCGCTATATAAATATGATTACAATACAATACCCACATCTAAAGGCAACATAGAAAACACCTTACAACGTGTAATATTAATGCTGTGGCCCGCGCCGCCCTTCCAATATCACAAAATCAAATTAAATCTGTAGTAGTAAAAATAGGGACCAGCGCACTTCAGTCCATTTCCCCTGACTTTGTCCTATAAATATTAATTTATTTCAAGGTACCGTGTCTAATAGGGTTCAACGTGTAAAGGCCACATGTGATTTCGTTATCGATACCAAAGTTCATTGACTTTTAGTTATGGAATTCGAGTTTCCTGATGAGGTCAACCCTGCTACCTCGATTGTATGCTAAAGACATTCTGTGGTGGTTGTAAATCAGCATCAGTGCCCGGGTGCAAGAGTTGCATGGACTTTCAGGTCCCTGTTATACCTACATTGGCTGGAGATGTCTGACACATGTCCCTCCCTAATGCCTTCTGTCCTTCTTCATCCCTCTCAGTTTCTTCATTAGTCAGTTTCCTGAGATTTGTAAGTCGCTGGGGTTTAGTGTTAGACATTGCAGCCAACTCTCCCAAAAGGGCATTCTTTGGATTTTGCTCTGAGATCTGAAATGTCTGTCATATTGGTAAGTGTTACTTGGGCTGACCACGGTCATTCAGTTTGTGCTTGATTTTTCCACTCCAAGGTAGCTGCTGTGAAGAAAGTTGATAACAAACATATCATTGGTCTGATGTGGCCCTAGGAGAGATCAGTTCCCCAGGGGCCTCACACAGCACCCACACACTTTATCGTGATGCTAGATTTTACAGATAACTCTATTTTCATTATGACGTCATATCAAACTTTGTTGGTGCTTTTATTAGACAAGAAGTGCGTTCCTTTGTGTTTTTAATTTGGATCTGACAAGATTTGATGAAAGTGACCTTAAGTCAGGCAAACAGCCCCTGTCCTCACCCTTACCATGGATACTACGACTTAATATCTTGATTGCGCAGAGCATCTGCAGCAGTTACCAGTGGGCGTTACCCTTGGCTTTTCATCACTGAGTGGTCGACTACGTTTTTGAACTTCCAGAGGATGTTGATAAAGGAGGAGTGAAGTCTTTCCCCGTAAATCCTTGTAGACAATTCAGTGTTGAAAATAAGATAAGCAGTGGCATACATACGCCTGGCACAGAAATAAATGTATGCAACCTGCGAGTCACAGACAGTGCTTCGCTTAAGCCATTCTTGGGTACTTGTAAGTCAGGAAATGAACAAAAACACCTCCAAAAACACCAGGAAAGGAGTTCACAAGCTGCATGTTTTTTATTAATATGGCTTTGGATCCTAAGATTTAGTCTTACCTCGTTTGCACCCAGATTCATCTCCCTTTGGCATCTGCCTGAGGCCTCCCTTCTGTTCCCTCTGCTTTGTCTGGTGCCCTTACAAGTCCTTCAGAACACAAAAAAGAGGCAGAATGATTGGGATTAGTTCTTCTAAATATTGAGCTGTATTATTTGTGTCAAGGAAGTAATTTGCACCTGGATGAAGTTCTATTTCCTTAAAGTGAAATCAGTTCCAAAATTCAGGGCATGGGTTTTATAACTTCCTGTCCCAAAACATTAGAATAGCTGTGCTCACAGGGTGGCACAGCTCCTGAATAGGTCTCTCTTCTCATCTATCCATGATCAGGCCAACAGTTATGGTTCAGATGAGTAACAACTTGTGATTGTTTACAGCTCTACAAAGATCTATAGTAAGAACTACATAAGAGTATCATTATGCCCTCTAGAGTTTAACATGCTATGTATATGCAAAATAACACTCTATTAATCTTCTAAAACCAAATAAGGATAATACTAATCAGAATGCAATATATCAAATATAAATATATCATATATCTTGCGCAGCCGCCGTGCAGTTTTCTCATCAATAGTTTTTCAGCAAATGTTGCAGTAATACTATCTATGGTGTCGTAGAAGATGTTATGACTGATGTATTATGTGAGGTAATTAGCATTGCATGATGAGGGCGCGAGTTATAGTTACCTTAGGGCATGAGTTATAGTTTTTCGAGATAAGTATAACTATAACTGCTGAATTTCTGTGATCTTGTGTGTGCAAGATCTAAACCTAACTCTAACGTGCCTGTAGCCTTTGTTTTATTTTCTTGAATTGCTAAGGTTTTTTGACTTCTGTGTCCCAACTATAATGTCCCATTAATCTTTGATTTTTTTTCAGTGAATTTCTAGGTTTTTTAACGTAAAATAACTTTTAATTACCATACGTTCATCTAGCTGCCACTGCGCATGGACTTTGGCCAGGCCTTCCAGCCAACCTCCGCGTGCAGCCAACCTCCCACATTCAGCCCACCCCATGATGTGGGTCTGTGAGTGGCTGTGTAAGTGGATGTATGGGTGTGTGACTAGGTGTGTATGGGTGTGTGAGTGTATGAGTGCATGTGTGAGTCTCTGTGTGGCTCTTTGAGTGTGTGTGTGAGTGATTTTGTGGGTCTGTGAATGGGTGTGTGAGTGGCTGTAGGGTTGTGTGTGTGTGGTTATGTGTGTGTGTAAGTGGATGTGTGAGTGGGTGTGTGGGTCTGTGACTCAGTGCGATAGTGCTTTGTGGGTCTGTGAGTGTGTGTATGAATGTGTGAATGAGTGTCTATGTGGATCTAGGAGTGGGTGTGTTCAAGTGATTTTGCAGGCCTGTGAGTGGGTCTGTGAGTGGCTGTATGCTTGTGTGAGGGTGTGTGCATAAGTGTGTATGAGTGGTTATGTTGGGTGTGTGAGTGGCTGTGTGTGTCTATGACTGGGTGTGGTAATAGTTTTGTGGTTCTGTCAGTGGGTGTGTGAATGGGTCTGTCAGTGGTGTATTTTTTATATTTGGGTCTGACTCTGCAGATCTGTCACAGATTCACACATGGGGCTGCGCTGCAGAAGGTTGACAAATCCTCATGCACCCCAAAAAAAGCGTTTTGGAACAATTTCTTGCCCATGAGGATTCCATTAGGGACCTCCCATGGGGTCAGGATACCTCTATCCTGATCGAGTACATGCTATTATATCTTTATTAACACCCCCCCCCGCCCCAGGGAGCTGTGTCTCAGTTGACAAAATGGCAGCCACAACTTTTCTCTTAGGTTGCAGCCAGCCAATCACGGCATTGCTCTTGGTGTGTCTGCAGATCCACCACGCTGGATCCACATTTCTAGATATACACAAATCTTTTTTCTTCAATAACTCCAAAACTACTGAACAGATTTGCACCAAATTACATAAAAGAGATCTTTCTGGACCAAGACAGCTTTCTGTCGAATTTGGCATGATTCTGTTTCATCGGTTTGGGCTGTAGTCATGTCACAAATCGCTATAGGAAATTGTATGTGGAAAATGCATTTGGGACACCACCTTTTTTCTCTGCCCTGCTTGACGAATCACCCCAAAACTTTCCAGATAGCAGCTGAATTGACTGGTGCACTATGTTTGAAAAATATGTGAAGATGCGTCAAAGAGCCACAAAGTTATAAGCAAAACAAAAAAACGCTTTCCCTAAGGAAACTAGGTCCTAACTATAACTTCCTACTGGTCATCCTTCTGCTGTCTGCTAATTCTAACATTCTCGCATCACAGGCCTTCCTTTATTAGACTACATCCAGTGCCTTTTAACCCCAATTAGCAGTGAATAGCTATTATTGAATTAGATGCATCTCTGTATATTGAATGCCTCATTTTGAATACTAAATTGTATATCCCTGGTAATGTGCTCAGAGATGCTTTTTGTTCTTCTTGGTTTATGCCTCATGCTTCGTACTTGAGTTGAATTCAATTGAAACTGGATTAGAATATTTTTTATTCGAATCACGTATTATAGTAAAAGCATGTCAATAGTTCTGTCCTTCTTGACAGACTAGCCCCAAACGTATGATTTGAGGGAGTTTAGAAGGCCTTTCTTCTGTTTTATAGCTACATAAGCTGCTATGACAAACTTAGTTAACAGTATCAATGGTTGAAAACAGGAAATCAGTGCCAGTGCCACCAGCAAATGCTAGCGCTAAATCTGCAGCACAAATATGGAAAAATATGCAGAAAAATCATTTGTACAAGTTATTTCCCTTTTTGAGATGAAACATTAAATCAGTGGTTCCAAACATTTCCGGCCTGTGGCTCCCTTGACTTATTGGCCATTGGCCGTGGGTCCAAGTGTTGTCACTTTTTTTTTTGTTTTACCGGTGAGGGGATGCAAGCCAGGTCGATGGAGCACTTCCATTTTTCTCCCTGAAAATAACTGGGATAAAGCCGGTAAAGGGCTTCTGCGACAGGTGTGTCTTCCATAACTCCCCCACATGGCATTCCCACATGGGTTACTCTGGGCCACAAATGCACATTACAAAAACCTAACAAGTTTGATTTATTTGCATTGTGATTCTTTATTTTTCATACTACCGTACAGCTTTGTTCTAAACGTAACGTCTTTAGAATGGAGCCGTATGGTAGTATGAAAGAGAAAGAATCGCAGTGCAGATAAATCAAACCTGTTAGGTTTTTGCAGTGTTACGATGTAAATTGTAAAACCCGTAATGTTTGGTTTGTTTCCACTGCACGTCTTTCTCTTTCCTACTACCGTGCTGCTTTATTGGCTGTATGGTAGTATGAAAGAGAAATATTTGCAGTGGAAGCAGTGCTTAATTTGAGAACAGGGTTTCTAGTGGAGGGCACAGCACTTAGTTTTCTGCATCAGGCATTTACTGCGATCAAAAGACACATATGGGAAAGACGAAGGAAGAGACAGAGGGAAAAGCTCCACGTTGGGAGAAATCAGAAAGCTGCAAAAGTGAGCTGAAGGGGCAGGGAGTGGCTGTAAATCGATTAAAGAGCCCTAAAATCGCTTTAGGATTACGCTGCCTCAGTAGTCTGTGCTCACACATTTAATAGCAGCAGCCACATATTTCAGAGGAGAACTTTCAGCACTGCCACGTTTTTATTTACAAATTAAGCACTGACTTGATGAGTTTTACAATTTACAACATAACATTGCACAAACCCAACAAGTTTGATTTATTTACACTGTAATTGTTTATTTTTCATACTAATTACCATATGGCTCCATTCTAAACGTAACTTGGCTATAGAATGGAGCCGTGCAGTAGTATGAAAGAGAAAAAATAGCAGTACAAATAAATCAAACTTGTTGGCTTTTTGCAATGTTACAATGTAAATTGTAAAACCCATCAAGTTTGATTTGTTTACACTCTGATTCTTTCTCTTTTATACTACCGTGTGGCTTTGTTAGCTGTACGATAGTAAGAAAGAGAAAGCCTGGCATTGGAAACACTATGAAACTGATGGGTTTTGCAATTTACAATGTAACATTGCAAAAACTTAAGATGTTTGATTTATTGGCAAAGTGATGCTTTCTTTTTCATGCAACTGCACGGCTCCATTCTAAACGTAACATGGCTTTAGAATGGTGCCGTGCAGTAGAATGAAAGAGACAGAATCCCACTGCAAATAAACCAAACGTGTTAGGTTTTTGCAATGTTAGGATGTAAATTGTAAAATCCATCAAGTATGATTTGTTGACACTGCGAGTCTACTTTCACACAGTGAAAGCATTTCCAATGTTCCCAAGGTGTGCGCGGCACCCCTGGCGAGTTCGGAGGGCACCCCGGGTGCCGGCGCGCACACTTTTTGGATCACTGCCCTATCCCATGGTTCTCTATAAGAGGCCACACACAGTATCGAATTCTGCAAGGTTGCTCTGAAATTGTATGTACTGCAGAAGAACAGAAACAGTTTTCTTACTTCCATGTCAGTGGTGCTTATGATCCCTGTGTTTTCTCCCTGAAGGTTGGAGCCTGGCAGAGAGCACATCTTGCCCATAGACTATTACTTCCCGCCACAGAAGACTTGCCTCATTTGTGGAGACGAAGCCTCGGGCTGCCATTATGGAGCTCTGACTTGCGGAAGTTGCAAAGTCTTTTTCAAGAGAGCAGCTGAAGGTAAGAGCAGCACATTTGTTTATTTACAGACATTACATGTGCCTGAGAGCCATGAAGGAACATTTGTGTCTATAATGGCTGTTTTATGGGGAACGGGGGGATACAAGGCATAGAACCTATTGCGGTTGATTTGCAGCCATCAGTGAGCTGGAATTGTGACCGAACAGTCAGGGCACAAGAGGGTGAACTATTGTTAAAATGTTTTCTATCATAATAAATAAGGATCATTACACATACAAGCCTTAGATGAGACTAATTGAAACAATGTCATTGGTGTTAAACCGAAATAATTTATTCATCCACTTAACTTGAACTTCTCACATGAACTTGCATTGGAACTTCAACGCAGACATCTTGCGAGCTATACATTTGCACTGCATTTGTTTAGTAGAAAACTGCAACCTATAGGATGGGTGCAGGATCATCAGGGTATCAGTGTTAAGTAAGTTTCTAACTCCTACAAAACGGAAGCTGCATTGCTGTGATTGGCAAATATGATGGGCGGAAGAAGGTTCTTATTCCTCTCCGGTGTGTCCTATGTTTAAGCTTGTCTCAGAAAAATGGTGACTCCCTGTGATGAGTCAGCATCTCAGGAAAATGGTGACTCCTAGAGGTGAGGACTGTCTTAGGAAAATGGTGACTCCCTGTGATGAGTCAGCATCTCAGGAACATGGTGACTCCCTGTGATGAGTGAATATCTCAGAAAAATGGTAACTGCTAGAGACGAGTGATCGTCTCAGGAAAATTGTGACTCCCTGTGATGAGTCAGCATCTCAGGAACATGGTGACTCCCTGTGATGAGTGAGCATCTCAGGAACATGGTGACTCCCTGTGATGAGTTAGCATCTCAGGAACATGGTGACTCCCTGTTATGAGTTAGCATCTCAGGAACATGGTGACTCCCTGTGATGAGTTAGCATCTCAGGAAAATGGTAACTGCTAGAGACGAGTGATCGTCTCAGGAAAATGGTGACTCCCTGTGATGAGTCAGCATCTCAGGAAAATGGTGACTTCTAGAGGCGAGGACTGTCTTAGGAAAATGGTGACTCCCTGTGATGAGTGAGCATCTCAGGAACATGGTGACTTCTAGAGGCGAGGACTGTCTTAGGAAAATGGTGACTCCCTGTGATGAGTGAGCATGTCAGGAACATGGTGACTTCTAGAGGCGAGGACTGTCTTAAGAAAATGGTGACTCCCTGTGATGAGTCAGCATCTCAGGAACATGGTGACTTCTAGAGGCGAGGACTGTCTTAGGAAAATGGTGACTCCCTGTGATGAGTCAGCATCTCAGGAACATGGTGACTTCTAGAGGCGAGGACTGTCTTAGGAAAATGGTGACTCCCTGTGATGAGTCAGCATCTCAGGAACATGGTGACTTCTAGAGGCGAGGACTGTCTTAGGAAAATGGTGACTCCCTGTGATGAGTCAGCATCTCAGGAACATGGTGACTCCCTGTGATGAGTGAGCATCTCAGGAACATGGTGACTCCCTGTGATGAGTTAGCATCTCAGGAACATGGTGACTCCCTGTGATGAGTGAGCATCTCAGAAAAATGGTAACTGCTAGAGACGAGTGATCGTCTCAGGAAAATTGTAACTCCCTGTGATGAGTTAGCATCTCAGGAACATGGTGACTCCCTGTGATGAGTGAATATCTCAGAAAAATGGTAACTGCTAGAGACGAGTGATCGTCTCAGGAAAATTGTGACTCCCTGTGATGAGTGAGCACCTCAGGAAAATGGTGACTTCCTGTGATAAGTGAGTGTCTCCGAAAAATTGTGACTCCCTGTGATGAGTGAGCATCTCAGGAAAATGGTGACTTCTAGAGGCGAGGACTGTCTTAGGAAAATGGTGACTCCCTGTGATGAGTGAGCATCTCAGGAACATGGTGACTGCTGGAGATGAGTGAGCGTCTCAGAAAATGGTGGCTCCCTGAGATGAGTTGCAGGTTTTACGAATGTTACCCAATGTGTTCTAATAGCAATGTGCCTCAATTCCCAGAATGTGGCTCTATCCTTACCAAGCAGGACGCACCAGACAAAGCCAAACACCAGAGGAAAAGGCAGAGTGAATTTTGAGAGAGAGAATGAGAGAGAGCTCTTAAGGTTGCAGCACAGGACACAGAGAAACTCTCCAGTTAGAGAATGACTCACTTATCAGGGAGCGTTTCTGTCCTGATGAAAGGCACAGAACATTCCCAATAATTAGATTCTCATCACAGAACGTTGCCAGGCAGCTTCTTAAAGCCTGTTTGGTGTTTAAATGTCGCCACTATCCGCTGTGACCCGGAAGTGCCACCCTTGACTCAGGCTGGCCTGCTCCTCTCAGCTCTCCAGCCACCAAGGGCTGGTCCGCCACAGCCTTAAAGAAATATGCCACACACAGGTGATAGCCGTCCTCAAGTCACAGATACCTTGCTGGTTCCTGACACAAGTGCCCTGTTTGTTCCTGTTCCTCGTGGATGTTCTGGGGCCAGATCTGCTGCCTCTGTCATGCATGTTCTTGAGCAATTCAGCTTGTAGTGGTTGAACCATATTTGGGACCAATATGTACAGACATTGACTTAAGTATCCCCTTTCCTTATGTGAGGTGGCCAGTAATGAGTTTACTTAATGGCATTCAGCGGTGATTAAGAATTATTGAATTGTATGTATCTCTGTAAACTGAATTCTTTGTTTTGAATATGAAATTGTATATCCCTGTTAATGTACTTGAGTTGAACTACTATACCTGAGTAATTCTGCATTAGAATGACATTTGTCAGAATCACCTACAGTCAGTGGGATTTATTTTTACTGGTAGAGTAACCTCAAATTTGAGTTTTGAGGGAGTTCATAAGCCCTTTGTCCGGTTTCCCAAATAAGTAAGCATGACAATCTTTACTCTTGGCCACTGGCATTATGCGATTGTGCGGCAGCGGTGATTTTTACATAAGTATATTTGCCACATAATCCATCATATGCCACCTAATCTGCAGATTTTAACCAAATAAAATGGTTTCTAGCTCTATGGATTAAAAAGTTACTAAAATGCAGTGGCACGAGTTGCTGTGTATTGGAAGGCCCTTTGGAAAGCTGAACTGGTCACCTTTCTGTGCTTATTGCTATATTTGGGTCTTAAATAGGTACTCAGGAGGTGCATCCATAGTTGTTACCAAGATTAAAAATAACGAAATACTGCGGCATTGCTATTACCAAATGTGCTGCACTATGCTGCATGATTACGCTTTTCTTGCCCCATAATTTACTCAACCCTGCCGCATAATTTGGCCCTCTCCTGCCACATAATTCCAGTGGCCCTGAATTTAATTAATAGTATCAATGGCTTCAAATAGGTAATCAGTGCCAGCACCACCTGCAAAGTCAGTACTTTTGGAAACTTAGTGTGGCTCTCACAAACAGGCCACTCGTTATATCAAATTTTGTAACGTTGTTCTTGTTTCTCACTCCAAATTGTTTAGCTTGTCTTTTAGGCTATACATCATTCTTCGGTGGCTTTCCAATCCCAAATTCTCACCTGCTTTGTTTCTGCATATTTAGCCTGTGCTCTGCCAGTAAAACCTCTTTGTCAGCATTGCTCCAGCTCCTAGTTATGGTCTTTCAGTCGTTTAGTAGCTCCCCCACACTCAGCCGGCCTCCGAACTTTGACCTTCTCCCACTATAACAATATAGCCAAATTGCACATTTTTCACTATTTTTACTGGAACTTCTTTGGGGACACTAGTTTGGTAAGATCTTTCCTTCCTGTGCTTTAAGTTTTGACTTCCCCTTGGTAAGAATCATATTTTTTGCTACCTTCAAAGCCTTTAAAATCCATAATCTTCTTTGCCCTCCGCATTGTAGTTTTCAAACTTTGTTGTTGAAATATTTTGCAATCTATTGACTGCATGGCCACATACCTATTTAGGGAAAAGTACAATTTAGGATTAAGATCCAAGCCAAGGAAATGAATCATTAACATTACTATCTTTGTACCGGGCATTAGTTCTTTGGATCATTGGTATCCTGCTATTCCATAGTATGTCATGGGTCGTAGAGCATACGATCCCCTTCAAGAGATTTGCATACTATAAGGGTAGACTGAGGGTAACTCCCACACATTTCCAATTCCTACCCTGGAGGTAAAAAACATGAGCAATGGAGTAACTTTTGAAGAGTAGCTTTTACTTTGATCGGTCATGCTTCAATGAGATGTGTATTTGTAAAAGCAGCTATCACTCGCAAGGGTAGCCTGCTGCATGTTGTAGGTTGGTTAATTGAAAAGCCAGGTCCTCAGCTAATTGCGGAATTCAAGAAGAGAGGAGGAGGTTATAATGTCGAGTGGGAGGTTGTTCCATACTGTAGGAGCAATGCAAGATAACTCCATTCCTCCTGATCTGGTGCGGTGTATGTGTGGGATGTGTGCGAGTAGGAGTCATGCTGAGTGGAAGTTCTGGGTGATTGGTGGACAGAGATGCAACTATTCAGGTAGGTGGCACCTAAGCTGCGTAGTGCCTTGAATGTGTGTGTGAGGATTTGTGGATGATTTGTAGTCTTAAACTGAGTTATCTGGTGATCCTGGCGTGGAGGGTGTGCTCGTAGTCCAACTTGCTGGTGACTAGGGCATGAGCGACAGTTTTTCTGGTGTTGTTTGGGAGCCATTTGAAGCTCTTCCTCTGCATCTTCAGGGTGTGGAAGCAGGATGAAGTGATGGCATTAGCTTGTGTGGTCATGTCCAGTTTGCTGTTGAAGATTATTCCAAGGTTCCTGGCATGGGTGCTGTGTATGGGTCTAAGTTCAGCCACAGACCAGTTGGAGTTCTATGGTGATGTATTCTTCCCGAAGATCCCTACTTCTTTCTTGCTACTTTTGAGCTTGAGACAGTTGGCTTTCATTAGCGGCTTTGGTCATGCAGGTGGTGAACTTGTTTCTTGTGTTGGGGTCTTGCTGAGAGGGTAAATATGTGTTGTGTGTCATGGGTGTAGGAGAGGTTTTTGCTGTTGTCTGAGTATATGGCATTTGCCAAAGGTATCATATGTGCTTGGAAGGGGGCCTGAGCGATGAACCTTGAGGCACTCAGCAGATGAATTTGCAGTTGCCAGGGCTGCAGCTTGTGCTCTATCTGTTAAGAAGAAGCAGAGAGCTGGTCCTTGGATGCCAGTCTCATGCAGGCGTCTGATGAGGATGGGATGTGAGACCCTGTCAAATGCTGAAAAAAGGTCGAGGAGAATGTGGGCTGCCACGACTCCTCTGATCAGATAGATGCCTCTGTGGCAGCAATGCATGCTATTTCTGTACTGAGGTTGAGCCTGAATCCGGACTATGTAGCATCAAGGATCTGGTGGTTGCCCAGTTGGTCAGTGAGGCATCAGTTGATTAGTTTCTCTAAGACCTTTGCCGGGTATGGTAGGAAGGAGATGGGTCTGTAGTTGGAAAGCATGGATCAAATCATAAAATCAAATCATAAATATTTATAAAGCGCGCTACTCAACCGTGCGGGTCTGAAGGCGCTAGGGCGAAGGGGTTACTGCTGCTCGAAGAGCCAGGTCTTGAGTAGTCTCCGGAAAGCGGAGTGGTCCTGGGTGGTCCTGAGGATGGTGGGGAGGGAGTTCCATGTCTTGGCCGCCAGGTAGGAGAAGGACCTCCCACCCGCCGTGGTGCGGCGGATGCGAGGGACGGCGGCGAGAGCGAGGTTGGCGGAGCGAAGAGGACAGATGGGTGTGTAGAAGCTGAGGCGGCGGTTGAGGTATTCGGGTCCCATGTTGTGGGGGGCTTTGTGTGCGTGGGTGAGGAGTCGGAAGGTGATCCTTTTGTTGACGGGAAGCCAGTGCAGGTGTCTCAGGTGAGCGGAGATGTGGCTGTTGCGGGGTATGTTGAGGATGAGGCGGGCGGAGGCGTTTTGAATTCGTTGCAGACGTTTCTGGAGTTTAGGTCAGCATATGGTTTCTTGAGCAGTGGCATAATGGTATCATGTTTCCATGTATCTGGGAATGTGGCTCAGTTAATGGGAGGCATGGAGGATGGGTGTTAGTACTTCGCTAATTAGTAGGAGTCCTTTGGTGAAGGCCTGATGGTGGCAGGGGTCACATGGAGCCCTCCAAGTGGATGGCCTTCATGGTAGCAGCAAGTTTGACAGTGGACCACGAGGTCAGGGTTCGTTTTTTGGCCATGATGGGAAGTTGAGGTGCGACTGTGCTGGCATCTGGTTGAGCGTCGAAGTTGCTTTATCTGGCGATGATTTTATTACAGAAGAATTCTGAGAGCTTGTTGGAAAGGTCTTGTGAGTGAGTGATGCTGCTGGAGGCAGCAGGCAGGGGAGTGAAGCCTTTGATGGTAAGGAAAATGCCCTTACTGCTGTTAGTGCCGGTGTTGGTGCAGTCTGCATTGGTGCTCTGTATCTGCTGGTGGGTAGTGTCTTAAGGCTGATTTGAAGATGCTTTAATCTGTGGTGCCTTCACTTGTTCTCCATTTTCTCTCCAGTTGCTCGAAGCAGCGTTTCATCAGCCTCAGCTCCTTTGTGTACTAGCTGGCCTGTGGTCAGGCTCTTGTCTGTGGTTTGCACTTGAGAGGAGCCAAGGTGTCTTTGTGCAGCGGTGATCCAGCTATTGAGGTTCTTATGGCTTTTGGCAAGCAGCTGCTGTGCTCGAGCCTGTATATGAGGGATTTGCTCAGAAAGAAGTTAGCTATGATGTGTTTCTTAAATGTGAGGTGTTCCATGTAGGTGGGGGGGTGGCCTGTAGGTGGTGTAGCGGATTGAATATGATGGCGTGTCTATCTAGGGACTTGTAGCCGGGGGATAGCTGTAGCGAAGTCCAGTGCAGCGGCTGAGTTTAGCCATATTGTTGAGAAGAAGAGCAGGATCGTAGCATGGCCATGTAGTGGTCCCATACCTCTGTAACGTGTTTGATGAGCGAGCGTGTGTTAAGGAGCATGCATGCAAGTGTTGTATGTTGTGTGGGTGGTGTTTAGTGCGTGAGCGGGTGGTTGGTTTCTATGATTGTGAGTGAGTGGAGTGCTCTTGGCACATGAGTGGTGGGTGTAGGGTATGGGAGAGTGCAAGACAACTTGCGTGTGCAGCTGGAGGGTGGTGGTGCATTATGCTGGGGTCGGTAGGGGGGATGTGCACCGGCCCCTGTTGGGGCTCGATCTCGTGCGACGGAGCGCTGCCCTCGGGGGACAATGCACGACTCCTGATAGAGGAGGGACAGACCTTCCGTACTGTTGGGCCCCACCATGGCCACATAATTGAATAGGGGCGATACAGGCTGCACTAATGAGGAGGCCCTGACCAGCATGACAGAGAAGGACTAATTGGTTAAGCCGGGGGTCTGAGGTGCAAGACCCCACTGGCGGACGGACCTGGACAGTTTGCTTATCCCTGGCTGGTGACTCTCCTTCAGGGGCATCCTGCTGGTTAACGCTGCCCAACCGGGATGATTGGGCGGTCTGCGAGTCTTGAGACGCTGGAGGGGAAAACTTCGTAGAGCCCCGTGACAAACTAGTGAGCAGCTCTGCAGCAGTAACAACCTACACAGCCCACTAAGGGGGACGGGCTCTGAGGTGATCGGGGATTTTCAGACAGTTGAGCCACCCCTCCAAACAGTGAGGCTCACATGTCCAGCGAAGTAATTATCTCACTGCTTTCATTGGACCGGACGACAAGAGGTCGGGCCTTGGACCTCGGTGCCCCTGTTGGCTGTCGACCGCCACCACTGCTCAGCCCAGGTAACATATATGCCTCCCAAAAAACATAAATTGAACAGGGTTTCTAACTATTTCAACTCGACTGAAGCCTGAGACTGGGCGACATCGCCCACTCCATCAGACAAAATGTCCCTCAATAGAGGATCTCCTAACTTCCCTGAAGGACTTAAAAAAAGAGCTCGGTGGGGAACTTAAAGTGGATCTGTCCTCATCGCTGGAAACCCTATGCTCCGATATTACTGATAAACTTAATACACTGCATCGACTCCGTGGGCACCCGCATTACCGATCTTGAAAATAAAATCTCAGACTAGGAACTGCGGACTGGCCAAATTGAGACCACAAATACCCTCCTTACATCAACAACTACGAGAGTCTATGCTAAGTGTGAAGATTTGGAAAATCGATCTTGCAGAGATAACATCCAATTTAGAAATTTGGAGGAGGTGGGTGGAAGGGAGAGATCTAGAGGCATTTGTGATGGGTCTATTCTCAGAAATACTGGACGGCACCTCGGCCAAAGTTAAAATCAACAGGGTCCATCGAGTGGGGCCACAGCTAGCTGGGGAAGGGAGACGTCCCAGAGACGTTTGAGTCAAATTACATTCATTTAAGATAAAAGACACAATCCTGATGGTGACGTGTAAACTGGACACCTTGACATTCCAGGGAGCAACCTGCTCTCTATTTCAGGATATCGCACCGGTATCTCTTCTCAGGCACTGACAATTCTGCCCAGTAAGGGGAAAACTAAGGAAAAAGCGGATCAGGTATGGCTGGACATATCCCTTTGGACTGGCTTTTGAACCACACCATGTCACTGAGATAACTGAAGATATGACCCTCTTGGGGATCCCACTCACCCCGGATCTAGAGACGGAGGAATCTGGCACTGCTTCCACAGAGCGGGCCCAGGGCCCTCCACCGGAGACACAATAGCGCCAGCAGCACCAACCTTGACAAAGGAAGAAATAAAGAGGATCACACAGAAAGATCTTCAAAATTATCACTAAGAGGGAGACGATGGGTCCGCAGACCACCCTCACTCTGAGAATGCTGAGATGTTCTTCGGGCGAGATGAGTGGGTAGGCATCTCCTTCTGTTGCACACTTGGCCGAGGGACATAAGGTGAGAATCACCCTCACCAGATGTACTTATATTACCTCTCCTCTTGCTCGTTTTTGCTACCTTATTGGACTAATGCTTCCATGTAGAGTCAATAGCAGTGTTAGACTGAATCGCCTACTATGATTAATGTTCTTAATGAGCATTATCCCAAGGGGACCTTGTGTTTGGCACGGTCATAGGTATGTTGTTGTTTGTTTTAACTTTCAGGAAATGGCTGCAAGAGCAACGGAAATGTGGGAGAACGGCTTGGTGATGGGGGGGGGGGCCAGGGATGGAACTGACTGATGCACAGTTGAAGCCAGGGAGGCGTGGAATAGTAGTGAGGGGAGGACAATTGATGGGCCACTTTCCAGAGAACTCCCAAATTATCATGGTAGTCACCACACTCACCTGAACATTACAGGGCTTAATTCAGCTGCTAAGAGAATTAAACAATGGAAATATCTTGCAGATAATCGCCACAATATTGTGGCGATCCATGAGACCCATCTTAAAAGGGATGATGACCATAAGCTGAGACATAAAAACTAACCCTGATATATAAAGCCTCTACTTCCTCTAAGCATAATGGAGTGGTGCGGATGTTTCACTCCTCACTACGGTTTAGACCATTAGGATACAAGACAGACAAAGCAGGCAGAATTGTTATTGTGAAGGGAGAACTACAGCGCAGGATGTGTACCTGTATCTCCGCTTCCATTTATGCCCCAACACTAACTAAATACCATTCCTCCAAACATTTGTGACTATGTTGGGGGGTTTGCAGAGGGAGACGTGGTGGTAATGGGGGATTTCCATCTAACATGGCATGCCCAGATAGACAGCACCCATCCCCATATAACTCCTGCGGGAAGCTTTTCTAAATTCCTCAAACAGCCATTTCAGGAGAGGGGCCTCATCGACGGGTGGAGAACACTACATCTAGACATAAAAGATGTACAGTCTTATCTCATACACACCACACTTACTCTAGATTAGACTACACCTTCATCGGTCAAAATCTACGCAGTGAGCTACTGTATGCCTCAATCCTGTCCATAGCCTTCTCTGATCTTGCATCAGTCTCGACAGTTTTCGCATGGGGCCCTACATTAGCACAGCAGCAGCTCTTGTACTTTCCAATTTCCTTGATAAGGGATCAACTTTCACGGAATACTTTAAGAAAGGAGATCAGAGGCTTTTTCCAACGTAGCAACCTCCAGGACACCACCCCAACACATGGGATGCATTTAAAGCTACCATTAAGGGTACATGTATTGCTCTAAACTCAGCTCTTAATAAGCAGAGAACAGAGGAAAGAAAAGCCCTTGAACTCGAGCTTTAACTCTTAGAGCAATCACACAAAACAGCCCAGTCACCGACACTGCAGCGAAAAGTAACAGCCCGTGACAGTTAAGACAGAAAAGAGAACGGGAATATGTAGGGGATATTCGCTGGGAGACAGGAATCTTGTCGACTTCGGATGCTGTCTAGGATGGAAACCTTTTGATCCTTCTATAACAACCTCGATCAGGCAGAACAGGCAGAGCAACGGGCTCAAGAGGAGGATTTGGAGGTGGTGGAATTACCTCAAGTAACAAAAACACAAAATTACATGCTCCAGGAACCAGTTGCAGAAGAGGAGATACGTGCAGCCATAAAAACCCTAAAAGTCCATAGAGCCACAGGCCCTGACGGTTTTACGACCCAATTCTATGAATCATTCTGCTTCGAATTGACCCTCTATTTAAGTATGTTATTTAACTACATAGCCCAACCAGAGGCTGTTACACACACCATGAGCAAAGCGATAATCACGGCCCTACCAAAGATGGGTAAAAATCCACAGGAATAAAGCTCATATAGGCCGATCGCTCTTCTCAACATAGATGACAAATTATACACAAAAATTATAGCTACACGACTAGACGAACTGATGCTGGATCTGATCCACCCAGATCAGTCCAGCTTTATTGAGGGATATCAGACTCATGACAACCTGCGCTGAGTTGTCCACCTCATGGAGAAGGCCAATTTAAATCAACTGCCTGCGGCCTAACTTAGACTAGACGCCGAAAAGGTCTTTGATAGGGTGAATTGGATCTTCATGTTTCTGACCCTAAAGGGCTTTGGCTTTCAATCAATCAATCACAGACATTTATAGAGCGCGCTACTTACCTGTTAGGGTTCCAAGGCACTGTGGGGGGGGAGACTGCTACTGCTCGAAGAGCCAGGTTTTGAGGAGTCTTGTGAAGGCGAGTAGATCTTGAGTCTGTCGGAGGTAGGTAGGGAGCGTGTTCCAGGTCTTGGCGGCGAGGTATGAGAAGGATCTGCCGTCAGAGGTGGTTCGTTGGATGCGGGGGACAGTGGCGAGGGCGAGGCTCGCGGATCGCAGTTAGCGGGTCGGCATGTAGAAATTGAGTCTGTTGTTGAGGTAGGTGGGGCCGGCGTTGTGGAGTGTTTTGTGTGCATGGGTGAGGAGCTTGAAGGTGACCCTTTTGTCAACGGGAAGCCAGTGGAGCTCTTTGAGGTGAGGGGTGATGTGGCTGAGCGGGGTGCGTTGGTGATGAGTCGGGCTGAGGCGTTTTGGATGCGTTGAAGTCGTTGGAGGTGTTTTGCTGGGATTCCTGCATAGAGTGTGTTGCCATAGTCCAATCTGCTGCTGACGAGGGCGTGGGTCACTGTCTTCCTGGTGTTGGTCGGGATCCACTTGTAGATCCTGCGAAGGGTGCGGAGGGTGTTGTAGCAGGAGGAGGTGACGGCGCTGACTTGTCTGTCCATGGAGAGCGCAGAGTTGAGGATGAATCCCAAGTTGTGGGCGTGGTCGGTGGGCGTCGGGCCGCCCGAAGGGTGGTGGGCCACCATGAGTCGTCCCAGGCGGAGGGGGATGTCCAGAGGATGAGGATTTCTGTCTTGTCAGTGTTGAGTTTCAGGCGGCTATTTCTCATCCAGTCGGCGACTGCCTTCATTCCTTCGTGGAGGTTGGCTTTGGCGGTGGCGGGGTCGTTGGTGAGGGAGAGGATGAGCTGGGTGTCGTCGGCGTAGGTGATGATGTTGAGGTCGTGACGGCGGGCCACTTATGCGAGGGGGGCCATGTAAATGTTGAACAGCGTTGGGCTCAGGGAGGATCCTTGGGGGACGCCGCGATGACGTTGTTGGCTTCTGAGCGGAAGGGTAGGAGGCGGACGGTCTGTGTTCTGCCGGAGAGGAAGGATGAGGTCCAGGCTAGGGCTTTTTCCTGGATGCCGGCTTCTTGGAGGCGTGATAGTAGGGTGCGGTGGCAGACCGTGTCGAAGGCCGCAGAGAGGTCTAGGAGGATGAGGGCGGAGGTCTCGCTGTGGTCGAGTTGGCGTCTGATGTCATCTGTGGTGGCGATGATGGCGGTCTCGGTGCTGTGGTTGCGTCTAAATCCGGTTTGTGAGGGGTCGAGGACGTTGTTGTCTTCGATGTGGCGTGTCAGTTGAAGGTTGACGATCTTTTCTGCGACTTTCGCTGGGTAGGGGAGGAGGGAGATGGGGCGGAAGTTCTTGAGGTCCTTGGGGTCGGCTTTGGGTTTCTTGAGGAGGGCGTTGATGTCTGCGTGCTTCCAGCTTTCCGGGAAGGTGCCTGTTTCGAAGGAGGCGTTGATGATCTTGCGGAGTTGGGGCGCAATGATAGAGTCGGCTTTGCTGAAGATGTGGTGGGGGCAGGGGTCAGTCGGTGATCCGGAGTGGATGGAGTTCATGATTTTGCGTGTTGCGTCGACGTTGGACCAGGGGGTGATGGGGTTGGCGATGCTTGGGTTCGAGGTGGTGACTGAGGTGGGCATGGTCGGGGAGTTGAAGCTGCTGTGGATGTCGGCGATCTTGCTGTGGAAAAAAGCGGCGAGGGAGTCGCAGAGTTCCTGAGAGGGCGGGATGTCGTTGGCGCTGGGGTTGGACAGTTCCTTTACGATGCGGAAGAGCTCTTTGCTGTCGTGTGCGTTGTTATCTAGGCGGTCTTTGAAGGAGGACCTCTTGGTGGTCCTGATAAGGTGGTGGTGTCGGCGGGTGGCGGCTTTGAGGGTTACGTGGTTGTCCGGTGTGAGTTCTTGGAGACATTTCTTTTCCAGTTTCCTGCAGGCGTGTTTGGAGGCCAGGAGTTCGTCGTGAACCAGAAGGCTTTCTTGCTGGCAAGGTTGCTGGGGGTTTCTTCAGTGGGGCGAGGATGTTGGCGCAGTTGTTGATCCATTGTCTGAAGTTGCAGGCCGCGGTGTCTGGGTCGGTGGGCTCGTTTGGTGGGTTCTGGGAGAGGGTGCTGAGAAGGGGAGTTGGCGGCTGTGGTGGTATGCAGTGTTTTTGTTGTAGGTGAAGCGGATGCAGTGGTGGTCGGTCCAGTAGGGTTCGGTGGTGTCTTTGAAGGTAACGTGGTCGCTGGTGGAGAAGATGGCGTCCAGTGTGTGTCCGGCGGCATGGGTTGGTGACGTGACAAGTTGTCTGAGTCCGAGATTCGTGAGGTTGCTGATCAGCGTGGTGGAGTTGTGGTCGTTGTTGTTCTTGAGGTGAAAGTTGAGGTCCCCGAGGAGGATGTAGTCCGTGGAGGCGAGTGCGTGGGTGCTTGCTAGGTAGGCGATGGCATCGCAGAACTGGGCCCGTGGTCCGGGGGGTCTGTAGATGAGCGTTCCTCTGAGGGTGGTGTTGGGGTCGGTGTGGATCCGGAAGTGTAGAAGCTCTGCGGTGTTAAAGTGGTCGTCGATGTGGGTGGTGATCTTGAGGGTGGATTTGTGGATGATGGCGAGTCCTCCTCCGTAGCCGTTGGTGCGGTCCCTGCGGGAGATCTTGTATCCGTCTGGGATGGCGATGGCGATGTCTGGTGCGGATGAGTCGTTCCACCATGTCTCGGTCAGGGAGGCTACGTCCGGGGCGGTGCTGTCGAGCAGGTCCCAGAGTTCCGCGGTGTTTTTGCGTGCGGAGCGGGTGTTGAGTATGCAGCGGAGGTGGTTCGGTCTGGTGGTTGTTGGTTTGGAGGTTCGGTCACAAGAGAAGTGGCAGTTGCGGCAGGCAAAAGGTCCGTGGGTGTGCTTCGGGGCTTGGTAGCAGTGTTGGTCTTGGCCGTTGTTGAGTGCGTGGAGGGAGGCAGCGTCGTAGCTGAGCCTGGGCGGTGTGCGGTGCGGAGTGCGAGGTCCAGGGGTTTTGGCGCTGGGCACGGACGGGCGCAGGCGGGCTTGCCTCTGGCGCGCCATTGACGCGCCCGCTGCGCAGTCGCGCAGCGACCTGCATTAAGAGGGGGGGGAGGGAGGGAGGAGGAGCTGGGGTCGGGAGGGGGCGGGGCCGAAGCGGCGGGAAAACGGGCGAGGGAGCAGCGAGTGGGAGGGGATAACGATAGGTAGCTAGAGGGGAGGGGGAAGTGGGAGTGCAGGGGGTGTAGAGTAGGAGAAAAAAGTCAGGGAAGCGGGCGGATGGCGCTGGATTGGGGGCGGTGTCAGAGGAGGAGGGAGACGCGCAAGGGGAGAGAGCAAGAAGTGGTACAAGCGCACAGAGAGGACAAAAACAATAACGTGACTACTAGGCAGCAGATACTAGCACAAAGGGTACAGATTGAATAACAGAGACAACGTGATTAAAATACAGTGAATACAGTGGGCACTACAGAGACAACGGTGTGAAAACAAACACAACAGAAGCAAACCTTACTGCCCACCACTGGGCCACCAGGGATGAGGCGCAGGCGGGGGCCTGCGGGTGGAGGAGGGCCTCGAACACGGGCAGCAGCGGCAGTCAGGGACAGAGCACCTGCAGGGTGCGCTGCGCGGCGGGGGGAGCGTCCTGTCCTGACAACAAGGTCAGAGAACGCGCCCTCGAAGCGCAGCGACCTGCATTAAGAGGGGGTGGAGGGAGGGAGGAGGAGCTGGAGCCGCGAGGGGGGCAAGGCCGAAGCGGCAGGAAAACGGGCGAGGGAGCGGCGAGTGGGGAGGGGGGGAATAACGCTAGGTAGCTAGAGGGGAGGGGGAGGTGGGAGATCAGGGGGTGTAGAGTAGGAGAAAAAAGTCAGGGAAGCGGGCAGATGGCGCTGGATTGGGGGCGGAGGGTCAGAGGAGGAGGGAGACGCGCAAGGGGAGAGAGCAAGAAGTGGTACAAGCGCACAGAGAGGACAAAAACAATAACGTGACTACTAGGCAGC
Organism: Pleurodeles waltl; assembly: GCF_031143425.1. NCBI lineage: Eukaryota > Metazoa > Chordata > Amphibia > Caudata > Salamandridae > Pleurodeles > Pleurodeles waltl. The sequence continues at coordinate 70,976,597 of NC_090438.1, forward strand.
AGATACTAGCACAAAGGGTACAGATTGAATAACAGAGACAACGTGATTAAAATACAGTGAATACAGTGGGTACAACAGAGACAACGGTGTGAAAACAAACATGACAGAAGCAAACCTTACTGCCCACCACTGGGCCACCAGGGATGAGGCGCAGGCATGGGCCTGCGGGTGGAGGAGGGCCTCGAACACGGGCAGCAGCGGCAGTTAGGGACAGAGCACCTGCAGGGTGCGCTGCGCAGTGGGGGGAGCGTCCTGTCCTGACAACAAGGTCACAGAACGCCGAAAAGGCCTTTGATAGGGTGAATTGGATCTTCATGTTTCTGACCCTAAAGGGCTTTGGCTTTTGCGACCCCTTTATTGCCAGGGTGTGAGCTAATTATGCAGCACCATGATTTAGAGTTAAAGTTAATGGGACTTACTCTAAACCATTCTTCTTGGCAGGGGTGTCCCCTGTTTCCCCTACTGTTTATCCTCAGCGTTGAACCCCGGGCGGTTAAACTTTGAGAAAATCCAAAGATACATGGTATAATGTTTGTAACATCTGAATAGAAAGTATCTCTCTTCGCGGATTACATTCTCTTGACCCTAGCCTCCCCGTCCTCCTCATTGCCAGCTCTCCTATCTGACTTCAGAGACTTTGAAGGGGTTGCGGGCTTCAAGATAAACCTCAGTCAATCGTTCCGCCTCAATTTAAAACTCATGGATAAAGGCATGTCCAACTTGATTGCCTTGATACACTTTCAGTGGGCAAAAAGGAGATGACATACCTAGGAACCAAACTCAAGGCCTCCGTTTCTACCCTCTACTGAGTCAACTACTTGCCGCTCCTACGACAGATTAAGACAGATCTCAGACGCTGGTCACCCATGTACCTTTCTTGGTTGAGGCAGATCAACGCCATTAAAATTATGATCCTGCCTATAATCCTCTACCTCCTTCAAGCGCTTCCGATCCCATTGGAGAATAACTGTCTCCCTACTATTTGCTCATTGATTATGAGTTTCTTATGGCAGAATGGTAAAGCACGATTACCTTTTACAACTACCCAATTTAGCGAGCGGCCTGGCACTCCCGAATTTTCACCTATGTTATGCACGGTTACGGTTAGAACGCATGTCAGATATTTTTAGAGATGACTTTAAAAACTTCAAGTATCTCTGGGGCCCATTGGTAATATACCTATCTGCGGGTCTACCGCTGATGGCATGTCATCCACGCACCCAAGCCTTGCATCTATTTCATTTCAAGTACGCACAGACAGTTATGACCCCTCAGGAGTTAAGAGCTTCCTATTGACTTAAGCCTTTGGCTTTTCCACTCCGGTGCAACCACCCCAACACAATACATGCCTCGACAGCCACTCACAAGTTCATAGTTCATAGATTTTATATTTGCTGTGTTTTGCTTTCTTTTTCTTTTTCTTCTGCTGTTGTTAAGGTTTCAATGTTTGGATCAGCAACCCCTAGAAGGTGATCTTGGGTAGGTGGGACTGGGATTAATGTCATTTTGCACTGCAACCATACATGTGTGATGTTAATAACATTTGTGTAAGTGTCTCTGCCTACTAAGCTAATGGAAAACACTGTATCTGTTTGCAAAGGTGGGAATTCTGGGAAACACACAACAATGCTTTGTACTATAAATGTAATTTTTTCTAAATTCTTTGTCTTACAAAACTCTAATAGATACAACTTTGACAAAAAAGCAAGGCGAATGCAGTGAGGATGAGGGAAAAGTAAGGAGAAGTCACACAAAAACAATGGAAAAAGCAAGACCAAAGCAGTGAGAATGAGGAAATAGCATGGAAAAGGCACACAAAGAAATGGTGGAAAAAGCAAGGAGAAAGCAGTGAAAATGAGGAAAAGTAAGGAGGAGGCACAAAAATCAGCAGAAAAAGCAAGGAAAAAGTGTTGAGAACGAGGGAAAAGCAAAGAGAAGCACTCATAAAATGGGGGGAAAGCAAGGAGAAGACAGGGACAAGAGTGATGCTGCAGCACAGGGAGAGCTGTGCCTAGGCGACATAGAACCAATCCCACTTTTAGTGATGAGATAGACTTTATATGTGTTTTTGAATGTGCACTTGCTCCCAGTGGTTGTTTGTATTGTGTCCATCCTCCACAGACAGACATGTGTGACTGGTGGAAGGCGGTTGCAAGCAATCTGCAACACAGATGCACCCACTTGTAGGGGCAGCTGGCCTGGAATCAAACTTCGCCAACACTCAAACGTGAAGGATTATATTAGCCATTAAATGTGTACACAGAATATGTGTAGTGCACTTTCTCTGAGTGTTGAGGGAAGTAATGTCAGAGAGTAGGTTAGATGAAGATCTGAGCTAATTTAGGACCTTAAACAGGAAGATCATTACAACAGACAGACCTGTGTATGTAAATATAAGCAAATCTTGCAGTCAGATGAAGGACCCTGAGAAACACGAGTGACTGCAGTGACCCATAGAACTTATTAACCAATTAATAATGCTATAAAGAGTGAATTGACGTGCACAATTCTGTTTGTAAACAGCACTATTAAAAGTAAGGAACATATCAGGTGAAAAGGTAGGATTTTACATACAAGAACAGAGGAAAGGGTTTTCTTTAGTTAGGGTATTTTCTTGTTTAGGTCATGGGAAATAGGAATTTTTCTAACTTTAGAAAAGAAGAGATTCAGGATTTTATTAGCACAATGACAAGAGTCTAACATGCAGAGTACCTTCACACGCACATTACCTTTATGACTACCCCCTACTACACTTAGCAAAACAGCAGTAACATTATGAAATCATTATTAACCCATAAAAGAGCCAGGGATGTCTCCTTACTGCAGAATCAGCTGAAGAACAGCAACGAAAAATCCCAGAAAAAGGTAATGAGAAGTGATGTTTTGACAGGTAAACCCCCAAAGTCCATTTGTTAGCCGGAGACAATCGGCAAGACCTAAACCTCTGAGGAGATGGAAGGCCACTTGGACAGGAAATTGGCATTACAATTTACCATCCATCAGAAAACTCATTGATGGAAAGGAAGAGGGGAGAATTATAGCATTCTTACCTTCAGAGAAAGAAAGGAGGGACATTTGTTGGAAACCTCAGCAATTGATGTCTCTAGAGGCACCTACAGTACTTCCTCCCCACATGAATAAAACTGGAGATTGGAAGATGGGGAATAGTGCTCTCTATGTCTGGAAAAGAGATGGTGCATGAATTGGCCACTTCGACAGCCAGATGAACACCCCTGTTGGCTGCACCACAAAGATGCTTGCTTGTAAGCACAAACCATATTCGCTAAAGTCACAACGTATTTACTGAAAGACTTGATAATTTTTCCTCTAAAGAATAGGCCATTATTGCCTTCAGGTGGCAATTCGGAAGAGAGTTCTGTTCTCTTGAGATCTACATGGAGTAATTTTTTTCCGGGCTGCTCGCTGAGCTGGAGTGGGCATCACCCACGAGGGCCAGGACTTGTGTGCCCAACCTCTGCAAGAGTCAATGTCAGCAGCCTCAGGTATGGGTGTAGCCTTTTCTAGGGCACCCAGAAAGTGAACAAGAACGTCAGTACCATAGTCCTAACCTACACATATCAAAACGTTAACTGGAGTCAGTGTCTGGGCTCGGGCACATTTTGCAGTGAATAGTTGAATAAGGGATCTCCAGCCGAAAAGTGCACGAGCATGGTTATCCAAAGGTAAGATGGCCACATGTTGTAACGTGAAAGTAGAACAACTATTCTCTAGGGTTTGGATGATGAAGGTCTATTGGGTTGAATATGGGTTCACCTTGAAGGTCTTGGATAGGAGATGAGTTGGATGGGTAGGAAGGATGAGAAGTGGAGAGGACCGGTGAGGGAGCCACAGAACTGATCTCAACTTCAATATCATAATTGTTGTCAGTAGTATTCAGTGGTGAATCAAAGGGTTCATCCTCAGTAAAATCATCCACCATAAAGTTAGGTAATGGGAGGACCACCAGCATCCACAAGGATACCTAGTTTTTTAACTAGCTTGACTAGAGGCTGACACCACTTTGATCCTGGGGGAGTGCTCTTCTAGGTGCTTGTGTTTGTAAGTGGCCTTCCCACGTTGGTTGGAGGCAGAGCTAATGATGGGCCTCTGGAGGGCTGGCGGGACAGAGAAGAGGTCTAAAAGTATTGAATGGGCAGGGTTTAATACAGACACTGATGACTTGGCACCCTCCTCAAAGTCAGGCAGGAAGGGGAAAGAATAAATAAAGAAAATGACAGGAGTGCCTCAAGATCAATGAAAAAAAAATACAAAGAAACTTTAATACTAGTGGCAACAAAAATTGTTGTTGGGTCAATTCATTGATACCTAGTTGATCCTGCTTTTGTTTAATTCGTTTTTTAATATATCAGAATGATGCATTAGTGCCTTGTCTTGATAGCCCCTCTTCAAGGATAAGCATCAATAAGGACTAAAGTTGCAGTAGCTATTTACAAATGTAGCCAACTGATGCTGACTGGAGGTGGCATCTGCAGCAAGGATGGTCCCCTCAGTATGACCAACCCCCTTTTTATAGATCTGGTGTTAGGCAAGACCTTTCTTTCTACTAAAAATTATATATCTACATATCTGCTGCATGTCATACAGCAGCAAGTTGAGAAGTCTTAGCAGTTACCCAGAATAGCCCGTATGTGGAATACCAACAACAGAAACAAAAGTGACAGAATCCCATTTGTAGTTAGCTATCATCTTTTGGCTCCTGGGTACAAACACATAATGCAAAAAATATTTCCCGTATTATCCACCTGTGAAAAATTGCAAAAGGTTTTTCCAAAACCGCCAGTCATTGCTTATCTCAGAGCTCCCAATTTACGAGTTCTTTTTGTCAGAGTTAAACTCCAGCAAACTGTAACAAATGCGGGAGTTCATTGCTGTGATTCTAAAAGGTGCATCAAATGTGAATACCTTTTATAAACATGATTAGAAACATGTTCTTTTACAAGAAGATCCTACGAAATGAAACAACATCTTAATTGTCGATCAACATGCATTATTTATGTGATTCAGTGCCCTCGCCAAAGCTGTAAAAAACCAAATATAGGCCAAAAAGTGAATGACCGCTGTACATGATTCACAAATCACAAATCAGCAGTAAGAGGTTTGACCAGCCTCTAGCCAATCATTTTAACTTTGTGCACCATTTGCTCTAAGATTTGAACATTTTCTGTAGTCCATGGTCTGCATCCACACGTCCTACAAATTCTGCCTGTGGCCACAAAATATCCACCAACACCATCATGTACACATTGGTCTTTATCCCATGCCACACTGGTCCTATCATTTCAATATCCATTTTTTTCTATGACAGGTTAGGGCACATCAAGGCGCACAATGGATACGTAAATGTTACCTGAGACTTGTCTGAAGTTTCACTCACAATTCTTCACCACTCTTTCCTGGCCACCAGTTCTAATCCTTGAGTTTGTATTTTTTAACTTGTAAATGATCTTCATGACAGACATCTAATAATCCCATCCTTCAAGCATCTGGTGGAAGAACTCAAGTACGGATCATCACACAATCGTCACTAACACTCAATCCATGTTTCGGTTCCCAAACTTAGCACCATTTTTTATCAATTCCTGTTTTCTCTGGCCAACCTGTAATAATAAACTCCTTTACTAGCAATAATTCTTTGTCACCACTTCAATACTACACTCTGAATGGTCGCAGGCATTCCCATACATTTTGTGGCACAACATTTATACGTAATGGCATACGACTTAGGAAATCAGAAATCATAATCCTGGTTCCAGGTAGTAGTTGAGCTAATGGTGGGGATAATGGTGGTTATGGTAGTAGTGGTAATGGTAGAGTTGTCGGGCGAGAGAGTAGAGCCAAAGTTCCTGTTGGCTAGAAATCTGCAAGGGGGATAAGAGCCGCTTGGCTAAGTGCTGTGATTGATACACAAGCACCTAGCAGTAGTACAATGAAGGTGCAAAATGGGAATTTCTAGGTGACCCGAAAAAGTATGCAGCGGTCAAGCAGCAGAAGATTGACAGCCCTGTTTGAAGGCGGGCTTTAGCTGGAGACAGGATCTCACAAGATTGGTCGGCCATTTTGGGGACAGTGTCTGAAAGCAAAAACAAATTAGATGGCACCTTAAGGTCAGACTGACGCTTGGCACCTGACAAACAGCAAAAAGCCTAGTGTAGTGAAATAAAGTACAAACAAGATGCTTTCTTTAATCAGCGCATGCATCAGACAAGCTCCACTATTAAAGATGGGTTAAAGAAGAGTTTATACCACAATTAAACAATCATGCACATTTCTAAAATTAAAATAGTGCCTTAGAGGCAGACTTCCTAATTATACATTTTGACATCTTCACCACCATCGTCCACTTTTCCTTTGAATGTGCACTTTTTCGCAAAGCATTGTACCACCAAGTCTGTCACCCCAGCTATGGACTGGATGTGAGTGTGTGTTGATAGCCCCAGAATGTGCACTGTCGAGATCTTCATACCAAACCTAAAAATTAAACAGCTAAAACTGACCATAGCCAGATATAAAATTGAAAGTTTGAAAAAAAGAGCAATGCAACTATGTATGGCCAAAGCAGCAAGAGTTGGGTGTGCTGGATTTGCACTTCAGGCCTGGCTAAAGTCCAGGCCTTGTGAAAACTCTGTGACCCACAGCCAAAGACCATGCGCGGTAAATGTTGGATACAGGTGGAGGGTGAGTGCAGGGCCTGGCCAAGTCCCTATATAGCTGTCACTACCACTCGGGCACAACGCAGAAGAATTCATAGTCACACTTCATATACGCTGAACCCTACAAATCAATAATTAATGTCTGCTGCATTATTTGGGTTGTATGTGCCATAGACAAGCACCCATCTATCTAACATTCATACTTAACACCCACTGGAGCATGTAAAGAGGACTTTGGGGGATAAAAGATAAACAAATGTGGGCATTTTTTACATAGTCTGTTACCTATTTCTGGTTTTCTCAGACGTTTTTCTTAGAGATTGAATGCCCTGAATAAATACATTTTCGATTGTGACAAGATGGTGTTAGAAATTGGGTCTCTAGCTGGCAGAGCATATTCACCCTGTCCAAGTAGGGACTGACTTGGCCAGTGCGCAACACAAAGTGTTGGTTGAGACAAGTTATGAAAGTGCAGTAATTATGGAAGTAGGTTGCAGAGTAGGGTCTTTCAAGCCTCCAACTGTATTGGCAGGAAGGGCAGACCAGGCAATCTCTTTTGGACACTCTGGGTTCCAGGGAGATGGCCCTTGAGTCCCTAGGGTGCAGGGCAAGATCAGCAGGGAGCAGGGCAGCAACCTAGGGCAGAGCAGCAGTTCACCTGGAACAGTAAAATCTGTCAGAGTGGTGATCCTGGTACACAGCAGTCTTTACTCTAGCAGAGTCCCCTTGAGGCCAGAAGTGTACTGATTTGAATGGGTCAGAGACCCAGTACTTATACTAGAAAATGTCTTTGATGTGGGAGATGACTTCTTTAGGTTTCCGTGAAGTGCATAGGCCCCCCTTTCAGCTCAGCCCCGGCTCCAGACTATCGGGGGGCAATCAGCCCCGTTGTGTTGGCTCTGGCCACAACTCTTTGAAATGTAAGTGGGAGCCCTTCCCAACCTCCTCCCCTGGAAGATCAATCAATATGCAGATGAAGCTGAGTATCCTGTGTTCTGGGTGTCTGAAGGAAATGCCCAAGTGTAGCTGTCACCTGGCACAGGTCAGACGTGTATTGGAGATAGGCTGTGGACACACAAGGCAGCGAGAGCAGAGAAATGCCCACTTTCTAAAAGTGGCATTTCTAAAATAGTAACAATAAATTCGACTCTACCAGTAGAAAGGATTTATCATTACCATTCCAGTGATACTAACCATGATACAGCTACTCCTTTCAGATCAGGAATTAAAGCTTAAAAGTGTTTTAATGAGTTCCCAATGCTGGCCTATGAGAGTAACTGGCCTCACAGTAATGAAAAACAACTTTGAGTGTTTTTCATTATCAGGACATGAAAAATGTAAAACTACATGTCCTGTCATTTACTTAACATTGCACCCTGCAGTACGGGCTACCTAGGGCTTACTTTAGGGGTGACGTACATGTACAAAAAGTGGAGTTTAAGGCTTAGCAAGAGGTTTTAAATGTAAAGTCGGGGTGTCAGTGAGACTGCACAAACAGGGTCTGCAGTGGCAGGCCTGAGACATGATTACAGGGCTAATTCAGTGGGTGGCCCAATCAGTGCTGAAGGCCCATTAGTAGCATTTAATTTACAGGCCCTGGGTATATGTTTTACCACTTTACAAGGGGCTTACATGTAAATTAAGTATGGCAATTGTGGATGCACCAATGTTATCATGTTTAGGAGAGAAGCATATGCACTTTAGCACTGGCTAGAAGTAGTGAAGTGCTCAGAGTCCTAAGGCCAACAAATGATACAGCAACAAAACAGGAGGTAAAGAGAAAAAGTCAGGGGTAAGACCACCATAACTATGTCAGTTCCAACAGTGGTGTTGTGACATCCTCACTCTGAATTACACAATTATATTTTTTATTTCTTCTCAATAAACTTTATAAAACAGTGCAGAAGTGAAGAATATTGGAATTATGCTACAAAAAGGTAATGTGTAGAAACATATCAGGATAATATAAAACATCTGATGTCTGAGGGATCCTGTCCTGGGCCAGACTTAGGCAGATGCAGTAGCATCTTGCTGTCAAACAACATGCATCGTAACAGCACTGCAGTCATCCACTTTGTTCCAAACCCAGGCAAGACCCTCCAACTAAACATGCATTCTGTGCCTCAGCATCCTGGGAGCTCCACTCATATTAAACACAGGTTTATCAATGAGATCGCAAAATTGTTTTCTTTTGGGCTCTTCTATTTCAGACATGTTTCGCAGATACAGTAAGACCCTTGTCCAGATGATGGCCCCTAACCCAGTCCTTATGGATCGAAACATGTCAACGCTTAAAAAGGAGGAGCACCATACCAATGCTCTATTGAATGGACCCAGCCGGAATTTTCTATGTGTGTGTTACTGATGTAGCACTGATGTTGCAGAGCAACCTTAAAAGTGTCTCCTTGGTAACCAGGCCAAACAGTATTTTACAGTTCTTTGGCACTGCTGTTAAATATTTCGTTTTTGGGTCCCTATTGTTACTGTGATTTAGCATGGGGTACTTCTGTTACCACACAATAATTTCATATATTCGTCGTAATTTTGACTCGTGAGCGAATGCACTTCCCTTCTCACGCACATTTGTATTACATCCATTGTTTATTAAATTCTTTACTTCGGATCTTCTGTAGTTCATGTGTAAGCCTTTAATGTCTGTTACAAGTGTTTGATTGAAAATATGTGATACTACAAAATAATATGAGTCAGTTATATGAAAACACATTTTCTGTGCTCTGTTCTGATTATAAAAATTGTGTGTGTGTGTGTGTGTGTGGTCAGTGGGGTGTATTGCTATTTTTTATTCGCCAGAGTCAAAGTATGCTCAGTTTCTCAGTTATGACACAACTCCCTATATGTATGAGCCCAAAAAGCAATGTGCAGTGCTGACACCTGTTGTAAGCAGCAAGGGCAGCATCTCCACAGCATCATATGTAGCCCTGCAGGTTGTTTTCAGATACCACAGGGTCCTGTTTGAGTCGCAGTGTTACTTTGCATCTTCTGTACCTATTGGCCATGTTTTGCTTGCTTTGCCTGATTTTGAGGTTGTGCGATGACAGTTTGTACTGCAGTGGAGTTGCTGCCAGCTTCGCCACCTGGAGGGGGTTACCAGCGGTTGACATGGTGCCAAATCTGCCGCCCCCTTTAGTGTGGGTTCTCCTGGTACCACATTTGTTTAGTTTCCCCTCTCAGGGTTTTGTTGTGTATAGCAGTGGTGGTCCGGGACAGGAAATGTGAAAAAATGTTCCCACACACAGGGAGAAAACTGACAGTACATCAGACCGCATTAATAGAACAAATGCTGACTGAGACGTAGTTCACTCTTGTTATTTCACTGAAGGAGGTCCCTTCCGCCCTGGAGACATCAGATGATCAGAAAAAAAAACAGACTTGTCTGGCAGAGATGTAAAGAAGAAACAGGTCTTTTCACCAAGGTACCTGCTACCTGAAAGAAACATAAATTTGTGCAATTGGTTAGTCACCAATTGTGAGGGCTGCTTGGTGGTGAATATAGGCTTTAATTAATGGATTCACTTGAAGCTTCATGATGGCAAAGATGTATCTTTTTGAGTGGTTAATGTAAGTGTTGAGTTTTGGAAACCATCCTTCACTGGACTAATAAAAATGTTTGCACTAGCTAAAGTGTGATTGCCGATTACTAACATTTATTTTTTGAAAGCATTTGATTCATCTGAAGTACTAAGGGCCAGATATATCAAACATTTTTGCATTTGCAAACAGTGCGAATCGCAAATTCGACCGTTTGCAAATAAAAAAATGCCTTTCAGGATTTATGAAAGGCATTCGCAGTGCATTTTCAAGGAATCGCTAAAATGAAATTGCGACTCCATTCAGGGAATCGCAAATTGCAATTCTCTCAATAGGAAATGGCAAATATGGAATTCCTATTTGCGATTTCCAAAGCACATGTATCAAGCATTTCCTAAATGTGAATTGGGCATTTAGGAAATGCAATTACCGCCAAATCCAATGTGGTGGTGAGCATGTGCAATTTTAAAAAATGCATTACAAATGCATTTTTAAAAATGACATGTAGTGAACACATGGCCACAAATATTTTTTTCGGGTGCATCAAATGGGGCATTAAGCCCCCACCACCCTGGGGTTTGCACTACCTAATTTGCGAATTCCTGGCAGGAATTCGCAAATTCGGAAATGCAAAACCATTCGCACCTATGGACCTACAGGGCCATAGGGATGAATGGAGTCCCATTCCCTAATTGCGATTCGGTAATAGCGAATGCGAATTTTAAGAAATCGCTGTTACCGAATCTCAATTTCCCTACATCCCATTTTGCATTTCTTAAATAGCGATTTCTTAAAATTCGCTATTTAGGAAATGCAAACCGGGAGCTTGATACATCTGGCCCTAAGAGTCAGATTCATATCAGAGCTGAGCATAACAGCGACTGAGTTCCATCCCCACCAGGACTATAGTCCACCCGTCCAGTTTAAACGCGGGCTGACCACAGTTTGACGACGGCACAGACTACCGCTTCTCCGCCATGGTCAAATTTCTCGCACAGCCTGAAGAAGTAAGGACCGTCAGAGGTGTGGGTTCATGTTTGCCCACCTAATTTAAATGGGTGGACATATAGCTGTTTTTCAATGCCTGTAACTGCCGGGAAAAACCTGGTGGCAAGGAGCATTAAGAAGTGGTCAGTGCCCTCCTCCCCATGGGAGGAAACTTCATTTTGTGGCAGCCTAACTTCTACTGTGTGTAATATGATTGTTAAACGACTTGCATATTCCCATGGGTTTGTGTTACAGGCTACATAGCGCTATAAAAATGCAAGTCATTATTCCACACGGCGCCAACCAGTTCTGGTTGACAAACAGACATCTGCAGTAATTGCAAAAACCAATTGAGGTTAAATAACATAGAGGAAGAGCGTTTCCAACTCTTAGTTTAATTTGCATTCTTTTTTTTTATTTAAGGTATGACCATTATTTTATATGCAGTTGGCTAACGGTGAAAAACAAAACAAAATACGCATAGACTGTTTTGTTCTTTTAGACGTGTCTTTGACCCTGCCACCACAGCGAATCAAAGTTGCCATACTTTTTTATGCCATTTCAATGGTGTATCACAGGCCTTTGCGGCACGAGGTGGGTAAGCCTTCAGGGGCCCCCATTACTTAAGGGAAGCCCCATTAAAACCAAGCCCAATCAGTGGTGTAACAAAGGCCGCCTCAGCCCCTGAGGGGGGGAGCTCCAGGCCGCCCGTTCATCACAGTACCCTGGCATGAGAGCTCCTGAGTGAGTTCAGACGGGGTCTCTCCATGTACTGTGCAGGGTGACGCCCCTCAAGTTTCGTTACGCCACTGAGCCCATTATCAGTGAGATATGGGAGACTCAAAGAGCACTTTTTCACATTCTGCGGGGGGGCATCATTTTACATTACACCATTGTGTGCTTTAATAGCTGAATGTAAACTAATAGAGTCTCGAAACGTGATAAACAATGTTGCATTTCCAGGCCATTTTCATTTCAAGCAGTGACTGATGCCTTCAAGTATCCCTCCCCCACCACAACTATTAATGATTCCAGTGTCTAGGCCAGGTATGTTTGCTCAGTGAGAAGAGAATCTACAAGTTTTACACTCCTTAGCAGACCTATTTGACTTGAACATTAACTGGAAATACTGTTCCTTTCTCCCTCTTTTTTTCACCTTTCCTCAGATGCTGAAAATACTTTTTTTAAAATAGACATGGGATCTGAGGGTTTTTCTTTTTTCTTCCTATTTCTAATCTTTTTTAATAAAAGTCAACATAAAACTAACGAGCTCCTTATGTCTTCGTGTAAGATTTTCATTGTTGAGCCTATCCAGGTAATTCTAGGATTTAATATGAGGTGGTTCACTTCTTCAGGCCTACTCTGGCCCCCTTTTGCATCTGGAGCTTTAATTATTGTATAATTTCATTATTATCCAAAGCACTTCACATGGATTGCGACCAAAGTAGTACGATGTTCTCCAAAAATATGACCATAAGAATGTAAAGGGAGAGCAGCCAAATAAATTGAATTAATTAGATGGGGGATAAAAGATAATTTAGGGTGAAAATGAAAAAGTGAAATTGAGACAAATGTCCACGTTGGGATGGGGGTACGAATGATTTCACTGTAAGGGGCAAGCGGGTAAAAACAGGGCAAAGAAAGAGGAAGTGGACCTGCAACAATATCAACTACAAGATAACGACTTGCACAGTCTTGTCAAGGTAAGTAGATGTAGAGTTCAAAGGGAAAATGTACTTTCTGTTATGTGTGTTTGCCTTGAGAGTATCTTGCATCCTAAATTATTGAAGTTCTGTATTTGACATATGACAAAGAGCCACTTGGGCAGAGACCTGTAGGGGTTGCAGTACCGTATAGGATGTGAGCATGCATAAATTCGTAGAAAATCCTGAGACATGTAAACAGGTTTAGTTCACAGAAGGAGAAGAGCAAACAAATCTGAAGGACGGGTGTCTCAAAAGAGGTGTAGAACGAGAGTTGTTGCCAGCAAGTACTAATAGGATGGTAGATGTGGGATGGAAGCAGTTGAGCAACATGAGTAAGCTTTTAGACTTCTTACTTAATAACGTAAGAGTGAACTGAATGTAACTGTTTATTCCCACAGGTTTTGGGAGATAGTTTTTTGAAGGTTGACTATTGCGGGATTCTGTGGGGCACGGTGAGTGCAAGTAATGAAGCAGAGTTGGTGTTATTGATGTGCTATGGGATCTTCTGTATTGTTTCACTGAGAAAGAGGTTGATGGCATTTCACATTTCTGTGGAGTGAGGAATAAATGGGTCCAGCAGGGGGTTGATGCATTGTCTTGAATGGAGGTCTGCTTCGTTGATGGTGTTGGTATAATACTTTGTATTGCTGAGGACATCCAGGCGATGGACCTCCCTTAGGTGTTGACTGAAGTAGGGACAAAGGCGTAAGTGATGTCGATTTCTGTGCAGATGGATGAGAAATCCAGTGAGTTCACTTTCAGTGACAGTGGGAAACACACTTGTAGACATTTTGTGATGTGACTAAGTATTAATAGGTCATGTCACAAATTATCCACTCACCGGGTCCTTAAACAGCTTCCCTAATCAATGTTATTCAGGAATGTTGCAAGGTACGCCCATATCTTTGGCTAACAATGCCTGAGATGGAGGCCTACAAGGGACATCAGACCTTCATCCCTGTACTTGCATTTTGAAACAGGAAACTTTTTTATTTCAAAGTAGCCCAGGCCTATTTAATAGATAGGTACTGTTTGAAAAAAGGTATTTGGAAAGACATCTGCATCTGAAGAAAGAATTTGTTATCCAAATACTCTTCTTCTGTCCTTGCTTTTGCACATTTTGCTTCATTGTGAACAAACAATTTATAGGATATTTATCACTCCAAGGAGCATTTTTCATTTTCCCCGGTTTTATTTTTTACTTATATTTGGTGCGGACATTTAAGTTCTTCATTTCTTTTAATGTATTGTGTTTTGGTTGACTTGTTACTCCTGCCATAGCCTAGTCAGGCTGATTTCCTCTAGTCTAGCACCATGGACAGCCCATGTAATGTTGCAGACTCCTACAGTCTAGAGGCCACATTAGTTTTAGGGCTAAACATGCTGAGCATTCCAAGTACATCATGCCAGACTCCTTTGCCTTTGCCTCCAAGCCATGTTTCAACAGTGGCCCAAACTTGTTACCCACTCTGCAGCAACCAGGCAACTTTACTTTGGGAGTGTGAGGCAGCCAACAACAAACTAGAGTAGTAAAGACAAAGAAACATGCACAGTCCTGAGATTTGGATGTGGAACATCCTTGGGAACTATTCTGAGTTTGACATTACAACATTTCTCAATCTGGTTCCGATCCCTGCGTTAAGGACATACAATAAGTAACGGTTGTTGTAGTAACTGTAGTTGGTTATTTGTGGTGTAGGTCTGTTATGACCTAACCCGTGAGGGCTCCGAAGGTGCTCTTTACTCTCTTGAAGCACCCTTAGAAAATCAATAAATGCAACCTGCTTTTTTTGCTAATTGTGACATCTGACAGAGGAAGACTTTTTATTGCAAGGCTGTAGGACGAGGTCTAGGCAGGGTTTCCTGGTAGAGGAAAACCCCAGAGTTGCCAAAGAAGAGTTCTTGATGTCAAGCGCAAAAACCTGAAATAACTTGCACATTTATCAAATAAAGAGATTTGGATATGATCACATTTGTACAATTATTCTTCACCAGAAGGATTAAGGAAGGATTGGCCTTAGAGATTAATTACGTTGAATGATTAGAACCAGATGCATCTATTTTAACAGGCGATCACTTCTGAATTTTACAGTCATTTTATAGATTACATTTAAGCAATTACAGAAGTCCTTCTAATGCTCAGGTGCGCACCTGATCCAGTGCAGCTCTGCTCTACAAGCTCACTACTGTTTGCTTCCTCCTGGTCCCATAGTTTGTTGTCCCCAGCCACTGTCCTACCAACAGTACCTACAAAGAGTAGGTTCCCCTTTGCACCATTTATCACCTCCATACTCCACTTACACAATATGAAACTGGGCACCAATCATAGTTAGCAAGTATATGTTGTAGGATGTCATTCACAGCATACTCCCCCTCTGATACTGAACTCACAACAAAAAAGGCTGCAACCCTTCTTGTCGCAGGACCTGCACCATCTATCGTCCAGGTGCGAATCATCCAGTCGTTGGACCATTCTCAGTCCGTTTACTTTCCTGTCTTTCTTTCCTGAGAGATGGCGCTACTCGCTTGAGGACTTGCACCACACGACCTTCCTGGTGCACATTGTCCATTCTCCAGTCTGCTGTCGGTATGTTGACTCTCCAGTGCTCACCCTACTAAGTGCTAACCCTAATCAACTCCATCCACGCTCCTGGTGCACATCATGCAGTCACGTTTTTATTTCCATATTTTTGTCTTCTTCATTTGGCATGACATTTTTAATTCTTGACATTATACAGATTTGACAAGTTATTGCATTTATATTTTCTGAAAGAGAGGAGGGCTTTGGTGCTTGTGGAAGCTACCAAGCCCATGGCCTACTTGTCCCCTAGACTAAAACTTAATTCTCCTACCTTGTGCTTATATAGGTATGTTTTGGGGTGCTCTGTAAGCCAGACTGTTTTATGACACAGATGCAAAAGGTGATCATGGAGCATTAAGCAGGAATCAAGTGGTCGACTTTAGGAATTATTCTAGCGATAGTATTTCAATGTGAAGACTAGCATAGTAGTCCAAACCTTCTGACAATTAGAGCAATAATCGCTGAAGGTTAAGTAGGGAAAAGTTGTGTTGAGCTTGATAAGGTGATAACAGTCAGAAGTGGCAGTCTAGGCCATACAAATAAAGACCCTAATTTCTTTGGCAAAATAATCCCACATTTAGAGGCTCGATAAGTAAGAAAGAATGAGGTCGGATGGAAAGGAGAGGGATGGGTTTTAGGAAAAGTAATTGACAGGAATTACTTGATCTTTGGCAGTCATGGGTGTTAGGTAGTGTTTAGTCATCGAGTACCTCTTGAGTTTATTGTAATACTGGAAAAAGGGACAACTTGATTGCCGTCTGTAAAGGATCGTATTTAGGAAAAAACAATGAGATGCTGTTGAGAAAGGTAGGATGGAGGTGTAGGACAAAGTCTTCTGGCAGAAGGCTAGGTGCACTGTGAAAGAATGTTCAACAGGGTATGAAAACAGAACAGTTTAATTGTTCAATTGCAAAGGTTTATATAAATGTCAAAATAATGGTTAATGATACAAGAAGACAGATATAAAACATGTTGAGGAACGTGGAAAGGTGTCTGTGGTGGTCAGACAGTTTGAAGTTGGAGTGCTGTTTTTTGTGAAGTATATTTGGCTGCGTTCCAAATGCAGAGGTTTTTTGAGGGTTAGTAGCTGTAAGTATTGGCATGACAGGCATCATTGTTCAGATTTAATAACTAATTAGGATAATTTAGAGAAGTGTTTGTGGGACACTCCTGTTAATGATTTGATGGGAAAATGGGGTTATCTAAGGCACTTGAGTGGTTGATTTCCCACTTTAAAAATGATGGCAAGGTCAGTTGGTGTGGTGAGATGGACACTTGAGGGTGAATACATGTAGAGAGTCAGTCTGGATGAACAAGGAGAAGTCTGGCATATTTGTTTATATTTTCATTGAGAGGTTTCTAAAAAGAAAAGACAAAATAGGCCTCTCACCCCTTCAAGATGTGGTTGCTTACAAAAAACGATGGCAAACAAATGCCATCTGATATGTACAAATTTCTCAGACATTATGCCTTATATATAGGACATCTTCCCAAAGGCAATGAGAGGACCAACTAAAACGCACGTCCTCAGATAAAGAATGTTTCAAAGACTTCTGTATGTCTCGCACATTGGTGAACTTCTCTGCAAGTAAAGAAGCTATGTTAAAAACCATGCTATATTGGTAGTTAGGGTAACCTCTTAACTTCTGACACTGACCTTGTAATGGTGGGGAGAACTTCTCTAATATGTTCTTAACATGCAGCGGACCTTCTTTGGCAAACAAGCTATCTTTTGTTTCTGCCTCTTGTAAGCAAAAGCAGGAATTTCTTTTTTGGATGACTTCATATGTTCCACCAAAGGTGCATCTGTACATTCCAGAACATATGCCCATCTGCCATGCGTGTAGGTATAACTGGAGAGTCACGATGCATGCTGTTTGAGCTCAGGAGACCATTTACAATTATTATGTAGTATTTTTCCAAGTTAGGCGGATTACCATTGTCTCATACAAGCTAGTGTGGAAAAATTCTGTGAGGTCCCAGTAATTCTTTCTTGTGTGGTCGATTGTTGTAATCACGGTGAAGTTGAAGAAACTGGAAAGTACAAATGAAACACATAATTCCCTACTATATGTTGAGTGCTCCTAGGTCATAGACTTTTAAGACTCACATTACATATCTAATCTTCAAGGCATTCAATTGCAATAACTTTAAAGAATACGATCGACAAAATAGCCTATTCTGATGGATACATATTCTTGCAGATTCCTCTGCTATGAATATATTTTCTTCAGAATGTTTCTCCAGCACCAGTAGGTGATGCCAGGCACCTTCTGCCACAGCATCACATCTGGATTGAGGACCTACTAGACCCTATCATGGCTGCATTGGAGCAGATATTTTAGGCCCAGCCATTCACATTGACAGACATCATAAACTTGCTCCAGGAGGTCCTCACTTTCTGTTCTGTCCCCTGTCACTAAAGAGTATAGTTGTCCAAACATCATCATCATCAAAACAGGATCCTCATGCCTTTCAAATGGCACCCCAATACAGAAAATCCAAGAAACTGTCACCTTAGGTCACAAACGTTTTATTTCTAGCATGTTGTCTCTCCACACTGCTAATGAAACTTAGCTCTTAGACCAATATGTCAGTGCTTTGTGGGAACTGTCAAAATCTACATTTGTCAACTTGCCAAACCATATGAAAAAAAACTTTTCGGATTTGTTGAATAGTGGACTGGTTATGTCAAAACAGATTTAAAAGGGTGGCCTAAGCAATGCTGCTTCAACATGCTTTGGATGCATTCTACTGGCTTAGGTAGGTGTCCAGGATACACTTTTGAATATTCCTTTTGATGATGAGTGTATCTTTGGAGCGAAGGCCAACTCCTCCCTGGAAAGCTTCAAGACCAGCAAGGCTTCAGCTGCTGCCTTGTGCATGGTATCCCCCACACAGCAATTTCACCAACAATATCAGAAATTCTGTGCCTGCCACAGAGTTGTACATTTGTAGCAGAGGCTGCTGTCTTAACCAGTTAAAAAGGCACAGCAGCTCTACTGCTCTTTTCAGGGCAGAGGGGTTATATCCACGTGACAACATCAACAGCAGCAACAAATTGAATCCACTCCATCTTCTGCAGGTTCTGCCATTTTTAAACCCCTTCTACTCTTACCCTTATGATGCCACCTCTCATTTTGTCACCAATTGGGAGGCCATCACAACCACACTAAGGGGGTCATTCTGACCCCAGCCGGCGGCGGTAGCCGCCGGCGTGGCTGGGACCGCCAGAAGACCGTACCGCGGTCAAAAGACCGCGGCGGTCATTCTGGGTTTCCCACTGGGCTGGCGGGCGACCGCCAAAAGGCCGCCCGCAAGCCCAGTGGGAAACACCCTTCCACGATGAAGCCGGCTCCAAATGGAGCCGGCGGAGTGGAAGGTGTGCGACGGGTGCAGTAGCACCCGTCGCAAATTTCAGTGTCTGCTGAGCAGACACTGAAATTCAAAGTGGGGCCCTCTTACGGGGGCCCCTGCAGTGCCCATGCCATTGGCATGGGCACTGCAGGGGCCCCCAGGGGCCCCACGACACCCCTCACCGCCATCCTGTTCGTTGCGGTCGAAACCGCCAGGAACAGGATGGCGGTGAGGGGGTCGGAATCCCCATGGCGGCGCAGCAAGCTGCGCCGCCATGGAGGATTCCCATGGGCAGCGGAAAGTCGGCGGTACACCGGCGACTTTCCGATTCTGGCCGCGGCTGTACCGCCGCGGTCAGAATGCCCTGCGGAGCACCGCCAGCCTGTTGGCGGTGCTCCCGCCAACCCCGGCCCCGGCGGTCCATGACCGCCGGGGTCAGAATCACCCCCTAAGTCATCTAGCTAGTCTGCTTGACCTTCACCCTTGCCTTCCTCTGCTCCGTGGCCAGACCGTGTCAGGGCTTGCTCTCTAGTAAATGCCTCAATCCAGGAAGCACATTACTTCCTTTGCTGGGAAAATGAACCGTAAAAGTGGCGCCGTCAGAGGAGAAACAGACACTGGATTCTACTTTCTTTACTTCTTGGTTCTCAAGTAGGATTGGGCCTACTAAATCTGTTCATCTGACATGACAGGTTCACAAAGCTGTCCCTGAGCAAGGTTCTGTTGATCTTGAACTTAAGACATTGGCTGGTGTTCCTCTATCTCCAGGACGACTACTTTCACATTCTAATTCTAATCCAGTTAGACCACAGGTGTTACTTGAAGGTCAATATGAGGTCCCAGCATAATCTGTTTTTGGTCCAATCATTTGGAGTGATCACAGCTCTGTGATTCTTTACAGAGATGTTGGTGATTTGTGACGGTTTCACTGGGAAGGTCAGGAATCCATGTATTTCCATTCTTGGATGACTTGCTGTTGAAAGCCGAGTCCCTAAAGCTGGCCAAGCAGAATCTCTTGCAGAAGGCTCACCTCCAAGACCATGCCTTTATTATCAACATTCAGAAGTCCCATCTCTCTCAGAGGTTTACCTGTATTGTAGAGTTGTTTGGCACAACCTACTTGAAGACCTTCCCTCCTCCACAAAGAATCGTGAACATTAGGGTAAAGATGCTGATGTTCTTAACTCAAGTTTGAAACCCGGTTCTGCAGGTCTAATGCCTAAGGGACCTCATTGCCTCATAGCCTCATACATCCTGTTGGTGCCTCATACCAAACAGCAAAATATAGCCCTCTTGTTGGGCCAGAAGAGGGAGTGGCTTCAAACACTGACAGAGTCTCTCATCTCAAGTGCATATCAGCTGGTCTCAGGGTCAGCTGTATGCTTTCTGTATACTTTCTCGCTAATCCCACTTTTGTCCAAAGTACAGACACAGCTGATTCTGATCTGTCCAAATTGGGGGAGGAATTTATGTTGTGCCTTCTTGGTGTCACAGCTGAATCTGATCCATCCAGATTGGGGGAGGAATTTATGGTATGCCATCTTGGTGTCCGCGCCCCCTCCTGAAAAGAGAGCATTCCTGCTCTTCCAGTAGGACGGTAATACCTCCACCCTAATCTCCAGACACCGAAGCTTCACATGTGGAGATTGAGTTTTTCTAGCTTGAAGCTCTTGTCATCCTGGTGAGGTTGCAGTCATCCTCTTGGCAGCCAAGAAACTTACTAACAAATCATTCTATGCAGGCTGCTGGAATAAATTTGGTCAGAGCCCAGAGAGTAAAGAGCTTTACACATCAGGCAGAGTGCCTTAAAACACATTTGTTTCTTTATAGGCAGCCAATGAAGGTGTCTAAGACCTTCTGTGATTGAAGAGTGTTTGGGTAATCCCAGGACTAAGCATACAGCTTCATTTCAAATGATTTGAAGCTTGTTTAACAAGAGGTGATTGATGTTTAAACAGAGGGCATTGTAGTCATCCAGACGAGATGTAATGAGAGCTAAGACCACCGGTACCCTAAACTCCTTTGGCAGGAGTGGCAGTATTTTCTTCAAGATTCTAATCATCCAGAAACAACAACTGACCATTCTATTGCCCTGGGTGTCAACAGTCAGGGTGTTGTCAAACATCACACCCAGGTTTTTGGCCACCCTTATTGGGACAGGTAGAGTACCACAATTATCTGGCCACCAACTTTCAGCCCAAATTGAGCTGTCCATCCCAAACACCACAATGTTGGCTTTCCCCACTCATTTTAAGCTACGTCTCCATCATCCACCTACTGACTTCCTTCGTACAGGCCCGAAACATGTCAGCTGCCTCTTCTCATTCATCAGAGATAGAGATGATGGTCTGGGTATCATCCCCATAGCACAACACCTGGAAACTAAAATATCATCCAAGTTTTGCTAGGGGGGCAGCATAGAAGTTTAAAAAGTCAGGCCAAGGGACGACCCTTGGGGAACTCCACAGGGAAGCTGAAAGGGGGCTGCTCTGAGATTACCACAACTCACTGAAATCAATCTATCATACAAGAAGGACTCCAGCAACTTCAGCGCCACATCCTTCAGCGCAGCCTGCTGCAGCCTTTGCACGATCAGAACTGGGGACATGGTGTCAGAGGCTGTAGATAGCTGAAGCAGAACTAGGATAGCCGCACCTTCCTGATCCACTTGCCTGTAGATGACATCCACAGTGGCAATGAGTGCCGATTCAGTGCAATGCTTCTGACTGAACCCATTGCATTCTGCAAAGGGTCCAGGAGTTCTTGATCAACGAGAAAATTTGCTAATTCCTGGTTTACTTGCTTCTCCAAAATCTTTGCAGAAGCGGGCCACAAAAAAAATGGGATGAAGATTTTTCACATCGTTGGAGTCCCAATCTGGTTTCTTTTTTTCAGTGGGATAACAACAGCCTTCTTCCAGATCTGAGGATGCACGCCAGTCTCCAGGATCTGCGAAAATATCTTCTCCATTACCTCATTTTTGAGTTCTGGAGCCGAGTGCAGGACCCAAGGCTGACATGGGTCATCCGGGGACGCCCAAGGTAATACCTACTAGCAGGATCTTGATCTTAATCGCAGGCAACGAGGAGAATCTGGCTAAGCACTTGATAGCTGAAGCAGAACTAGGATAGCTGCACCTTCCTGATCCACTTGCCTGTAGATGACATCCACAGTGGCAATGAGTGCTGATTCAGTGCAATGCTTCTGACTGAACCCATTGCATTCTGCAAAGGGTCCAGGAGTTCTTGATCAACGAGAAAATTTGCTAATTCCTGGTTTACTTGCTTCTCCAAAATCTTTGCAGAAGCGGGCCACAAAAAAAAATGGGATGAAGATTTTTCACATCGTTGGAGTCCCAATCTGGTTTCTTTTTCAGTGGGATAACAACAGCCTTCTTCCAGATCTGAGGGTGCACGCCAGTCTCCAGGATCTACGAAAATATCTTCTCCATTACCTCAGTTTTGAGTTCTGGAGCCGAGTGCAGAACCCAAGGCGGACATGGGTCATCCGGGGACGCCCAAGGTAATACCTACTAGCAGGATCTTGATCTTAATCGCAGGCAGCGAGGAGAATCTGGCTAAGCACTTGATGGTAAGTTGTTCTAAGGCAGTTAGTTTAGTTCATAACTAAACTGATATGTCCCACAAGGCAAGTATAAAATATACAATCACAATAGTTCTAATGTAGCACAGTCATTATTTGATTATAATTAACTGCATTTCATGCAATTCCTTTGCTACCTAATATGGGGATGCAGAACATTGTTTGAGGTTTGAGACATTCCTCCTGCAGACTACAGATATCATCCAATCTGGTTGATTTAGGCAATGTAATAATAGTTGAAGGAATAGTTTCCTGCTTAAGTCAGCAAGATAGATCAATCTGTTGGGATGTCACTGCTGAGTTATATGCTCAGACTAAAAGTAGTAGGTTTGACTAACACCATTTGAGGAGTAGTTGATAAAATGAGACCTAGCGAATTGGGCTGATGCAGAACAGCATACCTGGTGTCAGAAAGTCCAGTGTAAAAGCATGACTCACATCAACCACATCAAGTCTGTCTTGTTGGTTGGTTGGTGGTCACGGGTGCTCCTGTCACGCCCAGTGACTGAGGCCAGCAGTGCATGATGGCTGGGCCTCTGGGTGACGGGAGAGGTGATCTGGCTGTACCCTGCTGCTGCCGCAGCTGCGTCCAAGACGTCGCTTCTTCTGGCCCGGTGGCCAAGCAACCTGTAGAGCAGAAAGGCATACTGTTGGCCAGCGAGTGCTTCCCTGGAGGTGCGGCAAGCCGTAAGGCAGCATTTTGTTTGTGCGGCTTCAGCGACGTAAGGAAGGGCAGTGATCTCTGGTCTCTGCTGCTATTGAGAGTTTCTGTACCATGCCACACCATCCACATGGCTGGTGGATCAGGTGGTGATCTTTAACATACACTACAGTGCCAAGGACCTGCATGATTGGGCTCTAGGAGTGCTATAAACAAACGCTATATGCTGCACGCTATATCGTTTTTGGCTCCCTGACACAAGCTGTTCTGGCGACTTTAAGATCAATTGAGGCATGCTTTAAGTACTACATAACGAAATAACCTGCGCCCTGGTGACCCAATCCAACGGCACCAGCAAGGACACCAAAGATTGAAATAAAAAGGAACAAAGTACTTGCACTTTCTGTACGAGCCAAGCTTATTCAGCAACATCAGAGGGGCCCCTAATATTCAGTTTTGCTGGCTTAAGAGAAAATTTTTCTTAATTATAAGAAGACACGCATAAGACTGCACCCGCTATATGGTATAATTTGGCAGCCAGGAGGGCCCTATAGGGATTCCTCCAAGTAGAGGCAAGTGTAGGAAGCTGCGGAAGTGGTCCGCGTAGTCATGGATGCAGTTTGTGGCTTCCTGAGCTGCGTTCTCTTTCTGTTTTGTTGCACCATCCTACCTAATCTCTGCTGGCATGAACCAATGAGTTGGTTTACAGATAGAAACGTTAAGCAGAGATGAAGAGGCATTCTCAGATTACTATGCTGCAGGCCTGCACTGCCGCTAAACCGTCTAAAGTCTCTAAAATCGGGGACACAGCTGTTCTAACAGCCCTAAAATAGTCTTGAGCCATAAAACTATGGACAGTCCAGCCAGTCCAAAGGGCTTTTTTCAAACTGTGCCATCTGAGGGTGTACAGCCGGTGACAAAAAGTACTCAGCCAACTGAAATACCTGAATTACCGGGGGTCATAGCCAACAGGAAATACACAATGTCTGCCTTGGAAATATGGCGGAGTCCAGGAGGGGAAGTTCCCCTTAGATATGGAGAGAATAGGATTCCCAAGTTACCAGATCGCAGCAGTGTCTGAGCGGAGCCTAGCTTCAGACAGCTCTGCCACTGGCGGTATCCCCGCCGGTGGTGAGGGTGTACCAAGGGCTGTACCAACTTATCCCATATTTACCATCTCCAACTCCAGCCTCAATATGAAGGAATCACAGGTCCAGCTAGTCTAACAAGGTCAGCCAGTAGAAAGATCAGTCACAGAAGAGAGAAGAAATGAAACCCTCCTTCTACAACAAACAGACGGCACAGAAGTCACAGATTTAACCCACTTATCAGCAACACCCCGCAAAGAACATTTATCTCCCAACTTTATCAGTGACACTCAAGATCAGCTTCATAAGGAGGACGGAGGGTCGACTGTTCTTCTAAGGGTCCCCTCTCCACATCGTCTCCCAGGGATCTTCGGACAAAATATACCTTCAACTTCGCCACCCACACCCACAGTGGAAGCTCTTCTACACCAATTCTGGGTGAAATTTTCGAGATGAAAGTCTCCCAGGAGGAGGCCCTTACAAGCCTAACAAGTGAACAACTCGGTCAACTCAACATTAATATGCAGATCCTAAGTGCGCGGGCAACCCAGGTATAACAAAGAATTTCAGTCCTGGAAGATTTCAAGGAAAAGATGGACTCAGCCTCCTCGAAGCTACAGGCTGAACTTGTTGATTTGCTGTGGAAGAG
This sequence comes from Pleurodeles waltl, assembly GCF_031143425.1. Lineage (NCBI taxonomy): Eukaryota > Metazoa > Chordata > Amphibia > Caudata > Salamandridae > Pleurodeles > Pleurodeles waltl. Next base: position 71,001,449 of record NC_090438.1, read on the forward strand.
AATCAATCATGTTAGACCAACCTGCGTTTTATTGGTATCCCTGAAGGTAAAACAAAACGGGACTGCTGTTACGGCAGTAGTAACTGAGCTTATTCATAGGTATGTCTGCCCCAATATGGACCCCAAAGAAGCGGATCTCACTATTACCCGAGCGCATTGAGTACCATTTAGCCTAACTTCCAGCATCCATAAACTATTTTGGTGAACTTTGGAGACTTTAGATTAAAAGAACGGATATTATCCGGCGCTGTTAAAGATAGAGTGTATTATACAGCCGATAATTTCTCCTTCAGAGTCTTTTCTGACAGGTCTATTATGGTGGCACGACATCGCAAGGAACTGAAGGGCATGATTGACAGTTTTAAAACCTATTGGGCACCAGCAGGAATAGTCCAGCAACCGAAACGTAAAGTCTTAAACAAAGGTCAGGCACACATGTTTCAGTCAGTCGAACAGGCTAAGGGTTTTTTTGTATCAAATTTGTCAAAGCTGAACAATTGTAAGCTTAATGTCTCATTCTCATATTTTAGGGGTCTATACACGCACAAGTTTAATTCTTTGCCAGGACCCAGACATCCTTAAAGAGAAAGCTAGACTGTTAGATGGGTTAGAACCTGGGAGCGTCTTCCAACCACCTTCTCCCTGTAACCAGTCTCAGGCACCATGTCAATGCGTCATTGTCAAGGGAAGTGGGGGGGAGGAACAGGGGGTGCTCTTAATCTACAGGAGGTAAGCGGGGGCCAGCTCTCCTGGAGGCCCAGGAGGGGGATGGCTTCAGGGACAGGGAGAGTGGGAGGAGGTTTGACGGGCACGCAGGGTACTTGGTGGTGAGGCACAAGGGGTAAAAAAATATAATCAGGAGACGTCATGCAGCACAATTAATGCTTTATTAAGGCCAGAAGATAATTTTAACCAGAGGAAGGAAGAGGGTGGGGCATGTTGACAATGCTGACCTTTTTACTCATACCCCGAAGTTAGTAAGGGGGAGCTTGATAAGATAAGAACATTATGATTACTCAAGGTTTAACGGAGAAAAAACTCAGGATCATTTCATGTAACACTAATGGCATCAATAATTCAAGCAAACAAAGGTCTGTTTTGTCATGGATCAGATCAAGAGGAGCGCAAATAATTTTTCTACAAGAAATGCATCTCAAGATAACTGCAAAATAACCGGCTTTGCCAAATTCTTTATCACAGGCTTTCTTTGCATCAGCGACTGCAGTAGTCAGGGGGGTTGCTATCTTGTTGACTCAACAGTTCATAGGTGAAGTGCTACGGGCGGTGCATGACCCGAAAGCTCAATGGATCTTACATTATGAGTTTGGCGAACAAGATAACCCGTACGCCGAACCTCTGACGGGGAGGTTGCCACCATGCTGGCTACCTTCCCGCAGGGCCCATTATGACTTTCCCTCTCGGTTGACAGGCGGAAACCAAGGTTTCCACTCATCATCCCAATGGGAAAGTGATGGCAGCATTGTCGGCGGCTCGTAATCGAGTCGGCGGTAATGCTGCTACCGCATTGCCCTACCCGCGGTGGGGAGAGGTGGTCATGGATGAAGCATGAAACTATTAGTGTGTGAGACCACCTACTCCATCAAGAAAATATTCAGGTGGCCAGACTAGTGCCACTTTCTGGAGACGATATACGGACGCGACAAATGGTTTTGCTTATCAGAAGTAGACAAAATGTCATACTTTGAGTTCTGTGGCACCACACCATTTGTGATTATTGATTTTTTAGGTAGAACTTGTGGTGTGTTTTTTTTCTCTTTCTCTCTTTGTGTGTTACTCCCTTGATGTATCCCCAGACGCCTCTGAAAGAAGTCAGATTATTAAGCTTGAATTTGCAACAAAATACCATTTAAAAAATGAGCCAAAATGGGATACCATCAATTGTCGATTAGCAGGCCAGATTTAAACATTGCAGCAGATAGTAACATTATGCAAAGCCCCCGACTGATTAAGTGTTTTCTTACCTCCAGATATATCAACATCTTCATACCGACACAGTGGCTTGAAATGGGGTTAAAGAGCATATCAACAAGGCACATTTTGTCAAAAGACTTATAGGCCTGGGGAACGGGTATCGGACATGATACCTGTACTCACACAATCCCACTGCGTGACTGGCGTTTGATTCCATTTCACAATTTATGGAGGGAAAGCTCGATTTTGCAGGTTGGGTCTGGTATAATCGTATGCCCTATACAGAACTGCGGGGTGCCAACTTTAAACGTATGGCATTCTACTCTAAATGGACCCTATATTATACTCAACACCGCCTACAGCAAATGTTCCTGGCCGCTTCTGCCAGGTGCGGTAGATGTATTCATCCTCGAGGCGATTGGACCCATATGGGCTTTCTCTGCCCAAGACTGTTTAACGTTTGCAGTAAGATCTTTGGCTTTATGAGTGCCCAATTGCTGGTACGTATCTAACCTGACCTACTGGGAGCCCTCTTAGGAATTGCCCTGGGATATTGTCAGCTGGGACTACGAAAGCAACAATTCTGTTGTATTGGATCACTTGTGAGCAAGTCTTTGATTTTGTAAAAATGGAAGTCATTGAGCCCTCCCATATTTAGGTCTTGTGGCATTAAAATGGGGCATGTTAGGATTCTAGCGGAAGTATACGCCCAAAGAGCGGGAGCAAGGTAGAAAGCCGGAGCTATTTGGAATCTTATTGGACAAATTGATCAGGAGGTTGTGGTCGAATAAGATAGTGCACTTTACGTTTTGTAAAATGTCCGTCTTGTACAAATGAATGAAATGTCAAATATATACTTTCTTTTTATTTTTTTTCTCCATAGCTATTAAAATCTATGCATTTGTATATCTGATTATCTAATACAAAAATAACATTTAAAAAACCTGCCCTGTTGATTTTGCAGCACCGCTGTCTACATACAGCTCTCTCATTTCACCTTGGTCCTACCGAAGCTCAATACCCTGACCTTGCTGTTCTACTGCTGTGACAACAAACACAAATGTGCCAAAGCAAACCATAGTTACACAACTCTTGCCTAATCCAAGATTATCACCCAGACATGCAGTTGCGGCAGTACACCTTAATCCTGGCCTGCAGTCTTTTGGCAAATGTTCTAAGAAAATGCAAAAACAAATATGTATGTAGATGTCACGATACAGACTTAAAGGGACTTCAATTGCAGTTCCAAAAAACTATCCCTATATTTGCATATTAGTAATGTATTGGTTTGAAGCTTTATGTTAATTGTAGTTTGGCTAATCTCTTTAACATTCTAAGTGCTCTGTCCCTCAGGGATATTTTCTTTAGCCTTGATTTGGCAGTTCCACCCCACACCTTAGCTTGTTATTGCTTGTTATACACAGAAGTGTTCTAATATGCTCAGCTAGAGAAGATTGGGCTCTGTTATTTGATAAACCTTCAGTGGAGCCATTTGTCAGCATACTAAACCATATGGTTACTTCATCATATCTACAAATATATTTACAACAATGTGTTTATAGTTATTGTTCGGAGTGATAGTAGTCCTGTTTTAAGAATGAGTGGTGCTTAGCAGTTAGACCTATTTGTTGAAGTAAACTGATGTCAAGCCTATCCAGCATATTAATATGATTGGAAGTTAGGGAACTCATCAAAACATCTTGCTGCGTGTGAGCCACACAGCTCAATTTTGCAAAATAAAGAGATGTGCAATGATATTATAAATCATTTTAATAGATATACAAATTGTTTCAAAAATGTCTATTTAAATATGTGGCCTTATCAACTGTTATGTGTTTGACTCAGTGCCGGAAGTTAAATGTACATAGAACTGCAATCACAAAGACGAGAGAAGAGGCGTCTGTCATCAAGCACTTAATGAAGCTAAAACATGCCACTGAGGAATTCAGATAGGTTGTGCTTGACCAGCTTTTTGACACTAGTCAAGAAGGAAAAGTGCTTATGCACTTATGTGTCGGTGAGCAAAGATGGATATATCAACTTCAGCCCTATACAAAGAGTTTAGATGAAAAACTAGAGTGCATTTCTTCAGTATGAAATGTTCTGAGTTGCTAAGGTGATTATTCTTGAATCCTGTAATTAAACAAAAAATGCTCACCAAATCTGTGGGTGTGCAAGACTCTGGGCCAGACACTGATGAATCGCCTTCTTTTTCGATAGATTGTTATTCCATAAAGTACATTTGAACAAACCTGAACGCAAATGAATGCCACACTGGAATGAATTTGTAGGTCCGACTTATGACAAAAACACAGGAAATAAATTGGTCTCAGTCTTGTAGAAACAGACCTATAGACCAGGGGCAATATTGAGTAGCCAGAGGAGGCACCTACTTCACCTGTTTTATGCATTTGCTCTCTGTGCTGTATGGAAATGCAGGGTCTCTTCAGAAGACTATATGCAGCTGAAGTAGAGTGACGAGAAAACAGTCTTCTGCAACAAAATAAGATGTTTCCTCTTTAGTACAATATACTTCAGAATGTAACTGGAATTTTTTTAAGGGGACATTATTTGGATTAAAAACCATTCAACATAGTATGAGCTAAACGGTTAATGTAAACATGGCCTTTCTCTTGATACAGTTGATTGAGTAGTGTATTAACTTACACGCATGCACATTATATTTGTTTGCAAGGATAAAAGGTGCATGTTTGCACACACATGCACAATTTAAATTACAGAGAAAAAGAATGCGTCCACGTCTATATGTGCGCAGTGTCCTAAACGGTGAGCCCGTTTGGCGAACAGGTCAGATGAAGGGATGACTATAAAAACACTCTACATAATCCCATATGGATGAAAAGAAGAAACATGTTGAAGTAAGGTTGGAGTAAATGCCTGACTGATTGATTTTCTATATTAAAGCCCTGATACAGTAAATATGGAGAGAGGCCATACACATTCATTAATATCCACTGCCCTTTTTGTTTTCATTGTTGGCTGAACTGCGTATGCAAGCTTAAATGCTTATGTGATATTCAGATAAAAGACATTAATCTCCAGCTTGTGAGCAAGCTTGATTCCAGTTACAGACACTGCCTTATAAAAATAACTTTTTTTAGATAAACCTTTTTTAAATAATTATATTGAAAAGAGTGGTTTTAGTTTGTAGGCTTTTGGTATACTTTGTCAGCTTATTACATCCATTCTATGTGATTTTAATATATACAAAATAGGAGTGGACAACAACTACCACAACAAAAGTATGAATCCAGTTGTCTCCTGGATAGCTTTGAGTTAAGTTCATTAAATTCACATTTCTGTATCTGAAACTATAGATAAATGAATAGTTTTTATTTATATTTGTATTTTTGCACAAGGAAAGCTGATTATGGCAATACAAAAAGTATATGTAAATAGAAATAAAATAATATATATAATAATACAGAGTTGTTAAGCTAATGTGTGTTCAGAAAAAAGAAAATGCACTTTCCCCCGATTCTTACTATGAATCACAGTACATTTAACTCTAATAATATTGTTGGACACAATCTTATTATTTATTGCATGAAGTATAACACTGTGATGAACAAAAGAAGTAGAGAGTAATAATTTGGTAAGACAAATCTGCTAAAATAACTTCTAGATGTTTGTGTGAAATAAGGTGACACCACAGGGGTGATAGATTGGTTGAATAATGCATTGGTTCCCAACTTGTGGTTCGCGGACCCCCAGGGATCCGTGACATATTTTCAGGGTGTCTGCAGGCATCTCAAGGCCTGGGCTGGCAAGAAGTTATTTCTCTGGCTAGGGCCTCTGGAAAGAAACACAAGTGTTTTTATATTTGGTACTTCATTTGTGCAGCAGTTTTAAAAGCAGTGTGAAGTTCCTTACATATCCTGAAGCTTTCAGGCAAAAATGTAAGTGTCAAGATAACTCTGGTGATTAAAACACCTGCTGGAGAGGGATGGGAGTTTTGTCTTGTGGCAGTTTTGACTCATCTGAGGTAGTGCAGAAAGTTAATATGCCTGCTGCAAAGAATTTATATCATGCATATAAAGAGCCGCATGCAAACTGTATGGTACTAGTTAGTTATGTTTTCCCCCAGTAGTTACCCATCCTGATGCAGCTAAAAAAAGGTTGTTTGTGTAAAAAATAAATTATAATTATTAAAATCAATGTTATTCAATGTATTATGTTCTGAATCCTGAGTTTGTGCTTCTTTAGACCAATCACTCTTAGAAAATGCCTACCAATATGGGTGACATATGATTCATCATCTCTCTATGTGTATGATGAAAAGTGCTCAGTCACCCTACACTGGTACTAGAGGTGCTATAAAACAAATTAAATATGTGTGAAAGAGGGGCTATGGAGAGATAAGAGGCACTTAAGGTTTTACTTCCTTTCACCACCACATACTTATGTGAAAAAGCTTTCTCAGATCTTATGTACCTAAAATCTAGATATAGAAATTGCTTGGGAACTGTAGATCCCCACTAAATGTGGCCTGTCCCAAACCTACACCCAGGTGGCCAGCCCCCACAGCACATGGCCTTCGGCTTTGCACACCTTTGTTGAGCATCCTGTGGGGTTGGATCTGACTCTAGCCCTATTGTCATGGATTTGCAGACCAATTACCTGGTTTCATGGACCTCTGGTTCATGCTGGGGTCTGCAATTGCAATCTCGGTATCTATGAGGCCCAAATCAAAATCCATTTCTAAAAGCCAACAGTAGGCCTTTGTGGTCTTCTTCCACTACCTAACACCGACACAGCCAAGCTTATTTCTTACCCAGTATGTGAGGATCAAGTCCCCACACCCTTTAATGTCAGCCACCACATTTTTCTTCAAGTTGTGGTGAGCCGGTCAAAGAGTGTTGTCTTCACTGACCTGACATTGGTTTCACGGACCCAAAGGGATGATGGGAGAAAATAGTTCCTCATCCTGTTTGATTTGAGTGCTTTTTTGAAAATGGTCTGCAAAACCAGTGCTGGCCGTCCAAATGTCTCTGCATTTACAGCAGGGTTGCGTTTGAAGTCTGCAGGAGCCACTTTGTATAATTTCTCAAAAACTACATAAAGGATTTGTAGTAAACTAAGTGAAGTTCCACTTTTATGCCATGTTTGGTGTAGTTCTGTGCACCAGATTTGATTGCATCAGCTAGCATATGGAAAAATTGGAAAATTTCACTTTTTTGAGGCACAGCTCCACCAAATTGAAGGACCTGAGGGCTATTCAAAAACGTCAGTCACTGTTCACAAAGGTAACTTACAATTTTGAGCAATTTACTCTGACACTTTTGAGTAAGTTTACTACTTTTGGCTATTCACAAAATTGAAAGAGTCACGATATTCAAAAGTGTAAGGATAAATACAAAGTGTAAATTACTCAGAAGTTAAGTTACCTTTGTGAATAGTCCCCAGGCTCTTCAATTTGGTGTTGATCTGCAAGTTACATTTTTGAAGTAAATTTACCCTTAGATTTTGTGTTTAGCCAGTAGTTAACTTGCTGAAAATGTAAGTTGCATTTGTGAATAGCCTCTAGGCTCTTCAGGTTAGCAGACACACACAAATTGAACTTTTTAAGTAAATCTACCCTCAGATTTTATAATTTGCCAAAAGTGTAAATTACTTAGAAATGTGTTACCTTTGTGAATAGCCTCCAGGCGCTTCAGTTTAGCAGACACATGCAAGTTAAACCTTTGAAGTAAATTTACCCTCAGATTTCATCATTTGCCAAAAGTGTAAATTTCTCAAAAGTCTAGGTTACCTTTGTGAATCAGGCACAAAGTGTCTCATTAGAGCCTGGCAAAGGACCTGCTGACCTGGCATCCAGAGGGTATTGGCTTACTCCTGTGGTGGAGGGCCACCACTAAGATTAAAGGGTCTGTTTGTGTATATTTTTCTGTACCTACTTGTGTGTGCGGAGGGGAAAAAGATGTAGCTGAAGACCCTTGTATGTATTTTCACAAAGTTTGCAAAAACAGTCATGCTAGTTCAACCTCACAGTTGTAAATCAAAGCATCCTTAAAAGTGTCTTGGTCTCTTCATTGAGTCTCATGACCTGCGCTCAATGGAGTAGGATGAGTTGCTAAAGCAATTCTGTGTGCAAGGATCAACAACTAGAAAAGCATTATTGAATAAAGATGTTTTAAGTTATGAAGAAATTAGGCAGAGAGAAAAAAATAACATACTTGACCATTTTAAAGGAAGCTCATCAGATGTATGCTAATCATTGAAAAGCACTTACAACTCAGAAAATGACTTAATCTGGTCAAAGTGGGGCTGTCTTACCGACAAATGCAGTGAGATGTGGATGGAGCTAGAGCTTTACCAGAAATGTGGTTTGCAAGGTCTCATCTGACAAATACCCATGGATTTCGAAATGCTGGTTGGGTGGACTTAGTGAATATAAGTTAGAAGGAAAATCTAATCCTGAAGTGTATATTGGATATAGGTGGCTTTTCTTGTTTTGTTATTCTTTAGCCATGTTGCTGGAGCTTTTATTTCCCAATTGAGTAAAGGACACAGGGTCAGACCATGTGGAACTCCTTATGGTGAGACTAGCTTGGCTCGATGTCATGGTGAAGAGATTTGGATAAATCGCTTCTTAACATCGAAGAAGGTACTTTGCAACAGACTTCGGACAGTTTCAGAAAAGGATTATTTAGATGAAGGAATTCATCTAACTGTTTTCATAGTTTCTGGTTTTCGTTGTTGTCTGGTATCAGGTAGACCTTGAAAAGTCATGGACATAAGCAGAGGTTGATCAGATACAGGTCCTATAGGTTGCGAGTATTACTTAAGTGCCAGTGCCCCAGAAGAAAGACAGATACAGCACATGGGGAGGAACACACTTGCCCTGCATGGTTTTTCTAGAGTAGTACATTGATGGTGGTATGTTTGGGCCAACATCTGCATGTACACTTTTATAACAGGCCGGTATGCTAGACTGGCACCAGGCCACACTTATTTTGCCAGTGATGTTTGTACTAGGGTGAGCGTTTGTGCCCAAGTAGCACAAACAGGAAATAATCTCAGGTCAAAACACGGGCCTTGCTCCCAGTGGAGGTCCGGGACAAGGGCCAAAGGACGCAAGGGGTTTAGAGAGTCACCCAAGTGAGCATTAAACATCTTTCTTTGGTATCTGTACCCTGCAGGATTTAGGGGTGACACTTCCCTCCCTCTGTTAAAATTGGTCCAGGTGTTTTCATGGAGCAGCTGTTGACCCTTGCTTTGACCTCATGTTTTTGTGTTCAGCTGCCAAGGTTAACATTTAACTTTTTGAAAGGCCACTTTTGATAAAAACTTGTTTTTGTAAATTTTCTTTTACAGTTTGTTGACACAGGCTCACCGCCATTTTATTCTTGAAATCTCACTAAACAATAAATACAAAATGATTAATTGAGCAGTTTTGTTATTATGATCTTTTGGTATCTCCCAAAATGTCAAGCTGTTGTTACAGGCTGGAGAGGTGGTTGGCATCTCACTATTTTACCTTTTCACACAACCCTGGTCCGCCAGTGTGAATCAACAGGGCTTATTTGAAGTTACTGAATTTTGTATTAGAATATTTTGCGCAACAAAAATCTACAATAGATTTTTGAAACAGGATGTTCTTTTGAGGCCTGTGGGTTGCTACATTATCTCTGCCTCTGCTGCCCTTGAGGCAAGCAAAGGATGAAGCCGAGGGCTTGGTAACTCTGAATTAGTCATGGCAGAAGGATTAAGTGAAATATCACAGGTAAGGCGCCAGCTTTAAGTGATCATGTTACAGAACCGAGGCAACCAAGGATTCATGTTGCTGCGAACAGCTGTTCTGGGAAGAGGTCTTCAGAGGTTTTTCATCTTCTGTATACAAAGAATATTGCATTGGGAGTTGTGAGCCTTGTCTTGAAAACTAAAGTTGACTATTTCAGTATTGTGGTTTTTCATCATCATTACTTCTCTATAAATAGAGGCTTGGTTTGAAATATTTAAAAGTGATGTTCTTTATTAAATGTGATCAAAACGAAAATATACATGGCGTGTTGACATTTTTCCACATCCGTAAAGTATGAATGATCAGACATTGAATTATCGCTAGCTTCATGTTGTATTTTACAGATCTTATGAAATCAAGTGTAATACACGTTGCATGTTGAACCTTAAATACAGCGCCAAGGAAACAAAGGCATATAGAAACACAGACGGGGCTGTGGACTTCTCAAGCCAACAAAGAATAGTCCTGTCTGTATGGATGCAAGTGGTATGTCTGTTACGCAAACTTAGGCAAGAGACAGTGGAGCACTGTACAGTCCAAGACAAGCCTAAAGTCAACGAGTGATAGGCCCATATATCAAATAAATTGCTCTGATTGAAGAAGCGATGAAAAGGGGACCTTTCTTCGATACTCATAAGGCTATCATATGCAGATGACTCGTGACACCAAACCCAGAGGTCGCCACCGAAAAGTCTGCCTCCCATCCAGTGCTTTATGCGTCAGCTAACTTTTCGCCCAATTTCATCGTACTATCCTGTTGCCAGGCTTGTAAATTCTATATATTCACAGTGGCTTAATCTATGTGAACATGGACATTTTAAGGCGTGGGCAATTGCCCAGGCCCCCCACTTTCCAAGGGGCCTCCTGATAAAATGTTCTTTTCTCCCATTCTATCTATCAGAACCTGTGTCAGCCTGTCTCCACCCATGACTTTGTTTACCCAGACTTCCTTCAGGAATTTGGAGGTCCTCAGAAAGACTTTCAGCTCTTTTGTGTGAAAGTTAAAATAAAATTAATTTTTTTTTGCATTATCTAGGTGTGAATTAGCAGAAAATGGGTAATACAATTCTAATTTGTTCTGAACAGGGGGCCCCAAAATATTCCTTGCCCAGGGCCCCAAACACCCTTAAGATGGCACTGTACGTGAACACATCTAAATTTAACAGCTACATCACCGTCCATTCCCACAGAGGTCTGGGAATATCCCTCAAGTGATCAACAGTTACTGATATATCAAGCTATTGTTACATTATTCTGCCTGTTTTCCTTTGTGGCATAATTTGAAACACAGCAGCAAAGGATTTGAGCCCTGAAATGAATCTCAGGGTTTCAACTTTGCTCTAAACATTCTACATGGTATTTTTAATGATTTGTACTGCTTTATTTATTATAATATGTGATTGATGATTCGCAGGACGTATTGTCTAGACGGATCCTGTTCTCCCTGGAAATTGGATAGAAGAAGCTGATTTATTATCACCCCTACAGGCTGGATTCAGAAGACAGGTCAGCACCATCGACCAAGTCTTCAGATTCTTAACTATCTATTGAAAGACGATGGTCACCCAGAAACAGCATCTCCAATGTTGCTTCTGGGCACGTAAAAGCAGCATTTGACCTCGTCCCAAGAGAGAAAATATGGACGACGCTTAGAGATATGGGCATCCACCATCCTTTATTAGATATTTTAATCTGCCTCCATAAGGATACTTATGCACAGATTTGGTGGGGCAGCATAGGGAACTAACTGACTAGGTTAATGCTAAACTTGTGGTAAGACAGGGTTGCTTGCTGCCCTCAACCTTTTTCTGATTGTATTTGAATTGCATGGTGATTGCCATGGCACAATGTGGGGGGGGGGGCTCTGAGGACTTCTGGAGCAAAAACATCAACTCTCCTCTTTGCAGACAGTCCCCTGTTGGTTTCCAGATCCCCGGTGGGTTTCCAAACCTTGATGGACAGGTTCTCCGAGTTTTGTGGGGAAAGGGGAGTGGTAATCAAGAGGGTCAAAATAAAGTTCAGGGCCATTAACCCGCATAGGTCTTTCAAGGGGCAAATTCTTCTTGGAAATGAGGGTCTGGAGAGGGTGACGAAATTCGACTACTTAGGCATCAGATTTTCCTCAACAATGCCCTGGATCCCACAAATAAAGATAGTGCCCTTAGCCTATTTCATTATGACCCTGGCATACTTAGATTTTATTATGCCTCTAAAACTAGGCAGATGTTTCCAGCCCTTAGTATTTACAAATCAAAGGCAGTGGGTAGTGCTATGTATGGGGCTGATTTATAGGGGCATAGGGAACTTAAACATCTTTGTCCACTGGAGAAAACAATTTTCTAAGATACACCACAGAGCTTCCTAAGAACACCCTACCCTACCCCTGTGCTGGGAAACAAGTGTAAAGGCAATTGCCAATACCGGAGCAGATTGAAATATATCCCAGCCTTCAACACTTATCTCTGTGTGTTTAAAGAGATAGCTGCATTGGACTTGAGGAAGAAGATCAAATGGTTGACCTCATTAAAATTACGCTTAATTGAACTGGGCATAGGTGATTTATGGGATATGGAACTCTCCACAAATAAATTGTCAAAAACCCAACTTAAAGATCTATATTGGGCATATGTTTGGGACAGAGAGGTCCAAGATAAGAGGCTAGGTTTTCCTACCGCTGCTTATATGAATCTAATATTAGGCAGCAGGATTGAACATTTCTTGGACTATATAGCTGCGCCAATTACACCTCCAGTTCTGGATTGGTTCCCTACCTATTTTGTCATTCTCTACAAGTTGGGAGGGTTAGCAGAATGTGGATTACCCATTCCCTGCATGTCTGGGGGCAGATGAGTCACTTCACTATTTTTTTGTTTTCTGCTTATGTTCACCCCAGGAAGAGGTGGATTGCACCTGTTTGTAGACAACTAGGTGTGAGACAATGCCAAACCACCCTTAGACTGCTGCATGCGGAAACAATGGAAGTAATAGTATGCGCAATTGCTACGTTTTTACACTGGAGCTGGTCCATTCGTTCGATCACCTTTAGCCCACATTAGCCTCTGGTTCACATCCACCTAATTTGATAATAAGGGTCGCCCATTTAGAAGCACATTCACACCTGAGCTTTTAATGACCTGATGACATTGTAGCACATCTCTTTCTTAGAACATCTTCCTTATGAGTGACCATAATTTTGAGAAAATATAACAACAAGCTTATTAGGTATACATTGTATAGGCTTAGCCTTAGTCCACGAGTAACACAAATAGAGAAGTTTATATGTGTTATTTTAGCTCACCTGTTTAGGTCTGCTGAAATTACTCTATCAAGTATTCGAACTAGTCTGCATAATGCCAATGCTGCATAGGGATAACTATTGCCCAGGCAACATATGCAGAAAAGACTTCAAGCTTTTATTGAGAGCTTCAAATCGTCAATTGTAAGCGCATCCGTATTACCTGTGATATTAGAGAACTTCCGAACGGATGTATTGGTGAGGATAAGATTGTTACCCTAACAAAGAGTCTGACCCTATTGTAGATTGACAAATTTAACTATAGATTCACTTTAGCTCTTGTGTCCAGCACAAGCACTTTTGCATGCGTTGTTTCTTAATTTTAAGATGTATTTTTAGTATGCATTTTTTGCATATTGTATGCCTTTATTCAGAGGAATTTCTGTATTTACACATGCTTTTATGGCGTTATGCCGAAATAAAGTATTTCTGACTGACACAAAATGTGATTGGTTTATTCTACGACCACAGTGTTGCACCACCTAATAGCTTCTTGGTCTTCAACCACTGCCATTGTTGACCACCATCAGTTCTAAAATGAAGCCTTTTGCTGGGAGAGCTTCCAAAATATTGAACCTTAGTGAATATAAACTTTTTTATTAACCTTTTTCCACTTGTCATATGATAATCCTGAGTTTGTTGGGGGGGTTTCTTCCAGAAGAATGCTGATTTTGCCCGGAGGTTTGGTTCTTGGGGTATCTTGATTTTGACTCGGTTTGGTTTCTAGGGATTCCTGTTTTTGGTTGGAGTTTTATGAAGCAGAATGTTCCACTGAGGATCCTCAGAGTAGTTTAAGGGCGTGTGCCGCCCTCCAGTTTCCTTCTGCTTTTTCACACGTGTGTCTTAGGTTGCAATACCCGAGCTACATTTTAGACCTCAGATCACTCACTCACCAGAGAGAGTTTTAAAAGGATTGTTTTGGACAATCTGATTAGATGCACCCAGACCAGTGGGTTTAGTTGAAATGCATGTCTTCTAAATTGGCTGAATTGCCCAGCATTATTCTGAAACCAAAAGACCACAGGGCATACTGTGTGGGAGACGGGCTCCTGGGGTCGGGCAAGGAGACCAGCAGTTGAGATACTTCATCTGACTGGAAGCAGAATCTGCAGGATTGTGTTCTGGAGTGGGTGGCTACAACATTTTGGATAAATCTAGACCATCTGCTTGATCCATCAAAGCCCACATGTGTCTTTCCTAAGTTGGAACTGCCAGTAATCTGCAGAAGATGAACACAAAGTTAATTCCTAAGGTGTTTTTTTACTCATCCTTCTTCTGTTGGGCCTGATTTCTACTTTCACGAAAGACTGACCTTTAAACTCGATGGCAAAACAGAATAAGGGTTCTCTTCTCTGGGAATTGAGTCTTGCAGCCAAACAAAATTATTTTGTTAACTACGAAGCTGTGTCTAGTGTGACATAGCTATCCTGCTCAGTTCTTCCTACTATTATCGCTGCGGTTTACCACCTCATACACTGATACTGGGGTGAGAGTGCCTTTAAAGAGTGGATTCCACCTTACTCCCTAAAGTTGGTTTGTTAAGTGACTGATCCACTCTCCCCATCCTAGATACCTGGTGTGTTCCCCCTAAATATGCTGGAAGAATTTGTTGGAAGCCAGTGGATTTAAATCTGAGGGAACGCCTCTGCCCAGATTTGGCCCAGTGCCACTTGGGCCATCTCTGGGCAACATAGCAGTATAGAATGTTGATATTGATGGATAGTGAATGCATAGGTTATAATACAGAGCATAATGATTAAAAGAGTAGTAACGGCCAGAGAGGACAGCCATGGTTGTAGGTCACCAACTCATCTTCGTAATGTACTCTGGCAACACTAGGGGACATATTTATACTCTGTTTGCACCAGATTTGAGTCTTTTTTTTTTAATGCAAATCCAGCGCAAATTCAACTCCATATTTATATTTTGGCACTAGACATGTCTAGCGTCAAAATATTGGAGTTAAGGTCATTTTTTGCCTGCAGATAACTACCTTGCCTCAATGAGATGCAAGGTAGGCGTTCCCGGGCAAAAAATGACTCTAAGGCCCTAGCGCCTTATTTATCCTCCCGCGCAAAAATCACGCACGCGAAAAGGAGGGGTTTAACGCCTGGGTCAGGGCAGGCATTAGGGGACCTGTGGGCCTATTTCCATGGTGAAACACCATGGATTATGCCCACAGGTGCCATCCTCAGGCCCCAGGGACACCCCCCACCCACAACAGAGGGACAGCTGAGGATGGGGGACCCCATCCCAGGTAAATACAGGTAAGTATTTAATTTTTTTTTTAAGTGCCATTTGGGGCCCTGAAATGGGCCCCCTACATGGCACTGGGTGCAGTGGACATGCCCAGAGGACCCTGGTCCCCTGTGCTGGCCATTGGGGTGGTGGGCATGACTCCTGTCTTTTCTAAGACAGGAGTCATGTGGTATGGATGGCTTTGCATCAGCAAATGACTCTAAGCAGGTTAGAGTCATTTTTGTTTTACTCTAACCTGCCTAACGACATTTTTTGGTGCAAAACCCCCTTCTTCCATACCGCCAGTCCCACCTGACTAACGTAATTTTTTTTTTTTACTCTAGCCTACCCTTTGCACCGGCTTGCACCATTCCATAAATTTGGTACCCGGCTGGTGCACAGAAATGGTGCAAAGCCAGTGCTAAACATTTTGGTGCAAAACTGCGTTAGTGCAGTTTTGCACCAAAAAGTTTAAATCAGGGCCTAGGTTTTTGTTGTCATGTCAGAGCAATGGATTCTAAGTGAAACTGTTTGTTGGAAGCCAGTGGATATGTACTAGTCTTACTGGTGCCTGGCTGCTGGAGTACAGCAGTTCCTAGGTGAGTTTATCACTGAGGAAGCTACCTAGTCGAACAATTTTAAAGTGTTGCGATTTTGTGATGCTTGAAATTTGTATTTGGCACAAATCATTTGAATATGTTTTTTATTTCTCAAACACTACTAATTCTTAAATTTTTTGCCCATCCTAGGGAAGCAGAAATACCTGTGTGCCAGCAGAAATGACTGCACCATTGACAAATTTCGGAGGAAAAACTGCCCATCCTGCCGGCTGAGGAAATGTTACGAGGCTGGCATGACTTTGGGAGGTATGTTTGTTAGATGTATATTCATGTATGTTTTGCTCATTTCATGCCATTTTGGATGAGTTCTATGGTAAGTATGTTGAATTAACTGTACATGGGATTCCTTGCCATTAATTGCACCACCTGCAAATAATCTTACACGTAGCACATTGCAAATGTCAGCCATTTTAGCCAAATTCCCGGAAACTGGTGGATAGCGTGGTAGGCCAAGGAGTAAATGGCGCAGCTTGCTCGCTGCTTGACTTCCTGTGCCGTTCATCCATTTCCTGGCATCTGGTTAATTTTCTAGTTGAGACGCATGGTGCGTTCCAGAGTCTTTGTATTTGTCGCCAAATATTTTGTGGCGAAAGGCGATTTTTTTTCCTTCAGTGAACCTTCTGTCCCTCTGTCCTGCCTTGAATACTCAGATCACCCTCAGCCGAACTCTTGGACGCTTCCAGAATGTGAAAAACCCGCAGAGGAGTGCGTGCTCCTTTTTGGCAGCTAAAAGTTGGAATAATTTGGTACTTGGCGCCCAATCGGAGACTAATGTCCCAGTGTGCTCGAATACATTTTTGGCAACTAAAAGTTGGAATACCTTGGCACTTGACATCCATTCACAAACTAACGTTCCTGTTTGCTTGGATACGCCTGAAAACCGGGCTGTTTGCAAACTGACTTCGTCCTCATCTGTGGATAGCGTTTTCAGTTGTTTGCACGTCCGGGTATTTGCACACTACAAATTTGAAACCTAAATCTGTTCCCCATAATATTTCCAGAATTACTAAGAGATTTAACTGCATTGGCATTTTTCTTAGCTACCAATAGTTGCTGAAGATTTTGCTTACAAAAGAAAGTTTGTACTTTATGTGTCATCTATCATGTGTGATTGAGTGTACTACCACTTGGAAAGAGATGACTGGCATCCCTTGATCGACCTTCTGAAAGAATTCAGAAGACCAGGCAGTGGTTGTGGACGTGGCTTTGAAAGACATACTGCTAAATGGAAACAGGATATTTTTGTCCGGTTGTTAGCTGAGGTAGACCTAAGAGGCATCACACAGAAAATACTTTTTTCCCCCACCTTTGCATATATAACTCCTTTCCAGTAGGACACACTAGTCTGCCTGTGACTCCTGTCCTGAGTCCATTATCGAGCTGCTTCACGTTCCCCAGTTTTAGGAGCATTGACCATTGTGACAAGAGGATGAGACACTTTGGGCCAGATTTACAAGAAGGTTGCACATCAGCTGTGATGCACCACTTTTCTTGCACCCCCTACCAGCACCTAATGGCACCATGGTAGCACCGTATTAACAATACGGCACACCATGGAGCACGTTAGGACAAT
The DNA here is from genome assembly GCF_031143425.1 of Pleurodeles waltl. NCBI lineage: Eukaryota > Metazoa > Chordata > Amphibia > Caudata > Salamandridae > Pleurodeles > Pleurodeles waltl. Next base: position 71,018,872 of record NC_090438.1, read on the forward strand.
AGCGTCATAATTTATGACACTATTATTGTACTTTGCAGGATTAGCGCCATAACTAATGATGCTAATCCTGCAACGTAAAAGGAGGCCCATTGAAAGTAATAGGCATGTCATTTTAGCACCTGCTCTGAGCAAGCGTTAAAAATGCTGCTTAAAAATGGTGCAGTGAAATGTTGTAAATTTCACTGGGACATTTTTATGGGCCTCCCACCGCCAGAACGCCCACTTGCATACATTATGCCTGGCGCAGGCATAATGTGGCGCAAGGGGCTGGAAAGTGGCGCAACGTAAGCATTGCACCACTTTGTAAATATGGCGAAGGAGAATGGCCTCCTTAACGCCACATTAGTGTGAAATAAAATGGCGCTAGTGCGGTGCTAAGAGGTGCTAGGGCCTTGTAAATCTGGCCCTTTGTAGGCATCTTAAGAAACTCTAATGTGTCTGAGGGGTACTCTGGTGCTTCGTCATAGTGCAGCAATGCCTGCACTCCCTTGCACAGCACCTGTACGTGTTTCCCCCTTTTCTGTGCTAATAACTTGAGATGTGCTGAAGTCCACGTTTCATCTGAACCATCATTTGCCAACATTTTTGGTGTATAGTTAATAAGCTTTCATCTCTGCATGTCAGAAGTATTTTTCCAGTTTTGGATATTGTATAGATTCATATGCTTGAATCATCATCCGTCGTCTGACTGGCAGGTCACAGAATATTCTAAATAAAAGTAAACAGCCTATATATTTCTGGATTTTAATGCAGTAGTGTTTATTTAGAAGCAAATGTACATTACTGTCAAACCCTCCAAACACCATCCACTACGGCAAATGTACTGTGAACCACACTCCATTCAGAGGCCAACATAGTTCAGATTTCTTATAGACTTCGAATAGATTTTCAGAGATCTAAGCCACACAAAGTTGCCTTCTTATTATTTATTAGCTTTGATTACTCCATCTCCACAACCAGCCGCATCCAGAAAGTTCTGAATCTTGTTTGAAACAGGAGCTGTACCAGGGAATAGGTGTTTTGATTGAACATGTCAGAATGTTCCTCCAAGGACAGAAAAGCCTCATTCAAACCTTGGATTATATGCAGAATAAAAAAGCCATTCCTAGAAACCCCTAATAAAAAGTGTTCCACTGCCTTCATCTGTCGCACATGCATAAGGATTGCCCATTGTGTGTTTTTTTTAATAAGACTGTAAAGGATAGGGAGAGAAGGCTGGTGTTTCCCCCATGAGAGACCCCTCTTAAGCATTCTCTTCTTCAGGGGATGATTTGGCAAGAAGACCTTGTGACTGAGACAGCTTATATAGCGAAAAATTCATTTTGTGCATTCATCCGTATTACCACCTTAGACGATCGTTAATGCACCCAACAGGCCTAAGGTGCCTCAAAACCCATAAGCTGTATCTCAGATAACCTCCAAGAATGCTTTGCATGCTGGTGGACTGGCCTCTCGCATTTGACTTCTTAAAATAGAGCTACAACGCCATCAAAGACCTCTTTGGGGATGACCTCATTAACCACATTTTCATTGACCACAGGTTTGTTGATACAAACTAAAAAAGCTTTGGGGGAAAAACAGGCTGGTCATTTTCTTTCCAAGGTAGTGCTGTAGCTGAGGCTCTGACATCCCTAACCATCTCTTCTAAGTTGTGGATGCCTGTCATCCCATCCTACAAGTCGCATATTAGAGTGTCTTCACAACCACATCTACAGATGCTTGAAACAAAAGCTGATGATGTTTGTGAGGTCTAAATCAAATGGGGCAGTGAGAGAGCTTTGTTTAATGGGGTTTTCATATAGCTCACATAGTTTTCAAGATGACTCCTACCCATACCATATGCCATTCCGGTCCTTACCATGGGCACCCATATTAGAGGCACTTCACAATTTTGACCTCATATTTGTGGCGGTACTACATCAGCAGCTTGTAATCGCTTCTCCCGCTCTGATGCCCTTACATTCTCATAAACCTACGTAAACCATGAGAAGAGCGCATCACTTTAATCAATCGTATCTTGATCCTGAATTCAAACTCACCAAATCATTAGAGACTTTAAAGAGGATGACTCTATTGTTATTAGAGAAGCAGATAGGGGGGGGCAACATTATCATTAAGAATAAGGATGACTATGATGGTGAAATTGCCCGCCAATTGAGTGATACCAACTGCTATAAATTAGTACCAGGAAACTCTATAGATCCGTAGAGAAGAATTAGTGAGAACATTGTCAGCTATGTTAAACAAGTGGGAAAAAGTTTAATTATTAACAGACTTGGAATATTGGTATCTGAGTGTAACATCTCCCCGAGGCCCTTTTATATGTATTCTACCAAAGGTGCACAAAGGAAGAACATTCCCCCTGGGAAGACCTATCATTTCGGGCATTAATGGACCTACTGAGAAATTATCTGAATATGTAGACCAATTCTTGAAACAACTAGTTATTAACCTCCTCTTGTAAATCCATGATACTAGCAATATACTCCATAAACTAGAGGATATCAATTGGGTTGAAAACATGTTCTTTATTTCATTAGATGTAGTGCGTCTATATACTTGCATTCAACATAATCATGGTTTGAAGGCTATGGAATGCTTTCTAAACTCAAGAAGTGCAAGCTGTATGGACCACTCTAAAATATTAATTGATGTGGCAATATTCACCCTGCATAATAATTTGTGTCTGTTCAATCAAGACTGGTACCAACAGTCACAAGGGACAGTGATGGGGGCCGTACTTGCACCCTTGTACGCAAACCTCTTTATGGGGTGGTTTGGGAGTTTGCACGTCTGGTCCCCAAATGCAAGGAAGTGGACCCCAAATATATTTTTGGGGGAGCGCTTTATCAATGATATCTTGATTATTTGGACAGGATCCATACGGATGTGGAAAGAATTCTTCGTCTGTCTAAATGATAATATGATTAATGTGAAATTTACCATGAGCTACAGCTATAAGTCTATAACTTCTGTAGATGTTAAATTGTTTATTGGATAAAATAAAACTTCACCACTTCTTCTGATATCCATGACATGTCCCGGATGTTAAAACAAGTCTTCGTATTCCTTAAAGTTAGATAAATGCTGGGTAAAGGATTGACTTTTTATAGTTGATCTCCAACAGTGTAGGGTGTTAACTATTCAGAGATTGACAATATGAAAAACAATCAAAAATGGCCCTCCTCATGATGAATGAATATTAATGATGGCTACTAAGGAAACATATGAGTTACAATGGTGAAACAGGGCCTTTTCTAATCGTTTAAAAGAAAAATTTATTTGGGTGAATTTGTTTTCATCCTAAGAACATAGGATACATTCAAGACAAAATGACAGCATGAATAAGACATGTTAAATACTGGCAGGAAGGTTTAAATTATTTATGTGCACTAATGTTTAGAGCCCATGTACCGAGAACTTGCTGTAATGTACAGTGATTGAACCAAAATAAAGAAATAATGGGATTTTCATGACCAGATATAAGAGAACACTTTACAGCATGACTTGATGAAGTTCCTAGGATGGAACGAAACTCATTGGCTGGATCTACTTAATATGGAAATAAAGGAAATCACTGAACAACATATGAAGTATTGGACGAGAATTATTTTGGTTGATTAGCGTTTTCTATGCCGTGGAAATGGTCATGGCTAAACATAGAGTTTGAAACTGGGATTAAGATATGGTTGATTAAAGTGATGTGCTCTCCTTATGGTTTACATTTGATACTTGGCTGTAGGCAGTCACAACTTGAGGACTGGGCACTGTGACTCTAATTACATAGAGACTTGACCTGTGCGGCCGGACTATTTACGACTGCCATTTGGAGTTATTGATCCTTTAGATAAACCTACAAGGGTGGCCCAGAGACCTGCACATGTTATGTCAACACCTGTAGTAGGTAAACAGATGGATGTGGTCAACAAATTATCACTCCTGAAGAAGAGGCAGACAGAGAGTGATGTGGTCCCTGACATGCAAATTTCATACTGTGGACTCTCTCTCGGACAACATCACCTGTTACCGCTTTCTTCTGGAAATATGGTTCAGGCATCTTGAATTGCTGTTGGTGATTGAAGAAGAAGCATTGTTCTCTGTATCATTCTCAAATAGCAACCACAACATTCATTAACACCGTCCCTATACTTGACTGTATATGTGACTTAGGCCATCATTCAGTGAACACTCTGCTACATTGCTAGTGGTTATTCCATGCCTCAAGAAAAAAATCTAACAATCCATACATTGCCCTGCATGACTTATTGGGCATTCTAAGTCAGATTCTATCATTTTGTCAATTGGACAATGTTAAAGAGACTCATTATGCCTCCGTACTGCATCAGAGGGTAGATGCTTGAACAACTTTATAAAAAGGGTAATTACTATGTCGGGGACTAAGGCGACAAGCTCATGCAATTGTTATCATGAAGGGTTGCAACTGCTGGATGTGGTATATTTTATCTAACCCTGTGTTCTGTTTGAGGTGATGATTTCAAGTTGGGTGCAATTTGTGCTCCCTTCAGGTATTTTCCTACATAGGTTGCATCAGATAGAAGCATGCTCAAATTGTTCAAGACAAATCTCACAAAATCTATGTTTGCGCACCTCAGGATAGGGGAAAGCACCATTCTAAAATCTAAAACTCAGAAATATATACAAATTGCACACCTCATAAATACCAAACCTTGTGGTGTCTATTGGCTGCACAGTTAGTGCAAAAATGGTAGCAATTGTTGTCCCTAGACTTGATTCTCAAAGTCAACGCCAACGTGAAATACATTGTGCGAAATTGGGACTTATGCAGCTTTGGGTGTGTCAAACTCAGGCTCAGGTAGCTATCGAGCACAACAGTACTTTGGCGACGCAGCTGGGTTAGCAGCGCCACAGCCCAGAGGTTCAATAGTCTTTCTTCAGCATGACAGAGATCCTTTATCTGGAAAAGGCCAAGACAGCTAGTTCATTGGCAACACATTCCTTCAAACCCTTTGCTTGTCAGTCCATTTAAAGGTCTAGGCAAAAGCCTCTGTTTTCTGTTTCTGTGCTTTACCCTGTGCTAGGGACTTAAAGCTTGATTCACAAAGATTTTGCTCTTTTCTCAGTGCCATATGTATTCAAGATAGTGATGAGTAGAATGATTGACTTGATCTCAGCCAGTGGTAATCACTCGGGCTGAATCTCAATCCATTGTTATTTTGCACACCATGCCACCACAGTTTGGTCCGAGCTATCTGCAAATCAACTCTGACCCTGCTCCAATAGGAACAGTCCAGCCCGAACTGCCAAGCTAGGTCCTCCCTGAACTGTAACACAAGTAACATAGGACCGGTTTCCCCCTAGTTATGGGCTCACCAGCTGGGTTTTCTCAATTCCAGGCATACACTTGTGTGAAATCTCAGTTTCACACAAAATGTAGCAAATGTATTCAGCAGGAGAGTGATAAGAGTGTCGTATGTAGCAGGTGGTGCATTTTGGAGCAGACGGTCGCAAATATATTACCAAAGCAGAATGCAGTATGCCAAATATGCCATTAAAATGGCTACTAAGTTGTACAGATATACAGTTTTAAAGATATAGCTACACATCATACTAATGATAAGGTGCGTAAACCGGATTTCAGTGAATGTTTATCATTTGAGCATCACCAAGTAAAAGTGTCTTGATTTGTTTTGATCATATTAAAATCTTTTTTCCCCATCATATTTCACATTTACAAAACGAAATGTGTATAATTCATTTTCAGGTTTGTAGATTATGTTGCATGTTGCAAAGAATGACATCCTGCAGCCTTTCCTTTGATGCAAGATTGTCACATAGTTCGTTTTAAAAGCTCCTCCTACTGCGCAGTCGGAGAACAAAAAGTAAACACCAACATCCATGTTAAAAGAATAAGCAGCAATTTGTCAGGAGGTTTAGCCTGATATTTGACCTCTGGCTTTGAAACAGCAAATTTTTAAAGGTAAATACAAATTTTATAGACGGATCAATTATTGTTCGTTCATGATCCACCAGGAATCGGCTGGCAACCCACTGTTGCAAAGCGTTGTCTTAGTCTACCACGGTTTCTGAGAATCACTGCCCCACCATAGTGGCTGCATTCACCATTTGGTGGCTGGTTCCACATACTCCCACCCACTGTTCGCCATACTTAATCGGGCCACTTTTATTTAGTAAATATGATGATCTGCCCATGTTGTTTGTCTCTGATGCCACCTGTAACAAACAAGTTAAACTTTCCCAGGCTAATGCAGTCGTGTGCTCTTACTGACTCACTGAAATATTCTGAGGTCTTTGTTCCATTGTTTCCTGGAGGCTTAATCAAAAAACTCATTAGGTGATGTCTTTTGGTCTGACTCGAATGCTGCTCCAGCCATGTCTTTTCTTGGATTCTTGGTGGTCTCCTCCAAGAGTATAATGGAAGTGGGATTAGACATGTCCGAAAGTATGCATTACCCATCATTGCAGCGCGTGCAGGTATTCTCCTGTTCCCATTACCCTGTTTAACCATCCAGCACCCCTGCTCTTTGGATCTTTGACTTGGAAGCTGGTTGGCTGCAGTGGGGGTCTTGATTCTTGTGTGACCATATGACACACAGGTTTCAAAACATTAAAGCGGTGCCACACTTTCAGGCAAAGGCACTTTGGTTATCGGGCTGTGTTTCCATACTACCCTAATAGTGTGCTTGATTGTAGACTAGAGAATGGGAGTGCTTTTTTCTCAAGTCCTTCTGTTCTAGGAAGATATTCTCTCAATGTGACCTATGATTCTGCTGCCAGAAGGAGGGCTACCTGTAAACAAGGGATATATTGAGATATTGTAGTATTATTAAATTGCATTTTATAAAGGTCTGAAACTTGTTACATACATTTAGGTTCACACAATTAAAATCGATCCACAGTGACAGTAGATATGAATCTTAACTCGTCAAAACAGCTCCAAATAATCTCTTAGCCTGAGCCCTCATTTCCCGGTATGTTGCCCTGTGTATCAGTTTCATTACTTAGGGCCTGGTTTAGATTTTGGCAGATGGGTTACCCGTCTGCCTTATTACAAGTACATTATATCCTAGGACACTTATAGAAAGGCTGACAGGATATCCATTACGTTTGTGACAGATTAACCCCCTTCCAAACTCTAAATCACACTCTTTGTAAGCTATACAACCAAGCATGTGAATGCCCTTAAGTCCTACGTTACAGAAGGAAAACTGACCTGTAACATACTTACTCCACAACAAATAATTCAATCATGCTGAAGAACTAACTGATGGCTACAATGTTGAAGAACATAGGTACCGGTCAGTATTTGTCTCCTCCTGTTGTAGGGAACTCTCACAGTATCGAGAGCAGCTGTATCCGAAATAATCGGATACTAGCAAAAAATAAGTTTGTGTTGAAAAAAATCAAAAGAATTTGGTTTTCATCCCACTTACTGGGTATGTACTTAAAAGGTTGCTCTTCAGATAGCTCCAAGCCTAAATGGCAGGAGTAGAAAATTAGGTGCCGAAAAGAGTCTAATGTGGTCAAAGATGGCCCTGTAGAAAAATACGGTTAGTAGGTACAAATCTGACGCATAGCATGTGTTCAGATCATACATGTGACCGGAGTTTGGAGAAGGGGAGAGAATTTATAGGGACACAGATGTTGATGCGGAAGGATATTGGGACCTTTATCAAAAGATGTGGAATTTAGTATACGGTGTACAGGTGGAAGTAGCACAAATCCCCGAGGGCCGGCATTACAGTAGAGACTTGATCAGACTTGTGGTGGTAGAGTAAGGCAGCCAGGTTAAATTTGGTGAGGGTGATGGTTGTTACGTTTCACGGTGGCACTTGATGCCATCCTCGGACAGTCACACTTATCAGGATCGCCTCTCTATTCTTACGTAGTGCTAGTGTAGAGAGGCAGTCAATAATAAAACCAGACTCAGCAGGTGTGCACAGCAGTCAAAGATGGGTCACATATATAAATACGTTTAAGGGATGCTGTCATCAGTCTTGGATGGTCCTCCACTTCCATATGCATTGTGGCCATGGTAGTGCTGGTTCATCTCCATTGAACCTGTACCATTGAATTTCTGTATTAGTGATTTTTAGAAGGCAACTTGACTGGAGTATGTTGTCCTTGGTCACGCGAGTCACCTTGACGTGATAGTACCTTCATTGCTTGTAGCTCATGGAAGTGTGACAGAAATGAATAAACCTGTCCTAGGTATAGGTGTGTGCCTATGAAAGGATTGGCACAAGCCAGTAGGATAGTTTTTCTAATCTGTTTCCTATTTATAGTCAACATAAAAGTGTGTTTACATGCAGGAGTACTGCAGTGAGAGACAAAAGTTGTGTCTTTGGTGTTCATCTAACCTCCTGCGGCAGAGGAGAATACACTCCCTAACTTATTGTGTCTCCTGGGACCTCAGACAGATGTTTGCTTCTGTACGTCTTCCTGTGTACTCGGGCAGGAATAGATTGAGTGCTAGTAACTAGCCATTGAAAGGGATCTCTCACCTTCAATAATAAAATATAACCTCTTCCTAGAAAAGCATCCCGAGGTCAGCAGCTCGTGGACTTCTGAGAGCTCAACCTCACAATTTGACGTCTGCAGGGTGGAGACTAGTGCTAACAATTGATATCTCTACCTTTTTTATTTTACCTCCTTGCACTTTTAATCTTTTATTTGTGCTGTGACTTTCTTTTTCCTCAATGATGAACAACTTCGAAGTTGCTTTTCATGGACAGCTAAACTTGCCCAACGTTTTTAATTGCTTTCATTTCTCAGTAGACATAATGTTATTAGACAGTACTGGGAATGGATTAGCCAGCAGTATAAGGAGATAACATGATTTGTCTTGTAGTCTGCTGTTTGTCAGTTTAAATTGGCCAATCTGCTTTGAGAGCTCTTTTCATGTTAACTTCATTTTCCAAACTGGGACGAGAGGATGCTTCATGGGTGTATGAAGTTAACTTATGGAATAGAATATCAGTGTTGATGGGCATTTGCCGGGAACACCATAAATGAATAGAAGCATATTTACGGGTAGTACTTAAAGAGTTTCCAAAGTGAATACATTTAAGTTTCAACTGGATGACGTTTTGCTACTATTTATTTGTGGACGTTCCTACACGGAGCGGTCACCAACACCAGTTTTGCAAATATCTGCTGATTCTACTTTATTACAACAGAGACTGTGGATCTAGTTTGTTGTGCACTTTAGGACACAGATACTGCCTAGGTCTCCTCTCGTAAAGAAACCAGCATTGGCAAAGCCAATAGGTCTGGCATTGTCCACAATCATTCTGGCTATTCTTGTTTTGTCATGGTTTTTTTAGGAATATGTCGAGATCTCATCAGTCTATTAAAAAATCCTTTGCTACTGGCAAAAACGTTGTTTTTGTCTAAAAAACACACACACATTACCATTGGACTCCCTGGCTCTGAAGGGAACTATTTTGTGTGTGGGTTCCAGCATGCTGTAACTCGTAGTGAAGTCAGCCTAGGACTTAAGTGGGCTAATACATTGCACCTTGATGCATGCTGGAGTGGGTGGAAGAAAATATGAATGACACAAACCACAGAATAATGGATGAAGTCTGCCCGAAACCCCTATAAGTCACTATGTTCTAAACATAATTGTAAGAAAGTCGAAAGGTCTTGGCTAGCATAGACCTAAAACGTCAGCCAGCCTGGCATTGACTGCAAGCTTCTTGCCCTTGAAAAAGAATGGAAGGAAGAAGGGAGGGAAGGAAGAAGGAATGAAGAAGAAAGAAGAAAAGGAAAAAATAAATAAATAAGGAAAGAAAGAAAGTGGACAAGAAAGAAAGTAGGCAAGAATGGAGGAAGGAAAGCAAAAGAATGGAAAAGGAAATAAAATAGAAGCAGGAGATGGGATTAGGTAAAGAAGTGTTCTCTGTTCACATCAGAAGCGTCCTGCTATCACCTCAGGCTCTAAATACAAAAACATTGGCATGAAGGGAACTAGCTTGTGTGTGGATATACTTTCTGTGAGAGAACAAAATGCAGTCACGCAAAGTGAAGTTAACCAGTGGCATAAGTAGTTTGACCCACGTCCCCATGCTATAAGCTGTAGTGGGTGGAAGTAAAATGTGAATGACATAACAGACCAATGGATGATGAGTGGTTGCTAAAAGCCTATTTATGCAATTATATTATACTTATTTTAGTAAAAATCAAAAGAACGCTTGGCTTCTGATGACTATTCAAACTTCTTTGGCCCTCTAAATTCACTTGTAGGGGGTGTCAGTATTTCCTTATGACTCTCTGTTGCCTCCATCTTGTCCACTGGGTGTCCTCTTGCTGAACTTGCTGAAGGTTTTACTTGATCTGTCTAGGAAAGTGTTTACCCAACTGTGGATTTCAACCTGCTGGTTGGTCCTCAGCTGATTTTTGGTGGGTATTGAAAGTCCACGCAATACATGAAGTTGCCAAGTCTGCGCAATACCTAAAGATGCCTTTAAACTCTGTATTTGTCTTGTCATGTTTGCTGCGCTTCAATGACAGAGGTCAAATGTCAGGCTATGTCTTCTAATAACTTGCTGCTTTTTTAACATGGGGATATGTGTTTACAAACTCTTCTCACTTTGCAGCCAGAGAAAGAAAAGTAAAGTTAATTATGTGACAATCTTGCTAGAGTGCTTGTGTGTGAAAGGAAAAGTTGTATGATGTAATATTTTGTAATACAAAACAAAATGTAAATACCTGCAAATTAACACATGTACACATTCAGCAGTTCGGGAAGCAAAACTAAAGCACATTTTTTGTAATTCTGAAGTTTGATGAAATCAAAGATTATAATAGGATCAAAATAAATCAAGACACTTTTTCTTGGTGATGTGCAAATAAATTAATCATTCATTTGATTTGTAAAGCACGGCTTATCACCCCAGGGATATCCAGGCGCTCTGGGTTGTTGCTGCATATCAGTATCTACTCCTCAAAGAGCCATCTCTTGAGGTTTCTCCTGAAGTCAAGGAGGGTGTGCGTGGTGCGTAGGTGGGGGGCGTTCCAGCTCTTGGCAGCGATGTAGGAGAAGGAGTGTGCTCCACTGTGGCTGCGGCAAACTCTCTGGATTTGAGCAAGGGTTGTTGAATGAAGTTCCCTGGTAGGCTGCCTTCAAGGAGAATCTGTGGTTGTGTGGAGGGCTTTGTGTGCAATGGTGAGAACCTTGAATTTGCACCTGTTGTACACAGGCTGCCAGTAGAAACCTCTGAGGTGGGGGTGATGCAGGTTTGTCTGGGGAGGTCCAGGATGAGTCTTGCCGCTGCATTCTGGATGGTCTGGAGGCGGTGGAAGAGTTGGGTCGGGAGTCTGACACAAAGGACATTTCTGTAGTCTAGTCTGCTGGTGATGTTGGCTTGACTGACCGTCTTTCTGGTTTTGATGGGGATCGATCTGAAGATCTTCTGTAGCATGCAGAGGTTGTGGATGCTGGAGGAGGCCACTGCATTTATCTGTTGTTTGAAGGTGAGTTTGCTGTCGATGATGATGCCGAGATTGCGGGCACAGTCGGTCGGGGTTGTCCGAGCGTAGAGGGGCCACCAAGGGTCGTCCCAGGGTGGGAGATGTTTCAGAAGATAATCACCCCTATTATGTATGTGTTCAGTTTTAAACAGTTGGCCTTCATCCATTTGGCGATGTCGGTCATGGCGTTGCTGAAGTTTTCTCTGGGGGTGGCGTAGTCTTCAGAGAAGGAGAGTTTGAGTTGTGTTGTAAGTGTATGAGATGATGTTGAGTCCGTGGGAATGAATAATGTCAGCCAGCAGCGTCACATAGGTGCTGAAAAGGGTGGGGCTGAGTGAGGATCCCTATGGGGCACCGCATATGGTGCTTTTTGATTCTGAGGAGAAAGGTGGGATGCGGACTCTGGATGCCTCCTGTGAGGAAGGTGTGGATCCATTTGAGGGCGTTGCTTTGAATCCCGATGGGATGGAGTCTGGAAGTGATGTTGTAGTGGGAGATGCTTTTGAATGTGGCAGAGAGGTCAAGGGCGATCAAGGCCGCCTTCTCTGGTTAAGGAGGGACCTGATGTTGCTCATTGCGAAGGGTATGCCCAGACGTGGGTCCCGTGCTTCCCATGCCACTGGATTCAAGCTAGCCTGGCTGATGAGGGGTGAAACCCCGAAACCGGTCCCAGGATGCTTGTTTCCAGTCCAGGGAAGACCTGGCCTAGCAGTTCGGGCTGGACTGTTCCCATGGGGAACAGGGTCAAGACTGATTTGCATATGGCTGGGTCCAAACTGGAATGGCATGGGCAGCAAAAAAACGATGGATTTAGGCCCAGATCACTGTACTGGGGGTGAATGTTTGACAATGTTCAGCATTCCGTCCATCACTTGTTGTTTTTGCTTTGTCGCCCTAAGTGGGAAGGGTATGCCCAGACGTGGGTCCCGTGCTTCCCATGCCACTGGATTCAAGCTAGCCTGGCTGATGAGGGGTGAAACCCCGAAACCGGTCCCAGGATGATTGTTTCCAGTCCAGGGAAGACCTGGCCTAGCAGTTCGGGCTGGACTGTTCCCATGGGGAACAGGGTCAAGACTGATTTGCATATGGCTGGGTCCAAACTGGAATGGCATGGGCAGCAAAAAAACGATGGATTTAGGCCTAGATCTCTGTACTGGGGGTGAATGTTTGACAATGTTCAGCATTCCGTCCATCACTTGTTGTTTTTGCTTTGTCGCCCTAAGTGGGAAGGGTATGCCCAGACGTGGGTCCCGTGCTTCCCATGCCACTGGATTCAAGCTAGCCTGGCTGATGAGGGGTGAAACCCCGAAACCGGTCCCAGGATGCTTGTTTCCAGTCCAGGGAAGACCTGGCCTAGCAGTTCGGGCTGGACTGTTCCCATGGGGAACAGGGCCAAGACTGATTTGCATATGGCTGGGTCCAAACTGGAATTGCATGGGCAGCAAAAAAAAGATGGATTTAGGCCCAGATCACTGTACTGGGGGTGAATGTTTGACAATGTTCAGCATTCCGTCCATCACTTGTTGTTTTTGCTTTGTCGCCCTAAGTGGGAAGGGTATGCCCAGACGTGGGTCCCGTGCTTCCATGCCACTGGATTCAAGCTAGCCTGGCTGATGAGGGGTGAAACCCCGAAACCGGTCCCAGGATGCTTGTTTCCAGTCCAGGGAAGACCTGGCCTAACAGTTCGGGCTGGACTGTTCCCATGGGGAACAGGGTCAAGACTGATTTGCATATGGCTGGGTCCAAACTGGAATGGCATGGGCAGCAAAAAAACGATGGATTTAGGCCCAGATCACTGTACTGGGGGTGAATGTTTGACAATGTTCAGCATTCCGTCCATCACTTGTTGTTTTTGCTTTGTCGCCCTAAGTGGGAAGGGTATGCCCAGACGTGGGTCCCGTGCTTCCCATGCCACTGGATTCAAGCTAGCCTGGCTGATGAGGGGTGAAACCCCGAAACCGGTCCCAGGATGCTTGTTTCCAGTCCAGGGAAGACCTGGCCTAGCAGTTCGGGCTGGACTGTTCCCATGGGGAACAGGGTCAAGACTGATTTGCATATGGCTGGGTCCAAACTGGAATGGCATGGGCAGCAAAAAAACGATGGATTTAGGCCTAGATCTCTGTACTGGGGGTGAATGTTTGACAATGTTCAGCATTCCGTCCATCACTTGTTGTTTTTGCTTTGTCGCCCTAAGTGGGAAGGGTATGCCCAGAAGTGGGTCCCGTGCTTCCCATGCCACTGGATTCAAGATACCCTGGCTGATGAGGGGTGAAACCCCGAAACCGGTCCCAGGATGCTTGTTTCCAGTCCAGGGAAGACCTGGCCTAGCAGTTCGGGCTGGACTGTTCCCATGGGGAACAGGGTCAAGACTGATTAGCATATGGCTGGGTCCAAACTGGAATGGCATGGGCAGCAAAAAAACGATGGATTTAGGCCCAGATCACTGTACTGGGGGTGAATGTTTGACAATGTTCAGCATTCCGTCCATCACTTGTTGTTTTTGCTTTGTCGCCCTAAGTGGGAAGGGTATGCCCAGACGTGGGTCCCGTGCTTCCCATGCCACTGGATTCAAGCTAGCCTGGCTGATGAGGGGTGAAACCCCGAAACCGGTCCCAGGATGCTTGTTTCCAGTCCAGGGAAGACCTGGCCTAGCAGTTCGGGCTGGACTGTTCCCATGGGGAACAGGGCCAAGACTGATTTGCATATGGCTGGGTCCAAACTGGAATGGCATGGGCAGCAAATAAACGATGGATTTAGGCCCAGATCACTGTACTGGGGGTGAATGTTTGACAATGTTCAGCATTCCGTCCATCACTTGTTGTTTTTGCTTTGTCGCCCTAAGTGGGAAGGGTATGCCCAGACGTGGGTCCTGTGCTTCCCATGCTACTGGATTCAAGCTAGCCTGGCTGATGAGGGGTGAAACCCCGAAACCGGTCCCAGGATGCTTGTTTCCAGTCCATGGAAGCCCTGGCCTAGCAGTTCGGGCTGGACTGTTCCCATGGGGAACAGGGTCAAGACTGATTTGCATATGGCTGGGTCCAAACTGGAATGGCATGGGCAGCAAAACAACGATGGATTTAGGCCCAGATCACTGTACTGGGGGTGAATGTTTGACAATGTTCAGCATTCCGTCCATCACTTGTTGTTTTTGCTTTGTCGCCCTAAGTGGGAAGGGTATGCCCAGACGTGGGTCCAGTGCTTCCCATGCCACTGGATTCAAGCTAGCCTGGCTGATGAGGGGTGAAACCCCGAAACCGGTCCCAGGATGCTTGTTTCCAGTCCAGGGAAGACCTGGCCTAGCAGTTCGGGCTGGACTGTTCCCATGGGGAACAGGGTCAAGACTGATTTGCATATGGTTGGGTCCAAACTGGAATGGCATGGGCAGCAAAAAAACTATGGATTTAGGCCCAGATCACTGTACTGGGGGTGAATGTTTGACAATGTTCAGCATTCCGTCCATCACTTGTTGTTTTTGCATTGCGTCAATAAGGGCAGTCTCTGTGCTGTAGTTGGAGTGGAAGCTGTATTGAGAGGAGTCCAGTAGATTGTGTCTTTCCAGGTGTCCGGAGAGCTACTTATTGATGGCTTTTTCGAGGATCTTAGCTGGGAAAGGGAACAGTCAAATGGGGCGGTAAACGTTGAGTTCACTATGGTTTCTTAAGGAGCGGCTTGATCTCTGCTTACTTTCATGCTTCGGGATGGTGGCCATTCTGATGGTAGTGTTGAGGATTGGGGTGATGATGCTGCTGATTTCCTTCTGGTCCAGGTTGAAGATGTAATGCAGCCATGGGTCATTGGGTGAGCCAGAGTGGATTGAACTCATGAGGGCTGCTGTTTACTGGATGGATAGTGGCTTCCAGATGGTGATCAGGTGGCTGGGAGAGTCGCCTGATAGGGTCAGTAGGTGTTTGATACTGGTGGGCTGGGGGTGAAAGTTTCTGTAGATGGCTGTGATTTTGTCATGGAAGTAGTCGTCTAGTGAGTCGCAGAGGGTCTGAGTGGGTTGGATTGTTTTTTGAGTGGCTGTTGGGCAGGAGAACTGTTTGACGGTCTTGAAAAGTTCCTTTGGGTGGTTGACGCTTTTATCTGCTGTTCAGTAGGGCAACCTTTTTTGCTTCTCTGAGGCGGAGATGATATTTGTTCAGTGCATCGTTGAAGTTGGTGCGGTCTGCTTGGTCTCAGCTTCTGCACCATCCATCTTTCTAGCCATTTGCATTCTCTCTTGGGTGTGCAGAGTTCTGGACTGAACCAGCTTGCGGGCTTGCTGAATCTTGTAGAGTTGGAGTTACTTGCAGGGGCGACTTTGTTGGAGCCGTTGAGGATCCATTCGGATAGCTTACAGGTGTCTTGTTCAAGGTTGCCAGAGAGGATGGGTTTGCTGGAGGGTGGTGGTCCATTGGGTCTCTGTAGTTTTTTCCCCATCTGCAGAGGGGAAGAGGTTGGGGTGTGGTGGACGGTTCTGGTCTGCTGGTTATGGTAAAAATGTACCAGGTGATGGTCGGTCCATGTGAGCTCTGTTGTGTAGGAGAACTTAATTTTATTGCTAATTGTAAAGATGAAGTCCACGATGTGTCCTGCAGTGTGTGTGTGGGGCTGGTGACTAGTTATTGTTTGAGGGTGATGTTGCTTAGGTTGTCCAAGAGGTTGGTGGAGTTGTTGTCATTGGGGCCGTCCAGGTGGAATTTGAGATCTGCTAAAACATGTAGTATGTTGTCTCGATGGCCCTGGGGGCGATGATGTCAGCGATGGCCTTGCAGAATGCTTGGCGGGCCCTAGGGCTCTGTACGCAAGGGTTCCCTGATGGTTGTTCTGGCATCGATTCGGATGAGGAAGGAGCAGGACCTGTGACAGCTCCCCTTGCTGCCGATCACTTTTCTGTGCACCCTTGCCTCCTTTGGTTTGCATAGTTTTGCTCCTGTTTTGCTTGTAACCCCATTTTGCTTGTTGCCCCTCTTTGCATTTTGCTTGTGCCCCTCTGTCCATTGAGGCCCTTGCCACCTTCCTGCCAATTTCCCGCTCATCCCCGCCCACCCTTCTCCCACTGCACCCCTCCTGCCCCAGGACCTACTTACTGGTGGTTGCTGCGCAGCCCCACTGAGCAGGTCCTGTGCTAGCTTCCTTCGCTGCTGATCGCTCATCTGTGCTCCATTGCCACCTTTGTTTTGCTTCGTTTTGGCCCTGTTTTCCTGGATTGCTTGTTGACCCTCTTTGCGTTTTGCTTGTTGTCCCTCTGTGTCTAGGCCTCCACTGCCTTCTCATCGTTTTTCCTGCTTTTTCACCCCCGCCCTCCTCCCATTGCGCCCCTCCTGCCACAGTACCTACCTAATGACGGTCACTGCATGATTGCGCAGTGGGCGGGTGAAGTGGGTGTACCAAAGGTGCGCTAAATGCAATCTGCCTGTGCCTGTCTGCGCCTGGACCACACCCAGCACCAGGAACTCTGGCTCTCCTACAGTCTGCCGATACTCTGCTGCCGAGCCCGGGGACCTCGCCTCCTGGAACCAAAACTTCAACTGGTGCAAATGATAAACAACTTGATTACCACACATTATCATTTGTGTGCAATATAGCTTTATTAGGTAAGCTTTGTATCGCTTCAGATTTAGTAGCCATTTGTAAATAACAATACACTGCCACAGGATGCTTTAGTTACTCAATAGCTCCAACTGGCGTCGTTCTCAATAATCCGATGCCACAGGTGCTGGTCACGGAGTCACACGGACTCCCAGGTCCAGTACCTTTGAAAAAAAAGAAACAAAGACATTGCACAGAGCCGTGGAGATGAAGCGTTGCTGGAGCTGGTGGGGCGTCGGTCCTTTCCGGCTTCCGGGGAGGTGAGGAGTCAGTTCTGTACTGCGAGGCAGGGGAGGTGAGGCTTTGAGTCCGTCCGGTTGCAGGGGGAGCTCATGCGGGTCGATGGCGTGGCATTAGTTCCTGGTGACCCGGGGAGGTCGATGAATCCAGTCTGCCAAGACACGATGAGTCGACTTGGCAGTGACGCGATCACACTGCTTGACGTCAGCGGAGTTGTGGCGACTTCAGACTTGCGTTGCAGGCCATGGTTGTTTCGTGCAGCGAGGGTCACAGAGCCAGAGCAGGCGGCGGTGCTGGAGTCGCTAAATTTAGTGTTGAAGTTACTGAAGTCGGAAACCTAGCTACAAGCCAGTAGGTGAAGACTTTGTTGGCCCTGAGACTTCAGAACAGGAGGCAAGCTTAACCCAAACATATGGAAAGCACTTTTGGAGAAGGCAGAGTCCTTCCAACAAAGTCAGAGTGCAGCAGGGCAGCAGTCCTTCTCAACAAAGCAGTCCAGGTGAGTCCTTTCGGCAGCCAGGCAGCTCCTCTGACAGAGTTCAGGTGTAGATCCAGAAGTGTCTGATTTGGTGGGGTCAGAGACCCAGTTTATATACCCAAAAAATGACTTTGAATTTAAAGAGTGGTTTCGAAGTGCATAAGTTCCCCATTTCAGCCCAGTCCTGTCTGCCAGGATCCCTGTGGTGGGTTATATGTCCTTTGTGTGAGGGCAGGCCACTGACCTTTGAAATGTAAGAGAAAACCCTTCTACCCTTCCTGCCCAGAGAGACCCAGCCAGCATGCAGATGAGTGCAGATACGACTGAGTGCACTGTGTTTATGGCTTTCTGGGTAGAATGCACAAGGGGAACTGCCAACCAGCACAGACCAGACGTGGATTGAAGACAGGCTGTAAGTCACAGCTGGCAGTAAGTGCAGAGAAATGCCCACTTTCTAAAAGTGGCATTTCTAAAATAGTAATATTTAATCCAACTTCACCAGTAAGTAGGATTTTCTATTACCATTCTGGCCATACTAAACATGACATGGCCACTCCTTCCAGATCAGAATCTACCACTTAAAAGTATATGAGGGCAGTTCTAGTGCTAATCTGTGAAAGGAGCCGGCTTCACAGTAGTGGAAAACAAATGTATGAGTTTTTCACTACCAGGACACATAGAACAAACATGTTCATGTCCTGCCTTTTACCTACATAGCACTCTGCCCTATGGGTTACCTAGGGCCTACCTTAGGGGTGACTTATATGTACAAAAAGGGAAGTTTAAGGCTTGGCAAGTAATTTTAAATGCCAAGTCAAAGTGTCAGTGAAACTGCACACACAGGCCTTGCAGTGGAAGGCCTGGGACATGGATAAGGGGCTACTTATGTGGGTGGCACAATCAGTGCTGCAGGGCCACTAGTAGCGTTTAATTTACCGGCCCTGGGCACATGTAGTGCGCTGTACTAGGGACTTACAGGTAAATTACATATGTCAATTAGGTAGGAACCAATGTTACCATGTTTTGGGGAGAGAGCATATGCACTTTAGCACTAGTCAGCAGTGGTAAATTGCACAGAGTCCTAAAACCAGCAAAACCATGGTCAGAAAAGTGGAGGGAGGCAGACAAAAAGTTGGGGGAGAACCACCCTAAGGTTGTCAGGTCTAACACCAAGGAAGATGCTCTTTACTGGTCAGGAGAGTTGCCATTGGCTGGAAAGCACAAATGTACCACTGTACGTATCCGATTCGTAGGTATGGGTAACTGTAGAAGTGATGGTAAGTCACTCATCCATGGTCCTGCCAGTACCCAGCACCTGTAAATGAAATTCTGCTAGTGGACAGCAGCACCCATTTTGCCAACCGCTAAATGTAGTGCTTTAAAACATGTCTTTTGCCTTCAGTTGCAGCCTGTTGAGCAGTTTTTAAACTGCCAGATCAACCTGGCAAAATAAACCTTTTACCAGGCTTAAACCTTCCTTTTTAATACATGTAAGCCACCTCTTAATTAAGCATTATACAGCCCATAGGGCAGGGTGCATTGTATTTAAAAAGTAGAATATGTGTTTTTAAATTTTACGTCATGCTAGTGACAAATTCACAAATTAGCTTTTCATGACTGTGAGGCCTACCTCTCCCATAGAACAGTGGGTTACATTTTTACCTTTAATAAGTGCTACATTTTGATTGGGAGCAGGTAGAAATGTCAGCTTGGGACTCAAATTAATTAAAATTTGAAATCCTCTTTTATCATAAAGTTAGAATTTTGAAAATGCAACTTTCAGAACGTTGTCATTTTCCTGCTCTAAATGTTCTGAAGCCTTCGAGGAGTTTTCTGCTGCCTGGGTATGTTAATTGTTCCCCGATTAGGAATGCCTTTTGGGCCCAGACTGTGAACAATAGGACCTAGATGTAGCTGGGGTAGCTATCCTGTCCAATTACACTTCATAGGGCTGCTTCCAGCACACTCACAAAGAAAATGAACACCAGACTTATGTCACCCTAGACGTCTTGGAGCCTGAACAGGGGAAGAAAGAAAGAGGGAGCCTTTCAGGACCAGGTGTGAGAGTGGACTAGAAGTATCTCCCACTTACAAGGGTGGCTTCAGGTATAAATATTGAACATTCTGAGCCACTCAGAGGGTACACTCCCAGACCTGTGGCCATTACAGAAGAAGGACTGCCTTGTTCTTTAGAGGACTGCGCTGCTGCTTATGGCCTGCCTTGTTCCCCAGAGTACAGCTCTGCTGCTTGTGGCCTGCCTTGTTGTTCAGAAGACTGCCCTGCTGCTACCAGAGGAGTGCTCTGCTGTTTGAGGCCTGCCTTACTATCCAGAGGATTGCCCTGCTGCCTCAGGCCTGCCCTGCGTGTTAGAGGACTACCCCACTGCTTGAAGCTTAACCTGCTCTCTGAGAAGAAAGACTGGACCTCTCTTCAACCAATCAAGGAATTTGTAGAGCGCACTACTCACCCGTGAGGGTCTCAGGGTGCTGGGGGCAGGGGTGGGGTGCTGCTACTGCTCGAACAGCCAGGTCTTGAGGAGTCTCCTCAAGGTAAGGAGGTCCTTGGTCTGACACAGGTGGGTCGGAAGAGTGTTCCACGTTTTGGCGGCAAGGTGCGAGAATGATCTGCCGCCGGTTGTAGTTCTTACTTGGTTGTCTCTTCCTGCCAGGTTAACCTGAGTTTGAGGAGTCTCCTCAAGGTAAGGAGGTCCTTGGTCTGACACAGGTGGGTCGGAAGAGTGTTCCACGTTTTGGCGGCAAGGTGCGAGAATGATCTGCCGCCGGTTGTAGTTCTTACTTGGTTGTCTCTTCCTGCCAGGTTAACCTGAGTGACTCCAAGGGTGAGCTGGCTGCCGTCCTGCTCTGAGCTACAAGAACACAACAAACTCTGGAACCCACCCTGCAGCTGCCCAGCTGACCTGCTGTAACTGGCCCTGCCTAGACTTACCACGGAATCTTGCTGGGCCCTGCTGGCTTCTGCGGGAGTGAGTCCCTGATCCCCAAGAGGTGCCTCGCTTATCTGACATCAGTCAAGCTCTTTCTGTTAAATCTTGAAGATTTGAACCATGTATGCATCTGGACTAACCTGTCCATGTATCTGGCCTGCTTTCCTTTGCGGTCAGCCTGAACTTTTGACTTTGTCCCGGTATAGCATGAACCGTTACCCACCGTTAGCGCTTTTTGCTTCGTGTTTTTGCTTAAACCTTTGTAATTGCATATCTCTAGTTCTACTGATTGGATTTGTGTTGTTTTGTTCTCATTTTATTTATTAAATCTTAATCTGTCTTTCTAAGTTGGCGTGGCATTTTTATTGTGTGGTGTTTTTACTTTATTACTTAACACAGTGCCTCTAAGTTAACCCCGACTGCTTTATTGCTAGTTACCCTAGCGTTACGCCCAGGTTAATTTAGGGACTTTTGTGATTCACCTTCACAAGGATCATAGTTGTTGCTTGAAGAGGGTCTTCAACCCCTCAATCAAAAGCCCAGTGTCTTACAACACCTCACTGAGCTGCCTAGGTTCTTGGTTGTTGGTGTCATAAGTGTTAAAAAATAACAAGTTACGTATCTGAGGTGTTGAAACACAATAGAATCACTTCTGGTCTGGATCGAAGACCTAGGGGGTTGTTATGACCCCGGCGGTCAATGTAAATGTGGCGGCAGTACAGCCAACAGGCTGGAGGTGCATACCGCCACATTATGACATTACCATCCCGCCAGTATACCACACCGACCGCCATGGCAATCTTAACAATCTCCAGCCTGGCAGCCGCTACTGTACCAGCGGCGGCATTATGACCCTGCCTACTGCAGTTCATAATGCCATGAAAACCATGGCAGTAGGCCCTACCAGTGACAGGGAATTCCTTCCCTGTTACTGGTAGGAGGCCCACACCTCCCCTGTTACACTCACCAGACTTCTCCCTTCTTACCTCCCCCATACACGCACACTCACAGGCACACATCACACATTCACACACTCACTCACACATTCATACATGCATGCATCCATTCATTCACAAACGCATCTGTACACACATTCATCCTGACACGCAGACATGCATTCACATTTCCATACATACACACATGCACACACACACACCCAAACAACACTACACACACATTCGCATTCACGCACACACTCACACATTCATGTACACACCCCGACACACACAACACACCTCCATCCCCTGTCGGAAACCCGACTTACCTGCATCAAGGGGGTTTTGCGGCAGGGGACGGGAGGGGGCGCTGCTACCGCCAGGAACGCCCGGCAGCAGAACACCGCCAGGCTGTATTATTTTTCATAATACGGCTGGCGGTGGACTACTGGTGCGGCGCTGCTGGTGGTAGCAGCGCCACCTCAACACCGTCCGCCAGGATGGCCACAGCCGGATTTCCTCCGTTCTTGTGGCAGAAATCCGACTGTGGTCATATTGTGGCGGACGGATGTTAGCTGCGGCGATGGTCTTTTGGCGGCAGCGGCCACAGCGGTAGGTGGCACTTACTGCCAATGTTATAATTAGGGCCCTAGTCTTCTGAATGAAGGCTTTAAGAGATAGATACTTTCAGATTAGAAGGCTGGCCAGCAGCATATATAATGTACGTCTTTCTTGCATGCTCCGATGGACCCTGTACTTGGTGGAGTTACATATATGTTTTCATGTCTTTCCAAATTCTCTGAGGTGACCAGTGCAAAGCACTGCCTAGTAGGCATTGATTCTAAGTGGTGAGATTTGAGTGTAATGTTGAAGGTAAGATACCAAATAAGGAAACTTCTTTTTACTGCACCCCAAAAAGTCCTTTTCAAATGTCAAATGTCTTTGGGCCTGTTTTATCTTGGCGCTATGTATACTCCATCCCAATCACGACGTTTTATACATATTGCCAAGATAATGTCCATACACTACTTTTATATGCGGGTGGGCCACAGGTTTAATCTACGCAGAGACTACTCCGCCTTGTACCAAACAGTGAAATGCACTGAACTAAACCGTCATGATGTCGGTTCCTACCAGTGCTTTATAAACAACTGCCAGCTTGGCAGTCATTTATAATTCTGGCAGCCTGTCCCTCTACCAGGGTGACAATGCAATTTACTCTGTCCCCTGCTGGGACAGCGGTCCATGCGCCAGTATGAGTCCCTTTAAGTGTGACTCGCCTTTAAGTGAGCAAAAGGGTTTTATAGTACCAAACTTTCCAGATTTAAAGGGTGTCCATCGCTCTGATAATTTTTAATAGATGAAGGCCTTGACGTACTTGCACAAAACCAAAAGCAAATCAAATTTTCCTGGTATACCAACGTTTGTCATAGATGGCAGAATTGGAGCCTAACTTAGGCCCAAGATATTGAGGGAGAGGGATTGAAGACTGCATTCCTTGGCATCCAGTCAGTCAAAACTTTTACTCAAATATCCCTCACAATAATTTCCATAAGGAGGACAGAACTCTGGTTTTAATTATCTCAAAAAGAGTCTTAATCAATGAATTTGTAAGTTAGTTTGCAATTGTAAGGAGTGTAAAAACTAGCAAATCTGCTTCAGATTTTGAAGACACAGATGTATTGCATAACTGTATCTTTCCTGTGGCCAAGCCCAATCATTTGTATGGGTGGGGTAAAGTTAAATTGTTGAAAGTTCTTTTTAGACCAAATTTCATCACATTGGATTTTGCAATGCTTATTAAGTGCGCAGAAGGGATTGCCTGGGAGACAAGCTTTCTCTATACTATTACAATCTATACTATCAAAGGTCGCTTTAAAATTAATGAAGTGTTGCACCTGCTCCTGTATGGCATTCTATGGACAGGGCTATGTATTTAGTACTTGTATAGTGTGAATGTTGCCACAGGGGCAGAGGAGAGCTAGCTGCTCTCATCCTGATTGTAAAAGGGATAAAGGATAAAGGTTTTTCCCTGGATTGATAGTTACTCGCGACTGACATGGTGTTTTTTTTTTAGGATTAAGCATAAAATGGAGCAATGCTACAACTACCGATGGCATATGCCTGCATTGAATTACGGCGTTGGCCATTGCACCCAGAAGTCTGGATCTGACTTAAAACACACTTCAAAGAAGGCTGTGCGGGCCAAGGTCACTCTCTGACATTCAGGGGGTCATTCTGACCCTGGCGGTCACGACCACGGAAGCACCGCCAACAGGCTGGCAGTGCTTCCTGGGCTACCGCCGCGGTCAGAAAAGGGGAACCGGCGGTTTCCCGCCGGTTTTCCCCTGGCCCAGGGAATCCTCCATGGCGGCGGTGCTTGCAGCGCCGCCATGGCGATTCCGCCCCCCTTCCCGCCACCCTGTTTCTGGCGGTTTTTACCGCCAGGAACAGGATGGCGGGAACGGGTGTCGTGGGGCCCCCTAACAGGGCCCCACAAAGATTTTCACTGTCTGCTATGCAAACGTGCCACTGCACCCGTCGCACCCCTACAACTCCGCCGGCTCCATTGTTGCAGGGGGTTTCCCGCTGGGCCGGCGGGCGGCCTTTTGGCGGTCGCCCGCCGGCCCAGCGGGAAAGCCAGAATGGCCGCTGCGGTCTTTTGACCGCGGTGCGGTCATTCGGCGGTTCCCGCCAGGCGGGCGGCTCCCGCCGCCCGCCAGGGTCAGAATGACCCTCTCAGTGTCTTAGAGTCTGTCTAATGTGTTCAGCTACTGCACAGCAGCCATCTATCAGCCTAGTAAGAGTCTGGAAAAGAGCAAAACCAGACCTTGTTACACCTCCTTTTAAAGAATCAGTCACTCTTGGCATCTCACAACAAATGGCATCCGTAAGATACTGGGACACAACATACTCCACCTAAGCATCCAACAAAACACTTAGCCTGTCAGACTCCTCTTAGTCCCACTGACATGGTATAGATGTACATTTTTTCCCATCTTTGGGTTCACACCAGTGCTTAATTTGTGCTTGTTTCCGGTGCTGAGCATCGGCACTTATTTTTGAGGGACGGCACTTATTCTTTTCCCTCAGGCATTTACTGCAAGCAAAAGACACATATGGGAAAGACGGAGGAAGAGAAAAACGAAAAAGCACCACAAAGGGAGAAAGCAGAAAGCTGCTAGAGTGAGCTGAAGGGGTAGGGAGAGGCTTTAAATGGATTGAAGAGGCCCGAGATGGCTTCAGGATTACGCTGCCTAAGTATTCCGTGTTCCCACATATAGTTTCAGCAGCCACGTTTTTAAGAGGAGGGCTTTGGGCAATGGCACATTTTTATTTACAAATTAAGCACTTGTTCACACGTTTCACATTGTGCCACCAGGTGGCTTCAGCTCAAGCCTTTTGCACTGCTACTAAAGACCAGATGTTTGCACAACCAGACACAACAGCTACTTCCTGAGTTATATACATTGGTTTCATGCTCGTATCACAATGAAACCCCCAAAGAGAAGGGATCCCTTTCCTGTCTAACATTGATTTTAAATTCTGGAATATGTGATAACAAAGATAGAGAACACCTCATTGTCAGGACGCACGGGTATCTTGAATTGGCTGGTCGAGTTTTAATGTACCACTTAATGCTCATAGTCCAAGTGAGTGAAAAAAGTATCTGTAAACTAATTTGTTTTTCAATTAGGTTTCAAACTAAATTTTGTGGAATTCCTCAAAGCGAATCTTGTTCAGCTTTGTTCTTGTCTTCAAAACAGTTAAAAAAAAAAAGTTTGTTATAATTGCCTGTTACAGTTGTTTCACAAAGTGGTTAATATAAACATTTAAGATTAAAATACAACTCACGACATTAACTACATTTTCAAAATTGACTAATAAGTCCTGAACAAAAGAGACAGAAAAAGGAATGCTGAAAACACTCCATTACCCTGGGTCCTTTCTTCCTTCGCCATTTGTTAATCTCTGAGGAGTGTCCGTCTCCTCGGACAGGTCCGATATAGTATTGCTTTCTTATTTCACTTCCTAAAGAAAGACATACCTTAGTATATAAGACTACGCCTCCCAAAGAAAATCCTATTATAATATGGCTACTAAATATCACTTACCCGAAATTGCTTCACCTCCAAGGAGGGGGTTCTCAATGACTGGAGTGAAGAAGAAAAGACTCAGAGTAATGGAATTACTGATATGTAATTTTAGTATTACCTCCTAGTCCACTTCCTCACTTAAGACATTACTGTATGTGGCATACCAAAGCTTTGCATATCCGGTATAAAATATACACACAAAAAAAGAAAAAACATGCCAGTATGTGAAATGTATTCAATTATATCCAACTGTAGTTAACCATGCACTGTACCTCTGCACCTGTCAGTACCTTAGCACCAAAGTCACCAGAACTTGTGCATTCACATAGAGATCTGAAATGTTTCGCAAATGCCGAAGGATCTGCCCAACTAACGGCCCTGCAAATTTCCAAAATGGAAGCCCATTGACCTCAACTCATGAATATGACATCATGTTGTTCTTCACTGGCAGGATCTCTGCTGTCACCTTGACCTGGTTCATCAGGTAGTAATTCCAGAAGTCATTTCTGTCAGCATTCTGGACCTGGCAACTCCCAAATGATGTATGTAGTGAATTGCAGACATTTTGTCCATTTTCAGGAGAATGCCACAGTTTTCTTTATGGTCCAGCATTTCACTGCAGATGACCCGGCTAAAAGTACAAGGCAGTTGATTTGTAGGTCCAGTTCCACTTAGGACCACTGTCCTGCTTTAGAGAAGTCTCAGCATCTGATGGCACATTTGAATCTGCTTGCATCCACATTGATGACTAGGTCTGGTGTCAAATTAAAAATCACTCTCCTATTCCTAGTGACCATTTGGTTGAGCCACCAGTGGACGTCTTCCTTGTCCTCTACTGAGACCAGAATCTGTTTTGACTATGTTAATCCTTTTCAGAGGCACACTGCTTTGAGACATTACAGGGCATGCAGAACAGTGGTCTTGGAAACTGGCTTGGATGCAGGTAGCAAGCAGTCCCACAACACTGACCATTTTGCCTTAGTTTCAATTTGTTCTTATTTGCAACAAACAGCATATCCTGAAGCAGAGTCACTGCAAGGTGAATCTCTTGGTTCTGGATGATTGTGGACTGGTTCATGAGAAGTATGTTGTCAAGATGGATGATCGGACGCATTCCCCTTCCTTTATGGAACTCAACTACCGGCTTTTGTACCATTGTGAAGCATCATGGTAGAGAAGAGAGTCTGAAGGAAATGGTGATGAATGTGTATGCCTCCATGCTCCAGACAAATTGGAGGAATCATCGATGTGGAGTTTTCAAGTATGTATCTTTCATGTCCAGATGCACCGCCTAGTCTCTCTAAAGTACAATGTCCCAGAGGTGAATACCTGAAAACAAGCCACTCATTGAATTCTTTTAGGTTTGTCACAAGGCACTGACCCTTGTCCTTTTTCTCCACAAGCAGCACATTTCTCACAAATCCATTTGGTTAGGTCCTGCAGCGTTAAATTGACATTTTGAGTATTAAAATTGCCATCTCCTGATTCATCAATAGCTTTTATGAAAATGAGAAAACTATCTGACTTGGTTGCTGGGCAACCCATAGAGCTCTATGGAAACCCCTGGTCTCCCAAACACCTGTTCTAAATCTTGTGCCACTTGTGACTGAACTCTGCTAACTTCCCTCCTACTTTTACAAGGGAAAATGTTGAAGACTTACCATACATCCAGTGCAGGGTAAGCCAGAGCCCCTGAAAGATATCCGATTGCGCAGCCTCAGGGGTTGCTGTTGAAGTGAGATTGATCCTGCCACTGTCCTTGTTTGAATATTTCTCCTCTGTGAGAGCTTTGGAATTGTGAGATATTAGATCAGCACCCTCTTCTGGCCCCTCAAAAACCTTGTGTCCAAAAGTCTTGTTGGTGGATGATTGTCCAGGGAGGCAAAAATAGACACAAATTTACTTAACTCCGTAAGGAAAAGGCTCCCCTGAGCCACAAAGACTGCATCCCAGTTGGCCAGTCAATCGATGAGAGATGAAGTTGAATCTCAGCTGCTGTTCTGTAGGTATGCTGATAGATCTGGAACTTTAAGTATCTTATCTTCCCTGCTAGCTACTTTTCTCCGAGCCTTTCAAGCCAAAATGCTAAATTCTGATTGGAACTCTGAGGTTTTTTTAAGTTGCTGTTGACATTGTCAGGCTCCGATTACAGCCTTAGAGCCCGCGTAGTTTGTTATACCGGCCATTAAAGGCCTGCTCCAGCGCTAACAAGGGAGTAGGACTTTAATTGCCGGTATAGCCCAGTTACCAAGGGCTATAAGGCTATTAGAACATTATGCCACTACATGGCAGAATGTTCTAATAAAGAAAACAAAGTCCTAACGGAGCCCGAGGGGATTACAGCTGTTGCAGTGAACAAAGAACATTGAAATGTTGATGCTCCAGGTTTTTACCACCCATTAGAAGCCCAGAGCACTCCATTGTCTCCAAAGGAGCCCCCAACATTCCAATGTTCCAATATGTGTTATTTCTTCTTTTTCAGAAGTAACCATCTTTAGTCTGTTGAATAATTACTTCTAGAGTTAATAACGTTTCATCTGCTGAAGTAAGCCTAGAAAATGTGTTTTAAAATCCGTTATTCTAAAGTGTTTCTTTAATTTCCTTAACATTTTCATATTCCTTTTGAACATTTTAGGTTTTGTTGGTAATCTGGAATTATTATCAGCTTTGAGAGGAGTTATAACTCTTTCTTAAACTTCTTCGATTAGAGAGGGAGTAAGAAAATGTAATGTCCTGCAAGCGGTCACCATCTTCAACCCAGTAGTTTTCAATGTGTGCATGAACAAGTACAGTAAATTTGGGGAGAGGTGCTGAGCGTTTTAGTCTCATGCCTATTTTGCTGATTAAATGCTTACTCAGATTTGAAATAAAGGATCAAGTAATTCCTGTTTTCTCTTAATAAATTTAATTTATTAACAATAGGAGAATTTATGCGTGTGAGGGCTTTGATTTTCTGAGCCAGCTGAATAAGATTGTTTTAAGTGTCCACCTTGGAGTCGATGTCTGCGGTATGCCCAGGTGTAGTTTGAAGAAGAGTAAATTGTTGTCCCAATTTTTGATTTTGCAATGTAATGTGCTAATGGCCATGCTCAAAGAGTTGGTCATGTCTTGGCTTAAAGGAAGGTGATCCGGTGGAGTATTAATATTGTTAGAGTAGCGTACCCAACTCTGTAGAGAGCCACACAAAATATCCTGATATAATAAAAGATTCAGCATTACCCGAGGAATCTCTTTCCGACTTGTTGAAGATTTCAGAAAATTTATATTGAATAGATCTGTTCATGATGCTTTTGTGTGTGGTGCAGACTACATGAACCTTTTAAGCAGCCTACTCAGGGAGTAGTGATTCGTAGCATAATAGGAGGGCATTGGCTGTCTTGGCAAAGGTCGAGCTATGAAATAGAGCCTTATGAGCAGTACATGGTATTTGTTGTGGTGAAAAACTAGAATATGCTGTGGTACTACATGCACCAGTGTGTACAGGGGAATCATGTTAGTAACGCATTGCCGTAGTCACTACTGGGTATGACTATTGCCTGCCCTACTATGCAGAATCATTGAAGAGCGTGTACGTTTTTACGCTGCGCAAGCGAAGATGTTGAAATTGTGCACGATTCACTGTTCTTGATGTGGATGCCTAGATAGTTTCTTTGTCAAGCATTGAGTGTTAGTGACCTTCATGACGTCATTCAGTTGCTTGTATGGTTGACCAGTTCTGTCTTGAGAATTTGTGACATGCAGATCAATATCAGTTGACAGTCTGTTTTTGAATTATTAGTTAAAGTAATTTAGGAATACTCTTCACCTTAATTTCTTTTAGGCATTTTCAAATGCTGGACGTGCTTTTCTACATGCATTTTAAGGTAATATGTGTCACCCTGCGGCAGGTGTGATGCTCGGACTGTTAATGAGGATGTCATGATGCTCCATCTTTAGTTTCATTAGTGTATGGGAATAAAGTGATCCTTGTAGAGCTTGGACTAGTCCTGAGAGATCGGTGGTTCCAGAATACTTTAGTCATTGACCATTCTGCATGCTAGGACATAACTATGTTAAGGAGGATCTCATGACCAGTTTTGCCAATGCATGCCTGCAGGTCGGACAGGGCCCAGAGACATGCATGCTCCTAATCTGTCATTGGTCACCTATCCCTCTGCATACAGCATCCTGGCCACAAGTCTGTCTAATATTTCCCACAAGTTTGTTGTTCATTAATTGGGGGAGGCATGGACATTTTTCTGTAGTTATCCTTGTGAATGAAAGGGTTGCAGAAGGACATAGATGTTGAAGTTGGTCATGTCCAGAGTCTTTTTTTAAGTGTAGTGGTAACTAGTGGTACCTGAAAATTGATTATGCTCAGGAAAGATGTAACACTGCTGCAAGGAACACTTTTGACAAGAGTAACTGGTGTAGTTAGAGATGAACTGCAATTATCTCATGGAAAGAACAGCTTCTTGTTGGATATTAAATTAAGGTGAAGTCTATCCGCAGTGTATGGTTGCTGTGTTCTTATGGCAGATTGCTGTTTTTGTTTATGTTCTGGGAGCCAATTTTGCTAAACTGTAGGAGTTTTTCCCAGTAGTTTGTGTTCATGTGTGGGTGTAATCGAGCATGCCATATATCATATTATTCCAAAAAGGGGTTTGGGATGATTGCATGCTTTATTACATTTTTATTGAGAATGTTTGTATTTGTTAGGAACATATTTCACTCAAAATGTATCCAAATGCACAGAAAAGCCTCATTTTACTTTGTGTCATTTTGTTTTGTTTTTCAATCATGCACTGCTAGATACAATGTTGAGGGAAGCACCCTGCTGTTTTTAGTTTATAGTTTTCGTATTTCTAAATTCTCATATTGAGTTAATTTGTGGTGGCAGAATATATGCTTATTTTTGCCTTCTAATTGTGTCCTTTTTTTAATTGATGTCAGAGGCTGTTGGCATTAGGCACATATGTGGCAATGCTGACAGTTAACAGTCACTAGAAAATAATCTTACCAATTGACTGGGGTTGTCCTTGAGATTAAGCTTTTTTCACGAGAGTGAGTGCAAGTGTTTTTTTTTTTATTTATTTTTTTACCAATGCCTTTGGGTTCACACCTGAGCTGTAAGGGTTCATGAACCTTTCCAAGATTTTCAAGGACAGAAAATGGATGGGCTAGTGGAAATGGAATCCCCCTAGCAATATATTCCCTCTGGAAATTAAGAATTAGGTGGTTATGTTGTTCTCGCAAAGTGTTATCGTCGGGGGTGGGTGTTAGAAGATAACTTTTTTAAAAGCCTAAAAACCTGCTGTGGGAGCTTTGACGGTTGAGAATGGAAGTTAACTGGAGCACTCGCTTGCATGACAATGATTCTTTTTCATTTAAAGACCGAGTATTCCTTTAGTTCTGCCCTTGCAGTCGAGTCACCCAAAAGAGTAGTCAAATAAGAGTCAGTGAAATTTATCATATTGACCATTAAATTGCCCTAGTATCAAAATGGTGAGAAAGTTAAACGTTTCCATGTGATAGCACCACTGGATACTGAAGAGACAGCTGGTATGGAATTTTGTTTTGAACATCCATCTTTAAATGAGGGCACCTCCTAGTATGTGCTTGTTTAGCCTTTTTCCAGATGTACAGAGAGCATTTCCTGTTAGTTGAATATTAATCTCTTCATTCATCTTCCTTTTACTTGGTTCTGATTTGCTTTTACTGCCTTAACCTTGATATCTCTTTGTTCTTCCCAGCTGCTGAGCTTGCTGTTGTATTGGGTGGTTGGGTGGATGTGTCTGTGTGTGTGTGTGTGTGTGTGTGTGTGTGTGTGTGTGTATATATATATATATTGAAGTGAGCAGGATTGGCAGAGTTTGATTACGTGGAATTACGTTAAAATTCAACAAAATTACACGGATTTCCACAGCAGGCATTTTCGTAGCACAAAATTCACACTTACATCCAAAACTAGATGCGAGGATGCATTTTGTGCTAAGAAAACAGTGCAGCCAAAATCACTGCAGCGTATGTAAGGACAGTGCCGGTGCTGAGTGGTATGCAATGGTTTCTAAACTTTACTCTTTACTTTACTCTACTCTGCATTTTACTCCTTACTTTACAATCACTCCGCAGCGCATACCCCTTGGCACCCTTACATAACCTGCAGTAAAACAAGCATAACACATAATTACCACATTCCTCTGATACGGCAGTAGAATTAAAAATTATATTTGTGTGTGTGTGTGTGTGTGTGTGTGTATATATATATATATATATATATATACATATGTTTCCACCGAATAAACCAAAGGTTAAAGTAACGTTATAGTTCGGTGTGATAAAAAGATCTGTTTAAAAAAAAAGAAAGACAGAAAAACCCTACAAATTTACAGAAACAACACAACTAAATGTTAAAGTATAGTTATATTTAGGAATATATGCCAGTGACAACATTAACGTTTTAACTAAAAAAAATAAAAAAAGGAATTCACCAGTTATCGTTAGCAGAGATTACTATAACATGCGCCCCGCTATGCACTCCTTATGACTTTACATGTTACATCACTCGTGGCTTGTTCCATGACATAATTTATGACATCACGGATGACATCTCAAATGACATCATTGATAACATCACTGATTACATCATCCAGTGAGTGTGCAAGTTTGTTTTATAGTTTACATAATGGTGAGTAACTCCCATATTACTTTTTTACCTAATTATGTGGAGGCTGTGTGCAGTTAATGAGTATAAGTGTTTACAAGTACGTGTTCTTAATGCATCATAGGTGTGTAGAGATATTGAACACGTTATAAATTCTCATATTGAAGACTAACTGTGTGTGCAGATGACAGTTAACGACTTGTGTTCAGCCTAGTCCACACAAGTTTAATACCTCTATAGAAAAAGTTTCCAACAGGGTAAAGATTGTATGTAAAACATAACAAGTATTGTAAGCAGTTTTGAGTTATCAGGCAGAATTGTTTCAGTGTGACAATTTCTACATGACACAAGAGACTGTGCGCACCAGGTAAATGTGCTTGTCTTGCTTCAGAAGATGGGTTATCTTTAAAGTTTTCACCACATTATGAAGGCTGCGGGTAGTATGAACTTTAGGACCTTCAGACCTTGGTTATTGTAAGTGAATAGTCCCTCTTTGGACAGTTTTTTCAAAGATTGTGCAAAGTTTTTAGGGGATACTTTTTAATACTTTGTAGTGTATTTCTCATGAGAGTTTCACTGACTGTAAACAGTGTGGTACAGAGTAAACTCTATTCATAGAGTAAATAAATGGTGTTAACAGTACCCACTTTCTACTAATAACCACTTAATTTTTCTATGTAATTTCAGTAGCTTCCAGGGGTTTGATACCGGTAAAGACTGTCAGTAATAGGGCATTAGTTATGTAACAGGGTTTGGGTATCTGGAGGAACTTGGTTTTCCTTGAAAGGTTGTATACAGATTGAACACCTTGTGCAGTGCGGGTTACCGTTTCATCTGTGGTTCATAGTCAACATGAAATTGGCTTCCCATAAAATGCATTGTTTAGGGTCAGTGTTGTACACAACAACGCTTGCTTTGCCTATGGGGGCTGTATACATGATAGCAGTATTCATGCTTCATATTATTCTGAGATATTTAGCATTTACTTTCATACTTCTAATGCTGTACCTGTTTATAGAGGAATGTGTACAAGAAAAGCTTGTATGATGTCATAAGCAATCATAACTCATTTACTTTGTTCTCGTCTTTGATACTGTAGAGCACCTCACTGACGTACGGTCAGGTTGTGACTTTAAAAATACTACAGGCACCCCATTGAAAGTCGATTATTGACAGTGCATTTCAGCGAGCAGTTCATAGAGGCTACAACACTTGTGTGTACTTTAGTGGTGTTCCTATGTATAAATTCATTTCAATGGCTCAAGTCACAGACATGACCGTGGACAAAAAAACTGCTGAATGGTTAATGAAGGATGCTGAAAATTGGGTTTACAATAAATATACAGTAATCTTCTAATATTTATGAGTACAACACTTCAGTCGGTAAATCAAAGATTCTTTGTCCTTTACATGAATGTGTGGAGACTTCATCTGCATCCCAGATATATCTCAAAACCATAGGATGTTTCAAAGAACATATGAAAGAACAATCAAAGGAGCTACATTAGTTCATCTCTTTTAGTTAATTATTTAAAGAAACAAACAGGTTTTTACCAGAAAATCTTTTATACAGAAGAAGGAGCTTGTAAAGAAAACATGAAACTATTGGCAGTTAATGGGCCAAAGGAGCGGTGTCGGCTGTAGCGTTCAATGATACTACTAAACATGCACAGACATTAGCATGAAGTTCTTCCTATTGGGGTCCTTGATGGAAGGCTAGCTACGTTCAGTTCTATATATATATTTCATAACATTTTTGGAGGATCCTAACTTTTAAGTGCAGCTGGAGTTATCTTTCCATACACAGTGGCAACAGATACGTTGGGGGTGACTGATATTGGCTTTAGTAGATTCTTATGTGTATGTATAATAGATTATTTGTTGTCATAGACAGTATTTGAACATGCATATACGTATGCTATTTTCTGACTCCATAAAGTTTTCGTTCCGCAGCATCAAATGATACAATATGAAAAACCTTTAAAAAATCCAGTTTTGCATTTCAGAGCGGATTGACTTGTCCTTGGTGAGCTACTTTGTATTCATTCACAGACATAAACAAGTGCAGCAGTGAAGTAAAGGACAACATTGAAGTTACTCCCTAACATTTTGGCTGCATCTACACCTTTTCCTAAAGGTATTGCATACTGTACCTCTTGGGAGTCATATTCTTTTAAGATGGTTATTGCATCCATCTCTAATGGGTTTTCCAGCAGTCCAGATTGCCTTTAGCCCTATTACAATCACCATCACTGTGTTCCACTTTCTCAGCTTGGAGTTTAGTACACATCACTCTTTTAGTTCATAAGTAAAACACAGATGGACCATTCAGTTATCTGTCCTCTCCATTGGAGTAAAGTTCCAGCCATCTTATAATGCATTGTAGAGGTACAGAAGCTCGGATCACTCTACAAACCAGCTGAGACCTCATGACAATACCAGCCTCTCATTAAATCAGTGACCACCTTTCCTGTGATATAGCTTTTTCATCCACCAATGAACATTCACAATAGCTAGCAAAGCTAAGGTTGCAAAGTCTCCCAATACTCCTTACGTAATGCTGTTAGTAAGCATAATCATAGTTACTTTAATCTATGTTGAGTGGGAAATACATCTGGGTCAACATTAAACCCACACCATAGCAGTCCCACAGATCAGAGCATAGCTGGTGTACTGACTCATCTCATTAGCCGAAAACCTGATTATTTGGTAATTCAACCCCCCTCTGTAAAACCAGAGTTTATCCCAGACATGCACCTTCTAAGTGCCTGTGGGTCAGGAATGAGTATTCCTAGGACAGAACCTCACGTCATATATGTTGTTACATTTAGAACCACAGTTCAGTTGATGGTTATCCAACCTTTCAACTCTTTTTATATGGGCAAAACTCTGTTCAGCAGCCTATTGGTCCTCAATTTCAAATGTGGCTATCCCACAAAATTTCTCACAAGCCTTTACATCTGTGTGTGTTGGACGTAACACCAACCCAACTAAAACGTTAATTGCTTAAAGTGGGCAGTACTTAGGACAGTGATCCTTTTATCTCCTTAGCCTCAGTGCCACGTCACCTCCTGCATTAATGCAAAATAAATAAAATCAAAGCTATGCCACATCTGACCCGACCAAAGAGGAGCACAGGCAAGAAGGGCCATCACCTGCAGTATCCCACCGGGATGACCATTATCACACTTGCTTTTTAATATCTATATGAGTCCCAAATTATCAACTATTGATGTGAATAAGGCTTCTGCCTCGACATGCCTAGACATCAAATTAAACTCTCCTGGCTGTGCTGTCAGTATTGTAATATAGTCAGAGCACACAAGAATGCAAAATACATCAACCAGGCAGCTCTTGGTCCTGAAACAAATCACATATTATTCCTGCACTTCCAAGAGCTCCACTAACTCAGTGGCACAAAAGATCAAGTTCAAACTTCTTCGCTCCATCTTGAAAATGCATAAGTGTCTCATCATAAAATGAATAGAAAGGTTGACTTGATAGACTTTACTGAACTTTTCTGGCCAGTGT
Organism: Pleurodeles waltl; assembly: GCF_031143425.1. Lineage (NCBI taxonomy): Eukaryota > Metazoa > Chordata > Amphibia > Caudata > Salamandridae > Pleurodeles > Pleurodeles waltl. The sequence continues at coordinate 71,054,790 of NC_090438.1, forward strand.
CCGTCGTTCCTTCCTGCATGGCCACTGTTGCTTCCTGCCATCTGTGTCTGCCTGGTCTGTCTGACTTTCTCTTCCTCCATCCTTTCTGTAATTTTGCCATTTTCTCTCTTTTCTGTTTTTTTCACTCTTTTCTGCTTTGCTAAGAGCGCGCTTCTCGCACTTACTGCCGCTGCTCCCCCTGCTGCCCCACCGTCATAGCGCTTCCCATCCTCCCGCCTCCCAGCGACCAATCCCCATGTCCCTCCCCTTCTTAAGGGTGGCCGCAGTGCAGTGAGGGGTGACTTCACTGACCTTTTCTGGCCAGCGTCCGTCACTCTCTCCTTAGTGGCCGCTGCTGCTTCCTGCCATCTGTGTCTGTCAGGTCTGTCTGCCTTTCTCTCCCTCCATCCTTTCTGTAATTTTGCAGTTTTCTCTCTTTTCTGTCTTTTTAAACTGTTTTCTGCTTTGCTGAGAGTGTGATTCCCGCACTTCCCTGCTCCCCACCGCTGCTGCGCCCGCCCTCGTAGTGCTTTCTGGTCTTGCAGCTGACCAATTCCTTCCTTCCTGCCTCCCCTTCTTAAGGGTGGCCGCTGCACGCCAGAGGCATGCCCGTCTGCACCTGGACCACACCCAGTGCCACATACCCTGGTTCTCCCACCATCCACCAATACAACGCCGGGACCCTCCATGCACTGAACCCTGGACGTCAGAGCGTCTGCCACCCTACTTCCCCAAAGGACAGCCACGGACCTTTCTCCTGCTGCCACTGCCACCTCACATTCTCCGCACGGCAGACCTCACAGTGCCAGAACCGCCTCTGGACCACCTCAAATGCATCCTCCTCAACGTCCGTTCCGTGTACGAGCACACTGAGGATATTTGGGACCTGATAAACACCACCCACCGAACATCACTTTCCTCACTGAGATATGGACTAACACAACATCCGGGCCGGACATCGCCATCACCATCCCCAGTGACTACAAGCTGCTCCACAAGGACCGTCCATCCAGAACAGTAGGTGGCTTAGCCATCGCCCACAAGACAACCCTCCGACTAAATATCAACACACAGGAATTCACCCCCCTCATGGAGCACCTCTACTTCCAAGTGCACACCACCCCTAAGACCACCACCTGCGGCACTCTCATCTACAGACCACCCGGACTGCGCCCAGTATTCTGCGACTCAATCGTTGACATCATAGCCCCCCACACACTCACCTCCAACAACTACATACTCCTCGGCGACTTCAACTTCCATTTCAGCTATCTCAGCGACCACAACACCTTGAGAACTTGGACACAATTGGGCAAAAAAAAACTGGTCACTTCACCAATTCACCGGGCACACTCTTAACACCACTTTCTCCGCCAGCAGCACTGTCATTATCAACGACTCAACCCTGCTACACTGGACCGACCAACACTGCAACCACTTTTCCGTCTCTACACCTACAGCGCACACTCACACAACACACCCCTCTTATAGGAAATGGAACCAGACCTCAGAGGAGCAACTCATCAGCACCCTCAGCAACTCACCACCCCGACATAACAGGTGCCAACACATATCAGCACGCAACATTCACAATTGGATCACTGACTGCGCCGACACCCTAGCTCCTCTTCGAACAACCACAGGGAAACACTCCTTCAAGAAAGCCAACTGGTTCACCCCTGTACTCCAGGAATCAAAGCGCTCATGCAGGAGGCTGGAGAAGAAGTGGAGGAACAGCAAACCCCGGGAAGACTTTGCAACCTTCAAATCCGCCACAAGACCCCACCATGGCCTCATCAGATCCATCAGGAAAACTGCCCTGCAGGCCCGCATCAACACCACAACACTAAATAACTTTTCAACGTCATCAAAGAATTCACCAAACCACAAGCCGAGACCACCAACATCTCTCCAGCTCAGGATCTCTGTGACAGATTGGTCACCTTCTTCCATCGGAAGATCAAAGACATCTACAACAGCTTTGGACCCCAAGACTCTCTGAACTCTTCAACAACCCCCTGCCAAGATCCACTGAGCCCCCACTACTCCTGCACCCCAGGCCCTCCTCACGATGGATGAGACTCACTCTATGAGGAGCAGCATCCACTATGGAGCTCCTACCAACCACTGCCCTCACCACATCTTCAACAAGGTCAGTGCCTCCATCGCACCTGAACTCTGCAAGAGCACCAACTGCTCCCTAGAGTCAGCAACCTTCCCCAAAGACTGGAAGCAGGCCAAGATCTGCCTTCTTCTGAAGAAACCCTCACCCCACCCAGCATATCTCAAATACTACCACCCCTTCTCGCTGCTGCCCTTCCCAGCTAAGGTCGCCGAGAAAACAATCAACACTCAGCTACAACAACACATCGAGGACAACAACATCCTGGACATCTCCTACTCAGGATTCAGAACTAACCACAGCACCGAAACTGCCCTGCTCGTCACCTCAGATGACATCCGCTCCCTCTTCGACCGCTGCCAAACAGCAGCCCTCATCCTACTTAATCTTATAGCCACCTTCGATACAGTATCTCACCACACCCTATGTGTTAGACTCCACGCAGCGGGCATACGGGGCAAGGCCCTTTGATGGATTCACTCCTTCCTGACAGGCAGAACACAGAAAGCCAGGATCCGCCACACCTGTCAGAACCTACAGACATCAGCTGTGGAGTAGCCCAAGGATCATTGTTGAGCCCCACGCTGTTCAACATCTACATAAGCCTGCACGCCCCTATTGTCCGGAACTATGGAATGAACATCGTCTCCTACGATGATGACACCCAGCTGATCATCTCCCTGACTGAGAACCCCTCAACAACCAAGAAGAACTTCAGGGACGGCACAGAAGCAGTCACCACCTGGATGAGGGATAGCTGCCTTAAGCTGAACTCCAACAAGACCGACATCCTCATCCTTGGGCCCTCCTCCTCAGCTTCGGACAACTTCTGGTGGCCCTCAACACTCGACACCCCCACAGACCACGCAGAAAACCTCAGCGTCATCCTCAACTCAACGCTCACAATGACCAGACAGGTCAACTCTGTCGCCTCCACCTGCTTCCACACCCTCTGACCCCTCCAGAATATTTTCTGATGGATAGCAACCAACTGCCCAAAAAACGGGACACATGCCCTAATCATGAGCAGACTAGACTACAGCAACACCCTTTATGCCGGAACCTCCAAGAAGAACTTGAGCAAGCTGCATCAAATTCAGAACGCCTATGCCAGACTCGTCTTAAACATCCCCCGCGGAGAACACATCACAGAACACCTGGAAGACCTCCACTGGCTCAACGTCAAGAAGAGGATCAACTTCAAACTCCTCGTACATGCCTACAGAGCCCTCCACAATATCAGACCCAGCTACCTCAACCGCCACATCACCTGGTACTCCACTTCCAGACCTCTCCGCTCATCCCAGCAGTCACTTGCCAACATAGCCTCCACAAAGAAATCCTCGGCTGGAGGAAGATCTTTCACCTACCTGGCAGCTAAAGGTTGGAACACTTTACCTCTTCACCACAGACCGTCGTCATCGCTGCCTCATTTCAAGAAGGACTCAAGACCTGGCTCTTCAACTGATCTCTGAGGGCACCCCCCCCCACAGCGCTTTGAGACCCTATGGGTGAGTAGTGCGCTTTAAAATATCTGATTGATTGATAGAGGTAATTGAAAGCTTAGATTAAGAGAGAACAATCATGGTCCCCATTGATAACCTATGGTAGAAATAGAAATACTAGCAGCCTTTGTCTGTCTTCCTTTTACTACAAGGAACTCACCCGTTCCTATGAGGGACAAGACTCAGCAACATGCTTTCTATCAACCACTGAAACCCAGCTGCCCTCTCTTCATGGGTAAATTTATAAAAACACATTTCCAAGAAGGAACGGTAGGATGGGCTGAATGTCAGAGGGATGAAGTAGGCTTTCTTCATACAAAATCTCCTTAAACAAATAAATTAACATGATACGTCTGATGAAATATTCTTTATGTGTTGATTGCTTGCAGGTTCGTGTAGATGATCAGGTTTCCTTGTGTGAAGTCTCATTCCTGCAATAGTTACTCTTCTAACCAGCCATTACTAGGAAAAAATCAGATTTGAGAGGCCAGTGCTCTTTTGATGCTCAGTCCTAAGTCACTGAAGTTGGTTCCAGTTTAAGAGGAAGACTGCAGGTTGCAATAGCATTGCCCTCTTGTGCAATCCGAATATTGAACGTTTGTGGTGCATATAAGGCTAGATCTAGCCCCCCCTGTAATAAGTTACACCGCATCATTCACCGCACATTGCCCTATTGAAGTAATAACTAGCCTGCCATCCCTTCCAATACAAGTACTTTTTGGCTCCACACCCTGCTCCTCAGATGAAGGGCCACTGCTGTGGTCTACCCAACTCTGGCGGTGGGACATAGCTCAAGGACGGACCATCATACTTGAGACTTCTACTGTTGCAGTGCTTGAGACCAGAATGTGCAGTTTTCTTCCATGTGACTGTGATGTACCTGGAGGGTGGGGGATATGCTGAAGCCAGCTCCCAGCTTGTTCCCCTGATGAGGCTGAAGTGGACCTGCTTCCCGTTCCTTAGCAGTTAATCGACCTGTAAAGATAAGTGACCATGTGCGGAGAACTGGTAGGGTTTGTCTTATCGTGGTCCGACAGATGCTTGACCATGATAAGACAAACCCTGCCAGGGAAATACTAGTGCTTCCAGCTCGTCGTGAGACAACAATCGCGCTTCATCGCTTGAAAGGAGATTTAGTCCGGCAATGTTCCTGCATATCTTGTCAACACTAACATTACCACCTAAGTTTGTGATGTTTTCAGCATGTGGGTTTTCATGTTAAAATTGACAGTGGCCGCAAAAAGAAAAAATGCATGTAAAAAAAGTGGGGAACAACTACTGTAGGCAATCATAACATTACACAATTTTTGTGTAATAAAAAGGTTGCCCACCCCTAGTTACTGCTCTCGCCTATTGCAAGTGTTACTTCCCCAGTAACAGACCTTCGCTTCTCTCCTTTGCCGCTCTCCCAAGAATCATGATTCTTTATTGACCCTTGTGAAGACCTGAGGTTACTAGGGTAAGTCATGTTGACATATGCTGGTCTGCTGGATGGTTGTGTGTTGCCCTTCATGTTCTTACTGATTAATTTCAAGAACCACTTAAAGACACACTCAAGAGATGGAAGCACATAAAAACCTCAATGCTGTTTTCCTTCTGACACTGAAAATAAACTTCAAATGTGGTGTTCCTCCTTGTGGTTTCTCTGTTTGTCTGAGGTTTCATGTACAGTTACAGCAGATGGCCATGTTTGGCTGTGCACCACTTCAGATACCTACAGTCATTATGGCGAGTGTGCTGGTTGCCTAATGGTTGTTTTTCTGCACTGACTGAAATATTAGGGTGCAAAATAATGGAACAGGAGAACACAAAAAGTACATGTATATTGGAGACCCTTCCTGTTACCAAATACATGGAAATTGCACAGTGACAACCTCAAGGAATGTTCTAAACTAGCACACATTGATGCTTCATGATTCTGCATTAATCACCACGCGCAGGAGAGCACAGTGTTAATGTCAAGGAATTTCACAAGTTAGCACACATAGATGCTTCATGGTCCTGCATTAATCACCACGCACAGGAGAGCACAGTGGCAAGGTCAAGGAATGTCCTAAGCTAGCACACATGGATGCTCCTTGGTTGTGCATTAATCACCACCCTGCAGGAGGTACCCTTTTAGTAGTTACAACATGCATCGAGTGGGACTCTTATGTATTATTGTAAACCCAGTACTTTTGGAGCCCTTACTCTCTCTGTGTTTTACTAATATTGCACCCACATTAGGTTTAGTCAACCTATGTATGGAGTGACCATGGGACATGGGATCAGGATGCCCAGTTGTCATTATTACAATGCCACAGATGCCGCGGGGGGCTTAGTGCATGTTCAAACTTGCCCAATCACTTAGTAATCCTGAGTGCATGTTCATATTTACTCCACACCTACTAATCTAAAAGAAAATTCAAATTTGCCCTTTGAATCTTGAGTGCCTCCCAGACATGCTCCAGTGCTTAAAAGTGTTGGTCTATGTGTGCCATCGCACACTGATTGAAATAGATGTGTCTTTTAAAGAATTTCTGAGGGTCATTTGCTTACATTTCTGTTCTTGTTCAGTGGCAGGGCTTTATCTTTTTCAAAACCATGTCTTCTTCATCTTAGGGACCAGAATCAGGTGCAAAGAGACAGAGTGTAAAATCTGTGCTGGTTGTTGAACATAAAATCTTTTGTTAAAAGAAAGTGAGTCCCTTGTTAGAAGAAAGCAGGCAGTGTCCCACCTAACATATGCATTGCCCTAATCTCATGTGCTCTTCAATGGGCGGGCATGCATTGACGAAGAGGTTATGATTGTTGTGCATATAGTAGATACAGAGACATTGCAATTAGAATAGTTAGTAATCTGCTGCGTCTAAACATGCATTGCCACCCACCTCTCTGACCCATGGCCACATCTGCCTGTAATCCACTCAAGACGCTCCTTGTGTACAGTAGACTCTGATAACTGAAACCATCTCCAATAAAGGTTGCCTTGCTTGCTGCACTTCTCACATACAGTGACTCCTAAAACTGACACAAAGTGCATCACATCAAAAGTTATGTCACCTCATTAAAAGCTGTCCACCTCTTTGAAGGACTCATGCACGCACAATAAGCCCTTCAAAGACTGCTTGACTTCTTTCCAAGAACTAAAACCAAACACTTCAAAGATTGCCAGAATTTTCAGAAAGCACTGATGCTAGTAATTGTGTCTAAATCAGTGCTTCTAAAATTTTATAGAACCACAGCCCAATTTTTAGAACGACAAACTTTTGTGGCCCATCTCGCTGTAACTGACAAGAGGCAAGGTGATTTTTGTGTTATCTCTCACAGAAATTGTTTTTATATGTCACAACCTTGGCCGTATGTCTTCATCGGCCTGTGTGCAGCATGTTGATCTGCTCATAAAAATGATAAATGGTGAACTGCACTGGAGCTAGAACACTTTTCAGTGTTGCTGTTGGCCTGTGCCATCTGTTCACTACAGTCCCAAGACTTCAGAAATTTTTTGGTGTTGGTATTAGTAGTATTAGAAAATCTGAAACATTCCTTCTGCAACAGAGTATGGGGTAAGGCCTCATATCCATTTTTGTGTTCAAACGAGATCCAGGAGTGCACCATATATATATTGCAGTTTTATATAGTGTGAACACTCCCCAAAGACACTGGAGCACTTTACATGAGCATCACATTACAGAATGTCAGATTAATTTTGTTTTAAGCAAGAGAGATTAAGTGATCCAAAGTTGGTAGCTCTGGCTGTTAGGCCGTGTCCATATTTCTCAGTTTATGCGTGGAAGCCATAGACAAGCAGGATGATTGTGTATAATCACGCATAGTGAGCACTTTCTCTTTCGAAAATGGCTATGATTAAAAACAAAAACAAAAAACAACAGTAAAAAATACTGATTATCCACCTGGAGTTTTTCTTAGGCATACGTGTCTTCAGAATGTCAAAACAAAATGTGCTTTCCTAACTGCTCCTATATTCTGAAATGTGTACAGTTATTTTACAGGTTTTTACATTTTGTTGTGTGTTACAAACAAAATGACATCCTACAGCCTTTCTTTCCACTCCCTGTACTAAAACAAGATTGTCACATAATTCGCTTTAAAAAAAAATCTTCTCACTTTGCAGCCAGAGAAACAATTAAGCACCAGTCCCTATGTTAAAAGGTCAAGCAGCAATTTGTCAGAAGGCCTACTGTGGTATTTGACCCCTGTCTTTGAAGCACATCAAATGTGACAAGATAAATACAAAATGTAAAGGCATCTTTATTTCCCTTTAAATGCACCAGAAATAAGCTGGCGCCCCACCAAGGGGGTCACCACGTACAGTTTGGGAAACGCTAGTATAAATCAACACTCTGCTCATAAGTTTGACTCCAGTAATAACAGTCAAGCCCATCAAATGTTCCATTACATTGTAAAAATACCATATAAGGTGAACTCACATACAGTAAAATAACAAATGTACTGCTCAGGATCACATTACATTCCAAAGCATAGCACTGTAAAACGTACTTAACGGTGGAATCTTCCTCCAAGAAATTACACTATACATCTTACTTCAGTTCCGAAGGTTAATTTAGCCTATTTCTCACATCTCTTGGGCAGTGGCCTTCTGTTGACCCCCATGCATTGCCCTTTAGTTCTATTCTTCTCTATTGTTGAAAACTTGGTTGTTTCAACTTGCAGGTTTTTAAGTTCTCCTTTTGAAGGTCTCAGTTCACTGCTATCTGTAATTTTAGCTAGCGCTGGAAAACCTTATCTGGTGTCTATGCGCTTTATAAATTAATCAATCAATTATGATACCTCTCCTTTAATCTTTAGGTACGCCACTGCTCAGTTATTTATCATTGAGGTCCTCTTTAGATCTTAATATGCTAAACAAGGACCTTTTGTGCCTCAACAAACCCTTTCACATGCCCTGAGCGCAATACTGTGAAGAAAATATACGTTGTTATTGCTCCTTTACCTGATTTTGTGTCTGAGAGACAGATTATATTCTATACATTTGGATGATGTCTTTGATACTCCACTTTCACAAATCATCCAAAACAGGTGTTATTCCTATGATGACTTAAGCCAGCGGTGGCAAATCTCCCGCCAAAGTCTTCTTTGGCCAATAGTGTCAGGAATGTCTGAGTGTTAAAAACCTCTAAACATAACAAGAGAGGGCACTTATAAAGGGATGACATGTAAATTGGTAAAGCAGGAACAGTGACCTCCCCAGGTATCCCAGAGATAGAGATAATGAATATAAATAACAGGTGACACAGTTTGACAATTTCCATGTTGTTAACAGTTTACAAGGTATATTGGTTGGCTGTAGCCCAAAGAGTTCCATTATATGGCTGTAAGAAATGAAAAGTTTCACCCACCGGGCAAAGAAATATTGACGTGACGAACGGAGGTGGATCTTAGTCTGAGGTTGGAAACATAATGGTGGAACGTAGACCTGAGGAAGGTGAGACCTTTCTGATTGAAAGGTAGTCAGTTCAGCATCCCAGGATGAGTGGGGCTGAGTTCAGAGCCTGTTGCGCAAGGGACAAGCCTGGCTGTCGTGTTCTTGATGAGTTTCAGTCTCTGTGGGGGATATTGTAAACATCTGAGATATACATATATTTCTGTAGTCTTGATGATCATATGTAAGGGCCCGAATTATAGATCTGCGACAACCTTAACCCTTAGAATTAAAATTACAATTTTGATTTTGTATATTTGGGAATAAATAAAATACTTCATAGTTTGTGTATTTGTTTGATGTTCCCTTTTCTTTAACTTATTAATTTGAGTTTCAAGTCCTAGACATTTCTTGGACCTGAGTCTCCAGCTTCCACTAGTGATCCAAGACGGGTCCAAATAAATCAAAGGGTTAGGAAACACTTGTCTAAACAATACTGACTAGTGAATCTGGGCCCTGGACTTTGCCACTGTAAGATTCATATAGTTTCATATAGTTCTCAAATATGTTTCTCAGAACTATCTGCCTCCACCAGCACACTGGTTTTATTCTTGTATTTGTTTCTAAAGTTTTAAGTAACTTGTGTATTTTTAGTCCGAATGTGCACATTGGTCTGTTCTTGCACACTTAAGATCCATTTTTCCAAATTGCTTTATGATGTGAGTGAACTGACTCTCACGTCACCTTCTGTGACATTTGCTTAGACTGCGGTTCATTAGGGGTTTCAGGTTTGCGTTCTTTCAAACACATTACAAAAAATGTTGACCAGTCACTGAAACGCTAGACATCCATGAATCCATTGCACAGAAAATAGGACCTCTTTGTGCAAACTCTTCAAGTAAGAGTATGAAATTAAAATATACAAAGCCCTGAAGTACCGTTATATCGTGGTGTTCCTGCATCATTCAACTTGTGGTGCTGAATAATTCTTCTCATGGTGTGTTTCCATCCTCTCTAGTAATTAGGTAATTTTATTGATATGATCAAGAGTTCACAGCAAACCTCACACATGGTGACCTAGTTTAGCAGTAGGTATAGAGTTCATTCGAAAGAAAGAATGATCCTTTGCAGTGACTAGATGTATCATTTGGTGAGTGAGATGTAAGTGCGGATATGCAGATTAACGAGTTGTCTTTCATCTGTGTTCTGGATTCTCTACAGTCTGTTCAGATGTTAGAGGGGGGCTGCAGGTTCTATTTGTTGCATAGTCTAGTCTGCAAAGCACTCTAGGCAAGGGAATACTTGAAATAGGAGGTGACTTGACATGGAAAGGTCATTTAGGATCATTGCTATCAGTGGAGGAGGAGTGTGCCGCTACAAGTTATCAACTGCTGTATCTCAGTCTACACCATACATTCCATTTACCCTTTGACATTCTTCATTCCACCTTCAATACATGAATGTTCACCTACACACACACTTCCTGAGTGATGCGGACATAATGGTCCATGTCAAAGAATGCTGCACACCATGTTGGAAGAGTAGAATTGAGAAAAAAATTGCATTTTAATAGTTCTTTGTGCCCCAAGTGTCTTACTCTCTGCACAGACACATATCACAACATAGAATCCAGAATCTTAACACCTCGTAAAACAGGCACAATATTTGTATTCCTGTGGTACATATTATTATACTTTCCTGTGAAACATTAAATATAGTTTGTTTTTTTCTTTATAGTTTTTTGAACAGTTTGAGGAGAATCATGTTTTCGTCACTTCTCCTCCGCTAAGCAGTCCAAATTGGACAAGGGACTGCAGCTACCATTCCATCAACGCGGCCAAGGCACACCTACACCCACTAAATATCTGTGCTCCAGTTACTCCCACAGAGTTAGATAGATTCAGTTAAGTTGCAACAGTGACATATTTCTGTGGGAGTGATGCCTACTAGCACTGTGTTTTTGTGAAACATCAAGCCAACACAAAAAGTAAACACATTTGCCTTTCGAGCTGTTTTCCAAGTGGTTTACTATCTATCTGAAGACCAAGTTGTGATGTAACATCCTGTGGATTTCTTCGCAGGTGCAGACACAGGTCATTTTTATTTTACTGAGTTCAGTTCAATCCTAGCCTCAATATTCACCTTCAAAATAGAGCGCGCAACACATATTGTGAAAACAAGTGTATTTCTCTTATACCTTTGTTTCCTTGAAGAGCAAATCCCCAGGACTGATGTATGTCACTCACTCATGCAGTCCAGGGAAATAATTGCCTGAGCTATCCTGTCACACATTTGGTTATGTCATAATTTTGTACATTTTGCACATAAACTCAAGGCCAACCGAGAGTGTAGTCTGCCTGATACACTGCCGCAGGGGAAGCTCTACCAGCCATTGATAAATACAGAAATTGTATGGTCATGTTTCTTAGCAGAAATGAGGTTGGTGGACTACATTGGAAGTCTTGTTAAGAGTGGTCATTTAAAATGTGGAGGTGTCAGTCTGTCAGTTATCTCTGCTCTTTTGAGACCAAGTGAATCAAATAAGTGTATTGTCTTTCTCTGTAACAGTTTTTTGTATTTAGTAGACCATAAGGGAACTGTTAATTTTTGGTACATTTTGTGCAGAATCACAATAATTACATCTTTATACTGGATAATCAACCTGTCACCCACTGTTATCTTCTCATGGTATGCAAAAGCAAAATATGCATGTGAATTTGGTGCATTATGGTAAAATCCGGGGCAATGTTTGTGACCAAATAAAAGGTTCCTGAACTTTTATAAATGACCCAAGTAATCTTTGCTTTTGTTTTTTTTGTAATGTGACATACATTCAGGAACATATGGAGAACCTCATTTTCCTTTGGTTGCATGCTATTTTCCATGTTACTTTGAAGAGCTAGGACCATATTGACCCCCAGTCAGCTGTTGTTTCATTGTGTGCCATGTAGGCCTGCTTTTAGTTTTTGGGAACAAGCGTATCAGTTCCAACTTAAGTAGCGTCCAGTAGTAGGGATACTTGCAGCAGTGCATAGCTTTCTTGTCTTGAGATTGTCACATTAAATATTTATTTTGTGTATCAATGTCTTTCACCATTTTGTTATAGGGATAGTCGTATTAGGAATCAAAGTTGTAGTTGAACCTGACCTCCCTTACCATTTTGTTTGTCTGTTCCCTACCTCATAGAGAGAGTTTTAGCTCCAACTAGTGCATTGTATGGTTCGCGGAGTTATGAGGTGGGGTGTGACATTAGGGTCAACCATATTGTCCATGCCCCACGTAATCTTAATTTCCAAGTATTTATGCTTTTTAGGTACCCAGAGGGACTTTTTGAAATTAATCATCAGTAGCAACCCGCTCACGTCCCAGATTAACTTGTGTCCCGAAAAGTCACAGAATAGTGCTGTAGGACTCGGGAGTTAGGGAATGGATGTCTTTGGAGACCATAAACTAAGAAGAATGTTGTAGGCATAGGGTACGATTCCTGACTCCACCTGCAGCAGATTTAATGCCATCAGTCAGGGTACTCTGACTGATGGCTGCTATCAATGGCTCAGTCACCACAAGAGGGGCAGTCCTGTCTTCTGTATCTCAAAGGTATCATACAGGAAATCGTTGCATTTACTTCAGGTGACAACAAACCTTGAGCTCACTGCTAAGTTTGAATCTCCTATCCATCTTTATCATGTGATGAAACTATCCAGTTCCTTTCCCAAGCTTTAAACATTTCATAGGAAGAGGCTGGAGAGAATGTTGAACATGAGCCAAGAGATACTTAGGTATTAATATTGAACACATAAAGGCCAACCCTGGCTGTCGAACGCTGAGCCTCTGAGTGCTTGGAGCAGTGTAATAATGCTTCATGGCTTCATATCAAAAGGGCATCTTGAAAAGTCCAAGAGCCTCTTCAGATGTGAATGAGGCCTGGTAAAGGCTTTTAGGGTGGCACGTTTCCTGTGAGTTTTTTGGCAAACAGTTCATCTCATCAGATCCACAGCAGGCTTTTTCGCTTTTAATAAATGTTGTAAACACTTCAACAAAGTAGAACCGACAGCCAGGTTGCTGCTATGTTTGACAGAGCAGTACTTTAGATTCTGTTCCCTTCCTGTGGTTTCTGCACTTCTTTTCGCACCCACTTAGAAATATCTTGAGATTTTAAAAAGACATGCACTTTGAAGAGTAGAGAAGAACAAGTTGTAAACCTGTCCACTCCCTATCACTTTAGGGCTCCAGTTTTCGTCTTCATCTATGAGACCGCCATGCTGTGTATCCCTGCTTCTTGGCTTCTGACCACATTTATTTAAGAGTCGAAACTAAATTTAGCTGTTTCTGAAGGTCATCTGTAATTGTAGGGCAGTACTCAAATGCACACAATGTTTGCCCTTCTCTTAGAAAAGTTTAGCTGACCTCCACCCGATTTTAGGTAAGCATTTGAAATGGTATTATGCATATTTGAAAACAGCATTGAATGTTTTATTTAAGTGTATTGTCTTTCCAAATGATGATGTTGAAACTCCTCTTGTCTCTATGTGTAGATCTTTTGTTACTTATGATCTACAGTGTTCAGTTGTTTGACATATTGCGGCTTGATGTAGCAGTGCTAACACCTTCCGTCATTCTCTGCAGCCCGGAAGCTAAAGAAACTGGGAAATTTAAAGATCCAAGAAGAGGGTGAAGCAGCAAAATCACCAAACAATGGGGACTCCATGCAAGAGCAGTCATCAATGCTGGGCCTGTCTCACCTTGAAAACTTTAACAGCCAGCCTATTTTCCTCAACGTACTGGAAGCCATCGAGCCAATTGTTGTTTGCGCCGGCCATGATAACAACCAGCCGGACACCTTTGCTCTACTGCTTACCAGTCTCAATGAGCTGGGAGAGCGACAGCTGGTGCACGTGGTCAAGTGGGCGAAAGCTCTACCAGGTTGGAAATTTACCTCTTTATGCTGAAACATTATATCTGGAGCCAGAATAGAGCGGGAATTGAGCGCAGTGATCAGCCACTTAAATGCATGGGACTCGAGGAGATTGTTCGGATCTCAGGATAAAAAGCCAATGAAATGCTCGGTGGGCAGGTGGTGGGCAGTGAAAAAGGATTGAGGCTATTGCAGATCACTTCACAGTGAATGAATGGAGGAGGGCAAGAATGGGGATTGTTCTGAAATTAGGAATCTCTTAGGTCTTGAGGACTGATGGAAGTGCTGACGTGAATGCTGCTGTGTCTGTGAAGAGGGTATGGGTGGTTTGCAGAGGGCGTAGTGAGGATATTATGTGCAGGGCCCTTGGCACAAGGATAGCAATGACAGAGAGAGGTAGATTAGGAGCATAGAAAGACTGAATTGTTTGGTAGTAAAGAGAAGGATGAATCGGAGAAAGTTGAGATGAAAGGTTTGCTGGGGCATGTTTAGAGGTGGAAAGTCCATAAAGCAATGGTAGAGTTGTGGGAAATCTCCTTTGTCCAAGGCTCATATAAAGAGAGCAGCATGATATCACAGTGTTACATTTCTGGGAGCACTGGTTATAACACTGCATGTCCCTTTGAGAACAGGAAGCACCACCAGCATCCAACAGCAAAACATGTTTACATCAAGTGGTTAAGAACGGAGGAGGAGAACTCCAAAGCCCTCTGTAATTCTCCGACCTCAATGGTGCCGGAACATCTTACCTGCTGCCCCTGTGGAACAGGAGAGCGGCTACATGATGAGTTCTAGTTCAGTTCAGTCTTCCCATTCTCCAAGGAGCGGTTGGCCTTTGAAGGGGACTTCATTGGCAGAACACCCTGGAAGGCCTGCAACCATTCTGCCTCCTGCAGTGGTGTATTGTATTCTGGTGCTCATGCTTGGTTACCCAGTGTCACTCATTCCATCACCAGAAGGATAAGCAGCCTGGCTTGCAAAGCAGGTACTCTTGATAATACCATGAGCTTAGGAAAGATACAGTAAACCCATGCAAGTGTTAAACATTCAGTGCTAGGCTGTCGTCAGTTCAGTAGCTCAGAATAGCTTCAGAATAGCATCACTTAGAAGAGTGGAGGTGATGCCCTTTGTTTAAGAGTAGGCAAAAAACTTAGAGGCAGTATAAAAGGTGCATGGGTTGATACCCTTCCTCTGTCCACATGACCCTGCAGGTTGTAGTGTTCTTCAAAGTTTGTGGGTTCTCTACCACGTCTTTCCAGATGACGTGTGCTCTGAGAGGGACATAGAGAGTGTCTCACTTATCTTTTGTTCAGCATCATATGCAACTCCACATACAGGCACGGAAATGTTGACCTGGGATATCAGAAGGCATGCACTTTAAAAGATCTTGCTTTTTTAAATGAAATGTTGCGTTCCCTTTTACTGGTAAATAGGGCACTACGTCTCATAGAATACTATTTAAGAGAGTTTTTGAGAGAGACACTGGTCAGTAGATATAAGTTCCAGCAGCAACCACCATAGTTATAGAGGCCGGCGTTGGAAATCCAATACTTTTAGACCCTGATTCCAAGTTTGTCAGAATGATGTTCTATGTATCACACCCGATGGATAACAGTATCCGGGGGTACACGTTTTATTAAGTGCGATAAATAGCACCTCAAAGAAGTTTTGAGTGATTTACATGTTTAACACGACAAAATCTACATACTACGGTAAATGCCGTACACTGTTCCCCTGATGTGTTCCTTCGGTTTTGAACGCGTGTGATAAATTCCACCCACCCCGCTTTAGAAGAATATATACCCCACGTAAAATTGGCAAAAAGCTCTTTGAATCTAGGACACAGCAGAGCATATGCTGGAAAAGGGATAGTCCAGGTAAGGTCAGTTGAGTGAGAGGTATGGAGTTGCAAACATGGAATGGTTGAGATACTGGTTGGAAGATCCTTGAAGGGCATTTTATAGTTGTCCCATTACAATGCATGCCTACTTGAGCATGACCGTGTATTATTGGCTGTGCCGCCTGTTTCTTGCCGGAGAGAAGAAAGCTAATTTTCTGTTCTCTTTTCTTGCAATCTTTTTTAGGTTTTCCGAACTTGCATGTGAATGACCAAATGACAATAATCCAGTATTCGTGGATGGGGCTGATGATCTTCGCCATGGGGTGGAGGTCGTTTAAAACTGTGAATTCCCGAATGCTCTACTTTGCGCCTGATTTGGTCTTCAATGAGTATGTTCCATTTTTTTTCACATATGAGCAACCAAAGCAGCAGTAAATGAAACCAAGAGGATCAGACCTACTTCTGTGTCTGTCATATAATGTGATGTGAACTTTGAGTAAATCATTCAGTTGAAATGGGATTTGAATGAAGTTGTAGCTTCTCAACATGATTCCTGAAATAATATTACTAATATTTTTTAACTGCTTTGTTCTTAAAATAGATGTGGTTGAAATTTGATTTATGATCATCGTTTTATACTTTTAAGGTTAACTTTGAAAACAAACATTCAGAAGGCCATCAAATGGACTGCACCTCCCAACCCTTCTAAACTTCCCTGCTAGTGACAAATCTTTAAAGCTGTTAACAGTTGTGTAGCTGCTCCTGCTTTAGCTGTGCAATGTTTTGTGTTTTGAAAAACATATTTTGTAGTAAATAGTGCAGGAAACTGCAATGCACACTTATGAAATAGGTAGAAATAAGAGGGTTGGGGAATAACTTAGGTATCCCACAAGTACTGCTTTGGAAACCAAGCCACTCCTACAAGTCAGAGATCCTCTGAAGAGGGCTGCAGTTCACAACAAGCGGGTCCTCCACATTCCCAAATTTGAGACTAATCATATTGACTTCTTCAAAGAAATCAAGCCAGCCCATTTTCTTAAAAGGACAGATCTGTAAAGACTGACTTTCTCTTTGTCCACTGCTGTTCCCTGCTACCTTGGAATGATCGTACAAATTGCTAATCTCACTGGAGCTCACGTATAGGTGCTTGCGCTGCAATAAATTGTCTACGAAACTCAGGCATACACTACATGATATCCCATTTGGATGTTCTTCATGTTTGGTTTGAGCCTTAAAACAGACATCACTACATTTAGCTGGTAAATATTTCCAATATATTAGCTCAGTTGCAACTTTTACCTGAAGAAGCTTCTTTTGTGCATCTGCTCATCATTCAGGTCCCATTCTTGGTAAAACATTCTCATAGCTTTGAGAGGATCCGGATTCTCCTTGATTCACTGAGCAGTTGGTGCTGGAGATCTTGTACACAGAATCATTTGTGCCCTGGCGATCTCCAGATCCACAGAAACAGGTTTTTTGTCTTCCCAATTCACAGTGACCAAAACGTATTGGAGAATTAGTAATGTCACCCTTCTGAAACAAAATACCACAGTTGACAAGACACAGTCTTATGGATGGTCAGGAGATGAGGTTATTTTGCAGATTTACAAGTCCACAAATCAGGACGGCAAAACAAGTGGCTTGTACTAGGTGATCAATACCACGTATAGCCAGGATTAAAGATTACATATCAGACTACTGAAAAAAAAAATGAGTAATTCACATCACCTAACTAAATGTAGGCCATTCTCCCAGTTCTCTTAGTGTGTCAGGGATTTAGAATTGTTCTTCTGCAGTTCACCCCTCTTCACAGAGCACCCTTGCCAGAGTATTAAGCTGGGGTAGAAAAGCCTATTTAGCTAATTATATAGCTGGTAACCCCATCACTCTCTCTCTGTCTACATCCGTAGACTAATAGAGACAGATGAACGCTGGAAGGTTTGGGAGGTTGAAGTCACCCATAAGTGTTCTCTCAACTTTAAAGTTGTGAGTGTGATTTTCGCAAGGCGGATCGGCCTCAGCTCGGCCGATCCTTATGGCTCAGTGGTGGATGCTCTGATCTGGGCCTTTCAGAAAAGAAATCTGTCCATGATGCAGACCGCCTTAAAGGAAACCACTAAAAAACAACATATGCACAAATACCCCAATGTTACCTTTGATAACATGGATTGTACATGTTAAGCTCTCAACAAATATCTGTGTGTCATTGAAGATGCTGACAGACTGCATAGTTATTATTCAGTCAACCTCACTTGTGGTTTCAGGCTTGTTCTATTCGGGTGTCCTTTCAAACCTCTTTCCTCTAGAGTCACTTACCTGTTGAAATAGGTGGCTGCTTTTTTGGAGCCGCTTATCTCAGCCCAGAGGATTAGAGTGAGTTACATTCCATGTAAGCCCTAGAAACCTATGCGCTTAAAAAAAAAAAGATAACGTGGTCCTAAGCACTCACCGTTCCTTCTTGACAATAGTATGATCTATACCATTTTTGGATTTCCACATTTTTTTGGCAACTCCTTAAAAAACTTAACAAGATCTGTTTTTTAGGCCAGTCTGTAGGGCTCCAAATTTGGCGTTTCTGCAAGTTGGCAATAGCAAAGAGCACAGACAACCTAAAAAGGGAGAGCATCACAGAATAATTACCAGTAGCTGAGATTAAGGGCCTGGTTTAGAGTTTGGCGGATGGGTTACTCCATCACAAACATGACAGATATCCCATCCGCTGTATTCCGATTCCATTATATATGGGAATCATATCATGGCGGACAGGAGTAACCCGTCCCAAGTAGTCAATTCATCACTCTTTGCACTGTAGCAGCAGGGACTAAATGCGGTGCCCTGGACCACCTCTTACCTTTATTTCCTTGATAAGGTTGTCTCTCTACCTTTAATGTAAGGGGTTGAGGCCCAGTGTCTGGAGGGATGTACTCGTGCAGAAACCAAAACACATCAAATTTACAGTTCCTCATCAGGGTGGCGACAGATTCTGTAGGATTGGGTGTAGGAGCAGCCCATGAATTAAGTTTACCCTTGTTACTACACAGTACGTTCTTACATTTTAGTAGGGTCTGTGAAAATGATGTGCAGACTTGGCTTTGGTTTGCAGCCTGCATAGTAATGAAAATGTTTTATTGATCAGGCAAACAGAATGTTAAACAGAAATATGAAGATGTATTTGTCTTCCCCAGGTACAGGATGCACAAGTCCAGAATGTACAGTCAGTGTGTGAGGCTGCGACACCTCTCCCAGGAGTTTGGGTGGCTCCAGATTACCACAGAAGAGTTTCTTTGCATGAAAGCATTGCTTCTGTTCAGTATTAGTAAGTGGCATGGATTACTTTTTATTTTTTATATATATAGCTGTTTCTCGCTGCGCTCTAAAGG
Organism: Pleurodeles waltl; assembly: GCF_031143425.1. Taxonomy (NCBI): domain Eukaryota; kingdom Metazoa; phylum Chordata; class Amphibia; order Caudata; family Salamandridae; genus Pleurodeles; species Pleurodeles waltl. Next base: position 71,073,914 of record NC_090438.1, read on the forward strand.
GGCAGGGTGGGACAGCACGCAGAGGGGGTGGGGTAGCAAAAACATTTAATAAATAAAAACGTACCTGTTCCACCGCCGCTCGTCTTTCCCTACAGCCAATACTTACACTGCTCAGAGCAGAGTTATGATTGGCTGAGAGCGCCGACCAAACACACATGCGCACTGAGGGGAGTGCACAGTGCACTCCTCTCATCCCCATTACCCCCAATGCCCTGCCCCTTTTAGTAACGAAAGAATAATAAACTTAGTTTATTATCCTTTCGTTGTTAAAGGATTTGCAGTGGCTGCGGGGGGCGAGGTTTTTCCGCCATAGCGGAGGAGCCTCCGCTGTCCATTTTATGCAAGCTATATAATATTATCTTTATGCAACCTAAGAACATGACAACAGTTTAATATTCAAAATATCGCCCACAAAATGCTGCCACTGACAGAGACGACCCATGGTAAGCAGCTGTGTGTGCATGTATTGATATGTGGTGGTGTAGGACTTCATATGGTGCACAACAAGCTCCAAAGTAATGGTGTTCTATCATAGAGGTGGTGTGCATTGCATTGCAGAGGTGAAGGGATGATGAAGACGGGGTGGGTAAAGTTAGGTGGACGGGTAGCGGTAAATGTGAGATAGGATCCAGGCAGGGTCCTGGTGTGGGTATGCGAATAGAGAGTCAGACATTCCTTTTGAAACAGGACGTACAGTGCATTGCAGTGGTGGATACACAATGCATGTGGGTTGAGTAGGATTGGGAGGAAGACGCAGAGGAAGAGAGCTACAGGACATCTGCTGGCAGGGGCCCATTGTGGGTGGGGAAGAGGGGGGAGCTTGCCTTGTTGAAGCAGAATGTACACAATATTGTTGGAGTGGAGGGTGTAAAAGTGTGTGTAGGGTAGGTTTGTTAGGAGGGGACAAACAGAACAGTAGGTGGCTGGTTGGCAGAGCCCTGTTGTGGGTGGGTGGGTCTTTGATCAGAATTAGACTGGATTATTGCAAAGCATTTTCATTGTGAACTAAAATAAATAGTTATGAGCAAGAAATAAAGATGCCTCCTGCCAAACACCCAGCACACTAGATACTGTCTCCCTAAAATAGCGACACAGAGAACGCCTTCTTCATAATTCACTATCATCACCTGCGCCAGATCTCATAAAGACTTCTTCATCCCAGAAGAGTAGAGTTGCAACAAACAGCAATGGCCTCAAGTTTCAACATAATTAAAGAAACAAAACTTGTTGAGACACTAGAAATGCAGTGTCTTCGACTTGTTTCCGGCAATTTATAGAAGAGCTGCTCAGATTTTAGATCAACCATCCATAGTGACGTTTCAAGCTGTGCTGGAACCAGTAACTAATGTTGCGTCATCGCAGAGTACACGGGACCCATAAAGTAACCTGAACCTTGACTGGACATGACCAGATGCAGGAAGGACCCTCTCTGGACATTGTTCAGAGTGCATGGTGAAGCTGTGATGCCAGAGCTGAGGCTGCTCCAGTTCCTGATGAGTAGTCAGTACAGGGCATACCGCTGCACCCGTGCAGCCCAACATCAAACAGTTTATTCTTAAATAATAAAAATGATTCCAGCTGAAATCAGTATCCAAACTATGCATAGAATAGAAGATCAGGAGTAAAATCACATACAAGTAAAGTATACGTTGACTGATAAAGTCGAGTTAGATAGACCCTCTCTGCATGCCAAATATAATAAGACTTATAAAAAAAAATGTTTTTTATTGCATTCAATACAAAGAAGAATAGCATAAATATAATAGGCAGTCTCGGTTTTTGCATGCCTTTTTCATCGGATACATGTTGCTGAGTGTTGGAAATGGCCCTTTTTGCGGGGTCATCCCCAGTCTTTTTGCCTCCTTCCTCCTATTTTGTCTGACCTGTTTTTGTTGGCTTTAGGACTCTGGGAACTTTATCACTGCTAACCAGTGCTAAAGTGCATATGCTCTCTGTGTAAAATTGTATGTAATTGGTTTATCCATGATTGGCATATTTGATTTACTAGTAAGTCCCTAGTAAAGTGCACTAGAGGTGCCAGGACCTGTAAATCAAATGCTACTAGTGAGCCTGCAGCAATGGTTGTGCCACCCTCATAAGTAGCTCTTTAATCATGTCTCAGACCTGCCACTGCAGTGTCTGTGTGTGTGTGGTTTTAACTGTAAATTCGACTTGGCAAGTGTACCCACTTGCCAGGCCTAAACCTTCCCTTTTCTTACATGTCTGACACCCCTAAGGTAGGCCCTAGGTAGCCCCAAGAGCAGGGTGCAGTGTATGGTTAAGGTAGGACATAAAGTAATGTGTTTTATATGTCCTGACAGTGAAATATTGCTAAATTCGATTTACACTGTTGCAAGGCCTGTCCCTCTCATATGTAATATAGGGGCTACCTTTAAATCGGATTAAAGTGTAGATTTCCTTTGGGAGCGGATAGACATGTGGAGTTTGGGGTATCTGAGCCCACAATTTAAAAATACATCTTTTAGTAAAGTTGATTTTGAGACTGTATGTTTGAAAATGCCACTTTTAGGAAGTGAGCATTTTCTTGCTTAAACCATTTCTGTGACTCTGCCTGTTTGTGGAGTCCCTGTCTGGGTCAGTTTTACAGTTGGGCTGGTTGCACCTCACACTAGACAGTGACACAAAGGGAGACTGTAATAAATCCAGGGAACGGTTAGTTGCCTGTGTATACAAAAACGATTAAATCGTATTCTCCAGCGTGGAGTGGAAATTGGAAGGACAGCCGCATAACAGAAGAGATCCAAGTAAGTGGGGAAGTTATCCAATGGTATTTAAACCATGCAGTTTAACATCGAGGAATTGATCAACTGTAGGGAAATGAATTCCTCCTACAGGTGAATGGTACCAGCGTGGGGAACTATTGCGATCTACTATTTATAGTTAATCAGCACTATTCAACCCTATTTTCAGTTGGGAGTTGCTTTACAGCGCACACATATGTTGAAGAATCTACAGGAAGAAATATCCATCAAAAGAAAGAGTTACTGTCAGACCCCATTCAGGGGGACCTCAGGCAGGAAGGGGCTACTGGGACTGGGGTTGTTTAGCTTCTGTATTTCCGAGGATGGTCCTCCTATGCCTCTGGATAAAGTACAACCCTTTCAGTACTTGACGCTCAGGGGTAGCAATGATGAGCATTCGCAGCCTTGTCAGGGACATTAGTGAGGGGTGCATGTGCTCAGTACTCAACACTACACCCAGCAAAACAAAAAAAATAAGTATAGTGCTTCTCTTTCAAAAAAGACAAGTACTTTATTTCACACAGACGTGCAATACTACACACTACAATAATGCCAGGTTGGCACTCTTCACTTTTGGGGCAGCCTGGTCTGAAACCACAGATCAGGCTGAATTGCAATTATGCCGTCCGGAGTAACAGGCACACAGTGATTGCCACAGAGAAAAAGCTGATCCCGTCTTCATTTGAGCCAGTCTGGCCTACTTTAAGTGTCAGGAAGTGGTGACTTAGATGACACAAGAAAAAAAATCAGGTTTGATTCAGAAGTGCTGTGGTTCCTCCGAAGATCTCTGGGACTGGTCCACAACGTTGTTCACACCAGTCACACAGTCAGTCTCTGGTGGATGGACCTTTGCACCAAGGTCAGTGCCTTCTAGTCCCCTTTCTGAGAGCTCCTGCGTTGTGTACTTTGCCTTCCCTTGCACTCAGACAGGGCGAGGACAAGTCAGGCAGTTCTTCCTCCAAATCACACCTCAACTTCTGGAAGCTTGCTGTCCGGCATGCACAAGCCCTGGTTGTGCAGTAGTCCTCTGGGTATTCAATGGGACACTCTTTCTTTGGTCAGAGAGAACTTGAGAATGGAACAGTATCTGGGTTTTGTTTTTTTTCCGAAAAATTGGAAAAATGGGCTGCAGAAGAAAGCATGGTTTTTTTTTCCCTGAAAATGTTATCAACAAAGGGTTTGCAGTGCTAAAATCACCATCTTCCCAGCTTTCAGGAACAGGCAGACTTGAATCAGAAAACCACATTTTTCAACACAATTTTGGCATTTTACTGGGACATACCCCATTTTTACTATTTTTTGTGCTTTTAGCCTCCTTCAAGTTAGTGACAGAAATGGGAGTGAAACCAATGCTGGATCCCGGACAGTTAAACATTTCTGAAAAGTAGACAAAATTCTAAATTCAGCAAGGGGTCATTTGTGTAGATCCTACAAGGGTTTCCTTCAGAAAATAACAGCTGAAATTAAAAAAATATTGAAATTGAGGTGAAAAAGACAGCCATTTTTCTCCACGTTTTACTCTGTAACCTTTTCCTGCAATGGCATATTTTCAAAAGTAATATACTGTTAACGTCTGCTGGACTCTCCTGGTTTCAGGGATATATAGGGCTTGTAGGTTCATCAAGAACCGTAGGTACGCAGAGCCAATAAATGAGCTGCACCTTGCAATGGGTTTTCATTGTATACCTGGAGTACAGCAATTCATTTGGTGAAATATAAAGAGTGAAAAATAGGTATCAAGGAAACCTTTGTATTTCCAAAATGGGCACAAGATAAGGTGTGGAGAAGCAGTGGTTATTTGCACATCTCTTAATTCCGAGGTGCCCACACTAGCATGTGAATTACAGGGCATTTCTCAAATAGATGTCTTTTTTTACACACTGTCTTACATTTGGAAGGAAAAGATGTAGGGAAAGACAAGGGGCAATAACACTTGTTTTGCTATTCTGTGTTCCCCCAAGTGTCCCGATACAAATGGTAGTTCACTTGCGTGGGTAGGCCTTATGCCCGTGGCAGGAAACGAAACCTGGACGCATCTTTTACATGGGGCATTTTTACATTGAAATCTGAAAGTGTATTTTGGAAAGTGCCTAGCTGTGGATTTTGGCCTCTAGCTCAGCCGGCACCTAGGGAAACCTACCAAACCTGTGCATGCTTGAAAACTAGACACCTGTGGGAATCCAGCATGGGGTGACTTGTGGGGCTTTCAGCAGGTTCTGTTACCAGAATCCTTTGCAAACCTCAAAATTTGGCCAAAAAAAAAACACTTTCCATCCGATTTCGGTGCTTCAAAGTTCTGGAATCTGAGAGGAGCCACACATTTTCTTCCACCCAGCATTCCCCCAAGTCTCCCGATAGAAATGGTACCTAACTTGTGTGGGAAGGCCTAGTGCTTGCGACAGGAATCGATCACATAACGGTCAATATTGGTCCTTGCATGAGGGCAACTGCTGACCATGGAATGATCCATTCCTAATGCAAGCACTAGGTAAAGGCACTCAAGTGGGGTAGCGTTTTTATCAAGACAGGTGGGGAAACACTGGGTGGTAGGAATTTTGTGGATCCCAGCATATTCCTGTAGTTTGTGTGCAAGAAAAAATTGAGTTTTTATTCAACATTTCAGCTTTGCAGGGTATTCTGGGTAAGAAAACTTTGAGGAATCCACACAAGTCACATCTCTGTGGACCCCCCCCCCCGATGTCTTGTTTCCAGAAATGTTTGGGTTTGGTAGGTTTCCCTATATGGCCGCCGAGCCCAGAACCAAAAACCCAGATGCCTGCCTTACAAAACCAGGTTGTTCTGTGATAGATAATTTTGATGTCTCCACAATACGATTTGGGCGGTGGAATTTGGGTCTGAACTAAATTGGGGAACTCCCAAAAGAGCACTCTCTCTGCTTGCCGCCGCATGCACCTGCTCTGTGGGTTGGGCTAACCCGCTTTTGTCCCTCTGCACAGACTTTGCTTGAGAAGGGACAGCAGGCATGTCCCCATCACCTCCTTCATAATCCATGGAAGAGGAGTTATCGAATGGGACTCCTCCGACTGAAAAATCACTCCCAGAGTCTGCTCCATTGTCCTATCCCTCAGATGCTGTCTCGGTATCTGCTGTCTCAGTCTCTGATCCTACATCAGAGCTGGCCTCTATAACCGAGTGAGGGCTTGAGCAGCAGTCATCCAAGGAGAATCCATCTCTTCTACTAGCTAAACTGTTGCTTTAAAACACTAGCCTACATAGACAGTCACAAAATTGCTGGTGGGTCGGTGTGTGATACGTGCAACAGTAGAGGTCACCTTACCTTCGCTTCTTCCCCCTATCAGCACTTTCTTTCAAGACACTCAAAAAAAGACACACTATTACTTCATTCATCTTGTCACTTACCAGTCGTCCTAGTCTTTAGCGCCTCTAGCGCCCAGTCCAACAATCATTATTGGTGCTCCCACTCCCATGACCTCCTCCTCGGATTCCCTCACTACCACCCAGTAAAAGTGCCCTTCATCTCTCCATAGCCCCCCCGCACATACATTTCATTTGTATTGTAGTGCAGGTAATGGCTGACTTTACTAATCTACTCAGCTATTTACATAAAATACAGATTTGATCTTTGCAGTAGGAATATATACCTCTGCGCTACTTTATGGCATCAAAACTGCCACTAGACAAAAGTCAGATCCTTTTGTAGCAGAATCATAATCACAAGACTAACTTGACTTTTTTATTACTGCCTAAAAGCTACGGTTGAAACGCGTCATTTGAAGTATGTGCATTGCTTTGAAGACGCAAGCTGCAACTGCAAGTAACTGGTGGCGAATATATATATATATATATATATATATATATATATATATATATATATATAGAGAGAGAGAGAGAGAGAGAGAGATAGATATATCACTTTTATATGTGGATGTGGTTTTCCCGGGGGCCGATCGCAGCCCTCAGAGAAACCACACACGTGTTGACAAAAGTGATCACTCTATATATATATATATATATATATATATATGGATCAATATATACGCATATCTATATATAGATAGATATATTTATCTATATAGATATCTCTACATAGATATGTCTATATATAGAGAGAGAGTTCCATATTTTTTTAGTAGCTGTATAGTTTCCTTGGGGGCCATAGTGCCCTTCCAGGGAAACCCTACAACTATTAAAAAAATTAATGCCCCACAGGGGGTCGCCATGCTCACGACCCCCTGTCAATTTCATTTTTTTACATTTTTAAACACCTGGGGGCGCGATCGGGCCAACCCCCCCAAGTGAAATCCCTGGTGTTTAGTGGGATTTCCTGGCCCTTGTTCAAAGCTGTGCTGCTCGTTTGAAAGGGGAGAACAAACAAGACCTTCCCAAACATCGGGAAGTCCCATTTGGGCCCGGTTTCCCTACCGTAGCAGGAAGCAACCAAAAGGAGGTAGTGCGCACTGAAGCGGTTAACAGTCAGAGTTGCTGATCGTGCATGTTGCTTTCCTCTGCTTTCTCCAGCTTCACAGCACATAAGCACTGCACATTAGCAGTTCTTCATTCAATAGAAAGTTCCATGGTGTGAAGTTCCTTGTTATCTGTCGGATAAGAGATACAAAGATACTCCTCCCTCGTCCATTGGGCCCCTCCCACAGGTAATGGGCATTCTACTAGTGGGAAGGGAGGTGGGTAAAAACCCCTTGAAGCCTGGTTATGCGCACACAGTGTTTGCGAAAGCACACCGCTGCACTGTTGGGCCCCAAGGTGGCTTCCTGTAACGGGAACGGAGAACCCTCTCTAAAAATAGTGGCAGGACTCTGTCCTATTGCGTCCATCCTCGATGTGTGCTCTGCCAGCACATAAGCAGAATTCTGAGTCATGTGTACTTCAACAGTTGTGTCCTTTGTCGGTTTACAGTTCCCGTGGAAGGCCTGAAGAATCAGAAATGCTTTGATGAGCTGCGACTAAACTACATCAAGGAGCTAGACAGAGTGATTGCCTGCAAGAGAGCCAATCCCGCCTCCAGCTCTCGTCGATTTTACCAGTTAACTAAGCTGCTGGACTCGGTTCAGCCGGTAAGTAATGGCTCAGATGCATCATACATGTAAGTAAAACATGGTGTCACTGATACAACTGTCCGGAAAAGGAATTATATGCCTGATTTGCAGTTTGGCGGGCGGGTTACTCCATCGCAAACATAATGGATATCCCGTCTGTCGCATTACGATTCCCTTTGGCTATAATGCTTGTGCCAGAGTAACCCCCTCTGCCTAACTCTAAATCATGCTCTATGTCCCTGTTTCCAGGCCAGAAGGGGCATTTGGGGTCTGTGCTGAAGGAGGGAACTGTGATGGGACCAGTGAGCAGGTGCTGGGGGCCTGGGCCACAGGAGAGAGTAGCAACCACTATCACAACTTGTTGGCCTCAGTGCACAGTGTGCAGTAGAGCTAGTGAGCCTAGCGCTAAGAAACAGATGCAGAGAGGTGGAGAGACAGAATAGCAGCAAGGGGCAGGGACAGCCTGTGCTGCAGAGAGGATGTGGCCTCAAGGAGTAATGCACCTCAGTGGCCCCCATGAAGTGAATATATCAGTGACTCAAACCAAATGAACCTTAGTTGCCCAGTGTCTTAATGATCTCCAGTCACCTATGAATGGGTGGGAGAATGTGCAAGTGCACTGATGGATGCATGAGTAAACAATGGCACTGGACACATCCAAATGGATAAGTGTTTGGATGGAGGAACAGGTGTTTTTATGCATACAGGTGCAGGAGCCACTGCTCTTGTGCTTCCATCCACCCATGCAGCTTGGAGTATTTTGCACCATCAGTCAGTACTCCCAAATGCTTGCTCAGAATTGCTATCACTAAATCCTTGGTCCATGTTCAGAACTACCACATTTCTTAGTAAACTAGTGCGCAAATACCTGATGCGCTGTGCCCCAGACTAGCCCAGGAATGTGCATGAGGTTATGTAAGAGCTGACTACATAGAACAAGTAAAATAATGAAGAGACTGGCGTGCTGTCGCACTTCTGACCTACAAATCCCTAGGCATATACAAAAATGTTCGTGTCACTTGACCCTATGAGAATCTTGTCATCAGAAGGAACAACATGAGTTAAAAAACACCAACAAAAGCAAACTACTGCTTTTGGGAAGGAGAACAATTGCAGCTAGTACTGTCAAGTCAGAATTTCCAGCTACTAACTAGAGCTTGGTGTAGCTGGGGAGCTGCTAGATGGTAAACACAGTGCAGAGAGAGTGGCCAAGAGAGCAGAGCTTTCAGGGCACCATTTGTAGGGGGAGGGAGGAGCATGGCACTGAAAGGGATGTTGGCTACAGAGAATGGGATGGAGAACCCAGCAGCACACAGAATAGAAGTTATGGGAATCCGAGAGTAAATGAGGCTGAATTCTTGCTGGTTGAGGGCAGGAACAAACAGAACGAGGTAGGACACCTATATTTAACTAATAGAATGACCGCACACCGGTACATAGGTGTAGCCTAGAAGTGTCTATGATGCCCATCAGGCAGGCTTCCGTTCCACCCAGTCTACAGAAGTGGTCATACTGTCTGTAGTGGATGACGTGAGAGAAGAAGCAGATAAAGGACGGGCCCAGGCTCTAGTCCTGTTGGACTTATCGGCGGCCTTCGACGCAGTGGATCATGATATTCTAATTGACTGTGTCAAGGCCACTGGACTGCGGGGATTTGCATTAGATTGCCTGGCATCCTTTCTATCTGACCGATCTCAGTCGGTCCATCTCTCTCCACGGACTTGAGTGTGGAGTGCCACAGGACTCTTCCTTATTTCCCCTGCTATCCAGCGTATATATCCGCCCGTTGGTTCATACTCTACCGAAGCATAAATTGAAGGTGTATAGTTATGCTGAAGACATGCAGCTACTCTTTAATGTGGATGACTCTTCGGAATCTATGGATTTCTTTCAGCGCTCTAGGCTCTTCGTTCGCAGTTGGATGAACTGTCATCAGGTGAACCTGAACGCAGATAAAACCGACATAGTGATGACTAAAATAAATTGTACAAATGGAATCCTTCTACTTGGCCTCTGGGATGGTGCTCCTCCTCCTCCTAAAAGTGTAGTTAGAAGCCTTGGGATCCCAGTTGATGAAGACCTTTCACTGAAGCCTCTAATCGGCACAGTGACCTTGGCATGCTTCTTCCTTCTCCGAAAAGTGAAAAAAAAAAACAGAACAATGTTTTCCATTGAGGCCATCATCCAAATATTCATTGCTCTTGTCATGTCACGAATCAGTCACGCAAATTCTCTCCTTCTTGGCCTTGCCAAGGGTCTGAGTCAGAGACTTCAACTTGCTCAAAACCAGGCTGCTAGATTGGTTTGGCACCAGCCTTAATTCTGTCATACCAGACCCCTACTGGTAGAATTACAATGGCTTCCAGTCTCCCAGAGAACCCTTTTTAAAACCGGGTGTATTATCTTTAAATCTTCATTGTGGCAAAAGCCCGTCTTCCGTGACCTCCAGACCCCCACGCGCAATCTGAAGTCTGTGTCCCAAACTCTATTAGAGGTCCCTAAGTTCAAGATGAAGAGCCCGGGGGAATCCAGATTCTTCGTGCTTGCCCCCGGCTTCTGGAACTCCTTGCCTATTACCATCAGAGCTTTGACTTCATATGCGAGTTTCAGATCTTTGCTGAAAACCTGGCTTTTCAGACAGCCATGTGGCTAGCACTTGTGGCCCTCCTGCTGTTGTGCTCCCTAGTGCCATGAAACCTTATTTGGTGTACGAGCGCTTTACAAATTCATTGTAACAGAGCAAGTGTATGCTCCTTTGTGGCTCTCCTACATCTCACCATCTGGGTGGTAGGTGGAGCTGGTCATTGCAGGACATCCTCTTTGTGCAGCCAGTTTGTTAGAATCGGTAGAAGGGCGGAGATGCTATGCTTCCGTGCTACAGTAACCTCCAGGGTTCTGCCATACTCACTCGCACTGACACCTTCAGCATCTCTGCCCTACTCCGAGCAGCAATAGTGCAAATCAAGCATGCATGTCATGTCTTCCGCACTCCAAGTTTCCTTCCTCTATTTCTTTGTCCTCCTGTTTCAATGGCTGCCTATCGCTGGGCTGTCGGTGTCATGACAGTACATTGTGACATTGCGTAGTCATCTGGTTTGAGAAACAACTGTAGAACTGCAGTTACAGATATGGGTTAATGAGCAGGCACTACAGGTGCAAGCATTGTACAGAATCTGATTGGTCAAAGGAGCTGTCTCACTGTAGCTATCATTAGGAGGTTCTCAAACTGGTATGATTTGATAGAAGTCCACTACCAAATACATTTTGGGAGGTTTGGATATCACTCATAGACTGATTTGGCTATCTGAAAGATCTTGTGTTATCAATTCATCAACAAAGTACGGAGAGAGGGGGCTTTGGGTCCCCATTCATTTATTGGTTTTCATGTGTTCTCATGGTTTACCACTGTTTAGATAGAATGTCCACTTAGACCATGGTATTTTGTGGGTGGTTACATTGCCCCATTTGTGTTCTCATTTAATGATGATCGGACCATGTAGTTTGTTTGTTAGACTGGAGCATTAACATTTTAATTGCTTGTTTATAGTTATTTTAAGGACATTTTGCCTTTTTGAATGCCTTAGCCTGCTTCATGTTGTTGGACTTAAAGCTTTTTTTATGATCACACAATGAAAATGTGTATGTGTGTGTATACACATCGCTTTTTTAAGAATTCAACAGGAATATTTGCCCTCTGACTAAAGTATCTACTGCGTAATGTTTTGAAGTGAATGTCTTTTGTTCTCAACTTACAATGCAAATTTCATCTTCTGACGCCTTTCTTAACACTATTCTTTGAGGCTGTATCTTAACTTCGGTAATACAGTGTGCCCAGAAAAAAGGCCATACTCCTAGCTTCCATGATTTTGTAGCCCACGATGTTACTTCATTAAGGAATTTTCTTTCTATGCCAGCTGGAGGAAACACAAACAAAGCTGTCCAATTATTGCCCAGTATTTTCCCTAACAAAATGTCAGACTCATTGGCTTTGCCAATGATTGTTTACATTTGTATACAGTTTAGAAATGAGTAAGGGAAAACACAGAAATTATTTTTGCTGTCATATTGGTTAGTATATAATATAAACAGTAGATAGAGCTGATCATCTGCTGCAAGTTTCTTTTTGTACGTTTTTTTTCTTTAGCATTTTAGGTGTTGGCTATAGGCAGCTTTAGGTCCCAGTAGGCACACACATTTTATTTCAATACAGAAGCACTGACAGCGAGATTTGGGTCAACCCCCCTGCTCCCGATTGGATGTATTTGTTGTCTATCTCAGTTGTCTGCTCTTAATTTGATATATTCCCTTCCCATCCTTGTGTTTGCCCTACCCGGGAGCATTTCGGTCTCATAGTGTTCTGATTGGATAAGTTGTGCTCTTCCACTGTTTACCTCAAATTACTCTTTTTCTTTAATATCCAGCACTCCATTTTACTCCCTCCTGTTTTTTCTGTCCCTCCCTCATTCATGTGTGCTCTTTTAAAGATGTTAATAGTTTGGCCTTTTAAAACCACGATCTATGGACTTTGCCAGTGCTTGTTTATTTTACAGCCTGATAAATGAAAATCATGTACCTTTGCAAGTATCTTTAAATAACCCTAAAAGGTAGTTAAAGCTACACGTTACTTTAAGTAGAGGACTTGAATTTAGTTGCATTGCTTGTAAATGCACAGCATGGTTTTTCGTTCAATAAAATCTCCAAATCGAAGAATGCGTTTCACTGTTACTGCGGCATGACAATCCCCCACTCCCAGTGAACAGGAATCTTAAAATACTGCAGTTTGCACTGCGGCCACTTTTCTGTCAAGAATGAGTGCAAGATTACATTTTATATTACAGATCTTAGGAATGTAAACTTCTCAGGAGTCAATCATTTTCTCTCTTTTTAGCAGCCATAAACTCCAGAGGGAATGTTTAAAGCATTCCTCATTTTGGACCAAACCTCTAGTTTGTACTCAGACTCCTTATTGAGATACTTGCAAATGCTGTTATAGTAATATAATGCATGTCCCATCACCTCTTGTAAAAACCCGCCCCGTACATCTCTGCCTACATATATGTGCTCTGAGGAAAGCATCATCCCCCTTTGACCCCTGGTAGGGACTAGGTAAGCCTCCTTAAAAAATTAATAAAAAATATATTGGTATGTTGGTAGCTTCTTCTCTGCTCCCTAACATCTTTAAAGCTGTCGAGATAGCTTCTTGGGTTGAAACCTCTTACTGCATCATTGTATATGAGACTTAGGTGTGGAACTCTGAGAGTTGGGTACCTTGGATGATAACTGACCATTGAATTAAAAAATCCATGACTTTTTTGTTTACTATTGATCAAGGATTATATCTGGTACGAATTCTGCACTTGTTTACTTTTCTGCATAGATGTAGGCATACATTTCGAGGTATATCTCAATATGACCTTCCTGTTTTCGCAGATTGCCAGAGAGTTGCATCAGTTTACCTTCGACCTCTTCGCCAAGGCCCAGATGGTCAGCGTGGATTTCCCCGAGATGATGGCCGAGATGGTCTCTGTCCAGGTGCCCAAGATCCTATCTGGAAGAGTAAAGCCCATCTTTTTCCACAGTCTGTGATGCCCCATTACCCAACCAGTGCCTTTTCTCCCACCGTCTTCTACGCATAAACTCTTCTGCCATGCTGCAGTGCCTTGAAAGCCTGCTCTGAAGGTTTTCAAAGACATTCATCGGACTACTTGACACCCAGACTTGGGGGTGGGCAAGTTGGCATTGAAGGAAGAATCATACGTGGAGTGGGTTTAATAGACTTACTACCTGCAGTAGCTTTTCTCAGACTTTACACAGTAGGACATCCTTTCGAGGTTGGTGGCTCGATGATCACATCATGCAGGATCTGAGATGCCGTTTACTTCCTGGACACCGTGTCACCCCGGTCTACGCTGGGTCTCATTCCGCCCTGGTGTCAGCGTGTGCAACCCAGATTCTGCACTTGCATCAGTAGCCGCAGTTTACTGTACGTCGCATTTGGGTTGTTTATTTCTTACTACCTACACATTTTGTGTTTTTATTTTTTTCTTTATTATTGGTGTCCTAATTGGCATATTGTACGGTTTATTGGCATTGATTACTCTGCAAAAGTAAGGTGACGAGAATGCACGCAGTTCTTTATATTGTGTGTGTCCTTCCTAAGGTGTGATTTTTGGTAAAATCCCGTTGCTTTGAGCGGCTCATTTCCTTTCCATTTCCACTTTACCCGAAGCCCTTTTTCGCTGCTTTGTAAAGGTTGTTGAAGATTCAGGCAGATAGTTTGAGGGACTTTTCTGTACCATGAAAGGTTACTACATTGTCAACACTAAGTGAAAGCTAACCACAGTCCCCAGAAGTGTAGGTAAGAAAAAAATGCCTGGGCCTGTGTTAACCTACATGTACATGACCATGATGTGCCTCGATCCAGGTGAATGACGATCTACTATGGGGTGAATGCACAGTTTGGATACCAGCCTTATGAGTATCATCCCTTGCTCTAGTTCCACTGAGGGTGCTGCAGCCACGAGGGTGGAACTGGATTGGGATAACTTACTTGATATGTACTCAGGCAATGGGCTGATCTAAGTCTGCGGTTGAGTGCTGAAAGGTCCCTCAACCCGGCACAGAAGCACTAACTTTCGCTAGTGCTCTACCTTGGGCATCCAGTGTGGTGAGTCAATGTTTAGCCTACTCACCAGCATGGGTGTAGGGGCTCTGCTTCATCTGGGAGCATTGCTAAGAGCAGCTCACACGCAGGAGTCTTCTTACTGCATTTAAGTCGAACATGTGTGCCAAGCCACCGATCAGTAGCTGCTGAGAAGGGATTAGACCGTACCAGCGGCTTGACAGATGGCCCTTTGTAACACCGAACCATCGCCTAGTTGAGGGCAGGTGGCAGATTTAAAAAATGGTGAAAAAAACAGAAGCACGTTTAGTGAAAAAGCATTGGCCTCTGAGATTGCGTGTTAGCACTCGTCTCAAATTTGAAATGTGCATTTTTGGATGTTGTCCTGATGAAAATGGGCATTGGCCTCTGAAATTGTGTGGCAGTTCTCGTCTAAAATTGGAAATTTGCATTTTTGGATGTTGCCCGAATGAATATGGGATTAGTTACCCAATAGTCAGACGTTTCCATAAACAGTAAGATACTTTGAAACATTTCTAAACTTTGATTCCAAGCTTAAATTGGCTAGATGGAAGGCTTTGGCCTTCAATTTGCAAAGCAGATTCTGCTAATAAGAGCAAAGTTAACCACACATTTAAAAATTGTTGACCATATCAGTAAAGACGAGATTCTTATGTTGCCTTCCATGGGTGAGGCTTTTATGTTTGTATGTACCCCCCTCAGTCAATAATGTTTTCACAAACTCAGTTGGTTCGCATTGGATCTCAGTGTAGTCTAGCTTGCAACCTGCATCTGTTATTTGTTGTTCAACATTATGTCCATTCATCATATCTGTGGGAGGTGTGCGTGTTGAGTTCCTGTGACGTACTGAAAGGCGCGTGCCCTCTCGTCCAGTACAGACTTGTGAACGAATACAGCCAGCACGGTGGTCCATCAGCAGAAGAACCCTGACCAACTCAATGGTTACTGGTCCTTATTCAAGTGGTACGACCTCAGACTAAAAGCGCACCGAAGTACATTGTCCTTACCTTAGGCTGTTAATCCTTTATCTTAATTGGGGTTGTGAGATTGTGATAGACAAGCAAATGCAATTAGGTGGTATTCAGGGATTGGTGTTAGGAGGTTGATTGTTGGGAGGTGTTGTTTTCCGTATCACACCATAGACTACAACCATTGAACACCATTGAAGTTGTAGCTTGAATTTGCATTAAATGTTAAGTTCTCTTGGACTTAACGTGAAAAAGTTCATCCACAGCTAAATGTAACAGGATTTGTGTGGCACGTCTTGTGGATTTTTCAGTATACACATTAGCATTCCTAAAACAAGGCAGGGTACCACAATGAGATCAACCTGACCTCAGAGCTTCAACTCGTTTTCAATAAAAATCGTTCCATGGTGTTTGTACTTTTTCTTAAGCTTCCGAATCAAAAGTAAAGCGTTTATGCTAATTCTTCTGGATGGCATAACTCTTGTCATGAAGGAGGTCAAAACTATGGCACTTGCATTTAGAGTGCCATTGAAGGACAAATGACTGATGAACGCTACTCCTTTTGGGGTGTAAGACATCTTCACTTTGGGAAGATGTAGTCCTTTTCGGGAGGCTGCTTGAAAGCTGTTCTTACAGCAGCTGGAGGCAGACACCAGTTTCTAGCTCCCATTAAGTGTCGTTGCTGCTGTATCCTACATTGTAAAATCATGTGACCGGCCACCATCTCCATTCTTCACAATCTTGTCATTTTTGGTTTCCATCTTTAGAACATTTTTCAACTGAGTTGAAAAAGTGAGAAAAAAGAGTAGGGTTACATTCTGAATAAATTAACTCTTTTATTGTGGGTTGTCGACTTCAAAGTTGTTTGTACATCTGTCCATGTACATGTATAAGAATTTAACCAAGGACACAATCACGAGATCATGTTATGTACTCAAATACAAAATATAACCTATCAAGCAAAATCTGTATACACATTTCTTTCTGTGTATAATCATATGCATGTATATGTATACATTTATATTCATATATATGCAGATATAGAACATGTATTTGTATATACATATTTATGAATATATTCATGTGTATACATATATGACACATACATAAATACGCATTACTTGTATGTGATCGTTGATTAACATGTTGCACCTTATTGGTCTGGTAATGGGATATGATTGTTCACTTATTACACCCTTCTGATCATTTTCATGCGCTTTCCTTCATTCTTTTGGGGTAACAGATTTTATCTGTGTTCATAATTGAGTGTTTTTTATTGTGTTATTTTGTTAGCTAAGGGAGCTGAACCATTGTTGATGTCCGGTATGCGTAAAAGTTCAATGTTTTGTGTGGGTAAGGTTGCAATTTACCTGGGTATATTGAAAAAAGTACTAATGATGTAAACATGTAAATTATCATGAGACTGAACCTGTCCAACGAGCTGTGGTATTTTAACAAGTTGAAGAGCTAACACTGCAGCTTTGGTCCCTGGCTGCATCTCACCAGGCTTTTCAGAATGTGAGTTATTTAGTGCATATTTTATGCAGGTTATCAGATTGTAAGTGTGTCACACAGGCAGCTCTCGCAAGTGTGCAATCCACTGGTGCATGTGCACAATGGGTCACACAAGTAGCTCTCGCAAGTGTGCAATCCACTGCTGCATGCGCACAATGGATCACACAAGCAGCTCTTGCAAGCATGCAGTCCACTGGTGCATGTGCACAATAGGTCACAACAGCGGCTCTTGCAAGTGTGCAGTCCACTGGTGCATGTGCACAGTGGGCCACACAACCAGCTCTCACAAGTGTGCAGTCCACTGGTGCACGTGCGCAATGGGTCAGACAACCAACCTGCTCAACAACACAACGACTCTTAGAAGTACCACCACAATTCAGTGCAAGTACACAGTTGCTCACAAAACGTGTACAATCCAATGGTGCTTGTGCACAATAGGGCACACAAACAACCTGCTCAAATACACAGTGGCTCACAAAAGCAGCCTGTACAAGTACCCAGCCAGTCACAAACCACCTGTGAAAGTTAAAAGTGATTCACCCTAGCAGCCTTAGCTAGTGCAGTGTTTCACTCAAGCTACCTGTGCAAGAGCACGTGAAAGTATGTAACTATTCACTGTAACAATCTTACCTACTGCAAAGTAGTTCACAAAAGCAAGCTCACCCTGATGCGTAAAAGCAGCCTGTGAAAGGAGTGACTCACACAAGCAATCCATGTAAGTGCACAGTAATTTCCATCAGGAACGCATGAAAGGATATACTTACTCACTTTAGCTGTCGGCGGAAGACAGCACTGAAAGCAAATATGATTTACCCAAGCAGTTCTGGCGAGTACACACTGGTTCAGACCGAGCCTGGGCCAGGGCCTGGGGGTCGATTTAAGGAAGAGACAAGAACATGCTATGCAGTCTACTGCAAGCAAATCATCAGTAATCACATTTTTATGACCTTGTAAAGCATCAAGGAGACCCTCCGGACCTTGCACATCCTCAGCTTCGCAGCGCACAGAAAACATTGCTGCACACATCACATACATGTAAGCGCTGTTTCAGCGTGCAAAGAATGTAGATTGTTTAATTCGATTGTAAAGGGCAACCTTGTTCTGGATAAAAAAAAAAAAAAATGCCTTTGCAGTAAGTGGGAAAACCCGTGGAGTGGTCACATTATGGGTGGCGTCTGCGCCCCGCGGCTGCTCTGATTGGGGAGTGAACCTGGGTACCAGCGAGATACTTTCCCACCCACACTTAAGCGCGAGGCCGCATTTTCTTGAGGAAGGTCATTGTTGTTCTGTCTGTTTTCCTTCGCCACTGCAGTTGGATCGTGTTAGGGCCTACCTCCTGGCACTCTCATCCCTTGTAGAACACTAAGTGAACATTACCACCTGCTGCTCTCCAAGGCCACTGACAGGATTTTCTATATTTGGCTTTGGGAACTGTCTCCTTGTTTGCTTCTTGTTGGTCACTTGCGCTGCGCAGGCTCCGGCCTTGTGCAGAAAAGTGTTTTCATTTATTTACATCCCTTCTTGCGCGCGCGCGCACGCACACTCTCGCTCGCTCTCTACAGGAAAACAGCCAGTGAGAATTAGATGACAAAACATCAAAAATAAAATAAAACAGTGCGGAAAGATGACAAAGAGACGAGGGAACCAGGAAAGGAAGCGTAAGCGCTTGGGAGACGCTTTGAGCCTGTGGATCATTACTGCAGTGTTACACAGTTCCATACTCAATATATTGTTAAAATACCGCAGTGTGACTAAAATAAATGTTAAAAACGAGTATGCATTTGAAAATGAAGCACACACACAACAGAACGACACACGTTGGCCCGGATTCATTTGAGCTACCTACCATTGAGGCATCACTAATCTAGGCCAGCAATAAAAGACTACCTTTTGGGATATTTTGCAGTTTTTTCACGAGTTTCTAAGAGTTGTTTTTTAAATTGTTCAGTTATGCACGCGCTCCAGTCTGCATGCTGTCCGGCCTGAGCCGCCCCGCTCTTTCCAGAGAGGCCTCTCTGCTCCATGGATGTACCAGGAGGTGGAAGATCTTGCACGGTTGCCCCACACCAGAAACAAACACCAGAGTGCAATTGGGACTGTAGTGCTTTGAAAGTAAATCTCCATGCATACCATTCCGCCTTATACTTGCTTTGTGGTAACTCTAGAGACTGAAGCGATCTGATGCATAGCGCCTGTATAGAGATGTTGATCGCCGTCAGCCTATCGATTAGTTCCACAGTATGGTCAGTACCTGCGGCCTATGTGATTGTATAAATGTTGAACTGCTTCTGTTGCGCTGCATCTCACTGTACTTTCATTTTTTTTCTTGTATTTTCTAATGATTTGAAAGAAAACAACGAAATGAAACAAAAATGACATGGCTCGAACATTTATTTCCCTTTGCTTTGAGTGTTTAGCGGGTTAGGTCTGCGCCGCCTGAACCTCACAGGATGATGTGCTCCAAAACAAAGCATTGTATGGTCCACCTGAAAGTGACCATGAGCTGTGGTGTCCTGATCTCTTGAACATAAAGGCTGCCATCCTGAACAACTTAATCTAAAAACAGGGGTTGCTGGTGTCGATTCAAACAAGATTTTCAGGATATGCTAAATGGAAATCACGTGCTGTGAGTACAGGCCTCATTGATCGTAGCTAGGTACCCGAAAGTTAAAACAGTAGAGGGGGTCCCAAAATTCCTGAACTCAAAAACTGATGTCATTGATCCCCTTGGGCCAAAGATTGAAATCCATGTTCTCTTGTTCCAAGTTTGCAGTAAAGGGTCTTCAAGAGTAAATAATTAAAGTACCAGATTCCAAGTTTGACATGCTGGGTGCCTTGGGGGTAAACATTTGAAGTCGTGGATCTCTTGGATTAAAGTAGAAGCTCTAGATCTCTTGGTCTAAAAGGCAAAATCCTGGATATCTTTACAGAGCCTTGCATGCCTTGCTCTCACATATTGAAATCCTGGCTCTCTTGCTCCAAAAGGTCGAAGTCCTTGATCTGTTGGAACCAAACGTTGAAGCCATGTATCGCTTAAACACAAAAAATTGAATTCCTGCATCTATTTCATTGAAAGGGTATTGTCCAAAATCACTCTGACTCTATTGGCAATTTTAGAGATCCTTTGGTGTAAAAGACGTCTGAATTTGATTGGATAGAGATTGAAGGCATTGGTCTATTGAAATAAAAGGTTGAATTAAATTTGTGGATCTCTCAAATCAGAAGTCCAGGATTGCTGGGACTATAATGTCATCATCCTTGTGTGCAACTCCTTCATGCTATTGGTGCTAGATACACTTCTATGTTCTTTTTTATTAATCAAGAACAGCTTAGAAAACTAAATTTCTTCATTCATCTCTATTCCTACTGTGATTATCTGGAAGAGACGCAGAAGTCACATCCTTGCACCCGACGCTGGAATTCCCTCTGTTGCTCACACCACAGGGATTCCCTTACCAGGCCTACTCTTCGTGTGTCTAGTGAAGCTTTCCCCAGCATGAGCCTTATTGGAGTTTTTTTTTTTTTTTTTAGAAAGACCATCAGCGCACATGGTGCATAACACACATGAACCCTCCATTTACAATACAAAAGGCACAATTGGGAAAGAAGGACTCCACTTTCCATTAGTACCCCTCCCTAGTGGATCTCTGCTAGGGTATGACTACAGAGGGTGATTCTCGAGCAGGGATCACCCACTGGACGCCAGGTAGGTTTTTTAATGGAAGGAGTGGCCCAGATGATACAGGGTATAGCTACTGCAGTGATGCAGGGCATATCGGGTATATTGTCCCTTGCGGGTTATAGGGCAGACTGTGGGGTTTACCAATGCCTGACCACCCAGAATGGTGAAACATCCACTAGGCCACCTGGGAAATAATCGTACAGTGAGCGAGCAACCAATCCCAGTCTTTCTTACTCCCTTTGGAGGCAGAAAGTGTAGTTTACACACTCTCTGCCAGCCCATATATCAAACCTGTGATCCGGAAAGTCCCCACATTTTCCATAATGGATGGCTGCAGCATTTATGTCCAGGTTGGCCTGCACCTATGGATTCCTACAACTCCGCAGCATTTCTGAAAGATAGATGCAAGAGAAATCCAGGACGATTTGGCTTTGCTGAGATCACTTTACGTTTTCTTACCCAGAATGCCCTGAGTATCAAAACGACATAAAATATGCAATTTCTTCTCACTTTTTATGGGGGATAGCTACAATATTTTGACCCAGGTTCACCTGGCACCAGGGTATTTCTGAAAACTATATAGGCCCAGGGAAATCCAGGGTAGTGTGGCTTGCGTGGATCCCAGTACGATTGGCAACCAGGGAACTCACCTGATCCCGGGTAGTATGGAAAGTTTTTTTGCTGCATACTTATTCAAATACAAAAATTACATTGAGGGAATTTGTTTTTTAACTCATCTTTTTCTTAAACTGTAATGTTGTTTTGGTGTACATGTACATATATTACATGATTTTTCTGTGATGAAGGAGGGTCTTGCTGCCCCTTCCCAGCTCCAGTGGGGTGCTTGGGATTCTTCACATAAATCTGCTTTTTTGGCTTTAGATTGTCTCAGCCACAGCTCACTCATAGACTGATCATTCTCTCCTCCATGGGCTAGTATTCTGGTTAACTGTATTGGTGTAAGTAATGGAATAAAAATGGGTTTGCCCAGCAACTACCTTACAGCCTTAGTCAAAGATTTAAAACTCATTTAGACAAAATAATTTTGATATTTTATTCAGTTCCTTTATTTTTCATCGGATCTTTTCAGTTTTTAATTTGGATCATTATGTATGGCTACAGGCAGCTTTAGCTGTCTGTCAATGCTTATTTCATTAACACCAAAAACATAAACAGAGAGGCGTTTTTTAGACGTCATTCATTTTCAGTCATTACTTGCAGAAAGTGTCATTCACATTTTGGATCAGGCCAGAGGAGTATTTCAGTTTCACAAATAGCTGTTGCATCGCAGGCGTGTTAGTCCTTCTGCATATAGATTGCTTCCGTTTGCATTACATTTACTGTGAGGTGAATGTTCCTTGCACTGCAGTTAAAGCACATTTTTCACTCCTAACAGTGTTTCCACACTCCTGTTGATGTTGTACCAACAATGATTATGCCCCAACAATGATTATGCCCCATAAATGTGATTTTGTACCCTTGTGTCTTTTTGCTCTTGAATGTAGTATAGGATTATAAACACATTTTGACAATCTGATGATGTTAAACCAAAAGTGGCTTTGTACTTTAATTTGGTTTTGTTCCAGATGTATTTTTTTTTCTTTAGCTCCGATCCTACACTGTTGGTGAGTTTGCAGCCAAGGTGATTTTTACCACAATGTGCTTCTAGCCAAATGCGATCAAAACTTCCGGCCCATCTCTCTGCTCCCTTTCCCGGCAAAGGTCATCGAGAAAATCGTCAACACTCAGCTCACTCGGTACCTCGAAGACAACAACATCCTCGACCCCTCCCAGGCCGGCTTCAGACGCAACCACAGCACCGAAACCACCCTCCTCGCTGCCACAGACGACATCAGAAGCCACCTCGACAATGGAGAAACATCAGCCTTCATCCTCCTAGACCTATTAGTCGCCTTTGACACCGTCTGTCATCACACCCTAAAATCTCGCCTCCATGCAGCAGGAATCCAGGACCAGGCCCTCGAATGGACTGCATCCTTCCTCGCCGGCAGAACCCAAAGAGTCTGCCTCCCCCCGTACCAATCCAAAGCCTTCAACATCATCTGCGGCATACCCCAGGGCTCATCCCTCGGCCCGACGCTGTTCAACATCTACATGGCCCCCCTCGCACAAGTGGCCCGTCAGCACAACCTCAACATCATCACCTACGCCGACGACACCCAACTCATCCTCTCCCTCACCAAGGACACGCACACCGCCAAAACCAACCTCCACGAGGGCTTAAAAGCCATCACCGACTGGATGAGAGACAGTCAGTTAAAACTGAACTCGGACAAAACAGAGGTCTTCATCCTTGGGCGCACCCCCTCCGCCTGGGACAACTCATGGTGGCCGTCCACGCTGGGTCCCCCATCGACAGCGCACGAAACCTCGGCTTCACCCTCGACTCCTCACTCTCCATGTCAAAACAGGTCAGCGCCATCTCCTCCTCCTGCTACAACACCCTCTGCATGCTTCGCAGAGTTTACAAATGGATCCAGAAACAAGAAAAACAGTAACCCAGCCCCTTGTCAGCAGCAGACTCGACTACGGCAACGCCCTCTACACCGTATCTCATCCAAACTCCTCCAACGCATCCAAAACGCCTCCGCCCGACTCATCCTCAACATCCTTCGCCACTGCCACATCACCCCCCACCTAAGAGACCTTCACTGGCCCCCTGTCAACAAGAGGATCACCTTCAAGCTCCTCACACACAAGGCACTCCACAA
This sequence comes from Pleurodeles waltl, assembly GCF_031143425.1. Taxonomy (NCBI): domain Eukaryota; kingdom Metazoa; phylum Chordata; class Amphibia; order Caudata; family Salamandridae; genus Pleurodeles; species Pleurodeles waltl. The sequence goes on from NC_090438.1 coordinate 71,097,252, forward strand.
CACCGGACCATCATACCTGTACAACAGACTCAGCTTCTACACCCCCACCCGGCATCTCCACTCCGCTAACCTTGCCCTCGCCCCCATCCCCCGCATCCGACGCAAATCTTCCGGCGGCAGATCATTGTCGTACCTCGCCGCCAAGACCTGGAACACCCTCCCGCCGGATCTACGACAGACCCAGGACCTTCTTTCCTTCAGAAAACTACTCAAGACTTGGCTCTTCGAGCAGTAGCAGCACCCCCCGCGCCTTGAAACCCTCACGGGTATGTAGCGCGCTTTACAAATTGATTGATTGATTGATACTGGCAAACACTTTTTTACACCTAATATGACCTATTACTACCATATTTTTCCCTTTACTAATTGATTTTCCATCTCAGCGTGAGACCACACTTCAGCTGACTTTGTAGTAAGGGGGATTTTGTATCTGTATGTAGCTGTCTTTTGTTACCAGATCTTTACTAATAAATAACAATGCACATAAAATAATACCTAGACAAGAAATTTGCCTCACACTCCTTCACCCCTTGCTTGCTTGACTAGTCATTCACATTTTGGTTCTGTCCTCGACATTCATAGAAAGGAAATAGGTTAATATTATGCTATGTTATGGCTATTTTATGTTATACAGGCTTGTAGAGCTCACTGTCACTGAGCAGTTATGAGTCTAGGCACACCAAGGCCTAGTGGGACTACTCAAAAAGCCAGGTCTTCAGCTGCTTGTGGAATTCAAGAAGTGAGCAGGAGGCTCTTATATGTGGTGGCAGGTCGTTCCACGCTTTAGAAGTGATGTAAGAGAAGACTCACCTGCCAGATCTGGTTTTCCATATGTGTGAGATTTATGCATGTAGGAGTCCGGCCGAGCGGAGGAGTCTGGAAAGTTTGTGAAAGCAGATGCGATTGTTGAGGTACGCTGGACCAGTGTTACGTAGTGCCTTGAAAGTGTGGGTGAGGAGTTTGAATTGTGCTCATTTGTGTCTGGGGAGCCAGTGGAGCTCCTTCAGGTGTTGTGTGATGTGACTGTGGTGTGAGAGGTTAAGAATGATTCTGGTGGGAAAGTTCAGAATGGGCTGCAGCCCTCTGGTGAGTGTTTTGTTGGTCCCAGCATTGAGGGTGTTCCTGAAGTCCAGCTTGATTGTGAACAGGGCGTGTGTGACGGTTTTATAGGTGCTGATTAGAAAATGTTCCCCATCATCTTCAAGGTTTGGAAGCATGAGGCTGTGACGGCATGTCTTGAGCAGTCATGTTGAGTTTGCAGTCAATGATTATCCCTAGGTTCTTGGTGTGGGTGGTGGAGGGTGAGTCTGTCTGAGGTGGAGTCCCACAGTGATGTGCTGTTCCTGAGGATCACGATTTCAGTCTTATCGGCGTTCAGCTTTAGACAGTTGGTCCTCATCCAGCGGGTGATGTAAATCATTCAGTCATTGAACATGATCCGGGAAGTGGGTGTCTTGTCCTTGAGGGAGAGAATGAGTGTGTGTCAGTGTAGGAGAGGATGTTGATATTGTGAGAGCAGATGATGCCAGCTAGAGTGATCCTGTATGCGTTGTAGAGGGTCAGGGTCAGGGAGGATCCTTGCAGATCTCCACAGACAAGGTCAGGGGCATCCGAGTTGTACGGTGCCAGGCTGACTGGCTCAGTCCTTCCAGTCAGGAAGGATCAGATCCATCAGTGTGTGTGTCCTTGGATTCCGTTGTTGTGTAGACATTGGATATGGATGGGGTGGGACACTGCAAATGCTGCAGAGAGGTCCAGAAGGTTGAGGGCCACCATATCTCCTCTGTCTAGAGTCCTGTGGATGTCATCCAGTTGTATTGTTGCACTTGGAGTTCTCGTGCCGCACTAGCAATGTGGTCAGTTTCTATGCTTTGGTTAGTTCTGAAACCAAACTGAGTGGTGTTGAGGATTTGGTGGTTGTTGAGGTATTCTGTAAGGTGTCTGTTGATGATCTTCGCTACAACCTTGGTCAGGGATGGTAGCAGGGAGGTTGGTCTTGGCTGACTGACCCTGCTAGGCCTTTTTCCAGCACCATGCCCCATCCACACACTTTGCCACTGGCCATGTCAATTCCAATTAATTTGGTACCACCCTGAGCTTCTGAGGCCTCGATTTCACATTCCACACAGGTTCTTATGTTGCATCTGGAGCAGAGTTCAGCTGGATGTTGGCCTGTGTCATGCTACAAGATTAGGAAGGTGTATAGTGTGTCCTACGAAGATTCACCACAATGATTAGGAGAGAGTAGAAGCACTTTTCAGATCCAACTCTGATACAACCAAGGAGTCAAACATGTCCCCACAATGAGGATGACAATGGAGATGGAAAATTTGTACTCCCTTCTTACTGTACTAGTACCGGATTGTATCTTGACCTCCAAAATTATTTTTGCCTGGATACTAGACTTGAGACCAAGTTGCACTTAGCCTTGCCCCCTGCCCCACCCACCAAAGAGAGAGACTCTTTGCAGTAGTTGTTTGCAGGCTCGGAAAGATCTTGGTGTCAAAACTGCTTACTATGGAGGCTGAGGCAAATTTGCTTACTGACATTTTCACATGCCAACGTTTGCTGATATTCAATGAGGCTGTGGCATAGGCTCTTGTGGTCGCCTGAGCCAAAACTTGCATAGCACTGTCAGTGTGCCATCTAATTGCTCAATGCCACAGGCTGAGGGGGCATTGCCTTCTTTATACAGTACGCAAAGCCAGAGAGTCTGGTGGTCTAGTCTTCCACAAGTAAGATGTATCCCATTGTCTTTCCTACCACTCCTCCTGACAAAGAATCTAAATGGATTGATGCCTTGACAATATGTTTTTCTACTACCAATTTGGGCCTCACCTCAACTACTTGAGAGTTCATGATAGTAGTGCCTGTGGTTGCAGCCCATCTTCCAAGGTTGGGGATACATATGCCAGTCACAGACCACTTACCCAAGATGGCTTTGTTGTAGTCCATCTGGGAGTTCAGCTTGGAGCTCGGATCCCAAAATTCCTTACAAAACTGAACTAATAAGTATAATCTCGGCCAACAAACTAAGCATCATACTCTTGGACACACTGAGGTGAACACACTGGGGGGACCCTGAGCGCCAGATATGGAAGTGTACAATCAGGCTGCGCAACTACGGTTTTTAGTTGAGTGGTATGATGCAGAACATAGCACACACACAGCAGACTACTGACCGAAGCACAGATGAGAGAGATGCTCACACATGGGCTCTGATAACAAGAATTTACACAGAGGTGAGAATGAATATAAATAAACCTACAGTGAAAGTGAGGATAAAATGGGAGGCGGACTGTGGAACAAACTTTACAGACAAGCAATGTGAAAAAGTCCTACTACTCACACCCTCCACCGCTAGTAATATCAGGTTCCATCTGAAAACATTTTAATTTTTTTCACAGGACTTACATCACACACTAAGACAAGAGACTGCCCTAAATGCAAATGAATGGCCGTAGTATACCTACACATGTCCAGAGATGCAAAGCTTTTGGAAACAAGTCATAGACCATTACAAAGCAGGTATAAAACCAGATATACACCTGAGCCCTAGACATGCCACCCCCCCAGCCCCCATCACCTTCCAGACGTGCTGCTTGGCATGACAATAGAACACATTAACAATAAAATGAAGAAAAATGTTTGTGAACTTTATCCTTCAGTTGGCTAAAAGGAGGATAGCTATACACTCTCAGCGAATCTACGACCTGATTGCTTTATGTTTCGGGCCTGTGCTTTTGTTCTGGTCCTAAAGATGCTTAGGCTTCTTGGTCTCCTGGTTCCATGGATCTGGCTGCTTCCCATGCCAGTGGCATATGGGGGCAACCTGGACAACATCTGCATCTCAGGTGAGGAAGTCAGGGACCCTTAATGGTGTATGATGGTTGCTAGCCTGGCAACTGGCAGACTGTTTTCCTTCTCATACCCAGAGCTTGTAGCGGTAATAGATTTATCATCTTTGGGTATGGGAGCTAGCTAGAGTAGGTGGAAGCTAGATTTCTCAGGTGGAGCAGAAATACCTCATCAACCTGAAACTGCATGCCATCTGATCTGACTGGGCCTCAAAGCCTTCCTGCTTTCCATCTTGAGCTGGCTGGCCAAAGTTACAAAGGAAACCATGACTACCAAGTGGGCAGCAACAAACAGATGGACATGAGGTCTTATGCACTGTGCTCGGTGGTGCTGAGGCTAGATGTCACAGCTCAGCAAATGTCATCTCTCTGACCACGAGTGGTGTCTGCATCCGGAGGCGATTTGAGACCTCTTTGTCCAGTGTGGTGGCATGCCTTGGGTAGATCTTTACACTTCCACTTGTGTGTTCTAGAGTTTTCCCCTCAGGATTGTTCAGGGGCCGCATTGCGTCTTCAGTGGAACTCCAGACTCCTCAATTGTTTCTGTTTCTGCCATTTATTCCTTAAGTCTTGAAGAAGGGTCAGGATGGATGGGACTCAGGTCACCCTGATTGAAATGGATTGAGCTTGGAGAATTTGGTATTTCAATCTGCTGAATCTGTACTCTACTGTCCTCTCGTGTTACCTTTTCAGGAGGACGTGTTGTCCAGCAATAGAGCAGTGTTATGTATCAGAACCTCCCCAATCTATGCCTACATGCTTGAAGTTTGAGCTGAACCAGCAGAGTGCATTTAATCTGCCATTGAATGATGGAGATATTATTCTGGTGGCTTACTGTCTTTCCACTGAGTACATCTATTCTATTCATTGGACTAATTTTGTGGCCTGGTGGGAGGAATGACACACTGACCTTTTTCAAGCTAAGTTGTCTGATGTGCCCCTTTTTGTTTTGTTTGTGGACCTGCAAGGTTTTGCTCTGGAGACTGTTAGAGCTTGCTTGTTGGCACTTCCAACTTTTCTATATTTGCTTGATCAGCCCTCCCTATTCAGTTCACCTATTGTGACGCTTTTCTTAAAATGATTCACACATGACTTCACCTGCGTCTTTCATTTTGCTGCAGTGAGACCACGTATAGTTGTATTCTGAGATGGCTGATGCTGAAAACTGTCCCACTTGTAATCTTTTCCTTTTCCTAATACCTTAGTTTCTCTTGTTTAGTGCGCTGCACCCCCACCTTCCAGTGCCCTACTTGGCTATTCTCAATGCCTAGACTTTCTGTCAAAACATACCTCGTCGATACAGGATTCTACCATGCTTGAATTAGTTGAATGAACTGACTTAATATTTGGGGAGGTTGACAACTCACCTCAAGGAATAATCACAACCCTTGTCAGGGTGAATCCTCAAAGTCACTAAGTTAATTTCATCTCAACCCCTTGTTAACTCTGGCACAGAGCAGACAAGCATAACTTAGATTAATGGGTAACATATGTATGCAGTTCCAAAACAGTAGTAAAGTCAAAATGCCAACTGAATTAGAAACCTAGAGTAACTTTTAATAAACAAAATGCCACCAAAATTACAAAAACCCAGCAAGGGGAACCAGAGAAATTAAAAAAAATAATGTTTAAGTAGAAATATTGTCAAAAAGCACAAAGTGCAGTTGATAGTCAGTGGTTGTGGTAGACCAGGATGTAGGCGCACCTTTAGGGTGACCGCTATGGAGAGCACCTCAGATACACAAACCAGGATTTTTTTTCCTTCGGTCACTGGAGGACTTAACGTCTGCCAGGCCGAGACGACTCTGCCCACCAAATTTAGAAATGACCGCCAAGTTGGGGGTCATTTCAAATGCATTTGCAAGAACCGCTGTCAAAGTGGTTCCTGTCTATGCTTTCTAAATTTGACGCATGGCAAAATGAACATGACTGAGCAGTCACTAAAACCTACTTTTTTTCTCAAAAACAAAATCTAGAAGTGCGATTTTCTTTTTGAAAAAAAAAGAAAAATTCCGCTTTGTCATAGGAGTTAGCTCTAATGGTGAGGGAGACTATCTGGTTTGTCTGCCCATCTAAATTAGGTGGATGGACATAGAAGTCAGTCTCTGACGGCCCTTACTCCGTCGGGCTGTATGAAGGATGTAACCATGGCAGAGACAGAGTAGTCTCCATCATGGTTACACCAGTGGTACTTCTGCTTATAAATCGGGCGGGTGGAACATTATCTTGGTGGTAAGGATACTCTGTTGCTGTTGAGACACAGTATCCTTACCACCAAGATATAAATCTGGCCCTAAGACCTAAGTCCCAATGCATCACAGGAGTACATTCCCGATCACAGTCTGCTACCCTATCATTTGCTCTCTGCACACCCTGTGATCTTCTTTATCCTCTATTATTTTTTTGTGTTGCCTCTTCCTTTTATTTCAAGCCCTCTTCATCCTATGTCTCTTTACCTAGTGCTATCCCATCTTGCAACTCTTCTTCTCTGTACGCTCCTATTTTGTCCTCGATCACTGTTTTCTTATGCTTGTCACACTTCCTTTCTGTATTTTGTCTTCTGATAGAGCCTCCTAATTGCAGATTCCAACCCTTGTGGATTTCCCCAGGCATCAGACTGAAACTGTAAATGTTTATTTCAATTCCCTGGTGTGGTGACCTAGCACTTCCCTGGCAATGGAAGCGGCTCCTCGTCGGATCCATCCAGCACTTTATGTGGTGTTAGAGACCTAACACCACCTCCGTGAACTGATGTCAGTTCCGTTCTTTCTGCACCTGCTGATGTTGATCTGGGACTTCTCAAATCCTGTCACTTGTGACAAAGATTTTCCCTCAAAATTTCACAACAGTGTTCAGACCTTGCCACCCCTTAAGACTACAGGGTTTAAACCGTGTCCGGACTGCAACCAACAGATCTCTTTAACGGACATCCATGATGCCTTTCCATGGTGCCTTGGCTCCAAACATAACTGCGCGAAGATGAATCGCAAGGCCATCCAAGATCATGAGGACAAGTTAGCCGTTGCCGAGCTCCAGAAGAAGAAGAAACGGTCCCTATCAAAGTCGAGGGAATGGACACTGTCTCACCCATTAATCAGCTTCTTTGACTAACTGTTGTGGTGGTCATAAAGCTCAGGTAAGTCCAAGACATCCCTTAAGAAGTCCAAATATGGATCTCCTGCACTCTGCCACTCGTACCATTTGGAATGGCGTAATGCCTCAGAAACCTCTACACCACAGTCCTCACCCCCACCCATGGAACAGATGCCAGTGGTGGTCCTATTTCAGCCCCACCGTGAGTGGCCAGAGACACCACAACATCTCCAGGAGCTGAAGATGGCCATGGACAAGATTTTCCATACCTCACTGGGTCTCTCTGCAATGCCTCTGTGTTCTATGGATCTGAGGGTGCCTACTACTGTCAGCAGGTCCGTCCTCAATGCCGTCTGTGCCCCTCTACCTCCCATGGAGGCCAGTCTCTTCCTCAGCTATGCCCTGCCGATTCTGGCCCCTGCACCACGCACAACCCAGCCTTGGTGCTACAACTAATGCCTCCCTCAGAGCCATGTCCAAAGCCATTGGCCCAGGTGCTGACACCCGTGCCAATGTCATCAATGCTGGTGGTGGACCCCTCTCCCTACCCTACCAAGAGCTAAAGGTTTTGACTGGTGCATATTTGTTGAGGAGGTCATCTCAGAGGACTCTGGTACTCGCCTGCTCACCTTCAAATCAACCTGCAGGAGTTGTGAATGATTCTCTTGGAACTGAAAGCATTCCTCCTGACATTCAAGGGGAAACAGGTACGGGTTCTCACAGACAACACGACCAGCATGTGGTAGTGCAACAAAGAGGGCACTATGGTGTTGTGGGGCCTGTGCCAAGAGGTTCTACGTCTCAGGAAGTGGCTGAACACTCAGGGCATCTCTATTGTCACCCAACACCTATTGGCATTGTTAAAACATCAGGGCAGACAAACTAAGCTGTTGTTGCCTAGTTGATCATGTGTGGTGGTTCATTCGGTGACAACACAAGGCATCTTCCATCAATGGGGAAAAGCCTGGCTCAATCTATTTGCCACACTGTGCAATGTGCAAACATTTGCACATTGGAGTTTCCGAGGCAGTCCTTCCTCAGAGATGCCTGGGGGTCAGGACACCTGTACATCTTCTGGCCCCTCCCTCTGCTGTACAGAGTGCTGAAAAGATCAAGGGAGACGGAGCCCACGTCAACTTAGTGACTCTTGACTAGGCGAGCATAGTGCCTGGACCTTCTGGCCATAAACACATGTCCTCTGATTGTGCTACCTGTAGCATCAACAGGGTGAGTTTTGAACCCAAGCCTGCACAACCTGCACCTCTATGTGTGGGAATTTAGTGACGACAGTTAAGGGCTTTAGATCTACATCCTCCCAAAATGTAGAACGTCATTCTGGCACCAGGTGTCCGTCTACCAAATCGGTTTACTGACGATGTTGGGAAATGTTTGTGCCTGGTGTTCTTCCAGTCACATTCCACTTCTAAATGAACAGTTATTGGATGTTATATTTCGGTCCTTTCAGCTGTCTCACATCATCCAACCCTCTTCAAGTTAGCTGTTATGATGCGTTTTTTGAAGAGGCTGACCCATGTCCCGTCCCATCAACACCTTTGTGATGCTGCAGTAGAACAATTTGGTTCTTATCAACCTAATGTACATGCCCTTCAAACCGATGAACAATTGTCCCCTTCACCTCCTAACTATCTGGAATGCATTCCTCATTGCCATAACCTCAGCCAGGCATTGTCAGTGGTACTACCATACACTTTATTATTCTGAAGCAAACTAGTGCTCCAAACGAAAGCGGCATTTCTGCCCACCGTGTTCACACCTTTCCACATAGGGCAGTACATTACCTTACCAGCATTCTATGAACCACCTGACCCCTCCAAGGAGGAAGAACTGCTCCACTGCCTTGACCATATGGGGGCACTTAGCTTCTACACTGACCAAACCAGGGATTATCGACAGGATGACCTGCTTTTTGTTGAAAAAAGGTAAAGCTGAGCAAAAGATTACACCTCCTGATGGAATGTGTTATCTATTCAAATCTGCTATCAGCTAGCCAAGGAATCATCCCTAGAAGGTTTGTGCACTCATTCCACCAGAGCGCAGGCTCCTACCACTGTGCTGGCATGCAGTGTGCCAGTTCTGGACATTTGCCAGACTGCTCCCTGGCCGTCCCTCCACATGTCCACAGAGCACTACTGCCTGGATAGCCCAGTCCGGCAAGGCGAGCATCTGTCCTGCAGAATTTCCTGGCCTGAGACATTTCACAGAGCCACCACCTGGGGGGGTACTGCTTTGATATCTATTCTCAAGGTGAAGAGTCTACAACTAGAAGACTCTATCAGAAGAACAATTTACTTACCTTTGATAGTAACGTTTCTGGTAGAGACCAACTGCAGATTCCTCATTGACCCACCCTCCTCCCATTTCTGTAGAAGAGACTCAAAAAGTCCATAAATAAGATTCCAATTTGGAAGTCTGCACACTGCTTTATTCTTATTTGAATGGCTGCGCATCCGACGACACAGATAAAGATCCAAAAGAGATGTTAGCACATGGAGGTGGTGCATATAGAGAGGCCTGACTTAACTTCCAAGGCAGGATGGATCCATTGAGAAGCCACACAAAGCTACCCGCTGAGCTGCAACGGAATTGCTTCAAAATATTTCAGATCAAATCTGGTGCCTGGGGTAATTCACAAGGTGAGGAATCTGAGATTTGAAATAGACTCTAGCAGAAATGGTGCTACTGAAGGTAAGTAACTTGTTCTTCTTGTACTCTCCCACCTTTTGCTCATACCATTCCTTGGCCATCTTTCTGTTTTGTGTTCTATTATTTGCTTTCCCATTGCCACAAGTACTCTTTTAATTGTGCACACCCTGCACACTGTCATCCTGCACACTTTTATCCTATGATCTCTGCCATACTTTACTAGATATATGCAGTCTTCCACTCCATCCTATGCTTTCTCTCATCCTGTGCTCAAATGGTCTGCAATCTCTCCAGCGGTGAGTCCTCCGTAATGGCCGAGGAGCATCGCCCACCTGCCCAAAGCCAGGAGGTGAAAAATAAAATTATTATAAAGCAATTTCATTATCATTTTATTTTTCACTGTCAGCCAACGTGAGTCTAGGGCAGGGCCGGGTCATCCTCTTGGACAGCAGCAGGGAGGAGGAGTGGTGGCCAATTGTAAGTGCACGTCAGTTTGTCTGGCTGTCTAAGGCCGGCCAAACAGACAAGCACCCTTATCTTTCTCCAACTCAGCTGTGTTGCACAGCGGGGTGGAGGAAAGGGGTGGAGCGAGCATCAAACCAGCCCACTCTGGCCAATCCTGATGCTTCTCTCATGTTTGGTAATAGCATTAGAGTAGCGTCAGGATTGGGTGGGGACTCTGGGAGCCTGTGCTATGTGGCCTATTAACTGCTGGGAGCAGAGGACCACCTAGGCAGCCATCAGCGGCAGGCAAGTCCTTTTTTTATTATCATTCACCCAGCCATCCCCGCCCTACCACTTTTTATGAGTAGTAGCCGCCACTGAATCTCTCCTGTGGTGTCTCTTATTATGCTCCATCACTCACATCTTCACTTTCTCCTATATGCTGTCTTTTCTTAAAACCGCCATCTCTTCAGTCTTGTGCCCATCTATAATTTCATTCTTGCCATCCTATGTGCTTGTCCTATATTCTCATCCTTTATATGCTCTTATTTTGTGCCCTCCTCCATCGTGTGTGCCACTTTCTGTGAATGTCCTTTCCTCTTATGCTTTCCCTCATTCCCACATCATATGGGGCTTCATCCTGAACTCAACAAACTTGCACTTTCAACACATTTATGATCCAAGTCATGCTCTAAGCTCTGTCGTCCTGTTCTCTCCCAGCATGTGCTCCTCCATTGAAGGTTCTTCCATGATGTGCTCTATCTGTTCAGCCTCATCCTGTTGTCTCATACCCAATGATCTCTCATATGCTGGGCTAAATCTATGGTGCCTTTGACCTTTATAGACCAGACCTAATGGCTTTTCTAATGCTTGTTATCCTATGCAGCGCAGTTGACTGGGCACTGGACACCTACTGAGGCATACCTGTGTTGAAGTAAGGTTGGGAAAAGCCTAGCCGTTCACCCCTTTCCAGACATTTACTGCTCCACTTAGTCATTCTAACGAAGGTAAAAATTTTACATTAGTATAAGATGATAAGCCATGGCCATGATGAGCTCCACATGGTCTGAGCCTTCGACTTTGTGGGATTGCTGAAGTGCTGACCCCTTCCAAGCGGGAGCACCCTAGGAATTGTTGCAGCTGAGATTGCATCATCATTGATGACACGTCACATTTTTGTGCACTCGCAGTTTACTTTCTGACAAAGCAATTGTGCACGCGCCCCTTTATGATAATTTATTACACATCAGGACTCGTTTTAGGCCAATGAATCTTTTGACCCAGTTGAGAAACACCTTAGGACGAGATAGCTAATCAATATGTCAATCAATATGTCAATAATGTCATCAATATTTATCACAACAATGCATTTCACCTTAGTCAAAAGACATTAATCGATACAAGACACCACCATGACCTGTCAGTCATGAATAACCACACCAGTTTAGTAGAATTTTATGAGTTTTATTCCCTATTTGTTACAATTCTAAGTTCAAATGTGTTAATCTTAAAACCAGAAAACAAAGTAGCATAGTCACAATATGGCAACTCTGAGATTTCATCAAGGCAAAAATCACAAACATCAGGACAAAACACGGCGTGAACATAGATCAATTTAGCCGAATGTCAATAGTCAGTTCAACAAAGCATAGTTTTGGTCATTGGTCTATTTGCATCAATTTAGTGAATACCTGTCCTAACCACTGATTAGCATTGGCATGTTGGGCTTCATTCAAAACGATTTAGAACACCAATTTGGAAAACATCTAACTATGGTCTCACAATTGTATTGTTATAGTTACCCTCCAAAGTTTAGTTCAGCGCACAGGTTCAGTCTTCGTCTTCAGGACATCAGTCAAACGGCATCAGTCAGGACTCAGCTCCGGGGCAAACGGGGCACTTCCCTCATAAGGAGGCAAAGTGTAAATTGGGCAATCTAGGACGAGGATGGTTTTAAACAAACCAATAAGTCACCAAACAGAGTGACAAAGTTTCTGGTTAAAATCAATAGCATTCTCCTAACCCACCTAAATGGCTCCCCGTGTCATGGGTTTGTATCCCTTTTTCGTTGTACATTGCCCCAAAATATTATTGGTCGTTGTTATACCCCACTATCTTTAACCTATCAGAAAACACATTAGGTCACCTATTCTTCAACCCATATTATTTTACAAATCTTTGATTGATCTCCATAATTGACGTCTTCAGAGGTGGCACGTCCGGTATGATTTAATCTTCCTGTTATTCTTTGCACATCTTTTGGTCAGTAGCTCCATTGTCTTCACCAGTTTGAATGACCTTGTACATTACATTAATCTACACTGTTTCATTTTGTTTTAACATCATTCTACAAGCAATGAAAAATTCATGGGAACGGATCTAGCATGATTACATTCATCTTCTAGTTTTAAGAAAAACACGGGGTCGTGTCCCTTTGTGAGTCAGCACTCTGCAAGATAGGAAAAATACATTTAATATGAGAGCCAAGCAGCTAAGCTTCGGCTCATGCTAACTTAAGGCCTATAAGGATTTCAACACAAATTCAATAACGCAATGATTAATAATTAGTATAAACTTATTCAATATAATATATAAATGTTTTAGTCATCATTATTAGTTCACGTATACATTGGCGGCCACTCCCCGTGGTCACATTTCAGGTGCACGTTTAAGCAAAATTATTATTGCAGTTTCTATGCGGCATTATCACACATTAATTCATAAGCTTTCATGTTAATATAGATTATATAAGCTACGCTCTCTCAGTCCCTCCTCTGATGACGTTCGTCATCACATAAACCTTTCCCTTTGACCTTTTACTTAATTTTTCACCTTGCGCATAATGCGCATTTCAACATCTTGTCCCTTGTGTGAACTTTCCCAATTTTCATTAAACATTTTCTCCCTTTCGCTTTCCTCTTTCTTCTTGTTTCTCTTTGTCCAATTTCTTTTAATTTTATCATTAATTTTGCATGCTCCCCATAAACATAATAAACAGGCCAGAACAATTAATAGACCCCCTAGTATTTTTGCAAGAACCCCATTCCATATATTGGTAAACCAGCTCCCTACTCTGCAATTCCTTTTCCCACTTTCTCCCACACTCCAGGTTCCTTCAATTCCTTCAAATCTGCACTATCTTTAGTTAGGTTAGTAAGCATACCTCTAATCTTTTTACTATTGTCAGGTATATATGAGCAACAATGACGCTCGTTGAGCATCTTGCAGACTCCACCGCTCTTTGCTAAAAGAATGTCTAAAGCAAGGCGATTTTGAAGAGTCATAGCTCTTTCCGCAGCAAGTTCAGTATCCATCAGGAGTATAGCCCCTGTAAAATTTGTCTGCATGTTATCCACTACAGTAGACAACTTTCAAATCTTTAGGGAGTTTAAGATAACCCCTACTGAAGGAATTATGGCTCCAAATATGTCACCAACGACAGCAGCCGCTGTCTCTCGTTTTTGTCTAGCATGTTGTAATTCAGACGTTTTAGGTATTTGATTTAAGTCATCAATCTGGTAAATCTTTGGGAAAACTATTCCCAAATAACATGTCCCATACCATCCCTTAGGGAGACGGTAATAAGCATTAAGTCCACAGATATAATAGATTCCAGGGATCGCTGGATCCTGTCCATTTAACATGAATGTCCACTTACTCTGAAACAAAAACACATGCCTGCATTCACTCGTTCCCACAAATAAAGTGTCATGATCAGATTTTGGCCTATATATACAAAACCTTCCTACATGCAATGCATCTATAGCTAATTTGCCTTGCGTCTTTATTGCAGTGTAAGCATAATCGTTTGCATATGTGCGTTTCTCTAGCCCCTTTTCTAATCTTTCTTTCAAGGCTTTGCGTCTATCATCAGTGTGATCTAAAAAGCTTTTCTCTACAGGTGTTAATAAGCAAGTCAGATTATTGCGGTGTGCATAAGCTGTCCCAAATGTAAGTGTCGGTTCAAAGAAACCTCTAACTAATTTTATACTATGCTCCTTAGCTAACTTGTTTAGAAACTCAATCACTGGCACAAAGGAAAACACATCCAAATTTGAATAAAACTATTGCACATGCTCTTGATTATAGATCTTGTTAGTAGCAAACTACAACTTATCCCGTAGGTTAATGGGAGACTATGATAGGTGACCCCCTCTTGTACTGATGAAGGAATCTTTGTGCACACATAACAGTTTTTCGCATCCATGGTCTCAACATACTCATTCAGCAAGCGATAGAAGACATTAGTAGAAAGTTCCCCTTTTGAGTTAGTTCCCTCATGCAAATGTCTTGCATCCTGCTCAAACTTTTCCCACGGTGTTAGTGTTGTGGTCTCAGGTTTTGAAGCATTGTTAGTTGTTTTTTTATCCAACCACGGCATTCCCACAATCACACCCACAACTAATATTGCACACACAATACCTAATATAAGGCTCAACCAACCATACACTTTACCCTTTTTGCTACCACCTCTATTATAAGACATGGTCTGTAAAGAATCAGACAGTAGAACAATTCAAGACAAACAATCAACTTGAAGACGATTTAAAAGCTCTCTTTTTTTTTTTTTCTTTTTTTTTGCAAAGTTTCTTTTTCTCTCTCTCTGCGTGTATTTACAGCGTTTCACTCACTCCAGGACCCTTTAGTCAAATCAGGTTAGCAGCTTGTCATAATCGGTTTTCAGGTTATCAGTGTCACATCCAGTAATTTATAAGTCTCTTTCTCAGCTTTTCAGCTTTTAATTTAAAATTTTAGTTTTAACAAAGTCTCATTCTTCAATTGATTACAGGTACCGTAGTATTGGCCTGGTACTTCTCGATCAAAACAGAACGCTAAGAATTCTTGTTGCCATTCAGATGTCGTTGCATATGCCCATTCAGGACCTGCGTACCTTCTATTTGCGGTTCTCTTTCTTTCCAATCTGCGTTCGCCTTGCAATTCTCCTTCACTTAGATCCTCTATTCGGGATGTATCAGTTTCTTCTGTTATCGTTTCACCTGGTACGACCCTTTCTTTCGCAGTCTGTCTCTCTGGCCAGTTATCTCCCTTATGCGTCTTCTTCCTGAACAGCACCCTCTTCTTGTGCTATGGTGTTTTCTCTTGATGGACCTGCAACTGGCTCAGGGGCTGCCGGTGTGCTTTGATCTCTCTCTACTATTTCCCCTTCTTCTTCTTCTGGATCTATAACGGGTTCAAGCTCTAACCTGTATCCGTCTGCTTCTGGGAGAACCTCTCCTTGATTTAGTTCTCCTGCTGCCTCTACTGAGATAGGCACACTGTCGCCTCTCTCGAACTTGTTTACTGTTTGAGGGACTAGGCTGTTCTCAGTGGGCTCTCCTACAGTCTCAGTTCTCCCTTGGCTATTTTCAGGCCCTGAGACTCCCTTCTCTGGATTTGCTGAGTCGGATACTTCAAGTTCCTCATCAGTTGGAGACGTTACCTTCTTTGTGTGACTGGCATGTATGCAGTTTGGAACGCCTGCATATTTCACAGCAGTAGTTGTTGTCAGTATTACTTGATATGGCCCCTTCCAGCGCGGCTCCAAACACGACTTCCTCACGTGCTTCTTGACAACCACCCAGTCACCGGCTTGCAGGTTGTGACCTGGATCACTGATTGGTGGCAATGTGTTGGCCTCCACCTGGTGGGAATAAGAGCGAACCACATCAGCCAAACCTTTGCAGTAGTCCAACACCATATCATCTGTGATATTCACAAGAGTATTTGCAGGTACTGCGGGCAGTCTCATAGCTCTGCCCATGAGAATTTCATGGGGTGATAGTCCTGTCTTCTTATCAGGGGTATTTCTCATCGACATTAGCACTAAGGGTAATGCATCTGGCCATTTCATATTGGTAGCTGCGCACATTTTTGCTATTCTCGACTTCAAAGTACCATTCATCTGTTCTACTAGTCCTGATGCTTCAGGGCGGTAGCTACAATGCAGCTTTTGTTCAATGTCCAATGCAGCACACAAGAGCTTAATCACCTCATTGTCGAAGTGTCTGCCCCTATCTGATTCTAAAGAGACCGGAAAACCGAACCTTGGTATTAGTTCTCTAAGCAGCAGTTTTGCAACTGTGAGACTGTCATTTCTACGTGTGGGGTAAGCTTCAATCCAGTGGCTGAACACACACACAATCACCAACATGTATTTCAATCCTCCACAAACAGGCATCTCAATGAAATCCATTTGCATCTTGCTAAATGGACCACCAACTCTCCCTATGTGGCTCAAAGTTATCACAGTCCCTTTTCCGGCATTCACCTATTGACAGATGATGCACCTGTGACAAGTAACCTCTGCGGCATGTCTGAATTTTGGGTTAAACCAGTCAATCTTGAATGACCTGATCATTGCATCTCTCCCAAGATGTGCCTGTCCATGATAAAGCCTTGCAAATTGCGACAGGAGACTATTTGGCAAAACCAGTTTCCCCTCCTCTGAGACCCACAAATCATCAGCTCTTTGTACACATTGCATTCTCTGCCAGGAGCGTTTTTCCTCTTTGCTAGCACGACCCTGTAATGTTTTTAGCTCATCTAGTGTATCCACCACCCTTAATGCAAAGTTCAAGCATGTGTCATTTTCAGTTTGCGATAACAATTCCCACTGATCCTTGAACGATATACAGTTCAATGCGCAAAATCTTGCGACTTGATCTGCATAGCCGTTTCCCATGGACACAAAGTCTTGTGACTTAACATGAGCATTGCATTTCACCACGGCAATTTCAAGAGGCAACTGAATCGCATGTAACAAATCCTTAATTTGTTCACCATTTTTGACTGGAGAACCAGAAGAGGTCATGAAACCTCTCTGTGACCACAATTGGCCAAAATCATGTACAATTCCAAATCCGTATCTGCTGTCGGTATAGATAGTGACTCTCAGAATTTCAGCTGCGTGTCATGCCTTAGTAAGGGCAATTAGTTCTGCCACTTGTGCGGAATACACTCTCTCGAGCCAGGAAGCTTCGATGATACCAGCCATGGTACACACAACATAGCCAGCTCTCAGCATTCCGACTGAGACTCTCAAACAGGATCCGTCAACAAACATAATGCAGTCATTTTCCTTTAACTGCGTATCTTCAATATCAGGTCGGGGCTTGGTACATAGTTCGGTTACCTCGAGACAATCATGCTCCACTTCCTCTTCATTATTAATCTCGGTACTCTCAACAGGAAGTAGAGTTGCCGGGTTCAATACAGTACATCGCTTCAGTAAAAACATTAGGCGACCCCAAAATGATTGTCTCATATCGGGTAAGTCGGGCATTTGTCATGTGCTGGGTTTTGGTTCGAGTCAACAAAATTTCAACCGAATGTGGAACCATTACTGTCAAGGGTTGTCCCATCACTATGCCTTCACACTGCGTGAGGCTTTGACCAACTGCTGCAACCACGCGCAAACAACCCGGTAAGGCTGCTGCGACGGGGTCCAAGGTAGCTGAAAAATATGCTACAGGGCGGTTTGCACCTCCATGGACCTGTGTTAAGACAGACAAAGAACAAGTATCACGTTCATGACAAAACAGTATAAAAGGTTTTGTGTAATCAGGCATACCCAAAGCTGGCGCCCTGCACATGCACTCTCTCAATTCCATAAATGATTCAAGCTCTTCTTTGGATATGGTTATGGTATATGGTTCATCCTTAACCTCTTTACCTGTCAGCTTTATCAATGGTTTAGAGATAATCGAGAAGTTGGGTATCCACTGGCGACAGTAGCCCACCATTCCCAAAAACAGCCTGACATCCCTCTTTGTTGTCGGGGGGTTCATTTGCAAAATGGCTGTCACCCTTTCCTCTGATATTCTCCTGGACCCTCTCTCAATCAAGTGTCCTAAGTATTTCACCTCTTTCTGACAGTAATGCAGCTTCTTTGGCAACACTTTGGGCCTCATTACGACCCTGGCGGGCGGCGGAGGCCGCCCGCCAGGATGCCGCCCTCCATAATACCGCTCCGCGGTCAGAAGACCGCGGAGGGTATTATGAGTTTTTCCCTGGGCTGGCGGGCGGTCTCCAAAAGACCTCCCGCCAGCCCAGGGAAAAACTCCCTTCCCACGAGGATGCCGGCTCGTAATCGAGCCGGCGGAGTGGGAAGGTGCGACGGGTGCTACTGCACCCGTCGCGTATTTCACTGTCTGCTACGCAGACAGTGAAATACTAGCGGGGCCCTCTTACGGGGGCCCCTGCAGTGCCCATGCCATTGGCATGGGCACTGCAGGGGCCCCCAGGGGCCCCACGACAATCCTTACCGCCATCCTGTTCCTGGCGGGTGAGCCGCCAGGAACAGGATGGCGGTAAGGATTGTCAGAATCCCCTCGGCGGCGCACCGAGCTGCGCCGCCTTGGAGGATTCTTAGGGGCAGTGGAAAACCGGCGGGAGACCGCCGGTTTTCCCTTTCTGACCGCGGCCAAAGCGCCGCGGTCAGAATGCCCAAGGGAGCACCGCCAGCCTGTCGGCGGTGCTCCCGCCCCCGTTGGCCCTGGCGGTTCTCTACCGCCAGGGTCATAATGAGGCCCTTTGTCTGTTCTTTCCCAAATGATTCAGTAAGGCAATTGTGTCATATTTACAGTCATCCTTTGTCCTGGACGCAATCAGCAAGTCGTCAATGTACTGTACTAGAGTCGAATTGAAAGGCAATACTAAGGATTCTAAGTCCTTTTTCAATATCTGATTGAAGATGGATGGTGACTCAGAAAACCCTTGTGGAATTCTGCACCAACTGTACACCTTGTCCAGGAATTTGAAACTGAATAAAAACCGGTTGTCCTCATGAAGAGGCACCGAAAAGAAAGCTTGTGACAGGTCTACAACAGTGAACCATTCAGCATCACACGAAACCTGAAACATGATCACTGCTGGATTTGGCACTATGGGGCAACATTTTACCACAATCTCGTTTATTTTCCTCAAGTCCTGCACGATTCAAACCTTCCCACAAGGCTTTTTCAGACCCATTATCGGTGAATTACATGGGCTGCTCAATACTTCCTTCAGGACTCCCTGTTTCACAAAGTCTGCAATTATTTGTGACACCTGGATAAGGACATCTTGTGCTATATGGTACTGCGGCACCTGGGGAAACACTGCATTTGGCTTCACTCGTACTTTAACTGGTTCCACTCCTTTTATCAGTCCCACTTCTTTTCCTGTCAAATCCCACACTTTTTCTGTCACTGTCCCCTGTAATTCAGCAGGTAAGTCAGTCACTTTAAGCATCGGGAATAAGGTTATCAAAGGGTAATCTTCATTCGCGGTTTCTGCCTCTAACTCTGAGGACTGACTATCATCCCCTTCATCATCACTGTTTGTCTGCATCTCAATTCCATCATTGGAACAGGTAATCGAGCATTTCGTTTTGCACAGTAAATCTCTTACCAGTAGGGAAATGGGACTTGAATCGCAAACCACAAACTTATGCAGTCCCTGGAAATTGCCAATCTCAACCTGCACCGGATCGGTAATTGGGTTTGTCAAATACTGGTTTGCCACTCCTACCACTCTTATGGTATGCCCTGATAGTGGTAATTTTGGGACCTCTGCACTTCTGACTGTAGAACGTGTAGCTCCCGTATCAACTAGGAATGAAACCTTGTGTCCCATCACCTTTCTCTCTACATAGGGTCCCCGTTGATCTACTTCTAGGGACGCTGCAAGCCTGCAGTCTTCACTAGCTGAACTGTCATCCGACCATTCATCATTCATTCCGTCTTCACCACGTAATGGGAATTGCTGTACTATATTATTTTGGCTCATTACTTGACCTGTGACCTGTTGAGGAAGCATCACCTGTTGCTGTCCAATTGGAGCTTATGGTAATTGCATTTGCTGTCTAGGTACCATGGGAACCTGCTGTTGTACCTGCTGCATTTGTGTTGGTTGAACACGTGGCATTTGCATTTGCTGCATGGGCTGTATCCCTTGCATCTGAACCATGTTATTCTGGAAGTTTTGATTTCTCATTTTATGGACCTCTCACATTTTGTATTGTACCGACATTAGTGCTTTGTTGAACGACACCATCCTGCACCACATTCGGGCATTCCCGCTTCCAATGCCCCACGCCCCCACACGCGTGACATGGAGACATCTTTTTCATTCCTTGTCCATCATTTTGAACCACAACAGTATTCAAGTCTGGACCGCGATTCACAAAACCTCAACCTCTCGGTTGTGCCTGAAACACACCATTCCCTTGCGGTTGCTGCTGTATCATCTGCTGAATTCCATTTCCCTGTATACCTGCCTGTGCAGCCCTTGTCTGCATCACCATCACTTTCTCCTTCAACTTTCTCTGCTTTAACTCAATCTCGTCACTACAGTATTTCGCATACTGCAATACCTCATCAATCGGCTTCGCTTGCCAACAGATCAAATGATTCTTAATCATCTGGCTAACCTCTGGTCTCAGCCCTTCAACAAATCTGAACACGAGATGGTTCATGTATTTTGGTTCAATAGTTTCAGTACCACTATAATGTTTGAATGCCTTCAACGACCTTTCATAGTAAGCATGGATTGACTCTTTAACCTCCTGTGAGGTCCGATCGGTTTTCTGCCAATCAGTTACGTTCGGCGACACCTTCTGCTTCAAAAACTCAATTACCTTGTGATAATACTTCATCACCTCCTCGGATGGTGCTCCAGTCTCCTTATCCCTTGCCAGTTCCTGTGTCGGCCAGTCTACCCCTCTCTTGCACTCAAGCCATAAGTCAGGCGGAACAATGATCTCAAACAAGGTATTCAAATCTTCCCAGAGACACTTTGCCAGCTTCACAAACCTATCCGTTTGCTGGTACCACTCTATTGGTTTCTCTCTCAACCTGGGATAATCATTTGTAAAAGATAGAATGTCTCCTCTGGACCACGGTACATGGACCAAAACCCCACCAGCTGTTTCCCTCATTGGTAGCATGTTTACTGATTCCGTATCTGGTGAAGCTTTAGCCGACTTGACCCCGGACTGTCACTTTTCTCCTTACCTCTTTTCTTTGCCCATCTGCATTCCCACTTTTCTAAAGCCCCCCAGATCTGAGCACTTTGCAATATTTCCTTTAGATGCGCTTTCATTCCGGCAGACCTCATATGCTCGAAGTCTTTTGAATCAAAGTCTAATCTGTAACTTCTTTTCAAATGTTTAGTATTTTCAATATCGCTATGGTATTTGTCTGCCTGGTTCGCCAACCTCTGATGTACCTTTCCTACTTCTTTAGTTATTTTAGGGCACAGATACCTTAATTCTGCTTCGGTGTATGACTCTAATCTGTTTACCCCCATTGTTCCGTCCACTGTGAAGCATTCATACTTATTGTTTGTGGGGTTAGCACTCCTAGCCCTGCCTTTCTCATTGCCTCCAACGGTGCTTCAGCCGGGTTAAGGTCTAACAAAGACCTCGGTTTTTCGACCGCTTGCTCTCCTGGGGCCATTAACTGGGGAGTTCCTATGGACCCTCCTCTTATGACATCTTGGGTCATTACTCCCTGATCACACATACCAGGCTTACCTTGTGCATACAATGGCACTGGTGGACCGACAGTAATTGGCAATGATATTGCAGCTGGTGTCTGACCTGGTCCCAAACCTCGTGGAGCAGCGACCCCAAAGTTCTGATTCACTGAAGCCGGGGCAGGTATTAATGGAGGTCCTGCTGCTGGGTTATATCCCAGTATCAGTTGTGGCTGCGGCTGGGGCAGCAATTGTGGAGTTGGCTCAATCTGTACAAACCTTGATTTTGTATATATCGGGTCTGGCGGCACTATCAGATTTTTAGTAGTCTCTAGTACTGGGACGTCTGGATAGATTCTCTGTATCTGCGGTGGAGGTTGCAACTGTATCTGCATGTCTGGCGCAGTGGGTACACTGACACCACTTTGTGTCAAAATGGTATCACTAATCTGTACTGTATCAGTAACTCCCTTTTCCTGCGTCTGGTTCCCAGGATCCGCACTAGTGCTCGGGACATTGTCACTTACCGCATAAGGTGGCGGGCGATCATGTAATATCTGATTTAGGAATTCTTCATTGTCTGAATCGTCTTCTTCTATCCAAGATCTCTTAGTCTCTTTAGGCTTATTAGAGTCTTTGTCTGTTTTACATGTGGCTTTCTTCCCCTGAGTCTCATCTCCCTGTGTTATTGCTGGGAATAATTTGAGTCCGTCAACTATTCCCCGTCTCCACATTTTGCTCTCATTATCCCACCTAGCTTCCCCTAAAGTATTTTCTGCCCTTTTTATTCTTCTTTGGAATTTGTCCTGTCTTTGTTTAATAGCCATTAAATCCCAGATTGCTAAAGCCTCGTACTGAGCTGGTCTCGGAGGTGGCTTCTGTACACTTAACATCCACCTTAAATTCTCTAGGTCTCTCGTATTGAATGTCCCGTGTTCCGGAAACGCCAAACATCCCTCCTTTTCTGTCAATTTGTGCCACTGTTTCATCCATAAACAAGACGCGACACCTTTTTCCTCCATAACTATGTAAGCTGGAGTTCCCTCAGGCGGTGTAGGCTCCCCTTCACTTGCCATAATGTATGTGTCTCCTTTCAGAGCACTCTTAAAAGCTTTGACAAAGTTCATCTTTACGTCTTTCTTTTGTTTGTATTTAATCAAGAAGTGACTATAATTCCCTGGACACTCTTCACCCACCTTTCTCAACCTATTGCCTCTCACGGACGGCAGCCAATCCGTGTGCGGCCCCTCTCGATAACTGACCTATCTCCGCGCGGCACCACTGACGTCACACTCACACACTGCAGCTGACAAAGTCTTGCGGCTCGTCCGCCCCTCAATGGATTCACACCAAACTAATGCAAAAATTACTGCGAGCACCTTAACAACAACAACAACACAAATTTGCCGGTTTACTACAGGAAGGGTACACATTTGCTTCAGAACTTTACAGAGATTTCACTTGAAGCCTCGGCCACTACTCTCTCCTTCTCAGTTCCCGCACCCGCAAGTAGAATTCGACCCGCAATTCCTACTCTCGACTTGTCAATGTTTTTTTTTAGTGCACTTTAGAACTTGCCAAATCTCCATCAGAGGTTTCACACATACACTTTTGACTCAAACTCGACTCGTCAACCACGCCCGATTGACCTAATTAAACCGCACAAATTACAACATAAACCCAAGTGTCTCCTACACTTGTCAATATACTCCGTACACTTGTCAATATACTCCGGAGTCATAGACCACGGCGGGTCCGTACATGAACAACAAACCACGTGGATCATTTTGAGCACAAAGCACCACACTCATATTAAGTACGCCGACTTCCCTACTCTCATACTGCGGAGTACGCCCACTCCTACTAAAACAACATTTACCTGGCCTAAATACACACAAACTTCACAAATCACCTGCAAAATGCATAAGCTGAGCAAGCGCAAATCCTACACCACACATGCTAAAACGCCGAGAACATTCCCAACTCACTTAGGCAGGCTCCGAGATCCTGGGAAAGTCATGGGGAATTTAGAAACACATCATATCTCCAATTTGCATTAGCTCAGAAAAACAATCTAAACAATAATTCTCCGTCCTAGGACCCCAAAGGGCCAAACCGTCGCTCTGCTACCAGAACCGTGCACGCGTCCCTTTATGATAGTTTATTACACATCAGGACTCGTTTTAGTCCAATGAATCTTTTGACCCAGTTGAGAGACACCTTAGGACGAGATAGCTAATCAATATGTCAATCAATACGTCAATAATGTCAGCAATATTTATCACAATAATGCATTTCACCTTAGTCAAAGACATTAATCGATACAAGACACCACCATGACCTGTCAGTCATGAATAACCACGCCAGTTTAGTAGAATTTTATGAGTTTTATTCCCTATTTGTTACAATTCTAAGATCAAATGTGTTAATCTTAAAACCAGAAAACAAAGTAGCATAGTCACAATATGGCAACTCTGATAAGATTTCATCAAGGCAAAAATCACAAACATCAGGACATAACACGGCGTGAACACAGATCAATTTAGCCGAATGTCAATAAAGAGTCAGTTCAACAAAGCATAGTTTTGGTCGTTTGTCTATTTGCGTCAATTTAGTGAATACCTGTCCTAACCACTGATTAGCATTGGCATGTTGGGCTTCATGCAAAACGATTTAGAACACCAATTTGGAAAACATCTAACTATGGTCTCTGTCAAAAGTGAGCTGTTGGTACCTAGAAAGGAAAAGCAAACAGACAAATCACAATTGTATTGTCATAGTTACCCTCCAAAGTTTAGTTCAGCGCACAGGTTCAGTCTTCGTCTTCAGGACATCAGTCAAACGCCATCAGTCAGGACTCAGCTCCGGGGCAAAAGGGGCACTTCCCTCATAAGGAGGCAAAGTGTAAATTGGGCAATCTAGGACGAGGATGGTTTTAAGCAAACCAATAAGTCACCAAACAGAGTGACAAAGTTTCTGGATAAAATCAATAGCATTCCCCTAACCAACCTAAATGGCTCCCCGTGTCATGGGTTTTTATCCCTTTTTCGTTGTACATTCCCCCAAAATATTATTGGTCCTTGTTATACCCCACTATCTTTAACCTATCAGAAAACACATTAGATCACCTATTCTTCACCCCATATTATTTTACAAGTCTTTGATTGGTCTCCATAATTGACGTCTTCAGAGGTGGCACGTCCGGTATGATTTCATTTTTCTGTAATTCTTTGCACATCTTTTGGTCAGTAGCTCCATTGTATTCACCAGTTTGAATGACCTTGTACATTACATTAATCTACACTATTTCATTTTGTTTTAACCTCATTCTACAAGCAATGAAAAATTCATGGGAACGGATCTAGCATGGTTACATCCGTCTTCTAGTTTGAAGAAAAACACGGGGTCGTGTCCCTTTGTGAGTCAGCACTTTGCAAGAAAGGAAAAATACATTTAATATGAGAGCCAAGCAGCTAAGCTTCGGCTCATGCTAACTTAAGGCCTATAAGGATTTCAACACAAATTCAATAACGCAATCATTAATAATTAATAATTAGTATAAACGTATTCAATATAATATATAAATGTTTTAGTCATCATTATTAGTTCACGTATACATTGGCGGCCACTCCCCGTGGTCACATTTCAGGTGCACGTTTAAGCAAAATTATTATTGCAGTTTCTATGCGGCAGTATCACACATTAATTCATGTTAATATAGATTATATAAGCTACGCTCTCTCACAATTATAGTTTTAAAAAAGGGGAACATGTTTAGAATAATAGCATATGATGATTTGAATTGCCTTATTTTGTGTTACCCATGCACACAGCCTGATAAAACAGTTTAAAGAGCCAAACACAGGCAACAATCATCTGTATTCAGGTGTTTCTGTGCACACTCTTCACACCCACCTCAGAAACCTCCACTGGCTCCCCATCTAGAAGAGATGCCAGTTCAAGATCCTCACACTCACTTGCGAAGCTTTACACAATCAAGGACCGACTTACATCAACCACTGGCTGAACTTCCATCAACCTACCAGACAATTGCGCTCCTTCTCACCAGCCCTTACACACACAAGTCAACTTAAAAGAAAAATTTAACCACTTTTTAGATAAACATTTTGCCTAATGGTAAATGCTTGCTATCAGTGAAAGTCGGAGAAAACGCTGATGACAATTCTTATTCTATGAACATATTTTATACTGTGCTTGCAATTGCAGACCTGCCCTTTCAGAATTCAGGTTTTAGGTTGGAGGCTTCATCAACCTGCTGGAGTGATTCATTTGGAATTTGGAGGTAGACCTAATTAGAAGCTTTTGCTTGCATGCTCCACCAGAATGCTTTGCTTCCCCGGCTATGACAACCGCCTAGATAATAAAACTGGTATCAAGGAAAAGTGACGTTTTAGAGTTTGGAATAAAACACGGAAGTGATGGCTGTCTTGAATTTCTGTCTGTCTTGATAAGGTATGCTATCTCAGTTTTTGTAAAAATCATCTGTGTTCACTTCTGAAGTGGCTGCATCAAAACACACTGTATGGGAAGACTCAATGTCTTACAAAATAGTGAATTAGGGCAGTCTTTATTCAAGTGTATGCTGCTTTTGTTAGAAAAGTATTGTTTCTAAAGCCCTCCTGACCTCAAGATTACCGCTCTCATCCCTGAACGTCCTTGGTGTAGAGCATTCATGACTTGCTTTGTATGTGTGTATCTTGTATTTGTATTTGTACAGTGCAAGCCTAGAGGAAATGCAACTGAGTGCTGCACAGGATTACAGGCAAAGGTGCAGTGAATGAGTGATGGAGGTTGCTGAGCTCTGAGAGTGGAAGTGGACTGTTACTTTCTTGTCATGCAGTGTTAGTTAAAGAGGTGTGTATTCAGCTTGTTCCTAAACTGGAGCAGGATTAAGACGGTCCTTATGGACACGGGGATGTTACTCCAGGTTGTGATTACATCTATGTTTTTTCTTTTTTGCACTTCTTTGTCTTTAGCCTGGTGATGTCCTGGCTGCTGGTGTGCCGGGTGCACTGGAGTTGGTGAGATTATCAGCCAGATTGATGGGGGGGGTACCAGAAGGCTTTGTAAATGCAGCTGGTTTTGAAGATGGAGAGAAATGGCAGTGGCAGTCAAAGGTGTTCCGTTAGACTGGAGGTGTTGTGGTCATATTTCTGTCAGCCCTTGATAAGGTGTGCTGGGGCAGGTAGGATGACCTGATTGGAGGGATAGTGTGGAGGTGTGCAATATGGAGCCTTGGAGATCATGGAGCTCAGCGTTGCCACTATCCATTTGCCAAAGTATGAGGCTTCAACAGCAGCTCTCAACATATTTTCTGTGAAAAAAATGTTTCTTTATCTTTGGTGGAGGGAGCTCTTAACCAGCCTTGTAGTGTTTTTGTTGTTGTTCTAAAGGGTGATGTCAAAAGCCAGAGACAAATCTGGGCAATGGCAGTGAGTGAAAGGGTTCAAATCCTTTCATGTTCACGTTGTTGACCTTGGTATTTGTTATATTGTAATGCTTGTTTTGGGTGAATAGTAGGAATTGTGTTTTGGTTGGATTGAAAGTCAGTACATCTAGGCACACCGCAGTGCAAACACTGTTTCAGGCATTGGATGTGTGGAACAGACAAGAATTTCAAGGATAGTTATGTGTAGTCCACACTTATGATTCAGTCACTGTTCTAGTGTGATCCCTACTCTGTACCTCACTCACACCTTTCTAACCTGTATATCCAGGAAGTTCGTTCTTGCTGCCAAAGTGGATTTCTATTTGCCAACTGTGCATCCAAGTGTGTCTGCACCAGTTTGAACATAAAAGGTTCTAGCACAACACTGGCAAAGGGTAAGGTTGAAATAGTTTTGTAGCCATCTGGCTTAGAAAATTTACTTTTTTAAATGTTTTGCATAGAGGTTTATTTGTGTCAGTAAAAGTCTTCGTAAAATATAGGGAAAGGTAGCAGGTGGATTTTAGTTACAGGATGCATCACATTTTGGATGTACATTCAAAAGATGCAACATACTACTTCAATCAATATATCAATCAGTATTTGTAGAGAGCAGCTCTGTCAACCCTAGGGGTATCTGGGTGCTGAGGAGCGAGGGCTAAGTCGAAAAGCCAGGTCTTGTGCTTCTTTCTGAAGTCTGTAAAGATGGGTGCTGTTCGAAGGTGGAGGGCCAGGTCCTTTCAGGTCTTGGCGACTATGTAGAAGGAACGGCTGCCACTGCAGCTGCGACAGATGCAGGGTGTGTGAGTCAGGGCTGGTGAGAAGGAGCGCAGGTGCCTGTTGGGTTGATGGAAGTTCAGTCAGTGGTTGATGTAAGTCGGTTCTTGATTGTGTAAGGTCTTGTCGGCGTGCATGAAGATCTTGAACTGGCATCTCTTCTGGATGGGGAGCCAGTGGAGGTTTCTGAGTTGGGTGTGAAAGTGTGCACAGATACATCTGAATGCAGATGATTGTTGCCTGTGTTTGGCTGTTTAAACTGTTTTATCAGGCTGTGTGCATGGATAACACCATAGAAGGCAATTCAAACCATCATATGCCATTGTTCTAAACATGTCTCATTAATAATAGTGATAATGGCAACAAATCTCTCTACCTCCCTAGTCAGTGAACAAGTGAGCACGAGGATGGGGGAGGTAGAAGGAGGAAAGGAGAGGCAACCAAACTATAATGATGGAGTGGGATGGGGCCCGAGTAATTACCAGTGGCTGAGATTGATCCCAGCATTCTACCATCACTTTTTTGCATACTTCAGTGTGACCCCCCAGTGGGGCAGGTATGCCCAGATGAGGGTCCTATGCACATTGTGTCAATGGAACCAAGCTATACCCAACTGATGAGACCTAATAAGGGCAAAACCGGTGGGTTGTTTGTGTTTCAGTTGGGGAAGGACCTGGTCTGGCAGATTGGGCTGGACTGTTCCACTGGAGCACAGTGAAGTCTAATTTGCATATGGCTCAGTCCATACTGAGGTGGTATGGGGTGCAAAATAGAAATGGACTGGGATATGGCCCAATGGCTGAGCTGGATTCGTGCATTCCATTCATCACGTTTTTGTATACTTGAATTGATGCAAGCAAGCTCAGAAACATCGTCCCAGGTTCCAAAACTGCTCTAGTGGTCTCAACCGTGGCACCATCTGGGAGTGCATGGGGCAGTGTCATCACTGGTTTAAGGTGCAAGTGCTGGACTTCTGGTCAAGAGGTCTGGACTTACCTGTTCTTTAGGTGCTCTAGTACTCTGGGTGTGTAGTGCACCACCCTCACATTGCCCTCATCAGCAGAATCGGCCCTAATGCTGTTGCTGTCTTGGAGCGATCTGAATCGGACTCGGTTGCGAGCCCCGTCATTGGATATTTAGTATTGTTAATTCCCTCGCCATCTTCAATACTTTCCTTTTCTTGAAAACGTAGGGCCTGATAAGAGTTAGGCAGACGTGTTACTTCTTCACAAATGTGACAGATATCCCATCCTGCGTATTCTGATTCCCATAGGATATAATGGACTCGTAATACGGTGGACGGGATATCTCTAAATCAGTCCCACAATTATCATCCATTTATATGTAATGAAAGCAAAACTATTTCAAAAGCAAAATGTCGACTGTGCAGGTTTTTGCTATTTGTTTTAAGAAAATACACTGTAATAATGATACTTACAATATTGTTTTATATGAGTTTATTTACTCTTCAGAATAAGATAATTTTCTTCAGAATAAGATAGTTATTAACAATTATGTACCCCTGTCAGAAGATCTTCAATCACATTAGCTCAGATTGAAACATCCTTGAAAAAAATCCTTGAATTAATGTCATTTGAGCCATCTCGTTGGTGAGAAAACACATATTTGCATGTAGGTAGCAAGGTCATCTAAGCCTTCACGAGCGTCAGAATCTGCAGATAATCATAACAATGATATTTTCGCTACCCTGGACCTGGCAAATGGCACCTGAATCACCATATTAATCAGCGGTTCGCAGCCATCTTCAGGGAAGCTGAAGCAAGTCTTTTATTCACTGGAAAGTAAACGAACAATAACAGGTGGTAAATCTGAATCCTACGGCACTAATGACATGAACCGCACAGTTTGAACAATGAGGCGGGAGTGTGATACGTGAAACTGCCAATTTTAATTACGCTTGACTTCACGAGATAAAACAAGCATTGGCGTAGCCAATAGGTCTCGCATGTTGGATGTGAATGCACTATGTTTGCGTTTAGCATCTCGCATTGCCACTACACCGAAAAAACACCGCTAGATACGTGTGTGACGCCGTACTCGCACACATCAACAATATGAGAGGAGGGTTGGGGCTGTGTTCAGGGCATTAGCCAGCTCCGTGTATTAGAGAACCGATGTGCTTTGTGAGTGACATACAACCGCCCGCTGGGTCAGAGTCTGTAAGGGCGGAGGGGGAGGGGGCTGAGAGAGAGGCATACAGAGGCAGAGAGAGAGGTAGAAAGAGAGGGAGAGAGAGGTAGAGGGAGGTAGAGAGAGATAGAAGTAGAGAGAGAGTTGAGAGAGAGAAGTAGATGGAGGGGGATAGAGGTACAGAGAGGGGTAGAAGTAGGGATAGAGGTAGAGATAGAGAGGGAGGGAGTGGAGAGAGAGGGGTAGAGGTAGAGAGGTAGAAGTAGAGAGAGGGGTAGAGGTAGAGAGGGGTAGGGGTGTAGAGAGGTACAAGGAGCGGTAGAGAGAGAGAGGTAGAGGTTGAGAGTGAGGGGTAGAAAGGCATAGGTGTAGAGAAGTAGAGGTGTATTGATAGAGACGTAGACAGAGGTAGAGGGAGGTAGTTGTAGAGGGAGGTATAAGTAGAGAGAGGTAGAGGTAGAAAGGGAGGTGGAGAGAGAAAGAGAGAGGGCTAGTGGTAGAGGTAGAGAGAAGTAGAGGTTGAGAGTGAGGGTAGAGCTAGAGAGGCATAGCTAGAGGTGTAGAGATGGAGAGGTAGGTAGAGTGACGTAGATGTAGAGGGAGGTATAGGCAGAGATAGAGGTAGAGAGGGCGGTAGAAGAGGTAGAGAGAGAAAGAGAGAGAGGTGTAGAGGTAGAGAGTGAGGTAGTGGGAGGGGTAGAGGTAGAGAGAAAGTGGTAAAGAGAGAGGGGTAGAGGTAGAGCGAGGTAGAGAGGTAGAGGTGTGTAGAGGTAGAGTTAGGTAGAGTAAGAGGAAGAGGTAGAGAGAGGGGGTAGAGGTAGAGAGGTATAGGTAGAGGTGTAAAGATGCAGAGATGGGTAGAAGGAGGTAGAGGTAGAGAGAGGGAGAGAGGCTCAGCAGTAGAGAGAGGTGTAGAGGTAGAGAGAGGGGTAATGGTTGAGAGAGGTAGAGAGTGAGGTAGTGAGAGGGGTAGAGGTAGAGAGAAAGTGGTAAAGAGAGAGGAGTAGAGGGAGAGGGATGGAGGTAGAGAGAGGGGTAAAGGTAGAGAGATGTAGAGAGAGAGGTAGAAGTGTGTAGAGGTAGAGTTAGGAAGAGGAAGAGGTAGAGGGGGCAGAGGTAGAGAGAGGTGTATAGGTAGAGAGAGGTAGAGAAAGAGGTAGAGAGGTAGAGCTGTGCAGAGGTAGAGAGGAAGAGGAAGAGGTAAAGAGAGGATAGAGGTAGAGAGGTATAGGTAGAGGTGTAAAGAGGCAGAGATGGGTAGAAGGAGGTATAGGGAGAGAGGGAGAGAGAGGCTCAGAGGTGGGGAGAGAGAGAGGTGCAGAGGTAGAGAGAGGTAGAGAGTTGGAAGTAGATGGAGGTAGAGAGCAGTAGAGGGAGGGGGAAGTAGAGGTATAGGGACATAGAGGTAGAGAGAGGTAGAGTGGGGGAGAGGGAAGGGATAGAGGGAAAGAGAGATAGAAGTAGAGGCACAGAGAGAGGGGTAGAGGTAGACAGGGGTAGGAGTAAAGAGAGAGAGGTAGAAGTAGCAAGAGGGACTGGTAGAGGTAGAGACAGAGATAGAGGGGTAGAGAGAGAGAGGTATAGAAAACTATGTGTTTACACCCAGGATTATACCTCGGGTGCTCATTACACACCCAGTGGGTGTTTGCCAGCATGATTTCTGCTTGATAGAAATTGGTGCAAATCGTGCAGGCACATTGCGTCCCTCGGAATGGGCAAAAAACCCCACTATTGTTGCATTATTCCTTATTTCAAACTCAAAAGCACAGAGTGGTATGCAGATTGCACATATAGTGAATTTCGTGCCCTGAGGTTTTGTTATTTAGTGGGACTGTGCATTCAACACAGAAGTTAGAATTAGCTCTTAAAGTGGCTGGTGTGCTTACCTAATTTAGCGGCAATATTCCTTTAAACTTTGAACTTTATTTCTACAGCCATTTCGCAGACATAAACTTTATCCCTTTTCTTTGTTTATTTAGACGCTTTCTCAGGCTCTCGCTGAGAGCTATGTCTGTCCTTATTTGTTTTAGGTTTGATTTGACAGTGCAGCATTCATTGACCGATCGTTGCTGTTATATTGGTTGGTGCACCAAGTTTTCCATCTCCTGCTCGCCAGTGCCCTGTCATCCAACATCTTGTTGCCCCCGGAACTGATTGATTGGATGAGACCAGGGGCTCTTGAGGGAGCAGTTGGTGGGTTTGGGGCGAGCACGGTGAGGGAGCTCCAGTGGGTTGGTAGCTCAATAATAAATCCTGATTACTAAAGTGATACCACTCCAGTTATCATATCAGTTTAGTTTTTTTAAATATGCTGTGGGTCTGGTTCATAAAAACACTTTTGAGTAGGTTTACACTTTTGAATAAGTGAAAATGATGTACACCTGAAATAAATCAGGCGCACCTAACATAGATTCACTTACATCTACATATATAGTGCCCGAAACCTAGGATTTGTTTCTTTCAGTTTGGGACACTGACTCAGTCAAGGATGCAAAATTACACTGAGGAGGAAACAGCTCTTGTAATTAAGTTTGAGATGAAAAATACAAACAACTGCATATGTTTCCTCCATTCACCCCCCTGGAGCCCAGAAGGCAGCCTTTTGGCAGGAGGTGACTGATACAGTCATGTAAGAAAAATTGGCAGATTGAGAGGGGGCGGTTGAAAGGGGAGTTCTCTAGGGGAGCCTGTCTCCGAAATAACCCCCGTCAAGCAGGACATCCTGTCCACCAAGCATCCCATCTGCTGTGTGGACTGCCTCTTCCAGATAACACTAATGTGGTGCCAGGTAAGAATCCCCCCCACCCCCGAAACACTCCTTAACCTTTATCTTTCTCTGTTGCATATTTGACTAGGTAAGCCAGTCCATGTTTCTATTTTGTATAATGTGACTTTTAGTACTGATTTTATATATGTTTAAATAACACTGCAAGTCCAGGATTTTAACTAAAAAACTGCAAATGACCTAGGTATTTATGCTTGGACCTTCTTAATGTGTCAGCTGTCACTCAATCTGTCTATAACTAAACCTACAAGCATTCATCCGTCTCTGTAATTCACTCAGGACTTTATTGCCTGTAACACTAGTTTTAATAATAATTTACATTTTGTGGGAAGGTTATTTTTTATAATTCCTCATACTGCCAGAGTGAATCCTTTAGCTGGGGAAGAGGTCTGTGTAACTGCAGCATCGCAACACACAATGCCGGTCTTGCAACCACAAGCACCACCAGCGACTGGTATGTACCTACGCCAACAAGGTGTGCATGTGTTATCAAAACTTAATGCAGAAATGTGATTATACATTTAGCCATGTATTTATGGAGGAGTACAAAGTAACTGTGACATATATTCTGGTACACTAATATTTGCTAATATTTATTTATTTATCTTATTAGGCCCTGTGACCATCTGCTCTGGAAGCCACATATACGTCTAGCAGTGCTATCCCACCAGGATCAGCATAACATTGCAGACGGATGGTAGACACTGCTAAGAGGTATACCCGCTCTTTTTATTTTTATTAATATCTTGACATTATTGCTGACATGGTAGCTGTATGTCTTTTATCACAAATCCTTGTTCATGGTAGCCTCATATCATTTGATGTGTGTCACAATTGAGTAGTGTAAGCTTGTACTTAGCATCTTTTTGCATCTACTTACAATGACTTATTCCAACAAGTGTGTCTCTCTTTCCTGTCAGCTTCTGTCACACAACAGTCCTAGTGTCAGCCTTGGAAAAAATATTAACTAGGACATCAGGGGCCATACTGGCAACATCAATTAGGCCCTCTACCATCAGCTAGTCAGATAAGCCTGGGAACCTGTGATCTTAAGTTCTGCATCATTTCTACATCACTTTGCATCATGTATACATCACTAACTTTGTGTTTTCTTATTAGAAAGTGTAATAAAATGTGTAAATGTATTTCATGGCAGTGTCTAAGCGCCCATGCATGTTTCTATATTATATCTGCCTTTGTGTTCATGAAGGCTTATTAAGATTGACTATATCAATTGAACCTACATCTTCGCTTTGTAGCTGCTGAATCTAGATATTTTTTGTCTAGATCGCCTGAAACAATGCTGGTTTCGCAGCTGCCATGATGGTAGAGCTAAAAAAAAAACACACATATCTGTGGCTGGAACTAGGGAGTTCACATTGTAAAGATGTATTATTCTCATCCATGATTCAGTCCTTCGTACCGTGTTGGTTTAGCCTACCATAGTTTCAACTTTCATTTGTTTTGCAGAAAAATATGTTTTAAAATAATGTGTTGTGTAATGGCATCAGAACTGGAATGTGATATACCTAATCTATTGTAATCTTCTTCTAGGTGCTGGGCACACTGAGCTGGACAATGATGTTGGATCATTTACAAGTGGAGGATGGTAGGCAATCCAAGGACAGAATCTGATCATTATCCTTTTCCAAGCAACAATATCTGCGGCCCACTCTGCTCAAGAAAAAGAGGAGGAGGACAATGATGAGCAGAAGCTGCTCAAGGAGGTGGACATGGATGAAGAGGAGGGCAGTTTTGCCCCTACACCAAAAAGACTGAAGACCACTGCTGAGCAGTAGTTTCCTCCTACATTCCTTCTGAGGATTGTCAGTCCCCAGCCATAAGCCAAGTGTTCAGGGAGCATTTGCCAAGCATCCATTTAATTAACAGTCACCTCAACACAACCCTCCCATTGAGGTCTATGCGTACAATCGCATACACACTTCTTCCAGGACGGTGCATCTCCTATCACCTCCTGTCTTCTTTCAATCACCTGAAAGAGAGAACAAGCCCGGTGAGGAGTATGTATCCTCTGTCAATAAATCTCCTTCCCGCAACATCCCAGGTGGTACCCATCTTCGTGCTGGTCAATCTGCTGGTACTCTGAGATGGCCGTGCATGCAGGAAGTGGAGAGTGGGATTGGTATGGGTTCATGCCAGACACTGGGAACACCAAGGTTTCGAGCAACAAAATGATTTTGTTAATGACGTTTCTCTTTAACCCCCTACTTCCTCTCCAACCCCAACTTACTCCTACTGAGTCCCTTCCCTTTTGGTAGTAAGTATGCCCCTTTCTACACCCACTCCCCATTGTCCTACCCAAATTTACTACTAAAATGTATACTTATGTGTGCAGAGTCTCCACAGTCGGTGCACCACATTGTACTTGAACAATAACTGTGGGGCCAGTGCTGGTGTCTGTCTGACATGCGAGCTCCCAAGGGGTGAGGAGCTATCAACTGAAATCTATACTTTGTGCTGGAGGAGTTGATGGTCAGTCCAGTACCTAGAAGCCTGCCTGCAGAGGGAAGGAAGGAGTCTGTCTGGCCCTGCAAGATGACAGACTGTCTGGAGGAGAACCCAAGCATATTCCTAGCCTAAGGGTCTACCAGAGGAAGATGATGGTTGTAGAGTGCTGAAGATGGTCTCCTGGTTGCACCACACTTCTGGACGGGAACTGCTGCGGCTGCTGTGAGTTTTACTAGCCCGATTAGGGCTACAACTGCTATGGGGTTTGCTTGGCCCATTCAGGGTTACACTGCTGTGAGATTTGCATGGCTCAACTGGTGCTACAAATGTCTTAAGGACTTCCTGGCCTGAGCAAGGCTACAACTGTGATACTGTTTTAATAGTTCTAATGCTGTTGGACTACTGCTCAGGCCAGGTTTTCCTGGCCCGAGCAGGGCTACAAGTGCCGTGGCATTCGTATCACCCCAGCTGGGCGTTCTTGAGCTTTGTCAGCCAAATGATCGACCACTGCTGGGCTGGTAAAAGCTCAAGTACCCAGATCATCAAATCAAATCAAATCATTAACATTTATAAAGCGCGCTACTCACCCGTGCGGGTCTCAAGGCGCTAGGGGAAAAGGGGGGGGGGGTTACTGCTGCTCGAAAAGCCAGGTTTTTAGGAGTCTCCGGAATGCGGAGTGGTCCTGGGTGGTCCTGAGGCTGGTGGGGAGGGAGTTCCAGGTCTTGGCTGCCAGGAAGGAGAAAGACCTGCCACCCGCCGAGGAGCGGGGGATGCGAGGGACGGCAGCGAGCGCGAGGCCAGAGGAACGGAGGAGGCGGGTGGGGACGTAGAAGCTGAGGCGTCGGTTGAGGTATCCCGGTCCCTTGTTGTGGAGGGCTTTGTGTGCGTGGGTGAGAAGTCGAAAGGTGATCCTTTTGCTGACTGGGAGCCAATGCAGGTGTCTCAGGTGTGCGGAGATGTGGCTGTTGCGGGGTACGTCGAGGATGAGGCGGGCCGAGGCGTTTTGAATGCGTTGCAGGCGATTTTGGAGTTTGGCGGTGGTCCCAGCGTAGAGGGTGTTGCCGTAGTCCAGGCGGCTCGTGACGAGGGCGTGGGTCACGTTTTTTCTAGTGTCGGCGGGGATCCAGCGTAAGATCTTGCGGAGCATGCAGAGGGTGAGGAAGCAGGCGGAGGACACAGCGTGGTACAAAAGATCATTCCAGGCAGCTAGGTGTGCGAAAAAGACATGGGCCATGCTTCAGGAACATCAATTCAGTATGCATTACCTGTGGGCAGAGTAGGAGAGGATTCCTCAAGTGGGCCATTAAAGGTAGATGGACATAGGTATTTGGTACATTCATGGATCCTTATATTTAGTCATTCATATTTCTTAAATAATGATTTAACACATGTAATATTGAATGCAGATTTACGTAACTTTCAATACTTCTAAGATGGAAGCCAAAATGGTGTCTGGTATAATCTTCCCAAACCAAGAAAGCAGCCACATAGTGAGAGGCAAAATTCCAAACAAAAACAAACGTGAACTAGAATATGGCGGCCATCTTTGACCTCTAATTATCAAAGCCCTAAACATGGAGAAACTTGCTTCCCACTGGCTGTTTTTTTCCTGCTCGTGTCTCACTCAGTTTGAGACTGAACTGTCCCACAGTTATCTCTAGAAAAACCTCTCTGTGGTGTCAGCTGTATTTGTTTAGTTGAATTGATTGCTGTTGGAGTGCCGCAATCCGTATTTGTATGGACCTGGACATCTCTTCAAAGGCAGTATTGTTTCATGACTGATTTTTTTTAACAAAAGTAAAGTTTTCTTCTGCTGAATGTCAATCTCCCATTCCTTCTTAGACTTAGAATACGTACTTGGTTTGGTTTTCTGAACGGATTATGAAACTGCATTCAACACCGTACAAGGTTGAGTGATTAGGTTCTGAATTCATATATCATCACACCACAGAAGAACCATTTGTATTCCCAAGAACAAGTAGCTGCAGAGTGTTATCCAACTCTAGAAAGTATATCATACACAGTGTTTTAGACCGTGTGAGACACTTCAGTTCAGAAGACTATATTGTAAACGTTGTTTAATCTCTTTAGGATGTACACACATGAGGCAAATCCGTACAAGGTTTAACAGAGGGTGCTACACAGTGGTGTGCGTTTTTTTCCATTTCTCCTTTCCGCTATTGTATTCATGAGTAGTGCAGCAGCAAGGAGGCTGCAGCAGATGCAGTGGCATGTGGGCCCTTAGCACTTAGGGGTCCATTGAACCGTGATAATCGCTACATTTTACTACACCAACAGTGGTCAAAGGGGCAAGTTTCCTTGTTCGAATGGGTGCCCATGGCATGCTTGCTACTCTATGGATGGACCCATGGATCTGACAGATTAGGAAGCTCACGAAGAATCTGCTTGAGTCGCATGGATCCAAATACTTACTCGTTGATTGCATTAAGATTCACTGTTAATGCCCTAAAAAAGATATGGTTGAGGTTCAAACAGAAAATCAAACCTTACATAGGCAGTTACTGGATCAGAAATCTGCGGAAGAGCCCACGAATGGATCCACTCCTTCCTCTCTGGGAGGATGCAGGGGGTCAGACTCCCGCCCTACACCTCCAGACCCACAGGAGTCAACTGCATAGTCCCCCAGGATCCTCACTGAGTCCCACGCTGTTCAATGTATATATGGTCCCCCTTTGCTGCCATCATCAGAAGCCACGGCATGAAGATTGTGCCACATGCCGATGACACACAACTCATCATTTCCCTCACCGAAGACCAAGACACAGCCAATAGGAACTTTCAGGCCGGAAATGGAAGCCGTTGCCACCTAGATGAGAGAAAGCTGCCTCAAGCTCAACTCCGACAAGACGGAACCTCATCATCTTCGGAAACACCACAACCCTCAGCGCCCCCCCCTGCGCCGACCGAGCACGCCCGCAACTTAGGAATCATCCTCGACTCCTCCCTATCCATGATCTAAAAGGTAAAGTCTGTCACCTGCTCCTGTTGGCACACACTCCGCAAACTCCAGAAGATCTTCAGATGCATCCCAGAACACTGTCCGAGGACAGTCACCCACGCCTTAGTCACAAGCAAACTCGACTACGCAACGCCTTCTACGCCGGCACCTCAACTAGGAACATCAAAAAACTTCAACTCATCCAGAATGCTCCCGCCCGACTCATTCTGGACCTCCCTCGTCGAGAACACATCTCCCAACACCCGGGGACACTCCACTGGTTACCGGTCGAGAAACGACTCACCTTCAAGCTTCTCACCCACACATACAAGGCCATACACAGCACAGGACCAACCTACCTCAACCACTGCGTCACCTTCCACAACCCTGCCAGATGCCTCCGGTCCACCCAGAAGACCTTGGCCACCGTCTCACGCAGCTGCAAAACCACCGCCGGAGGACGATTTTTTACCTACACTGCAGCAAAGAGCTGGAACAACCTCCCCCTGAACCTCAGACAGAGCCCGTCGCTCACCATCTTCAGATCTTCAGGAAGAACCTCAACACATGGCTTTCTGGATGAGCCCCCCCCCAGCGCCTTGAGACCCTCCCAAGTGAGTAGCCACTCTATAAATACTGATTGATTGATTGATTTTTTCATTATCATGTAGTTAAGCCTCCTCTACCAGGTGAGGAGGTTACTTTACCCATTTCCTCTGTGTCACAGTCTGAAACCTCTGCTTCACTGCCAACTAATACATTTCAAGTTTCTCATATGATTACCGCAGTTACATCTGATGTGTTGCATCCAACTCAGATACCATTAGCAAGTCCTGGAAGTTTTTCCGGAGACCTTAAAACATTAAGACACTTTATAACTCATTGTAGTTTTTTTTAATTTTTAATGCTGTCTATCAGCATTTATTACCCCAACATCCAAAAGCGTGTTTTATTGTCTTATTTAATTGGGGATGCTGCATCTTGGTTATTACCTTTACTCCCTTTAAATAGCACTTCACTAGGTGATGTGGTGCAATTTAAGACAGAAAGTCAGCAAATATTTGATAGGAGGTCAGTGGCCAAGTCCATATATTTAGGATTATTGGCATTAAAATAGGGTAAAACATATTTGCTAGTTCCATTATTTCCTATGGAACTTGTAATACAGTGGACGGGATGTCCGTCACGTGTGCGATGGAGTATCCCATCCGCCAAGATCAGAATG
The DNA here is from genome assembly GCF_031143425.1 of Pleurodeles waltl. NCBI lineage: Eukaryota > Metazoa > Chordata > Amphibia > Caudata > Salamandridae > Pleurodeles > Pleurodeles waltl. Next base: position 71,136,579 of record NC_090438.1, read on the forward strand.
AGGCCTTCAGTTTTAAAAACAGGATGGCCCAAGGGAAAGATAGCTACTTTTTTTGGAAAGAGCTCGGAAAAGATTTTGCAGGCTATGTTAGCTTAGGTACTGGATACACCTAATGACAGTGATGAATTAATGGATTTGGTCTTACAAATTAATTACATGTTAGTGGAAAGTAAAGATGGGAGAAGGTGTGTGCGTTTAAGCATAGAGTTTGGGAGGGATCATTTTTTTATCCGTCATCATAGAAAAGTAGAAGTTTATCCCTAGAACCAATGCAGGTTGAGACCATTCGTCAATAACAAACAAAGGAGGAAAAAGAGTATTGTTGGTCTAAGAATCTATTTCTGTAACAAGGGTCTGACACACCCTTTATTAAAAGTTGTCCCAAGAAAAGCAAGTGTTGTTAGCAGGAAAAAGACTAAGGGCCTGATTTAGATCTTGGAGGACGGGTTACTCCATCACAACGGTGCAGGTATTTCCCGTCCGCCGAAATCTAAATCCCTTAGGGCATGATGGGGTTTCGATGTCGGCGGATGGGATATCCGTCACCATTCGGCAAGATGGGGTTTCGATGTCGGCGGATGGGATATCCGTCATCATTCGGAGGAACTGGAGTCTTTGCTGAGAACTTCTTCAGCCTTTTCCTCAAACAGGTTGATATTAAATACAGTCCACATGGCTTCAGCTCCCCTTATTTTAGATCTAACATTGCAGAATCATCAAAAAGCACATGCTCATTTTTCTACTGCAGTAGATTCAGCGGTTGCAGGGAAATTTGTCAATTTTAATTAGGCCAAGATGTCAGGGGTACCTCTACATAAGGAAATAAAACCTTAAGAAGTTGGAGCAGTTGATGGTTCCAGCTTAACATCATGACCCAACTCACTTTGCATAGCAGAATTAATCATGACCCAGTCACACTTTCACAAGGAAACATTAAATTTTAATTTGGTAGATGCCCCACGCTTTTAACTTAACTTCCCTGCGTGTACACACTGTAAATCTGTTAATAATATTTGATTGTTGAAGTAGTCGTGGACTCCCTGAGTAGGTGTCGCAGACTCCCTGGGGTTCCTTGACCGCAAGTTACAAACCACTGCTCTACATTTCAGAAGAGTCACAAGCCAAGAAAAGCTTCCTGTCTTCCAAAATATGTTCCCCTGAAATTAACAGAGGATTTTCACATCACCAGCACCTGGCTGTAGCCTGCCTGGAGAATAAACAGCATTAAAGAAATGAAGCACATTAGCATGTGTTGTTTAGCTGGCTTTACAAGCGAGGGAGAAAGAAAAACAAAGACAGAGAAAAGGAGAGAAAGAAAAGAAAGGAGAAAGGAAAGAGAGAAGGAAAAAATAAGGAAATAAAGAGAGAAGGAAAGACAGACAGAAAGAAAAAGAAAGACAGAGAAAGAAAAACAGAAAGAAAGGAGGGAAAAGAGGGAAGAAACGGAAGAGAGAAGGAAAGATAAGGAAATAAAGAGAGAAGGGAAGACAGACAGAAGGAATGAAAGAAACAAACAAACAAACAAAGGAAGAAAGGAATGCCCAGTGAGACTGAAGCAGATAAATGGAACTAAAGGAGCATAGAGCTAAAAGCAGACTGAGAGGGAGACAGAAAAAAAGCAGAGAAAGAGGCAGACAGTGAAGAATGGAATAGAGAGAGAGAGAACGGGAAGTACATAGGGGCTGTTTTAAGGGGAAAATACAGAATTGCATTTGCTTGTGTACTTTGTGCACTGTTTGCAAGTAAACCTTTTTTATGAGAACGTGAAAGAGAGTGAGTGCGACAAGGGCGGGGCCTCCCTCAGGGCTGCTACTTCAAACAGTCCGGAAAATGTCACGAGCTCCCTAAAATATGGGTAGTTTGGCCTGCCAGAAACTTAAAAGGTTGTCTTTTTTTCCAGCGTTTAAAAGTGCAAGCTTGGCTTGCTAATAACAAAGGCTAATTTGGAGCTCTGTATCTCGCCGCCTTATCTTTCCTTTCGATGTCATACAATGATTGCAAGCAGGAGATAAAAAAAAACCTGTTTTTATGCTTAATTCGCTTTGTTGATTATTAATGTTTCTTTTTGAAGTCAGGAATTTGTATCCTGCTCCTTGAGGACATTTTTTTCTCAAAGTTTTATTTTTATCTCGTTCTAGCTTGCGTTGTAAATCCAGTCTGCTCTGACTATGTTATGAGATTGGCCTGTGATCTCCACAGCAATAAAATAAAGTGTTTATCGGCCACCTCGCGGTTCAAAGAGGGGGCCGCCGCTCCCCCCTTGCGTTTCAATGTTTGGGGAGAGGCACGGGGAGGATAAAAACAAGTAACTACACCCAGACTATTTATTATCCGCACGTTCTCCTCCTTTCATGAACTCTCAGTGACTTTACTCTCCTCCACAGCTCTAAGCTCTTTGCAGCTGCAGAAGGTCACGTGTTTGCGGCTTTCCTTGGATACTATCTGCAATATGGCGGTACCTCACGTGAACATCTGGGAAAGCATGTCAAGGGCAGGATATATCAGTGCCACAATTATAAAAAATATATACTATTATTATCAAGGTACAAGTCCTAAAAAAAGAAGTGGGGGGACTAGCCAAGTGAGGGAATGGGCAAGCGACATCACGGTGCGTGACAGCACCTTGCATGACATCGCGGCGCGTGGCATCGCACGAGGAATCACAGGAAGTGGCATCAAAACCCGTGATCTCACAGGAAGTGACATCAAAAGAAGTGACTTCAGATCTTAGGACCTCACACATGTTTAGCAAGCCTATCATGGGCACATTTGAGAGCATTACAAATGATGTTTTGCGTCAAGGTTGTGCGCAAAAAAGTGACGCAATCCCCGACGCAAAATCTGGGCCTCAACGTATTTATTTTTTAAAACTCTGCCACCTTGTAACTCTCACAGTCTTATGCCACACATCCTATGCATTGATTTACGCACATATGATTTATTGCCAATGTATAATGTGTACATGAGATGTAAAGCGCTCTGACACCCTGCATTGGGATGAGTAGAGCCATAGCACTATAAAAGAAATAAAACAAAATAGTGCTATTTAAATTGCAATTTGTGTAAATACTGGGACAGAACAACACATCTGACATTGTTACCAGTGGCGGCTGCTACTGAACGGGGTTGGTGGGGGGGTTAGGGGGCGAGATCGGCAATAAAAATAAATTAATTAATTTAAAAAAACAACCACTTATCTCTTTACTGCACAGACGGGTTCATCTCCTCTGTCCTCTTCCCGGAAGCACACAGGCTTCCAGACTCCCCTCCAATCACAACGCTGCTGTCATCAGCATGATTGATGTGAGCACCCTGCTTCGGCACTCACATAGGGAGCTGCACCCTGTGCACTTTGTCCTCCCAGCTGTTCAATACAGCGGGATGGCAAAGTGTGCATGTCTGAACACACATGCACACTTATGGTGCACCAACCACTCCTCCCTCCAGCCCCGCCTGCCCTTACCTAGCCCCCTGAAAAATAAAATGATACTAATGCTTTCCTTTTCCTTCCCCTTCTGCTGAAAGCAGAGGGGCGACGCTCCACTGCATTAGCGAAGGAGCCACCCTGATTCTTTCAAATGCAAGCTGACAGCGTGCAGGCGCTGCTGAATGTGTCCCGGTGTTTGAAAATTATACTGTGACAAGTTTAGCATATTTCTGTCAGGCCCACCCTTATAGCAGGGTAGATGGCTTCCACCCTGTGAAAAGAGTGAGTAGACACCGTCTACCCGTGTGTACCCTCGACTTGTGCCCTGCTTTTTATAGTGGGTGATTGATGAAGAGGAGACCGTTTCGGCCTCCCACTTGGGCATTCTGAACGTGGTATGACCTGATTGACGCTGTGAGAGGAGTCCAAGGGTACCGGTCGTCGTCTTCGAAGGTGCCTGCTTGGAGCAGGGGAGTGACTTTGTCACTCCACAGGAGATTTCTTCGGCCCTTCTGGTGCAAGATGAAGACAGGGAGTCCCCAGAGCATGCACACCGTCAAAACTGTTGCAGTTGCTGACTTGGAGCTGAGGTTGCTGAAGAAAAATTTCTCTTGTAGATACTTTGTTGCAGTTACAGCGTTTCTTGGAGCAGGCTGCGGTTGATCTGAGGTCAGAGGATGCTGAAGTTGTTGCAGAGGATTCCTGAAGGAAACTTGCAAGCAGAATCTGAAGAGAACCCCAAGGAGAGACCCCAAATAGCCCTGAGAGGTCCATCCTTATCAGGTATGGACCTATCAGGAGGGGTCTCTGATGTCACCTGCTGGCACTGGCCAGTCAGAGGCCTCCAGAGTGTCCCCACACCTTGCAAAGCAAGATGGCTGAAGTCTGGGACACACTGGAAGAGCTCTGGGCACCACCCCTAGGGTGGTGATGGACAGGAGAGTGGTCACTCCCCTTTCCTTTGTCCAGTTTCGCACCATAGCAGGGGAAAAGGGGTCCCTGAACCGGTGTAGACTGGCTTATGCAAGGAGGGCACCATCTGTGCCCTTCAAAGCATTTCCAGAGGCTGGGGAAGGCTACTGTTCCCCAGCCTGTAACACCTATTTACAAAGGGAGAGGGTGTAACACCCTGCTCTCAGAGGAAATGTTTTGTTCTGCCTTCCTGGGACTGGGCTGCCCAGACCCCAGGAGGGCAGAACCCTGTCTGTGAGGTGGCAAATCAAATCAAATCATTAACATTTATAAAGCGCGCTACTCACCCGTGCGGGTCTCAAGGCGCTAGGGGGAAGGGGTTACTGCTGCTCGAAGAGCCAGGTCTTGAGGAGTTTCCGGAATACGGAGTGGTCCTGGGTGGTCCTGAGGATGGTGGGGAGGGTGTTCCAAGTCTTGGCCGCCAGGTAGGAGAAGGACCTCCCACCCGCTGTGGAGCGGCGGATGCGAGGGACGGCGGCGAGAGCGAGGCTGGTGGAGCGGAGAAGACAGGTGGGGGCGTAGAAGCTGAGGCGGCGGTTGAGGTGTTCTGGTCCCTTTTTGTGGAGGGCTTTGTGTGCGTGGGTGAGGAGTCGGAAGGTGATCCTTTTGCTGACGGGAAGCCAATGCAGGTGTCTCAGGTGGGCGGAGATGTGGCTGTTGTGGGGTATGTCGAGGATGAGGCGGGCGGAGGCGTTTTGAATTCGTTGCAGACGTTTCTGGAGTTTTGCGGTGGTCCCAGCGTAATGGGTGTTGCCGTAGTCCAGGCGGCTAGTGACGAGGGCGTGGGTCACGGTCTTTCTGGTGTCGGCGGGGATCCAGCGGAAGATCTTCCGGAGCATGCGGAGGGTGAGGAAGCAGGAGGAGGACACGGCGTTGACTTGTTTGGTCATGGTGAGAAGTGGGTCCAAGATGAAGCCGAGGTTGCGAGCGTGGTCTGAGGGGGTCGGTGGGGTGCCAAGGGCCGTGGGCCACCAGGAGTCATCCCAGGCGGTCGGGGTGTTACCGAGGATGAGGACTTCCGTTTTGTCTGAGTTCAGTTTCAGACGGCTGACTCTCATCCAATCTCCGACGTCCTTCATACCATCTTGCAGGTTGGTCTTTGCGCTGGTGGGGTCCTTGGTGAGGGAGAGTATAAGTTGAGTGTCGTTGGCGTAGGAGGTGATGATGATGCTGTGCTTGCGTACGATGTCGGTGAGGGGGCTCATGTAGACATTGAAGAGTGTCGGGCTGAGCGAGGAGCCTTGTGGGACGCCGCAGATGATCTCGGTGGGGTCTGAGCGAAAAGGTGGGAGGTAGACTCTTTGAGAGCGGTTGGAGAGGAAGGAGGCGATCCAGTCCAGGGCCTGACCTTGGATCCCGGTGGAGCGAAGGCGGGTTATTAGGGTGCGGTGACAGACGGTGTCGAAGGCAGCCGAGAGGTCGAGGAGGATGAGTGCGACTGTTTCACTGTTGTCCATCAGGGTTCTGATGTCGTCTGTGACTGAGATGAGGGCGGTTTCAGTGCTGTGGTTGGCTCAGAATCCGGATTGAGAGGGGTCGAGAAGGTTGTTGTCTTCAAGGAAGTTGGTAAGCTGCTTGTTGACCGTCTTCTCTATGACTTTGGCAGGGAAGGGGAGGAGCGAGATGGGGCGGAAGTTCTTCAGGTTGCTTGGGTCAGCCGTAGGTTTCTTCAGTAGGGCGTTGACTTCAGCGTGTTTCCAGCTTTCGGGGAAGGTAGCAGACGAAAACGAGGAGTTGATGATGGTCTGGAGGTGCGGGGCAATTATGTCGTCGGCTTTATTGAAGATGAAGTGTGGGCAGGGGTCCGAGGGGGCACCGGAGTGGATTGAGTTCATGGTGGTTTTGGTTTCTTCTGTGTTGATGGGGGTCCAGGCGTTGAGGGTGATGGCTGGGGGTGGGGGTTCAGTGTTGGTCGGCTGGGTCTGGTGTCCGAAGCTGTCGTGTAGGTCGGTAATCTTACGATGGAAGAAGGTGGCGAGGGAGTTGCACAGGTCTTGTGAGGGCGTGATGGCATTGGCGTTGGGGTTGGAGAACTCTTTTACGATGCTGAAGAGTTCTCTGCTGTTGTGGCTGTTTTTGTCCAGTCTGTCTGTGAAGAAATTCCTTTTGGCTGCGCGGATCAGGTGGTGGTGTTCGCGGGTAGCTTTCTTGAGGGCGGTCATGTTGTCTGCGGTGTGGTCCTTATGCCAGGCTTTCTCGAGGGCGCGACAGGTTTTCTTTGATTCTTTAAGGGTGTCAGAGAACCAGAGAGGTTTTTTGGTGTTGGCCTGTCTTGGAAGGCGTCTGAGGGGAGCGAGGTTGTCTGCGCAGTTGGTGATCCAGTTCGTGAGGCTGAGGGCTGCGTCGTTGGGGTCGCCGTTGAAGGTAGGTTGGTTGTCGATGAGCGTGGAGAAAAGCTGTTCTTCGGGGATTTTCTTCCACTGTCGACGAGGGATGGGTTGAGTGCGGAGGTGGCGGGTCTCGCGTCGAAAGGTGAAGTGGACACAACTGTGGTTGGTCCAGTGTAGAGCGGAGGCGTGGCTGAAGGAAACGTGTTTGCTGGCGGAGAAGATGGGGTCAAGCGTGTGTCCGGGGATGTGGGTGGGGGTGTTCACCAGTTGCTTGAGGCCGAGGTTGGCGAGGTTGGCGAGCAGGGCGGTGGTGTTGGGGTCGTTGTTCTGTTCTAGATGGAAGTTGAGGTCGCCGAGGAGGATGTAGTCTGGCGAGGGCGTGCGGGGAGATGAAGTCGGTGATGGAGTCGCTGAAGAGGGCGCGCGGTCCGGGGGGACGGTAGATGAGGGATCCTCTGAGGGTGGTCCTGGGGTCAGTGCGGATCTGGAAGTGCAGGTGCTCGGCGGCAAGGGGGGTGTCTTCGGTGGAGGTGGTGATGGTGATGGAGTCTTTGAAGACGATGGCGATTCCTCCTCCTACTTGGTTGGTGTGGTCTTTCCTGGAAATCTCCATGGTGGAGCCCCCAGGATGCATGGAATTGGCTCCCCAATACAACATTTGGAATGGGGGGACAATTCCATGATCTTAGACATGTTACATGGCCATATTCGGAGTTACCATTGTGAAGCTACATATAGGTATTGACCTATATGTAGTGCATGCGTGTAATGGCATCCCCGCACTCACAAAATCTGGGAAAATGGCCCTGAACTATGTGGGGGCAGCTTTGCTAGTGTAAGGGTGCCCTCACACTTAGTAACATTGCACCTAACCTTCAGCAAGTGAAGGTTAGACATATAGGTGACTTATAAGTTACTTAAGTGCAGTGGAAATGGCTGTGAAATAGTGTGTGCACTATTTCACGTAGGCTGCAATGGCAGTCCTGTGTAAGGGTTTGTCCAAGCTCCCTATGGGTGGCAAAAGAAATGCTGCAGCCCATATGGTTCTGGAACCCCAATGCCCTGGGTACCTAGGTACCATAAACTAGGGACTTATAAGGGGGGTCCAGTGTGCCAATTGAAATTGGTAAATGAAGTCACTGGCCTACAGTGACAACTTTAAAAGCAGAGAGAGCATAAGCAGTGAGGTTCTGATTAGCAGAGCCTCAGTGACACAGTTAGGCACTACACAGGCATACACATTAGGCCATAAACTATGAGCACTGGGGTCCTGACCAGCAGCATCCCAGTGAAACAGTCAAAAACATACTGACATACAGGTAAAAAAATGGGGGTAACATGCCAAGGCAGATGGTACTTTCCTACACTGAGCAGATGAATCAGCTTGAGGGAGTAGAGTCTGTTACACTCCATACCACTGTCTGTCGTGGTTATCACATCTCGTCTCGTGCTTTTACGTTCACCAAGTGAGCTGCATTTGCGGTACTTATATAGACAAATGAGGCAAAGAGACACAAAGTCATGCATGACTTTTGAGGCTTGTTAAAATGATCTCCTGCATTGCTAACTGACAGACAATAACTGAAAGATCTCCTCCGGCCCTGTTTTGGTTACTGCTCATAACTGGTCATGAGCAACCAATGAGTTACCAATAACCTACACACCTCAACTCACAGGTCAAACAATTATCTGGGTGTCCCACCACACAGCTACATGGCTCTAACTTGCTCACCTCATGGTATCCACAATTTGTTTCTTTAAGAACTCATACTCGCATGTCAAAAAATCAATTGCTAATTATGTAACAATCCTTTGATTTTTCACATTTGCAAATAGATGTTTGCCTGTATAAATAATCTTACATAACCGCCCCTCTACATTTCGGGGTAAAGGCCCTTCTCCAGGTACCTCACATCGTCAAATACTCATTTACACATTGGGGCACGTGCTGGCTCACACCATCAATTAATTTATCAAGGTAAGCCAATCAGAAGGTGCAACCAGGCCTGGAAAGGAAGGCAATAATAGTATTGAAGATGGAGCACAGTGGTATTCCAGCAACAATGAAGGACGAATCACAGGAGGAAGAAGTGCATGAAGATGGTCACGTCATTTCCTGAGTCGAGATAGGTGAAACAGTGACTACTCTCCATATACAGGATCAGCATTAAAGACCTACCAATAGCCATGCTAACAGAATAGCTACAGCAGATCTCATGGCTGCTGAGCAACCCCTCAGGCTGAAGAAATGGACTCACCTGTGGACCAATCTGATCCCCAATATGTGTCTATGGGACCTTGACACCAATCTCAGTAGTAAGAATATTCAATTCAATATGCAGCCCAATTGGCTAGAAGTGTCGGGTAAATATTTTCCCTGGTGCAGTAAAATTGATTCACTTCTGTGCTGCAGCATGGAGGAAAAACTTCGCCGTAGACAGTTTGCACTGATTAACAAAATGTACAAAATTCAAGATATCCTGAAAGAGTATAAGTTGGTGTTCAGAGGCAGGGGGTGCCGGCAAAGCAAAAACAAAAAAAAAAACACTTTGGTATAATGTCGAGCTCTTTTACACAGATGTAACTCAGTCTATAAAAGACCAAGGAAAGGCCTGATTTAGAGTTTTACCGATGGGTTACTCCATCACAAATGTGTCAGATCTTCCCTTTGCCATATTATGATCTCAATAGGCTTTTATTTTGATACAGCGGTCATGTTTGTGATGGAGTAACCTCCTCCACCAAACTCTAAATCAGGCCATCAATGATGGAGATGCCATTCTGAAGTGGAAATGCCATTCTCAATTTGTGTCCAATATAGTGACCAAAAAGAGAAGGAACCAGGACTTGTATGAGTATGTGTCAACATCATCCAACGATCAGCGGCATCTTAGTGGCTTGAAATAGAGCTATATAGATCTCAACATGGTTCTGAATATAGTTAGATAGTTCTCAACATGGTTGTTAATATGATTCACAATAACGTTATATAGTTCTTTACATGGTTCTGAATAAACTTATATATTTCTAAAAATTGGTCCTTAATATGGTTCTCAACACTTAGCATGAGATTCACAAGGAACTAAGGTAGATCACATCATGATCTACACATTTAGGGCTGTTAAGGTTTAGACTGTAAGGTTTCAGATATGGTTGATTGTAACTGATTTCCTTAATACTATCCTCAAGGTGGTCACAGAGCTCTGAGAAGTCCTGGATGTTAGTGTTGACATTGCAGCTCTTCGGAACAAGAACACCAAGCAAGACACTACGGGCCAGATGTACAACCTAGAGTTTTGCGACTTGCAATTTGCGACGGAAATTGCGAGTCGCAAAACCATATGTACAACAGTGTACTTAACACTGTTTACAATTCTCAATGGGGTCGCAAATGACCTACCTCATTAATATTCTTGAGGTACGTCGCAATTTGAGACCCCACTGGGAATGGCTGAACTCACAGAGATGGTAGCCTGCTGGGGACAGCGGACCAGCATGTCTGTGACTGCTTTTAAATAAAGCAGTTTTTTTTTTTATGTGGGCAGCCCGTTTTCCTTAAAGGAAAACGGGATGCATTATAAAAACAAAAAGGAAAAGTTTTCTTTTCATTTTTTGAGAGCAGGCAGTGGTCCGTGGGACCACTGGCTGCTCTGAAAAAATATTTTCGCTACCATTCACAAAGGGGAAGGGGTCCCATAGGGACGCCTATCTTTTGCGAATGGGTTAGCACCAATTCGAAATTGGTGCTAACTGTGATTGTTTTGTGACCGCATTCACGGTCACAAAACAATCATACATCGCACTGCTGTAGGAGGCTGGCCTGGCTTGTAGTGGGTACCAGAGGTACTTACACCTTGTGCCAGGTCCAGTTATCCCTTATTAGTGTAGAAGAGGTGTTTCTAGCAGCTTAGGCTGATAGAAGGTAGCTATAGCAGAGCAGCTTAGGCTGAACTAGGAGACATGCAAAGCTCCTACTATACCACTGATGTCATATGCACAAAATCATAAGAAAACACAATACACAGATATACTAAAAATAAAGGTACTTTATTTTTATGACAATATGCCAAAAGTATCTCAGTGAGTAACCTCAGTATGAGGATGTCAAATATACACAAGATATATGTACACAATACCAAAAATATGCAGTAATAGCAAAAGGAAGTAATGCAAGCAATGTAAAGTTACAGTAGATTGCAATAGGAGCACATAGGTATAGGGGCAACACAAACCATATACTCCAAAAGTGGAATGCGAACCACGAATGGGCCCCAAACCTATGTGAGCTTGTAGAGGGTTGCTGGGACTGTAAGAAAATAGTGAGGGTTAGAAAAATAGCCCACCCCAAGACCCTGACAGGTAGGTGTAAAGTGCACCTACAACCCCCAGAGAGCACAGAAGTCGTGATAGGGGGATTCTGCAAGGAAGACCAACACCAGCAATGCAACAACAGTGGATTTCCGGACCTGAGTACCTGTAAGACAAGGGGACCAAGTCCAAGAGTCGCGACAGTGTCGAGAGTGGGCAGGTGCCCAGGAAATGCCAGCTGAGGGTGCAAGGAAGCTGCCACCGGATGGAAGAAGCTTTGTGTTCTGCAAGAACGAAGAGGACTTGGAACTTCCCCTTTGGAGGATGGATGTCCCACGTCGTGAAGAAGCTTGCAGAGGTGTTCCCACGCAGAAAGACCGCAAACTAGCCTTGCTAGCTGCAAGGGTTGCGGTTAGGGTTTTTGAATGCTGCTGTGGCCCAGGAGGGACCAGGATGTTGCCACTTGGATGAGGAGACAGAGGGGGCACCCAGCAAGTCAGGGAGCCCTCACAGAAGCAGGCAGCATCCGCAGAAGTACCGGAACAGGCACTTAGGAGAGGAGTGAACCGGAGTCCACCCGAAGTCAGAAGAGGGAGTCCCACGACGCCGGAGGACAACTCAGAAGGTTAGAGTGTCGGGGACCCAGGCTTGGCTGTGCACGAAGGAAATCCTGGAAGAGTGCAAGGAGCCGGAGCAGCTGCAAATCACGCGGTACCCAGCAATGCAGTCTAGCGTGGGGAGGCAAGGACTTACCTCCACCAAACTTGGACTGAAGAGTCACTGGACTGTGGGAGTCACTTGGACAGAGTTGCCGAGTTCCAGGGACCACGCTCGTTAAGCTGAGAGGGAACCCAGAGGGCCGGTGATGCAGTCTTTTGTTGCCTGCGGTTACAGGGGGAAGATTCCTTTGACCCACTGGAGATTTCTTCAGAGCTCCTGGTGCAAGAAGGAGGCAGGCTACCCCCAGAGCATGCACCACCAGGAAACAGTCGAGAAAGCCGCCAGGATGAAGCGATACAAGGTTGCAGTATTCGTCTTTGCTACTTTGTTGCGGTTTTGCAGGCGTCCTGAGCAGTCAGCGGTCGAAGGTGAAGAGAGAGATGCAGAGGAACTCTGGTGAGCTCTTGCATTCGGTATCTGAAGAATTCCCCAAAGCAGAGACCCTAAATAGCCAGAAAAGGAGGTTTGGCTACCTAGGAAGGAGGATAGGCTAGTAACACAGGTAAGAGCCTATCAGAAGGAGTCTCTGACGTCACCTGCTGGCCCTGGCCACTCGAAGCAGTCCAGTGTGCCAGAACACCTCTGAATCCAAGATGGCAGAGGTCTGGGGCACGCTGGAGGAGCTCTGGGCACCTCCCCTGGGAGGTGCAGGTCAGGGGAGTGGTCACTCCCCTTTCCTTTGTCCAGTTTCGCGCCAGAGCAGGGCTGGGGGATCCCTGAACCGGTGTAGACTGGCTTATGCAGAGATGGGCACCATCTGTGCCCATCAAAGCATTTCCAGAGGCTGGGGGAGGCTACTCCTTCCCAGCCCTGACACCTTTTTCCAAAGGGAGAGGGTGTAACATCCTCTCTCTGAGGAAGTCCTTTGTTCTGCCTTCCTGGGCCAGGCCTGGCTGGACCCCAGGAGGGCAGAAACCTGTCTGAGGGGTTGGCAGCAGCAGCAGCTGCAGTGAAACCCCGGGAAAGGCAGTTTGGCAGTACCCGGGTCTGTGCTAGAGACTCGGGGGATCATGGAATTGTTTCCCCAATGCCAGAATGGCATTGGGGTGACGATTCCATGATCTTAGACATGTTACATGGCCATGTTCGGAGTTACCATTGTGACGCTATACATAGGTAGTGACCTATGTATAGTGCACGCGTGAAATGGTGTCCCCGCACTCACAAAGTCCGGGGAATTTGCCCTGAACAATGTGGGGGCACCTTGGCTAGTGCCAGGGTGCCCACACACTAAGTAACTTTGCACCCAACCTTCACCAGGTGAAGGTTAGACATATAGGTGACTTATAAGTTACTTAAGTGCTGTGGTAAATGGCTGTGAAATAACGTGGACGTTATTTCACTCAGGCTGCAGTGGCAGGCCTGTGTAAGAATTGTCGGAGCTCCCTATGGGTGACAAAAGAAATGCTGCAGCCCATAGGGATCTCCTGGAACCCCAATACCCTGGGTACCTTAGTACCATATACTAGGGAATTATAAGGGTGTTCCAGTATGCCAATGTGAATTGGTGAAATTGGTCACTAGCCTGTTAGTGAGAATTTAGAAAGCAGAGAGAGCATAACCACTGAGGTTCTGGTTAGCAGAGCCTCAGTGAGACAGTTAGTCATCACACAGGGAACACATACAGGGCACACTTATGAGCACTGGGGCCCTGGCTGGCAGGGTCCCAGTGACACATACACTAAAACAACATATATACCGTGAAATATGGGGGTAACATGCCAGGCAAGATGGTACTTTCCTACAACTCGCATTTAGGAAGGGAACACCCCTCCCTAATTGGGACTCGCAAACCTATTTTGCGATTCGGTAAATAGATTACCGAATGGCAAAATAAGGTCTGTACATACCAAAATGCTTTTTTCTTGTCGCAAACAGCCCATTTGCGACCAGAAAAAAGCTACGTACATGTGGCCTTATGTGACATGCTCACAGGAACAAGAAGATGCCCTTTCTCGTTACTAAAATAGTGTGAATTCATAAAGTCTGCTTGGCGCTCTATTCAAGTGTGCCATCTTCAACAGAGTTCACTTCTTTTGGAATATATCTTCCAATATGTCCCCGATACAAAGCTTACTAAGCAAAGAGCCCTACTGTGGAAGTTCACACTGATCGAACCCCTGTAAGACCTGTGGAATCAAGCTTGAAAAAGAGCGGTGCAGTCACTACAAGAAGTATTTCAGCACTCTAAAATCCCACTTGAGAACACTGTCATGGTCTTTGCCACTCCCTGCAGGCGAGGGAGAGCTCTTACAAGAAAAAAAGCAAAGTGTGAAAAGTAACTTCAGTTGATATTGAAAGACTCCACCCATACTTTGACACTTTGTAAGTGAACTGGACCATAAGAGGATAATATGAAATGCATTAGTACCCGACTCAATACCATGAACAGTTCCATCTGTTACACCTAATATAAATGACTACCGTATGTGCTATTTTATTTTCTTACAATTTTCCTCCTCTAACACAAAACCAAAATTACCCCCATACTCCCACCAACTGCCTCCTCCACCCCACCCCGTCCGACCAGTCCATTGGGACAACATAATAAAAAAGCATAATCTCAAGTAAGCCAATGATACACATCCACCAGCTCAAGTACTGAGGTTCCCACTGGGAAAGTTGAAATCCAAATTAAGCAATAGAGGGCAACTACCAATCATAAATTATTATGGTTATAGTACAGTCGGGGGGATCTGATGGAGCGCCATCATTATTTTTGATGATAGCTTTCAGGTTTTCTGATAATCAATCCCATGCTTGTACTATAAAGTATTTCCTCGGTCCTACTCTCGCCTCTCTGTGAAGGTGTGTGCTCTCAGACTTAAACCATGAAGGTAAGACCCTACTTCATGCCTCCACTGTTGAGGGTGAAAAACTAAAGACTGTCACTGAAATAGGTGTTATCATGCTCTGCATGTACCATGATGCATTGGGGAGAGCTGAGTGCTGGGACGCGAGGCAGTGTGCTCCTTTCCTCTTTTTAATGTGACAAGTATTTAAGCACAAGGATACCAGAAAGTGGAAGATGTAAATGGGGTGCAGGAGAAAATTACTCACCCCAAACACAACTAGAAACTACCAACCCAGAACACGTGCATACCTTTACACAGGCAAATTGTAATATCTCCATCAGCCCAGGCACCTTTGATGGATACAAGGAGAAAGAAGAAACTGAACTGGAAGAAGGAAATGTCTCGCAAATGATAAACTCAACACTGAATTCATGTAGTCCTGATGATGGCCCACTGACTGATCTCCCACAAGTAGATTTTTATTCATTAGCAAATTGTGAGAGAGCATTAAAACTGCAGTGGGTGCTAAGCGGGTTCTATCTAGGGAACTCTTACAACTCGAATGAGCAATGCGTGACACTGAACAACTTATCCCTTCAGATCAAACTAATTTTAAAGATTTACGCTCCCTCAGATCCACCTTTTCGATAGATTAGAAACAATGAGATGTTCTGATTATTTCTCATACCACGCAAGGATACATAATGAAGGAGATAAAGCAGGCAGTCTTCTAGCCCATTTCTTCAACCCGTTGGTCTCTCATTGTACTCCTCCTATTATCCACTTACCTACTGGTGAGACGGCCTCCACCCAACTGTTAATAATGCCTCTAAGGTGTACTATAGTGGATTTGAATGGCACCAATAGATACCACTTTGGATAAGAATTACATCTTTCTCCATTCAATCAGTCTAGTGTGCCTCCTAGCTGATGCTGTGCAGACTCTCGACTTACAATATAGGAGATATTCTGTTAGGAGATCAGAAAAGTCTTACACAATCTCCTGCAAGAAAAATTTTCCAGGCTCAGTTGGAAATGGTTCTTTTTGCAGAGTCATCCCTAGACTTTTTGCCTTCCTCCTCGTTTTCTGACCTTTTTTGTTGGTTTTAGGATTCTGGGCACTTTACCACTGCTGACCAGTGCTAAAGTGCAGGTGTGCTGTACTCTAAAACATGGTAGCATTGTTTTATCCACAATTGACATATTTAATTAACTTGTAAGTCCATAGTAAAGTGCACTATACATGCCTAGGGTCTGTAAATTAAATGCTTCTAGGGGGCCTGCAGCACTGATTGTGCCACCCACTACAGTAGCCTTTCAAACATGTCTCAGGCCTGCCACTGCAGAGCCTGTGTGTGCTGTTTTAAACTGCATTTCACCCTGGAAAGTGTGGCCACTAGCAGGCCCAAACCTTCCTCTTTATTACACGTAAGTCACACCTAAGGTAGGTCCTAGTTAGCCCTGAGTCAGGATGCAGGGTGAAGTGTATTTAGAAAGTTCAACATGTACTTTTAAGTTTAGGAAAAACTCCTAAATTTGATTTTTATTATTGCAAGGTCTATCTCACCCATAGGATAGCATTGGGATTACCTTAAAACAATTTTTAGGTGCTATTTTCCATTGAGAAGAGATAGAAATTGGAAGTGTGGTGTCTCTGGACTCATAATTTAAAATCACAATTCATGTTGAAGTTGGATTTTAAATTGTAAATCTGAAAATGCCACTTTAAGAAAGTTGGCATTTTCTTACTTTAACCATTCTGTGCCTCTGCCTGACTCTGACCACATGTCTTGAGTTGTTGACAGCTGGGCTTTGTGCATTGTCTCTAGACTGTCACACACAAAGGGAGCTTAGGTGTGACATTTGCATACTGATCGCCCATCACTTGGCTGATGGGTTTTCCTGGGCTGGATCGGTGGGAGGAGCTGACACTTACACCTGAGTAGGGCTCTGCCTCTCCCCCACTTCAAAATCACATTTGGATTTAAATACTGGACCCCAAACCACAGCAAACCAGATCCCTACTTGAACCAAGTACACTCTTCCAGGAAGAAAGATTGCTGTGCTGCCAGGAGGGACTGCCCCACTGCAACTGCATTGCTGTGTTGGCCTACTGCTTGCTGCGTTGTAGGAGGGACTGCTACTTGTGAAAAGGACTGGACTTGCTCTTTAGATCCTTGAACCCAAGAGGCTCCAAGGGCTTGTTGGCTTTCCCCCTGTTCTACTGCAGTTTCAGGGACATCAAAGATTGCTTGCAACTCCCCTGGTGCTGCTGGACTCCTTGCCTGAGGTGCCCACCTCCAGTCCAGTTCTGCAGCTAAAACCGGGAAAAAGTGATGCATCGCCCGAGTGCGGCAGAAAAATTGACACATTGTATCTCCAATCAGCAGCTGCCCGATGATGATGGATTTGTAGTCTGCGTGGCCCGATGATGATGCTCTGCGTGGCCTGACATTGATGCATCACATCCATTACCACAGAGCCACAACAGCGCACTGCACCGGGTGCTGTGAAAATGTCAACGTACTGTGTTCTCGCAGTCAACTACTCCATCAAAGTTACTGACTGTCCAGTTGACCCTCTGTGGGTTCTATAACAGGTTTACCCTCCGTCATGGTTGGCCCAGATTTTGGATTTGCACCAGTCCCTCGCAACCTCAAATAACCTTTTGACCGTTAGTAACAATTTGTTGTGTTCCACATTACTACAGTTTCCAAGAGAAAAGTTTTAACAGAACACAGATTGCCTACAGCCACCTCCTCTTGTGTGTTTTGCTGCAGACCACTGTGTAGCCCACCCAGGCTGACTAGCTTGGCAATACTGCTGGCAACATAGCTAGCAGGCCTAAGGATCCACTACAAAATATGCCCACAAAGTCTCCTGCTTCTGCCATTGGTTACAGTGCTTTGCCTCTCGATCCACTGACTAGGACTGTAGACCCATGCCCATGCAAGCAGTCATTCTATTTGGTGACATTCATTTGTACTTGACATTCTCTCCTCTATAGTCAGTCCAATGATCCCCTGATTGCTGCGGAATATGTCTGAATGTGACCTGGAATTTCTGAGAGCTCTCCAGCATGTTGATGCTCGCTAGGGTTGATAATGTCGTAAGTTTGAGATCTGGGTGAAAAACCAAAGGATGCCATACTTCAAAGATGACAGTTTTTATTTCCTCCTTCATTTATCATATGCCCTAAATATGCAGGGCCAGGGGTCAACCACAAGTCATTGATAATACTGGCATCTTTACTTCAAATAGGTATAGTGAGTCAGAGGACTTCCCAGATCCAGGAGTTATAGATTCACTAGGAGAAATAATCACTCTTAAGACAAATGCAGCTTAATCCTTTAGACAATTTCAATTTCAACAAACGAGAGAGCACTGTGAGCAAAAGACCCACATCCAGGCAATCCTGGAGCACTTTGGGTGTCGCATTGAGAAAAAGAAAAAGGTGTTGGCCGGTAATGCTGACAAGTACTAAGGTCAGCGAGCCATCCATCAGTTTTTACTCACTAGGCCGGCCAAGACTCAATGATGAAACCTAACTAGGAGGGAACAGGTCTGGTGTTGCTTGTGTCCCTGTCAGCAGGGGGCGTGCAGTTGGACCAGGACTAAGACTGATTTGCATATCACTGGTCCCTGCCTAGACTAGCATAAGACCAGTGATAACTAAGTGTCACATTCCAGTTATTGTTTTTTCATACTAAATAGTAGGAAAAAACAATAACTGGAATGTGACACCTAATAATCATAAAAAATTACATTAATTCACGAATTTCCTCCATCACCTTGTTGTTTGTTGCAGTAGATGTTCCTATTTAAAGCGGTAGGCTCACATGTCTCCCGTGGTCACTGTGCCATGATGGAGTGTAACTAAGCCAAAACCAGACGAGGGGTCGTTTTTGTTCCCATCTGGAGGAGACATAGCTTCACAGTTCCGCCTGGACTGTTCCTATTGAAGCAAGACCAGGGCTGACTTGCGTATGGCTTGTCTCTTCCTAGAGTGGCACGGTGGCTAAAACCGGTGGGGCTGCAATGTGGCCTGAGCCATTATGAGTTGCTGAGATTATTCAAGCTTTCCTTCCATCAACTTGATGCTGGTTGAAGCAGACACCCTTAGTGCAATGAGAATGTCCAGACATAGGCCTCGTACTTACTGTGCCTCAGTACTCAAGCTCTACTTCACCAACAAGGCCTCACAAGGCTTAAACAGGTCTGGGGTTGCTTGTGTTTTTAACTGGAGGGGTCCTGCCCTGGCAGTTCACGCTCCGGTGTTCCTGATGGAACAGTACCAAGACTGGTTTACACATGGCTGGTTTCTGCCTAGGGTGGCATATTGAGTGAAAAATCACAGGCCACAATGAATCTCTGAACGATTGCCAGTTGCTGAGATTAATTCAAGCACTCCTTCAATTACCTTATTGTGTGCTGCAGTACATAGGGTTGCCTGGATTTTTTTAAAAGAACCACATCATGTATGGCATATTGTATTGTATTGTATTGTAATAGTATTTATATCGCACTTACTACCCCTGACGAGGCGTCGAAGCGCTTTTCGGCGAGTAGCACGCTACTCCGGAACCCAACAAGAATTAGTGATGGAATAGTATTGGGAAATATGAGTACAGTTATGAAATAAAGGCAATCAAATTTGATCTATTGTTTGAAGAACTGATGCTTAAGTTAAGGGAGGAGATGCGGGCTAATACGCTGATGCAGATACAGGGAGCTCCCTGAATCCTCACTTGTAGGAGATCACAGCATTTTCAGGCTTGCCTTTGCAAAATGTTGACCCTCTTATACACATCCACCATGCGACCCTTCCATATCATAGATGCTGCACACCACCAAACCACACCACTACACAACAGTAAAGGGGAGTCCATGCATGGTTCACTCACACAAAGGAGGCCAGTGAAATAATATGCTACACAAATATTGTAATGCAATGTAACATCTTACCACTTAGCACCATGCCTGAATACAAACACATACTCCACACTGCACCGAAGGCCTTCCCAACACCACACCCTCCAACTCAAGACACCATATGCCAAAGTACAGTGCAACAGTATGCAGCATTCACCAGGTAAGGTAAGCACTGTGCAAAAAGCTTTACTAACCAGGTGACGGCTGACACTGCTATAGTACGTCACCAATTACCACCAGTTCCTTTTTCTTGTCCAATGTCATAATAAAGTAAGGTGGACCAACCTCTAATATATGGAATTTCAGGGAAAGATTGAGAGTGTTAGTCCCTCTCACCTGTTGGGTGTCATAAAAAGGGGTTGACACTTTCACCATCCTCCTGAAATACCCAAACTGCATCCTCCTAAAATACCCGGGCCATCTGATGTGGGATGCAAAGGACTCACAGGTCATCCTAAAAGCTCCTGTTACTGGATATTTTTCTATGTGTTCTGCTAGTATATAAGTCACATTGCAAGATCAGAGGCAGGATGCCAATAGTTTGTGCATGGTTTGCAACCACTCTTTGTGACCTGCTTCTTTGTACATTAGGACTTAGGTTCCTAAAAGCCTGCAAACAATTCTGTGTGTAGCACTTGTAGTCCATAGCTGACTCAGCTGTGGTGTTTGAAGCACCATAAATCTTATCTTTTGGGGTTATTCCCATGTTTGGAATAGATTGTGACGTTTCAGGAATTTACAAAGAATCCTAGGAGGTCTCCAGTTGGAGGTAACCCAAAATGCACCAATGTTTTCTACAGCAAAGACTCCATCTTTTAAGGTTTTGCAGCACTGCACAAGGCATAGCAATGTCTTGAACAGAGGAAGTTTATAGAGAAAAAGTTCCAGGGTGTTATACCAAGAGTTCACAACAAATGGATTATGAGAAGGCATCAGACGAATGTGTAAAATTTTCACAGGCAGATGTGTACACCTTCTGGAAAATTCTGCATGTGTGACCTTGACACAAATGTGCCTCTTCACATATTTGTATTTTTCTCATTGAGGAAGGTATTTCCACAAAAAACAACCCTTTATATTTACATCACCCCACTCTGTTTCCCTTGAAATTCCACCCCCAGAAGTGTGCTTCTCCTGTCTGTGACAGGACTAAGGGTCCAATTGTGAGTTGGTGGATGGGAACACCCGTCCGCCAAACTCCTGACAGGGAGGTTGCCACTGTGCTGGCTACCTCTCCGCCGGCCCCATTAAGAATTTCCCAAAGCTTTCTACTTGTCAGCTCAGCAAGAAAGTACCAGCAGCATTGTCGCCTGCTCGTAATCGCCCGTAGGGACACCAGCACCCTCGTAATGTGCACTGTCTGGACAGCAGACAGTACACATTAAGAGGGTGCTGGGTAGGGGGGTCCCTGCACTGCCCATGCAGTATGCATGGGCAGTGCAGGGCCCCCTGTGGTCCCCTGCACCTATTCTCCGCCGGCCTTTTCATGGCAGTGATTGTAATCAGCAGGGTGGCGCTGACTTCAGCGCCGCCCTTGCTGATTCCAACCTGCACCACCGTCAGCCCGCCGGGATCTTCCATCCCGGTGGAAACGACAGTAAGTTAGCGGGGCTTCCCACCAACCTCGTAATGTGGCAGTTGGACCACCACAACTGCAGCAGTCCGACAGCCACCGCTGTCCGAGGACTGCCACACTTGTATTTAGGCCCTTAATCTCTGCCAGCTTTTAGGGTAGGGGCTTCCGACAAGAGGTAGATGTGACTGTGTGTTCACCTGCTTTAGAAATCCCACCCCACTCTATACTCGTTGGGACAGGCTTGCTGTATTTGTGAATACACATCCAAACCTAAAATGTCCCCTAATCATGCTTCTGTGCATCAGAATTGGGAATATTCCCACAGTGTCTTTGTTGGACCTGGCCCTTTTCTCAGGGTTATCCCCAAACTATTTGCCTTCTTCCTCCTATTTTTTCTGACCTGTTTTTGTTGGCTTTAGCACTCTGGGCACTTTACGTCTGCTAACCATTGGTAAAGTTCATATGCTCTCCGTCTAAATGGTATTAGTGATTGGTTTGTCCATGATAGTCCTAGTAAGTCCCTAGTATAGTGCACCAGGTGTGCCTAGGGCCTGTAAATCAAATGCTACTAGTGGACCGACAGCAATGATTGTGCCACCAGATAAGTATCCCTACAAACATGTCTCAGGCCTGCATTTACAGTGTCTGTGTGTGCAGTTTAAAACTGCCATGTCAACCTGGCAAGTGCACCCACTTGCCAGGCCCAAACCTCCCTGTTTCTTGCATTGTTCATTATCCTAATCATTTCAGCCCATGCAATTTACAGTAGATTGCAGTCTTGTTAATAAAACCTATTGAAAACATTACTGCATCTCCTTCATTGCCTGTGTGTGAACAAGACTTGTTGCTCATGTGAGAAAAGGATCATCTCTGTTTAACCACGACTCCCCTGAGATGTCGCACTCTTGAGTCCATGCGTAAAGGCTGCCACAAATCACCTGTTACTGTTTGGGTTTTTGGTGAGGTACTGCTTGTGAACCAGGAGGATTGGGCTGACAGTTGCGACTTGGTGTAGGATTGGCTTAGTCAACTAAAAAACAAAAGTGCTGTCATCCCCAAACCAGCAGTCTTGCCTAGAGCAAGAGTCGAACTACGAAACTTCAAGGGCTTGGACTGACCTTGCCTCCTGCTAAGAAGTCTCAGGGACATCAAAGCTTTCACCAGCCAGCTCCTGGGTTTTCTTGCTGAGAGTCCTGACTTGCCAAGTGGTGCTAAAAAAAGTTTCTGGGCCCCTGGAAGTGAGTTCTAGTGTAACAAGGAAGAAACTAGTTAATGAACATCCAGGACAACTTCAGGACCAGCACCACTCTCTGACTCCATGCCGCTGCATGCACCGGAGTCGTGTTCCCTGCTTAGTTCAACAACCATGACCTCCACCGCAGGCCCAATGCTGCCCCAGCGGCTCTGAAGTGGCACCACAGTGTGAGTCCACAGTGCCATTTCACTGATGTCCATGGCACCTGAATCCGACTCTGCTGTAGCACCTGTAGCCCCGTAATGTGATCGCGACACCCCAAAGTTGACGCGATCACATCTTGACCTCCTGGATTAATCCACCCCGCCTGGTCATAAGGCACTGACACCTCGCAACTGACGGCGTATCACCTCCCCTACAACAGTAAGGAACCAACACCTCACCTCTACTGCCTAGCAGTAAAGAACCAATGCCTCACCTCCCCGGAAGCACTAAGGAACCAATCCGCAGCAGCTCCAGCGATGCCTCACCTCCCCAACTCTGTGGAATGTCTTTGTTTCCTCATCATTTTCCAAGGTACTGTACCTGGGGTCTGTGCGACTCAGTGACCAGCCTGCACCCCCCTCACGAGTGGTATCGGACTGTTGGGAACGACACCATTAAGATGCCGTGATAGCCCCAGTTGGTGCCATTGTTTTTAAGTGGTTTACTAAGACTTCATCTTTGAAAATTTGTATTATTACTAGTGTATGTTGGATATTTGTCTTTATTTACATGTGTATGTGTGTGTGTGTGTGTACACAAATACTTTACACATTGCCTATGAGGTAATCCAGACTGCTCATGCCAAGCTTCTAAGGGGGTGAGAGCAGGGGTTATACTAACTGTGTGACTCCCTTACCCTGAATAGAGTGAGGGTCTCTACCTTGGACAGGTGCAAACCACTGCCAACTAGAGACCCCACTTCTAACAGTCTTCTACTCTCCTAAATGATGCTTGCATAAAACAAAGAATAAGCCGATGACTACAGTGCGTCTGATCTGAGTGGAGTTGTCAGAATAATTAATTACTGGAACAGGCTTACATCTTTGGGTTTAGTGCTGAGATAAGGAGGGACAAATGCGTTTCTTGCTGCAACTAGAAAAGAAAACAGCAGGAACTGTCAGCAAAGATATATAGTCAACTGACAGATGCTGTAGGGTGAACGCTGCCTTGCTTCGCCTTCACTGGAACCTTTCAACAAGGATCCTTAGTCAGATACCAAGTAGGTTGTGAAAGTCTGTGTTTGTGCAATACATTCAAAATGGTGATTTATATTTACGAAACGAGTGTGAGGATGTTATAAAAACATGCATTTCCAATAAAGGTAAATCACTCCCTTTAAAGGGGTCATTTAAAGCCCAGTGAAAAACCGGGTGCAAAAGTTCGGTAGTACAAATAAGATTCAAGCCCCATGTTCTCTGAGTTTTTTTCACCCATGTTTACAGTCGCAGTCCTGCAAATGGTATTCGAGCATGTTTTGTTTGCCGTATTTCTCCATTGTTCCTGGATTTATGCCCACCAGCATTCCGTCACGGCTCGCAGGGTCTACAGGGGGCGGCACATCGGGGGGGGGAGATTAATAAAATAAAATAAATACATTTTTTTAAAAAACATACCTCCGCTCCTGCACCGTTAGGATTGGCTGGAGCACCCAGCTAGGGTGCTCCCAGGTGGACTGGGAGCGTGTGCCTGCTCTATCCAGCCCGGCAACACAGTGCCGGGCTGGATAGAGCACACTGCGCAAGTGTGTTGCCGGCCCAAGACAGCCGGCCAAACACACATGTGCTCTGAGGGAAGTGCACAGTGCACTCCCCTCAGTGCTCCTCATCCCCAATGCCCCAACTTAGTATATTATCATTTCATTGTTAAAGGATTTGCAGCGCTTGCTGCTGGCGGGGTTGGGGGAACGCTCCTCTGCCATAGCAGAGGAGCTGCCACTGCCAGCATTCAATAACAACTGTAAAATGGTGGTAAGTGCGTGAGAAGACTGAGAGGGAGTGTAACTTGTGCTCATCTCCAAACTGCTTAAACGGGTGCAACTAGACTTTGCACCTATCACCTCAGTTAAATTACCCATTATTTATCAAAATTCTTGCTCCAAGAACATACTGATGTGAAACGAGATTTGGAAATGCCTGTAGTTCTGGCTTTATTGTGCTAACGCAGGCAATAGCGCATTGAAGCCAGATCTATTGGCTTTGCCAGTGCTTACATAATGTAAACTCCTAGAAACTTCACGATAAATTGAGACAAAGGCGCCTCTGTAATAGTTAGAATAGTTTGATTGACATTAAGCGTTGCTCTTTTGCACCACAACAGCTTGGCTCCGATCATCAAGATATGTACTGGATGTGGCAAATCTATTACCGCCAAACTGCATGTGGGAAGGAAAAGTGGTACACTGTTAGTCACTTTGCGACCGCCTGGCCTAAAAATCAACAAAGTGCAAAGCTGCCAATTGTTCAAACCTGAACCTTCGCTCACCTTAGAGTTTTCACTGTGTTGCAAAGCATGGCTCTTCTCTTGAGTGTGCCTTTAACACACCACTTTTTAGAAGTCTGAATGCATCTATTAGTGTCAAGTTTGTTGTAACTTTCTTTTCAATGCATAAGGATTCAATGTTCAGCCAGAGTGAAGGTTGTGCCCTGTGAGACTGACATGTCAGTGCTTGGACGTGCCCCTCTGCAGGACCCACATAGCACCAACTGGGGAAGGAACAAGACCATGAAGTACTGGACAGGTGATTATAAACTTCATAGATGATGCTGTGTCTACTTCTCTTTCAGGTTATGTTGTCCACAGTGGTGTGAATGGGGACTTCCTCACTTGGGGCATAGTGGGATGCTGGTGCAGACCTGCCAAAAAAAGAGGGATTCCACTGAATTCACATTTTGGCAAAATACTTCCCCCACTGGTACCCGATAGCCACGTGGCGGTAGCAGCAAGGTTGTAATTTCACTAGCAATTACTCAATGCTCCAGTTGTGTCAGCAACAATACTGCACTGCTTAGTACATGTCCCTCTTGAGTCAGCAACAATGGTGCACTGCTACAGAGCATTAATACATGTCCATAATGAGTCAGCAATGCAACAGTGGTGCTGCACAAGATGTTACTGGATCTCCACATTGAATCAGCAGCACAAGGGTGCAGTGGGAGAATACATTACCAGATGTTCCTGTTGAGTCAGCAGCACAAAGGTGCAGCAACACAAGCTGTTACTAGATATCCCTACTATGTCAGCAGCAAAGAGGCAGAGTAGCACACACCATTGATAAATGTCCCTGTAGAGTCAGCAGCAGCACAACAGTGCAGTAGCTCAAGATGGTATTCAATGCCCCCATTACATCAGCAACACAGGGGTGCAGTAGCATAGGTCTTTATTTGGGCCCTGTTGAGACAACAGCACAAACTGAAGTTGCAGAAGACATTATTAGGTGACCCTGTTGACCCATCAACAGCACAAGGGTGCAGTAGCACAAGCTGTTACTAGCTATCCCTAGTGCGTCAGATGCACCGGGGTGCAGCGGCAGGGGCAGCGGTATAGGGCCACCGAAATGTGAATAAAATGTGTGATTATAGCCAGCGTTTGAGGTTTGCAGGGCATTGTGGGTAAGAAAACGTAGCCGGAGCTATGGAAGTCATTCATCCCTTGACTCCCCTGTCTGTCTAGTTTTCAGAAATGTCTGGATTTGACAGTGATTTGATAGTGGCCTATGTTGCCCAAATTCAGCAGCTACCCACACCCAAAACCCAAAACCGAAACTGGGTTATTTTTCATGCTGAAATATTTGATGTCCCCACGTTGCATTCTGGGGCCATTCCTGTCACATGTTCTTGACCCAGCTACAGAAGGAGGGTACCATTTTTATTGAGTAAAGTTGGGAACACAGAATAATAGAACAATTATTTTTGTCAATTAGATTTTTCTGCATCTTTGGTTTTGTTTTCAAATTAAAACAGTGAGAAAGGTTGAACATATTTAGCAACATACCCTCGGAATCACATGATGGCATGGGTAACCCCATATTCAGAGTTGCACAATTAACCATTAATCCCAAAGTCATTATCATGTGCACATTTAAAATAATAAATAGTTTTCCTTCATACCATTCTTCATTCATTAGATTTTACCACGTGAATTGCTGCGTGGTTGGCACAATGCTAAATTTTTATAAGCTGCAACTTAGTGGCTGAATCTCTGTACTGCTTGTTTTTGGAAACCAACAAATACTTTATCTTCCTACAACGTGAAGGGTCTGACAAATGTAATGGTATATTACAGGAAAACAAAAATAAAATATGAAAACATTACTACCACTTATAGAAATGCAAAACCTGAGGTAAATAATATTTTTCATTTTACAACTCTGCTTGTTCCAGAAATCGGGAAAATTGTAAATCTTATCAAAGCAAACATTTTGTTAATGGCATTCATAGAGAAAAAAATATGCACTTTCTTGCACAGCACTTTTTCCCAATTTTTCTAAAGAAAATCACATTTTTCTGTTCTTGTGGCTCTAATCTCAGTTCTCTATGGCAATCCACCAACCATGGGTACCATTTGAATTCTCATAATGCAGCAAGACAGAAAACTGATTTCCCCTGAGTACCTTTTTTGTGGAAAAAAGTTATTAAGTGCCCCAAGCATCAAGATAGATCTCAGCACTGGGGTAGAAAGAGCCTCAGCAGCTAAGGAGTTAACTAATACTTGTATAACTGAGCGTGGAAAGCAGGCTCTCTATATAGTGCACTAAATGAAGTGCACTGTGCAGAGAGTCCAGTGGATCCCCAGTTGCAGAGGCAAAAGTAGATAGTTGTGGTTGTGTAGGTAAGCAGTTAGGATTATCAAGAAGTTGTGTTAAACATTTGTTGTACACACAGAGGCAATAAATGAGACACACACTCAGTGAATAAATCCAAGACCAATTCAGAAAAATAACATTTGCTTTTATATATGCTTTGAACAAAAGAACTTCGTTATAAGGTAAGCACTTTTTAACCCCTTCGCTGCCAGGCCTTTTCCCCCTCCTGTGCCAGGCCTTTTTTTGCCTATTTGGGGCATTTCGCGCTTAGGCCCTCATAACTTTTTGTCCACATAAGCTAACCAAGCCAAATTTGCGTCCTTTTTTTCCAACATCCTAGGGATTCTAGAGGTACCCAGACTTTGTGGGTTCCCCTGAAGAAGGCCAAGAAATTAGCCAAAATACGGTGAAAATTTCATTTTTTTCAAAAAAATGGGGAAAAGTGGCTGCAGAAGAAGGCTTGTGGTTTTTCCCCTGAAAATGGCATCAACAAAGGGTTTGCGGTGCTAAACTCAGCAGCTTCCCAGCTTTCAGGAACAGGCAGACTTTAATCAGACACAAATTTTGGCATTTTACTGGGACCATACCCCATTTTTGAATTTTTTTGTGCTTTCAGCCTCCTTCCAGTCAGTGACAGAAATGGGCATGAAACCAATGCTGGATCCCAGAAACCTAAACATTTCTGAAAAGTAGACAAAATTCTGAATTCAGCAAGGGGTCATTTGTGTAGATCCTACAAGGGTTTCCTACAGAAAATAACAACTGAAAAAGAAAAATATTGAAATTGAGGTGAAAAAAACATCAATTTTTCTCTACGTTTTACTCCATAACTGTTCCCTGCAATGTCATATTATCAAAAGCAATATACTGTTACGTCTGCTGGACTCCTCTGGTTGCGGGGATATATAGGGTTTGTAGGTTCATCAAGAACCCTAGGTACCCAGAGCCAATAAATGAGCTGAACCCTGCAGTGTGTTTTCATTCTTTACCGGGTATACAGCAATTCATTTGCTGAAATATAAAGAGTAAAAAATAGCTATCAAGAAAACCTTTGTATTTCCAAAAAGGGCACAAGATAAGGTGTTGAGGAGCAGTGGTTATTTGCACATCTCTGAATTCCGGGGTGACCATACTAGCATGTGAATTACAGGGCATTTCTCAAATAGATGTCTTTTTTACACACTCTCCTATATTTGGAAGGAAAAAATGTAGAGAAAGACAAGGGGCAATAACACTTGTTTTGCTAATCTATGTTCCCCCAAGTCTCCCGATAAAAATGATACCTCACTTGTGTGGGTAGGCCTAGCGCCCGCGACAGGAAATGCCCCAAAGCACAACGTGGACACATCCAATTTTTTGAAAGAAAACAGAGGTGTTTTTTGCAAAGTGCCTACCTGTAGATTTTGGCATCTAGCTCAGCTGGCACCTAGGGAAACCTACCAAACCTGTGCATTTTTGAAAACTAGAGACCTAGGGAAATCCAAGATGGGGTGACTTGTGGGGCTCTGACCAGGTTCTGTTACCCAGAATCCTTTCAAAACCTCAAAATTTGGCTAAACAAACACATTTTCCTCACATTTCTGTGGCAGAAAGTTCTGGAATCTGAGAGGAGCCACAAATTTCCTTCCACCCAGCGTTCCCCCAAGCCTCCCCATAAAAATGATACCTCACTTGTGTGAGTAGGCCTAGCGCCAGTGACAGGAAATGCCCCAAAGCACAACGTGGACACATCCAATTTTTTGAAAGAAAACAGAGGTGTTTTTTGCAAAGTGCCTACCTGTAGATTTTGGCCTCTAGCTTAGCCGGCACCTAGGGAAACCTACCAAACATGTGCATTTTTGAAAACTAAAGACATAGGGCAATCCAAGATGGGGTGACTTGTGGGGCTCTGACCAGGTTCTGTTACCCAGAATCCTTTGCAAACCTCAAAATTTGGCTAAAAAAACACATGTTCCTCACATTTTTGTGGCAGAAAGTTCTGGAATCTGAGAGGAGCCACAAATTTCCTTCCACGCAGCGTTCTCCCAAGTCTCCTGATAAAAATGATACCTCACTTGTGTGGATAGGCCTAGCGCCCGCAACAGGAAATGCCCCAAAGCGCAACGTGGACACATCCAATTTTTTGAAAGAAAACAGAGGTGTTTTTTGCGAAGTGCCTATCTGTAGATTTTGGCCTCTAGCTCAGCCGGCACCTAGGGAAACCTACCAAACCTGTGCATTTCTGAAAACTAGAGACCCTGGGGAATCCAAGATGGGGTGACCTGTGGGGCTCTGACCAGGTTCTGCTACCCGGAATCCTTTGCAAACCTCAAAATTTGGCTAAAAAAACACATGTTCCTCACATTTCTGTGGCAGAAAGTTCTGGAATCTGAGAGCAGCCACAAATTTCCTTCCACCTAGCGTTCCCCCAAGTCTCCCGATAAAAATGATACCTCACTTGTGTGGGTAGGCCTAGCGCCCGCGACAGAAAATGCCCCAAAGCGCAACGTGGACACATCCAATTTTTTTAAAGAAAACAGAGGTGTTTTTTGCAAAGTGCCTACCTGTAGATTTTGGCATCTAGCTCAGCTGGCACCTAGGGAAACCTACCAAACCTGTGCATTCTTGAAAACTAGAGACCTAGGGAAATCCAAGATGGGGTGACTTGTGGGGCTCTGACCAGGTTCTGTTACCCAGAATCCTTTGCAAACCTCAAAATTTGGCTAAAAAAACACATGTTCCTCACATTTCTGTGGCAGAAAGTTCTGGAATCTGAGAGGAGCCACAAATTTCCTTCCACCCAGCGTTCCCCCAAGTCTCCCCATAAAAATGATACCTCACTTGTGTGGGTAGGCCTAGCGCCCGCGACAGGAAATGCCCCAAAGCACAACGTGGACACATCCAATTTTTTGAAAGAAAACAGAGGTGTTTTTTGCAAAGTGCCTACCTGTAGATTTTGGCCTCTAGCTCAGCCGGCACCTAGGGAAACCTACCAAACATGTGCATTTTTGAAAACTAAAGACAGGGGAATCCAAGATGGGGTGACTTGTGGGGCTCTGACCAGGTTCTGTTACCCAGAATCCTTTGCAAACCTCAAAATTTGGCTAAAAAAACACATGTTCCTCACATTTTTGTGGCAGAAAGTTCTGGAATCTGAGAGGAGCCACAAATTTCCTTCCACGCAGCGTTCTCCCAAGTCTCCTGATAAAAATGATACCTCACTTGTGTGGGTAGGCCGAGCGCCCGCAACAGGAAATGCCCCAAAGTGCAACGTGGACACATCCAATTTTTTGAAAGAAAACAGAGGTGTTTTTTGCGAAGTGCCTATTTGTAGATTTTGGCTTCTAGCTCAGCCGGCACCTAGGGGAACCTACCAAACCTGTGCATTTCTGAAAACTAGAGACCCTGGGGAATCCAAGATGGGGTGACCTGTGGGACTCTGACCAGGTTCTGTTACCCGGAATCCTTTGCAAACCTCAAAATTTGGCTAAAAAAACACATGTTCCTCACATTTCTGTGGCAGAAAGTTCTGGAATCTGAGAGCAGCCACAAATTTCCTTCCACCCAGCGTTCCCCCAAGTCTCCCGATAAAAATGATACCTCACTTGTGTGGGTAGGCCTAGCGCCCGCGACAGGAAATGCCCCAAAGCGCAACGTGGACACATCCAATTTTTTGAAAGAAAACAGAGGTGTTTTTTGCAAAGTGCCTACCTGTAGGTTTTGGCCTCTAGCTCAGCCAGCACCTAGGGAAACCTACCAAACCTGTGCATTTTTGAAAACTAGAGACCTAGGGGAATCCAAGATGGGGTGACTTGTGGGGCTCTGACCAGGTTCTGTTACCCGGAATCCTTTGCAAACCTCAAAATGTTGCTAAAAAAACACATGTTCCTCACATTTTTGTGGCAGAAAGTTCTGGAATCTGAGAGGAGCCACAAATTTCCTTCCACGCAGCGTTCTCCCAAGTCTCCTGATAAAAATGATACCTCACTTGTGTGGATAGGCCTAGCGCCCGCAACAGGAAATGCCCCAAAGCGCAACGTGGACACATCCAATTTTTTGAAAGAAAACAGAGGTGTTTTTTGCGAAGTGCCTATCTGTAGATTTTGGCCTCTAGCTCAGCCGGCACCTAGGGAAACCTACCAAACCTGTGCATTTCTGAAAACTAGAGACCCTGGGGAATCCAAGATGGGGTGACCTGTGGGGCTCTGACCAGGTTCTGTTACCCGGAATCCTTTGCAAACCTCAAAATTTGGCTAAAAAAACACATGTTCCTCACATTTCTGTGGCAGAAAGTTCTGGAATCTGAGAGCAGCCACAAATTTCCTTCCACCTAGCGTTCCCCCAAGTCTCCCGATAAAAATGATACCTCACTTGTGTGGGTAGGCCTAGCGCCCGCGACAGAAAATGCCCCAAAGCGCAACGTGGACACATCCAATTTTTTTAAAGAAAACAGAGGTGTTTTTTGCAAAGTGCCTACCTGTAGATTTTGGCATCTAGCTCAGCTGGCACCTAGGGAAACCTACCAAACCTGTGCATTCTTGAAAACTAGAGACCTAGGGAAATCCAAGATGGGGTGACTTGTGGGGCTCTGACCAGGTTCTGTTACCCAGAATCCTTTGCAAACCTCAAAATTTGGCTAAAAAAACACATGTTCCTCACATTTCTGTGGCAGAAAGTTCTGGAATCTGAGAGGAGCCACAAATTTCCTTCCACCCAGCGTTCCCCCAAGTCTCCCCATAAAAATGATACCTCACTTGTGTGGGTAGGCCTAGCGCCCGCGACAGGAAATGCCCCAAAGCACAACGTGGACACATCCAATTTTTTGAAAGAAAACAGAGGTGTTTTTTGCAAAGTGCCTACCTGTAGATTTTGGCCTCTAGCTCAGCCGGCACCTAGGGAAACCTACCAAACATGTGCATTTTTGAAAACTAAAGACATAGGGGAATCCAAGATGGGGTGACTTGTGGGGCTCTGACCAGGTTCTGTTACCCAGAATCCTTTGCAAACCTCAAAATTTGGCTAAAAAAACACATGTTCCTCACATTTTTGTGGCAGAAAGTTCTGGAATCTGAGAGGAGCCACAAATTTCCTTCCACGCAGCGTTCTCCCAAGTCTCCTGATAAAAATGATACCTCACTTGTGTGGGTAGGCCGAGCGCCCGCAACAGGAAATGCCCCAAAGCGCAACGTGGACACATCCAATTTTTTGAAAGAAAACAGAGGTGTTTTTTGCGAAGTGCCTATCTGTAGATTTTGGCCTCTAGCTCAGCCGGCACCTAGGGGAACCTACCAAACCTGTGCATTTCTGAAAACTAGAGACCCTGGGGAATCCAAGATGGGGTGACCTGTGGGGCTCTGACCAGGTTCTGTTACCCGGAATCCTTTGCAAACCTCAAAATTTGGCTAAAAAAACGCATGTTCCACACATTTCTGTGGCAGAAAGTTCTGGAATCTGAGAGCAGCCACAAATTTCCTTCCACCCAGCGTTCCCCCAAGTCTCCCGATAAAAATGATACCTCACTTGTGTGGGTAGGCCTAGCGCCCGCGACAGGAAATGCCCCAAAGCGCAACGTGGACACATCCAATTTTTTGAAAGAAAACAGAGGTGTTTTTTGCAAAGTGCCTACCTGTAGATTTTGGCATCTAGCTCAGCTGGCACCTAGGGAAACCTACCAAACCTGTGCATTTTTTAAAACTAGAGACCTAGGGAAATCCAAGATGGGGTGACTTGTGGGGCTCTGACCAGGTTCTGTTACCCAGAATCCTTTGAAAACCTCAAAATTTGGCTAAAAAAACACATTTTCCTCACATTTCTGTGGCAGAAAGTTCTGGAATCTGAGAGGAGCCACAAATTTCCTTCCACCCAGCGTTCCCCCAAGTCTCCCGATAAAAATGATACCTCACTTGTGTGGGTAGGCCTAGCGCCCGCGACAGGAAATGCCCCAAAGCGCAACATGGACACATCCAATTTTTTGAAAGAAAACAGAGGTGTTTTTTGCAAAGTGCCTACCTGTAGATCTTGGCCTCTAGCTCAGCCGGCACCTAGGGAAACCTACCAAACCTGTGCATTTTTGAATACTAGAGACCTAGGGGAATCCAAGATGTGGTGACTTGTGGGGCTCTGACCAGGTTCTGTTACCCAGAATCCTTTGCAAACCTCAAAATTTGGCTAAAAAAACACATGTTCCTCACATTTTTGTGGCAGAAAGTTCTGGAATATGAGAGGAGCCACAAATTTCCTTCCACCCAGCGTTCCCCCAAGCCTCCCCATAAAAATGATACCTCACTTGTGTGGGTAGGCCTAGCGCCCATGACAGGAAATGCCCCAAAGCACAACGTGGACACATCCAATTTTTTGAAAGAAAACAGGTGTTTTTTGCAAAGTGCCTACCTGTAGATTTTGGCCTCTAGCTCAGCCGGCACCTAGGGAAACCTACCAAACCTGTGCATTTTTTTAAAACTAAAGACATAGGGGAATCCAAGATGGGGTGACTTGTGGGGCTCTGACCAGGTTCTGTTACCCAGAATCCTTTGCAAACCTCAAAATTTGGCTAAAAAAACACACGTTCCTCACATTTCTGTGGCAGAAAGTTCTGGAATCTGAGAGGAGCCACAAATTTCCTTCCACCCAGCGTTCCCCCAAGTCTCCCCATAAAAATGATACCTCACTTGTGTGGGTAGGCCTAGCGCCCGCGACAGGAAATGCCCCAAAGCACAACGTGGACACATCCAATTTTTTGAAAGAAAACAGAGGTGTTTTTTGCAAAGTGCCTACCTGTAGATTTTGGCCTCTAGCTCAGCCGGCACCTAGGGAAACCTACCAAACATGTGCATTTTTGAAAACTAAAGACATAGGGGAATCCAAGATGGGGTGACTTGTGGGGCTCTGACCAGGTTCTGTTACCCAGAATCCTTTGCAAACCTCAAAATTTGGCTAAAAAAACACATGTTCCTCACATTTTTGTGGCAGAAAGTTCTGGAATCTGAGAGGAGCCACAAATTTCCTTCCACGCAGCGTTCTCCCAAGTCTCCTGATAAAAATGATACCTCACTTGTGTGGGTAGGCCGAGCGCCCGCAACAGGAAATGCCCCAAAGTGCAACGTGGACACATCCAATTTTTTGAAAGAAAACAGAGGTGTTTTTTGCGAAGTGCCTATTTGTAGATTTTGGCTTCTAGCTCAGCCGGCACCTAGGGGAACCTACCAAACCTGTGCATTTCTGAAAACTAGAGACCCTGGGGAATCCAAGATGGGGTGACCTGTGGGGCTCTGACCAGGTTCTGTTACCCGGAATCCTTTGCAAACCTCAAAATTTGGCTAAAAAAACACATGTTCCTCACATTTCTGTGGCAGAAAGTTCTGGAATCTGAGAGCAGCCACAAATTTCCTTCCACCCAGCGTTCCCCCAAGTCTCCCGATAAAAATGATACCTCACTTGTGTGGGTAGGCCTAGCGCCCGCGACAGGAAATGCCCCAAAGCGCAACGTGGACACATCCAATTTTTTGAAAGAAAACAGAGGTGTTTTTTGCAAAGTGCCTACCTGTAGGTTTTGGCCTCTAGCTCAGCCAGCACCTAGGGAAACCTACCAAACCTGTGCATTTTTGAAAACTAGAGACCTAGGGGAATCCAAGATGGGGTGACTTGTGGGGCTCTGACCAGGTTCTGTTACCCGGAATCCTTTGCAAACCTCAAAATTTTGCTAAAAAAACACATGTTCCTCACATTTCTGTGGCAGAAAGTTCTGGAATCTGAGAGGAGCAACAAATTTCCTTCCACGCAGCGTTCCTCCAAGTCTCCCGATAAAAATGATACCTCACTTGTGTGGGTAGGCCTAGCGCCCGCGACAGGAAATGCCCCAAAGCGCAACATGGACACATCCAATTTTTTGAAAGAAAATAGAGGTGTTTTTTGCAAAGTGCCTACCTGTAGATTTTGGCCTCTAGCTCAGCCGGCACCTAGGGAAACCTACCAAACCTGTGCATTTTTGAAAACTAGAGACCTAGGGGAATCCAAGATGGGGTGACTTGTGGGGCTCTGACCAGGTTCTGTTACCCAGAATCCTTTGCAAACCTCAAAATTTGCCTAAAAAAACACATGTTCCTCACATTTCTGTGGCAGAAAGTTCTGGAATCTGAGAGGAGCAACAAATTTCCTTCCACTAAGCGTTCCCCCAAGACTCCCGATAAACATGATACCTCACTTGTGTGGGTAGGACTAGCGCCCACGAAAGGAAATGGCCCAAAACACAACGTGGACACATCACATTTTTTCATAGAAAACAGTGCCTACCTGTGGATTTTGGCCTGTAGCTCAGCAGGCACCTGGGGAAACCTAGCAAACCAGCGCATTTTTGAAAACTAGAAACCCAGGGGAATCCAAGATGGGGTGACTTGCGGGGCTCTGACCAGTTTATGTTACCCAGAATCCTTTGCAAACATCAAGATTTGGCCAAAAAAACACTTTTTCGTCTCATTTCGGTGACAGAAAGTTCTGGAATCTGAGAGGAGCCACAAATGTCCTTCCACCCAGAATTCCCCTAAGTCTCTCGATAAAAATGGTACCTCACTTCTGTGGGTAGGCCTAGCGCCCACGAAAGGAAATGGCCCAAAACACAACGAGGACACAACATATTTTTTCACAGAAAACAGAGGTGTTTTTTGCAAAGTGCCTACCTGTGGATTTTGGCCTCTAGCTCAGCCGGCCCCGGGGGGGGGCAGAAATGCCCTAAAATAAATTTGACCCCCCTAGTCCTCCCTGCCCGGGAGCGACCCTTGCCTACGGGATCGCTCCCCCTGCGTGACAGTGGCGCCAAAAAACAAATCCCCGGTGCCTAGTGGTTTCTGCCCCCTTGGGTGCAGATTGACCTCAAATCGGCCAATCTGCCCCCAAGGGAAGCAGAAATGGTCTAAATACAATTTGCCCCCCAGGGCAGCGACCCTTGCCTGATGGGTCGCTCCCCATCTCTAAAAAAACAAAACAAAAAAAAAAAAACACCAAAAAAAATTTGCCCTGGCGCCTAGAGGTTTCTGACCCCCCTGGGGGCTGATCGGCCTAATAATAGGCCGATCTGCCCCAAGGCAGGGGGGACAGAAATGGCCTAAAATAAATTTGCCCCCCCAACCCCCACTCCCCCCCGGGAGCGGCCCTTGCCTACGGGGTCGCTCCCCCTGCGTGACATTGGCGCCAAAAAACAAATCCCCGGTGCCTAGTGGTTTCGGCCCCCTTGGGGGCAGATTGACCTAAAATCGGCCAATCTGCCCCCAAGGGAAGCAGAAATGGTCTAAATACAATTTGCCCCCAGGGCAGCGACCCTTGCCTGATGGGTCGCTCCCCATCTCTAAAAAAACAAACAAACAAAAAAAAAAAAAACACCCAAAAAAATTTGCCCTGGCGCCTAGAGGTTTCTGACCCCCCTGGGGGCTGATCGGCCTAATAATAGGCCGATCTGCCCCAAGGCAGGGGGGGCAGAAATGGCCTAAAATAAATTTGCCCCCCCAACCCCCACTCCCCCCTCCGGGAGTGACCCTTGCCTACGGTGTCGCTCCCCCTGTGTGACATTGGCGCCAAAAAACAAATCCCCGGTGCCTAGTGGTTTCTGCCCCCTTGGGGGCAGATTGACCTAAAATCGGCCAATCTGCCCCCAGGGGGGGCAGACATGGTCTAAATACAATTTGACCCCCAGGGGAGCGACCCTTGCCTAAGGGGTCGCTCCCTTTGCGTGAAATTCACGCAAGGAAAAAAAACTCCCTGCTGTCTAGTGGTTTCTGCCCCCCTTGGGGGCAGATTGGCCTCATCAAAATCGGCCAATCTGCCCCCAAGGGGGGCAGAAATGGCCTAAATATAATTTTCCCCCTAGGGGAGCGACCCTTGCCTAAGGGGTCGCTCCCCACCTAAAAAAAAAAAAAAACATAACAAAAATAATAATAGGCCGAGAAAAGGCCTTCACGAAAAATGCCCCCCCTGGGAGCGACCCTTGCCCAAGGGGTCGCTCCCTTTTGTCACTTTATGAAGAAAAAAAAAATCCCTGGTGTCTAGTGGGGTTTCAAAAGCCGGATTGCAAGCAATCCGGCTTTTGAAACCCTGGGAGAGACTTCAAAGGGAAGGAAATACATTTCCTTCCCTTTGAAGCCCCTCCGGGACTCCCCCACGTGATTGAAAGAGAAATGCTTTGCATTTCCCTTTCAATCGCGCTGGAAGCAAAGCTTCCAGCGCGATGGGGGAGGCCCCTGTGACAAATCAGCGCGCACATTACAGGGGGGTGGGGGGGCTCTGGGGTGGAAGGGGAAGGTCTTCCTCTTCCAACCCTGCCTTGGGGGGAGGGGGGTGCACAGGGGGGGCGCGCTAGCGCTCCCCCAAGTTGCCGTGTGCCGTGGACGAGGTGATCTCGTCCAAGGCACACGGGAACTGTAGCCTTGGACGAGGTCACCTCGTCCAAGGCACAGAACGGGTTAAATGATAAATAATTTGCAGTTTCAAAAGTCGACAGTGCAGTTTTTCAGTTCAGCAATGTTAACCTATGGGAAGAAAACAAAAATGCAGTTTTGCAGGTACGTACATGACTTACAAATACAGTCTTTGGGATTTTAGGTGAACACCAGGCAAGGTTCAAATTAGTACCAAGAGTACACCCACAGAGGAACAGGGACGGCAGGGTGAAGAGGTCAAATTCAGAGTCAGGTGCCCAATGTTAACCAATGGACACTTGGCGTGAACGAAGATGTGCTGCTCACGGGTGAGTAAAGCGGTGTCTGGAATCGATCTCCTGGGGTTGAGGTAAGCACAGGGGGAGCCACAAGGCAGCAACAAATTTGCACCCTGAGCTGCACAGGTGGTCCGGGTGCAGAGTGCCAACACAGTGTTGGGCACCCAATGCAAATCTCAGGGGGAGATCAGTTTTGGAAAAAGGCTGCAGGCTCGGGCCAGGAGGCTGAATGGAGAAAACCCACAGCTGCCCAGGTAAGTTCTGATGCTAGGGGATGTAAGGAAACTGACTTTCCAGCTCCCCATGGCCCAGGGGTCCAAGTGCAGGGGTCTCCTTTGGCATTGGGAACAGCTTACCAGGTAGGTCGCAGTCAGGGGTGGGGTCTTTGGTTTGCGGTTGCAGGCTTTGAGGCAGAGTCCGGCAGGGGTTAGGCCACTGTGGACTCAGACTCAGAATTGCTGGGGAACCTTCACAAGACTGGTGGACCACTTGGACTCAGGTCGTGGGTGTCAGATGCAGAGGTGGGTCCGGAGATGGTCTTGCAGTTCCTCAGGGCAGAGTTATTTTCTTTTAAAGTTGGTTTCTTCTTTAACAAGTGTACTGTTCTCAGGAGATCTTGGTTTTTGTTGAAGGCAGGCAGTCCTCCTAAAGCTTTGGAGGTTGCTGAGATGCATTACAGGTCATCTTTTGGCACAGGATCATTGAGGGCTGAAGACAGGCCGGTAAGGCTGCAGCCAAGACAGTTGGTGTCTGCAGTCTTGTCTGCTGATGCAGGACCCTGTACTGAAGCTATAGGGTTCAGGGGTGCCACCTAAATACTGAACATAGGGGCATTACAGGGAGTGCTAGAGGGGAACCAATGGGCTACTCAACTTTAGGGTGACTATACCCTTTCCATGACCACTTCCGTTGGGAAGTGGGCATAGCCCTAACCCTAGAGGATTGAATTCCTTCCACACAAGATGAAGGAATCTATGAGGTAGTGTCCACGTTAGCTCATCCACCTTAGGGGTGGGACTGACATGAAGTGGGCACACTTCCTATAATTTTCCCACCAGTCTCTCCACCAAAAAACGGGTCAGGAACTGGGGGTCGCCCTTCTCTATCATTGGAGAGGGTTGCATTACAAGGGCAGCAAGGCCTTTGAAGGTCCCCGCACTGGAATGTCCACACTCTCTGCACGGAGGTGTTAGCACCTCCGCCCAAAGCAGGCCTTTGTTCTGAGCCCTCAAGAGCATTGGCTTTCATCTGAGGGGGCCAGAACTCTCTCTCTAGGGTGGCTGGACTTTTTTTTGACCAGTCAGTGTCCATGCTAAGAGCTGGTAGGTTTTTAGGGGGCAACTTTAAGGAGCGCTCTGAGTGCATTTATAAATCTATCACTGGATTAAATGAGGGTTTATTAATATGAGATGTTTGATACCAAACATCCTTATCTTCAGTGAAGCCATCATGTAGCTGGGAAACTCGTAATGACCAATGTCTAGCACATGTACTTGAAATGGCTTTGCTGGTCACTTGCTATGTCTGAAAATTGACAAAGGCATAACAGGGGCATATCTGCTGATGTTGTAATACCCTCACATGCAATATAATGCACCCTGCCTTAGGACGATAAGCTCTGCTAGAATGGGGACTTATATATCTTACTTGCAGTGTTAAGGGTCATGGCACACAGGCTTTGTGTCATGTTGTGTTTTCATTTTAGTTCTGCACCAAGAGTCACAATCCGCAATGGCAGCACTGTGTGCTCTTGGTGAGAGGGTCCCTGAGGGTGGCACAATGTGTTCTGCAGCCTTAGGGGCCTTCATTTAGTCCCAAACGCCCCAGGTACCAGGGTTACATTTACTAGGGACTTGCAGTGGGATCGAAAGGTTTTACCAATTGAGCAAAACGACTATGCAGTTTTGGGGAAAGAGATCTGGCATTGGAGATCTGGTTAGCAGGGACCCAGTGCACTAGCAGCCAAAAACACACCAGAAACCAACACAAAAAGTGTGTGTCTGTATGGGGGTGGGGTGACCATGTCAAAAGAGGCACATTCCTACACTGAGTGTTTGCATCACCAAACCAGGCCGTTCACCTGCACCTACAGCTTCCCTCAGCATAATTGCATGCAGTGCCCCACCATCCTGGTAAGCCAGGAAACGGCTGGGCAGGAGGACTATAAATGCATGCTTACAATAGTCTACATGTATCCCTGTCTCCAATGTCAAATGTGTATGGGAAGAAATGAAGACATACATGAGATGCAGAGGGCTGGTCCTGAAACGTGATGAACAAACCTGCAAACCAGTGTCTGAACGGGCCTCTCCCAGGCAGGCCAATGGCTTAAGGGGGCTGACCAAAGCACATCTCTATATATGCATGTTGTATTTTGAGCTGTACTTATCTGTAAAACACCTAAAGCTGTATGTATAAAGACCTGAAAATATTGAGGCAGCGCATATAGAAGAAAATGATGTGGTTGATAGGAAGGCCATCATTTTGGTGCTATTATATGATTTTTAGGAGTATCCTTAAGAGCTGAGATGATTCTACTATTTCCCTTCATCCCTTCATAGTTTTTGCTTAACAGGTTTGATCTGAGATTTGGAATCCAATTACCTGAGACACATTTGCTTGGAAAAAACATTTGAATTTCATTCAAGCCAAGTATCCTGTGTAGATATGTTTACATCCCGCTCAGAAATCCCAGGGAAGTCTATTAAATCAGTGATCCTAGATGCTTAAGTCAACCAAATGCTGACAAGAAAGATCTTGGTGTGATAAGGATTACTGATGAGTTGTCCAGACATTGTCATCTGCTCCTTCTTTTTCAGTTTGGTTATTACCTATTAAACTTTTACAAAGCAGTATCTGGAGGCCTTCTCCCCTTATGCAGATAGTTAAGACAGAATAATAAATGATGGAATTGTCTATGCCTTAAATAGTATTTACACATTCACTCCATCCATTTTTCTACTTCCAACTGGCCAATGTTCTTAACGTTGAAATCACAGCCTTATTTTACATTCACAGGCATGTCAGGAAGTCAAGTGGATATCAGCAAAAAAACAAGGAACTTCTAAAGTTGTTGATAATGATGACCATTGTGGTCCATGACATCTCCCTGGACTACCTTACCAATAGCCACCCATCCAGAATGTATGATCCACCAACCACAACGTGCTGTTGATAGCAAAATCACCTTGTACAGCCTCCAAATTCTTAAAACTGTGCCTTCTAGAGTTCCATCATTGGAACTGTTTGCCTCCTGCGGTCTGGGTTTGCCCCTCAGACAATGAGTTATAAGCTATCTTGAAATGCCATTTAATGGGACTGTAATTGAAGACCGATTAAGGAAAGACAATGTTCCATAAACTGTTCCTATGTCTTTTGTGTTCCTATACTTTGTCTACATTTTTTTTGGGGGTGTTTCACTGTCTAAACATTGCCAAACAGCATTTTGCTAAGTACCTCCATCACTGCATTTGTTTGTATTAATTATCCTTCTTGTCTTGTGATGTACTCCCAAAGTCCTTTTGCTGCTCTTGCAAATAAATAAATGTAGTAGCAATATCCCCTAGGCCCATCTCGCATGCTTTGTATTTCTGTTTGAACCATGTAATGCAAAATGAATCAATAAAGCATTGTCCTTTGTGTCAGTCCTATACAGTCTATTCAGGGAGTGAAGATACCTGGTTGAATGGCCCACAAAGTGTGTATAGCTAGAAATGGGGTCTCTAGTTGGCAGTGGTTTGCACCGTGTCCAAGTAGGGTCCCTTACTCTAGTTAGAGTAAGGGAGCCACACAGCCAAAATAGCCCCTGCTCACCCCCTTGGTAACTTGGCACGAGCAGTCAGGCTTACCTCAGAGGCAATGTGTAAAGTAGTTTTGCACACACACACACAGTAACCCAGTGAAAACACCACAGAAGTACTCCACATCAGTTTAGAAAAATAGTCATAGTTTATCTGAGTAAAAGACCAAAACAACAAATATCCAACATACAGAAGTAAAGATACACATTTTTAAATATTAAATCTTAGTAAAGTGCTTAGAAACACAATAGCTCCAACTGGGACTATCACAACCTGTTTACAGAGTCGTTCCCAACAGCCAGATGCCACTCGCAAAGGAGTACGGGCTGGTCACGGAGTCGCACAGATCCAACATATACTACCTTGGAAAATGAGGAAACAAAAGACGTTACATGAGGTCGGGGAGGAGAGGCGTCGCTTGAGCCAGTGCAGTGTTGGTTCCTTACTGATCCTGGGGAGGTAAGGCATCGGTTCCTTACTGCTCGGCAGGGGAGGTGAGGCATTGGTTCTTTATGGTTGCCGTGGAGGTGATGTGGCTGCGTAGCGAGGCATCGGTTCCTCATGATCCGGCGCTCAAGATTCACGCTGTGGTGGGACTTTGGAGTCGCTGCGGCGGTGTTGGGCCTGCGTCGTTGCCACAGTTGTTGCACTCAGCTGGGACCATGGCTCCGGTGAAGGCAGTGGCGTGGAGTTGGACAGCGGTTCCGGTTCCGAAGTTGCACTGGAAATGATGTGCTTGTTTCTTCTTGGTTATACCAGAACTCAGTCCCAAGGGCCAAGGAATTGGATTTGACACCACTTGGCAAGTCAGGACTCTCCGCAAGAGAGTCCAGGTGCTGGCAGATGAAGTCTTTGATGTCCTTGAGACTTCTTAACAGGAGGCAAGCTCAGTCCAAGCCCTTGGAGAACCTTTGGAAGCAAGATGTAGAAAGCAAAGTTCAGTCCTTTCACTCCCAGGACAGAAGCAGCAAGCAGCAGTCAAGCACACCAAAGCAACAGGCAGAGGGGCAGTCCCTTCTCCAGCATCTTGCTTTTCTTCGTGGCAGAATGTACTCAGTCCAGAAGGATTCTAACTCTGTGCTGTCAGAGTTCCAGTACTTATACCCATTCCTGTTTTTGAAGTAGGCAAACGTCAAAGAGGAGTCTTTGTAATGAACAAGTACCTGACTTTCCCTGCCCTGGCCCCTGACACACTCCAGGGGGCTGGAGACTGCTCTGTGTGAGGACAGCTGCAGCCCTATTCAGGTGCAAGTGTCAGCTCCTCCCACCACTATAGCTCAGGAAGACCCATCAGCCTGGTGATGGGAAATCAGGATATGTAGGGCACACCTCAGCTCCCTTTGTGTAACTGTCTAGAGTGAATTCACAAGCAACTCGACTGTCATCCTGGCCCAGATATGTATCAAGCAGAGAGGCAGAGGCACGAAATGGTTAAGCAAGAAAATGTCCACTCTCTAAAAGTGGCATTTTCAAAACTCCAATTCAAAAACCAACTCCATCAAATGGGGTATTTTTTCAATTGTGAGTTTAGAGATTCCAATCTCCATATCTCTATCTGCTGTCAGTAGAAAATTATACATAAAAAGATACTTCAAGGCAAGGACAGGTAAAACACACCAATACATGTCCTCCCGTTTAAATACACTGAGCCCTGCCCATTGGGCTGCCTTGGGCCTACTTTTGGGGTGACTTGTAGGTAGAAAAACAGGAAAGTTTGGGCCTGGCAAATGGGTGCACTTGCCAGGTTGAACTGGGAGTTTAAAACTGCATACACAGACACTGCAGTAGCAGGTCTGAGACATGTTTGCAGGGCAACCCATTTGAGTGACACAATCAGTACTGCAGGCCCATTAGTAGCATTTAAATTACAGGCCCAGGGCATTCCTGGCGCACTATTCTTGGCATTTACTAGTAAATCAAATATACCAATCATGGATAAAACGATCAACAATACAATTTACACTGGGAGCATATGCACTTTAGCAGTGGTTAGTAGTGGTAAAGTGCCCAGAGACCTAAAGCCAAATAAAACAGGTCAGAAAAAAATAGGAGGAAGAAGGCAAAAAGCTTGGCGATAACCCTGCAAGAAGGTTTAGTTCCAACACTCATAAATACAGGAAAGTCAAGCAAACTGTTTATT
Source organism: Pleurodeles waltl (assembly GCF_031143425.1). NCBI lineage: Eukaryota > Metazoa > Chordata > Amphibia > Caudata > Salamandridae > Pleurodeles > Pleurodeles waltl. Next base: position 71,180,301 of record NC_090438.1, read on the forward strand.
GACACAGGCAGTCACCGCCACAAGACTACTGTCTAACGGTTACAGTGGACATCATTCTATTTGTTTAGTTTTTTTAATAAAACAAAATTATATTGTTTTTTTAAATAACTGCATATAGCAGGAATGATGTACTGATACAAACAAAATCATATGACTGAGAGAAATATACTGCTTTGTTGTCAATGGATAAACACATGACATTATCGAGGGATTAGAGATACCGTACTAGTCCCACCACCAACCCACAACTTTTTTATGCTTGTAAAGGCACCCTATTGTGCCATCTACCACCTCCTCACACCCCTCTGAACCTTTTCACAATCATTTTCTCCTCACACACGGCCAATAACAACATTTTAAAAATCCCCACCAATAAGGCAAATTAATCCCCCCTACTCAGCCTACAACCATCTTTCAAAAGAAATATTTTCTTGCTCTCACACTACACGGAGACTCTACTTTCACACACACAATCCCACGCTCATTCTCCTTCAACATAAACAACTACACAAGGCCTTCATACTCAAATTCTACACCTAAAGTTGCTACCAAAATATTTTTCGAAAATAACAAAACCAAGCAGTTGCGCAAAATATATGTGAACAAAATTTCAATCATTCAAAGACCCTACCATCCAAACATAATTACAACATCCACTCTTCCCTGAATACCAGCATAAATAAATATGTTTAAACCCACATCTATCTCTCACTCTCCAAGCAAACAATATGCCAATCACTCAATCTAGAAACACAAGACAAGACACTCAAACATCCATCTTCCATAGCTCAATTCAAAGCTATACAACATGACCCTCATGCTCCATTACCGCCCCTCACTCACACACCTTCCAACTTCAACATACGCAAAAGAAAGCAAGTCCACAACACTCTTCATAACCTTGCATCCTCTTGTCTGTCGCAAAACAAGCCTACTTTTCACACACAACTCTAAAGTCCAACCCCTCAATTTCAAGAAGACTCGCCACCACCCACACAATCAGACCCACAAAAGGCATTCTAAGCCTTTTGGAGGAATCTAATGGAAAAAACAGGACTTTCTCTGTACTCCAATACTTATTACCACCAACATTAGCACACCACCCACAATTTTCAAAGGACATCACTCACTCTTCTGCAGTACAAACTCACATCACCTCCAAAACAGGTTCTTTCGACTGCCTCTATGGGGAGTAGAGAGGGGAGCCTCAGTAGTGTGCATGCAAAGGACGTGGTAACGCATCCAGCAGACTAGCCATCATATTTAAAGAAACAACAAATCTCACCTAGCTGAAAATGCTTCTTTAGATCATTGTGAGACCCTCCTTGTCAGATGCAACCCTAGCCCAACCTTTTAATGTTACTTTCTCCTTTTCTACAGACCACCACCTAGCACTGCAACATTCTCAGGCACATTGCTAAACACAATCTCTAACCTTCTACAATATACTCAAGCTTATGCATCCTTGGTGACCTCAACATATGGTTTAACAAACGTAATATGCCACACACCATTCTCACTGGCCTGCACACACACAACCTACAACAGCTCATCCTCGCCAACCCAGAACTAGTCACGCCTCAAAGGATTATTCCAGTCACATGGTCAGACAATTATCTTGTTGCTCTCCAACACAAGACGCCACAACTCACCTCAAATAAAATCATTTTACCTTCAATTACATAACAGCATTGGAACAAGCTGGATTTGGAGGAACTAGAAAACGTATTTACCTTCAACACAGAACTGGTCACAAAAAAATCCATACAAGCACTCTATGGATGGCTCCAGAAAGCTTTTGATCTCTTAATTCCTCTAAAAACGTCCATGCATAACAAAAGAAAACACGCCCCTTTGATGAACGAATAAATTAAGAAAGATCAAAAAAACTAATTGCTAAGCTTCAATGCAATTGGCTCAAAACAGACAACTCTTAAAACAAGATATGCCAATGTAAAGACACAACAGAATATACAAGTCAACATTCAAAAATGCAAAAAAACTATACTGTTCCAGTGGAATCTACAATGCAAGTGTGTCAATAAAGAATTTTACAAAATAGTCACAGAATTATGTAACCTAAAATGCACAGAAATTACCAATCCCATTTTTTCAATAATTTTTCGACAATCTGGCAAATCATTACACAACTAAAGCAAACGTGGATTCTTAATTAAACAACAAAAAAAGCAAAAGTTTCTAAATCCAGCAGTTATGGATTATATGCTCCCGCAGTGGTCAAGTACCCAAAGTTCTGTCAACCTTAATGCCAACTCCAAACGTTATGACTGCTTACAACCAATCCATGAAGACAGAAAAAACATTGCAGGAGGGCAAATTTAGTAAATTGTCCAATCTTGATACACAATTCGCAGTTGTGTGGTTCCAATTTCACTGATGATGGAAAAAGAATTATGCAATCAAAAAAATCTCCAGCACTTCTTTTCTATTTTCTGTGTCTTTTATTCATAAAGCATTTTCTTTATTCCTATCATGAATAGACCCACCAACACATTATTTCCCTACAAAGGAATTTCATCAGGGCCTGAAAAACACATATAAATATCCATCACCGTACTAAAGTACACTCCAAAGACCCATTGTGTCACAATATCCTAAGAATTTTATAAAATCAAACTGAATTCATTGCCCAATATGTACAATGGACCAATGAAAACCTGTACTTTTTGTAATTGCAATCATTTAGCATCCCCTACTATGTTCTCTGGGCGGTTGTCTCACATCTATTCACTTCACCCACCTATTACATACCTTACATCATATTAGCTTCAACAAAAGCACTTACATTGTATGATGTTTGTATACGATTCAGATGTCAAGCATCGGTTCTTTTCAATTTTTTTCTTTTCTTTTCAGTTAATTTCGTTGTACAATTAATCGAACATTCTGCTAAAACAAACATATGTAATTTTATTGTATATATTATCAATAGTTATCCAAGTACTAAATAATTTCTTATTGATTGCAAAGTGTCACTATTTATTGAAGACTGTCCTAAAGGAATCTTAGTTTTATCCTATCACATATTGCTGTACAATTCAATGTGCAAGCAAGGACCTTGTTCAACTGAAAGCTGACTGACAAGAACCTTTGGTATAATTCCCATGGAGTGTAATTTAATCTAAAACGAGTATCATTCGACATAATCAAAGAACAAGATTAAGCTAACTGTCACAAAGTTGTTTTTAGAAAAAACAACTCGACTCTCATTTAGTGCTTCACCCATAGGAGGGGATTCCGCATAGTAGAAATTATTGCTCAGTATGTCTTACGAGCAAATATGACCAGTTATTGGCCCTCGGTTAGTATAACATGCTGTATGATGTAAATTTCCTTGGCCAAATATTACTTTACTAGAGCAAGATTGAGCCAACTATCACTCGCGTTCTTTTGACAAAGTTATTGTACAGCACCTACTGTACTCACAATTAGGTCCAAATTTAAGAAAAGTGGAGCTGCATCCTCTGCAGCCACTTTTCTTGTGCCAATTAGCCCCTACACCACCACCATGTGTGCGCCATATTTAAAATACGGCACACCATGGCGCAGGGTAGGGGAAATAGCGTCAACATTTCTGATACTGTTGATGTACTGGCGCTAATCCTGCAGAGTACATAGGGGCCCTTTGAAAACAATGATATGCCCCTTTTAACGCCTGCTCTGTGCAGGTGTTAAAAATAGCTGCTAAAAATGGCACAGTGAAATCTTTGAGATTCCACTGCGCCATTTTAGCAGTCCTCCTACAGGGGAACGCCCCCCTTGCATACATTATGCCTGACGCAGGCATAATGTGGCCCAAGGGGTTACAAAGAGGTGCAATGCAAGCATTGCATCACTTTGTAAATATGGTGTGACGAATTTGGCATTGTTGGGCCACCTTAGCATCATAAAAAATTACGCTAATGTGGTGCAAGGAGGCACTAGGCCCTCTTAAATCTGTCCTTAGTGCTTTAAACAGCGGACAGAATTCATCATGGTGGAAATTATTTCTCATTATCTTATGAGCAAATATCACAATCAATTAACTCCCCTTGGTTAATATAACATGCTAACTGCTGTTCGTGGCTCATGTGGGTCTCCCTGGTGAAATTATTGCCTTACTATCTCTTTCCTCGACGAGCCAACTTATTCTATAAACACTCCTTCGGCCCATGGTAAACACATTATACGTGAAGCGGAAGTTAGCATGTAGAGGCTTAAGCCCAACATATCCCAACGACAAACGGACATTTGTATCACTCTCAATCCCCACCAAATATTGTATATAAATATTGATTGCTTTTACAATGTATTACTTCAATTCCACTTCTCCCGGCACAAAAACTGGTTAAGCCTACCTTCAATTGAGACAGCACTGAACATTGGGCAAGTTAATCATAGTTTGGGCCATATGGTAGTTCTCTGTCAGCAAACCGGAAAACACGTTCCCAGCCCCTAATATACTGCACATCAAAACTATATCATCAGGAGAATTCCCTTCCCTGGCTCTTTTCAAACCTTTCTGACTACTATGAACTCTTAAACATCCTTCTCAAACTCCCCCCTTCTTTTTTAACCATGTCACCCAACTAATAAGCACACACAACAACTAACAAGCACACACAATCACTACTTAGTAAAACAACTTATTTCTTGCCTTTTTAAATCCATTACCATCATTCTATACTTACTCAAAACTCTACTAACACACAAGAAATAAACAGCACAAAGATAAAAAATAATGTACACGAAAAAAACACTTACTGCTTATTTACTAACCATAGAATTTTAATCTTGGGTTCCAGAGGAGATTGGTACTCGCCACAAAGAGCTTCAATGCCTTGACAGAGGCAGTCAGCGCTCATTAAATACAATTTACAATTACAATAACATTTTATAACAAGTTATAGACTCCTCCATCATCCATTCTTTTGTTTTATGCCAAAAGTCAGAAATGGCTCGCAACAGGACTGAAATCTTACCCCAGGAAGATGATGTGGCTGGAGTCGATTACAACCTGGGCGATGAAGTCTGGGATGGAGTTGCACAAGCTGTGGGGGGGGGGAGCCTTGGGGTCTGTAGGCGAGAGTTCCTCTGATGGTGGTTTTGGTGTTGTGTTTGATCTGGAAGCAGAGGTGTTCCATGATTGGTGTAGTGTCATTGTATGTGGGGGTGCAGTGGAGGGAATCCTTGTGGATGTTGGCGATGCCCCACCATGTCTATTGGGTGGTCACGGTAAATCGTCTTGTATCCGGTGGGGGGAGGTGGGGGTGGTGTCAATGCCTGGTGCGGAGGCGAGCCAGGTTTCCGTGATGAACATAATGTTGGGTGTGAGGGTGGTGATGGTGTCCCAAATTTCGATGGTGTGCTTGCAGTGGGATCGGATGTTGTGTAGTGCGCAGTTGAGTTGGGTTTTATGGCTTGATGTCTGCTGGGTGGGGGTTGCATCTTTTTCCAACACTGAAGGAGAAACAGCAGTTGTGACAGGAGAAGGGTCTTTGGTGTATCGCGGCTAGCCAGTGCTGCAGTTGGAGTCCCGGGTCTTTGGCTTGAGGTTCTTGATTTCATCAGATGATTACCGGTGGGGGATTGCAGAAACAAGTTTTCTGGCGCTGGGCGCGGTCCAGGCCTGGTTGGGCGCAGACGGGCTTGTCCTTTGCACACCTTGAGTGTGCCAGCGACCGCCATCAAGTAGGTCCTGGAGGATGGGGTACAGGGGCATGGGGGGAGTAGGTGGGAAAAACGGTGGGAAGCAGGGGGGCCTGAGGAGGGGGAATTCTGGGGGACAAAAAAAAGCAGGGAGGTCGGAGGGACCTGAAAAGTGGCTACCAGGTGGCAGCAGGGAAGGAAGGCAGCAGACAGGGCAGTCTGGGTAGGCACTGGACCTAAAGGGGCTAGCAGATGGCAGCAGCAGAAGGGCACAATTTGGACAGTCTGACAAGGGCATTGGTCTGCAGGCGCTTTGTAGTGCTATGCAGCAGTGTAACAGTGCCCGGCAGTCACCAGGGGGAGCTGGAGGGGCCTCATCAATGGAGTCATGCAGCGACTGCCATTAAGTAGGTCCTGGGGTGGGGCAGGGCAAGGCGGGGTTCGGGAGGGGAGCATGCTGGAAAAAAACAGCAGGAAGCAGGGGGCCTATCTAATAACTAAGGTCGATGATGACCTTGGTTCTGGAATAATAACTCTTCATGAGAGCAGGAGACTTTGTAAGTTTTGTCTTTCCAACTAAAATACCAGTAAGGGGTGGGAGAATGAATCACCATCAATTAATTCCTCTTTCACATAGTGTTTCTTTGCATCATATTTCATATTGTGAATTTCATATTAATTTTTATTTTAAACCTACAAATGTCTTTTATTATAATAATGTCGAATCATCCTGACTAGTTTCTCTATTTTTATTAAGGAATCAAGGAAACTCTTGCTTGTACTACTCATGGATTTTTTTGTTCAGCATTTTTTACCAGTCCCTCATAATCACCCCTAAGACCATTATCTACTGTTACCCCAATTTACACTTTCTGTTCTCTTGCCTAAGTCATACGAATCTGTATCAGTATTATTTTAATACTTTAAAGGTTATCACATACCTATATATTCCCTTCGAATTTTGGCCACTGATGCTATCTATGCTCATGATTAATAATTATTTACTCAAGTCACTAACTCCTCTCACCCTAGCAGTCCTTAAAGTTTGTGTCATCCTTTAAACTAATTGCATGTCACAACTTTTATGAATCCCTTTGTTTTTCATTGAACTGTGATGAATTTGCTTCTCAATTCTCAACCGAGATGAATCTAATACAAGCCATTTTCACTTTTGGTTCTTTGAATGTTTCGTCTTCTGTTACACTAAGGGACAGATTTAAGAGCCCCTCGCACATTCCTTGCACCATATTAGCGTCATTTATTTTCATGCTAATGTGGCCCAACGAGGCCAAAATCGCGGTGCCAAAATTACAAAGTGGTCCAGTACATGCATTGCACCACTTTGTAACCCTTTGAGCTACATTATGCCTGTGCCAGGCATAATGTATGCAATGGGGGCATTGGGGAGGGCCAAAAAAAGATGCTCAGAGCATGCGTTAAAAGGAGGCTCCTATTGCTTACAACAGGTCTCAATGGACTTAGCAGGATTAGCGTCAATTTTTTTTACGCGAACCCTGCAAAGTTCCGAAGTAGCGTCAAAAACTTTAACTACCGCCATGGTGCACCATATCTTAGATTCAGCGCACACATGGTGGCATTAGGCGGGGCGCTCAGGGGTGCAAGAAAAGTGTGTGCAGCGCCACCTTTCTTAAATCTGGCCCTTAGTGTTCTTTGACCTCCCTTTGATTCTTTTTTGGCCTTTTATTTATTCTGCTTTTATTTTCTTTCCCACACAAATCTTACAGCTTATCCGGCTGATCCTCTGCTGCTCATTTTTCATAATTCACTATATCCGTTTCTTTACTACCATTTAAGAAGGATATTCAGCTTTTTTTCTTCTTGTAGTAACTTTATGGGTTCTTACAAATCATGTTCTGTAATACCTTTAACAGCAGGTTTTGCCCATTTCATGTCTAGTGACCTATTGCTATTGTTCCAGAACCACACATTGGAGTGGCAATCTCTGTTAAAAGAGACATGCCATCAGTTTTTGCAGACACTAACGTTGAAAGGGAAGGCATCTACTGGATGATGATTGGCACATGTATGGCAACACAATAACACCTGCTACTGTTTACCCCTCAAATGTATCTCAACACATTTTAAAGGGTTACTGGAGACTCTCAGTTGTAAAAGGAGAACCTATTATTGCTGGAAACTCCATTCTGGTGTGGGACCTTCAAAGGGATCAGGCCAGGGGTGGCTCCTCCGCAAAGGCAGAGGAGCGTCACCCCAACCTCCCTCCCAACCCCCCACCAGCAGCAGGAGCTGCAAATGCTTTAAAAATAAAATGATAATAAACTGTGTTTATTATCATTTTATTTTTAAAAGACAGGGCCATGGGGGTGACGAGCATGGAGGGTAGTGGACAGAGCACTCCCCTCAGTTCGCATGTATGTTTGGCCGGCCGTCTCGGGCCGGCCAAACACACATGTGCACAAGGGCTCTCTTCAACCCAGCACTGTGTTGCCGAGTTGGAGAGAGCAAGGAGAGCAAGCTCAGGCTCCCAGTCTGCGTTGGAGCACCCAGACAGGGTGCTCTAGCCAATCATAACTCTACTCTGAGAGCAGCGTTATGATTGGTGCAGGGCAGGCTGGGAGCCTGGAATGCGGCGGAGAGCAGCAGTGTGGTGGCGGAGAGGATCAGGTACTTTTTTTGTTTGTTTTTTGTTTAATTCCCCCGCCCGCCACTTTTCAAAGTTGCCAGCCGTGACTGGGACGGACTTCAAAGGGTCTGTACAGGTGGGGGCTCTCTAACAAGCTCAAATGACTGTTTCCTAACATACGAATTAGAGATTTATGGCTACATAGATTAGAGGAAGAGTATACTTTTCACTCACATGTACACCACTCATATTGGCGGATAGATTATATAGTAGGGAGCAATGTTCCCTAACATCACTGTGGCAGAGATAAGTTTGAGCTTGGTGTTCGATCACTTCCCAGTCTCTATGGAACTGCAAATAAAAATATACTTTACTTTGAAGGATGGGGCTGGGGTCTTGTAGGGAAATTCCTGGGAAGCGTTTAAAACAGTAGTTTGAGGAAAATGTATTGCCCTTATGGCCCACATGAGACGATTGAGAGCTTTGGAAGTGCAGACATTAGAGGTCGAGTTTAAACAGGCTGAATCAGACTACAAATATCAGCCCTTCATACAGTTACACTGTAAACTAATGACCATAGGAGGTCAGTTAGCACTCATTCACACAACTAAAATGGATACCCGTGCAGATGATAGTGTGCTTTATAATTACACATGACAACTCTTTCTGCAAGATGAGCCTGTTGGAGCAGATATGCTAATATGAGAATATTCGAATGATTTGCGTATACATACTAATGAGAAATGATGATAAAACTAATAATTGAAAATAACGTGTAATGAGTAAAATGTGCCCACGGGGAGTGGTCACCATGTATGTTAACACATTCTAAAATAATGTGAAATATAAAAATGATGTATTAATATGCCATAATTGATTATATAATCTATGTTTTATGATGCTTCAGATCCTTAACTTAGCCGAACTAGAGGCCTGGTCGGTGCTGGGCCTTGCTTGCTTAACCATGGAGACGCGATGAGCTGCTGAGGACTGGAACTGGAGAAAAGGACCTTGAACTGTACAGAGTTCAGATGAGCTCTGCTACAATTTTCTGAAATGTACCAGCAGACAGGAGACGATCAGAACAAATTGATAGAATTATGTATAGAGTAGGCTAAATGTACTTTCCCAGGACTTTAACAATTGAAGCACTGACTAAAAGACTGTGGGCAACAATTTTGTTACCTGAAGAGCCGGATGATGTTCTCATCGACAGAAGGACCAATCACATTAATGGAACTTGATGCTTGAACCTACGCAAACAAGTGGTAAACAAAACTATAGGTTAGAATCATAACCTCTGATGAGGTTGACCAAATAGCAATTTGTGGGACGGACTGAGAGACCCTAATAAAAAGTCATGACACAAGAGAGAGGAGAGCGGAGAGGCGAAAGTTGATGACGTCAGGAGACGCTGTACGAAGTGCTGAAAATTGGGCTTGCTCTCTGTGAGCCTGATTCTTGCTGATGACTGAATGACCTGGAGACGAAGACTGACTCATTGCTGATCTATCTTGGATAGGTATCTATACAATGCTGACTGACAAATGTGTGCTTTTCCTTCTACGTACCAACTGCGCTGTTTAAAATGTTTTTCTCTCTTAGGTAGATTTTTCCAAATTAATGATTTTTGGCTAAATTGTTTTCGCATGAAGACCCACATGCTGATGCTAATTTGAGATAGGTAGGCTGACAAGGGTGACTTAATGGAGATGGTAGACTGATTGACTTGCATTGCTGAATTATTCAATGTTAAAGGATTCGCTGACTTATATTGATGCCCGTTTTCCGCTTATCAATAAATGAATGGTGAATTGTTGCTCATGATGCTAATAAAGTTCGATTAACCATTGATGTTCGAAATAGAGGTTTTTGACTAGAATTGTAACTAATAGGGAATAAAAACGATTAATCTTGTTGAGAGTGATGGTATTTTCTTATTAGAGAAAGGTTTTGCCCCGTTGACAGGGACTTCAGTGGATATTACACCAGTTATGAATCAGGCAATGGGAGTACCACTCACACCGGGTGCAGGTGCTAGGGCAGCATCAGATGCAATATCGCTACCGATCACTGTTGGTCCAGCGGTACCTTAATATGCACAGAAGAAAACGGAAGCAGGGGAACAGACTGAGATGTCGCAAAGTTTGGTGAGAAGGGGAATGGGAGATTCAGTGCACTCGACATCATCTTCAGGACCTTGTCCTGGTGAGCTCAGATCTCCTACGGGTTTTAGTCCACTTGTAACTGTAACACTGCCAGATGCGGTAAATGTCTCTAATGCAAATCAGAGCTTGAGACTCTTGACACCACAAGCCTTGGGTACAGTGGAACAGCAGCTGCCAGTGACTAATGCGAGTAATATCTCATTACAAGGGTTAACAGCTCAGCAGTTAACTAGTTGGCTACATAGTTTAAATTCTTCCAAGGTGCATCAAAAGGGGAAGATCAATTGAACCGAGTGGGACTAAATATTGAAGCAAATGAATTAGTCGAAGGAACAATGGGATTGAATAGGTTAGAATCCTACACTGAAGAAGAGCTGAGGTATTTGTGCCCAAGGATTAAAAAAGAAGTAGGGAAAATGCACCAAAAATTAGACTAAGTAGCAGAGAAGCATGACATTGATCTTAAAACTTCGAAACATTTGAGACAAAGTTACAGATGCGATTTTGAGGCAAAAGATTTTGAACACATGAGATCAGCAGGAATGAAAGCACATTTGATGGACTTGCTGCAGAGTGCGCAAATTTGGAGAGCATTAGAAAAGTAGGAAGGCAGATGGGCAAGGAAGAAAGAGAAACGAAAACGAGATTCTCAAGAAGAAACAGAAGAAGCAGAGAAGGGGGAATCAGTTAAAATGCTTCCGATGAGAGAGATTCTAGGGGGTCAGTTTGTTCATGTCCCATGGCACTGAAGTGACATATTGTCTTTTACTAACGATTATCCCAGGTTGAGAGAGAAGTCAGTTGAATGGTATCAACAGACTGAGAGGTTCGTGAAACTCTCTAAGTGTTTGTGGGAGGACTTGAATACCTTATTCGAGATAGTTGTGCCATCCGACTTATGGGTCGAATGCAAGAGGGTAGTAGACTGGCCAACGAGTGAACCTGAATGGAACAAGATTACAGGCCCACCATCACCTGAGGTTATGAAAAATTATTATAAGGTGATTGAGTTTCTGAAAACTAGGATTTCTCCTAAAAACATTGATTGGCAGAGGATTGACCCAACAGTCCAGGAAACCAAAGAGTCAATACATACTTATTATGAAAGGTTGTTAAAGGCTTTCCAGGAGTACAGTGGCAAGGAAGCGGTCGAATCAAAAGACATGTGGCATTTTTTGCTTAGATTTGTTGAAGGATTGTGACCTGAAGTAGGGCAGATGATTAGGAATCACTTGATTTACTGGCAGGCAAAACCGATTGATGAGGTTTTGCAGTATGCTAAATATTGTAGTGATGAGACTGAATTGAAACAAAAGAAGTTGAAAGAAAAGGCAATGGTGATGCAGATTAAGGCAGCACAATCAGGAGTACAAGGAGCTTTAGTGCCACCGATTCCGCCGCAACAGAAAGCTGTCATGTTTCAACCTCAAGTGAGGGGTAGAGGACGTGGGATGGATACGATGCATGATCCAGATCTAAGCACTGTGGTTGTTCAGAATGACATGCAGGGTATGAAAAGGATGTTGCCATGTCATTTGTGCGGAAACGTGGGACACTGGAAGCGGGAATGCCCATTGATGGTTGTAGGAGGCTGGCCTGGCTTGTAGTGGGTACCAAGGGGTACTTACACTCTGTACCAGGTCCAGTTATCCCTTATTAGTGTAGAAGAGGTGTTTCTAGCAGCTTAGGCTGATAGAAGGTAGCTATAGCAGAGCGGCTTAGGCTGAACTAGGAGACATGCAAAGTTCCTACTATACCACTGGTGTCATATGCACAATATCATAAGAAAACACAATACACAGATATACTAAAAAATAAAGGTACTTTATTTTTATGACAATATGCCAAAAGTGTCTCAGTGAGTACCCTCAGTATGAGGATGCCAAATATACACAAGATATATGTACACAATACCAAAAATATGCAGTAATAGCAAAAGGAATTAATGCAAGCAGTGTAAAATTACAATGTATTGCAATAGGAGCACATAGGTATAGGGACAACACAAATCATATACTCCAAAAGTGGAATGCGAATAACGTATGGACCCCAAACCTATGTGAGCTCGTAGAGGGTCGCTGGGACTGTAAGAAAACAGTGAGGGTTAAAAAAATAGCCCACCCCAAGACCCTGAAAAGTAGGTGTAAAGTGCACCTATATTCCCCAGAGAGCACAGAAGTCGTGGTTGGGGATTTCTGCAAGAAAGACCAACACCAGCAATGCAACCGAAGTGGATTTCCGGATGAGAGTACCTTTGGAACAAGGGGACCAAGTCCAAGAGTTGCGACAAAGTCGAGATTGGGCAGATGCCCAAGAAATGCCAGCTGAGGGTGCAAAGAAGCTGCCACTGGATGGTAGAAGCTGTAGATTCTGCAAGAACAAAGAGGGCTAGAGACTTTCCCTTAGGAGGATAGACGTCCCACGTCATGAAGAAGCTTGCAGAGGTGTTCCCACGCAGAAAGACTGCAAACAAGCCTTGCTAGCTGCAAGGGTTGGGGTTAGGGTTTTTGGATGCTGCTGTGGCCCAGGAGGGACCAGGATGTTGCCACTTGGATGAGGAGACAGAGGGGGCGCCCAGCAAGTCAGGGAGCTCTCGCAGAAGCAGGCAGCACCTGCAGAAGTACCGGAACAGGCACTTGGAAGAGGAGTGAACCGGAGCTCACCCGAAGACACAAAAGGGAGTCCCACGACGCCGGAGGACAACTCAGGAGGTTGTGCACTGCAGGTTGGAGTGTCGGGGACCCAGGCTTGGCTGTGCACAAAGGAAATCCTGGAAGAGTGCACAGGAGCCGGAGCAGCTTCAAATCACGCGGTACCCAGCAATGCAGTCTAGCGTGGGGAGGCAAGGACTTACCTCCACCAAACTTGGACTGAAGAGTCACTGGACTGTGGGAGTCACTTGGACAGAGTTGCTGAGTTCCAGGGACCACGCTCGTCGTGCTGAGAGGGGACCCAGAGGACCGGTGATGCAGTCTTTTATTGCCTGCGGTTGCAGGGGGAAGATTCCGTCGACCCACGGGAGATTTCTTCAGAGCTCCTAGTGCAGAGAGGAGGCAGGCTACCCCCACAGCATGCACCACCAGGAAAACAGTCGAGAAGGCGGCAGGATCAGCGTTAGAAGGTTGCAGTAGTCGTCTTTGCTACTTTGTTGCGGTTTTGCAGGCGTCCTGAGCAGTCAGCGGTCGATCCTTTGGCAGAAGGTGAAGAGAGAGATGCAGAGGAACTCTGATGAGCTCTTGCATTTGTTGTCTAAAGAATTCCCCGTAGCAGAGACCCTAAATAGCCAGAAAAGAAGGTTTGGCTACTTAGGAAGGAGGATGGGCTAGCAAAACAGGTAAGAGCCTAACAGGAGGAGTCTCTGACGTCACCTGCTGGCACTGGCCACTCAGAGCAGTCCAGTGTGCCAGCAGCACCTCTGTTTCCAAGATGGCAGAGGTCTGGAGCACACTGGAGGAGCTCTGGGCACCTCCCCTGGGAGGTGCAGGTCAGGGGAGTGGTCACTCCCCTTTCCTTTGTCCAGTTTCGCACCAGAGCAGGGCCAGGGGATCCCTGAACCGGTGTAGACTGGTTTATGCAGAGATGGGCACCATCTGTGCCCATCAAAGCATTTCCAGAGGCTGGGGAGGCTACTCCTCCCCAGCCCTGATACCTTTTTCCAAAGGGAGAGGGTGTAACACCCTCTCTCTGAGGAAGTCCTTTGTTCTGCCCTCCTGGGCCAAGCCTGGCTGGACCCCAGGAGGGCAGAAACCTGTCTGAGGGGTTGGCAGCAGCAGCAGCTGCAGTGAAACCCCGGGAAAGGTAGTTTGGCAGTACCCAGGTCTGTGCTAGAGACTCGGGGATCATGGAATTGTCTCCCCAATGCCAGGATGGCATTGGGGTGGCAATTCCATGATCTTAGACATGTTACATGGCCATGTTCGGAGTTACCATTGTGATGCTATACATAGGTAGTGACCTATGTATAGTGCACGCGTGTAATGGTGTCCCCGCACTCACAAAGTCCGGGGAATTTGCCCTGAACGATGTGGGGGCACCTTGGCTAGTGCCAGGGTGCCCACACACTAAGTAACTTGGCACCCAACCTTCACCAGGTGAAGGTTAGACATATAGGTGACTTATAAGTTACTTAAGTGCAGTGAAAAATGGCTGTGAAATAATGTGGGCATTATTTCACTCAGGCTGCAGTGGCAGGCCTGTGTAAGAATTGTCAGAGCTCCCTATAGGTGGCAAAAAAAATGCTGCAGCCCATAGGGATCTCCTGGAACCCCAATACCCTGGGTACCTCAGTACCATATACTAGGGAATTATAAGGGTGTTCCAGTATGCCAATGTGAATTGGTGAAATTGGTCACTAGGCTGTTAGTGACAATTTAGAAAGCAGAGAGAGCATAACCACTGAGGTTCTGGTTAGCAGAGCCTCAGTGAGACAGTTAGTCATCACACAGGGAACACATACAGGGCACACTTATGAGCACTGGGGCACTGTCTGGCAGGGTCCCAGTGACACATATACTAAAACAACATATATACAGTGAAATATGGGGGTAACATGCCAGGCAAGATGGTACTTTCCTACAATGGTGCAGGAAGGAATGGTTTAGCAAGGCGATTTTGGTGCAGCTCAAAATGTAAGAGTCCCAAGAATGAGGGCCATAGTTCTGAATGCTTAAAATTGAGGTCATAATTTCTTGCCTGTACAACAGTTGCAGGGGCCTTGAGCACAATTTACTTCCTTAACACAAGTACAGCAGCAGATTTCTATGGTGCCTAGACAGCAAATGCACATACCCCAAGCACCGATGGAGCAGCAACAAGTTATGCTTACTCAACAGGTCACAGGTGAGAGACCAGACAATAGTAACAATACAGTACACCAGTTCCCGTTTCACAGTGAGGATGAAATAAACGATGAATGGATGAGTGACAGTTCAGATGAAGGAGCCTGTATTCTTGCTGCGTCCCTAGAAGTAGATCAGAGAGGGACTTTTGTGAAGGGAAAAGTAATGGGACATAAGGTCTCATTTCTGGTGGACACTGGAGATACGCGCTCCACAGTGAGGAGTATGGAAGTACCAGATTTATCCCTTTCTGGCAGGACAGTTCAGGTTGTGGGAGTGGAGAAAAGGCAGTTAACGAACCCTATCACAGAACCGATGCAAGTTGAAATCGGAAATTATTTGGGATTGCACAGATTTGTGGTGTGTGACTCAAGTCCTGTGTCTTTGTTAGGCAGAGACTTAATGTGCAAGACTAAATGTTCCATAAATTGCACAGATGCAGGAATAGAGGTCCAGACAAATAGTGATGATGAGGAAGAACAGGCGTCAGCCATGGTACTTAATAATGCTCACGAAGAATACCCATTGATTGAAATCTTTCCGATGTTCACACTGAAGGAGTTGCATGCAGACCTGCAGGGAACAGTAACGGAGAAGGTTTGGGATTTGACAGGGAAAGAAGTGGAATTGATCAAAGGAGTGGAACCTATTAAAATCACTTTGAAGCCGAAGGTTGAGTTCCCAAAACTTCCACAGTATAACATGGCGCAGGATGTGATGATGAAAGTGGCGCAGATAATTGGAGACTTCCTGAAGCAGGAACTTCTAAGGGAAGTGTTGAGTAGCCCATGTAATTCACCGATAATGGGATTGAAAAAGCCTTGTGGGAAGGTACGGGTTGTGCAGGACTTGCGAAAAGTGAATGACATGGTGGTTGAGTGTTGTCTGATTGTGTCCAATCCAGCAGTGATACTGTTCCAGATTCCTTGTGAGGCAAAGTGGTTCACAGTGGTTGATTTGTCACAAGCTTTCTTTTCAGTGCCACTTCATGAGGATAGTCAGTTTCTTTTCAGTTTCAAATTCCTAGATAAAGTCTATAGCTGGTGTAGGCTTCCACAAGGGTATACGGAGTCACCATCCTTGTTCAATCAGGTTTTGAAGAAGAATTTGGAGTCACTGGAATTACCCTGCCAATCGACTCTTGTGCAGTACATTGATGACTTATTGATTGCCTCCAAAACAAGGGACGAGTGTAAGCATGACTCGATTGCCCTGTTGAATCATTTGGGAGACTTTGGACACAAGGTCTCACCTGCGAAGTTGCAGTATTGCCAGAAGTCTGTCAAATACTTGGGTCATCAAATTGAGAAAGGGCTGAGAAGAGAAATCCCCAGACTTCCCAGAAAGATGTGCGCATGTTTTTGGGAATGGTAGGGTACTGTAGACAATGGATTCCAAATTTTGCTGAGATAGCAAAATCCCTACAGCAGTTGACACACGAAGGAGTTACAGCCTAGATGAGGATCAAATGAGGGCATTCACTGAATTGAAAGAGATTTTGTGCAAAGCTCCAGCATTGGGAATGCCTGATTACACAAAGCCTTTCACCTTGTTTTGTCATGACCGTGATGCTTGTTCTTTGTCTGTTTTGACACAGGCCCATGGAGGTGCTTATCGCCCAGTAGCCTATTTTTCAGCTACCTTGGACCCGGTTGCAGCAGCTTTACCAGGTTTTCTGTGAGCAGTAGACGCAGTTTGTCAAAGTCTTTCCCAATGTGAAGGGTGGTCATGGGATACCCAGTTGTCGAAGTAAGCCTCAGCAAGGCCTACTAGTGCAAGGGGTTCGCCCTTCTCTGCACAAAGTCCTCAGACCATATAGGAAGAAGTTGGCACAGAAACTGAAATAAAAGACAAAGTTTATTAAACCTCATGAGGTGGTACTACAGTTCAAACAGCACCCTTCGGTAATGTTTGAAGTAGCACACTGAACTAAGAGAGAATGGTCCTTTTATACCCACGCAGGGGCTAAAAGAAGGTGGTACAATTATAGAAGCAAGACTTACATACATATAAGGTCATATGGAAATGCACAGTAGACAGGTAGGAGGGGCTAACAGTTTTCAAGGACTAGTTGACACATTACTGTCTTACTGATTACTAACAGCTGCAGATCTTACTGGGCATGTGCGAAAGTGGGAGATGCTAAATATAACTTGTCACTAGACAGATTTTCAAGAGTAGTTAACAGAAAGGTAGGACAGAGCACGTGGCGATCACATGGCAGAGAAAATGGCTGCCATGAATACAAAATTCCTGGAAGATCAAAGTAGACCTCCGGAACAGGAGCTCAGGAAGTTGCTGCTGCTCTGCACCGGGACTTCTGAATAGTGAGCACGTGGAGCGAAATGTTCACAATAGTTGCTAAATACAAGATGTCTTCTGCTAATGCTTAATCTAATCGCAACTGACGTACAACACAGTGACGGTAATGGTACCACATTCTGTTGATATTGTACTGACAAGGACGAAGACACGACATTTGAAGGGGGCCAGACTGATAAGGTATGAGACGAGCATATTGGGAGATCCAAATGTAACTTTGAAAAGATGTACAGTGTTGAATCCAGCAACATTATTGCCAAGTGATACTGTTGAAATTGAAAAAGAGGAGGATATAGAACATGATTGTCTCAAAATGACTGGGTTATGTACAAAGCCTAAACCTGATATCAGAGATACTCAATTAGAAGAAAATGACCAAATTGTCTTTGTTGATGGTTCATGCCTTAGAGATGAAATGGGCACTTTGAGAGCTGGATATGCTGTATGTACTGTTACAGGAACCCTAGAAGCATCTTGGTTTCCTGGTGTATATTCAGCACAAGTGGCAGAACTGGTGGCTCTTACTAGAGCTTGTTATGTTTCTACCAAGCTACGAGTGACAATATACACTGATAGTCAGTATGGGTTTGGAATTGTTCATGATTTTGGTCAATTGTGGTCGCAAAGAGGTTTCATGACCTCAAGTGGAACCCCAGTACGAAATGGTGACAGGATAAAAGAATTACTGTATGCAATTCAATTCCCTGAAGAGATTGCTGTGGTAAAATGCAGTGCGCATCGAAAACCGTCAGATTACATCTCCTTGGGAAATGGGTATGCAGATCAGGTTGCAAGGTTTTGCGCCCTGAACTGTATATTGTTCAAGGACAAGTGGGAATTGATGTCAGAAGAAGAGACCAGGTGTACAATTGAAAATAATCGATACTCTAGAAGAATTAAAAACATTACACGAAAATGCAGACAAGGAAGAGAAAAAACTGTGGACAAAGCTGAAATGTGTACAAAGGCCACATGAGATCTGGGTATCTGAGGAGGGTCAGATGGTATTGCCGAATTGTCTGTTGACTCAGATGGCTCGGTATTACCATGGTCAGGTACACATTGGAAGGGATGCCATAATTAGGCTGTTCAAGGTTGATTGGTTCAATCCGAAATTTAGACAAGCAGCTGAAGCAGTATGTCACAGATGTGTGATCTGTCAGCAACTAAACGTGGGAAAAGGGACAGTGGTAAATCTGAGCCACATTGGAAGAGCAGGAGGACCATTCAGCAGAATGTAATTGGATTTCATTGAAATGCCTGCATGTGGTGGACTGAAGTACATGTTGATGATTGTGTGTGTGCTTAGTCATTGGATTGAAGCATACCCCAACCGCATAAATCATAGTCCCACAGTTGCAAAGTTCCTCCTTAGAGAACTGATACCAAGGTTCGGATTCCTGATCTCTTTAGAATCAGATTGGGGAATACACTTCAATAACGAAGTAATTAAGCTCTTATGTGCAGTACTAAACATTGAACAGAAGCTCCACTGCAGCTATCATTCAGAGGCGTCTGGACTTGTAGAGCAAATGAATGGTACTCTGAAATCAAGAATTGCCAAAATGTGCGCTGCCAAAAATTTTAAATGGCCGGATGCATTGCCTTTAGTGTTGAGTAGTCAATGAGAAATATACCTGACAGGAAGACAGGATTTTCCCCTCATGAGATTCTTATGGGAAGAACGATGAGATTGCCAGCAATACCAGCCAATTGACTCTTGTCAATATTACAGATGATATGGTGTTGGACTACTGCAAGGGTCTAGCTGATGTGGTTCGATCTTTTTCTCAGCAAGCACAAGCCGTTACCATGCCACCTATCCATAACCCAGGCCACAACCTAAGAGCGGGAGATTGGGTCGTGATCAAAAAGCATGTGCGAAAGACTTGCCTAGAGCCACGATGGAGAGATCCATATAAAGTGGTGCTGACAACTACAACAGCTGTGAAGTGTGCAGGATTGCCTAACTGGATACATGCATGCCACACAAAGAAAGTGGTGAGTCCTCAGGATCATGAAGAAGTGTTGCTGAGAACGCCAGGAGCTGCAAAACAAATAGTTCTACCTGAACCAGAACCAGAGCAGGTTGAGCCGGAAGTAGACCCAGAATTGGCAGAAGAAGGATCGATCACCCCAGTAAGAGACGAGGGTGTGGAAATTCAGGAGGAAGAACGAGAAATCAATCCAACAGAAGTGACAAGAGATCCATGCACAGCAGAGGTCCTCACAAGAACAAAGAGTGCTGAAACGAGAGGAGGCGAAGGCTCATTTTTATACTTTTTTAGCGCCGCATTTGCGTAATTTTTTGACGCAAAAGCGGCGCAAACTTGCAAAATACAATTGTGTTTTGTAAGTTTGCGCTGTTTTTGCGCCAAAAAGCGGTGCAAATGCGGCGATAAAAAAGTATAAATATGGGCCGAAGTGCCAGAACCTGAGGGGGAAAGAGTTGAGACAGGTCAAAGCCAAAGGGATCTGACTCCTCCTGAACCTGTTGCAGGTCCATCAAGAGAAGGCACTTCAGTTAAGGTGAAGGAGAAAAGTCCGATCTTGAAGAGATTTTTGACAGAAGGGGCGAGAAAAGGAGATCTCTGGCCTGAGTCTCAAAGAGGCAAGAAAAAAGACTTGGGGGGTCATTCTGACCCTGGCGGCCGGTGGCCGCCAGGGCCACCGACCACGGGAGCACCGCCAACAGGCTGGCGGTGCTCCCACGAGCATTCTGACCGCGGCGGTTCAGCCGCGGTCAGAAGCGGCAAGTCGGCGGGCTCCCGCCGACTTACCGCTGCTCGGGGGAATCCTTCATGGCGGCGGAGCGCGCTCCGCCGCCATGAGGATTCTGACCCCCCCTACCGCCATCCTGTTCATGGCGGGAAAGCCGCCATGAACAGGATGGCGGTAGGGGGGGTCGCGGGGCCCCTGGGGGACCTGCCGTGCCCATGCCAATGGCATGGGCACGGCAGGGGCCCCCGTAAGAGGGCCCTGCAAAGTATCTCAGTGTCTGCCTTGCAGACACTGAAATACGCGACGGGTGCCACTGCACCCGTCGCACCTTCCCACTCCGCCGGCTCGATTACGAGCCGGCATCCTCGTGGGAAGGGAGTTTTTCCCTGGGCTGGCGGGCGGTCTTTTGGAGACCGCCCGCCAGCCCAGGGAAAAACTCATAATACCCTCCGCGGTCTTCTGACCGCGGAGCGGTATAATGGGGGCGGAATTCTGGCGGGCGGCCTCCGCCAGAATCAGAATCACCCCCTTGGTTATGAATGAGACAATAGAGGAAGAAGTAGACACCACAAAGAAAGACGAATTGAGTGACGGAGAACTGACAGGAAAAAGGAGGTTGAAAAGAAAGAGAGTAGCAAGTCGAAAATACGCAGGACCAGAGTGGGCATATGCCGCAAAAAGTGATTGGCAAAACGAGTTTATGTCTTTTTCTTTTGACAGAGAAGTCCCGAATCAGTATTTTGATTCAACCTGAAGGAGAAAATCAGTAGACTGAGTCATTGAGCAAAAGGAGAAGAAACTGAGATTAATGATTTTACCGGAAAAGACACTGATAGCCTGATATGACACCCAGAATCCTGGACATGACCAGCTGCTAACCGATTTTGACAAAGGAAGTAAAGGGGTCTTGTTGTGTGAAGTTGAAGAAAAGAGAAGAAAAAAAAAGTATATTTTAGATTTTAGATTTTTCGTGTTGCATATTAATCAAAAGTTTAAATTCTGCTTTCTGATTCTTTACAGATCATGGCTAGATTAGATAACAACACTAGGCACATTAGGTATTGTAGATATTTGACTGTAGGAATGGCGATTGTGTGTGGAATATTGTTTATAATAATGATTGTGGGAATGTCAATACATGAGGTGAGAGAAGCTAAGGTTACATCTGTTTTTAAGATTACTACACTAACAGCTAAAGAGAAGTTTAAATTGGATGAGCAATATTTGCATGATTATACTAACGCAAAGGGAGAGCTGTCTTCCAATGTCTTTTATCGTTTATTGAGTGAGTATGTGGAAACGATGAATGCAAGGGATTGTCTTGTGTGTACACAAATACCTTAATATGTGGAAGAAGGGGTCACTTTACCATAGTCTACCCATGACTTACGGTATAACTTGTAGTTTGCTACTAACTCGATTCTATAATCAGGAGTATATTCAATATTTTTATTCGAATTATGATATGGTATTTTCTTTTGTTCCTATAATTAGATATTTGAGTAAGATAGCTAAAGATCATGATATAGTATTAGTTAGAGGATTCTTTGAGCCTACATTGACCTTTGGCACGGCTTATACGCATCGCAACAATTTGACTAGCTTGTTAACACCTATGTAAAAGAGCTTTATTGGGCATACTGATGAGAGGAGAAAAGCACTAAAAGAAAAACTAGAGAAAGGGTTAGAGAAGAGAACTTACAAGAATGATTATGCTTACACTGCTATTAAAACACAAGGGAAACTAGCCTTAGATGCATTACATGCAGGGAAGCTTTGTATATATAGGTAAAAAGCACGCACTGACACTTTATTTGTGGGAACGAGTGAATGTAGGCATGTGTTTCTGTTTCAGAGTAAGTGGACATTTATGCTGAATGCTGCAGACCCTGTGATTCCTGGAATCTATTATATTTGTGGACTTAATGCTTATTACCGTCTTCCTAAGGGATGGTATGGGACATGTTACTTGGGATTAGTGTTTCCTAAGATTTATCAAATAGATGATTTGAAAAAGATACCGAAAATGACTGAGTTACACCAAATGAGACGAAGGAGAGAGACAGCCTCTGCAATAGTAGGGGATATTTTTGGAGTAGTAATTCTTTCTGTAGGAGTTATATTAAATGCAAATAAGATACGAAAGCTGTCAACTATAGTAGATAATATGTTAACAAATTTTACAGGAGCTATACTTTTACTAAACACTGAATTAGCTGCGGATAGAGCTATGACGCTTCAAAATAGGCTTGCTTTAGACATAATATTGGCGAAGGACGGAGGAGTCTGTAAAATGATTAATGCAAGGCACTGTTGTTCATATATACCTGAAAATGAGAAAGAGATAAAGGATTTGCTTGCTAATTTAACTAATGCAAGTAAGGATTTGAAAGAGCTGAAGAAACCAGGAGTTTGGGAAAGGGTCAGAAATGGATTTGTGTCAACATCGGGGCAGTGCGCACTCTACGGGCGACTGGAATGCAAAAACCCAGCACTTACAAGATCACGTAATTCATGCATTATGCTGATGTGCGGTTGTTTAACCTTTTGCATTGCAGAGTTTAATCCTGAAGACTTATATTCAAGGTGCTTATAAATACAGTTCATTTGCAATGTATTGCTGCAGGCTTTCAGAGTGTCAGGGTGTGGTCGCTTTCCAGGGCCTTCTAGAAGCTTTCCCTGCATGACTGGGTGTGGTTTGTGGGCTGGGCCAAGACTCTATATAAGGGAGCCAGCCCAGCTCCACGTGCTCACTATTCAGAAGTCCCGGTGCAGAGCAGCAGCAACTTCCTGAGCTCCTGTTCCGGAGGTCTACTTTGATCTTCCAGGCCTTGCCCTTCATTGTGTTGGTGATCCTTGATCAGGGCGGTAAGACGGAGGTGGGGCTGGGCCCCTGATCCCGTTTCGAAGATTTTCGAGTTCTTGGGCCTAATATTCATGATGAAAGATGTTATCTTGTGCGTGTGAATGTGCACTTGGTTTTTTCTGGCATTTGCATGTTGATACTCGAATCGGCAAGACGCGCGATTCATTTCTTGTGTGTAATTCTTGATATTCATTGTGCGCTACCATTTCTTGGCATTCACATGGTGGCATTCGAATCGGCAAGATGCGCGATTCATTTCTTGTGTGTAACTCTTGATATTCATTGTGTGCTACCATTTCATGGCATTTACATGGTGGCTTTCGAATCGGCAAGACGTGCGATTCATTTTTTGTGTTAAACTCATGATATTCAGTGTGCGCTACCATTTCATGGCATTTACATGGTGGCTTTCGAATCGGCAAGACGCACGATTCATTTCTTGTACTTAACTCATGATATTCATTGTGCGCTATCATTTCATAGCATTAACATGGTGGCATTCGAATTGGCAAGACGTGCGATTCATTTCTTGTGCTTAACTCATGATATTCATTGTGCGCTACCATTTCTTGGCACTTACAAGGTGACATTCGAATCGGCAAGACGCGCGATTCATTTCTTGTGCTGAACTCATGATATTCATTGTGCGCTAACATTTCATGGCATTTACGTTGTGGCATTCGAATCGGCAAGACGCGCAATTCATTCCTTGTGTTTAACTCTTGATGCTCATCGTGCGCAACCATTTCTTGGCACTTACAAGGTGACGTTCGAATCAGCAAAACGCGCAATTCATTTCCCTCACTTAAACTTGATGTTTCAGATCGCTTGCAGTGTGCGTGATCATTTCATGGCATTTGCATATTCTTGTTGAATTCAGCAAAGTGCGCAATTCATATTTCTGCATTTAAAAACTAAGTGTTAGAATTCTAGATGTTACATTATATGTGCATAATAAGCCCCTTAATACAACTCCTATGGTGTTTCAGAAAACGTTCAGATTATTTCCTTGTCCTCATGCAAAAAAACTATGGGGGTCATTCTGACCCTGGCGGTCACCGACCGCCAGGGCCAACGACCGCGGAAGCACCGCCAACTGGCTGGCGGTGCTTCCTGGGCCATTCTGACCGCGGCAGTAAAGCCGCGGTCAGAAAAGGGGAACCGGCGGTTTCCCGCCGGTTTACCCCTGGCCCAGGGAATCCTCCATGGCGGCGCTACTTGCAGCGCCGCCATGGGGATTCCGACCCCCTTCCCGCCATCCCGTTCCTGGCAGTATTTACTGCCAGGAACAGGATGGCGGGAACGGGTGTCGTGGGGCCCCTGGGGGCCCCTGCACTGCCCATGCTACTGGCATGGGCAGTGCAGGGGCCCCCTAACAGGGCCCCATAATGATTTTCAGTGTCTGCAAAGCAGACACTGAAAATCGCGATGGGTGCCACTGCACCCGTCGCACCCCAGCAACTCCGCCAGCTCCATTCGGAGCCGGCTTCATCGTTGCTGGGTCTTTCCCGCTGGGCGGGCGGGCGGCCTTTTGGCGGTCGCCCGCCCGCCCAGCGGGAAAGTCAGAATGACCGCCGCGGTCATTTGACCGCGGTGCGGTCTTTTGGCGGTCTCCGCCCGGCGGGCGCCGCCCGCCGGGGTCAGAATGACCCCCTATGTTTGATTCTGAAGACATAATTCTAGAGGGTTCTTATGTTTCTAGTCAATGTGTAACATTTCATTAAGAGATTCATTGAGAAGTTGTACTAATCATTCTTAATTTCTTCCCAGGTAACCAGACGTCTTGAGGACTAGTTATTTAGTCCATGCTTAAGTTATCCATGGTTACAGTATGACAATGCTTAGAATCATAGTCTAGTAAAAGTTTAATGTGACATAATCTTAATACTGTGTGTGTTTAACCTTTTGTTTTCTACAGGTCTCCTTCCCAGCTGTTCCCTACCTAATTCCCTTTTCCCCACTTGGACTCTCTTAGACTCTGTGACATTCTAATCAGAATATTGGAGCTGTCTTGTGGTGGACATTTTGGGAACGTGCGCAGACCCAGAGGATCTGGTGACTCTGACAATTTGTTACTGTAGGCAATTGGTTTAGTCAAATTTGGGATGGGATACTGTGGAAAATCATCCAGGGAATATTAATTGTGATCATTGCTATATTAGGATTATGGGGGGCATGTACATTATGGCACAAAATTTAACTAAATAGGGCTAAAAATAATCAGAGGAGGGAAGAACAAACCAGAAGAAGAATCTATAGAGAAAATATCAGCAGAAGAGATCAAAATGTAGCTGAAAGTAATGTGTATGTTAACACGTACTAAAATAATGTGAAATATAAAAATTATGTATTAATATGCCATAATTGATGATATAATCTATGTTTTATGATGCTTCGGATCCTTAAATTAGCCGAACTAGAGGCCTGGTCGGTTCTGGGCCTTGCTTGCTTAACCGTGAAGATGCGATGAGCTGCTGAGGACTGGAACAGGAGAAAAGGACCTTGAACTGTACAGAGTTCATATGAGCTCTGCTAGAATTTTCTGCAATGTGCCAGCGGACAGGAGACGATCAGAACAAATTGATAGAATTATGTATAGAGTAGGCTAAATGTACTTTCCCAGAACTTGAACAATGTAAGCACTGACTAAAAGACTGTGGGCAACAATTTTGTTACCTGAAGAGCCGGATGATGTTCTCATCGACAGAAGGACCAATGATATTAATGGAACTTGATGCTTGAACCGACGCAAACAAGTGGTAAACAAAACTATGGGTTACAATCATAACCCCTGATGAGGTTGACCGATTAGCAATTTGCGGGACGTACTGAGAGACCCTAATAAAAAGCCATGACACGAGAAGAGAGAGGAGAGCGGAGAGGCGAAAGTTGATGACGTCAGGAGACGCTGTCTGAAGTGCTGAAAATTGGGCTTGCTCTCTGTGAGCCTGATTCTTGCCGATGACTGAATGACCTGGAGACGAAGACTGACTCATTGCTGATCTATCTTGGATAGGTAGCTATAAAATGCTAACTGACAAATGTGTGCTTTTCCTTCTAGGTACCAACTGCGCTGTTTAAAATGTTTTTCTCTCTTAGGTAGATTTTTCCAAATTAATGATTTTTGGCTAAATTGTTTTCGCATGAAGACCCACATGGTGATGCTAATTTGAGATAGGTAGGTTGACAAGGGTGACTTAATGGAGATGGTAGACTGATTGACTTGCATTGCTGAATTATTCAATGTTAAAGGATTCGCTGACTTATATTGATGCCCGTTTTCCGCTTATCAATAAATGAATGGTGAATTGTTGCTCATGATGCTAATAAAGTTTGATTGACCATTGATATTCGACATAAAGGTTTTTGACTAGAATTGTAACTAATAGGGAATAAAAACGATTAATCTCGTTGAGAGTGATGGTATTTTCTTATTAGAAAAAGGTTTTATATGGTGTTACATGTTGATTATGATGTTTATTGACGTTCCATTGGATACCGCTTAACTAGGGTACTCTATGCGATCTAAGAGATTCATCGACCTGTACGCGTCCCCTTGTAAGTTTACTTACTAAGGACAAGGCGCGCTAGCAAGCCCTACTGTTGATAAGTTAAAGTGCTTACCTTCCTGGTTAGACAATTATGGATCAAAACAGAAAGAGATTTTGTTAAAGAGATTAAGTGTAACACTGGAACATATTTCAGAAAAATGGAAGTTAGAGGTATAGGTGGAAATGCCTCAAGGTGAAGCAATCTGGGCAGACAGTGCAAAATATTTACATTGGGCATTAGGGGACACTCTCCCAGCAACACCCCAGATGATGCAACACCCCAGATGATGGTCCTTGAAGGGAGGGATGTGAGGTTATCTCCAGACACGAATGGTGTATGTTGCTGCATTGTCCAGTGGAAGCAAAGATAACTATCACCTGTAACCAGAAGAAAATAGAAACACCTGTATCCAATTAACATCATCGGTTGTGAGCCATACTGCCAATGTAGTGGTGGTCCAGTATTAGAACATTTGAATCTTGAGAGCTCCATTGAAGACAATGGAATAGCTGCTGGCTTATAATAGCTGGTACAAGCCCGCAGCTCCAGCATTCTAAAGCTTTTCATCACGTTTCTCCCCTTTTAATTTAGAACATTCTACCCTTAGTGGGTGGAATGCTCTGATAGCCTTGTAGCCCTTCTGCCTCAGGCTTTACTGGTAGTTAAAGGCCCTCTCCCTCATTATAGGCTATAACTCGGAATAAAAACCGGTATAGCCCTTGGCAGCGGGCTATACGGCTATAATGTAAATGATACCCACATGAAATTGGAAAGTATGTGGAAACCAATACTGGAGGTCCTAGGCCAATGTGAACTGAATGTACTTTTTCCACAGAGGTGGAGAGCAGTGGGCTTGTTTAAATAGATAAATGACTCCTATAAATTCTCCATGGGGGGGGTCAACATTTAGAAAGCTGATATAGACACTACAGGAAATCCAATAGCTTAGTGATTTGAATGGTTGAGATGCACTCGATCATGGGAGCGCATGTGGGATTTTGTATTGTACTTTGTTGTTTTATGTCTGTTGATGTTGAGGAAGTAAGATGTTAAGCTACAGCACAACACCTGGTGTGTAGTCAGATTTTCAAATTGTGATGTTTATCCTAAAATATAATAAAGTCATCTGAGAACAAAGTATCCACTTCATTGTTCTATACTTCTAGATCCTACTCTGTGTGACTTATCTGTCTAAGGTAGTGTAACTAACTCTGGATACTTGAAGTTCACTCCTCTTGTGTCTGTCTCCATAAAAAGTGTTGGCTTACTTAATATTATTCTGGTTTAGGCACTTATTTTGCATCGGGTATCACTCTCCTCTGCTTGCATCAGTTACATCTTTGGTATTTCTGACTTATGTGAATGACTTTATTTTTATTTAATGCGTACTTCACTTTTTCATAGAAATGATCCTTAATAGCTAATTTCTCTCGGTGTGGTATCGCTCAAGGTTATTTTATCTTTTCTACTTTCTTGTTGTTTGTTTTTGATCCTCACTTCTTTTCTGATTGATGACTGAACTACTTTCTGCTCAGGTTCAAGTGAAATTACCTGCTCTCTCTATCTTTCTCTACCATCGAGCTATGTAGATGGCCACTCATTTCGTGAAATTAAAACCTATAAAAAAGTTAAATTATTTTTTCTCTGGCTCACTTCCCTTTTTCATAATCTGTATTTTATGCTTAATCATTCAATGAGCTGTAGTTCAACCTTTATCAATTTTATTTTTATGCCAAATTGGCACTGTTTACTGATTCCACTCTTTCCTGTGAAACAACGTCCTCAAATACTTAATGTATCTGATTTGAATATTTTTTTCATTTTTGCATCGTGGAATTTCTGGCTAGGTAACTGTTAAATGTCAGATTATTCAGATCTCATCCTTAAGTCTTACTTCCTGCTCCTTGATGGCTCATACAGCTCAATACTTGCATCAGATGCATTGATTTGTCATCTTTCTTAGGCCTCATTGTTACTCTCTTTGCAATCTATTAAAGTGTGTTCATGTTAGCACCTTCTTTCCTTTGTCCTCCTTCATCTTCTTATTTCCTTTGTGGGAATTCTTATATCCTTTGTTCTATCCCGCCTAAACTCTCCCTTCACCTTCTGCTTTCTCCTTAATCCTTCCGCATTCCCTTAGCTCCCTACCTCTAGGATAAATTTCCGATTGAACATTAAATAAAGTTTAAAGTTTACATAGATAGCTATATTAATCAGTCAGAAAAGTAAACAAGCATTTGCAATGCAATGGGTCTTGCATTTGCTCGAGTTAGAGCTATTAGCGTTGTAAATTCCTAACTGGACTTTTCTTGCCACATAAAATTGAAAATGAAAAGTAAAACAGTTGACATAAGTGAGCTGATTCAAAGTGCCACGGCCGCCATGATTGTGAGAGTGAAAGAGAGACACAAAAGGAAAAAGAAGTTTGCTCGCAGTCAAACGTATTGACAGTCGTGAAATTATCCATGTAACAGTGTCGATGGCCAAGGCGGTAACAAAGCTAAAGTGACAAAAGTAAAGCATTTACCAATGATAACAAAGGATTTTTGGAAGACAAGCCCATGAACGAGTGATACTGATGGGCATGCGGTGGGTGTGGTTAAAAGCCCACAGATAGATTACAACACGTCAGAGAGCTTCCGTGCTCGACCTAAAATTAGCATTAGATGTCTAGCTATCTTTACTTCAAAAGGGGGGACGCTGGTGCTATATGGAGATCCAGGGCAGGCAACCCAAGACATTACTTGTGTATCTGGTGAATAGAACTATGGAAAACAACTTTTGGAGAATTATAGAAATCATGGGGCATATTTATACTCCGTTTGCGCCGGAATTGCGTCGTTTTTTTTTACGCAATTTCGACGCAAAACTAACTCCATATTTATACTTTGGCGTTAGACGCATCTAGCGCCAAAGTCCATGGAGTTTGCGTCATTTTTTTGCGTGGACACCTACTTTGCGTTAATGAGATGCAAGGTAGGCGTTCACGTCTAAAAAATCGACTCCGAGGCATGTGCGTCAGATTTATACTCCCGGGCAAAATTCACGCCCGGGAGTGGGCGAGTCAAAAAAAATTACGTACGGCCGCTTTTGCGCCGTTTTTTAGCGCCTGCAAAAGGCAGGCGTTAAGGAACCTGTGGGCTCTGAAGGAGCCCAGAGGTGCCCTCCCATGCGCCCAGGGACACCCCCTGTCACCCTTGCCCACCCCAGGAGGACACACAAGGCTGGAGGGACCCATCCCAGGGACATTAAGGTAAGTTCAGGTAAGTGTTTTTTTTGGGTTTTTTTTGTGGCATAGGGGGGCCTGATTTGTGCCCCCCTACATGCCACTATGCCCAATGACCATGCCCAGGGGACAGAAGTCCCCTGGGCATGGCCATTGGCCAAGGGGGCATGACTCCTGTCTTTGCTAAGACAGGAGTCATTTCTATGGGGGTTGGGAGTGAAACAAAATGGCGCAAATCGGGTTGAGGCGAAAAAATTGCCTCAACCTGACTTGCCCCATTTCTTGACGCCCAAGCCCCATATCCCCCTACGCCAGCGCTGCCTGGTGTACGTCGTTTTTTTCCACGCACACCAGGCAGCGCCAGCGGCTAACGCCGGCTAACGTCATTGATTAAATACGGCGCCCGCATGGCGCTTCAGAATGGCGTTAGCCAGCGCTAATTTTTTTGACGCAAAACTGCGTTAGCGCAGTTTTGCGTCAAAAAGTATAAATATGGCCCCATATATCATCCCCAGCAGCAACTAATCAAATTATCTTCTGGCTTAGCATTATTGTGAAATTAATTAGTTTGATACGTGTTCACTTTTTACCTACTCCCTTGATGCTTGATAAACGATGCAGTAAATGTTATGGTCTCTTTTTCTCAATCCTTTAAGATTTACTTTTTGTTCTAGAGAATCTCCTGGATTCCAGCCTGTAAGGCATGGCTCTTTTCTTCTCTTCTACAAAAAAGAGTCATTACTGTCGGTGACTGGAATGCAAAATGGGAAGACGTCTACTTCAACAATTCTGTCTAAAGAGATGGAAGATCACCGCTTCTAACGAGTTTGCATTCGTAGAAGAGATAGACCTTCAGGTTCTTGAGCAGAACTAATGCCTAGCAACCGAGGCTCCTGATGTCAGAGGCAGAAGAAGAGGATGCATCAGAGCACTGCTTGTCACTGGCTTAGATGGATAAGTACATGTAAAGCCATCCTGGACCACTGTGACTACTGACATTGTAGTATATGTTGGTCCCTGGCAATAATAACACAGCAGCACTAAAAATGTTGGGACACAGCCATGAATAATTATCAGTTGCTGAAAATAGCGAAGAGTTCCATTTGTCATTTTCTATGCTGTCTTTGTAGGCATGTTTCCTTCCAGATTACTTAGGGCATTTAAGGGCCTGATTCACAAAGGTATTTGAACACATAAGTTGGCCCAAGATCCTGAAACATCTTTATTTAAGTGCTTTTAGCCACATGTGTCACCTTATTCCTAATGTAAATATACACCCTTAAGTGCATTAGCTTGCAGGGACTGATAAAAGCAAGTCTACAAATCTTCTTTCAGGGCTTTGTTGAGGCATTCTAGGCTTGGAATGCCTAGCAATGTAGGGTGGTCACCAATGTCTGGTAGACAAATGTCAACCTTGGAGTACACTAAAGCGGTAGGAGTAAGTCGCATTATAAGATGGATGTGAAATTGATCAGTCCCAGAAAGGGTGATAGTGTGGAGGAAAGGATTTGTCCATGAAAAATGTGTCCCCCAGTGAAGGAACTAAAAGAAACTCTTGCACCGGTGTGATAACGTTTACACACGTGTAAAAGCATTTCTGTTGCATTGAAGTAAGTTTTAATATCCATGCATATAAGTACAACTGGAAAGGTGTGACAGATGCAACTACTCTGAAATACTCCTGAAGTTCTTTGACATTTCCCAAGAAGTCAGAAACTCGAAGGGTTATTCCAAACGTAGGCATATTCTCTACAAAGTTCCCTGCTCATCATTCACCAATGTAGAGGAATCTGACCTAAGCTAACCTCTTCTCCTTACCTTCATGCAGTCAAGAAAAAGTGTGGATCTGTTGGTGTATTGACCGACCATGATGCACTGGATGATCAGCAGTACCACTGACAGGCTAAGTGTATGTTTAAATGAATAGGATGCTGATAGGAGGGACTTAAGTAATTAGAACATGGCACCCTACTTTATTGAATGGTGATGTGTTTATGTAGGAGGTTGTTGGGGTCAATGTGGCCTTTTATTTGAAGTTAGATAATTTTTGTAATATTTTGAAAAGAGGTTTAGGTCGGTGATGGTTCCTTAGGGTGCCCTATATTTATACATATGGCTCTACATGGGACCACCATCCCTGAGTCTGCATGACATCATATTATGTCCCTGTTTTAAAAGCAGGATGTGGTAGCAGTTGTGCTCCACAAAATGAAATGGATCTCTGTCTTTTCCAGTCTGGAAAACGTTTATAAAAGGTGGAAGTGGGTGAGGAGGTCAGTCATGCTTCTGTAATGGAAGCTGAGTCCAGTTTGTTTAGGTCTGCTTTGTTGCATGTGTGATTGACATCATGCTATGTTTGGTGCATGCCTGATGATCTTGAGGGTTACTATGTCTTTGAGGGTTTGATGTTGTGTAGTGTAAAGAGGTATGAATGAGGGTTTTCATATGCCGGCGTAAACATTAATATGCAGAAGTGTAGCTTAGTTCATGAGATTTGTTCGGAGGATGTGACTCTCAAGATTCCCAACTAAAAAAGCAGGAGGGTGGAGGATTGAGAAGGTTGTGGTTCAGGCTGGACTTTTGCCATGGAGAACAAGGTTAGTACTGATTTGCTTAGGTGGATGTTTAGAGTGGCACAGTGGGTGAAAAACACTGGGTTAGAATGCTGCGACGTTGATTGATAGACTATTTGCAAGCTTTCATCCCATCACCTTCTTGGTGTTTGATTGCCGCTAGGATGCCTGGAAACTTGAGACTGGCACAGTTTTTCAAACCTACTACTGACAGTGTGTTGTATTCGAGGCAGGAGTCGTTCCGGTAGGAGTTCACACGTTTATTGATTTTGAGAAATTATAAAAAAGGCTGCCTCTGTCGCGTCTTCCAGCCTCCTTCCGCTCCCTTCAACCGTCTTCACGGAATGCCCGAGGCACGAAGACGCGACTGCGGGCTGCCCGCAACAGTTCGGGTTCGGCACGCAACACTGCGCGCCGAACCTACAAACACAACATATTATCTCCTTTTTTTTAATAATAAGAACAACTTTCCCAAAGGAGGAAAATTACATGAGAACATTACATAACATTTAACAACCAAATAAGTGTGTCCTTAAGCTGACAATAATTAGTAACATTCTTGCTAAAAGCCATGATATTCCCTGAGTTTGATCGGTACCCGTTTCTCACGGACAGATCTCCTCAAAGTATGGAGTTCCAACAAATTGGTGTCTGATGCCTTCCGTTCCTGATCGATGCCCTCTGACCCAGAGTTACGACCCCCTTTCATTCCACAGTGACTGACATCCTTCACCTTCACAACCTTACCTATATTCCACCATTGACCACCCTCAACCATGATGGCATTACCACACACTTTCTTCACCGTCACTGGACTTCCATAGCAGGCCTCCCCTTTCCTCACAAATGTCTGTAGCTTGACACGCACCAGATCTCCAGGTTGAAATGAGAGTTCTTTTGTAGAATTCTTCAGGTCATACTTAGCTTTTATCTTATCTTGATTTTTTTTTACTTCACCCAACACCCAGTCCGTATCCACAGAATCGGGAAATTTACCAGACACAACCTTGGCTAACCACGCCGGAAAAAGTCTTGACGTGCTACGTCTACCCTTGAACAGTTCAAACGGAGAGATTTTCGTCACTGAATGTGGAGTGGTACGATAGAACCACAACATAGAATTCACCACTTCTTCCACATCCACCTTACTCGCTTTAGCCCACTTGATACACTCCACAACCACCCTATTCATTCTCTCTACTAAACCATTCGTTTGAGGATGGTACAGAGAACTATTCAAATGTTTCACACCAGACTCTCTCAGAAACGTTTCCATGTCATTGCACACCAACTGTACACCATTATCCGAGATCAAGGACTCTGGAAATCCTTACCTCCAAAAAAATCTCTTTGAGAAACTGAATAGCACTAATAGCCCTAGGCTTGGCAAAGAAACGCACTTCTGGTCACTTACTGAAGTAGTCCATTAGTACAAATGCATAACGCATCTGACTGGGGAGAAAATTGAAAGGTCCAACCATATCGACCCCAACTTTAACCCAAGCCTTGTCGGGTACAGAAATGGGTTGTAATGGTGGTTTTACAACCTTCAACCCTTTTTCTGCACCGTTACACACCACGCATCCACCAACCGCCCTTTCCACATCTCAGTCCTTAGAAGGCCACCAATAGTGTGCTCTAATACGTCTCTTAGTCATAGTGGCACCAAGGTGCCCCTCATGTGCATGGTCCACCAACTTTGACCGAACCTCACACGGGGGTACACATTTATCGTTCCTCAAAATAATTCTGTTTTCAATTGACAATTCATCACCCACCTTGGCATATGGTTGGACTTCTACATTCAAATTTCTTTCTTTAGGCCAGCCGTTGATTATATGCTGCTTAACAATGGACAACACCTCATCACTGCTTTCAGCCATCCTCCACACCGTCTCCGTGCACACCTTGGACTCATCAGCATCTACAGCTGCTATAAAACAATCTTCCACATCATCCTCCAAATCAACATTATTTTCTTCATTGATAGGTAGACGAGATAGAAAATCTGCTGTGAAATTATCTTTCCCCGGAATGTACTTGACCTGAAAATCATACTGCAACAATTTTGTGGTGAGGCGTGCAATACGGGGGGTTGTGTAGGTAATTTTGTCCCCATTTAAAATGTACACCAACGGTTTATGATCAGTTTGAATTACATAGTTTCTGCCCCACACATAACTCCTAAATTTCTCGCTAGCCCAATAGCATGCTAGCAACTCTTTTTCAATCACCGAATAATTCAGTTCAGGATCACGTAAAACTCTAGAAGCATAACTAATGACTTTCTCATCTTTTCCCATACCTTGTGACAACACTGCCCCCAACACATACCTACTAGCATCAACCGTGATGGTGCACAATTGGCTGGGGTCATAAGGACTCAATGGTCTGGCGTCCATCAATTCCTGCTTCACCCTTTCGAATATCGTTTGACACTCACTGAGCATATTAGACAAAACTTTCATTTTGCTGGCATAGTTGGAAATGAACTTAGAGTAGTATTCACACATGCCCACGAAAGATCGCAACTCGTCTTTGTCCTTAGGGTTAGAAGATTCCACAATCGCCTTTACTAGCCCAGGCTGAGGTGCAATACCTTCCCCAGACACACAATGGCCCAAAAATTCTATCTTTTTCTTGTAAAACTCACATTTTTCTTTCTTTACGCAGACGCCAAACGACTTAAAAATCTTAAACACTGATCTAATTTTCTCATTGTGATCTTCAAAACCCATAGTGTGGATCAAAACATCATCCTAAAAAATTAGAATACCCTGAACTTCCCCCAAAATTTTGTGCATGATGCGTTGGAAAGCTGACGCAGCAGAGGCCAACCCAAATGGCATCCTGCAAAACTGGAAAGTGCCAAACGGGGAATTAAAAGCTGTGTAATTGCGTGAATCCTCATCTAACACCACCTGGTGATACGCAGATGCCAGATCAATCTTTGAAAACCACACCGAACCCCTAAGCCCTTCGAGTAGGTCACTGATCTTAGGAAAGGGATATGAGTCTACCCATATTTCCTTATTGAGACTCCTCAGGTCCACACATAAACGTAGGTCTCCATTACGTTTTCGGGCAACCACCAATGGTGAAAGCCACAAACTGGACTCAATAGGCTCAATTACACCATTCTGTTGAAGCTTGTTCAATTCAGCTTTAAGATCTTCTCTTAAACTAAATGGCACCGACCTGACTTTATGTCTAACAGGAATGGCCCTATCCTTCACCTTTATCCTGTGCTTGAAACCTGAAATCTTTCCAAAACCCTGGGCAAAAATACCAGGAAACTCATCTTCAAACGGTGCTTTGGAATCTGCGTTCTCCACCACCAAAACTTGTTCTTTCGTTCTGGTTTCAGCACCATACCAAACAAACCCTGATGGTACCAACCCAAAATGTTCAGACCCTTATAGGCCACATACATTTTACCAAAGATCCTCCGACCCTTGAACTCTAAACTGTATTCTATGTAACCTTCTAACTCAATTTTCCTGCCCTCATAAGAGACCGGTGATATATCGGGAGGCAATAACTTTCTGTCACCCCAAATATTGTGGAACAGATCCGATGTAATCATAGTAATACGTGCCCCAGAGTCCACCAATAAATGAAGACATTTATCTCCAACCCGAATATCCACCAGGGGATCTATACATTGGTTTTGTTCCTTGACACCTAGGACATTATCTGTGACCACAACAATCATGTCTTGAAAGGCTTTTACGAAAGATTCCTTTCTATTTTCCTCATCTTCCTCCACTACACAAGTTACTTTAGCTTGCTTATTACTCGTGGATTGACAGACTTTTGCAAAGTGACCAACTTTGCCACACTTCCTACATATAATGTTCTTTGCCGAACAACTTTTGCCGTCCTTGAAGTGGGGCATGTTTCCACATCTAAAACAAATGTTCGAAGACCTAAAAAAAAGGATTGTCACTTTTCTTCGGCTCAGCGTTCTTTACTACGCCCCTTTTTGTAACAACATTGACATGAAGTGGATCAGAGTCCTTCACAGCAGTGCTAGAAGAGAGTTCCATCAGAGAGATCTGGGCCAGCTCAACACTCTTGGCTACTTTGATAGCCTCATCCAACGTTGGATTTCCCATGGTAAGTAGCTTCTGCTGAATGTGTTTGTTCGAACAATGACCAATGAACTGGTCCCTTATCAGCTGATCTTGAAAATCCCGAAATTCACACTTAAAAGCCAGTTGTCTAAGTGCACTGACGTATGCATCAACATCCTCACTTTGAAATTGCTGACGCTTGAAGAATTTGTGCCGCAACACTACCAGACTCGGCAGTACATCAAATCTTGTGGACAACTTCTTGGTAGACATAAAATATTAATCGAGTTCTTCATCAATTTGCGGTAGGTCTGGTAAGTGTTTGAAGAATTCTCTCCCTTCATACCCCAACGAATGTAAAAGCAAACAATTTTTCCTTTCAGGGCAAAAACGAGAGGCTCCTATAGCACCCAGGTAGGTTTCAAAACCATCAAACCATTGTCTCCATGGAATGGGAGGGGCACCAGGAGTTTCCAGGAAAGGTGGTGGAGGATTGACTGACTGCATTACGTAAGTCCAGACGTGGCAGTTAAAGTCAATATGATGTCAACAGTGTAGCAATATTATTACACTGCTGATCCATTACAATAGAGATTCAAGCACAAAGTACTTCCAAGATGGCACCTGAAAAGGCCATCCACTGGACCAGTAAATACTCGGTCTATATTTCGGTTACCACTGCTGTTATACGATCCTCCACAGAAAAGTTCCCAGAATACACTTGTTTTCTTCTGGATATCGATGTGGAAGACGCTCGAAGAAAGAACAATGAATGTTATCTCACCAACCGCGTGGGAAGCAGCCAGCTCGTTGCCAAAAATCAAATGTTGTATTCAAGGCAGGAGTCGTTCCGGTAGGAGTTAACACTTTTATTGATTTTAAGAAATGACATACAATAAGGCTGCCGCTGTCGCGTCTTCCAGCCTCCTTCCGCTCCCTTCAACCGTCCTCACGGAATGCCCGAGGCACGAAGAAGCGACCGCGGGCTGCAAGCGACAGTTCGGGTTTGGCACGCAACACCGCGCGCCGAACCTACAAACACAACACAGTGTCCAAGAATTCAAAATGTATTACTTCCATGGGTGCCAATGTACTACTTTTACAGCTCCAAAAAATGAACAAGTTAAAACCTCTTAGTGAAATGATAACATGGAGAAAAACTGGCACAGACGTAACAGACCCGACTCGGGCCCCCAGCTCCAACTACCAAACCAAAAATGCATTTGAAGGGGTTTCAAAACCCAAACACCCCCGCTGAATCTTCACCTCTGTTCTTGTCATCTGGAGCTGGTAGTTCTCCCTAGGAGCTTATGACTATAGCGGATTGGAGTTTATGTCCTGGGACCAGTCATTTTAAATGTATTTTCCCTAAATGCACTTTTCTTCGCCTCTGCTACAAGAAGCGAAATGGCGTATGAGCAGGGCTTCTTGTTTCCAGTCCTCGCCTTTTAGCAATCATTTTATGAAGTGACTGACAGCCCCAGGAACTAAGCCTGAGTTGCAAATAGAGAGAGCGTGCACGCAAATAAATAGGGCAAGTCGACCCATAGCTGAGCCGTGGGTGTGGCTTGGCTTTAAGAGTCTGTGCACGAGCTAAGCCTTGAAAAGATTTGGCAAGTCTATCACGCAACCAACAATGTAGAAATGTCCTATATCCTCAAAATTCCAAAAGTGTATTTCTATAACATTTGGATGAGGTTCACCTTAGTACAAAATAATAACGTAATACACTGTTCCTAAGTAAAGCCAGGGGACTGTAGGATGAGTGCTCTAGGATCCCATAAATCAGGAGCACGAGTGCCTTGTTTTCCATTCAAGCGCGGACTTGAAATACAGCCCCGGTCGCGTCTCCCAGTTAACTCCGGGAGCGCGACGAGGGTAGGTGCCCCTACTCGCAACCAAGACACCTGAAGTAAGTGTACTTTGTCCGCCGCTATACTTGTGTGGAATTTTTTAACAAATAACCCGATTCAAGTGTTAGCTTTGTTACGCTCGAGAACCAGCTTGCCTGCAGACACTTGGGACCTTTACTATTAGAGTTTGTTAACATCCGAGCTTCGTGTTGTGCCAAGTGATTAGCTCACTGACCTTAGTGATGCTGCCAATCATGTACGCATTTATTTGCTAATAGATTTTATCAACCCTAATCATTTTTTACGCGCTGTGATAGCTCTTGTAACTATGAATGAAGATAGATTATGGGACTTTCTAATGTATTATCCCTTCTATAACACTATTTTGAAGCAATTTTTAAGTCCCTAGTGTGTAACTTGATATTCATTGAGATTTCTACATGAGAGTTAATACTGTGACTTTCTTTTTAATGTTACAGGGGTATGTACATTGTTTTTATTTCAATCAATGTGATTCACCCCTATGTTTTATTGCTTCCTATGCAACAAATAGTTTGGTATACGCATCTGGTTGTAGGTCCGCGTGATCCCAGGAAGCCCTTACTCTCAATGGGAGGGTAAGCATATATACACAGTCTCTCTTCTTCTTTTTGGCATGGACTTGTTATCACCACACCATCACCGTTTGCCACTCAGTTTGTCACGCACTTAGCTTTCATGTATTCTGCAATTAATATATTGTTGTTTTCCAGGGCGACGAATAGGAACTGAACCTATGGCCACAAAGTATGACTGTAAGTGACTGACGTTATCTACTGTCTTGACTGTCAGTCCTGATTTCTTATTAGCTAATTCAGCTTATAGTTGGAGGAGTTTTCTTTTATACTAGGTCCTGAGGAAGCGTCACCGGATCCATATGGACCACTGAGACGCGAAACATGTCGACCCAATACAGAGATGGGGTCCTGTAGTTTCTTGACCCACCACTATGTCATATACAGTGAAAGAGTGGTTGAGCATTACCTCTGTTTCACTCTTTTGTTGAGTTTTTTAATCTTGACCTTTACCCGCCATTAATAGAATAAAAAGCCAATACGATACCGGGTCCAGAGTCAATTTTATATCCCTTTCCCAACCCTCTGCGTTGTCTTCCCCCTTTACCGACTTGAGGGCAAGAGCGGCATCATCGAAAAGATCTCCGGCAAAGAGCCCCCCATTGGGTGGTGCCCGTCAGATATTGCAGCGCCAGTCTGACGAGGAGCTTGTCCGATGATGAAGCATGACACCCAATCGGGTGTGTGAGGACTCGTGCTCTTGATTTATGGGATCCTAGAGCACTCATCCTACAGTCCCCTGGCTTTACTTAGGAACAGTGTATTACGTTATTATTTAGCTTATCTTGGAGGATATACACTGGACCTTTATTCCTCCTAATCCCCCCACTTTTTCTTGACGTTCACTTTAGTACATCAGATTATATCACTGCATATACGGACATTTATTAAAAGGGATAGTTTGTAAAAACATCCATGGCTCGCCCACCCGAGCGACAAAGCCATTAGTGAGCTAAGAGGCAAGTCAGTAGTCATGTAAACCCTAAACGTGGCCTATATTTTTATTATACATGGAGCAAGATTATAGTCTATTAAATCAAAAATAAGCGGGTTGGTACAGAGCACATCCTTACCTCAAGTATTTAAAAGTGCTCCCATATGCGATATTAAAGAAAAAGGAGGCTCTGTGAAATAGAATATTTGCCTAGGCTCACAAAATTTAGACACACCAAGAAGCCATGTTGACTCTAGGTTAAATGAATTCATATGTTCAAATTCAGCCACCTGATGGGTACATCTCTCTGTCCTGTTTACATCACAGGTCACTGTTTTGTTTTTCATTCTTGGCTCACACCAGAGGATAACAGACCAGCTCAGTGCCCCCAGACTCAACCACGAAGCTCAAAAAATGTATTTGGGGGGTGGTGTGTCACACCTTCAAACAACCCCCCCCTCATGTTGATAAATCCAGTTTAGCAATAGTGTCCCTGCTGATAAGCCCAGTTTAGTACTATTGCCTGGTTCTAAATGACCATATACAATAGTGCTTAATTTGTAAATTAATAAAGGGAGGGGGTGGGCAAAGTTTCTCTTTATACTCTATCTCATTCCATGTTGTATTTTGAGGTTGCCATACATTTGCCTAGGACCCTTCACAGGAACCATATATTCTGAATCCTAGCACAGGTTTTTTTTCCAATGTTCACTTATTAATTTTCTAGTCGCACTGAAATGACACCTAAGGGAAAACGCTACAAAAAAATGAAAGAAAGACAGGGGGGAAAACTTACCTAGACAGTTGTCCCCCAAAAAAGGGTAATTTAAGGTCATGGCGGCCAAATACGTGGCAAACGTAAGGCTACTCGATTCCATACAAACCAGAGGCCCAACGAAACTTGAGGGGGCCCCCTGCATGGAGGGGCCCCTCTCCGGTCTCAGGAGGTCTCCGTCCAGCGTACTGTGCTGATGGGGCCCCCCGGACCTCCCCCGCACCGCGTGGGCTGCGGGGACCTTTGTTACGCCACTGATACAAACTTGTCTGCCGGATAAAGGGCAAACACTTCTGTGGGCGCCCGTTCTTGTGACAAGGACACTTGGCAGGTGGCGGATTAGACTAAACAATTTTATTCTTTCCGAGGGCGTTTTGTGATCTCTGGCTCAGACCTTGAGTGTTTATTGGAAGCGGAGCCAGAGAAAGGTGGGAGCACCGTGACCCAGGTTCTACAGATGTCCACAGAAAACACGTGAGTTTGGTAGAAATGGATAAAAAGCAGGCGTTGCCAAAGACAACAGGTCGAGCCTTTGGTCAGCAGCTGTGCCTGAGCTGCTCATGCACTAATATTTTTATGTATTATTTTCCCCTATTTAAAAAAAAGATTGCTTGACAACTAAAGCCAGACCCATTGGTTTTGCTATAGCCTTATATTTACAGGATGTGGCATATAATAACACAGTTTTAGCACATACTTAGCACATATTAACACAGCTTTGCATTTAGCAAGAACTTTAAACAGATATAACTATCACACTGTTTTCTACCTAGCAAGGATGAAAGGCTGTTTTGGTCATTTCTAGATTGAGATCTCATGATAGGTAGATCACACTGAATTCAGCTGTTACCTTTTCCTTTGGAATTCTCAGTCACTTGTTTTGCACGTGTAAAGGATTTATCGCACAAAGATTTCTTGTGCACATCCACAAACGTATTTTGTTGATAGTCAAAAAGTATTCTCCTGTTCCTTTCCACCCAGGAAAAGGTTGAAAATGTACTTCTGTAAATATCTATATGGGGTAGGAAGGGGAGAGGAGCACTCCCAAAATTGATGAAAGTGTGAGTGAAGAGGTTTCTCATGGATTTTCATGTCAGCAAGTTGACCAAAGTTTTCCAAGAGTCTCCACTTTGTCATCAGAACACAAGCAGCCATCAGGGACCGAAAATAATTACTATGGCAACTGGTGGGAACCGTAGATAGAAGTCCAGACCCCTATGCCTCCTTCATCAAGACTACTGCTCATCATCGGCAATAACCAAAGTTGACCTATGCCCAGTACCGTTGAAAGCTACTGGGACTTCTGTCTTGTCTCCAGCGACCATACCTCAGTCCACATATACTTTCATGAGACTCCATTGTCTATCAAACACTGAGGCAATTGAAACGCTTACAATGTGACCTGCTTACATGTCCTCACAAATGATACATAGATCTGCCCCAAGTTTGAAGTATTGTATACTTCCATCGAGACACATCTGGAAATCCATATTTTTCTCAATGTAGCCTTGATATGCAGTTCCACCTAATTTGCTTTGTAATCTGTCTACCAATTTAAACATTCTGACTGCATTAACACAAGTGAATCTGTAGATTTAAGTCTTGCAAGTGATGTTTTACCTAAAACACATCTTCTGAAATATGAATGAGCGTAATGCAACCTCTACTCCTTCTCCCGCCCATTCTGACCATTTCCAGAATCTATGCTGCACACATTTCTTATCACATAAACTTATGTGAACTGCACATACTGTAATGTGAAAAAAATTCAGTCACTGCACAGTCATTCAACAGAGTGAAGATACCACCCTGATCCAATCTGCTGCCCAAAGGTTATCAGTAGTTCCCAAAATGCTTCAGAAGTCCACAAAGATGGCATTCACGGATGGTAGAAGCTGTGGATTCTGCAAGAACGAAGAGGGCTAGAAACTTCCCCTTTGGAGGATGGATGTCCCACGTCGTGAAGAAGCTTGCAGAGGTGTTCCCATGCAGAAAGACTGCAAACAAGCCTTGCTAGCTGCAAGGGTCACAGTTAGGGTTTTTGGATGCTGCTGTGGCCCAGGAGGGACCAGGATGTCGCCACTTGGATGAGGAGACAGAAGGGGTGCCCAGCAAGTCAGGGAGTTCTCACAGAAGCAGGCAGCACCCACAGAAGTACCAGAACAGGCACTTGGAAGAGGAGTGAACTGGAGCTCATCCGAAGACACAAAAGGGAGTCCCACGACGCCGGAGGACAACTCAGGAGGTTGTGCACTGCAGGTTAACGTGTCGGGGACCCAGGCTTGGCTGTGCATGAAGGAAATCCGGGAAGAGTGCACAGGAGCCGGAGCAGCTGCAAATCACACGGTACCCAGCAATGCAGTCTAGCGTGGAGAGGCAAGGACTTACCTCCACCAAACTTGGACTGAAGAGTCACTGGACTGTGGGAGTCACTTCGACAGAGTTGCTGAGTTCCAGGGACGTCAGGCTGAGAGGGGACCCAGAGGACCGGTGATGCAGTCTTTTGTTGCCTGCGGTTGCAGGGGGAAGATTCCGTCGACCCACGGGAGATTTCTTCAGAGCTCCTAGTGCAGAGAGGAGGCAGGCTACCCCCAGAGCATGCACCACCAGGAAAACAGTCGAGAAGGCGGCAGGATCAGCGATACAAGGTTGCAGTAGTCGTCTTTGCTACTTTGTTGCGGTTTTGCAGGCGTCCTGAGCAGTCAGCGGTCGATCCTTTGGCAGAAGGTGAAGAGAGAGATGCAGAGGAACTCTGATGAGCACTTGCATTCGTTATCTAAAGAATTTCCCAAAGCAGAGACCCTAAATAGCCAGAAAAGGAGGTTTGGCTACCTAGGAAGGAGGATAGGCTAGCAACACAGGCAAGAGCCTATCAGGAGGAGTCTCTGACGTCACCTGCTGGCACTGGCCACTCAGAGCAGTCCAGTGTTCCAGCAGCACCTCTGTTTCCAAGATGGCAGAGGTCTGGAGCACACTGGAGGAGCTCTGGGCACCTCCCCTGGGAGGTGCAGGTCAGGGGAGTGGTCACTCCCCTTTCCTTTGTCCAGTTTCGCACCAGAGCAGGGCTGGGGGATCCCTGAACCGGTGTAGACTGGCTTATGCAGAGATGGGCACCATCTGTGCCCATCAAAGCATTTCCAGAGGCTGGGGGAGGCTACTCCTCCCCAGCCCTGACACCTTTTTCCAAAGGGAGAAGTTGTAACACCCTCTCTCTGAGGAAGTCCTTTGTTCTGCCTTCCTGGGCCAAGCCTGGCTGGACCCCAGGAGGGCAGAAACCTGTCTGAGAGGTTGGCAGCAGCAGCAGCTGCAGTGAAACCCAGGGAAAGGTAGTTTGGCAGTACCCAGGTCTGTGCTAGAGACTCGGGGGATCATGGAATTGTCTCCCCAATGCCAGTATGGCATTGGAGTGGCAATTCCATGATCTTAGACATGTTACATGGCCATGTTCGGAGTTACCATTGTGACGCTGTACATAGGTAGTGACCTATGTCCAGTGCACACGTGTAATGGTGTCGATGTGGGGGCATCTTGGCTAGTGCCAGGGAGCCCACACACTAGGTAACTTAGCACCCAACATTTACCAGGTAAAGGTTAGACATATAGGTGACTTATAAGTTACTTAAGTGCAGTGGTAAATGGCTGTGAAATAACGTGGACGTTATTTCACTCAGGCTGCAGTGACAGGCCTATGTAAGAATTGTCAGAGCTCCCTATGGGTGGCAAAAGAAATGCTGCAGCCCATAGGGATCTCCTGGAACCCCAATACCCTGGGTACCTCAGTACCATATACTAGGGAATTATAAGGGTGTTCCAGTATGCCAATGTGAATTGGTGAAATTGGTCACTAGCCTGTTAGTGACAATTTGGAAAGCAGAGAGAGCATAACCACTGAGGTTCTGGTTAGCAGAGCCTCAGTTAGACAGTTAGGGGGTCATTCCGACCCCGGCGGTCAAGGACCGCCGGGGCCGGGGTCGGGGTCGGCGGGAGCACCGCCAACAGGCTGGCGGTGCCCCGCAGGGCATTCTGACCGCGGCGGTTTG
This sequence comes from Pleurodeles waltl, assembly GCF_031143425.1. NCBI lineage: Eukaryota > Metazoa > Chordata > Amphibia > Caudata > Salamandridae > Pleurodeles > Pleurodeles waltl. The sequence continues at coordinate 71,225,113 of NC_090438.1, forward strand.
GCCGCGGTCAGAACAGGAAAACCGGCGGTCTCCCGCCGGTTTTCCGCTGCCCTCAGGAATCCTCCATGGCGGCGCAGCTTGCTGCGCCGCCATGGGGATTCCGACACCCCATACCGCCATCCTGTTCCTGGCGGTTCGCCCGCCAGGAACAGGATGGCGGTATGGGGTGTTGTGGGGCCCCTGGGGGCCCCTGCAGTGCCCATGCCAGTGGCATGGGCACTGCAGGGGCCCCCGTAAGAGGGCCCCACAAAGAATTTCAGTGTCTGCTTAGCAGACACTGAAATTCGCGACGGGTGCAACTGCACCCGTCGCACCTTCCCACTCCGCCGGCTCCATTCGGAGCCGGCTTCCTCGTGGGAAGGGGTTTCCCGGTGGGCTGGCGGGCTGCCTTCTGGCGGTCGCCCGCCAGCCCAGCGGGAAAGCCAGAATGGCCTCCGCGGTCTTTCGACCGCGGAGCGGCCATATGGCGGTTCCCGCCAGGCGGGCGGCTACCGCCGCCCGCCAGCCTCAGAATGAGGCCCTTAGTCATCACACAGGGAACACATACAGGGCACACTTATGAGCACTGGGGCCCTGGCTGGCAGGGTCCCAGTGACACATACACTAAAACAACATATATACAGTGAAATATGGGGGTAACATGCCAGGCAAGATGGTACTTTCCTACACATTCCGACCGTGACATTACCGCCACAATCAGACCCCCAGCACTGCAGGTTTTCAGCCACCTGGTGGTGCCAGCAGTCCCAATCCGCCAGGGCAGCGCTGCCCTGGAGATTATGACCCCTCTCTCCACCGGCGTTTACATGGTGGTTTCACTGCCATGTAAAGACTGGCAGAGATGAGATGCCGGGGGCAACAGGAGGGCCCCCCGCACTGCCATTGCACTTGGCATGGGAAGTGCAGGAGGCCCCCCTTGCTAGCCCGCTGCGCAAATCACTGTCTGGAATCACTGTCTGCTATGCCCAGCCGGAAACTCATAATAGAGGTTGTGGGAGGGCTGCTGCATAGGTGGTAACTCGACGGCTGGAGTTTGGCAGACGGTCTTTTCCACCCGCCAAACCCATAATTAGGGCCAGATTTGTTTTGGCTTGGATTTATATGAACAACATATTTTGACTATTTTGTGATTACCTTGCTACCTCCAAGTTATTCAGCCCTCCCTGGATACAGGAATTATTTTTGCTAGTTATCACATTTCTATGCATGTGCAGCTCTTAAACCCTTCTGAGTCCCATTTTTTATGCCCCCATTTCTTAGCTGCAAACTCACAATAGTTAAGGTTTAAAAGTTTAAATACCCTTCATGGTCTCTATTGTCTTGTTTTTTTGGTGGATAGTAAGGTCTGTTGTTTTAGGGCTGTGTTGTATGTTCTTGGATACGGGTATGCACATGCAAAGTACAAGTCTGGCCACCTCACAATACACAGATGACATCTGCATCATAGGTCACATCAGGACAAATCACAACAGTCAAGAAGTTTTCTAATGAGTATTATAATATCAAACAAAATAGGGGATGCCGAGTGAACAGGAGGACAATGACATATGTCATACTCATACATAACATTGTCCAGAGGAATATTCCAGCATAGGTTCTAGGCGCATGAATGTGTCTGTGGGATAAGGTGAGGGACACCTACAAGATCTTCTCTTGCAATATGATAACTTCTTTTCTCATCAATTCTAAATGTTACCAGCTGACCTCTGTTGTGTCTTCCAGGAGGCTGTTCTGTTTTTGCTCCTGTTTGTTAGTATACAGGCAGCCGAAATGGTTGTCGTCTATGCAGCCTAGGAACCAATCCATGCTGACAATACCAAGAAACACAAAGGCCCATATTTATGGGAAAGTGGCACAGTGCAGCAGGTCACCTTGCTGCCCTGCATCACTGGGAAAGGGCAGGAATGCGCTGTATTCAAAACATATGGTGCATTCCTGTCCTTTTCCTCTGCGTTGGTGCACAATGGGCTCCCTAGCGCTAACGCAGGCACCCTTGCACCACTATGCATGGATATCTCTGTTGCATGCGGGATTGTTTTTGTGCAGGAAGGCGTACCTTCCTGCACAAAAACAATCATTAGAGGCATATTCCTCTATCCGTGTGTGTTGCAGAATGCAACACACTTGGAAATGGGAAACAACAAGGAGAAATAAAGATTTTTATCCTTGTTACGCATCTCCTGGGGGGTGTATCTAGGTTTAGTAAATCTGGAAATGCATCAAAAACTATGGGAGTTGACTGGGAACACCCACAGAATACTTCATTTGTGAAGAGTAATGCAACATAGTGATTTGTGCTGCATTACTCCATATCTTTGGAGCCACTATAAGGCACGCAAAGTAGCTTTGCGTGGCTTCAGAAATATGACTTAAGATTTGCATTGCGCAAGCACCACCTTGGGTGGCGCAAACATGATGCAAACTAATCATAAATATGACCCTGGGATTTATTGACCAAAAAACATAATCCTCCCACATGTCCTACGTCCATCATTCATCCATACATGGGCATTGCTCACTGGCTGCCAGTGAGACAGGAGATGGACAGGGTCCCACAGGGTGGAGTGTGATCGATGGAGGCTAGGTGAGAGCCATAGATGCTCTGTGGAGTTCTTCAGGAGTGAACATTAGGGATGATCCGCACAGAAGGTGTGAGGCAGGGGAAGCATATGTTGTACCTCTATCTGTCTCTGAGTGATGAGGTCTGACTCCAAGATCGTCTGTCCTCTTGCTGCAGCCGCCAATTTACACATGACGCTCCATGGTTGCTAAAACAGAGAGTGGCAACTACATGTCCAAGTGAATCAGCTGCGTTTTCCTCCTGTGGGTGGCAGTGGCACACTCATTCATAGAGACATGTGCGCCACAGAACTTACATTTTAACTTTCCAAGTTAAGCGTGATGTCTGGAAGAACATAACATAACACCACTGAAAGGAGAGCTAGTTGGGCATCATTAGTACTCAATGGAATTTTTCGAGCCAGAACCACTGCTTAAGTTTGTATCTCTCCATCATTTCTGGGGTGTGGTACTTTTCTGGCCAGCATTGTTTTTATTAGTTCAGCAGTTTGATACATCTTTATGTGCATCCCCTAAAAGTGACTCTGTATAAGTACAGCTCGCTTTATGGAACTTACTGGAAACAGACGGGCCACAGTGTGATGAAATATATACTTTTCCCAATTACTTGCATAAAAGTTGCTCTGGATGGCACATGACCAGCAGTCGAAGTGCATTAACTACACAGCTTGGGATATTTCTCCCTGCCTTGTTCAGAAGTTCAGTCTTAGTGTGTCTCAGACAGTGGGTGCATTTATCGGAGGCATGAGTGAAAGCCCTCATGGGCAGCCTTGTGTTTTTTTTGTAGCTCTGAGTTGTTGAATGTCCTGTTCTTTGAGAAATCCCCAGGCAAGAACACTGGTTTAGGGTAGGTTTGTTTTCAATTGCCTTTAGTGTGTTCTACAGGCATTGTGTGGGGTGTTTCTCCTCACAGCAAGGGTAGTCTCCAGCCTGGAGCTCCCACAATAAAGACACAAAGAGGTGTGAACTATCTGCTTCTGGCTAAGAACAGCCACAAAGACTGTGATCAGGAAGGAGACAAAAGGGTGGTTTTACCTAAAAGACCATTGTCATTCGGAAAAAAAACAGAGAGCGCAGTCTCCTTTACCCTTGCCATTCACCAAATGGCAATACTAAAGGAATACTAGTCAGGAGCCATTCTTAGCAAAAGGTCCTAAATGAATTTTTTATATTAGCCTAGCCTTCTTGCCCTCACTCCACTGTCTAGGTATCCTCCCTTCAGGCTCACTTGTGATACACTTCCACTCTGCTCCGCTTATACATGCAATGCACAATGCCCATATACACAATCACACACAATATACTTTGGATTAGATGACAGAGTATAAATCTGACTATGGATTGGTGGGACTCTCTGAGCCAGAACCAGTTACATTGTTTTTTGAATTAGTGGAAAAAACCTTAACTACAGAATATAGAGAGAAAATCTTTAAATTAGATCTCTTCTTTTACACTGAGATACTCCAGGCCATGTTTAAAAGGGCTGCCTAAAGCTTGGGATACAACAGGCCAATGCTTTTGAATGTTAAATGATGTGTATACTCGGAATCACGTGTTTAAGCTGCCTGCCCCAGATATGGAGCACTATGTATATTGTTGTCTTTTTCTACAGCTTACATTCCTGAATGCTTGCTATCTCAAAAAACCTTCTCTCACTGCACTTCTAAAATCCTGCATGAAAACCTTACCTTGACTTACTTCAGCTTGATTCGTCTCCATTCTCTTTTCAGAGCGACCATCTTCTTACCTTCCATCTTCTGCATACCATCTATTTCTGAGTATAGCCTCCTGTCAGTCTCAGACCTGTCTATCTCAGCCCTTCCTATTGTAATTCTGCAACTGGCTGATACCTCATTTCATAGATCACAATCCCTCCTCTTTAAAATCTTATCCTTGTAACCTAACATTACAAGATCGTCTGTCCTCTTGCTGCAGCCGCCAATTTACACATGACGCTCCATGGTTGCTAAAACAGAGAGTGGCAACTACATGTCCAAGTGAATCAGCTGCGTTTTCCTCCTGTGGGTGGCAGTGGCACACTCATTCATAGAGACATGTGCGCCACAGAACTTACATTTTAACTTTCCAAGTTAAGCATGATGTCTGGAAGAACATAACATAACACCACTGAAAGGAGAGCTAGTTGGGCATCATTAGTACTCAATGGAATTTTTCGAGCCAGAACCACTGCTTAAGTTTGTATCTCTCCATCATTTCTGGGGTGTGGTACTTTTCTGGCCAGCATTGTTTTTATTAGTTCAGCAGTTTGATACATCTTTATGTGCATCCCCTAAAAGTGACTCTGTATAAGTACAGCTCGCTTTATGGAACTTACTGGAAACAGACGGGCCACAGTGTGATGAAATATATACTTTTCCCAATTACTTGCATAAAAGTTGCTCTGGATGGCACATGACCAGCAGTCGAAGTGCATTAACTACACAGCTTGGGATATTTCTCCCTGCCTTGTTCAGAAGTTCAGTCTTAGTGTGTCTCAGACAGTGGGTGCATTTATCGGAGGCATGAGTGAAAGCCCTCATGGGCAGCCTTGTGTTTTTTTTGTAGCTCTGAGTTGTTGAATGTCCTGTTCTTTGAGAAATCCCCAGGCAAGAACACTGGTTTAGGGTAGGTTTGTTTTCAATTGCCTTTAGTGTGTTCTACAGGCATTGTGTGGGGTGTTTCTCCTCACAGCAAGGGTAGTCTCCAGCCTGGAGCTCCCACAATAAAGACACAAAGAGGTGTGAACTATCTGCTTCTGGCTAAGAACAGCCACAAAGACTGTGATCAGGAAGGAGACAAAAGGGTGGTTTTACCTAAAAGACCATTGTCATTCGGAAAAAAAACAGAGAGCGCAGTCTCCTTTACCCTTGCCATTCACCAAATGGCAATACTAAAGGAATACTAGTCAGGAGCCATTCTTAGCAAAAGGTCCTAAATGAATTTTTTATATTAGCCTAGCCTTCTTGCCCTCACTCCACTGTCTAGGTATCCTCCCTTCAGGCTCACTTGTGATACACTTCCACTCTGCTCCGCTTATACATGCAATGCACAATGCCCATATACACAATCACACACAATATACTTTGGATTAGATGACAGAGTATAAATCTGACTATGGATTGGTGGGACTCTCTGAGCCAGAACCAGTTACATTGTTTTTTGAATTAGTGGAAAAAACCTTAACTACAGAATATAGAGAGAAAATCTTTAAATTAGATCTCTTCTTTTACACTGAGATACTCCAGGCCATGTTTAAAAGGGCTGCCTAAAGCTTGGGATACAACAGGCCAATGCTTTTGAATGTTAAATGATGTGTATACTCGGAATCACGTGTTTAAGCTGCCTGCCCCAGATATGGAGCACTATGTATATTGTTGTCTTTTTCTACAGCTTACATTCCTGAATGCTTGCTATCTCAAAAAACCTTCTCTCACTGCACTTCTAAAATCCTGCATGAAAACCTTACCTTGACTTACTTCAGCTTGATTCGTCTCCATTCTCTTTTCAGAGCGACCATCTTCTTACCTTCCATCTTCTGCATACCATCTATTTCTGAGTATAGCCTCCTGTCAGTCTCAGACCTGTCTATCTCAGCCCTTCCTATTGTAATTCTGCAACTGGCTGATACCTCATTTCATAGATCACAATCCCTCCTCTTTAAAATCTTATCCTTGTAACCTAACATTACCGTATTTCCACCAGCCCATCTATCTCACCAATCATTCACCTGAAACTGCATAGCCCCCACTAATGATCACACCTAACTGCTATTAATATAATCTATCACAAAGTAACTGGAGTAAATGCATGCAATTGTTTCATGAGTGTGCATGACTAATTGAAAAAATCAATTGATTAACTGCTAATCTTGGGTTCCGGAGTTGCTTGCTACTTGAAAAGGACTTTAACACCTCATCAGGGGTAGTAAGTGCTATATTAATACAATACAATACAGTGTGGATAGGATCACAAGATCAGTCCTGAATGACAGAAGCAATTGCCTGTAGTCCCGATCTGTGAAACTCTGGAATAGCACCCCAATGCATTCCAGAAAAGAGAGACAGCATTGGCAAAGAACACTAGTTGAGCTGGCTGGTGGTATCTTTGTTCTGGAATAGGAACACAAACTCTTTGCCATCAAGCCTAGAGTGAATTGTTGAGATGGTGGCTTGCAAGACCACGTGGTGATGTCCTGGGCGGTGTCCTGGGTCAACCCTCACTGTTTGAAGGAGAGTTAGAGTCAGGCTCCTATGCCACAGATGCTAAGAACAAAAGTGTTGTAGTAGGGTCATGGGCTTAGACAACAGAAGACACCAACCTTAATTAGTAATTTTTGGAAAAAAAGGCTATCATTCACAGGTCAGAAGTTAAATAGACACAATCTGTTGCATGGTGATTGAATAGTTGCAGGTGTAACTGAGGTTTTCATTATCTATAATACCAGTAGCATACACTTCAGTTGACCACAAATGTGTCTGAATTTCCATTCTATGTTACTATTTCTTTCAAAAACAGCATTTATGGACATGGGTGCCTAGACGAATTGCCCTGGCACATGTGAATTGACATCCAACAGAACCTATTAACCTTCGTATTGTTTAATATGTTTCTCTTTCACTCTTCAATAAATTTACAGGAATATTCTTTTGTGCAATTTTCCATAAAATTAATTCTTTCCAGACAAAATACACATTTTCAATGTACTTAACCGAATCATCCTGTAGAGTATCAGCTCCAAATGCATTTTGCAGGTTTGCGCTTCATAAGGGGATCATCTGAAAACAGTTAGAGATATTGTTAGTAACTTTGGGGATACTCCTACGTTTATAAATATCAGAGAGAGTCCACCTTGTGGGTTGGAAATGTGACAGTGTTTGGTTTAACAATAAGCTATCAAAATGGTAGCAGACTCAAAGTGAAGAGCCATTAATCAAATCTTGTGTTTCCCTGCACCAAAGAAGCCCTTCAGATAATTACCAATATTCCGTTTTTAATTATCACACTTCCACAGTCATGCATTTGTAAGTCTGCATTAACTCAATTAATACATACTTGGATGTGACACAGGTAGTCTTTCTGTGGCCAATCCCTGGGAGGTGAATGTGTATTTGAGTGTGAAGCCACATGGCCTTGTAAACACACAGGCCCATATTTCTGAGACATTGGTGCAGGGCAATGCAGCATTTCACCGCGCTACGCTGCCCTGTGTCAAAAGTAAAGAGCAGGAATGTGCTGTATCTATAGAATATGGCTCTATCCTGTCATTTCACCTGGCGTTGGAGCACAACCGCTTCCTAGCACCAATGCAGACACCCTTGCACCGTGGTGCAAGGGTGCCTGTGTTGCGTGCAGTTTTGTTTTTGTGCAGGAAGGGACACGTTCCTGCACAAAAACAATCCTGGGAGGCATTTTTCTCCTATGTGTGCTGCATCCGGCACACATAGAAAAAGGAAAAAACGAGGAGAAATAAAGACATTGCTCCTTGTTGCTCCACCCTGGGGAGGTGCGAGGTTTTGGTGCATCCCTAGGTTTACAAGTTCTTGTAATTCTGGAGATGTGTAAAAATTCATGCATGTTGCGTGGAAACACTCACAGCGATGTCCATGGAACACCTCCCTTGCAGAGTAAGGAAATGTAGCGATTTGTGATGCCTTGCCTTACTCCATATCCATGAGGCCATTGAAAGCCATGCAAAGTGGCTTTGTGTGGCCTCATACATGTGGTTGTGTCGCGTAGGCTCTCATTACTCCAATGAGACTACTGGATTTTGAACAGCAAGATCATCGACAGTGTGGGGGAATGAGTCTGACACACGGTGGGTGACACCTGTCGCTCCAAATCCGGGTTTTGCTCCGGCTAACTAGCAGTGCCTCATCTCTCCCGAAAGGTAGAGATGATTGGGCAGCCGAGCGCATGACATATACTTCTCAGGGAAGTCGTGGTCACTCAGTTCTCATCCAGTTCTCTCATTCACAATTCGGTCTCATATATCAATGACAATAAAAGCAGTATACGTTTTAAAAACTGGTTTAATAAAACAACTGCATTTTAGATAGCAAAGCATGAGCTGCAATAACCAGAACGACACAACATAACAATATTAAAATGGTGACGATGAGAGTGAAGCATAAGAATAATGCTATCATATTGCCACTAAAGTCGATGGACTATTTTCTATCTAAATCATAATTTGAACACGGCATGTTAAGCTCTAATCCTGCCTTTCAGGTTTACCCGGGAGGACATCAACCCTCATACCTGAGCAAAGGCCTGTAGTCTGCGTTAGCATCTGCAGCAAAGCATTCAGCATACACTTGTGGTTCCCTGGTTGGAATCTCCCTCTTAACGTGTAATGGGACTAGGAAGTGTTTTTATAATAACACAGCTAATGTTCTAAGAAAATGTCCCTACATAAGGATGTGTATTTTCTACGAATGTTGGGGACTAAACTTCTACCACGTTCACTGGCAATGTACCAAACTGTAGCCTTGACTGAAGCACAAAGTGATCGAGAATGTGTTGTTTGAGAACACAGTGCTGGGCTAAGCAAAACAGTTGGATAGAAGAAATTAAAACAAGACAGTAAAGCTGGTTTTTGTAAAAATAACAGTGTGAAGCTGAATAAAATATATCTAGGTCAAGATGCACAGCGGCCTAGTGTATTAAACTAACGTGCATGGAGTTATAACTAAAATGGCTATACAACACCCTCCCCTTGTCGGTTGAAAGTGGTTCAAGCCAAAACTCAAATTTCTCAACCTAAGATATATATAAAACCCTACTCAATTTTGACAAGTTAAAAGGACACACAAGCACACTACTTGGCAATTTAAAACATGAGCATGTGCCAAATAAAGTACGAGTCATGGAAAGTAGGAGATCTTCCACTTCGGAAGATGACAAAACCGGAAAGTCCACGCCCAAAAATGATTGAGGAGCAAGTGTAATCCATAGCCCCAGTATCAACCATGGCGGCATCCCGTGGAGTGCCCATTGATGAGTTGATGGCAACTTCCTCCAGGAAGGGTAACTCATAATTAGCTTCACGTAGCAAACGCAGCCTCAGTGCGCATGTCTGGTAACGCTCCAGGAGAGTTCCAAAATGCTGCATCATACGTTCACGACACAGCTGCGCTGATGGGAGCGCCGTTATTTGCCCTTGTTGCGGCGGGACAGCCATTGCGCATAAACAACAGCAACAGCAGGATGCCAGCTAATAAAGCCAAAGTTATCGGAAATCCCCCAAAAATATTACTGAAAATAGAGTGGATAGCTGAAGGTATCAAACCGAATATGGAGGAGAAGGTGTGAACAAAACCAGAACCAACAGCTTTGAAAAAATGTGCTATTCCAGTCGTGCTGGACGCATTAAATATTCGTCCCACGTGTTCACCAAAGTGTCTCAGAAAGTTCGTATTTAACAGGGACTGTATTTCTGCTGATGACCTTGCCACTTGAAGTGCGTAGGTATCATGCGCAGATGTAAGGGCCACATGCTTTTGAAACAATAAAGCCTTGAGTCTACTTAACTTGTCAAAATTCACGTTTGAAGCAGTAATGTAAGGCCAGATATCAGCTACCTCCTTAAATTTAGTGGAGGGAAACAGTACATTCCTGCAGCATGTAACGACCTCAGAGACCGAAACAACGTAAACTATTCCGGCTCGCATGCCACAACAGTCTTCACTATTGAGAAGGACGTAGCTGTCATTTGAAAGCACCTGGAACATAGGTCTAATCAAGGGGACTAGAGCTCCCTTAAGATAACAAGCCAAGTTTGCAGCTGAGGCGTTACACGCCCCATGCAAGGACAGCTGTTTACAAATCATGGAATGGCAGACAGAAGTCTTACATTCACTACCGCTAAGAAAGACCTCTTTCATGCCATTGAAGCATTTGTACGAGAAGGGAAGCTCCCACACCTCATGGCTGTAACTATCTCCCAGCTTTTCATATCTGCCTACCGGAATGTGTTTCAAACAGGAGGTGAATTGTAGTGTTGAAATAGGCAGATTAATAACCCTGTGTATTAACCACTCTGCCGATGGTATTTCGGCCACGGTAAAAGGCAACTTTTCTAATTTCTCGATGTTAAGCATGACATAAGTCGCTTCTTTCTTAGCCATTAGTTGTTGTTGTCGCGTTAGATTAAAAGAAGAAAATATCTCCCTTGCACTGACGTGCTGCCATGGAACGCGACCCGCCTTCAATGTTTGAAGCGTCCAACCCAACTGCATAATGGACCTGATCTGACTCTGTCCATGGTATAAAGAAGGCATATCAGATTGCATAATGTCTATAGCAGAAGATACAATGTTGTTAATTGTATAGATCCGGTCGGAAAAGGTGTTAATCCCATTATCCACAACAGCTAATGCCTTTTTAACATTTTCCTGATCTATTTGCCTTAACCGGGCAGCAGCATCTTGATGGGAACGTTTCTATATTTCATTGTATACTGCTTATAAGAAACGCTCCCTACGTGGTGTTCTGGGGCCTGACAAGAAATCTTGTAAGTCAGTGGTGTTAGACAAGAGATTGAGGTGTTCTTTAACCGCGTTTAGTGAGGATGATTTTAGCCACTGTTGGCATTATTTCCCTACACTATCTGTTGTAATGATATCTGCATGTTCTGGAGATATATATCGAGGATCTGGCCTACTCGTCCTAAAACCCCAGAGGAGTTAATAAAACGTTAATGACACCCATTGGTATCTATTGGCCACAATAACCACCCAGTGAAGCATTAAACATACCATTCTGGACCCACTCATTGAGCTCATCTTTAGTTGCATTCGTGTATTTGTGCCATTTGTCAAATTTTGCAGGGGCAGGTATACTGGGCATTTTTAATTCTCTGATTGTTGCTAAGCCTAAACAACTCATTTGTTGCACAGTTACATTTAAGAAGATCATCTGAGCAGGAATAAGACATGCTCCAAACAATATTTCTTTTCCCTTAATTTGCCAATTTTTTGTTCCCCAAACACTTTTCAGATCAATTGATTTGGACCAATATTGATAGCCTTCTATTGCTAACCGTGAAACAAAGGATTCCGAATATATAAATTTCGTATTAGTCAATAACATGTGTATATCCTTAGTAGGTGGTACCTTAAAGTAATACGACTCAGCATTTTGATTGTGCCCAGAAAAATATGCAAACTTTTCAGAATATGTTTTAGAACTCCCTTGCGGTGGAGTTGGACAATGTTCCCATTGCGTGTAATTAAATACCATTTTGGGACTGCCCGCTCTATGTATGAAGTGGTGCCCATAATAATTTTAGCAAAACATATCACCATAATCTTCTTTGAATTGGTAAACATCTTTGTTTTCAAAGACAGTATAATATTGCAATTCTGTCATCATAGAATCAACTGTTTTCACATCCCAATCATCTGATACAATGCCTGGTATTACTATATCATTCATTGATAATTTGAACACATACGGTATTTAAATAATTTCTGTGGGACCATGTATATCAAATATTACTTTGTCCCAAACAATCCCATCAGGAATTGCCACTGTGGAAATGTTCACAAAGGATAAATCTCTTTGGACTATGTGTGACGAAAAATGTGGTTTCAAAACCTCCTCCACCTGTTCAACTGTTGATCTTTCAGGAAGAAAATGACCATGTATTAATAAGAAAAAGGTAATAACAAAACCAATCCAAAGTAGAAAGGCTAGGACAGTCAGAGAAAGCCATATATAGTTCCATGGAAAAATGAAATATGTTTCTTTAAGCCAGTTTGTTACCTTACGTGCACTTGACAAATCAGCTGTCGAAGAGGCGAATGAGTCTGAGAAATCATTGTTGAAGTCGGCAAAAAAAACAGAGGCAGTTTGTGCAAATGGCGTAGCCATTGTCAGTGGTGGAGCTGGTGTTTCCTGTGGTGGCACACTATAGACAGCACCATCCGTTTGGCTTGTAGTCGAGTTGACTTTGTCAAATGTTTCTAAGTTAGTTGATGTTAGTGGAACTAATGCAAGATCATCTTCCACCCTCCTCAAGCTCGGAGAGGTATCAGTGTTGGTATAAACAACTTGTAGTGGAACCTCTTCACCAGTAGTGAGAGGGATTCAGGAACTACTGGATGTTCCTCTTGGTCGGCTGTGCAGGATCAGCCACATGGTGTAATATGACATTGTCAATTGAGACAAAATAATTTTCCTTGGCACCTGCCAACGGTCGTAGAATAACAGTTCTGGTACTGTGTATCCCTACTACAGGGACTAGTGCTCGATAAGAAAGGCCAAATTCCTTTTTCAGTGTGACTTTTTCACGTACAAGATCCCCAACTCTGGGAATCCACTGGGTAGATATTACTGGCACATCCTTAATTTCTGTGGAGGCGGCACTTTTGGAAGAATTATCATCACAGAACTGTTGCAATTCCTGTAAGACAGTGACACGTTCATTTACGTCAAAAGGTGTTTCTGATGCATCCACGCCAGGACCATCAAGATCCGGAACATACATTTGAGTTCCGAACAGGCACTCATATGAAGTACGACCCCACAGGGACCTTCTAGGCAGGTTATTTAGTGCTCTCTGGACTTCCTACAGGTGATTAAGCCAACTACGACCCGTACCTAAGACTCTGGCTGTTAAGGATTGCTTTAAATTGTGGTTTAATCGTGCACAACACTATTTCCCTCAGGATGAAATGGAGACGAGTACTGTAGTTGGACCCCCAATGAAGCCATGGTGTCCCTGAATGCCCTTGAGGCGAAAGCAGGGCCCTGGTCTGAATGGAAGGCCACAACTCCATATGTACCGATAAAGACTCACAAATCTTTAATAACAGTCTGAACGTTGTGGCCACACCCATACAAATCTGGAGCATGAATCAACAGCGACTAATATGTATTTGTATGCACTATCAGGTGATAGGGGACCGCAGTGGTCCAAGTACACACACTGTAACAGTTTGTTTGAAATTAAGAGGGGTGTCTGCGGCAGGCGCTTGGCCGTGGAAACTTTGATTTGTTGACGGATGTTACAACAAAGGACATACTTCTTAGGGGGTGATTCTAACCCTGACGGGCGGCGGGGGCCGCCCGCCAGAGTTCCCCCCTCCAGAACACCGCTCCGCGGTCATAAGACCGCTGCGGTGATTCGGGCTTTTGCACTGGGCTGGCGGGCGGCCGCCAAAAGGCCGCCCGCCAGCCCAGTGCAAAAGAGCCTTCCCACGAGGACGCCGGCTCAGAATTGAGCCGGCGGAGTGGGAAGGTGCGACGGGTGCAGTGGCACCCGTCGCGTATTTCAGTGTCTGCAATGCAGACACTGAAATACAATGTGGGGCCCTCTTACGGGGGCCCCTGCAGTGCCCATGCCATTGGCATGGGCACTGCAGGGGCCCCCAGGGGCCCCACGACAACCCATACCGCCATCCTGTTCCTGGCGGGAGAACCGCCAGGAACAGGATGGCGGTATGGGCTGTCAGAATCCCCCATGGCGGCGCAGCAAGCTGCGCCGCCATGGGGGATTCCCAGGGCAGCGGAAAACCGGCGGGAGACCGCCGGTTTTCCACTTCTGACCGCGGCAAAACCGCCGCGGTCAGAATGCCCTACGGGGCACCGCCAGCCTGTTGGCGGTGCTCCCGCCGACCCTGGCCCCGGCGGTAAGGAACCGCCGGGGTCAGAATCAGGCCCTTAGTCTCTTTGTAGAGACCTGGCCACCAATAATGGGCCTGTATGATTGAAATTGTAGCCGCCTCACCCGCATGTGCAGATGCCACCGCCTCATGCGCTGCTTTAATCAATTGTGGTCCTATATCTTTGTTAGGGATGTCTTGTACGCCCACGCCTGGTATCTTAACTTCAGCGTTCAGCATACTTCCCATATGATAATGATATTTGTTAGGAAATCCTTTAGGATGGGGCGTACCATCAGCCGTAGCTTTCACGGCAGCCCAAATGTCTGTGTCTGGTTTAGAACTTGAGCGAGTCACTGCAGCTACAGTGGCTACTGCCACTGCTTACTTTGCGGCTTCATCAGCCAATGTATTTCCAGCAACGTGTATTCCAACGCGCTGGTGTCCAAGTGTATGTACAATAATGACATTCAGTAGCGTCTCTTTCAGGTCAGCTACTTTCCCCCACAGTAGTCTGTGTTTAATGGTGTTGCCTATGGAGTCTCTGAACCCATTCTGGCGCCAATAATGCAAGTATTCAATAAAGGCCTGGACACAATAATATGAATCACAAACAATCAGCGTAGGCTGTGCCGGATCCGTGTGTTCCAGTGCCATCAGCAGAGCTTTAAGCTCAGCCAATTGTGCTGTACAATCCCCTAGGGTCTGTGTAAAGGTATATAGAGGACACAATTTATCCCCTTCCATATAGCCACTTACGACTGCGCAAGCAGCAGAATATTGATGTTTAGTTCCAATTGCAGGTTGTGCAGAGCCATTGGTGTACATGACTTTATGATACTGATCAATAGGCAAGGTATTTGCTGGAACTGGATATTCTACTTCATATTGTAGGAATTCCTGAGTTTGTAACTTTTGGTCGAGAACAACATGGATGTAATGCTTTTGCGTTCGGAATGCTAGCTTTTGTAACAGCCTCTAAGGCTGGGATTGGAGAAACGACAATAATGCGTTTTCTTTGGGCAAGAGGTCTTTCTTTAATAACAACCATATGTACGGCAGTGAGAATTTTCTCTGTGGGAGCAAAGCGTTGTTCAGCTGCTGAATACAAATGTGATTTGTATGCAATATGGACTGTCTCACCTTCATTAAATGTCACCTAGGTGAAACCGATGGCCCCAGCTATTACCCTGATGACCAAATGTGTTTTGTTGTCCCTTGTGTGTAAATGTCTGTCTGAAATTCTCTAAGAATGCGTGTATGTTCAGTTGTCCAGAATTTACTTGAAAAATCGGGACGTATTAAGTCATATAAAGGTTTTATGCGCGTAGCATAATCTGGAATGTAGATTCTGCCAATGTTTAAGAAACCCAATAATGATTGGAGTTTTTTAATCGTATTCGGTGGTTGTAAGAATTGTGGCGCTAGGCTCTTCCCTTCACTTGACAGCTCATATCCTAGAAACAGGACGCTGGGGAAGGCCATTTTTTTTTGGAAGTTAAATTTGTAACCAAATTCGGCAAACCCTACAACAATGCCGGCTACCCGTCTTAAATGTTGTAATAATTCTTCATCCGTGAGATATATATCATCTACGTAGGACAATGCTTCAGGGTCGATCTCATGTAAGATGGCAGTGACACGAGCCGTGAACAGTCCTGGGCTGTTCTTCTACCCCTGAGGTAAACTACAGTATTTTATTTGAGAGCCTAGTGCGCTGAAGCTTGTTAAGTCTCTGCTTTCAGGCGCTATATTCTGCCAGAAAAACCCATCGGAAATGTCTAGTGTTGTTTTGTATTTTTTACGCACTATGTTGCTCATTAGTGCAGTGCTATGTGAATTTTGTATAGCGTAGGTGCGTGTATGACTATTTAGATGTCTGTAGTCTAAGACTATTCTGTATGAATGGTCCGGTTTAGCTACGGGGAATAAAGGGTTATTCATTGGTGAGACAAAGGGTTCAATCACACCCTGGTACTCTAATTGCGTGAGTATTTCTCTCACTGGTGCTTTTGCTTCATGTTTTATAGGATACTGCGGTTGTGGCTGGGGTTCACTATTAATGTGAATTACATGATAAGGGGAGTCTCCATCCCATCCTACGTGATTTCTGTAAAATGCAGGTGCTTGTGCTAAAGCCCATTCAATGGAATAGGATTCAGCTAGTTCCTCTGGAACAAGGGGCGAGAAGGAAGGCTTAATGACATCTTCTTCATATGGCAGGTACGGACAAAGTCAGGCGGCCAATCTTATACGATCCCAAAAGATTACGTCTATTGTGCGTTCAATGTCTCCTTCTAATTGCAGCGTTACTTTGTACACCCTATCAGGCTTGGAGACACGCATGTCCGCTGTTTCTACTTGTATCAAGTCATCAGTTGCTTTCACCTCCAGATGCTCTAGAAGATTCCTGCGAACTATTGTGACCTCTGCCGCGCTGTCTTGTTGTTTGGGGTTATCTTTATTTGATTTACCCTGGAATTGAGGTTTTTGTGGTCTGGCCCCTAGGCTATCTCGACCGATACTTGAATAGGTTTCTGCTATTATTTTAGGCAGCTCTCGTTCTTGATCTTGTTGCGGAACGTAACAAAGCCATGACTGCTTCCCCTTTAAGGTTACTTAAAATGATTGAGGACACTGTGGCAAAATTGCCCATCAATTGCATCTCCAAATCTAGGGCCGAGGCAGCCCCATATTCATCTTGAATTTGTTTCAGCACTTTCGGTAAATTGGCAAGTGTCGGTGTACCGCGTGCGGTTGTGCAGAGTGTGGCAAATACCGTACCCCAGGTATTATAGTTTTCTACTGTAGGGACTGTTAGAAATGGGGTTTTTGGTTGGCAGTCAGGTTACCTCCTGTCCAAGCAAAAGCCCTCACTCTAGTCAGGATAAGTCACACACTATCCAAGATTATCCTGTGCCCACCCTCTGGTAGCTTGGCACGAGCAGTCAGGCTTAACTTAGAAGGCAATGTGTAAAGTATTTGTGCAATAAATCATACAATACCACCATATAGCACCACAAAAATACACCACACAGTGTTTAGAAAAATATATAATATTTATCAGGATAATTGTAGGTCAAAAAGAATAAAGTTGCAATGGAAAATTGTAGAAATATCACAGGGAAGTGATATAAAGTGTCTTAAGTCTTTAGAATGCAATACAGTGTCTTTCAAGCACAAAGTACCTGGTTTCTGGTGGAAAATCTCCTCAGAGGGCCACAGGAGAAGAGATGCGTGGAAAAAGGGGTGAGTGCGTCGATTTCTCCTCAGCACACACAGACTTGCGTCGGTCTTTTCCACGCGGGGAAGTCGGGCGTCGTTTTCCGGCGCGCAGACAGTCTCTTTTTGTGGATCGCGGGGATTACCAGATGTCCCGGGTCTGTGCGTGGATTCTCCTGCTTGTTTTCCGGCTGCGCGTCGTTCTGCGGGGCTGCGCGTCGAAGTTTCGATCTCACGGTAGGCGTCGCGTCGATTTCTCCTTGGAAGTCGGGCGGCGTTGTCCTTGCGAGGCCGTGCGTCGAAAGTTTGGTCTCACGGCAGGCGTCGCGTCGATTTCTCCTTGGAAGTCGGGCGGCGTTGTCCTTGCGAGGCCGTGCGTCAAAGTTTCGCACTCACGGTGGGCGTCGCGTCGATTTCTCCTGGAAAGTCGAGCGGCTTTGTCCTTGCGAGGTTGTGCGTCGAAGTCTCGATCGTCCCGAGGGCGTCGCGTCGATCAGCGTCGGTGTGCGGCGTTTTTCTCGCCGCGAAACAAGCTGTGCGTCGAAATTTTCGGCGCACGGAGCGTCCAAGTGAAAGGAAGAAGTCTTTTTGGTCCTGAGACTTCAAGGAACAGGAGGCAAGCTCTATCCAAGCCCTTGGAGAGCACTTTCACAGCCAGACAAGAGTTCAGCAAGGCAGCAGGGCAACAGCAAGACAGCAGTCCTTTGTAGAAAGCAGACAGGTGAGTCCTTTGAGCAGCCAGGCAGTTCTTCTTGGCAGGATGTAGTTTCTGGTTCCGGTTTCTTCTCCAGCAAGTGTCTGATGAGGTAGGGCAGAGGCCCTGTTTTATACCCAAATGTGCCTTTGAAGTGGGGGAGACTTCAAAGAGTGGCTAAGAAGTGCACCAGGTCCCCTTTCAGTTCAATCCTGTCTGCCAGAGTCCCAGTAGGGGGTGTGGCAGTCCTTTGTGTGAGGGCAGGCCCTCCACCCTCCCAGCCCAGGAAGACCCATTCAAAATGCAGATGTATGCAAGTGAGGCTGAGTACCCTGTGTTTGGGGTGTGTCTGAGTGAATGCACAAGGAGCTGTCAACTAAACCTAGCCAGACGTGGATTGTAAGGCACAGAAGGATTTAAGTGCAAAGAAATGCTCACTTTCTAAAAGTGGCATTTCTAGAATAGTAATATTAAATCCGACTTCACCAGTCAGTAGGATTTTGTATTACCATTCTGGCCATACTAAATATGACCTCCCTGCTCCTTTCAGATCAGCAGCTGCCACTTCAACAGTGTATGAGGGCAGCCCCAATGTTAGCCTATGAAGGGAGCAGGTCTCCCAGTAGTGCAAAAACGAATTTAGGAGTTTTACACTACCAGGACATATAACTACACAGGTACATGTCCTGTCTTTTACCTACACAGCACCCTGCTCTAGGGGATACCCAGGGCACACATTAAGGGTGACTTATATGCAGAAAAAGGGGAGTTCTAGGCTTGGCAAGTACTTTTAAATGCCAAGTCGAGGTGGCAGTGAAACTGCACACACAGGCCTAGCAATGGTAGGCCTGAGACAAGGAAAAGGGGCTACTTAAGTGGGTGGCACAATCCGTGCTGCAGGTCCACTAGTAGCATTTAATCTATATGCCCTAGGCACCTGGAGTGCACATGACAGGGGACTTATAAGTAGATTAAATAGTTCAATCAGGTATGATCCAAAGTTACCATGTTTACAGAGAGAGAGCATATACACTTTATCACTGGTTAGCAGTGGTAAAGTGCGCAGAGTCTAAAAACCAGCAAAAACAGTATCCAAAACGAGGAGGGAGGCAGGCAAAAAGTTAGGGGTGACTACCCTAAGGCTGTCAGGTCTAACATGTGTCCCCCCCAGCTGAAAGTGGGGAGAGCTACCCGACCTCCTGGGAGCTCTCATCGCTAAGGCGGAAGTACCTGGAGAGACCATCAGCATTGGCGTGGTCAACCCCTGGGCGATGTTCCACCGTAAAGTCCATCCCCTGTAGGGAAATGGACCACCTCAGAAGTTTTGGATTCTCACCCCTCATCTGCATGAGCCATCTGAGGGGCCTGTGGTCTGTCTGAACTAGGAAGTGAGTCCCAAACAGGTAGGGCCTCAGCTTCTTCAGTGCCCAGACCACAGCAAAAGCTTCTCTTTCAATAGCACTCCTCCTCTGTTCCCGTGGTAATAGCCTTCTGCTAATAAAGACTACCGGTTGATCTTGGCCCTCCTCATTTAGCTGTGCTAGGACTGCCCCTATGCCATGCTCTGAAGCGTCTGTCTGCACGATAAATTCCTGGGAGTAGTCAGGGGCCTTGAGCACGGGGGCCGTGCACATGGCTTCCTTTAGGGCGTCAAAGGCTTTCTGACAAGCCTCTGTCCAATTCACCAACCTAGGTTGCTTCTTGGACGTGAGTTCTGTCAAGGGGGACACAATGGTACCATAGCCCTTGACAAACCTGCGGTAGTATCCGGTGAGGCCTAAAAAGGCTCTCACCTCAGTCTGGGTTCGAGGTGGTTGCCAGGCCTTGATAGTTTCGATCTTGGCCTGGAGTGGCTGCACCTTGCCACCACCTACTAGGTGTCCCAAGTACACCACGGAACCCTGCCCAATCTGGCACTTACTAGCCTTGATGGTCAGGCCTGCCTGTTGCAGGGCCTGAAGCACCTCCTTGAGGTGGAGCAGGTGTTCCTCCCAGCTGGAACTGTAGACAGCTATGTCATCCAGGTAGGCTGCACAGAAGGCATCCTTGCCAGCCAGGACCCCGTTAACCAACCGTTGGAAGGTAGCGGGGGCATTTTTCAATCCAAACGGCATCACCCGGAACTGGTAATGGCCGTCAGGGGTGGAAAAGGCGGACCTTTCCTTAGCCCCCTCAGTCAGGGCGATCTGCCAGTACCCTGAAGTAAGATCAAACGTACTCAGGAACTTGGCAGCGCCTAGCCTGTCCACGAGCTCATCAGCTCGGGGGATGGGGTGAGCATCAGTCCGTGTGACTGAGTTGAGACCCCGGTAGTCCACGCAGAACCGGAGTTCTGGCTTCGCGCCTGGGGCAGTAGCCTTGGGGACCAACACCACTGGGCTGGCCCAGGGACTACTGGACTTCTCAATAACCCCTAGCGTCAACATCTTGGAGACCTCCTCCTTGATGCTGGCCTTCACCTTATCTGACAACCTGTAAATTTTGTTCTTCACAGGGAGACTGTCACCGGTGTCAATATCATGAACACAGAGGTGGGTCAGTCCCGGAGTAAGGGAGAAGAGGGGGGAGAACTGCTCCAACAGCTCATAGCAGTCTCCTTTCTGGTTTAGAGTCAGGGAGTCAGACAGAATGACCCCGCTTACGGACCCATCACCTTCTTGGGCAGAGAGGAGGTCAGGGAGAGGTTCACTCTCCTCTTCCATTCCTTCATCTGTGACCAGAAGCATGTTGATCTCCGACCTCTCAAAATGAGCTTTTAGTCGGTTCACGTGGAGCACCCTTAGGGGGTTCCTAGGGGTTTGGAGGTCCACTAGGTAAGTGGCCTCCCCTTTCCGCTCCTTTATTTCAAATGGGCCAGACCAGCGGTCCTGGAGAGCTCTGGGCTCTACTGGCTCCATTACCCACACTTTGTCTCCAGGTTGAAACTCTACCAGAGTGGCCTTCTGGTCATACCATTGTTTCATCACCTCTTGACTGGCCTCCAGGTTACTTTGGGCCTCTTTCCAGAAGCGGGTCATCTGATTGCGGAGGGCCAACATGTAGCTGACCACGTCCTGAGGGGGTGTCTTTGGAGCGTTCTCCAGTCCCTCCTTGACAATGCTTAAGGGTCCCCTGACGGGGTACCCATAGAGAAGCTCAAAGGGACTGAACCCTACCCCCCTCTGGGGGACCTCTCTGTAAGCAAAGAGAAGGCATGGTAAGAGGACGTCCCATTTACGCCTCATGGCCTCAGGGAGGCCACCAATCATGCCTTTCAGGGTCTTGTTGAATCTCTCCACAAGCCCATTAGACTGGGGGTGATAGGGTGTGGTGAACTTGTAGGTTACACCACACGCATCCCACAGATGCTTCATGTACGCGGACATGAAGTTAGTGCCTCTGTCAGACACTATCTCCTTGGGGAATCCCACACGGGTAAATATCCCCATCAGGGTTCTGGCTACCACCGATGCAGTTACGGTCCTCAGAGGGATTGCCTCTGGGTACCGGGTGGCATGGTCCACCAAAACCAGGATAAACCTGTTGCCTAAGGCAGTTTTGGGGTCCAAGGGGCCAACAATGTCGACGCCCACCCTTTCAAAGGGGGTGCCAACGACAGGAAGTGGAATCAGGGGGGTTTTAACCCTCTTTCCTGCTTTACCACTAGCCTGGCAGGTAGGACAAGCCCTGCAGAATTTGTCTGAGTGTGTCCTCATTTTGGGCCAGTGAAAGTGGGTGACAAGGCTGTTGAAGGTCTTGTCTTGTCCCAAATGTCCTGCCAGGGGAATGTCGTGAGCCAGACCCAGTAGGAAGGCTCGGTAACATTGGGGGACCACCAGCACACGTGCTGCCCCAAAGACCGGAACCCTAGGCTCACTGTAGAGGAGATCATTCTCCCAATATAGGTGGTGATTGCCAGAGGCGTCACCTGCTGCCTGGTTTAAGGCTTGTTTCCTCAACCCTTCTAGAGTGGGACACTCTTTCTGCGCCTTGCAGAATTCCTCCCTGGTGGGTCCACCCTCAACTTGCCAGCCAGCAAGCTCCGGTAAGTCACCTAGGGTGGCAATGTCTTCCCCAGTTGGCTCGGGAGTCTCCTCCTCAGGAGCCCCGTCAGCCACTGTGGGAACTTCTGGGGCCGGTTTCCCGCGCCCCTCGTCCCTCCTCTTGGCAGCTCCCTGGGCCATCGTTCCAGGCTCCAGATGCCCTTGACTTCCCTCTCGGTCAGCCATGGACCGGGTGGTCATGCAGACCCACTCAGGTAACCCTAACATCTCCAGGTGAGATCTGAGCTCTACTTCTTTCCAAGCAGTATGCTCTAGATCGTTGCCTAACAGACAATCTACAGGCATGGCAGGACTCACAGCTACTTTCAGAGTACCAGAGACCCCCCCCCACTCAAAGGGAACCCGAGCCACCGGTAGGTGACTCTCGCGATTGTCAGCGACTATGACCTGGTGGAATGTATTAGGGATTATCTGCTCTGTGGACACCAGCTGACTCTTGATAGTAGTCATACTGGCTCCTGTGTCACGCAGAGCCTCCACCTTCTGCCCATCAATGAGGACCCACTGCCGGTACTTGGAAGTATTTTTAGGCATGTGGACCTTGGACATCATTTCTCCTTCTCCCAGGGACACTAGGGAAATCTCTACCTGCTCCCCAAAGCTAGTGGGGTCCATCTCCCCCCCGAGTGCTACACTAGTCAACCCAGGCGCCTGTCCGGTAGTGGACGGTGCCCTCTTGGGGCACTGTGGATCGCCTTTGTAGTGACCATATTGGTAACACTCCATGCATTTGGGGCTAGATTTTCCTGACCTGTCAAATGTCCCTGGCTTCTTCCCAAATTTGGAAAAGGAAGGGTTGCCACCCCCTCCCTGGGAATTCTTTTGGGGGCCTTTAGAGAGTTCCTTATCTGTAAGTTTATCTCCCCCCTCTTTCTTCTGTTGGGAACCCTGACCACCTTTGTGGGAGTCCCCCCCAGGTACCTTTTTGGACACTCTGGTGCTAACCCAGAGGTCCGCCTCCTCAGCAAGCTTCCTGGGATCAGTCAGCTTACTATCCACTAGGTGCTGGCGCAAATCGGTATAAGTAACATTAAGCATATGCTCTCTCAGGATCAAGTCATATAAACCTTTATAATCTGCTACTTTGTTGCCCCGCACCCATCCATTCAGTGCCTTACTAGAGAAATCAAAGAAATCTACCCATGTTTGTGTGGTTTGTTTGGTGCTGTCCCTGAACCTCTGACGGTATCCCTCAGGGGTCAGCCCAAACTTGGCAAGTAAAGTGGCTTTCTGGAGTGGGTATGTGTTTTGATCCGGTGGATCCAATGTGAGAAGTGTGTCCCTCCCCAATGGCGGCACATAACCCCACATAGCTACCCCCCATTGCCCTTCAGGAACCTCATGAGCCCTTAGTGCAACTTCATAAGCAGCTAACCATTTATCTATGTCATCTCCCACCACAAAACTGGGCACCACATTTTTGGGTATACGAACCTTCTTTTCTCCAGCAGGTCCTGTCTGTATGCTGCCACCATTATTGCTGGATTCAGACTGTCTTGCCTTGATCTCCAGCTCCTTGAGACTCAGTTCATGAGCCAACAATAGTTTCTTTTCAGCCAACGCTCTTTCAGCTTCCACTTGTTTGGCTGCTCTTTCAGCTTCTGCTTGTTTGGCTGCCCTTTCAGCTTCTGCTTGAATCTGTTTGGCTGTTCTTTCAGCTTCAATCTGTTTGGCTGCTCTTTCAGCCTCAGCTTGTTTGGCTTCTCTTTCTGCCCTCCTCTCCTCCTGTTGTGCCTCAATTTTCAGTTTTGCCATTTGCAATTGGAACTCCCTTTCCTCTCTCCTTTCCTCTGCGGTCAGGCTTTGCATGGAGACACTGCTCCCTGGTCTGGAAGGGTGCACAATTGCAGTGGTAACACCATCCATAGATAGTGAAAATCCTTCTGAGGGGCCATTTTCTGGCTCCTCTTCCTCATCATCCTCTAAATGGGCTTCTGCCCAGGCCCTCAGCGCCACTTGAAAGTCCTCCTTTCTGGAGGCCCCTTGGGTGGGTACCCTTAATGCCCTGCAGAATCCTCTTAGTTGTTTGACCGTGTATGTATCCAACTGGACTAGGTCAAAGTCCCCTGTCTGAGACCCAGTCAGAGACATGTTGAGTGAGGATTTAGTTTTTGAAAATTGTCAGGAAAAAACGGATTTTCAAAAAGAGATAAAAACCAAGTTGACCTTCAACTGTGGGTATGTAGTGAAATACTTAGCTACTGTATGTCACTGCACAAATACAAGTCCTATCCTCACCGCTGATCACCAATGTTAGAAATGGGGTTTTTGGTTGGCAGTCAGGTTACCTCCTGTCCAAGCAAAAGCCCTCACTCTAGTCAGGGTAAGTCACACACTATCCAAGATTATCCTGTGCCCACCCTCTGGTAGCTTGGCACGAGCAGTCAGGCTTAACTTAGAAGGCAATGTGTAAAGTATTTGTGCAATAAATCATACAATACCACCATATAGCACCACAAAAATACACCACACAGTGTTTAGAAAAATATATAATATTTATCAGGATAATTGTAGGTCAAAAAGAATAAAGTTGCAATGGAAAATTGTAGAAATATCACAGGGAAGTGATATAAAGTGTCTTAAGTCTTTAGAATGCAATACAGTGTCTTTCAAGCACAAAGTACCTGGTTTCTGGTGGAAAATCTCCTCAGAGGGCCACAGGAGAAGAGATGCGTGGAAAAAGGGGTGAGTGCGTCGATTTCTCCTCAGCACACACAGACTTGCGTCGGTCTTTTCCACGCGGGGAAGTCGGGCGTCGTTTTCCGGCGCGCAGACAGTCTCTTTTTGTGGATCGCGGGGATTACCAGATGTCCCGGGTCTGTGCGTGGATTCTCCTGCTTGTTTTCCGGCTGCGCGTCGTTCTGCGGGGCTGCGCGTCGAAGTTTCGATCTCACGGTAGGCGTCGCGTCGATTTCTCCTTGGAAGTCGGGCGGCGTTGTCCTTGCGAGGCCGTGCGTCGAAAGTTTGGTCTCACGGCAGGCGTCGCGTCGATTTCTCCTTGGAAGTCGGGCGGCGTTGTCCTTGTGAGGCCGTGCGTCAAAGTTTCGCACTCACGGTGGGCGTCGCGTCGATTTCTCCTGGAAAGTCGAGCGGCTTTGTCCTTGCGAGGTTGTGCGTCGAAGTCTCGATCGTCCCGAGGGCGTCGCGTCGATCAGCGTCGGTGTGCGGCGTTTTTCTCGCCGCGAAACAAGCTGTGCGTCGAAATTTTCGGCGCACGGAGCGTCCAAGTGAAAGGAAGAAGTCTTTTTGGTCCTGAGACTTCAAGGAACAGGAGGCAAGCTCTATCCAAGCCCTTGGAGAGCACTTTCACAGCCAGACAAGAGTTCAGCAAGGCAGCAGGGCAACAGCAAGACAGCAGTCCTTTGTAGAAAGCAGACAGGTGAGTCCTTTGAGCAGCCAGGCAGTTCTTCTTGGCAGGATGTAGTTTCTGGTTCCGGTTTCTTCTCCAGCAAGTGTCTGATGAGGTAGGGCAGAGGCCCTGTTTTATACCCAAATGTGCCTTTGAAGTGGGGGAGACTTCAAAGAGTGGCTAAGAAGTGCACCAGGTCCCCTTTCAGTTCAATCCTGTCTGCCAGGGTCCCAGTAGGGGGTGTGGCAGTCCTTTGTGTGAGGGCAGGCCCTCCACCCTCCCAGCCCAGGAAGACCCATTCAAAATGCAGATGTATGCAAGTGAGGCTGAGTACCCTGTGTTTGGGGTGTGTCTGAGTGAATGCACAAGGAGCTGTCAACTAAACCTAGCCAGACGTGGATTGTAAGGCACAGAAGGATTTAAGTGCAAAGAAATGCTCACTTTCTAAAAGTGGCATTTCTAGAATAGTAATATTAAATCCGACTTCACCAGTCAGTAGGATTTTGTATTACCATTCTGGCCATACTAAATATGACCTCCCTGCTCCTTTCAGATCAGCAGCTGCCACTTCAACAGTGTATGAGGGCAGCCCCAATGTTAGCCTATGAAGGGAGCAGGTCTCCCAGTAGTGCAAAAACGAATTTAGGAGTTTTACACTACCAGGACATATAACTACACAGGTACATGTCCTGTCTTTTACCTACACAGCACCCTGCTCTAGGGGATACCCAGGGCACACATTAAGGGTGACTTATATGCAGAAAAAGGGGAGTTCTAGGCTTGGCAAGTACTTTTAAATGCCAAGTCGAGGTGGCAGTGAAACTGCACACACAGGCCTAGCAATGGTAGGCCTGAGACAAGGAAAAGGGGCTACTTAAGTGGGTGGCACAATCCGTGCTGCAGGTCCACTAGTAGCATTTAATCTATATGCCCTAGGCACCTGGAGTGCACATGACAGGGGACTTATAAGTAGATTAAATAGTTCAATCAGGTATGATCCAAAGTTACCATGTTTACAGAGAGAGAGCATATACACTTTATCACTGGTTAGCAGTGGTAAAGTGCGCAGAGTCTAAAAACCAGCAAAAACAGTATCCAAAACGAGGAGGGAGGCAGGCAAAAAGTTAGGGGTGACTACCCTAAGGCTGTCAGGTCTAACAGGGACTATCCCAAAGGGCAAACACATCGTTAGTATTCTATGTTTATCCTGAGGTCCCGAATGGGGAAATACTGCCTCCAGCGTATTAATTTTTTGTGCCAACCAAAACCGAGTTTCTTCTTGTTTGGCGGGTACTTTACCCATAATCGAATGTACAGTTGCAGGATTTATATATGGTGTTACTGCATGAGGGTGTGCTGGAGCAGTGCGTGCTGGGTTTGTATTTAATGTTTGCATCACGAATTGTACTAATCGTCTATATATTGCTGGTAACTCAATGTATAAGAGACGAACCTCAGCTACTGCTAAATTTCCAACCGCAGGATGTGGTGTATAGGTGGCCAATAAAAGCCAGGTAGGACTGTCATTAGTTAGTGGACCTAACCTTACTTGTAATATTGTATGGGGTAGGGCACCATCAAGCCAATTATTATGATCTTGATAAGATAGAGGTATCTCTAAATATGCATATGCTCTGTATTGTCCAGGCGCGTTCGCAGGTGTATATTGGTGAAATGTATTTGTGTTCCCATCAACTGCTGGAAATGTGACCCAAGAGTAAAAAAGTTCTGTTCTATAAGCTGCGTGGGTGTCCACCACAAATGTGACTGGACCTCCCTGGGCCGTTAGGCCATTTGCTAATAAGTGTGCTGTGAGAGGTTGTCTCATGTTAACGGGTATTTGTACATGTTGGGGATTCGCCATGATAGTAACACTATGAGTTCACAGAAGGCACGCCAAAATGGGTTTCCTTTTAAAGTTCAAGCTTGAACAACCGCCAGTTGTAATAGGATTACCTACACAGCTGTGGTGGAAATCCTCAGTACCACAGACGTCTCTGCATATGGCATTAAGGTGTCATTTATATAATGAGACAGAGATACTCCGGAGGACCCGAAAATTAGAGCCTGACCAAACGTTGGCGGGGCCATGTCGCGTAGGCTCTCATTATTCTAATGAGACTACTGGATTTTGAGCAGTAAGATCGTCCACAGTGTGGGAGACTGAGTCTGACCCACGGTGGGTGACACGTGTCGCTCCACATCCGGGTTTCGCTCCAGCTAACTAGCAGTCCCTCATCTCTCCCGAAAGGTAGAGATGATTGGGCAGCCGAGCGCATGACATATCATACTTCTCAGGGAAGTTGTGGTCACTCAGGTCGCATCCGGTTCTCTCATTCACAATTCGGTCTCATATATAAATGACAATAAAAGCAGTATAAATTTTAAAAACTGGTTTAATAAAACGACTGCATTTTAGATAGCAAAGCGTGAGCTGCAATAACCAGAACAACACAACATAACAATATTAAAATGGTGACGATGAGAATGAAGCATAAGAATAATGCTATCATATTGCCACTAAAGTCGATGGACTATTTTCTATCTAAATCATAATTTGAGCACGGCATGTTAAACTCTAATCCTGCCTTTCAGGTTCACCCGGGTGGACATCAACCCTCATACCTGAACGAAAAGGCCTGTAGTCTCCGTTAGCATCTGCAGCGAAGCATTCAGCATACAGTTGTGGTTCCCTGGCTGGAATCTCCCTCTTAACGTGTAATGGGACTAGGAAGTGTTTTTATAATAACACAGCTAATGTTCTAAGAAAATGTCCCTACGGAAGGATGTGTATTTTCTACGAATGTTGGAGACTAAACTTCTACCACGTTCACCGGCAATGTACCAAACTGTAGCCTTGACTGAAGCACAAACTGATCAAGAATGTGTTGTTTGAGAACACAGTGCTGGGCTAAGCAAAACAGTTAGATAGAAGAAATTAAAACAAGACCGTGAAACTGGTTATTGTAAAAATAACAATGCGAAGCTGAATAAAATATATCCAGGTCAAGGTGCACAGTGGCCTAGTGTATTAAACTAACATGCATGGAGCTATAACTAAAATGGCTATACAACAGTTGAAAGGTTTGCGCTGCCGTTGCATCACTAAAAGTAACTCAATGGCGGTGCAAGCCTCTAATAAACATATCTCACACTTTGCAGCCATGGGGAGAGAAGGGGTCATTGTATATTATATGGCACATAATATGAGATGACACCTACCTGATTGATCAGTTCAGTGCCACACCAGAGGACAAAGAGGAACCAATGTTGTGAGTGATGCAAACTAGAACATGTCAAATGATGGCAGGACATTGTTGAGATGGAAGTGATAGGCAGAAAGAAGCATGTGCAATGCTACATTTCTTGGTAACGTTCAGCCAGGAGCTGGGTAATGTTATTCCCCTTACTTCAGAAGCATATTAAAGTATATCAAAGTGTTACACTGGGCAATAGTGCCCCATGAGCTACAAAGACATGAGGATGATTGGCAGGTTTATGGCTGAAGGCAATGTGGAATTACTGGGCATTCCCATTACCGGACTTGTATGCTACACATTCTCACATCTTAAAGACCACCACGTTGTAGAATTTTGACCTGTCCAATACAGTGTTGCAATGAGCAGACTGTATAAAATGAGTACCATGAGATGAGGTTTGTCACAACTGAAAGATTCAATAAAAATGTGTGAAATGTGGAAAGCCAAAGCCCACTAATAACTTCAGATGTAAACCACTATGTGGCTGGATGATACATCCATTACACATAATAGTGGGTTCAGGATGATGCAATGGCTGTCCCAGCACACCACAGTATTACCTGTGCTGGTGGTGGCAGATGTCTAAGGTGCTTTCAACACAGGGCCTTTATTGATGGCTAGATGCCTAAATATGTGAATGACACCAGGGTTGCAGCTATTTGTGTACTGCAGGTGACATAACATTTGATACACACAGATATGGGTGGAGGGAGATGCTGCTGGGTTTTTAGGATATTTGGTAGTGCACATGGACTTAACTTGTTTTACTTCATATATTTGTGGTGTGTGGTAAGTCGTTCTCAGGCGTACCTACCTGGATCAGTGATAGGGAAGGGTGGTTTTGCCTGTCCAGGTTGAGCCCTTGACACATCAAGGATGTTGTCTACTATTGTTGTTTTAACAATGCACCCAAAGGTTATGGAAATAAATTGTGACAGTTGTTGAGTTTTTCCTGTTGTGCAGGTGTGGCTTCACATAAAGGATTCTGTCTTCCATTTGGGTCATTGTATCTGTTGTGTCTGTGTGGAACTTGGACCTGTATGTCTGACTGACACACACATTTTGTAGGTGGGGACAAAAGCTGGGAGAGATCTCTGTTAGTTGGTGAGATTTCTAAACTTTATCTAAATTAATAAATGGTGCCTCAGGAACAGACGTCAATGCATCTGGTGGGGGTGGAGGTTGTCCAGGATGCTCCACTACATAGACGAAAGTCAGACTTACTCTGGGCCGGCTACCAGGGAATGCAGCTGTTACCTGTACCCTACCCTTCACTTGCCTCATTTCATCTTGCCCCTTCTTTTTTATTTACCTGCTGGAGCATATCGCTAACTCCGTGACCTTGCTGGTGTCATTAACACTGTTGATTGCAGGGCTGTTTGTTGCACTAAGTGTGGGTGGAGGTAGAACTTGTAGTTCCCCATAGAAGGCAATTACAAAGCCAACCAAAATGTTTGCCACCTATTTAGAAAGGTTCCTCTTCCCCTGTAGTGGTATTCCCTCCATATATTCAACATATATTCAGAGGCATCACACAGCGCTACTCAGAAAGCCATCTTGCTGTGCTGCATGAAAGGACAGGAGTTCACCATATTTAACACTCTACAGTGCAACCATGCTCTTTCCTGTCCCTGGCGCTCTTTTTGGCTGCCTAGAATCAATGCAGGCACCCTTGAGTCATGGTGCAAGGCTGCCTGCGTTGTAGACAGGTTGTTTTTGTGCAGGAAGGTGGTCCTTCCTGCACAAAACAATCCTGAGAGGCTTTTTTCCCTTTCTATATGTGCTGCACAGTGCAGCACACATAGAAAGAGGACAAAACAAGGAGAAATAAATATATTTCTCCTTGCTACGCCTCGCCTGAGGAGGCGTAGCATCTAGACACATTACCAGGTCTACCACTAGTGGTCATTCTGGGCATTTGCCAAAATCCATAGGTGGGTGAATGAATGGGAACATCCACACTCCACCCCTGGAATGGTTCCCTGGAGCAGAGTAACGTAAGGCAGCGAATTACACTGCCTTGTGTTACTCTAGATTTATCAAGCCATGCCAGCCCATGCGAGGTGGCCTTGCGTGGCTTAATAAATCTCTGTTTTGTTTTGCGTCACATTTGTGCACCTCTGCATGGGGCAACGTTGATGCAAAACCCTTGATCAATGTGCCCCTTTCTGTACACAAATTCTGACATATGCTGTACAAGCACTGATATGCATTTGCAAACAGGGTGAATCGATATTGGCATGCATTTATGTGCATGGAATATTATGTGTGCAAGATGGTGCTAGATGAGGTAATTTGTAATAATTTGGAATAATTCACACAATCATAGGCCTCTACTATTTACGCATAAAATTCCGTTTGTTCCATTTGCACATTTAGGCCCATATTTATACTTTTTTAGTGCCGCGTTTGCGCCGCTTTTTGACGCAAAAGCAGCGCAAACTTACAAAATACAATGTATTTTGTAAGTTTGCGCCGCTTTTGCGTCAAAAAATTACGCAAATGCAGCGCTAAAAAAGTATAAATATGGGCCTTACTTTCAAATGTGAAAGATAAGATTAGATGTAAGGCGAAATAAATTTTCTTCTATCCTTTAGTACACGAACAGCCAAACTACTATAAAATTAACTTGTTACATTTTTTTTAGAAAGATTATTCATGGTTTGTCCCCTTTCATCTTTTCCTGGCACGACAGTCTTCATGTAAGCAAATATAAAGCTACATCTGTTTACTCCATTGGCTGCCTCAGAAACTGCAAACATGGAGGGTTTTTGGACCCGTACAAAGTTCGTGTCATAACAGATTTCCGCCAAAACTTTCATTCAGGACATGCTGACCTACTTTTCGTAAGGAGGATGGGACTGCACTTGAACAGCCCCTGTTAGCTCTGGTGCCCACCTTCCAGTCTTTCACCAAGAGGACAGAAGCAGCTTTCAACAAATTGCTAAAATATTGCTGAAACATTTTGGGTCCTTTGTATTTTAAAAATGGGTTGACCTTATAATTTAACTATTTATGACCTTATTAAAAAATGTTTTTTCACAAGTAAGTCTAAGTTTCACCTGCGATGGACTTTATAAGGAGTGTAAAACCTCATTTAAAATTAATAAAAGTTGGTTCTCCACTTGTAAAAGGATGTATGTCACACTGAGGTTTCCTGTGGCACTCTCCTCCTCTGTGAGGACAGTGTGCATTTCAGAGATGGGTTATCAAGGAAATCTGTGCACGCTTGTGTGCATTCTCGACCTTCTTTTCAACCTGTTCTCACAGTAGGAACGTTTAGATATTTACTACTGCCAATAGCAGGAAAACAAAACCTTATCCAGGGTGGGAAGGTGAAAGAAACACCCTTGACAGGATGCCAAGGATCCATGTGTCAAGGAGTGAGGGGGTCTGTACGAAAATTCAACCGTGAAGTAAAGGGTATGCAGATAATCAGATACACACTTATCCTTACATCTGCAAAGTAAGGCCTTAGAACACCACAGAGCGATAGTGAGACATATCTGCTTAGGCCCCTCGCTATATATTGAGAGCTCCAAGAGGAAATCATTCATTTAACTGTAGCGTGGAAAATCTTTGCACCATTTCGGGTTCGCGATTCTCCAAATAAAATGCCAAGAGAATCTGAATTTCATTAAAGACACAGAGGCTGACATTATGCCTTATTCCTTTAATGCTACTCCACACAGCACTTGAAATTAGTTTACATCATAAAGGAAAAACACTCTAGAACAGAACCGTCAATACATATAAATAGACCGTGCAGGCAACAGTCTGCCTCTCTAAATGCTGTATTTCTCATAGATGAACGGAAACAAAACAGCCACACGAAGGAAGACACTTAAAATGTAGAACGTCAATGGAACCAATCTTCCAATGAAAGTAGCCCTATTGTGTATTCTTTGGAACCAAGAAAAAAGGGACAACATTACAATTCTGGGGAATATTTAGTCAAGCAAGTGAGATACAAATTATAACAATAAAATATTTTCTGTTTGTATAGTCATTATATATTTACATAAATATATATAAATCTTTTAGTTTATTATTCTCAACAAAGGTTAAAGGGTTGAGGGGAGTGGGATTATGTCAGCCTTAAAAGTTGTTTAATTCCATACGGTCGAAATTCACTTATTCTGGCATTATACTCTTTCATGCAGCTCACAACACAAAGGGGCATATTCATACTCTGTTTGTGCCAAATTTGCATCATTTTTTTATGCAGATTTGGCGCAAACTTAACTCCATATTTATATTTTGATGCTAGACCTGTCTAGCATCAAAATATTGGAGTTGGCACCATTTTTTGGATGCGTGAACCCACCTTGCATCAAGGCGTTCCCATCCAAACAATTACGCTATCCCCATAGCGCCATATTTATCCCCTGTGCTAAAATGACGCACGGGTGGGAGGCAGACCCAAATAATGGTGTTAAGCTTGCTTAGCGCCATTATTTAACACCTGGGTCAAACCACATGTTAGGGGACCTGTGGACCCATTTCAATGGTCAAACAACATGGAATGGGTCCACAGGTGCCCACCCCAAGCTCCAGGAACACCCCGACCCACACCAGAGGGACACCAGAGGATGGGGGACCCCATCCCCGTTAAGTAGTGTAAGTATAGGTAAGTTTTTTTGTCACTTTTTTTAAAGTGCCGTTGGGGACCCTAACAAGGGGCCCCCTCCATGGCACTGGATGCAATGGCCATGCCAAGGGGACACTGGTCCCCTGTGCTGGCCACTGGGGTGGTGGGCATCACTCCTGTCTTTTCTAAGACAGGAGTCATGTTTTAGGATGGTTATGGGTCTGGAAATGACACAAGGCTGATTCAGCATTTTTTTTGCCGCTAACCAGCCTAATGTCATTTTTTGATGCACAACCTCCTAGTCCCATACCGCCACCCAGTGCTTAACTTGTGCTTGTTGTTTCCGGTGCTGAGCACCAGCATTTATTTTTGAGGGCCGGGCTCATTCTTCTGCCTCAAGCATTTGCTGCGAGCAAAAGACACATATGGGAAAGATGGAGGAAGAGAAAAACAAAAAAGCGTCACAAAGAGAGAAAGGAGAAAGCTGCAAGAGTGAGCTGAAGGGGCAGGGAGAAGCTTTATATCGATTGAAGAGACCCGAGATGGCTTCAGGATTACGCATCCTCAGTATTCGGTGCTCACACATTTAATTACAGCAGCAGTGTGTTTAAGAGGAGGGCTTTGGGCACCGGCACCTTTTTTAGTTACAAAATAAGCACTGCCGCCACCCCCCTGGCTAGTGTCAATTTGTTGACGCTAGCCCAAGCTTAGTGCCGGTTTGCGCAATTCCATAAATATGGCACCCAGCTGGAGCTCAGGAATGGCACAAGCCGGTGGTAAACTTTTGGGTGCAAAACTGTTTAGCACAGTTTTATGCCAAAAAGTTGAAATATGCCCCACCCCAAAGTTTTCTACAAGATTCAAAACTTGGATAAAAAATAGTATCAATCATTGTTTTTGTTCTTTTAGTAATCTCAAAGGTAACTCCAAAAATGCATCATAAACTCTATTATTTATCTCCAAAGTCTTAACATCCGACACACTTTGGCATGAAATCAAACAAAGTAAAGAAGCCAATTTCATGGAAAGTGTTTTCAAAATCTAAATACTTATTACTAGGCCAGGAAGAAAAAAGAGAGAGAATCAGATTAATATCCCATAAGGAATTATATCTAGCTTTTGGAGGTCTCCTCAGTCTAATGCTTTTGAGTACTCTGCAAACCAAAACATTCTCACCTACCGTCCTGTCATTAATAAGACTGTGGACTGCAGATATTGCTGACCTATAACAACAGTTAATGGTTCTGTAACTAAGACCACTGTCAAACTGCTCTACAAGAAAATTAACAACTTCAACTATAGGTGCCTCCACAAGATTGATAAAGCTTTCCAAGCACCAACGCAACCGTATCCTCCATATTTCGTTATACTTAGAGCAGGTACCTGGAGCCCAGGACCCTTCCAAGAGGCCCTGAGCTTTTGTAGAAAGGCCTGACATTTCTGTAGATCTCCTGATACTCTCCAAACAAGAAGGTTCAAAGTTCCATCCAGAAGCAGATGGTTCCCCATCACTGTTTTGAAGTGGGCCTTGCATGGCTGGAAGAAAGAATGGAATGTCACAGGCTAATTCCAATGTCATTGGGAACCATGCCTGAGAGCTCCAAAACTGAGTTACGAGAACCAGAGAGCATTTCTCATGTTAGGTTTGCACCTTTAAACAATGGGGCTTATTTATGAGAAGGGACCTCTTCCTGCACAAAAACAATCCTGCATGCAACGCAGACCCCCTCGCATCACAGTGCAAGGGTGCCTGCATTGGCACTAGCCAGCCCACAATGTGCGCCAGCACAGGGGGGGGAGGAGAGGAATGCACTGTTTTGAATAAATATGGTGCATTCCTGCCCTCTCAGAGTGGTGGTGGGCAGCACAGCAAACAGACTTGTGGCACTGCCCTACGCCAATTCCCCATAAATAAGCCTCTTTAGGATTAGGCACTTATAGCACTCCAGGGGTCGTCCTGGGGTTCTGTGACAGGCTTAGCTTTCCAGGAGTTCTGACAACTGTAAAATATTACTTTTCTAAATAGTGTCCACTTACACTCATAAAAATGTTCATCAAAAGTGCTTTTGCACTTACTAATATTTTTATCTCTGCACGGATAACCCCGCATTCTGAGGGGATTCTCTGTGCATTGCCACATTTGAAAGAACTGTATCATTGCTTTTGACACAAAAGTAAATCTCTCTTGGGTGTGATGAGCCAAGAAAGTGCCACAACCTAGCAGGCTTGCAGGGTGCATACACTTTCCAGGATTTTCACGCCCTGAAAAACCCAGCGGGTGTGGATTCCCTGCCACATTACACTACAACACACCAGTGTCATATGTTACCTTATGTATTTGTATATAGGTCAGATATTACCCAAAGATGTTACAGCACTTTACAGTAAATCAGGTTGTATTACAAGAGATGCAATTTCACTGGTTTCGAGCGTTACAAATAAAGGGAGTTACATTACATAGGTAAATTGAATTTACATGCGGGAAAGCTATGTATTCCGCGGCAATAACCTTCTATAGACATCTTTGGTGGAGCGCCGGTGTCAAGAGCGAGACACCATGGAAAGCCTCCCTGACGCCCTCTGGAAGGAAAGAAATTAAAGGGGTTAAAAGGCGCGAAGAAGGTCCTGTGAAAACAGCCCTCGCTGGCACGGCATCCTTTCTAAGTCGGGCAATGCCTGCTGCATCGTCACCCCGCACGTGCGACGCTAGAACACTTCTGAACACTGACGTCACTGCGACCCCTGGCTTGCCCCTTGCGACACTTAGCACTGCCTTTGCGACTCCTGGCCCTAGAGGTGACAAAAACACCCCCAAGCACAAAAGAGAAGCTCAACGTTCCTTGTTTTTGTCAGTTCTTTGTTACATTAATATTAAATATTGTATTTATTTTATTACTCACAGTGCAATAAAGAATGAACAACAATTTGCTAGACTATGACACTCCATGGCAGCTGAGGTATGTAAAGAGCATGATTTGCAATGTATGTTGTGTGCGGGCTTGCAGGTGGGAGTATGTTTCTGTGAGAACGAGTGTGTGTACGTGAAAATGTGTGTGTGGTAGCAGGAATGTGTGGGTATGTGTAAGCATGTGTGCGTGAGTGAAAGTGAAGATTAAATGGCGTGTGATGTCACTTCCGCTACCCCAGGCATTTTGGTGAATTGAAGCTCGTACATGAACCACTTTAAATCGACAGACTGGATTCCTCCCCTCCTTACAGTCCATCTGTTCCATTTCTTGTTTGATCTTTTACAGCCTCCTGGCATCTCCAATTAGAGTACTGTACTTTATTTATAGAAGAGAAACACATTAAAGAGGCTGCAGAAAGTCACGATTACTTTTATTAGCTTTTTGCTCTAATAATTCAATTCGGGGGCGTTGTCTCGGTGAATCATCCGCCGGTCGTATACTTAATCCATCAGATAAAAAATGTGCTTCCAGCGCAGAGTTTTATTTGCTCATTCTCCGATAGTCTCCTTTTTTGGACTAACTGTGATGTTAGGTTTGCCAGGCGCCCAAGACAGAGCTCAGCTGCTGCAGGCTTGGGCCAGTGAGCCATGCAGGAACCTGAGCTAGGGTGATTCAACCAATAGGTTTACACCACCTGAGGTGGCAGTCCAACAACACAACCTGGCTCGTCTAGTGACAGAACACCTACGTCGTCACCACATGCTCCATAAATGTGATACCACCGGCCGTACACTGTCAGGGTGTTACAAGCCACTGAGGATTTCCATGACCATGTAGTGTAGAGGAACATAGCCTAAGACAGAGTTTCTGTATACGGCAATGAAACTCCATGGTGTCTGGCAATATTCTTTTAATATATGGCTGAGGGTATTTTATTCCTTATAATAGACTATCATCCCATCACCCATCCCGCAGGCCGCTTTAATCCTTGGTGGACTTGCTCTTTCATCTGAAAAAGATAATCTCATTACAGACATCACAAATAAATGCATAGTCTATAGTGCAAAAATAAACACACCTGAAAGCAGTTAGTAATTTGTTGCAAAAAGATACTATGGGGCCTATTTATGGAGAAGTCATGTAGTCCAGCGCAGCAAGTCGCCTTGCTACGCTGCGTGACAGGGAACGTTCAGGAATGCGCCGTATTACAGGCAATACAGTGCGTTCCTGTCCTTTCCCCTGCGCTGGTGCACTTTTGGCTGCCCAGCGCCAACGCAGGTGCCCTTGCATTACGGTGCAAGGGCGCTTGCATTGCATGCAGAATTGTTTTTGAGCAGGAAGCACTGTTAAGCAGGTTAGGTTTGTTGCCTGCTCCTTCTAGGTATCAAGTAAAGTTATACGCCTATGTTGCACCTTTCAAGTATTTTTAACTTTTCACCTCTTTATAATAGACAAATCAGCCACAACTAAGCTTGCGTTACCGGTGTGGTATAAGTGTCATTGAACCAGGATTTGTGATGCTTTTTGATTATTAAAGTCCTGTTGAACACAATTTAAGGGTAAGGAGACCTGCGAGAAAAATGCCCTGTGGATCAGGCTGTATTTGGCAAGCCAGTGTTGAAATTGAATGACACAATTTAAAGGCTTTTTAAAACAGTCATGATCAAGAAAAGGGGTTTTCGCCATATAAAAACATCTTTCCTCTGTTATCTCAGTGCTTATTTTGCACTGATTGTTGGTTGCAGTGGTCACTGGCACAGGTATTTTTTTTTTATCATCAGACTTTGACCTAGAGCAAGAGAGAGAAGGGCAGAAAATGTGGAAAAAGTTAGTAGCGCAACGACAAAGGGAACAAGCATTTGCAATGCAATGGGTCTCATGTTTTCTCGAGTTAAAGCTATTAGCGTTGTAAATTCCTCTGGACTTTTCTTGCCACATAAAAGTAAAACATTTGACATAAGCAAGTCA
The DNA here is from genome assembly GCF_031143425.1 of Pleurodeles waltl. NCBI lineage: Eukaryota > Metazoa > Chordata > Amphibia > Caudata > Salamandridae > Pleurodeles > Pleurodeles waltl. The sequence goes on from NC_090438.1 coordinate 71,263,335, forward strand.
ATTCAAAGCACCATGGCCGCCATGAGTGTGAGCGTGAGAGTTACTGGCTCCCTGTCTGAATGTCTAGAAAGGATCGCTGCTTTGATAAAAGGCAAACCGAATCCAGAGGAGGGGCCATCACACACTGTAACAGGAGGAAGCGTGACGTAGTGTGATGGCCAACAAAAATGTTCACTTAGTGAAATCGCCAGGGAGGGAGGTCAGCACGCAAAGGAGGGACATTTCACAAAACGCACCAATAACAATGAAGCATTTAAAACAAGCACAATGAATAGCAAGAGTGTGGACGTGGTGAAAAGCCCACAGAGAGATCACAACAGGCCAGAGCACTTGGGCAGTCAACCCTAAAAAGCAGGACTGAAAAGGGAACTGCTCCCTTTTGCAGGCTGGGGTCTAGGGATGCAGCATTGGTTTTGGAAGCAGAGAGTTTAGCATGTGTCTTGACCACCACACATATAGTTACCTTGACACATGACCATCTTCAACTCCCACTTATAGGATGACACATTGGCAGAAAAGTTTCATAGGTCACACTCTGTTCGAACCAAGATGGCAGAAGGCCTTAGTGTATGAATTCTTAAGGACAGTAAAACCACCATCTTGAACTGTTGAATAAACAATAAGTTAATTACTGTGGCTCATGGACTGACAGTACATGGCACCACAGATTACCAAAAATAGAGCATGAGTGACTCTTCACTCCTACTCTGACGGATTCCAGGCAATGGCCAGCAACCTCCATCATCTCAACCTATTGCAGTGCTTCCCAAACATTTTAGAATCACGATCCACACCTAGCTTTAATGGCGGTGAGGTAGGCGATTTTTTAATATAACTAAAGCATAGTGTGGCAGCACATTGTCATTTACAGACAGCACATTTTCTTTTGAAATGGCCACTTAATTTGCCCAGACACACAGGCCCATATTTATGAAAAATGGTGCACAACTGCGCTAGCGCAGTTGTGCGTAATGTTTTTTAACGGGAGCTAACGTCATTCCCTAGCGCCATCCATGCTCCATATTTAAGAAATGACGCACAATGGCACTAAGGAATGGTCAGTGTAAAAAAAAAAAAAGACGGTAGCCATTGTGACATGTTGTAAAGAAATATGACGATAATGCTGCAAAAGTGGTACTAGACCATTTTGCGGCACATAAATATGTCACAAAAGGGTTAGCACCATATTTTTTACTGCACTAGCATCAAAACAAAACGCACAAGCAGGAAAAATTGCAAACTGAAGAGAAGATGGAGTTTTCAGGCCAGGAGAGACCCCAGGGAGACCCCAATCACCCAAATACCAGACAGGAGCGTCCAGAAAAGTCCCAGGAGAAGAGAAAGTGCAAGTGTTGCTTTAGTGGTCAGAGAGGTGAAGGAGCACCAACACCAGCTCTTCGTCACCTCCGAATTGCCAGTTGGTAGGAGAGGTGCAATATGGCAGGAAATAGTAGACAAAGTCAACAGCGTGGCAGAGGTGAAGAGGACTGTCACTGATTGCAACAAGCGCTGGCACAATTGCCAGCGCAGGGCTAAGGAGAAACTGGCCAGGAACCGAAAGGCAGCACTGGAGGTGGAAGTCCTGCACCACAGGAGGACCTGGAGGAGATGGTTGCAACGGTCATCTTGGAGGAGCTGGTCACTGGAATCGCAGGACAGCACAGACTACCAAGAACCATCACAAATGCAGGGTAAGTTACCCGGGGGGAATATCTGGAATTCCACAAATGGCAGAAGGGGCAGGCACATAGGACAGACTCAATGCATGCTAAAGGGTTGCATCGGGACACATAGGCCCTGAATCAAGATGCGCCATCCCCACCCAAGCCACACATGTACAGACACTTTGGTTGTGCTATGTGCTCCACCATATACACAACGTGGACATAGGCCACTCACTATGGCTATACTCCACCATGTAAGTATGTAGCACATTGCCTGGAAGGGATGTGCAAACAGTGTGGCTGTGGCTATGCCATGATAACACCAATTGTATACTGTCAAAGCCCCTGTACCCACACAACTTAAACATGAGAGACTAGGACAGAAGTCAATATCACCCCAAGGGAGGTGTCAGGGTGGTGTATCTGGCCAAATTGCTTCCCTTCCTCCTTGTCACATTGCCTTTACTCATGTGTACTGCATCTTGCAGCACACATTGAAATGCCACCTTAGCAAAAATAGCTTGTGCATGTGCAGCAAGGGACACCTCCCTGTACATAAACACATCATCCCCTCAAGGCAGGCACCCCTTCATCATGCTGCAACAATGCCTGTGTTGGTGCAGGCAGAACAAATCTGTGCAGGCGCAGGGGGTATTGCAGGGCTGTACTGTATTCAAGTAAACATGGTACATCCCTGAGTACCTAAACTGGTGCAGTGTTGTGCAACACATATTGCTACTGCCCTAAGCCGTGCCACATGAGAAAAAATCTGCCCTAAAGCTTGCAACTAGTGGAACACAACACATACAGGGTGAACCCACAACAACTCAGAGACAACCATATGCGCCATATCGGAAGGGCCACAAAATAAAACACATATAACAAATAGAGCATGTCTGTTAACATCATGTGTGCAGCTGTATAGCTGCAATCTCAAGATCTGACAAGCTAGAGGCCCAGATCAAACAGAAAATGAAGATGCGTGGCGCTGTACCAAATTAGGCAGCATCATTCACTGTCATCTTCAAAACGCAGAGTTGCACCATATTTATAAGAATACGGGGCACCCCTCTTTTCCCCCCTATGCCAGCAGTAAATTAGCTGTCGTGCACCAATGCAGCCACCCTTGCACCATAGTGCAAGGATGGCTGTGTTGAAGAGGAGATTGTTTTTGTGCAGGAAGGAACACCTTCCTGCACAAAAACAAACTTAAATGGCGATTTGCTCTTTTTATGTGTGCTGCAGAATGCAGCACACATAGAAAAAGCAAAAAAACAAGGAGAAAAATAAGCATTTCTCCTTGTTTTGCCATGCTAACGCAACCCGTGGGCTGGCGTCAGATTTTGGCGCTGCTTCCGGTTTACGAAAAGTCGTAAATCTGAGGCGAGTCAAAACGCAACGGGTGATGCTGTGGCACCTCCACAGCAACACCCATTGCACACCTCTTCATGCAAAGTGCTGCATGTACAAGGGCCATAAATACAAGGTGGAGTTAAGGCACAAAAAGTGGCTTTATGCCACCTTGTAAATATGGGGCAGGGCATTGCGCCGCTGGAGGCTCACCAAAAGTGACAATCAGGTGGCCTTCGGGGCACCCTATTATGCCCCAAAATACCTTGTGAGCTTAACCCATGTGTGATGTGATGCACAATGTAACACATAGGGGGTTATTCTAACTTTGGAGGAGTGTTAATCCGTCCCAAAAGTGACGGTAAAGTGACGGATATACCACCAGCCGTATTAGGAGTTCCATAGGATATAATGGACTCGTAATACGGCTGGTGGTAAATCCGTCACTTTTCCGTCACTTTTGGGACGGATTAACACCTTCTCCAAAGTTAGAATAACCCCCATAATGTACAACTGCAACCTTGGGTCAGGTACATGTCACTGAGCGTCCAGTGGCAAATATATGATGTGCCATGTCAACAGCCACAACAATCTAAGATTGACTTTACACTATCTCATTGCAGAGGATGATGACTTACCTCCTGCTGACCTGCCTGTTTTGGATTTTACAGATGACATGGATGACCAGCTGCCAACCATCAATGAACAGACTCTCTAGGATATCCTAGGATCCCTCCAGACACCACCTCCAGTCACAGGGAGGACACACAGTATTGCAAGGCCTCCACATGAACCTCCCAGCTACCAACACACACCACCAGCCCTGGACTCCGAGGACAGTGGTAGGAGTCCAGCAGGAGCTGGCCAGGAAGGTGAGGGTGAGGATGGAGACCATAGCAGGCAACCTTGAAGGAGTGCGGATGTGCCTCAGTCCAAATAAGGACAACTCAGCTGCCGTCAGAGGCACCCACCCCCCACTATGTAGACTCCAGCAGTCTCTGGTTGACATATCTGCTGTCATGAAGCAGAGGCTACAACGATTGCCCTTCCAAACTGGCAGCAGCATAACAGACAACAGGTTGGGGGCTACGCAGAATACCCTGGAGTCCATACAGCGGGAAGTGGCCTACCTCAGGGAAAACATGGTTGCTACCACTGTGATGTTGCTGCAGCATTGAAAAATCAGCAGTTCCACCTTGCTGCAGTGATGCCTTATGTATTCCCACAAATGGAAGCTGCTGGGTCCTTTGACTCCACATCTCTATCCCCTGAAGTGTGCGTGGCCCCCACTACCTCTACAACAGCACCAGCCATGGCGCAGGAGGCACCACACACATCAGAAGATGAAGATGTGGAAGGAATAACATTCACAAGGAAAAGCACCCTTTAGCACCAGTCTGTGCCACATGGACAGTATCTCCTTAGTGCTGGGCTTAAGATCATGCCAGTGTTGTGACAGTAGGAAATGTGCTCTCTTCACCCAACCACTGTTGACTTGTCTGCTATGTACTGTCATTGTCTCCATTCTTACCAATTGGCAATTGTTAACCTCCTCACTAATGCACACTACTACTAACCATGTCCCATGACATGTCCTTCAACTCTGGATTCTGATTGTGCTACATATGGCTAATGTTCACTCATGAGGTCTGTGAACCGGACATTGTATAGAATTCATAGATGCACTTGCACCTGTAAAAAAAGCACCTTGTATACAAGTAGCATTTCTACGTTTACTGTGATCCATCTACTTAGCTAAATGATTGCATTGTGTGAATCCATTTCAATAAGTACAGAATATCAGTACATGAGTGCATGTCTGTCAGACACAAAGCAACACACTAGGATCCTAACATGAGAAAGGTGAATGATGGTATTGTTGGCTACAACAAACTTACTGAGTATTCTATACAAATATTGAACCAACATCCTTTGAAGTTGACATACAGGAAGTATGACGCAGAACCACGTCAATGGTAAATTACCCAGATGGGAGTACTAATACAACTTATTTGTGTGGTACAGAAGAAGCTAACCTTATCAGTGATGGGCACCTGTCAGTCTTGCAGGATACGGTTTCAATTTTGTCTGTTGTCAGAAGTGCCACACTTGCCAACAATGAAACTGCAGGACCCCACCAATGACAGTTGAAATTCCATACTTTCCTGTCTAAGATAAAGTATACATACACATTGTGATTGGCTGGAACAGCGAATGGCAAACATATGGACTAATTGATGTCATTAAGCAGCCAATCTGACAGCTCCTTGGTCATAGGGGATGCACATGGTAATTATTGGAAATCATGACAGTAAGCATAACCTAGGCCATTCCTTCAACTTGGCCAGTGCACACATGAGAACCCCCAGGCACTCAATCAACTTTGAAAAAAACTAGTCTAACAGAAACAGGATTTATTAGAATTTTAAACAAGCATATACATACTACTATCCTAAAAACTACCCTACACTAAACTAACCTACACTAACTTAACTTACAACTACACCTATCTAACCCATTCTAAACTAATCCTACACATGTAATGCCACACTCTAAACATTGTCCTCCCGACCCCCTTATGAGACAAGATACAAGTAGGACAACATAAACTTTGACTACACATGTACTAACCTAACTATTGGCCTTAACAAGTATATATTTTTTTGTTTTTTAATTAAAAAAAAATATATTTTTAAAAAAGATGTAGCAAAACCCACCGCCAACTATACTTAATCTAACCTATGCCTACCCTACACTAACCTAAAACTACCGATCTAAAACCCAATTTAAAATTATGAACAACAATAAAAGGGATGGGAAGGATCTGGGAGGCTGTGGAACATGCTTATTACTTCTTTTTAATTTTTTTCTTGATGTACGTCAACATCTTCTTGTTGTCAGCACTCTCCTTCTCCAATTTGTCCAGCCTGGCCATTAGGTTGGCCTTGTCCCTTCCCATGTCCATGTCACATTGGCTGCTCATGACCACAGCAGGTGCTGCGCCGGTTTCTAGTCCTAACTGGTGACTAGTCCTGCCCTGGTCCTAACAGGTGCAGCTGATGTGTAAGGCTTGGACCTGCAGAGGTCTCCTGCCCCTGTGATGTTTTGCCAACACTGTCCTTCTTTTGCTGCAGCTGCTGTGGAGGTCCCCCATGTGCAAACGCATGCCATTCCCCAGTCACCTTTTCCTTGCAGAACCTCCTTCCCATCCTGTGGTATCCGGCATCCACTTCCATAATGTGCCTGTAGCGTTATGCCATTTTGTGGAATGTGTGCCGTTGGTCAGGTGTCATATTGGTAGCTGAAAAATGAGGAGAAACAAGCATCACATTCAGCATTGGGTGAGGATGAACAGACATATTATGTACACTGCAACTGCAGATGACACATGCAGTCCACCACACATTCTTCAACAATGACTACTCCTCATCTATGACTACTTCCTACCAGCCATCTACGGTATCATGTAAATATCACTGGGATGACGGCTATCCATTTTTGACCATCAGGGCCCAGAGGTGAGTGGACTAAATTGTCCTTGATCAACATTTGTGTTATCAAACTTGTGACGATCACCTGCCCCAACAAGTCTGGATTTCCTGTGTCCTTGTCCATAAGGGGGGCTTTGCATGCAATCTACCACCTTGACACCCCTGGTGAAACATCAAGGCTTGCTCAGCCATCATGGATGCAAGGTGGGGGCCATGCAATAGGGGGTCTGGAAACATCCCACCGGCTATTCTAAGGTTTGGTAAATCATCATTCATGTGTCGTGTTTTAAGACCTGGCCTGAGCATACATTACAAGGGGTCACACCATTGCTCATGATGTGCCCCTATGTACCACTAATGCAATGTCCCCAGAAAGTTTGGCCAAAGCCTGACCTGCACATTAAAGTTGTCTACACATTACAGAACTAATGCCCTCTACCCTATGCTATGTTGTGCTACATGTGTAAAACAGCACACACATGGTGGCTGCATGGGTGCCCTTAGGCCCATAGTTTGGCACTGCACTAGGTGCTGCAACAGTATTCTAATATATTGAACATCATGTGCACATGCATGTCAGACATCATCAAAGTACCAAGTACGCACCCAGCATTCCCATCATATACACATGTGGTGTGACCTACATCACTTACAAATATCATGGTGGCAGGACCATATTGTGAATACTGCTGTAATCTGGCTTTGGAAAAATCATATACTTTTCCCACAACCATCTGGACCTGAGTTGTCTCCTAATTGTGTACACTACTGACTGTTGTCCAGCACAATCTGGGTCCTTGCAGTACCACAGCCTCAATATATATCTGAAGGGTAGTGAGGCACCTGTGGTGCAAGTGTCTCCTACATAAGTCCCGTAGAGACCTCTAAAGCTATAACCTACATCTGCACCGTCTTGTGAGTAAATGTAAGCTATGTGTAGAACACAGTGCTGTCAATAGTGCTGTGACAAAGTTGTTGTCATCAGGCATGCTATTTACATAAACAGTTGCTCTGACACCTATCATGAGAGACATCAATAAATATGTGGTCAGCCATTCCATTTCCTAATACCCCCAATTCCATGCAAGCACACATTGCCCCTTGTGCTACAACCAAGCCATTCTCAATGCTCAACATTCCAACAGACATGATGTCACCATCCTTACACCAATGATCACTGGTCAGGCAAAACCATTATTCATGGCATTCCACACATCAGACTGACTCACACCAAACCCTGGATTGGCACACATGACGCACAAGATGACACATACTGGCTGCTTTGGGGTCTTCAAATCGGGCCACCTCCCCAACGGTATAGAGTGGTGGTCCACCTACAAGATATGAATTGAAAAAATTGCTTAGTGATATTTGTACTTATCAGTTAATGGACAACATTGTTTACTATCAACTTGTTAGGCTGAGTGAACAAGTCATCCTAGTGGTAGATCAGAGCAACGGACAAACAACTATGATCAGTCAATCACACATAGTCTCAGATAATGGAGACCCAGGCAACTACAAACCATCACTTTCCCAGACACTCCTGTGGTGCTTTTCAATGCACCATATATACATGGCATTGTCATGCAGGTGTTTGTTAGCTCTACACCTGCATGACCATATGGAACTGCATGACGCCCTATACTGCATCTGAGGGGCATTCTATGGATGTTGCAGTGGCCATCCCACTGTGACACCCATAGCATTTGAGCCTGCCTCACATGTTGTAGACATCTACCTCATTGTCACCGCAAACTGACAAACAACTGCCATGGGGTTGTGTGGGTATTCCAAAGTGTTGAGGAATGCCGTGATACTTCCTTGTTTGAAGTTACTAATATGTGTGTGCCAATACAAGGCACACACATGCCTTGTGATAGCCATGTGTGCATGTGTGTGTGAATGAGTGTGCGTGTATGTATGTATGTGTGAAGTGTGCCTGCATGGGTGTATGGGAGGTGGGGGGGTTCAGAATGGGGATCGGGGGAGGAGGGTACAGAATGTATTTGTATTTTGTATTTATAAAGTGCATTCCGGCCATGGCATCGAAGTGCTAAGCAATAGAGGGTAGAGTGTCTGAGGAAAAACAGAAAGGAGAAAATCAAACTACTGAGGAAAGAGCCAGGTCTTTAGCTGCTTCCTAAAGGACAAAAATTTGTGTTCCTTCCTGATCATCAAGGGGAGCAAATTCTAATGTTTGGCAGCAGCTACAATAAATGCTTTATCCCCCCATCTGGCCTTACGTGTGCGGGGAACAAGAACCAGATGGGCTCCTGTTGATCTGAGCTGATGCCTTGAGGAAAGATGTTCAGATTCGGGCATATGCAAAGACTTGTGAGTCCAACATAAAGTTTTAAAAATAATGCGCTTTATAACAGGTAGCCAATGCAATTGCTTCAAGCTTCCGCTGGCCAAAGCTGAGCGGGGAAGATCTAATATTAAATGGGCAACTGTATTTGGAAGCAATTGGAGTTTCCTAAGCAAGGTTTTTTCAATATTAAGCATTAGAGCATTACAGTAATCTAATCTAGAAATTACTTGTGCCAAGATCACTGTGATTCTAAGCTCCTTTTGCAAATAAAGAAAAAGCTTCTTCAGAATTTTCAAAGTCGAAAAACTAGATTTAGTGATGGAATTAACTTGGGACTTAAAAGATAGGCAATTGTCAAATATGACTCCCAAATTTCTGGTGGAGGCAATGGGAACAGGCAATTCGCCACACACTGATGGCCACCAGCGTGAACTCCACAATTCTTTACTAAAGCCAAAGAGCAAAATCTCTGTTTTATCGCCATTTATCTTAAGCCAATTCAGGGCCATCCAACTGTTGACCTCATTCATACAGTGATGGAAGCGATTTGCAGCTTCCTCCCAGTTCTTAGGAACAGGAATGATTAGTTGTGTGTCGTCAGCATAAGAAGTGGCCATGTAACCAAACAAACGAATAAGTCTGGCCAGTGGTGCTACATACAGATTAAATAATGTGGGCTGAGTGAAGAGCCTTGAGGGACACCACACAGGAGTTGATATGCTAATGCTCTAAAATCTCCACAACTTACCAGGGTAGATTTTTCTCCTAAAAAGGATTTCAGAATATTCAGTGATGTGTCTCTAATCCCTGCTTGAGACGAGATGCTATAATGTGAGGGGAAATGGTGTCAAAAGCAGCTGATAAGTCCAATAGTACTAAAATGGCTCGTCTCCCCCCCATCCACTAATCTGCGGGTGGTGTCTGATGTGGTAATGAGGGTGGATTCCGTGCTATGGGCTTTCCTAAAGCCATGTTGAGTAGAATGTACGCTACCCGAATCTTGAAGAAATTTGGCTAGCTCTACATTAATATGTTTCTCAAAAATCTTTGCCTGGAAAGGCAGCAAGGCAATGGGCTGCAGATTTTTAAGATCATGTGCTGCTCCATCTGGTTTCTTTTTCAGGGGAACCACCATCGCTTCCTTCCAGGATGGTGGAAAAGTTCCTGAAGTTAGAACCTCCTGGAAGATCGGAGCAGGAGCTGTAGATACTGAATCAGGAACCAGCTGTAATATATGAGGAGGGCAAGGGTCCCTGGGGGAACTTAACTTAATGCCCATCATGATCTCTTTAATTCTTTCCGGTAGCAGTGGCTGGAAATTAGTTAACATGGGGCAATCATTTTCTAAAGTGCTATTTAAATAATCGTATGGGTCAGATGTCCCAACAGAATGAATAAAACTCGCTTGAATTTGTAAAACTTTATTTTCAAACAAGGTAGCCACCTTATTGCAAAATTCTTGAGAATTCTCCAGCTCTGGGAGAATAGAGGGGACCGTAAGGGAACTTACTACTTTGAAGAGTTCTGTAGGGGCATTTCATGCCTCCTTAATTTTTCGAGTAAAATACTCAGTTTTAGCTTTATTTCTTGCATCTTTATTGGCCCTAAGGACAGCTCTAAGCTTCTCTTTCTCCTCAGAGTTTGGATCTAACTTCCATCCCCGTTCTTGTTAGCGATATTTTCTCTGCAAGCTCTTGAGATCATTAATAAACCAGAGGCAACTAACTATTTCCTTCATTTAAAAGAAAGGTGTTCTAAGCGGAGCCAGTTGATCAATTGCAATATTGATCCCCTGATTAAAACTGTCCATTGCCATCAAAGAAAGATTCATTACTGCTTCCCACCCTGATACCAATGCCGGTCCTAATTGTTGACTCTTAATGCTGTTCCAATATCTAACTGGTTTCATGGTAGGGCTAACATGCTGAGGCATTGAGCATTAATAAAACTAAAGAAAAGAAGATGGTGGTCAGTCCAATCAGGCAGCCTATTCGTCAACAAAACCAAGTCATCATGACGGGCAAATATCCTGTCCAGCAGGTGACCTGGCCTGTGTGTGGCTGTCATAACTTTTAATTCCCAATTAAAATCCGCCATAAAACTCAGGAACTCTTTGGTGTGAGGGTCCTGACTATCATCAAAGTGAACATTGAAGTCCCCTAATACAATACATTTGGTAGACATAGTTAATAGCTCAATTATGGTTGACCAGTGCTGCAGGAAACTAGAATAGGGACCCGGAGGTTGGTGAACCAAAAGTCCCTCAAATAGCACAGTATTTTTCTGCAAATACCCCCGCAAATCTCTGATGTGACGTTTATGACTTCCCAATTACAGGAAAAAATGGACTTAAAAATAATAGCCAAACCTCCTCCTCTGTTTGAAATCCTATCCAGTCTACAAAATGAATATCCTGGTGGTGTGGCAGCTATGAAATCCAGGCTGGAATCTTCTTTTGCCCGAGTTTCAGTAATATAAAGGCAGTCTAGGTTTTGATGGACAATTAAATCTTCTATTTTGGTCTGATGTTCAATCAAAGAGCGTGCATTAATTAGTGTACAAATCAGAGAGTTAGCATTTACAACCACTTCATTTTTGGAGCTTACACATACCTCCTGTGATGTAGTATGAGGAAAAGTGATGTTGTATGATGTCCAGGGTGACCAATTACATTGTTCACAACTGCACCCTTTTAGATTCTCTGGGGTGACCCAAAGCGTATGCTCACATCCCTGTCCTCCTGCTAATAAGCGGAGGGTATGAGAGGAGTAAGAAATGTAGGCAAAGACTGACCGAGAAGGGGCATAGCCTCCAGCCCCAGTCGGGCGCGGAAGGGCACAGACGGGCTTACCTTAGGCACGCTTTCGGTGCACCATTGGCGCGGCTGCATCGCCCCCTGAAATAAGAGCTATGGCTCAATTCTCACGTGATCACAGATCATAGGTCAGCAGCTAGTCTGCTGACAGTCATCCCCCAAGGTGGTTGAAATGCAAATTCTAAAGGGGAGGGCTTTAACAGGTGCCCTCTCCTGAAAGACACCAAGTAGCGAATATCGTAGCGCAAAAAGCGCCCGGTACAAAAAAAAGATAATTCCCAGAGAGATTAATAAAAGAAGAAACTTGCTAAAATAATCCTAACAAGGCCTTAGGCAGAATTGCCTATTAACATATGGAATAAAATTGTATCCTTAATTAAGAGCACGCAATATTAGTAAAAGAGTTAAAAAATACTCAGCTCTATTGCTGATGCGCGGCCTCATCGCCCCCTGAAATAAGAGTTACGGCTCAATTTGCACGTTATTACTGGTCACAGGTCAGCAGCTAGTCTGCTGACCTGAATTCCCCCAAGATGGTTGAAATGCAAATTCTAAAGGAGAGGGCTCTAACAGTCCCCCTCTCCTGAAAGACGCCAAGTAGCTAATATTGGAGCGCAAAAGGTGCCCGGTAAAAATAAAACAATAATTCCCAAAGAGATTAATAAAAGAAGAAACTTGCTAAAATAATCCAAACATGGCCTTATTAACATATGGAATAAAATTGTATCCTTAAATAAGAGCACACAATATTAGTAAAACAGTTAAACAAAAACACTCACGCTCTATTGCGTATGGGGATCAGGGGGTGTCACTGCTTGGGGAGGTGAGGGGCTTCGGATGGGGTTGAGGGTGGGTCCTACATGGAGGGGGTGTTGGGGAGCCCTACAGTGCCAACAGAAGTATTCCTGTCACCAGTATTGTTACCTCCAGGGATGAAATCTCTGGCGGTAAGGATACGTAAAATATCGCGGGCGGTGTTAGGTGGACCGCCGTGTCGAAGTTGGCCTACCTTCGGTCAGGCGGCCATGCCCCCCTGGCGGTACAGGTGGTGAACTGGCTGCAATGGAGCCAGTTCACTACCGTTGTCATAATTTGGCGGTCCTGCACGCCATGCTGTCGGCGGTCTGGCACCACCGCCGGCGTGGCAGAGCAGGACCGCCAGGGTCATAATAACCCCCATAGTCTACATATTTTGGATGTATGTGATATACAATGTACAGGAAGAGGAAAGTGCTAGTAGTCTGAACAGTGCTAGTAGTTTGGACCCACTGTAGAGTGAAACTCCCTTACATGGCCCTGGCCAATGACACAAAGGGGCAAATTGAACAACAGTGGTGCAGCACCAAGTGCATCACTACAGTCCTTGCGGCCCTCAGTGCACCTCTTACCCCCACCATGTGTGCGCCTAATGAGAATTAAGGCACAGCATGATGCAGGTAAGGTCCAACTGCATCTATTTATGTGTAGGAAGATGATGTACTCACCAGGAGTTGCAGCAAAACAGATCATCACGACTTCTGCTGAGTACATGGGGGCCCATCACATACATTTATATGCCCCCATATGACACCTGCTCTCAGCAGCCGTTCAAAGTGCATGAAATATAGAATATAGGTATTTCTCATTTTTCACAGAGGCTTTTACATTTTCCCATCAAACAGGTTTTGGGCCCTCCCCCTTCCATACATGATGCATGGTGCAGGCCTCATGTTGTGCTGCTCATAACCGAGTTGCCCTATGCCTGCATCACAACACTTTGTAATGGTTGTGCTGGGAAGATGGCACGTCTGCCCTGCCTCAGCTTCATTAATGTGCATTAGAATGGCAGCCCTAAGGTGGTGCTGGGGCTCTTCATACAGGCAGCATACAACATGTCTAGATCCTCAAACATGACATGCTGCACTTAACCGTTCAGCACCTGTCATGCAGATGCAAATAATGGGCTTTGGATGGAAATGGGATACTTATCAACTGCTCCACCAATCTCGATGCTCAGGTGACCCAGCAGATCTTGCTCCCTTGTGATGAGGTCAGCCCAGCAGTGTTTCAGTTGGTGGTCATTCCTTCCGGTGGCAAATACTCTGGTCAGGTGGCGGAGCTCCTTTCCACACTGCAGCTTCCTGGCCCCTATGGGGTAGCCCTGTATGACATGGCCATCCAGTACCAGCATCATGGAAGAGATAATGTTCTACTAGCCAAATTAAGCCCCCCAGCTCATCCGTCAACATACTGCCCATCGTCCCTTTCCCTGACATCATGCACTGCAAATGCAGTTGCCAGAAAAAAGAATGCCCTGACACTACCCCAAATGCCCAACAAACTATCCTGCCATAGACAAACACCCCAGTGACAGATACAGAACAATTACAATACAAAAGACAGTTTAAAATACAATAAATACACAACAGCTACAAGTCACAGCACAAAAACACTCCAAATACTCCAAAACACCAACAGTAGCAGCTCCACACACCCTCACACAGTCACAGACAATAAGACTGTGAAGTAAAAGTGAAAGTGGATTCACTGTACCATGTAAGCAGGCAAGATGTCCTGTTTCATCACTTCCTGGGCGTGTGCGTCACGTTTCCAGTCGTGCGTAATTTTTTTAAGTTAAGCCTGACGGTAATGCGTCGATTTTTACCCATTGTGCATGAAAAGGCCTATAGAAGATATGCCCGGATCAGATACAGTGGGCGACAAAGGGAAAACACAGGACTTAGCCCACTTTACCCGTAAACCAGACACCCTCGCAACAATGGTATTATATCACCAGGGAACTCCACCAGGTCTCTGATATACACTAGAAGGTCATCTGCACATAGAGAAACCGCATGAGTCCCATCCCCCTGCGGCATTCCCCAGGTCCGGCCCGCCTTGCGTAGTGCAGCTGCCAATGGCTCCACTGCAAGTGTAAAGAGCAGGGGGACAGGCGGCAACCCTGCCTCGTGCCCTTCCTGATGTTAATGGGGGTTGACAGTAGACACACCTTTTTGGTTCTGGCCGATGGATGCACATACAGTAATTTCACCAGCTGTATAAATCGGGGGCCAAAACCATACCTCGGAAGGACAGCAAAAAGGTAAAAACCATCCCAGCGGGTCAAATGTTTTCTCCAAGTCGATCACTAAACAACCCGCACGTGGCCAGTGACAGGGGGCAGACCTCAGTATCCGGAAGAATCTACGAATGTTGAGGGACGTTGTGCGGCCCGGCACAAAACCGTTTTGGTCCTCATGAGCTAACACAGGTACCAGCGTAGCCAGTCTCATTGCAACAGCTAATATTTTATAATCCATGTTTAGGAGTGCTAATGGTCTGTAGGATTATAGACTGGTCGGGTCTTTGTGTGGTTTCAAAAGGGAGACTAGAGTGGCCTCCCTTAATGTATGGAGTAAGCGTGACAATGCTATGGCTTCTTCATATAAGGTGAAACATTTGGGTGCTAATTGAGGGGAGTATGCCTTATAGAACTTGGCCGGTAGCCCATCCGGGCCAGGCGTCTTACCGTTTGCCAGAGAACGGATATCTTCGTGCATCTCTGATATCAGAGGAGGGCCGTCCAGTTACGCACACTGTTCGGCCATGACTCGGGGGAAGATGCAGCTCAATGAGGAATAGCTTGATGTCATCAAGAGAGTTATTGAGGTCAGTATCATATAAAGACCTATAATATGTGTGAAATGCTGTATGTATTGAATCTTGCGTGCATAGCAGATCACCTGACTCTGCACGTATCGATAGTACCACACCAGGGGAAGACACCTGGTGTATCAACCAGGCGAGCAAAGCTCCTGCTCTGTCAGCTCTAGCTTGTGCGTTGGCTGAATGTGCTGTGTAATTGAGGCATCTCAACCGTTCGAGGAGTTCTGAGTGGATTTTACGTATGGTCTGTAGGCGAGGTAAGGTACTAGGGCTGCGTATCACTTCCGATTCATGCTGCAGTAGCTGCCTTTCTATTGCTGACACCTCCTGTTCCAGGTGCCTGTGTGCCCCAATATTAAACCCTATGCAGTGCCCCCACAGTGTTGCCTTAAATGCATACCACTCTAATGCCAGAGACAATGTCAGTATTAAGTTCAAAGTAGCTAGCGATCTGCTGACCTATTGACTCCCGGAATATTGCATCCTCTAGCACTGTAGGTTGCATCCGCCACGTGGGGACAGGGGTCTGCGTGGTCCGATCCCAGTCTAGCTGTAGGTACTGAGAATTTTGATCAGAATGGGTACAGCCTAAATAGTCAGTGTTTGTGACCACTGGTATCAAGCCGGCCATGCAGTGGAACCTATCAAGTCAGACATGTAAGCCACAAGCCGAATAAAAGGAGTACACCCGTGTTGTAGCATTATAGTGACGCCAGACATCCATCAGCTGCCAGTGGTGGAGCCAGGTCATTAGTGCGCGGGCATTGGATACAGCGGTAGTATGCTCCAGGGGTGGAAATGACCTATCCAGATATGGGCCTAATACACAATTAAAATCCCCTCCAATGAGCCAAGGAACATCGCTCCACTGTGCTAGTAATTGGTTAAGTGCATGGAGAAAAGGGATTTGGTCTCTATTGGAAGCATAGATATTGCCAAGAAGGACATGCCTGCCATTCAGCTTACCCCGAATGAATACATAACGCCCATCAGTGTCAGTGACCTGTTCTATCAGCAAAAAAAGGACCCCTGGGCGAATCCATATCATGACCCCCGCGCGTAGGAGGAATAATTCATAGAACACACCTTCCCTTGCCATTTTTCTGAGCAGGGCCTCTGAACTCACTAGGGGTGACTCTTGTAATAAAGAAATATGAGCATTATGGTGCTTCAAGTAGGAGTATACGGCATTTCAGCGCACTGGGGTGTGCATACCATGGATATTCAATGTTATAACATTAATCTGCCCCATTTTGCAGCAGAAAAACAGGGGAAGGTTCTGCGCGCTTGCACTATGTGGCTGGGAGTGTCAAGGAGGCGTGCGAGGAAGCAGTGTAATGCACAGTAGGTAACGCCATAGTTTGCCTAGCGTCAAATGGGTAAATTGGTAGGGAACAACAACTAACACAGTGCAACAATACCATAATGAATACTAAGAGAGCAGCACACCAAAACCAGTGGCCACCCAAACCAAATAATCACAACTAAGATAGAGACAATTGGCCTCACAGTAGGGGGGGCGACCAGCTGAGAGTTCCTAACGTACAGTTACAGAGGAACCGCAACATACGGCACTTAAACCAGTGAACACGGCCATATAAGGAGCACTCCACATCGGCTGCAGTTGTACTCATTCAGGAGCTACATGAATCTAACCATAGTTAGAGTTAGATGATAGTGTCTGATGTCTGCAGGGTTATGTCTGGTGGATCATGAGCGTCCTGTACGGAGGGCCAAGTGACAACTGATCTCTCTCCATCCGAGGACACAGAGCCCCGAATGCCCAGACTGGAGCACTGTCCCGGCCAGAGAGTTCCGCCACTCGCCGCACAGCACTGCACCGCTCCTGAATTCTCTGCTCCAAGTCCGGAACCATAGGAAGCCCCATACTTGGGCGCGCCTTCATCCTCCATCACCCTCCTCAGTTTCTCCGGTTGTTCGGATCTCATTGTGCGAATGCCCCCTCTTTCGGGACCTCCACTCATTGCCATGCCTCCTCAGGTGTGGTAAAAAAGTGCGTTGTGCCAGCAGCTACCACT
Source organism: Pleurodeles waltl (assembly GCF_031143425.1). NCBI lineage: Eukaryota > Metazoa > Chordata > Amphibia > Caudata > Salamandridae > Pleurodeles > Pleurodeles waltl. Next base: position 71,280,653 of record NC_090438.1, read on the forward strand.
CGGAGTCTGGCTGGAAAAAGGAGAGAGTACGTCAACCCCAGCTCCTGTAGATGTTGCTTAACTGCCAGGAAGCTATTGCATTGTCTCCCCACCACAAGCGTGTAGTCAGGGAAAAACATCACTTTGGTACTGTCTACCCGTACTTCTGCCAGGGAGCGGGTCTTCTTCATCACCATGTCCCTATCACTGTAGTGAAGGAAGCATATCACCATCGGCTGCGGGGCAGCAACTGCCGGGGGAGGACGGCCCTGCACTCTATGCGCTCGTTCAATGGAGAAAAATCAGAAGGGAGCGTCAGAGAGGAGAATAGTGCGCATCCAGCCCTCAATGAATTGCACGGGATCCATCCCCTCAGTGCCTTCCGGCAGGCCCACTAAGTGGACATTGTTCCTAGGGGACCTGCCCTTCGCATCTTCTGCACGCTACTCCAACACTTTCACTCTGTCTGTTAGCTCCCGCAGCCGAGCATCCAACTTATCTGTCCTGGGCAGCAGTGCCGTCACAGTGTGTTCCATCAGCGTCACCCTGTCTGCTAGTTTCCCATGATCTGCGTGTAATAGACCCAAGTCTGACGACACTGCATCTATTTTGGACTCCAAAGAAGTACAGTGTCATCAATAGCAGTTAGTAGCACATGTAACTTGCCCTCCAGGGCACCGGATGATCTGAACTGGTCATGACTGTCATTGGCTATGGCTGGGACTCTCGATGCTGCGATGCCGCCGCCGGCTGCCCCGTTCGCTGGTGACCCATATCCCACAGCACAGAACTGTCCTTAATCCAGCACGTCAGTGCAATGGGTCTTGTCCCCACTTATCTGCGCTCAAGTCTGTAACGCGGAGCCCGCTGCGAAGTCGCAGTACCAGGAGGACTGTTCTGCTGATGATATACACCACCTGTAGAGACAAGAACATGGATGGTGCGTCCCCTCCGGGGATTAACTAATGTACCCGCCAGAGCCCATCACTTGATAGCAGTACATCCAATCCGTTGGCAGGCTCTGCGCTGGGCTAACGGTAAGGTCTACGGCCTCCAAAACCCACAGCCGCCGCATCTCGTGCCCACTCAGTTGGACACACCCAACGCTGAGCTCACACAGTCCAGTGCCCTACTTTCACAAGCGCATCAAACCGGCCGCTGTCAGGTCACATCTGTGGCTTCTGCGCAAGGTGCCAGTGACACTTCTTGCCTCATGGTTCCTGCAAGGGGGCCCCTCCACTGATTGCCACCCCGGGGGCTAACCGCTCACCCCGACCACTGCACTGCTGCGCCCTTGGTCTGCGAGACTTAGGGGTTGTAGAGAACCCCCTGCTTCATATCTCCTCAGCGGGGGTCCCCCATGCTCCAGGCATGATCCTTTGGCCAGCGCACCTCATGGTCTGTGTGCGGCACTCACGTCAGCCCACCAGCGCTATGCCAGGCGTGTCCCCGCTGCTCTGCACTGTCTAGGGAGCCATCCAGGTCCGGTCAGGAAGTTCACGGTTATGCGGCTCCAACGACGCTGCCGTGCAGCATCGCAGGCCGCGCGCCTTTTTTTGTTTCCTTTTCTCATCCCCTGGGCTGCAGGCCGCTCCATCACCAAGGAGCGCCACGGCTCCCAGCCGTCGAGAGGGGGCCGGTACGTGCCAGATTCAGATGCCGCAGCCCGTCATCAGCCTCACAGCGCCACTGACATCAAGGAGCAGCCCCCAGATCGGCCATGAGGTCAGGAGTAATGAGTGGTGGTGCGGAGCTCCTCTACAGAGCGCCCTCCATGTTGGCTCCACAAGCCACCCCCCCACATTTGTCCACATCATGTTTGTTATGCAAACGTAATGAAAGCCTACTCTTCATCACTACTGTGGGAGTTTGCATGGCAATACAAACCCATGGTTGCATGTGAAGGGGCAGGTTTATGGAGATCTGGAAAACTCAAGCCATTGGGCACATGCATCAGGCCCATGGCAATGTCATAAGTTTATGTAGCCAGAGTAGTGCTGTTAGGGTGTTTTGTGCAGCGATCTAGCCTCTTAATGATTGCTAATCAGCAGAGCAATGCACACTTCCCTGCAGACAGACACATCCCCAATTAATTGTGATTAAACATAATGGGATATCACATTTTCATCTGCAGTGCTGGACATGTCTCATCATTTGATGTCCTTAGTAATTTCCATGGGCAGCTTGCTTAGGGGTTGTATCGCTGTTGTGACTTCTAGCTTGGAAATGTGCCATGGGACAGATGGTGTTATCTGTCACTGCCTCCTCTCATGTTGGCATACAATGGGCAACTACCAGGTTAAGGTAGTGACAAACATGACTAGGTTGTGTACTGACCTGGCCACCCTCTCTGTACATACGTTGGGTTTTCACATGTAGATATTGATGTGTTGCACAGTCAGTATTGGTATATGTGTGTTCCTTCTCCATGTTTTACCGCATTACTTGTAAGGTATATTTTGTCTCCTAATTGCTCCCATTCTTTTGGCTGCTAACACTTTTTACACATCTTCTACAGCAATATTGTCTGGTCATACATGGACAGGGTGCAACATGTGACTTGTGTAATTTGTAGATGTACACATCTTCTACTACTGGCTACATGATAGTTACCATGCCATTCCCTGTATTTGTGAGACATAACGAGTGCCACACACACATAACATTACACCTCCACAGCACTTGTTTTGTCTCCAAGTGACCTCCCATGTTGTATTTGCAAGTATGTTTGTGTATCTCTCAGATCTCCATCCACATCCTCTGTTGAACATCGGTATGCACTTATTCCTCCATAGCACAACCTAGCTAACTCTTACCATGACTGAATGACATTCATGTGTGAAATCATCTCAGTTCTGCTTTTTTCATTTGCCAAATGCAAAATATATGGCTACTTCTATCCCCATTCATTTGTTTGGTGGGTCTCTGACATTTTTTAATATTGCTGGACATAGTTGCACATCCCAAACCTGATTGCCATGTTGGAGAGCAAAACATCTATGGGATAATTTGTTGCTGTTGCTACCTTCCTCTTGTTCTGGCCTGTGAGTGACAATGAGTGGTGTGTATTGCTATGTGCTGTGTGATGTTGTTATACAAAGCATACTAGGTTACCTTGCTGACTCATGTAAACCATTGGTGGTAGTAGCAAACCCTTAGCTACCTAGGACATACTCCGTACATCAGTCTTCACATGTTTATTTGGAATTGCTGTAGGCATGTGTCAAGACAGTGGATTTGTGTGCATCTTATGTACATAGGGAGTGTAACACACTCTGCCTACATTCCACCCTGACAATTAATTGGTGGTGAATCGTCCCATTTAATTCTTAGAGCCAGACATAGGGTCATAAGTTTAGATAGTGATTCAGCACCCATACCTGCTTCATTTGTCTGGCAACCAATAGCCAACGTAAGTGTGCCATAAGTGAGGCACGCCATATGCCGATGGATACACAGTGCAGGATCTGCCTCTAACATTGTTTACAATCCCTGTACAGTTACTGAAGATCCATGTTTACCAATGATGTCCACCCTTGTCACACATGCACTCTGCAGGCAAAGCAGCAATTACCCTGAGAAGTGACAGTGTTCAGTTCCTACTTTACTTAAAAATCATTTGATCACAGCCCCAACCTTATGTATTCCCCCCTGCATACATCCTGGTAGGCATGGTGATGACATGGGGAAAGGGATAGGAATTAGCACCTTGCCCACTTGACGGCACGTTATATGTTGTGGTCCATGGATCTAGGCCTTCAGGAGTCACTTGCCAGTGAATTTCCTGTCACTGATACATGAAATGGAAGGCAGTAGATCCTCTTATATCACAAACGATGTTGCTACCATACTTGTAACTATTGTGTTTCTTACCTGCTCTCTGAGTTTTGAGGTACATTCCAATGGTATATGTAGTGGATAATGAGTAGACTAAGGAGATTCAGGTGCAAAGGATTTCATTTGTGCTATTTACAATGTGATGATGATAGTCCAGTCACTATTGTATAACACTTCTGTGCTATGTGGAATCTCCTACAAACTCCTGCAGCATTGTTCTGTTGTTCCCTCTCCAAATTAGCTGCACCATTATCATCTGCCTCCTCCTTGGAGATGTCAATCTGTTCGTCCCAGGGAACATTTGTTCTTATACATATATTATGGACGATTGCACATGCCAGTATGATTTTACATACCAGTGGTGGGGCATACAATAGGCTTCCTCCTGTCAGGCCAGGCTCCTGTCGCTTGACTTCAGAATCCCTTATGTTCCCTTCGTAATATGCATGCTCTTCCACTGTTGGTGGATTGGCAAATGGAATCATTACCCATGGCTGTACACCGTAACCTTGATCTGCTGCAAAGGAATGAGAGAAGATGTGTTGGTAAAGCTTGATAGTGGTTTGGAATATACCTTGGCAGTTGTTAGTTGTAGGTGGAGTGGTGACTCAGACTCTCTTGTTGTATAGTGTATGTTTCTTTTTTTTTTAAATGGGTTCATAGGTCTGTGTTGATGGACATGACAATCTTTGGTTGTGGCTCAGGGAGCTGGGAATAATTGTCATATTAATTCCAAACTGATGGTTAAACCATTGCAAAGATGTGTTGTGTAGTCTATATTTGAGGCAGTGTCCTCCATGTTACTATGTGGGGCTACGCATGCAGTGCAAGACTTCGTGACCCTTTGTGGCAGATGATGGTTGTGCCAGCCATGAAGTGTATGAGGGTGTGAATCACACATTTGTAGGCTGATCTAATTTGGTACAGTAGAATCTCCTAGCTTCCAATACATGATTTATCACAGACACTTTCAAACCATGCACAGTGCAGGCTTTGGCAGGAGGCCCACCTATTTTTTACATGGGTCCCTATGTACAGTGCGTATAAGGTCAGGTTTGTCCTCTATACTCCTACAAAGTCCTACTATGGCATTCATCATCTTTACAGTTTTGCACTAACTCTGCCACATGGTGGACCATTTCTTATACAGAACAGACATGTTGGTGTTAGGGGGCGCTAAGGGGTGCACTGGAGTAGGTGCTGCACTATTTCTCATGATTCTGCCCCAGGGTCTTTCATGGCAGGTTCATTTGTATTCCTATGTGTGCGACACAATGCTGCAGACAGGTGCATGTGCACGCTACAGGTATGTCAGGTATGTGTAGATGATGTGTAGTTGGTAATGGCACCATTTGGGTGGCATTTGATATAGGTTCTGCCAGAGGCTTGTACACCATGATTTACATGGGGCTGTGCCTATGTGTGACTTTCTTTACATGGCCATGGCTTATGCCATTGACATAGATGATCTATTCTTTCTTTGGTGTAATGTGTTTGTGATGTGTATTTACTTGTAAACCAGTGGACACATGTAGTGGTTTGTGGGCAGCTTCTCTATGCAAAGGGAACATTGCTCCACCTGTCCTCAGTGGTGTCCCAGTCAGGTTGTAGCTGTGTTATGTACATGTGGTTGTATGTGTTTGTGATGTGCAGTGATTGGGGTGTAGTGTGGCATGTTGCATTTGTGTTGATGTCTGTACAGCTGTGTTCCCCTGCCCATGTGTACTTAGTGTGGTGTATGTCTTGTTTGTCCTACATGGTTGGTGTGTTGTGTGTGTATTGATTGTTATGGTGGTTTACCTACGAGTATGCTATTGCCATAATGCCCATCCTGGAACCACTAGTTGATAGTGGAATGGTGGAATATGTAGGCATCATGGACGCTGCCGGGATATTTTGCTAGGATGTTAGTGAAGCCCACAGTGGTCCACAATGGCCTGCACATTGATTGAATGGGTGTGCTTGCATTTCCTATATAGATGTTTGGTTAAAGCAAGCAGCACCAGTTGGACATGGGTGCAGTCCATTGCACCTAGCACATGCGGGAACCCAGCAATTTGGTAGAAACCATGCTTGGTCTCCTGCTGCAGTTGCTGGTTGTTTGGGAAGCAGATGTTGTGGGGTGAGAGGCGTATGATTGCGTCCAGGACCTTAGGTAGAAAGACCGAGAAGGATGGATTCACCCACTTGTGCGCCCGTTATCTGAAAAGATCCAGACGCCAGCATATGAAGGACAGCAAGGAGTTTTGTCATGGGTGGAATAGCTGTAGAAGTTTGCACCCTTGCTGTGATGTGTGGCGCAATGTGGTGCAGCAGGTGTACAATAGACTCCTGGTTCAGTCGGTTCATACTGATGACATCTTGATCCCTGAGGCCAGGGATGGTTGTTTGCTGTCTGAAGATCCTTTTCCCGTCTTCTGTGCTGCCTTTGTGGCTGCTGCAGTGGTGTTTGGGGTTGCTGCAGTGGTGGTGGAGGGACCTGCTGTCTTCGCTGACGAATGCAGCATCTGCCAAGCTGTATCAGTAACACTTCCATTTTGTCCTTGAGGATGCAAATGCTCCTTCTGTGTGTTTTCCTTATGTGATGGTGTGTAGGCCTCTTTTTAAAGCCTGGTCTGACCAGGGGTTAAATTTTGACGCTAGTTGGACTTAGCACCATTAGTTAGGCCTGCCTTCTTGTTGCGCATTGTTTCTGTGTCAGGTGTTAAATATGGTGCTTGGGGGCTAGCGTCAATTTTAGGAAGATAACGCCTCCCTTGCATCTCATTGACACAAGGTGGGTTGGCGCTTTCTAGAAATGGAGCTAACTCTAATATTTTGATGCTAAACGGGTGAAAATATAAATATGGAGTCAAGTTAGCGCTGCTTTAGCTTCAAAATATATGAGGCTAATGCAAAACTAACTTTCCATAAATATGGTCCACAGTTTTACTTGTAAAACTATACAGAACACAAATGATAATGTGTGGAAATTGGGTTTCAGTGAATATTTATCATTAGTGCATCAGCAAGTAAAGTGTCTTGATTTTTTTGACGGTATTAAAATCTTTTTTTCATCCCTTTTCAGAATTACAAAAAATTGTGCTTTATTTATGCTTTCCTAAGTGCTGAATGTGTACAGTTAGTTTACAGGTATTTAATTTTTGTTATGCTTTTACAAAAAATAACTACTATAACCTTTCTGTTCATACACTCTGTACCCTGCAAGATAGTCACATAATTCACTTTACTTTTCTCTCTCTCAGCCTCAACACCAATCTCCACATAAAAAGTGAGCAGCAATTTGTCGGAAGACATAGCCTGACATTTGGCCTCTGTCTTTCAAACACAGCAGGTCTGACAAGTTAAATAGACTTTAACAGCCCACCAAAACTCTACTTGCAATCCACAGGTTGAAAAACACTGACCTATTGTATAGGGTTCTTTAAAGCTATAAAGGCAGCTGTGTCACCGGTAAAATCATTTACATTCCATAATGAGAATACCTCCCCAGGACAGCAATTCAATATGCCCTAAACGCCCTAAAACGGAAACTGGCTTGTAAACAATTTAAAACTCTCAGAAATATTGAACATTTTGAGATAAACAAAAAGTAATATTTGATTTAGGACTTTCGGAACAAAATGTATGAATCTAACAAAATCTTTACCCATGATTACTATCACAGCCAAGTTAAGAAAATAGGGGCACCTTACAGTTTAACTTAGGCTTGGACTGGAAACAGTGCCCCAACCCCTGATGTATGAACCAAAAGGCTATGTGAGACAGTTTTGATTATGAGAAGAAATATTCTATACTCTTCAACGGACAACCTGGATATACTTATGACCAGGTACAGGTGGCCCTAAACACCTACAGCGACTTTACAGTTTTTTGTTGCTATTTGTCATGTCGGTCCATGCTAATAGGGGCTGTACTGTTACTGTAGGGAACCTCAAATTGGTGAAAATATAGGGTCTGGAAAAATGTCCCCAAAATCCCGACTGTAGCACAAATGGAAGTTTGCATCAGAATCAGGATTAGAGAATGTGCTTTTTTCTCCAAATCTATTTTGCCAGGTAGGAGATGGGATGCAATATGTAAAACATTTACAGATGTAAAGCATTGGCATATTGGAACTGATGGAACCAGGTGCTCTAACTCTAATTCTGGGGAACTATGAATCTTGTCTTCTCAGTTCTGAGGGGTACAGAGTAACAGTTATCAAATCATTTAAACAATTTCTGTGCAACCCAAATGACACACAAGGATCTTTGGAATCAAATCAGAGATTCATTGGAGATTTATTAAAGACTGAAAGTCAACATTACATAAATGAGTCTCAAAACCATAGTATATATATATATATATTAAATCACCAAAGGAGAATCAAAGTGTTGTGCAATGTTAAACTTAGTCAGCTTATTTGATTGCCACAATACAGATAATCGGAAAAAGCGTGTAGTTCTTGGTCACCAGAACCAAGTTCTCCACTGCCTAACCATTTAAACTAAACCCTAAACTATCCAAATCTATTTAAAATAGTTGAGAAAGGCCAGAAAACAGAAATTCAGTAGAATATTCTGTTTAGAGAGGTTCATGGAGTATGAAGCCACATAAAATCAAAGTGTGAGGTCTGTACCTCTGAAGGGTCCGTTCAGCTCTAAGGGTGGAAAAGGATGTGTTCTCTCACTAACTAAACCTTCTCTAAATCACAGTTTCCCAAGACGATGACATCACAGTTGAAGATTCTCGATCGAACCCCCTATTATTTTTAATCAGTTGTTAGAGCTTTCAGAGACCTTACACATCTGATCTTGATACTCTTTAATCTCTGATAAATCAAAAGGTTATCGCTATCAACTTCCAGAGTACTCCTCTTTGTCCTTGCATAGCTCATCTCAGGCTGTATTATCTCTCACGCACAATAAGCTCCTATCAGCTGCATCTCGGGGAGAAAACAAAGCCCACATTGAAAGTTAACTGTAAAAAGAAAAATATATGCACAGGTCTTTACTCCAGCCAAGTTATTAAAACATGAATATACTTTCAGATGAAATTAATGCTAAGCATTACATGTGAGAATATACAAAATGATTATGCAGAATAATACTTTCAAAGCATTAGTGTCAAATAGAGATACATGAAACGGTCTTAAACGTTATATCTAGTGGTGTATTCCACCAATATACTTTGCAGTGCAGTAAATATATACAAATACTTCATCATGTTGTACAAAATGTGACCACCAAATTGTGACCACCAGGAGGTGAGCACCTTTTGTATTCTCATTTCAGAGACGTAGTGGCGCAGCCAAACTACGCTCCTTCAACCCTCCCTCTGATTACTTTTAGAGTCATCACAAATCAATTTTCATTCATGAATGAGACTCCTTAAAACCTAGTTGTTTTTGAACAACTTTCGCCTGGATTCCTCCAAACGCTTTATTTCATTGTCATATCTACACTGATTATCCAATCCAAACTCTGCTCTCTTTCTGCCTTGTTGAACTATCATTTTCCGGAAAAATTGGTATCCTACAAACAAAACTATGATCACGGTCAAAACAATCAACAATGGCTTTAACACAAACCCTAATATTCCATTTCCCGGGTTAGCAAACCATCTGCCTATAGCAGATAATCCATTCCCAGTCGCTTCCCATGCACCTTTTGCTTGCAATTCTTTCAAATCTCATCAGCCCTGAAATATTCTGAATGTACTTCTGCACATATTTATTTTATCTGGGATAAAAGTGCAGCATTGTTGAACTTTAAGCATTCAACAGACTCCGCCCTCCTTTGCGAGCAAAATGTCTAACGCAAGTTGATTTTGCAAAACCATTGATCTGAGTGCTATAATTTCAGAATTGACAATCAATAGTGCTCCAGCAGTACTAGTGGCTAGTTTGTCCACTATAGTAGGAAATCTTCCCATTTTCAGTTCATTCAAAAATGCATCTTACTACTTCTTCTGCACTCACACCTCACTTAGGTCTAATCCCTTGTGTACAAACATGATTATCAAAGTGCTCCACATGATAAATCCGAACTTTGCAGCTCGTAACAAGAAAAATGTGCAACAATATGTTTTTAGCCCCCATTCCAACCTCTGCACCCAGCAGTATTGGTATATAAGGGTTGTGGTATTAACACACCTAATAATGGACAACAAACAATGAGGCCCGTCGTGGCAGATGCCTTGTCTGTGGGATTTTGACCACAGAAGAGGTAAAAAAATGTGTATCAAAACTGTCCAAGGGTTTTGTCATGGGCTCTATTCTTTCACTAGTCTACTCTATGTCTACTCAAACAACTATCACCTTAAGAGCTATTGTGCTAAAATTGTATATATTTGTCTCCAGAAATTCACCTTTCTCCCGCTGTGCTTCTCCTGACAGGTCAAAACTCCTTCATCGCCTGCATTACAAGTCTGTTGCATGGCTTGTACAAGCTTTTGTTACCGCCTTTTGCTCTGTCTCCAAATGATATTAAATTCTATAATCCTTAGAACCTGGAGACTTGGGCTCTACTCCTGACTTTTTCACTTACCAAAGAATTGTGTGACTGGTTAAATATCTTTATTTAACCTCTGTTTCTTATTGTAGCTTAGTGTGCACTATGTAAGTCATAAGAAATTTTGCTCTGCCTCATACGTTTTACCACATCCCGCACATCTTGTTTCTTTAATCTAGTCTTAACTAGAGCTATGCAAATGTTTCATTTCTTGAATATAATGAGAACTATAATACATGAAAATAATGAGATATCCATATTTTGTCATTTTTACGCCTATCCTGATCAAGTAATTTTGACTTCTGTGAGACCTGGTTAAAGCAGAAAAAGTCCTGTGGAAACTTTGCAGATGATTATGAACTGTGGCTGCATGCTCTGCACTAGCAGTGTTCACTGTGTGATATTAGAAACTTTATGGACAAGAAAGTTCATACTCAATTGCTTGCTTTGTCAATCTTTTGTCTGTCCGTCTCCTGGAGCATTGCCAATAAATCTGTGTTGTTCCACTGCTCGCTTTTAGAGAGCTACTTTTTTCTTTTGTCCTAAACACTCCACAAGAGTGCATGTGTTTTCCAGCTGTCTCAAATGTGTTACTCTTCCCCTATGCACTTTTTGTTGTTGTCTCTCACCTGGGTGCTTCTCCTCCACCTCTACCCGCACCCTCTTGTGTTGCTTCTCCTACCCTCGCCCTCCAGCCCTATTTTTCTTCAAAGCTTTAGTCCCCTGTCCTGTTTCCCCCATCCCCATGTTCTTTCCACCTCCTTCTGTTGCTTCCCCCGCCCACTTTAAAAAAAAGTTTTTTGTGTTTATTTATTGATCCAAGTTTCACCCCCTGGGTGCTGAGGACGAGCTGGTATCACCCTCGGCCATGGTTGCCTGGTGCAGAGGACAAGATCAGCTCGTCCTGCTATGGTCCCTCGGGGGATAGCCAAGCACCCCTCTCTCCTGGGCAGGGATGGAAGGGGAATCGCTTCCCCTTCCACCCTGCCCCCCAAACCCCTGTGGCGTCTGATGACATCAGCACGCGATTGCACGCTGACGTCATTAGATGCCTTCCCCTCCACGCTGGAAGCTGAGCAAAAGCATTTCTCCTCCGATCACGTGGAGGGGGTGAGAGAGGCATGAAAGGAGAGGAAAGGCCTTTCCTCTCCTTTCATGTCGCTTTCAGCATTTGCGATCAGGCAGCAGAAATGCCACTAGACACCAGGGAATTTTTTCTTTTTATAGTTAATTGAATAAGGGGAGAGACCCCTTGAGCAAGGGTCCCTCCCCAGGGGGGGGAATTAATTTAAGGCCTTTCTGCCCCGAACGAGGGCAGATCGGCCTATTATAATTAGGCCAATCTGCCCCCAGGGGGGCAGAAACCCCTAGACACCAGGGATATATATATATATATATATATATATATATATATATATATATACATATTTTTTATATGTGGGGAGCGACCCCTTAGGCAAGGGTCGCTCCCCTGGGGGGCAAATTGGCGTTAGGCCATTTCTGCGCCCCTTGGGGGCAGATCGGACTATTTTTATTAGGCTAATCTGTCCCCAAGCGGGGCAGAAACCACCAGACACCAAGGATTTTTTAAAAATATATAAATGAACAAGGGGAGTGGACCCTTGGGCAAGGGTTGCTCCCTAGGGGGGCATTTTTTTAAGACCTTTTCTGACGCCCCTGAGGGCAGATCGGCCTACTGGAAATAGGCCAATCTGCCCCCAGGGGGGCAGAAACCATTAGACGCCAGGGATTTTTGTTTTTGTTTATCTTTATAAGGGGAGCGACCCCTTAGGCAAGGGTTGCTCTCCTGGGGGTGGGGGCAAATTTATTTTAGGCCTTTTCTGCCCCCCTTGGGGGCAAATCAGCCTATTTCTTTTAGGCTGATCTGCCCCCAGGGGGACAGAAACCACTTAGTTACCAGGGATTGGTGTATGTGTGTGTTTTGCTTGGGGGAGGAGCCCCGTGGGCAAGGGTCGCTCCCCATGGGGGCACATTACTGTTGGCTATATCTAGCCCCCTTGGGGGCAGATCGGCCTATTTACAGAAGGCCCATCTGCCCTCAAGGGGGGCAGAGAGCCCACCAGAGACCAGGTAAGATTTTTTTTTTGTTTAAAGAGGGTGGGGTATGAACATAGCCCCACCCCAAATAAATGGGGTCACAGTTGTTCTGGCCACTGGTGGGCAGATGGGGCAAATACCCCCGATCCGAAGGGCAGAGCTTGCCCGGTCGCATAATGGCTGCGCTGTAACGGAGCTCCGCCGGCCACCTCGCAATCTGAGCATAATCCAAAACAACAAACACACCTTCAGACCCTAATCAGTACTGTCGCTGCCGGTAGCAATGCCCTGAAAGAGTGGGGTGAGCTCTGGCTTTGGCGAGACCCGGAGAATGAGACGGGGCGCGCTGCGGCCTCGGGGCTTGGAGAAACGAGGGGGCTGGGAGGCGAGTCCTGGTGGAGCGGCCCGTCTGCCGAGTGGCCTGGTGGGATTCGAGAGACCCAACTGCGTGGAGAAGTGACGAAGGAGGTGATTGGAGGCTGGTGCGGCCCTAGAGTGAATCGTGGCATGCGGTGAGGCCTGGTGCATCAGAGGTTGCGGAGTGGGCGTGCCGTAGACCCGTCATGGTCTCGCCCCTGGTGAGGCACGGGGCGGGCGAGATGAAGCCCAGGCCGCGGGGCCGGGATGAGGAGTGTCCTGCTCAGGCTGGACTGAACGCACTGTACGGGGTGCAGGCTATAGGCCCTGAGAGGCAGGAACTGGACTGCCTGTTGGATGGATCTTGTCCTGGGCCCCCCTTCGATCTGATTCCTTGTGCTGCATGGGCCCGGGGCTGAATGCTGATTGCTCCCTGGATCTAGGTACGTGGACTTACCTGCACCCCTCGGGTGCTTGGGGATCTGTTACACTACTGCCTGGTGGCCTGGAGCGCTCTGCCCTGCACGACCCAGTTGGCGTGGAACGAGGAAACTGGAGTGTGGGGAGACTGGTTGTGGCGGCGCGCTTATCCGCCCTGAGTGGTGCTGTCTCTAGCTAGTGGTTGTTACGGAGATGGCAACAGGGAGAGCGCCTTGCGCCCTAGCGTCCCCGTATTGCTGTGTGCTGTGTGTCCTTCAGAGTGCGCAAAATGGGCAAACCAGACAAGAACCAAGCTAAACCTCAGTTCAACCGACGTAAGTCAAGTAGCCCTGCGGGTGGTGGAGCGGAGCCTGGACTGGAGAGGAGACCTGGCATGCCCTCAGGTGAGAAACAGGATTTACGTCAAATTTTGGTGGCGATGCAGCATAGTTTAATCCAGATTGACGGCATCATAGACTCCCTCTCATACCGCATTGACAGAATGACTGAGCGCCTGGTTAAGCATGCAGTGCTTCTTCATCAATCAGAGAGGAGAGTGTCGGAAGTGGAGGATGGGCAGACGGAGTTAGCCATAGGTCATGCTCGGCTAAGCAAAGAGTTAAACTCCTTACGTACCATGGTAGATGACCTGGAGGCCAGGTCCCAGAGAAACAACCTACGCATAGTGGGAGTCGCAGAGTCTACTGTGATCGACAATATGGAGTGCTTTATTGAGTGCCTGCTGGTACAGTTGCTGGGACGTACCACCTTCTCTGATCTTTTTGTGGTGGAGAGAGCTCATCGATCCTTGGCAACCCGCCTGCCTCTGGGCGCTCCTCTGCGCCCTATTATAGTGAGCCTGTTGAACTATAGAGACCGTGATGCGGTCTTAAGCCGAGCTAGGGAACTAAAAACTTTGCAATATGAGGGCATGACAGTCTCGCTTTATCCGGACTTAACATTGCAGATGCATTGCTGGGAAAAAAACAACTGAGAGAACTACACTTGGAATATCGAATGCTGTACCCAGCTAAACTAAGAGTAGAAGTGGATGGGAGACCGCTCTTTTTTACAGATCACAAAAAACTAGCCCAGTTTGTGAAACGCAGGGGGGCAGATAAAGGAAGCTGCAGTGCGGATGATACAGATTCGTAGTCAGCTGGGGGTTGACCTCCGATTGTACTTTTGCAGCCCGAGGAATGCATCTATGCCGCAAATGTGGTAAGGAATCTGCGGCTCTAATCTCTCTGATTGACTATATAATGATGACGGGTCCCAGAACTGGTATACTGTTGGTGAATGTCAGTGCTGTAGATTTTCTAAGAGTATGCATATTAGGAAGCGAGAGGGGGTCTTTTTTTATTGACTAAGCCTGCAATATATACATTTAGAATGGTTTGTTTGCAACAACTTGTAGGTGGCCAGCACTCAAGTGGGATAAGAAATGACTGGGCAACATCCACCTGTGTGTGTGCACCACTTATAGCTATCACAGAGTTAGATTACATTGGGAGGGGTGGTAGGACGTTTTGAGGAGCAGTTGCCAGCTGGGCATGTTGGGGTATTGCCTGCTGTGGGATGGGGGTGGGGATTGGGGGATGTTGTGGTTTACCTGTTTGCATTGTGCTTTGAATTTGATGAAGTGCGATTGCAGATTCATGAATAGGGTGAGGCGGGCACGGAGCTGGGGTCCTACTGTACTAGATGACACATAATCACTCATATCCGGATAGACATGAGGGCTCTAGTGGGATCCGAATGGTTATGTTGAATGTGCGAGGTCTCAATGATGCACGAAAGGTGTGTAAGATAGTGGCATACCTGCACAGACACAAAGTAGATCTTGCTATCTTACAGGAGACACATTTAGCACCAGACAGCCCTATGCTCACCGCCTAGGAGATTGCAGGGCAGTTCCTGGCAGCGGGTTTCACCTCTCATGCACTGGGTGTATTGATCTGGGCCTTGAGGTCCTCAGGCATCAGCCTCTGGGGGTGGGGTGGACCCAGGAGGGCGGTACAGTGTAGCGCAATGTGGTGGGAGCGCTGCACCCTTTCTATTGGTGGGTCTATATGGTCTGAATTTCGATTCATTTTATCATGATCTGACTGTCAGGGCGAGCTCCTGGGGGGTCTGCCGCTGCTCTGGTGTGGAGACTTTAACTGCACAATGAACCTTGTGCTAGATAGATCAGGAGGAGGGAGCCGTAGGCCATCAGCCGTGGCTAGAGCGGTGATGGAATTGGCATCTGAGCTGGGATTAGTGGAAATTTGGCAAGATAGACACCCAGAGAGAGGTGGATAAACACATTACTCTGCTGCACATATCTTGTACACATGCATAGATCTGTGGCTGGTCGCTAGGAGTCTGTTGGCCAGTTTGCACACCGAGGATCCCTGGCCCAGGACATATTTTGACCAGTCCCCGGTCCCATTACTGATGACCTTAGATGCAACACTGATTCCACCGTTCTCGTGGAGGTTCCCCCCTACTCTTTGCAAGACTCTGTCTTCCGAGATGAACTAGTCACAGCGATGAAAGACTTTTTTCTGATTAATAAGGGTTCGGTGACCAGTGTGGGTGTAGTGTGGGAGACCTTTAAGATGTATATCTGGGGATCACCATAGCCAAACACGCTGGGTTTTTGAAATCCATTAGGGGGCGTTTACGCCTGTTAGAACGTGAGCTAGTGCAGTTAGAGCAGGACCATCTGAATAATGCGTACAACCAAACACTACAGCACATACACGCTAAATTAATAGAGTTTCAGGAAACGGCCCTCATGGAAATTCAGCACCTAGGGAAATACGCTACCGCTTGAGCATACGGAGAAGGCGAGAGACCAGGCTCGGTACTGGCAAACTTGATCCGCCCCAACCGAGAAAAAAGCATAATTATAGCTGTGCAGACAGAGGATGGCAGTGAGCTTAGAGACCCAAAACTTATAGCGGCCAGATTCTGTGAATATTTAAGTCTCTATATATCTCCAGGTTTGCTCTAGATCAAGAGGCGTTGTTGGACTGTCTTACACACATTACTATGCTGCAGCTGACGGATGCGGATAGGGAATCCATTATGGCTCCTTTGACTGTGGAGGAGATGGGCAGAGCGCTAGGGGAATGGCGGAGGGTAAGGCCCCGGGCCCCAATGGACTGACCGTGTGCTTTTACAAAGCCTACAAAAACTTGTTGCTCCCACAACTAAAAGAGGTCTACGAGGAAATAGTGGAAGGAGGACTTATGCCCCCATCGATGTGAGAAGCGATGTTGATCACATTGCTTAAGCTAGGGAAGCTCCCAGAGCAGTGCTCATCCTACTGACTGCTGTTGCTACTAAATGTTGATGTTAAAATCTATGCTAAGATTTTGGCGGATCGCTTGGCCAGAGTGCTGCCGCTGATGGTTCAGCCGGAACAGGCGGGGTTCGTTCCGGGCCGTAGCCTAACTATGAACCTCCGCATGTTGTTTGGAACAATACAGAGTATCAACCCAAAGTTAAAGGCAGTGGCAGTGTTTTTAGATGCCGAGAAGGTGTTTGATTCAATGGAGTGGTGCTTCATAAAGGCAGTCTTACAGTGATTTGGTGTGAGAGACATCGTTTTGCGCCTAGTGTCCACATTATATGGGTAGCCATCAGCCAGACTCTGCATCAATGGGGTAGTGACAGAGGCTTTTCAACTGACTAGAGGGACTAGACAGGGGTGTCCGCTGTCCCCCCTTTTGTATGCGCTGGTGGCGGAGCCACTGACGTCTGCCTTGAGGGAGTACCATGGGCACCGCGGACTTCGCTTTCAGAATTATACCCTTGTGCTCTCAACTTACGCGGACAACACATTATTGTACATAAAGGACCTGCCGCATAATGTTGCTATTATGAGATACGGTGCGTTCTCTGGGCTCAGGGTCAACTGGAGCAAATCTATTATGTTCCCCCTGACATCGGAGACAGTACAGGTAGATGTGGGATTCCCTCTCAGGTGGGAGGTAGAGTCGGTAAGATACTTGGGTATTAAAGTCCATACGGATCCTAAGATAGTAGCGGTCGATAATTTTGACGCTGCACTCTGGACGCTAGCAGGTATTGTAGAGAGATGGATCAGACTCCCATTGTCCTTGATAGGTTGCATAGCTCTTATGAAAATGGTGGTGCTTCCTCGATTTTTGTTACTTTTTCAGAACATCCCGATGTTGCTGCCGAAGACCTATTTTGCAGCTCTGAGATAGTTGCTCATCAGACTGGCCTGGGTGGGTAAGCAGCCGCGAGTGAAATGGCGCATTCTGTATCTTCCCTATGAGCTGGGGGGTTTTGGGGCTTCGGACCTGGTGATCTATGGTATGGTTGCATATGCTACGGTGGCACATGCCTGGCTCCATGGGGCTGGTGCCACTCCGGTTTTAAAAATAGAGCGGAAATTGGCCTCCTCGGTCCCACTACAGAGCAAAATATTCCATACCCGAGTAGGCGCTCTACAGAGTTTGTGTCTCTGAACTCTGTTACACAAGCCTGGCACGAGCTGCTGCACAGACCGGGATTGGCCCTGCTGTACTCTCCACATGTGTCATTGGAATGGTGCGCTTGATTCAAACTATTATGTGGCAAAAAATTAATACAGGCTATGAGCACCCGGGGTATCAGTACCATGGGGGAACTGTTTGCTGAGGGCATCATAAAGAAATGGGATTCAATAGAGGGTCAAGCTACCGAGCCAACTGCGCTGCTTTGGTATCAGTACTACAGGGTGAGACATGCTATGGCTACACTCTTAGGTAAAGATATGCGGGAGCCCCCAGATGTACAAGCTCTCTCTGTGGTAGTATTGAACGACCAACCCTGGCATCTAGTCTCCTGTTTATATGCACAAATACTGAAGACGGGCACTCATGAGCTGGCAACGGCATGGCTGGAGTGACAAAGAGAGCTGGAGTTGCAGATAACAGACGATCAGTGGCGCTACTGCTGCTCCCTGACTTGTACGAATTCCTTGAACGGCAGGCATTGCCTGATACATTTTAAATAGTTAAACAGAGTATATTACACTCCCCTCAGACTTTATAGATATGGACCATGAGCTAACGCGAGCTGTCCTGGTGCGGTGAGGAGCTAGCTGGCTTCTTGCACATGTCCTGGGCCTGTGATGGAGTGCAGCGCTTCTGGAGAGCAGTGTTCGGCGAACTGGAAGCAATAGTCAGACAGCAGCTAGATCGTGAATCGATATTGGCACTCCTAGGCTGGAATAGACATTTACCAAAATCATTCAGAAAGTTGTTGGCAATTGGGTTGCTCCTGGCCAAGAGACGCATCTCTATGCGGTGGGATCGTGGTCCGGTCCAGACAGTGGAAGACTGGCATAGAGTCATGTTGGACTGTAATACACAGACAACTATAGTGAATTGCTTCCCCCAACAAATAGGCCTGCAAAGCATTGGGATATCTATAAGCAATATTTGATCGGTAAAGAAACGGGCGAGCCAGAGGCGAGTGACCCTGTGTGACAGTGGGCGGGAGAGCTGGGATTTGCGCGAGTGTGGACTTGGTTCCTTAATATCACAGCCATGTAGAAGTCTCCTGACCGGATTATTGAGACCAATGTCTGAATCCCATGTTTTTGTAAAATCTGTCAATATGTACTGTACATGGCTGCAATTGCATATTTGTATGTGAAAGTATTCAAAAGCACAAATAAAAGTTAAAAAAAAAAAAAATTACCCCTCATCCACTCTTCTATTCAGATGGTCCTATTGGTCCAGATGCTCTAACTGCGCTAGCTCTCGTTCTAACAGGCTTAAACGCCCCCTAATCGATTTCAAAACCCCAGCGTGTTTGGCTATGGTGATCCCCCAGATATACATCTTAAAGGTCTTAAAGGTATCCCACACTACACCCAGTGGATCGGGCAGAAAGCCTACTAGAGTGCAGGGAATGAAAAAAAAAATAGTGGGCTGGTGGCTACCAACCAGTATGGGCATGGTTATGCCCCCACCCCAACTGAAAAGGGTAGCAGTCTTTCAGCTCTCCCCCGCACACTAAAACATCTTATCCCACGGCAAGCAAGAGGACATTTGATTATTTTGGGTTTTGGTTTCACATTTGGGCCATGAAAGCTTGTCTAACTCTCAAAATCGTCCCACTTGGAATGGTGAGGGCTCCACATTTTGGACTTTGGGACGCTGCCATGTGGAAAATTCACAAGATCTAGACACATCTGAAAACTAACCATCTGGGTGAGTCCAGGGTGGTGTGCTTCACATGCACCCGCACCACTTTCTTACCTGCAATGCTCTGAAAACCTCCAACTTTGCTGGAAATCACACATTTTTTCCACATTTTTGTGATGGAACCTTCCGGAATTTGCAGGAATTGACAGAATTCCTACCAACCAGCATTGTCACATCTATACTGATAAATATTCTGCCCCACTTGTCAGCCTAAAAATGTTTTTTTTCATACTGCCCTCTTGGACCCGCTTTGGTTCCCCCTCAATTTCAACATGTTTTTGGCTCTTCTCTTGGTAGGAAATTTGTCCCGGTGCAGTGATCACACACAGAAATGTGGGGAAAAAGTTTTTTTTTAGCTAAGTTTTAGGTTTGCTGAGGATTCTGGGTAAGAAAACACTAGGGGAGCCACACACGTCACACCTCCCTGGACTCCCTTGGGTGTCTAGGTTTCAGAAATGTTTGGGTTTGGCAGGTTTCCTTATATGGCAGCTGTGTCCAGGACCACAAACGCAGGTGCCCCCGCCCCTGCAAAAACAGGTAGTTTTGCATTTGATAATTTTGATGGTTCCACGTTGTGTTTTGGGGCATTTCCTTTCGTGGGCACTAGGCCTACCCACGCAAGTGAGGTACCCTTTTTATCGGGAGACTTGGGGGAACACTGGGTGGAAGAAAATCTGTGGCTCCTGTCAGATTCCAGAACTTTCTGTCAACAAAATGTGAGGAAAAAGTGTTTTTTTGGCCAAATTTTGAGGGTAGCAAAGGATGCTGGGTAACAGAACCTGGTGAGGGCCTCACAAGTCACCAAACTAGGTGTCTAGTTTTCAAAAATGTACAGGTTTGGTAGGTTTCCTTAGGTGCCGGCTGAGCTAGAGGCCACAATCCACAGGTGGGCATTTTGCAAAAAACAGGTCAGTTTTCTTTTGGAAAATGTGATGTGTACATGTTGTGTTTTGGGGCATTTCCTGTCGCAGGCACTAGACCTACCCACACAAGTGAGATAGCATTTTTTATTGGGAGACTTGGGGGAACGCTGAGTGGAAGGAAATTTGTGGCTCCTCTCAGATTCCAGAACTTTCTGTCACTGAAATGTGAGGAAAAAAGGCCACATTTTCCTGGTGAGAGCCCCACAAGTCACCCCATCTTGTATTCCCCTAGGTGTCTAGTTTTAAAAAATGCACAGGTTTGGTAGGTTTCCCTAGGTGCCGGCTGAGCTAGAGGCCAAAATCCACAGCTAGGAACTTTGCAAGAAACAGGTCAGATTTCAATGTAAAAATGTGATGTGTCCATGTTGCGTTTCTTGTTGCGGGCATTAGGCCTACCCACGCAAGTGAGGTGCCGTTTTTATCTGGAGACTTGGGGGAACACAGAATTGCAGAACAAGTGTTATTGCCCCTTGTCTTTCTCTACATTTTATCCTTCTAAATGTAAGACAGTGTGTAAAAAAGACGTCTATTTGAGAAATGCCCTGTAATTTACATGCTAGCATGGGGACCCCAGAATTCAGAGATGTGCAAATAACCACTGCTTCTCAACACCTTATCTTGTGCCCATGTAGGAAATACAAAGGTTTCCTTGATACTTATTTTTCAGTCTTTTTACATTTCACCAAATGAATTGCTGTATACCCGGTAGACAATGAAAATCCATTGCAAGGTGCAGCTCCTTTACTGGCTCTGGGTACCTAGGGTCCTTGGTGAACCTACAAGCCCTATATATCCCCGCAACCAGAAGAGTTCAGCAGATGTTACAGTATATTGCTTTTAAAAATCTGACATTGCAGGAAAAGAGTAAAACGTGGGTAGAAATGGCTGTTTTTTTCAGCTCAATTTCAATATTTTTTAGTTCATCTGTTATTGTCTGTAGGAAAACCTTGTAGGATCTACACAAATGACACCTTGCAGAATTCAGAATTTTGTCAGGATCCAGCATTGGTTTCACACCCATTTCTGTCACTAACTGGAAGGAGGCTAAAAGAACAAAAAATAGTAATAATGGGGTATGTCCCAGTAAAATGCTAAAATTGTGTTGAAAAATGTGGTTTTCTGATTCAAGTCTGCCTGTTCCTGAAAGCTGGAAAGATGGTAATTTTAGCACCACAAATCCTTTGTTGATGCCATTCTGTAGCCCTTTTTTCCTTAGTTTAAAAAAAATTGAAATTTTTGCTTTATTTTGGCCAATTTCTTGGTCTCCTTCAGGGGAACCCACAAACTCTAGGTACCTCTAGAATCCCTAGGATGTTGGGGAAAAAAGGATACAAATTTGGTGTGGGTAGCTTATGTGGACAAAAAGTTATGCGGGCCTAAGTGCAAACTGCCCCAAATAGCCAAAAAACAGGCCTGTCACCTGAGGGGGAAAAGGCCTGTCAGCAAAGGGGTTAATGGTGCGCTACAGGGCTTTGTTTTAATTCTTTTTTAGCCATATTGCACAGCATTGTTAAGAGTTGTTTGCAAAAACCTACTGGTCATAAAGGTGTGACCTATTAGCTTTGCAAACACTTGTTTTCATAAGCATCCCATACACTACATACTTTTTCTCTTCAAAACATCATACTTGAGATGCTCCTTCTACAATAAAATGTTTACTAAACCCCCATTTTAGCTCATTAGAGCTAGTTCTCTGATAGGTTAAACATTTCAAATAATTTGATTTTTGCATTATGCAATCAGAGCTAAACAGACTGCTCTGGCTGTGAAATCACCAGCAAGATAAATGGCACAATCCTCTGCCTTTCTGCTGATAATCATTTCTCCATTGACATTCAATTCTTTTAGCTTGCTGCAGTGTCTTGTCACACTGTTTACAAACTTTAACATTAACAATAAACTTCGCAGACAACATTAAGGCCATCATTCGGTCTAATATGATATTTCCCCTTTCAGTAATTTTGCACCCGGCATTACTAATATGGTGTGTGTCTTTGTTTGTGGAATTACCACTGTATTGCTATATTTTTCTCACAAAATGGGGAAATTATTGAGGAAATCAATACTACCATCTTAATATCTGCAGGGAATTTGTAAATTACAATTCTAACAAATTCCAATATGTGTCCTCAGAAAATGAGGGTTCCACAATACCGGGTACCTGTAACTAATACCAGTCGCGGCCCACGGGTTTACAGGGGGCAGGGCAGCGTAGGGGGAGGGGAGAGATTAATAAAAAAAAATATATATATATTAAAATTTACCTCTGTGCCATGCCACCATTCCTCCGTCGTCTCAACACTAGGCAGGCACAGGCTCCCAGCCTGCCTGCGGCTAATCCTGATGCTGCTCAGAGCAGCGTTAGGATTGGCTGGGAGCGCTAAGCCAGGCCACGCACCCTTGGAGCCTGTGCCTGCTTCCTCCAGCCTGGGAACACAGTGCCGGGTTGGAGAGAGCCCTGTGCGCATGTTTGTTTGGCTGGCCCAAGGAGGCCAGCCAAACATACATGTGCACTGAGGGGAGTGCACAGTGCATTCCCCTCAGTGCTCGTCATCATCAACGCCCGACCCTTTAACAATGAAAGGATAATAAACTTAGTTCATTATCCTTTCATTGTTAAATAATTTGCAGCGGTTGCTGCTGGCCGGGGCCGACTCTCCTCAGCCACAGGGGAGGAGCGGCCACTGACTAAT
Organism: Pleurodeles waltl; assembly: GCF_031143425.1. Lineage (NCBI taxonomy): Eukaryota > Metazoa > Chordata > Amphibia > Caudata > Salamandridae > Pleurodeles > Pleurodeles waltl. The sequence continues at coordinate 71,303,629 of NC_090438.1, forward strand.
ACTGATTTGGTTAGAAACTGCTGTTTCAGCCGAAAATAGAACTATAAGTACATTTTCAATTATCTAAAGAATACCTCATCCCTCTCAGAAGGAGTTTGTTAATTATTTTTCTCATATTTTTAATGTTTTTTGCATTTGTTTCCGGAAATGGCTCTTGAAGAAGGACACCCCTTTTGGGAAGTACTCATGATTGCTAGATTTGAAACAAATTGTATTCGGGAGTGTATTATTAGTAGAATTTCTGTAACAATATGAGGAGCATGTGGAACATTGCTTAACTATTAAAGCAATAAGTGAACAACATGTCTGAGTACATCTTTCAATTTATTTAACTGCAGTCCTTGGGACTTAATGGGAACATTATTTATTGCTATAAGAAATTACTTACTTGGAGTAGATAGGAACTGTTGGTGAACAGCTCTGTGTTGCACATAGTTGGCCCAGGGATTCATAGAGCCTTGAAGCAGTCTGCTGGGACTGTCTGACTGGTCCATTTATGTTTTGCAGTTTTATGTAGAGTAAACGTGGCCCACAAGCATGAGAACGCTTTACATTAGAACCAAATCCCATTACAATTTTTTGAAACATTGGGAAAGTAAGTGATTTGCCCATAGTCACAGGATGTTACACCGATTCCGGGACTCAAAGCTGTGACCAGACGAATGAACAATTGGTCCCAAAACACTGGCTGTGAATTACGACCAATATTTTTGTGACCTGAGCTTTTTTAAATGCAGCTCTTTCTTCTGAAAGGGAACAGGTCTATGTTTGAAGAGAAAAGCTTTACTCTGGTCAGTGTAAGAGCTGGCAGTGGGCCTAGGTACCACTCTATTTTCCCCTACAAACTTTTTTTTTAAATCACAAAGGGGAAGGGGTCATTTTTTAAATGGGTTACCGTCACCTATGAGGTCTTCATAGGTTTAGTATGTTATATAACCAGATTCAGAGGCAAAACATTGGATACAAATTCGATCTTTGGAGGGAATCCAAAAACTCGTCCCTTACAGATACAGAGCAGGTACATTTTAGGAAAAACAAACTTTTCCAACTCCTAACATGGGATTAGTAAATCTCATAAAAGCATTTTATAGTTGTAAAAGTCAAATCAGAACTTTTGCAACCTTATTAATGCTTAATACATCTAGTCCCTGTTTCCCCAGGTCTACGGTCTATGGCTCTGGTTGTTGTGATATACCTCCTGCTTTAGCTATAGGAGAGCGCAGGTACATTTTAAATAAAATCATAGACAGCTGATGGTTGACGTCAGTGAGGTTGAGTCAACGGGGCATATTTATACTCTGCACTGAATTAGCATCATTTTTATTTACTCTCATTCGGTGCAAAACTAACTCCATATTTATACTTTGGCACTAGACCCGTCTAGCGCCAAATTTATGGAGTTAAAGTCATTTTTTGGACGTGGAAACCTACCTTGCCTTGACCCCTTCGTTGCCAGACCTTTTCCCTCTCAGGTGCCAGGCCTTTTTTTTGGCTATTTGGGGCAGGGAGCGCTTAGGCCCTCATAACTTTTTGTCAACATAAGTTACCCACACCAAATTTGCGTTCTTTTTTCCAACATCCTAGGTAGGGATTCTAGAGGTACCCAGACTTTGTGGGTTCCCCTGAAGGAGACCAAGAAATTGGCCAAAATACAGTGAAAATTTCGTTTAGAAAAAAAAGCAAATGGGAAAAAATGGCTGCAGAAGAAGGCTTGTGGTTTTTTCCCTGAAAATGGCATCAACAAACGGTTTGTGGTGCTAAAATCACCAGCTTCTCAGCTTTCAGGAACAGGCAGACTTGAATCAGAAAACCCAATTTTTCAACACAATTTTGGAATTTTACTGGGACATGCCCCAGTTTTACGATTCTTTGTGCTTGCAGCCTCCTTTCAGTCAGGGACAGAAATGGGTGTGAAACCAATGCTGGCTCCCAGAAACCTAAACATTTCTGAAAAGTAGACAACATTCTGAATTCAGCAATGGGTAATTTGTGTAGATCCTACAAGGGTTTCCTACAGAAAATAACAACTGAAATAAAAAAGTTTTGAAATTGAGGAGAAAAAAACAGCCATTTTTCTCTACGTTTTACTCTGTAACCTTTTTCTGCATTGCCAGATTTCTTAAAGCAATATACCATTACATCTGCTGGACTCTTCTAGTTGCGGGGGATATATAGGGCTTATAGGTTCATCAAGAACCCTAGGTACCCAGAGCCAATAAAGGAGCTGCACCCTTGCAGTGGGTTTTCATTCTATACCGGGTATACAGCAATTCATTTGCTGAAATATAAAGAGTGAAAAATAGGTATGAAGAAAACCTTTGTATTTCCAAAATGGCCACAAGATAAAGTGGTGAAGAGCAGTGGTTATTTGCACATCTCTGAATTCTGGGGTGCCCATACTAGCATGTGAATTACAGGGCATTTCTCAAATAGACGTCTTTTTTAAACACTTCTTATATTTGGAAGGAAAAAATGTAGAGAAAGATAAGGGGCAATAACACTTCTTTTGCTGTTCCATGTTCCCCCAAGTCTCCCGATAAAAATGGTAGCTCACTTGTGTGGGTAGGCCTAGTGCCCACGACAGGAAATGCCCCAAAACACAACGGGGACACATCACATTTTTCCACAGAAAACATAGGTGTTTTTTGCAAAGTGCCTACCTGTGGATTTTGGCCTCTCGCTCAGCCGGCACCTAGGGAAACCTACCAAACCTGTGCATTTTTTAAAACTAGATACCTTCGGAAATCCAAGATGGGGTGACTTGTGGGGCTCTCACCAGGTTCTGTTACCCAGAATCCTTTGCAAACCTCAAAATACGGCAAAAAAAACACTTTTTCCTCACATTTCGGTTGCAGAAAGTTCTGGAATCTGAGAGGACCCACAAATTTCCTTCCACCCAGCGTTCCCCCAAGTCTCCCGATAAAAATTATTCCTCACTTGTGTGGGTAGACCTAGTGCCCGCAACAGGAAATGCCCCAAAACACAAAGTGGACACATCACATTTTTCCACAGAAAACAGAAGTGTTTTTTGCAAAGTGCCTACCTGTGGATTTTGGCCTCTAGCTCAGCCTGCACCCAGGGAAACCTACCAAACCTGTACATTTTTGAAAAATAGAGACCTAGGGGAATCCAAGATGGGGTGACTTGTGGGGCTCTCACCAGGTTATGTTACCCAGAATCCTTTGCAAACCTCACAATTTGGCAAAAAAAACTATTTTTCCTCATATTCCGGTCGCAGAAACTTCTAAATTCTGAGAGGAGCCACAAATTTCCTTCCACCCAGCGTTCCCCCACGTCTCCCGATAAGAATTATACCTCACTTGTGTGGGTAGGCCTTGTGCTCGCGACAGGAAATGACCCAAAACACTATCTGGACACATCAAAATTATCAAATACAAAACTACCTGTTTTTGCGGGGGCACCTGCGTTTTTGGTCCTCGGCTCAGCAGCCATCTAGGGAAACCTACCAAAGCCAGACATTTATGAAAACTAGACACCTGAGGGAGTCCAGGGAGGTGTGACTTGCATGGATCCCCCTAAGTTTTCTTACCCAGAATCCTCAGCAAACCTCAAATTTATCAAAAATATAACATTTTTCCCACATTTCTGTGTGGGATCACCGCACCGGGACATATTTCGTACCACCGAACATTCCCCTCAGTCTCCTGGTAAAAATGATACCTCACTTGTGTAGGTGGGCCTAGTGCTTGTGACAGGGAAGAGCCAAAAACATGTCGAAATTGAGGGGGAACCAAAGTGGGTCCAAAAGAGCAGTTTGAAAAAAAACATTTTTACGCTGACAAGTGCAGCAGAATTTTTATCAGTACAGATCAGACAATGCTGGTGTGGTAGGAATTTTGTGGATTCCTGCAGATTCCGGAAGGTTCCATCACAAAAATGTGGGAAAAATGTGTGCTTTCCAGCAAAGTTGCAGGTTTACAGGGCATTGTGGGGAAGGAAATGGTGCGGGGTGCATGTGAAGTACACCACCCTGGAATCAACTAGATGTTTAGTTTTCAGATGTGTCTAGGTCTTGTGGATTTTTCTACATGGCAGCGTCCCAAAGTAAAAAAAAGTGCAGCCCTCACCATTCCAAGTGGGATGATTTTGAGAGTTACCAAGCTCTCATGGGCCAAATGCAAAACAAAAACAAAAAATAATCAAATGTCCTCTTGCCTGCCATAGGATAAGATGGTTTAGTGTGCAGGGTAGAGCTGAAAGACTGTTAGCCCCTTCAGTTCGGGTGGGGGCATAACCAGGCCCATACTGGTTGGTAGCCACCACCCCACTATTTTCTTTTATTTTTTGTATTTCCTGGTATCTAGTGGACTTTCTGTCCCCCCGGGGTGTGGATCAGGGGTAATTGCCCAATCTGCCCACTGGTGGGCAGAACAACTTTGGCCCCATTTATTTGGGGCGGGGTATGGCCATACCCCAACCTCTTATTTTGAAAAAAAAAATCTTCCCTGGTCTCTGGTGGGCTTTCTGCCCCCCTTGGGGGCAGATAGGCCTTCCAAAACTTGGCCAATCTGCCCCCAAGGGGCCCCATGGGGAGGAACCCTTTCCCAAGGGCTGCCCTCCCTCAAACAAAACACACACACAATACTCCATGGTGTCTAGAAGTTTCTGCCCCCTTTGAGGGCAGATTGGCCTAACAAAAATAGGCCGATGTGCCCCCAAGGGGGGCAGAAATGGCCTAAAAATAATTTGGCCCACTGGGGAGCGGCCCTTGCTTAAGGGGCCGCTCCCCTTATGCGCAAGTATGAATAAAATAAATAATCCCTGGTGTCTAGTGGTTTCTGCCCCCCATCCCCCGGGGGCAGAAATGGCCTAAAAGTATTTTGTTCCACCGGGAGCGACCCTTGCCTAAGGGGTCGCTCTCCAAACATCAAAAATAAAAAGAAACAAAAGAAAATGATCCCTGGTGTCTAGTGGTTTTCTGCCCCCGGGGGGGGAGCAGAAATGGCCTAAAAATAATTTTCCCCACTGGGGAGCGGCCCTTGCCCGAGGGGTCGCTCCCCTTATTCACAAGTATGAATAAAATAAATAATCCCTGGTGTTTAGTGGTTTCTGTCCCCCCTGGGGGCAGATCGCAAGGCCGATCTGCCCCGAGGGGGAGCAGAAATGGCCTAATAATAATTTGGCCCCCCCGGGAGAGACCCTTGCCTAAGGGGTCGCTCCCCAAACATAATTTTTTTTTTTTAAACAAAAAACAATTGTCCCTGGTGTCTAGTGGCCTAGAAATAATTTGCCCCCCTGGGGAGCGGCCCTTGCCCAAGGGGCCACTGCCCTTATTGAAATATGCACCAAAAAAAATTCCCTGGTGTCTAGTTGGCATTTCTGCTGCCCGATCACATTGCGATCGGTCAGCAGAAATGCTGTGAGAGACAAGAAAGGAAAGGTCTCACCTTTCCTTTCTTGTCTCTTCCGCCCCGCCTCCCAGTCGGAAGAGAAATGCAAAAGCATTTCTCTTCTGGGATCGAGGTGGCCTCTGATGAGGTCAGCGTGCGATTTGTGCGCTGATGTCATCAGACGTCACTGGGGGGGGTGGGTCACGGTCGGGGGTAAAAGGGGAAGCAATTCCCCTTTCATCCCTGACGGAGGGTTATGGGTGGGGGCCCAAGGTGGGAGCCCTAGCGCTTCCCCCGTGGGCCCAGTGCAGGACGAGCTGGTCTCGTCCCAGGCACACGGCAACCGTGTGTCTGGACGAGACCAGCTCGTCCAGGGCATGGGAGGGGTTATTGAGATGCAAGGTAGGCATTCCTGTGCAAAAAATGACTCTATGGCCTTAACACCATATTTATACTCCTGTGCAAAAATGGTGCACAGGAGGAAGGAGGGGTCAAAAATTGGTGCAAAGCTTGCTTTGCACCATTTTTTAACACCTGGGTCAGGGCAGACGTTAGGGGACCTGTGGGCCTATTTCCATGGTGGAACAACATGGAGTAAGCCCACATGTGCCCTCTCCAGGCCTCAGGGACACCCCCACCCACACCAGAGGGACTGTGGAGGATGGGGGATCCCATCCCAGGTAAGTACTCTAACCTGCCTAGCGTAATTTTTTGGTGCAAAATCCCCTTCTTCCATATCTCCAGCTCCACCCGACTAACGTCATTGTTATTGACGCTAGCCTACCCTTTGCACCAGCTTGCACCATTCCATAAATATGGTGCCTGGCTGGTGCACAGAAATGGTGCAAGCCGGTACTAAACTTTTTGGTGCAAAATTGTGTCAGTGCAGTTTTGCACCAAAAAGTATAAATCATGGCCAAAATTTGTAGTAACATTTATTTATCATCATCAGCAGCAGCAGCAAAAACCTATATTCTATTAGTTAAAACAATCATATAAGCATCACAGGAATTAAAACATCGTTAGTCAGAAAAACAGCACAAATATACTGCACATACAAACACCAAGGGCCTGATTTATACTTTTTCAGTGCGCATTTGCGTAATATTTTTGCGCAAAAGCAGTGTGAACTTACAAAATTCTGTTATATTTTTTAAGTTTGTGCCGCTTTTGCATCAAAAAATGATGCAAATGCAGCGCTAAAAAAGTATAAATCAGGCCCCAAGAGTCATAAGAAAGAAGAGGAGCTTTGTTTAGAAGCTGCGAGTTTTAAAAAACCACCAACATTAAAACAGACCTGTATATTGGGCAACATTCTCGAAAAGTAGAGTGGGCTTCCATTGTTGAAATCCATACATGTTAAGAATTGGTGTTAAATTTTAAAACTTTTCAGTAAAAGGTGCATAATATTTATAAAAGAAAACAAGGCGCTCAAGGGATTGCACAGCAGGCTCATCATATGGGCAAACCTGCATAGTACTATCATCAAACTGACCCAGTAGAAAACAAAGTAACGTTCTAATAGTTCCTATATGAAACTTGAATCACAGCGTATGTTCCCAGAGGCTCATCACCCAACTGAAGTATTGTTCAAGATAGGGTGAGGTTTGTTTAACTGCATAGTACCACATTTGTCCACCTGGAGGCCCAGCTATGAATCACAAAGAGGCGTTTGACATTAGAGATATCAGCCTTGGGAAGGGAGTTTGAAAAAAAGAACATATCCTCCCATCCGATTTCTTTTGCCAGAGAACTCACATAACTCATCCAGGGAGTAGCAGGACCCTTCTCATATCTCAAGCAATCTACAATAATCTCCCTAGTCAGGGAGGAAGCCTCATTTGTCCAAAGAGAAACCCAAATAACCAAGAGAACCACCCTGATCTGACCAGTCACATATGGGATACCCAACTTCTGATGGAGAAAATAATGTGGGGTTGAAAGAGATAACCCTAAGAGTTGACAACAGAATTGATTCTCTTCCACCTGCATTGATGCAACATCCTGGTAACCTCAGATCTCTGCACCGCACTTTAAGACCAGTAGGCACATTCACTGAAGATCTCCAGATGGGGCTGTAATGGCTTGTTGTTGCACACTCTTGGTGAAGTGAACCAATGCACCCACTGAATGGCTAAAGTGTACTCACCCATTGGCTACCATGTGGATTTCTTTCAAACACAACTCCCAGGTAAGGAAATTCTGTAACCCTTCAATGCGCCTGCCTTTGATAAAAAATGAACTTACCTTCTCTACCCTACCCTGTCAAATGCACTAGATAAGTCCATAAAAGAAAGGAATGACAGGCCCCTTTTAGCAAATGTATATTTGCTGTTTAGTAGATAGAGGTTGAGGCATTGCTCAATGGTATCGAGTCCTTCCCTAAACCCGCATTGTACACGAGAAATTACCCCATTAGCTCTTGAACAGTCCTCAGTCCTTCTAGGGCTATGCGTTCAATGACCTTTACCATCCAAAACAGAAGGGCAATCGGCCTGTAAGATTGTGGGTCATTTTGCAGTCTTTTTTGTACACTGGAATAATCATAGCAGTATGCCATGGCTTAGGGAAACCACACAGCGTTGGCTTGTTAATCATGTTCGTGATAACCAGAGCCCAAACCTACAGGTTCTCCTTAAATAGGTCCATCAGGACCCTATCTGGGCCAGGGGCTTTCTTAGAGGGGCTCTCCATGATCGCCTCCTAAATCTCAGTTATTTAGAATGAAGATCAGTCTATGGGCCTTCTTCCCCGGGGCCCAAGTAGGTATAAATAGCCTTGAAGTTAGTGACCCATTTCTTTATCAAAATATATATGCTAATTACCAGTTTCATCTTTTAGCACACAGACCCTAGTGAAAGCTCTCTCGTAGTCAGGTTCCATTTTGAGAAAATAGCATGTGATTGGTGTGCTGAGTTACTGGAACAAGTGAGATTTGCACACAGAAACAGATCACAGAAGTCCATGGTGTCCTTGGCAAAGGAATATATGTATCTGTAAATCTGAAACTAACTGAAATTTTATAAGCCACATATTCATTTAAGAGACACCAATGTACTTAAAAAGAATAGTGTAGAATATCCTGGGTTTTGTGTCCTACAGAGTAGTATTCAAAGTTGCAGGACTTTGGGGGTATAATTGAATGAAGTTGGGTTTGATGGGGCACCCACCTGCAGTCAGATTTTTTTCTCTAAAAAGGCTGAGGTCAAAACGAGGTCACCCCAAAATTATGAATGAAAATACATGCTGATAAGTAATCAGACGTTCTCGTAAGAACTTTATTTGCGTATGTGTTGACCTGTGGGCTCCTGTTACAAAGTTGTACTCCCTGGCATGTCTAGAAAACAAGATATTATTTTTTACCAATTTGAGTGGGGTTGGAGTGTGAAAAGAAGACAGTTATGCATGTTTTGAAATTAAATGATCCCAATTAAATATATTATGTATTGTAAAGTTTAGACGCCGCTCAAAAACACAAATTAGCCATTAGATCAACCGAAGAGTCTATTCAAAGGTAAAATCACTTTTCAAAGGTTTCCACCCATTTTGCAAAAAGGGTTGCCAGAGGTAGTGCTTGAAATAGGCTAATATGCATTTATAATACTTTGAGCATCCACTGAGGGGCCAACACATATTTCATAGCGGAACCATAGTTGCTAATTCTCCATCCATTCAAGGGGCTAGGCCCTACCCAAAAAGCACACACATAAACAGTGGTACCATGGGAAACAGCTAGCTTCAATCAAGATGCTATACATTTTCCTCCTCTGCCAAACAAATAGGACTGTGATGCACAACACACACTTTTGCATGCAATCGAACTCTTGCACACAACAGAATAATTTAATACCTGACCCTAGAACGCACAGAAGAAAGAAACATCAGAACTCTCTTTTAAGACTAGACACCTCTTGAGTCTACACATTCTGGGTAATGTATAATGACTAACGTAGTACCTGCCATACATTATAGGGATATTGCAAGTCACTGAAGAGTTCCATAACCATATAGAGAAACAAGGCTGGCGGCTGAGTTTCTTTATAAGGTATGGAACTCCAAGGTGACTCCGAGGTGCAAGTCACAGAAGAGTTCCATAACCATATAGGGTTAGGTCGCTCCCCCTGCCGCTGCAGCTCCACCAGCCCAGGCTCCCGAGACCTCCTAGCAAGCCCGGCAAAATCACAGTAAGTACTCCCCCCTACCGCCCTGCCCCTCGCCCTGCCCCGCGCTACTCACCTCCTCTCCTGCTTCTTTTCTTCATCTCTGATCTTCCTCTGTGCTCTTCATCTGTATTCTTCATCTGTACTCTTCTTTCTTCCCTGCTCCCCGTCCTGCGTGTTGTTTCTTCTGTCTTCATCTGTGTTCTTCTTCTGTGTGCTTCTTTCTCTCTCCTCTGCACCGTGACCTGCGTGTGCCTTCTTCTTCTGTGTCCTTCTTCTAGGCTCTTCTCTCCTCTGCTCCGCTTCTTTTTCACCGTCTTCTTGGCTCTTCTCACTGCTGCTCGTCGCTCCTCTTCTTCTTTTCCTTCTTCTGTGATCTTCTCTCTTCGGCTCCTCTTCTTCTTTACCGTCTTCTTGGCTCTTCTCTCTGCTGCTCGTCGCTCCCCTTCTTCTTTACCTTCTTCTGTGATCTCTCTTCTGATCTTCCGCCCCTCTTCTTCTTTACCTTCTTCGGTGATCTTCTCTCTTCTGCTCCTCTTCTTCTTTACCTTCTTCTGTGATCTTCTCTCTTCTGATCTTCTGCTCCTCTTCTTCTTTTACCTTCTTCTTGGATCTTCCCGCGTCTGCCCTCCTGCTCCTGACTCGTCTCTCTGACCTCCCTCACTCGCCACCCCCTCTGTAACGCCCCTATCTTCCTATCTTTCTATCTTTCTCCCTCACTCGCCACCTCCTCTGTAACCCCCCCTATCTTCCTATCTTTCTACCCTTCTATCTCTCTCCCTCACTCACCTCCACCTCTGTACCCCCCTCCCCTATCTTCCTAACTTTCCTCCTAACTTTCTTCCTAACTCCCCGCCACCCTTAACCCCCCTCCCCCATCTTTTCTCCCCTCTACCTGTCCCCCCTCCCTCCGCTTTCCCGCTGCCACCTCCTGCACGCCCCGCCCCCAGCTCCCATTCGTCCCCCCACTTCCCCCCGCCCCAGCTGACCCCTCCCAAAGGCCAGCCCGTCTGCGCCCGTCCGCGCCTGGCCCGCGCCCAGCGCCATGACCCCTGGCCCTCAGCACTCCCAAACCCCGCTGCACCGCTACGACTCTATCACCCTCCACGCCCTCAACCCGGGGCGCTCCAGTGCTTGCTTCCAAGCCAACCCGAAACGTACCCACGGACCCTTCGTATGTCACACCTGCAAACTTACCTTCCACCACAAAACCACCACGACTGCCAGCCCACGCGCCATCAACCACCTCAAATGCATCCTGATCAACGCACGATCCGTCCACAAGCACGCCGTTGAACTCTGGGACCTCCTGGACTCCACCGCACCAGACGTCGCCTTCATCACTGAGACCTGGATGAACGCCTCCTTGGCCCCCGACATCGCCATAGCCATCCCCGAAGGCTACAAGATTTCCAGAAAAGACCACACCAACCAAGTAGGAGGAGGAATCGCCATCGTCTTCAAAGACTCCATCAACGTCACCACCTCGACCGAAGACACCCCCCTCGCCGCCGAACACCTGCACTTCCAGATCCGCACAGACCCCAGGACCACCCTCAGAGGATCCCTCATCTACCGTCCCATCGGACCGCGCGCCCTCTTCAGCGACTCCATCACCGACTTCATCTCCCCGCACGCCCTCGCCTCGCCGGACTACATCCTCCTTGGCGACCTCAACTTCCATCTGGAACAGAACAACGACCCCAACACCACCGCCCTGCTCGACAACCTCACCAACCTCGGCCTCAAGCAACTGGTGAACACCCCCACCCACATCGCCGGACACACGCTCGACCCCATCTTTTCCGCCAGCAAACACGTATCCTTCAGCCACGCCTCCGCTCTACACTGGACCGACCACAGATGTGTCCACTTCACCTTCCGACGCAAAACTTGCCACCTCCGCACACAACCCATCCCACGTCGACAGTGGAACAAAATCCCCGAAGAACAGCTTCTCTCCACTCTCATCGACAACCAACCCACCTTCTCCGCCGACCCCAACGACGCAGCCCTCAGCCTCACGAACTGGATCACCAACTGCGCAGACAACCTCGCTCCCCTCAGACGCCTTCCAAGACAGTCCAACACCAAAAAACCTCTCTGGTTCTCTGACACCCTTAAGGAATCAAAGAAAACTTGTCACACCCTCGAGAAAGCCTGGCATAAGGACCACACCGCAGACAACAAGACTGCCCTCAAGAACGCTACCTGCGAACACCATCACCTGATCCGTGCCGCCAAAAGGAATTTCTTCACAGACAGACTAGACAAAAACAGCCACAACAGCAGAGAACTCTTCAACATCGTAAAAGAGCTCTCCAACCCCAACGCCAACGCCATCACGCCCTCACAAGACCTTTGCAACTCCCTCGCCACCTTCTTCCATCGTAAGATTACCGACCTACACGACAGCTTCGGACTCCAGACCCAGCTGACCACCACAGAACCCACAACCCCAGCCATCACCCTCAACGCCTGGACGCACATCAACACAGAAGAGACCAAAGCCACCATGAACTCCATCCCCCCCCTCCATCCCCCCCCTCCCCCCCCACGGACCCCTGCCCACACTTCATCTTCAATAAAGCCGACGACATCATCGCCCCGCACCTCCAGACCATCATCAACACCTCGTTTTCGTCTGCTACCTTCCCCGAGAGCTGGAAACACGCTGAAGTCAACGCCCTACTGAAGAAACCTACGGCCGACCCAAGCGACCTGAAGAACTTCCGCCCCATCTCGCTCCTCCCCTTCCCTGCCAAAGTCATAGAGAAGACCGTCAACAAGCAGCTTACCAACTTCCTTGAAGACAACAACCTTCTCGACCCCTCTCAGTCCGGATTCCGAGCCAACCACAGCACAGAAACCGCCCTCATCTCAGTCACAGACGACATCAGAACTCTGATGGACAACGGAGAAACAGTCGCCCTCATCCTCCTCGACCTCTCGGCTGCCTTCGCCACCGTCTGTCACCGCACCCTAATAACCCGCCTCCGGTCCACCGGGATCCAAGGCCAGGCCCTGGACTGGATCGCCTCCTTCCTCTCCAATCGCTCCCAAAGAGTCTACCTCCCACCTTTTCGCTCAGACCCCACCGAGATCATTTGCGGCGTCCCACAAGGCTCCTCGCTCAGCCCGACACTCTTCAATGTCTACATGAGCCCCCTCGCCGACATCGTACACAAACACAGCATTATCATCACCTCCTACGCCGACGACACTCAACTGATACTTTCCCTCACCAAGGACCCCACCAGCGCCAAGACCAACCTGCAAGATGGAATGAAAGACGTCGCAGATTGGATGAAACTCAGCCGTCTGAAACTGAACTCAGACAAAACGGAAGTCCTCATCCTCGGTAACACCCCGACCGCCTGGGACGACTCCTGGTGGCCCACGGCCCTTGGCACCGCACCGACCCCCTCAGACCACGCACGCAACCTCGGCTTCATCTTGGACCCACTTCTCACCATGACCAAACAAGTCAACGCCGTATCATCCTCCTGCTTCCTCACCCTCCGCATGCTCCGAAAGATCTTCCGTTGGATCCCCGCCGACACCAGAAAGACCGTGACCCACACCCTCGTCACAAGCCGCCTGGACTACGGCAACACCCTATACGCAGGAACCACCGCTAAACTCCAGAAACGTCTGCAACGAATTCAAAACGCCTCCGCCCGCCTCATCCTCAACATACCCTGCATCAGCCACATCTCCGCACACCTGAGACACCTGCACTGGCTTCCCATCAGCCAAAGGATCACCTTCCGTCTCCTCACCCACGCAAACAAAGCCCTCCACAACAAGGGACCAGAATACCTCAACCGTCGCCTCAGCTTCTACGCTCCCACCCGTCTTCTCCGCTCCACCAGCCTCGCTCTCGCCGCCGTCCCTTGCATCCGCCGCTCCACGGCGGGTGGGAGGTCCTTTTCCTACCTGGTGGCCAAGACTTGGAACACCCTCCCCACCATCCTCAGGACCACCCAGGACGACTCCGCATTCCGGAGACTACTCAAGACCTGGCTTTTCGAGCAGCAGTAACCCCTTCCCCCTAGAGCCTTGAGACCCGCATGGGTGAGTAGCGCGCTTTATAAATGTTAATGATTTGATATAGAGAAACAAGGCTGCCGGCTGAGTTTCTTTATAAGGTATGGAACTCCAAGGTGACTCCGAGGTGCAAGTCACTGAAGAGTTCCATAATCATATAGAGGAACGAGGCCGTAGGCAGAGTTTCTATATAAGGTTATGGAACTCCGAGGTGACTCTGAAGAGTATCCTTATCATGTACACCAGGGGGTATTTTACCCCATGTAATACATGGTCACATCATCACCTTTCCCACAAAACACATAAAACCTTGGTGCGCAGCTCTTTCATATGAAAGAGTGAGCATGTTTGCAAAAATGAAAAATAAAAATAAAACTTCTAGTGTAAAATTAAACACATCAAAAACCTGTTAGATATTTGTTGCAAACATATATTAGAACCAGGTCAATACAAGTCAGTTTAAAAAAAAAATGCTGCCACAAATCGAATGTGTAGAAACATGCAAAAAGATTCTAGCTTTTCTCTAACTATCTAAGGAGTACAACAAAAAAGCATTTGCTTGTAATTGTGAGATAGAAAAATAAAGCAGGACAATAAAGCAATGTTTCATTTTCGTGGGCTTTAAACAGCTGCTTCAATTATCCTCCGTGACCTGACCTCGGCTGCTGGCTCTTGCAGCAGGCATTGTGACATCAAAACTCAACTGTAATAACACTTATTAGTCGAATTCTGATGCCTTTTCTTTACAATCGGCAACAGGGTGGTTCACAAGTCGCCGACTATAAAGAAATTAGAGACTGACGTTTATACAGGGATTCCAGAATCCCATGTCTTATACACTGATCCAGGCCTCTTCCTATGAACTATTCAAACTAGTTGGCCTCTTTGCCCATTAGATAACAGATACCATGCATCTATTTTATGTGTAGGACCTACTTACATCTCGGAGTAAGAAGCCAAATTTTGAGATTTGCTGTTTAAAATTCACCACATTGATGGAAACACATTGTCAACTAAACTTAGATCACAGTTAACGTTTTCTACTTGCATATTCTTAGCCTTATACTCAAATTTTATAGACTACCGCATTTACTCCTGTTTCTCCCCTAAGCATCTTAAATGCATAAGCCCTTGACCGCCCTCCTCCCTTCCTCTGGTGCTAAGCCCTTATTTAGTTGCAGTTGCATGGGCACTACATTTGCATGTACGGAGTTGTGACTAGAATAAGGGTTGCACTATTAGATCCTGCTCCATCTGTGTATCCCAATAGCAAGCACACTCTTGTAAATTAGATAATACTTATAAAGCACCCCTGCTGTACATTATAAGGATACTGCAGGTCACCGAAGAGCTGAACTTCGAGGTGCCTTGCACTATCATTATAACGTACAGCAGGGGATATTTTATTTCTTATAATGCATGGTCACACTTAAATCCTGGGGGTAGTATTTACAAGGAGCTTGTGGCGCCATTACATTTTTTTAATGCTCTGGCAGTTCTCTGTTAGCTCCATACTTATGAGGCTACACATTTGGCCAAATGCTTTAGTTTTCTGGGGCCTGAATCAGAAAAAAACTGCGTGGGATCTGGCTGGGCCACGTAGTTTATAATGTACGCAGGGTGGTTGTTCTGTCGGAAAGACACACTCACAACTGACACAGTGATATTTACAGGTTTTTTAATTGTGTGACGCTTATTTCAGATGTGTCTTGCAAACCCTGGAATGCATCAGAATTCCTACGCCTCCATAACCCAGGAGAAGGAACAGATGCAGTGGCTTTGTAACATGAATGTGACCATCTGAAGACACTTTACACACTGGAATACATCATATTTCACATCACCTTAACTAGTAGTAGGTCTACACATGTGACGATCATGTTGTGGGACCCCTTGACCAACCTGGGACCATGGCACCCATGTTGTGTACACCTTGTAAGTCACAGGAATGTCACTTCTTCATGGAAGAATGGGTCCCCAAATCCAGCTAAGCATACTCCATAGCACAACAGGTAAGTACACACATAAGGTTGGTAATACATGTATTGCCACTTTCATTACTACATATACTTGTATTCACTCGCATTACACTGTCACTCACTATGTCACAATTACTTAGGTATCTACATACACATAAGTAGACTATGCCCACTGTAATGTGACACACAGCAATAATACATACATTACCAATGTAAAAGTGAACAAGGTGCTATTCCACCACTTTACAGTCTTTTACAATGGTCCCCACACATTATGCTACTTGTGTTAGTCAGAATTGACGCATTGCCTCCTATTTTTGATGCATTGCTGAAGTGGCATCGGTCGTGTGGCCACCTTCAGCAATGCACCACTTTTGGGGCTGATGCCTTGCAACAGAATTCCCACTGATGTGTCAGAATTTCTGGTCGTAACCTGTCTTGCTGCAGCGCAAGTATTCTCGGTGCACTGCTGCCGCAAGGCAGAAATGCATCAGTCCTTGTAAATAGGCCCCTTGGTGTCCAGCTCATTCATATGAAGGAGCCAGTATGTTTGCAGACATGAAGAATAAAAGTAGAGCAAAAGTAGTGCAAAATGCAACACATCAAAAAGCAGTAAATAATTTGATACAAAAAGATATTAAAATCAGTTAAGAGTTGGTCCAGTTAAAAAATGCTGTAGCCCTGAGGGCCTCATTTACAAGAATCTGACGAATCGGCTCCGATGCGTCAGACTTCTTGTGCTAATCAACGACCCCCTAACGACGCCATGCATGCAATCTATTTACAATATGGAGCACCTTGGTGCACATTTTCAAAGATGCGTCAAAAATTCTGACGCATCTGTGTCGCTAAACTCACGCATTGCTGGACCAGAATCAAAAACAATACGCAATGCTAGCAATGCCAGGAGGTCCCCATTGAGAAAAGCCCTGCTGCATCAGTTTTATGCCTGCTCTGAGCAGGCGGTAAAATTCTGACGCAGTGAAGTCGCAGAATGACGCAGTGAAATGTTGTAAATTTCACTGCGTCAGTTCTCTGTGGCTTTTCTCATGGGAATGCCTACCTTGCATACATTATACCTGGCACACATTTAATGCGACGCGAAGCTTTACAAACTGATACATTGAGCCCAATGTGTTAGTTTGTAAATGTGGAGCACTGTAGAGCACTGAGTGCACCACCCTTGCATAAAATAAAAATAAAGCAAGAGTGATGCAAAGGCCCTATAAATGAGGCCCTGAACGTTTAGAACATATATCTTTCCTGTAATGGTCCATAACGTAGAAAAAATAAACATGTAACTGTAGAAATTTCCTTTCTGCCGATCACTGTTCATTTAAAAAAGCGCTTAAAAACAGATCTGAAAAATGTAAAGCCAAGCTTTAGTTTTCTTTGTTGAAATTGCTGCTATACTTGTTTTCAGTGCCCTTCCTTTCACCTTGGCAGCGGGCTCTGGTAGAGGCAATTGTGACATCATAACTCAAATGTAATAACCCATTACAGTTAAGTAACTATATCATTGCATTATTACAGTTGAATAGAAACGTCACAAGTCGTGTGAAGTATTCCATGCCTAGCTGAATCTTTTTTGCAGTGGTACTAATGCCGATGAGCCGCTCACGCTTTTAATTTTGTTAACAATAACCGCTGAAATGTCAGGAAGAAGTGTGCTTGGTTAAACTCCGATCTGTTTACGCTCACTTGAAATCTCTATAAACTGGAAGAATTACGGTATTTAAACCCGTCAGATGTTAATTAGAACCTTCAGAGGATTGGTCCATGAAAAACATAAGGACCTGATTAGTAAACAAAAACATCATTCTTCTAAAAATATAACCAAACTCTGCAAGCAATTGTATCACAAAAAATTGTGAACTCGCAGCATATTTCAATGAAGAAATGCAAAATATTTTTTGCAACAGCAATAAAGAGCCTGGTCAGCTGCATTAAAGCGTATATGTCCTTCAATTAGCGCAAGACCTTTCATCACGTTTGTTAGATGATTCCCTGCCCTCAAGGACATCCTATTTCAGTCCTTGGCATTCATTTAACAACATAATGAATTGTGGGATTTGAAGTCCCCCTTTGCTTGAAGTGAACCAGGGGTATAAAGTTCAATGAGTTCCAGTGGCGTCCCGTCATTTAGGGCAGAGGGGCCACGCCCCCCACCTTTTGCCCCTTATGAAGAGTGTCTGTCAGGCTGAACAAAGGTCAGCCTGACAGACACTCTCCATGTTCAGCTCAGGCAGCCAGGAGCAGAAATGCGCGATTTGCGCACACTCCTGGCTGCCTGAGCTGAACTTTGCTGGGCTGAGGAGGTCACAGCTCCTAAGGGCGTGACCTCCTCGGCTTAGCAAAGGTGCCTCGAGGCCCTCCCCTGGCTGACGAGGAAAGCGTCACCAATTGACACTCTCCCTGGGCACTTCAGGTTTAAGCCCTGAAGCACCCAGGGCGAGTGCCAATCAGTGACACTTCGTCACAGAGTGAGATGGGGTCAGCAGTCCCACTGACCCCATCCTACTCTGTGACGAGGCTGGGACTGCTGCCTTCCCTCATTGGCTGACCTAAGGTCAACCAATGAGGGAAGGCAGCAGTCCCAACCCTCCTGGGACCTGGAGGCTGAAGGTAAGTGTGTGTGTGTGTATGTGTGTGATGTTTTAAATTGAATGTTTGGTGCGCGCATGCATGTTTGATTGTTATGAGTGTTGTTAATGGATGTGCGTGCGTGTATGAAAGAATGAGTGTGTGCGATCTTTTAAAATGAATGTTTGGTGCGTGCGTGCATGTTTGAATGGTATGAGTGTTGTTAATGGATGTGCGTGGTGTCTGTGTGTGAAAGAATGAGTGTGTGTGTGTGTGTGTGTGTGTGTATCCCGCCCTCCCTCCTAAAGCTGCCGGCCGCCACTGATGAGTTCCAACCGAGGTACCAGAACAATTAATTCATCTGTTTATTGGCATATTACATGGCTAAACTTTTGGTACATTTGGCAGAGGTCAATGCTTCGCTGTGCTAGAGGCTCCACTGGATGCAGACAGTAAGAAGCACAATGTATAGTCGATGTAAAATAAAGTATAAACTCACTTGGAGCAACACATAGGACAGGGTTCAAAGAAGGAGCAATTGCACCACAAATTGAGCTCTAACCATTGCATCAAAAATGGCAAAGATTTGAAGGAGTCTTCTTTGGAAAATTTTCAAAGTCTAAATTAAGCACTCATGAAAGAAAACTAACCTAAATGTAATTAACAAGTCTAACATAAGTGAAAGCAGAGGTAATATTGTTTATGTCTATTATTGCTCATTTGCCAGAGCCCAGGTGTGAATTTGGTGCATAACGCAACCGAATCCTAGTACGCCTGATATTTCTGCCATGGTGGTTTTGCACTGATTAGATACCAAGGGGCATATTTATGAGCGCCAGGCACCACTGTTGCAGCTCTTTTTGTGATGCAATTATGGTGCAAACCTTGAAATCATATCTCAGGCCACACAAAGCCACTTTGTGTGGTTTTGAATGACCTCATAGATACGGAGTCAGGCAAGGCTGCGCAAGGGAGGCGTTCCTTGGGCGCTGCAGTGGGTACTCCCACACGAAACCCATGGATTTTGACGCATCCCCAGATTTACAAGATCTTGTAAACCTGGGGATGTGCGAAAACCTTACACCTCATTAGGGGAAGTGCAACAAGGAGAAATATCTATAGTTTTCCTTGTTTTTTCCTCTTTTAATATGTGCGGCATTTTGCAGCACACATAGAAAAAGGAAAAGCCTCCCAGGATTGTTTTTGTGCAGGAAGGTGCCCCTTCCTGCACAAAAACAATCCTGCCTACAGTGCAGACACCTTTGCACAATGGTGCAAGGGTGTCTGCATTGGTGCTAGGGTGCCAAAGCGGGGCCAGCGCAGTGGGAAAGGACAGGAATGTGCCATAAGCCATACATACAGCGCATAAATATAGGCCCAAGTTTCTAAGTTACCCTGACACTCTACTGTCATTTGCTCCAAAATGTACTAGTGGTAAAGTGTTTATTTGTGACGTGAAAAACAAAAAATATATACAATTACCACCTCATCAGTGGAGATAAAAAGCAGTAGGGGTGCATACCTCCAGTGCAAATATGACAATTGGTATCAGCCCTCCAAAATGGTTCACAGGAAAGGAGTAATATGGCGACAGATATCCCATCCTCCAAAATCTGAATCAGAAGAAGAATTAAGTTACCTTAAAGTGTATCCTAAAAAAAAGAAGAATGAAAGCAGTGACATCAATATACCACCACCATTGCAGCACTAAATCTGCTACAGGCCTGGAATCCGGTTCTACAACCTTACGCATCCACCAACACCTTAAAGTGTCTGCATGGAAAAACAGTTCAAAGGTTGCTTCAAACCAGCCTGAATGACTGCTTTCAATGATTATCAGCATACCTAAGGCTCAGACAGCCATCAGACACCTTTATATGGTCATAAAATACTCTAGGAAGCCCTTGGTCCACCCTCAGGCACCTACAGTTGGTCATTAGATCCCATCATATGTTTGTAAGAGAGCCTGAACCTGCATTTAGAGATTTCCTATAAGCCACCTTTAGACATCCTCAGTCTCCCTTAAGAAACCACCACCACTCTCAAAAACCCCTGACTGCGTCTCAGAGACCTAGCAGCCTGACAGCCTGCCCCTTCCACACCTCTTTTTGGCCCTTAAACATGCCCAGCTGTCATCAGCAAGCCATGAGATGTTATCATCTTTTATTTTACTCAACCTAGCTGTGCTCTCATAGACTCTTGGTGTGCCCTCAGACACCTCCAGCATGCCCTTACAATGCATGAGAGTGCACGCAGAGACTGATAGACTGAATCTATCCTTATTAGAACCGTAAACACCCCCAATCAGATGCGTTTGGAGAGCTCTTAGATACTTCCATGTCCTCAGGAGGCCCTGAGCTTGGTCCATCTATACGCAATCCATTCCCCCCAGCCAACCACTGGGGACTCTCCAACATGCCCTCAAAAGAAACCTATTTTACCCTCAGAGACCCCAAGCCTGACCTTGAAGTTCAAATACAGACACAATCCACTGCCATCAAAAGACTGTCATTCAGCATTCAGTCACACCAATTGTGGTCCTGAGAGAGCAATTCAACAGCCCTCATGAACCCTCAGAGGTCATCATCAGGCCAAAAATGTCCTGGTCTTCAATAATTGAAGGGTCGAGTTTCCCTCCTGCTGGACTGCTAGTTACTCTCTTGGTTACACGCTCCAAACTTGGACCACATCGATCCTGAAATAACTCAGATGACTTCCGCTTGAAGCAAGGATCAACTGCATGTAGAACCCAAAAACCTATGGAAGGTGTCAGGTGCTAGCCGGCGCCTACAGGGCCGATCGGGAGAGTATAGTCATTAAGGACTACACTTCCCATGAAGCCCAGCGCGGTAGAGATCGCGTAAAAGTCGGCGCACCCTGGAAAGGGTGTGCGTTATTTGTGCTAATGAGGCAGGTCGGAGCCTCAACGAAGTAGGAGCGGACGGCGTTCCCCAAGGGGGAATTCATCGGCGGCCCGAAAGGAGGAATGAGATTCAGCATGGCCCCCTCCTGGAAACTGACCTTTTACCGGTAGAAAGAGTTCCGAGCTGCTCCTCTTTTCGAATTCCGAGTACTAAGAAGGTGGTAAGCGGCAAGCTTGCTACATGCCGGAGGCTATCGCCTTTCTTTATTTCTGCATTCCTTACGGCCAGGTTGGGGGTGACTGTCATAAATTGGAGCACTTTACTTTTGAGGTACCATAATAAAGGAACGACGATCTTATGAGACATAATCTTTTGGCTTTTTGTTGGCGGCGATTCAGAATGAGATTTACTGTTTGCAGGATTCCAAACAGCCGGGACAAATAATTCTTGTCAACATTCACTGAGATATGAACGACGTACTTCTTCAAATATACGTGACATTAACGAAAGGCTTAGTGGGTTAACTGAATCATAGGAAGAAGTATAAAAAATAGATTTTCTTCACCTTATTCTTTCTCCTCATGTTCGTTTCGTTATACGTTCTGTAGTATTGTTTAGGAGGAAGGGCGGTGAGACCCTTAGGTGATTATTAGTGGCCGTAGGAGGCTTGGGACATCCATTGGTGATGCTGATGGAACATAGTCAGGCTTTGGACTAGTTCTGCCCTTATGAGTTATGGGCAGTCCAGGTCGTTTTGGTTTTAGTGAGACCTTATGAGAATAGACAGACAATGTGATAATTAACACTGTGTATTTTTCTTTACAGTTATCCCGTCCCTGCTGATCCTTCCCCTTCCTTCCCTCGCTTGATTACTCCAATGCACTGTGGTTTTTTATCAGTGACTTGGTGGTGTCAGGAGGTGGACCTTGTTTGCATCACACCGAGTCTGAGGAGTACCTACACCGTGACAGAATAACGCACCCACGAATAATACTCCTCCTGCTCGGTGTAATGCAAAGATGGCATCCATGGATGATGTCTTACAGGCGTTAGTGTTAGTGCAGCAAGAGTTGGCAGATTCGAGGGTGGAGGCAGCGGCACTAAGGGACAAGGTAGAAAGGCTTACTAGGAATCCCTTCGATGCCTCAGCATCTACACCGCAGATAACTGTGAACGTCTCCCCTCCAATTCCTTTGGCCAGTCCGGAACGGTTTTCAGGGGACCCCAGGAAAGTTCAGGCTTTTTTAACGCAGTTGTCTCTCCAATTCTCATGTAGACCGGCGTCTTTTCCCTCTAACCTTTCCAGGGTAATGTTCGCTATTTCTTATCTCTCGGGAGATGCAGCCAATTGGGCAGTGCCGTTAGTTAGAAACGATGACCCATTATTATCGGATTGGAATGCCTTTCGGTCGGCCTTTGAGAAGGTGTTTGATCACAGAACAACCACCTTTAGTGCTGATAGAGAACTGCTGGAACTGAGACAGGGGAGGTCTGACCTGGTTACCTATCTTACCACCTTCAATAGACTGGTAGCGGAATCAGAGTGGCCAGAGGAGAAGAGAATGTCTCTCTATTATCAAGGATTAAGAGACGACATGAAGGATATCCTAGCCCAAATAGATCCACAGCCTTCCACGTGTACTGAACTTGTGAATCTTACCTTGAGATTGAATCATCGGCTAGCAGAGAGAAGGGGAGAGCGTAGAGCGGGTGATAGGCGGCCGGTCATTCCAGAAAGAGAGGGGCGACCAGTTCCTAATTCCCCTGATTTATGCGGGGAACCTATGGAAGTGGGAGCCGTTAGGGCACCTCTGTCAAAGGCCGAAAAAGAGAGTAGGAGGGTACAGGGGTTGTGCATGTATTGCGGCAGGAAGGGTCATTATGTGAGAGAATGTCCCCAAAAACCAAGAAAAAGGTTCTCCTACTCCCCCACTCAAAAGGCCGCGGTGACGTCAGGGAAGATATCAGAGAAAGAGGATTTGCCCTTTATAGAACCCCTATCAGGGTTCCGGTTGACTTCTTTAACCCTCTTGCCACCAGAAGAAAAGGCGTCACACCTGTTGTTATCCGTAGAGCTGGTGTCCCAAGATCGAAACCATCTTGTATGGGCAATGATAGACTCAGGAGCCACGGGAAATTTAATAGATGAAGGGGTGGTTAAGAGACTGGGACTTCTGAGAATTCCAAAAAAGAACCACGAAATTGTGTTGGCAGTTGACGGTACACCACTGAAGTCTGGACCCCTTACTGAACAAACTGAGGATGTGGGCTTGGTTTTCAGTGGAGTATCTCCGGCACGCAGAGAAATAATCAGGCTAGATATAATAGAGGCTCCTCAGTATGAAATAATTTTGGGAATGCCCTGGCTAAGAAAGAGCAATCCTGTTATCGATTGGCAAGCCAAGACGGTTAGTTTTCAGTCCGTGAGGAGTGAGAAAGTCGGTTCCTTATATGATAACCCCCCCGCGTTAGCGTTGGCTCAAGGGTTACAGTTGGCCACAGTGGTGGAGAAAGCGGTGATATTGCCCTCTGTTTACGCCAAGTTCAAGGATTTGTTCGACGAAGGTCAGGCGGAGACATTGCCACCCCATCGTATATACGATTGCAAGATAGATTTGATTCCGGGAGCACTCCTTCCTTCTTGTAGGGTATATGCTCTATCAGACCCAGAAACCAAACATTTGCGAAGATATCTGGACCGTTTCCTGGAAATCGGGTTCATTAGACCATCTTGTTCTCCGGCAGCTTCTCCACTCTTTTTCATAGCTAAAGCGAATAAAGAGTTGAGAACCTGCATCGATTATAGAATGCTGAACAAGAACACGATAAGGAATAGATACCCTCTTCCCCTCATTCCTGTGTTATTAGAACAGGTGAAAGAGGCAACTATCTATACAAGGTTAGATCTGAAGGGGGCTTACCATCTGGTCAGAATCCGTGAAGGGGATGAATGGAAGACGGCGTTTAAGACCCGTTATGGCCTGTTTGAATACTTGGTAATGCCGTTTGGGTTGTGTAACGCCCCGGCGGCTTTCCAATACTTTCTGAACGATGTTCTCAAAGAATACGTAGACCACTTTGTGATCGTTTATATAGATGACATATTGGTGTATTCTACCTCCTTAGAGCGGCACATGGAACATGTTTCCCTAGTACTCCAAGCATTACAACAGCACCATCTTTATTGCAAACTGAGCAAATGCGAGTTCCATGTACAGAAGGTTGAGTTCTTGGGGGTGGATTTAAGCCCGGAAGGGTTCTGCATGTCGACAAGAAAAATAAAGGCGGTTCAAGAGTGGCCAGTGCCCACTAGTGTGAGAGACGTGCAATGCTTCCTGGGGTTTTCTAATTACTATAGAAGATTCATCTGTCATTTTTCCCACATTGTGTCACCTATAACAAGGTTGCTAAGAAAGGGAGTGTCTTTTGTTTGGTCAGAGGAGGCAGAGGAGGCCTTCTGCTTCTTAAAACAGGCCTTCTGCTCAGCGCCTATACTCCAGCATCCACAGCCAGAAGTACCTTTTATAGTCGAAGCAGATGCCTCGGATATAGCCATTGGGGCTGTGTTATCCCAAAGAAACAAGACCTCAGGACAGCTTCATCCGGTGGCGTTTTTATCTAAGAAGCTATCTGCTGCGGAACTCAATTATACGGTGGCAGAAAAAGAACTACTAGCCATCAAGAAGGCATTTCAGGAATGGAGACACTATCTCTGGGGGGCCCAACACCCGGTCACGGTATATACTGATCACCGAAACCTGCAGTATATGAAGGAGGCTAGACAGCTTACCCAGCGGCAAATGAGGTGGATGCTGTTCTTTTCAGAATATGAGTTTGTAGTAACCTTCCGTCCTGGGGTCGACAATCGCAAGGCAGATTCACTGTCTAGACAAAGGGACGCGAGGAACGTCACTTCAAGACCTGATGAAGCAATCATCCAACCGGAAAAAGTGCTTTGTGCCCTTCATATATCTCACTTCCTAGAAAAGGTCTCTAAGCATAAGTCTGCTGCTCAGTGGAAGGAGTGGGCCGAAGTAAGTCAGGACCGTACCCTTAAGCACGGAATACCGTTGCAAGGTAATCGTTTGTATTTACCAACACCTGAACTTCGAATGCAAGCCTTCAATTGGTGTCATGATGCGGTAACAGCTGGTCATCCGGGGTACACAAAAACTGCGCAAATAGTGCAACGACATTTCAGGTGGAAAGGTTGGGCTAAGGACGTTGCGACATGGGTAGCTCGGTGTGAGATATGTGCTCGATCCAAGGGAGAAAATGCGAAGAGCCAGGGCAAGCTGATGCCTTTGCCCACTCCGGAAAAACCATGGCAAACCATCAGCGTGGATTTTGTGGTAGGATTGCCAATGGATCAGGGGTACAATGCTATCATGGTGGTAATTGATAGTCTTACCAAGATGGGTCACTTTCTCCCTTGTAGAAATCTACCTACAGCAAGTCAGACCGCCCATCTAATTCTGTCTCAAGTGGTGCGGTTACATGGTTTACCAAGAACCATTATTTCGGACAGAGGCCCCCAGTTCGTTGCTAGGTTTTGGCGCATGTGGTGCAAGGTTCTGCGCATTGAATCCGCCCTATCCACCAGTTTTCACCCACAAACCGATGGCCAGACGGAGCGTCTCAACCAAACCCTGAAGAAATATCTGAGGTGCTATGCAAAAGACGCGCAGGAATCGTGGGTGTCATTGCTATGGCTGGCCGAACTATCGTACAACAATGCTTGGCATAGCTCGATAAGGGAGTCTCCTTTTCGTGCTAACACAGGGTACCACGCGGAGATGTTGCCCATAATCATACCTCGGGAAGTCACGGATCAACCTACTGTCCATGCTATGGTTAAGAACCTACAATCCATGCAAAAGAAAATACGATTTAATTTGGATAAAGCCAAGGAACAGTATAAGAAATGGGGTGATGTACATCGGCGTGAGGGGCCGGTGTACCAGCCAGGGGACCGAGTGTGGCTTTCCACCAAGTATATACGTTTTAAGATGCGTAGCATCTTTCATCCTCGTTACATTGGTCCTTATGAGGTGGTACGCAAGATAAACCCTGTGGCTTACCGTCTCAACTTACCTGCTTCCTTAAGAATCCATCCGGTGTTTCATTGCAGCCTTTTGAAGCCAGCTCTGTCCGCGACCCGGCGGGCGGTGCCTCCGGTGGTTAGAGACGGACAGCTGGAGTATGAGGTGCGCAAAGTGTTGGATTCCAAACTACGGGGGGGTAAGTTATGGTACTTGGTGTCGTGGAAAGGGTATGAGGCCGAGGAGGATTCATGGGAGCCGGAAGGCAATGTTCATGCCCCTAGGGCGGTGCAACGGTTTCATGCTTGTCATCCCACTAAACCTGGCCCTAGGAGGCGCTTTGGAGGTGGGCGTACTGTCAGGTGCTAGCCGGCGCCTACAGGGCCGATCGGGAGAGTATAGTCATTAAGGACTACACTTCCCATGAAGCCCAGCGCGGTAGAGATCGCGTAAAAGTCGGCGCACCCTGGAAAGGGTGTGCGTTATTTGTGCTAATGAGGCAGGTCGGAGCCTCAACGAAGTAGGAGCGGACGGCGTTCCCCAAGGGGGAATTCATCAGCGGCCCGAAAGGAGGAATGAGATTCAGCATGGCCCCCTCCTGGAAACTGACCTTTTACCGGCAGAAAGAGTTCCGAGCTGCTCCTCTTTTCGAATTCCGAGTACTAAGAAGGTGGTAAGCGGCAAGCTTGCTACATGCCGGAGGCTATCGCCTTTCTTTATTTCTGCATTCCTTACGGCCAGGTTGGGGGTGACTGTCATAAATTGGAGCACTTTACTTTTGAGGTACCATAATAAAGGAACGACGATCTTATGAGACATAATCTTTTGGCTTTTTGTTGGCGGCGATTCAGAATGAGATTTACTGTTTGCAGGATTCCAAACAGCCGGGACAAATAATTCTTGTCAACATTCACTGAGATATGAACGACGTACTTCTTCAAATATACGTGACATTAACGAAAGGCTTAGTGGGTTAACTGAATCATAGGAAGAAGTACAAAAAATAGATTTTCTTCACCTTATTCTTTCTCCTCATGTTCGTTTCGTTATACGTTCTGTAGTATTGTTTAGGAGGAAGGGCGGTGAGACCCTTAGGTGATTATTAGTGGCCGTAGGAGGCTTGGGACATCCATTGGTGATGCTGATGGAACATAGTCAGGCTTTGGACTAGTTCTGCCCTTATGAGTTATGGGCAGTCCAGGTCGTTTTGGTTTTAGTGAGACCTTATGAGAATAGACAGACAATGTGATAATTAACACTGTGTATTTTTCTTTACAGTTATCCCGTCCCTGCTGATCCTTCCCCTTCCTTCCCTCGCTTGATTACTCCAATGCACTGTGGTTTTTTATCAGTGACTTGGTGGTGTCAGGAGGTGGACCTTGTTTGCATCACACCGAGTCTGAGGAGTACCTACACCGTGACAGAAGGAACTGAAAACTCACCTCTTTTACCCATACTTCACTGATTAAGGGCAAACAGTCAATCTCCCCTTTGGTGACTGCTTCCTTGATTACACTAAGCTAAAATATTCGACTATGTTCCACGTAATGTGCGAACATTCACATTTCAAATGCAAATATTTTATTTGCAAACCTCTCCATTGCCCCAAGGCTAGATCTGTGGTATATCTGTAGTATATATATATATATATATGTATATATGTGTATATATATATATATATATATACATATATATATATATATATATACTACAAATAAAAAAATAATAAAATAAAAATGTGTTTGGTGGTGTTTATCATGTATTTGGTGCCAGTTTTTATCTGGGGATAAGTCCAACACTACTGATTTGACATCAAATCTAAATCAGTTGGTAAACTCAAGGACCTTTATCTACAATGTTGTCTTAGTAAATAAATTACATTAAGATAAAAATGGGTAAGATTAAAACAAGGAGAGTGGAACATGCTCTCCCTATATTAATCTTACCTCGGGTATCCTTATTAAAAATAAATTCTCAGGGTTTACCTGAAGGTAGTTTTAGAGTTCTGAATCCCTTGCTAAGTCCAGTGGCCTCTTAGAAATAACTCCCTTAAATAAAGGTTGAGTCCGCTCTGTCAGTCAGGAGCAGAAGCTTGGCACAGATATGGCAATTAAGGGGCATATTTATGGGGATTTGGCGCAGGGCAGCGCAGCAAATCACCTTGCTGCGCTGCCCTGGGTCAAAGTGTAAAGGCAAGAATGCATCATATTCATGTAATAAGGTGTATTCCTGTCCTTTCCCCCTGTTCTGGCGCTCAATGGGCTGCCTAGAGCCTACTCAGGCACCGTTGTACCATGGTGCAAGGGTGTCTGCATTGCATGCAGGATTGTTTTTGTGCAGGAAGGGGCACCTTCCTGCATAAAAATTATACTGGGAGACTTTTTTCCTCTTCCTATGTGTGCTGCAGAATGCAGAACACAAACAGAGAGGAAAAAACGAGGAGAAATAAATATATTTTTCCTTGTTGCGCCTCCCCTGGGGAGGTGTAAAGTTTTGGCACATCCCCAGTTTTACAAGGTATCCATGGGTGTTGCTTGGGAACACTGCCGCATTGCCCATGGAACGCCTCCCTTGCACAGAGTAAGGCAATGCAGCGATGTGCGCTGCCTTGCCTTACTCCATATCTATGAGCACATTCAAAGCCACCCAAAATGGCTTTGCATGGGTTCATAGAGATGAGTTCAAGGTTCATGCCACTGTTGCATTACAAAAAATGATGCAACAGCAGTGTAAGGGGCTCAGAAATATGCCCCAATGTTTACACTGGGGCATTTTCTCCTTAGTAGAGTTTTGCTGGTTAAGGGCACGACACAGGCTCACAGGGCTGGGCCCAATTCAATCAGCATGGCTGAACCGCTCAGAAAAGTCCCTTTGGTTTTCAGTCTCAGTGGAGATGGGAACACATATTTTGGGTTTCTCTGTCGATTAAAATATACACTTCATGTTTAAACGATGGCAGCATATGTCAGAGTCCTACGCATGCTCTGTCCAATCACTAATATATTCTAGTAAATTCTCTGTTAATTAGGCACAGCGTCTAGATTCAATGGAACATGGTTTCTAGGATCTCATCTGCTTGTCTCTTTCGTAGACTTTTCTCGGTTACTATGGAGCTTTATAGAGTGCTGTGTGTCACCTTTTTGCGACTTCATAGGCCTTAATAGAAGAAGGATCCATTTTGCTCGTGGGATTGATGTCTGGAGTCAAATTCAACAAGACAGGGAACTGCTTATAAAATTCATTACTATTGAGTTCTCTTCTTTGTTGAGTTCAGCTGGAAGCCCGTTTGAAGTAGTCAAGTTTCTAAATGTTCCTGAATTGCAAAAGTTTGGATTCAGATCTTAAGTTTGGCTTAAGTGGATTCCAGATTTAGGTCCTTGCACATCCAGGGTCCTGCCTCCATCTTTCAGCCTTTTGAACGATCATTTGTTAATCGAACATTGAGTATGTAGTCTACTGAGGTGCCAGTTTCTGCTGGTTTACAGGGCCTTTGCCCCTGTATGCCTCAGGGACAGCACACAACATCTTAAATCTACTGAGAAGCCAGGGCTATGTAGTTCAGAAACCTTTGGTGCACGGAAATATGATTATGGGGAGCTAAGAGGAGATGGTGTTGTACTAATGTTGCAGTAGTTAAGGCATGCCAGCACTTGGGCTCTCTTTATCTCAGCTCTGCGGTCAGTGTGCAAAAGAAGGAGGGTTCTCCATAGAAGGTAGAGCTACATGTTCATACCCTTTGGCACTACATGGACTTTCTTATATGGAGGGTCCTTATATATCTTAAGATCGCCACAAAGAACGTTGCGTGTGGATAATTTGAATTATATCATTCTGCCTTTTTGGCTGTGGGGGTAAGTAAAGATTGCACATATAGCTGCACGAGACCATATATGGTTGTCAATCATTTGAACCTTTCCAATGCTGTTCTACAACATTATTACATTTTTAAATAGAGATACAAACATATTGTATCCAGAATACCAACTACTGCTATGCTGTCAGGGTTGGTAAGACCTGTGACAATGTTCTGAAGTCAGGAAGTCAGGAACCAGACCATTTATTCTTGTACATGCTCTTATGAAACTTTAATGGTGGTTTGATGGTCCACTGATAACGAAGCTCTGTTATTGTACTAGGTTATACTTGACAGTGACCTGAAAAATTTAAAAGGTGTCCTTCAGTTACAAAATTCCTAAAAAATACATTCCTCAAAACAATGGGCCTCATTTACGAGGGAGAGGCGCATCATGGCGCTGTGCCAAAATTGGCAGTGCTGCGTCACTTCAGAAACACAGGGATGCACTGTATTTACAAAAATACGGTGCACCCCTGTGTGTGTTTCCCTTAGTGCTGGCACTAAATTTAGCTACCTAGCGCCAACACAGGCACCCTTGCACCTGGCCTGCGCTGTGGGGAATGTTTTTTCATGTGCAGGAAGTGTCCCTTCCTGCACAATTAATAATGGCGATTTGCTAGTTATGCAGCACATATAGAAGTAGGAAATTGTCATTATTTAATAATTGTTTATGTTCAGGATAGGACACCTTCTCGCACATAAACAATCATTCATGCCATTTTGCAGAATACAGCACACATAGAAAAAGCAAAAACAAGGAGAAACAAAAGTATTTCTCCTCATTGCAATATGCCAATGTCACCCCTTGGATGGCATTAGTTTTTGGTGCTGCCTCAGGTTTACGATTCCTTGTAAATCTGTTGCAGTGTCAAAATACAATGGGTGTTGCAGAACTCCCACAGCAACACCTATTGCACGCACCTTCCATGCTAAGTAGTGCGTGTGAAGGGGCCGTATTTAGGAGGCATTGCACCATCGGAACATCGCTAAAAGTAACGCTCCGGTGGCACAAGAGCCTCATAACTAAGGCCCTATATATGCTCACTTCTCAAAAAAATTCAACCTGGTGTCACTTAGTATGTGCACTTTTAAACTGCCTTGCAGGACCTTTTTCCAAAACCTTCTTGACTAAAAAGAATGAATTCCTATTTTGTTGTCTAAGTTCCCCATTCATTTCTTCATTCATTTGTAAATTTAAAAAGCACTAAAAACCTCTTACAAAAACAAGCTCTGTGGCTTGGTTAGGAAACCAAGTAAAGTAAATGACTATGAGACTGAAATATGTCTAATAGGTTTCTGAGTTCCGATTCTTGGCATTCAGGTGTTGGCTCACTCACAGTCGTTCGGATGATTCTGAATACTGTGGGGTACCCTGGAAGTGGTGGTGCAGAGTTCCATTTGGCACATGTTATTACTCCCTGGGCCAAAGGTAAATACATTTTTTTTCAGTAAGCAGTCTTGAGGCTCATGGTAATAATGAGTTCAAAATGGATTCTGAAATTCATACTGTGACTGGTACTCAATTTAGTTTGCTAATGTTTTTTGTTATGTGGATCTGAGTGGGAGCTCCATGAAAGTACTAGCAGCTGTATTGGAAATTGGGTATACGGTTGAAGGGGGTGAAACCCTACTCCAGCAGCAACCACAATCTCTGTCAGGGTGAGACACAAGCAAACTCCTAATTAACTTGTGCTCAACCCTCTGGTAGCTTGGCACAAAGCAGCCAGGCTTAACTTAGAGGCTGTATGTAAAGTATTTATGCAGCACTTCAAACAGTATTGAAGAGAATACAGCACAAGAAAATTACCACACACATTTAGAAAAACAGAGTAAAATGTAATATATGATTTGAGACCAAAACAACAAAGATCCAATCAGTAGAACCAGAGATGTGCAGTTTCAAAGTTTTGAGAACAAATAGCGCCTAGAAGCACAAAGCATCAGCTGTGGTTATCTGGGTGCACTGGACCAGGACAGAATCACAAGTTCAGGCCATTTGTGATGGAGTACGGGCCAGATGCAGGGGCCAAATTAGGCCTGCTGAACAAAATACCTTAAATCCTGGGTGTGGAGCGTTGTGAGGTCTCGTGTCAAGGATGCATTGTGCAGCGGCTGTTCCAAGGAGTTGCAGTGTGAAGTCTGCCATTGTCATTGAGGATGGGAGGGGCTTGCAATGTGTTGTAGATGTGTTGCTCCCTTACACCGGATGGAGTGCTGCCATTGTGAAAGGTTGTATTGCATTTTGGGTCTTCATTTAAAATTACCACCTGTTTACCACCTGCTTCCAGTTGATGGTATTTTGTAATTGCAATTTGCTTCTTTTAAGACCACTCGCAATGTTCTATCCCTAACCTGGAAATTACAGATTTCCAATGGCAAAAATAGTGATTCCAAAGCTGCTCAAATTACTGTGCTATTTTTGAGAATGCATGTCTTTTTTGGGTTTTATACATCAATAGTGACTGATTTTGCAAATGATTTGCGACTCCCAAATGCTTAGTGCACCCAGGTTATGTTTTTATATGAGAGGCATATATTTGCACATTCTTTTTTCCAAACTTCTTGTGACACAGTTTAATCGTTCCTGAACTAGATTGGTTTTGGAAGTAATTGCTCAAACTAATTTGAAATCTCACAATTTGATTCAAGCTGAACAAGTTTTATCTTAATGGTGACTGGGCATAGCATCGAACCTTTGAATTCTTTCCCCATTAACACACAACCACTTCTTTGCAACATGAACACAGTTCTGCACAATCACCTTATCACTGATGGTAAGCAGAATACTACAAAAGCACTTCTTTCAAACTTACAAGCCTTTGAGCTATCGAAGGTGGCACAACCACAGCTCCCATCTCCCTTCCAGTTTCTCTATTTTCTATGTAGACTAGCCCTCTCTCACCTCCTGCAGGCCCTCCCTCAACCAGCAGTGACTTCCATTTTGTTCTACGGCATTTACAGCCCACAACACAGCTTCCTCTCCCATCTCTCGTTGACTTTATGCTTGTCTTTGACTCTGTACAGTGGACCACTGCCTTTTGGCAAGGTTCGCACTATAGAAATACCATATACATGCATACATACTGTAGAGTTCTGGGCTCTTGGGTGCCACTGATATGTAGTGCGTCCAGTCCTTCTACTTTAGTCTTATTATTCTGACAAAAAGGGATCTGAAATTATAATAAAATGTATGCTAGTATGTGTCTTTAATAAATTAATCCTCCTCTCTGACATTCTTTGGCACACTAGAAAAGCTTTTGCTCTATGGGTTGCTGGGCAATTCTCCTTGACAGTTCTGTGAAATGACCTTTTCAGCACCAATAGCAAATGCCAACCTGTAGCAAATTCTTCTTATTAAAACATGTATCCAAATATCAACACACCATACCTTCCTCTCTGAATCTCAGATATGAGGAGTACATTAACTTGACATTTCTGGTATTGTTTTAATAAGATAATATGAAGGAAATTCATTAAAAGTCTTTATTTGAGTTTCGTGCAGCATTTGTGAGCAGTCAATTATTCTATGAGACAGAAATGGCAATATTCAGTGGCACACGGTCACTTCCACTGCTACTGAGCCCAGTAGCCCAGGGCATCATCACATTATGAATTAATGGTGACTGACTGCAACAAAACCATAACATTGCTAGTCTGCTAGCCTAGGATTGTATGGACCAAATACTACCTTCAGTGCAATTTTCCTCACTCATTGAAGAATCACTGTAGCTTCTGAGACCAGAATCCCACTTGTACATACTGCGCTGCAACACTCTTCTGTGACATGAAAAGTGGCAAAATAATCCCGAGTGTGGTCTCCACAAAGTGTACTAAGAGCATGATGTAGAAGAGGACAGAACCTTTGACCACCCCAGGATTAACCAAACTACACTAGAAAGAGCCCCCTTGATGCTGGATGTCCTAATGGTAGACATATTTCTGGCATAGAGTCCCACAATGTGTGGTGGCAACATTCATTCACAGTGCCCTGACTCTGGTTTTCAAAATGGGGGAGGGGGTTGGGAATATACATTCAAATTGGTGGTGTTCTTAAATGAGCACATTGTTCCTTGCCTGGTGAATTCAACTCTTCCTGAAAGCAAGGCAACAGGGTTGTTGAAAGAGTTGTGGGCAGGGAATTCACAGAAGAGAATTGAAACACCACAGCCTTGTAGAGACCACAACAAACAGAACACTACTGTAGGCCCACATATTAAACACAGCTCCTTCAAATAAAATATTCCTAGTGTAAAATTCAAGTAATATAATGCCACTAAAAACTGTGGTAAATATATATACACAAATGTACTTGTCTTGTGTGGAACATACCAAGGACCTTTCTCCAAAGTTCACAACTGTCTATCCTCTCACTTCACGGGTCATATGGCCGTCCAATCTTTAAGCCCTCCATATTCTCAATGTCCAATTTGTTAACATGTCTCTTGCGGGCCATGCAGTTGTAGGTCCAGGTTTGAAACTGGAGCATTCACTAAAAGTAGCCATCCTGTCCAGTTGCCAGGCACATTTCCCCCAGACTATGTCATTTTACCTTTACAGAAATGAATCAGGAAAAGGCAAGTGTGGATTGTAATCAATTTCTTCTATATTTAATTTCTATTGCATAAGGCCCACACATGTGCAGAGCTGTATAAGCTCCCTCTACCTCTTGATTGGCCTTGCTTTTCACTGACCTGAGTGACATGTAATGGTTAGCTTGTGTCCCTCACATCAGTACTGTTAGACCTGTCAGCATTAGGATGGTCTTCCTTCAAACCTTTTGCCCTTACCCCTCCTATTTCTTTCCAGGCCTAATTTTTTGGTTGCCTCAGGACTCTGTGCTCTTTACCAGTGCTAACCAGTAATAAAGTATTTGTGCTCTCTCCCCTAACATGGTAGAATTGGGTTGTACCCGTTTGGCACATTTAATGTACTTGTAAGTCCCTAATAAGGTGGTACCCCACGTACAGAGGGCCTAAAATTAAATGTTACTATTGAGCTTGCAGCACTGATTGTGACACCCACTTAAGTAGCCTTGTAATGTATGTCTCAGGCCTGCCATTGCAGCCTGTGTGTGCAGTTTTAAACTGCCAGTTTGACCTGACAAAATAAAACCTTGGGTAGGCCCTAAATATCCCTTAGGGCAGGGTTCAGTGTATTTAAAAAGTTAGACATGTACTTTCATGTTTTACATCTCTTGGTAGTGAAAAACTCTCAGACTTGTTCTTTCTACTGCAAGGCCTACCTCTCCCATAGGCTAACATTGGGTTCCCTTATTACATTTAATAAGTGATAACCCTCAATTGGGAGCAGATAGGTAGATTGAGTTTGGTGTCGAAAGAATTGTGATTAAAAGTTCTCTTTGATGATAAAGTCAGATTTTAAATCACAATTCTGAAAATGCCACTTTTAGAATATTGGCATTTTCTTGTCCTAACAATTTGATGCTTGTAAGCTGTTCCTTGGTCATATGACTACATGTAGCTGGCAGTTGGTCTTTGAGTATTGTTCCTAGACAATGAGACATTGGGAGGCTAGTTGTTGTCAAGATGGGCCACTCTGACTTAACGAGCGGGAGAAGCTGTCACCTACCACCCTTGCACATCACAAAGGCTCTGCCTCAACACAATCACAAAGGGCTTGTCACCAGTCTTTTGTGTCCCCTGACAAGCTAGGGCCAAGGCAGGGAGAAAGGGGTTGCTGGACACCTCAGGGGGTGGGGGTGGTGGGGGTATGAAACCTCCAGAACCTTATCCTGCTTCAAAGTGGGCATCAGGTAAAAGGCCTGTGGAAGACGGACTGTTGTGAAGCTTTGCTGGAAAAAGGAACACCACTATTTTGCTCTGCCGCCGTGCCCACCTCCCCCAAATCAATACCCCAGTTTCTTTCATTGGTGCTCAGCAGTGAGGATTAGGATTTGTGTGTGTGCCGTGCCATACAGGGATTTGGTGTTACACTAAATCCTAGTTAAATAATCCTAGACCACATCAAGCCCTTTTAAATTCTCCCTAGTTTTCTGATTGGCTGTTTTTCCTTTTTCTAAATTTAAGTCCCCTACCTCTTTGTCTTGTACCATGGAGATTGAGATGCTCAGTGTGGATAAACCCAGTAGGGCTGAGCTGCAGAAACTCTGCAAGGAGAGGGGGCTGTGTGTAGGAAAGAAGGTCACAAAGTTGGACCTTCAGATGGCCCTCCATGCCTATGAGGAGGTCAGAAGGATGGATGCAATATAATCCTGAGGAGTCTGAGGAAGAAGATCTTAATGAGCAGGATATGGATATTATAATATGTGTTTTCAAAGGGTCTTTCCCCAGAGGAGCTGCAGGACAGAATGGCAGAAAGAGAGCTCAAGCTGCAATTGGTCAAAATGAAACTAGAGTCAGAAGAAAAGAAGGATGAGAGGGCCTTAGCAGAAAAGGAAATGCTGCTAGAGCATGACCTAAATGAACATGAGCTTAAAGCTAGACAAGCCTCAGAGTCCAGCAGCAATGGTGCAGCATCCTTAAAGTGTTTAGGGAAGACAAGAAAGTCTGCATCTATAAAGATCTGGCGCTGAACTATGTCCCGGGAGATGACATAGACAAATGGTTTTCTGCCTATGGTATAACTCTGAGGGTACACAATGTTCCAGAAGAGTAGTGGGGGGTGACCTATGGAAGCACATTCCTACTGTGCGGAGAGACACTCCTTACACTGGAGGTGGGTATCCAGACAAATATGCCTCCCATGAGAGCCATCCTTGTTTCTAAGTTTGGACTGGCCCCTCAGAACTACCACCAGAAGTTCAGTGACATCCACAAACTCCCAACCCAGGGTGACATGACTAAGGGTGGTCAGGGTTCCCACAAGAAGAATGAGAGGGAGATAAAAACAAGAAAGAGTGAGGCCTCACAAGACCCCCAAAATAATGCACAGGGGAAAGGGTCCCATTCCTAATCTGGATACCAAAAGAAAGGTTTTTGGACAGAAATACTGGCAGGTTTGTACCTAAGCTCCAAGAGTGCTGCAAGTATGAGCAGAGCAAGCAAATATATACACAATCTTACTTAGTGAGCTAGGAGGGTGCAACCCTCTAGTGGTGGGCAGTCAAAAGGGTTGGCCAGTGTAGCACCTGGGGAGGAGATGGTCCCAGTTAGTATGAGGGGACAGGGGAGGTTTCCTTGTTGTCCCTGAGTGACAGAGAGATGTTGCTTAAAGCTCACATGCCTTCAAATACTTCCAAGAATAGACAGTGGGTCACCGTCAATGGGAAGAGGGCTGAGGCTCTGAGAGATACAGGAGACAGTCTGACTAGTGCCAGGTGTCCTAAGGGGAGGTGATACATACACTTCCCTAGGATGTGGTAGCCAACGACTGTGAAAGCCACTACCTGGTGGCTCTGGTTCCCTGTGAGTGCAGTAGGTCTCAAGTTCTCTTACGGTAACTGTGAGCCGTGCCTGTGGATTGTTTGCTAGTGAATGACTTGGAGCATACTGCCTGGTAGGGAGTAGAACTCAGATCACACCTGGAAATGTTGGGGTTGCCTGAGTGGGTCTGCATGACCACTCGTCCATGGCTGCCAGGGAGGGAAGTCAAGAGAGCCTGGAGCCTGAAAGAATAGCCCAAGCAGCAGCAAAGAAGGGCAAAGGCAGGGGGTGTGGGAAACCAGATCTTAAGCTCCTGTAGTACTGATGGATGGGGTGCCAGAGACAGTGAGGCAGAGGGAGGCTAGGTGTTGTCAGATGCCTGACACCTCAGGGGAGTGGAAACCTCCAGAATCTTCTCTTACTTTAAAGTGGACACCAGGTATAAATAATGTCCCCTCAGACCCAACTCTTCAATACAAATCTGTACCTGTGGAAGACTCAGAAGTGCTACAAGAAGGACTGCCAATTTGCTACCCTGCTGCCTGAGTAAGAAGGACTGGACCTGCATCTTGAACCCGGGACCTCCAGTGTCACTCCAAGGGCTAGTTGGCTGACCTCATGACAGAGCCTCAAGCTCAGAACAGATCCCTGCTGTACCCAGTATTAAGAATTTGCAAGCTGTGAATCCTGCCCTCCTAGCTCCTGGACATTTGGAAGTGGGTATAAAGGTGCTCTGCCAGCCTACCTGTGGTCCCAGCAGAACTGACGGTGTACGATGCATCGTCTTCCAGGACTTCGCATTGATACAGCAGCGCAACACATTGCTTTTCAAAACCCTGCATCAGAACCACTGCGCAACAAATCCCAGATGCAGGACTTCGCATCGCAGCCTGCAGCCTCCTCGGAACTAGTGCTACACAATGTATCCTCAATGCAGGTCTTGATGATGACGCAGGACCTTGCATGACAGCCTCTCAGCTCCCCAGAACCGACTCTGTGTGATGCATCTTCACACCAAGACCTCGCATCGCCTCGGCTGTCTCGCAACACTCCGCAACCACTAACTGGGTTCCTGTAGCTGGCTCGCATTCCATCATGGTTGGACTGAAGTTGTTACTTTGTCCCAGTCTAGCGAAACCAGATAAACACAATTGGCGCTTTGAGCTTTTTGGTGCTATTTTCACTTAAATCATTAAAATTGCATATCTCTGGTTCTACTGATTGAATGTTTGTCATCTTAGTCTTAAATTATTCATTAAAAATGACTCTATTTTTCCACATTTGTTTGGGATTCACTTTATTACTGTGTCAGTTACTGCAAGAATATTTCACACAATACCTCTGAGTTATTCCTGACTGCTCTGTGCCAAGCTACCAGAGGGTTAACCACAGGTTAATTTATAGTTTGCTTGTGACCTCACCCTAACAGCGAATTGTGGTTGTTGCTTGATTAGGGTTTCAAGCCACTCAATCAGTAACCCAATTTCTTACAAGCACCTGCCTACACATATGACCAATCAACTCCAAGGGTTGTTTGATGGTTGTTGAGGAACCTAACACAAGTGGTGCTGTCATCTTGATTTGACCATGCTTATATTGCTTCCTGAGTGTCCTCATACTCAAAGATCATATGAGGTTTGATTGACCATTGGCATGAGACTCAAAAACACTTTAGAAGCTAGTTATATTTCAGGTGTCTGAGAGGTACTGTTATTATTATTATTATTATTATTATTGTTGTTATTATTATTATTATTATTATTATTTTTTTTATTATTATTATTATTATCATCATCATCATTATTACTGATAATAACAATGACAATAATAATGATAATAATAACAACAATAATAATTAACCCCTTCCCCGCCATGGACGTAATGGTTACGTCCATGGCAGCGCCCGTGTGGCGCCATGGACGTAACCATTACGTCCTGCACCGGCCCTCGGGGGAAGCGCTAGCGCTCCCCCCGAGGGCCGCCACCCCACCCCCCCAGGCCAGGGCTGAAAGGGGAATCCCTTCCCCTTCCACCCCTGACCCCCCTCCCAACCCCCCACCCCCTGTGACGTCAGCGCGCGAGCGCTCGCTGACAATCACAGGAGCCTCCCACATCACGCTGGAAGCTCAGCTTCCAGCGCGATCGAAAGAGAAATGCTTTGCATTTCTCTTTCGATCACGTGGGGGAGGCCCGGAGAGGCTTCAAAGGGAAGGAAATGTATTTCCTTCCCTTTGAAGTCTCTCCAAGCGTTTCAAAAGCCGGATTGTTTGCAATCCGACTTTTGAAACGCCCACTAGACACCAGGGATGTTTTCTTTTTTGTAAATTGGCATAAGGGAGCGAACCCTTGGGCAAGGGTCGCTCCCAGGTGGGGCACTTTTTTAAAGGCCTTTTCTGCCCCCGGGGGGGCAGAAACCTCTAGGCACCAGGGATAAAAAAAAAAAATGTTTTGTTTTTTGTTTTAGGTGTGGGGAGCGACCCCTTAGGCAAGGGTCGCTCCCATAGGGGGCAAATTATATTTAGGCCATTTCTGCCCCTCTTGGGGGCAGATTGGCCTATTTTTATGAGGCCAATCTGCCCCCAAGGGGGGCAGAAACCACTAGACACCAGGGAGTTTTTTTTATTATTTATTTTTTTACACAAGGGGAGCGACCCCTTAGGCAAGGGTCGTTCCCCTGGCGGGCAAATTTATTTTAGGCCATTTCCAGCCTATTTTAATTAGGCCGATCTGCCCCCAAGGGGGGCAGAAACCACTAGGCACCGGGGATTTTTGTTGTTGTTGTTGTTTTACAGATGGGGAGCGACCCCTCAGGCAAGGGTCGCTCCCCTGGAGGGGCAAATTGTATTTAGGCCATTTCTGCCCGCTTTGGGGGCAGATCGGCCGATTATAGGTCAATCTGCCCCCAAGGGCGGCAGAAACCCCTAGGCACCAGGGATCTTTTTTTTGCGCTGTCACACAAGGGGAGCGACCTTGTAGGCAAAGGTCGCTCCCCGGGGGGGGTGGGGGTACAAATTTATTTTAGGCCATTTCTGCCCCCCTGGGGGCAGATCGGCCTATTGTTATTAGGCCGATCTGCCCCCAGGGGGGGCAGAAACCTCTAGGCGCCAGGGCAATTTATTTATTTTTTTGTTTGTTTGTTTTTTTAGAGATGGGGAGCAACTCCTTAGGCAAGGCTCGCTCCCCTGGAGGGGCAAATTGTATTTAGGCCATTTCTGCCCGCTTTGGGGGCTGATCGGCCGATTTTAGGTCAATCTGCCCCCAAGGGGGGCAGAAACCACTAGGCACCAGGGATCTTTTTTTTGCGCCGTCACGCAAGGGGAGCGACCTTGTAGGCAATGGTCGCTCCCTGGGGGGGAGGGGGAGTAAATTTATTTTAGGCCCTTTCCATCGGCCTATTGTTATTAGGCCGATCTGCCCCCAGGGCGCCAGGGCAATTTTTTTTTGTTGTTGTTTTTTTAGAGATGGGGAGCGACCCCTTAGGCAAGGGTCGCTCCCCTGGAGGGGCAAATTGTATTTAGGCCATTTCTGCCCCCTTTGGGGGCAGATTAGCAGATTTTAGGTCAATCTGCCCCCAAGGGCGGCAGAAACCCGTAGGCACCAGGGATCTTCTTTTTTTGCGCCGTCACGCAAGGGGAGCGACCTTGTAGGCGAGGGTCGCTCCCCGGGGGGGGGGGGCAAATTTATTTTAGGCCATTTCTGCCCCCCCGGGGGCAGATCGGCCTATTGGTATTAGGCCGATCTGCCCCCAGGGGGGGCAGAAACCTCTAGGCGCCAGGGCACATTTGTTTTTTGTTGTTTTATTTTGTTTGTTTTTTTAGAGATGGGGAGCGACCCCTTAGGCAAGGGTCGCTCCCCTGGAGGGGCAAATTGTATTTAGGCCATTTCTGCCCGCTTTGGGGCAGATTGGCAGATTTTAGGTCAATCTGCCCCCAAGGGGGGCAGAAACCACTAGGCACCAGGGACCCCGTAGGCAAGGGTCGCTCGGGGGAGGGGTGAATTTATTTTAGGCCATTTTCCCCCCCCTGGGTCCGGCTGAGCTAGAGGCCAAAATCCACAGGTAGGCACTGTTTTCGGTGAAAAAATGTGATGTGTCCATGTTGTGTTTTGGGCCATTACCTTTCGTGGGCGCTAGGCCTACCCGCACAAGTGAGGTACCATTTTTATCGGGAGACTTGGGGGAACGCTGGGTGGAAGGAAATTTGTGGCTCCTCTCAGATTCCAGAACTTTCTGTCACCGAAATGTGAGGAAAATGTGTTTTTTTAGCCACATTTTGAGGTTTGCAAAGGATTCTGGGTAACAGATCCTGATCAGAGCCCCACAAGTCACCCCATCTTGGATTCCCCTAGGTCTCTAGTTTTAAAAAATGCACAGGTTTGGTAGGTTTCCCTAGGTGCCGGCTAAGCTAGAGGCCAAAATCTACAGGTAGGCACTTTGCAAAAAACACCTCTGTTTTCTTTAAAAAAAAAATGGGATGTGTCCACGTTGCGTTTTGGGGCATTTCCTGTCGCGGGCGCTAGGCCTACCCACACAAGTGAGGTATCATTTTTATCGGGAGACTTGGGGGAACGCTGGGTGGAAGGAAATTTGTGGCTCCTCTCAGATTACAGAACTTTCTGTCACCGAAATGTGAGGAAAATGTGTTTTTTTAGCCAAATTTTGAGGTTTGCAAAGGATTCTGGGTAACAGAACCTGGTCAGAGCCCCACAAGTCACCCCATCTTGGATTCCTCTAGGTCTCTAGTTTTCAAAAATGCACAGGTTTGGTAGGATTCCCTAGGTGCCGGCTGAGCTAGGGACCAAAGTCTACAGGTAGGCACTTGGCAAAAAACACCTCTGTTTTCTGTAAAAAAATGGGATGTGTCCACGTTGTGTTTTGGGGCATTTCCTGTCACGGGCGCTAGGCCTACCCACACAAGTGAGGTATCATTTTTATCGGGAGACTTGGGGGAACATAGAATAGCAAAACAAGTGTTATTGCCCCTTGTCTTTCTCTACATTTTTTCCTTCCAAATATAAGAGAGTGTGTAAAAAAGACGTCTATTTGAGAAATGCCCTGTAATACACATGCTAGTATGGGCACCCTGGAATTCAGAGATGTGCAAATAACCACTGCTCCTCAACACCTTATATTGTGCCCATTTTGGAAATACAAAGGTTTTCTTGATAGCTATTTTTTACTCTTTATATTTCAGCAAATTAATTGCTGTATACCAGGTATAGAATGAAAACCCACTGCAGGGTGCAGGTCATTTATTGGCTCTGGGTACCTAGAGTTCTTGATGAACCTACAAGCCCTATATATCCCCGCAACCAGAAGAGTCCTGCAGACGTAACGGTATATTGCTTTCAAAAATCTGACATTGCAGGAAAAAGTTACAGAGTAAAACGTAGAGAAGAATTGCAGATTTTTTCACCTCAATTTCAATATTTTGTTTTTTCTGTCGTTATTTTCTGTAGGAAACCCTTGTAGGATCTACACAAATTACCCCTTGCTGAATTCAGAATTTTGTCTACTTATCAGAAATGTTGCGGTATCTGGGATCCAGCATTGGTTTCATGCCCATTTCTGTCACTGACTGGAAGGAGTCTGAAAGCACAAAAAATCGTAAACATGGGGAATGTCCCAGTAAAATGCCAAAAGTGTGTTGAAAAATTGGGTTTTCTGATTCAGGTCTGCCTGTTCCTGAAAGCTGGGAAGCTGGTGATTTCAGCACCACAAACCTTTTGTTGATGCCATTTTCAGGGAAAAAACCACAAGCCTTCTTCTGCAGCCCCTTTTTCCAATTTTTTTGAAAAAAAACGAAATTTTCACTGTATTTTGGCTAATTTCTTGGCCTCCTTCTGGGGAACCCACAAAGTCTGGGTACCTCTAGAATCCCTAGGATGTTGGAAAAAAAGGACACAAAGTTGGCGTGGGTAGCTTATGTGAACAAAAAGTTATGAGGGCCTAAGCGCGAACTGCCCCAAATAGCCAAAAAAAGGCTTGGCACCTGAGGAGGAAAAGGCCTGGCAGCGAAGGGGTTAATATTACTATTGTTATTATTGTTACTATTATTATTTTATTATTATTATTATCAGTATTTCTCAAATTGTTGAAAACCTGGTTATTCCCCTCTCCTTTATAATAAACTGTTTTAGTGGTTTTTTTATGCAGCGTATCTCTTTTTATTCTTTCATATTGTTTCCCTTTCCTGAATTTTAGAAATCACTTGTTTTTTAGGATGCTGTTGCAGCTGTGTCTAGATCCTAGCGCCAAGAAACCCTCGGGTATTCGTGCGCTTTATAAGTACTGTTTCACTTCACATTATTATTGTCATTGTAACAATAATAATAATAATGTTATTATTATTATCATTGTTATTATTATTATTGTTATTATTATTTTTATAATATGTTTTACATAGTGTTTCTAAGCGCCAAAGCAGCTGAGATCACGTTTCCTTTGACTAGGGTGACTGAATGCATCTACCACTAATTTGGGCATCCCATTTCCTGCTCTGCTTTTTCACCAGCATCAAATCTCAAGTGTGGATGACTTTATCATGCTACATGCTTTTTTGCTTTCAGTGGCTTGTGGAAGCCTTCTCTTGGTTGAATGTCTAAACAAACTCTCTGAGAGGAATCTCTCCATAGTGCCTTGTGGTGTGGTGTCGGGTTATAAACTACTATAACATAAATCACTACAACACAGTGTTTTGCAACATAATCACAATATGTGCCATTACCACACATTTTTTAAATTACTATGACACATTCCACTACAATGCAAGTCTCAACAGTACATTACAACACACTGTAATGTATACATTTATGCCTTTTACAAAAGTATAGCAATTAGTGTTATGATTTGAGGCTTAGAAAAAACAACTAGACCAGTAATCTGGAACTCTTGAAAGAGAAAATTGCAAAGTCCACTCTAACATGGCTGCAAAACATGTTTTAGCATCAACTTCCAATAAAAGCCTAATATTTAAAAAGCAGCCTGAAATAATGTGTTGCCACAAAAGTGTGTGCACAACAAAATACAGAAAACTATAAACCAATTTTAAAGTAAAACAGTAAATTTAAAAACAAATATGATAAGCAGTTCCTCAAGGCTCAGCCGTCATTCTTGAGGAGACTTGACACCTAACAGGAATACCAGAGGGACAGAGCTCAGGCCATTCCGAAGTACACACCCTGAAATACCTTCTTCGAGGTAAGACCACAGTAAAATTAATGCATTTTTAGTAAAACAAATATGGCAAAACATGTTTTCAGGAATAAAGTATTTCATTTAGAAAAATAAATTACAGGAAACATTAGTTAATGTAATAAATTGCAAAAATCACTGAGAAGGGTACCCGAATGAAAAGTGGACATTTCTTCCCTGGTAATTGAAAGACTACCTAAAATAAATTGTACAATGAGTCACAATATATTACTACATTATTTAATCATAAAAAGTCAAATAAATTATTTATTTCACACACAAAAAATATATTCAATGTGAATGAAGAATATCTTCTTGAGCAAGAACTAAATTCAAACATTCATATTATTTAGAAAATAAATGTATGTTCCAGATTTTTTCCTTTAGAAAAAAACAAAAAATTCTGAGGAAGTATTACATAGAGTCAAGAAAATCATGTTAGGTATACAGATGCTGCAATGAAAGGATAAGTTAGCAAAGGGCGCATTGGAGGTGAGTTTCAGTGAGAAATATACTGGAAGGGCAGTCATCCAAGTAGATAGAGTATTAAGAACAAGAACAAGTAAACAT
The DNA here is from genome assembly GCF_031143425.1 of Pleurodeles waltl. Lineage (NCBI taxonomy): Eukaryota > Metazoa > Chordata > Amphibia > Caudata > Salamandridae > Pleurodeles > Pleurodeles waltl. The sequence continues at coordinate 71,348,619 of NC_090438.1, forward strand.
AACCAATCTGCATCATCAATAGAAGAAAAAGTAAGTTAGGGAAACTACACGTGGACTGCAAGACATTGCCATTACCCCTAATGATCCCTCTGAAAGAATTCTAAAGGAGCATAACATAATCATGGTCCAGCAAGTAGCCAGCAGATTGTATGCAATTCACAATTCCAAAAGAACAAGAAACAGAAAAAGGAATCAAGTAAAGGATGACCATATACTACTACTAACATACTAGAACATAATAATTCCAGACACTCAGAAATCACTCATGCTAATGACTCACTTCTAATGTACAACCATACTAAAATAATATTATTTGTGTTGGCTATCAGAACTCCACCACTAGAGCAAAGTAGAATTTGAATGAAGGATGGTACTTTCAAAGCTTACCCTTCAGCCTTCAACCAAGTACACACTATTCATGGAAAAATAGAAAAGAATATGCCATGAATATCTGCTTTGCTACCTCACAAGAGTTCTTGAGGATACTTTTTATTATTTGTGTATACTCTGAAGTACTCAGTTGGGTAACAAGTAAAAATCCAACCTTCTAAAATTGTAATTGACTTTGAACTGACAATGTTAAATACAGTTCAAAATATATGTCCAAAAAGCAATGGAAGCCTGTTTTTCCCCTTTGGGCAAGTGGTACGGACAACAATTTCAAAACAAGCCATGTAGAAGAATACATTTCAGATAGAAAATTGCAACATGACAATAAAAAACTCGCATAATTGGCTTTCATGCCTCCTGAGCTGAATAGCCTTACAACACATAGGGCCTGATTATGACAGTCCTCGGTCACAGTTGCAGTGGCTGTCGGACTGCCGCTGTTGTGGCGGTCAGCCTGCCACATTTTGAGGTTGGCAGGCAGCCCTGCCAACCTTCCACCGTCTCCGCCGGGATCGCTGACCCCGAAAAGGGTGACGGTGGCGGAGGTTGTATCAGTCAGGGAGGTCCTGAAGTCAGCGCCGCCCTGATGATTATGACCTAGTTCTCCGCCAGAAAAGGCTGGTGAAGAACCGTGGGGCCCCTACACTGCTCGGGCACTTGGCATGGGCAGTGCAGGTGTTCCCCTGCCCAGCATCCTCGCAATGCTCACTGTCTACTGTGCAGACAGTGAGCTTTGCGCGAGTGCTGGTGCCTCCTGAGGGCAGCAGCATTGCAGCCAACTTTATTATGCTGCAGTCATTTTCCTGCTGGGCTGACAGGAGGAAACCTTAGTTACCGCCCATCAGCCCAGCGGGGAAGTCGTAATGGGCTCGATGAGGAGGTAGCCAGTATGGCAGCAGCCTCCTCGCTGGAAGTTCCGCAGACGTCATTTGTCCGCCGAACTCCAAATCAGGCCCAAAATGTCAAAGTGAATGGTACACAGAAAATAAAGATATATGATAAAAATTCCTCAATAAGTTCAAGGGAACTTGCGTTGGTCACTTAACCAGGTCGAGAACAGGAGGTTTTAAATATCTCTCTTGTAAGGAGAGGCAAAACCAATAATATCATCGAAGAGTGGGACAACTCTTTCAACTCTGCAGTGGGAAGACAACATCCATCACTTTACAATTTTATGGTTGCTTTAAAAAAATGCATCAAACATAATCATTTGCTGGTACACTAAATCCAAAGATATAAAAAAAGAAAAGAAAATCAGGCACAACTAAATGTAGATATTTCAGAACAACATAGTGATTAGACTTCCTGGAAATTATTCCATTTACTTTAGGATACAAAAATGCATTCTATTAACAGCAGTAAAAAAAATTGTTTTTAATTACTCACACTTTCTTTACTTGGTACCTTTTTCTGTATCCACAAAACCTGAAAATCCAAAGGCAAATCCCAAAATCCAACCATACTTCCCCAAAACAAAATTCACAAAAATAAGCATTCTAGGAAGATTCCTTAGAATAACCAGAAATAAAGAACATTGAAAAATGTGCTACTAAAAGTGATATAAAATCCAATTTTGAAGGCTTAAAAAGTTCCTCGTAAACCAAAAAAAGACAAACAGAAAGGCTCCAGCCAGCAAACAATGTCAGAGACAGAAACTTTCTTCCATCAGAAAACCGAGAAATCCAGTACACCATGTCCCGCACGGAAAGAGAAAAACATAAAGTCCACAACTGAAAGGTGCTTATTTCATACTCACACCAATACAAAATGTATATTGCGACGTAATTATTCAGGAAAAATGAAAATAAAATGAACTTATCATAGCTAAATTGACAACGTCCAACTGTTGAATAATCCAACACCCAAAATTCATAAAAAAGACTCAACATCCATACAAGTGGACAAATAAAATGGTGGAAAATTAACACAGAAAAAAGGAATAGTAATATGTTTCAAATAATCAAGAAAATTTGGAAATAGACTGTACATGTATTTAAAAAACTGAAAATGTAAATCAATGTCTTTACTTACAAAATAACACTTTTGTCATTTAAAAAAATGTTAAGATGTGTGACCAATAATATTAAATACTTTCCATAAACTAATGCTTTGTTCCTCCTTCTACTGACAAGAAAACCTTGTCATAAAATTATCATAAAAAATTAATTATTTTTTTCCTTTTTCTTAATAGGTAAATTAGAATTATTTTTTACAAAACTGAAAAAATACAAGTAATCTAATTTGTAACCTAAACCTAAGAACTAAAGCCACATAACCAAAGCCAAAAACACTCAAAACTCTTTACATCCCCCAAAGACCCATCACTGCCCTGAACCCTAGAGCCCATAACTAAGCCCAAAAATGAAAGACCCCTGCTCTCCCTGTATATACCCTAAAACCCTAACAGTACCATTAGTCCGAAAAACCCATAACCCTTCTAAATACCCTAAAACCAATCATGAGCCTGAACCTTAACTATCCATCGCAAGCCCAAAAAAATAAAGACCTTCCTTCCTACCTTATATACCAAAAATACCAATCACCTTGAATCCTTAATAACAATAGCACCTATCACTACCCTGTACCTTAAACTCAGCCTCTAAAATGAGTGGACATTGCCACACATTGTTAGTTACCATGCTGTGACTTACTACGTTGTAGTTGTAAATGTGTTATGGTGGTTTTGTTGTTATGTCCACTCATGATAGTGGTTGTATTGTAAAGGATTCTCACTGTGGGGTGATAGTTTGTTAATGGCTGGCTTATACTGTGTTCCCATCCTAGCATTTTTTAAAGCACCAAGAAAAATGAACTTTGACATTGGTGCACTCCCCACTGCTAGCAACAAGGTCATTTGGTGCAATCCTGTCTCTTTGCAGGTGCTGTGTGGTAGCTGCCAACAATGGGCTTAATGTAGCCAATGTAGCTTGATGTATGGATACTTGGCAACAGATATCTTCACACTCCTATTAGTAGTGCAGCCATGAAGAGGTTCACAATGACCTTTGCCTAGGCCATATTGGTGTTATTTTACTGGAAACCACTTCCATGCACTTGAGAAATCAGGTGAAATCACGTACACTGAATGGCTGACAATGTCAGTCTTCATCGTCTTCAAGAACCTCCAAGTGGCAAATGTCTCATCTAGAGCTGAGATTAGTAGATGCTACCAAAGCAACTACTGAGAATGGTGAATACCCGTCTTTGATTAACATTAGCTATAGTATAGGTCCATAGAATTCAGTGGCTAAGCATTTTCACCTTCTCTGCACTTTTAGATATTTGCTATCACTATCAGGGCAGATATTTTGCTTGCACTCTGTCAAATATGACATGCCTCTATGTCCTAGTCTGCTAGGGGATAGACTCACAACTATTTGTGTGTGAGCAATTTTGTCATGTCTTTGCTACTTGTGAACTACTTAGATCTAAAGGAGATTCAGATAATATTTATTTTACTTTAGTTAGGTGTGGCATAGGGCCTGCTGGGCTAAGCCATTTAGCTGTTACAAACCATGCAATCACTAAATCACTGGTTTGTCAATACAAAATGGCTTTTTAGTATGTCCCAACCCCATTTTGTCATTTTGTAAATGGTTACTGAATTGCAAATTCGGTTTAGAAATACATAACAAATTGCAGTTTGAATGGGGTGTGTTTATGAAATTGTGAAATTGTGATTTGTAGTGTAATGTATCAATGGTTTACAATTGGATTTTAGTTGCAGTGTTAAATAGTTACTGACTCCTCAAACTACAGACTACTAACTTTCCCCCTTGTGAATGTTAAAAAACATGTTAGTTTGGGGAGTAGATAGTGGGCCAGGGAAAATAGGAAACTCTTTTTTTAAATGCGGCCCTGCTTCCTTTAAGGAAAACAGACTACATTTAAAAGAAAATACATGTTTACATCATTTAAATGGAATCACAGATATAGTGGACTGCTGACCCCAGCAGAAAACCATCCCTGTGATGGCATCCAACCACAGTAAGTCTCAATTTGCAATCTACCTCATTAATATTTTGTGACTTAGGGCCTGATTTAGAATTTTGCAGATGGGTTACCCTGTCACAATAGTGACAGATATCCCGTCCGCCGAAATCTAAATCCCATAGAATATAAAATTTCGATTACGACGGACATCATATCCATCTTATGATGGAGTAACCCATCAGCTGAGTTCTAAATCAAGCCCTTAGTCTGAACAGTGATTTACAAATTGATCCAATAGTACACAGGTCGGTGCGACACATCTCATTGCATCTGCAAAAAGTTGGTGCGCAATTTGCAACCAATTTTACAACTTTTTACAAATTCAATGTTTGTACATTTGCCCATTACACAGGTATTTCTGGGATTTAGACCTAAATCAAGACACATTTTTCAATTGTATAGTTGCTATGTAATTCATTAGTATTTCAGTAACTGAGACTACAGCATGCAGCTGTGCTTCCTATTTTCAAAATAATTTATTTTGTATGTATTATGCTAGATGGAATATTTGTCTAAGAGATTCAGAGCCTGAGTTAGAGTTCGGCGGACAGCTTACTCCGTTAGATGTGACGGATATCCTGCTCTCTGTATTACAAGTGGCAGGCGTCCAACTCTAAATCAGGACCTAAGTATTTAAATACCTCTTCTTTGTTATCCACAGCTCAGCTTTGTACACTTAAATATAACAGCAAGTGGAAATCACTCCTTGGAATCTGTGTTTTTCATCTACAATGTCAAGAACGTTGATAATATAGGAGGTGCCATCACTTCTTGGACCTTCCAGCAGAAGTAAGGCCAAGATTCTAAAAGGTGTAACGCAGTGCAGTGCAGCAGCCAAAAAAGCTGCGATGCGTGGGAAGAGAGAGCAGGAGAGCACCATATTCACATAGATATAGCCTCTCCTCCCCTCTTCCTAGCTCCTGCACTGATTTCAGCTACCGTGCGCCACGCTCACTCCTTAGCGCCATAGTGCTAGGGTGTGTGTGTGAGTCTAGCGTAGGTTTTGTACAGGAAATGGTACCCTTCCTGTACAAAAAAGAATGCCTAGATAAGTGGAAATGCTTTTCCTACTTTGTATGTGTGCTGTAGTGTGCAGCACACACGAATAAAACCATTTCTCCATTCAGCGCCTGTTTTTTAAAGGCAAAACGCCCCCTTGACACAAAGTAAGGCAAAGCAGCGTTTCGTGCTGCTTTGCGCTACCTAGCAACACAAACCAACGCAAATACCTATTAGCGTTGGTTTGTGAATGCCAAAAAAAGTTTAGGTAAAAAAGCAATGCTAAATCGACCCTAAACCTTTGAGCATCTGGGTCTAAATCTCTACCTTACTATTGTGAACATTTCAATAAGAATACTGAAAAAGCTGACATTGTTTCGCAGTTTTTTTTTATTTTGTTATTACATTAATAAAGAGCACCATGCAGCTGGTGCTGCCTTGGAAAACAGTAGAGTGGGAGAGAATTGAACGCCACATATAAAAGTAATACTTGTGCATGAAGAAGTGTGAAGAAAGAACGTTGGGACATAGCAGCGCTACAATCTTTCACTGTAGGTACAACAATAAAATCTTGCAATTGATACAGAACACATACACCAACAACAGGATAGTAACTGAGGATCTGGATTTAGGAGTGTGACCTGGAACGTAGTCCCAAGGGGTGATCACAAGGTTTCTAACTCCTAGATGTAGGTCTTCAAATGACTTCTCAACTTCAAAATATGTTTTTCAAGCCTTCAGTCTGTAGACAGGGTGTCCTATAATGTAGGTCTTCCCGCATGTAGATGATATTGAGGTGAAATAATTCCTTATCATTTTAGAGTGCCCTACCAAGGATTAGTTTTCATCAAACCATGCTTACCTTGGGCCTAGACTTACAAGAAATTTGTTCTGGGACTACAACACTTTTGTAGTGCAGCCCTGATGCAAAACCCAGGTTGGTATTTAACAAGATACATCAGATCAAGATTTGTGGTGCATTTTATTGCTGCCTTGCATTAATTTGCATTGGGGAGATGCTACGTAGGTGGAACAGGGGCGGGTCCATAAATCCACCCATGTAGTTTGACACAAACCCATATTACCTAAAGCCAGTAAACATGGTGCGCCTGCAAGGAGAAATATCCTTATTTCTCCTCATTACTTCCTCTTTGCATGTGTGCTACATCCTGCAGCACACATGTGTTGCTAAAATGTGAATTTACCTTGAAAAAGACAAGAGGCTTTTGGCAAATCAGGAGCAGTTTGTTTATTTAAACATTACAGCCGGGAGAACAGCAACATAACTGGGGATTGAGGACTGTCTCAAATACATTATTTCGGAGTGGTGTTTTATACATTTCTCTGAATACCATAAAATAATTTAAAAACTCTTTTCTTGATCAAGAATGCAAGCGGTTGTCTTGGAGTCATAAATAAGGTCCTCATAACAAATGCAGGTGCCCGGAATGTGCAGGATTGTGCCACAGTTTTCATTAGTTCCCAGCTGGATTGTTCCATTGCCTCAGAAACACAAGGAATACAGGGTGAGTTTCCATACAATTAGGGGTTGCCCATTCCCTTCTATCCACGTATACCTATCTATCCCAGAATTCCAGATCTCCTGGCATGGGGTATGTATGCTGTTCTTGAACCCTTCCCTATTAGATTCATTATCATTTGTATCATAAAGATGGATGGCCCTACACTGGAACTCCATGTCTGGGGACCATTTATTATTAGAGAAGACAGCAGCCCCAGACATGCTAAGGGCCGCCCTGGGACCACATATGGAAGTGGGGAGGATGTGTTTGTACATTGGTGGTTTTGCTACCTCCAAGAATCTCTTTTCTGGAAAATCTCTGGGCCAGACAGAATCCTCCCAAATGGTGCCCTTCCTGAGTATCCTATTTAGCTCAGTTTGGATATTGCTAGGCTCAGTGAAAAGATACAGTGGTGTGGGATCAGTCTCGTATTGGGTCAGATTTACTACTACTCCTTGGGGCTCTACTCTGTTAGGCTATATTGTGGCCCTAATCCTACATAGGGATAGATGGAGAAGGCATTTTGCTTTTCCAGGTGCTACCTCTTGGGATACATAATCCTATCTGTGCCTACTGCATGTGGTGTCAGCAAACAGACGTAACGTGATCCAGCTGATGTCTTAGAACCCACGGCGGTCATATGCTGATACCGTATGTTGTTTAAAAGAGCACTGCGTAGTACGCGTGGAATGCTAGTTGGGTGCGGTGTAATTTCAGGGGACATGGGAGAGGTCCCTACACAAGTGTGGTGGTAATTTCTGAATAGACTCCATTAGACTAGGCCGCTCTTTGGCAATCCATGAATGCGGTAGCACCCCTAGTGAACAGAGGGTGTACACATGTAGGTCTTGAGATGGTTCTAGGGAAGATGTCCATAGCCCTCTGGTGATGGGAGTTTCTTGGTTGTAAACAATTTGAAAAAAGTCTTTGGAGCAGTGTGTAGTTCAGGATCCTGTTTGGGGTATTCCTCCCACACTTCATTTATATCTGTTGTAGTGAGGCACCGGAGGGAGGCACTACTAAGGGTATCTATTTTGAAAAAGGTGGGATATTCATTTTTATGGGTTGTTTTAATTGTTATGGGCTGTTGGGCCTCTCTCCTCTCCATGCCTGATTAGGTGTAGAGCGGTAAGAGTTTTTACAGGATCATGTCCATGTGGGTGCTTTTGGTTATTACTTGGACCTCTGTGGGTGTCGCCAGCCCTCCAGTATTCTTTCCTTTCAATGTGTGTATACGGGGGTGCCATCAGTGCGGCTAGTATTTTTTTACCTACATCTGCGCAAGATGATGTTTAAAGGGGATCTTGTTGTGATGGAATGTTGTTTCCAACATACCCTGAGGTCACGTGTATGCCCCTCTAGTCCAGGCATGTGACCCTCCCTAGTGGTGCAGATGTCTTGACTGCGCTCTCTTCCTGGAGGCTTCCCTTGGGCTAGCTTTGGGCTTCTTTTTATTGGTATCTTGCCGCTTCCCCAGATCATCACATGATTTGTTATCTTGCTGTTGTGAACCAGACGGGCTGAAGAGTTGTTCCCTGGGCCCCAAGTGCCTCTATATTGCAGTGTTCGACAATGAAACTATTGCTTCCTCGAGACGGTGTGTGTAAGGCCTTGTGGGTTGGCTTATTGCTGGACCTGGTACAGGAGTGAGCAGATGTCTGCGTTCTATCCTGCTTGAAGCTGTAATAGATCCCTTTTATTTGGTACTCCCCTGTCCCTCAGACCACACCTTAAAACATTGAGGGAGAGGAGGGGGGCAGGATATCGCTGTATGGAGAGTCCGGCGGAAGGTCAAGAGCTCATCAATATTTTCCCAAATAATGGTAATGGACTGGGATGGCTGGTTGTTCTGGTGCGCCCTCCCATCCTACTGACATAGCATCATGTAGTGCTTCGTAATCTTTGCACTTTGTGCATGCACTATGGAGGTTATGGAGTCTTCAGTATCCTAAGCGTCGGGGAAGCCTGTCTCCCGACACCAGAGGACAGCTTCTTTTTGGAACTGAATAGGGACCTTCATTTGGTTGGAGGCCATTAACGTTTTGCAGGCACTATTGCTTTTGGGACTACAAGACATTAAGAAATTTCGGTCCCGGCTGGGTGCCCGAAAATGGGGACTGTTTGACTTGGCCATTGCAACTTGTCCCATTTGACTTGTGGGTGCGGAGACATGGGTGCCTGCTTTTAAGCGCTGGTTAAGGAGCCTCCCTGCCCTCCTTGTCAGAGTGCCCTCCCCCTGGGGTGTGGCCAGTCAACCCCGCCATAGGGGATCTGCAGCAGAGCGGGGCCTATGCTCCCGCCAGCAACCTGCATGGTGGACTCTAGTGAGGATACCTGGTTGACCAAACACATACAGCAGCCCTGAGCTCTTTGAATGCAAGTAAAGGCTTGAATCTCTAATGATGCCTCAATGGTCCTTGTTTTTGAGGTTTGGTACAGAGAATTTTCATGTGTGTGAAATGGATGCTTTGCGTTGAGGGTATTATGCTTACTGCATGTTTGGGTTTTGCGTTTGTGTGAAGACATCACCTTCCCAAACATTGACCTCTCCCTGCCATGGTTGTGCCCTCGGTCCTTGTTGGGCTGGGTTTCCTGTCTGTGGTTGCTGTTGCCAAGTGTTTGTCCAACTACCTGACCCCTGTTGCGGTGTTGCGGCACTGGACTGACATCCCTTTGGCTGAGTGTAAGATGCATTTAGGTTTCCACGGGCTTGGTTTTGTGGATGGAGATTCTGCGGGGCCTGACCCCTGCTCATCAACCTCACTCTGTGATATCCCTTTACCCATCAACTATTGGTCATGTGGCTCATTCTGTGGTAATAGTAATATTCTGTAAGGTCTGGCTGCAGCTAACCTCCCTGGTTTCTACTGTGATAGTTATATTGAAAATGTCTGTGATTTTATGGTGGAGCTCACTTCAGGACTGGTGCCATTTGCATTCTGGCAGCCAACATCACTCCGTTGACGGTGGTCTTTTTTAATTTGTGTTGGACCAACTTAGTGGTCTCTCTGGGTTTGCTCCTGGCTTTCCTTGTCCTTTTCTTGTTTCTTTTTGTAATAGTGTAGTATGTGGGATTGTATCTCCCACCAGGGCTTGATGTCCAACTCCACTACGCTATCCAACCTGCTTTGCATTTCAGTGAGCAGCCCCCTTTTAAGGACATTGTAAAAGAATACGACCTAGAAGGCTTAATTAGTCCATGGTTGTCCTGTATCTTGTCCCCATCATTCTCTGATCTTATTTAAAATATCAGTCGGGGACCATTTCCTTCAAGGCGGTCCACATTTGGTGCCTGTACAAACTGAATGTTACATGTTCATGCTCGATGTCTGTCAGTGTGATTGCTGGAATGCGGGCTCAGGGAAACACCGTGTTAGTCTGCTAGCAGACTTTTGTCATTGTCTATTGCTAGGTTTATTACTGTGGTGTTCTTCTCAAAACCTAAGACCCATTTCTGCGCCTCACCCAACAAAGGTGGTAACTTTGTTCTTAGTTCTTCCTTGTCCATCTGAATCCATGGCACATAGATGGTTCCTGAAGTGGCCTTCTGCAGTAGCAGGCATATTTTGGCTGTGGATTGCTCCACTGGTTTCTCACCAACATAGCGTTCTCATCTGTTCAGACAATCCTGCATGTAGTGGAAGTTCCATTTGGGATCTCTCCTTCTGTGCCAAAGGCAGTCTTCTGCAACAGCCATGACCTCTGGTTCGAAGGATCCCTCCTCCAGCCAGGGTCCATCATACTGGTCTGTTCCCTTGGTCCACTGGGCTAGCAGGTGACAAATTGGCCACGCAAAGATCTTGCCTTCCTCTCAGGCCACTATCTCTCTTGGTGTAGTTTGTCTGTCTTGTGAATTCAGGATGAGCAGCGGATGTCTTCATCGCTGCTCTCCTCGTGCACACGCAACGGTGCCATTTTGGTTCTCCTGCGTCCAAGTTGAGTTTGCACCAGGCTACCTTGTTCTCTTATTTCCTGGTCAACACCTCTCCTACGTTGATGACCTGATGAGGCTCGTATTCCAGCCTTAAGCCTTTCCTCTAGCTCTGCCTCAGACTTTTACCTGAGCTGTGTCCTGCACTCACCGTAATGTTCTTCAGGTGGAGGGTGCACCACTCTACTCTCTCGTTATGCTACCATGTTGCAAGCTCTCTCTCTTTCCCTGATTAGTTTGTAAATTTTCTCTCAATCCCCACTTAGATTGTCTCCTTCGTTCTGAGCTATGCACTTTTCTTTGTGGTTAGAACCTGCCCTCAAACTCGCTTTCAGTTGTTTCTTCAGCTACCTGAGCAAACCCTGTGGCTCCCCCCTCGTCATCGGATCCTGGGGGGCTGGACCCCTTTCCTCATTCCGCTAGCTGTGTCACTGTCCAGGACCACTATGAACCCCCCTGTCACTCGAGTGTGTTCACCAGTACCAGAGGGAGTGCTTGCTCTCCATGCCACAGGGTTCGATGGGCTGAACATGACAGACAGGGGGTCGAACTCCGGGAGCTCTAGCCCTAGACTGGGGTGATGCTCGGATTGCCTGGGCCTGTTGGCCTGTTAGATGGTCATGTCTGAACCTTGTTGTTCAGTAGGGTATCTGCTGGCTTCCTCTACCAGCAGATTGGTATAACCTAATACGGGGATAGCAGGCATCTGGGAGAGCACCTCCATCCCCACATATGGAGGGAAGGTGTGGATGGCTTGGTTGCTGTTTGGGGGTTAGGGTTATCAGTCTAGGCCTCCTCGAAGATGCCCCATAATTCTGGTAATGCTTCCCTTCTGTCCTTCTTTTGCCCTATGTGACTGGTCCGTATGTGCGTCCTCATGTGCTTGATTATCTTTATGTCAAAGGCTTCCTCCTTTCGCCATGGAAACGTGTGTGCCTTAGAATATGCGTGCCATCTGTGGCTGTACTTGTTGAGTTTTGTATCTTGTGTGGAGAAATTAGTTTGCATATGTTCTGGTGGCGACTCCAAGATACATTGGGCATTGTATGGGACAGATACAGTTCTAGGTTCTCTGATTATTTAGGCAATCTTCAGTTATACACGTCTTTTTTTTTCCTTTTTCTTATTCCCTATTTTAGGGAATCTTATGTTTTTAAAGTTTAGTTTTCCTGGAACCTTAAGGGAATCTTGAGTTTTACACTGGTCATGGTGAAATATATACATGCGTATTTGAAACTACTTCCTAAGAGCTCAGCGTTATTTATAGATGCATCAAACATGAACATTTCACAAACACAAATAACAATGCATATGAAGGGTCACATCCTATAAGAAAGTGCAATTGTTAATTCAAATGTCATGAAATTTGCCAGCAAAACAGCAATCAGTGGCTAAGATCAATTCAAGCAGCTCTCTGAAAGTTGGGCTGCGACATTCTGGCTCGGCTGTGCGTCGATCCAGTGGGCAGTGCGTCGAATTTCCAGTCGCTATGCTGGCGCTGGGTCGATCTTCTCGTTGTAAAGTTGGGCTGCGTTGTTCCGGTTCGGCGTGTGGTGAATTTTTCACCACAATGCAGGCTGTGCATCGTTTCAGGCAGGCTGTGTGTCAATTTTCGCCGCTCCAGGAGTTCTTCTTGCAGAGGTGAAGTCTTTTTGGTCCTGAGACTTCAGGGAACAGGAGGTAAGCTCTATCCAAGCTCTTGGAGAGCACTTCTCAGCACAGCCAGAGAGCAGCAAGGCAGCAGGGCAACAACAAGGCAGCAGTCCTTCACAGAAAGCAGTCAGGTGAGTCTTTTGGGTAGCCAGGCAATTCTTGGCAGGTCGCAGGTTCTGGTTCAGGTTCTTCTCTCTAGGAAGTGTCTGAGTTGGTAGGAGCAGAGGCCCTGTTTAAAAACCCAAACGTGCCTTTGAAGTGGGGGAGACTTCAAAGAGTGGCTTAGAAGTGCACAAGGTCCCCTTTCAGTTCAATCCTGCCATCCAGGGTCCCAGGGGGCGTGGCAGTCTTTTGTGTGAGGGCAGGCTACTGTCCTTTGACATGTAAGTGTCAGGCCCTCCACCCTCCCAGCCCAGGAAGACCCATTCAAAATGCAGATGTATGCAAGTGAGGCTGAGCATCCTGTGTCTGGGGTATGTCTGAGTCAATGTACAAGGGAGCTGTCAACTGAAACTAGCCTGACGTGGATTGTAAGGCACAGACGGATTTAAGTGCAGAGAGATGCTCACTTTCTAAAAGTGGCATTTCTAAAATAGTAATATTAAATCCAACTTCACCATTCAGCAGGATTTTGTATTGCCATTCTGGCCATACTAAATATGACCTTCCTACTCCTTTTAGATCAGCACCTACTACTCAAACAGTATATGAGGGTAGCCCTAATGTTAGCCTATGAAAGGAGCAGGCCTCACACCAGTGTAAAAACGAATTTAGGAGTTTTACACTACCAGGACATGTAAACTACACAGGTACATGTCCTGCCTCTTGCCTACACAGCACCCTGCCCTATGGGTTACCTGGGGCCTACCTTAGGGGTGACTTATATGTAGAAAAAGGGGAGTTTGAGGCTTAGCAAGTACTTTTAAATGCCGAGTCGAATTGGCAGTGAAACTGCACACACTGGCACTGCAGAGGTAGGCCTGAGACATGGTTAGGCGGCTACTTATGTGGGTGGTACAACCAGTGCTGCAGCCCACTAGTAGCATTTAATTTTCAGGGCCTGGGCACATGTAGTGCACTTGACTAGGGACTTACAAGTAAATTAAATAAGCCAATTGGGTATGAGCCAATGTCACCATGTTTTAAGGAGAGAGCATATGCACTTTAGCACTGATTAGCAGCGGTGAAGTGTGTAAAATCCTAAAGCCAGCACAAATGAGGTCAGAAAAAGAGAAGGAGGAAGGCAAAAAGTTTGGGGGTGATGAAGCAGAAAATGAAGGTTTTGATTTATTAACGCATAAACGTAGTGCTGAAATAATCATGTGTGACATTAACCGAACTAATAAAGATTGTACGGGGACAAAATGTGCCCTCAGAGTAGTTTGCCGACATTTATACGCGTGCTTTATATAACGTGGTGTATTAGAATTGCACTAATCCGACATAATCATAAACGTATGCTACGATTTGCTTATTTGAAATGCCTTAGCTTAGCATTACTTTAGCGGAGGCTTTGGCCTAGTTGCCTGGTCTCACGGTTTAGATGTTCGTATTTTTCCACTGTGCTATTAAACGTGTATTTCTGCTTGAAGCTGTACTTTTCCACAGAAACTGCTCACATGCTTATCTTAAAGTTGGTGCCAGCATGGCATATTTTCTCTTTAACTCAAGGTCGACTTGCATGTGCGGACAATGGAGGCTCTGAGAGTAAGCTAATCGAGAAACAATGTTGCAACTTGTGTACCCATCTCCAAGGATAATGTATGCTTAAGTAAAAGCTTGAGAACTGTCGTTTTTGATTGGTCAATTTGAAGCTAACCTATGAACCCTCCAATGGAGACCCTACAGGACTTGAACTGTTGTCTATAAAACCCAGGTGCACGAGAGGGAAGCTCTCTCGCTATCTTCGGACATCCCGCCATTTTGACTTCGTAGCTACTATGACCCATTTTGCTGCGACGCCATTTTGAGAGACTTTGATGCTTTCTCTAGTCGAAGAGAAAGAGACTTTAATGATTCTTGCCCTAGAGACTTTAACTTTGATTTGCCCTTTGCATGAAGTAGTATTCCTATCTTGCCGCCGTGAGGCAATTGCCCCATTCACCCCTGCCCCTTGGTCCCGTCCTATGCTGATCGAGAAACGGTACCTGTGAGACGAAGACTTCATTGATTGCTGATTGGAATTGGTAATTATGAAAGGAAATTGTAAAATTGCATTGTGTTTCTTTTAGGTAACCAACTGCTGATTTTGATAAGGACCCTAGCTAGGAGTTTTCTAAATTGATGTTGCCAAATTGTTTTAGCATGAAGTCCCACATGCTGATGCTAATTTGAGGTTAGACGAGGATTCCATATGTCGCACGATGCAATTTGAGATCTTGTTATGCTGACTAAATGTACGCAATTAGCCCATTGCAGATTATCGTATTAGTGCTTTGCATTGCCACTATCGAATGCCTCGTGATTCAAATGCTACATAGATTACACTTGTTTCGACGATATGGACAGCTATTAATGTTCATTTATATCTATCATTTGGTGTTGAGACACATTTATATTGTGCTAGCCTTGTTAATATAGGGAAATAAATTCACTAACTTTGCAATAAACTGGTGTGGTTATTCCTGACTGAAAGGTCAGGGTTCGCCGAAATGTATTCTGGATTAATTGTTAAGTGTTATGTTGTTCAAGGTGTTGCTTATGTTCGTTATTGATTATCGATTTGATGAGATTGACCGATTAAGAGTACAGAGAGTTCCCACATAGTCAAAAGATTCATCGACCTAAAGAGCATCCGAACGCAGGTAAATTGGTACCACGTTCCGCTCTATCAGTAGATGGTAGCAGAGGACGGTTTCGCCTTTTGGGACCCTGTACCATTAGAGTACATGGTGTCGAATTAACGGTTACGCATTTTGAGGCCTCATTCGAAAAATTGAATCAGATTTTCTTGGATGAAAATAATTGACAAGATGATGATGGGCTAGGTCCACCGCGACTTTCCCGGGATCTCGGAGCTTGCGAATGGAGAGAAAGGAGATGTGGAAACAGCGTCGGCAGTACTAGTGATGGTATGAGTGAAGTTAGGGTTTTGCGCTTGCACAGTTTATTGCCGCAGGGTGTGTGAAAAGGTTGCGAGGATTTTCTTTTTAAGGATAGCGGAGGTGCGACTCCGAGTGTAGAAGTAGAGAAGTCGTCGAACTTCATAGAGTTAGCGGAGGTGCGGCTCCGAGTGTGAGAGTAGGGAAGTCGTCGAACTTCATGTGCGTCTGGCGCTTTGTGCATAAAAAGGTCCACGTGGTTGTTGTTGTTGAGACGGGCCCTGCGAGGTCAAGAGACTCCGGAGTATGTTGATCCATGTTGTGGTCTGGGCGGTTTAGTAGGTTGATCGGGCGTGGTCAATGAGTGGGTACGTGTGTTACGGAGTGAAAGAAACTTCGACTTCGGGCTTTGACAAGATTCTAAGTGCACTAGAACAGATCATTGACAAGTTGAGAGTAGGTCTGCGGGTCAGATTTGCTTGCGAATGTGGGGACTGAGAAAGACGGAATAGCGGCCGAGGCTGGTGAAAGAGATCGAATAGTGGCCGAGGTTAGTGAAAAGTCCCTAAGGTCCTGAAGCGATTGTGTTACCCTTCCTGTAGTAAACCGACAGATCTGTTTTAGTTTTTGGTAGCTCGCGATACATGCAAAAAGTTGTTACGGGAGGAACTGAGTGAAGGAGGACTAGCCGCGAGGCTTTGTCAGCCGCAGTGTGTGTGAGTGTGACGTCACTAAGAGCCGCGCTGGGATAGGTTGGTTGGAGAGAAGGGTCGCGCACGGATTGGACGCAGTCCGTGGCACTCGATTGGAAGGGGAAAGGCAGGTGAAGAGTATTCCGGGAATTAAAGTCACCTATTGATTACAAATTTTGTGGAATAACAGTGACCTATTGATTATAAACTTTGTGAATTAAAAGACGAGAAAATGAAATTCCTTAAAGCATTCAGGAGCGCGATGAAGGGAGAGTCATACATTAAAGCGAGCGTAGGAGAGGAAACGCCGCCCGAGGGTACACCAGCTTACATTGTAATGGAGGAAAAAGGGGTAGCTCCGTGTCTTTGGCTAAAGCAATGGCACAAGTGGACAGAGAAACATGGGAGCGTAGCATTCCCGATACATGGGACATTCAATATAAGGGTCCTAGAGAATTTGAGATTCACGATGTATGACATGAAAGTACCTCCAAGGCCAGCACAGTTTGAGGCTCTAGCAATATGGGAACTCATGGCTAGGCAGCAACAGAAAAACAAGTTTGAAACAAGGATGAGGAAGGTAGAAAAGACACTAGCGGATGCTAGGTGGGATAATGCGCAGAAGGTGTGGAGGTCAGATGTATTGCAGGGAATAAAATTGTTCCCCGCAATTACTAAGGATGAAGAGGAGACAGGTAAGAAAGCTACCTGTAAGACAGACAGGAAGTGTTCCAAGGACAGAGAGGACGAGGAAAAGTTGAGAAAAGAAGAGGAGTTAGAGGATGAGGAGTTGATAATGGAGTTGTTGAAGGACCGTCCACCACCTTATGCAGAGAATGGACAAGGTCCAAGTACCAGTTCTGCCCCTCCGGCATCGGTACAGAACAGTGAAACGCAGAATACAGGAGTACCATCGGGATCTAAGGATCAGAGCTTACTGCTCACCCCACAGATACCGCAGGTTAGGAGAATGTATCCAGATGTGCCCGTGTTGAAACCAGCAGAACACTATCAGCCGCAGATGCCAGGGTACTACAGCAGTGATAACAGTGGAGGAATGATTCTAGATCCGACCGTAAGGGGCGTACAGAATGGTTACAACCCAACAATGGCACAAGCTGAATCAACTCAGTTTATGATGCCTCAAAAGCAGATGCAGGGAGGAAATGTTCATGCTCAAATGACGGGGAGTCAGATGGGCATGCCGGCAATGATGGCCCATAATATGGGGATGAACATGCCTCAGAATATGGGAAATGGACAAAATCCAGATGCGATATCACTGCCCATTACCGTAGGTCCAGTGGTACCTTTGTATAGTCAGCCTAATTTAGGTATGAGCAGTCAGGGACAAATGCTGCAGAATGGGACAGAAAGAAGGTGCATAGAAAATACTCCAGGGATAACCCCGATAGCGACTCAGCCAACTGGGTCCGGGTCCTTGATGGAGTTTAGTCCCGTATGCGCTCAATCAACACTGGTGAGGTCGAGCCCCCCACTGATAATACCTTTAACATCGAATACTGAAAGGTTGCCGCAACCATCGATGGCAGTCGATGTGAATGCTACACTGATGGGGGTAAATGCGCAACAGCTGACACAATGGTTCAACAGTTTAAATTCCACACAAAGTTCAGACAGTGGGAAAGGAGACGATTACTTGAGCAGGATGAGGCTGAACATGGAAGCACAAGAATTGGTGGAAGGGAATATGGGTGTGAACAGGTTAGAATCCTACACGGAAGAGGAATTGAGGTATCTATGTCCAAAGATCACGAAAGAGGTAAACAAGGTACATAAAAGTTTGCAGGAAGTAGCAGACAGGAACGGGATTGACATAGGCAAGACGAAACACTTGAGCAGGAGCTATAGATTGGATTTTGGGACCACAGATTTTGAACACATGAGATCAGCAGGCATGAAGGCACACCTTAGAGAATTGTTGCAGAGTGCCCAAGTGTGGAGGTGCTTAGACAAGTGGGAAAGCAGATGGGTAAAGAGGAAGGATAAGAGGAGGGACAGTGTTACAGAGCATAATGAGAAAAGACCGCAGAGCAGCGAAACAGTAACCATGTTACCAATGAGGGAGACAGCAGGGGGAAAATTAGTACATGTACCATGGCACAGGAGCGATATTCAGTCATTTACGAATGATTTTCCCAAACTGAGGGAGAAGCCGATTGAATGGTATCAGCAGACTGATAGGTTTGTGAAGCTTGCAAAATGTCTCTGGGAAGACCTGAACACTCTATTCGAGATTGTGGTTCCGGCAGATTTGTGGGAGGATTGCAAAAGGGCTGTAGGTTGGCCGACAAGTGAACCAGAGAGAGACAGAGAGACAGGTGCACCATCACCTATGGTGATGTGTCTGTACTATAAGGTGATTGAACATTTGAAGACGAAGGTTGCCGCCAAAAATGTGGATTGGCAGAAAATTGATCGAACTGCCCAAGAGGCTAAAGAATCGATTCATAGTTACTATGAAAGGTTGTTGAAGGCGTTCAAGAATTACAGTGGCACAGAAGCAATTGAGGCGAAAGATATGCTTCATTTTGTGTTCAGATTTGTGGAAGGGCTGAGACCAGAGATAAGTCAGATGATAAAATCGCATTTGATCTGCTGGCAGTCGAAACCGATTGATGAAGTCTTGACTTATGCGAAATACTGTAGCGACGAAATTGAGGTGAAACAGAAAAAGCTGAAAGAGAAGGTGATGATGATGCAGCTTAAGGCGGCTCAGACAGGCTTGCAAGGTCTGCAAGGACTGCAAGGGTTGCCAGGGATGCAAGGGTTCCAACAGCAGGTACCGCAACAGCAGCCGCAGTTGCAGGGAAGCATGGTGTTTCAGCAACAGCAGCCGCAGTTGCAGGGAAACATGGCGTTTCAACCACAGGCCAGAGGCAGAGGTAGAGGAGGTTTTGTGAATAATGGTCCGGATTTGAACACTGTTGTGACGGGTGTGCAGGCAATGAAGAAGGTGATGCCGTGTCATGCGTGTGGAAACGTAGGTCATTGGAAACGCGAGTGTCCGATGGTGGTGCAGGAAGGTGCAGGTGCAGGTGTAGGTGTTGGTCAGCAAAACAATGATGTCAATGCATTTCAGACAATGAGAGGACCGAAAATGAGAGGTCCAAACCCAAATTTTCAGACCATAAATCAATTGCAGGGATTACAACCTATGCAGCCGCAGCAGATGCAGATGCCCCGTGTGCAGATGACGCAAATGCAGCCGATGCAACAGCAGTTACCTTTGGTACCTAATCAGCAAATGCAAATACCTTTGGCACCAATGAGTCAGCAGCAAATGATGGTTCCTCCACAGGTAACGGCTGGATCTGGATGGCGGTAGGGGGGGTCGGAATCCCCGCGGCGGAAAATAATAGAAGGGATATTAATAGTGATAATTTGTGTATTTGGAATTTGGGGAATAAAAAGGGGAATAATAATGATTATGGAGAAAATTAAAAGAAGAAAGGAGGAGAAAATAATGAAAAGAATGGCAGAAGAATACAAAGAGCAAACTAGGGGAACTAAAAGGAAAAGGGAGCTGACAGAATTTTAATGGGATAAAATTTGTGGGCTAAATTTGTGTGATGACAAGTAGTCATCAGAGGAGGGATTGATGAAGCAGAAAATGAAGGTTTTGATTTATTAACGCATAAACGTAGTGCTGAAATAATCATGTGTGACATTAACCGAACTAATAAAGATTGTACGGGGACAAAATGTGCCCTCAGAGTAGTTTGCCGACATTTATACGCGTGCTTTATATAACGTGGTGTATTAGAATTGCACTAATCCGACATAATCATAAACGTATGCTACGATTTGCTTATTTGAAATGCCTTAGCTTAGCATTACTTTAGCGGAGGCTTTGGCCTAGTTGCCTGGTCTCACGGTTTAGATGTTCGTATTTTTCCACTGTGCTATTAAACGTGTATTTCTGCTTGAAGCTGTACTTTTCCACAGAAACTGCTCACATGCTTATCTTAAAGTTGGTGCCAGCATGGCATATTTTCTCTTTAACTCAAGGTCGACTTGCAGGTGCGGACAATGGAGGCTCTGAGAGTAAGCTAATCGAGAAACAATGTTGCAACTTGTGTATCCATCTCCAAGGATAATGTATGCTTAAGTAAAAGCTTGAGAACTGTCGTTTTTGATTGGTCAATTTGAAGCTAACCTATGAACCCTCCAATGGAGACCCTACAGGACTTGAACTGTTGTCTATAAAACCCAGGTGCACGAGAGGGAAGCTCTCTCGCTATCTTCGGACATCCCGCCATTTTGACTTCGTAGCTACTATGACCCATTTTGCTGCGACGCCATTTTGAGAGACTTTGATGCTTTCTCTAGTCGAAGAGAAAGAGACTTTAATGATTCTTGCCCTAGAGACTTTAACTTTGATTTGCCCTTTGCATGAAGTAGTATTCCTATCTTGCCGCCGTGAGGCAATTGCCCCATTCACCCCTGCCCCTTGGTCCCGTCCTATGCTGATCGAGAAACGGTACCTGTGAGACCAAGACTTCATTGATTGCTGATTGGAATTGGTAATTATGAAAGGAAATTGTAAAATTGCATTGTGTTTCTTTTAGGTAACCAACTGCTGATTTTGATAAGGACCCTAGCTAGGAGTTTTCTAAATTGATGTTGCCAAATTGTTTTAGCATGAAGTCCCACATCCTGATGCTAATTTGAGGTTAGACGAGGATTCCATATGTCGCACGATGCAATTTGAGATCTTGTTATGCTGACTAAATGTACGCAATTAGCCCATTGCAGATTATCGTATTAGTGCTTTGCATTGCCACTATCGAATGCCTCGTGATTCAAATGCTACATAGATTACACTTGTTTCGACGATATGGACAGCTATTAATGTTCATTTATATCTATCATTTGGTGTTGAGACACATTTATTTTGTGCTAGCCTTGTTAATATAGGGAAATAAATTCACTAACTTTGCAATAAACTGGTGTGGTTATTCCTGACTGAAAGGTCAGGGTTCGCCGAAATGTATTCTGGATTAATTGTTAAGTGTTATGTTGTTCAAGGTGTTGCTTATGTTCGTTATTGATTATCGATTTGATGAGATTGACCGATTAAGAGTACAGAGAGTTCCCACATAGTCAAAAGATTCATCGACCTAAAGAGCATCCGAACGCAGGTAAATTGGTACCACGTTCCGCTCTATCAGGGGTGACCCTGCAGAAAGGCCATTTCCAACAGTATACTTCAGTGCAACACTCTAAATGGGATGGGTATCCCCAGACTCTGGCCCCCTACATACTGTGCAATTGGAACCAAGCTATACCTGAACAATGAGAGCTAATAAAGAAGAAACCGGTCTTGAGTTGCTTGTGTTCCTGTTCATAGAGACCTGACTTGGCAGTTCAGGCTGGACTGTTCTTATTGGAGCAGGGTTCAGCCTGATTTACATATGGCTCTCTCCAATCTGAGGTGGTATGGTGTGCAAAATAATGATGGACTGGATTGCAGCCTGCATAATTACCAGCGGCTCAACTATTTGAAGCATTCCATCCATCCCTTGTATACTTCAGTGGGATGCCCAAAGTGGGATGGGTATGACAAGACCTGGGTCCCATGCACACTGTGCCACTAGTACCAAGTGATACTAGCCTGAAGAGTCCAAATAAGGGAGAAACCGGTTGTCAGGTGCTTTTTATGTGGTTCAGGAACGACCTGAAACTGGCAGTTCAGGTTGGACTGTTCCTATTGGAGCAAGGTCAAGACTGATTTGCATATAGCTTGGTCTAAACAGAGGGGGCATAGTGTGCAAAGTAAAGAAAAACTGGAATGAGGTCCAAGTGTTTACCACTGGCTGAGATTAATTCGCGCATTCCACCCATCACTTTTTTTCCTATACTTCATCATTACACTCTCAGTCATCAGATGAAGGGATAACTTGATTTTATGCCTGGCGATTACAGGTCAAACATCCAAGGCACATTCATACTGTTGATTTATATTTTGTGTCTTTTGAAAGAACAGTCTGATTACCTGGAACATTGCATTTTATGTGTTCAAATGTCAAGCTGTACTTAAGAAGTTTAAATTCTTGAAACATTAACGCTACACGCATATAAAGAAAAAGAAAGACTTGAGGGGAATGTTAGACCTACCCCCTATAATTGGTCGTTTTAAATGCTACAATTGCATGGCATGCAAATACACAGAGAATAGTAAGATCATTGGAGTGAATAGTAAAATACACCAACAGCTCCGCTTCTCAAGTTGCAACACTAGAAATGTAATTTATTGCATTAAATGTCCGTGCTCGATGATGTATATAGGTCAGACTACACAACCAGTTAAAGCACGTATTTTACAACACATGTCTAGGAATAGATGTGAAGTACGAAGTGCACCATTGGTTGACCACTACATAGAGAAAGGTCATAGAGATGAAAATATAAGATGGTCTATTCTTTATGTAGCTGAAAAAATACAAACAGGAGGTGAGTGCATATCCACTTTAGACAGAATGGAGGCACGATTGATTGAAAAATATGGCACAGCCCGGAGTAGTTTGAATGACCTCAATGAAATGTGGTCATTAATCAAAGTTTAATAACTAGGATGTTTTTCTCGGCTATTTTTTGCCTCTAATTATTTTTGCCCCTCCTTTGAATTGTGTTAGAATTAAAAAGTTTGTTTTTGTTTCCTTTTTGTGTCATTTTTTTGTCATTGTTCCCATATTTGTGATTCAATAGAATGGGGTTCTCTATCCATTTAATTACTAGGAAACAACAGAAGGTATCCCCTCTATTTACTGACCGTTGCTTGAGTTATCCCCCATTTGTAAATTTGTCTGTATCCTTTCACTTCTTTGTAGTAAAAACATTTGAGTACTATAGTTGGAAAAATATATGCTAAGATGGCCGCCACGATACTTATTAGCGCAGTAGGCCACGTACAAAGAAGTGCTTGTCCTTCTTTTCTTTCTGCGTATTAATGATGCAACTTTAAACGCATCGTCTGAAATAGACACGGATAACCAAGATATGACCTTTCCCTTTGCGTTCCAAACGCGGCGTCTGTAATAGACGTGTGTAATTTATTTTTATTTTTATTTTATTTAATGCGTTTTTATATAGCGCGGACTTTACCCGAAGGTGTCAGAGCGCTTCACAATAGGCAAAGTAAAGATACAAGAGGAGAAAAATTACAAGTGAGCCTGTTACAAAAACAAGCGTTACATTACAAGAGGCAATCGTGATAATTGTGCACGTATCAAGAGCAAAAAATAAACGAGGTAGCAAACGATACGTTATGAGAGGAAAAAGTGACGTGTGCAGGTTACAAGAGTAAATAAAGTACGAATAGAGGTAAAAAAAGTTGCAATCAATGGTAGACACTCAAAACACTAAAACAATAGTTACGTTACATGAGGCAGTGGTGGCCGTTGTGCATGTATCAAAAGCAAACAAGATATAAGAGGTAGCAAATGATACGTTGAAAAGGAAAGGTGCCGTGTGCATGTTACAAACGAGTACAAGATACAGGTAGAGGTAAAATACTGCACTAAATGGCAGACACTCAAAACACAAAAACACCCTGGGAAGGCACTTCTATAGGCATGGAGAACAGAATATCCTATAATGGAAGGACTTCCTTCTGAAAACAGAGGGCTTGAATTAACTTTGGAAGTGTCTTTGAAGGAGGAGAGCTTTGAGGTCAGTTTTGAAGGCCTGGGAAGAGGTGGTGGTCTGAAGCTGAGGCGGAAGTGAGTTCCAGATTCTCACCGCGTTGCCTGAAAAGGATTGGGCCATCAATCTTTCCTTCTTGAAAATGGGAGGTTCAAGCAATAACTTTTCTGCATTACGTGATGGTCTGGAGCCCCCAGAGAGTTTCAGTTTATTCACCAGGTAGCGAGGGGAGGAGGAGTGCAAGGCTTTGTGGGTGATACATGCAGTTTTGTAGATAGATCTTGCCTCTATGGGAAGCCAACGGAGGGTGGATAAAATGGGTGTGATGTGGTCGCTTCTTTTGGCCCCATATATGAAACGAGCTGCTGAATGGAGAATAGACTTCAGGGGGGAAAGGTGGGATTTGGGAAGGCCAGTAAGAAGAGAGTTGCAGTAGTCCAATCTGGAGAGAACCAGCGCTTGGACCAGGGTTTTAAGGTCGTACTCCGGGAAGAAGCGACGAATCCCCCAAAGAAGGCGCAGTTGGTGTCGAGCAGACTTTGCAATGGAGTTAATGTGGGAGAGTAGATTAAGTTTTTTGTCGAGAATGACACCAAGGGATTTTGCGCTCTCGACAATGATGGGCTTATTGTTCATTAGATTGATCTGATCCATCCATGTTTGCACTGGGGGATGAGAAAGGGAGGAGGAAAGGAGGAGGAATTCTGTTTTGGAGGGATTCAGGATCAGTTGATGAGTTACCATCCAGTTTTGAATGGAGTCGAGGGTAGAGCTAAGGAAGGAGAGATCGTGATTGGAGGCCACCTTAAGGTAAATCTGAGTGTCATCCGCATATAGATGATAGTGGATCCCGGATTTACTCAGCAGATTTCCCAACGGTTCTAAATAGAGATTGAACAGTGTGGGTGCAAGTATGGAGCCTTGAGGAACACCTTGACTGACTGCTACAGGAGCTGAAAGACTGTTCGCTATTTTGATCATTTGGGATCTATCAGAGAGGAAGGAGGCAAACCATTTGAGCACAGTGCCCTCCATGCCCATTCTCTGTTGAAGAGTGTTAAGGAGAGTGTTGTGATTGACAGTGTCAAAGGCTGCAGAAAGGTCAAGAAGAATTAGAAGACAAGACTCCCCTGAATCGAGTATCCGCAGCGCGTCATCAATCACTAGCAGCAGGGCTGTTTCAGTGCTGCGGTTTTGAATGAAGCCAGACTGGAAATTGTCAAGAAGATCATTTTCCTTGATATGGCGAGAGATTTGTTTCGCTACACATTTTTCTTTGATTTTCGCAAGAAAGGGTAGGTTAGTGATGGGACGGTAGTTGTTGAGGTCGTTCGCATCAGCAGTGGTTTTTTTTAGCAGAGGGGTGACCTGCCCAGTAATCAAGATAGGAGCTGGTGGTCCTTTGAGGCAAAACGTCCGCCCAAAATATACAAGAATTTTTCGAAGTGATTTGGTAAGTGGATTAGAAGTAAAGCTGATTTTGTTGGCAGAGTAAAAATAAAAATAGAATACTGGCCTCTTCTGAACTCTTCTAACAATGTTTTCAGGAAGAGATAAGTTTATTCCGCGGTGGCTGAGGATGCTTCGGACGAAGCAGCATTTATCCTGAGCAATAGTTTTGCCATAATGATATTGATACCGTGATGTTAAGGTAAGGTTTTGTCGAGTGCATGGGTGATATAGCCACAAATTAAAGATAACATGACACACATATGTGGTGGTCCATTATCTGGAAAGCCTTAGACTATGGCTGAATATATATGGATTCACTTTTGATTAATTAAAAAAATATCCTAATGTGGCAAAATGGAGAGGAAATGTTTTTTGCACGTTTCACTCTTCGTTTCACTTTTGGTTGTTTCTGTGTACACTGGCACTTTATTATACGCTTGTGTGGCTGGATACATGATCTAATTATGCTAACACATGACGTATTATTAATGGTGAACAGGGTTTGTGAGTATCCCTGGTGGCAGTGAATGTTACATGATTTCGACCAGTGAGTAACATATTGTAAATATTGTACATATAGGCACTGTCCTGAGGAGGCCAGAAGTAGAAAGGCCGAAACGCGTCGATTATAATCTTTGGAGGAATGTTTGTGGGAATTTTGGAATAAATGGGACTATGAAAATAGGAGTGTATTGTGTATAAACATCAGGAAGAAAGGGCTTTTTTGATGGACGATACAAAAGTTACATTACCTCGTATAACAATACTGTTTGCTGCAAAAAGGCTTAGCAGCTTATATATTGAATGACTCCAGTGCAAAAGCATTCTCAAATATTGTTTTTAAACATCACATGTTGGATGTGTTTTTCTTTGGGTCGTATGGGTAATTGTTTTTGTATATAATACATATATATTGTGTCATTGTTATATGTCAAGTATTGTATATAGTTCATGAGAGCGAGACAAGGAGACACAAAAACAAATGAACAGATAGAATTTGTTAAGAAAGAAATAAGTTCTAGTGATCAATAAATATTTTCACTTATGAGAGATATATATTTTCATATTCATCCTTTTTTGTTAGTTGTATTTCTGGCCCTGATACAGTGGGCTTTCCCAACAAGTTAGACATTAACGCTCCAAAGCATGAATTGATCTTAGCCACTAGTAATTACTCACGCCATTCCAGTCCATTGTTATTTTGCAGACCATGCCACCTTGGTTTGGACCCAGCGATATGCAAATCAGTTTTGCGCCTACTCCTACAGGAACAGTCCAGCCAGAACTGCAAGGCCAAGTGGGTAATCTTAAGGGGCATATGTTATAATTAAATCAGGACATTAATGCAAATGTCAGATTTCTACAGTTGTACATTGATGGTTAGGGATAAGAACAATTTGGGACAGCATTTGGGTTGTGGTAAGTATTTATAATTTTGAGTGACTTACATTCATTTTCAGTGGGAAAGTCACTAGGGCCCTCATTACGAGCTTGGCGGTCTTTTCGGAAGACCGCCGTGGCAGCGGCCGCCAAAAGACCACCAGTGTTAGTGGTGTCCTGACCGCCCTACTACAAGTCACAAACTGCAGTTCACCAAAAAACAGCCACAAATCAGACACCGCCAGGCAGACCGAGGGTGGGAGAGAGGTGGTCCCACCAGCAGCACTGCCATTCCGATAACATCCCACCCTCCATATTACGACCCACAAATCAGCACAGAGGTCACTGCATGGCAGAAAACAATTGGTCGTGTGAACCGCCGCGGTTAAGAAATCACCTCCACCAGAACACAACACCACACTGGACAGTACAATATCCTACACCTGAGACACATACACAAATCACACACACCTGCACATAGCACTATATAACACCAGCTTCACACAACCCACATACCTTTGCAATTAAAACGACTATCATAGATAGCAAGTAGCCAACATCACACAAATTTGCACTTGCACACCATAGGTACATTTACACATCTCACTCAGCACACAGCACACAACTGCCCCATCAGCACAATACACACATCACAAATGCACACAAACACCACAACACACCAGGGCACTCATCTAAGCACCCCACAAACCCCATCAAATACCACACACTCCACTGTAGCACACGCCCCAAACCACTTCACTTTCACCATGTCCCCTCAAAAGCACTCACGATTCACTGAGGATGAGTTGAGGGTCATGGTCGAGCCACAACTGTTGGGAGCATAGGTCCAGCAAACATCCATTGCCAGGAAAATTGAGTTATGGTGGAGGATCATCAACAGGGTCAACTCAGTGGGCAACCATTCACGCACAAGGGAGGACATCCGGAAGAGGTGGCATGACCTACAGGGGAAGGTACGTTCCATGACATCCAGACCCAGATTGCCATCATCAAGACTGGCGGTGGGCCCCCACCTCCTTCCCCAGAGTTTACATCATGGGAGGAAAAGGTTTTGGCCATCGTGCATTCTAAGGGCCTGACTGGAATACTCAGAGGACTGGACTCTGGTAAGTCACTATCACTCCCCTGGCACCAACCACACCTGTACGGCATGCTTCCTCACCACCTTATCACCCCCCAATGCGCCCCATCGTGCACACCTCTTCCACTCCTCGCCCAATGGACCTCCCTTGCAAGCCACACTGCCACTATCCCCACACAGCCCCTCCCAGTGCATGGATAGCACTCACAGTGGCAAGCACTACACAATGCATCATTTCCTTCCTTTGAAAATCAGCCACTGCTACGCCATTGTGGAACCCCTGTACGTAAAACTATGGTACCTCCTACATCAACTTGATACTGCTTACTACCACATGGCATTGACAGCAATGCTATCCACTATCCACAAACCTCAATGCAACATGGAACCATCTGCACAATCCATCACCCATAAACAATGTCAGTAGTGCAGCATCTGTCACTACCATCACTGGGAAGCAAGTCAAGGCACTGTATGCACCAGACCATGACACTAACAGGTACACCTCCACAATGTAAATATCACCCTCCCCATCCACAGGTACCCCTGCCACTGCCACCCTGCAGAGGATGCCAGAGACAGACAGCCCTCCCTAGGTTGCAGACCCCAGTGAGGACTACTACTCTGGATGTCTGGACAGTGATGACTTACCTAGCCCATCTGGGACAACTGGTCAGTCCACCACTACCAGCCTCATCCTGCAGACATCTGAGCCCACTACTTCTGTGGCATCAACATCATGGCCAACTTCTTATCTCCAGACCTGTGTCCCAAGAACTGCTCAATCAGCAGTGTACCCCACAGTAAAGGGACCAGAGTCTATCCCACACACCCAAGACAATGAAGGTCCTGGTGTAACTGGGATTAGGCACATTGTGCCAGGGGCACAGGCACAGGGGGGCATCGGCAGTGGGAGGGCACCTGTGGGCCAAGGGATGAGGCCTCCAAGGGAGCCGACAGGACAGGAGGCCATCTCCCAAGTTCTGGGAGCATACCAGCAATCCAAGGACTAGATGGGCCAGAAACTCTCAACCTAGCAGGAGAACCAGAGGCTGTAGAGGGAATACCACCAGGAGGCCATGCAGAAGTGGCAGGCACACAATGCCACCATGGCCTCCATTGCAGGGGTGCTCACAGAACTTACAAGCATCCTGTGCACGTTCTCCACCCACCAGCAGGCCCCTTCCACTAGCCACTTACCAATTGTGCCATCCACATTAGCCGCAGCTAGTGGAATGGAGGCCCTGCCAGAGGACCCACAGGTCACTAGCACCCATGCCTCAGCAGCTGAGGATCCCCCACACAAAGGAGGTCGTCCATCCAGACATCCTCCATGACCTGATGCCAAGACCAAAACCACCACCAGGAAGTGATCCCTCTCCTGAACATTCTCCTTTGTGTGGCTCTGAGACACCCTGTCGACTGTCTACTGTCATATCTCCATTTTCCCGTGCCACTTGGATACTGGACCTTTACTACCTACAGCTGGGCCAACTACTCTGATAATTTCATTCCCCATGACCCCACTTATCACACATTGCACTTGAAAATCACAATAAACACCATTGAGCACAGCTACTGCTTACCTGTCTTTACTGTAACAAGTACGATTGTATGTAGTGTAACATGTCACTTCAGTCCACCCATTAAGCAGCAAATGTCTGTTAGATAGGCAAAGGGGGCAGCAATGTGCAGCTAGCATAGTAGTACAGCAGAAATATTCTGAAATCCTGTGTCAAGGGAGCCACTAGTCAAGCCAGGATCCAGAAAAGCACCACACAACGGTCCTGCAAATACACCAAGACAGGGACAACCATAACAATAGGAGTAAATGATGGCCACTCAACACACATGCAGTACATGTTTGTCCTTACAAGTGCAAAATTGCAAGTGGAATGTTAACACAAATTACTATGGCAGGTCGACATTTCCAAGACATGCATTCCCAATGGACTATCCCTCACAGATGACATTACCCAACTAAAGGCAAATTCCTCTGTCAGTAAAAGTTAGGTACCATAATCCTCCATTGGGTACAGTGAGGATAAGTAGCAGTACTGATAACACTACTTTGGTTGGCACTCCTTATGTAGTTAAGATAGCAGTCCTGGGAACATACAACATGCCCAATCCTTTGTAGAGATGATGCTAGCCAACAGCATATTCAACATTGCTCTGAGAGTTGTACAGTAACATCTCCCCTGATGGGCAATATGTTACCTCAAAAGCCACACAGAGGAATAGCTGCACTTCAAACCTCCACTGATACTATACACCAAGAGTAGCAATATCACAAGTCAGACAGGAGTACAGTTCACATTCAATACAGTTTACACCTACCTGAAGTTCATTGGAAGAATTACTGAACCAACTTTGTTCTAGAGTCAGCTGCATCCTGATCATCTGCCTCCTCATCACTTTCTATGTCACCATTAACAGCCACTGGTCCAGCTGCCACCTCCTCTATATCGAGTAATGGTATGTGATGTCTCTGGGCCACATTATGTAGCATGCAACAACGATCTGGCAGACTTTTTGTGGTCTGTAGAGCAGAGCACCTCCTGAGACGTGTAGACAGCGGAATCTGGCCTACAGTAACCCAAAAGTCCTCTCAATGACTCGCCTCGTACTGCCGTGGGCCTCATTGTAACGGTTTTCCCCATCTGTTGATGGATATCTCACTGGTGTCAGCAGCCAGGGAAGGTTACGATAGTCGGAGTCACCTGTGTGCACAAAGGTTGGGCCTATTGCAAAACCTGTTGAGACAAAGGGCAGAATGTGAAGAGAGGTGACAGTACAGTTGGACACATACAGTGGGATATATATCAATGAGCCAGGCTCTCTCTCCCTGTCGCTGTGCCATCATGTATGGGACATTTCCTTTCCTCAGATTGGAGGAGTCATGCACAGATCCAGGAAATTTGGCCCTCACTTGTGTGATATACTGGTCAGCAAGACACACCACCTCGACATTTATAGAGTGAAAGTTTTTCCTGTGCCAGTACACTTGTTCATTTACCCTGGGAGGAAGCAAAGCAATTTGGGTGCCATCTATGGCTCCTATCACATGAGGGATGTGTGCCATATCATAGAAGTCCGATTTAACATTGGCCAGATCTACATGTTGGGGAATCTGATGTTGCTGTCCAACACTAGACTGAACATCGGCTGTGATGTCCCAGCAACCAAGCCCACTATAACCTGGAATGAGCCTGAGGCGAGGAAGTACAGAACTGATAAGACCTATACTGTGGGAGGGATGGCATAGGGGTTGCAGATGCCAGGCAACAAATCCAGCTCCATCTGGGTACACAGTTCCATGATGGTCTGACGGTTCAGACGATAGGTCTGTATGATGAGGCGTTCCTCCAGAGCAGCTAGGTCGACTAAGGGCCAGTACACCAGTGGATGTCTCATGTGCACCATTGCATGGTATCTAGGAATGGGAGAGATGAAAGGCACAAGTTCATGTCGAAAGTTCACATGACAACTGACACAATACTTGTAGCACACAATAGTACTGTGGACATATAGCTGAAGTATACACTGACTATATGGGGCATGAAGGCTGAATGTGTAAGGCCCAGACAAACTGTTTGCAACACACGACATATGAGGAACTTCCATGTGACAACACCCTAGTCCCCCAGGTAATGACATGTATGTAAACTGCACACATACAGATATGGTAACCCCTTATACGAGACAGCAAATGACTGCACATGCCCTCTCATAGTCATAAGTGCATATACACTACACTGTCCATGTATGGCACATGTGTGAACCCAGGGTTGATGTGCCAACATTGTAATTCCATGCACATATCAATAAAAATCATCCATAACGCACTTATAATTCACCTACAATACATTGACTACATGTAAAATGGCAGCCGCCTGTCCTGCATGCACAGGACAGATGGAAGTGAGGTCATTCCAACAGTGTAAGACGTCATGGCAGTAGGCAGTCGCAACTGTGTGCAACTCCTCATTGGATTACATTGTTGTCTATGGCAGACTGGGACCAGTGATGATCACCGCCGGCAATGACGGTCAGGTGCACGGCGACCATGATCGCCATTTTCTGCAGCCTACCTCACTTGACTCCTGACACTCATGCAAGCAAGACTTCCACTGCGTGAGCTGCTGTGTTCTGTCTCTGTGGGCCATGATGCCACGTCCTCCAGTAGATAGGGCCCCTGCCTTCACACCTGAAGAACTGGAGAGGTTGGTGGATGAGGTCCTAACCCTGTATGGACGGCTGTATGGGGCACCAGAGCAGCAGGTGAATCCAATGTTACTGTCCTGTCAAATATTGGTGTGAGTGAGGCTCGAAGGCGATGTGACGGCGCACACGGATTGGATTCATGCTTGTGGCAAAGGTGTGAGTGCATTAGTGCCGTTAGAACATGTTTGCGTGGCCATGAGATATGTTTGATGTGTGAAGGTCAATGCTGTTGCTGTGATGCCACTCAACATGACTCTCTCCTTGTGTCTGTGTCCCCCATGCAGAAGAAGAAAGGGATCTGGTGTGCCATCGCCAAGCAAGTGCGGACCCTGGGGGTCTATAGCAGGTGGAGCACCCACTGCAGGAAGTGGTGGGAAGACCTGAGACGATTGGCCTGTAAGACCGCTGAGGCCCAGCTGGGGACGACCTCCCAACGAGGAAGGGGTGCCTGTCAAACCCTGACCCTCCTAATGGCCCGTATTTTAGTGGTGGCCTACCCTGATGTGGATGGGCGCTTGAGGGCAGCACAGCAGCACCAAGGGGGTGAGTAAAGACTGGCACCTCTCAAATGATTAACCCTTTTATGGGTTTGGCTTGACTACCAGCAGAAAGATGTGGTGTATCTCATTGGTAGATGCACATCAGCTGTGGGTGTTAGTCTCCGTGGCAGGATCTTCTGTGTGCCAATACCATGCTGACAGTGACATATGAGGTGACTCACTCCATGCTTGGGTTCTCTAAATACCCTCCATATATTTTGGTAGAGCAGCTCCTTCCATCAGCATCAGTGAATCAGAGGTGTTAGGCCATTGCCGTCTGTATTGGTCAGCCACTATGACAGTGGTAATGTGTGTGTTCTCAATCCAGCTGTCATGTACAGATTACGTAGATGGCTGCAGGGGGGCCAAGGAATGAATTACCTAATTGGTTAGGGATATGTGGCCATGCAACCTTAACATGCAGAAGTCATTTGGGTTGTCAGTTCAGTACATGTCTGTGTCAACTAGCATGGGAATGTGGTTACTATTCTGCTACTATGCATTGTTACAGGCTTCATCAAGTAAATCAGTGACAATATGCCCACATTAGTAGGTCTATTCAGCATACAGTTTGTTTGCCCTATGATTTCCCACAGGCCTGCATGCCTCTGTAATGGCATGTCTTGACATTACATCAAAGCAATAATAAGGTTTTACCCTGTGTAAATGATGGGTTGGTATTGACCCATTCCACCATTTCTGTCTCTCCCACCCTCCATCTCTCTCCTCCTCTGTCTTTGTTTACATCAGCATCATCAGGCAAAGGAGAAAGGGCACCGGCAAGTGGGGACCTGCAGCCCACGGACCCAGGAGGCTGACACCAGCAGAGCCGAGGGGACCAGTGGGACAGAGGGCGAGGGAAGTGCCACGGAGGAGACCGGATCTACTACTTCATCTTCGGAATCCTCCTCTGATGGACGGCCCCTGGCGATGACGGACCCATCTAGGACCAGCCCAGCTTCATCCTTGTCCACCACCCCCCTCACCAGCACTGCTCTACCTGTAGCTCCCAACCCAGTTGCCCGTGCCCACTCACCCAGTAGGGTGGGCATCTCCTTCGCCGCAGACACCTCTGTCACAGCCCCAGTCAGCCCTGCTGCTCTCAATGAGGAGGTTATTGACATCCTGAGATCCATCTCTGTGGGACAGTCAACCATCGTGAATGCCATCCAGGGAGTGGCATCATAAATGCAACTTACTAATCCCTACCTGGAAGGCATACCCAGTGCACTGACTGCCCTAAAGAGATCCTTTCAGGCACCGGCCTCCTCATTGACAGCAGCCAGTGCCCCTTCCCCTTCCGTCCCCCCCTTCAGCTACCTATGCCCAATCCCACACCCATCTCTCCACACCCATCCAGAGCACACAGTCAGACCAGCATCAAGCCACATCAACTGACACGGGTCACAAAGACAAACACAGGCACCACAAGACCCACCACCAGCATGCACACAGGCAGCACACACATGCAGACACAACAACATCCACTCCCTACACAGACTCCCCCACCACCTCCTCCATCACAGACAGTACACCACTCACACCTGCAATCAGCACATCTACACTCCCAGATCCAGCCATAGGTCACCACTTACTCACCATCACCACAATAGCAGACCCACATACATCCACCCCATATAACCCATGCGCACTCACCATGACTACCAACACGCCCACATGCAGCACATCCACCTTACCAGAAAACACCACCCTAACAGACACTCACACATCTACCCCGGCTTCTCCCTGCTTCTCCTCTCCGCTCCTCCCAAGGCACGTAGATGCACACACTCACCCACCCAACAGACACCGAGCACACACATGGCTTCCACCCAGGCACCAACAATGACACACCTCTCAAGCATTCTCTTTCCCTCCACTCCCAAACGTTTTTACCATGACCCTCCTTGAGTCCCTAAGAAACATTTCCTCTGTGAGCTTTCCCTATTCCTTCCCACTGTCCCAGCCCATGCTTCCCCCAAGCACTCTGTTTCCCTCCCCAAGCCCAGCCCTTCTACCTTCCAGTCCTCCCATGGCCCCCTGGTACTGCTCATTCCCCTCCCCCTGCAACATTGAAACTCCCTTCCAAAACCCAGGGTCACCCCTCTCAAGTCCAAAGACGCTGCCCGAAAGCAGAAGCCAAAACCAACCCCCCCGCCCAAACCAAAACCCAAGCCAAGGGACCCCCTACACAACCTAAGCCCCTACCTCCGCCCCACCTCACCCTGGAGGTGCCTGTCTGCCCCACTGATGCCCCTTCCATGTGGAAGCCAGTTTGCAGTCAGACGTCAAGTTGGAGCCTGTGAGTCTGCCCAATGTGCCTGGGGCACTGTGTACATTTGGACTGGGCAGTAGGACTCTGTTGTATATAGTTACATTTCATATTTTTGTATGATGTTCATTACATCTGCACCACAGCACCGTTGGTGTTGAGGTTAACAAACTTGTCCTACCTTTCCTTCCACATGAATGTGTTGTGGTTGTGTGTTTTGGTGTGTGTCTCCTGTGTGTGTGCTGTGTTTGTGTGGCAGCATGAATTGTGTGAGTGACATGTGCTATGGACTTGCTGTGATGGTGTTGTGTGGTAGTGGTGTGTGCGTCCGTGTGTGTAGTGTTGCATCTGTGATGTGCTTTGTGTGATTGTTAGACAATGTGTGTGACACTGCTTGGCAGTGCTGTGGTTTGGATTGATTGTGTGCTATTGTTACGTCTTGCTGCCAGTATGTGTTGCCCTGTGGAGTGTGCAGTGTGCCTCTCTGCCAATGCATATGTGTGGTTGTGTTGGTGTTGTCTTTGTGTGACTCGTTGGTGTTGTGTATGTATGTGTTCGACAGTGGCAGTGGTCTGTGTGTGCGGTGTGGTGTGTGAATGGCATGTGTATGTTGCCCGTGGTGTGTGTGTTGTGTGTGGGTGTGTACTAATGGCCTTCCCACCAGTGTGTGCTAGGGGGTGTACTTATGGATGTTGTCGCCATCAATGGTGCTGCTGTTGTTGTATGGCCAGCAGGAGCACTGGGAAGACTTCAAGTTGGGAAGTGGGAATGTACATGAAAGATAAGTAAAAGAAAGCATTCTGCCAATGGTCAAATATGGATAAAGTCTGCATGTATGAAACGTTGCTTGTTAATAAAAACCCATACAACTAATTAGAATTATTTGTTATAGAAGCATGCTATTATTAAGTTGCTAGAATAATCTACTTTTTCTGTGTGAGCAAGATAAGAAGAAGGACAATTTAAGATTAAATGTAGAATAATTTAATATTTATTATGATATGTAAAAAAATAAAAGAATAGAGCTCTACAGACAGTTGGTTTAGGAGTCATGCAAGCAATAGTGTTATAAAGTTCTTCAGTGGGTAAGAGTCTCTGATAAATTGATTAGCTTTTGTGTGCCTGCTAGACGAATTAAGCCTACCAAAACAGTATTGTGAGGCAACAAGTGATTAATTTAAATAATGGAAGAGTAAATTCTGTACCTAGTAGAGTCTCTTCTCTATCTCGTATTTTAATACCAACATAAACATTTTGGAAAGTGTGTAGAAAACAAAGTAAGATCAGGAATGGGGAACTGGTCAAAATAACTGTTACTGAAAATAATTATGCGTTTTCATTATGGTTTAAGAAACTATACGTTGATTTAAAACAGTGAAGCATCCTTAGATCTTCTCATCTTTGCTATCCTGGTGGCTTTTGGTATGTATCCAACACTTGATCCCTGTACTGCTATCAGTCTTTACAAATTAGATTGTCAGCTATAAAAACAGCCAGAACATCAGATGAAAACATAATTTGATGACATTGCTGTAAATCACTGCATCCCAGGATTTGACAGTGGTCTCTGGCATAAAAAAGAGAAATGATCAAACTTTGCCTTTCTTCCAGGAAAGTGTCTCATGTCCTTTAATTTATCGTTAAACTTCATGGAATACCTTTTAAAGAATTTTAATGGTACATATCCTGCCAGGTAACACATCCACTCAAGGGTTGCCAATCCTTTTCAAACATCTCTCAGTTGCTGCCTTGAGGCTTCAATCTAAAATGTTATTTTTGGCATACCATCTGCTAGTTAGCATAGCTCTCCCTGTATGAATAATTCATTGCCCAGTAAACAAATTACAGGTTTCGGCCCCAATTCACAAAGACTTTTCTGGGAATAGTTAATGTTCTCCTGCCTTACTCTTGGCTTTCCAGGATGCGCCAGACTCACTCTTTGAGAGAAAGCACTGTGAATAGGATTAACCACTAACTTTGGTTCCGAAGTAGCATGTTACTCGCCATAAAGCACCTCCACGCCTCGTAAAGGATAGTAAGCGCTATATGAATACAATACAATACAATGGGCCTGATTACAACTTTGGAGGAGGTATTAATCCGTCCCAAAAGTGACGGTAAAGTGACGGATATACCACCAGCCGTATTACGAGTCCATTATATCCTATGGAAGTCGTAATACGGCTGGTGGTATATCCGTCACATTTGGGACGGATTAACACCTCCTCCAAAGTTGTAATCAGGCCCAATGTCTTGTTCAAGAAGGCCCCATACAGATATGAGCTGCAACCAGACTGAAACTGCATCCTTTGAGCAAACACAAGCTTCCCACAGGAAGAGCTGGCACTCTGAAACTCTACAGTATTTTTCCAGCCTGCTGTTTGAATCCTCTGCTCTGGCTCAAAGACTACTTGGAAAGTCTGTGTCTGGGGCAGCGTGAAAGCCTTGTGTGGCCTCCGCTTCTAGCACAGATAAGAGTTAATAAATCTGAAGCGAGGAACAACTTGGTCAGAGAAGAAACATGTGCCGATGTGTTGTCTTTGCCTTACCAGTAGAAAACAAGTAAGTAAAGAGTGCTTAATCTCCGGAATTTCACATTTTAATGTCACAAAGTGGTTACATCTTAGTAAACACCTCCTAGTTTAGAGGCTTTGTATGGCAGTCACACACACTTTTCAACAAGGTAAAAAGCTCAGCACCTCCCTTCACAGTTTCTGTTTTTATGTTATACATCTCTAACAAAAAATGCACCATTTACACCCCTCAGCAAATCTCGAGTAGGATGACATCATGGAAATTTTCCAAAAGTTGGTAGGTCTGGAAAAAAGACTACAGACCCATGCAAGTGTTTTCCATATAGAATGCTTCTTGTACATCAAAATTACATTTGCATAGTGTTTATTGGTCTTGCAGTGTCCTTGTTTTTAAAGGTGATGTAATAACTCTTCCGCCAAAAAAATTAATGAGCTTGTTACAGCAGATGGAAAATGACAAAGAATAATACATGAAAACATAGCAAATACATTGCATCATGCATACTCAGCGATTCATTTGTCAAAACAATTGCCAAAGTGCCATTGAAAGCAACAATAGGACACTTCTGCAGTTTTTGTTCTGATACAGCAGTCAGTAGCCCTCTCCTCCACTGTTTCTCTGTCCTCTGAATCAACCATTTGTTCACTTTGTTGACTGGCTTAGATCAGGGTTATTACAGTACTCTGAAAATAGAGACTATGTTGACATATTTAGAGTTTGCTGTGGTTAGTGTTGTGTGCAAACCATCACAAGAAACAACTGAAGTGCTCTCTTGTTCAAGATTCACATCCACTTATGTGTATGTGTATTAAAATAATGCGTGCTTTTTAGTATTGCCTGTTAATTACAAGTACAGTTTATGCTACCTAGTTCCAGTAGTATTTCCAAAATATGCCTCAGTAGAGAACAGTGTGCCTGCTACGAGTTCATTCACATAGCATACCTTAATTGTATGGCTTCCTGTAGCTTTTGGTGGTGGGTGCTCAAGCAGGATGTGTGGTTCAAGGAATGCCTCTGACACATTGGCTGACGATGGTCATACCTTCCCACCTCTGTGGCAGGGCCCTTTCCCTGGATCTGGTTTGGCTGCATAATTTTGTGATGATAGTGTCCCATTCTCAATTGGATGGTGGGCACACAATTTCTGTCTGCTTCTCATATACCAATTTCCACTACCCATGGTGGAGCCATGGTGTGTGCATGGATGTACAAGACAAATTCCCTGCAGACTGCCTTTTGTTCATGGTGGAAATGATAGCCTGCACCACCAACTTGCTCATGCCCCCTTCTCATAACTACATTTGCCTAGTGGTGGGTGAAAGTTTTGCGCTCTTGGGTTTTCTTGTTCAGTAAAACACCTCTCATCTCTTTTTCTGTATTTTCTGCCCTGTAAAATATGTCCAATATAAAGCCTGAACATAACCCATTCTGTCTGACCTGTGGATGCCTACATCCAGAACCTGTGAAACAAGGGATAAAGAGAGAAGATACAGTTCCTCCTGATAAAAGAGATATTTGTAACATTTCTCCATCCTCCTATCTGTTCCCTGTATCTTAGATAAGGACTTCTGCTGTCCTGTCAGTGATTTAAGCTTGACAGGACTTCCAGGTGACTTTGTACAACAGAACTGATGGATGTTCCTAGAGACAGGACTTTGTTGGTTGCTGCCTTCCAGAAGAACTGTAGACAGGTCCAATGATTTGGTAAACCTTGATATTGTGATCTGAATAGAAGCAATAAAGAAAAGATGATGAACAAAATACTGAACAAAAAAACTTACTCACAGATTTAGGTTTAATCCACTGTTTTTTTGCTCACCATGCCTCCCCAGTTTGGACCTACCCATGTGCAAATCAGTCTTGATCCTTCTCCCTTTGGGAACAGCCCAGTCTGAACTGGGAGGCAGGTCCTCCCTGGACTGGAAACAAACATCCTGGGACTTGTATTTGGGGTATCACCTCTCATCAGCCAGGCTAGATTGAATCCAGTGGCAAAGTGAGCACGGGATCATTGTCTGGGAATACCCTTCCCACATAGGGCAACAAAAGCAAAAAAGAATATATGATGGATGGAATGCCGAACAAACCAAACATTCACCTCAGTCACAGTTAAGGTTTAATGCATCATTTTTTGCTCACCACGCAACCCCAGTTTGGACTCAGCCATATGCAAATCAGACTTG
This sequence comes from Pleurodeles waltl, assembly GCF_031143425.1. NCBI lineage: Eukaryota > Metazoa > Chordata > Amphibia > Caudata > Salamandridae > Pleurodeles > Pleurodeles waltl. The sequence continues at coordinate 71,388,199 of NC_090438.1, forward strand.
ACACTGCTCCCCATGGGAACAGTTCAGACCGAGCAGCCAGGCCAGGTTCTTCCTGGACCAGAAACAAGCATTCTTGGACAGGTTTTGAGGTATCACCCCTCATATAAATCAGCGGCTGCACCAAATGCTATTGAGTGGAATCCAGGGGGGGTGCTTACAGAGGGGGCATGGTGAAACCTCCCTCCCCATCCCAGTCACTGAAGGGCAAGGCATGTTTTGCCAGATGGTCATCTCTGAGGGGCATGAGGGCATTTGGTCTCAACAGGTATCTAAGTACTAAATGGGCCACATACCACTCTCTGAAGGAAAGTTGTGTCTGGTGATGACCTTTGAGGACAGGCTGAGGCTCTCCGATGGTGAAGCAAGCTTTTTTAAGAGGGCCTGCTGAAGGTGTCTGAAAGCATTCTCAAGGTCTCTCAAGTGTTGCATAGGGAAGTGTTAGGACTAGTTGGGGGTAAATGAAGACAAGCTCAGAGCTTTTGGAGGACAGGCTTTCAATATGTGAGGGCACGCTAAAGATCTTCGATAGGGAGAATTAAGCATAGGCCACGGAGAAGGCTTTCAATGATTCTAAGGAAAAACGGGTGGTGTCTTAGTGTAGGAAATTGGGTTAGTAGTTGAGAGGGGTGGAAGCCTACTCAGACAGAAACCATAGTTTGTGTCAGAGTGAAGTCACAAGCAAACCTCAAATTATCCTGTACTTAACACTCTGGTAGCTTGGCACAAAAGCAATCAGGCTTAATTTAAAGGCAATTTGTAAAATATTTATGCAGCAGTTAAACAGTAATATAGAGAAAAATACAACATAAGGAAAATCCCACAACAATTTAGAAACATATAGTAACATGTAATAGATTATTTGAGACAACAATGACAAAAATCCAATCAGTAGAAGCGGAGATATGCAGTTCTAAAGATGTGAGTGACAATAGTGCTTAGAAGCATATAGGGGGTCATTCCGACCCTGGCGGTCCATGACCGCCAGGGCCGGGGACCACGGAAGCACCGCCAACAGGCTGGCGGTGCTTCCTGGGCTACTCTGCCGCGGTCAGAAAAGTGGAACCGGCGGTTTCCCGCCGGTTTTCCCCTGGCCCAGGGAATCCTCCATGGCGGCGCTGCTTGCAGCACCGCCATGGAGATTCCGACCCCCTTCCCGCCAGCCTGTTTCTGGCGGTTTTCACCGCCAGAACCAGAATGGCGGGAACGGGTGTTGTGGGGCCCCTGGGGGCCCCTGCACTGCCCATGCCACTGGCATGGGCAGTGCAGGGGCCCCCTCACAGGGCCCCATACAGATTTTCACTGTCTGCTTTGCAGACAGTGAAAATCGCGACGGGTGCCACTGCACCCGTCGCACCCCTGCAACTCCGCCGGCTCCATTCGGAGCCTGCTTCCTCGTTGCAGGGGCTTTCCCGCTGGGCCGGTGGGCGGCCTTTTGGTGGTCGCCCGCCGGCCCAGCGGGAAAGTTGGAATGGCCGCCGCGGTCTTTTGACCGCGGGCGGTCATTCGGCGGTAACCGCATGGCGGGCGGCGACCGCCACCCGCCGCAGTCAGAATGACCGCCATAGACTGGCATTGACAGGCCCACTGAAAAAAGTACCTGAAAGATGGGTTGTGGAGCGTTGCGAGATCCCCCATGGAGGATGCATCGTGCAGCAGCAGTTCAATGGGTTGCGGACTTCAATGCAAGGTCTTGCGTCAAGAATGCATCACACTGCAGTGATTCTGGGGAGCTGCAAGACTGCAAGCCGAGGTCCTTTGTTGAGGATGTGTTGCGCAGAGACGGTTCCGAGAAGATTTAGGGCTACCAATGCAAAGTCCTACATCGAGTAAGTGTTAGGAAACGGCCGTTCTGAAGAGCTAAGGAGTAATGTATCAGGGATGTGTGGCATGGCAGCTGTACCAACGCGGAGCTGCAATGGGATGGGTTGTGCTGCATTAGTTCTGCTTGGATTACAGCTGGACTGGCACAGCACCTTCAGACCCACTTCGGAAGGTCCAAGACTGAGGTGGCCCCACTTGGGAGGCAAGAATTATGGCAGGCAGAGTCCATGTGCTGAGTTCACTGTGGTTAGGGCCTTTTCCGTCCCTAAGGCTATGACCAGGTGGCCAGCCAACTAGCTCTTGGAGTCACTTTGGTAGTCCTAGGTTCAAGATGCAGGTCCAGTTCTTTTCAATCAGGCAGCAGGACAGCAGAGTACAGGGCAGCAGGGTAAAAGGGTAGCAGAGTCCTTCCTTCTTGCACAGCAGTCCTTCTGAGTTTTCCACAGGTCCAGAGGTGTACTGAAGAGGTGGACCTGATGTTCCAATATTTGTACTTGAAGTCAGCTTTGAAGTAGGTCAGGGTCCTGGAAGTTTCCACACCTGAGGTGCTTGGAATTTCCTGCCTCCCTGCTCTAGCCCCAGGTTGTCAGGGGGCACAAAACACTAGTGCTAAACCCTTTGTGAGCGTGCTCAGATAGAGCCTTTGTGATGTGCAAGTGTGGTAGATGACAGCTCCTCCCCTTCCTCAAGTCAGAGAAGGCCCATCTTGCCAACACCTATTTCCCCTTTGTTTCACTGTCCGCGTGCCATACACAACCAACTGCCAGCTACACCTAGTCATATGACCCAGGATACAGGCCATACGCACCAAATGGTTAGTACAAGAAAAAGCCACCTTTCTAAAACTGGTATTTTCAGAATTGTGACGTAAAATCTAATTTTACCATTGAAGAAGGTTTTCAATTATAGTTCTTCAGACATCTCTGAGAAAACAGCCCTTTTGCAGGAACCCCCAACTTTTTGACCAACTTTGGACTAATATCTCCTGCTGTCCAGCCCACTATGGCAGTGTTCTTTCCTTTTCAAAATAGAACGTTTAATTGGGTTCCCCAATTGGCATGTACTGACTTACTTATAGGTCCCTAGTGCAGGCTGCCTATGTATCCAGGGCATGTAAGGCTGGCAGTCCACACAGGAGCTGAGGCACTGGTTGTGCCACTCTGTGTGTAACAAAGTGAAAGCACAACTTTCAGCTGCCATTGCAGACTGAAGAGGCTGTGCCTGCACTGCACACACAACCTTGCCACTACCACTATTGTCAGAGTGGACAAGTCCCTTAATAATACATATATATATGTCTCCTCCAAGGCAGACCTATGAAGCCCTAAAGCAAGTAGCTGTATATTGTTAAGCTAGGCATATATATTTGATATGTTTGTACAGCAAAGCCTTAAATTTTTGCTATTGCTTATGGCAGTTAAGTAGCCTTACTAAGTAATTTCAGGGTAAACGGTTGGCATTTCAATGCGTCTAACTCCTGACAGAGGTTACCTAACAATGTCATGTAAGGTATCCAATTAATGGGGACATTAAATGCGACTCAATCGTATAGTCAACATTTATGTCAAATGGAATGCTTGCTTTGCAGAGGCACTGGGTCTGAGGCAGGTTTCTGCCTGCCTGGAGAGATGTGTAAATGACTCTCAGGCCAGAAACAAAGGTTGTTGTTGCACTATAGGTGTAAATCCCTCCGACAGGATGGGCTGCAAAGGGTGTTAGCCCAAAACACAGGCATCAAAGGTGATACTGCTTTGAAGGGCCATTGTGACAACAATTCTGCACATGAAGCTTTTTGTTTTCCCTAGACAAGGTAGAGCCAGACCAAGAAAGGGAAATCCAGTTTCAGAACCAGTTTTCTGTGGGCATACAGCCCATGGTAGCCACACCCCTGTAAGGTCCTTACACTTGAGGAAGACTTCAGCTATGTTGTTTGTGGCATGAAAGAGGCACTCTGGGAGAGCCAGATGCCACACAGTGCTGGAACTGTATCAACAGATAAGAGGGGACATACTAGCCTATTGGTTAGTGACTGTATTGTCCTATCGGGGCACTTTATTGGTATTTTATCGCCACCCCTGGCACCCAAGACTTCAGTACTCGCTGGATTTGGAACAAGCTGAGAAGAAGACCACTTTGCACTTGTTGGAAGCGCATGAGAAGAGGCTGCGACATCGGAGTGACTGCATTTGCTGCTCTTGAGCTAGTAGAGTTTGGACCATGTTTTGCATGCCTGGCTCAAGGAGAAGCTAATTCCCAGCCCCAATCCAAAGCAGAGAATCCAAGGGTCAGTTACCTCCCTCCCCGAATGGCACTAGGGACATTAAAGCTGGAATAGCCCAAAAGTGCATCTCTGGTAGCCTTTACAGCTTTTTTGCCGCTACAAGACGTCAGGCACTTCGATGGACAATTTGTGAACAGCCAGAAGTTGCATCTGAGTCTGCAAGACCTGTGGGCATTTGATGTGACCAAATTCGTACTTCCCAAGGGACACTAGCCCCCACCAGACTAAAAGGTCTGCCTCAACAGCCCTTTGACCCATACATAGAGGACTTCATGGAACCCCAAGATCCATGGCTGAGGTGCCCCCACTCACCTGTTGACCGAGGACTCGACTAGATTTCATGCCATGGACCGCACAGCTTCTGGAGCATCCATTGAGCATCTTTAATCCAGCCTCCCTCAGCATCAGGACTCTGACTCATAGAAATAAATGGCAGTTGTCCTCTAAAGTTTGGAACTCACTTTCAAAAATGCTCTGGTGGGCAAGTGACTGTCCAAAGATTTCTTTTAGGCCTCCTATACCTCTTTCCTTGGGATCTGGGCACCTCCAACCCAGATCGGAGTAGCCGAACTCTGTGTTACAAAATCCTACAAGCTTTTCAAAAGTTTTCAAAGTTTTGACAAGCCAATGCTTGTTTGCGGTTGATGTTGAAGTTTTTAACTGATTTAAAAATTCATATCTCCAGAACCCTCCAGTGGATTTTGTTCATCAAATGTGCTCTATTTTTATGAATTGTTGTTGTGTTTCTTTCTTGTTTGGTGACTTTCTTATTCTGTTGTTTGTTGCTGTTTACACATTGTTCCTTTGTTATGCATTGCTGCTCTGTGCCATAGCTACCAGAGGGTTGAGCTGAAGGTTGAGTTTGTCTTACAAAACCAAGCTCAACATTCCTTCCTGCTCCCAACTGAATGTTTTCTCTTATTAAATGTAATAAGGGAAACCAATGTTATCCTTGGCAGAGGTAGGCCTTGCAGTAGTGAAAAATGAGAGTTTATCACTGCCAGGACATGTAAACCTAAAAGTACATGTCCAACTTTTTAAATACAATGCATCCTGCCCTATAAGCTTCTTAGGCTTACCCAAGGTGTGACCTATATGAATTAAAAAGGAAGGATTAGGCATGACTAGATTTTTATGGTGCCAGGTCTCAATGGCAGTTTAAATCTGCACTCACAGTCCAAATGGCAGACCGGAGATGTGTTTGACAGGCTACTTTTTAGCTACACTTTACAAGGGATTTAAGGGTAAATTAAATGTGCTAATTGGGTGTATGCCAATAATGCCATGTTTTAGGGAGTGAGTACAAGCACTTTAGCCCTGTTTAGCAGTGGTAAAATGCACAGATTCCTCAGGCCAACAAAAGTGAGATCAGCAAAAAATAATGAGAAGTAAGGCCAAATGTTTGGGGTGTAGTGGATCCTATTTGTTTCAATGGAAATCAGGAGTCCAGATTAGCCTACCGGCTTTCAAGCCTGTGCCACTGTCACCTAGTAAATTTTAACCTACTTAGCCTGCTCTGTTTAGAACTTTTATTTAATTATTTCTTCCAAGATGCCTGCTATGTTTATAGTTAGGAAGATGTTTTAATTTCACGTTATCAGTGCCACTCTGCGAAGGCGTCACTATCAGCATCAAAGAAAAGTGATATACGTAAGTATTCACAATGTGTTATTTCCTACTTATGTGTGACAGTAACATAATGTACTTTTTCAGGGAAGCATGCCTTCTTATCTATTGTTTAGGGAACATACCTACGTTAGGGGTCCTACAAGATCTGTATAAATACATCTCACGCAGAGAGGGTTATTAGAGGGATTCCTACCAGATGCCATCAACGCTATCTATGCTACAAATCGCCTTGATGCAGATTCCAAGGTAATGAGGGTTAGGGCACTCTTCTCATGGACATGGTACTGGCAGAATAGGTTTAACACACCTAGCTCTCTTTAGGTTAGAGATTAGGTCCATTGTGCTAGGGTATTAGGGCAGATTTCACGTCTCATGTTATTGCAAGATGGTGGAGGTCTTTATATTCACAACTCTCATTTTCACAATTCTGTTTCTTGCATTGCTCATTATCCTAATCATTGCAGCTCATGCATTTTACAGTAGATTGCAGTCTTATTAATAAAACCTATTGAAAACTTTATTGCATCTCCTTCATTGCCTGTGTGTGACTGAGACTTGTTGCTTATGTGAGAAAAGGGTAATCTCCGTTCAACCATGACTCCTCTGAGATGTCGCAATCTTAGGTCCATGCGGAAAGGCAGGCACAAATCACTGTTTATTATTTAGGTTTTTGGTGAGGTACTGCATGTGAGCTGGGAGGGTTGGGCGGACAGTTGCGACATGTGGTAGGATACAAACAAAAGTGCTGTCATCCCTATACCAGCAGCAAGAGTCCAACTACAACGGGGGGAAGACCATTCCAATTCTGACAGGTCTAACATGTGTCCCTCCTAGCCTAATGTGTGGAGAACTACCCAACCTCGTGCAACTTCTCATTACTAAGGTGGAAGAATCTGGATAAACTATCAGCATTGACATGGTCTGATCAATGGCAGTGTTCATCTGTAAAGTCCATTCCCTGTGGAGAGATGGACCACCTTAACAGCTGGGGATTTTCACACCTCATTTGCATGAGCCATCTGAGGGGCCTTTGGTCTGTCTGAACTTGGACGTGAGTCCCAAACAGATATGGTCTCAGATTCTGCAGTGCTCAAACCACAGCAAAGGCCTCCCTCTCAATAGCACTCCATATATGTTTCTGGGGAAATAACCTCCCGCTAATGAGGGCTAGCGGTTGGTCCAGGCTCTCCTCATTTAACTGTGCTAAGACAGCCCCTACGCCAAACTCTGAGGTGTCAGTCTGCACAATAAATTCCTTGGAGACATCAGGAGCCTTGAGTACCGGTACTATACAAATGGCCTCCTTGAGGGCACTGAACGCTTTCTGACAGGCCTCTGTCTAAATCAATTTTTTTAAGCTGATCTTGAAATTCAGCTCAGTTAAGGGGGCAACAATGGTTCCATGAGCCTTAACAAACCTCCTGTAATATCCAATGAGGCCCAGTAAGGCCCTTGCCACTGTCTGAATTTTTGGGATTTGCCAGGCCAGGATAGTCTCAATCTCAGCCTGAAGGGGCTGCGGCTGATGCCCAGCATGTGGCCTAGGTATACCATGATACCCTGCCCTATTTGGCACTTACTGGGTATGATAATCAGGCCCTCCTGAAGCAAAGCCTGAAGCACATCCTAGAGGTGGTACATTTTTTCCCAACTGGAACTGAAGACAACTATGTCACTTAGGTAAGCGTCACCTTCCTCTGAAACGTGGCAGGCGCATTCTTTAATGCAAAGGGCTTCACCCAGAAATGGAAGTGGCCCTCTGGGGTCGAGAATGCATGCCTCTCTTGTGCCCCTTCAGTCAGATCAATCTTCCAGTCCCCTCTCTTGAGATCAAAAGAACTGAGGAAATTGGTAGCGTGCAGCCTATCAATGAGCTCCTCAGCTTGGGATGGGTTGAGCGTCAATCTTGGTGACTGAATTCAGTCCCCTGTAGCCCACGCAGAACCTGAGTTCTGGAGTAGTGTCCACTGTGACAGCCTCTGAGGACAGCTCAACTGCTGGAGGGCTGAATCACACAGAACACCAGCATCTTGGGAGCCTTCTCTTTGATACATGTTCTCACCTTGCCCGACAACCTGTAAATTCTGTTTTTAACAGGCATGCTGTCTCCAGTATTCATGTTGTTGGTACATAAGTGTGTGAGTCCAGGGATGAGGAAGAACAGAGAAAAACACTGCCCCAATAACTGGTGACAGTCACTCTGCTACTCTTGGTTCAGAGAAGGGGAGAGGGTAACACCCTCTACCAACCCATCATGCTCCTGGGTAGATAGAGGTCAGGAAGAGATTTAGGCCCAAATGTAGGTGGGCCTAGTGCCTCCTTGCACCACATTAGCGTAATTTTTTATAACGCTAATGTGGCTCAACAAGGCCAAGTTCACTGCGCCATAATTACAATCTATGAGATTCCACTGTGACATTTTGGCAGCATTTTGTAATGCCTGCATAGAGCAGGCATTTAAAGGAGGCACACCATTATTTATAATGGGCCTCCATGTACTTTGCAGGATTAGCGCCAACATTTTGCAATGTACAACAATAGTGTCAAACATTTTGACGCTATTGTCCCTAACCTGCGCCATGGTGGATCGTATGTTTAATACAGCGCACAAATGGTGGCATTGGGGGTGCTAAGGGGCGTAAGAAAAGTGGTGCTGCATACAATGCAGTGCCACTTTACTTAAATTTGGGCCTTAGCCTCATCTTCCGCTCCGCCATCCATCACCAGGAACATGATCACTTCAGACCTCTCTAAGTGAAGGTTGAGGCGGTGTATGTAGAGCACCCTTACAGGGTGTCTAGGGGGCTTGAGATCCACTGGGTAGGAGGTCTCCCCTTTCTGGTCCTTCATCTCATATGGACCTAGCCAATGATCTTGAAAGGCTCTGGGCTCCACAGATTCCATGACCCGCACCTTCTGGCTAGGCTGAAACTCCTTCAGAGTGGCCTCCTTGTGGTACCAGAGTTTTATCACTTCTTCACTGGCCTCAAGATTGTCCTTAGGCTTCTTCTAGAAGTGCTTCATTTGGTTACAGAGAGCGATCATGCATCTGACTACATCAAAGGGGCTGAACTCAAACCTCTTCTGTGGCATCCCCCTGTAGATGAACATGGCAAGAGGACATCCCATTTCTGCCTCATGAGCTCAGGCAGGACCATTATCATTCCTCTCAGGGTGGTGTTGAAGCTCTCAACAAGCCCATTGCCTTGAAGGTGGTAGGATGTGGAGAACTTGTAGGTTACCCCCACACTGATCCAACATGGACTATATGTACAATGACATGCAGTGTCTCTGTCAGGTACCAGTGTCACGTAGGCTTTCATTATTCTGATGAGACTACTGGATTTGAGCGGCAAAATTGCCTGCGGTGTGGGAGACTGAGTCTGAACCAGCAACAGGTGATACCTGTCGGCGTAATCCGGGTTTTGCTCAGGCTAACTAACAGTGCTTCATCTCCACCCAAGAGCAGGGATGATTGGGCAGCCGAGTGCATGACACAATCGACTTCTCAGGGAAATCGTGGTCACTCAGATCGCATCCATTCTCTTAATTACATTAGTCTCACATCTACAAGGACAATCAGAGGCAGTATGTGTTTCAATAAGGTTTTAGTGAAGCAACTGCATCTTAGGTAATAAAGCATGTACTGCAATAACCAGGACGATGAAGCATGACAGGATTAAAATAATGACGAGGAGAGTAAAGCAAAGAAATAACGCTACCATATTGTCATTAGAATCATTGAAATAATTCCTACCTAGGCTATGTTAGAGCACAGAATGTTAAGCTCTAATTCTGCCCTTCAGGTTCCCCTGGGAAGGCATCATCCATCATACCTGAGCAAATGGCCTGTAGTCTACATAAGCAGCTGTAGCAAAGTGTTCAGCAATCAGCATACAGTCGTGGTCATCTGGCTGGAACCTCACTCTTAACGTGTATGGGACAGAAAAGAGTTTTTATAATAAAACAGCTGACGTTCTGAGAAAATGTCCCTATGTGAGGATATGTATATTTCTATGAACACTGGAGACAAATCGTTACCATGTTTACCGGCAACCTATCTTTCTACAGTCTTGAGAAAAACACAGAGTAAAAGAAATGTCTTGTTTAAGAACGCAGTGCTGACCTAGGCAAAGAACAGCTAGATAGAAATAAATAAAACAAGACTGAAAATGTGGCTATTGTTAAAATAATAAACAAAGCTGAATAAAATATATCTAGGTTAAAGTGCACAGCGGCAGGCCTAGATTGCTAAAATAACTTATATGGAGCTATAACTAAAATGGCTACACAACACCCTTCCCTTGCCGGTTCAAAGGTGGTTCAAAGCCTAATTACATATGAAAGCTACTCAAATTCAACCTAAGGCGTATGTAAAAAAAAAATTATAACGACAAGTTAAAAAGACACATGAGCATATATAAAAGGACAATTTAAAATGGTGACTGTGGCATAAAAAGCCCGAATTTCAAGGGTCAGAGTTATCTTGGAAGTTGCCAATTGAATCCGGGATAATTGAAGACAGGAAATCTTCCTCTTTTGCAGGTGGTAAAGTAGGAAGTTCATCCCTAAGGAAAACCAAGGAGCATTTGTGTTCCAAAGCTTGAGCTCTAACCAAGGCATTGCATGGCGTGTCCAACAATGAGTTTAGAGCTGCATCCTCCATGAAGGGCAACTCATAAGCAGCTTCCTGTAGCAAACGCACCCTCAACGCACATGTCTGGAAATGAGCCCTCAGTGAGAACATCAACAGATCAGTGTTCAATGAAACCAAGCACTGCGTAGAAAGACAAACTTTCAGTACATGTTCGAATGAGCACCAAAGGCACCGAAACACGGGCTGCACAAAATGCAAAACCAGTCTGAATGACAGAGACCAGTCACACTCCAATTGCTCCAGGAATTTTGCTCCAAAGTACTGCATCATGCGTTCTCGACACAGCTATGCTGGTCGGAGCACTTTCAGTCCTACTTGTTGCGTGGGACAGCCATTGCACAGAAATATTCGTCCCACGAGCTCACCAAAGTGTCTCGGAAAGTTGGTACTTAAAAGGGACTGTATCTCTGCTGATGACCTTGCCACCTGAGGCACATAGGTCTCGCAAGCAGATGTAAGCACCACATGTTTTTGGAACAATAAAGCCTTGAGTCTGCTCAACTTGCCAAAATTGACATTAGATGTAGCGATATGGGGCCAAATCTCAGCTACTTCTCTCTGTCTTGTGGGAGGAAAAAGTACGTTCCCAGAGCATGTAGGAATCTTAAAGACCGAAATGACATAAATTAATACGGCTCGCATCCCACAGCAGTTCCCGCTATTGAAGAGAACATAGCTGACATTTATGAGCACCTGGAACGCAGGTCTAGTCAAGGGGACTGGTCCTCCCTTCAGATAACAAGCCAAATTCGCTGCCTAAGCATTACACACTCCTTGCAAGGACAACTGTTTACAAACCATCCAATGGCTGACAGAAGTCTTGCATTCACTACCGCTAAGAAAGACCTCTTCATGCCACTGAGACATTTGTAGGAGAAGGGCAGCTCCCACACCTCATGGATGTAACTCTCCTAGCCTTTCATATCTGCCTCTTGGAATGTGTTTGAAGCAGAACGTGAATTGAAGTGTTGAAGTAGGCAGATTAATGACCCCATGTATTAACCATTTAGCAAATGGTATTTCAGCCACAGTAAAAGGCAGTTTTCCTAACTTTTCGATGTTTAACATGACATAAGTCACTACTTTCTTAGCCATTAGTTGTTGTTGTCGCATTAACTTAAATGTGGAAAATATGTTCCTCACGCTAACGTGTTGCCAGGGAACGCAACCTGCCTTCAATGTTTGAAGTGTCCAACCCAACTGCATGATGGACCTTAGCTGACTTTGTCCATGGTGTAGATAAGACATATCACTTTGTATTATGTCTATTGCAGAAGAAACAATGTTGTTTAAGGTGTATATCCAGTCAGACAGGGTATTAATCCCATTATCTACAACAGCTAGTGCCTTCTGTAAGTTTTCCTGGTCTATTTGCCTTAACCGGGCAGCACCTTCTTGTTGAGAAACCTTCTAAATTTCATTATAGACTGCATATAAGAAGCGATTTCTGCGTTGTTTTCTGGGGTCTAACAGGACATCCTGTAAACCGGTTTTATTAGACAGGAGACTGAGGTGTTCTCTAAAAGCATCTAGTGAGGAACTCTTCAACCATTCCTGGCATAGTTTCCCTATACTGTATGTTGTTACTATACCCGCATGTTCGGATGACACATAGCGAGGGTCCGGCCTACTTGTTCTAAAACCCCCCTTGGAGTTTATAAAAGGTTTATGACACCCATTGGTATCTATTGGCCACAATAACCACCCACTAGGACGTGGCAGTGAAGCATTAAACATGCCATTCTGGACCCATTCATCGAGCTGATCTTCAGTTGCATTTATGTACTTTTGCCATTTGTAAAATTTTGCAGGGGTAGGAATACTAAGTTTTACTAAGCCTAAGCAACTTGTTTGTTGTACAGTTTCATTTAAAAATATCAGTTGAACAGGTATCAGGCATGCTCTAAATAAAGGTTCCTTCCCCCTTATTTGCCAATTTCCTGTTCCGCACACACTTTTTAAGTCTATCGACTTCAGCCAATATTCATAGCCTTCTATAGCCAACTGGGAAACAAAGGAATCCAAAAATATGAATTTTGTATCTGTCAATAATATGTGTACATTTTCCATTGATGGAAATTTTAAATAATATGACTCAGCATTTTTAACATTGTGCCCAGAAAAATATACACATTTTTCCGAATATGTTTTAGAACTCCCTTGGGGTGGAGTTGGACAATGTTCCCATTGTGTGTAATTAAAAATAGTCTTTGGGGTACCTGCTCTGTGAATGAAATGGTGCCCATAATAATGATAGGAAAACATGTCACCATAATTCTCTTTAGATTGATAAACATCTTCACTTTCAAATACAGTAATATTCTGCAATTCAGTCATCATAGAATCAACTGCTTTCACATCCCAGTTGTCAGAAACAACTCCGGGTATTATTACATAGTTCATTGAAAGTTTAAACACATATGGTATTTCAATGACCTCCGTGGGGCCATATATATCACATGTGACTTTATCCCAAACAATCCCATCAGGAATTGGTATCGTGGAACTGTTCACAAAAGAAAGTCTCTGCGGACCTTGTGAGAAGAAAAATTGGGTTTTAGGACCTCATCCACCAGTTCAACTGTTGATCTTTCCGAAAGAAAATGACCATGTATTGATAGAAAGAATGTTATGGCAAAGGGAATCCAAAGGAGGAAAGCTAGTACAGTCAAGGAGAGCCACAGATAGTTCCATGGGAAAATAAAGTAAGTTGTTTTAACCACTTCGCTGCCAGGCCTTTTCCCCCTCCTGTGCCAGGCCTTTTTTTGCCTATTTGGGGCAGTTCGCGCTTAGGCCCGCATAACTTTTTGTCCACATAAGCTAACCAAGCCAAATTTGCGTCCTTTTTTTCCAACATCCTAGGGATTCTGGAGGTACCCAGACTTTGTGGGTTCCCCTGAAAGAGGCCAAGAAATTGGCCAAAATACAGGGAAAATTTTGTTTTTTTCAAAAAAATTGGAAAAAGTGGCTGCAGAAGAAGGCTTGTGGTTTTTCCCCTAAAAATGGCATCAACAAAGGGTTTGCGGTGCTAAACTCAGCAGCTTCCCAGCTTTCAGGAACAGGCAGACTTGAATCCGAAAACCCAATTTTTCAACACAATTTTGGCATTTTACTGGGGCATACCCCATTTGTGCAATTTTTTGTGCTTTCAGCCTCCTTCCAGTCAGTGACAGGAATGGTCATGAAACCAATGCTGGATCCCAGAAACCTAAACATTTCTGAAAAGTAGACAAAATTCTGAATTCAGCAAGGGGTCATTTGTGTAGATCCTACAAGGGTTTCCTACAGAAAATAACAGCTGAAAAAGAAAAATATTGAAATTGAGGTGAAAAAAACATCAATTTTTCTCTACTTTTTACTCTGTAACTTTTCCCTGCAATGTCAGATTATCGAAAGCAATATACCGTTACGTCTGCTGGACTCCTCTGGTTGCGGGGATATATAGGGTTTGTAGGTTCATCAAGAACCCGAGGAACCCAGAGCCAATAAATGAGCTGCACCCTGCAGTGCGTTTTCATTCTATACCGGGTATACAGTAATTCATTTGCTGAAATATAAGGAGTAAAAAATAGCTATCAAGAAAACCTTTGCATTTCCAAAAAGGGCACAAGATAAGGTGTTGAGGAGCAGTGGTTATTTGCACATCTCTGAATTCCGGGGTGACCATAGTAGCACGTGAATTACATGGAATTTCTCAAATAGATGTCTTTTTTACACACACCCCTATATTTGGAAGGAATAAATGTAGAGAAAGACAAGGGGCAATAACACTTGTTTTGCCATTCTATGTTCCCCCAAGTCTCCCGATAAAAATGATACCTCACTTGTTTGGGTAGGCCTAGCGCCCGCGACAGGATATGCCCCAAAACACAACGTGGACACATCACAGAAAACAGAGCTGTTTTTAGCAAAGTGACTACCTGTAGATTTTGGCCTCTAGCTCAGCCGCCACCTAGGGAAACCTACCAAACCTGTGCATTTCTGAAAACTAGAGACCTAGGGGAATCCAAGGAGGGGTGACTTGTGTGGCTCGGACCAGGTTCTGTTACCCAGAATCCTTTGCAAACCTCAAAATTTGGCTAAAAAAACACATGTTCCTCACATTTCTGTGGCAGAAAGTTCTGGAATCTGAGAGGAGCGACAAATTTCCTTCCACCCAGCATTCCCCCATGTCTCCCGATAAAAATGATACCTCACTTGTGTGGGTAGGCCTAGCGCCCGCGACAGGATATGCCCCAAAACACAACCTGGACACATCACAGAAAACAGAGCTGTTTTTAGCAAAGTGACTACCTGTAGATTTTGGCCTCTAGCTCAGCCGCCACCTAGGGAAACCTACCAAACCTGTGCATTTCTGAAAACTAGAGACCTAGGGGAATCCAAGGAGGGGTGACTTGTGTGGCTCGGACCAGGTTCGGTTACCCAGAATCCTTTGCAAACCTCAAAATTTGGCTAAAAAAACACATGTTCCTCACATTTCTGTGGCAGAAAGTTCTGGAATCTGAGAGGAGCCACAAATTTCCTTCCACCCAGCGTTCCCCCACGTCTCCCGATAAAAATGATACCTCACTTGTGTGGGTAGGCCTAGCGCCCGCGACAGGATATGCCCCAAAACACAACGTGGACATATCACAGAAAACAGAGCTGTTTTTAGCAAAGTGACTACCTGTAGATTTTGGCCTCTAGCTCAGCCACCACCTAGGGAAACCTACCAAACCTGTGCATTTCTGAAAACTAGAGACCTAGGGGAATCCAAGGAGGGGTGACTTGCGGGGCTCGGACCAGGTTCTGTTACCCAGAATCCTTTGCAAACCTCAAAATGTGGCTAAAAAAACACATGTCCCTCACATTTCTGTGGCAGAAAGTTCTGGAATCTGAGAGAAGCTACAAATTTCCTTCCACCCAGCGTTCCCCCAAGTCTCCCGATAAAAATGATACCTCACTTGCGTGGGTAGGCCTAGCGCCGGCGACAGGAAACACCCCAAAGCGCAACGTGGACACATCCTAAATTTTGGAAAAAAACAGAGGTGTTTTTTGCGAAGTGCCTACCTGTAGATTTTGGCCTCTAGCTCAGCCGGCACCTAGGGAAACCTACCAAACCTGTGCATTTCTGAAAACTAGAGACCTAGGGGAATCCAAGGACGGGTGACTTGCGGGGCTCGGACCAGGTTCTGTTACCCAGAATCCTTTGCAAACCTCAAAATTTGGCTAAAAATACACATGTTACTCACATTTCTGTGGCTGAAAGTTCTGGAATCTGAGAGGAGCCACAAATTTCCTTCTACCCAGCGTTCCCCCAAGTCTCCCGATAAAAATGATACATCACTTGTGTGGGTAGGACTAGCGCCCACGAAAGGAAAGGGCCCAAAACACAACGTGGACACATCACATTTTTTTATAAAAAGCAGTGCCTACCTGTGGATTTTGGCCTGTAGCTCAGCCGACACCTGAGGAAACCTAGCAAACCAGTGCATTTTTGAAAACTAGAAACCCAGGGGAATCCAAGATGGGGTGACTTGCGGGGCTCAGACCAGGTTATGTTACCCAGAATCCTTTGCAAACATCAAAATTTGGCCCAAAAAACACTTTTTCCTCTCATTTCGGTGACAGAAAGTTCTGGAATCTGAGAGGAGCCACAAATTTCCTTCCACCCAGCGTTCCCCTAAGTCTCTCGATAAAAATGGTACATCACTTCTGTGGGTAGGCCTAGCGCCCACAAAAGGAAATGGCCTAAAACACAACGTGGACACAACATATTTTTTCACAGAAAACAGAGGTGTTTTTTGCAAGGTGCCTACCTGTGGTGTTTGGCCTGTAGCTCAGCCGGTCCCAGGGGGGGGGGCAGAAATGGCCTAAAATAAATTTGCCCCCCAACCCCCACCCTCCCCCGCCGGGAGCGACCCTTGCCTACGGGGTCGCTCCCCCTGCGTGACATTGGCATCAAAAAACAAATCCCCGGTGCCTAGTGGTTTCTGCCCCCTTGGGGGCAGGTTGACCTAAACTCAGCCAATCTGCCCCCAAGGGGGGCAGAAATGGCCTAAATACAATTTGTCCCCCAGGGGAGCGACTTTTGCCTGATGGGTCGCTCCCCATCTCTAAAAAAAAAAAAAAAAAGAAAAAAAAGAAAAATTCCCCTGGCGCCTAGAGGTTTCTGCCCCCCCCCCCCGGGGGCAGATCGGCCTAATAATAGGCCGATCTGCCCCACGGGGGGCAGAAATGGCCTAAAATAAATTTGCCCCCCCAACACCCACCCCCCCCCCGGGAGCGACCCTTGCCTACGGGGTCGCTCCCCCTGCGTCACATTGGCGCCAAAAAACAAATCCCCGGTGCCTAGTGGTTTCTGCCCCCTTGGGGGCAGATTGACCTAAAATTGGCCAATCTGCCCCCAGGGGGGCAGAAATGGTCTAAATACAATTTGCCCCCCCAGGGGAGCGACCCTTGCCTGATGGGTCACTCCCCATCTCTAAAAAAAGAAACAACAAAAAAAAAAACACACAAAAAAAAAATTGCCCTGGCGCCTAGAGTGTTCTGCCCCCCCCCCCCCCCGGGGGCAGTTCAGCCTAATAATAGGCCGATCTGTCCCCCGGGGGGGGCAGAAATGGCCTAAAATAAATTTGCCCCCCCAACCCCCACCCCCCCCCCCGGGAGCGACCCTTGCCTACGGGGTCGCTCCCCCTGCGTGACATTGGCGCCAAAAAACAAATCCCCGGTGCCTAGTGGTTTCTGCCCCCTTGGGGGCAGATTGACCTAAAATTGGCCAATCTGCCCCCAGGGGGGCAGAAATGGTCTAAATACAATTTGCCCCCCCAGGGGAGCGACCCTTGCCTGATGGGTCACTCCCCATCTCTAAAAAAAGAAACAACAAAAAAAAAACACACAAAAAAAAAATTGCCCTGGCGCCTAGAGTGTTCTGCCCCCCCCCCGGGGGCAGTTCGGCCTAATAATAGGCCGATCTGTCCCCCGGGGGGGGCAGAAATGGCCTAAAATAAATTTGCCCCCCCAACCCCAACCCCCCCCCCCCCGGGAGCGACCCTTGCCTACGGGGTCGCTCCCCCTGCGTGACATTGGTGCCAAAAAACAAATCCCCGGTGCCTAGTGGTTTCTGCCCCCTTGGGGGCAGATTGACCTAAAATTGGCCAATCTGCCCCCAGGGGGGCAGAAATGGTCTAAATACAATTTGCCCCCCCAGGGGAGCGACCCTTGCCTGATGGGTCGCTCCCCATCTCTAAAAAAAAGAAACAACAAAAAAAAAACACACAAAAAAAAAATTGCCCTGGCGCCTAGAGTGTTCTTCCGCCCCCCCCGGGGGCAGTTCGGCCTAATAATAGGCCGATCTGTCCCCCGGGGGGGCAGAAATGGCCTAAAATAAATTTGTCCCCCCAACCCCCACCCCCCGCCCCCCGGGAGCGACCCTTGCCTACGGGGTCGCTCCCCCTGCGTGACATTGGCGCCAAAAAACAAATCCCCGGTGCCTAGTGGTTTCTGCCCCCTTGGGGGCAGATTGACCTAAAATCGGCCAATCTGCCCCCAGGGGGGCAGAAATGGTCTAAATACAATTTGCCCCCCAGGGGAGCGACCCTTGCCTGATGGGTCGCTCCCCATCTCTAAAAAAAAGAAAGAACAAAAAAAAAAAACACAAAAAAAAAAATTGCCCTGGCGCCTAGAGGTTTCTTCCCCCCCATGGCCTAAAATAAATTGCCCTCCCCCCCAGGGAGCGACCCTTGCCTAAGGGGTCGCTCCCTTTGCGTGAAATTCACGCAAAGAAAAAACTCCCTGGTGTCTAGTGGTTTCTACCCCCCTTGGGGGCAGATTGGCCTCATCAAAATATGCCAATCTGCCCCCAAGGGAGGCAGAAATGGCCAAAATATAATTTTCCCCCAAGGGGAGCGACCCTTGCCTAAGGGGTCGCTCCCCACAAAAAAAAAAAAAATGAAACAAAAAAAAAAAAAAAAAAAAAAAATGGTCCCTGGTGCCTAGAGGTTTCTGCCCCCCCTGGGGGCAGATCGGCCTAGTAAGGCCGATCTGCCCCCAGGGGGGGCAGAAAAGGCCTTTTCAAAAAAATGCCCCCCCTGGGAGCGACCCTTGCCCAAGGGGTCGCTCCCTTTGGTCAATTTCAATGAAAAAAAAAAAAATCCCTGGTGTCTAGTGGGGTTTCAAAAGCCGGATTGCAAGCAATCCGGCTTTTGAAACCCTCGGAGGGACTTCAAAGGGAAGGAAATACTTTTCCTTCCCTTTGAAGCCCCTCCGGGCCTCCCAAGTGATTGAAAAAGAAATGCTTTTGCATTTCTTTTTCAATCGCGCTGGAAGCAGAGCTTCCAGCGCTACTAGGGAGGCCCCTGTGACAAATCAGCGCGCGCTCGCGCGCTGACGTCACAGGGGGGGGTGGGGGGGGTCGGGGGTGGAAGGGGAAGGGATTCCCCGGTCAGCCCTGACCTGGGGGGGTGGGGCCGTCCCTCGGGAGGAGCGCTAGCGCTTCTCCCGAGGGAAGCATTCAGGACGTAATGGTTACGTCCATGGCGCCACACGGGCGCTGCCATGGACGTAACCATTACGTCCGTGGCGGGGAAGGGGTTAAGCTAGTTTTTCAGCTTGCTTGTTTTTGGCAGTTCAGATGTAGAAGAGGCAAATGAGCTGAAAAATGTTGTTGACATCAGCAAAGTTTCCAGAAGCTGTTCTTGCAAAAACTGGAGCCGTATTTGTAGGAAGAGAACTGGTAGGGGTCTCCTGCGGTGGTTCATAGTAAATGACGCCATCTGTCTGTGTTGAAGTTGTGTCAAATCGATCAGTACTTTCAGTATTGTTTGTTGTAACAGATGTTAGTGGAACTAATGCATGATCATTTTACACCCTCCTCAAGCTCAAAGAGGTTTCAGCGTTGCTGCTTAAGACTTGTAGTGGAACGTCTTGACCAGTAGTGAGAGGGATTCAGGAAATACTGGCTGTTCCTCTTGGTCTGCTGTGCAGGATCGGCCACATGGTGTAGCTTGACATTGTCGATAGATACAAAGGGAATTTCTTTAGCACCAGCCAACAGTGGTAGAATGACAGTTTTGGTACCGTGTATTCCGAAGACTGTGACCGGTGCACAATAAGAAGGATCAAACTCGTTTTTCACAGCAACTTTCTCACACACTAGATCCCCAACTTTAGGAATCCAGCCGGTGGGTGTTATTGGTACATCCTTAATTCCGGTGGAGGCAGCACTGGCAGAGGCATTGTCGTCACAGAACTGTTGTAATTCCTGAAAGACAGTGACACGTTCATTTATGTCAAAAGGTGTTTCTGCCGCCTGCACGCCCCAGGACCATCAAGATCTGGAACATACATTTGAGTTCCAAACAGGCACTCGTATGAAGTACAACCCAACCCAGAGACCTTCTAGGCAGATTGTTAAATGATCTCTGGACTCCATATAGGTGATTAAGCCAACAACGACCGTACCTAAGACTCTGGCTGTTAAGGACTGCTTTAAATTACAGTTTTGTCACTCCACTACACTATTTCCCTCAGGGTGAAGTGGAGATGAGTAGGAATATTTAGCAGGAAATGCTTTTGGATAGGGCGTGCCTTCAGCCAGGGCTTTCCCGGCAGCCCATATTTCATCATCAGGGTGAAGTGGAGATGAGTAATGGAGTTGGACCCCTACCGAGGCCATGGCATCCCTCAATGTCCTTGAGGTGAAAGCACGGCCCTGGTGCGAGTGGAAAGCCGCAACTGCATATGCACCGATAAAGACATACAAATCTTTAATAACAGTCTGAGCGTGAGCCGAGCGTTGTGGCCACACCCATAGAAATCTGGAGAAAGAGTCAACAGCGACTAAGATGTATTTGTATGCACTGTCCTGTGTTAGGGGACCACAATGGTCCAAGTACACACATTGTAATGGTTTGTTGGAAATTAGGAGGGGTGCCTGCGGTGGGCATTTGACGGTGGAACCCCTAATTTGTTGGTAGATGTCACAACAAAGGACATATTGCTTGGCTTGTTTGTATAGACCTGTTCACCAATAACGTGCTTGCAATAATGCTATTGTATCCGCCACACCAACATGGTCAGATGCAACCTCCTCATGCGCTGCTTTAATAAACTCTGATCTCATGTCTTTGTTGGGAATTACTTGCACCTCCATCCCAGGAATCTTTACTTCGGCATCAAGGCAGCCTCCCATTCGGTAGGAATATTTAGCAGGAAATGCTTTTGGATAGGGCATGCCTTCCGGCGGGGCTTTTCCGGCAGCCCATATTTCATCATCCGGTTTTGTTCCAGAACGGGTTACTGCATCAACAGCAGCTGTAGCTACTGCTGATTTGGCTGCTTCATCAGCTAGTGTATTCCCAGCAACGTGTATTCCAACACGCTGGTGTCGAAGTGTATATACAACATGGACATTTGGTAGCGTTTCCACCAGATCCGCTACTTTCCCCTAGAAGTCTGTGTTTGATGGTGTTGCCTTTAGAATCTCTGAACCCATTCTGGCGCCAGTAATGCAGGTATTCATTGAAGGAGTAGAGACAGTAGTACGAACCACAAACAAACAGTGTGAACTGCGTAGGATCCGTATGTTCCAGTGCCATCACCAGAGCCTTTAGCTCTGCTAGTTGTGCTGTGCAATCCCCTAGGGTTTGCGTGAACGTATGCTGGGGACATAATTTATTATCCTCCTTATAGCCACTTACGACTGCACAAGCAGTGGAGTATTGATGTTTTGTGCCAATTGCAGGTTGTGCTGAGCCATCAGTATACATGACTCTTTGATACTGATCGATAGGCAGTGTATTTGCTGGAATTGGGTATTCTAGTTCATATTGCAAAAATTCTTGAGTTCATAATTTTAGGTCGAAAATGTAGCCAACATCAGTGGCTGTCAAAGACGTTGCCCATTGAATCCAACGTGGATGTAATGATTGAGCTTTTGGAACACTGGCTTTGGTAACAGCCTCAAGGGCTGAAATTGGAGAGACGACAATAATGCGTTTCCCCTGGGCTAGTGGCCTTTCTTTAATGACAGCCATCTGAACAGCAGTGAGAATTTTCTAAGTGGAAGCAAAGTGTTGTTCTGCTGCTGAATAAAAATGTGATTTATATGTAATCAGGACTGTTTCATCCTTATTGAAAGTTACTTAGGTGAAACCAATGGCACCAGCAATTACTCTGATGACCAGATGTTTTTTGTTGTCCCTCGAGTGTAGGTGTTGTGCTGCAAACATGTTTGTTTGCAAAGCTCTGAGAATGCATGTATGTTCAACTGTCCAAAATTTACTTGAAAAGTCAGGACATGTTAAGTCATATAAACGTTTCATGCGTGATGTGTAATCTGGACAATTTAGAAAACCCAATAGGGATTAGAGTTTTTACATTTTATTTGGAGGTTGTAACTCTGCGCATTTTTCCAAGAATTGTGGCGCTAGGCTCTTTCCTTTACTTGATAGCTCATACCCCAAAAACAGGACGCTAAGGAAGCCTATTTTTTTTTTTTTTTAATTGAATTTGTAGCCGAGCTCAGTAAATCCCACAGCAATGTGGGCTACCTATCTAAAATGTTGCAGCAATTCATCATCCGTGAGATAAATGTCATCTACAATGCTTCAGGGTCAATGTCATGCAATATTAAGGTCACACGAGCTATGAACAGTTCTGGGAGCGTACTAAGGCCCTCATTACAACCCTGGCGGTCGGTGTTAAAGTGGCGGTAACACCGCCAAAAGGCCGGTGGTAAAAAAAAATGGAATCATGACCACAGCGGAAACCGCCAACACATACAGCCACTTTAACACTCCGACCGCCACGGCGGTAGCAACAAACATCGCTGCAGTAACCGCCAACAGCCAGGCGGAAGACAAGGTTCCGCCCAGCGTATCACAAGAGGCCTATCCGCCACCTTTTCCGGGGAGGTACCAATGCCATCAAAAGCACAGTAGAAACAGTTTTCTGAATGGAAACGACTCACCTCTCGACACTCAAGGAAGAACCAGGACGCCATGGAGCCCGAGCTGCAGGTCTTCCCCATGCTGGTGTCTCAGCTCATACACCGGGAGCACCAATGCCGGTGACGACGACCACAGTGAGTACTGCACCTGGCACACAAGGGAAGTGGGAGGAAAAAGAGAGTGACACACACTCGCAACATACAACACCCCCACCCTCACCCCAAACACCATACACAAAAACACATGGAACAACATTACATATACACCCCATAACCCTCTGGAATAACGCAAGGAGAAGAGGAGTCAAATGAGTGTAATATTAGAAATACTTAGAAATACGTTCAGAAATCAAACAGTATTTACAATATATACAATATATACAAAAGGCGGGACAATGCCCACTCAAAATTTCCTTGGTCCACTGGGCCAAAACACATAGGCCAAGCCCACACTTGACTCCTGTCTCAATACGGAGAGAACACTGCAGGGGCATCAGGTCAAAAACACACAGGCACCTCACGGGGACGGGGAACGGGGAACGGGGGGCACCTCATTCGGAAGATGGTACAATGCTACTGCTCCTGGAGGGGGCTCCATGCCCACTGCTTGGTCCTAGGGAGTGCAAGGCCACAGTCTCTCAATTGGGTGGTTTGCCCACTGCTTGGTCCTGGGGAGTGCAAAGCCACAGTCTCTCAAGTGGGTGGTTTACCCACTGCTTGGTCCTGGGGAGTGCAATGCCACAGTCTCTTAAGTGAGTGGGTTGCCCACTGCTTGGTCCTGGGGAGTGCAATGCCACAGTCTCTCAAGTGGGTGCTTTGCCCACTGCTTGGTCCTGAGGATTGCAAACCACAGTCTCTCAAGTGGGTGCTTTGCCCACTGCTTGGTCCTGGGGTGTGCAAAGCCACAGTCTCTCAAGCGGGTGTTTTGCCCACTGCTTGGTCCTGGGGAGTGCAAGGCCAAAGTCTCTCTAGTGGATGCCTTCTTCCACTGGTTCTGGTGGGTGCATTGTGCCCAGTGTGCTTCATCCTGGCAAGGAGGGGCTGAGTGGATGCCTTCTTCCACTGGTTCTGGCGGGGGCTTTGTGCCCAGTGTGCTTCATCCTGGCAAGGAGGGGCTGAGTGGATGCCTTCTTCCACTGGTTCTGGAGGGGGCTTTGTGCCCTGTGAAGCAGCACATGGGGAGTGCAAGGTCACAGTCACTCACCTGGGTGAATGACCCACACGATTTTCTGTGGGCAGGATGCATGACACTCCATGGAGGCAGGACTACAGTCCATCCGCCGGCGAGGATGGCTATACAGTGGTGGCAGTGCCGGTGTTGGTGTTGATCCTGTCAGTGGTGAGAGGAGGCTCCAGCCCTTCCCCTGCAGCCTTGGACGGCTGCCTACTGGGGCTGCTGCTGCTGGCAGTGGTGCTGCTTGCGGTGGTGCAGGTGGCGGTGCATATGGCGGTGCAGGTGGTGGTGCTGGCCGCGGTGCAGGTGGCGTTGCTGCCAGTGGTGGGAAAGGCTCCAGCCCTTCCCCTGCAGCCTCGGACGGCTGCCCACTGGGGCTGCTGCTGCTGTCAGTGGTGCTGCTTGCGGCGGTGCAGGTGGTGGTGCTTGCAGTGGTGCTTGCGGCGGTGCAGGTGGCGGTGCTGGCCGCGGTGCAGGTGGCGGTGCTAGTGGTTTTGGTGGTAGCCTCCAGGCCTTCACCTGCAGCCTTGGATGGCTGAAGTGCCCTGGCTCGTGCTCTGTGCCCCTTCCTGCCCTTGACAGATGGTGGTGCCTCCTTGCTTCTGGCAGCTGGAGTCTTTGACTTGGCCTTGCTGGCTGGTTGTGTCTCCTTCTCCTTGCTGGATGCTGTCCCCTTCTTGCCCTTGCAAGGTGGTGGAACCTTCTTGGCCTTGGTAGGTGTTGGTGGCACACTGGCTGGGCTAACAGGTGCCTCCTTAGAGCCTCTCACAGCTGCAGAAACCACATTGGAAGTGGACTTGGTGGCTGAGGTGCTGGGCTGGGTTCTGGCCACCCTGGCCCGAGGTGAAGGACGTGGGGAGGGATGGGTAGGGAATAGGTCAATGTTGTCTAGGAAAAGCTTCTTAGGGACATTGGGGTGGGAAGTGGGTGAAGGTTTGGGAGTGGAGGAAGAGGGGGTGCTTGTAGGAGGTGTCAGTCCGCTGTGTTTTGGTGCAGGTGCATAAGCTGGATGCTTTTATGAGGTGGATGGTTGTTGGGTGGGTGTGTGCTTGCTTTTGTGTACTTTGGGAGGAGGGGTCACAGACAAAGTGGGAGAGGACACAGGGGACGTTGCATGGATGTGGGGTGGTGACTGCCAGTGAGGGGCGTGTAGGGATAGGGGTGATGGTGATGGAGATAGTGGATGAGGATGTAGTGCATGCAGGTGTGAGTGGAGACGCAACTGGGAGGGAGGTGGACGAGGAGGAGGAGGGGGACACAGTGGAGGCAGTGGATGTTGGTGTGTCTGCATGGGGATGGTGCTTGTGTGAGTGCCTTTGAGATGAAGTGTGGTGCTTGTGTTTGCCTGAGCAACTTCTGTGTGTTGATTTGGGTGAATGATGGTCTGAAGGTGTGCTTGGGATAGGTTAGGGTTGAGGGGATTGGGACTGGGTAGAGGAAGCTGGGGTGGGGAGACTGGAGGCAGGGACAATAGCTGACATCAGTGCGGAGGCCAGAGCCTGAAATGCTCTCTGTTGGGCCGCCACGCCAGAGTGAATGCCCTCCAAGTATACATTTGTTTGTTGCAAATGCCTTTCGACACCCTGGATGGCATTCAGTATGGTTGACTGCCCAACAGTGAGGGATCTCAGGAGGTCAATAGCCTCCTCACTGAAGGCAGCAGGGCTGACTGGGGCAGGGCCTGAGATGCCTGGGGCGAAGGAGATGCCCACCCTCCTGGGTGAGCGGGCACGGGAAACACACAGAGGGGCGGCTTGGAGGGCGGTGCTGGTACGGGGCTGGCGGCTGTACCTGTTGTTGGGGTGGGCACAGAGGAATCCACCACCGCCAGGGAGCTTCCATCGGAGGAGGAGTCACTATCTGTAGTGTCCCCTCCTGTCTCCATCGTGGTGCTCCCCTCGCCCTCCGTCCCACTGGTGCCCTCACAATCGGCAGATTCGGCCTCCAGGCCCATGTGGGATGCAGCTCCCTCCGTCGCCAGTGCCTCTGCTCCTCCGCCAGATGATGCTGATGCACACAAGGACAGGGAAACAATAAGGGGGGGGAGAGACAGAGGATACACTTGGTCAATGCCAGCAACAACACTACCGTTGGAGTACACAACACACAGGGATGAGCCCTATACACTAGGCCATGCACTACCAGTTACAAAGCTAGTCACCAGCCCATTGGGTACATTGCCCAACGCCATTGGCTGCACACCTGAAACCAAGAGGACCCTGCCCAGTAGTAGATGTCCACTAACACTATTGGGGTTGGAGAGCTCCAGAGCCTGCCCAACAAGGGACCTGCCCTGCCATTTCGCCCTGGCCTACGGGCACCCATAGCCCACATCCCCCACCCAGATACAACCTTAACGCGTGCAAAGTCATGATTCAGAATCTGTACTCACCCCCTTGTGGCTGCTGTGATGCCTTCAAGCGCCCATCCAACTACGGATAGGCCACCGCCAGGATGCGGAACATCAGGGGGGTCAGGGTACGACGAGCAACCCTTCCTCGTTGGGAGGCCAGCCCCAGCTGGCACTCCGCCATCTTCCTTACCCAGCGGCGTAGGTCCTACCACCGTTCGCGGCAGTGGGTGCTCCACCTGACAAAAAACCCCAGGGTCCGCACCTCCTTGGCGATGGCTCGCCTAATACCCTTTTTCTGATGGGAGCTGACCTGCAGGAAATTATGCATAGAAAAAAGGTATTAGTCATACCGTCCGGACTGTTACACTCCTGGCCCACAATATCCCTCCCATCCCCTTACGCACAGACATTGAACACCAGACATGCAGCACTCTGTCCAGGACCCCTCAGCCCCCCTACACGAGGCTTACACACACAGCAATCCATACATTTGTGGCCAACGCATTATGCTCACAGTGTACTCACCTGTTTGTCTAGGTGTGGAGGACCATAGAGTAAAGTGTGCTGGGGTAGGACCCCATCCACCAGTCTCTCCAACTCCTCTGAAGTGAAGGCGGGGGCCCTTTCCCCAGACACTCAAGCCATTGTCGCTTCCAGACACAGGTCACAGCAGCACTTGCAGTGTAGGTCCTCTCCTGTTGAAGGTCAGGTAGCGAGTGAGTGAACAGATAGAAAATGGCGGTCACGTCCACAGCGGTGCGTACCGGAACCGCCATCGTACAACACCGTTGGCCACTGTAACCCATAGGCCCCAATGATAACCAATGCGAAGTTGCGTGGCGGTCACCAACCGCCGACCGCAACAGCACACAATGCCAGCGGAATTACCTCATTTCCACTTGTCTCTCCTCACAGGTCAGGCAGCCGCCATTTCAGGGAGGCAGAGGCCATGGCACCTAACTGCGTCACAGCAGACATTGGCACATCAACACACATCAACTGACTTTCATATTCACATACTGTTTCTGTAAAGGGAAAAATGCATTTTTATTTTCACATGTGTGTATATGACCCTCTGCTCACCGTTTTCTACCCTAGAGTTCAACCGGTGAGGATGAATAAGAGATGGAGACATCCCCTCATGTACAGACCCCTGGTGGACCTGGCGACAATGGAGGACAGACACATTTTCCTTACCTACAGACTTGATAGGGCCACAATCCAAGAACTGTGTGCCCAATTGGAGTCCGACCTGATTTCAGCTATCCGCCAGCCCACAGGTATCCCCCTTCTAGTGCAGGTCCTGTCAGTGCTCCATTTCCTGGCAAGTGGTTCCTTCCAAGCAACAGTGGCCATGGCATCAGGGATGTCTCAGCCAATGTTCTCCATTGTGTTGCCCAAAGTGTTGTCTGCCCTGC
This sequence comes from Pleurodeles waltl, assembly GCF_031143425.1. Lineage (NCBI taxonomy): Eukaryota > Metazoa > Chordata > Amphibia > Caudata > Salamandridae > Pleurodeles > Pleurodeles waltl. Next base: position 71,415,461 of record NC_090438.1, read on the forward strand.
TGAAACACATGCTCAGCTACATCGTGTTACCCCAGGTGGAGGATTTGGCCACAGTGAAGGCTGACTTTTATGCCCTTGGACATACACCCCAACATCATTGGTGCCATTGATGGTACACATATTGCATTTGTCCCCCCCCCGTAGAAATGAACAAGTGTTCAGGAATAGAAAAAAGCTTTCACTCTCTGAATGTGCAGATGGTGCGTTTGGCGGACCAGTACATCTCCCATGTGAATGCCAAGTATCCTGGCTCTGTGCATGATGCCTTTATCTTGAGGAATAGCAGTATTCCATATGTGATGTCTCAACTCCAGAGGCACCGGGTGTGGCTAATAGGTGAGCCCATGGCCCCCTCCCAGTTGATGTAGGTATATGGGTGTGGGGTTGTCCCTAAGTGTGAATGTGTGTCTAACAGGTATCCCTCGATATTTGCAGGTGACTCTGGTTACCCCAACCTCTCATGGCTACTGACCACAGTGAGGAATGCCAGGACAAGGGCAAAGGAAAGTTACAATGAGACATATGGGCGAACAAGGAGGATAATTGAGAGAACCTTTGGCCTCCTGAAGGCCAGATTCCAGTGCCTCCATCTGACAGGTGGATCCCTGTACTACTCACCCAGGAAGGTGTGCCAGATCATCGTTGCATGTTGCATGTTGCATGTTGCACAACCTGGCCTTGAGACGCCAGGTTCCTTTTCTGCAGGAGGATGAGCCTGGAGATGGTCTTGTGGCAGCAGTGGAGCCTGTGGACAGTGAGGAAGAGGAAGCAAAGGAAGAAGATGTGGACAACATAAGTTCACTCATTCAACAGTACTTCCGGTGACACACAGGCAATACACTGTAACTTCACTTTCCACTGCAGTTTTGTGTTAGATATTGAACATGGCAGCCTAATTTCCCTATGTCTAGGACCTCTTACTGTACCCTTTGGCATCTCTATTTTCAGATCTCTGTGCCCCACTCTGGCTCCTGGTGTGTTTACTGCTGCCCACTACAGGTCATACCTATGTATATGTAACTGTACCTTTGAATTGCAATGTTTACAGCTCGTTAAATTAATACATATTTCAGTCATTTGGCAGACTCCATACTTGTATTTGTTCCAAGGGTGTTTATTTATGTGCTAATAAGTGGAAGGGGTACTGCAATGGGCTAGGTTACTGATGGAGGAAAGTCCAGGGTAGAGTCCAGTCTATTTGTATCAAAGGTACATTGTCAATGGGGGCATAGGAAGGGGAGCAATGGCAGTACAAGGTGGACAGGGTGACAGAGTGGGACACAAGTGTGACATTCAGGAAAGTCTTATTTCCTGTCGGGTCTTGGCAATGTTCTCTGGCTTCTGCCTGGATCACAGGGACCGTTTGCGGGGTGGTTCTCCTTCTGCAAGGGGTGGGGTGCTGGTGGCCTGTTGGTCCAGTGGCGGGGCCTCCTATCCGCTAGCACCGGCAGAGGTGGAGGGCTGTTCTTCGGTGTGTGGCTAGTGTCAGGGGCCCGTTGTTGTGCCACTGCCTCCCTCATGGTGTTTGGCATGTCTGCCAGCACCCCTGCAATGGTGACCAGGGTGGTGTGGATGTCTTTCAGGCCCTTCCTGATCCCCAGGTACTGTCCCTCCTGCATCAACTAGGTCTCCTGCAACTTGTACAGTATCTGGCCCATGGTCTCCTGGGAATGGTGGTATGCTCCCAGGATCCCTGCAAGTGCCTCGTGGAGAGTGGGTTCCCTGGGCCTGTCCTCCCGCTGGCACACAGCAGTCCTCCCAGCTTCCCTGTTGTCCTGTGCCTCTGTCCCCTGAACCATGTGCCCACTGCCACTGACCCCGATTGTCTTGGGTTTGCCTGGGGTCCCTGTAGTGGTGGACACACTGCTGATTGACGTGTCCTGGGGATAGAGGGATGGGCCCGCTGGGTGGGTGCTGTGCTGATGTTTCCTGTGGGGGAGGCTCTGTGGTGGGTTGGGACTGTGGCAGGGTAACCGACTGTCCAGAGGTCCCTGATGGGCCAGGTTGGTCATTGTGATCCAGGCGTGCAGAGCTACTGTAATCACTGTGGGCCTCTTCTGTGGGGGGACTGGATGTTGGTGGCACCTCCTCTCTGGTGACATTGAATGGGGGTCCTGTGGGGATGTAAATGCAGTGTTATTGTATCTGCGTGTGCCATCTTGAGAATGGATATGTTTCCCTCTCTGGTTGTTATTAGCAAGGCCCATTTGGGTTGTGTGAAATGTTATTGGTTTGGCTAAGTGATTGTCACTAGTGTGCATGCTGTGGTGATGGGTGCCCATGCAGGTCTGTGATGGAAGTCCATGCATTGGTGTTGCATGCAGGGCTTGGTATTGGGATGGGTAGGTTGTGATAGTGGGGTATTGTAGGAGGCTGGACTGGCTTGTAGTGAGTACCTAGGGGTACTTGCACCTTGCACCAGGCCCAGTTATCCCTTATTAGTGTATAGGGTGTCTAGCAGCTTAGGCTGATAGATAATGGTAGCTTAGCAGAGCAGCTTAGGCTGAACTAGGAGACGTGTGAAGCTACTATATTACCACTTAGTGTCATATGCACAATATCATAAGAAAACACAATACACAGTTATACTAAAAATAAAGGTACTTTATTCTTATGACAATATGCCAAAGTATCTCAGAGTGTACCCTCAGTGAGAGGATAGGAAATATACACAAGATATATATACACAATACCAGAAATATGCAGTATAGTCTTAGAAAACAGTGCAAACAATGTATAGTTACAATAGGATGCAATGGGGACACATAGGGATAGGGGCAACACAAACCATATACTCCAAAAGTGGAATGTGAACCACGAATGGACCCCAAACCTATGTGACCTTGTAGAGGGTCGCTGGGACTATTAGAAAATAGTGAGGGTTAGAAAAATAGCCCACCCCAAGACCCTGAAAAGTGAGTGCAAAGTGCACTAAAGTTCCCCAAAGGACAAAGAAGTCATGATAGGGGAATAAGGCAGGAAAGACACAAACCAACAATGCAACAACACTAGATTTCCAATCTAGGGTACCTGTGGAACAAGGGGACCAAGTCCAAAAGTCACAAGCAAGTCGGAGATGGGCAGATGCCCAGGAAATGCCAGCTGCGGGTGCAAAGAAGCTTCTACTGGACAGAAGAAGCTGCGGTTTCTACAGGAACGCAAAGGGCTAGAGACTTCCCTTTGGAGGACGGTTCCCTCTTGCCTTGTAGAGTCGTGCAGAAGTGTTTTCCCGCCAAAAGAATGCCAACAAGCCTTGCTAGCTGCAAATCGTGCGGTAAGCATTTTTGGATGCTGCTGTGGCCCAGGAGGGACCAGGAGGTCGCAACTTGGACCAGGAGTTAGAGGGGACGTCGAGCAAGACAAGGAGCCCTCTTAGCAGCAGGTAGCACCCGGAGAAGTGCCAGAAACAGGCACTACGAGGATGCGTGAAACGGTGCTCACCCGAAGTCGCACAAAGGAGTCCCACGTCGCCGGAGACCAACTTAGAAAGTCGTGCAATGCAGGTTAGAGTGCCGTGGACACAGGCTTGGCTGTGCATGAAGGATTTCCGCCGGAAGTGCACAGGGGCCGGAGTAGCTGCAAAAGTCGCGGTTCCCAGCAATGCAGTCTAGCGAGGTGAGGCAAGGACTTACCTCCACCAAACTTGGACTGAAGAGTCACTGGACTGTGGGGGTCACTTGGACAGAGTTTCTGGATTCGAGGGACCTCGCTCGTCATGCTGAGAGGAGACCCAAGGGACTGGTAATGCAGCTTTTTGGTGCCTGCGGTTGCAGGGGGAAGATTCCGTCGACCCACGGGAGATTTCTTCGGAGCTTCTAGTGCAGAGAGGAGGCAGACTACCCCCACAGCATGCACCACCAGGAAAACAGTCGAGAAGGCGGCAGGATCAGCGTTACAGAGTTGCAGTAGTCGTCTTTGCTACTATGTTGCAGGATTGCAGGCTTCCAGCACGGTCAGCAGTCGATTCCTTGGCAGAAGGTGAAGAGAGAGATGCAGAGGAACTCGGATGAGCTCTTGCATTCGTTATCTAAAGTTTCCCCAGAGACAGAGACCCTAAATAGCCAGAAAAGAGGGTTTGGCTACTTAGGAGAGAGGATAGGCTAGCAACACCTGAAGGAGCCTATCACAAGGAGTCTCTGACGTCACCTGGTGGCACTGGCCACTCAGAGCAGTCCAGTGTGCCAGCAGCACCTCTGTTTCCAAGATGGCAGAGGTCTGGAGCACACTGGAGGAGCTCTGGACACCTCCCAGGGGAGGTGCAGGTCAGGGGAGTGGTCACTCCCCTTTCCTTTGTCCAGTTTCGCGCCAGAGCAGGGCTAAGGGGTCCCCTGAACCGGTGTAGACTGGCTTATGCAGAATTGGGCACATCTGTGCCCAAGAAAGCATTTCCAGAGGCTGGGGGAGGCTACTCTTCCCCTGCCTTCACACCATTTTCCAAAGGGAGAGGGTGTAACACCCTCTCTCAGAGGAAGTCCTTTGTTCTGCCATCCTGGGCCAAGCCTGGCTGGACCCCAGGAGGGCAGATGCCTGTCTGAGGGGTTGGCAGCAGCTGCAGTGAAACCCCAGGAAGGGCAGTTTGGCAGTACCAGGGTCTGTGCTACAGACCACTGGGATCATGGGATTGTGCCAACTATGCCAGGATGGCATAGAGGGGGCAATTCCATGATCATAGACATGTTACATGGCCATATTCGGAGTTACCATTGTGAAGCTACATATAGGTAGTGACCTATATGTAGTGCACGCGTGTAATGGTGTCCCCGCACTCACAAAGTCCGGGGAATTGGCCCTGAACAATGTGGGGGCACCTTGGCTAGTGCCAGGGTGCCCTCACACTAAGTAACTTTGCACCCAACCTTTACCAGGTAAAGGTTAGACATATAGGTGACTTATAAGTTACTTAAGTGCAGTGTAAAATGGCTGTGAAATAACGTGGACGTTATTTCACTCAGGCTGCAGTGGCAGGCCTGTGTAAGAATTGTCAGAGCTCCCTATGGGTGGCAAAAGAAATGCTGCAGCCCATAGGGATCTCCTGGAACCCCAATACCCTGGGTACCTCAGTACCATATACTAGGGAATTATAAGGGTGTTCCAGTAAGCCAATGTAAATTGGTAAAATTGGTCACTAGCCTGTTAGTGACAATTTGGAAAGAAATGAGAGAGCATAACCACTGAGGTTCTGGTTAGCAGAGCCTCAGTGAGACAGTTAGTCACTACACAGGTAACACATTCAGGCACACTTATGAGCACTGGGGCCCTGGGTTACCAGGGTCCCAGTGACACATACAACTAAAACAACATATATACAGTGAAAAATGGGGGTAACATGCCAGGCAAGATGGTACTTTCCTACACAACCCCCCCCAAACGAAGGACAATAAGACTAGCCATGACCTGATGAGTCTTCATTGTCTAAGTGGAAACATCTGGAGAGTCCATCTGCATTGGAGTGGCTACTCCCAGGTCTATGTTCCACTGTATAGTCCATTCCCTGTAGGGATATGGACCACCTCAACAATTTAGGATTTTCACCTTTCATTTGTTTTAGCCAAAGTAGAGGTTTGTGGTCTGTCTGAACAATGAAGTGAGTGCCAAACAGGTATGGCCTCAACTTCTTCAGAGCCCAGACCACAGCAAAGGCCTCCCTCTCTATGGCAGACCAACGCTTTTCTCTAGGGGTCAACCTCCTACTAATAAAAGCAACAGGTTGATCCTGGCCCTCCGAATTAAGTTGTGATAGGACTGCCCCTACTCCTAATTCAGATGCATCAGTTTGGACATAGAATTTTTTAGAGTAACAAGGGCTTTTCAGGACAGGTGCAGAGCACATGGCCTGCTTCAGCTCCTCAAAAGCTTTCTGACAGTTTGCTGTCCATAATACCTTTTTAGGCATTTTCTTGGATGTGAGGTCATTAAGAGGGGCTGCAATGGAGCCATAGTTCTTAATGAACCTCCTGTAATACCCAGTGAGGCCTAGGAAGGCTCTCACCTGAGTCTGAGTGGTAGGGGGAACCCAATCAATAATTGTTTGGATTTTCCCCTGAAGTGGTGCAATCTGTTCCCCACCAACAAGGTGTCCCAGATAAACCACCTTCCCCTGCCCTATCTGGCAATTTGAAGCCTTGATAGTGAGGCCTGCCTTCTGCAGGGCCTCCAAAACTTTCCATAGGTGGACCAGGTGATCATCCCAGCTGGAGCTAAAGACAGCTATATCGTCCAAATATGCTGCACTGAAAGCTTCCAGCCCTTGCAGGACTGTGTTCACCAACCTTTGAAAAGTGGCAGGTGCATTTTTCAAACCAAAAGGCATTACAGTAAACTGGTAATGTCCTCCAATGGTTGAAAATGCAGTTTTAGGTTTAGCATCTTCTGACAATTTGATCTGCCAATACCCTGCAGTCAAATCAAAAGTGCTTAGATACTTGGCAGATGCCAGTGTATCTCTGAGCTCATCTGCCCTGGGTATAGGGTGAGCATCAGTTTTGGTTACCAAGTTGAGACCTCTATAGTCTACACAAAACCGCATTTCCTTCTTTCCATCTTTGGAATGGGGTTTTGGTACAAGTACCACAGGAGAAGCCCATGGACTTTCAGAGTGCTCAACCACTCCTAGTTCTAACATTTTCTGGACCTCTTGCTTTATGCAGTCCCTGACATGGTCAGGCTGCCTATAGATCTTACTTTTGACAGGTAAACTGTCTCCAGTATCTATAGTGTGCTTACACCAAGAAGTGGTACCTGGCACAGTAGAGAAGAGTTCAGAGAATTGATCTAGGAGATTTATGCAATGGTCTTTCTGCTCAGCAGTAAGACAATCAGCCAAAACTACACGTTCCACAAGAGCATCTTGTTGTGTGGAAGAGAAGAGATCAGGTAGAGGATCACTGTCTTCTTCCTGTCCCTCATCAGTTGCCATGAGCAGGGTGAGATCAGCCCTGTCATAGTAGGGTTTCAGGCGGTTGACATGGAGCACCCTAAGGGGACTCCTGGCAGTGCCTAAGTCAACTAAATAGGTGACTTCTCCCTTCTTTTCAACAATTGTGTGGGGTCCACTCCATTTATCTTGGAGTGCTCTTGGTGCCACAGGCTCCAAGACCCACACTTTCTGCCCTGGTTGGTACTGAACCAAAACAGCCTTCTGATCATGCCATTGCTTCTGGAGCTCTTGGCTGGCCTGAAGGTTTTTGCTGGCCTTTTTCATGTACTCAGCCATCCTTGATCTGAGGCCAAGTACATAATCCACAATATCCTGCTTAGGAGCTTTTAAAGGTTGTTCCCAACCCTCCTTTACAAGTGTGAGTGGACCCCTAACAGGGTGTCCAAAAAGAAGTTCAAAGGGTTTGAAGCCCACTCCTTTCTGGGGTACCTCCCTGTAGGCAAAAAGGAGGCATGGTAGAAGGATATCCCATCTCCTGCGGAGTTTTTCAGGGAGACCCATAATCATGCCTTTGAGAATTTTATTAAATCTCTCCACCAGTCCATTTGTTTGTGGATGATAGGGTGTTGTGAACTTGTAAGTTACACCACACTCCTTCCACATGGCCTTTAAGTATGCAGACATGAAATTGCTTCCCCTGTCTGATACTACTTCCTTTGGGAAGCCCACCCTAGAAAATATTCCCAGGAGGGCCTTTGCCACTGCAGGTGCTGTAGTGGTCCTTAAAGGAATTGCTTCAGGGTATCTTGTGGCATGGTCCACTACCACCAAGATAAACCTATTGCCTGAAGCAGTAGGAGGGTCAAGGGGGCCAACTATGTCAACCCCTACCCTTTCAAAGGGAACCCCAACCACAGGCAGTGGAATAAGGGGTGCCTTTGGTGTGCCACCTGTTTTGCCACTGGCTTGACAGGTTTCACAGGACTTACAAAAATCTTTTGTGTCCTCAGACATCCTAGGCCAATGAAACAAGGGAACAAGTCTGTCCCAAGTTTTCATTTGACCCAGGTGCCCAGCTAGGGGAATGTCGTGGGCAAGAGTTAGGAGGAACTTTCTGTACTCCTGAGGAATCACTAATCTCCTGGCAGCTCCAGGTTTAGGATCCCTATGCTCAGTGTACAAGAGGTTGTCCTCCCAGTAAACCCTGTGAGAGTCACTGACATCCCCATTAGCCTGTTTGACAGCTTGCTGTCTTAGACCCTCTAATGTGGGACAGGTTTGCTGTGCCACACTCAGCTCCTCCCTGGCAGGCCCCCCTTCACCCAAAAGCTCAGCAGTGTCTGCTTCCAGCTCCTCTGGTGTAGGTTCTGCACAGGGAGGGAATTCTTCTTCCTCAGAAGTTGAATCCACTGTAGAGGGAGGGATAGTAGGAAGTGGTTTGCTTCTACTAGCCCTAGCTTTAGGGAGCACTTGGTCCATTGTTCCAGGATCCAAGCTTCCCTGTCCTTTTTGCTTTTTGGCCTGAGCCCTTGTCAAAGCAAAAATATGCCCTGGGATGCCCAGCATTGCTGCATGGGCCTCCAACTCCACATCTGACCAAGCTGATGTCTCCAAATCATTTCCTAGTAGACAGTCTACAGGTAAATCTGTGGCTACCACAACTTTCTTTGGACCAGTAACCCCCCCCAGTTGAGATTAACAACAGCCATGGGGTGGCTAAGTGTGTTGTTGTGAGCATCGGTTACTTGGTACTGGTGACCAAGTAGGTGTTGTTCAGGGTGGACCAGTTTCTCTATGACCATAGTCACACTGGCTCCAGTGTCCCTGTAGGCCTGAACCTCCACACCATTTATTAGGGGTAGCTGCTTGTACTTATCCATATTAAGGGGACAAGCAACTAAGGTGGCTAAATCAATAGCCCCCTCAGAGACTAACACAGCCTCTGTGGCCTCCCTAACAAGGCCAACCCCAACTAAGTTACCAATAGTGAGCCCAGCTACTCCCTTGGATTGGCTATTAGTAGGTTTGCTCCCACCACCACTGCTATTAGTAGGGACACTAGGGGTAGCAGTAGGGGTTGTAGTGGTAGGAGGCTTGGTGCTTTTCTTTGGACAACTGGGATCTGTTGTCCAATGGCCTTTTACTTTACATAAATAGCACCATGGTTTCTTTTCCTTGTTTTGATTAGAAGAGGATTTGGGCCCACCACCCCCACCAGAGTGTTTTTGTGGGCCTGATGAAGACTCATTTTTAGATTTGTCCCCACCCTTGTCAGAAGACTTACCATCCTTCTTCTTGTTGCCATCTTTGTCACCCCCTGTATGAACTTTTCTGTTCACCCTTGTTCTGACCCATTTGTCTGCCTTCTTTCCCAATTCTTGGGGAGAGGTCAGATCAGAGTCCACCAAGTACTGGTGCAACAAATCAGACACACAATTATTAAGAATATGCTCTCTCAGGATCAAGTTATACAGGCTGTCATAATCAGTAACTTTACTGCCATGTAACCACCCCTCCAAGGCCTTCACTGAATGGTCAATGAAATCAACCCAGTCTTGTGAAGACTCCTTTTGGTCTCTCTGAACTTTATCCTGTATTGTTCAGTGGTTAAGCCATAACCATCCAGGAGTGCATTCTTAAGAACTTTGTAATCATTAGCTTCATTTTCTTTTACAGTAAGGAGCCTATCCCTACCTATCCCACTAAATGATAGCCATAGGATAGCAGCCCACTGCCTTTGAGGGACATCCTCTACAGCACAGGCCCTCTCAAGTGCAGCAAACCACTTGTTAATGTCATCCCCCTCCTTATAAGGGGGAACTATCTTATGCAGATTCCTGGAATCATGCTCTTTTGCAGGATGACTATGGGGAATACTGCTGCTGCCACCATGGGTTTCTAAACCCAGTTTCTGTCTCTCCTTCTCTACTTCTAAAGTCTGTCTATCCAAATCCAGCTGTTGCTTCTTGAGCTTCAGTCTGGTTTGTTCCACTCTCAATCTATTGAGCTCCCTTTCTAACAATCTGTCATCAGGGTGGGTGGGAGGGACATGCCTTGAAACAGAAGTATGGTGAGAATGGACAGAAGGAGACCTGTCCCTTACAGAGGGCACCCTAACAGCTTGGCTAACAGAACCATCAGTACCACTGTGGTGAGAATAAATGCTTTTGCTATGATGTGAGACAACACTATTTGTATGGTGTGACTCAACATCATTACCAACTATGCTAGACTGTCTAGTAATGGGCAGGCTAGGAAGTTTCTTTCCTGAATATTTTCCTGGGGGAGTCCCTGGATCAGATTGGGAACCATTAGCTACTTTTTCAACAGATGGGGCACTTCTAGCCTTATCCTGTTCTCTAAGCATGTTAAGTAACAATTCCAAGGAAGGATTCTTCCCTACACTCAAACCTCTCTCTATGCAGAGACTCCTTGCTCCTTTCCAGCTAAGGTGATCATATGCAAGTTTGGACAGATCAACATTTTGGCCTGTGCCAGACATTTTTAGAGAGAGTTAAAGTGATAGAAAAAGAGAAAAAACTTTGTCAGAGCTTTTACAAAGACAGAAAAAAAAACTTTTAAAACTTTTTAGAACTTTTTAGAAAGTTAGAAGTACTTTTCAGCACTTAGAAAAGAGTGAAAAGAGGAAATGCAAAACTTTTTGGCAATGTGTATATACACTGAACTTGTTTTGTATATTTTTCTCTTATGAAAAGTACAATGACAAGAGTGGTAAGTAGTCTCAAAGCACTTATCCCACCGCTGCACAACCAATGTAGGAGGCTGGACTGGCTTGTAGTGAGTACCTAGGGGTACTTGCACCTTGCACCAGGCCCAGTTATCCCTTATTAGTGTATAGGGTGTCTAGCAGCTTAGGCTGATAGATAATGGTAGCTTAGCAGAGCAGCTTAGGCTGAACTAGGAGACGTGTGAAGCTACTACAGTACCACTTACTGTCATATGCACAATATCATAAGAAAACACAATACACAGTTATACTAAAAATAAAGGTACTTTATTTTTATGACAATATGCCAAAGTATCTCAGAGTGTACCCTCAGTGAGAGGATAGGAAATATACACAAGATATATATACACAATACCAGAAATATGCAGTATAGTCTTAGAAAACAGTGCAAACAATGTATATTTACAATAGGATGCAATGGGGACACATAGGGACAGGGGCGACACAAACCATATACTCCAAAAGTGGAATGTGAACCACGAATGGACCCCAAACCTATGTGACCTTGTAGAGGGTCGCTGGGACTATTAGAAAATAGTGAGGGTTAGAAAAATAGCCCACCCCAAGACCCTGAAAAGTGAGTGCAAAGTGCACTAAAGTTCCCCAAAGGACAAAGAAGTCGTGATAGGGGAATAAGGCAGGAAAGACACAAACCAACAATGCAACAACACTAGATTTCCAATCTGGGGTACCTGTGGAACAAGGGGACCAAGTCCAAAAGTCACAAGCAAGTCGGAGATGGGCAGATGCCCAGGAAATGCCAGCTGCGGGTGCAAAGAAGCTTCTACTGGACAGAAGAAGCTGCGGTTTCTGCAGGAACGCAAAGGGCTAGAGACTTCCCTTTGGAGGACGGTTCCCTCTCGCCTTGTAGAGTCGTGCAGAAGTGTTTTCTTGCCGAAAGAACGCCAACAAGCCTTGCTAGCTGCAAATCGTGTGGTAAGCGTTTTTGGATGCTGCTGTGGCCCAGGAGGGACCAGGAGGTCGCAACTTGGACCAGGAGGTAGAGGGGACGTCGAGCAAGACAAGGAGCCCTCTTAGCAGCAGGTAGCACCCAGAGAAGTGCCAGAAACAGGCACTACGAGGATGCATGAAACGGTGCTCACCCGAAGTCGCACAAAGGAGTCCCACGTCGCCGGAGACCAACTTAGAAAGTCGTGCAATGCAGGTTAGAGTGCCGTGGACCCAGGCTTGGCTGTGCACGAAGGATTTCCGCCGGAAGTGCACAGGGGCCGGAGTAGCTGCAAAAGTCGCGGTTCCCAGCAATGCAGTCTAGCGAGGTGAGGCAAGGACTTACCTCCACCAAACTTGGACTGAAGAGTCACTGGACTGTGGGGGTCACTTGGACAGAGTTGCTGGATTCTAGGGACCTCGCTCGTTGTGCTGAGAGGAGACCCAAGGGACCGGTAATGCAGCTTTTTGGTGCCTGCGGTTGCAGGGGGAAGATTCCGTCGACCCACGGGAGATTTCTTCGCAGCTTCTAGTGCAGAGAGGAGGCAGACTACCCCCACAGCATGCACCACCAGGAAAACAGTCGAGAAGGCGGCAGGATCAGCGTTACAGAGTTGCAGTAGTCGTCTTTGCTACTATGTTGCAGGTTTGCAGGCTTCCAGCGCGGTCAGCAGTCGATTCCTTGGCAGAAGGTGAAGAGAGAGATGCAGAGGAACTCGGATGAGCTCTTGCATTCGTTATCTAAAGTTTCCCCAGAGACAGAGACCCTAAATAGCCAGAAAAGAGGGTTTGGCTACTTAGGAGAGAGGATAGGCTAGCAACACCTGAAGGAGCCTATCACAAGGAGTCTCTGACGTCACCTGGTGGCACTGGCCACTCAGAGCAGTCCAGTGTGCCAGCAGCACCTCTGTTTCCAAGATGGCAGAGGTCTGGAGCACACTGGAGGAGCTCTGGACACCTCCCAGGGGAGGTGCAGGTCAGGGGAGTGGTCACTCCCCTTTCCTTTGTCCAGTTTCGCACCAGAGCAGGGCTAAGGGGTCCCCTGAACAGGTGTAGACTGGCTTATGCAGAAAGCATTTCCAGAGGCTGGGGGAGGCTACTCCTCCCCTGCCTTCACACCATTTTCCAAAGGGAGAGGGTGTAACACCCTCTCTCAGAGGAAGTCCTTTGTTCTGGCATCCTGGGCCAGGCCTGGCTGGACCCCAGGAGGGCAGCTGCCTGTCTGAGGGGTTGGCAGCAGCAGCAGCTGCAGTGAAACCCCAGGAAGGGCAGTTTGACAGTACCAGGGTCTGTGCTACAGACCACTGGGATCATGGGATTGTGTCAACTATGCCAGGATGGCATAGAGGGGGCAATTCCATGATCATAGACATGTTACATGGCCATATTCGGAGTTACCATTGTGAAGCTACATATAGGTAGTGACCTATATGTAGTGCACGCGTGTAATGGTGTCCCCGCACTCACAAAGTCCGGGGAATTGGCCCTGAACAATGTGGGGGCACCTTGGCTAGTGCCAGGGTGCCCTCACACTAAGTAACTTTGCACCCAACCTTTACCAGGTAAAGATTAGACATATAGGTGACTTATAAGTTACTTAAGTGCAGTGTAAAATGGCTGTGAAATAACGTGGACGTTATTTCACTCAGGCTGCAGTGGCAGGCCTGTGTAAGAATTGTCAGAGCTCCCTATGGGTGGCAAAAGAAATGCTGCAGCCCATAGGGATCTCCTGGAACCCCAATACCCTGGGTACCTCAGTACCATATACTAGGGAATTATAAGGGTGTTCCAGTAAGCCAATGTAAATTGGTAAAATTGGTCACTAGCCTGTTAGTGACAATTTGGAAAGAAATGAGAGAGCATAACCACTGAGGTTCTGATTAGCAGAGCCTCAGTGAGACAGTTAGTCACTACACAGGTAACACATTCAGGCACACTTATGAGCACTGGGGCCCTGGTTTACCAGGGTCCCAGTGACACATACAACTAAAACAACATATATACAGTGAAAAATGGGGGTAACATGCCAGGCAAGATGGTACATTCCTACAGGTATATGTGAGGTAGTGGAGTGATGAGGGTGAGGGTACGGGTAGGCGTTTGTGACGGCATGCAGGTAGGGTGGGGGATATAGTAGTAAAGATTTGACTTACCAGAGTCCAGTCCTCCTGCTACTTCTGCGAGGCCCTCAGGATGCATGATCGCCAAAACTTCCTCCTTCTATGTTGTTAGTTGTGGGGGAGCAGGTGGGGATCCACCGCCAGTCCTCTGTACGGCTACCTGGTGTCTTACTATCACGGAACGTACCTTCCCCCGTAGGTCGTTCCACCTCTTCCTGATGTCATCCCTTGTTCTGGGGTGCTGTCCCTCGGCGTTGACCCTATCCACGACTCTCCGCCATGGCTCCATCTTCCTTGCAATGGATGTCTGCTGCACCTGTGATCCGAATAGCTGTGGCTGTACCCGGACGATTTCCTCCTCCATGACCCTTAGCTCCTCCTCTTAGAACCTGGGGTGTCTTTGTGGTGCCATGGGTGTAGTGTGAGTGGTATGTGTGGGGTGATGTGTTGGGGTGTGTGCTGTGAGGTGCGTGGATGGTGTATAGGTGATGGTGTTATGTGGCTCAGATTCAGTGGGTGCTCCTGGATTGTCTCTCTGTCTCTAAGTTGGCAATATTTTTTTTCATTGTAAGGGGTTGTGGGTATTGTGGGTGTGTGTTTTATATTGGATTGGGTGTGTGGGTGTGGTGTGTCTATGTGTGTCAGGTGTGTGTAGTTTAAATTGTCCAATGTGGTGTAGTTTTGTTAGTGTGTGTGCATTTTGAGCGCGGTGGTGTGTACCGCCAATGGTTTACCATGTTTGAATGACCGCCGCAGTGATTCGTGGGTCATGATGCTGTGGGTGTATTTCTGTTGGCGTAACTGTGTGGGTTTTGGTACCGCCAGTTTATCATTGACCTATGGGCTAGCGGACTTGTGTGGGTGTCTGTATAGTGGCGGATTTCTCTGTGTGAGTCATAATACCTGTAACGGTATATTGCCGCGGTCACGGTATGTTGGCGGCTGTCAGCACGGCGGTCGGTGGCATTTACCGCCAGGGTTGTAATGAGGGCCTAAGTCTCATTGGAAATGTCTAGTGTTTTGTATTTTTTGCGCACTATGCTGTTCATGAGTGCTATGTGAGTTTTGTATAGCGTAAGTGCGTGTATGACTATTTAACTGTCTGTAATCTATGACTATTCTGTATGAATGGTCCGGTTTAGCTACTGGGAATAAGGGATTATTCATTGGCCAGACACAGGGTTCAATTACGCCCTGGTACTCCAGTTATGTGAGGATTTCCCTCACAGGTGCTTTTGTATCATGTTTAATTGGATATTGGGGTTGTGGTTGTAGTTGATTTTTAACAGGAATCACATGATAGGGGGAGTCTTTATCCCACCCTATCTGGTTGCGATATAATGCGGGTGCCTGCGCCAATGCTCAATCGATGGTGTAAGACTCTGCGAGCTCCACAGGAACAAGGGGCGAGAAAGAAGGTTTGATAACATCTTCTCCCTATGGGAAAGTACGGACAAATTCAGGTGGCCAATCCCTTTCGGCCAGCAGAATATCATATATGTTTACGACGCGGTCACAAAAGATTGCGTTGATTGTGCACTCTATGTCTCCTTCTAACTGTAATGTTACTTTGTACACCCTATCAGGCGTGGAGACACGCATGTCCGCAGTTTCTACTTGTACGAAGTCATGAGTTCCTTTCACCTCCAGATGCTCTAGAAGATTCTGCCGAACTATTGTGACCTCTGCTGCGCTGTCTAATAGCGCTAATGCCCACTTCTTGTTCTTCAATAGAGCCCTCTTCTTGAGTGCCATGTCGGACCGTAACTGCTGCCACTTTTTTCTTTTTGAATTGGGGTTTTTGTTGGGGAAGTTTCTCTTCTGTTTTAACAGAAACTTCTGTTGAGCATTGTGATTCCTGTCTTGGTTTCACATACTCAGTTCTTCACTCTGTCCGCCCACCTCTCTCACTGCGTTTTTCCGGTGAGTCCTGAAAGGAGCGAGATTAGTGTGTATCAGAAAAATTGATTTCTGTAAGGCGTTTTTATATTATTTCTATTCCTGAGATTATATCTATTATGTGGGGTCTCCATATGCGGAGATTCTACCATTTCTTTCTTAGGTGTTTGCTGTTTTTTTATCTCAGCGTTTCTTAGTACCCTCAGGAGCTTGCTTGGTAGAATCTTTATTAGATTTACCCTGCAATTGTGGTTTTGTAGGTCTGGCCCCCAGACTATCTCGACCATTGCTAGAATAAGTCTCTGCGATAATCATTGGCAGCTTGCGTTCTTGATCCTGTGAATGAACTTCCCGGAGCTGCATGCGCACCTCTAGTGCGACCACTTCCCCTTTAAGGTTACATAATATAATTGAGGATACTGTGGCAAAATTGCCCATTAGTTGCATCCCCAAGGCCAGGGCCGGTGCAGCCATGTATTCATAATGAATTTGTTTCAACTCTTCCAGTAAATTGGCAAGTGTTGGTGTACCATGTGCGGTAGTATAGAGAGTGGCAAATACCATGCCCCAAGTATTACAGTTATCTATAGTGGGAACCAACCCAAATGGCAAGCAAATATTCTATGTTTATCATGAGGTCCTGTGTGGGGAAATACTGCTTCCAGTGCGTTTATTTTTTGAGCTAACCAAAATGGAATTTCTTCTTGTTTGGCGGGTACTTTACCCATGATCTAATGTACAGTCACAGGATTAATGCCTGGCATTACTGCATGTGGTTGCGCCGGAGCAACACGTGCTGGGTTTGTATTTAATGTTTGCATTACAAACTGGACTAATCGTCTATATATTTCCGTCAGCTCAGCGTATATGCGATAGACTTCAGTTACCGCCAAGGTTGCTACATCAGGGTGAGCAGGTGCATAGTGATGAAATGTATTGGTGTTCCCATCAGGTGCATAGTAATGAAATGTATTGGTGTTCCCATCAGCTGCTGGAAATGTGACCCAAGAATAAAAGATTTCTCTTCTATAGGCTGGATCAGTCTCAACAACAAATATAACTGGATCCCCCTTGGCCGTTAGGCCAGGTGCCAATAAATGTGCAGTAAGGGGTGGTCGCATATTGACTGCAATTTCTACCAGTTGGGAGTTCGCCATAGCAAATGGTTAATTTTGTTCAGACATAAGCACACCAAATGGGGATTATTTTTTTAATGGTTCAACCTTGAACAACCTACAGCATTAGTTAGGTACTCCCTACTTAGCTGAGGAGGAAAATCCTCAATACCACAGACGTCTCCGTATATAGTACTGAGGCATCTTTGTATGTAGTGAGACAGAGATAGTCAGGAGGTCCCGAAAACTAGAGTCTGACCAAACGTTGATGGCGCCATGTCGCGTAGGCTCTTATTATTCTAATGTGACTACTGGATTTGAGAGGCAGAATCGTCTGCGGTGCGGGAGACTGAGTCTGAACCCACTACAGGTAACACCTGCCGGCCTAATCCGGGGTTTGCTCCAGCTAACTAGCAGTGCCTCATCTCCACCCAAGAGCAGGTCTCACATATACAGGGACAATCAGAGGCAGTATATGTTTCAATAAGGTTTTAATGAAGCAACTCCATCTTAGATTATAAAGCATGTACTGAAATAACCAGGATGATGAAGCATGACAGGATTAAAATAGTGATGAGGAGAGTAAAGCATTAAAATAACACTACCATATTGTCACTAGAAGCATTGAAATAATTTCTACCTAGGCTATGTTGGAGCACAGCATGTTAAGCTCTAATTCTGTCCTTCAGGTTCCCCTGGGAAGACATCATCCCTCATCTCTGAGCAAAAGGCCTGTAGTCTACATAAGCAGCTGTAGCAAAGCGTTCAGCAATCAGCATACAGTCGTGGTCATCTGGCTGGAATCTCCCTCTAACGTGTATGGGACAGAGAAGTGTTTTTACAATAAAACAGCTGATGTTCTGAGAAAATGTCCTCACGTAAAGATGTGTATATTTCTAAGAACACTAGAGACAAAGCATTATCATGTTTACTGGCAACCTATCTTACTGCAGCCTTGAGAAAAGCACAGAGTGAAAGAAATGTCTTGTTCAAGAACGCAGTGCTGACCTAGGCAAAGAACAGCTAGATAAAAATAAATAAAACAAGACAGCGAATGCGGCTATTGTTAAAATAACAAACGAAGCCGAATAAAATATTTCTAAGTTAAAATGCACAGTGGCAGGCCTAGTTTGCTAAAATAACGTATATGGAGCTATAACTAAAATAGCCACACAACACCAGTTCCTGGGGAAAACTACGTGGATAGAAATCCTGCTCAGAGCCCTAGACACCACAGGTGCAGTCACCAACGTCAGAAAGGATGACCTTTAGGTACTGCGTGGCATGGTCCACCACGATCAGGATAACCCTTTGCCTAAGGCTGTCATGGGCTCCAAGAGACCAACAGTTTTGATGCCCACCCTTTCAAAGGGAGTGCCAACAACATGCATGGGAGACAGGGGTGCTTTCAGCTTTTTCCATGCTTTACAGCTAACCTGGAGGTGGGACAGGACATGTAGAATGTGTCTGAGGCTTTCTTCATCCAGTGCCAATAGAAGTGGGGGACAAGCCTAGCAAAGCTCAAAAGCATTGCATCTCAGGGGGCCAAGTTAAAGTTAGCTATGCTAACTATAACTAGTGACTGAAGTTTTTTAAAATTCAAAATATTACGCTGTCACTGACATTTTCAACTAACTATAACATCATCTTAACCTTGTTTATTTCAGTGAATTTCTAAGGTTGTTTTCAATGTCAATTAAATGATTGTTGCAATTCCTAACTATAATGTAACTTTAACCTTTGGTTTTACCAGTGAATTTCTAGTTTTTTTTTTTTTTTAACAAGGATGTGAGTTATAGTTACCTTAAGGCACAAGGTATGGTTACTGGAGATAATGAGCCTCTCAAGGCCCCGGGGACCATATCCCAGGGGCCAATGTTTTCAAAAGGGGAGAATGGCGTGTTCCCCCACTCCCCAAGCCTCAATGAGGCCTTAGGGATCCCATCCCCCTCGGCTAATATTTTTAAACATAGGAAGGGGGTGATGCAGCCCCCTCCCTGAGTCTCTTGAGACTCTTAAGTCCCATAGACGCCATCCTCTGTGGCCAATATTTCAAAAAAGGATAGAGGGGATGCGTCCTCAAGGACTCTATCCCATGGGGCCAATATTTTTTAAAATTGGAAACAGGGCACGCTCATCCCTCCCTGAGCCTCTTAAGGCCCTGAGGATCCTATCTTTGGAGCCAATAGTTCCAGCAGGGGGAACGTGACCTCTTTCCCTGAGCCTCAATGAGGCCCTGTGGGCCTCATCCCATGGGGCCAATATTTAAAAAAAGGATAGGGAGACTACACACCCCCTCTTCAAGACTCTTAAGGCCCAAGGGACCACATCCCCCAGTGCCTAATGTTAGGGAAGTGGGGGCACGTGATCCCTCTACCTAAGCCTCAATGAGGCCCTTGGATCCCATCCCTCGTGGCCAATATTTGAAAAATGGGGAGGGGGCACACAACCCCCATTCCCATGCTGCAATAAGGCCCTGGGAACCCTATCCCCAGGGCCTGAGGTTGGTGTTCTGGGTAGCACTTGGAGCACTCACTATAAACTATATTGCCGTTATTGCTCCTGCCCTGTGGTAGCAGGGATTTTCTTCTGCTCCTGTCAGACAGGAGAAATCTATGTTTCCCTACCCACAAGAGTTCAGGCAGGGAAACAATGTCTGCTCCCACCCAGCAGGAGCATTTTTGTATCTCCTGCTGGATGGGAGCAGGTAGCCCATGCTCCTGCTAGCAGGGCAACTGTGTACCAGGAGTAGGCTCCCCAGGACACAGTGGAGCGGGATTCTGGTGAATGGGGTCCCACAGGCCCCAATCGATTTGGGAAGGAGGGCCCTTTCAATAATGTAACGGCAATAGGCTCAGGGAGAGGGGCTGGGTGACCCCTTCAATTAAATAAACTATCTGGCACCAAGGCATAGAGTCCCCGGGCCATTTAATGGCTCAGGAGTGGGCCATGCGCTCCCTTCCCTTTTTTTAAAAATGGCTCCGGTAATGGTTTCCCTGGGGTACAAGTTGGCTCTGGGAGGTAGGGGGGTCCCACTCATGCCCCTGTACCCAAATATTTATGAACAAAATAGAGCGGGCTGCCATTTTCTTTCATTTTTGCCTCGATCCCACTGGAGTCCCACTAGATCGGGGCAAAAATATATATTTTTTTTTAATTTGTGGAAACCCTCTTAAGCTCTAGGGGGTCAAGTATTCCTACCTTGCACCCTTTTTAAAAAAAAGATTGCAAGGCAGGGGACTAAGAGCCTGATTTACATCTTGGCGGAGGTGAGTAGTCCATCACAAACATGACGGATTTCCCACCTGCAGTATTATGTTCACGTTATTCCCTATGGAGATAATACTACAGCGGACGGGATATACGTCATGTTTTGACAGAGTATTACATCTGCCAAGATCTAAATCAGGCTCTAAGTCCTTGAGTCCTGTAATGGCTGCCAGCAACATTTGTCTTCAAGTTGCTGGCAGCCAATCAGAGCACTCACTCCCGCTGGTATCTGACTCCTGATGGAGCGAGACGACCCAAAGGAAAAAAAGCTCCCTATGCCAATCAGAATGCTCTATTTTTCAAACTTGGGTTCCAAGGACCCTCGCAAGAGTACCTTGAACCAAACCATGCAAATATACAAATATGTTTGAGACTCAATATCTCAAAAACTACTGAGAGGATTTACATAAAATAAAAAAATGCACTCTTTCTGGACCTTCCTGACGAATTCGGTGTAATTCTGTTCAGCAGTTTTTGTGGTAGTGCTCATAAAAAAAGTTTATGGATAATGCATGGGGATTTTGTTTTTTGGGACTCCCCCTTCTCTCGGACCCCGTTTCACAGGTAAAAAAAAAAAAAAACTTTTTGGAAAGTTTCATGGAGATTCGTCAACTAGCGCCAGAGTATGGGTGGGTTAGCATCACCTTGCTACATATTTGTGAGGCAGAAAATTCTCATTAGTGACAGATTACAATAGATTATTGTCAAAAATGTATGAATTCAATTTTCAGGTTGGGTGGAAAGAATGTCAGGGCAGATTTTCTCTCTAGGTGCCCATTGGACGACCAAGCTCCTGTGGATAGCAGTTTTGATGATGTGGTGTGCGTGGGTATGGTTGATGGCATAGTTGTTTCAGACAGTGTGGTATCACTCAAGGATTAGACTAAACTTTAGAACAAGATTTGTGAACAAGTTTAAAAAGCTCATTGCTGATTGTTGGACAAAAAGGCAATTTTGAAGGTGGACTGAAGGTTGCTCTAAAGTAAAAGATGGATTGACTGTTGAAGGGGATTTGGTGTTGAGAGGGAATTGCTTGATTCCTCCAGCTACCTTAACATTGTGGTTGATTCTGTTGGCTTGAAGAGGACAGGCAGGCACTACAGGCACTAAGAAAAGGCTTTGCCAGTACTATTGCTGGCAAGTTGTGGATGCTGAAGTTAAGTTCTTCATAACGTCTCATGATGAGTGTCTGTGGGTGTGGAAGTCTCTTCACATGTGCAACACACCTTTGTCCCCAGTGGACTTTCCCAAAAGACCTTGGAAGTTCACCAAAAGGACTTTGAGTAGCCTGCAGGAAAACGTGAGGTATGCCTTAGCTGTAGTCGGTTATCATTCTAAATTGGTAAAGTGCAATTTATGAGGGAACCCAATGTAAGGGTGTGATTGATATTTTGGAAAACTTGTTTCAGAAGGAAGGAATATATTCGTTTTTGGTGTCTGATAATGGAATGCTGGTTGAGTCGGATTGCATGAAGATATTTTTGACTTCGGTGGGCACAGAACATTTCTCGTAACCTTGCATAGCCCTCAAGGTAATGGTATGGTGTAGAGAGGGAATTGGATGATGAAGGATACTATCCAGTTGACTTTGGCTTGTGGTTTGGAGGTTCATGAGAAAGTGAGGAAAAGGTTGTGGAGTTATCACAATGCTCCTGATTCTACCACAGGAGTTGCTCCATTTGTGTTGCTGAAAGGTAAATGTGCTTCAAATGAATTGTGTCTCAGTTGGGTTTTGGAAAGCATTTGGGCTGACAAGGAGATGATCAATTGGAATGAGGCATGGGACATAGCAGAGTTGGCCCTGGCTAAGAAAAAATCCTGGTATGATTGCCTCAAGAAAGTAAAGGACATATGTTTTCAGATGGAGGATTTGGTGATAGTTAACAGGACTCCTGGCACTAGAAAGGTGAGATCTAAGTTTTACCCTACAACATGTGTTATAAAGGTATCGAAATGTGCTATCTTAGTGGAGAATGGAAAGTGGTGGAGCATGAGGAGTGTGGTCTTTGTTAAAGGGGAGAGTTAGGTTGTGGAGTCAAAACATCCTGCTGAGCCTAGAACTGATTGTCATAATTATTCTAATCCTGTGGATGATAAAAATGTTGTTGATTCAGATTGGTGGTTGGGAGATGGTTGTGACAGTGGCACTAGCCACGGGAAGGAGGTTGGTGTTTCTGATGAGTTCTCTGATGAATTTTCATAAACCTATGGGAACCTTAGTGAGAAGTGTTTGGATGCTCAGCAGTCTGATGTTTTAAGGTCTTGTGGGGGGTAGATCTAAGAGAAGGGCTGGAAGGCCCTTGTTGATTGTTTTCCTTGATTTTGTGAATTGTTTGTATTTAGGGGGTGCTATATGCTGTGATATATATTGTTACATGCTGTCTTTATTTGTTCTGTTTCTTTGACATGTTATGTTCCATTGTAACTGTAGCACCGGCATTCTCTGACGGGAATTCCAGATTCCAGTAGCAACTGGGGAGAAGTTCCTGGGTTCTGCGCCGGCGGACTTGGATGGGTCTCTTGGCTGTTCTGATAACACAGAAACACTAAACAGCACGCTATCATCACCCTGGCTAAAATATTTCCAAATTAGGCAATGGAAATATAGGGTCTAAACATTCACTTTCCAACGATTATTAAAAAAAGATCATTTATAATCTGGTTTGAGAGTGAAGCGTGTGTGGATTTCTCCAGCCTTCATAGCGTATGTACATAAACTTTTCATAAGATGCTTGCTGACTCAGTTTTCACAAGCACATTTACAAATGTGTTTAATATTTCCAGATAATTTTACTGTATTTTTAATATATTCTACCCATAAAAAAGACGTTTTATGGGGTTTGGAAAATATTTTTGAAACTGTTAAAAATTCACGTTTTACTCTAGTTGTTTTGCATTTCCCACTTCAATAAACCACACTTAAACAGTGCAGTGTTTGTGAAAAATGTTAAATATAAATATTTTCTGTGTGTTATTACATTTTGCTGCCACTGAATGCATGCTTTCATTAATGTCTTTGACGCCCATCATACAAATTAGGGTCTGTCTATGCCTCTCCATCAACTTGGATTCAGATCTTGGCACTGTTATCTTGAGGACTTGATCCTTGCATAAATAGATGATAATTTACCGGATGCTGAGCCGGGCGTTGATTGGCTGCGATGAGAACTATCTTTCAGTGGAACAGAGGGGCGTTGTGATATGAAGGTTAAGGTCTCAATCACCTTTAGGACTAATGAGAAAAGTGGCTCTGAATTCTTCTGGGTCATTCCAGACTGCAAGAAACCTCTCTGACATCTTTCAAGGAGCTGTGTGGCTGTACAAGAAGCAGAATCTATAGGAAGGTCGTCCTTTGATGCCCTTTCATTGAAGGAATAGCTTTTAAATGATATTTAGGGCCACATGTACGAAATACAGATTTTGCAACTCGCAAATTGCGAGTCAGAGCGACTCGCAAATTGCTACTCGCAAAACCTTATGTACAACAGTGTCAATGACACTGTTTGTGATTCACAAGGGGGTCGCAAATGACCTACCTCATGAGTATTCATGAGGGAGGTCCCAATTTGCGACCCCATTGGGAATCGCCACCCTCACAGGGATGGTGGCCTGATGGAGACAGCAGACCACCATGTCTGTGACTGCTTTTAAATGAAGCAGTTTTTTTAAATGCAGTTTGTTTTCCTTAAACGAAAACTAGATGCATTTCAAAAACAAAAAATGAAAAGTTTAGTTTTCATTTTTTCAGAGCAGGCAGTGGTCCATAGGACCACTGCCTGCTCTGAAAAAATGTTTTTGCTGCCATTCACTATGGGGAAGGGGTCCCATGGGGACCCCTTCCCGTTTGCGAATGGGTTAGCACCAGTTTGAAACTGGTGCTAACTGCGATTGTTTTGCGACCGCATTCGCGGTCACAAAACAATCATACATGGGACTGCGACATGCAATTAGGAAGGGAACACCCATTCCTAATTGCGACTCGCAAACCCTTTTTGCGATTCAGTAAATAGATTACCGAATCGCAAATATGGATCTGTACATCCCAAATTGCATTTTGCACATTGCAAACAGCCCGATTCGCCTTTTGAGACGTGCAAAATGCTTCGTACATGTGGCCCTTAATTACATAAATCCTACCGGGTAGCGCATCAGCTCATGGACATGAACCTTTTACAATCATGTCTCACAAATACTTCCTTTAGGCTTCTATCAGAAGTCTGTTTCTTTTTCTTGGCATATCTTCGGCCAGTTAGCAAAACTCTGCATGCTGGGAGAATTCCCTGCCAAGAGTAGTTGAATTGCAGGCTTTGTGTTCAGAAGAACCTCACACAAGTCTCCACAAATGTGAAGTGGATCTCCCCACCCAGGAAGGTGTTTTCGTAAAGCTGTGAGGATTTTTCTTTTTGGCATTCAAGAAACTGCTTTCCATCTATTATTTGTAAGACTTCACGCAGGACTTTCGAAGAGGGCGCCTTCCTATCATGTTGTATGAACAAATGTATCCACTGACAGAACAAAATGGCCGTTCACAGAAGATCCCAGTGACAACAGGACATTCTGTGTTCTCTTTCTCCTGTTTTCCTTCCATTTGAATGAATCACTGTCACAATAAGATAATCCACTAACTATCCCTTAATGGATCGACTCATCTAGTGGGCTCTGCCATTAAGAGATCAAGTGAATTTGTTTGATAGTGGTATTATTCTAAGGTTGAGAAGGTTTGACAAGTAAAGCCATTTATCTGCAACATACTGTATTAAATCTTTATTTTAATGGGCTTTTGTTTGGCCTCCTTCAGACGCTGTCGTTTTTGCTGTGAAACCTACAGCTATTTGCTGGAGGCATTGTCAATCACATCTTGGATGTTCACAGGGGAGTATTTAAGTCTCTCTGTTTTTCTATTGAACTTTTGTGTGTTTTTTTCCACCTGAATTGGAACTCATACAACTTAAATCAGCCTTTAAGTGCCCTGGAGCAAACCCTGCCGCGAGCATCCGAAAAATAGATGGAACAAAAAAAGAAGAAATATCGCTGCTTTATTTTGTGTAGCATCTTAATTTTCCAGAGGATTTTATCTACCATACCGCTCTCCTCTCATTCTAAGCATGGCAGACATCTTAGAATGGTATCCTGCATAGTCTGTCATTGTTTACTGTTTCAAGATCACGGCCATCTTTATAACCACCTGGAGCGAGCGCTGGCAAAAGCTTTTGAAAATTGGACTAAAAAGCACAGAAAACAACTCCTTTTTCTCTAGCATCCATTCTGAGATGCAGTCGCCTCCCCGCACTCATCATACAACACAAATGTATCCACCTTAAGCAATTTCACTGGGTCTGATGATATCGGTGAAGTTTTTCGCTTCAAGAAGTGCAATATCCGGGTATACATAAGTGCCCCTCTCACAGAAACGACTGAAGGGATGTTTTCCAATGTGTCTGAAAGAGCCACACATGTATCCTAAACTTTATCAACTACTGCAGCTTATCAATGGCATTTAAAACAACTATATTCCATGTCCTCATTGGCATTTCATTAGGCACAACCATTCATTATACCAATTACCGTGGCCATTCTGATACTAATTGAAAGAAACAGATATTCACATTGTGCTTTCTTGTGAGCATTTCCATTATATAAAGGGCACAACAGGCTAAAAAAGAATGTAACCATTATATACATATGTTGACAGGTGTGCAACTTTGTACAAAAGTATTAAAAAGAAGGGATAGACTATGACTATACCTTGGGCACATGTGTGCTATTGTTCACTTATACAAAGGCAAATCCATCCATGCATTTTCGGCAAGGCCAAACATTTAGGCACCCGCAACAGCGACAGAGTACCCTTTCCGCCAGCATGATGGTCCGCCCACCTGATTTAAAGGCTGGCAGATCTTTGGTGCAACCACGGAGGAGACTAATCCGTCTTCGCTGTAGTTACACCTCTCCGATGGCACGGTGGAGTAAGGGCCATCAGAGGCTGATCTGTATGCCTGCCCACCTAAATTAGATGGATGGACATTAAGGTTGGTTTTTACTGCCCCTCACCCCACCCTGTTGGCAAGGACCAATGAAAACAGAAAAATACCATTCTTGCCATGGTTGCTATTTCCCAGGGCGAGCGGGGGGATTTTTTAACAAAAAATCTGAAACAAAATCCCCCTTTGTGTTTTTGTTTTTTAAAAAGTAAAAAAAAAAAACAATCTAACTTTGCCAGACGTCTTTTTCATGCATGATGGAGCCATACAGCAAAGTTACAATACATTGGGGGTCATTACAACCCTGGCGGACGATGTTAAAGATGCGATAATACCGCAAACAGCCAGACGGACAAAAAAAGGGAATTATGACCCTGGCGGAAACCGCCAACAAAGACAGCCACTTTAACACTTTGCCCGCCACGGCGGTACAGACAAGCAGCGCGGCGGTCACCGCCAACAGACAGGCGGGAGACAATGTACCGCCCACAGTATCACAACAGGCCAATCCGCCACCTTTTCCGGGGCGGATTCACCGTGGATAAAAACACGGCGGAAACAGCTTTTGCTATGGGAAAACGCTCACCTTCTACACATCCCACGAGGAACGACGACTCCATGGACCCCAAACTCCATATACTACCTGCCCTTGTCTTTCTGCTCCTTCACGACCAACAGCGACGTAGGCGCAGAAGATACCGGTGAGTACAGCATCTACGACACAGGGGAGGGGGGAGGCAAATGTTAGGGGGACACCCACCAAACACCCCCACCCTCGCATATTACAACATACACACCAATGCAGTCACAAACATCACAGTAACAACCCACAATTCCCCCGGAAGAATGCAAAGACAATGCGAAATTCGGTCAAACTTTGTAATGTGCCAATATACATGTCATACAAAAATAAACAAATATATGTATACTAAAATCACTCTTATTTACATATATACAATCCGAGAAGTAGTGCAGATATGTACACAACAATGTCCGTGCACAAACTGTCCAAAAATGCAAGGGCGAGGCCCACAATAGATACCTGACCAAAATTGGAGAGAACACTGCCGGGGCATCAGATAGAAACACTACAGGCACCTCAGGGGGAAGGGAAGGGGGGGCACCTCAGCCACATAAACGCAAAGCCAGATCCACAACGGGGCTCTATGCCCATTGATGTATCCTGGGGAGTGCAAAGCCACAGTCTCTCTAGTCCATACAGTGGGTGGATTGCCCACTGTTACATCCTGGGGAGTGCAAAGCCACAGTCTCTCAAGTTGATACAGGTCCATACTGATACTGGGGGGTGACTGGTGCCCAGACTGGATGAGTCTCCCCGTGAATGGTAGTGTCCTGTCACTGTCCCAGCTGCACATGGGATGAGGATGCCTGATGTGGTGGGCCATTCATTCCTACCCGGTGCATTGCCCTCTTCAGCGGTGCTTTGACATGGCGGTCTTTGCCCTCTTCAGCGGTGCCATGACATGGCGGTCTTTGCCCTCTTCAGCGGTGCTTTGACATGGCGGTCTTTGACCTCTTCAGCGGTGCCCTGACATGGCGGTCTTTGCCCTCTTCAGCGGTGCTTTGACATGACGGTCTTTGCCCTCTTCAGCGGTGCTTGGACATGGCGGTCTTTGCCCTCTTCAGTGGTGCCATGACATGGCGTTTCAGGACTGTTCTGCGGTGCTTTGACATGGCGGTCTTTGCCCTCTTCAGCGGTGCTTTGACATGGCGGTCTTTGCCCTCTTCAGCGGTGCCATGACATGGCGTTTCAGGACTGTTCTGCGGTGCTTTGACATGGTGGTCTTTGACCTCTTCAGCGGTGCCATGACATGGCGGTCTTTGCCCTCTTCAGCGGTGCCATAACATGGCGTTTCAGGACTGTTCAGCGGTGCTTTGACATGGCGGTTCTGATACGGACATTGGTGTGTGGCATGACGATTTCCACACTGGACATTGGTGTGTGGCATGACGCTTTCCACACTGGACATTGGTGTGTGGCATGACGTTCCATCATTGACCAGCAGTGCTGTGGCATCCTGGCCCCGCCTGGGCTGTGACTCCGGCGGTGGTCTCTGGACCAGTGACGATACTTGAGCCCTCCTGGGCTGTGACTCTGGCGGTGGTCTCTGGACCAGTGACAATACTTGAGCTCTCCTGGGCTGTGACTCTGGCGGTGGTCTCTGGACCAGTGACGATACTTGAGCCCTCCTGGGCTGTGACTCTGGCGGTGGTCTCTGGATCAGTGACGACGGTGCTGGCGGTTGTGTCTGGACCGCCGTGACACTCACAACAGGCTTGGCAGACTTCCTCTGGACCTTCCCCACCTTTTAGGAGTTACAGCTGACTCACCAATCGCCTTCGATCCCATTTCACTTGTTGTCCCACCAGGAGTCTTGACAGGGTCCCGTCGTCCACTCTCCAATTTTGGAGCCTTTACAGGGGGTGGGCTGCCTGTGCCTTGGCTCCGGGTCCTACTGCCTGCCCTGGTGGACGGTGCACTCCAAAAACCTTGAACAGGCACCAATGGTCCTGGAGGCTTTTTGGCTGAGGCGCTACGACGGGACTGATGAATTGGAGGGGGGCGGGGGGGGCAAAAAGGTCAATTTGACAGAGGGACAGTTTCTGACGAACACTGGGATGGGTAGCTGGAGGGGGTCTGGGAGTGGAGGAACAGGAGGTGGTTGTAGGAGGTGTCACTTTAGCTGTTTTGGGTGCAGGTGCAGGCACTGGAGGCTGTCGTGAGGTGGATGGATGTTGGGTGAGTGATTGCCGGCGTTTGGGTACTTTGGGAGGGGGCGTCACAGACACACTGGGAGAGGACACAGGGGACGTGTAAATGGCAGTGGGGGTGGTGAGCGGCGTGTGGTGCTGGGTGTCCTGGTGCAAGTCCTAGTGCCTGTAGATGTGGTGCATGCAGGTGTGTGTGCAGACGAGACTGGGAGGGAGGAGGGAGAAGAGGAGGAGGGGGACACAGTGGAGACAGTGGATGTTGCTGTGTCTGCATGGGTGTGATGCTTGTGTGAGTGCTTGTGGTGTGTGTGGTGCCTATGTTTGCCTGAGCTACTTGGGTGTGTTGACTTGTCTGCATGCTGGTCTGTAGGTGTGCTTGGGATGGGCTGGGATACAGGGCATTGGGTCTGGGTGGAGGAAGTTGGAGGGGGGAGGCTGGACACAGGGACAATTGCTGCCATCAGTGCTGAGGCCAGAGATTGCAGGGTTCGCTGAAGGGCAGCCTGACCAGAATGAATGCCCTCCAGGAATGCATTACCGTGTTGCAACTCCCTTTCTACACCCTGGATGGCATTCACAATGGTAGACTGCCCAACAGTGAGTGACCTGAGGAGGTCAATGGCCTCCTCACTGAGGGCAGCAGGGGTGACTGGGGCAGGGCCTGAGGTGCCAGAGGCGAAGGTGATGCCAACCCTCCTGGGTGAGCGGGCACCGGGCGAACGCTGAGTGGCTGCTGGGAGGGCGGTGCTGGTAGGGGGGGTGGCGGCTGTACCTGTAGAAGTGGTGTGCACAGATGGTGCCGCGACCACAGGGGACCTCACATCGCCGGACGAGTCTGTGTCGCTGGTTGGTGATCCGGTGGCCGACGTGAAGCTCCCCTCACCCTCCGTCCCACTGGTGCATTCAGAGTCTGTGGTGTGGCCCTCCATGGCCATGCGGGATGCAGCTCCCTCGTGCTCCGGTGCCACTGTACCTCCGCCTGTTGATGCTGATGTACAAACGGACAGGGAGAGCAGGAAAAGGGGGGGGGGAGACAGAAGAAAGAGAGTTTTAGTACATGGCATACCGCTACCGTTGTCGGACAAGACAGACGCAGCTGCCCCATGCACAACGCCGCGCTCCTGCCCTCTGCACATGCAATTTCATGGATATGGGCTACATGGCAATGCTGGAAAGCAGCGCACATGGATGCCACAGGGGCAACTATACCTCAACTTGCTAGTTTGCTGAGGTGGGGTAGAGTGCCACATGGCCTACATAACGGAGGGGCCTGGCCTAACTAACTCGCCCTGGCCTACGGACACCCACAGCCCACCTCCCCCACACAGACCCCTCCACTGCACGCAAAGTCTGCAGAATTAGTTTGTACTCACCCCCTTGTGTCTGCTGTGATGTCCTTAAGCGCCCATCCAACTCCGGATAGGCCACCGCCAGGATCCGGAACATCAGGGGGGTCATGTTACGACGGGCACCCCTCCCACGTTGGGAGGCCATCCCCAGCTGAGCCTCCGCCGTCTTCTTGCTGCGGCGGCGAATGTCCTCCCATCTCTTCCGGCAGTGGGTGCCCCGTCTCTGGTGGGCCCCCAGGGTCCGGACATCCTTGGCGATGGCATGCCAAATGTCCCTCTTCTGGTGGGCGCTGACCTACATAGGGAAAAACTACTATAAGAGCTACTCAAATAAGCATGAAGATGCCATCATCTTCACGTACCAACACTATAGTTTCAAATTATACTAACTATATATTACTGACCAGTTGTATGCTCATAATATCAGGCTACTATACTTAGGTACTTAGGGGGTCATTCTGACCTATGGCGGGTGGCGGAGGCCGCCCGCCAAAGTCCCGCCTTCAGAATACCGCTGCGCGGTCAGAAGACCGCCGCAGTAATTCTGAGTTTCCCGCTGGGCTGGCGGGCGACCGCCAGAAGGCCGCAAGCCAGCCCAGCGTGAAACCCCCTTCCATGAGGATGCCGGCTCCGGATGGAGCCGGCGGAGTGGAAGGGGTGCGACGGGTGCAGTTGCACCCGTCGCGATTTTCAGTGTCTGCTTGGCAGACACTGAAAATCTTGGTGGGGCCCTGTTAGGGGGCCCCTGCAACACCCATTACCGCCAGCCAGGTTCTGGCGGTCAAAACCGCAAGAGCCAGGCTGGCGGTAAGGGGGTCGGAATCCCCATGGCGGCGCTGCCTGCAGCGCCGCCGTGGAGGATTCCCCAGGGCAGCGGGAAACCGGCGGGACACCGCCGGTTTTCCGTTTCTGACCGCGGCGGTACCGCCGCGGTCAGAATGCCCATGGATGCACCGCCAGCCTGTTGGCGGTGCATCCGCGCTCGTTGGCCTGGCGGTAGTCTACCGCCAGGGTCAGAATGACCCCCTTAGTCACAGATAGAGTAATCCTATTACATAATTGGTATAAACTTATTTTATGAATACAAATATTTTATTGTTCAATAATAATACAATCATGAAAAATATACATTCAATCAAAAAGAGAGAGAAAACATACGAAGCACCTAAATCAAGCATACCACATGCACACTAAGCTATACAAATGAATAAACGTGTCTTATTTACAAGTGAAACAACACATCGAAGGGCTAATCCAAATAACAAAATGAAGCTAAAACAATTTTAGATAATAAGAATATAGAAATTGTTCTAATGTGTTGGCATTAATAGTCTAATACACAAAAAAGGAAACAATGCTAACATAGTTCTATCCAAGTGGTACCGTAGGGACCAGAGGCCTACGCGTGTTTCGGTGTTTTAGGATATTGTGGGCAACCTTCCTCAGGGCCGTTCCCAGTGGTACTGTTCAATGATGCTCTAGTCTTGGCAGCCAAATCTTCTGGTCAGATTGATTATAGGTTTGTGATGTACTTATTGATAATGCAGTCAAGAGATTTGAAGAGTCTTATCTAACGTTTTTATAGGGCAATGGTTTTTCCGGCCGTTTCTACTTCACTGCAGAACATGATGATGCCAATTATTATGCAGAAGGACGCGGGAAGAGCGAACGCCGTGACCGTCTAAACCATTGTATCGGATTTACTTTGTATGCCGGCAAGATTTTGAGGATCTATATACATCAAAAACGGACTATTTGGACCTAATTTCAATAGCTGATACCAGCCAATATTTAGCTCATCCTTCTGCATAATAATTGGCATCATCATGTTCTGCAGTGAAGTAGAAACGGCCGGAAAAACACGTTTATTCATTTGTATAGCTTAGTGTGCATGTGGTTTGCTTGATTTAGGTGCTTCGTATGTTTTCTCTCTCTTTTTGATTGAATGTATATTTTTCATGATTGTATTATTATTGAACAATAAAATATTTGTATTCATAAAATAAGTTTATACCAATTATGTAATAGGATTACTCTATCTGTGACTAAGTACCTAAGTATAGTAGCCTGATATTATGAGCATACAACTGGTCAGTAATATATAGTTAGTATCATTTGAAACTAAAGTGTTGGTCCGTGAAGATGATGGTATCTTCATGCTTATTTGAGTAGCTCTTATAGTAGTTTTTCCCTACATTGGTCATTTCCCTGCTTGAGCTACGCTTATTTGTTCAGGGAATCCCCCTATAACTATTTTCCCATGGGCGCTGACCTACATGGCATGCACAAGGGAAGAGGAACAGTCATTACCAATTGCACCATCAATGTGTGTGTCCCCCTCCATACTCTGACCATGTGGCCCATTTATTCCCATGCTTTACTGTAGTATGACTTCTGCCCCCATCCCTCTTCCACCCAGCCCTCTCCACCCAGGCCTAACCCCTACAACGTGCTCCCTGTTTACTAACCTGTTGGTCTGGAGGACCGTAGAGTAGCGTGTACTGGGGGAGGACCCCATCCACAAGTTTCTCCAACTCCTCTGATGTGAAGGCAGGGGCCCTTTCCCCAGACGCAGCAGCCATCGTCGCTTCCAGACCGAGGTCACAGCAGCACTAGCAGTGTAGGTCCTCTCCTGTCGAAGGTCAGGTATCTAGTGAATGAAGAGATAGAAAATGGCGGTGACGTCCACGGCGGGCCGCATCATCACCGCCGACGCACCTGTTCATTGGCTCCTGGGACCCATAGGGTCCATTGTTAACCAATGCAGCATTGCGCCGCGCTCTACGACCGCCTACCGCCACGGTTAGCAACGCCAGCGCTGTTACCCCACAATCCCATTGTCCCAGTTTAGAGGTCAGGCAGCCGCCATTTCAGGGGCCCACATGGATTCATTTGCAACTGCGTCACACATACTGAGGCCTACACTCAACACACATACAGGAAGGGTTTATTGTCTGGGGTAGTCTTGTGTGTGACTGTGGGTACATACCTGGAAGAATAGTGACTTTTTCCTCGCTGTTGTCCTTCGTAGGCACCGTCAGCTGGGACATATGAGAAGATGGCGGAATCCGCCGGTGTACCGACCGCTGGTGGACCTGTTGACAATGGAGGAGCGACATTTAATCGTGACCTACCGGTTTGACCGTGCCACAATCCAGGAACTGTGTACCCAGTTGGAGCCAGAGCTGATGTCACCAATCCGCCATCCGACTGGAATCCCCCCTGACGTGCAGGTGCTGTCAGTGCTCCATTTCCTTGCAAGTGGGTCATTTCAAACAACAGTGGCCTTGGCATCAGGGATATCCCAGCCTATGTTTTCCAACGTCTTGTCCAGAGTGTTGTCTGCCCTGCTGAAACACGTAAGGAGATACATAATTTTCCCTGAGGTGGAGGATTTGCCTACAGTTAAAGGTGACTTCTATGCCCTTGGACATATCCCCAACGTCATAGGTGCTATTGAGGGGACCCATGTAGCTCTGGTCTCCCCCGCAGGAGTGAACAGGTGTACAGGAACCGGAAGAGTTATCATTCGATGAATGTCCAGATGGTGTGTTTGGCAGACCAGTACATCTCCCAGGTAAATGCTATGTTCCCTGGCTCAGTGCATGACGCATACATCCTGCGCAATAGCAGCATCCCTGATATGATGGGTGGACTCCAGAGGCACCGTGAATGGCTATTGGGGGACTCTGGTTACCCCAACCTTTCCTGGCTATTGACCCCAGTGAGGAATCCCAGGACCAGGGCAGAGGAACGGTACAATGAGGCCCATGGGTGGACTAGGAGGGTTATCGAACGCACCTTCGGCCTTCTTAAGGCCAGGTTCAGGTGCCTCCATGTGACAGGTGGATCCCTATTCTACTCACCGAAGAAGGTGTGCGACATCATCATCGCCTGCTCCATGCTCCATAACTTGGCTTTGCGACGCCAGGTGCCTTTTCTGCAGGAGGATGATCCAGATGACGGTGTTGTAGCAGCTGTGGAGCCTGTGGAGCCTGTGGACAGTGATGAGGATGAAGCTGAGGAAGACGAAAACGACAACAGGGAGTCAGTCATACAGCAATATTTCCAGTGACACACAGGTGAGCACATTTTCTATTTTACCATTACATTCACTTTCACACATCTACCTCTATCCTGTACCTCAGATTCACTCACTATTTGTTAACTGAGTTGTCCCCTTCCATTTCAGTTCCACAAATGTGGTTACCTACGTGTCAACTGTTTGCATCCTTGAAGGGCTTGTGATGTGTGACATAGGTATGTTAGCCTTCCAATGGGTAACCCATTATGTAACTGTAATTGATTATACAGATTTACAAATCATTGACTGACTCAATATCTTTTTGTGTTTGAAGGGTGTTTATTTAAGTGCACAAAAATGAAGGGGGGTTGTAAAATGGTGATGGGTGATGGTGGAGGAATGTCCATGGCAGAGTCCAGTCTATTAGTCTCACAGGTACATTGCACATCTGGGCATTGGAAGTGGAGCTGGGGCAGTTCCGATTTGGGCAGGGTAACAAAGTGGGACAGTGGGAGGACTATCAGGGTGGTCTTATTTCCTGGCGGGGATCTTGCCATCTTGCTCTGTCCTGTTCCTGGATCTCAGGGCTCGCTTGCGTGGTGGTTATCCGTCTGCAGGGGGTGGGGTGCTGGTGTGGTGGTCCTGTTTGGTGGACGTCCTGTCCACTAGCGCCGGCGGAGGTGGTGGGCAGTTCATCGTCCATGCTAGTGTCAGGGGCCCCTTGGAGTGCCACGGTGTCCCTCAAGGTCTTTTGAATGTCCGTCAGCACACCTACGATGGTGCCCAGGGCGGAGCCGATGGTCCTGAGCTCCTCCATGAACCCCAAATATTGTTCCTCCTGCAGACGCAGGGTCTCCTGCAACTTGTCCAGGACCGTGGCCATCGTCTCCTGGGAGTGGTGGTATGCTCCCATTATGGAGGAGAGGGCCTTGTGGAGAGTGGGTTCCCTTGGCCTGTCCTCCCTCTGTCGCACAGCAGCCCTCCCAGTTCCCCTATGTTCCTGTGCCTCCGTCCCCTGGACCGTGTGCCCACTACCACTGCCCCCAGGTCCCTGTTGTTGTTGGGGTGGTGGGTTAGCCGGGGTGCCCTGTAGTGGTGGACACACCGCTGATTGACCTGTCCTGGGTAGGGAGGATTGGGCCCGCTGGGTGGGTGCTGTGCTGGTGTTACTAGAGGGTGGAAGCTCGGTGTTGGGCTGCGGCTGGGCAAGGGGAACCGACTGTCCTGAGGCCCACGATGGTCCGGGCTGGTCATCAAGATCCAGTGGGGCAGAGCTGCTGTCGTCACTGTGGGCCTCTTCTGGGGGTGGAGTGGTGTTGTGACGTTCCTTCGGGTTCCTGCGGGGGTATAAGTACATGATTATAGCATGTGTGTGTTTCATGGTGTGCAATGGTTGGGTGTGCATGAACACCAGTGCAGGCATTCCTGTGTGGGGGCTTGTGTGCTGATGGTTGGGGGGTGTTCTGGGTCTGTGCAGTGGGTATGCTTTGGTGATGGGTGTCGATGCTTAGTTATGTCATGCAGGGCTTGGGTTTGGGATGGGTGGTTGGTATAATGGGTAGATAGGTGAGGATTTGGGGTGATAGGGGAGGGTGTGATGGTGGGGGTGTATGATATCATGCAGGTAGGGTGGGGGTTATGATAGTTAAGATTTGACTTACCAGTGTCCGTTCCTCCAACGACTCCTCCGAGGCCCTCAGGATGCAAGATGGACAAGACTTGCTCCTCCCATGTTGTTAGTTGAGGTGGAGGAGGTGGTGGTCCGCCGCCTGTCCGCTGTACCGCGATGTGGTGCCTGGATACCGTTGAACGCACCTTCCCCCGTAGGTCGTTCCACCTCTTCCTGATGTCCTCCCTATTTCTTGGGTGCTGTCCCACAGCGTTGACCCTGTCCACTATTCTTTGCCATAGCTCCATCTTCCTGGCTATTGATGTGTACCTGTGAGCCAAATAGCTGTGGCTCTACCCGGATGATTTCCTCCACCATGACCCTGAGCTCCTCCTCAGAGAAGCGGGGGTGTCTTTGGCGTGCCATGGGGTGTTGTGTGTGATGTGTGGGGTGGTGTATGTGTTGATGAGTGTGGTGAGTGTAGTGGTATGTGGTGTTTTGTGCGTGGATGTTGTGTGGGTGATGGTGTTGTGTGCCTCTGTGTGGTGGGATTGTCTAATCAGTGCTGTCTCTCTGGCCTTCTTTCAGAATTTTTGTTCGTAGGGGTTTGTGGGTGATGTGGGTGTGTGTTTTATATTGTGTTGGGTGTGTGGGAGTGTTGTTTGTAAGTGTATCAGGTGTGTGTATTTTGAATTGTCCAATGTGGCGGTGTTTTGGAGCTGTGTGTGTATTTTGAGCGCGGCGGTGTGTACCGCCAATGGAATACCGCGGTTGAAAGACCGCCGCGTGGATTCGTGGGTCGTAATAGCATGGGCGTGTTTCTGTTGGCGTGGAGGTGGAGGATTTGTTTCCGCATGTTTATCGCTGACCTTTGGTGTGGCGGTATTGTGTGGGTGTCTGAATTTCGGCGGATTCCAAGATGTGTGTCATAATTGCTGTGGCGGTCTACCGCGGCCGCGGCGGTGTTTTGGCTGTCTTCTGCACGGCGGTAAGCACCTTATACCGCCAATGTTGTAATGACCCCCATTATTAGGAACTGCCTTGACGCCGTTTAATGTCAATAGTTGAAATGTCAGCCGGCCCGACAGACATTTCAGAATACCTCCGCCTGGGCAATGGAGTAATTTACTCCATCACTCAGGCGGAGGATGGCCCGACCACCAAATTATAAATCGGGCATTTAGTCACATTGGACCACACTCACAAAGGTAATTCTCTGAGTAGAAACTACTCAGTGTAGTACACCTACTACTGTGCATAGAAGAAAGTCTTCTAGCAGGTGTAAGTGCTCACACGCTCTCTCATTTCTGCTAATGAAGAGATGGAGATAACATACGGCTTGAAAAAACTGCAATGCTCATATTCATATTTATGGCATAACTGTGCTTACTGCACATAGGTGGAGAGATCATCTTAAGCTGCTTAGAACTCCAAATTATACAGAACGGGGAAGGACCCAACATCTGAGAACAATAACGCACACACCAGGCAATAATTGCAATGTGTAACATAAAAACACAGGCAACCCTTTGGGTTCTGGGATATCTCAACCATGCAGACTATCTCATGTAGGAGGAAGCAGAACTTCACTGAGGAGTCAGATATCATTCTCAACTATGTAGCTCATGACGCACCCGGAGAAAGAAGCCATGTAGCAGGATTAGGGGAGGAGGTATTCATAATGGGAAACATTTAGTAAAGTGCCACGAAGCATATGTTTGCCAGAACAGAAGTGACAAAACACTTGGCTGGTAGCGAACATGGATCAAACTTAATTCTCTCCCCACTGGTTCGGCATATGTATCCTGACCAGTTGTGTGGCCTGCCAGCTTTGGAGATCCCCATCGTCGGACCAGAGGAGATCCACACAGTTCCTCAGGCATCAAATCCATACACTCCCTGCTAATGGCAGAAATGTCAGGCATGAGACCTAGGGCCTGATTTTAGAGTTTGGCGGATGGATTACTCCATCATAAATGTGATATCCCATCCACGATATTAGGATCTACATAGGCTATAATGGGATCGCAATACGGCAGAAAGGATTTCCATCACCTCTGTGACAGAGTAGCTTCCTCTACCATACTCTAAATGAGGCCCAAAGTCTCAAATAATTTAGATGGCAGTACAACAACACGGATACACAGCAAAGAAAAAAATAACAAGTGAGGATATGTGTTAGACCTGGCATCCTTGGCGTGGATTCCCCTGTCTTTTTGCCTCTGCTTCCTGTGTTTTGACTGTGTGCTGGACTTTGTTTTTGCTGGTTTTGGTACACTGGGCACTTTACCACTACCGACCAGTACTAAAGTGCAAGTGCTCTCTGTGTAAACTGTATTGGTAATTGGCTTTTCCACGATTGGCATATTTGATTTACTAGTAAGTCCCTAGTAAAGTGCGCTAGAGGTGCCCAGGGCCTGTAAATCAAACACTATCAGTGGGCCTGCAGAACTGATTGTGCCACCCACATGAGTAGCCCTGTAAACATGGCTCATACCTGGCACTACAGTGTCTGTGTGTGCAGTTTTAAACTGCCAATTCGACCGGGCAAGTGTACCCACTTGCCAGGCCCAAACCTTCCATTTTTGTACACGTACATGTAAGGCACCCCTAAAGTAGGCCCTGGGTAGCCACATGGGCAGGGTGCAGTGTATGTTAAACGCAGGACATGCACTGATGTGTTTTTCATGTCCTGACAGTGAAATATTATCAAATTTGGTTTTCACTGTTGCAAGGCCTATCACTCTCATAGGTTAACATGGGGACTGCCTTTAAACATCTTTTAAGTGCAAATTCCCATTGGGAGCAGATGGAGATCTGGAGTTTGGGGTCTCTGAACTCACAATTAAAAAATACACCTTCTGGTAAAGTTGGTTTTTAGATTGTCAGTTTCAAAATGCCACTTTTACAAAGTGGGCATTTTCTTGTTTAACCATTCTGTGCCTCTGTCTGCTTGTGTGCTCTGTGACATCTGGGTCACACTGACAGTAGTTGGGCTGTTTGTGAATTACCTCTAGACAGTGGCACAAAGGGAGCTGGGGTGTAACCTGCATATCCTGATGAATCTCCTGGGCTAGAATGGGGAGGGAGGAGCTGACACTTACGCCTGAAAGGGCTGTGCCTGTCCTCACACAATGCAGTCTCCAAGCCCCTGGTGTGTGTCTGGGGCCAGGCCTGGGCAAGGCAGGATCTTGTGAACAACAAAGACTTTCATTTGAAGTTGCCTGCTTCAAAGGCAGAATAGAGTATACGTAGTGGACTCAAAACCCCAGATTTTTAAATTACTTCTGTATCAAGAGGAACCTCTGCCAAGGAGAAGAGCTGAAGAGCTAGAAGAGGAGTACTGCCCCTTTGCCTGTGAGTGTGCTTTGTTGGATTGGCCTGCAGTTGCTGCTTCTGCCCTTGAGGGGAAAAAGACTGGACTTTGCTGTGTTTTCCTGCTTGTGAAGTGTCTCCAAGGGCTTGGACTGAGCTTGCCCCCTGTTCTAAAGTCTCAGGGCCATCAAAGACTTCCTCTGCCAGCTCCTGGACTCTTGTGCTGAGACTCCTACCCTCCCAAGTGGTGCCCAATCCAGCCGCTGGGCCCTTGAAAGGAGAAGCTGGTGGAGCCAAGGCTAAATTCCATGTACAGGAGACATGCAGGAGAAAAATCGACGCAGCACCTGCCTCACAACTGAAAAATCAACGCACCACCTGCATCGCAGCTGGGAAATCAACGCAACACCCATGTGCAGCTTCCAAAATCGACGCATCACCCTCGCAGTGCGGCTCTTCACCAACATGCTCCGGAATTTTGCACGCAACGCCGCAGGGCATCAAAACCACAGTGAACATGGGCGAACCCCACGCTGCCCCTCCGGAAATCGACACATTGCTCTTCTGCGGGAGAGAAAAATTACGCATAGCCTACCCAACCAGAGAAGAAACAATGCACGGCCTCACTAGAGAGTAAGGAATCGATGCATCGCTGACTTTTCTGACGCATGCTCGCCCGTGCGGCTTTATTTTTTGGGCAAACCCGATACTTTGTGTAAAAACAACGCATCCATTCATAAATATAGATTAAGACTCTTTTTATTTTAAAAATTCATATCTTTGCTAATGTATGGTAAATTTTTGTCATTTGGGTCTTGTTTGCTTTAGATAAATATTGTCTATTTTTCTAAACTGGTGTTGTGGCCCTTTTATGGTCTTTTCACTGTGTTACTGTGTGTTTTGGTACAAATACTTTACACCTTGCCTCTGAGATAAGCATAACTGCTTGTGCCAAGCTACCAGCAGTGCTTATCCTAGGTGTGTATCTCCCTTACCCTGACAAGAGTGAGGGTCCCTGCTTGGACAGAGTGTGAACTGACATCCAACCAGAGACCCTATTTCTAACAAGATGTATATCCTTTACTCATCCTGGACCCCATGCATGCAAGAGTTCAAGCAATGGCAGCAGCTACCACATATAGGCCTGACCACAAACAAGACTGACACAACGCCATGTTCTTGTCACCCATCTAGGTATGAGTCACGGCAGTGTCCGTCCCAAACGTATACCTGTAAAAATTGCAACTCAATTTGTCCAGTACTACTGTTGTCACTATATTGATGTAGTATGTCTGTCCACATTCAATGGAGCTAAACCCTAGAATATGTCATCTGTCACCCATGCAGGCTCTGTTTTGAACACTCCTCAGCCACCTGCCACCACCTCCACTGCTGTTCCCATGCCTGCAGTGCCATGTGTTTGTGCAATGAATGTCAAAGCTTGGTAAGTACTGTTGCCTCTTGAGAGGGGCTAGAGGAGGCTCATGCCTCACCTCCATTTGTTCTCCCTCTCATTGTCCCACCGCCACAACAGATGAATGTTTAACCCTGCTCTGCGACAGTACAGAAAAAAACATAGCCATTGCATGTTGCCACGCTCATTAATACATCTAAGTTATTCTACCTCCAAAGCACAGACTGAGGCAATGTATGAGCCTACATATTTGCTTAAAATGTTTAATTATGACATTCTATCTATGTGTCTAGCTGTCTATCGATGTATCGATGTCTATCTATCCAGTGGTGTACAAATACAAGTGGCAAGCTCAAACACTCTTCATAATTGGTTGCTCGACTTAATTTTCTGTGGCCCATGGTATCCCCAACCCCCACCTAAAAAACATCTCTTGAGAACTGCATTGCTGGCAAGTTGGAAACAATTTGTACATTTGGCATGACACAACATTTGGGATCCAATTGGGTATTTTTTTAAAGCATGCATTACACCTGGCCTGATGACAACATACAATAACCCTAGAGGACATGACACAAGAAGCTTAGCATCTGTAGGAATAGGGGTATAAGATTAATAAGCAGCACTCAAAGCTGTCCTGGGTCTCCAGCTAGTCATGGATGATCAGCCAGGCCTTTTTCAGGACCCTCCTTTGCAGTGGTGTGACCTGGGGTGCCTGGTGTGGGGAGACCTATCCTGGACCCTAATTAAAGATTAATCCCAGAGTCCCAGAGGTCCTACCATCCCTTGCAGCGCCCCCTGACTTTGCTTGTGGTGACCCCTTCCACAGTGGAAATCTTTGCTATCCCTATCCATATTGACAGGCATTCATTATTTTCCAGCTAGATGTGTGGACCCTCATAGAGCTGAGGATAATGTTGCATGACCTCCTCCTCGAAGATGTTAAATTCTTCTTTGTTGAAGTTGTGCTTCCTCTCAGGACGATTCTTATCAATTTGGAGATTCAACATCATAAATCAACTCCGGGTTAGAGGTGGATTTCTTACATGTTGAAGGGTGGATCAGGAGTGCCCAGTTTAGTATGACAACACATGATTACCAGAACCCTCTGACCACACCATGTATACGTTTGTGATATAGAACGTGAAGCAACAGGTGAAAATGATGAAAAGGGGGTTCCATGCCTCGAGTCATGAATTGGCCCCTAGTGGTTCCAGACATCAAATAATACTGGAATTAACCATATGAAATGACTTGTAGAAAAGTGTGTTAAGATATATACGCATACATGTGTATCTGTTAGGTGTACTTGCAAACATACACAAGTTACAAATCAAAAATGATGTGTAGGGATATGACACATCCGCAGATGTGTCTCTAAAGGTATTATTTTTTGGGCGAGCAGTCATAGTTTATTTCTGAATGTAGTCGGTGCGTTGTATCAGTGAGTGTGTGTTGTTAGTCTTTTGAACTTCTTAGATGCACCTATGCGAGTTTCAGCGTGTTAATACCTGTTTTCTGGCACAGGAGCCAAGCGTCCTGTCGTAGGTAATTCTTGTTTTAATTTTCACATTTTCCTCTTGTTCTGCTAGTGGTATTCCATTCATTGATTCCTGTGTGATTTTGGTACAATCCTGTGCGGAAGCACCTGTTGCGTGTGACTTATTTCAAGGCAGGTACTACTTGAGTAGATGTGGGTGTGATTTTTGTAACTTATGTGTGATATTTCAAATGTTTGCTATACTTTTATTTTCCACCCCCTCATTTAGTCCTCAGGTGTGGAGCACTCCTCACAGTGGGCATAGTAGTATGCACAAGTGTGACAGGCTGTCCAGGTGCGTAGATGTACAACTGTACCTTTGTGAATGGCCATTTGTCAGTACATGGGGTAGTACTATAGGTGTACTTCTCATTTTCGTAAATACAGTAGCTCTGTGAATTGGATTCATTGTTTCAGCCTCAATGCCAGTTTTAATACGCCTTCTTCAGGATCAAGGCATGGCTGTGGCACAATACCTCTTTGTGTGACATAGATAAAAGAAATCTGCTGATGCACAATGCAGTCCAAATGTAGTTTCTATTTTAAGAATTGATAAACAGCATGCACTTCTGGTCGGCTACAATCATCCCACTTTCAAATGCAAAAAGGGCACAGTCGGTAATAAGTTATCAAGAAGACAAATCAAACAGGTCTGAGATGTTTCGGAATGTATGCAGGTTAAAAAGATAGAACATTTGCATATGAAGTCAATATGCATAGTTTGCATAGTTTCACACCAGGACTAGAACACTATACAAAGGAAGTTTTTCAGCTCAACAAGTGGTTGCAGGGCATATTATTGAAACGAGTGTCTGTGTAGCCTTCGTAAGTGGGAACATTAAGGGAAGAGAAATGTGAAGATTTTCTGTGCATGTGGATTTTTAAAGTTTAAGTGTGTATGAGTAAAGTGCAGAAAACAGATCACAAAAGAGAATGTGTGGCAGGTGGTTGTAAAATAGCGTAAGCATCGTATGGAGTTCAAATTCTATCTACTTACTCATGTGGGAAATATGTAGAGGAAAACATTTGTATCAGCTCTACAGGCAGTGCATTTGTCTTAGAATCTACGCAGTAATTGTTGTGAGAAAATGTGCATGCAAGTCACACTTTGATCGTAGTGTGTGCAAAAACAATAAAAGCAATGGTGTTCCCCTCTCCCTCCACCCCTGATCATCTTACATGACAAAGGGGAGGTCCCAGATCTCTGTCATCCACAAATTTGCCTTTTGCATACAGCGCTCGCCACTGCCAAGATGTGCATCCTCTGATACAGGAGCTCAACCACACCCCCTCCCACGATGAATGGCTCACGGCAATGTACCAAACAGCCTCTCATGAACTAATCATATATAACCTACAGGATAGAACTGATGTCTTTCTTCAAACCTGGACACCCTTCCTCCATGACGATGTGCGTTAATCACAGACACCCATCCTCAAATGTCCTCTTGCTGATCGCATGTCCCCCTTTGCTGCCCCCCCATGGCCATACATATACGCACAGATGCATCAGAGTATCTTGCCCC
The DNA here is from genome assembly GCF_031143425.1 of Pleurodeles waltl. Classification (NCBI taxonomy): domain Eukaryota; kingdom Metazoa; phylum Chordata; class Amphibia; order Caudata; family Salamandridae; genus Pleurodeles; species Pleurodeles waltl. Next base: position 71,458,929 of record NC_090438.1, read on the forward strand.
CCCTTCCCTTCGTCTCACCACACCCCACCCTCCTACCCCACATCTACCCACCTCTTTCACCTCCAACACCTCACCTTTTTCCACCCACACCCCCTGCCCTATAATAATGGAGGTGGCAACCTGACATAGACCATACCCCGCTCCCTTCATCCCTGTCACTCCACCTATGTTTACTTCCATTCACCCCAGGACAACCTCACATTTGCAACCGAGGTGTTATACTAGGGGCCTCCCGGAAGGATACGTTCTCTAATCCATCCTTTAGTCTTAACCCTAACACCTGTTTGGAACTCTGTACTACAAGTGCGTATAAAAACCTATAGCATCCATCCATCTATAGTTCCAACCTCTGATGCTACGCCACGCTGTTCTGTAATTATCCTTTGAGATCCTTTGATATTTTCTTCTTGGAAATTTCTCCCCTTGCTATGTATTGTGATGCTTTTGGTAAATAATAAAGAATTGCAGAACAAACAAAAGCAATGGTATTTTTGTGCAGGAAGATGCCCATTTCAATATATTTCGTTATCTACATGAGATCTTATCTGTAAGGTCACCGATCGTTCCATTGGAAATGTCATGTGTGATGTCACTGGTGGTGCCTTGGATATGTCATATGCGATGTGTAGGAAAATCCAGATTTTTTTAGAGGTTCTTCCATTTTTTTGCCTTCATTGCAGACATATTTTGATCTCTGGGCCCTGAGTGGTTATTAAACACCTCACATTGCATTTATTATATCCTCGAACATGGCAACGAATTGGCAATTATGTGTTATATGACAATGTCAGGTAACTACATGGTACACATGAACACAGCTTGAGCAAGTGGCATGAAAGGTAAATGTACCTTTACCTTTTAACTGCAGATGCCTTGCACAATTCACATAGGAAACCTAATAACATTGCAGTAGAGCTGCCCAGCAGCTCTGTACCTCTACAAGTCAAGCTACAGCAGTAAAATTCGAGAGTAAAAATATAATGACAGGTTTAAGCCTAAGTACATTAAATAAGTGAAATGAATGCCTTGAAAATTACAAGCTTGTCCTGCACAATATTCAGAAGTGAAATAAACAAAGCATGTTAACTTTCATGCATCTTCAGTAATGAGGACTAAGTGTGCAATTTGTTATATAGGATAAGCTAGCTTGTCAACACCTTACCCAGTTCTGCCTCGTACCTACCGCATGCAGTGACTGTAGTTTTCACCCAACCAGGAGCTCTGCTCGGAAAGATATGAGGTACAGTTAAGTCTTCTGCCAGGAGAACAATAGCCTTTCTTGTGCATCAGCCCTGCTTGGAGCTCTCCATCAGCAACACAAGAATAAAATAATTATAGGACATCCTGCTTCCAGGAAGCACCACCCTGTACTTGTTGACTGTTGTGGGAAGATGGAGGGAAGTTGACACATCACATAAAGCTGGTAGAGCCCTTTGGAATTTTTTAACCACATGGCAATGATAGGGCATAGTCTGACTGTGCCTTTGAAGAAGGCTTATCGATACAATCAAGGGCTCCTCAAAACTTACCTATAGACTCATTGGCTCCTCTCACTGGGGTGGGGTAGAACAATAGGCATAGAACCAGTTTGAGTAGATTTTCCAGGGGTGGGGTAAGGATGGCATGCCTTTGGTTAGCTTGGTTATCTTCAAATCCAAAGTGGGCCTTCTACTATATTGGAATATACCAAGCCTAGGGATTTCTGGGATAGTTTTAGACCCAGAGCTGTGTTATCAATATGAGATGTTCCTCCCACCACCTGGAAATCATTATTAGCTAGAATTTGGAGAAGACGAGCCAGAATGATCCTGGCTGCCTGGAAGAATTGAGGCTAATCCTCCTGTCTCCAATTAAACTCAGAGTTCTGAAGTGGATTCTCAGAGAACTAGGGAAGTGCTCACCTCAAGTCTCATTATGCATAAGAGCGCATCTTTACAAACCGGTAGACCAGTTGGTGGAGCTTTTTTCCCATTGATGTCTGTTGACTGGTACCCCAGAGGTTTATGCTGGCAATTTGGGAGCAATAGGAGTGACTAGAAGGAAGAGTGTGGCCGAGTAGAGGAGCTGAAGGGCCTACCTGACAAAGGTGCATTCTCTGCATGCAAGCTGTCCTTGTCCATCGCGTTCTGAGATTTTTTGCAGTGAAATGCGAGGCTCCTGTGGGAATGCAAAAACAAGGGGACATATTTACTAAGAGCTCAGACAACGCAGCACAGGAGCCAAAGTTGCTTCACTGTCTTCCTGAAAGGGAGAGAGCAGGTCAGCTCCATATCTCTATGGATATTGCACTGTTGCTTTTTGCTCTCTCCCCTACTTTGATGCACCATAAACTGCACTGTGCCACACACTCCACCTTTGTACAAGTGTGGGTGTGTGATGTCTAGCATTCTACTGGAATTATACTTTTTCCGACTTTGCACTTGTGGAAAGCCTTTATAAATCTAGCTTCATATATATAACCTTATGGAGCCCTGACCATCTGTGCTACCTGGCCTTGCCCTGCTGAAGGAGTCTGATTCCCTAAAGGTTAACTAATGGCCAGATTTACTCATAGGTATTGTACTGTAAGACTATCCTTCCAGTGCAAAATATTATGCATTGACATGATTGAAAACTTTCTAACTTTGTATGTGTGCGGTACATTACAGCACACATATGAAGTAAGAAATGTTTTGGAAAAAAACCTTTCTCAAATGTTACACCTGCTATAAACATCTGGTGTAAACCCCTGTCTACTAAAAAGACCACTCCACAAGGCCCATAAGGCAAAGTGTAAGGAATTGCATAGATCCAAACAAGAGTTTCAGATAAATACATTCAACACCTTTCTCAATCAGTAGCAACCGTATTTGTGGAAACCCCTTCATTACCACATTCCAACTTTCCCCTTGCAACACTAAAACCTGCCTGTCAACACATTCTAAACCTACCACCCTCTTTCTTAATATGACAAAATAACAAATCGCCTACTATAGCAATACATTCATAACATATTTACATGCATGATAACACTACTGACAACTTTTTTTATACAAGTATCTCCATGCGGTGGCACCCATTCCAATTTTTGCTGCCAACTATCTGAAATATATCTCCCCACTTTGCTGATTTTTGTAGTGCATGGTCACTTCCATTCTACTTTATTTGTTGCTCTTTCTGATTTTGCCCTCACCCAGTCACTAGCTTGCAAAGTGCATCGTTTACAACCAGTCTTAAACACATGCCTGTTGTAATACCTGTTATATTCCTACTCTTTTGCACACTTTGGACTAATCATATCCATTCAGAGCAATTTTGACGAAGCACCCTGGAGACATTTTTGTACAAGGCATTTTGCCCTCAACATGATGAATAGTGATTGTCCAGCTATCCAGTGTGAAGTCATCCAGTAACTCCACAGCATATTACCGGTTGCTTTGCTCTAATTAAACTTGCTTTTCATGAACAATTGGACACATTAATTCAAGACTATAATGAATCGTTCTATTAGTCCACTCTAGGAGGGGTGACTTAACACAGTCTTGTGATGCTTGAATCAATTTATCATGACAAACTTTCCACATTCCAAAACCTGACCTGTGACCACTTAGATAAAACTACAATCATTATATAAAGCAAATTTGCCATCCACACCTTTGCCAAAGATAGGTCCACAATGTCCATGTCACGGTTTTCAATGGGCTTACCGTCAAAGTTGATGAGGGTTGGGGAACGACCCCAGTTCCGACAGGTTCTGCTTTGGCCGAGGTAGGGGCGACCCCTTCCGGTAGCCACGGTGCTGTTTGACAATAGCAAGCCACTGCAGTCCGTGCTCTCCAGAAGGAGTCCCAGAGGAAAAACCCCAATAGGGTAAAAAACCTCCAACAGGAACTCCCTGAAACAGAAGGAGGACACCAAGGCGTTAGAGCTGAAGATCCGAGGGTACAGGAAGACTGGAGACGAAGACAGGTCAGGAAATACTGGATTCACAAAAAGAAACCAGCCGGAGCGTGACTACCACCAAAGGAGTGTTGCAACGCAATGAACAAGCAGCTGAATTCCCCTTATATACCCCTAGACAGGAAGTAGGAAACAGGAAGTAGAAACACCACCATCTTGGATTGGGGAAAAGAGTATAATAGTGAATAAAGTACATGCGTCCAAACAAAGAGAAACAATGCATGCTGGGAAGATAGGAAGTGGGCAGCATGCTAGGAAAGGGAAAAGGCAGGGATAAAAACACCACCATGTGCAAGTATTCGGCTTTTGCCTGTAGACCCTGGTAAGTGGTGAGGAGATATTTATCTAAATAGTCTGAAATGTAAAGCGCACTAAATGCGCTATGCGCGGTCAGGTCTGAAACCCACTCGGGGTCTCAAGCCCTGCCGCGTCTGCCTTTGCGGCAGAACTGAAAGAAGGGGGCGCGGCGAGTGCCGAGACCCCTGACCAGGCTTGCGGCTTCTCCCGCGGCTTGTGCGCAAGCCGCGGCTTCTCCCGCGGCCTGTGTGCAAGCCGCGACTTCTCCCGCGGCCCGCACACAGGCGCGGTATGAAACAAATGCCGGCCCGCGGCTACCCAAGCCTGCGGCCGCGGATGCCGCGGGAGCCGCGGCGTGACAGTAGGTCCTCCCCCCCCGAGGCCCCAGGTTTGTGAGGGAAGAGTTGAAAAAAGCGACGGACCAAAAGAGGGGCATAAACTGAAGGGGCATCCTCCCAGGAACACTCACTCATAGAGTAGCCTTTCCAAAGGATAAGATATTGGAGTCGTCCATGGAAAAACCGAGAGTCACAGATTTCCTGGACCTTGTACTCGGGCACATTATCAACCAACAGAGGAGGGGGACAGGAAAATTGTCTGTGAAAAGGATCAGGAAGGTAAGGTTTAAGTTGAGAGACATGGAATACAGGGTGAATTTTCCACGTCCGGGGTAGGCGAAGACGCACAGACACTGGGTTAATCTTTTTGAGAATCAGGAAGGGACCATACAAATGTGGTTTGAATTTGTTCTGAGTGAGTCGGAGAGGTAGGAATCTAGAGGAGAGCCAGACTTTATAAGGACCTTATATTGAGGAGCCGCACAACGTCTCCTATCTGCTATCCTTTTCATGCGGGACTTAGTGGCCACAAGGTTGGAATGGATAACACGTTGGACACCCTGTAGCTGTCGAACATAGGAGGATATGGCAGGAAGAGTGGAATTATCTCTCAGGGGAGTTGGAAAGGCCTTGGGATGGAAACCGTAGGAGCCATAGAAAGGAGAGACCTTCGAGGCGCTGTGTATGGAGTTGTTATAGGAGAATTCTGCAAGCGGTAAATAGGTAGCCCAATTACTTTGCGTAGCATTGCAGAAGTTACGTAAATATTGTTTGAGACCTTGATTGAGTCGTTCCGTCTGTCCTTTAGTTTGAGGATGGAACCCTGATGATAAGGCCACTTTGATTCCCAATGTCTTACAGAATTGATTCCAGAATCGGGAGATGTATTGAGGACCCCTATCCGATATAATGACCTGAGGTAATCCATGAAGTCGAAAGATTTCTTGTGTAAAGATTTGACCAAAATCTTTTGCTGTTGGCAACTTTCTTAAGGCCTTGAAGTGATCCATTTTAGTGAAGGAGTCCACAGTTACCATTATTACGTGATTTCCCATTGAAGAGGGTAATGAGCACATGAAATCTGTGGAGATGGTGTGCCATGGACCTGGGGGAACTGGTAGTGGGCGAAGTAACCCTACTGGTTTAGTACGGGGTGTCTTGGCTTGAGCACATATAGGACAGGATGATACATATTCTTCCGTATCTGTCTTGAGAGTTGGCCACCAGAAGGAGCGAAGCAGAAGTTCTTGCGTAGCTTTTATTCCTCGATGACCTGCGATGGGGGAATCATGGCACATACGTAAGGCTTCAATCTGTACTCGTTTAGTGGGTAAGAACAGGGCCTTATCATGATAGTAATACCCTTGCTCTACATGAAGTTGCGGCCGCCACTTATTCAATTCTGTGTCTTCTAGACGGGCGTATTCAGACCTAACTTGGTCTAAAAAGGTCTGTACTAAACCAATGATTTTGTTATTATCAAATAGGTTCTGAACCGGAGACTCACTGTACTCAGGGTAACGTCGGGATAAGGCATCCGCCAAGATGTTCTGAGAACCAGGAATGTATGTGATATAAAAGTCATATTGGCTAAAAAAGAAGGCCCATCGAGCCTGCCGGCTATTCTGACACTGAAAGTTTCTTAGGCACTGTAGATTTCTGTGGTCTGTCCGGGCTTTAAAAGGTTCTTTCGAGCCCATCAGAAAGTGTCTCCATTCTGTGCATGCGGTCTTTAAGGCGAGTAATTCACGTTCTAGCACGGAATAGTTCTGTTCTGAGTCGGATAGGATATGGGAAAGGTAGAATACCGGGTGCTCTAAATCATCATCGTCTTGTCTTTGCAGTAAGGCAGCCCCAATGGCTCTTTCGGATGCGTCCGCGACCACAATGAATTGCTTGCTGGTGTCTGGGTGCCGTAGAATAGGGGCTTGGATAAAGGCTTTCTTTAAGTCTTGAAAGGCTAACTCTGCCTCTGGTGTCCAACAAAAGCCCTTTCTTAGATGGTCTTTCTTGAGGGTTTGAGTAATATAACTGGTTCTCTGTGCAAAGTCTGCTATAAATTGTCAATAAAAATTGGCTAATCCCAAAAAACACTGAGTCTCCTAGATGGAAGAAGGAGATGGCCAATTCAATATAGCTTGCACCTTGTCTGAATCCATGGCGACTCCAGTTTGGTTAATGCAATACCCCAAGTATTTTACTTCCGTCTGATCAAACTCGCACTTTTCCGGTTTGCAGAATAGATGGTGTTGTCGGAGTCGCTCTAGAACTTGGCTAACATGCTTAGAGGGTTCCTCTGTGTGAACAGAAAAAATTAAAATATTGTCGAGATAAACCACCACTGTTTGTTGCAAAAGATCGGAAAAGATAGAATCCATAAACCTTTGAAAAATGGAAGGAGCATTGGTGAGTCCGAATGGCATTACTCGATATTCGTAATGACCAAAAGGTGTTCTAAAAGCGATCTTCCACTCATCACCTTCTTTAATTCTTAAAAGATGATAGGCTCCTCTGAGATCCAGCTTGGGGAATCTTTTTGCCCCTCTGGCTGCTTCTAGGATGTCCTTAATGAGGGGTAACGGGTACCGATCCTTAATAGTGATTCTGTTTAATCCTCTAAAATCAATACAAGGACGCAAATCTTTAGTCTTCTTAGGAACAAAGAAGAGAGGGGCCCCTGCAGGTGAAGAGGAGGGAACAATCAACCCGCTCTGTAGGTTCTCATCAAGGTATTCCTTAAGAATCTGCTTCTCAGGTTCTGTGAGAGAGTACATCCGCCCGAAAGGAACCACTGTATTTGGTTCTAAAGGAATGGAGCAATCGTATTCTCTTTGGGGTGGCAGTTCAGGTTTTTCTGGCTTCTGGAATACGTCGGCATATTCCTGATATTGCTCGGGAACTCCCTGTAGAACGTTAATAGAGCATCCCACCTTAGGGGGTGCGGTTAGAAGACCTTTTGGGGACCAATAATCTCCTGCTAGGTAGCAGTGGTGCTGGCAAAAGTGAGAGGATAAAGAAATAGTTCTTGTTTCCCAGTTGATGTAAGGGTTGTGTCGTGTGAGCCATGGAATGCCCAGGATCATGACGTGGTGTGGTGATGAAATTAAATCAAATGAAAGGTTTTCTTGGTGTTTCCCGAACTGTAGGCAGAAAGTAGGGGTGGTATATTGTACGGGTCCTGAGGCCAAGAGTGACCCATCCACCGTGTGTACTTGTTCTGGTACTTCCTTAGGTAGTTGTGCTATCTGTAGTTCTTTGGCCCATGCTTCATCTAAATAGATGCCACTGGCTCCGCAGTCTAATAAAGCCAGGGTTCTTTCTTCTCGGCCATCAGTCAAGTGAAGGATAACTGGTAAAAGAAAAAGAGCAGTTCCTTCCTCCCTGGAAGAACAAATGGAAGGTATTTCACGATATCCCGTCCTCACCCTTCTCACTGAGGACGGGAGTTGGCGTTTCCCAAAGGCTTGGTTGGATGAATGGGACAGGTGCGAATTAGGTGACCAGCTGCACCACAATATAGACAAAGTCCCTTTCTTCGTCTGTTTTCTCTTTCACTAGCTGATAAAGGTCCTCGAGCCGTATCAATTTGCATTGGCTCTTCTTCGGTGGCTCCCTTGGGTTCAGGACGGATTTCCTCGATACGATGAGAGAAGGTTCGAGATGTCACTGAGTGTGATGGCAAATGACTCTTCCTTTTCCCCATTCTTCGTTCATTCAAGTGATATTCTATAGTCAGAGTCTGATCCATCAATCCTTTAAGGTTCTCTATTCTAGTAGAGTGCACCAGTTCGTCCTTAATGTCCTCTCTGAGACCTCTGCGGAACAGTGTCACCAAGGTACTTTCCACCCAGGATGTTTCTGCTGCTAATTGTCTGAAACGGGTGATGTATTGTAATACATCTTGATTCCCTTGTTGGATATCACAAAGAGATTCTTCTGCTGAAGCCTCGAGTCCAGGACGCTCAAATATCTGTTTAAAGGTAGTGACAAAGGTGGAATAATTAGACAGGCAGGGATCATTTCTTGTCACTAAAGGAGTGGCCCAAGCCAAGTCTGGCCCTGATAAGGCGCTAATCAAATACCCCACCTTGGTCTTGTCTTGCACAAATTGTGAGGGGCGAAAGGCAAAGTAAACCGTCAAGGCATCCAGGAATTCTCTCAATTTGTTAGGCTCCTCGGAGAAACGGGGTGTAGTGGCAGACACTGAGGGGACGTCAGTAGTCCTGGATGCAAAGGCTTGTCGATAGACGGTATTTTCAGTACGTAGCTGTTGGAGTTCTTAAGCCTGTTGTTGTATTGTCATGAGCAGGGTCTGACTGGTGGGTTCCGTATTTGCTACTGGATTATCCATGGTTCTGGACTGCAACTGGGTTTTTTGGCGTTGCAATCTGTCACGGTTTTCAATGGGCTTACCGTCGAAGTTGATGAGGGTTGGGGAACGACCCCGGTTCCGGCAGGTTCTGCTCTGGCCGAGGTAGGGGCGACCATTTCCGGTAGCCACAGTGCTGTTTGACAATAGCAAGCCACTACAGTACGTGCCCTCCAGAAGGAGTCCCAGAGGAAAAACCGCAATAGGGTAAAAAACCTCCAACAGGAGCTCCCTGAAACAGAAGGAGGACACCAAGGCGTTAGAGCTGAAGATCCGAGGGTACAGGAAGACTGAAAACGAAGACAGGTCAGGAAATACTGGATTCACAAGAAGAAACCAGCCGGAGTGTGACTACCACCAAAGGAGTGTTGCAACGCAATGAACAAGCAGCTGAATTCCCCTTATATACCCCTAGACAGGAAGTAGGAAACAGGAAGTAGAAACATCACCATCTTGGAAATGTGGAAAAGAGTATAATAGTGAATAAAGTACATGCGTCCAAACAAAGAGAAACAATGCATGCTGGGAAGATAGGAAGTGGGCAGCATGCTGGGAAAGGGAAAAGGCAGGCATAAAAACACCACCATGTGCAAGTATTCGGCTTTTGCCTGTAGACCCTGGTAAGTGGTGAGCAGATGTTTATCTAAATAGTCTGAAATGTAAAGCGCACTAAATGCGCTATGCGCGGTCAGGTCTGAAACCCACTCGGGGTCTCAAGCCCTGCTGCGTCTGCCTTTGCAGCAGAACTGAAAGAAGGGGGCGCGGCGAGTGCCGCGACCCCTGACCAGGCTTGCGGCTTCTCCCGCGGCTTGTGCGCAAGCCGCAGCTTCTCCCGCGGCCTGTGTGCAAGCTGCGACTTCTCCCGCGGCCCGCACACAGGCCGCGGTATGAAACAAATGCTGCGCCGCGGTGACCCGAGCCTGCGGCCGCCACAGGAGCCGCAGCGTGACAGTCCAAGCCTAAGGTCTGCCAGGCTCCATTTAGAAATTGATCAGCTTTCAAAGGTATTTTGTGGGATATATTCATTTTGTCACTCCTGGTGCAGAGTAAACAATCTTGGCCATATCCCTCTATCATCTGATCCATCCCTGGCCACCAAAATTTAATCTGGTTCTATGTTTCATGGCTATGTCATTTGATTATCAACCTTAATAACCTAGCTCTTAAAGACTGATTCTGGAACTACCAGTTTGTCTCCTTGATATTCTACATCGCTCTCCACCAACACCTCCTCTCAAACTAATTTGTAATGATCATAACAATGTTTATTCATTAACCTTAGGACAACTCTTGCTCATACCTACTTTCACTTATGTTAACAGGCCGTAAATACCCACTTTTTGCTTTCATTCCTCCTGGCTTATCACACCGCTTCAACACACTTTTGTTTTGCCACCAACCAATTCTCATATTCCTTCAGTTCCTCATAATTCCTTTCATTATCATTGACGGATGAAATAAACAATTTGCATTCATATTTTTGCTGCCTGGAACATATTTGAAGTGCAAAGAAAATTCATACAATTAGGATGATCACTTTGCTAACCGGGGAGTAGCATTACCATCCCCCTGTGTATACAAAGATATAACCAAGGTGTTGGAAACTGGGTTTCTGATTGTCAGAGGAATTCCCCCTGTCCAGGCAGAAACCACAATCCTAGTCTGGGTAAGTCACAAATACACCCTAAATTAACCTGTGCTTCCCCCGGTAACTCGGCACAGAGCAGTCCAGCTTAATTTAAGAGTCAATGTGCTAAGTCTTTGTGCAACACTTCAAACATCAAAACTGTGAAAACACCTCACACAATAGATGCCACATCTGATTAGAAAACTAGAGCTTAAGTTAATAAATAAAACAAGACCACAACGGCAAAAATCCAATAAGTAGAACTTGAGATATGATTTTTTAAAAACATATACTGTGAAGTAGCACTTAGAAACAAGAAGCACCTACTGAGGAAATCTGGTCGCTCCAGATTGGGACCAGGGGAAAAGTTCAGGCCGATTGCAATTGAGTGCGGGCTGGCTACAGGAACCCAATGAGGCCTGCCAAACAAAAGTACCATAATCCTGGTTGCATCGACGTTGAAGATGTGGGAGCAGACTGAAGCAATGCCTCGGTGTTGATACCTGCAATGGAGGCGATGTGTTAATCCTTTCCATGCAGTAGATGCTTCAATTTTCTACACATATCAGCGGCGATGCTTTGGGTCTGAGATGCGCCCGTTCGGAAGGAGATGCACCAAGGTCGATCTGTGCCGGAGAGGTGATGTGTCGACTTCGATGCACGCAATGGGGCCAATGCACCAGATCCAATGAACACAACAGCAACGATGCTCTGGTTCTGCTCCATGCAGCGACGGCAATCCATTGATTGGACTGGAGCAGCGCTTTATACCCACATCCAAGGGCCCAGGACTGGATTGGCACCACTTGGCAGAGCAAAAAATACAGTTGGCAGAGTCCAAGTGCTGTAGCAGGTGAGTTTGGGTCTTTTGTGTCCCTGAGGCTTCAGAAAACAGGAGGCAAGCCAGCAAGTCTTTGGACTCACTTTGGTTCTGGGTTGCAGAGATGCAGGTCAAGTCCCTCTCACTACCATGCAAGGATGGCAGCAGGTCAGCACAGCAGAGCAGGTGTTCAACAGAAGAGCAGTCCAACTAAATGACAGTCCTTAAAGCAGCACCGCAGTCTTTCTTTCTGGCAGAGTACCCGCAGGTACAGAAGTGTACTGAGTTGGTGGTGTCCGAGGTCCAGTGCTTATACCCAGTTGTGCCTTAGAAGTGGGGAAGGACTTCAAAGGGAGGACTTTGAAGTGCACAGAGTCCCTGCCCTTCCCACTTTGACCCTAGACTCACTACAGAGGGGTATGCAGCTCTTTCTGTGGAGACAGGACACAGCCTATTCAAGTGTAAGTGTCAGCTCCTCCATTCCATCCTGCCCAGGATGGCCATCAGGATGTAGATGGCTCATCAAACGCACCTAAGCTTTTTCTGTTTGTGGCTGTCTAGAGGAAATGCAAAAAGCCCAGCTGTTACCCACCCAAGACCTGTATTCAGAGACAGGAAGAAGGGGCCAAATGGTTAAAGTAAGAAAATGCCAACTTTGTAAAAGTGGCATTGTCAGGATTGCAATTTAAAATCCGACTTCCAGTAGTGGAAAACACATTTGTGAGTTTTTCACTACTAGAAAATTTGATACTTAAGCGTACATGTTAAATACACTGCACCAAGCTCTTGGGCTGTCCACAGCCTACTTTAGGGGTGAAAAATATGTATTGAAAATGTAAAGTTTGGGCCTGGCAAGAGTGTTAACTTAGCAGGTCAACATGGCTCTGCAATGGCAGGCCTGAGACATGGTACAGTGAGTGCTGCAGGCCCACTAGTAGCATTTAATTTATAGGTCCTGAGCACAGGTAGTGGTGTTTGCTAGGGACTTATAAGTACATTGAACATGCCTACTCATGCAAAAGCCAATGTTACCATATTTCAGCAAAGAGCACATGCACTTTAGCACTGGTTAGCAGTGATAAAGGACCGAAAGTACTAAAGCCAGCAAAAACAAGGTCAGCAAAACAAGAGGTCAAAGGCAAAAAAATGGAGATAACCATGCAGAAAGGTTTGTAATCTGTTAAAACATATTGCCGCACACCTATGTTTTAAAGTACCTAACCACCCACGAGTTTGCCAGTGCATTCTTTTCATTACACTGTAAGTAATCTCTGCTACCTTTAAAGGTCTGAAGCAAAAGTTAAAACTCTTTCCTGGCTGTTTCTCTCTTGTATTAACACATAACTCTTGCTGTACACACTGGCATAGTAACTATTAATGTACGATCACTGATAGCAAAGGATTTCATTGTCACAGTTGACTATACAGTACTTAATCTGAAAAACATGCTTCCTCACATGCTACACTCCAAAAAACTTGCTATCCTTCTTCATCAATGACCTCATTCCCTTCATTCTCCCTGAAAAGTGGTCAACTAATATGGCATAGTATTCCTCCATGAAGGGTGCTTGTTCAATAGTTTTGAATAGTTTCAGTTTCACACAGTTTCCAAAGGATGCATGCCCAGGTGCTCTGTCTCCAGTATTGCAAACTGACACCTGGACATTCCTACAGTAAAACCTAACTCATTCTAAATTTTCAACTCTCTGCTGGTCTTACTTGTTCTTTCCCCGTACTAGTATGTCATGTTGGAAATAATTTAATTTGATTACCCATTCAAACAGCCTTTGCATATCTCTCTGAAACACTGTGGAGGCAGAAACAAGTCAAAATGGCATTCTCTTAAATCTATACAACCACCCAGAAGTGATGCATAAAGGGAGGTGCTGAGATTTGATGGTATGCATTTCAGAGATACATTGTTATAAATGCTGTTAGAGCTCCTATTTTGGTCATCATCTCATTGACGTTGGGTAGGCGGTGCTGATTTACCCATATTGCCTTGTTCAGGTCATGGAAATCCACATGCAAATTCTACCATCCAGTTTTCCTGCCAGGACAATGAGACTCACCCTTTCTATAGATTTTGGGGCATATTTATACTCCATTTGCGCTGAATTAACGTTATTTTTTTTACACTAATTCAGCACAAACTTAACTCTATATTTGAAGTTTGACGCTAGACCCGTCTAGTGCCAAAGTTTTGGAGTTAAAGTCATTTTTTGCTAGTGGGAAACTACCTTACGTCAATGAGATGCAAGGTAGGTCTTCCCGGGCAAAAAATGACTCTAAGGCCCAGGCGCCATATTTATCCTCCCATGCAAAAATGGTGCACAGGAGGTAGGCGGGCCTAAATAATGGCGTTAAGCTTGCTTAGCGCCATTATTTAACACCTGGGTCCGGGCAGGCGTTAGGGGACCTGTGGTCCCATTTCCATGGTGAAACACCACAGAAAGAGCCCATAGGTGCCCTCCCCAAGCCCCAGGGACACCCCCAACCCCACCAGAAGGACAGTGAAGGATGTGGGATCCCATCCCAGGTAAGTATAGGTAAGTACAGGTAAGTATTTTGTTACATTTTTAAAATTGACATTGGGAGCCCTGAAATGGGCCCCCTTTCATCGCACTGGGTGTAATGGCCATGCCAGGAGACCCTTGTCCCCTGTGCTGGCCATTGAGGTGGTGGGCATGAATCCTGTCTTTTAAGACAGGAGTCATGTGGAATGGTAGGTTTAGTGCCAAGAAATGACGCTAATCTGGTTAGAGTCATCTTTTTTTACTCAAACCAGCCTAATGTCATTTTCTGGTGCAAAACCCCCTTCCCCCATACCGCCTTCCCCACCCGGCTAACGTCCTTTTCCTTGATGTTAGTCCACCTTTTGCGCCGGGTTGCGGCATTCCATAAAAAAGACGCCAGGCCTGCGTCTTGGAATGGCGCTGGCTGGCAATAAACCTTTTCACGCAAAACTGCGTTAGCGCAGTTTTGCATAAAAAAGTATAAATATGGGCCTTAGTTCAGTGATTCCACTTCTACACAAATGGTTTAATTCATCGCAGGGCAGATCTCATGGCCAGAGGCACATTCGTGACTTTGTGCATGCTCAGATATATTCCTTCCTTGACTATAATCTTATGGCACAAGCCTTCCAAACACTCAATTTTTTAAAAATGTTAGGAAACACATCCTTCCACCCAGCTGTTTCCACCTCAACCTCCTGAGTATTCAATACCTGTTGTGCATGATTGGGATTCAACACTATGCCTAAAGTCCTTTCTCCCGTTCATACCAGTAATGGGATTACTTGGTGACTCACCACATGCACAAAGCTTAAATCCTTTTATTGACTGATCATTACACTAATTTTTAAAAACTTAATGGGCAATCTCACTCCACAATAAACCACAGGGGTCACATCCTCCAAATTCACATCCTTTAGTTCCTTGACTCACCACATGCACAGTGCATAAAGCCTTTCAGTGATTGATCATTACATCAACCTTAAAAAACCCAATCACACACAACCTCACTCCACAATGACCCACAAGATTCACATCCCTCAACTTCACATCCTTTAGTTTCTTGAAAGTCATCTCATCAAGGCTGTCATATGGCAACCAACAGTCAGCCCAAATATCTATGTATTATGCAGTTAGGAGGGCATAAAGGTTAATCCAAAATATGTAATTACTGAACATGGTCTTCCACACCCACAAGCAGCACATCATCTTCTCCTTGCTATCCTCCTTCATATTACACACCACACTCACAACTTTCATTGTTGCTTCATTAGATCTATATTCTGTAAAAAAAAAAAAAAGAGTCCTGTCTTTTAGCATGTATAACAATTTACATTCAAAGCTGGCGAGGTATTATCTGTGGCAACATGCCTAAATGTTTAAGTTCATGTTGACAAGATTATTTTCCCATTTTCTTCATATTTACCCTATTGTTTGGTACAGTGAACCAGATAAACAGTATTTCCATCTTGTTTATCTTTTTAATACACTACTTTCATGTATGTTGATGTATGTTTCATTCTTTTCACTATTTGAAGTGTCATGTTTAGAGATGGGTGTTTCACACCTCTCAATTTGTCTTGCTATTTGTTTTGTTAACTAGCGATCGATCTGATTTACCCATGTAATTTTCCAAATCTTGATGTGTGTGAACACATGTTCATACTACATTGAATTATTATGCAACCCATTCCCCTTGTTGTTGCTGTCAGTAAAACCACTTATGTTGTTCAACCACTACCTTCACTTTTTAATTACAATTCTATTTTTAGGCACACATTGCACAGGCAAACTCACAACTCTCCTTCTTTAACTTCACGTCTCCTAGGTTCTCTTCCTCTGATACTGGTAATTGCTTTAACACCTAACTACCTTCCGCACCCAAAGATTGTGGTTAGGTGATGCTAACTTGTGTTTAGGTACAAATATTTCCCATCCTACTGCCTCCAAATATGTTTTGAAAGCATTCCCTCAATCTTCTCAGCACATTGTTGCTTCCAGCACATAAGGCTACTTAATGGCTGACTTTCTAAACAAATTAGTCACCAGAAAGAAGCCTGTCTCTATGAGTCCCAGCCACTCAAACTAAACCCAGGATTTCTCAATGAAACCTGCATTTGCTTGATGGGAACGATGAACCTGATGTAGACTTTGGTGGATGGACTACTCTGTCACAAACATGACAGATAGCATGTCCGCCGTTTTTCAAGAGCCATAAGATATAACAGTGCTTGTAATATGACCCTATATTTCTTACGTTTGTAGGCATTAATCCATTGTGCTCCTTCCTAGGTATCAATTCATTTTTCTATGTGATGTTGTTATGGCTAATGCTATACCTAATGTCATTAATTATGCCAATTGGTTTGCAGTGTCATCTGTGATGTCATGTTTGTTGTCTGAAGCTGCTCACCTCAAAGGAGTTTTGTTTGTGAATGTCAGGTGTTTCAAAGTTTTGGTACTCGTGGCTATAGTTTCAAAAGGATGAGCAAGGGTTGATCGCTCAGCTCAGCCCATCTCTGTGACTGGTGCAGGTTATGCAGAAGTCAACACCCTATTGACTAAACCAGCGGCAGACCCCAACACCCTCAGTAGCTACTGACCTATCTTGCTCCTACCTTTTCCAGCTAATGTCATGGAGAAAGGCATCAATACCCAATTAGCAGACCGTTTAGAACTCTATCAACTCCTAGACATCTCTCAATCTGGTTTTAGCACCAACCACAGCACAGAAACAGCCATCACTGTGGCCACTGATGATATCAGAATCATTCTCGAGTGATGAAAAATGTCCGCACTCATCCTCCTTGACCTCTCTGCAGCTTTTAATACAGTCTTCCACATTTCACATATCAGAAAGCTTCAGCACCTGGGTATCGGCGTTCCAACGCTCTAGTACTCCTTCCTCACAGACGGAACTCAATGAGTTAGACTTGCCCCTACACCTGAGAACCCAAGATACTGATCTGTGGAGTCCCTCAAAGATCATTGTTCAGTCCAACACTCTTCATTGTCTACATGACACCCCTCGTGGACCTCGTCAGCACCCACAGCATCAATATCGTATCCAACACTGATCATATACAGCTCATCCTCTACCTTACTGACTCAACTAGCACCACCAAAGCAAACTTTGCTAACTGCATAAGCAGCATCCCTACTTGGGTGAAAAACAACTGCCTCCAGCTCAACACAGTCAAAACCAAAGTCCTTATCTTCGGCAACAACCACTCTCCCTGGGTTGCCTCTTTGTGGTCCTCCAAACTTGGCCCCCGACCCACCCCTGCGGATCATGCCAAGAACCTCAGGATCATCCGGACACTAACCTCTCCATGAGCAGACAGACCAATGCTGTTGTCTCATCATGCTTCCACATCCTGCGAATACTGCACAAGATTTTCAAGTGGATCCTCCTTAACACCAGACGAACATTCACCCAGGCTCTTATCACAAGCAGACTTTATTATGGAAACACCCTCTACTTCAGAATCTCAGCCCATGTTCTATGCCACCTCCAAACCATTCAGAACACCACCGCCAGACTCATCTTGAACATCCTGTGAAATAACCACATCTCTCCACACCTCAACAATCTCCACTGGCCCCCAGTCCAGGAAAGATATAAGTTCAAATTACTCACCCATGCCTACAAAGTTCTCCACAACACCAGTCCAGTGTACCTCAACCATCGCCTCAGCTTCTACCAACCCACCAGACACCTTTGGTCTGCGTCACAGGCAAGAACATACCTACCTCCCTCGCATCAAGAAGGCCAGAAGCAGAGCACAACTGGGTATAAATACTGGCCCTCCAATGCCAGCCCCTCAGTACACTTCTGGACCTGTAAATACTCTGTCAAGACGAAGGACTGCTGTGCTGTTGAAAGGACTGCCACTCTGCTGGATTGATGCTCTGAAGGAACTACTGCCCTGCTATGCTGACCTGCTGTGTCTTGCTTGGATGAGAAGAGAACTGGACCTGCAACTTCACCCTTGAACTGTGGACACCAGAGTGACTCTTAGGGCTAGTCTGCTGGCCTCCTGATCTGAACCTCAAGGACATAAAGGCTCCCCAACATCATGCACTAGCCTCTGGACCCAGCTGCAGTGAGTTCCTGACCCTCAAGGGGTGCCTCTCAGGTTCTGGTGTGGGTCAATGAAGCTGCATTCAAGCTTTTGGGATTTTCACAACTGTGAATGGGCCCGTTTGCACCAGGACCTCGCTTCTCTCACCGCAATTCACTACAAAGCTCTGGCAGGAGCCTCTTCGTGCTACAGCATTGACCGCTAGCGGGGGACCATCAACATAAAACTCCAGCAACACACGCATGCAACACCAGCTGTGCGCTATGCCGACAGCGTCCCTTAGCTCTCTATCTGCTCCTTTCTGCCCGCTCCATTGCAAAAAGAATACTTGGCCCGAATTAGAGAAGATACATTTGAGCAGGCCTAACCTGGTGACTGTAGCTGACCTGTGCTCCAACACGATCAGTCTGTAAGTGTGACTTTGACCCGGTCCAGAGTGAACGAATATCCAGAGTTGGCACTTTGTGATTTTTGGTTCTGTATTCACTAAGGGCCTGATTTAGATTTTGATGGACGGGTTACTCCGTCACAGCGGTGACAGATAGCCCGTCTGCCAAAATGTAAATCCCATAGGATGCAATGGGATTTATATTTTGTCAGATGGGCTATCTATCACCGTTGTGATGGAGTAACCCGTCTGCCGATATCTTAATCAAGGCCTAAATGCTTTAAAAATTCATATCTCCGGTTCTACAGATTTGATTGCTCTATTTTAGTAACTTGTTGTGGGATGCTTTTTGTGTGGTATTTCACTTTATAACTGTTTGAAATATTGCACAAATACGTTACACAATGCCTCTAAGTTAAGCATGAATCTGTGCTAAGCTACCATAGCGTTAAACACAAGTTTTTTGGGGGTTTGCTTATGCCTCACCCTGACAAGGATTGTGGTTGCTGTTTGACCAGGGCTCACACCCCAGTCAACCAGTAACCCAATTTCTCACAGCTACATATGTCAATGATGGCTACATGTATTTCTTTGAAAAGTAATTTAATAAAATTAAATAAATGAACATATAGCATATCTCCAATTGCCTAATTTCTTCTGAGCTATTCTAACATAAAAGGTCAGTAGACAAAGCAATGTGTGGACCTATGCAACCCAAAAATGATAATTAGCTGCTACGAGCCAAGACTTGTGGAAAGGAGATCAAGGTGAGGTGCTAAATCCTTGATACAACACATGGGGGACCCAATGAAGATTCTTCACACACACCAAGGGCCAGATTTACAAGGCCCTAGCGCCTCCTTGTGCCACATTTGTGTCATTTGTTTACGCTAATGTGACTCAAGGAGGCAATTTTCACTGCGCCATATTAACAAAGTGGCGCAATGCCACTTTGCGACCCGTTGGGCAACATCATGCCTGCATCAAGCAAAATTAATGCAAGTAGGGCATTCCTTCATTAGGACGACCACAAAAGTGGCGCAGTGAAATCTACAAGATTTCACTTCGTCATTTTTGGTGTCATTTTTAACGCCTGCTCAATGCAGGCATTTACGTGACGCACCTATTGTAATCAATGGGCCTCCTTGCACTTTAGTGCACTAGCGTAAATATTTTTGATGCTAGTGGAGCAAAGCCCTACAATAGCATCCAAAATGTTGACACTATTGTCCTAGTGTGTCCCATGGTGGGCCGTATTGTTAATAGGGCGCAACCATGGTGTCGTTAGGTGGCAGTAAGAGCACGCAAGAAAAATAGTGTGTCTGGACTGATGCACCACTTTCTTGTAAATCGGGCCCCAAGGGTGTCCATGGAAGGCACCAGATCTGCAGTTTGAGGGTTCCCTAGGAATTAGCGTCCCACAAACTCAACTTAAAATGAAAGTTTCGTGCAAATAGCTAGGGACAATGCAGAAATTCTAAGACTGCTACAGCTGCTTTGCTCATGCTGAACTTTTGTCCACAGAGTGGGAAACTCTTTGTAGGCATGCCACTGGAAAGGTTTAGAGAAGAATCAGAAATCAAGACCAGGTGATAATTAGATAAAGGGGGGGCAAGAGAGTGTCAATTAGGTATGGGAAGAACAGTGACATACTTAGGGATCATGAAAAACGCTGATCGAGATAGACACACTGAGGATGCAGTAGGATGGGAAAATGAAAAGAAGTCGACACAGAGATGAGTAGAGGAAAGTAAGCAGCAGGGACAGCTGTAGGATTGTCTCGGCCCACTAGCAAAGAGGAATTTAGGGCCAGATTTATACTTTTTCATGCAAAACTGCATTAGCGCAGTTTTGCGTGAAAATGTATAGCGCCGGCTACCGCCATTCCAAGATGCCGGCCGGGCACCATATTTATGGAATGGCACTAGCCGGCACTAATGCCCTGTTAGCGTCCTTGGAAAGGACGCTAACAGGGCAGAGGAGGGGTAGGGGAAACTGGGGCTTGTGCGCCGAATTAGAAAAATTGCCTCTAAGAGGTAAAGCAATATTTTCAGGCACACAACCCCCATAGACATGGCTCCTGTCTTAGTAAAGACAGGCGCCATTTCCACCACACCAGTGGCCATGCCCAGGAAACAGATGTCCCCTGGGCATGACCATTGGGCACAGCGCCGTGCAGGGGGCCCCAAGTCAGGGCAACCGAGTAGGGAAAAAAACAAAATACTTACCAGGACTTACCTGGGATGGGTCCCTCATCCTTAGGTGTCCTCCTGGTGTGGGCGGGGGTGGGTGGGGGTGTCCCTGGGGCCAGGGAAGGGCACTCTCTAAGGTCTCTGACCATGCCTAAAGGTCCACTTATGCCTGCCCATACCCACGCTTTAAATAATGGCACTAAGCAAGCTCAGTGCCACTATTTAAGGCCTCCATCCCCCTGTGCTGGATTTTAGCACAGGGGATAAATATGGCGCTAAGGGTATATCGTCCTTTGTCTGGACGGGAACGCCTACCTTGAATCTCATTGACACAAGGTAGGTTTTCACGTCCAGAAAACAATGTTAACTCCATAACTTTGGCGTAGATGGGTCTAGCGCCAAAGTATAAATATGGAGTTAGGTTTGCGCTGAATTAGCATTAAAAAAAAAAACGCTAATTCAGCATAAATGTGGGCCTTGGAGACAGAGAAATGATTAACGCAGAAAACAATGATGTGAAGTAAAGCTGGGGGGTGGTGGGAGGCACGAGAGGAACAGTGACATAACTTTTCAAAGCAAAAAAATAATCGAATGCACAAGGTGTGAGACATGAACGAAGCCCTAGAAAAAGTGAACGGAAGAGAGACACGGTGACGTTTTTTTCTGTGATAAATCTTGCACCCCAGACTGTTTTAATTCATGCACAGTTTCAAAATAATTCCCCATTCTGAGGGATTCAACTCGAAATTAGATTCAAGTTAGGGGAAATTAAGCTCTGCACTGTAGTTAGCTCGGCACAGCTTTCAGCCTGTGCCTGAGACGTACCCCAGGGTCTGAGGCTGGCAATAACTAGCTTCCTGGGATGAGATGTGAATGTCACCGATCGTGTGCCTTTACACCGCATGCGCACGCAATGGACACTGCTCCAGGTATTGAGGTGCACAAATATGTAAGTATTTATTAGTTGCCATTGCGTCATTCATTTTTCTGTGTGTGATTACTGCACAATGCATGTTTGCCACAGGAATCCTTGTGAGAGAAGGGATCTTTTATTGTCATCACCAGATGGAGCTCCATCTACACCCCGACCCGGCATCTCCGCTCCGCTGACCTCGACTCACAACCGTCCCACGCGTCCGCAGAACTACAACCGGCGGCAGATCATTCTTGCACCTCGCCGCCAAAACGTGGAACTCTCTTCCCACCCACCTGTGCCAGACCAAAGACCTCCTTACCTTCAGGAAACTTCTCAAGACCTGGCTGTCGCAGCACCTCTCCCTCCCACCCCTTCTCCCCCCTCCCCTCCTCAGCGCCTTGAGACCCTCACGGGTGAGTAGTGTGCTTTACAAATTCCTGATTGATTGGTAAAACCAGTATGCTAAATAACATAGTACATGAGTTTACGCCTGCACTAATGCAGCACATTTAGGAGCTCATTTCTAATATTTTGGTGCAGGGCAGTGCCGCGAGGCTTTATGCTGTGCTGCCCTGTGTCAAAAGAAAAGGGCAGGAATGCGCTGTATCTGTAAGATGCGGTGCATTCCTGCCCTCTTCCACTGTAGTGGCGCACAATGGGCTATCATGCGCCAGCGCAGGCACCTCTGCCTTGTAGGAATGATTCTTTTTGTGCAGGAGGGAACACTTGCCTTCACAAACACAATCAATGGAGGCGTTTTCCTCCTTCTATGTGTGTTGCAGATTACAGCACACATAGAAAGAGGAAAAAACATGGAGAAATAAAGTTATTTCTCCTCATTACGCCTCTCCTGGGGGGGTGGAGGTTTTTGACACATTCCCAGGTTTGCAAGTCCTTGTAAATCTGGGAATATGTCTAAATCCATGGGTGTTGCGTCGGAATACCCACCACAACACCCATGAAATACCTCTTTGATGCAGAGTAAGGTAACGCAGCGATATGCACTGTGTTGCCTTACTCCATATCTACAAGGCCATGAAATGCCATGCAAAGTGGTTTTGTGTGGCCTTGTAGATATGGGTCTGCATCGTGCGCACAAAAAACGACACACCAGTGGCACAAGGCGTTTGGAAACAAGCCCCTTATGTTTGTAAGATGGCGCACAGGGGAGTGCCTGACGCAGACTTGGACCATGTGCCACATTAATGTAACGTGGCTCTAGGAGAGGAAATGATTAGAGGAATGTACCTCTTTCTGCCACAGTGGCGGTAAATCACACTGTGGAAAGGTATATGGCGCATCCTAGGCAATGGCTATTTTAGACTCTCCTGTGAGGACAGCAGGGTCCCCGGAACCCCAACAATAGAGTTCAAGATCACTAGGAGACCCCATATTGAGCCCCGCTTACACTCTCTAGAATGATAGCTGCAAAGGATTGCATTATTCTCTGAAGGTGGCAGGATGACTCAGTGAGTTGAATGCTCAATGCCGAAACATGGTAGTGTCGCAAGGGCCACAACTTAGAGTCCCGGTAAAGCAATTTTGCTGCCCATCCATCTGAGATTGGGGAATTGAGTATCACATAATTGGATGATAGATAGTACCACCTCCTATTTACAGCATTTAGAAATGACAGAAGTGTGGTGTGAAATGCTTTATTAAACAAGTCATTATTAATATTATGCTTGGTGTTAGCCCTTCCATGCCTGCATTATAAGCCTGCAGGTGAAGCACTCCTGGGCAGTCATTACTGACAAACCCTAACCAGAATCGATTTTAGCACTGGAGGCACCTGGTGCATCAAAGTTTTAGCCACTTCCCCTGTGCCCCCAAAACGCCTTCCCTCATCTCTCCATAGGCCCTCTCTTAAATTAATTCAAATTTTTTCACAGCACTACTCATCTCAGTCTAGGGTGTCAGAGTGCTTTACATCACACAGACATATTACAGAGACAATGAATATCCAGATGTGCAATACAATGTATAGGGAATGTTACATAAGACAATGAGGGCTACAAGAGGTAGGAGTGACAAATGATCCATACTGGTTGGCATTGTATGTTAACTGTGCTTTGTCTGGAGAAACACAAAATCAGGATCCACAATTGCATGCAACGGGTGGGGTTGTCTGCATTAAAAATTATTTATTACAAGCCCAAAGGAACCTCTGTAGCAACCTAAGAATAACTAAAGATTGAGAGGGGGAAACTGTAGGGTTTTGAAACCCATGCCGTGCAGTTTGGTGCAGCTCTGTGATGCTGGTTTATAGTTCACTGTGCTATATCAGAAGGGTTGCAATTTATTAACTGCAAGTAACAAAAAAATCTCTGTTGCAAAAGCAGCAACCCAAGCTATACACCTAAAACACAAATCTGTGACCTGCCGGTTACACGTTGTGCTTTGCAGCAAACACACTAACCCATTATTCTAATTCATGATGAGTCAAAACTACGATTAAACATAGCTCAGATCTCTACAGTGAGTGCATGCCTTAATATGAGCCCCAGCTAATGAACCGCTGCTACAGCCATTCCCACTGAACTCCTGCAAACATTGTGCAACACTTACCTCTCAACATCCTCCCAAAACCCTTGTTTCAGGATTGTAATTACAGCCCAAACATTAGTGCAAGATTTGCTGCAGTAATTCCTAAACAACAGCAAACGGCAGAATCGTCTTGACTCCTTGGGTGAAATTTACAAGAAACTGGAGCGGTGTTGCGCAAAAATTTGAAGCGCTGCGCCAGTTTTGAAATGCAGGGATGTGCCTTATTTACAAGAATACAGCGCACCCTTGTGTTTCCCCCTGCATCTATGGCATTTTCCTTCTTCTATGTGTGCTGCAGGATGCAGCACACATAGAAAAAGCAAAAAAAACGATGAGGAATAAATGTATTCCTCCTCATTGCGCCATGCTAACGCCACCAATAGGGTGACGTTAAATGTTGGCGCTGCCTCAGATTTATGAATTTCTGTAAATCTGGGGCAGCCTCAAAAGCAATGGGTGTTGGGGTGGAATGCCCACTGAAATACCCATTGCACGCCCCTCAGACGCAGAAAACTGTGTCCGCGGGCCCATATTTACGAGGAGGCATAAAGCCACATAAAGTGGCGTTATCCCTCCTTGTAAATATGAAGAAGAGGGTAGTGCCACTGGAGCATCGCAAAAAGTGACGATCAGGTGGCGCTAGGGCCTTGTAAATCTGGCCCCTAAAATTTTAGTAGCTCTTCCAGTTGCGGTCTCAGAGTTAAGCATCTGACTGGTATACAGATCTGGCTCCAAGTGTAACAGCATTGGCAAAGCCAATAGGTCTGACTTGTGTTGTGAGTCATGACTATGATAGTAAACAAAATCCTTTCAGCAGTGAAAAAAACAAAACAATTGTTTTCTGTATACAATAAATATACAAGGTAAAGAATTTAATGTGTGATGATTCAGTGTGCTTTTGAGATGTAAAATAGATTATCATGCATTGCAATGCAATCACTTCGAAGGAGGCGGAATGGTACACCAAACAAGCAAAAGAATAATTTGAGGGAAAAATGCTCTACTGTGTGGAGCCAAAGCACACTTTATGTAAATGTTAAAGCATCAGAAGCTATAGGTCATGCAGAGAGCAGCGCAGTCAAGCTAGATTGCAAAAGGGACATGTTCTTTTGAACAGCAGTCAGGCTGAAGGGAACATGGATCAGGGTGGTTTATTATGGGCAAGAACAAAGTGCTCCGTCCATTCTGTAATCTCTCTTTGGGCTTCAGACCACGCCCCTGCCACGTCAGTCACTTACATTGGTTTCATTTGTGAAAGGCATGCATACGTCATGCCTTTTCCGGTGTTTAGCCCACCTACACAGCACCGGTAAAGTACCAAAAACATACGAGGCTTGATGTTTTCAGCCTGGAGTCTGGACTACTTTATCTGTTTATTTTCCACGCAGCGCGATCACGCTGCATTTTACATAGCGCGATCGCGCTGCGTTTTTTTTTGCTTTACAACGCTAATAGCTCTAACTCCAACAAATGCGAGACCCGACGCATTGAAAACGCTTGTCTCTTATGTAGCAAGCTGCACATTATGTGGCTGATGGTATTGTATTTAGCTCAGAGCCCCGCTGACTGTACCAACTGCTCACCAGGGGCCCGAATACATATAGGAAGCACTTTCTCTGTTTGTGCCACGGCGTACCTTAAAACAGGTGCACCCTATTACATTGACTGCACTGCCCCCAGGGAAACCGACAACTCACGCTGCCCTGGGGCAGCGCATTCAAGTGAAAAACGGCACAGCTGTGAAGCAGCCGCTCCATGTTTCACTGTGCAGGTGGCAACCTGCCTGCCCTTCTAAGGGTGATTAGAGATCCCCTTGCATGTGAGAAAAGTGAGTGACTGCACTCGCCTGCAAAGGGATGTATGGGGGTTACATAGGACCCCTTTTCCCCCTCTAGAGGACTGCCATCAGCGTCAGCACTGACGGAGCACCAGCTTATAGGTGGCGCACGGTAAGTGTGCCTTTAGAGAGCTTCTTTGCCTCTGCGTCCGTGCCTATAATACGGTACGGGAGCAGAGGCAAAGGGATTCCCACATTTGCATGGGGCCCCCATGAAAATGAGGTAATGCCCTCTGGTGATTGCACTGGTGCTATATGTGCGCCAGCGCTATCTGTATTACAGAAAGGGCTGCACGAGCATTTGTGACCTTTTCTGTAATATCAAAGTGCCTGGAGGTGTGCAAAGCAGGCGCACATGCCTGTTGCGCCCTCGGAGCACTTTGTATAATATGACCTTAGATGTTTCATTCATTCACAGCTTTACCTGTGTATATAACTGCAGGTTTCCTTTTATTAAACTGTTGTTCAGCCTTAAAGAAAAAGATAATCTTACTGGGGCCATGTCCCATGCGACACCTATGCCAAGAACTGGCTTTTTGACAACAGGCTGCATTCTGGGACTTGTAGTTTAGCTGTTAACATTGTAAGTATTGGTTTTGAAAATCCTAGCATACAGAGCCCTTGTGTCGACTCAAAGTATCTCACAGGAAAGGATACTTATGCAAATAATCAGACTTACTTAAAAACTCATGAATGTCTCTTTAGAGGAAGGGGTGATCTTTACGACGATTGGGTATTAACTGGTGAGAGGGTTCATTGTGAAGAGGTATAAAAAGGCCTGTGCATGGGAAGATGCCTACCTAGCAAACAGTGATGTTCACTCAGAAGAAATGAAGCTACACTTTGCTGGAAGTGGACATCTGCCCAGTAAGGATTAGCAATCTCTAAGGCTGCAAGAATTGAAAACTCACCATGACAACGCAGCTGCCATCTTTGAATGCAGGCCACAAAGACAGTAACTGTGATGGCTTGCAAGTGAGACCTTGCCTTGGCCGATGTTCTTCCAAGTCTTACTGTGTCATCCTTGTTATTTAGATGTGTAGCAGGTGCCCAACTTGTAACCCATTTCATGTGAATCAAGCATGTGATGGGATCCCTCATGCACTCACTTTGTGCTGTGACTGCTTTTATGGAACGAAATGCAAATTGCAAACCCACAGCTCATTTTTTAAATCTACACACTTCTAAAAGATGTATGAATGTCTGCAGCAAGCTGTTTTCTTGGGAGGAGTTGGGAGCATATTTAAGAGCCCCTATCGCCACCGGAACATCACTTTGCATGACACTCCAGTGGCGCATGCCCTGCGTCGTATTTACAAGGAGGCGTTAAGCCATGTTTTGTGGCTTAACGCCACCTTGAAAATACAGCCCCTTCACACGCAGCACTTTGCGTGGAAGGGGCATGCAATGGGTATTGCTGTGGGCGTGCCAGAGCAACACCCATTGCATTTTGACGCTGCCCCAGATTTACGAGTTTTGCCAAACCGGAGGCAGCGCCAAAATCTAACGCCACCTTTGGGGTGGCATTCGCATGGCACATCGTGGAGAAATGCTTTCATTTCTCCTCGTTTTTGCTCTTTCTATGTGTGGTAGAGAATGCAGCACACATAGAAAGAATGAAATCAAAATTTAAGATTGTTTTTGTGCAGGAAGGCGTTCCCCTCAACGCAGCCATCCTTCCACTATGGCGCAAGGGTGGCTGTGTTGGCACACAGCAGCAAATTTAGCTGCGGCGCAGGGGGAAACACAGAGGTGTGCCGTATTCTAGTAAATAGATGCAGCCCTGCATTTTAAAAATGACGGTGCATGATGCTGCCAAATTTCTGTTAAATCTGGCCCTTGCTATTTTGAAGGAAAGGATGGCTTGGCTGGAGAGTGAAAGGACTCCAAGGGCCTCGTTACGAGTAGCTGATCTGATTTGGATATGTGCAATTCTGCTGCTGTACATATTGGAGTAATGAATTGTGTGAATTACGGTACAGCGTGCACCAAAATCATAATTCTCTGGATAAATATTTACCTAGGGAAAAATGGCTACAAAATACTGGGACAAGTTGCTTTTAGTGATATGCCAATTTTGCAGGTCAAATTTGTAAATGGGATATAATTATCATACCACATAAATTCCGAACATCGAAGGCACTAAAAATTAGTTATGGGCTAAATTCTGATCACTATGCGTGCACGAGTTTACACTGGGATCGGAATTATGAGTTGTGTGATAATTATTACACCCTCACTGTTTACCTCTTGTGAATTCCAGCAGTTCAAACATACTAATATTTATTGGGAGAAAAGGCCTACAAAAAAGTGCCAAAATCTGAATGTTATGCCTCGTTTTCCTGTTGAAAGCTCAGATTAAGAGGTATTTACCACATGTGGTAAATACTCTACCCTATTACGGCAAACTTGTAATGAGTGCATCAGTGTCAGGTTTTATTGTATGTGGTAATTATCACACAGGAAACCAACCTGCCCACTCAAAATTAGACCCAAGTACCTTCTCATCTCTTGCTGAACAGCATATTAATTTAAATGGAAGAGAAAAATTAGCATACAAAAAATTACCAATTTTCTGCGTTCAGGAAGTCTTAGGTCGTGAACTGTGTGGTCAGTGCTAACAGTTCAATCAGCCCATAGAAGATACAGCGGCTGTGAAAGCAAGGACTGATCTACATTCACTGCCCTTTAGAAAGCAGGGATCCACTTTTCCTTGTTCAGTATGGGAAAAGATGCTTCTTGTTGTTTAGAAGTTTTGAAGCTGCAATTTCACATGACCAAGTCAATGCTGATGTACAGTAATGTGCCCCATCCTCTCATTAGACCAGTGCATGCTTTAGTTCCTTGAGAGCCCTCCTCTCGCCTTTTTGCAGCTCAGTGAAGGATGAAAAGGCCTGTTGAGCCTGTGGGTTTTTAGGAGCGCGTTCCTCAGCATCACAATGCCTGGCTTTGGTTCTCAGCAGAGGCCCAGAGAGGATCTGCTTTAGAAACCGCACTCGTGATGTGAGAGTCCTCACAGAGCAGGAGAGTTTCACGTCAATGGAGGCCGCGTCCGGCATTACGTTGCTGGCCCTCGACCTGGTCTTCAGCTTCTGAGTCACAAGCACATTGAAATCAGAAAAGGCCCTGGCATTGCCCCAATGGTACTGAGCTAATCTTCAGGAAAATGGCAGCTCCTTTTAGTGGGTTTACAATGTATCTTGTGATTGGAGGTATTCATTAACATCAATCCGGCCTTCCCATGCTGTCAGCTAATTACCTTATTCCATCAATGCGTTTTCATTCATGCCACGAATGGGAAGGGGGAAGAGAATGGTCCTCAAGAGCCTGAGAGGCACCTCTCCAGTGGTGTTGTTTAGTATCTCACGAAAGAAGGTCATACCATCTAAATCAGGACCGGGCTGACAAATGTGGCTAATGCAGGTTCAGTTGAGTCATTGAAGGAGTTGAAGACAGTGCCCAGCTGGGTTGGCAAACCACCTTTTGGTTTAGGGATCCTTCATTTCAAGAATTCACATCCCTCTTTCTTAACTTCAGTGAAGGTCAACATGTTTCTAAAGTAGCATTGTGCAGGGAACCTTCGGGGCTGTATCCCTTCCCTCCCAGACACATTGTGAACCCCTGCTGGCCCCTCATGCATCTCTGCACAGCTCATGGCCACAGTGTGCAGGGCTGCAGGGGGGACTTCCTGCTGGACTGCTCCGGGCATCCCACTGGCCTCTCCAGGCATCCCAGTCCATTCTTGTGTTGCCTGATGAATTATGTACTTTGACCTTTGCCCTTTGCCAGGGTAGCATACTAAAGGTCTTTTATTATTTCATGTGTTGTGAAAACGTGCAGGGTTTTGATGTTTTTCATGCTTCCTGATGTTATCGCTGTTAATGTTTTTGTTTAGCAATAATGTGTATAATCCAGTTTGGGAAACATATTTCCCCTTGATACTAATGTTTCAGTTACTTGTGTTTTTCTGACAGCTTGTTTTCACAAAGAAATGGATTGCTGTTTCTCTGTGTTGCCATCTCGCTACTCAGCTTTTTCTATATCATTTAAAACGTGTTTCATCATCTCTTTCTCAGCTGTCTCCTTCCCACCACCATCCTTGTTTACCTGCCTCCCCCTTTAGCCATATGTTTCTCACTTGTCTGTCTCCTCATCAACTCTGACGTGCTCCCCTGCTGCTCCAGCCTAATTTTTCACCTCTCTCTATCTTTTTGCTCTCACGTTTCCCACCTCTCGATCTGTCTCACATTTTGCTTTCTCACCTCTCCGTTTCTCCTCTGTCTCTCACATATCCTTCCTCCCGACCTTCCTTTCTGAGCCGTCTCTTTATAATCTGTCTGCACCTCTGTATCCTATCTGTCCCTCACCTGTCTACCCCCGTCTCGCTTTCAGCCGTCCCTACCCTGCCTGTCTCTTTACCACCTGTCTCTTAATTGCCTCCACCCCTCATCATCAGTCTGTAATCTCTTCTTCCCTCCTGTGTACTCTTCCCAACTCTCTCGGTTATCTCTTTAAAGTCTGTCACTTTTTCATCAGCCTCTTTCTTCTGTCTCCGCCGCTCACTCTGAGCTGTCTCTCAACGGATTTTTTCTTTGTCACCTCGCTCTCACTGGCCTCCTTCTCCTCTCACCTGTTTTCCTGTCTCTTTCCAGCATGCCCCTGTCTGTATTACGCCCTCACCTGTCTCGCTTCTGTCATACATATCTCTCTGACAACTCTCTTCTGTCTCTCCCAGGTCTGCATTACCTCTTGCTGTCTCTCACACAGGCACACACATGCCTTCTACGTCTTTCTGCTGCTCCCCTGTCTTTTTTGCAGTCTCCTCTTTCTCCCTTTATTTTTTCAGCTCTATCTGGTCTTCTTTCTCTGGTCTCTTATATTTTCCTTTCCCTTTAAGTAACCAGGGACAGCCAGAGATATGAAGAAGCCTTTTTGCAAGTGTGTTACTTTTTGTTTTTATGTTTTTGTGCCTCCATGCACAGACAGCAGAGTACTCTGAGGGCACCTCAGAAAGGACCCTCCATGCCACAAATGGTGCAACACAGCAGCGTTTTGTTTTGGTGTGTGAGATTTACGCTGTTACATTATTTTATGACACAGAGAAATGTCCTCTCCCCAGTCCCCTGAAGGCTACAGAAGGTCTACCTAGCTCAGAGATCCCTGTTTCATTTCTGTTCTTTCCACTGCCTTTGATACCTTTGAGGTCAGGGGTCGCAGAGACAGTGACATCCACGAGAAACGGCTGCCCTACCAAGGTCACTGAACTGAGTAGGATTCAACCCACTAATAATTACACCTTTTGTCTTCAGCCCTTTTGAAGGAGCGTGTATGAGTGGCACACAAGGTATTATGAAAAGAAACTTGACTACGGATGAAGGTAAACCTTGTGGTAGGACAAATGTGATACAGTTGTTATAGTTACTACCCCTACTTACTACAAAGGGTATGGTAAAAGCACCAGTGGGTATTTTTGACTTTTCTAAGAAAAATGCTTTGCAATGCAGGATAGTAGGTTATGGAAGTCTGATGTGTTCATATGTTGGACAGAAAATGGAAACAACATTTGCTTAGAAAATAACAGCATTGCAAAGCTGAGTTGCCAATAACATATTCCCCGAGCTCTAATTATGTGCCTGTGTCATGAACTGCGGTCGGGCCCTTTAAAGGCACAACCTCAGAGCTCCCCAAGACCCCTGTATTGTTTACCGTGACCATGTATGGTTATTAAGGTTACTGGATGACTCCATGTCATTGGCACACGCTGATCCAGTCCGGGGCTTTCCATTGACAAATAGTTATTTTGTTGGTACAAGTCTTAATGATTTAAGGGGACCAATGGACGTTGCTATGGAATCAGTTCCGTTTTTACTAATATTACCTGCTCAGCGTTAATTTGAAAGTCCCTTTTGCCACTAAATACTTTCCAGATTTGCACAACATAGCCACCCTGATGTACTTTAAGAGGTCCCTTTTGATACCTTTCATCAAAAGTCCTCGAAGAAGAATGCTTATCCCCTTCTAAAACTGTATTTTAATTTCATTCAATTTCTACCGCTTACCGGCCTGGCGTGCTATAAAATGCCCTAATTTCATATTAGTTTCTACCCAAAAAACCCTCTTTCACGTTGCTTCCAGTTTAGGCCATTATTAGCTTCCCAGCATGCTGTGCATTGAATGTTATGAACCTACCTTTCAGACAAATTAGTTGTTGAAGAACTAAAACCCTGGCTGTAAATGTATTTAAACCACATTATTATGTTACGTTATGTAGTTTTTTAAAGCGCGCTATCACTCAGCAGGAGATCCTGACAATGAGCATGGGTGGTGTAGCCTCGCTTATGGCGACTCGAGGGATTAATTGTAAAGTCAGGCCTTCAGCTTCTTGCAGAACTGAAGAACTGGAAAGGACCTTGTGATGTGTAAAGGCAGATCTTTTCATGTTTTAGCAGGGACTTTAGTACACTGCGGTATAGCTCTGATCCAAGTGCTTTAAATGCCGCATTCGCCACTAATGTTTTCCAGAAGGCCCCATAAGAGAAAGGGTAGGGAAGTGTAAGCACTGCATCTTTTACTAAAGTTTTCTCAGGTGAGAATTTTCAAACCGATGTATTATGAAGACTGGTGTCTGAGGCACAAATTTTCTTAACAAAAATTCTTGGTGGTAAACTGCAAGCCCCCCTTGTAAAACTGTTGCCATATCCTCTCAGTGCAGTCACATCTTCTAACAACCCAATCGGTTGCAATCCCATGGCAACATTTGTGCACTACTTATTTGACCTGTGACATTACCAGGACATTACCAGGTTATGACTTTTCATCAAAAATTGTAAATTCCTCACCTGCTGTTTTAGTCTCTGTGAGTGGTGGGGAGGGAGTTGTGGTACCTCCTTACTAGGAGATTATTTTGTCCAAGGTTGGTTTTCTGCTCTTTTTTAACACTTTGGACATCAGCTGAAGCTGATGGATGTCATGACCAACCGTTCTTAGGTCTCAGCCCCATATCTTGGGCTGCCATGCCAGGAACATAGCAAGGACTAACGTGTTGACAATCCTCACATTTGGTGCTTACAAATTTTGCTTTAAATCTCGCATCAAAACGGATTGTGTTGGTTACTTCAGGCCACATCTGCAGTCTGATCCTGATACACCTTAGTGTAAGATTCATTAGTACACTAGAGGTGTGGTAACATTCATCAGATGATGCCATTTGATCCAGTGCTGTATGCTCGCAGCACAAACCTACTGAGAGACGGACAGGCCAGACTTAAAAAAAATACTAAAATATAAACTGGTAACATCACTGGATTTATGTCATAAGGTAGTGTCTCTGCAGAGCATAAGATTATGTGGCAATTAAGAATTTTAAGCAGAAAAAACCTTGGTAATGAAAATTTAACAATAGCGATCACAACTTTTGAACAAATCCTGCAATAACAAAAATATAGATTTACAATTTTTTTTTTTTTTTACAGTGGCTGAAGGAAGCAGCTAGTGCAAGGACCAATGTTAGAATTAGAGAGAGTTTCACAATTACCATTAGAGTAAGGAAGGTGTAAAGAAAGGGTGATTGATAGGATGGATTAGGTTTATGTATTGCATTAAGATTAGGATTAGATTGGTTGAGGAGGGTTTCAAGGCATGTTCTCCATAGCAGAATTTGTTACAATGATTCATATGTCAAGGACTGTAACATCGGGACATGGGCTGACTCACCCACCTTCTAGTGACTCTTGAGTCCATATCACCAACAGGAGGAAACCTGTAAGGAGTTTGTTTTTAGCACCCAATGCGACTGTCAATAAAATGCTGAGACAACTTCTACGGAACCAGACATGTTAGGATTTTTTCTCCCAAATTTCCAGACACAATTCTTGTTAGAAATGGGGCCTTTAGGTGGCATGGTCTGGCAGTGGAGCGAAATGGCTGCCTGAGTTAGGAGCTCTGCGTGCCGGATTGAGCCAGGGGGGGACGAGGGGCCGCTGAACACCAGGAGTGTTTCTCCTACCTCCCGCTACTCTCCCTGAACGGGCGGTGGTTGTTCCTAGATTCATTGACAACGCACGAGTGGCGGGGGTGCTGGCAGAGCACCGCGGCCCTCAACCAAGCGAGGCACCGTGGCCTCGATTACATCCTTGCTCGGGAGGACTGAGACGTGGGAGGGACCGCCCGGGCGTATCACGCTCGGCCACGGACTGGCAGTCTGGGCCCGCTTATACCTGCTGACCTCCTGGGGACCCGCTCACGCTCCCCCAACCTCCTAGGAGGCCTGCAGCAACTAGTGACCCTCCTCCTGGCCAGGTTTGAGGATCTTGGCAGAGAATGGCCACAATACACGGCCCACCGGAGGGTGGCCTCAACAATGGGACATGAAGAGTCCCCAACACACTAGTGGGGGCGAGCTCATACAGTGCATAACTTTTACTGCGCAACCCCCCCTCCGTCTAGCACACATAGATGACCTAAATATCACAGCCGGTCGCCTCCGGGGCTGCTGGGTCCGACAGAAGAGCCTTCCTCTGGAAGCTGCTGGCAGAGCTACCATGGCGGAAATGGAGAGCTGGGCCAGGTCACGCATATTTACTGGTCCCCAGCGCAACAGCTGCGGATCCGCGACCCCCTCTCCATAGCGGGGAATTCTTCTGGAGGCGAGATCTGACACCCGCCTACATGAATGGCTGACACCTACTGCAGGACCACCTCGCCCCGGTGAGAAAAGTTACACACAGTGCGCGAAGGTGTTGCATGCCGTGGATAGGCTTCGGTGGGGGCTTCGGAGACACCCACTGGCCAGCCCGTTTATGGCACCAGAGTGGGACACTTAGCCTCATGCACCTCCTACTCCCCATGATCAGGACAGGCTGTCTACGCTAATTGCTGCTGGAATCGCACAACAACCCGGTCCCCCCGGAGCGCATTGCGGGGTCCTGGCACCGGATCTTCAGCACGGGAGGGACGCCTACGGATCCCACGCTACTGCATCATCTCCTCATAGTCAAGGGGATACTCCGGAGTACCTCAGAACCCCCCTTTCCGGGTGGCAATGCCCAGCGGCAAATCGCCAGGTGAACACTGCCAACTGCTGTTTTCAGAAGCTATCGCGCAACCTAATCCTATGGCATCGCCGAAGATCCCCCCTGCTCTGCGACCCCACCGGCCGACCCCCGCTCTGCTCATGCCATGGAGCGTATGCTCCAGGAAATCACTGCTGTGGCACGCCGCTTGGAAGCAATGGATTTGAAGATCTCAGATCTATCCGTGGCTTCCACCTCCATAAGGGCCAACATAGTTTGTTTCCAAGTTATGGTCACAGACTTGGATCATCGCCTCACGACCGTTGAGGACCACCTTGCGAAGCTGCCGGAACGGGACTCGGAGCTGCAGTTCCTTCGTTCAAAGATTACGGACTTGGAGGACAGGAGTCGGAGGGATAACGTCTGTTTTTTTGGAATACTGGAACATAAGGAAGGATCAGATATCAGAGCTTTCCTCAAAGACTTACAACCCGAACTTACAGGCCTCATCTTTTCTCCACCGTTGGAGTTTCAAAGGGCCCACAAAATCGGTCCCTAACACAAAGCTGCGTCCCATCATTGCATGCTTTCCACACCACAAGCATGCCTGCCTAATCATATCTGCTGCCAGAACTCAAGACCCGTACTCCCTAGAGGGTCATAAAATACGAATGGCCGCAGACTTCCCAAGCAAAACCAATGAGAAACGGAAAGCATTCTTGGCCCTCCGACTGCAACTCAGGAACATGAACATCAAATTTGGCCTCTTTGAGCCTGCTCGTATGTGGATCACACAGGATGGTAAATCCAGAGACTCCCTCGAACCAGCGGACCTCTGTTCCTTTCTGGACGGCCTTACCACCCAACCTATGGACCATGCTCCTGCTCACCTAAAGCCAAGCTTCCCTAGCCTAGGAGACCCTCCCTCCGTCTCTGATACCAGCAAACATGTTGCTTATGCTGCAAAGCAGAAGAGGGGTAGGACCTATGATCACCCACAGAAATCACAGGAAGGCCGAGAACACGTTCTCCAGGCTGTGATTGCTCTCACCCAGGATCAAGACAGAGACAAATCCCGTTCCCCCTTGAAACCAATATCCCTTACAGATCATCCTCAATGATGAATATTCGAAGCAGCCAGGTTCTCTCACCTAGTAGCCAGGAGCGTGTACTCATCCACTGGACAGCTAAGTACCATGTCCATCTTTTCCATATGTGCCCACTATTGTCATAAAGGGAGTCGATGGCTCTGTTGTTATTGTTCTTATTGTTCTTGCTGCTATTGTTATTACCTGTGTATACATGGCTGTACGACAAATGATTTTCTGGCCCATTTCTTCGATACTGTCATTGTAAGGGGTTCCGTGGGTATTGCATGTACCTCACGCGTTTCTGGTTAAAGGTTGCCCCGGACAGGCTGTTCATTATACTCTCCGAGATATTATGGAACTGTTCTTAAGAATGTAAAGATGGGTCTGGACTCCCTGATCGGATACAATCTGATGATGTTCATCCAACTCTTTTACTTGCCCATGACCCCTCCCTGTCGCGGACCCCCGGAGAGTACCCTGCAGAGTTCAGTCCTGGAGTCCTCTTGCCTCCACACTTCCATATACCCGCTCGCTGCTATGAGATGGGCTTTCAGGCGTCCCCTCTTTTTCTCCCCATCCCCCCACCCTAGTACCTCAATCTGGTTACCCCCGCGCCCCATACATCACCCTCGGCCTAAGGCGATGGCCATACTTTTCCTCTAAAGGGGTGCCCCCAGTACAGGCTATTCGCTTGGACACAGAGACCTCATAGGTCTCTTTTTGGAAATTCGTGCCCCGGCGTTATAGACGCTCCTTCCCTCCATACCCGCAACATACTGAGTCCCGTCCATTCCACATGCTTCCCCCGTTCTCTCCCTACTCCCCCGCCCGCTCCCCGCTGCATCACACCCTTCCCCGTACCCCTTGGAATGTTTTGAGTATTCCGCTCTACACTGATTATCACTGGCTGTTTGTCGATGGGCCCCCCACTGTGCGCTCGGCTGGTGCGCCGGACGCGCAGGTTCCGACCCGCAGTTTAACAAGACTCGAAATAGCGAGGTGCTTATCTTGGTTCCCATTGGACCCCGGCTACATATACCTTCTCTTGCATTTATTTACTCGTATCCCTCCTTCTCCACCCTTCCCTACTTAGCCTTCTACTATACTTTCCCTCTGATCTCTACTATTTCTACTCTATCTCCCCCTTGCATTCCCTTTTTTTTTTTGCCTCTCCCTTCTTACCTTCTTGTCCGTCTCACTTGCCCCACTCATTTCACTGACCGATGGTGCCCACCGACGCCCACCCCCTCCCGCTGCCCCCTCCCTGAATTGTCATTGATATTGTGCCTCTCCTCTTGGAGGTGCTGGAATTGAGGGGACCAAACACCCACAGAGACCCATCAGACCTGGCTTTCGCATGGGGATGACAGTTCCGTTGACGGCCCTCTCATGTAACGTTCATCGCCTGACGCACTACATCAAGAGACAAAAAGTCTTATCCTACATGCGGTCCAAGAGATCGGACATTGCTCTCTTACAGGAAACGCACCTCTCCCCATCGGAGTAGAAGAAACTGCACAGAGATTGGGTAGGTAAGGTGCTCTTCAATGGAGCTCCGTCCGTACACTCTAAAGTGTTTGGTTCCGGGAGAAAATGTGGGGTGGCGATTCTCATCAGCCGATCCCTACCATTCTGACTACTCAAAACGTGGTCTGACCCAGAAGGATGATATGTCCTTGCCAAGCTCAAATTGGGTGCTTACACAATCTGTGTCAGCTCTATTTACGCCCTTATGAGCTCCAAACGCCTTTTCTTCCTCTCTTTAAATCGGCTGCTGAGAGAGATCGGAGCCTCCCAATACTTACTTGGTGGAGATTGGAACCTGGCGCGAGATGCTATCCGGGATCGTACAGGCAGCCTTGATGTAGGTAATAACGTTTATCGAGCACTCTTTGAGGACATCCTCTCGGATCATGGGCTGGTGGATCATTGGCGGCTCTCCCACCCATTAGACCATGAATACACTTCTGTATCACCAGTCCATGGGACCCAATTCAGACTGGACTATTTCCTTGCTACCCACCAACTGCTTCAAATGATCATGGAGTCCCAGATTTTACCGGCGGCGTTGTCAGACCACTCCCCGGTAATGTTGGCTTTTGAGCTGGGCTTGGCATCCCCGGAGTGCAAGCCATGGCGTTTACATACAGCCAGATGCGAACTCCACAGGGGAAGGAACAACTCCGATCTCACGTCGCTACTTACCTGCTCAATAACAAGGGCGCGGTTTCCTCCCCACAAATATTATGGGCTGCTGCAAAGGCAACGATAAGGGGCCAATTCATGAGGGACTCTGCCATTGCCAATGCCCAGAGACGCGCCCGACAGCAGGTTCTGGAAGACTGTAGAGCCCAGACCACCCGCGAATATACCTTAGCCCCCTCCCTCCCCACCTGACGTCGCCTGGGTCAGGCCAAAATGGAACTGAATGCTCTCTTCACCTCTCAAGCAGAATATGCGTTGCAACGGTTGAATGGACGCCATTATGAGCATGGAGAGAAGGCAGGGCGTTTATTGGCTCCTCAGCTCCGTCAAAGGGAAGCGATATTGTCCATCCCGGCCTTATGAAGCCTTGATGGCATGACTCTCACACATCCCCAGGCAATAGCGGATGTCTCTTTTATCAGACCCTTTATACTCCGGAAACAGTAGATGACCATGAGAAGCTGGCCATATTCTTTGAGAAGGCACGTCTACCTAGCCTCTCGGAAGTAGGCAGGGCACTCTTAGAGGGGGAAATCAGCAAGGAAGAGATCACACAAGCAATAGCTAAACTTCCTTACCATAAGGCCCCTGGGGAAGATGGGTTCTTGGCAGAAATCTGTAAATGGACGGGAGCAGACACAGTGGATTCTCTATACGAGGCATTTTGCGGGGCGGATCAAACAGGCTCCCTGAATCCTCTTTCCAACAAAGCTTCCATAGCAGTCTTACCCAAACCAGGGAAGGACCCTCTCCTTTGCCGCAGTTACCGTCCCATCTCCCTCCTTAATGGAGACATCAAAATACTGGCGGGAATTCTGGCGACGCGCCTTTAGAAGGTCATACCATCCCTCATTCACCATATGCAAGCGGGTTTCGTACCCGGCCGCTCCTCTAAGAACCATCTATGAACCTTACTACATGCCCTTTGGTCGGCACGGGACTCCCGGGAAGAGGCCTTAGCCCTCTCCCTGGATGCCGAGAAGACATTTGATAGAATAGAATGGTGGTACCTTTTCGAAACTCCTGTTATATGGATCACCGACAGCAAGGGTCATTTGCGGAGGGTTACTGTCTGACGTCTTCTCCATCAGGTGAGGAGACCCAACAAGGTTGCCCCTTATCGCCGTTACTATTTTTACTAGCTGTGGAACCCTTAGCGGCAACGATTCGAAGATCAAGCCTCATTACCCGAGTGCCCATCCCTGGCGGCAGCTCCCCCATCTACCTGTATGCCGATAATATCCAGCTAACTTTTTCAGACCCAGCTAAGTCACTGCCAGCGCTCCGATCAATCTGAGCTGACTTTGAAACACTCTCGGGCTACAAGATAAACAGGGATAAAAGCGAAGAGATGCCTCTATCCCCATTGACAGTAAGCACAATCGTACAGGACTTAAGTGGAAGCAGTCACGTCTTCAATATCTGGGCATCTATATCAATAGAGGCCTGGAACATATGGTGGCAGACAACTTAGATCCGCTACAGCACAAAAAGGGACTTTCTACAAGTGGTCACACCTAGGTCTCTCCATGTGGGGAAGAGCGCAGGCGGTACGCATGGTGACCTTACCAAGGTTCTTGTATGTTCTTGGTATGTTGCCATTACAGATCCCCTTGACTTTCCTCAGAGAGGTGGACCGTCGCATACAAGCCTTTGTTTGGGCATCTATGCGTCCTAGGTTACCCAGAGCTACATTACTAGCCCGGCGCAAGTTCGGTGGGCTAAGTCTACCTTCGGTGGGACATTATGCCCTTGCGCTACACCTGTCACAACTCATTTTCCTTCTACCGGGAGCTCAAGACCCACCAATGTGGATGGAGGCAGAACGAATACTCGCGCGCTCCCTACCGGGACTCAATGTGCTTTACAGCGCAGGGGATACCCTAACTCGGCCTATCAACCCCATGATCCAAGCCATGCGGAACTCCTGGAGAAGGGCGCATCGCCTGCTGGGAGTGGATCCCTTGATCCATGAGCATGCTCCGCTATGGGGTAATACGGGATTCACCATAGGGGGGAATGCTATTACTTGGGAGGAGTGGCGATCGAAAGGTCTCCTACGTATAGATCAATTCCTAGCCAATGGGCAAATGAAACTGTTTACGGCTCTTCGGGAAGAATTTGACCTGCCCACCCATCACTCGTGGTGTATCCTACAGATCCAGCACTGTCTCCGACACCGCATAGGGGCATGCCCCTGGCAGCTCCACCGCTCCTCAGTACTCAACTACTTAGAAATGTGGGGTCTCTTTCGGAGAGTCGTATCTGGCATACATACCCTGCTGAACCGCCACCTGTTCTCCCTCCCCCTCTTGGTATCTCTCAAAGCCAAATGGCAGCTGCGACTACAGATATAATACGAGCTTGAGGATTGGGCTGACCTGATTGAAGCGAGAGATCGTGGGACACGGGAGGTTAGCTTGAAATTCAGTCTTTTCAAGATGCTGCATGAATGGTACTGGACTTCCCAGAAGCTGCGGTCTGCAGGACTACTGCCTCATGCCTCCTGCTGGTGCTGTCCCCACCCTCGCTGCGACCTACTTCATATTCTGCACGATTGTCCATCCGCTTAACCTTAATCGCAGTCAGTGGGGTGCACCCTCAGAGCAACTTTGCCGCCCTCTCTTACCCCCTCCCTCCTCTTACTGCATGATACAAGTGACATACAAGGTCTTCTCCCCCACAAACACGCCTATTGCACACAGCGCCAGCAATGGCCAAACTTTGTATCCTAAGGCACTGGCATGCAGTAACACCCTCCACCCATGATGAATGGATCACAGCAATGTACCAGGCTGCCTCACATGAACAACTTATTTACAGCCTCCAAGACAAGATGGACGGATTCCTCCATACTTGGGCCACTTTCCTCTCTATATCGGAGGACTGAACCCTTATATAGTTCCCCGATAAAGGGCACAATACAGCTATCCCCATGCGTAGCGGGCACACATGTAGTACCCATATCCTCCATTGTCCATAATTGCATTCAGGACCATGATCAAGACCAATACTACATACTTCTTGATGGAGCCTCCCTCAACTCCCTCCCCCCCCCCATATTTTTGTCCTTCCACTCACGTTGAAGCCACCTTACCCCAAGCCCTTCTCTCCCCCCTCGGTCATCTCCGATCGTGCTTACACCAGCACTTATGTTTCTTGCTATCATCTTTGCTCTTGGCTCTTCCCTCCCTTCCCTTCTGCCCTCCTCCCTCATCGCACATCTCCATGTCCTCTTCATAAGCATATGTAAGGTTCTTAAATGTGTTGCCCCTGTTCCCCTCTTTATAGTTAGTACCTACCCTTCCTTTCCTTTCTTAGACCAATTCCGGTTTCCTATCATCCTAGATGCTTCCCCTTCCTTCTCCCACCCTTCTCTCTTTCTTTCTTCTGCTCGTATTCTGCCTGCTATTACTTCTCCTTCTTTCTTATTCACTTCTTTAAGTCCCTTTATCTCGTTCTGGTTATCACCACTCACCCCTTGCCTCAGGTCTCACCCCTCGCAGATCCACAGCCTCACATCAACATCTTATATACACATGCTATTAATCTACATCTTCCTCCATCCGGAGAATTAGGGTACCCAAGATTGGTCGAGAACTGTAGCTATTCAACACTTTGCCTCAGATATGTCCCTCCTATCTCAAAATCGCCACTAACTCGTGGAGACCAGGAATGGGTAGATGGAAGGGGGGTTGGATAAGCTCCCCCAGGTCTTCTTATGGTCCTGCATCAAACAATGCCTCTCTATGGGGGAGCCTGCTGATGGCACAAACTGGTACAACCAAGGGCATTTGGTGTTCTACCAGGTTTTCCAACCTGGTACATGGCATGTAATGTATCCTTGACCACTTTTTCTCGCCATTGTATCTAAGTATATCTGTTTAGGTATGTCTGTACCACCAGGATTGCATATATTACTGCATGGTATGGCTGTATGTAATGTTTCATTGATTTCTTGAATAAAGAATTACAACTCAAAAAAAAGAAAAAGAAATGGGGTCATTGGTTGGCAGTCAGGTTACACCCTGTCCAAGCAAGGACCTTCACTCTAGTCAAGGTAAGTCACACACAATCCAAAATTATCCTGTACCCACCCTCTGGTAGCTTGGCACTGAGCAGTCAGGCTTAACTTAGAAGGCAATGTGTAAAGTATTTGTGCAATAAATCATACAATAACACCATATTGCACCAGAAAAATACACCACACAGTGTTTAGAAAAAATATATAATATTTATCTGGGTAAATGCAGAACAAAACGATTAAAATGCAATAAGTGTATGTTGAGATATCACTGTAAAAATGATATAAAGTGTCTTAAGTCTTTTAAAAGCAATCAAAGTCTCTTTCAAGCACAAAGTGCCTGGTTCGCGTGCAAAATCTCTGCAAAGAACCGCAGTGGAGGAGATGCGTGGAAACAAAGGGGTCTTGAGCCGCACACGGCGATGCGTCGTTTAGTTTTCACGCAGGAACGGCTGTGCATCGATTTCTGGCGCTCGGTCGTGGATCCTCTTCGGGTTGCGGGGTTTTCAGACGCCCCAGGGACAATGCGTGGATTTCCTGCGCTGGCAGGACAAAGTCACAGGAGCTGCGTCGATTCGGTGGGCGTTGCGTCAAATTTTCTACCGCACAGCAGGCACTGCGTCGATTCCTCTCTGGAAGTCGGGCTGCGTCGTTCCGGCTGTGCGTCGTTCCAGTGGGCCGTGCGTCGAATTTCCAGTCGCTACGCTGACACTGCATCGATCTTCTCGATGCGAAGTTGGGCTGCGCCATTCTGGTTCGGCGAGCAGTGAACTTTTCACTGCGGTGCAGGCTGTGCATTGTGTCTGGCAGGCTGTGTGTCGTGTTTCACAGCACAAGGAGTCCTTCTTGTAGAGATGAAGGGGGTCATTCTGACCCCGGCCGGCGGCGGAAGCCGCCGGCCTGGCTGGAACCGCCAGAATACCGCTGCGCGGTCAAAAGACCGCCGCGGGTATTCTGGGTTTCCCGCTGGGCTGGTGGGCGACCGCCAGAAGGCCGCCCGCCAGCCCAGTGGGAAACACCCTTCCATGAGGATGCCGGCTCCGAATGGAGCCGGCGGAGTGGAAGGGGTGCGACCGGTGCAGTTGCACCCGTCGCGATTTTCAGTGTCTGCATGGCAGACACTGAAAATCTTGGTGGGGCCCTGTTACGGGGGCCCCTGCAGTGCCCATGCCATTGGCATGGGCACTGCAGGGGCCCCCAGGGGCCCCACGACACCCCATACCACCATCCTGTGCCTGGCGGCCAAAACCGCCAGGAACAGGATGGCGGTATGGGGGTCGGAATCCCCATGGCGGCGCAGCAAGCTGCGCCGCCATGGAGGATTCCCCAGGGCAGCGGAAAACCGGCGGTACACCGCCGGTTTTCCGTTTCTGACCGCGGCTGTACCGCCGCGGTCAGAATGCCCAAGGGAGCACCGCCAGCCTGTTGGCGGTGCTCCCGCGGTCATTGGCCCTGGCGGATTTTACCGCCAGGGTCAGAATGACCCCCGAAGTCTTTTTGGTCCTCTATCCAAGCCCTTGGAGAGAACTTCTTCACCACAGCCAGAGAGCAGCAAGGCAGCAGGGCAACAGC
The DNA here is from genome assembly GCF_031143425.1 of Pleurodeles waltl. Classification (NCBI taxonomy): domain Eukaryota; kingdom Metazoa; phylum Chordata; class Amphibia; order Caudata; family Salamandridae; genus Pleurodeles; species Pleurodeles waltl. The sequence continues at coordinate 71,502,703 of NC_090438.1, forward strand.
AGGGCAGCAGTCCTTCACAGAAAGCAGACAGATGAGTCCTTTGGGCAGCCAGGCAGTTCTTCTTGGCAGGATGCAGGTTCTGGTTCAAGTTTCTTCTCCAGGAAGTGTCTGAGCTGGTAGGGGCAGAGGCCTTGTTTAAATACCCAAATGTGCCTTTGAAGTGGGGGAGACTTCAAAGAGTGGCTTAGAAGTGCACAAGGTCCCCTTTCAGTTCAATCCTATCTGCCAGGGTCCCAGTAGGGGGTGTGGCAGTCCTTTGTGAGAGGCCAGGCTACAATCCTTTGACATGTGTCAGGCCCTCCACCCTCCCAGCCGAGGAAGACCCATTCAAAATGCAGATGTATGCAAGTGAGGCTGAGTATCCTGTGTTTGGGGTTTGTCTGAGTGAATGCACATGGGAGCTGTCAACTAAACTCAGCCAGACGTGGATTGTAAGGCACAAAAGGATTTAAGTGCAGAGAAATGCCCACTTTCTAAAAGTGGCATTTCTAAAATAGTAATATTAAATCCAACTTCACCAATCAGCAGGATTTTGTATCACCATTCTGGCCATACTAAATATGACCTTCCTACTCCTTTCAGATCAGCAGCTACCTCTCAAACAAGATATGAGGGCAGCCCCAATGTTAGCCTATGAAGAGAGCAGGCGTCACAGCAGTGTAAAAACGAATTTAGGAGTTTTACACTTACAAGACATGTAAACTACCCAGATACATGTCCTGCCTTTTGCCTACATAGCACCATGCCATATGGGTTGCCTAGGGCATACCTTAGGAGTGACTTATATGTAGAAAAAGGGGAGTTTTAGGCTTGGCAAGTACATTTAAATGCCAAGTCGAATTGGCAGTTAAACTGCACACACAGGCCTTGCAATGGCAGGCCTGAGACAAGGTTAAGGAGCTACTTAATTGGGTGGCACAATCCGTGCTGCAGGCCCACTAGTAGTATTTAATCTACAGGCCCTGGGCACATATAGTGCACTCTACTAGGGGCTTATAAGTAAATTAAATAGTCCAATGGGGTATGATCCAATGTTACCATGTTTAAAGGGAGAGAGCATATGCACTTTAGCACTGGTTAGCAGTGGTAAAGTGCGCAGACTCTTAAAACCAGCAAAAACAGTATCTAAAAAGTGGAGGGAGGCAGGCAAAAAGTTAGGGTGACCAACCTAAGGCTGTCAGGTCTAACATGTGTCCCCCCCAGCTGAAAGTGGGGAGAGCTACCCAACCTCCTGGGAGCTCTCATCGCTAAGGCAGAAGTATCTGGAGAGACCATCAGCGTTAGCATGGCCAATCCCTGGGTGATGCTCCACTGTAAAGTCCACCCCCTGTAGGGAAATGGACAACCTCAAGAGTTTAGGATTCTCACCCCTCATCTACATGAGCCATCTGAGGGGCCTGTGGTCTGTCTGAACCCGGAAGTGAGTCCCAAACAGGTATGGTCTCAGCTTCTTCAGTGCCCAGACCACAGCAAATGCTTCTCTCTTAATAGCACTCCACCTCTGTTCCCGTGGTAATAGTCTTCTGCTAATAAAGACTACTGGTTGGTCTAAGCCCTCCGCATTTAGCTGTGCTAGAACAGCCCCTATGCCATGTTCTGAAGCGTCTGTCTGCACAATAAATTCCTGTGAGTAGTCAGGGGCCTTGAGCACGGGGGCCGTGTACATGGCTTCCTTCAGGGAGTCAAAGGCTTTCTGACAAGCCTCTGTCCAATTCACCAACCTAGGTTGTTTTTTGGAGGTAAGTTTTGTCAGGTGTGACACAATGGTACCATAGCCCTTGACAAACCTACGGTAGTATCCAGTGAGGCCTAAGAAGGCTCTCACTTCGGTCTGTGTTCTAGGTGGTTGCCATGCCTTGATAGTTTCAATCTTGGCCTGGAGTGGCTGCACCTTGCCACTACCTACTAGGTGTCCCAAGTACACCACGGAACCCTGCCCAATCTGGCACTTACTAGCCTTGATGGTCAGGCCTGCCTGTTGCAGAGCCTGAAGCACCTCCTTGCGGTGGAGCAGGTGTTCTTCCTGCTGGAACTATAGATAGCTATGTCATCTAGGTAGGCTGCGCAGTGGGCATCCTTGCCAGCTACGACCCCATTAACCAACCATTGGAAGGTAGCGGGGGCATTTTTCAACCCAAAGGGCATCACCTGGAACTGGTAATGCCATCAGGTGTGGAAAATGCAGATCTCTCTTTAGCCCCCTCAGTCAAGCTGATCCGTCAGTACCCTGATGTGAGGTCAAAAGTACTCAGGAACTTGGCAGAATCTAGCCTGTCAACGAGCTCATCAGCTCAGGGGATGAGGTGAGCGTCAGTCCGTGTGACTGAGTTGAGACCCCGGTAGTCCACACAGAACCGGAGTTCTGGCTTTGCACCAGGGGCAGCAGCCTTAGATACCAGCACCACAGGGCTGGCCCAGGGACTGCTGGACTTCTCAAAAACCCCTAGGGCCAACATCTTGGAGACCACCTCCTTGATGCCGGCCTTCACCTTATCTGACAACCTGTACATGTTGTTCTTTACAGGGGGGCTGTCTCCCGTGTTAGTGTCATGGACACACAAATGTGTGAGTCCAGGAGTAAGGGAAAACAGGGAAGAGAACTGCTCCAACAACTCATAGCAGTCTCCTCTCTGATTTAGGGTCAGGGAGTCAGTGAGATTGACACTCTCCACTGACCCATCACCTTCATTTGCAGAGAGGAGGTTGGGGAGAGGTACACTCTCCTTTTCCATACCCTCATCTGTCACCAGGAGCATATTGACCTCAGACCTCTCAAAATGCGGCTTGAGTCGGTTATGATGGAGAACCCTTAGGGGGTGTCTAGGGGTCTTGAGGTCCACTAGGTAAGTGGCCTCCCCCTTCCTCTCCTTGATCTCAAATGGGCCAGACCAGCGGTCCTGGAGAGCCCTAGGCTCTACTGGCTCCATTACCCAAACCTTGTCTCCAGGTGAGAACTCGACCAGAGTGGCCTTCCGGTCATACCACTCCTTCATCACCTCTTGACTGGCCTCAAGGTTACTCTTGGCCTGCTTCCAAAAGCTTTGGGTTTGGTTGCCGAGGGCCAGCATTTAGCTGACCACATCATGGGGAGGTGTCTTTGGAGCTTTCTCCCAGCCCTCCTTAACTATGCTTAGCGGTCCCCTGGCAGGGTGACCATAGAGAAGCTCAAAGGGGCTGAATCCCACCCCTTTCTGGGGCACCTCCCTATAAGCAAACAGCAGGCATGGCAAGAGGACGTCCGACTTATGCCTCATGGCCTCAGGTAGGCCAGTGATCATGCATTTAAGGGTCTTGTTGAATCTCTCAACAAGCCCATTGGATTGAGGTTGATAAGTGGTGGTAAACCGGTAGGTCACCCCACACTCACCCAACATGGACTTCATGTACGAAGACATGAAGTTTGTGCCTTTGTCAGACACAACCTCCTTAGGGAATCCCACATGGCTAAATATTCCCATCAGGGCTCTGGTCACCACCGGTGCAGTCACTGTTCTCAGAGGGAATGCCTCTGGATAGCGGGTGGCATGGTCTACCAAAACCAGGATAAACCTGTTGCCATAGGCAGTTTTGGGGTCCAAGGGACCAATGACATTGATGCCCACTCTTTCAAAGGAGGTGCCAACGACGGGAAGTGGGGTCAGGGGGGCTTTAAGCCTTTTTCCTGTCTTCCCACTAGCCTGGCAGGTGGGGCAGGCCCTGCAGAAATTATCTGAGGCTACCCACATCCTAGGCCAATGGAAGTGGGTGACAAGCCTAGCAAAGGTCTTGTCTTGGCCCAAATGTCCTGCCAGGGGGATGTCGTGAGCCAGACCCAGTAGGAAGGCCCGGTAACACAGGGGGACCACCAGCACACGTGCTGCCCCAATGGCCGGAACCTTAGGCTCACTGTAAAGAAGATCATTCTCCCAGTAAATATGGTGATCGCCAGAGGCTTCACCAGCTGCTTGGGCTGTGGCCTGTTGCCTCAGACCCTCAAGGGTGGGGCATTACTTCTGCGCCTTGCAGAATTCTGCCCTGGTTGGCCCACCCTCTACTTGCCAGCCAGCAAGTTCAGACAGGTTGCCCAGGTCAGCTATGTCCTCTCCAGTTGGCTCAGGGGCCTCCTCCTCCTCAGGGGCCCTGTCCACCACCGTGGGAACATCTGAGGCGGGTTTCCCGCACCTCTTTCCCGCGCCTCTTGCCCTTCCTCTATGCAGCTGTCTGGGCCATTGTTCCAGGCTCCAGATGCCCTTGACTCCCTTCCCAGGCAGCCGTGGACCTTGTGGTCATGCAGACCTACTCAGGCAAACCTAACCTCTCCAGGTGGGATATGAGCTCTACCTCCTTCCAGGCAGTATGCTCAAGATCATTGCCTAACAGAAAATCTACAGGCATGGCAGGACTCACAGCTACTTTCAGAGTACCAGAGACCCCCCCAGCACTCAAAGGGAATCAGAGCCACCGGTACGTGACTCTCACGATTGTCAGCGACTACGACCTGGTGGAATGTATTAGGGACTATCTGCTCTGCTGACACCAGCTGACTCTTGACAGTAGTCATACTGGCCCCTTATGTCACGCAGAGCCTCAACCCTTTGCCCATCAATGGTGACCCACTGCCTATACTTGGAAGTATTGGCAGGCATGTGGGTTTTAGGCACCATCTACTTATCTCCCAGGGATACTAGGGACACCTCTGTCTGCCCCCCAAAGCTAACTGGGACTATCTCCCCCCACCCCAGTTCTACACTAGCCAACCCAGGTGTCTGTCCAGGTGGTGGACTGTGCTCTCTTGGAATACTAGGAGTCGCCCTTAGAGTGTCCATGCTGGCAGCACTCTGAGCATTTGGGGATGAACTTCCCTAACTTCTTGTCGAAGAACCCTAGTTTCTTCCCAAACCTAGAAGAGGAATGATTACCACCCCCCCTTGGGAATTGCTTTGGGGGCCATTTGAGAGTTCCTTATCTTTAAGTTTTTTTCCCCCCTCTTTCTTCTGTTGGGAACCCTGACCACCTTTGTAGGTGTGCCCCCCAGATGCCTTTTTGGACATTCTTGTGCAAACCCAGAGGTCCGCCTCCTCAGCAAGCTTCCTGGGATCAGTCAGCTTACTATCTACCAAGTGCTGGCTCAACTCTGTAAAAGAAATACTAGCATATGCACTCTCAGAATCAAATCATATAACCCTTTGTAATCATTTACTTTGCTGCCCCGCACCCATCCATTCAGTGCCTTATTGGAGAAATCAAAACAATCTACCTAAGTCTGTGTAGAAAGTTTGGTGCTGTCCCTAAACCTCTGACGGTATTTCTCAGGCGTCAGCCCAAACTTGGCTAGTAAAGCGGCTTTCATGGATGCATAGACATTCTGATCATGTGGAGCTAGTGTAAGAAGTGTGTCCCTCCCCACTGCTGGTAAATAAAACCACAGGGCTACCCACCATTGCTTCTCAGAGGTCCCATGGGCCCTTCGTGCAACTTCATAGGCAGTCAACCATTTGTCAATGTCATCTCCCACCGCAAAACTTGGCACTACATTTTTGAGTATACAAACCTTTTTCTCCCCAAAGGGTCCTGCATGTATGCTGCTATCATCACTACTGGACTCAGACTGTCTATCCTTGATCTCCTGCTCCTTGAGACTCAGTTCATGAGCCAATAAAAGTTTCTTCTCAGCCAAGGCTCTCTCAGCTGCACCCTCAGCTCTCTCAGCTTTAATCTGCTTGGCTTCTCTCTCTGCCCTCCTTTCCTCCTGTTGAGCTTCAATTTTCAACCTTGCCATTTGCAATTGAAAGTCCCTCTTCTCTCTCCTTTCCTCTGCGGCCAGGCCCTGATCAGAGACACTGCTCCCTGGTTTGGCAAGGGGCACAATTGCAGTGGTAGCTTCATCCACTCATGGCAAAAAACCCTCTGAGGGGTCATCCTCTGGACCCTCCTCTCAACACTCTCATCAGAATGGGCTTCTGCCCAGAACCTCAGGGCCACTTGGAATTCCTCCTTTCTGGAGACTTGCTGGGTAGGTACACCCATTTCCCTGAAGAACCCCTTCAGCTGTTTAACAGTGTAGGCCTCCAGCATGGCCAGATCAAAATCTTCATCTCCTGCTTGAGACCCAGCCAGAGACATGTTGAATGAGCATTTTAGTTTAAAAAATGTAAGGAAAAACGAAATTGCAGAAAGAGATAAAAAAATCAAGTTGACCTTCAACTGTGGGTAGGTAGTGAATACTTAGCTACTGTATGTCACTGCACAAATACAAGTCCTATCCTCACCGCTGATCAACAATGTTAGAAATGGGGTCTTTGGTTGGCAGTCAGGTTACCTCCTGTCCAAGCAAGGACCCTCACTCTAGTCAGGGTATGTCACACACAATCCAAATTATCCTGTGCCCACCCTCTGGTAGCTTGGCACTGAGCAGTCAGGCTTAACTTAGAAGGCAATTTGTAAAGTATTTGTGCAATAAATCATACAATAACACCATATAGCACCACAAAAATACACGATAGTGTTTTGAAAAATATATAATATGTATCTGGGTATATGCAGGTCAAAAAGATTAAAATGCAATAAGTATATGTTGAGATATCACTGTAAAAGTGATATAAAGTGTCTTAAGTCTTTTAAAAGCAATCAAAGTCTCTTTTAAGCACAAAGTACCTGGTTCGCGTGCAAACTCTCTGCAAAGAACCGCAGAGGAGAAGATGCATGGAAACAAAGGGGTGTGCGTCGATTTCTCGGGCCAAACACAGTGATGTGTCGTTTAGTTTTCATGCAGGGACGGCTGTGCTTACATTTCCGGCACTCGGTCGTGGATCCTCTTTGGGTTGTTGGGTTTTCGGACGCCCCGGGGACGATGCGTGGATTTCCTGCGCTGGCAGGATGAAGTCACTGGAGCTGCGTCGATTCGGCAGGCGTTGTGTTGAATTTTCTACCGCTCGGCAGGCGCTGTGTCCATTCCTCTCTGGCAGTCAGGCTGCGTCATTCCGGCCTGGCTGTGCGTCGATCCAGTGGGCCGTAGGTCGAATTTCCATTCGCTATGCTGGTGCTGCGTCAATCTTCTCGATGCGAAGTTGGGCTGCGTCATTCTGGTTCGGCGTGCAGTGATTTTTTCACCACGATGGAGGCTGTGCGTCGCTTCTGGTAGGCTGTGCGTTGAATTTCGCCGCACAAGGAGTCCTTCTTGTAGAGATGAAGTTTTTTTGGTCCTGAGACTTCAGGGAACAGGAGGCAAGGTCTATCCAAGCCCTCGGAGATTACTTCTTCACCACAGCCGGAGAGCAGCAAGGCAGCAGGGCAACAGCAGGGCAGCAGTCCTTCACAGAAAGCAGACAGGGGAGTCCTTTGGGCAGCCAGGCAGTTCTTCTTGGCTGGATGCAGGTTCTGGTTCAAGTTTCTTCTCCAGGAAGTGTCTGAGTTGGTAGGGGCAGAGGCCCTGTTTAAATACCCAAATGTGCCTGTGAAGTGGGAGAGACTTCAAAGAGTGGCTTAAAAGTGCACAAGGTCCCCTTTCAGTTCAATCCTGTCTGCCAGGGTCCCAGTAGGGGGGTGTGGCAGTCCTTTGTGTGAGGCCAGGCTACAGTCCTTTGACATGTAAGTGTCAGGCCCTCCACCCTCCCAGCCCAGGAAGACCCATTCAAAATGCAGATTTATGCAAGTGAGGCTGAGTATCCTGTGTTTGGGGTATGTCTGAGTGAATGCACATGGGAGCTGTCAACTAAACTCAGCCAGACGTGGATTGTAAGGCACAGAAGGATTTAAGTGCAGAGAAATGCTCACTTTATGAAAGTGGCATTTCTAAAATAGTAATATTAAATCCAACTTCACCAGTCAGCAAGATTTTGTATCACCATTCTGGCCATACTAAATATGACCTTCCTACTCCTTTCAGATCAGCAACTACCACTCAAACAAGATATGAGGGCAGCCCCAATGTTAGCTTATGAAGGCAGGAGGCCTCACAGCAGTGTAACGAATTTAGGAATTTTACACTACCAGGACATGTAAACTACACAGGTGCATGTCCTGCCTTTTGCCTACACAGCACCCTGCCCTATGGGGTACCCAGGACATACTTTAGGGGTGACTTATATGTAGAAAAAGGAGAGTTTCAGGCTTGGCAAGTACTTTTAAATGCCAAGTCGAATTGGCAGTTAAACTGCATATACAGGCCTTGCAATGGTAGGCCAAAGACAAGGTTAAGGAGCTACTTAAGTGGGTGGCACAATCCGTGCTGCAGGCCCACTAGTAGCATTTAATCTACAGGCCCTGGGCACATATAGTGCACTCTACTACAGACTTATAAGTAAATTAAATAGTCCAATGGGGTCTGATCCAATGTTACCATGTTTAAAGGGAGAGAGCATATGCATTTTAGCACTGGTTAGCAGTGGTAAAGTGCGCTGAGTCTTAAAACCAGCAAAAACAGTGTCTAAAAAGTGGAGGGAGGCAGGCAAAAAGTTAGGAGTGACCAACCTAAGGCTGTCAGGTCTAACAATTCTGTTATTATATGGTTTACTTAAGTGAATGTCCACAGGATGGCAATTCTCAAGAGCAGATATGAATGAGATGTTCATTAGCACATTTTATATTTTGCTGAAAAATCTCCTGCTTAAGTGTATACAAACGATTTCCTACATCCCCATGAATTATAGGAATGTCTGGGGAACATTTTGTCCCTCATCTATACTCACTTCTTCTTTGTGAGTATATTCGTATGACTAATGGGGGTGAGAAAACATTAGGAAGGCTGTCAATATCCAAAAATTGATACTCTATGTGTGTTTAACAACATCTCAATCGCCAAAGCACAATCATGTTTCATCATCTAATATTGCCTAGCTTTCTCTCTAGATCCTCTGTAAATAATAATTGTAAAATAATTCAAAATATTACATTGAGTGGGGCATAGCTTAGGGCCTGCCAGCTTTAGCATATTGTTTTGTTGAGGTGTGATTCACATTTTGGATCAGCCCACAGAAGAATATATAGGCAGTGGGGCAGTGGGACACCCCTCTCCAGCCACTGCCTATTTGGATATGCTCTCTATATTTTGTCTGTTTACATGTCCACCTGCATTGGGAAGGGGCGAACAAAGTAACAGGCAAAGGAGTTAGAAGGTAGATACACATCATATCCCCAACACACACCCAGGCAAACAACTAATTTAGCCACTGAATCCACATGCCACACCTTTTGGACGCTGCGCCTGACAGGATCACCACATAGTGGTTTGAAACATTTTGATACTCTCTGAAGCCAAGATCCATCCGGCCTGTGCATCGTCCTGCATCATGTCACTGCCCCTGTCTGACTGGGGCATTGATGCCCTGTCTGGTAGCCATTTGGCTTGTGTATTGTCATACAGGACATAATTTGTTCCCATGCTTCTGTTACAGGGGTCAGGGACACTCTGGCCCTCATTACAACCCTGGCGGTAAATCCCGCTTTCTGCCGTGCTGAAGACTGCCAACATACCGTTGCTGCGGCGGAATTCCACTACAGGTATTATGACCCACATCTCGAAATCCCCCACAATACAGACACCCACACAAGTCCGCCACACTAAAGGTCACATCGTCACGCCAACAAGAATACGCCTACACTATCACGACCCACAAATCAACGCGTCGGTCAAAATACACATACATGTACAAAACACAACCACATTGGACAATTCAAAATACACACACCTGATACACATACACACACCACACCCACACACCCACAACACTATAAAACACCCACCCACATTACCCACAAACCCTTACAATAACTTTTTTGGAAGAAGCCCAGAGAGAGAGATTAGAATACACAACACCAGCATCCACAGACCCACAACACCATCACCCATACAACATCCACGTACCTCAAACAACACACACCAACACATCCCCCCACACATCACAACAGACAGCACCTCACACATCACCCACACCACATCATGGCACCTCAAAGACACCCCAGGTTTTCTGAGGAGGAGCTCAGGGTCATGGTGGAGGAAATGATCCGGGTAGAGCCACAGCTTTTTGGATCACAGGTGCAGCAGGGTCAACGCAGTGGGACAGCATCCAAGAACACGAGATGACATCAGGAAGAGGTGGAACGACCTACGGAGGAAGGTGCGTTCCATGGTATCAAGACACCAGATTGCTGTACAGAGGACTGGTGGTGGGCCCCAACCTCCTCCCCCACAGCTAACAACATGGAAGGAGCAAATCTTGGCAATACTGCATCCTGAGGGCCTCACAGGAGTAGCAGGAGGACTGGACTCTGGTAAGTCATATCTTTATTACCATACCCCCCACCCCACCTGCATGTCAAAACATACCCCCACCCTTACCCTTACCCTCACTCCCATTACTCCATCATCTCACATATGTCCCAATATCACAACCCACACATCTCAATACCAAGGCCCTGCATGCAACACCTATGCATGGACCACCGTCACCAAAGCATGTCCAGTACAGATACCCACACAGACCCCAAACCAACTATCACAAAAGGGCAAACACAATGATGCAAGCACATGAGTAGAGGGTACCTCACCCAATGCACAAGATGGCACACACAGATACTAAAACTATGCATTTACACCCCAACAGGACCCATGCCCAACGTCACCGGACAGGAGGTGCCAGACATATCCAGTCCCCCCACAGAAGAGGCCCACAGTGATGACAGCAGCTCTGCACACCTGGATCAAGATGATCAGCCTGGCCCATCAGGGACCTCTGGACAGTCGGTTCCCCTGCCACTGTCACAAACCACCACAGACCCTCCCCCCTCAGGAAACACAAGCACAGCACCCACCCAGCGATCCCATCCCTCTGTCCCCAGGACACGTCAATCAGCAGTGTGTCCACCACTACAGGGAACCTAGGCAAACTCACCAACCCAAGGAAATCAGGGACCTGGGGTCAGTGGGCACAGGGTTCAGGGGACAGAGGCACAGGATAACAGGGAAGCTGGGAGGACTGCTGTGCGACAGGGGGAGGACAGGCCCAGGGAACCGACACTCCACGAGGCACTCTCCAACATCATGGGAGCATACCACCATTCCCAGGAGACCATGGGCACGGTACTGGCCAAGTTTCAGGAGACCAAACAACTGCAGGAGGAACACTACCTGGGGATCAGGGAGGACTTGAAGTCCATTATCAACACCCTGGTCACCATTGCAGGGGTGCTGGCAGACCTTGTCAACACCATGAGGGACACAATGGGACACAAACGGGCCCCTGACACTAGCCTGGATGATGAACAGCCCTCCACCTCCACTGGCGCTAGTGGACAGGAGGCACCGCCACAGGACCAACAGGCCACCAGCACCCCACCCCCTGCAGAAGGAGAACCACCCCGCAAACGGTCCCTGAGATCCAGGTTGTGCAACATACAGCAGGCCACGATGATCTGGCACACCTTCTTCGGTGAGTAGTATAGAGATCCACCTGTCAGATGGAGGCACCGGAATCAGGCTCTATTATCCTCCTAGTTCACCCATGTGCCTCATTGTGGCGTTCCTCTGCCCTTGTCCTGGGATTCCTCACTGGGGTCAGTAGCCATGACAGGTTGGAGTAACCAGAGTCACCTGCAAATATCGAGGGACAACTGTTAGACATCCTCCAAACATTAGGGAATCTCCCATACCCAGACAGCAAATTAAACTGTGTGGGGACTTTATGCTCACCTATTAGCCACACACGGTGCCTCTGGAGTTGCCCCATCACATAAGGGATGCTGCTATTCCTCAAAATGTAAGCACCATGCACTGAGCCAGGATACTTGGCATTCACATGGCAGATGTACTGGTCTGCCAAACACACCATCTGCACATTCATAGAATGGTAGGTTTTCCGGTTTCTATACACCTGTTCATTCCTGCGGGGCAGGGACAAATGCCACATGTGTACCATCAATAGCACCAATGATGTTGGGGATATGTCCCAGGGCATAGAAGTCACCTTTCGCTGTGGGCAAATCCTCCACCTGAGGGAAAACGATGTAGCTGTACATGTGTTTCAGCAGGGCAGATAACACTCTGGACAACACGTTAGAGAACATTGGCTGGGACATCCCTGATGCCATGGCTACTGTTGTTTGAAAAGACCCACTGGCCAGGAAATGGAGTACTGACAGGACCTGCACTAGAGTGGGTATTCCTGTGGGATGGCGGATAGCTGACATCAGGTCAGGCTCCAACTGGGCACACAGTTCCTGGATTGTTGCACGATCAAGTCTGTAAGTGATAATTATGTGTCTGTCTTCCATTGTTGACAGGTCCACCAGGGGTCTGTACACCGGAGGATGCCGCCATCTCATCACCTGCCCCAGCGGACGTACCCTATGGAGGAGAACGGTGAGCAGAGGGTCATCAACACATAGGTTTCACAAGGCTGTTTAGCACAAACGTTAAATTTTCTCTATGTGCCTTTGTCTGTCCGTATTCATGGCCTAAATAGGTGTGACTCAGTTATTTGGCCTGCCATGTGGCCCCCTGAAATGGTGGCTGCCTGACCTGTAAGGTGGGACAAGGGGAAATGAAGTAACTGCGCTGGCGTTGTACACCATCGCGGTAGGCGGTCGAAGATCGCGGCTCAATTCAGCATTGGTAATCATTGGGCCCTATGGGTTCCAGGAGCAAATGACGATGTACGCCGGCGGTGACAGTACGCACCGCCGCGGACTTGGCCGCCATTTTCTATCAGTTCCCTCACTTGATACCTGACCTTCAACAGGAGAGGACCTACACTGCAAGTGCTGCTGTGACCTGTTTGTGGAAGGGACAATGGCTACAGTGCCTGTGGAAAGGGCCCCTGCCTTCACTGCGGAGGAGTTGGAGAAACTGGTGGATGGGGTCCTCCCCCAGTACATGCGACTGTACGGTCCTCCAGACAAACAGGTGAGTCAACTGTGTGCATGGTGGATGGCACATGATTGTATGGAGTGTTGTGGATGGAAGAGACATGGGGGGACAGGCCAGCATGTGAGGATGGTGTGTGTATGTATGTCTGGGCCAGGGTGGCAGGTTTGTGGGCAATGTGTGAGAAGAACTGCATGGGAGAGTAACATCCATTATAACTTCACTTTTCCTCTAGGTCAGCACCCACCAGAAGAAGGGGATTTGGCGTGCCATCGCCAAGGCAGAGCGGACCCTGGGGTTCTACCATAGACAGAGCACCCACTGCCGGAAAAGATGGGAGGACCTGCTCCGCTGGACCAAGAAGACGGCGGAGGCCCAGCTGGGGATGGCCTCCCAACACGGAAGGGGTGCCCTTTGCACCATGACCCCCCTGATGTACCAGATCCTGGCGGTGGCATATCCTGAGTTGGATGGGCGCTTGAGGGCATCTCAGCAGCCACAAGGGGGTGAGTACACTCTCATTCAGCTGACTCTGCGCGCATTACGAGGTGTCTGGGTGGGGAGGCGGGCTGTGGGTTCCCCTAGGCCAGGGCAGACGCGCAAAGGTAGATCCATTGATTTGCAGCCTCGTTCCCTGTCCAACCCCAAAGGTGGATTTGCCCTCAACACCTAGTCAGGCTCCTATGGCTTCCAGCTGTGCATAATATGGTTCTCGACAGAGTCCCCTATGGACATGTGCTTTTCCCCTGCCCTGTCAGTGCATGGCTTAGTGCATAGGGCTGCTCCCTGTGTGTCCCCCCTTTTTGTTTTGTCACCCTGTCCTTGTGTGCATTAGCATCATCTGGCGGAGAAGCAGTGGCACTGGAGCAGGAGGTAGCTGCATCCCACATGACCCTGGAGGGTGAAGTAACGGAGTCCGAAGGCACCAGTGGGACAGAGGGTGAGGGGAGCTTCACGACAGAGACAGGAGCAGACACCAGTGACTCCTCCTCTGATGGGGGCTCCCTTGCGGTGGCGGGCACCTCTGTGCCCACCACATCAACAGGTACAGCCGCCACCCCCCCACCAGCACTGCCCTCCCAGCAGCCCCTCATCGAGTTTCCCATGCCCGCTCACCCAGGAGGGTGGGCATCTCCTTTGCCCCAGGCACCTCAGCCCCTGCCCCAGTCAGCCCTGCCGCCCTCAGTGAGGAGGCTATTGACCTCCTGAGATCCCTCACTGTTGGGCAATCTACCATTTTGAATGCCATCAAGGGTGTTGAGAGGCATTTGCAGCAAACAAATGCATACCTGGAGGGCATTCATTCTGGCCAGGCGGCCCAACAGAGAGCATTTCAGGCTCTGGCCTCAGCACTGATGGCAGCCATTGTCCCTGTGTCCAGCCTCCCCCCTCCAACTCCCTCCACCCGGACCTAATCCCCTCTACCTCAGCCTATCCCAAGCACACCATCAGACCAGCATGCACACTCATCAACACACAAGAGTGGACATGTCAAACATAAGCACCACACATCCCACCGGCACCATCCCCATGCAGACACACCAACATCCACTGCCTCCACTGTGTCCCCCTCCTCCACGTCCTCATCCTCCCTCCCTGTCTCGTCTCCACTCACACCTGCATGCACTACCTCTTCATCCACTACCTCCATCACCAGCACGTCCATCACCACACACTGCTCACGTGCACTCGCCACCCCCATTACCATTCACACATCCCCTGTGTCCTCTCCCAGTGTGTCTGTGAGCCCTCCTCCCAAACTACACAAACGCAGGCACACACCCACCCAACAGCCATCCACCTCACAACAGCCTCCGGCCCATGCACCTTCACCCAAATTCAGCAAACGTACACCTCCTACAACCACTACCGCTTCCTCCACTCCCAAACCCCCTCCATCTTCCAGTCCCAGTGTGTCTAAGAAACTCTTCCTTGCAAACTTTGACATCTTCCCTACACCTCCCCCCGTCCTTCCCCTAGGGCCAGGCTGTCCAGGTCCCAGCCCAGCACCTCAGCCACCAAATCCTCCAGCACAGTGGTCTCAGCAAGTCCGGTCACATCACGGGCGCCACCCATCAGGGCTGCCAGTGTGCAACCTAGCGAGGCCAAGGAGCAGGGCATTCCACCACCTGCCAAGGTGAAGAACATGCCGGAGGGAGAAGCCGCACCTATCAGCAAGCAAGGGCTCCTCCAAGCTAAAAGGGGCAGTGGCAAGGCACCAGCAGCGACATCAAAGGTGGGGAAGGGACACAAGCCAAGAGCAGGTCAGGACAGGGCACAGAGGCTCCGGCTGAGGGACCAGAGTCACCCCTTCTGTCAACCACAACATCAACCAGTACGGCGGTGGACACCGCCACCTGCACCGCCATCAGCACCGCCACCTGCACGTCTGCTGCATCACCAACAGTACCCAGCATCATCCCCAGTGGGCAGCCATCCGAGACTGCAGGAGATGTCCTGCTGTGTCCCTCAACAGGTGCAGACACATGCACCACTGCCAGCACCTCCGCCACAGACACCGCTGCAACCACCGCCACCAGCCCTGCGACGTGCTCAGACAGTGCCACCACAGCTGACATGGCAATCATCCCCAGAGGCCAAACGTCCAAGGCTGCAGGAGACGTCCTGGACCCTGCCCAGTGTACACAAGGCATGACTCCCAGGACTGTTTGTACCAGCAGGTACCAGGCGAAGTCGCAGCAGGGTGGAGGGTGTCTCTGCCTCCATGGAGTATCATGCTACCTATTCCCAGACAATCTCGTGGCACACACCCAGGTGAGGGAATGGGACCTGCCACAGTGCATGTGAAGCACTCTGGGCACCAAGCCACCTCCAGAACCAGTGAAGATTCACATCCACTACCTCAGTCCTTGGCAGGATGAAGCAGTCTGGGCACAATGCCCCCTCCAGAACCAGTGGAGATTCACATCCACTACCTCAGTCCTTGGCAGGATGATGCACTCTGGGCACCAAGTCCCCTCCAGAACCAGTGGAGATTCACATCCACTACCTCAGTCCTTGGCAGGATAAAGCACTCTGGGCACAATGCCCCCTCCAGAACCAGTGGAGAAAGGCATCCACTACCTCAGTCCTTGGCAGGATGAAGCACTCTAGGCACAAAGCCCCCTCCAGAACCATTGGAGACTGTTATCCACTTGAGAGACTGTGGCTTTGCACTCCCCAGGATACAGCAGTGGGCAAACCACCCACTGGAGAGACTTGAGAGACTGTGGCTTTGCACTCCCCAGGATAAAGCAGTGGGCAAACCACCCACTGGAGAGACTTGTGAGACTGTGGCTTTGCATTCCCCAGGATAAAACAGTGGGCAAACCACCCACTGGAAAGACTTGAGAGACTGTGGCTTTGCACTCCCCAGGACCAAACAGTGGGCTTGGAGCCCCCTTCTGGAGCAGTGGCGTTGTCAGTTCATCTGGCTGAGGTGCCCCCTCCTCCCCCTGAGGTGCCTGTTTATTTTCCATCTGATGCACCTGCAGTGTTCTCTCCGTTTCGAGTCAGGTATCTTGTGTGGGCTTCGCCCATGCACTTTGGGACACTGACAATGATTTAATTAATATCCGGACTTGTGTAGTTGGTGTACATATTTGTATATACTGATTTTTGAATTTGGCCTATCTGATTTTTATTGATTACACTTGTTACAATCATTTAATTTTGTCCTTGCGTTCTTCCAGGGAGTGACAGGGTGTATATGTAATGTTGCTGCATGTATTTGTGTGTATGGGGTTGTGGGTGAGGGTGGGGGGTAGGGGTGTTGTGTGTGTGTGTCACTCTCTTTTCCCTCCCCCCTCCCCTGTGTGCTAGGTGCAGTACTCATTGTGATCATCGCCGGCTTCTTTGCTGCTCCTGATACAAGAGGAGGTAGACCAGCATGAGCAGGACCTGTAGTTCGGGCTCCATGGCGTCCTGGTTGTTTGTAAAGTGTTGAAAGGTGAGTGGTTTCCGTTCGAAGTCCTGTTTCCACCGTGCTTTTGATGACGTTGGTACCGCCCCGGAAAAGGTGGCGGATAGGCGTGTTGTAATACAGTGGGCGGAACTTTGTGTTCCGCCTGTCTGTTGGCGGTTACCACCGCGGTGTTTGTTTCTACCGCTGTGGCGGTCAGAGTGTTAAAGTGGCTGTCTATGTTGGCGGTTTCCTTCATGGTCTTGATTCAATTTTTTTTGCGTCGGCCTGTTGGCGGTATTACCGCTGCTTTAACACCGACCGCCAGGGTTGTAATGAGGGCCTCTATCTGGTCATATACCGCTGTAGTAGTGTGAACATGCTGGTGGTCTCACTCCTGTCTTTTAGGATACAATACCACTAGTTTTACAAAACAAAATACTAATACTATAAATATTACTAACACTAATTGTTAGACTGGGCCCTTTCTGCAGGGTCTCCCCAGATTGTTTTTCTTCCTTTGCTGAAACCATTTTTGTTGTTTTTTTATGACTGTGAGCACTTTACTCCTGCTAACCAGTGGTAAAGCGATTGTGCTTTCCCTTTTTAAACATGTTAAAATTGGTGTACACCTAATTGGAATCTTTACTTTACTAATAAGTCCCCTAGTAAATGGTACTATGTGTACCCAGGGCCTGTAAGTTAAATGCTTCTTGTGGGCAGCAGCATTCTTTGTGCCACCCCCTAAAGTAAACCCTGTAAAACATGTCTCAGGCCTGCCACTGCAGACTATAGTGCAATTTTAAACTGTCATTTGGACCTGGCAAAATAAAGCTTTTGCCAGGACTGAACCTTCATTTTTAATACTTATCAGTCACCCCTAGATGACCCTGAAGGCTGGGAAGGCAGGGTGCATGGTATTTAAAAAGCAGGACATGTGTATTTAGGTTTTACCTGTCCTGACAGAGAAAAACTCCAAAAGTCATTGTTCACTGTTGTAAAGCTGCCATTGAGAATGAACCCCTAGGCACTTCTCCTTCACTCCCATTACAACTAAGATTCGTTTATAACAAGGCCCAAGAGTCCCCACAAGATTAATGCACAGGTGGTTCTGTTCACTAAAGGCTTTAAGAACTCTCACACTGTGACCAGTAAAAGGTCCTAAGGATCCCAAAGATCCCCCAACATCCCTTTCACTTGGCCTCCCTTCCGCCCCATTCTCACACTTGAAGACTCGCTGTATTTGGTGACCATGTTGTTACTTACCTGGTAGAAGGATCTCCCACACTTGGCTCCTGACTCACACAGACCTAGCAGAGTATTGCAGCATCTTTCCGGCCCCTTACTTCGAGGTCATAATCTTCCTGAACCCAGACCTGGAAAAACAAAGAAAGAACTTGGGAAAAAAACAACACTCTTTGGCTCCACGAATGCACCCTGATAAGGTCAATGCATTGAAACCTTGGCTTTCAAACTAGTTTACAAAACAAACTAAGAAACTTTGCTTTAAAGAGATTGCAGACGTTTAAACTTTTCATTCTATGCACTAAATAGAATAGCGTTTAATTCCTACCCTCCTATGCCATGAACAGGAGCATCTTGGATTTCCAAGGAATGAGTAACCTTTATGGGACTTTGAAGGCCTAAGTATTAGGTTACTGGAGTGAATTCGAACATTGCTGGAGTGAGCGCTGTAATGAATCATTGACTTTATAAATGAACTCATGATTGTCATAAGAATAAGTTACCTTTAAGTTTCTAAGTCCTAAGGGGTTGCGTGACAATTGTGATCACCTGACCTCTGAGAAAATGGGAGCCCAACCCTGAGAACAGCATTGATCGCGTATACGTTGAGAGTGGCGAATGACGTCGAGAGTACCGTCCCTTTCCTTCTCCCTTCCTACACCTTTTCCCCTTAAGGCTACTTGCCCACACTAGCACTCTCTTTCTAGCAGTGAGGATTAGCCTGAAGGTGAGGGGGAGGATCATCTTTGTTCGACAGAACCTGGATTTCAGGTGAGTGGTACCTTGACATTGGTATTTTGTTGCCTAAACCAAATGTGCCTTGCTGCCAGTGTCTATTGTCACATGACTGTGAATGGCTCTTCTGAGATGTGATATCTATTCCTTCCAGACCTGGGGACAAAAGGGCCTTGGGGTGGGGTAGGGTGTTTTTCTTCTGAGCAGGATGGCATGAGGGCTTTACTCATCCCTTCCTGAGCTACAAACTGTAATCTGAGGGGTATGCCAACTCTCCTCCTGACTTCTGAATCTGCTTGCTCTGCCAATGACAAACGCAGCTCACACCTAGGCCTGTTTGTCTTTGTCCTTCTATAGAGCTGGAGCCAAACCCAGGAAAGGGGAAAAGTTAAACAGAGGAAGCATTCCCCACCCACAGACTGGCACTGGGTATACAAACTGTACCTTCAGAACTTTTCATCAGAACACTCCTGGACCCGTGGAAGAGAAAGAAGGACTACCCTTCTGTCTGAAGAAGGAAGACTGGACATGCTTGCTTTGAACCGAGGAACCCCAGACAGGAGTCCAAGTAACTGACCTCCTGTTTGAGCTTTAGGGACACAACAAGCTTCCAGAGGCCTTCCATGCAACTGCCCAGCATATGCTGGACCTGCTTGTCCAGCAAGACCAGATAACCACAAGTTTCACTTTCTACTTCTTGGTGCTCACTTTACCTAAACCTCTAAACAATCATAACTCTGTTTCAACTGATTTGAATTTTTGTTGTGTTGATGTGATTTTATTTTATTCATTTTTACTGTATTTTTCTTGTGCTTTGCTTTTCACTTTTTTAAATTTTTATAAACACCTTTATTGATTCTTATGAGAACAAATTGATAACAGGTCATGTTTACATCTTGGCATGTACTCACTGTTGTCACACCAGACAACTTATGGATATTACATTCTCTTCACACATTGTATCCCCCATGGACCTTCACACTGATCAATCAATGCCATCCTTGAGGTTATACATTGTCATTGAATATCACAGGACCCACTCCATTTACCCCACACTTTATGGTATTTAGCGGGGCATCGCCTCATTTCATAGACTAGCTTTTCCTGCTGGGCACACCACTCTACTCCTCGTCGCCACTGGGCGATTGTGGGCACAGTCTCCGATCTCCAACTGGCAGTTATATCTTGCTTGGCCACCAGATATGCTATCCCCAGAAAAATCCGATCTGCCCTGCTGCCTCCCACTCCATCCAGGACACCCAGTAGGATTGGCAACGGGGCTGTCTCCAACTCACTCCCCAACACTCTGGATATTTCGGTGTTCACTGCCCGCCAGTAGGTCTCTACACGTGGGCAGGTCCACACCATGTGATAAAAGTCACCATTAGTCTGTGAGCAATAGGGGCAGGCAGGGTGGGGCTGAAGACCTGCCTTTTGCATTTTATCGGGGTGAGGTAAGCAGAATGCAGGCAGTACGTCTGCACTAAGCGAAGGCGGGAGGCAATGGCCAAGCTCCTCGGGCCATCAAGGCGTCCCGTTAGTCCTGCTCCTCCTCCATCTGCCCCAGCCATCCCTCCCATCGCTCTCGAATGCTCGTGAGTGGCTTCATCATGTTTGTGACCAGTGTTTGATGTATTTGGGAGATTCCGCCTCTACCCAGACTGCCCATCAAAATCTTTGCCTCCGCTGGACTAAACTCAGGGAGGATGACGCCAGCCTGGAAATAGCTGTGCAATGCATGCCAGAGCTGTAGATATTTATGGAATTGGGTCTTAGAGAGTGAGTAACATTGTTGCATTTCCTAAAAGGAGAGCATGTTAGTACCTGCCCAGACATCTCCCAGGAGCGAGATACCTATTGTATCCCAGTTGCGGAACCCCTCCAGAGCGGAGACCTCTCGAAGCCATGTCCCCTGCCACAGTGGAGTTTGCTGGGTAAGGCGTGTCCACCACCCTGTTTCTTGTTGTACTGCACTCCACCCCACAAGTACCATCCTCGTCACCTCGGGAATCTCTTTAGACAGGGGGACTCCATTCAGTAACCCAATGAGTTTCAGGAAGCCCATTGTCAGTAGTTCGAGCTGATATGCTGGGTCTGGCCACCCACCTGTAGGAGGCTGGCCGGGTTTGTAGTGGGTACCAGAAGTACTTACACCTTATACCAGGTCCAGTTAACCCTTATTAGTGTATGTAGTCAGTGTCTTGAAACCAGGGCTCTCTAGTGGTAGTGTGGATGAGCAGCCACGGCCTAACTAAGGGCCAGATGTATCATGAAGGCCTTTTGCGATTCGGAAATAGCAATTTTTAAGAAATCGCTATTTCCAACTCGCAAAATGTCATGTATCAAATTTGTGAATCGGTAATAGCGATTTCTTAAAAATCGCAAATGCTATTACCGAATCGTAAATTGTGATACCGGCCCCATTCGCACCTATGGGCCTGTTGGCCCATATCTGCAAATTTTTAGCATTTCCAAAATTGCGATTTCTTAACCAGAAATTGCAATTTTGGAAATACAAAACCCCAGGGTGCTGGGGGCCTAAGGCCCCCTCTGCTGCACCCCAACATTATTTTTTGGGACATGTAAGGTGCACACATGCCAAAAGGGCATGTGTGCTTTACATGTACATTTAAAAAAATGCATTTAAAATGCATTTTTTAATTTTGCACATAGCGATTCCTAAATGCCCAAATCGCATTTATGAATGGCTTCATACATGTGCTAAGAAATCGCAAATAAGGAATCCTTATTTGCGATTTCTTATTTAGAGAGTTGCAATTTGCGACTCTCTAAACAGGGTCGCAATTTTAAGCAATCGCTATTTTAGCGATTCCTTAAAATTGCGTTCAGAATGCCTTTCATAAATTCTGAACTGGCTTTTTGCATTTGCAAACGGGCATTCGCACCGTTTGCGAATGCAAAAAACCTTGATACATGAGACATGCAAAGCTCATGCAATATCACTACAGTCATACAGTATTTACACACATGAAAAAAAATACTCAGTGGTACAAAAATAAAGGTACTCTATTTTGGTGACACACTTGCCAAATATACCTTAGGGACTGCACTCCCTTAGGAGGTAAGTAATATACACAATATATACACTAGTATCCAAAAACAGATAAGTAAACACTCAGAAAAAATAGTGAAAATCACAATAGTTAGAAATATGCCTAGGGGGAACACAAACCATATACTAAGAAAGTGGAATGTGAATGTTGGTTTCCCACCTAGGAAAAGTGTAGTGTGTAGAGGGGCCTGGGAGTGTTAGAAAACCCCAAAGGTAAGTAATAAAACCCACCCGAGAGCCCAGGAAAGCCGAAGTAAATCACAGCAAGTTTCCTGAAACACACAAGAAGTTGTGATAGAAGATTATGCAAGAACCGGAAGAGACTGCATGACACCAACGATGGATTCCTGGACCTGAAGATCTGTGGAAGAAGGGGACCAAGTCCTAGAAGCACCGAAGAGTCCAGGGTGAACAGGAGCCCCTGCTAACCCGGATGAAGGTGCAAAAGAAGAACCACCGGTGAGAAGACAAAGTCAGTTATGCACCCAAGAAGACAGATGCGGGTTCCTGGTTGGTGCAGAAAATGTCCCATGCCAGATGGATGATTGCAGTCTGGCTTGCGCTGCTGGAGCCCGCCAATAAGCCTTGGTAAATGCAAAGATCGCGGTTAGCGGTAAATGGCACTGCCCGGGCACAGAAAGGACCAGGTCGACTCTGCTCAGGAGAGGGGGCAGAGGGGGCTCTCAGCAGTCCAGGGAGCCCACAGAAGACCAGGTAGAGCGCAGAGGAGTCCCACAGCATGAAAGAAGGTGCAAATAGAGGCCCATGAAGCATGGCACAAAGGGATCCCAAACCCGCCAGAGACCCACTCAGGGAGCTGTGCGTCGCAGTATGGAGTGCTGGGGGCTGGAGCTGTGCTGTGCATGAAGAACTTCATGGAAGGTTGCACACAAGCCTTGGCAACTGCAAGTCACGTGGTGCACAAGGGTACTGTCTGGTGTGGGGAAGCAAGCCCTCACCTCCACCAACAGCTGGACTTCAGGACCATCGGGACCACTTCAGTCCACCACCCGTGTTGCTGGATCCACGCACTTCTTCAGGAGAGCCACCGGTCGTCGCTGCAGAGGGGTGCCTGCTGAAGCAGGGAAGTGACTCCGTCACGCCACGGGAGATTCCTTCATTCTTCTGGTGCAGGCTGGAGACTGGCTGTCATGTCAGGATGCACGACTGGGAAACAGTTGCAGTTGCTGGCAGGAGCTGAAAATACAATGTTGCAGAAGTCATCTTAGTTTCTTTGTTGCAGTTTGTAGAGTTCCTGGAGGGTCCAGATGCAGTTTCTTCGGGGAGAAGGTGAAGTAAAGGATGCAGAGGATTCCTGCTGGAGTCTCGCAATCCGAATCTGAAGTCCCACCCAAAGGAGAGACCCTAAATAGCCCTGAAAGGGGGTTTGATCACCTAACCAGGTAAACACCTATCAAGGGAGGGCTCTGACGTCACGTGCTGGCACTGCCCACTCAGATGCTCCCAGAGTTTTCTGTCCATCCTGAAAAGATGGCAGGACCCGGGGACCTTCTGGAGGACCTTTGAGCACCACCCCTGGGGTGGTGATGGACAGGGGAGTGGTCACTCCCCTTTCCTTTGTCCAGTTTTGCACCAGAGCAGGGACTGGGGGTCCCTGAACTGGTGTAGACTGGATTATGCAAGAAGGACACCATCTGTGCCCTTCAAAGTATTTCCAGAGGCTCTGGGAGGCTACCCCTCCCATGCCTGTAACACCTATTTCCAAAGGGAGAGGGTGTAACACCCCTCTCCCAAAGGAAATCCTTGGTTCTGCCTTCTTGGGCTTGAGCTGCTCAAGCAACAGGAGGGCAGAAACCTGTCTGTGAGGTGGCAGCAGCTGGGGCTGCCTGGAAAACCTCAGAAGGCTGGTATGGCAGTACTGGGGGTCCACCGAGGAGCCCCCAGAGTGCATGGAATTATACAACCAATGTTAGATTCAGCATTTGCGTATAATTCCAAGATGTTAGACACCTTACATGGCCATAATTGGAGTTACCATTGTGAAGCTAGGCATGGGTGTTGACCCATGACTAGTGCACACGTAAAATGGCATCCCCGCACTCACACAGTCTGGGAAAATGGGCCTGGACTATGTGGGGGCACCTCTGCTAGTGCAGGGGTGCCCTCACACACAGGTACTTTGCACCTAGCCTTCAGGGTTGGAAGGCCTGACATATAGGTGACTTATAAGTGACCTGGTGCAGTGTAAATGGCAGTGATCCATGCTCCATTTCAAGCAGGCTGCAATGGCAGTCATGCAAAAGCCTTTGCATGGGCTCCCTATGGGTGACAAAATAAATGTTGCAGCCCATAGGGATCCCCTGAAACCCTAATGCCCTGGGTACCTAAGTACCATATACTAGGGACTTACAAGGGGTGACCAGTATGTCAATTTGGAGTGAAAAACTGTGTCACCAGTATGTAGTGATTAATTTGGAAACAGAGAGAGCATAAGCACTGGGGTCCTGGTTAGCAGGACTCCAGTCACACAGTCAAGCATACTTTCAAAAACAGTGAAACATACTGACAAGCAGGCCAAAAACCATAAGCACTGGGGTCCTGGCTAGCATGATCCCAGTGACACAGTCAAAACACACTGACATCAGCCAGAAATTGGGGGCAACATGCCAAAAAGAGGGTACTTTCCTACACAACCCCCCAACCAATTATTAATTACCAACAGCTGGAGGCTAAATAGTAAAGGAACAGGTTAGACAATCTGAGCCCTCCTTTGTGAACTCCCCGCTTGCATTTGTGTAGTGGAAGTCGTGAGCGAGAGTTATACCACAGAAATTGCCTTGCTACGGCCTCCATATATCAAAACCACCGCTTGGGGAGGTGATAGGGAAAGTTCTGTTGAAGGTAAAGGAAGAGGGACAGTATCATCATTTTGTATAAGGCAATTCTGTCCTGAACATTTAGGGGTAGGGTTTGCCACATCCGGAGGTCTTCTTTCACCCTCTGGGTGAGTGGTGAGATGTTAAGAGACCATGCCAGCTTGTGCAATAAAGCAACAGTAATACCCAGATACCGGAAGCTGTTTCATTGTAGAGGTATATTATCTTGCCAATCGCAACAATCTCTCGCCTGCTGCAACTGTACAGATTTATCTGGGTTCAGCATTAGGCCCGAGGCTTCAGGGAACAATGTCAGTAATTGCAGGCACCAGGGCCCTCTCTTGGCCGGGTCTGTTAGGTAGACAAGTATGTTATCAGTGTACAAGGCAATGCGGTCCTCTCGTCCGGTGGGCCAAGCCCATCCGCTAAGTAAAGGGTCTTCTCAAATTATTTTCGCCAGCGGTTCAATCGCTAGTGCAAAGAGGAGTGGGGATAAGTGGCACACTTGGCGGGTTCCTCAGCGAATAAAGAAAGGATCTGAGATCACTCCATTTACCTGTACTCAGGCAGTTGAGATGGAGTAGAGGAGCTGCACACTCTTTTGATATTTAAGGCTGATTCCTTCTTTTGCAAACATTTGAAAGAGATACGACCAATTGAAATCTATCAGTAGGAGCGCCAACTGTGGGGGTAGAGAGTGATAGCAAGCCAAAACTGTGTGAAACTGCCGAAAGCAGTGGTGAGGGCTTCTGGTTGGCATGAACCCACAGTGATCATCTGGGTGGACCAGAGAGGGTAGTACTCTTTTCAATCTGGTAGCAAGTATGGTAGAGAGTATTTTAATTTTATTGTTTAAAAGGGAAATGGGACGATAGGCAGAACATTGCGTGGAGGGCGGGTGGGACTTCAGGATTCCGATGATCGCAGCTTAGTCGAGGTCCAAGGGAAATTTTCCAGCTCGCTCAGCTTCAGTATACAGGGTCAACAGGTGCGGGCTAAGAGGTCTCCACATGTGCTGTAAAGCTCTGCCAGGAACCCGTCTGGTCCTCCGATCCTACTGGGGACAGCGTCAAAATGGCCTCCTTAATTTCCTCTACCATGGGGGGTTCATCTAGGTCCTCTTTTTCTATGGCAGAAAGGCAAGGGAGGGAAACATCACACAGAAGCAGTTTTTCTTGCTCTGATTGAGGCCGCGGATGCTCTGCATATAGCCCAGTGTAATGGGTCGCAAAACTACGGGCGATCACAGGATGTGCGCGAGTTGTCTACAATTTCTGAGACAATTCTGCCAGCCAGAGGCCAGGTTGCCAACCGGAGCAACACTTTCCCGTTCTTGTCCCCATCCATAAATTCGGGCAGTGGAGGCACACCACATGTATTTTGCCGATTCAGGGGTGGGATTTCCTCTCTAAGTAGCCCCAGTTGTCTAGTGGTAGTGGCATGGTTACAGGGGAAATTTGTCGCTTCAGGCATAGTACCTGGGCCTCAAGGCTCGTCACCCGCTGGTGCTTCGCCCGCTCTTGCATCTGGAGGAGGTGCTGAGTGTAACCTTGCATGCAGCCCATACCGTACCTGCCGATTGTACAGAGCCAACATTATTCTGGAAGTAGTGATCAAGCTCTTTTTTCAATGCCTGGGTATATTTGTCATCCTGCAGGTACCAAGCATTTAACCGCCACATGGGGCGTTGGGACTCAGCAGGCTCACCTATCTTCACCAGAAGTGGTGCGTGATCCCATGTGGGAGTATCTTCATGCTTGCAACTCGGCCAACGTCTGATGCTTGCATGAGAAGGAGGTCTATTCTCACGTGTATAAGATGTGCCACTGAGGTGTGCGTATATTGCCTCACTCTGGGGTGCCAGATCTGCCACACATCACAGAGGCTCAGACCATCCGCCCAGCGACACAGCTACTTGGCTCGGGCGTTCCGGTGCATTGATGGCGCACTGATGGTGTCCGTATCTGGGCACATTACAGCATTAAAGTCGCCCCCCAAAATGGTCAGCCCCGGGGGAAGTTGCGCTAGAATCTCCTGGAGGGTCTCTAGGAACGGTTTCAGTGTACCAGGAGGGGTGGCGCATACACTTAGGAGTTTAATAGGTTGGCCATTTAGGCCCATATTTATACTTTTTTAGCGCCACATTTGCGTCATTTTTTGACGCAAAAGCGGCACAAACTTGCAAAATACAATTGTATTTTGTAAGTTTGTGCCATTTTTGCGTCAAAAAGTGGCGCAAATACAGCACTAAAAAATATACATATGGGCCTTAGTGTCCCCGCCACTGCGATGTATCGACCTTGTGGGTCTAGTTTAATCATGAAAATCACTATGGGTGTTGAGCGATGTAGCAATATTGCTACTCCTCTAGAGCCTCTGGTAAAGCCCTGTCATATCTGCCCGCAGTAGCCTAGGGCATCGTGAGCCCAGCAGATTTGTTTCTTGGAGTAGTACTACAGAGGGGGCAAAGCGGCAGATAGTGCCAAACACTGAAGACCATTTGATTTTATCTAGGAGTCCTTTTACGTTCCAGGATATGACTGCCCAAAGGGGTCCCGACGGGCATGTGGGAGTAGTGTTGGAAGGCATTTATATCTAGTTATGGATTCCGGTCCTCCTCCGAGGAGGCTTGTGAGCAAAAAGCACCATTAGGGGGAGCCATGTGCAGAAAGTAAACTTAAGGGAATGACGTGACCACCTGAAATTAAAAACATTGTTAACATGCCTGAAACCTAACTCCAGTACTGCTATTGAAACTTCATCCAACCCCCTCAACAATGCCCCCCATACTTCCATTGTGTAGCCATTTTAGTTATAGCTCCATGCACGTTTTTTTAGCACACTAGGCCTGCCGCTGTGCACTTTAACCTAGATATATTTTTTTCAGCTTTATTATTTTAACAATAGCAACATTTGCGGTCTTGTTTTATTTCTGTCTATCTAGCTGTTCTTTGCTTAGGCCAGCACCACGTTCGTAAACAAGACATTCTTGTTCACTCTGTGCTTCTCTCAAGGCTGCAGTGAGATAGGTTGCCGGTAAACGTGGTAAACGTTTTGTCTCTGGTATTCATAGAACCACACACATCCTCACGTAGGGACATTTTCTCAGAACATCAGTTGTTTTATTATAAAAACACTTCCCTGTCCCATACACGATAGAGGGAGATTCCAGCCAGATGACCACGACTGTATGCTGACTACAGAAAACTTCGCTACAGCTGCCTATGCAGACTTCAGGCCTTTGCTCAGGTAGGGGGGATGATGTCTTCCGAGGGAAACCTGAAGGGCAGAACTAGAGCTTAATATGCGGTGCTCTAATATAGCCCAGGTAGGAATTAGTCGATTGACTCTAGTTACAATATGGTAGCGTTATTTCTATGCTTTACTCTCCTAGTCACAATTTTAATCCTGTCAATCTTTATCGTCCTGGTTATTGCAGTACATGCTTTATTCTCTAAGATGCTTCATTAAAACGTTATTGAAACATACACTGCCTCTGTTTGTCATTGTATATGTGAGACCAATGTAACTGAGAGGAACGGATGAGATCTGAGTGACCACGATTTCCTTGAGGAATCAATTGCGTCATGCGCTCGGCTACCCAATCATCCCTGCTCGTGGGTAGAGATGTGGCACTTCTAGTTAGCCGGAGCAAAACCCGTTTTGGGGCAACAGGTGTCACCTGTAGTGGGTTAGACTCAGTCTCCCGCACTGCAGGTGATTCTGCCGCTCAAATCCAGTTGTCTCATTAGAATAATGAGAGCCTACGCAACACTTCCATCCATGAAGCATCTGTAGCCCAAAAACACAGTGAAACCCCCAAATCAGAGTTTCTGTAGTTGGTGTGGAGTGGTGGACCCCTCCATATAATCTGCAACAAAGTCCCCCTCCCCGGGCCCGCTATCTGTCATGAGGTCTCTCTTTCTTTCTCCCAGGGCTCGCTGGGGTGCAGTGTCACCTTTTTACTTCATATGAGGGAGGGAGATTGAATAAGGCGGGCAGTTGCTTGGGTCGTTATGTTCCGCCCCTCTTCCTCATGGGTGGTCACAAACGGCTCAGGGAGAGCCAAGGGTCCCAGCGAGTCAGACACACTCACTCAGGTCTCCTCACTCAGGTCTCCTCACTCCCCTCTTCGGCTCTGTGGTGGAGTTCACCAGTGAGCATCAACAGTTGGGCCACCTTGGACTAAAGTTCGGCGATCTCGTCCTTGAAGGTTTGGATGTCATCCTCTGCTTCTTTTATGTGGCCCACTACTGTCCTTAGGTCATGTCGGAGCAGGCCCACATCCTTGTGCACTTCTCCAACCTTAGGTGGTAATTACAACCCTGGCGGTCGGTGTTAAAGCGGCGGTAAAACCGACAAGAGGTAAAAAAAATGGAATTACGACCGTGGCGGAAACCGCCAACATAGACAGCCACTTTAGCACTCCGACCGCCAAGGCGGTACAAACAAACACCACGCCGGTAACCCGCCAACAGACAGGCGGAGGACAATGTACCGCCCACAGAATTACAACAGTCCAATCCGCCACCTTTTCTGGGTCAGATTCACCGCAAACAAAAACACGGCGGAAACAGGACTTGGAAGGGAAAACGCTTACCACTACATACCCCACGAGGAACCAGGACGCCATGGAACCGGAACTTCAGATACTCCCAGCCTTTCTATTCCTGCTCCTCTACCAGGAACACGAACGCCGGCGGCGAAGACCACGGAGAGTACTGCACCTACGACACAGGGGAGGGAGGGAGGGAAAAATACAGTGACACACACGCAATATGCAACACCCTCACCCACTACAACATACACACAAATACAGCATGATACATTACAGTTACACCACCCAGACCCCCCTGGAAGAATGCAAGGACAAAAGGAAATGAGTTGAATAATTGTGACATATTCAATTACATAAATCAAAAATATTTACATATATATACATTTACACTATAAACAACTATATACATCAAGAACACAAGTCCAAGGGATTCCACCATCATAGTCCGTGGACCACTGGGCCCAAAAGGCATGGGCGAGGCCCACACTCAATACCCGAACAATACGGAGAGAACACTGCTGGGGCATCAGATAGAAATAAAACAGGCACCTCAGGGGGAAGGGAAAGGGGGGGGGCACCTCAGCCGGATGAGTGCACGACGCCAGATCCACGAGGGGGCTCCATGCCCACTGTTCAATCCTGGGGAGTGCAAAGCCACAGTCTTTCAAGTGGATGCCTTTCTCCACTGGTTCTGGAGGGGGCTTTGTGCCCAGAGTGCTTCATCCTGCCAAGGACAGAGGTAGTGGATGTAACTCTCCACTGGTTCTGGAGGGGGCTTTGTGCCCAGAGTGCTTCATCCTGCCTGTGGCAGCCTCAGTAGCGTTGTAATCATTTGCGCTCACTGTCCTACGGTGGTGCTGGCGGTCTTGTCCTGGGCAGCGGGGCTGCTGGTGGCGGTCTTGTCCTGGGCAGCGGGGCTGCTGGTGGCGGTCTTGTCCTGGGCAGCGGGGCTGCTGACGGTCTTGTCCTGGACAGCGGGGCTTCTGGTGGCGGTCTTGTCCTGGGCAGTGGGGCTGCTGGTGGAGGTCTTGTCCTGGGCAGCGGGGCTGCTGCTGGCAGTGCTGGGCAGCGGGGCTGCCGGTGGCGGTCTTTTCCTGGGCAGCGGGGCTGCTGGTGGTCTTGTCCTGGGCAGTGGAGCTGCTGGTGGCGGTCTTGTCCTGGGCAGCGGGGCTGCTGGTGGCGGTCTTGTCCTGGGCAGCGGGGCTGCTGGCGGTCTTGCCCTGGGCAGCGGGGCTGCTGGCGGTTTTGTCCGCCGTGCTGATCTTCCCACACTTGCCGGTTTTACTGTGCCCCTTCCCCACCTTGGATGGTGTTGTAGCTGTCCCCACACTCCCAACTGTACCCCTGGGAGCGGCTTTGGTGGCTGATTTCTTTCCCCTCTCCCGCTGGGCACTGGCCAACTTTTTACACTTGACAGGTGGGGGACTGTCTGTGCTCTGGCTCCTTGCCACACTGGCTGCGCTGCTGCCTGGTGCACTACAGAATCCGGTGACTACTGGCACCACTGGTCCCGCCGATGTTGTGGCTGAGGTGCTAGGTTGGGACCTGAATAGTCGGGCCCTAGGAGACTGAAGGGGTAGGGGAGGTGAGGGAAAGAGGTCAAGGTTGGCCAGGAAAAGTTTCTTAGGAATACTTGGACGGGTAGCTGGAGGGGGTTTGGGAGTGGAGGAAGAGGTAGTGGTTGTAGGAGGTGTACGTTTGCTGACTTTGGGTGAAGGTGCATGGGCTGGAGGCTGTTGTGAGGTGGATGGTTGTTGGGTGGGTGTGTGGCTGCATTTGTGTACCTTGGCAGGTGGCCTCACAGACACACTGGGAGAGGACACAGGGGATGTGTGAATGGTAGTGGGGGTGGTGACTGCACGTGAGCGGGGTGTGGTGGTGGGTGTGCTGGTGCTGGACGTAGTGGCTGAGGATGTAGTGCATGCAGGTGTGAGTGGAGACGAGACAGGGAGGGAGGAGGGAGACGAGGAGGAGGGGGACACAGTGGAGGCAGTGGATGTTGGTGTGTCTGCATGTGTCTGATGCTTGCGTGAGTGCCTGTGGGATGTGTGGTGCTTATGTTTACCTGAGCTTCCCTTGTCTGTTGAGGTGTGTGCATGCTGCTCTGATGGTGTGCGTGGGATAGGCTGAGGTACAGGGGTGTGGGTCTGGGTGGAGGAAGTTGGAGGGGGGAGGCTAGACACAGGGACATTGGCTGCCATCAGTGCTGAGGCCAGAGTCTGAAAAGCTCGCTGAAAGGCTGCCTGACCAGAGTGAATGCCCTCCAGATATGCATTGGTTTGTTGCAACTGCCTCTCTACACCCTGGATGGCATTCAAAATGGTAGACTGCCCAACAGTGAGGGACCTGAGGAGGTCAATGGCCTCCTCACTGAGGGCAGCAGGGGTGACTGGGGCAGGGCCTGAGGTGCCTGGGGCAAAGGTGATGCCCACCCTCCTGGGTGAGCGGGCACGGGGCAAAAGCTGCAGGGCTGCTGGGAGGGCGGTGCTGGTAGGGGGGGTGGTGGCTGTACCTGTAGATGCGGGGGGCACAGATGTTGCGGCCACCACAAGGGAGCTCCCATCAGAGGAGGAGTCCGTATCGCTGGTGTCAGCTCCTGTCCCACTGTGAAGCTTCCCTCGCCCTCCGTCCCACTGGTGAATTCAGACTCCGTAGTGTCACTCTCCAGGGCCATGTGGGATGCAGCTCCCTCCTGCTCTGGTGCCACTGCTCCTCTGCCTGATGATGCTAATGTACACAAGAACAGGGAGACCACAAAAAGGGGGGGGAGACAGAAGAAAGACATGTTGAGTGCATGCATTACCGCATCCGTTGGCGGACACGACAGACACAGAAGCCCCCTGCACTACGCCGCGCACTTGGAGTCCACTATTCAATCCCAGGGACATGGGTTACAAGGCTATGGCAGATTTCTGCACACATGGATGTCACAGGAGCCTGACTAGGTGTAGTTGGCACTGTACACAGGTGGGGTGGGGTGCCACAGGGCCTGCCTTAAGTAGGGTCCTTGCCTACTAAACTCGCCCTGGCCTAGGGGAACCCACAGCCCACCTCCCTCACCCAGACACCTACAATGCACGCTGAATCAACAGAATGAGAGTGTACTCACCCCCTTGTTGCTGCTGTGATGCCCTCAAGCGCCCATCCAACTCCGGGTATGCCACCGCCAGGATCCTGAACATCAGGGGGGTCATGGTGCGACGGGCACCCCTCTCACGTTCGGAGGCCATCCCCAGCTGGGCCACCGCCGTCTTCTTGCTCCAGCGGCGAATGTCCTCTCATCTTTTCCGGCAGTGGGTGCTCCGTCTGTGGTAGACCCCCAGGGTCCGGACTTCCTTGGCGATGGCACGCCAAATGTCATTCTTCTGGTGGGCGCTGACCTACAGGAATTGTACAGGGGAAAAAGAGAAGTAATTACCATCTGCACCGTCACAGTCATTGGCCCGCATCCCTACCCTTGCCATGACGCAAATGCCCCCACCGTCTTTTCATGCACGCCTCATTCTCACCCCCCCTATCTTTCATCCACCCCACTCCACACAGGGATTGCCCATACAGCATGCTCACAGTGTACTTACCTGTTTGTCTGGAGGTCCGTAGAGTAGCGTGTACTGGGGGAGGACCCCATCCACGAGTTTCTCCAGCTCCTCCGTGCTGAAGGCAGGGGCCCTTTCCCCAGACACACGAGACATTGGGGGTCATTCCGACCCTGGCGGTAAAATCCGCCAGGGCCGTGAACGACGGAAAGCACCGCCAACAGGCTGGCGGTGCTTTCCTGCCCATTCTGACCGCGGCAGTAAAGCCGCGGTCAGAAAAGGGGATCCTTTGTCCCCTGTCTGGGCTGAATCTCCATGGTGGCGCTGCAAGCAGCGCCGCCATGGAGATTCCGACACCCTTCCCGCCATCCTTTTCCTGGCGTTTTTTACCGCCAGAAACAGGATGGCGGGAACGGGTGTCGTGGGGCCCCTGGGGGCCCCTGCACTGCCCATGCCACTGGCATGGGCAGTGCAGGGGCCCCCGAACAGGGCCCCAGCATGATTTTAGACAGTGAAAATCGTGACGGGTGCAACTGCACCCATCGCACCCCTGCAACACCGCCGGCTCCATTCGGAGCCGGCTTCTATGTTGCAGGGACTTTACCGCTGGGCCGGCGGGTGCTCCTTTTGCGGGCGCCCGCCGGCCCAGCGGGAAAGCCAGAATGGCCTCCGCGGTATTTTGACCGCGGAGCGGCCAAATGGCGGTGACCGCATGGCGGGCGGCTACCGCCGCCCGCCGCGGTCAGAATGACCGCCATTGTCTCTTCCAGACTGAGGTCACAGTAGCACTTACAGTGTAGGTCCTCTCCTGTCGAAGATCAGGTATCAAGTGATTGAACTGAGAGAAAATGGCGGTCACGTCCGCGGCTGTGCGTACCGTCACCGCCGGCGTACATCGTCATTGGCTCCTGGGACCCATAGGGTCCAATGTTAACCAATGCAGGATTGCGCCGCGGTCTTTGACCGCCTACCGCGACGGAGTACAATGCCAGCGCAGTTACCTCATATTCCCTTGTCCCACTTTACAGGTCAGGCAACCGCCATTTCATGGGCCCACACGGCATTATTTTGGGCTGCGTCACACATATCTAGGCCTTGCCTAAACACTCATACTGGCAAATTTCGAATTGCTAATATTTTCAGAGTAAGCTGTGTTTACGTACCTCAGAGTTGGTTGACTCTCTGCTCGCTGTTTTCCTCCATAGGCACCGTCCGTTGGCGCATGTGAGGAAATGGCAGCATCCTCCGGTGTACAGAACGCTGTTGGACCTGTCGACAATGGAGGAGCGACATGTGATGATCACCTACAGGCTTGATCATGCCACAATCCAGGAACAGTGTCCCCAGTTGGAGCCAGACCTGATGTCAGCTATCCGCCATCCCCCCTCAAGTGCAGGTGCTGTCAGTACTCCATTTCCTAGCAAGTGGGTCTTTTCAAACTACAGTGGACAGGGATGTCCCAGCCTATGTTTTCCAACGTGTTGTCCAGAGTGTTGTCTGCCCTGCTGAAACACATGGGGAGCTACATCGTTTTCCCTCAGGTGGAGGATTTGCTTACAGTGAAAGGTGATTTCTATGCCCTGAGACATATCCCCAACATCATTGGTGCCACTGATGGGACACGTGTGGCCTTGGTCCCCCCCCCCCGCAGGAGTGGACAGGTGTACAGAAACCGGAAGAGTTACCATTCCATGAATGTGCAGATGGTGTGTTTGGCAGACCAGTACATCTCCCATGTTAATGCAAAATTCCCTGGCTCAGTGCATGACGCTTACATCCTGCGGAATAGCAGCATCCCTTATGTGATGGGGCAAATCCAGAGGCACCGGGTGTGGCTATTAGGTGAGCACATGGACCCAATACAGTGGGAATAGTTGTCTGGGTCTGTGGATGTCCCTCGCCATGGGTGTCTAACAGTTGTCTAACAGTTGTCCCTCGCCATTTGCAGGTGACTCTGGTTACCCCAACCTTTCATGGCTACTGACCCCAGTGAGGAATCCCAGGACAAGGAGAGAGGAACGCTACAATGAGGCACATGGGCGAACTAGGAGGATTATGGAGCGGACCTTCGGCCTCCTGAAGGCCAGGTTCTGGTGCCTCCATATGACAGGTGGTTCCCTATTCTACCCACCAAAGAAGGTATGCCAGATCATCGTAGCCTGCTGTATGCTTCACAACTTGGCTTTGCGACGACAGGTGCCTTTTCTGCAGGAGGATGGTCCAGATGGAGGTCTTGTGGCAGCTGTGGACCCTGTGGACAGTGAAGATGAGGAAGCAGAAGAAGAGGACATCGACAACAGGAACACGGTGATCCTGCAATACTTCCAGTGAGACACAGGTAAGAAGACAACACTGCCTGCTATATCTGATTTAAATCTACTACCTCTCTACTGTCTGTCATTTTCACCCAGTGTATGGTCACTGAGTTGTCACTTTCCCTTACGATTTCACAGATGTGGGTCCCACTGTGTGACATCTGCTTTGTTTCCTCATGGACTAGAGCTGTGTGACATAGGTATGTTGACATTACATTTGAAAGAGCATTTTGCCACTGTAATTGCTAATACACAATTTCGAAATCACAGACAGACTCCTGATTGTTTTGTGCTTTAAGTGTGTTTATTTAAGTGCTCAATATTGGAGGGGGTTGTAAAATGGTGAGGGGTGATGGTGGAGGAATGTCCATGGCAGAGTCCAGTCTATTAGTCTCACAGGTGCATTGTCCAAAGGGGCATAGGAAGTGGAGCTGGGGCAGTTTGAGGATGGACAGGGTGACAAGGTGGGACAAAAGGATGACAATCAGGGTGGTCTCATTTCTTGGTGGGGGTCTTGGCATCGTTCTCTGTCTTTGTCCTGGATCTCAGGGACCGTTTGCGGGGTGGTTCTCCCTCTGCAGGGGGTGGGGTGCTGGTGTGGTGGTCCTGTGGCTGTGCCTCCTGCCCACTAGCACCAGCGGAGGTGGTGGGCAGTTCATCGTCCAGGCTAGTGTCAGGGGCCCCTTGTTGTGCCACAGTGTCCCTCCTGGTGTTCACGAATACCTTCAGCACCCCTACAATGGTGCCCAGGGTGGAACTGATAGATTTGAGTTCCTCCCTGAACCCCAAATACTGTTCCTCCTGCAGCCGCTGGGTCTCCTGAAACTTGGCCAGTACCGTTGCCATCTTCTCCTGGGAATGGTGGTAGGCTCCCATGATGTTGGAGAGGGCCTCGTGGAGAGTGGGTTCCCCGGGCCTGTCCTCCCCCTGTCGCACAGCAGCCCTCCCAGTTCCCCTGTGTTCCTGGGCCTCTGTCCCCTGAACCGTGTGCCCACTGCCACTGCCCCCAGGTCCCTGTTTTTCTTGGGGTGGTGGGTTAGCCTGAGTTCCCTGTAGTGGTGGACACACTGCTGCTTGACGTGTCCTGGGGACAGAGGTATGGGCCCGCTGGGTGGGTGCTGTGCTGGTGTTTCCAGAGGGGGGAAGCTCTGTAGTGGCTTGGGTCAGTGTGAGGGGTGCCGACTGTCCCGAGGTCCCAGATGTGCCGGGCTGGTCATCTAGATCCAGTTGGACAGAGCTGCTGTCATCACTTTGGACCTCTTCTGTGGGTGGAGTGGACATATCTGGACCCTCCTGTCCGGTGACATTGGGTAGTGGTCCTGCAGGGGTGTAAAAGCATGATTATTGCATCTGTGTGTGCTATGGTGTGCAATGGGTGGGTGACCGTGTACCCCAGTGCTTGCATTCCTGTGTAGGACCTTGTGTGATGATGGTTTAGGGGGGTGTATGGGTATGTGCAGTGGCCATGCTTTGGTGATGGGTGTCCATTCTTTGGTGTTGCATGCAGGGCTTGGGTTTGGGATGTGTGGTTTGTGATATTGTGACATGTGTGAGGAGTTGGAGTGATGGGGGTTAGGGCGAGGGTGGGGGTATGTGATGGCATGCAGGTTGGGTGGGGGATGAAGTAGTAAAGATTTGACTTACCAGAGTCCATTCCTCCAGCTATTCCTGCGGGCCCTCAGGATGCAGTATAGCCAAGACTTGCTCCTCCCATGTTGTTAGTTGTGGGGGAGGAGGTGGGGGTCCGCCGCCAGTCCTCTGAACCGTGATGTGGTGTCTTGAGACCACGGAACACACCTTCCCCCGTAGGTCGTTCCACCTCTTCCTGATGTCATCCTTAGTTCTTGGGTGCTGTCCCACTGCATTGACCCTGTCCACGATTCTTCGCCATAGCTCCATCTTCCTAGCTATGGAGGTGTGCTGCACCTGTGATCCGAATAGCTGTGGCTCTACCCGGATGATTTCCTCCACCATGACCCTGAGCTCCTCCTCAGAGAACCTGGGGTGACTTTGCGGTGCAATGGGGTGTTGTGGGTGATGTGTGGGGTGGTGTGTGTTGTGATGTGTGGGGTGATATTTAGGGGTGTGTTGTGTGAGGTGCGTGGATGTTATGTGAGTGATGGTGTTGAGTGCCTGTGGATGCTAGTTTGTAGATGGTGGTGTCTCTCTCTGGCTTTCAGTCGCAATTGTGGTCGTAGGGGTTTGTGGGTGATGTGGGGGGGTGTTTTATATTGTATTGGGTGTGTGGGAGTGGTGTGTGTATCAGGTGTGTGTATTTCGATTTGTCCAATGTGGATGTGTTTTGTAAATGTGTGTGTATTTTGAGCTCGATGGTGTGTACCGCCAATGCAATACCGCGGTTGAAAGACCGCCACGTGGATTCGTGTGTCGTGATAGTGTGGGCGTATTCCTGTTGGCGTGACGGTGGAGGTTTTGTTATCGCCAGTTTATCACTGACCTTTGTTGTGGCGGACTTGTGTGGGTGTCTAGATTTTGGCGGATTCCGGGCTTTGGGTTATAATGACCGTGGCGGAATTCCGCTGCCGCGGCGGTGTATTGGCGGTCTTCTGCACGGCGGTAAGCGGCTTTTACCGCCAATGTTGTAATGATCCCCTGAGTCTCCATCGCTTGTTGTGATGACTGAATCACTTTGAGGATGGTGTCCAGGCCCTCCACTGTGGGCGTCCCCAGCGTCTGGGCACTATTTCCCTGGTGGGTCGATTGAGTGGCGTATTAGTCGGTGCGCTGCTGAGAGGCCGGTGGCTGCTTACTAAGTTTGACCTTCCCCATGGCGAGACCTAAGGGGGTCCCCATGCTAACAACGTCCCCTCTATCCCGCCTCCATGGTGTGGGACAGAGCAACTGTTGTCCAGAGGACACGAGCCGTGAGTCGGCACTGTCTGTGTGGCCCCTCTGGCACTCAGGCGGCCCAGGCCGAGGGGCCTCTCTGTGACACTTGGTGGATACGAAGGGGGAGGAAACTCCGGCAACCCTCTAGGCGAGGCGTCTCATGTACTCACTGCTCTTATCCTGGTCCGTCTCCTTGCCGAGAGCTCCCCGCGTCCTAGTGTCCCAGCTGCCCAAGCATTCTGCCGGTGGCTGGGCGGCAGGGTTGTGCCAAGAATGTGGTTGGGCTTCTGCGGGCTCATCCTGCCCGTGGCCCCGGGGTGGAGGGCACTCTGTGAAATCGCACCCCAGGCCGCGCTTGACCCACGCTCTTGCTTCCTTAGCGGCGCGGCCTGGTCATTCCATTCAAGCAGGTCTTCGCAGGCCTCCACCCCAGTTTGTCCCTGACTTCGTGTCTTCAGTCTAGCCTGGTTCATCAGGTCTAAAGGGTATGTCTTGTGGGTCCAGTCCCCTCAGGGAGTGAGCTGGATGTTCTTTCGGATCTTGCCGCAGGCACACAGCGTGGGCGCTCGGGCCCTGGCAGTCTCTCCGTTTGATGGGGCTCTTCCGTCCTCATCCAGTCCTTCGATGGGCATGACCTTTGG
Organism: Pleurodeles waltl; assembly: GCF_031143425.1. Lineage (NCBI taxonomy): Eukaryota > Metazoa > Chordata > Amphibia > Caudata > Salamandridae > Pleurodeles > Pleurodeles waltl. Next base: position 71,541,232 of record NC_090438.1, read on the forward strand.
CCAGGCCCCAGGCACTAGCACTGAGGATTGAGCTATAGCAGGGCTTGGGGCCCCCTGCGCCACTACTTTGGGCGAAATGCCTGGTTCCGAAGTGCGCTACGGAGTGGCTCACCCTGCTGCTTTGCCCGGGCCTCTGCTGCACCCCCAGCTATTGCGGGTGGGAAGGAACCCATGTTCCGGGTCCCCGCCTCGCTTGCAGTCTTCTGTGCGGGGACCCACCACGGGCTGACCCACTGCCTGGTCCGGTGCGTCCACCAGGCCCATCCATCGTCCGGGGAGCCACGCACGTGATCAGAGTCCTTTGCGGGATGGGCCCTGCTGCAGTGTTGGGCTTTGTCTGGACACCCTTGGGCGCCCAAACCACCTTGACGGTTGGTTCTGAGGTCCTCCGGGCCCTATCGCCTTCGCTGTTCTGCCTGGGCCTCGGCCGCGTCTCTACTCATTGCCGTCGGGAAGCTCGTGGCCTTGGCCCTGGCTTCGCTGATTCTCCTCCCCATTGCCATTGGCTCAGTGTAGGAAGTTGGCTCTGTATGTGCTATTTCAAAGTAAGGAATAGCATGCACAGAGTCCAATGGTTCCCCTTAGAGGTAAAATAGTGGTAAAAAGAGATAATACTAATGCTCTATTTTGTGGTAGTGTGGTCGAGCAGTAGGCTTATCCAAGGAGTAGTGTTAAGCATTTGTTGTACATACACATAGACAATAAATGAGGTACACACACTCAGAGACAAATCCAGCCAATAGGTTTTGTTATAGAAAAATATATTTTCTTAGTTTATTTTAAGAACCACAGGTTCAAATTTAACATGTAATATCTTGTTTGAAAGGTATTGCAGGTAAGTACATTAGGAACTTTGAATCATTTCAATTGCATGTATGCTTTTCAAGTTATTCACAAATAGCTATTTTAAAAGTGGACACAGTGCAATTTTCACAGTTCCTGGGGGAGGTAAGTTTTTGTTAGTTTTACCAGGTAAGTACGACACTTACAGGGTTCAGTTCTTGGTCCAAGGTAGCCCACCGTTGGGGGTTCAGAGCAACCCCAAAGTTACCACACCAGCAGCTCAGGGCCGGTCAGGTGCAGAGTTCAAAGTGGTGCCCAAAACGCATAGGCTTCAATGGAGAGAAGGGGGTGCCCCGGTTCCAGTCTGCCAGCAGGTAAGTACCCGCGTCTTTGGAGGGCAGACCAGGGGGGTTCTGTAGGGCACCGGGGGGGACACAAGTCCACACAGAAATTTCACCCTCAGCAGCGCGGGGGCGGCCGGGTGCAGTGTTAGAACAAGCGTCGGGTTCGCAATGGAAGTCAATGAGAGATCAAGGGATCTCTTCAGCGCTGCAGGCAGGCAAGGGGGGGATTCCTCGGGGAAACCTCCACTTGGGCAAGGGAGAGGGACTCCTGGGGGTCACTTCTGCAGTGAAAGTCCGGTCCTTCAGGTCCTGGGGGCTGCGGGTGCAGGGTCTTTTCCAGGCATCGGGACTTAGGTTTCAGAGAGTCGCGGTCAGGGGAAGCCTCGGGATTCCCTCGGCAGGCGGCGCTGTGGGGACTCAGGGGGGACAGGTTTTGGTACTCACAGTCGTAGAGCAGTCCGGGGGTCCTCCCTGAGGTGTTGGTTCTCCACCAGCCGAGTCGGGGTCGCCGGGTGCAGTGTTGCAAGTCTCACGCTTCTTGCGGGGAGATTGCAGGGTTCTTTAAAGCTGCTCCTTTGGATAAAGTTGCAGTCTTTTTGGAGCAGGTCCGCTGTCCTCGGGAGTTTCTTGTCGTCGTCGAAGCAGGGCAGTCCTCAGAGGATTCAGAGGTCGCTGGTCCCTTTGGAAGGCGTCGCTGGAGCAGAGTTCTTTGGAAGGCAGGAGACAGGCCGGTGAGTTTCTGGAGCCAAGGCAGTTGTTGTCTTCTGGTCTTCCTCTGCAGGGGTTTTCAGCTAGGCAGTCCTTCTTCTTGTTGTTGCAGGAATCTAGTTTCTAGGTTCAGAGAGAGCCCTTAAATACTAAATTTAAGGGCGTGTTTAGGTCTGGGGGGTTAGTAGCCAATGGCTACTAGCCCTGAGGGTGGGTACACCCTCTTTGTGCCTCCTCCCAAGGGGAGGGGGTCACATCCCTAATCCTATTGGGGGAATCCTCCATCTGCAAGATGGAGGATTTCTAAAAGTTAGTCACCTCAGCTCAGGACACCTTAGGGGCTGTCCTGACTGGCCAGTGACTCCTCCTTGTTTTTCTCATTATCTCTCCTGGACTTGCCGCCAAAAGTGGGGGCTGGGTCCAGGAGGCGGGCATCTCCACTAGCTGGAGTGCCCTGGGGCATTGTAACACGAAGCTTGAGCCTTTGAAGCTCACTGCTAGGTGTTACAGTTCCTGCAGGGGGGAGGTGTGAAGCACCTCCACCCAGAGCAGGCTTTGTTTCTGTCCTCAGAGAGCACAAAGGCTCTCACCGCATGAGGTCAGACACTCGTCTCTCAGCAGCAGGCTGGCACAGACCAGTCAGTCCTGCACTGAACAATTGGGTAAAATACAGGGGGTATCTCTAAGATGCCCTCTGTGTGCATTTTTTAATAAATCCAACACTGGCATCAGTGTGGGTTTATTATTCTGAGAAGTTTGATACTAAACTTCCCAGTATTCAGTGTAGCCATTATGGAGCTGTGGAGTTCGTTTTTGACAGACTCCCAGCCCATATACTCTTATGGCTACCCTGCACTTACAATGTCTAAGGTTTTGCTTAGACACTGTAGGGGCATAGTGCTCATGCACATATGCCCTCACCTATGGTATAGTGCACCCTGCCTTAGGGCTGTAAGGCCTACTAGAGGGGTGACTTACCTATGCCACAGGCAGTGGGAGGTTGGCATGGCACCCTGAGGGGAGTGCCATGTCGACTTAGTCATTTTCTCCCCATCAGCACACACAAGCTGGCAAGCAGTGTGTCTGTGCTGAGTGAGGGGTCCCTAGGCTGGCATAAGACATACTGCAGCCCTTAGAGACCTTCCCTGGCATCAGGGCCCTTGGTACCAGGGGTACCAGTTACAAGGGACTTACCTAGGGGCCAGGGTTGTGCCAATTGTGGAAACAATGGTACATTTTAGGTGAAAGAACACTGGTGCTGGGGCCTGGTTAGCAGGGTCTCAGCACACTTCTCAGTCAAGTCAGCATCAGTATCAGGCAAAAAGTGGGGGGTAACTGCAACAGGGAGCCATTTCTTTACACAAGCCCCCCCCAGCCCACAGGCCAGGAGACTCAGCCAAAGCTGGGAGAGTCTTCCTAGTCTGTCAGGCGAGGAAGAGTAGAGGAAATAGGCTGGTTTGTTGCAGGGCCTACTCTGCCTTACATCCTCCTGTTCAGGTCATTCCCTCTGGGGAACTGACCCACTTCCACAGTGATAGGACCTAGTCTGAACTGCCTCTTGTCTGTGCTTTTTATGTCTTCACCCATTCTCTCTATTTTGGGGTTAGAGGTATCCACCTCTTCTAATCTTATCTTAGCCAGGGTCACCCCTAGCTTACCCAAAGAGGTTACCCAGAGCTGGAGTAACCCCACCATGACCAACAGGGTCAGGGGGCCTAACTTGCTATTTGGCATGGGGTCAGACCACCATGCCAAGGATAGTGCAGCCATAAAGGCTAACACCCAGCAGAGGCCACTGACAGCTGTCAGTGCCCAGAACCACACCTTTAGCTCTTCACCTACAAGGGAAGGGGCTAAGTTACAGGCTTCTTTGGGTTCAGGGTGCCTGTCTGCTGTATTAGAGTGGGGGGTTACCACATCTTGTAGTAAACACCCTTCTTCCACTCTTTCTTCTGTTAGCTGAGGAGCCACCCACTCAGGCTTAACAGTTGCCTGACTAGCCAGGACTTCTTGTGGGTCAGGTTGGACTTTAACAGTGCCATTTTTGGAGTTCTCCCCTACTGGAGCAGAATCTCCCTGGCTTGCTGGAACCTTGGCTAAAGGTTGTCCACCTTTCCTACTCTGTTTTCCTTTCTTTTTCTTCTGGGGCCTACTTGCAGTTACTGCAGGGGTAGCACCTCCAGAGTCCTTGGGAGAGGACTGGCACTGGACCAGTTCCTCTCTTGGGCTCTGACTAACCTCTGGGTAGTCATTTCCAAGGAGACAATCAAGGGGGAGGTCTGTACTGACTACCACCCTTCTCCAGCTAAAAGTCCCACCCACTTCTATGGGCACAAAAGCCACTGGCCTATCAGTGACCCTGTCTGGGCTAACTCTTACTCTGGCAGTCTCACCTGGGATGTACTGGTTTGAGAACACCAGCCTGTCATGCACAATAGTGTGACTGGCACAAGTGTCTCTCAGGGCAGTGGCTGGGATTCCATTCACCAGTAGGTGGTGGAAGTGTCTACTTCCCTCTGGAATCTCCAACTCACCTGTTGGGCCCTTTTTCCAGTTGAAGGCTATGAAGACCTCCTCATCTGAGGAGTCATCCCCAATGGCTACACTGGTCACCCCTGGGATTTTGCTAGGGGGTTTGTTTTTGGGACAAGAAGTGTCCTTGGTGTGGTGCCCTGTCTGTCTACAGTTATGGCACCATGCCTTAGTGGCATCCCAGTTCTTACCCTGGTACCCACCTTGGTTTTGGGTTGTGTCTCGGGGCCCACCCACCTGGTCTGGTTTTTGGGGGCCTACAGAGGACTCTTTTTCTTTATTTCTAGTGTCACCCACTTTCTCCTGGGGAGGCTTTGTAACCCCTTTCTTTTGGTCACCCCCAGTGGAAGTTTTGGTTACCCTAGTCTTGACCCAGTGGTCTGCCTTCTTTCCCAATTCTTGGGGAGAAATTGGACCTAGGTCTACCAGATACTGATGCAACTTTTCATTGAAGCAGTTACTTAAAATGTGTTCTTTCATAAACAAATTATAAAGCCCAACATAGTCATGCACTTCATTTCCAGTTACCCAACCATCCAGTGTTTTCACTGAGTAGTCAACATAATCAACCCAGGTCTGGCTCGAGGATTTTTGAGCCCCCCTGAATCTAATTCTATACTCCTCAGTGGAGAATCCAAAGCCCTCAATCAGGGTACCCTTCATGAGGTCATAAGATTCTGCATCTTTTTTAGAGAGTGTGAGGAGTCTATCCCTACACTTTCCTGTGAACATTTCCCAAAGGAGAGCACCCCAGTGAGATTTGTTCACTTTTCTGGTTTCACAAGCCCTCTCAAAAGCTGTGAACCATTTGGTGATGTCATCACCATCTTCATATTTAGTTACAATCCCTTTGGGGATTTTCAACATGTCAGGAGAATCTCTGACCCTAGTTATGTTGCTGCCACCATTGATGGGTCCTAGGCCCATCTCTTGTCTTTCCCTTTCTATGGCTAGGATCTGTCTTTCCAAAGCCAATCTTTTGGCAATCCTGGCTAACTGGATGTCCTCTTCACTGGAGTTATCCTCAGTGATTTCAGAGTTGTTGGTCCCTCCTGTGAGGGAACCAGCATCTCTGACTATTATTTGTGGAGTCAGGGCTTGAGAAGCCCTGTTCTCCCTAGATAGGACTGGTGGGGGGGAATCACCCTCCAAGTCACTATCATCATCCTCTGTGTTGCCATCCTCAGAGGGGTTGGCTCTTTCAAACTCTGCCAACAGCTCCTGGAGCTGTAGTTTGGAAGGTCTGGTGCCCATTGCTATTTTCTTTAGTTTACAGAGTGACCTTAGCTCTCTCATCTGTAGATGGAGGTAAGGTGTGGTGTCGAGTTCCACCACATTCACATCTGTATTAGACATTATACTTCTAAAAGTTGGAATACTTTTTAAGAAACTAAAACTAGTTCTAGGTTCTAATTCAAACTTTCACAAACTTTTAAACTCTAAAAGAAATGCTAAACAGGATCTAACACAAGGCCCTAGCAGGTCTTTTAAGAATTTAGAAAAAATAGTTCAAATTGCAAAAACAATTTCTAATGACAATTTTTGGAATTTTGTCGTGTGATCAGGTATTGGCTGAGTAGTCCAGCAAATGCATAGTCTTGTACCCCACCGCTGATCCACCAATGTAGGAAGTTGGCTCTGTATGTGCTATTTCAAAGTAAGGAATAGCATGCACAGAGTCCAAGGGTTCCCCTTAGAGGTAAAATAGTGGTAAAAAGAGATAATACTAATGCTCTATTTTGTGGTAGTGTGGTCGAGCAGTAGGCTTATCCAAGGAGTAGTGTTAAGCATTTGTTGTACATACACATAGACAATAAATGAGGTACACACACTCAGAGACAAATCCAGCCAATAGGTTTTGTTATAGAAAAATATCTTGTCTTAGTTTATTTTAAGAACCACAGGTTCAAATTTAACATGTAATATCTTGTTTGAAAGGTATTGCAGGTAAGTACATTAGGAACTTTGAATCATTTCAATTGCATGTATACTTTTCAAGTTATTCACAAATAGCTATTTTAAAAGTGGACACAGTGCAATTTTCACAGTTCCTGGGGGAGGTAAGTTTTTGTTAGTTTTACCAGGTAAGTACGACACTTACAGGGTTCAGTTCTTGGTCCAAGGTAGCCCACCGTTGGGGGTTCAGAGCAACCCCAAAGTTACCACACCAGCAGCTCAGGGCCGGTCAGGTGCAGAGTTCAAAGTGGTGCCCAAAACACATAGGCTTCAATGGAGAGAAGGGGGTGCCCCGGTTCCAGTCTGCCAGCAGGTAAGTACCCGCGTCTTTGGAGGGCAGACCAGGGGGGTTCTGTAGGGCACCGGGGAGGACACAAGTCCACACAGAAATTTCACCCTCAGCGGCGCGGGGGCGGCCGGGTGCCGTGTTAGAACAAGCGTTGGGTTCGCAATGGAAGTCAATGAGAGATCAAGGGATCTCTTCAGCGCTGCAGGCAGGCAAGGGGGGGCTTCCTCGGGGAAACCTCCACTTGGGCAAGGGAGAGGGACTCCTGGGGGTCACTTCTGCAGTGAAAGTCCGGTCCTTCAGGTCCTGGGGGCTGCGGGTGCAGGGTCTTTTCCAGGCGTCGGGACTTAGGTTTCAGAGAGTCGCGGTCAGGGAAGCCTCGGGATTCCCTCTGCAGGCGGCGCTGTGGGGACTCAGGGGGGACAGGTTTTGGTACTCACAGTCGTAGAGCAGTCCGGGGGTCCTCCCTGAGGTGTTGGTTCTCCACCAGCCGAGTCGGGGTAGCCGGGTGCAGTGTTGCAAGTCTCACGCTTCTTGCGGGGAGATTGCAGGGTTCTTTAAAGCTGCTCCTTTGGATAAAGTTGCAGTCTTTTTGGAGCAGGTCCGCTGTCCTCGGGAGTTTCTTGTCGTCGTCGAAGCAGGGCAGTCCTCAGAGGATTCAGAGGTCGCTGGTCCCTTTGGAAGGCGTCGCTGGAGCAGAGTTCTTTGGAAGGCAGGAGACAGGCCGGTGAGTTTCTGGAGCCAAGGCAGTTGTTGTCTTCTGGTCTTCCTCTGCAGGGGTTTTCAGCTAGGCAGTCCTTCTTCTTGTTGTTGCAGGAATCTAGTTTCTAGGTTCAGGGAGAGCCCTTAAATACTAAATTTAAGGGCGTGTTTAGGTCTGGGGGGTTAGTAGCCAATGGCTACTAGCCCTGAGGGTGGGTACACCCTCTTTGTGCCTCCTCCCAAGGGGAGGGGGTCACATCCCTAATCCTATTGGGGGAATCCTCCATCTGCAAGATGGAGGATTTCTAAAAGTTAGAGTCACCTCAGCTCAGGACACCTTAGGGGCTGTCCTGACTGGCCAGTGACTCCTCCTTGTTTTTCTCATTATCTCTCCTGGACTTGCCACCAAAAGTGGGGGCTGGGTCCAGGAGGCGGGCATCTCCACTAGCTGGAGTGCCCTGGGGCATTGTAACACGAAGCTTGAGCCTTTGAAGCTCACTGCTAGGTGTTACAGTTCCTGCAGGGGGGAGGTGTGAAGCACCTCCACCCAGAGCAGGCTTTGTTTCTGTCCTCAGAGAGCACAAAGGCTCTCACCGCATGAGGTCAGACACTCGTCTCTCAGCAGCAGGCTGGCACAGACCAGTCAGTCCTGCACTGAACAATTGGGTAAAATACAGGGGGTATCTCTAAGATGCCCTCTGTGTGCATTTTTTAATAAATCCAACACTGGCATCAGTGTGGGTTTATTATTCTGAGAAGTTTGATACTAAACTTCCCAGTATTCAGTGTAGCCATTATGGAGCTGTGGAGTTCGTTTTTGATAGACTCCCAGCCCATATACTCTTATGGCTACCCTGCACTTACAATGTCTAAGGTTTTGCTTAGACACTGTAGGGGCATAGTGCTCATGCACATATGCCCTCACCTGTGGTATAGTGCACCCTGCCTTAGGGCTGTAAGGCCTACTAGAGGGGTGACTTACCTATGCCACAGGCAGTGGGAGGTTGGCATGGCACCCTGAGGGGAGTGCCATGTCGACTTAGTCATTTTCTCCCCATCAGCACACACAAGCTGGCAAGCAGTGTGTCTGTGCTGAGTGAGGGGTCCCTAGGGTGGCATAAGACATGCTGCAGCTCTTAGAGACCTTCCCTGGCATTAGGGCCCTTGGTACCAGGGGTACCAGTTACAAGGGACTTACCTAGGTGCCAGGGTTGTGCCAATTGTGGAAACAATGGTACATTTTAGGTGAAAGAACACTGGTGCTGGGGCCTGGTTAGCAGGGTCCCAGCACACTTCTCAGTCAAGTCAGCATCAGTATCAGGCAAAAAGTGGGGGGTAACTGCAACAGGGAGCCATTTCTTTACACTCAGTTTTAAGCTCAATCTTCTGGTCTGTTGCCTTCGTAGGGGTTTCCCAGTGCCTCTGCTGCTCTACTCACAACCGGGCCCGCAGGTGCGAGGTGACCCACTCCACTGTCCGGCCTCGCCCGGGCCCTCCGGTCGGCCCGACCACGCAGCCAGGGTTTTTTTTGCGACCACTGAGCACTTAGATCTCTGCACTTGTCCCCTGGTCATGTCACGGGAGGGGCCATGATTGCTGCAGATGGGGTGTCCCGATTAGGATACTGGGGCTTTTTTAGTGTGGATGACGGAGGGGTCCGGAGCATTCTTAGAGTGCGACCACCATCTTGACGCCCGAAGCCACGGCTGTGCTTTTCACTTTTACTGTTCGAGTGCTGCATAAATATTTTACACATTTCCTCTAAGTTAAGAATGACTGCTTTTGTGCCAGGGTTCATCACAGGTTTATTCAGTTACTTTTTTGATTCACCCGAGATTCACCCTGACACTGACTAATATGTTTATTACTTGAGTGGGGCTCTCACCCCTGTCAACTAATAACCCAATTTCTATACTAATACTATGCAATAAATCTATCTATCTATCTATCTATCTATCTATCTATCTATCTATCTATCTATCTATCTATCTATCTATCTATCTATGAGTATATTTAAATGTATACATATATATATATAAAAGAACTTGAAAGAACTCTAACTATAACTGCTGAATTTCTGTGGGTTGGTACGAGTAAATTCCGAACCTAACTAAAACGTCCCTGTAACCTCTGTTTTTTTCAGTGAATATATATATTACAGGGATGTTATAGGTAGGTTCTGAATTTACTCGCACAGAACCATAGGAATTCAGCAGTTGGAGTTCTTTCAAGTAACTATAACTTGTGCCTTCACCATGCATAGTTTTCTTATCACATAATGTTATTGCAAACGTTGCAGTGCTATCAAAGATGCCATACAAGATCTCATCAATTACATAATATGCATAGTATTTAGCTGTGCATGGCGAAGGCTCGAGTTATAGCTACCTTAGGGTGCAAGTTATAGTTACTTGAAAGAACTCTAACTACAACTGCTGAATTTCTGTGGTTTTGTATGAGTAAATTCAGAACCTAACTATAACGTTCCTGTAACCTTTGTTTTTTTTAGTGAATTTCTATGGCTTTTAAACATAAGGTAATTTTAATTACTATACGTTATTCCAACCCCCAACGTGTGCGGCCGGGGTTGGTTGCAAGGCCTGGCCTTGCAGGCAGGCCTTGCAGCCAAGCCCTTATAACCACCCAACCCCGCACCACTTATTGGCCATGCACAGCACAGGTTGGCCGCAGGGCCTGTCTCTGTCAGTGGATATGTGAGTGGGTGTGTGAATGTCTGAGTGGGTCTGAAAGCGGGTATGTGAGTCTTTGAGTGGGTCTGAGTGGGTGCATGAGTGTCTGAGTGGGTGTGTAAGTGGGCGTATAAGCGCAAGTATGAGAGAATGAATTAGTGTATAAATGAGTCTGTGATTTTTCTTTCAAATTTTTTCAACCTTATGAATATTTTGCAAATAATTCACAGAAATTCCCAAAAATTCGTGAATATTTGCGAATATTGCATGGTTAAGGAGGAGTCCTGCTCTATTAGTCAGCTTTATGGTAATATAAATGCATTTAAGTTCGATGATTTAGGTAATATACTGTGAAGTGGCATGACGGGCTTTCCTGGATTTACTGGAACTAGTGTGCATGGTCTTCATTTCTGCCAACTTACAGGTACAGCATTATAAGACCATTTTGGACCTGTACTATTCACCACGACTGCAGTAGTGTGAGAAAGTAGCCTCTTTCTAGCCTTGTTACCCCCACTTTAGGCCTGTTTGTGAGTGTATGTCAGGGTGTTTTCACTGTCTCACTGGGATCCTGCCAGCCAGGGCCCAGTGCTCATAGTGAAAACCCTATGTTTTCAGTATGTTTGTTATGTGTCACTGGGACCCTGCTAGTCAGGACCCCAGTGCTCATAAGTTTGTGGCCTATATGTATGTGTTCCCTGTGTGGTGCCTAACTGTCTCACTGAGGCTCTGCTAATCAGAACCTCAGTGGTTATGCTCTTTCATTTCTTTCCAAATTGTCACTAACAGGCTAGTGACCATTTTTACCAATTTACATTGGCTTACTGGAACACCCTTATAATTCCCTAGTATATGGTACTGAGGTACCCAGGGTATTGGGGTTCCAGGAGATCCCTAGGGGCTGCAGCATTTCTTTTGCCACCCATAGGGAGCTCTGACAATTCTTACACAGGCCTGCCACTGCAGACTGAGTGAAATAACGTCCACGTTATTTTACAGCCATTTTACACTGCACTTAAGTAACTTATAAGTCACCTATATGTCTAACCTTTACCTGGTAAAGGTTAGGTGCAAAGTTACTTAGTGTGAGGGCACCCTGGCACTAGCCAAGGTGCCCCCACATTGTTCAGAGCCAATTCCCTGAACTTTGTGAGTGCGGGGACACCATTACACGCGTGCACTACATATAGGTCACTACCTATATGTAGCTTCACAATGGTAACTCCGAATATGGCCATGTAACATGTCTAAGATCATGGAATTGCCCCCTCTATGCCATCCTGGCATTGTTGGCACAATTCCACGATCCCAGTGGTCTGTAGCACAGACCCTGGTACTGCCAAACTGCCCTTCCTGGGGTTTCACTGCAGCTACTGCTGCTGCCAACCCCTCAGACAGGCATCTGCCCTCCTGGGGTCCAGCCAGGCCTGGCCCAGGATGGCAGAACAAAGAACTTCCTCTGAGAGAGGGTGTGACACCCTCTCCCTTTGGAAAATGGTGTGAAGGCAGGGGAGGAGTAGCCTCCCCCAGCCTCTGGAAATGCTTTCTTGGGCACAGATGTGCCCAATTCTGCATAAGCCAGTCTACACCGGTTCAGAGGACCCCTTAGCCCTGCTCTGGTGCGAAACTGGACAAAGGAAAGGGGAGTGACCACTCCCCTGACCTGCACCTCCCCTGGGAGGTGTCCAGAGCTCCTCCAGTGTGCTCCAGACCTCTGCCATCTTGGAAACAGAGGTGCTGCTGGCACACTGGACTGCTCTGAATGGCCAGTGCCACCAGGTGACGTCAGAGACTCCTTCTGATAGGCTCCTTCAGGTGTTAGTAGCCTATCCTCTCTCCTAGGTAGCCAAACCCTCTTTTCTGGCTATTTAGGGTCTCTGTCTCTGGGGAAACTTTAGATAACGAATGCAAGAGCTCATCCGAGTTCCTCTGCATCTCTCTCTTCACCTTCTGCCAAGGAATCGACTGCTGACCGCGCTGGAAGCCTGCAAACCTGCAACATAGTAGCAAAGACGACTACTGCAACTCTGTAATGCTGATCCTGTCGCCTTCTCGACTGTTTTCCTGCTTGTGCATGCTGTGGGGGTAGTCTGCCTCCTCTCTGCACCAGAAGCTCTGAAGAAATCTCCCGTGGGTCGACGGAATCTTCCCCCTGCAACCGCAGGCACCAAAAAGCTGCATTACCGGTCCCTTGGGTCTCCTCTCAGCACGACGAGCGAGGTCCCTCGAACGCAGCGACTCTGTCCAAGTGACCCCCACAGTCCAGTGACTCTTCAGCCCAAGTTTGGTGGAGGTAAGTCCTTGCCTCACCTCGCTGGGCTGCATTGCTGGGAACCGCGACTTTTGCAGCCACTCCGGCCCCTGTGCACTTCCGGCGGAAATCCTTTGTGCACAGCCAAGCCTGGGTTCACGGCACTCTAACCTGCATTGCACGACTTTCTAAGTTGGTCTCCGGCGACGTGGGACTCCTTTGTGCGACTTCGGGTGAGCACTGTTTCACGCATCCTCATAGTGCCTGTTTCTGGCACTTCTCCGGGTGCTACCTGCTGCTGAGAGGGCTCCTTGTCTTGCTCGACGTCCCCTCTCTCTCCTGGTCCAATTTGCGACCTCCTGGTCCCTCCTGGGCCACAGCAGCGTCCAAAAACGCTAACCGCACGATTTGCAACTAGCAAGGCTTGTTGGCGTTCTTTCGGCGAGAAAACACTTCTGCACGACTTTCCACGGCGAGAGGGATACGACCACCAAAGGGGAAGTCTATAGCCCTTTTCGTTCCTGCAGAAACCTCAGCTTCTTCTGTCTGGTAGAAGCTTCTTTGCACCCGCAGCTGGCATTTCCTGGGCATCTGCCCATCTCCGACTTGCTTGTGACTTTTGGACTTGGTCCCCTTGTTCCACAGGTACCCTAGATTGGAAATCCACGGTTGTTGCATTGTTGGTCTGTGTCTTTCCTGCATTATTCCTCTAACACGACTTCTTTGTCCTTAGGGGAACTTTAGTGCACTTTGCACTCACTTTTCAGGGTCTTGGGGAGGGTTATTTTTCTAACTCACTATTTTCTAATAGTCCCAGCGACCCTCTACAAGGTCACATAGGTTTGGGGTCCATTCGTGGTTTGCATTCCACTTCTGGAGTATATGGTTTGTGTTGCCCCTATCCCTATGTTTCCCCAGTGCATCCTATTGTAACTATACATTGTTTGCACTGTTTTCTAAGACTATACTGCATATTTTTGCTATTGTGTATATATATCTTGTGTATATTTCCTATCCTCTCACTGAGGGTACACTCTAAGATACTTTGGCATATTGTCATAAAAATAAAGTACCTTTATTTTTAGTATAACTGTGTATTGTGTTTTCTTATGATATTGTGCATATGACACTAAGTGGTACTGTAGTAGCTTCACACGTCTCCTAGTTCAGCCTAAGCTGCTCTGCTAAGCTACCATTATCTATCAGCCTAAGCTGCTAGACACCCTATACACTAATAAGGGATAACTGGGCCTGGTGCAAGGTGCAAGTACCCCTTGGTACTCACTACAAGCCAATCCAGCCTCCTACATTGGTTGTGCAGCGGTGGGATAAGTGCTTTGAGACTACTTACCACTCTTGTCATTGTACTTTTCATAAGAGAAAAATATATAAAACAAGTTCAGTGTATATACACATAGCCAAAAAGTTTTGCATTTCCTCTTTTCACTCTTTTCTAAGTGCTGAAAAGTACTTCTAACTTTCTAAAAAGTTCTAAAAAGTTTTAAAAGTTTTTTTTCCAGTCTTTCTAAAAGCTCTGACAAACTTTTTTCTCTTTTTCTATCACTTTAACTCTCTCTAAAAATGTCTGGCACAGGCCAAAATGTTGATCTGTCCAAACTTGCATATGATCACCTTAGCTGGAAAGGAGCAAGGAGTCTCTGCATAGAGAGAGGTTTGAGTGTAGGGAAGAATCCTTCCTTAGAACTGTTAATTAACATGCTTAGAGAACAGGATAAGGCCATAAGTGCCCCATCTGTTGAAAAAGTAGCTAATGGTTCTCAATCTGATCCAGGGACTCCCCCAGGAAAAGATTCAGGAAAGAAACTTCCTAGCCTGCCCATTACTAGACAGTCTAGCATAGTTGGTAATGATGATGAGCCACACCATACAAATAGTGTTGTCTCACATCATAGCAAAAGCATTTATTCTCACCATACTGGTAGTGATGTTTCTGTTAGCCAAGCTGTTAGGGTGGCTTCTGTAAGGGACAGGTCTCCTTCTGTCCATTCTCACCATACTTCTGTTTCAAGGCATGTCCCTCCCACCCACCCTGATGACAGATTGTTAGAAAGGGAGCTCAATAGATTGAGAGTGGAACAAACCAGACTGAAGCTCAAGAAGCAACAGCTGGATTTGGATAGACAGACTTTAGAAGTAGAGAAGGAGAGACAGAAACTGGGTTTAGAAACCCATGGTGGCAGCAGCAGTATTCCCCATAGTCATCCTGCAAAAGAGCATGATTCCAGGAATCTGCACAAGATAGTTCCCCCTTACAAGGAGGGGGATGACATTAACAAGTGGTTTGCTGCACTTGAGAGGGCCTGTGTTGTACAGGATGTCCCTCAAAGGCAGTGGGCTGCTATTCTATGGCTATCATTTAGTGGAAAAGGTAGGGATAGGCTCCTTACTGTGAAAGAAAATGATGCTAATAATTTCCAAGTTCTTAAGAATGCACTCCTGGATGGTTATGGCTTAACCACTGAACAATACAGGATAAAGTTCAGAGAGACCAAAAAGGAGTCTTCACAAGACTGGGTTGATTTCATTGACCATTCAGTGAAGGCCTTGGAGGGGTGGTTACATGGCAGTAAAGTTACTGATTATGACAGCCTGTATAACTTGATCCTGAGAGAGCATATTCTTAATAATTGTGTGTCTGATTTGTTGCACCAGTACCTGGTAGACTCTGATCTGACCTCTCCCCAAGAATTGGGAAAGAAGGCAGACAAATGGGTCAGAACAAGGGTGAACAGAAAAGTTCATACAGGGGGTGACAAAGATGGCAATAAGAAGAAAGATGGTGAAAAATCTCAAGATAAGCATGGGGATAAGGGTAAAACCAAAGATCCCACTTCAAATCTTAAACACTCTTCAGAGGGTGGGGATAAAACAAATTCTTCCTCTTCTTCTCAACCCACACACATTAAAAAGCCTTGGTGCTTTGTGTGTAAAAACAGAGGCCATAGGCCAGGGGATACGTCCTGTCCAGGTAAACCCCCTGAGCCTACCACCACTAATACATCAAGCTCTAGTGCCCCTAGCAGTAGTGGTACTAGTGGTGGGACTGCTGGCAACAGTCAAGCAAAGGGTGTAGTTGGGTTCACTTATGGGTCCATCATAGAAACTGGGGTAGTCAGTCCCAAGACAGTTTCTGTCACACCTAGTGGCATTGGCCTTGCCACACTGGCTGCTTGTCCCCTTACAATGGATAAGTACAGGCAGACAGTTTCAATAAATGGTGTTGAGGCCTTGGCCTACAGGGACACAGGTGCCAGTATCACTTTGGTGACTGAAAACCTAGTGGCTCCTGAACAACACATCATTGGACAACAGTATAAAATTATTGATGTCCATAACTCCACTAAGTTTCTTCCCTTAGCTATAATTCAGTTTAGTTGGGGTGGAGTTACTGGCCCTAAGCAGGTGGTGGTATCACCTAGTTTACCTGTAGACTGTCTCTTAGGTAATGACCTAGAGGCCTCAGGTTGGGCTGATGTAGAGTTTTATGCCCATGCAGCCATGCTGGGCATCCCAGAGGAATTGTTCCCTCTCATTTCTACAGAAATGAAAAAGCAAAGGAGAGAAGGCCTGAAAACTCAGGATCCCTCTCCATCAACAGGTAAAAAGGGTATCACAGTATCCCCTAACCACCCTACCATTCAGGATACCATTCCTGTGGTGGGAGAAACCTCTCCTGGGGTGGCACCTGTTCCAAGGGAATCATCAGTTGGCAAAACTGTACTCCCTGAGGTGGAAGTACCTCTCTGTGGGATAACTAACATTGGTGAGAAAAAGAGCACCATTTTAGTTAACATGGAGCATCCCTCCAACCCTCCCAGAGAAACTTTAGTGCAGAAACCCTGCACTGCCTCACAACACTTAGGACAGCATCCCTGCCCTAGTGTGGAGCTCATAGGACAGCATCCCTGCCCTGCTCCAACTCAAGAGAAACAGCATCCCTGTTCTCTCTTCCAGCCATATGGACAAAGTTTTTGCCCAGCTATGGCTTTTCTGAGACAGCATCCCTGTCTGGCATTTCCATCATTACCAATAGGTTCAGTGGACAATTCCCACTGCTCTAAACTAAAACTTACTGATAGAAACTCTGAAAATACATCTTCACATTGTTGCTTAGCTAAAAAACTTCAAACAGGGTGGTTTACATCCCCACAGGGAAGTAACCATATAGTGGATGATAAGGGGAGTAACCAGTCTATTGCAGAGCTACTCTCTACTTATCACCACTTAGACAATAAAGTCTCAACTGGCCAAGGTTAGCCTTATTGTCCTTCGTTTGGGGGGGGGGTTGTGTGAGAAAGTAGCCTCTTTCTAGCCTTGTTACCCCCACTTTAGGCCTGTTTGTGAGTGTATGTCAGGGTGTTTTCACTGTCTCACTGGGATCCTGCCAGCCAGGGCCCAGTGCTCATAGTGAAAACCCTATGTTTTCAGTATGTTTGTTATGTGTCACTGGGACCCTGCTAGTCAGGACCCCAGTGCTCATAAGTTTGTGGCCTATATGTATGTGTTCCCTGTGTGGTGCCTAACTGTCTCACTGAGGCTCTGCTAATCAGAAACTCAGTGGTAATGCTCTCTCATTTCTTTCCAAATTGTCACTAACAGGCTAGTGACCATTTTTACCAATTTACATTGGCTTACTGGAACACCCTTATAATTCCCTAGTATATGGTACTGAGGTACCCAGGGTATTGGGGTTCCAGGAGATCCCTAGGGGCTGCAGCATTTCTTTTGCCACCCATAGGGAGCTCTGACAATTCTTACACAGGCCTGCCACTGCAGCCTGAGTGAAATAACGTCCACGTTATTTTACAGCCATTTTACACTGCACTTAAGTAACTTATAAGTCACCTATATGTCTAACCTTTACCTGGTAAAGGTTAGGTGCAAAGTTACTTAGTGTGAGGGCACCCTGGCACTAGCCAAGGTGCCCCCACATTGTTCAGAGCCAATTCCCTGAACTTTGTGAGTGCGGGGACACCATTACACGCGTGCACTACATATAGGTCACTACCTATATGTAGCTTCACAATGGTAACTCCGAATATGGCCATGTAACATGTCTAAGATCATGGAATTGCCCCCTCTATGCCATCCTGGCATTGTTGGCACAATTCCACGATCCCAGTGGTCTGTAGCACAGACCCTGGTACTGCCAAACTGCCCTTCCTGGGGTTTCACTGCAGCTACTGCTGCTGCCAACCCCTCAGACAGGCATCTGCCCTCCTGGGGTCCAGCCAGGCCTGGCCCAGGATGGCAGAACAAAGAACTTCCTCTGAGAGAGGGTGTGACACCCTCTCCCTTTGGAAAATGGTGTGAAGGCAGGGGAGGAGTAGCCTCCCCCAGCCTCTGGAAATGCTTTCTTGGGCACAGATGTGCCCAATTCTGCATAAGCCAGTCTACACCGGTTCAGGGGACCCCTTAGCCCTGCTCTGGCGCGAAACTGGACAAAGGAAAGGGGAGTGACCACTCCCCTGACCTGCACCTCCCCTGGGAGGTGTCCAGAGCTCCTCCAGTGTGCTCCAGACCTCTGCCATCTTGGAAACAGAGGTGCTGCTGGCACACTGGACTGCTCTGAATGGCCAGTGCCACCAGGTGACGTCAGAGACTCCTTCTGATAGGCTCCTTCAGGTGTTAGTAGCCTATCCTCTCTCCTAGGTAGCCAAACCCTCTTTTCTGGCTATTTAGGGTCTCTGTCTCTGGGGAAACTTTAGATAACGAATGCAAGAGCTCATCCGAGTTCCTCTGCATCTCTCTCTTCACCTTCTGCCAAGGAATCGACTGCTGACCGCGCTGGAAGCCTGCAAACCTGCAACATAGTAGCAAAGACGACTACTGCAACTCTGTAACGCTGATCCTGCCGCCTTCTCGACTGTTTTCCTGCTTGTGCATGCTGTGGGGGTAGTCTGCCTCCTCTCTGCACCAGAAGCTCCGAAGAAATCTCCCGTGGGTCGACGGAATCTTCCCCCTGCAACCGCAGGCACCAAAAAGCTGCATTACCGGTCCCTTGGGTCTCCTCTCAGCACGATGAGCGAGGTCCCTCGAATCCAGCGACTCTGTCCAAGTGACCCCCACAGTCCAGTGACTCTTCAGCCCAAGTTTGGTGGAGGTAAGTCCTTGCCTCACCTCGCTGGGCTGCATTGCTGGGAACCGCGACTTTTGCAGCCACTCCGGCCCCTGTGCACTTCCGTCGGAAATCCTTTGTGCACAGCCAAGCCTGGGTCCACAGCACTCTAACCTGCATTGCACGACTTTCTAAGTTGGTCTCCGGCGACGTGGGACTCCTTTGTGCGACTTCGGGTGAGCACCGTTTCACGCATCCTTGTAGTGCCTGTTTCTGGCACTTCTCCGGGTGCTACCTGCTGCTGAGAGGGCTCCTTGTCTTGCTCGACGTCCCCTCTCTCTCCTGGTCCAATTTGCGACCTCCTGGTCCCTCCTGGGCCACAGCAGCGTCCAAAAACGCTAACCGCACGATTTGCAGCTATCAAGGCTTGTTGGCGTTCTTTCGGCGGGAAAACACTTCTGCACGACTTTCCACGGCGAGCGGAATCCGACCACCAAAGGGGAAGTCTCTAGCCCTTTTCGTTCCTGCAGGAACCTCAGCTTCTTCTGTCCGGTAGAAGCTTCTTTGCACCCGCAGCTGGCATTTCCTGGGCATCTGCCCATCTCCGACTTGCTTGTGACTTTTGGACTTGGTCCCCTTGTTCCACAGGTACCCTAGATTGGAAATCCACAGTTGTTGCATTGTTGGTCTGTGTCTTTCCTGCATTATTCCTCTAACACGACTTCTTTGTCCTTAGGGGAACTTTAGTGCACTTTGCGCTCACTTTTCAGGGTCTTGGGGAGGGTTATTTTTCTAACTCTCACTATTTTCTAATAGTCCCAGCGACCCTCTACAAGGTCACATAGGTTTGGGGTCCATTCGTGGTTCGCATTCCACTTCTGGAGTATATGGTTTGTGTTGCCCCTATCCCTATGTTTCCCCAGTGCATCCTATTGTAACTATACATTGTTTGCACTGTTTTCTAAGACTATACTGCATATTTTTGCTATTGTGTATATATATCTTGTGTATATTTCCTATCCTCTCACTGAGGGTACACTCTAAGATACTTTGGCATATTGTCATAAAAATAAAGTACCTTTATTTTTAGTATAACTGTGTATTGTGTTTTCTTATGATATTGTGCATATGACACTAGGTGGTACTGTAGTAGCTTCACACGTCTCCTAGTTCAGTCTAAGCTGCTCTGCTAAGCTACCATTATCTATCAGCCTAAGCTGCTAGACACCCTATACACTAATAAGGGATAACTGGGCCTGGTGCAAGGTGCAAGTACCCCTTGGTACTCACTACAAGCCAGTCCAGCCTCCTGCAAGTAGGACCAGGCACGGCCCATCCTTCAGGGCGGAGGGGCCACCCCCCCCCCCCCACTTTTTGCCCCTCATTAAGAGTGCCTGTCAGGCTGAGCAACGGTCAGCCTGACAGACACTCTTCATTTTCAGCTCAGACAGCCAGGAGTGAGACATGCGTGATTTGCGCAGACTCCTGGCTGCCTGAGCTGAACTTTGCTGGGCTGAGGAGGTCACAGCTCCTATGGACGTGACCTCCTCGGCTCAGCAAAGGTGCCTGGAGGCCCTCCCCTGGGTGACGAGGAAAGCGTCACCCATTGACTTCAACCTGGGCGCTTCAGGTTTAAGCCCTGAGGCACCCAGAGCGAGTGTCAATCAGTGACACTTCGTCACAGAGTGGGGTGGGGTCAGCAGTCCCACTGACCCATCCCACTCTGTGACGAGGCTGGGACTGCTGCCTACCCTTTATGTCAGCCAATGAGGGAAGGCAGCAGTCCCAGCCCTCCTGGGACCTCGAGGCTGAAGGTAAGTGTGTGTGTGATGTTTTAAAATGAATGTTTGGTGCGTGCTTGCTTGTTTGAATGTTATGAGTGTTAATAGTTGTGCGTGTGTGAAAGAATGAGTGTGTTTGTGAGGTTTTAAAATGAATGTTTGTTGCGTGCATGTTTGAATGTTGAGTGTTGTTAATGGATGTTCGTGCGTGCGTGTGTGAAAGAATGAGTGTGTGTGATCTTTTCAAATGAATGTTTGATGCATGCGTGCATGTTTGAATGTTATGAGTGTTAATAGATGTGCGTGTGTGAAAGAATGAGTGTGTGTGTGATGTTTTAAAATACATTTTTGTTGCGTGCATATTTGAAAGTTATGAGTGTTGTTGATGGATGGATGTGCGTGCGTGTCTGTGTGTGAAAGAATGAGTGTGTGAAGAATGAGTGTGTGTGTGTGTGTGCTTCCCGCCCACCCCCCTACCTCCTAAAGCTGCCGGCTGCCACTGGGTAGGACAGATGGGGGTTATTACAACTTTGGAGGAGGTGTTAATCCGTCCCAAATGTGACGGATATACCACCAGCCGTATTACGAGTTCCATAGGATATAATGGATTCGTAATACGGCTGGTGGTATATCCGTCACTTTACCGTCACTTTTGGGACGGATTAACACCTCCTCCAAAGTTGTAATAACCCCCATAGTATTTCCTGTCGTTGGTGTCAATACTTAAAGGCTGATGCCTCCCATATGTTTAATTGGTGCCGGGGCCTCAAACTCTTTTGGGGGAAGATTACAGAGTTTATGTATGTGAATCTCGGACTTAATATTGAGCTCACCCCACATCTTCTTCTGTTGGGAATCGGCGATGACAGGGTCCCTGTGGTGGCTCAAATATTTATATTTATCGCTATGGGCATAGCACGCCATTGCATAGCATATAGTTGGCTTGATAAGGACCCCCTTACCTTCAGCAGTTTTTGCCCGATTCCAGGATAATTTAAACCTCGAAATAGCGATTTATGAGAAGAGAGGCCACAGGGTGCTCATGAAGAGAAAGGCAATCTGGATGCAGTTTTGGGAACAGCATAGGGGTTTGGCACCCTAAAAGGGATAATTATGGGGCTGGTCCGAACTGAATTAGCAGGGATGGGTGGAGCTGCCATAGAATTGAAGAAGTGGGGTTATTGTAGTCATAAGCCCCCAAAAAATCTTGAGGTGGAGGTTACACACTTTTCGATATGAGGATTTAGGCGGTCATTCTGACCGCGGCGGTCGGCGGTCGCCGCCCGCCAAGCGGTTCCCGCCGAAAGACCGCACCGCGGTCAAAAGACCGTACCGCGGTCAAAAGACCGCGGCGGCCATTCCGGCTTTCCCGCGCGGCCGGCGGCCGACCGCCAGAAGACCGCCGCCCGGCCCAGCGGGACAGCCCCTTCAACAATGTAGCCGGCTCGGAATGGAGCCGGCGGAGTTGATTGGGTGCGACGGGTGCAGTGGCACCCGTCGCGATTTTCACTGTCTGCTAAGCAGACAGTGAAAATCTTTGTTGTGCCCTGTTAGGGGGCCCCTGCACTGCCCATGCCAGTGGCATGGGCAGTGCAGGGGCCCCCAGTGGCCCCACGGCACCTGTTCCCGCCATCCTGGTTCCGGCGGTGGACACCGCCAGAAACAGGCTGGCGGGAAGGCGCTCGGAATCCCCATGGCGGTGCTGCAAGCAGCGCCGCCATGGCGGGTTCCCTGGGCCAGCGGGAAACCGGCGGGAAACCGCCGGCTTCCCTTTTCCGACCGCGGCTTTACCGCCGCGGTCAGAATCGCCCAGGAAGCACCGCCAGCCTGTTGGCTGTGCTACCGCCGCACTCCGCCATGGCGGTCATGGACCGCCAAGGTCAGAGTGACCCCCTTAGTACATGTTGTATAGGTCTGGGCATCGTTAGGAATAGAAGATGTAGCTGGGATGACCCTTACTGGTCTATGCAATTTTGATATAGTTTATGATATTTTCCTGTTTGATGAATTTTTATGAAGCTTTCAATGTGCTGCATTTGTTATCTCAACATTTATTAAAAATATTTTTAAAATAATACAAATTTAAAGAAAAGCATGTTTTACTCGCCTAAGCTGCCAGGGACAGTCATATTCCAGCTAATTGTACTCCATTCTTTATTACACTAATAGTGAATAATGTAGCATTACTTACTATTCGTTTAATAAAAAAATCACAAAAACAAGGAAAGTAGAGTTCCCACAGACATGCATAAGCACGAGCTGCCTGTTTGTTCCTGGCAGCGATTTTGCCACCTCTGAGGCCAGGGGTCCCAAAGACAGTTCCAGAGGTTGCAAGGGGCTAGCCAGGGGTCGCAGTTTCGACTCCTAAATGACGTCCATGGCCAAGTCGTTTGGCTCTGCTCTGTCTTTGCTTGGCTTTGATTGGCACAGATCGGACGGTGTAAAAGTATGATGATGAGACGGTGTTGACTTGGTGGGTCATTGATAGAGAGGGGTCCAGGATGATGCCCAGGTTGCGCGCATGGTTGGGCAGACGGGGGCGTTACCCAGAGCGGTGGGCCACCAGGAGTTGTTCCAGGCAGAAGGGTTGGAGCCGATCATGAGGATCTCTGTCTTGTCCGAGTTGATCTTGTGGCAGCTGGCCTCAATCCAGGCGGCGACTTCTCTCAACCCATTGTGGAAATTCCTCTTGGCTTGAGCAGAGTCCTTGGACAGGGAGAGGATCAGTTGGGTGTCATCAGCGTAGGAAACAATGTTTAGCTAGTGTTGTTTGGTGATCTTGGCAAGTGGGGCCAGGTCGATGTTGAAAAGTGTTGGGCTGAGTAAAGATCCTTGGGGCACTTTGCAGCAATTTTCTTTAGGTTTTGACGTGAACGGCAGTAGTCTGACACTCTGGGGGTCATTCTGACCCTGTCGGTCCATGACCGCCATGGCGGAGGGCGGCGGAAGCACCGCCAACAGGCTGGCGGTGCTTCCTGGCCTATTTTCCCGCCGGTTTTCCCCTGGCCCAGGGAATCCGCCATGGCGGCGCTGCTTGCAGCACCGCCATGGGGATTCCGACCCCCTTCCCGCCAGCCTGTTTCTGGCGGTGTCCACCGCCAGAACCAGGATGGCGGGAACGGGTGCCGTGGGGCCCCTGGGGGCCCCTGCACTGCCCATGCCACTGGCATGGGCAGTGCAGGGGCCCCCTAACAGGGCCCCACAAAGATTTTCACTGTCTGCTTTGCAGACAGTGAAAATCGCGACGGGTGCCACTGCACCCGTCGCACCCCTGCAACTCCGCCGGCTCCATTCGGAGCCGGCTTCCTCGTTGCAGGGGCTTTCCCGCTGGGCCGGCGGGCGGCCTTTTGGCGGTCGCCCGCCAGCCCAGCGGGAAAGTTGGAATGACCGCTGCGTTCTTTTGACCACGGTGCGTTCATTCGGCGGTAACCGCATGGCGGGCGGCAACCGCCGCCCGCCGCGGTCAGAATGACCGCCTCTGTGTTTTTCCAGTGAGGAAGGACCTGATCCAATTCAGGGCTTTGTCTCGGATGCCGGCATCGTGCACTCTGTTGCAGAGGGTGGAGTGGGAGACGGTGTCAAAAGCGGCGGAAAGGTGGAAGAGGATGAGTGGGGCCATGCCTCCACGCGCCAGTATGATGCGTATGTTGGTGGTGGCTGCTAAGAGTGCAGTTCCAGTGCTGTGGTTGCTTCTGAATCCGGACTGGGGTGTGTGTAGGATACGGTATGTCTCGAGGAATTTTGTGAGTTGCTGGTTGATGGCCTTCTCCATTACCTTGGCTGGGAAAGGGAGCAGAGATATGGGTCTGTAGTTCTTCAGCTCTCTAGGGTCAGCAGTAGGTTTCTTGAGTAGCGGGCTGATTTTGGCATGCTTCCAGCCTCAGGGGAATGTGGCGGTCTCGAAGGATCGGTTGATAGTTCGGCAGAGGTCCAGTGCTATGTTGGTGCTGGCCAGGTTGAGGATGTGATGAGGGCATGGGTCCCAGGGTGCTCCCGAGTGGATGGAGTTCATCAGTCTTTGGGTGTCCTCTATGGTGATGGGGGTCCAGGAGTTCAGTATCTGGTGAGGTGCTAGGTCCATAGTGGTGAGTGTTGCTGGCGGGATTTGGTTGCTGAAGCCATCGTATATGTCCTGGATCTTACAGCGAAAGAAGGTGGCGAGGTCATTGCAGAGGTCTTGGGAGGGAGGGATGGAAGAGGTGTCTGTCCTGGAGTTCATGAACTCTTTGATAATGAGGAAGAGCTCTTTGCTGTTGTGAGCGCTGGTGCTGAGGCGTACTTAAAAGGCGGCTTTTTTTGGTAGCTCTGATGTTCTGGTGATGAGTGGTGACTGCATTTTTTTAGGCTGTGCAGTCTTCGGTTGATTTGCTGATCCTCCATTTACATTTCAGTCATCTACAGGAGCGCTTGGATTCCTGTAGGTCTGTCGTAAACCACTTGGGTATTTTGCTCTGTCTATTTCTTGCTGTTTTCCTTAGGGGGGCTACGTTGTCAGTGCAGTTTGATAGCCAGCATTGTAGGTTGCTTGCGGCTTCATTTGCATCCACTGCATCCAGTGGGAGAGAGTGGTTGAGAGCGTTGGTGAGTTGTACTTCTGGGACTTTGCCCCAGCATTTGCAGGGGGGATGGGGAGTATAGTGTTGTGCGGTGTTCTTTGTGTAGATAAAGTGGATGCACTTGTGGTAGGTCCAATGGTGTTCAGAGGTGTGGGAGATGGTTTTATTTGTGTAGAACTTTGTAGGCATGCATGCTGATCCTGAACTGGCATCTCTTCTGGATGGGGAGCCAGTAGAAGTTTCTGAGGTGGGAGGTGATGTGGGTGCATTTGAGGAGGTTCAGGATGAGTCTGGCTGCTGCATTTTGTATGGTCTGGAGTCTTTTGAGGAGCTGGGAGGAGGTGCCTGCATAAACAATGCTGCTGTAGTTGAGGGGGCTGGTGAAGAGGGCCTGGGTGATGGTTTTTCTGGTGTTGACTGGGATCCAACTGAAAATTCTGTGGAGCATGTAAAGGGTGTGGAAGCTGGAGAAGGCAATTGAGTTGACTTGTCATTTCATGGTCAGTTTGTGGTCAAGGGTGATGCCTAGGTGGCGTGCATGGTCTCTGGGTACGGGTGTTAGTCCGAGTTCTGCTAGCCAACAGCTGTGGTCCCAAGCAGAGGTGCTCTTCCTGAAGAGCAGTACTCCTGTCTTGTCAGAGTTGAGTTTGAGGCAGTTGTCTTTCATTCAGTTTGCTACATTGATTATGGCATTGCGGAAGTTGGTTTTGGCACTGGAGATGCCCTGGATGAGCGATAGGATTAGTTTGAGTGTCGTCGGTGTAGGAGGTTATGTTGAGTCCGTGAGATCTAATGACGTGTTTGAGGGAGGTCATGTAGGTTTAGAACAGGGTGGAACTGAGGGAAGATCCTTGGGGTGTGCCACATATGATGTCCTTAGGTTTGGAGGTGAAGGGAGGCAGCCAGTTGCTCTGTGTGGGACCTGTAAGGAAAGAGGCGATCCACTTGAAGGCGTTTTGCTGTATGTCAAAGTTGTAGAGTGTGTCGACGTGGGTTTGGTGGGAGATGGTGTTGAATGCAGCAGAGAGGTCATGGAGGATCTGGTTGAGGAAAGATCTGATGTCATCTGTGGCAGCGATTAGTGCGGTCTGAGTGCTGTCTTTGGCACAGAAACCTGATTGTGAGGCGTCAAGTAGGTGGTTTTGCTCCAGGTGTTTGGTGAGTTTTTGGCTGATGGCTTTCTCGAGTACTTTGGACGGGAAGCAGAGCGTGCTTCTATCTGTCTGGGAAGGCTGCCATGGAAACGGAGGTGTTAATGATGCTGGTGAGTATGGTGCTGATCGGGATGGTTCCGAGGCTGATGATTCAGAAGTCGGTGGGCGCGCCGGAGTAGATGGAGGACATGATGGATGTGGTGGTCCGAGTAGTGAATGGAGGTGGTGATAATTCAGCTGGTGTGTGTGTGTTGGTTGAGGTGGCTGAGGTTGAAAGACATGGGTTGGGGGTCAAAATTGTTGTAGATGAAGGTGATCTTGGTGTGGAAGTATTCTGAGAGGGAGTCGCAGAGCTCTTGGGAGGGGTGGGAAGTGTTCTCTGTGGCTGTCGTGTTGGAGAATTCCTTGACTATTTTGAAGAGCTTCATTGTGTTTTTGGCTTCTGTGTTGATGCAGGCTGTGATGGTTGCTTTCTTGGCTTCCTTTGATATGGTAGTTGCTGAGGGCTGCCTTATGGGCCAAGTTGTCTGAGGGGTTCCTTGTGGCGTGACATAATTTCTCGAATTGGTAGAAGTTGCGCTTGATGGTTCTGTGCTTTTAGGTGTATCAGGTGGCATGTTTTGAGGTTTTGCTGGTTTTTGCTGGTTTCAATAGGGTGACTCTGTCAGCGCAGTTGGTCCATGCGGAGAAGTTCTGGACCGCTTGGTCAAGGTCTGATGATGCTTTGGGTTGGGTGGGGCTGAGGGTGAATGTCCAATCTGTTTCGGTTACCTTGAACCAGTTGAGATGGGAGGAGCTGTGATGCTTGAAAATGGTGTGCTGAGCATCGGAGATCATGAAGTGGATGATGGCGTGGTTGATCCAGGTGAGTTATGTGGCGTAGCTGAATTTGACTCTGTCACTGGCAGTGAAGATGGTGTGACCGGCATTGTGTGTGGGTTCGGTGGGGACGTTGATGTGAAAATTAAGGTTACCAGTAGGACGTAGTGGTAGGTGCAGATGGCTAGTGGTGCGATAAGGTTAGAGATGGCATCAGAGAAAGCTGGTTGGGGTCCCAGGGGTCTGTATATAAGGGTGCCTCTTATCTTGGGCTTGGTGCATCATCTTGTAACTGTCAGGAGTTGTGGTGGTAATGTCGGGATTCAAGGAGGAGGTGAGCCAGGTTTCGGTGATGAAGGCAACATCAGCAATGATGTTGCCTCACAAGGAACACCTCAGACATCTCAGCCCATAAGGCAGCCCTTAGCAACTACCAGATCAAGGAACCCAAGAGGGTGGTGATGGTGTCCTAGATTTCCGTGGCATGCTTGCAGAGGGATTGGGCGTTGAGCAGGATGCATTGGAGTTGTTCGAGTTGTTTGTGGGCGGAAGTGGCCTGGGTTCTATCTGGGCTGGAGAGCATGTGTTGCATGAGAAGTGGCAGTCGCAGCGGGTGAAGGGTCCTTTGGTTGATTGCATGGAGGACACGTGGCAGCAGTTGTTCTTTTTGACCGGGGTCCAGGGTCAGGAGCTCTTTACCAATGTAGCGGCAGATGACGGGAGGGTCAGGTCACATTCGAGACACAGATGGGCTTGCCTCTGGCACACCTGCTGCAAGCACCCACTGCTTGCGCACGTTGCATGGCTGTGCTGCAGCCTCCATTAAGTAGGTCCTGGGAGGAGGGCGGGGTGCTGGGTGGCGGAAGGCAGATAAAGGAGGGAAATGGCAGGAAGAGAGGAGAAAGTGCAGAAAAATGAGAGGAAGAGAGAGAAAAAGGAGCATCATTCTGATGTGCTGAATGAGGTTGTTAATAGTTGTTGGCTGCCATGTAAGAGACCAACCTACACCCTGTCTTGCTCACATGGAGTGATGCACAGCAGAGGAACATGATCTTTTTTGGGAGCATAGATGGTGTGTGAGCTAGGTGGGGCCCTGGTAGTGCAGTGCCTTGTAGGTGTGTTGGAGCAAATTGAACTGGTGTTGTCTCTGAATGGGGATACATAATTGCATCTCAGGGAGGCAGGAGGTGATGTGTATGCAGCAAGGTAGGGTGAGTAATAGTCAGGCACTGCTGCGTATGATATTTTAACACTTGTATTGCAGCTGTATAGAAATGCTGTGGTGTAGGGCATTGGTGTACTACAGTCTACATGTGAGTACAGTTTGGGGCATGGTGTTACAGATGTCACAGGTGGCAGGAGGGAAAAAGAAGAAGAAAAGTCTAACTATGCATCATATGTAAGATCAGGTGGATGGGAAACAGGGGTTTGAAAATTGTGAGGGTGATTTAGGTGTCCAGGGTGATGGTAAGTTGCCAGGGATGGTTGGAGGGTGAAAATTTTGGGCCTAATTGTGTGTGAAAACAGGGTAGGTACATGTTGCACATTATCCCCATTAACATCTACTGAGGTTCAGTGTGACCCATTACTATCACATACAGGTAAGCATTTTGGACAACAGCATAATGTAAACAATGTTGGTGGTTGTAGGAGGCTGGACTGGCTTGTAGTGAGTACCAAGGGGTACTTGCACCTTGCACCAGGCCCAGTTATCCCTTATTAGTGTATAGGGTGTCTAGCAGCTTAGGCTGATAGATAATGGTAGCTTAGCAGAGCAGCTTAGGCTGAACTAGGAGACGTGTGAAGCTACTACAGTACCACTTAGTGTCATATGCACAATATCATAAGAAAACACAATACACAGTTATACTAAAAATAAAGGTACTTTATTTTTATGACAATATGCCAAAGTATCTTAGAGTGTACCCTCAGTGAGAGGATAGGAAATATACACAAGATATATATACACAATAGCAAAAATATGCAGTATAGTCTTAGAAAACAGTGCAAACAATGTATGGTTACAATAGGATGCAATGGGGAAACATAGGGATAGGGGCAACACAAACCATATACTCCAAAAGTGGAATGCGAACCACGAATGGACCCCAAACCTATGTGACCTTGTAGAGGGTCGCTGGGACTATTAGAAAATAGTGAGAGTTAGAAAAATAACCCTCCCCAAGACCCTGAAAAGTGAGTGCAAAGTGCACTAAAGTTCCACCAAGGACAAAGAAGTCGTGTTAGTGGAATAATGCAGGAAAGACACAAACCAGCAATGCAACAACTGTGGATTTCCAATCTAGGGTACCTGTGGAACAAGGGGACCAAGTCCAAAAGTCACAAGCAAGTCGGAGATGGGCAGATGCCCAGGAAATGCCAGCTGCGGGTGCAAAGAAGCTTCGACTGGACAGAAGAAGTTGAGGTTTCTGCAGGAACGAAAAGGGCTAGAGACTTTCCCTTTGGTGGACGGATCCCACTCGCCTTGGAGAGTCGTGCAGAAGTGGTTTCCCGCCGGAAGGACGCCAACAAGCCTTGCTAGTTGCAAATTGTGCGTTTGGCGTTTTTGGACGCTGCTGGGACCCAGGAGGGACCAGGAGGTCGCAAATTGGACCTGAAGAGGGAGGGGACGTCGAGCAAGACAAAGAGCCCTCACTGAAGCAGGTAGCACCCAGAGAAGTGCCAGAAACAGGCACTACGAGGATGCGTGAAACGGTGCTCGCCGAAGTTGCACAAAGGAGTCCCACGTCGCCGGAGACCAACTTAGAAAGTCGTGCAATGCAGGTTAGAGTGCCGTGGACCCAGGCTTGGCTGTGCACAAAGGAATTCCACCGGAAGTGCACAGGGGCCGGAGTAGCTGCAAAGTCGCGGTTCCCAGCAATGCAGCCCTGCGAGATGAGGCAAGGACTTACCTCCACCAAACTTGGACTGAAGAGTCACTGGACTGTGGGGGTCACTTGGACAGAGTCGCTGGATTCGAGGGACCTCGCTCGTCGTGCTGAGAGGAGACCCAAGGGACCGGTAATGCAGCTTTTTGGTGCCTGCGGTTGCAGGGGGAAGATTCCGTCGACCCACGGGAGATTTCTTCGGAGCTTCTGGTGCAGAGAGGAGGCAGGCTACCCCCACAGCATGCACAAGCAATGAAAACAGTCGAGAAGGCGGCAGGATCAGCGTTACAGAGTTGCAGTAGTCGTCTTGGCTACTATGTTGCAGGTTTGCAGGCTTCCAGCGCGGTCAGCAGTCGATTCCTTATCAGAAGGTGAAGAGAGAGATGCAGAGGAACTCGGATGAGCTCTTGCATTCGTTATCTGAAGTTTCCCCAGAGACAGAGACCCTAAATAGCCAGAAAAGAGGGTTTGGCTACCTAGGAGAGAGGATAGGCTACTAACACCTGAAGGAGCCTATCAGCAGGAGTCTCTGACGTCACCTGGTGGCACTGGCCACTCAGAGCAGTCCAGTGTGCCAGCAGCACCTCTGTTTCCAAGATGGCAGAGGTCTGGAGCACACTGGAGGAGCTCTGGACACCTCCCAGGGGAGGTGCAGGTCAGGGGAGTGGTCACTCCCCTTTCCTTTGTCCAGTTTCGTGCCAGAGCAGGGGCTAAGGGGTCCCTGAACCGGTGTAGACTGGCTTATGCAGAATTGGGCACATCTGTGCCCAAGAAAGCATTTCCAGAGGCTGGGGGAGGCTACTCCTCCCCTGCCTTCACACCATTTTCCAAAGGGAGAGGGTGTCACACCCTCTCTCAGAGGAAGTTCTTTGTTCTGCCATCCTGGGCCAGGCCTGGCTGGACCCCAGGAGGGCAGCTGCCTGTCTGAGGGGTTGGCAGCAGCAGCAGCTTCAGTGAAACCCCAGGAAGGGCAGTTTGGCAGTACCAGGGTCTGTGCTACAGACCACTGGGATCATGGGATTGTGCCAACTATGCCAGGATGGCATAGAGGGGGCAATTCCATGATCATAGACATGTTACATGGCCATATTCGGAGTTACCATTGTGAAGCTACATATAGGTAGTGACCTATATGTAGTGCACGCGTGTAATGGTGTCCCCGCACTCACAAAGTTCAGGGAATTGGCTCTGAACAATGTGGGGGCACCTTGGCTAGTGCCAGGGTGCCCTCACACTAATTAACTTTGCACCTAACCTTTACCAGGTAAAGGTTAGACATATAGGTGACTTATAAGTTACTTAAGTGCAGTGTAAAATGGCTGTGAAATAACGTGGACGTTATTTCACTCAGGCTGCAGTGGCAGGCCTGTGTAAGAATTGTCAGAGCTCCCTATGGGTGGCAAAAGAAATGCTGCAGCCCATAGGGATCTCCTGGAACCCCAATACCCTGGGTACCTCAGTACCATATACTAGGGAATTATAAGGGTGTTCCAGTAAGCCAATGTAAATTGGTAAAAATGGTCACTAGCCTGTCAGTGACAATTTGGAAAGAAATGAGAGAGCATAACCACTGAGGTTCTGGTTAGCAGAGCCTCAGTGAGACAGTTAGTCACTACACAGGTAACACATTCAGGCACACTTATGAGCACTGGGGCCCTGGGTTACCAGGGTCCCAGTGACACATACAACTAAAACAACATATATACAGTGAAAAATGGGGGTAACATGCCAGGCAAGATGGTACTTTCCTACACAACCCCCCCCCCAAACGAAGGACAATAAGACTAGCCATGACCTGATGAGTCTTCATTGTCTAAGTGGAAATATCTGGAGAGTCACTCTGCATTGGAGTGGCTACTCCCAGGTCTATGTTCCACTGTATAGTCCATTCCCTGTAGGGATATGGACCACCTCAACAATTTAGGATTTTCACCTTTCATTTGTTTTAGCCAAAGTAGAGGTTTGTGGTCTGTCTGAACAATGAAGTGAGTGCCAAACAGGTATGGCCTCAACTTCTTCAGAGCCCAGACCACAGCAAAGGCCTCCCTCTCAATGGCAGACCAACGCTTTTCTCTAGGGGTCAACCTCCTACTAATAAAAGCAACAGGTTGATCCTGGCCCTCAGAATTAAGTTGTGATAGGACTGCCCCTACTCCTAATTCAGATGCATCAGTTTGGACATAGAATTTTTTAGAGTAACAAGGGCTTTTCAGGACAGGTGCAGAGCACATGGCCTGCTTCAGCTCCTCAAAAGCTTTCTGACAGTTTGCTGTCCATAATACCTTTTTAGGCATTTTCTTGGATGTGAGGTCATTAAGAGGGGCTGCAATGGAGCCATAGTTCTTAATGAACCTCCTGTAATACCCAGTGAGGCCTAGGAAGGCTCTCACCTGAGTCTGAGTGGTAGGGGGAACCCAATCAATAATTGTTTGGATTTTCCCCTGAAGTGGTGCAATCTGTTCCCCACCAACAAGGTGTCCCAGATAAACCACCTTACCCTGCCCTATCTGGCACTTTGAAGCCTTGATAGTGAGGCCTGCCTTTTGCAGGGCCTCCAAAACTTTCCATAGGTGGACCAGGTGATCATCCCAGCTGGAGCTAAAGACAGCTATATCGTCCAAATATGCTGCACTGAAAGCTTCCAGCCCTTGCTGGACTGTGTTCACCAATCTCTGAAAAGTGGCAGGTGCATTTTTCAAACCAAAAGGCATTACAGTAAACTGGTAATGTCCTCCAATGGTAGAAAATGCAGTCTTAGATTTAGCATCTTCTGATAATTTGATCTGCCAATACCCTGCAGTCAAATCAAAAGTGCTTAGATACTTGGCAGATGCCAGTGTATCTATAAGCTCATCTGCCCTGGGTATAGGGTGAGCATCAGTTTTGGTTACCAAGTTGAGACCTCTATAGTCTACACAAAACCGCATTTCCTTCTTTCCATCTTTAGAATTGGGTTTTGGTACCAGTACCACAGGAGAAGCCCATGGACTGTCAGAGTGCTCAACCACTCCTAGTTCCAACATTTTCTGAACTTCATGCTTTATGCAGTCCCTGACATGGTCAGGCTGCCTATAGATCTTACTTTTGACAGGTAAACTGTCTCCAGTATCTATAGTGTGCTCACACCAAGAAGTGGTGCCTGGCACAGTAGAGAAGAGTTCTGAAAATTGTCCTAGGAGATTTATGCAATGGTCTTTCTGCTCAGCAGTAAGACAATCTGCCAAAACTACACCTTCCACAAGAGCATCTTGTTCTGTGGAAGAGAAGAGATCAGGTAGGGGATCACTGTCTTCTTCCTGTCCCTCATCAGTTGCCATGAGCAGGGTGAGATCAGCCCTGTCATAGTAGGGTTTCAGGCGGTTGACATGGAGCACCCTAAGGGGACTCCTGGCAGTGCCTAAGTCAACTAAATAGGTGACTTCTCCCTTCTTTTCAACAATTGTGTGGGGACCACTCCATTTATCTTGGAGTGCTCTTGGGGCCACAGGCTCCAAGACCCACACTTTCTGCCCTGGTTGGTACTGAACCAAAACAGCCTTCTGATCATGCCATTGCTTCTGGAGCTCTTGGCTGGCCTGAAGGTTTTTACTGGCCTTTTTCATGTACTCAGCCATCCTTGATCTGAGGCCAAGTACATAATCCACAATATCCTGCTTAGGAGCTTTTAAAGGTTGTTCCCAACCCTCCTTTACAAGTGTGAGTGGACCCCTAACAGGATGTCCAAAAAGAAGTTCAAAGGGGCTGAAGCCCACTCCTTTCTGGGGTACCTCCCTGTAGGCAAAAAGGAGGCATGGTAGAAGGATATCCCATCTCCTGCGGAGTTTTTCAGGGAGACCCATAATCATGCCTTTGAGAGTTTTATTAAATCTCTCCACCAGTCCATTTGTTTGTGGATGATAGGGTGTTGTGAACTTGTACGTTACACCACACTTCTTCCACATGGCCTTTAAGTATGCAGACATGAAATTGCTTCCTCTGTCTGATACTACTTCCTTTGGGAAGCCCACCCTGGAAAATATTCCCAGGAGGGCCTTTGCCACTGCAGGAGCTGTAGTGGTCCTTAAAGGAATTGCTTCAGGATATCTTGTGGCATGGTCCACTACCACCAAGATAAACCTATTGCCTGAAGCAGTAGGAGGGTCAAGGGGGCCAACTATGTCAACCCCTACCCTTTCAAAGGGAACCCCAACCACAGGCAGTGGGATAAGGGGTGCCTTTGGGGTGCCACCTGTCTTGCCACTGGCTTGACAGGTTTCACAGGACTTACAAAATTCCTTTGTGTCCTCAGACATCCTAGGCCAATGAAACAGGGGAACAAGCCTGTCCCAAGTTTTCATTTGTCCTAGGTGCCCAGCTATGGGAATATCATGTGCCAGTGTTAGGAGGAACTTTCTGTACTCCTGAGGAATCACTAATCTCCTGGCAGCTCCAGGTTTAGGATCCCTATGCTCAGTGTACAAGAGGTTGTCCTCCCAGTAAACTCTGTGAGAGTCACTGACATCCCCATTAGCCTGTTTGACAGCTTGCTGTCTGAGACCCTCTAATGTGGGACAGGTTTGCTGTGCCACACTCAGCTCCTCTCTGGCAGGCCCCCCTTCACCCAAAAGCTCAGCAGTGTCTGCTTCCAGCTCCTCTGGTGTAGGTTCTGCACAGGGAGGGAATTCTTCTTCCTCAGAAGTAGAATCCACTGTAGAGGGAGGGATAGTAGGAAGTGGTTTGCTTCTACTAGCCCTAGCTTTAGGGAGCACTTGGTCCATTGTTCCAGGATCCAAGCTTCCCTGTCCTTTTTGCTTTTTGGCCTGAGCCCTTGTCAAAGCAAAAATATGCCCTGGGATGCCCAGCATTGCTGCATGGGCCTCCAACTCCACATCTGACCAAGCTGATGTCTCCAAATCATTCCCTAATAGACAGTCTACAGGTAAATCTGAAGCTACCACAACTTTCTTTGGACCAGTTACCCCCCCCCCCCCAGTTGAGATTTACAACAGCCATGGGGTGGCTTTGTGTTATGTTGTGAGCATCGGTTACTTGGTACTGGTGTCCAAGTATGTGTTGTTCAGGGTGCACCAGTTTCTCAATCACCATTGTGACACTGGCACCTGTGTCCCTGTAGGCCTGGACCTCAACACCATTTATTAGGGTTAGTTGCTTGTACTTCTCCAAGTTATGGGGGCAAGCAACCAAAGTGGCTAAGTCAATAGCCCCTTCAGAGACTAAAGTAGCCTCTGTGGTCTCCCTAATCAGACCAACCCCAACTTTGTTACCAAAAGTGAGCCCAGCTACTCCCTTGGATTGGCTATTAGTAGGTTTGCTCCCACCACCACTGCTATTAGTAGGGACACTAGGTGTAGCAGTAGGGGTTGTAGTGGTAGGAGCAGTGGTGCCTTTCTTTGGACAACTGGGATCTGTTGTCCAATGGCCTTTTATTTGACATAAATAGCACCATGGTTTCTTTTCCTTGTTCTGATTAAAGGAGGATTTGGACC
The DNA here is from genome assembly GCF_031143425.1 of Pleurodeles waltl. NCBI lineage: Eukaryota > Metazoa > Chordata > Amphibia > Caudata > Salamandridae > Pleurodeles > Pleurodeles waltl. The sequence continues at coordinate 71,576,247 of NC_090438.1, forward strand.
CACCACCCCCACCAGAGTGTTTTTGTGGGCCTGATGAAGACTCATTTTTAGATTTGTCCCCACCCTTGTCAGAAGACTTACCATCCTTCTTTTTGTTGCCATCTTTGTCACCCCCTGTATGAACTTTTCTGTTCACTCTTGTTCTGACCCATTTGTCTGCCTTCTTTCCCAATTCTTGGGGAGAGGTCAGATCAGAGTCCACCAAGTACTGGTGCAACAAATCAGACACACAATTATTAAGAATATGCTCTCTCAGGATTAGGTTATACAGGCTGTCATAATCAGTAACTTTACTGCCATGTAACCACCCCTCCAAGGCCTTCACTGAATGGTCAATGAAATCAACCCAGTCTTGTGAAGACTCCTTTTTGGTCTCTCTGAACTTTATCCTGTACTGTTCAGTGGTTAAGCCATAACCATCCAGGAGTGCATTCTTAAGAACTTGGAAATTACTAGCATCATTTTCTTTCACAGTAAGGAGCCTATCCCTACCTTTTCCACTAAATGATAGCCATAGGATAGCAGCCCACTGCCTTTGAGGGACATCCTGTACAACACAGGCCCTCTCAAGTGCAGCAAACCACTTGTTAATGTCATCCCCCTCCTTATAAGGGGGAACTATCTTGTGCAGATTCCTGGAATCATGCTCTTTTGCAGGATGACTATGGGGAATACTTCATTTTCAGCTCAGACAGCCAGGAGTGAGACATGCGTGATTTGCGCAGACTCCTGGCTGCCTGAGCTGAACTTTGCTGGGCTGAGGAGGTCACAGCTCCTATGGACGTGACCTCCTCGGCTCAGCAAAGGTGCCTGGAGGCCCTCCCCTGGGTGACGAGGAAAGCGTCACCCATTGACTTCAACCTGGGCGCTTCAGGTTTAAGCCCTGAGGCACCCAGAGCGAGTGTCAATCAGTGACACTTCGTCACAGAGTGGGGTGGGGTCAGCAGTCCCACTGACCCCATCCCACTCTGTGACGAGGCTGGGACTGCTGCCTACCCTTTATGTCAGCCAATGAGGGAAGGCAGCAGTCCCAGCCCTCCTGGGACCTCGAGGCTGAAGGTAAGTGTGTGTGTGATGTTTTAAAATGAATGTTTGGTGCGTGCTTGCTTGTTTGAATGTTATGAGTGTTAATAGTTGTGCGTGTGTGAAAGAATGAGTGTGTTTGTGAGGTTTTAAAATGAATGTTTGTTGCGTGCATGTTTGAATGTTGAGTGTTGTTAATGGATGTTCGTGCGTGCGTGTGTGAAAGAATGAGTGTGTGTGATCTTTTCAAATGAATGTTTGATGCATGCGTGCATGTTTGAATGTTATGAGTGTTAATAGATGTGCGTGTGTGAAAGAATGAGTGTGTGTGTGATGTTTTAAAATACATTTTTGTTGCGTGCATATTTGAAAGTTATGAGTGTTGTTGATGGATGGATGTGCGTGCGTGTCTGTGTGTGAAAGAATGAGTGTGTGAAGAATGAGTGTGTGTGTGTGTGTGCTTCCCGCCCACCCCCCTACCTCCTAAAGCTGCCGGCTGCCACTGGGTAGGACAGATGGGGGTTATTACAACTTTGGAGGAGGTGTTAATCCGTCCCAAATGTGACGGATATACCACCAGCCGTATTACGAGTTCCATAGGATATAATGGACTCGTAATACGGCTGGTGGTATATCCGTCACTTTACCGTCACTTTTGGGACGGATTAACACCTCCTCCAAAGTTGTAATAACCCCCATAGTATTTCCTGTCGTTGGTGTCAATACTTAAAGGCTGATGCCTCCCATATGTTTAATTGGTGCCGGGGCCTCAAACTCTTTTGGGGGAAGATTACAGAGTTTATGTATGTGAATCTCGGACTTAATATTGGGAACAGCATTAGTTTTGGGAACAGCATAGGGGTTTGGCACCCTAAAAGGGATAATTATGGGGCTGGTCCGAACTGAATTAGCAGGGATGGGTGGAGCTGCCATAGAATTGAAGAAGTGGGGTTATTGTAGTCATAAGCCCCCAAAAAATCTTGAGGTGGAGGTTACACACTTTTCGATATGAGGATTTAGGCGGTCATTCTGACCGCGGCGGTCGCCGGCCGCCAAGCGGTTCCCGCCGAAAGACCGCACCGCGGTCAAAAGACCGCGGCGGCCATTCCGGCTTTCCCGCGCGCCCGGCGGCCGACCGCCAGAAGACCGCCGCCCGGCCCAGCGGGACAGCCCCTTCAACAATGTAGCCGGCTCGGAATGGAGCCGGCGGAGTTGAAGGGGTGCGACGGGTGCAGTGGCACCCGTCGCGATTTTCACTGTCTGCTAAGCAGACAGTGAAAATCTTTGTGGTGCCCTGTTAGGGGGCCCCTGCACTGCCCATGCCAGTGGCATGGGCAGTGCAGGGGCCCCCAGTGGCCCCACGGCACCTGTTCCCGCCATCCTGGTTCCGGCGGTGGACACCGCCAGAAACAGGCTGGCGGGAAGGCGCTCGGAATCCCCATGGCGGTGCTGCAAGCAGCGCCGCCATGGCGGGTTCCCTGGGCCAGCGGGAAACCGGCGGGAAACCGCTGGCTTCCCTTTTCCGACCGCGGCTTTACCGCCGTGGTCAGAATCGCCCAGGAAGCACCGCCAGCCTGTTGGCTGTGCTACCGCCGCACTCCGCCATGGCGGTCATGGACCGCCAAGGTCAGAATGACCCCCTTAGTACATGTTGTATAGGTCTGGGCATCGTTAGGAATAGAAGATGTAGCTGGGATGACCCTTACTGGTCTATGCAATTTTGATATAGTTTATGATATTTTCCTGTTTGATGAATTTTTATGAAGCTTTCAATGTGCTGCATTTGTTATCTCAACATTTATTAAAAATATTTTTAAAATAATACAAATTTAAAGAAAAGCATGTTTTACTCGCCTAAGCTGCCAGGGACAGTCATATTCCAGCTAATTGTACTCCATTCTTTATTACACTAATAGTGAATAATGTAGCATTACTTACTATTCGTTTAATAAAAAAATCACAAAAACAAGGAAAGTAGAGTTCCCACAGACATGCATAAGCACGAGCTGCCTGTTTGTTCCTGGCAGCGATTTTGCCACCTCTGAGGCCAGGGGTCCCAAAGACAGTTCCAGAGGTTGCAAGGGGCTAGCCAGGGGTCGCAGTTTCGACTCCTAAATGACGTCCATGGCCAAGTCGTTTGGCTCTGCTCTGTCTTTGCTTGGCTTTGATTGGCACAGATCGGACGGTGTAAAAGTATGATGATGAGACGGTGTTGACTTGGTGGGTCATTGATAGAGAGGGGTCCAGGATGATGCCCAGGTTGCGCGCATGGTTGGGCAGACGGGGCGTTACCCAGAGCGGTGGGCCACCAGGAGTTGTTCCAGGCAGAAGGGTTGGAGCCGATCATGAGGATCTCTGTCTTGTCCGAGTTGATCTTGTGGCAGCTGGCCTCAATCCAGGCGGCGACTGCTCTCAACCCATTGTGGAAATTCCTCTTGGCTTGAGCAGAGTCCTTGGACAGGGAGAGGATCAGTTGGGTGTCATCAGCGTAGGAAACAATGTTTAGCTAGTGTTGTTTGGTGATCTTGGCAAGTGGGGCCAGGTCGATGTTGAAAAGTGTTGGGCTGAGTAAAGATCCTTGGGGCACTTTGCAGCAATTTTCTTTAGGTTTTGACGTGAACGGCAGTAGTCTGACACTCTGGGGGTCATTCTGACCCTGTCGGTCCATGACCGCCATGGCGGAGGGCGGCGGAAGCACCGCCAACAGGCTGGCGGTGCTTCCTGGCCTATTTTCCCGCCGGTTTTCCCCTGGCCCAGGGAATCCGCCATGGCGGCGCTGCTTGCAGCACCGCCATGGGGATTCCGACCCCCTTCCCGCCAGCCTGTTTCTGGCGGTGTCCACCGCCAGAACCAGGATGGCGGGAACGGGTGCCGTGGGGCCCCTGGGGGCCCCTGCACTGCCCATGCCACTGGCATGGGCAGTGCAGGGGCCCCCTAACAGGGCCCCACAAAGATTTTCACTGTCTGCTTTGCAGACAGTGAAAATCGCGACGGGTGCCACTGCACCCGTCGCACCCCTGCAACTCCGCCGGCTCCATTCGGAGCCGGCTTCCTCGTTGCAGGGGCTTTCCCGCTGGGCCGGCGGGCGGCCTTTTGGCGGTCGCCCGCCAGCCCAGCGGGAAAGTTGGAATGACCGCCGCGGTCTTTTGACCACGGTGCGTTCATTCGGCGGTAACCGCATGGCGGGCGGCAACCGCCGCCCGCCGCGGTCAGAATGACCGCCTCTGTGTTTTTCCAGTGAGGAAGGACCTGATCCAATTCAGGGCTTTGTCTCGGATGCCGGCATCGTGCACTCTGTTGCAGAGGGTGGAGTGGGAGACGGTGTCAAAAGCGGCGGAAAGGTGGAAGAGGATGAGTGGGGCCATGCCTCCACGCGCCAGTATGATGCGTATGTTGGTGGTGGCTGCTAAGAGTGCAGTTCCAGTGCTGTGGTTGCTTCTGAATCCGGACTGGGGTGTGTGTAGGATACGGTATGTCTCGAGGAATTTGGTGAGTTGCTGGTTGATGGCCTTCTCCATTACCTTGGCTGGGAAAGGGAGCAGAGATATGGGTCTGTAGTTCTTCAGCTCTCTAGGGTCAGCAGTAGGTTTCTTGAGTAGCGGGCTGATTTTGGCATGCTTCCAGCCTCAGGGGAATGTGGCGGTCTCGAAGGATCGGTTGATAGTTCGGCAGAGGTCCAGTGCTATGTTGGTGCTGGCCAGGTTGAGGATGTGATGAGGGCATGGGTCCCAGGGTGCTCCCGAGTGGATGGAGTTCATCAGTCTTTGGGTGTCCTCTATGGTGATGGGGGTCCAGGAGTTCAGTATCTGGTGAGGTGCTAGGTCCATAGTGGTGAGTGTTGCTGGCGGGATTTGGTTGCTGAAGCCATCGTATATGTCCTGGATCTTACAGCGAAAGAAGGTGGCGAGGTCATTGCAGAGGTCTTGGGAGGGAGGGATGGAAGAGGTGTCTGTCCTGGAGTTCATGAACTCTTTGATAATGAGGAAGAGCTCTTTGCTGTTGTGAGCGCTGGTGCTGAGGCGTACTTAAAAGGCGGCTTTTTTTGGTAGCTCTGATGTTCTGGTGATGAGTGGTGACTGCATTTTTTTAGGCTGTGCAGTCTTCGGTTGATTTGCTGATCCTCCATTTACATTTCAGTCATCTACAGGAGCGCTTGGATTCCTGTAGGTCTGTCGTAAACCACTTGGGTATTTTGCTCTGTCTATTTCTTGCTGTTTTCCTTAGGGGGGCTACGTTGTCAGTGCAGTTTGATAGCCAGCATTGTAGGTTGCTTGCGGCTTCATTTGCATCCACTGCATCCAGTGGGAGAGAGTGGTTGAGAGCGTTGGTGAGTTGTACTTCTGGGACTTTGCCCCAGCATTTGCAGGGGGGATGGGGAGTATAGTGTTGTGCGGTGTTCTTTGTGTAGATAAAGTGGATGCACTTGTGGTAGGTCCAATGGTGTTCAGAGGTGTGGGAGATGGTTTTATTTGTGTAGAACTTTGTAGGCATGCATGCTGATCCTGAACTGGCATCTCTTCTGGATGGGGAGCCAGTAGAAGTTTCTGAGGTGGGAGGTGATGTGGGTGCATTTGAGGAGGTTCAGGATGAGTCTGGCTGCTGCATTTTGTATGGTCTGGAGTCTTTTGAGGAGCTGGGAGGAGGTGCCTGCATAAACAATGCTGCTGTAGTTGAGGGGGCTGGTGAAGAGGGCCTGGGTGATGGTTTTTCTGGTGTTGACTGGGATCCAACTGAAAATTCTGTGGAGCATGTAAAGGGTGTGGAAGCTGGAGAAGGCAATTGAGTTGACTTGTCATTTCATGGTCAGTTTGTGGTCAAGGGTGATGCCTAGGTGGCGTGCATGGTCTCTGGGTACGGGTGTTAGTCCGAGTTCTGCTAGCCAACAGCTGTGGTCCCAAGCAGAGGTGCTCTTCCTGAAGAGCAGTACTCCTGTCTTGTCAGAGTTGAGTTTGAGGCAGTTGTCTTTCATTCAGTTTGCTACATTGATTATGGCATTGCGGAAGTTGGTTTTGGCACTGGAGATGCCCTGGATGAGCGATAGGATTAGTTTGAGTGTCGTCGGTGTAGGAGGTTATGTTGAGTCTGTGAGATCTAATGACGTGTTTGAGGGAGGTCATGTAGGTTTAGAACAGGGTGGAACTGAGGGAAGATCCATGGGGTGTGCCACATATGATGTCCTTAGGTTTGGAGGTGAAGGGAGGCAGCCAGTTGCTCTGTGTGGGACCTGTAAGGAAAGAGGCGATCCACTTGAAGGCGTTTTGCTGTATGTCAAAGTTGTAGAGTCTGTCGACGTGGGTTTGGTGGGAGATGGTGTTGAATGCAGCAGAGAGGTCATGGAGGATCTGGTTGAGGAAAGATCTGATGTCATCTGTGGCAGCGATTAGTGCGGTCTGAGTGCTGTCTTTGGCACAGAAACCTGATTGTGAGGCGTCAAGTAGGTGGTTTTGCTCCAGGTGTTTGGTGAGTTTTTGGCTGATGGCTTTCTCGAGTACTTTGGACGGGAAGCAGAGCGTGCTTCTATCTGTCTGGGAAGGCTGCCATGGAAACGGAGGTGTTAATGATGCTGGTGAGTATGGTGCTGATCGGGATGGTTCCGAGGCTGATGATTCAGAAGTCGGTGGGCGCGCCGGAGTAGATGGAGGACATGATGGATGTGGTGGTCCGAGTAGTGAATGGAGGTGGTGATAATTCAGCTGGTGTGTGTGTGTTGGTTGAGGTGGCTGAGGTTGAAAGACATGGGTTGGGGGTCAAAATTGTTGTAGATGAAGGTGATCTTGGTGTGGAAGTATTCTGAGAGGGAGTCGCAGAGCTCTTGGGAGGGGTGGGAAGTGTTCTCTGTGGCTGTCGTGTTGGAGAATTCCTTGACTATTTTGAAGAGCTTCATTGTGTTTTTGGCTTCTGTGTTGATGCAGGCTGTGATGGTTGCTTTCTTGGCTTCCTTTGATATGGTAGTTGCTGAGGGCTGCCTTATGGGCCAAGTTGTCTGAGGGGTTCCTTGTGGCGTGACATAATTTCTCGAATTGGTAGAAGTTGCGCTTGATGGTTCTGTGCTTTTAGGTGTATCAGGTGGCATGTTTTGAGGTTTTGCTGGTTTTTGCTGGTTTCAATAGGGTGACTCTGTCAGCGCAGTTGGTCCATGCGGAGAAGTTCTGGACCGCTTGGTCAAGGTCTGATGATGCTTTGGGTTGGGTGGGGCTGAGGGTGAATGTCCAATCTGTTTCGGTTACCTTGAACCAGTTGAGATGGGAGGAGCTGTGATGCTTGAAAATGGTGTGCTGAGCATCGGAGATCATGAAGTGGATGATGGCGTGGTTGATCCAGGTGAGTTATGTGGCGTAGCTGAATTTGACTCTGTCACTGGCAGTGAAGATGGTGTGACCGGCATTGTGTGTGGGTTCGGTGGGGACGTTGATGTGAAAATTAAGGTTACCAGTAGGACGTAGTGGTAGGTGCAGATGGCTAGTGGTGCGATAAGGTTAGAGATGGCATCAGAGAAAGCTGGTTGGGGTCCCAGGGGTCTGTATATAAGGGTGCCTCTTATCTTGGGCTTGGTGCATCATCTTGTAACTGTCAGGAGTTGTGGTGGTAATGTCGGGATTCAAGGAGGAGGTGAGCCAGGTTTCGGTGATGAAGGCAACATCAGCAATGATGTTGCCTCACAAGGAACACCTCAGACATCTCAGCCCATAAGGCAGCCCTTAGCAACTACCAGATCAAGGAACCCAAGAGGGTGGTGATTGTGTCCTAGATTTCCGTGGCATGCTTGCAGAGGGATTGGGCGTTGAGCAGGATGCATTGGAGTTGTTCGAGTTGTTTGTGGGCGGAAGTGGCCTGGGTTCTATCTGGGCTGGAGAGCATGTGTTGCATGAGAAGTGGCAGTCGCAGCGGGTGAAGGGTCCTTTGGTTGATTGCATGGAGGACACGTGGCAGCAGTTGTTCTTTTTGACCGGGGTCCAGGGTCAGGAGCTCTTTACCAATGTAGCGGCAGATGACGGGAGGGTCAGGTCACATTCGAGACACAGATGGGCTTGCCTCTGGCACACCTGCTGCAAGCACCCACTGCTTGCGCCCGTTGCATGGCTGTGCTGCAGCCTCCATTAAGTAGGTCCTGGGAGGAGGGCGGGGCGCTGGGTGGCGGAAGGCAGATAAAGGAGGGAAATGGCAGGAAGAGAGGAGAAAGTGCAGAAAAATGAGAGGAAGAGAGAGAAAAAGGAGCATCATTCTGATGTGCTGAATGAGGTTGTTAATAGTTGTTGGCTGCCATGTAAGAGACCAACCTACACCCTGTCTTGCTCACATGGAGTGATGCACAGCAGAGGAACATGATCTTTTTTGGGAGCATAGATGGTGTGTGAGCTAGGTGGGGCCCTGGTAGTGCAGTGCCTTGTAGGTGTGTTGGAGCAAATTGAACTGGTGTTGTCTCTGAATGGGGATACATAATTGCATCTCAGGGAGGCAGGAGGTGATGTGTATGCAGCAAGGTAGGGTGAGTAATAGTCAGGCACTGCTGCGTATGATATTTTAACACTTGTATTGCAGCTGTATAGAAATGCTGTGGTGTAGGGCATTGGTGTACTACAGTCTACATGTGAGTACAGTTTGGGGCATGGTGTTACAGATGTCACAGTTGGCAGGAGGGAAAAAGAAGAAGAAAAGTCTAACTATGCATCATATGTAAGATCAGGTGGATGGGAAACAGGGGTTTGAAAATTGTGAGGGTGATTTAGGTGTCCAGGGTGATGGTAAGTTGCCAGGGATGGTTGGAGGGTGAGGATTTTGGGCCTAATTGTGTGTGAAAACAGGGTAGGTACATGTTGCACATTATCCCCATTAACATCTACTGAGGTTCAGTGTGACCCATTACTATCACATACAGGTAGGCATTTTGGACAACAGCATAATGTAAACAATGTTGGTGGTTGTAGGAGGCTGGACTGGCTTGTAGTGAGTACCAAGGGGTACTTGCACCTTGCACCAGGCCCAGTTATCCCTTATTAGTGTATAGGGTGTCTAGCAGCTTAGGCTGATAGATAATGGTAGCTTAGCAGAGCAGCTTAGGCTGAACTAGGAGACGTGTGAAGCTACTACAGTACCACTTAGTGTCATATGCACAATATCATAAGAAAACACAATACACAGTTATACTAAAAATAAAGGTACTTTATTTTTATGACAATATGCCAAAGTATCTTAGAGTGTACCCTCAGTGAGAGGATAGGAAATATACACAAGATATATATACACAATAGCAAAAATATGCAGTATAGTCTTAGAAAACAGTGCAAACAATGTATGGTTACAATAGGATGCAATGGGGAAACATAGGGATAGGGGCAACACAAACCATATACTCCAAAAGTGGAATGCGAACCACGAATGGACCCCAAACCTATGTGACCTTGTAGAGGGTCGCTGGGACTATTAGAAAATAGTGAGAGTTAGAAAAATAACCCTCCCCAAGACCCTGAAAAGTGAGTGCAAAGTGCACTAAAGTTCCACCAAGGACAAAGAAGTCGTGTTAGTGGAATAATGCAGGAAAGACACAAACCAGCAATGCAACAACTGTGGATTTCCAATCTAGGGTACCTGTGGAACAAGGGGACCAAGTCCAAAAGTCACAAGCAAGTCGGAGATGGGCAGATGCCCAGGAAATGCCAGCTGCGGGTGCAAAGAAGCTTCAACTGGACAGAAGAAGTTGAGGTTTCTGCAGGAACGAAAAGGGCTAGAGACTTTCCCTTTGGTGGACGGATCCCTCTCGCCTTAGAGAGTCGTGCAAAAGTGTTTTCCCGCCGGAAGGACGCCAACAAGCCTTGCTAGTCGCAAATCGTGCGTTTGGCATTTTTGGACGCTGCTGGGACCCAGGAGGGACCAGGAGGTCGCAAATTGGACCTGAAGAGAGAGGGGACGTCGAGCAAGACAAAGAGCCCTCACTGAAGCAGGTAGCACCCGGAGAAGTGCCAGAAACAGGCACTACGAGGATGCGTGAAACGGTGCTCGCCGAAGTTGCACAAAGGAGTCCCACGTCGCCGGAGACCAACTTAGAAAGTCGTGCAATGCAGGTTAGAGTGCCGTGGACCCAGGCTTGGCTGTGCACAAAGGAATTCCGCCGGAAGTGCACAGGGGCCGGAGTAGCGGCAAAGTCGCGGTTCCCAGCAATGCAGCCCTGCGAGGTGAGGCAAGGACTTACCTCCACCAAACTTGGACTGAAGAGTCACTGGACTGTGGGGGTCACTTGGACAGAGTCGCTGGATTCGAGGGACCTCGCTCGTCGTGCTGAGAGGAGACCCAAGGGACCGGTAATGCAGCTTTTTGGTGCCTGCGGTTGCAGGGGGAAGATTCCGTCGACCCACGGGAGATTTCTTCGGAGCTTCTGGTGCAGAGAGGAGGCAGGCTACCCCCACAGCATGCACAAGCAGGAAAACAGTCGAGAAGGCGGCAGGATCAGCGTTACAGAGTTGCAGTAGTCGTCTTGGCTACTATGTTGCAGGTTTGCAGGCTTCCAGCGCGGTCAGCAGTCGATTCCTTATCAGAAGGTGAAGAGAGAGATGCAGAGGAACTCGGATGAGCTCTTGCATTCGTTATCTGAAGTTTCCCCAGAGACAGAGACCCTAAATAGCCAGAAAAGAGGGTTTGGCTACCTAGGAGAGAGGATAGGCTACTAACACCTGAAGGAGCCTATCAGCAGGAGTCTCTGACGTCACCTGGTGGCACTGGCCACTCAGAGCAGTCCAGTGTGCCAGCAGCACCTCTGTTTCCAAGATGGTAGAGGTCTGGAGCACACTGGAGGAGCTCTGGACACCTCCCAGGGGAGGTGCAGGTCAGGGGAGTGGTCACTCCCCTTTCCTTTGTCCAGTTTCGTGCCAGAGCAGGGGCTAAGGGGTCCCTGAACCGGTGTAGACTGGCTTATGCAGAATTGGGCACATCTGTGCCCAAGAAAGCATTTCCAGAGGCTGGGGGAGGCTACTCCTCCCCTGCCTTCACACCATTTTCCAAAGGGAGAGGGTGTCACACCCTCTCTCAGAGGAAGTTCTTTGTTCTGCCATCCTGGGCCAGGCCTGGCTGGACCCCAGGAGGGCAGCTGCCTGTCTGAGGGGTTGGCAGCAGCAGCAGCTTCAGTGAAACCCCAGGAAGGGCAGTTTGGCAGTACCAGGGTCTGTGCTACAGACCACTGGGATCATGGGATTGTGCCAACTATGCCAGGATGGCATAGAGGGGGCAATTCCATGATCATAGACATGTTACATGGTCATATTCGGAGTTACCATTGTGAAGCTACATATAGGTAGTGACCTATATGTAGTGCACGCGTGTAATGGTGTCCCCGCACTCACAAAGTTCAGGGAATTGGCTCTGAACAATGTGGGGGCACCTTGGCTAGTGCCAGGGTGCCCTCACACTAAGTAACTTTGCACCTAACCTTTACCAGGTAAAGGTTAGACATATAGGTGACTTATAAGTTACTTAAGTGCAGTGTAAAATGGCTGTGAAATAACGTGGACGTTATTTCACTCAGGCTGCAGTGGCAGGCCTGTGTAAGAATTGTCAGAGCTCCCTATGGGTGGCAAAAGAAATGCTGCAGCCCATAGGGATCTCCTGGAACCCCAATACCCTGGGTACCTCAGTACCATATACTAGGGAATTATAAGGGTGTTCCAGTAAGCCAATGTAAATTGGTAAAAATGGTCACTAGCCTGTCAGTGACAATTTGGAAAGAAATGAGAGAGCATAACCACTGAGGTTCTGGTTAGCAGAGCCTCAGTGAGACAGTTAGTCACTACACAGGTAACACATTCAGGCACACTTATGAGCACTGGGGCCCTGGGTTACCAGGGTCCCAGTGACACATACAACTAAAACAACATATATACAGTGAAAAATGGGGGTAACATGCCAGGCAAGATGGTACTTTCCTACACAACCCCCCCCCAAACGAAGGACAATAAGACTAGCCATGACCTGATGAGTCTTCATTGTCTAAGTGGAAATATCTGGAGAGTCCATCTGCATTGGAGTGGCTACTCCCAGGTCTATGTTCCACTGTATAGTCCATTCCCTGTAGGGATATGGACCACCTCAACAATTTAGGATTTTCACCTTTCATTTGTTTTAGCCAAAGTAGAGGTTTGTGGTCTGTCTGAACAATGAAGTGAGTGCCAAACAGGTATGGCCTCAACTTCTTCAGAGCCCAGACCACAGCAAAGGCCTCCCTCTCAATGGCAGACCAACGCTTTTCTCTAGGGGTCAACCTCCTACTAATAAAAGCAACAGGTTGATCCTGGCCCTCAGAATTAAGTTGTGATAGGACTGCCCCTACTCCTAATTCAGATGCATCAGTTTGGACATAGAATTTTTTAGAGTAACAAGGGCTTTTCAGGACAGGTGCAGAGCACATGGCCTGCTTCAGCTCCTCAAAAGCTTTCTGACAGTTTGCTGTCCATAATACCTTTTTAGGCATTTTCTTGGATGTGAGGTCATTAAGAGGGGCTGCAATGGAGCCATAGTTCTTAATGAACCTCCTGTAATACCCAGTGAGGCCTAGGAAGGCTCTCACCTGAGTCTGAGTGGTAGGGGGAACCCAATCAATAATTGTTTGGATTTTCCCCTGAAGTGGTGCAATCTGTTCCCCACCAACAAGGTGTCCCAGATAAACCACCTTACCCTGCCCTATCTGGCACTTTGAAGCCTTGATAGTGAGGCCTGCCTTTTGCAGGGCCTCCAAAACTTTCCATAGGTGGACCAGGTGATCATCCCAGCTGGAGCTAAAGACAGCTATATCGTCCAAATATGCTGCACTGAAAGCTTCCAGCCCTTGCAGGACTGTGTTCACCAACCTCTGAAAAGTGGCAGGTGCATTTTTCAAACCAAAAGGCATTACAGTAAACTGGTAATGTCCTCCAATGGTAGAAAATGCAGTCTTAGATTTAGCATCTTCTGATAATTTGATCTGCCAATACCCTGCAGTCAAATCAAAAGTGCTTAGATACTTGGCAGATGCCAGTGTATCTATAAGCTCATCTGCCCTGGGTATAGGGTGAGCATCAGTTTTGGTTACCAAGTTGAGACCTCTATAGTCTACACAAAACCGCATTTCCTTCTTTCCATCTTCAGAATTGGGTTTTGGTACCAGTACCACAGGAGAAGCCCATGGACTGTCAGAGTGCTCAACCACTCCTAGTTCCAACATTTTCTGAACTTCATGCTTTATGCAGTCCCTGACATGGTCAGGCTGCCTATAGATCTTACTTTTGACAGGTAAACTGTCTCCAGTATCTATAGTGTGCTCACACCAAGAAGTGGTGCCTGGCACAGTAGAGAAGAGTTCTGAAAATTGTCCTAGGAGATTTATGCAATGGTCTTTCTGCTCAGCAGTAAGACAATCTGCCAAAACTACACCTTCCACAAGAGCATCTTGTTCTGTGGAAGAGAAGAGATCAGGTAGGGGATCACTGTCTTCTTCCTGTCCCTCATCAGTTGCCATGAGCAGGGTGAGATCAGCCCTGTCATAGTAGGGTTTCAGGCGGTTGACATGGAGCACCCTAAGGGGACTCCTGGCAGTGCCTAAGTCAACTAAATAGGTGACTTCTCCCTTCTTTTCAACAATTGTGTGGGGACCACTCCATTTATCTTGGAGTGCTCTTGGGGCCACAGGCTCCAAGACCCACACTTTCTGCCCTGGTTGGTACTGAACCAAAACAGCCTTCTGATCATGCCATTGCTTCTGGAGCTCTTGGCTGGCCTGAAGGTTTTTACTGGCCTTTTTCATGTACTCAGCCATCCTTGATCTGAGGCCAAGTACATAATCCACAATATCCTGCTTAGGAGCTTTTAAAGGTTGTTCCCAACCCTCCTTTACAAGTGTGAGTGGACCCCTAACAGGATGTCCAAAAAGAAGTTCAAAGGGGCTGAAGCCCACTCCTTTCTGGGGTACCTCCCTGTAGGCAAAAAGGAGGCATGGTAGAAGGATATCCCATCTCCTGCTGAGTTTTTCAGGGAGACCCATAATCATGCCTTTGAGAGTTTTATTAAATCTCTCCACCAGTCCATTTGTTTGTGGATGATAGGGTGTTGTGAACTTGTACGTTACACCACACTCCTTCCACATGGCCTTTAAGTATGCAGACATGAAATTGCTTCCTCTGTCTGATACTACTTCCTTTGGGAAGCCCACCCTGGAAAATATTCCCAGGAGGGCCTTTGCCACTGCAGGAGCTGTAGTGGTCCTTAAAGGAATTGCTTCAGGATATCTTGTGGCATGGTCCACTACCACCAAGATAAACCTATTGCCTGAAGCAGTAGGAGGGTCAAGGGGGCCAACTATGTCAACCCCTACCCTTTCAAAGGGAACCCCAACCACAGGCAGTGGGATAAGGGGTGCCTTTGGGGTGCCACCTGTCTTGCCACTGGCTTGACAGGTTTCACAGGACTTACAAAATTCCTTTGTGTCCTCAGACATCCTAGGCCAATGAAACAGGGGAACAAGCCTGTCCCAAGTTTTCATTTGTCCTAGGTGCCCAGCTATGGGAATATCATGTGCCAGTGTTAGGAGGAACTTTCTGTACTCCTGAGGAATCACTAATCTCCTGGCAGCTCCAGGTTTAGGATCCCTATGCTCAGTGTACAAGAGGTTGTCCTCCCAGTAAACTCTGTGAGAGTCACTGACATCCCCATTAGCCTGTTTGACAGCTTGCTGTCTGAGACCCTCTAATGTGGGACAGGTTTGCTGTGCCACACTCAGCTCCTCTCTGGCAGGCCCCCCTTCACCCAAAAGCTCAGCAGTGTCTGCTTCCAGCTCCTCTGGTGTAGGTTCTGCACAGGGAGGGAATTCTTCTTCCTCAGAAGTAGAATCCACTGTAGAGGGAGGGATAGTAGGAAGTGGTTTGCTTCTACTAGCCCTAGCTTTAGGGAGCACTTGGTCCATTGTTCCAGGATCCAAGCTTCCCTGTCCTTTTTGCTTTTTGGCCTGAGCCCTTGTCAAAGCAAAAATATGCCCTGGGATGCCCAGCATTGCTGCATGGGCCTCCAACTCCACATCTGACCAAGCTGATGTCTCCAAATCATTCCCTAATAGACAGTCTACAGGTAAATCTGAAGCTACCACAACTTTCTTTGGACCAGTTACCCCCCCCCCCCAGTTGAGATTTACAACAGCCATGGGGTGGCTTTGTGTTATGTTGTGAGCATCGGTTACTTGGTACTGGTGTCCAAGTATGTGTTGTTGAGGGTGCACCAGTTTCTCAATCACCATTGTGACACTGGCACCTGTGTCCCTGTAGGCCTGGACCTCAACACCATTTATTAGGGTTAGTTGCTTGTACTTCTCCAAGTTATGGGGGCAAGCAACCAAAGTGGCTAAGTCAATAGCCCCTTCAGAGACTAAAGTAGCCTCTGTGGTCTCCCTAATCAGACCAACCCCAACTTTGTTACCAAAAGTGAGCCCAGCTACTCCCTTGGATTGGCTATTAGTAGGTTTGCTCCCACCACCACTGCTATTAGTAGGGACACTAGGTGTAGCAGTAGGGGTTGTAGTGGTAGGAGCAGTGGTGCCTTTCTTTGGACAACTGGGATCTGTTGTCCAATGGCCTTTTATTTGACATAAATAGCACCATGGTTTCTTTTCCTTGTTCTGATTAAAGGAGGATTTGGACCCACCACCCCCACCAGAGTGTTTTTGTGGGCCTGATGAAGACTCATTTTTAGATTTGTCCCCACCCTTGTCAGAAGACTTACCATCCTTCTTTTTGTTGCCATCTTTGTCACCCCCTGTATGAACTTTTCTGTTCACTCTTGTTCTGACCCATTTGTCTGCCTTCTTTCCCAATTCTTGGGGAGAGGTCAGATCAGAGTCCACCAAGTACTGGTGCAACAAATCAGACACACAATTATTAAGAATATGCTCTCTCAGGATTAGGTTATACAGGCTGTCATAATCAGTAACTTTACTGCCATGTAACCACCCCTCCAAGGCCTTCACTGAATGGTCAATGAAATCAACCCAGTCTTGTGAAGACTCCTTTTTGGTCTCTCTGAACTTTATCCTGTACTGTTCAGTGGTTAAGCCATAACCATCCAGGAGTGCATTCTTAAGAACTTGGAAATTACTAGCATCATTTTCTTTCACAGTAAGGAGCCTATCCCTACCTTTTCCACTAAATGATAGCCATAGGATAGCAGCCCACTGCCTTTGAGGGACATCCTGTACAACACAGGCCCTCTCAAGTGCAGCAAACCACTTGTTAATGTCATCCCCCTCCTTATAAGGGGGAACTATCTTGTGCAGATTCCTGGAATCATGCTCTTTTGCAGGATGACTATGGGGAATACTGCTGCTGCCACCATGGGTTTCTAAACCCAACATCTGTCTTTCCTTCTCTAGTTCAAAAGACTGTCTATCCAAATCCAGCTGTTGCTTTTTAAGCTTCAGTCTGGTTTGTTCCACCCTCAACTTATTGAGTTCCCTCTCTAACATTCTGTCATTAGGGTTGGTGGGAGGGACATTTCTAGAAACAGAGCTATGATGGGAATGAACAGAAGGAGACCTGTCCCTTACAGAAGCCACCCTAACAGCTTGGTTTACAGAAACATTACTACCAGTATGGTGAGAATAAATGCTTTTGCTATGATGTGAGACAACACTATTTATTTGGTGTGGCTCATCATCATTACCATCTATGCTAGATTGTCTAGTAATGGGCAGGCTAGGAAGTTTCTTTCCTGAATCTTTTCCTGGGGGAGTCCCTGAATCAGATTGGGAACTATTAGGTACTTTTTCAAAAGATGGGGCACCTATGGCCTTATCCTGTTCTCTAAGCATGTTAAGTAACAGTTCCAAGGAAGGATTTTTCCCTACACTCAAACCTCTCTCTATACAGAGACTCCTTGCTCTTTTCCAGCTAAGGTTGTCATATGCAAGTTTGGACAGATCAACACTTTGGCCTGTGCCAGACATTTTTAGAGAGAGTTAAAGTGATAGAAAAAGAGAAAAAAGTTTTCAGAACTTTTTGGAAAGACAGAAAAAACTTTTTAAACTTTTAAGAACTTTTTGAAAGTTTAGAAGTACTTTTCAGCACTTAGAAAAGAGTGAAAAGAGGAAATGCTAAACTTTTTGGCTATGTGTATATACACTGACCTTGTTTTGTATATTTTTCTCTTATGAAAAGTACAATGACAAGAGTGGTAAGTAGTCTCAAGCACTTATCCCACCACTGCACAACCAATGTAGGAGGCTGGACTGGCTTGTAGTGAGTACCAAGGGGTACTTGCACCTTGCACCAGGCCCAGTTATCCCTTATTAGTGTATAGGGTGTCTAGCAGCTTAGGCTGATAGATAATGGTAGCTTAGCAGAGCAGCTTAGGCTGAACTAGGAGACGTGTGAAGCTACTACAGTACCACTTAGTGTCATATGCACAATATCATAAGAAAACACAATACACAGTTATACTAAAAATAAAGGTACTTTATTTTTATGACAATATGCCAAAGTATCTTAGAGTGTACCCTCAGTGAGAGGATAGGAAATATACACAAGATATATATACACAATAGCAAAAATATGCAGTATAGTCTTAGAAAACAGTGCAAACAATGTATGGTTACAATAGGATGCAATGGGGAAATACAGGGATAGGGGCAACACAAACCATATACTCCAAAAGTGGAATGCGAACCACGAATGGACCCCAAACCTATGTGACCTTGTAGAGGGTCGCTGGGACTATTAGAAAATAGTGAGAGTTAGAAAAATAACCCTCCCCAAGACCCTGAAAAGTGAGTGCAAAGTGCACTAAAGTTCCCCTAAGGACAAAGAAGTCGTGTTAGAGGAATAATGCAGGAAAGACACAAACCAGCAATGCAACAACTGTGGATTTCCAATCTAGGGTACCTGTGGAACAAGGGGACCAAGTCCAAAAGTCACAAGCAAGTCGGAGATGGGCAGATGCCCAGGAAATGCCAGCTGCGGGTGCAAAGAAGCTTCGACTGGACAGAAGAAGCTGAGGTTTCTGCAGGAACGAAAAGGGCTAGAGACTTCCCCTTTGGTGGACGGATCCCTCTCGCCTTGGAGAGTCGTGCAGAAGTGTTTTGCCGCCGGAAGGACGCCAACAAGCCTTGCTAGTCGCAAATCGTGCGTTTGGCGTTTTTGGACGCTGCTGGGGCCCAGGAGGGACCAGGAGGTCGCAAATTAGACCTGAAGAGAGAAGGGACGTCGAGCAAGACAAAGAGCCCTCACTGAAGCAGGTAGCACCCGGAGAAGTGCCAGAAACAGGCACTACGAGGATGCGTGAAACGGTGCTCGCCGAAGTTGCACAAAGGAGTCCCACGTCGCCGGAGACCAACTTAGAAAGTCGTGCAATGCAGGTTAGAGTGCCGTGGACCCAGGCTTGGCTGTGCACAAAGGAATTCCACCGGAAGTGCACAGGGGCCGGAGTAGCTGCAAAGTCGCGGTTCCCAGCAATGCAGCTCAGCGAGGTGAGGCAAGGACTTACCTCCACCAAACTTGGACTGAAGAGTCACTGGACTGTGGGGGTCACTTGGACAGAGTCGCTGGATTCGAGGGACCTCGCTCGTCGTGCTGAGAGGAGACCCAAGGGACCAGTAATGCAGCTTTTTGGTGCCTGCGGTTGCAGGGGGAAGATTCCGTCGACCCACGGGAGATTTCTTCAGAGCTTCTGGTGCAGAGAGGAGGCAGGCTACCCCCACAGCATGCACAAGCAGGAAAACAGTCGAGAAGGCAGCAGGATCAGCGTTACAGAGTTGCAGTAGTTGTCTTGGCTACTATGTTGCAGGTTTGCAGGCTTCCAGCGCGGTCAGCAGTCGATTCCTTATCAGAAGGTGAAGAGAGAGATGCAGAGGAACTCGGATGAGCTCTTGCATTCGTTATCTGAAGTTTCCCCAGAGACAGAGACCCTAAATAGCCAGAAAAGAGGGTTTGGCTACCTAGGAGAGAGGATAGGCTACTAACACCTGAAGGAGCCTATCAGCAGGAGTCTCTGACGTCACCTGGTGGCACTGGCCACTCAGAGCAGTCCAGTGTGCCAGCAGCACCTCTGTTTCCAAGATGGCAGAGGTCTGGAGCACACTGGAGGAGCTCTGGACACCTCCCAGGGGAGGTGCAGGTCAGGGGAGTGGTCACTCCCCTTTCCTTTGTCCAGTTTCGCGCCAGAGCAGGGGCTAAGGGGTCCCTGAACCGATGTAGACTGGCTTATGCAGAATTGGGCACATCTGTGCCCAAGAAAGCATTTCCAGAGGCTGGGGGAGGCTACTCCTCCCCTGCCTTCACACCATTTTCCAAAGGGAGAGGGTGTCACACCCTCTCTCAGAGGAAGTTCTTTGTTCTGCCATCCTGGGCCAGGCCTGGCTGGACCCCAGGAGGGCAGCTGCCTGTCTGAGGGGTTGGCAGCAGCAGCAGCTTCAGTGAAACCCCAGGAAGGGCAGTTTGGCAGTACCAGGGTCTGTGCTACAGACCACTGGGATCATGGGATTGAGCCAACTATGCCAGGATGGCATAGAGGGGGCAATTCCATGATCATAGACATGTTACATGGCCATATTCGGAGTTACCATTGTGAAGCTACATATAGGTAGTGACCTATATGTAGTGCACGCGTGTAATGGTGTCCCTGCACTCACAAAGTTCAGGGAATTGGCTCTGAACAATGTGGGGGCACCTTGGCTAGTGCCAGGGTGCCCTCACACTAAGTAACTTTGCACCTAACCTTTACCAGGTAAAGGTTAGACATATAGGTGACTTATAAGTTACTTAAGTGCAGTGTAAAATGGCTGTGAAATAACGTGGACGTTATTTCACTCAGGCTGCAGTGGCAGGCCTGTGTAAGAATTGTCAGAGCTCCCTATGGGTGGCAAAAGAAATGCTGCAGCCCATAGGGATCTCCTGGAACCCCAATACCCTGGGTACCTCAGTACCATATACTAGGGAATTATAAGGGTGTTCCAGTAAGCCAATGTAAATTGGTAGAAATGGTCACTAGCCTGTCAGTGACAATTTGGAAAGAAATGAGAGAGCATAACCACTGAGGTTCTGGTTAGCAGAGCCTCAGTGAGACAGTTAGTCACTACACAGGTAACACATTCAGGCACACTTATGAGCACTGGGGCCCTGGGTTACCAGGGTCCCAGTGACACATACAACTAAAACAACATATATACAGTGAAAAATGGGGGTAACATGCCAGGCAAGATGGTACTTTCCTACAGTGGTGTTTGTGTCTTCTGAGAGACATTGTATGATATGTGTGTCATCAGTTTGTGAAATTAAGTGTAGTGTCTGGATTTGAATGATGTTTGCCTGAGGAGTAATGTACAAGTATAACTGAGTGTAGCTGAGTGAAGATATTAGTGGTACTCAGCAGATGAGTATCTTGGGTCCTGAATAAAAGAACTGAACTTGAGACATTGCATAATCTAATTTGGATGTTGGCAATCCTATTCAGAGATGGGGGTCAGTTTCTATTGTTCTTTACTCTGGAGATTAATGTGTGTGCTAGGAAACTACTGAATATCAAAATAAAAATTAAGTATTCTATATACATGTCCTTACCCATTCCTACAGTGTAGGAAGGTTGCTTGCTGTGTAGAGTGACCTGGATATGCAACATATATGACCCCTATGCCACATAATTTGATACAATTGCATGCAATACTGCACAGCAAGGGATATGTTTGTGGTTTTCTGTGTGCAAGCCAAAGTGCAGGATAATTTATGAAACATACAAGATACGATGACTTGGACACGGCTGTGGTATTAATTTATGGATAGAGTGAATGCCAGCACCCTGGTGACACAGTGCAATGGTCTCAGTAGTGAGGTGAAGAACCTAATGTAACATGAGTGTAGGCACTAACCACAAAAATGATGTTCAATGGAAAAAGTGCCTATTATCTGCACTCACTCTTTCATGCAGGGCAGGCTAGCAAGCTGCCAAGCTGTGTTCTGTTGTGTGTCATTAAACTAGTGGCACCCCTTGTTCATACAGAGGTAGTCTGAACAATGTTATAAGGTTCTGCCATATGTAAGGCAACATTAGTCTAACGTAGCCTAAACTACTTCTTGTAACATATGTACCACATATCCATGTGTTATTTGACAACTGAAAAAAAACAGTATGAATGTCAGTAAAAACACACATTTCTACATATATAACAGATCAACATTGATGTATTCCTATCTCTTTCAGAAGGAACAAACTATACCTCCTGTAGAGCAGCCTGGCCTTAATGACCAACCTGTTGACGACATTATCCTGCCCCCCATGGATGATGACACCTTCTGACAACTGCTGGACTCTATTGAACCTCCTCCTCCTGTTTTGCCAAGTGAGGACAACATTGCAGGTTCTCCAGAGGAACTGCCATCCAAAGGACAGGCCCCATCTAGCTGTGTAATCCCAGCTGGGGACTCTGAGGACCCGCAAGTTGAATTTCAATGCCAACTTACAACAAAATACTGGTGATCGATGACATTGGTAACCTATTTCAATGTGGCTTGATACATTTGTGTATGTGTGCACCTAGACTGTCAGTATGGCTGAGATATATGTGTATTTTGCACTGTTGGTAGCACATTGGTACACAAAATTGACATTTAAACATGAATGGGGCCTGCACTTACATTGCATGACACAAATTAATTTACAACTATGTCTTCCAGGGTTGCTCCAGAAACTTTGGTCAGCATACAGGTATATTGCCATACGTGAAACACTTATGAACACAGGATTTGTTCACACACCATTAATTTAGTAGAAGGTTAACTGATACAGAGACTAGGTATGCTACTGAGTTAATACTCATCTCACACTTAACCATCATGTGCCCTTTGTAATCCTATAGAATTTTCTTGTGTACCACATGATTTCTGTCTTAAAATGTTAACCAGTGCAGATGATGTGATTCTGTCTATTTACACAGTGTGAGTTGACAATACTGCGCACAGATGTTATGTTGCTACTGCCATTGCAGGATTACTGTTGGAATCACATAATGGAAAATCATTGTCTACATGTTGCAATAAGCTGTTCCCACTACAGTATTTAAGCCATACAGCACTTTCCTCTCCTTTCACCCTGCTCTGGCACAGAATGTGCTGCCTGGTGCAAATATAGGCATCCTTGCACCACGGTGCAAGGGTGCCTGCATTGTATGCAGGATTGTTTTTTGTGCCAGAAGGGACACTTTCCTCCACAAAAAAATCCTTAGAGGCATGTTCCTCTATCGATCTGTGCCACAGAATGCAGCACACATGAGAAGAGGAAGTAACATGGATGAATTAAGTAATTTATCCTTGTTGTGCCTCACTTGGGGAGGCATATATTTTTTTACGCATTCCCAGGTTTACCTGGATTGGTAAAGATGACATGCATCATAAACTTTGGGAGTTGCATGGAAACATGCACACAACACCTCCCTAGCACACAGTAATTGAACACAGCATTTTGTGCTGTGTTGTATTACTCCAAATTTTTTATGCCATTCAGAGCCACGAAAAGTAGTTTTATGTCTTCAAAAATCTGACGTAGAGGTTTGCATCACACATGTACCACAATGCATGCTGCAGGCATTGGGCACACCCCTTGTCAATATGCCCCTAGCTCCATAGACAAACACAAAGATGGCTATTATGCCATGTGTTTCAAATTTTTATCTGGTATGTTGTATACTTAAAATTTCCTTACCTGCAAGTAGGCCATTCCCATAGTGCCCAATTTGTAAGCGCTCATTGATGATACTGTGCCAGACGATGTAGGTATCATGCGCACTTCCTGGGTATTTGGCAGGCACTTTGATGAACATCCCCACATGGTCCACTATGGCCTGGACGTTGATGGAAAATGTGTGCTTCCCCTTTCTGTACAGGGGGGGCTGTTTCAGCAGGGGTCACCAATTGCACATGTGTGCAATCCATTGCACCTAAGACCTGAGGGAATCCTGAAATGTCATAGAAGCCTTGCTTGGTGTCCAGCTGTTGTTGTTGGGTCTTGGAGAAGAGGAGGTACTGGAGTGTGAGCCTGATTATGGCATGGCATCCAGGACAGAGGGTAGGATGGCAGAAAATGATGTCTGTGATATTCCTGCCACTGTGGCTGTTGTGTTTTGGCAGGAACCAGATGCCAGCATGGGGAGCACATCTATCAGTTTGACCTGTGGAGGAATGTTAGTGGGCCTGGCAGTTGGTGGCTGGCGACTTGGCCCAATCTTGTGGTACAATTCAATGATAGGCTCCAACCTGATTCTGTAGAATTTGATGACCTCATCCTTCCTGAGGTCAATGATGGATCTGCGCTGCTGGAACACACTCACTCCTCCTTCACTGCCTACGCGGTGGTCTCTTCGCAACTCCTAGCTGCTAGGTCACAACCTCCATGGCATAGTTGAGCTTGCCAACGTGTTTTATGATGTTTAGGTTTTTATGCCACAGACACTTAGGCCCTCATTACAACCCTGGCGGTCAGTGATATAGTGGCGGTAATACCGCCAACAGGCCGGCGGCAATAACTATGAAAATATGATAACGGCTCAAACCGCTCAGACAGACAGCCACTTTAACACACCGACTGCCAGGGCGAAATCAACAGGCACCACGGCGGTAACTGCCTGCAGCCAGGTGGAAGACAATGTTCCGCCCACTGTATTATGTTAGTCCATTCCCCCGCCTTTTCCTGGGCGGTACCAACAACATCAAAAGCCTGGCGGAAACACTGCACAGAAGGGAAAAGACTCACCTCTGGAGACTCAAGGAAGAACCACGCCACCATGGAGCCCGAGTTGCATGTGTTCCCCATGCTCTTCTACGTGCTGCTCCACTGCGAACACCAACGCCTGTGAAGACGACCACGGTGAGTACTGCCGCCTAACACACAGGGGCGGGAGGGAGAAAAAAGAGAGTGACACACACACGCAACACGCTACACCCCCAACCCAACACCATATACACAAGCAGATGCAGTAACATTACATATTCACCCCGTGCCCCTCAGGAATAATGCAAGGACAAAAGGAACTGATTAAAGTGAGTGTAATAAGATAAAATAGTATAAATATGTGCATCCAAATCAACAAGTATATGCATATTTACAAATGTAGGTACACTGCCCAGTCCTCAATGTCCGTGGGCCACAGGGCCACATCACAAAGTCCAAGGCCCCGCCTCACTCCTGCAACAACACGGAGAGAACACTGCAGGGGCATCAGGTCGAAAATAGGCAGGCACCTCAGGGGGATGGGGAACGGGGGGCACCTCAACTGAAAGATGGTACAACGCCACTGGTCCTGGAGGGGGCAACATGCCCTGTGCTCCGTCCTGGGGAGTGCAAGGCCACAGTCTCTCAAGTGGATGGCTTCTCCACTAATTCTGGAGGGGGCATTGTGCCCATTGAGCTTCATCCTTTGGAGGATGGAGTGAGTTTGTGCCCAGTGATCTTCATCCTGTGGAGGATGGGGTGAGTGGATGGCTTCTCCACTGGTTCTGGAGGGGGCATCGTGCCCAGTGAGCTTCATCCTATGGAGGATGGGGTGAGTGGATGGCTTCTCCACTGGTTCTGGAGGGCGCATCGTGCGCAGTGAGCTTCATCCTGTGGAGGATGGAGTGAGTGGATGGCTTCTCCACTGGTTCTGGAGGGGGCATCGTACCCTCTGATCTTCATCCTGTGGAGGATGGGGTGAGTGGATGGCTTCTCCACTGATTCTGGAGGGGGCATCCTGCCCAGTGATCTTCATCCTGTGGAGGATGGGGTGAGTGGATGGCTTCTCCACTGGTTCTGGAGGGGGCATTGTGCCCAGTGATGCAGATCTTGTGGAGTGCAAGGTCGCAGTCTCTCACCTGGGTGTCAGACCCACAGGAGTTGCAGGGGCCAGGCCGCACAACAGCCCATGGACGCAGGACTACACACTGTCCGCCGGTGGTGAGGGCTGCTCCGTGGTGGCAGTGGTGCTGTTAATGGTGGAGCTGGCAGTGGTGGGGGGAGGCTCCAGCCCATCCCCTGCAGTCTCAGAAGGCTGCCCACTGGGGCTGCTGCTACTGGTGGCGGTGCTGCCAGTGGTGGGGGAAGGCTTCAGCCCATCTGTAGGAGGCTGGCCTGGCTTGTAGTGGGTACCAAAGGTACTTACACCTTGTGCCAGGTCCAGTTATCCCTTATTAGTAGAATAGAGGTGTTTCTAGCAGCTTAGGCTGATAGAAGGTAGCTATGGCAAAGCAGCTTAGGCTGAACTAGGAGACATGCAAAGCTCCTACAATACCACTTATATCATATGCACAATGTCATAAGAAAACACAATACACAGAGTTACTAAAAATAAAGGTACTTTATTTTTATGACATTATGCCACAAGTATCTCAGTGAGTACCCTCAGCTAGAAGGTAAGTAATATACAAAAGTTATATGTACACAAACCAAAATCAGGTAAGTAAGAGCAAGAAAAGTAATGCAAACAGTGTAGAATTACAATAGGTTGCAATAGGCAAGCATAGGTATAGGGGCAACACAAACCATATACTCCAAAAGTGGAAGGCGAATCACGAATGGACCCCAGACCTATGGGAGCTTGTAGAGGTTCGCTGGGACTGTAAGAAAACAGTCAGGGTGTCCAAGATACCCCACCCCAAGACCCTGAAAAGTAGGAGTAAAGCACGCCTACTACCCCAAAAGAGCACAATAGTCGTGGTAGGGGGATTCTGCAAGAACAACAAACACCAGCAGTGCACTGACAACGGATTTCCGGACCTGAGAACCTGCAAGGCAAGGGGACCAAGTCCAATAGTCGCAACAGTGTCCAGGGGGGGCAGCAGCCCAGGAAACCCCGGATGAAGGTGCAAGGAAGCTGCCTCCGGATGGAAGAAGTTTGGAGTTCTGCAAGAAAGAAGAGGACTAGGAACTTCTCCTTTGGAAGACAGATGTCCCACGTTGCGATGAAGCTTGCAGAGGTATTCCAACGCAGAAATACTGCAAACAAGCCTTGCCAGTTGCAAGGGTCACGGTAGAGGTTTTTGGGTGCTGCTGAGGACCAGGAAGGACCAGGATGTCGCCTTTTGGAGGAGGAGACAGAGGGGGCACTCAGCAATTCAGAGGGCCCTCGCAGAAGCAGGTAGCACCCGCAGAAGTACCCCAACAGGCACTTAGAAGAAGAGTGAACCGGAGTCCACACGAAGTTACAAAGAAGGGTCCCATGACGTCGAAGGACAACTCAGAGGGTTGTGCACTGCAGGACGGAGTGCTGGGGACCCAGGCTAGGCTGTGCACGAAGGAAATCCTGGAAGAGTGCACAGGAGCCGGAGTAGCTGCAAATCATGCAGTACACAGCTTTGCAGTCTGGCATGGGGAGGCAAGGACTTACCTCCACCAAACTTGGACTGAAGAGTCACTGGACTGTGAAAGTCACTTGGACAGAGTTGCTGTGTTCCAGGGACCACGCTCGTCAGGATGATAGGGGACCTAGAGGACCGGTGATGCAGTCTTTTGGTGCCTGCGTTAGCAGGGGGAAGATTCCGTCGACCCACTGGAGATTTCTTCGGAGCTTCTGGTGCAGGGTGAAGGCAGGTTACCCCCAGAGCATGCACCACCTGGAAACAGTTGAGAAAGCCGTCAGGATAAGGCGCTACAATGTAGCTGGTAGTCGTCTTGTTACTTTGTTGCGGTTTTGCAGGCGTCCTGGAGCAGTCAGCGGTCGATCCTTGAAAGAACTCGAAGAGGGAGATGCAGAGGAACTCTGGTGAGCTCTTGCATTTGTTATCTGAAGAATTCCCCAAAGGAGAGACCCTAAATAGCCAGAAAAGGAGGTTTGGCTACCAAGTTAGGAGGATTGGCTACCAAGAGAGGTAAGAGCCTATCAGAAGGAGCCTCTGACGTCACCTGCTGGCACTGGCCACTCAGAGCAGTCCAGTGTGCCCCCAACACCTCTGTTTCCAAGATGGCAGAGGTCTGGGACACACTGGAGGAGCTCTGGGCACCTCCCCTGGGAGGTACTGGTCAGGGGAGTGGTCACTTCCCTTTCCTTTGTCCAGTTTTGCGCCAGAGCAGGGCTGGGGGATCCCTGAACCTGTGTGGACTGGCTTATGCAGAGATAGGCACCATCTGTGCCCATCAAAGCATTTCCAGAGGCTGGGGGAGGCTACTCCTCCCCAGCCCTTCAC
The DNA here is from genome assembly GCF_031143425.1 of Pleurodeles waltl. Classification (NCBI taxonomy): domain Eukaryota; kingdom Metazoa; phylum Chordata; class Amphibia; order Caudata; family Salamandridae; genus Pleurodeles; species Pleurodeles waltl. Next base: position 71,603,408 of record NC_090438.1, read on the forward strand.
ACCTATTTCCAAAGGGAAAGGGTGTAACACCCTCTCTCAGAGGAAATCCTTTGTTCTGCCTTCCTGGGCCAGGGCTGCCTGGACCCCAGGAGGGCAGAAACCTGTCTGAGGGGTTGGCAGCAGCTGCAGTGGAAACCCCGGAAAGGCAGTTTGGCAATACCCGGGTTCTGTGCTAGAGACCCGGGGGATCATGGAATTGTCCCCCCAATACCAGAATGGTATTGGGGGGACAATTCCATGATCTTAGACATGTTACATGGCCATGTTCGGAGTTACCATTGTGACGCTATACATAGGTAGTGATCTATGTATAGTGCACGCGTGTAATGGTGTCCCCGCACTCACAAAGTTCGGGGAATTTGCTCTGAACAATGTGGGGGCACCTTGGCTAGTGCCACTAAGGGCCAGATGTAGCAAAGCGTTTGCGACTCGCAAACGGTGAAAAACGCCATTTGCGAGTTGCAAAAGCCTCACCGGAATGCAGAAATGCATTTTGCGAGTCTGACCCGACTCGCAAAATGCATTTCCGACTCGCTAATAGGAAGGGGTGTTCCCTTCCTATTAGCGACTCGCAATGCTATGCATATTCATTTGCGACCGCGATTGCGGTCGCAAATGAAGGCGCAGTTACCATCCACTTGAAGTGGATGGTAACCCAGGCGCATGGGACCCCTTCCCCTTTGTGTCTGGCCATAAAATTAATTTTTCAGGGCAGGCAGTGGTCCAATGGACCACTACCTGCCCTGAAAAATACCGAAACTAAAGGTTTCGGTTTTTTTTTTCACAGTGCAGCTCGTTTTCCTTTAAGGAAAACGGGTTGCACTTTGAAAAAAAAAAACTGCTTTATTTAAAAGCAGTCACGGACATGGTGGTCTGCTGTCTCCAGCAGGCCACCATCCCCGTGAGTGCCCATACTCACAATGGGGTCGCAAATTGCGACCCACCTCATTAATATTAATGAGGTGGGTCTTTGAGACCCCATTGCGAGTAGCAGAAGGTGTCTGAGACACCTTTCTGCATCCCAAATTGCGACTTGCAATTTGCGAGTCGCAGGGACTCGCAAATTGCAAGTCGCAATTTGGGACTTTGCTACATCTGGCCCTAAGTAACTTGCCACCCAACCTTCACCAAGTGAAGGTTAGACATATAGGTGACTTATAAGTTACTTATGTGCAGTGGTAAATGGCTGTGAAATAACGTGGACGTTATTTCACTCAGGCTGCAGTGGCAGGCCTGTGTAAGAATTGTCAGAGCTCCCTATGGGTGGCAAAAGAAATGCTGCAGCCCATAGGGATCTCCTGGAACCCCAATACCTTGGGTACCTCAGTACCATATACAAGGGAATTATATGGGTGTACCAGTATGCCAATGTGAATTGGTAAATTTAGTCACTAGCCTGTTAGTGACAAATTTGGAAAGCAGAGAGAGCATAACCACTGAGGTTCTGGTTAGCAGAGCCTCAGTGAGACAGTTAGGGACCATACAGGGAACACATACAGGGCACATACTATGAGTACTGGGGCCCTGCCTGGCAGGGTCCCAGTGACACAAGGACTAAAACAACATACATACAGTGAAATATGGGGGTAACATGCCAGTCAAGATGGTACTTTCCTACACCATCCTCTGCAGCCTTGGACAGCTGCACACTGGGGCTGCTGCTGCTGGTGGCAGTGCTGACAGTGGTGGGGGGAGGCTCCAGCCCGTCCCCTGCAGCCTCAGATGGCTGCCCACTCGTGCTGCTGCTGCTGGTGGTGGTGCTAGCAGTGGTGGGGGGAGGCTCCAGCCCATCCCCTGCAGCCTCGGACAGCTGCACCACCCTGGTTGGTGGTGGGGGCTCCAACTGAGTGCCTGCACCAGGCCCCTTGTCTCTACTGCCTGCTGTTGCAGGCTCCTTGCCCCTCCTTCCTGCAGCTGGGGCTGCCTCCTTGCCCTTCCTTCCTGCTGCTGGGGCTGCCTCCTTGCCCTTCCTTGATGCACTTGGGTCTGGCACCCTGTCTGTCTGGCTGGCTGGTGGCCGGGATCCTTTCCCACCTGGAGTAGCTGGGGACACTACTGTGCCCGTGGACTGGGTGGCTGAGGTGCTTGGCTGGGTTTTGACCACCCTGGCCTGACGTGAGAGACGTGATGTGGGGGGCTAGGGAAGAGGTCAATGTTGGCGAGGAAAATCGTCTTTGGGTCATTGGGGCGGGAAGAGGGAGATGGTTTGGGAGTGGAGGGAGAGGGAGTGGTGGTAGGAGGTGTCAGTCTGCTGTATTCGGGTGCAGGTGCATGGGCTGGATGCTGCTGTGAGGTGGATGGCTGTTGGGTGTCCGAGTGCTTGCGTTTGTGTTCTTTGGGAGGAGGGGGCACAGACACAGTGGGAGAGGACACAGGGGACATGTGCATAGATGTGGTGGTGGTGACTGCCATTGAGGGGTGTGTACTGATAGGTGTGCTGGTGATGGTGGTAATGGATGAGGATGTAGTGCATGCAGGTGTGAGGGAGGTGGATGACGAGAAGGAGGGGGACACAGTGGAGGCAGTGGATGTTGGGATGTCTGATTCTGGATGCTGTTTGTGTGAGTGCCTGTGGGATGAAGTGTGGTGCTTGTATTTGCCATGTCCACTCTTGTGTGTTGTCCTGGGTGCCTGCTCATCTGACTGTGTGCTAGGGATAGGTTGGGGTTGAGGGGAATGGGATTGGGCAGAGGAAGTTGGAGGGGGAGGGTGGAAACAGGGACAATGGCTGCCATCAGAGAGGAGGCCAGAGCCTGGATTGATCTCTGTTGGGCCGCCAAGCCAGTGTGACTGCCCTCCAGGAATGCATTTGTCTGTTGCATTTGGGCTGCCTGCCCCTGGATGGCACTCACAATGGTTGACTGCCCAACAGATGGATCGCAGGAGGTCAATTGCCTCCTCACTCTGGGCAGCAGGGCTAACTGGGGCAGGGCCTGAGGTGCCTAGGACGAAGGAGATGCCCACCCTCCTAGGAGAGCAGGCACGGGAAACTCGCTGAGGGGCTGCTGGGAGGGCGGTGCTGGTACGAGGGAGGCGGCTGTAGCTGGGGTGGACACAGAGGTGTCCGCCACCACCAAGGAGGTTCCATCAGAGAAGGTATCTGTGTCCGAACTGTCCCCTCCAGTCTCCGCTGTGGTGCTCCCCTCGCCCTCCGTCCCTCTGGTGCCCTCACCATCAGTGGATTCGGCCTCCTGGGTCCTGTGGGATGCAGCTCCCTCCGTCGCCGGTGCCTCTGCTCCTCTGCCAGATGATGCTAATGCACATAAGGACAGGGTGACAAAACAAAAATGAGGAGGGGAATAGACAAAGGAAACAACTGGTCAATGGTGCAACAATACCACAGTTGGCATACACAACACACTCACACACAGGGAACAGCCCTACGCACTAGGCAATGCACTACCAGTCACAATGCTAGTCACCAGGCCATGGATAGGGACACATAACGCCAATTGCAGCATACCTGAGACCCACAAACCCCTGCCCAGTAGTGGATGCCTACTACCTTGGTTGGAGTACTTTCACATCAGAACCCTGCCCAACATGGGACTTACTCTGCAATGCCAGGCCTGGGCTAGGGGCACACACCGGGCCCACACCCCCCAGCCGGATGCCACAGCATTAGGCGTAAGTTGTATATTAGGGCACTGTAATCACCCCCTGGTGGCTGCTGTGATGCCTCCAAGCACCCATCTAGCTCTGGATAGGCAACCGCCAGTATGCAGGCCATCAGGGGGGTCAGGGTTCGACGGGCACCCCTTCCTCGTTGGGAGGCCATCCCCAGCTTGGCCTCCGCCGTCTTCCGTGCCCAGCATCTCAGGTCCTCCCACCGTTTCCAACAGTGGGTGCTCTGCCTGCCATAGACCCCCAGGGTCCACATGTCCTTGGCGATGGCACGCCATATACACTTCTTATGATGGCGCTGACCTGCAGGGAAATGGACACAGGGAAAGGTATTAGTTTGACTGTCCTGCCTGTTACACTCATGGCCCACCATGCCCCTTCCCATCCCCGTTAGCACCCACATGGCCCACCATACATGCTGTACGCTGCCCAAGGCCCATCCACCAACCCCCCCCACATGAGGCCTTCACACACAGCACTCCATGCATTCACGCCCCATGCATCGTACTCACAGTGTACTCACCTGTTGGTCTGGAGGCCCATACAGCAGTCGGTACTGGGGTAGGACCCCAACCACCAGTTGCTCCAACTCCGCCGAGGTGAAGGCAGGGGCCCTTTCCCCAGTAACACGAGCCATGGTCGGTTCCAGACACAGGTCACAGCAGCACATGCAGTGTAGGTCCTCTCCTGTTGAAGGTCAGGTAGCAAGTGAGGAATCAGATAGAAAATGGCGGTCACGTCTGCGGCGGTGCTTACTGTCACCGCCGGTGTACATCACCATTGGTCACTGTACCCCGTAGGGCCCAATGCGAACCAATGAGGAGTTGCACGGCGGTTCTTGACCGCCTCCCGCAACGGCGCACAACGTCAGCGGAATTACCTCATTTCCACCTGTCCCTCCATACAGGACAGGCAGAAGCCATTTCAGGGGGGTGCAGGCCATGGTTTCTAACTGCGTCACAGTACACAAATGCACCATTTGGACATCTCCAACAAAATACTGTTACAATCACAACATGCATTGAACTGTAGTGTTTGGAATGTAGAGATAATGGACAGCTGCTTACTCTTTTGGCCCATAGATTGCAACCACTGCGGATGAATAGGAGATTGTGACATCCGCCCTTGTACAGACCCCTAGTGGACTTGGCAACAATTGAGGACAGGCACATTATCCTCCCCTTTAGACTTGACAGGGCCACAATCACTGAGCTGTGTACCCAATTGGAGCCTGACCTGATATCTGCTATCCGTCACCCCACCGAGATCCCCCCTCTTGTGCAAGTGCTATCAGTGCTACATTTCCTGGGAACTGGCTCTTTCCAAGTGACAGTAGGCTTGGCAGCAGGAATGTCATAGCCAATGTTCTCAATAGTGCTGACCAGAGTGTTGTCTGCCCTGATTGAACACATGTGCAGCTACATTGTTTTCCCCAAGGTGGAGGATTTGGCCACAGTGTAAGCTGACATCTATGCAATGGGACATATCCCCAACATATTGCATTTATCCCCTCCCCCCCCGGCGAAATGAACAGGTGTTCAGAAATCGAAAGAGTTTTCACTTCATGAATGTGCAGATGGTATGCCTGGCGGACCAGTACATCTCCCACGTTAATGCAAAGTATCCTGGGTCTCAGCATGAAGCCTTTATCCTGAGGGATAGCGGCATACCAAATGTGATGGCGCAACTACAGAGGCACAGGGTGTGGCTAATAGGTGAGCCCTGGTTCTCACCCAGTATATGTTGGTGTATGGGTATGGAGTGGGCCCTAAAGGTTAGTGTGTGGCTAACAGTGGTCCCTCGATATTAGCAGGTGACTCTGGTTACCCCAACCTCTCATGGCTACTGACCCCTTTGAGGAATACCAGGACAAGGGCAGAGGAACATTACAATGAGACACATGGGTGAACAAGAAGGATTATAGAGAGGACCTTCGGCCTCCTGAAGGCCAGGTTTCGTTGCCTCCATCTAACAGGTGGACCCCTGTGCTACTCACCCAAGAAGATATGCCAGACCATCGTGGCATGCTGTATGTTGCACAACCTTGCCTTGCATCTCCAGGTGCCTTTTCTGCAGAAGGAGGAGGCTGGAGATGGCCGTGTGGCAGCAGTAGACCCTGTGGACAGTAAAGATGAGGAGGCAGAGGATGAGGATGACAACAACAGAAGTGCAATTATTCGTCAATACTTCCAATGAGACACAGGTAAGACAGTGTTGATGCACATATAATTGACAGTACAGTTGAATTGCAATGTTTGATCCTTTGTTAAACGAATTCCTTTTGAAAACATCTGACATCTGCCATAATTGTATTTCATCAAAGTGTGTTTATTGCAGTGCTCTGAAGAAGAGGGGGTAGTGCAATGGGCTGGGGTGATGATGGAGGAAAGTCCAGGGTAGAGTCCAGTCTATTTGTAACACAGGTGCATTGTCCAAGGGGGCAAAGGAAGTGGAGCAATGGCAGTTCAAGGTGGACAGGGTGACAGGGTGGGAAACAAGGGTGACAATCAGGAGAGTCTTATTTCCTGGCGGGGGTCTTGGCAATAATCTCTGGCTTCTGCCTGGATCGCAGGGAACGTTTGCGGGGTGGTTCTCCTTCTGCATGGGGAGGGGTGCTGGTGGCCTGGTGTTCCTGTTGTGGGCCTCATGTCCACTAGTGGCAGCAGAGGTGGAGGGCTGTTCGATGGTTTGGCTGGTGTCAGGGGCCCGGTGGTGTGCCACTGCCTGCCTCATACTGTCGGCCATGTCTGCCAGCACCCCTGCAATAGAGACCAGGGTTGTGCTGATGTCCTTCAAGTCCTCCCTGATCCCCAGGTACTGTCCCTCCTGCAGCCTCATGTTCTCCTGCAACTTGTCCAGTATCTGGCCCAGCGCATCCTGGGAATGTTGGTATGCTCCCAGGATAGCGGAGGCCTCCTGGAGAGTCGGTTCTCTGGGCCTGTCCTCGCCCTGTCGCACAGCAGTCCTCCCAGCTTCCTTGTTTTCCTGTGCCTCTGTCCCCTGACCCGTGTCCCACAGCCACTGACCCCAGGTCCCTGATTGTCTTGGGTTTGTGTGGTGGCCTGGGGTCCCTGTAGTGGTGGACACACTGCTGATTGACGTGTCCTGGGGACAGAGGTATGGGCCCGCTGCTTGGGTGCTGTGGTAGTGTTTCCTGACGGGGAGGCTCTGTGGCGGTGTGAGACTGTGCCTAGGTAACCTCCTGTCTGGAGATCCCTGATTGGTCAGGTTGGTCATCCAGATCCAGGCGACCAGAGCTGCTGTCATCACTGTGGGCCTCTTCTGTGGGGGGACTGGATGTTGCTGGCACCTCTTCGCTGGTGACATTGGGTTGGTTACCTGTGGGGAGGTAAATGCAGTGTTATTGTTTCTGCATGTGACATATTGTGCATGGGTGGGTTGCCCTCTATGGTTGTTATTGCCCTGGCAGCTTTGCCTTGTGTGAGTTGTTATTTGGTGGGCTAGGTGATTGTCTCTAGTGTGCATGCTGTGGTGATAGGTGTCCATGCAGGTCTGTGAGGGGTGTCCATGCATTGGTGTTGTATGCAGGGCTTGGTTTTGAGATGAGTGGGTTGTGATGGTGGGGTATGTGGGAGGTGGTGGAGTGATGGGATTGAGGGTAAGGGTGGGGGTATGTGATGGCATGCAGGTCGGGGGTGATAGTAATAGAGATTTGACATGCCAGAGTCCAGTCCTCCTCCTACTCCGGCCAGGCCCTCAGAATGCATGATTGCCAAGACTTGCTCCTCCCATGTTGTAAGTTGTGGGGGAGGAGGTGGGGGTCCACCGCCAGTCCTCTGAGCTGGTGTCTTGCTGCAATGGAATGTACGTTCCCCCGTAGGTCGTTCCACCTCTTCATGATGTCATCCCTTGTTCTTGGGTGCAGTCCCACGGCGTTGACCCTGTCCACGATTCTCCGCCATAGCTCCATCTTCCTAGCAATGGATATATGCTGTACCTGTGATCCAAATAGATGTGGCTCTACCCGGATGATTTCCTCCACCATGACCCTTAGCTCCTCCTCAGAGAACCTGGGGTGTCGTTGTGGTGCCATGAGTGTGGTGTGGGTGGTATGGGTGAGGGTGTGTAGGGTGATGTGTTGGGGTGTGTGTTGTGGGGTGCGTGTGTGGTGTATAGGTGATGGTGGTATGTGGCTCTGGTTGTGTGGGTGGTCTTGCTGTCTCTCTGTTGGCAATGGTTTGTATTCGTAAAGGGTTGTGGGTAATGTGGGTGTGTGTTTTATAGTGGTGTGGGTGAGGTGTGTGTATGGGTGTCAGGTGTGTGTAGTTTGAAATGTACAATGTGGTGTTGTTTTGTTAGTGTGTGTGTATTTTGAGCGCGGTTTACCGCCATTGAATGTCCACCTCGGTGATTCGTTGGTCATAATGTTGTGCGCGTAGTTCTGTTGGTGTAAAGGTGTGGGTTTTGCTACTGCCAGTTTATCACTGACCTTTGGGCTGGCGGACTTGTGTGTGTGGCTGTATAGTGACGGATTGGTATGTGTGTGTCAGAATATGGTTGGTGGTTAGCTGCCGCAGCGGCATTATGTTGGTGGCAGTCGGCATGGCGGTAAGTGGGAATTACCGCCAATGTCATAATGAGGGCCTAAGTCATTTCCTATGCCTTGGTTGCCGATGCACAATTTTTTTAGCACATTTCAGGCTTTGTGCGCCTCATCCCAACAATGCGTCACACATTGCCAAATCCATAAATATCACTGCATTAGATTTGGAATAGATTTTGAAGGGAAATGCCTACCTCGCATATTTTAATTTATGGGTGGTGGATCTGGTTTAGGCACAGCTTTTGCCTGAAGCAAGCCTTCAAAAATGGTGCATTTGGGCAAATTGATATCTTAAAAATATGGAGTACCATTTGCGCTGCCGTTGCATCAAAATTTGTGGTGCTACACCAGGGCAGGCCTGTCATAAGTATGCCCCTATGTGTATAGAAAACATTTTGGGGCATATTTATGACTTTTGTAGTCAACTTTCTGTGCTGCCCTGGGTCACAGGAAAAAGGTAGGAGTGCACTGTATTTATCCAATATGGCGCATTCCTGTCATTTACCCCTGCACTGGCACACAACGGGCTGCTTAGCCCCAGCGCAGGCACCATTGCATCGTAGTGCAAGGGTGCATGTGTTGTAGGCAGGATTGTTTTTGTTCTTGAAGGGGCACCTTCCTGCACAAAAACAATCCTAAGAGACTTTTTCCTCTTCCTGTGTGGGCTGCAAAGTGCAGCCCACATAGAAAGTAGAAACAATAGGAGAAATAAAGATATTTCTCCTAGTTATGACTTTCCTGGGAGGCGTATCTTTTTGGTGCATTCCCAGGTTTATCAGGTTAGGTAAATCTGGAAATGCATAAAAAACCATGGTAGTTGTGTGGGAACACCCACACAACGCTCATGGAATGCCTCCTTGGCGCAGAGTAATGCAACGCAGCAATTTACATTGCATTTTACTACTCCAGATTTGCAAACCATTCAAGCCCACGCAAAGAGGCTTTGCCTGGCTTAAAAAATCTGACTTAGGGTTTGTGTAGTTCTTGCACCATGTTAGGTGGTGCAAGAGCGACACAAACCGGGTCATAAATATGGTTGTTTGTTTTCTAAACGTTGCTTATTGAATTGTGTGCACAATATACAGGAACATGTTTTCTGGTTTGGCCATTGCACATGAATTGTAATTTCCCCAATCACACTGGTTAGTGAACAGCAAACACCTTGCTTTGAATGAGTTTTGCTGTTGAAGCTTGTGTTACATGCATTGGTATTCTCATAGTACTTGTGGCTTGACTCAGAAGATTTAATGGTGCAGAGACAATGACAGGAGTCATGAGGTCACTTGAAGCTGGGGACTCAGTTTTCTCAAGGTCTGGAAGAAGACATTTCCTGTGAATTTGAGAAGCATTTTCTGGTAGTCTCTAGTAGGGAATGCCTTGCATTTTTTCCTTATGTTATTTGTTTAACGGCAAGTCATGCTTTTAAAATTGATGTTTACATTTCAAACTGTTTGCATGACTTGAAACTGTTTTTTCTCAGTTTTCCAGAGGATCTCATGCTATTTTGAGATCAGTAGTTAACTCAGTCCAGAAAACATGGTTGTTTTGGTTTTGCAGGACAACAGGGCTTAGGTGCTGGAAGTAGGGGTGTGGAAGGTGCTGCAGCACCCCCAAAATAACCCAGGGGGGCTCCTCCGCAGTGCCACCCCCTGCCAGCAGCAGCAGCTGCAGGCCTTGAAAAATAAAACGATAATAAACAATGTTGATTATCGTTTTATTTAAAAAAGGGTGGGCCATGGGGGGGATGACAGTCATGGAGGTGAGTACACAGCGCACTCCCCTCAGTGCGCATGTATGTTTGGCCGGCTGTCTCAGGCCGGCCAAACAAACATGTGCACAGGGCACTCTCCAACCCGGCACTGTGTTGCTGGGTTGAAGATAGCAAGGCCAGGCTCCCAGTCTCCATTGGAGCGCCCAGCCAGGGTGCTCCAGCCAATCATAACACTGCTCTGAGCAGCATCATGATTGGCCGCAGTGCAGGCTGGAAGCCTGTCCCTGCAGTGTAGTAGAGAGTGGCCGTGCTACAGTGCGACGGTGAGCTTCAGGTACGTTTTTTTTGTTGTTTTTTTAATCCCCCCGCCACACCACTTTGTTCAGTCGCCAACTGCGACTGAAAATAACCATGTTGAAATTCAGAAGGAGAATGAGCAATGAAGGCTACTTTAAATGTTGGTTCTATTTTGTCAAAATATAACGCTCTGTCTTTTAATAAAGTGATGCTTATTTTAACATGCAGATATGTTTTTGCTTTTTTTTCTCTGACTGCAGTGTTAGAACATTTTGTAATATAAACAATGTGATAATCTTCCTGAGTGTGCAAGCAAAGGCTGTAGGATGTTAACAAAACCTGAACTTTGCAAATATTTCACAACATAGCAGTTAGAAAAGCACGAATGAAGCACTTTCTTTTGTAATTCTGAAGCGAGATGTAAATAAATATTTAAATAGGACCAAAGCAAATCAAGACAATTTACATGGTGATGCACAAACAATAAATATTCACTTAACCCATTTTTACATATTGTCATTTCTGCACTGTATAATTGCATCAATAAAACTAGATGTCTCTGTAAATTTAATACCCATTGTAATGGAAAATGTCCTGTCTTTAAATGACAGAGCGCTACCAGACCATAGGGCATATTTATGAAAAGTGAATGAATTTTTCACGATAGTTCGGTGCTTTCCAGGATTAGCATTAAAAATGTTGACGCTAATCCTGCTAAGCACCCAGAGGCCCATTGTAATCAAAGTGCAGAAAAAAAGACAAACAGAAATCTCTCAGATTTCTTTGATCCATTTTTTGCGCACCCCCCTAACGGGGGAACGCCCCATGGCATACAGTAGCCTGGCACAGGCATAGTGTCGCGCAAAGGGTTACAAAGTGGCGCAATGCATGCTTTGCGCCACTTTGTAGATATGGCACAGCGTTTTTGGCCATCTAACACCACATTAGCATAAAAAAATGACGCTAATGTGTCGTTGGAATGGCGCATACTTGCGACAGCAAGCTCCAAAATGCACCACTAGCTGCATACACCTCTTACCACTCTCCTGTTGAATGGGCATGGCTCATTTGCTACACTAGTCCTTTGCGTGACACATGGATTTTCCACAAAATGTTCCTGTGACTTCAGTGAATTAACACTGATGACAGCACCCCACTGTCAAAATTGTTTCAGCAAGACAGCAACAGGGCCTCCTGTTTTGGTTGCATTTAAAAAAAAATGTTTTTCACATCCATCGAACTGTTTGAAAAGGCCTGTGCAATATACATGATTTTAGATGAATGACTGATAATTTTAGTTTAGAAAAAAGCAACTATTTAAAGTTCGTCTGTGTGAATGTAAAGGTAAGTCTCCCAGTTGCAGAACAGGTCTGCGCATCTGCGTTTTAGCACTACAGATGGGCTCTGCATTTCGTTACAAAGATGGTGCTGGCACTAAACTTGTACACACAAGGGTGATGAGAGTTCAGGCCTAAACTGGGAACAGGTCATTTGCTGCGATATAGTACACGTCTCTCTCTCTGCTCCTATCACGCACACCTAAAGGTGTGACGTACTGCACCACAGGGCGGGACAGTGTGCCATATCTGTACTGTGACTTTAGGTTTCCTTTGCACCCATGCTCGCAACACCAGCTCAGTCACAATTTGAAAACCTGGAAGCAGAAAATATTTAACCATTTTTTAATGGTTTTTTGGCTTTCTGAACAATGCTTCCCTTTCTCACCCAAAATGTTCCTATTTCAAAATGTTCATATTCAGGTGACGGGTGTTATCAAATTACATTACACCTTTGTCTTATTTTAACCCCATCAATCACTTAACAAATAACAATTCCCTTCCTTTTCCGCCTTCAAAAGCTTGTTTTTTCTCATAAACTATTGATGGTTTTGCAGCTCCAAAATTGCTTTGCGCCACGAGGAACAAATGCCCGTTTTAATCAATGCAAAAGAGGTGTTAAAAGGGTGCAAAAAACCGTGGATATTAGCATAAAGTCTCATTATGTAAAGTACTCTTACCTGGTTTTGTTTTAAGTCCTTATGCCAAGTGAAACCAAGCGCACTCTAGGGGGGACACCCGTATATTGTGAGCTATACCTCCATGTAACACTTGAATGCATAATACATTGGTTGTTACGTGCAACCAACAGGTCACACTTTACAATCAGGATAGTACACATACAAACCAGTACATTACAAGAGTGACCCAGCACAGTATGTATCAAAACCAAGACAATGTCAATGTCTACAAGTACATTGTGAATGCAAACCAGCATATGATGCTTTCAACCCAATATATTACTCATACCAACCACTACATACATGAGTGATCCAATTCATTATGACAGTGTGACTCTGTGATCTAGCCTGTACTAGAGCCTAGAAACTGTCACAGCTCTATGATGGAGCCTGACACTAATATCCTGTAGAGCCTTCTTTAACAGAGAACCTGTGTACCACTAGTTTCGTATCGGACAACCATTTCACCATTTTATTCAAATTGTGAATGTTGAATGCCAAAACCAACTCTGCTGTAGGGTATCTTCGTTGTATATAGTGCCACTCTGCTCATCTGAATCAATTAAAGACATAGGGTATCATGTACAGTATGGCAGGCGGCCTGTCATCTGTCAAGGTGGCAGGCATCATCATCTGCGCTACTCTATCCAGACTACCATCCGACTGCTCCCACACACTCACTCTGCGATGCAGTGCCATGGATATCAGGCAGGCTAGTATACATGCACTTGTGTTGGAGTGTGTCCTTTAAAAGCAATATTAGTACGAAACTTGCAATATAATGTGTGATGAAGCTGCATAGAAAATGTGTTAACATAGAAAATAATGCACACGTTTGAAAGGTGCCCACGGGGAGTGGTTACCAATGTATACGAAGACTAATGAAAAGGCTTGTTAATTCTGAATTATTATGCAAAAATGTTTGAATTTGTATTAGTATATCATAATTAGGGTTATGTGTTAAGAATTTGCTTCATTAAATAAAAGGGCTTTAACTTAGCAAGGGCTTGGGCCTAGCTGCCTGGCCTCATATTGAATTGCGTTTTCTAACGTGTAGTGTGCTGTTTTTCCTGAAGGACACGGAGTTGTACTTTTCCAGGAGCTATTTGTGTGTAGCCGTAGTAAATTCTTTCTCATGAGAACCGGCTTGCTCAAGGCGATGTTCTTGCTAGATGCAACAGTGTAATTTGTAACAGGTGCAAGGCTAGCTCTCCTAGGAGAAGACAATAAAGACACTGACTGGAGGTCAAAGTGTAACATTTTCTACCTGACATTCCAACCGTTGAAGATGTCAATAACGTGGACCAATCCGTAACATGTGAACTGTGGAAAATTCTAGCGAGGTGCATACCAAATTATTGGACAGAGATAATGATGCACCAAACTTTATCCAATGAGGAATCTGGGAATAATTAGAAAGTTTTGATTTAACGACGTGACCCAAGAAGAAATCATCCAATCCCATTTCTTCCATTCTGCCATTTCCCCGTTCCACTCCAGTCACTTTTCCGGACACTTTTTTCTACTCTCCTGAGTTTATTCTGAGTACTTTAAACCCATTCTCTAGCCCATTCTTTGCCTGATGCTAACTTCTCCTCTACCCGAGGGAAGTGATAATTTCCTAGCTATGCTATCTTATGCGTCTTGAAAGAGACTTTGCTTTGACTTAATGCTAAAGACTTTGCCCCATCCTATCTCTGCTGATGGTGAATCGACTAATGTCCTGAGGACGAAGACTGACGCTGCTCGCTGATCTGTTGGATTGGTAACTATCCGATGAAAATTGTGATTGTCTGTTTGCCTTTTCTTTCTAGGTACCAACTGCTATTTTGATAGAGGCCTTAGTTTAGATGTTTTCTAAATTCGTGTTCACTAAATGTTCTGCATGAAGCCCAACATGCTAATGCTAATTTGAAGTTAGTTAAGGTGTTCACTAATACCTTGTGCAAACAGATAAATGATTGAGATCTTGCTTTGTTGATTCATGTACTAACTCTGCTAAGTTGATTCATATTAATGATGTGCATAAATATTGAATGAATACAGTCTATGCATTGATTAAGATGTGCTCTGATTGCTAATCGGTAGCGTTTTCTGATGAGTTTATTGCTATTGAGATTAATAGACATGATATTAGATTGTAACTAATAGGGAAATAAATATCCTAACACTCAATTAAACTGGGATGGTTATTTATGACTGAAAGGTCATGGTGTGTTCAATTTTCGATTCTTATTGATTGTTCATTGATTAGTGATTGTCATTATTGATTAATTATTGATATTGTTGGTTGATGATGTTAGAAAATACTTTGTACTGGGAAGTCTCCAAACGCGGTCCAAAGGTTTGTCGACCTAGACTCGTCTACTTGTAAGTTTACTTATTAAGGCTCTGACACACCAACACTTGCACACACTCGCTTCCAGCACCCTAATGCGGTGCTCTGACATTCGGCAGGTCACTTGTCAATGAGTTCGGAGACCCGTCTTGGACCCAAACTTTTTCCACCCTCCAACCAATTTCTGCCCCCAAGAGCTAGAACTGGAGTAACCTTTCCCTGGACACTAGGCCGCTCATGACCGGTGATTACACTTTTTCAGGATCCCGGGTTCAATGAGAGGTGGAATAAAGACAGAATGGCTCATCAGGCAACAGTTGACTAATGGAAGTTTAGCCACAACTCGGGAAGTTCACTCAGTGGTATCCACACTGGCCTCCCAGTGCGGCCCCGGTCTGCAAACCACAGGAGGATGGCCACCTTCGGACACGCTCTTCACAGTGGTGCGCAGCCAAGCCAGACCCGCCAATCCACAAAAAATGACCAATTCTTAGCCTCCCAGGAATGGAGGCACCACGTCTGGGACGCGATGACTTGGGCCACCCCAAGCATCCCAGTTGCACACAAAGAGTTACCAAATCTGTACCTCTCTGAAAGGAAGCACAACATTGGGTGCGCAATGACTTGAGTCACTCAAGATGATTCCGATCATCCACAAAGAGTTACCAATTTCTGTGCCTTCTTGGTATAGGCACCATGTCTGGTGCCCGATAACCTGAGTCACACCAGAAAATTCCAATCAAACACGCAAAGTGACCAATACTGGACCTCCCTGGAATGAGGCACTACGGCTGGTGCACGGTGTCTTGAGTCACACCAGATGATCCCGTTTGCACATGAAAAGTTACCAATGGAGCGCTTTCCTAGAATGAGGCACAACGTCTGGTGCGTGATGACTTGAGTCACCCCAGGCACATCAAAACACACAATTGGTTTGGAATAAGCCTCAATGTCTGGTGTGCAATGAGTGGAGGTGCACCACAAATATCCGGTCACATACACAGAGATGCAAGTTTAGCGGTGCGGCACGAGGTACAATGTGGCACGGCTGAGTGTATGCCCTCATCTCTGAGGGTCGCAACCAGTGACACAGACCCTGCATACAGCGAGCATGCAGTCGGGTGTCGCATGAGAGAAATGCAGTACGCTCAACAAAAGCGAGCCACAGGGGGTTGTGCAACCATTGAATCCCCTCACTACTAACAAGATACTTATGCGTGTCGTGGCCCCATGATGAAGGGCCACACTTCTTGAATGTGTGCAGTACATATAGAACTTTTTTTTTATTCTTGGGTCACTTTCCAGTAGTAGATGGGAACGTACATGCATTTCATCTCTACATTCCTACTAACACACCCATGCAATACAGAGCATTTGCATATTTAGAAATATCTCTATCTTATCAAGAACACCAAAATTAGATTGATGGCACCTAAAAAAGTGCAATTTGTAAATACCGAAAACAAATAAACGTACTAAAGGCCTGATTTAGAGTTTGGTGGAGGGGTTACTCCATCACAAATGTGATGGATATCCTGTCCGCCACATTACAATTTCCTTAGGCTGTAATGGAAAATACAGAAGATGGGATATGTGTCATGTTTGTGACACGTAACTCCCTCCACCAAACTCTAAATCAGACCCTAATAAGTGAAAACCTACTCAAAAGGGCAGTTTGTGATATAGGCCCCAAGTGTTGAATGCTTACTGCAAAAGGATTTGGGTCAGACTCCTTCAGCCATGGCTTCTTTGCTCCAGATACTTTGGGGCATATATATTATAGTGTTGTGTTGCCCTTGCGCCACACAAAGGTGAAGCAACACTACAGTCAGATTTCTCAAGCCATGCAAGGCCACCTTGCGTGGCCCTGCATGGCTTGTTAAATCTGGAGTGATGCAAGGCAGCACAAATCACAAAATGCAATTGCAAATTTGCAAGTCACAAACGCGCAAATCTCCAGGGGAGGCCTAACGAGAAGAAATAGGTTTATTTCTCCTTGTTTTTCTCCTTTTTACATGTGCTGCAGCCTGCATTCTCAGATTGTCCCTTCCTGCACAAAAACAATCATGCTTATAGTGAGGGTTGCCTTGCTCCATGGCACAAGGGTGGCTGCATTGGCGCTAGTTTGCTAATTGTGTGCCACACGTAGGCAGAGGAGAGGAATGCACCATATCTTGGTAGATATGGTGCATTGCTGCCCTTCCTTTTTCATGCAGTACAGCAGAGCAAGATTTTTTGCTGCGTTGGCCTGCGTTAAAGTTTGATAAATCCAGCCCGTTATGTATTGGCTTGAGTGGTTGTTAATTAAATCTTGGATCAGCCCACAGGATAATTTTAGTTACACTGTTTTTCTGGTGGTCCTTTGGGCGTGTCCTCCTGTTTCCCTTGAAAAACATGAGGAAATATTATAGATTCGAAACCATTTGGCAAGTGTCAGAATAGCAGTGGAGAGTGATAGCTATTTATTTTGATAATTTTCCAACGAAAAATACATTGACTACAAAAATAATCCCTGTATAGCACTGTACAGAGACACCCTTCTGTTAATGTATGAATAGTTTCATGGGAGAGTCTACTAAGAAATTTCTGGCTTAACATTTTGGCGTTCTGTATTAAACAACCTAGGGGCAGATTTAAGAGCCCCTTGCACCACTTTAGCATCATTTTTTTTACACTAAGGTGGCCTTTTCCACGTGCCATATTTCAAATTGGCACAATGCATGCATTGCACCACTTTGTAACTCCTTGTGCCACATTATGCCTGTGCCAGGCATAATGTATGCAAGGGGGGGCGTTCCCCTGTTAGGAGGCCCGATAAAATGGCGCATTGAAATTTAAAAGTTTTCACTGCACCATTCTTTCTGTCATTTTTAACACGTGCTCAGAGCAAGCGTTAAAATGATGCACCGATTTAAATCAATGGGCCTCCTTGCACTTTACTACATTAGCATCAACATTTTTGATGCTAGTGTAGCAAAGTGCCACAATAGCGTAAAAAATGTTGACGCTATTGTTCTAACTACCACCATAGTGCACCGTATCTTACTGACGCTGACAAATCATAGTGAAATGCTCTCCGAAACGGTACTATGTTGCTTTCCATCCCTAAATTGGTCAGGGTCTCCCACAATTGAGACATTACCACATTGTTGAACACACAGGAAAGGCCTATGAAGGCCAGGCAGATGGCCGTATATTTGCTAATCAACATGCACAAATTTAGGCTTTGGTCCACCGTGCCGAGCCCCTCACGAAATCCATACTGCATCTTCAACAGTAAACCCTTTTCCCTTACCCAGGTTAGAAGACTCTCCAGAATAATTCTACCTACCATCTTCACTGCTCAATCCATAAGCGATATCGCTGATAACATCCTAATGATTGATGGTTCCCTTTCTGAAAATCGGGATGATAACAGCATTGTGCCATGACTGTGGGATTCCTGACTTGCAGATGGCATTAAAGCAATTGTACAATAGCATAGCATAGCTTACAGTTCCAGAGATGATTTGCACAGGTCCATGGGCACAGCATCCGGCCCTGGTGCCTTGTTTGAAGGACTCTTGTTACACAACACGGGTAAACTCCATGGCTAATATAAAGGTCATCTCCTCCTCAACCTGCCAGTTGGAAATACAAGACCCATAGAATTCTTTAAACTGGTTAACCCAGGCTTCCGGGCCAACGGTGGTCATAACAGTATTAGATTTAAGACTCACAGTTTTGGTGTTATTAGCCACCAATCAAAAGCCCTGGTGTCTTTCATTCTACATGCCATAACCAATTTCCCCCAAAATGAATTTTGTAACTCTTTGCTCCTGGTTCACAGGGCTGTCTTATACTCCACTCTACATCGGTGGATTTTGCAGGAGCCGCTGGGAATCTCCTTCAGCGCCTCAGTGGCTCCTGTAGATAGGCTGAGGCCATCCTACAATATCGATCAAACCATTTAGCTTTGTGGACCCCTGGTCTGCTTGGTTTCATAAGCAGGCTACTCATGACTAAAGTCAATTGGACAAATTGATTGGCCACAGCCCAGTGGTCATAAAAGAGGATGAGACAATTAGACTCCAAAGGAAGATGGTTCAGACCAAGTTTAGACAAGAGCATTTTCAGGTTGGCATTTCTCCAGGCTCTCGCTATAAGCACTTGCATCTATAGTTGCCCTATAAACCCAAGCCAGCATATCACGAATGGCAAAGATATAGTCATTGATAGGGCAGCACTCTCGCCTTTCAAACTGTAGCCTTAGCAGGATAAGTTGGGTCACAAAGTTTGATCACATTAGTAAGATCAAATGATGTAATCAGTTTGAAAAGTGCATGTGTTCTCTGATCCCTAGGGTAACTATCATGGCTGATACTAATGTGGTCAAACATAGTACACTCATTTTCCATCTGTATTATCCAAGTTTAGTGATAACATTCCCACCTAAAATATTTTGGTACCCTTTGTGCAGAAAAGGAAGTTGGGCTACAAGGCCAAGAACACAATTGTGTAACTTATTACAATTGACAATGCGGTCAGTCTTAAAATACCCATTATTATAGTTAATTAGAACAATATTCATTGGGCCAAGTAGATAAAATGCTTGAAATAAAGTATTACCAGAAGGGACCAGGCTAATTTTACAGTCCAGGGTGACTTTAAACCATGCCATTAATCCTTCCGTAGCTCTGCCAAAAGAGATGGGACAGCAGGAATTGTGCAGTAATAATAACCATCCATGCTAATAGTTTCAGAGAGCCAGGTCTCTTGAAAAAAGCTGATATCCTAATTGGTTATGGTGAGTACTCCACTCCTCACAGCCCACTTTACTTGCAAGGCCAGCAGTATTCCAAAAGAGGACATTGAGCTCTTGAACATGACTTGCTGAAATAACGGGATTCCCCTCGCCAGTTGACAGGAAGCGTTCCTTACAGTTGACGACAGGCAGATCACCAATATTTGGCAAGTCAAGAGGTGGGCGGGACTGAAAAGCAGGGCCCCACCCCTCTACAAATATCTTGAACAGGGGTCTTCTTAATCACATTACAAACACTTAGGACCTGATTTAGAACTTGAAGGATGGAAAACTCCATCACAAACGTGACAGATATCCTGTCGCAGTATTACGGTCCCATATGATAAAGTGGGATTGTGATATGGCGGACCGAATATCCGTCACATTCGTGATGCAGTATTCCACTCGCCCAAGTTCTAAATCAGGCCCTAAGTCAGTCATGCTCTGACAAATCATCCGAGGGAGGAAAGCAATTTTGAGTGGAGATATTGTAAGGAAATGGCTGGGCAGGCATAGGGTGAAAAAGACTCTCCCTTATTAGGGGATTTTTAACCAGGTTTCTATAGAAGTAGTCAAGGGGCAAGATCTTAATGTTGCCAAGTTTAATATGTCCTTGATAAGAGCACCGGAAAAGATCACCAGCAACACCAGTAACTTCTAAAGGTAACAATAACATAGTCCCCCATGAATTCTTTATGTATCTTCCCAATACATCTGACTCTTCTCTCCATGAGAACCTCAGAATTTTTTTTGTCCTGGTACCTAATATTCCAGTGAATCCAATGAATGGTCCTGTTAATTACCTCTACAGCAGACTCATTTACTTCGGGCGTAGCATTGGGAGATTTGTTATAACTATGCCAAAGGGACATGCTGCTATCTGGAGATCACATTGAGAGACGCTTCCCATAACTAAAACCACCTGATTAGGAGGTAGATGAGAGTTACTCAGGATATTGGGGCCCCCAGCAAGTAAACCAGACTCCTCAGATTCACTCAGGTGGCTAACAATAACTGAACCAGATGCAGGAGCTCCACCTGGCACACAAATTGTCGAATGCCTACTCCCCTCAACCTCAACCAGGGACTGTGGCTCCTGACCAAGACCTAGTGGCCCATGCCCAGTTAAAGAGCTACCCACTCACACTAAATCTTGGGCTGGTCTCTCATCCAATTTACTTAGTGATGCCTCAATACACCCCAAACATTCATACAACCCAGATGGAGATGAAACGTTCTAATTGGCTGAGGCGAGGCCCTAGCTAGGCACAACATACCACTCCTGTCAGGGGTGGGTGATTACACTCACTATAAAACCTGTGCTCACCCTTGGGTAGCGTGGCACAGAGTAGTCAAGTAGGCTTATCACAGGGGCAATGTGTAAAGCATTGGCACAGCACTACCACACAATAATCACATTGACGGACACGAAAAAAACTTCACATGAGGGGTATGTAAATAAAGTTGATATTCAACACACACATTAGTTAACACAACATGAACATCATGTAAATCTGGGCATCCAAAACATTTAGAAATTCAAGTAGTAGTACAAGGCCAACTGTGTTACTACAACATTCTCAGTAAGTACATATGAGAAAAAAGAATAGTTTACCTCCCAGCACCCTTATGCAATGCTACCACATTGGCAGCCCAAGACCTAACCTAGCGATCACCCCAATTGACTATCAAGCAGTTAATATCAAACAGTTATAGGATGCATCCTGTTTAGCAGCAATGTGTACATACAGAGGATCTCAGCACTTTTAAAGAGGTTCTCCGACCTAGGCCCCACAGGTAAACTTCAATATCAACCATAATAGTAAACAATGTGTACGGCACCCACGTGCAATGTAGTCAGTCCCACTCAATCACTCCACACACTCACTCTGCGATGCAGTGCCATGGATATCAGGCAGGCTAGTATACATTCACTTGTACACACTTGCTTCCAGCACCCTTAAGCGGTGCTCTGACATTCGGCAGGTGAGTTGTCAATGAGTTAGGAGACCTCTCTTGGACCCACACATTTCTCCACCCTCCAACCAATTTCTGCCCCCAAAAGCTCGAAATGTAGTAACCTTTCCCTGGACACTAGGCCGCTCATGACCGGTGATTACACTTTTTCAGGATCCCGGGTTCATTGAGAGGTGGAATAAAGACAGAATGGCTGATCAGGCAACAGTTGACTAATGGAAGTTTAGCCACAACTCGGGAAGTTCACTCAGGGGTATCCACACTGGCCTTCCAGTACGGCCCCTGTCTGCAAACCACAGGGGGATGGTCACCTTGGGACACACGCTGTTCACAGTGGTGCTCAGCCAAGCCAGACACGCCAGTCCACAAAAAATGACCAATTCTTAGCCTCCCGGGAATGGAGGCACCACATCTGGGGCGCAATGACTTGGGTCACCCCAGGCATCCAAGTTGCACACAAAGAGTTACCAAATCTGTACCTCTCTGAAAGGAAGCACAACGTTGGGTGCGCAGTGACTTGAGTCACACCAGATGATTCTGATCATCGACAAAGAGTTACCAATTTCCGTGCCCTCTTGGTATAGGCACAATGTCTGGTGCCTGATGACCTGAGTCACACCAGAAAATTCCAATTTAACACGCAAAGTGACCAATACAGTGCCTCCCTGGAATGATGCACAACGTCTGGTGCACAGTGACTTGAGTCACACCAGACAATCCCGTTCGCACATGAAAAGTTACCAAAGCAGAGCTTCCCTGGAATGAGGCACTACGTCTGATGCGTGATGACTTGAGTCACCCCAGACACTTCCAAACACACAATTAGTTTGGAATGAGCCTCAATGTCTGGTGTGCAATAGGTGGAGGTGCACCACACAAATCCGGTCACACACACAGAGAGATGCAAGTTTAGCTAGCGGTGCTGCACGAGGTGCAATGTGGCACTGCTCAGGGTACGCCCCCATCTCTGAGAGTCGCAACCAGTGACACAGATCCTGCACACAGTTAGCATGCAGTCAGGTGTCGCATGAGAGAAATGCAGCACGCTCAACAAAAGCGAGCCACAGGTGGTCGTGCAACCAGTGAATCCCCTCACTACCAACCAGATACTTATGCGTGTTGTGGCCCCACGATGAAGGGCCACACTTCTTGAATGCGTGCAGTACTTTGAAGGCTCTGCATCTGGGAAATCTTGTTTCCAGGCACAATACTTAGTTCCACCCTCACCCAACTGCTACCTGGTGGAATCTAGCAGACGACGTAGATGTGTATTAGGGCACTGCGCTCCAGATGACACAAGTAGACGGTTTAGGTTCCTCACAGGAGGTCTTTGATGTTCCTGAGACCGCCACAAAGAACAGAGGTAAGCCAACAAGACCTTGGAGATCACATTTCATAGTGCCACACTGCAGCAAGCAGTTTGCCCAGACAGCCACAATGCAGGGAGGGTGGGCGGCCCCTTCTCTGGGCAGTAAGTACTCCTGTACACAACACTGACAGTGTGTACCACACAGTTGAGGGTCTCATTCCTGCGTTCCTTTTGTGTTGCAAAGTCACCCTAAGTGGAGAGGGTATGACCAGACGTGGGTTCTCTGCTCACTGTACCACTAGATTCAAGCTAGCCTGGCTGATGAGGGGTGATAACCGTAACTACAAGGTAAATCCAATAAGGATTCTGCCAACCGATGGGTTAAAAAAACGCTCGGATAAACAAAAACAATATAAAGATAATTTAAAACAGAGAGGAGAATCTCCGCATCAGGAGACCTCTGTGAAACGATACAACTTAAAGATGGTTTGAAAACTGCCAATAGATATCAATATACTGATACATGCCAATCTTGTTTCGTTAAGGACTCACTGGATAAATGAAGTGAGAGAGGTCGGTGTTTCGAACAACTAATTGAGTATGTCAAACCAAGAAAACATTCACAATGCTCGGCTGAAACGTCCATAAAAAAGGAAGAGAAACCTTCTTCACAGAAAGCACAGTTTAAAAATGAAAAGGTGGCAGCTATTTTGGCCCGAAATGTGACGCATGTTAAGTGTGTTAATGAAGAACAAGAAGTTGGCACTGACTCTGCTAGACAACGCAACAGAGGTCACAATAGTTTGCCATAATCTTCAAGGGCTTCTGGGTGCAACAGCAACTAATGACTAAATAGAAGTAAAAACTGCAAACACTCACGTCTCCGCCCCGACAGCGTTTACAAATTGAAATTGCAACTCAAAAAAGACATTCAAGGCACAGTTAAAGTAATATTCTGGGGAAAATTGACACCGTGCCAGGATATCCTATTGGCAGAAACAGAATTTGCCCTCAATCTTCTATTCTGGGGAGATTTTATTATGTCTTCTTTCTCACCTCTTGTTCCTAGGGAATTAGGGGAAACTTATGCAGTATATTGGGCATTGGCACACCCCCCTGCGCTGAATTGCAATCATGTGCGGTGGGACAGAGACTCTCCATACCACATAGTACCTATTAGATTACAACCACAGTCTCAACCTCAATAGCCCATTAAACAAGAGGCTAAAGGACCAGTGAGAGAAATACTCACACAACCTGCTTACCAGGGTGTAATTGAGCCCTGTGTCTCATCAATGAACAACCTCTTGTTTCCTGTAGCTAAGCCAGACAGACCATTCTTATAGAATAGTCTTAGATTACAGACACTTAAATAGTCATACACGCACATTTGCTATCCAAAATGCACTCAGCACAGCACTGATTAACAATTTAGTGTGCAAAAAATAGAAAATAACCATGGATATCTCCAACGGGTTTTTTCTGCCCAAATATAGGGCCTGAAAGCAGGGATGTAACAGCATTTAGCACTTTAGGCTCATAAAGAACATGTTGTAGGCTTCCACACTGGTATAAGACTATGCATAACACATTAAACCATTATATGATTTAATACGCCCTGATTTTTCAAGTAAATATTGGACAGTCAAACATTCACACGTTCTAAGAGCATTGCAGCAGGACATGCTTGAAGCAAAACACTTACACAAATGTGATTATAAAACAAATTTGGTCATCAGAGTAATTGTTAGCGCCATCGGATTCACCTATGTGACATTTAATGAAGGTGATAACATACCTATAGCATATAAATCACACCTGTACTCCACAGCTGAGCAAAGCTTTGCTCCCACATACTGCTGTTCCGATGGCTGCCACAAAAGAGAAATCTCTGGCACAGGGGAAATGCATTATTGTCATAACCCCATACCAGTTCTTGAGGCTGCTACAAAAGCTACAAAAGCCTGCATTTCAAACGCTAAAGCACTACATCCATGTTGGATCAAATGGGCAACGTCTCTCACTGCCACTGACGTAGATTATGTTTTTGACTCAAAACGAAGACTCAAGAATTAATTCAATGTGAGCTTGCATACCCAATACCAACAAATATCTTGCCTCTTGATCAATATCAAACATTAATTTATACAGCACAACCGGCTGCAGGCACAAAACAACAGTACTCCGCAGCCTGTGCGGTTGTGACTGGTGTCATGAAGGTTGCCAAATTTAGTCCGCAAAACACTTACAAGCAGACCCTAGGGGACTGCACTGCACAATTGGCAGAGCTTAAGGCTCTGGTATTGTCACTGGAACACATGGTTTCCAAACAGCTAACACTAATACTCTGTGATTTGTACTATTGTGTCCAGTCCTTTAATAAATATCTGCATTACTGGCACGAAAATGAGTTCAGAAATGCAAAAGGGAACATCATCAAACATAGAGTACTGTGGGGAAAAGTAGCAGGTCTGAAAGAAATGCTACCCAAAGCCCATGATGTTCATACAATGGGTTATAAACGTACAGGGATACACATTGCAGGCAATACCTTGCCTGATGGGAAGCAGCCAAATCAGCAGTAGCCATGGCTTCTGTTGCTGTAATTACTCCTTCCAGATTGAGGTTGGATGATAAAACACTGGCTGCTGTGAAAGCCTCAGCACACAGTAAGCCCTTACAAAGGCTTGTCAAATGAAATATTCCTACCACATAAGTGCACAGAACATTGCCTTTGTTACAGTTCCAGGGGTGGGTGATCATGTGATCCTCAGCCAGGATTAGACACCAGAGTTAATAAAAGCAACGCATGAGGGAGTTGCTTCTGCCCATGTTGGTGTGGCACCTACTGTTTCCTTACTGCAAAAACGTTACTGGTGGCCAGGTCTATATAAACAGACTGAACAGTATGGCCTTTTTTGTGACATTTGTCAACAAATAAAATAATACAAGGTCAAGGGCCCACTCCAGATACCCCTTCTAATTTCCAGCAAACAACTACAATGTGTATGCCTGAACCATTGTGGTCCTTTGACTCCTGATGGTGCATACAAATACATCTCAGTCGATATTGGCTCTTGCTCCAGATTCCTGTGGATATGACCACAATGATCAGCTAACCTCGAACGGTTATTAAAGATTTGCACATCTTTTTTAGGTCATATGCAGTTGCGGCATTTCATTCAGACCAGGGCCCGCTTTTGGCTCGAGGAGATTCAGGGACATCATGCCAACTTTGGGGGTCCAATTGCATTATTCGTCTCCCCATCATCCTGATGGGAAAATTATAGTTGAGGGCAAAATCCGAGATTTAAAGCAATCCTTAACAGCAAGAGTATTAGGTACCGTCGTAGTTAGCCTAACCACCTATATGGAGTCCAGGAAGCACTTAATAATCTGCCTATAAGGTCCCCGGGAGGGTGCACCCATACAGGGTTCTGTTTGGCATATATATGTATGTCCTGGATCTTGGTGGCTCTCGCTGGGTGGCTGCAGGCACACCTTTTGGCATAAATGAACGTGTCACTGTTTTGCAGGAATTACAGCAGTTCTGTGATGAAAACTCATTTGCATGTGCCGTTACCTTGGGAATAAGGGATGCACTCACTAGCTGGATTCCAAAAGTTGGGGATCTGGTGCGAGAAAAAGCTTCTGTGAAAAAAGAATTTGTCCTTTCATATCGCACACCCGTTCAAGTCCTGGAAATGCATGGTACCAGGACTGTCATCTTACCAGTGCTGCCTGATTCTAAAGGAAACCGCTTTGTCTCCATCGACAATGTCAAGTTACACCATGTGGCCGATCATACACAGCAGACCTAATGGACTCCTGGGTAGTTCCTGAACCCCTCTCACTACCAACCAGGATGTACCTCTACAAGTTTTAACCACCAATGCTGACACTTCCCTGAGTATGGGGAGGGAGGAAAATGATCTTTCATTAGTACCAGTAACGTCTTTTACAACAATAAACGTCCACACTTATGACCAATCTCATTGAAATTCAAACAGTAGTTTACTATGAACCACCGAGGGACACATCTGTCAGTTCTACCTTTTCTTTCTACCATTTGCACAAGCTGTGTCTGGATATTTTGCGACATAAACGATTCCTTTACTGACTTCTACATCTTCTGCAGTACCTGTATCAAGTGCACGTAAGCTGTTCATTTCACTTAAAACTAACTATATGATTTGCCCACGGAACTGTCTGTGGGTCCTACTAACTCTGTTTGCCTTTCTTCTCTGGATTGGTTTTGTCATCATTTTCTTTTTGCTGATATATGGTCATTATCTTCCTGAATTCTTTGCTGTTGAACTGGTGGATGAGATCCTAAAACCACATTTGTCTTCACATAAGGTCCGAAGAGACTTTTCCCTAGTCAACATTTCAGCTATACCGATTTCTGATGGGACTTTATGGGATAAAATATCCCTTGATGTCTTTGGGCCAAAGGTGATCCTTCAAATACTATATGTGTTTAAAGTTTTGATGAATGATATTATAACACTAGGAGTAGTTTCTGATGATTGGGAAGTAAAAACAGATGATTCTATGCTTTCTGAGCTTGAATATTATACTGTATTGAAATTGAAGATGTTTATCAAACAACTGCTAATTATGGCAATATGTTGTGTTACAATTATTACGGACATCATTTCATACATAAAGCTAGCACCCTGAGAGATGTTTATAATTACACATAATGGGAACATTGTCAGACCCCCACCTGTGGGGAGTTCTAAAACATATGTGGAAACATTTGCATATTTTACTGGACATGATAAAACAAATGCTAAGTCTTATTATTTCAAATTACCTCCTATGAAACTGCAAAGTATTTTGTTAAAAAGTACCAGATTGATTTATTCTGATTCCTGTGTTTCCCAGGTGGTGAAAGAAGACTAAGAATATTGGTTAAAGTTGATTGACTTAAAAAGTGTTTGAAGAACTAAATTTCGCAAATACAGGGAAGGGATGCTTTGTTTAAAGCATGCCTTATTCCATTGCAAATTATTTTTCTAAATGACACCATACAGCAAACTAGTTGTCTAGGCTAGGCGAAAATTAAGGAAATGAACGTGCTCAGTGTTCCCTCACCAGCTAAATTTAAACACTGGCAGAAATTAATAAATGTCACTGAACAGCTCGACAGCTGGGTCGAGAAAGGAACATTTAACACAGCACTTCCAGGTCTTACGGGTGGTTATTGTGGCCAATGGACACAAATGGTTGTCATGCATGTTAAACTCCACAGGGGATTTTAGAGCGAGCCGACCTGACCCTCTTTACATATCATCACAACACTCTGATATCTGTCACCACATATTGTGGAGGAAAATTATGCCAACCGTGGCTGAAATCTTCCTCCCTAGCAGCTGTAAAAGAACACCTTGGTCTCCTATCAGAAGACACAGATTTACACGGTTTTCTATTATGCCCCAGAAAACAACGAAAAAAGTGCTTCCTATGTGCAATTTATAATGAAATTTGGAAACTTTTTCCAATAGAAGCTGCAGCCCGGTTAAGGCAGATAGATCAGGAGAACTTACTGAAAGCATTAGCCATTGTAGATAATGGAAAGAACACCTTGTCCAACCACATATACACTCTCAACATTATTTCTTCAGAGATTGACCTTATTCAAAATGGCATGTCATCTTTGCAACATGGACAAGGCCAATGGAGATCCACTATGCAGTTAGGTTGAACATTACAAGTACGTAAACATTGTTGCTTACCATGGCAATATGTTACCCCGAAAGACCTATTTGCTGCATTTAATTTAACACAATAGCAACAAATAATGGCTAACAAAGAAGCAACTTATGTCATGCTTACATCGAAAAGTTTGAAAAATTGCCTTTTACTGTGGCAGAAATACCATCCGCTGTCTGGTTAATTTATGGGGTTATTAATCTGCTTATTTCCACAGTGGAATCACCTTATGCTTGAAGCACATTCTTGTAGGCAGATATAAAAGGCTAGGAGATAGTTACCTTCAAGAGGTGTGGGAGCTGCCCTTCTTGTACAAATGTCTCAATGGCATGGAAGATGTCTTTCTTAGTAGAAGCGAGTGTGAGACTTCTGTGAGCCATTCCTTCCACAGAGCATGTAATGCTTCAGTAGCAAATTTAGCCTGTTATCTGAAGGAAGTTCCTGTCCATTTGATTTGTCCAGCGTTCCAGGTGCTCTCGAATGGGAGCTATGTGGTTCTGAACAAAGAGGACTGTTGTGAAATGTGAGCTGGAATTGCCTATGTCATTTCAGTCTCCTAAATTGTCATCTTCTGGCATAATGTACTTTTTCCTCCAACGCAATGGACGAAAGTAGCAGAGGTATTGCAACTTTAAATGTAAATTTTGACAAGCTAAGCAGACTGAAAGCTCTTTTGTTTCACGTGGTGCTTACATCTGCCGCAAGACCTATGCTGTCCAAGTGGCGAGGTCATCCTCAGAGATACAGTCCCTCTTTAATACTAACTTTCCAAGACATTTTGGTGAGTTAGTGTAGGAGGCTGGACTGGCTTGTAGTGAGTACCAAGGGGTACTTGCACCTTGCACCAGGCCCAGTTATCCCTTATTAGTGTATAGGGTGTCTAGCAGCTTAGGCTGATAGATAATGGTAGCTTAGCAGAGCAGCTTAGGCTGAACTAGGAGACGTGTGAAGCTACTACAGTACCACTCAGTGTCATATGCACAATATCATAAGAAAACACAAAACACAGTTATACTAAAAATAAAGGTACTTTATTTTTATGACAATATGCCAAAGTATCTTAGAGTGTACCCTCAGTGAGAGGATAGGAAAAATACACAAGATATATATACACAATAGCAAAAATAGGCAGTATAGTCTTAGAAAACAGTGCAAACAATGTATAGTTACAATAGGATGCAATGGGGAAACATAGGGATAGGGGCAACACAAACCATATACTCCAAAAGTGGAATGCGAACCACGAATGGACCCCAAACCTATGTGACCTATAGTGAGAGTTAGAAAGATAACCCTCCCCAAGACCCTGAAAAGTGAGTGCAAAGTGCACTAAAGTTCCCCTAAGGACAAAATAGTCGTGTTAGAGGAATAATGCAGGAAAGACACAAACCAGCAATGCAACAACTGTGGATTTCCAATCTAGGGTACCTGTGGAACAAGGGGACCAAGTCCAAAAGTCACAAGCAAGTCGGAGATGGGCAGATGCCCAGGAAATGCCAGCTGCGGGTGCAAAGAAGCTTCTACTGGACAGAAGAAGCTGAGGTTTCTGCAGGAACGAAAAGAGCTAGAGACTTTCCCTTTGGTGGACGGATCCCTCTCGCCGCGGAGAGTCGTGCAGAAGTGTTTTCCCGCCGAAAGAATGCCAACAAGCCTTGCTAGCTGCAAATCATGCGTTTGGCGTTTTTGGACGCTGCTGGGGCCCAGGAGGGACCAGGAGGTCGCAAATTGGACCTGAAGAGAGAGGGGACGTCGAGCAAGACAGAGAGCCCTCACTGAAGCAGGTAGCACCCGGAGAAGTGCCAGAAACAGGCACTACGAGGATGCGTGAAACGGTGCTCGCCGAAGTTGCACAAAGGAGTCCCACGTCGCCGGAGACCAACTTAGAAAGTCGTGCAATGCAGGTTAGAGTGCAATGGACCCAGGCTTGGCTGTGCACAAAGGATTTCCGCTGGAAGTGCACAGGGGCCGGAGTAGCTGCAAAGTCTCGGTTCCCAGCAATGCAGCCCAGCGAGGTGAGGCAAGGACTTACCTCCACCAAACTTGGGCTGAAGAGTCACTGGACTGTGGGGGTCACTTGGACAGAGTCGCTGGATTCGAGGGACCTCGCTCGTCGTGCTGAGAGGAGACCCAAGGGACCGGTAATGCAGCTTTTTGGTGCCTGCGGTTGCAGGGGGAAGATTCCGTCGACCCACGGGAGATTTCTTCGGAGCTTCTGGTGCAGAGAGGAGGCAGACTACCCCCACAGCATGCACAAGCAGGAAAACAGTCGAGAAGGCGGCAGGAGCAGCGTTACAGAGTTGCAGTAGTCGTCTTTGCTACTATGTTGCAGGTTTGCAGGCTTCCAGCGCGGTCAGCAGTCGTTTCCTTATCAGAAGGTGAAGAGAGAGATGCAGAGGAACTCGGGTGAGCTCATGCATTCGTTATCTAAAGTTTCCCCAGAGACAGAGACCCTAAATAGCCAGAAAAGAGGGTTTGGCTACCTAGGAGAGAGGATAGGCTACTAACACCCGAAGGAGCCTATCAGCAGGAGTCTCTGACGTCACCTGGTGGCACTGGCCACTCAGAGCAGTCCAGTGTGCCAGCAGCACCTCTGTTTCCAAGATGGCAGAGGTCTGGAGCACACTGGAGGAGCTCTGGACACCTCCCAGGGGAGGTGCAGGTCAGGGGAGTGGTCACTCCCCTTTCCTTTGTCCAGTTTCGCACCAGAGCAGGGGCTAAGGGGTCCCTGAACCGGTGTAGACTGGCTTATGCAGAATTGGGCACATCTGTGCCCAAGAAAGCATTTCCAGGGGCTGGGGGAGGCTACTCCTCCCCTGCCTTCACACCATTTTCCAAAGGGAGAGGGTGTCACACCCTCTCTCAGAGGAAGTTCTTTGTTCTGCCATCCTGGGCCAGGCCTGGCTGGACCCCAGGAGGGCAGATGCCTGTCTGAGGGGTTGGCAGCAGCAGCAGCTGCAGTGAAACCCCAGGAAGGGCAGTTTGGCAGTACCAGGGTCTGTGCTACAGACCACTGGGATCATGGGATTGTGCCAACTATGCCAGGATGGCATAGAGGGGGCAATTCCATGATCATAGACATGTTACATGGCCATATTCGGAGTTACCATTGTGAAGCTACATATAGGTAGTGACCTATATGTAGTGCACGCGTGTAATGGTGTCCCCGCTCTCACAAAGTTCAGGGAATTGGCTCTGAACAATGTGGGGGCACCTTGGCTAGTGCCAGGGTGCCCTCACACTAAGTAACTTTGCACCTAACCTTTACCAGGTAAAGGTTAGACATATAGGTGACTTATAAGTTACTTAAGTGCAGTGTAAAATGGCTGTGAAATAACGTGGACGTTATTTCACTCAGGCTGCAGTGGCAGGCCTGTGTAAGAATTGTCAGAACTCCCTATGGGTGGCAAAAGAAATGCTGCAGCCCATAGGGATCTCCTGGAACCCCAATACCCTGGGTACCTCAGTACCATATACTAGGGAATTATAAGGGTGTTCCAGTAAGCCAATGTAAATTGGTAAAAATGGTCACTAGCCTGTTAGTGACAATTTTAAATAAATGAGAGAGCATAACCACTGAGGTTCTGGTTAGCAGAGCCTCAGTGAGACAGTTAGGCACCACACAGGGAACATATACATGCACACCTATGAGCACTGGGGCCCTGTGTGACAGGGTCCTAGTGACACATACATATAGGCCACAACCTTATGAGCACTGGGGTCCTGACCAGCAGGGTCCCAGTGACACATAACAAACACACTGAAAACATAGTGTTTTCACCATGAGCACTGGGGCCCAGCCATCAGGATCCCAGTGAGACAGTGAAAACAGTGACAAACATCCTGACATACACTCACAAACAGGCCAAAAGTGGGGGTAACAAGGCTAGAAAGAGGCTACTTTCTCACACAACCCCCCCCCAAACGAAGGACAATAAGGCTAACCTTGGCCAGTTGAGACTTTATTGTCTAAGTGGTGATAAGTAGAGAGTAGCTCTGCAATAGACTGGTTACTCCCTTTATCATCCACTATATGGTTACTTCCCTGTGGGGATGTAAACCACCCTGTTTGAAGTTTTTTTAGCTAAGCAACAATGTGAAGATGTATTTTCAGAGTTTCTATCAGTAAGTTTTAGTTTAGAGCAGTGGGAATTGTCCACTGAACCTATTTGTAGTGATGGAAATGCCAGACAGGGATGCTGTCTCAGAAAAGCCATAGCTGGGCAAACACTTTGTCCATGTGGCTGGAAGAGAGAACAGGGATGCTGTTTCTCTTGGGTTGGAGCAGGGCAGGGATGCTGTCCTATGAGCTCCACACTAGGGCAGGGATGCTGTCCTAAGTGTTGTGAGGCAGTGCAGGGTTTCTGCACTAAAGTTTCTCTGGTAGGGTTGGAGGGATGTTCCATGTTAACTAAAATGGTGCTCTTTTTCTCACCAATGTTAGTTATCCCACAGAGAGGTACTTCCACCTCAGGGAGTACAGTTTTGCCAACTGATGATTCCCTTGGAACAGGTGCCACCCCAGGAGAGGTTTCTCCCACCACAGGAATGGTATCCTGAATGGTAGGGTGGTTAGGGGATACTGTGATACCCTTTTTACCTGTTGATGGAGAGGGTTCCTGAGTTTTCAGGCCTTCTCTCCTTTGCTTTTTCATTTCAGTAGAAATGAGAGGGAACAATTCCTCAGGGATGCCCAGCATGGCTGCATGGGCATAAAACTCTACATCAGCCCAACCTGAGGCCTCTAGGTCATTACCTAAGAGACAGTCTACAGGTAAGCTAGGTGATACCACCACCTGCTTAGGGCCAGTAACTCCACCCCAACTAAACTGAATTATAGCTAAGGGAAGAAACTTAGTGGAGTTATGGACATCAATAATCTTATACTGTTGTCCAATGATGTGTTGTTTAGGAGCCACAAGGTTTTCAGTCACCAAAGTGAAACTGGCACCTGTGTCCCTGTAGGCCAAGGCCTCAACACCATTTATTGAAACTGTCTGCCTGTACTTATCCATTGTAAGGGGACAAGCAGCCAGTGTGGCAAGGCCAATGCCACTAGGTGTGACAGAAACTGTCTTGGGACTGATTACTTCAGTTTCCACTATGGACCCATAAGTGAACCCAACTACACCCTTTGCTTGACTGTTGCCAGCAGTCCCACCACTAGTACCACTACTGCTAGGGGCACTAGAGCTTGATGTATTAGTGGTGGTAGGCTCAGGGGGTTTACCTGGACAGGACTTATCCCCTGGCCTATGGCCTCTATTTTTACACACAAAGCACCAAGGCTTTTTAATGTGTGCAGGTTGGGAAGAAGAGGAAGAATTTGTTTTATCCCCACCCTCTGAAGAGTGTTTAAGATTTGAAGTGAGATCTTTGGTAGTGACCTATATGTAGTGCACGCGTGTAATGGTGTCCCCGCACTCACAAAGTTCAGGGAATTGGCTCTGAACAATGTGGGGGCACCTTGGCTAGTGCCAGGGTGCCCTCACACTAAGTAACTTTGCACCTAACCTTTACCAGGTAAAGGTTAGACATATAGGTGACTTATAAGTTACTTAAGTGCAGTGTAAAATGGCTGTGAAATAACGTGGACGTTATTTCACTAAGGCTGCAGTGGCAGGCCTGTGTAAGAATTGTCAGAGCTCCCTATGGGTGGCAAAAGAAATGCTGCAGCCCATAGGGATCTCCTGGAACCCCAATACCCTGGGTACCTCAGTACCATATACTAGGGAATTATAAGGGTGTTCCAGTAAGCCAATGTAAATTGGTAAAAATGGTCACTAGCCTGTTAGTGACAATTTTAAATAAATGAGAGAGCATAACCACTGAGGTTCTGGTTAGCAGAGCCTCAGTGAGACAGTTAGGCACCACACAGGGAACATATACATGCACACCTATGAGCACTGGGGCCCTGTGTGACAGGGTCCCAGTGACACATACATATAGGCCACAACCTTATGAGCACTGGGGTCCTGACCAGCAGGGTCCCAGTGACACATAACAAACACACTGAAAACATAGTGTTTTCACCATGAGCACTGGGGCCCAGCCATCAGGATCCCAGTGAGACAGTGAAAACAGTGACAAACATCCTGACATACACTCACAAACAAAAGTGGGGGTAACAAGGCTAGAAAGAGGCTACTTTCTCACAGTTAGTTCGGAAGATTTTTAACATCTTGAACACCGCTGGGATTGTACATTTCTTTAAGGTTGTTGGTTCTGGTTTTGTTCCGGTTTTGTCAGCGCCTTTTTCTCTATATTTGACATCATACCCCCATCAATACACTCTATTTTCTTGAGTGTTTAAAGGGGATTCGCTATTACTTTGGCATTAATTGGCTGCATTTTGCTATTCTTTCTTCACAATGGCTGCCCCTTCACAACGAGGAGGAGTGATGGTGCTTTTGTATAGCCCAACTGTGTCATGAATGCATGATGCAGTATTTTGAAGCACAACTCCTGGAAGAACTGGAGTGCAACTAGTCTATGTCATTTAGATCGGTTTTGAATTGTGTGCAGCTTGTCCTTTACTGCTTGTGGTGCCCTTTTGAACAAGCACTGGAAGTATGTCTTGCTACACAGCGCATACCTTCTTTGAACGCTGATCTGTTGATTTTCTTGCCAGACATGCACATTGAGATTGCGTTTGTTGCAGCAAGCTTCTTATGAGTTGCCCTTTGAGCACCAAGTGCCTCTTGGTGCTACAACACCGGGCACTGAACAGGATGCTGCCATCTCAGCTGAGGCAATGGAACACGAGTGCTCTCACACCTTCCTTGCCAACTAGTTGGTTACATTAACATCTGCCAAAGTGGGGTCTTTCCTGGATGCTATTAAAATTGACGAAATTGTTGATTTTCTAAAGGAGCATGATTATTGCTGACCTTACACAGGCACATTATTTTAGGCTAGACCTGTAGATTGTGCCCTTTCACTCTGAGGCATACATATTTATTTTTCTATGTATTTTAACAGAAGCCTATGGAGGTGTTTTTATTATTTTATCAGCTTGTCCTTGCACACAGACTCCTGTTATTCTTTTCTCTGCCCAACATTTTTAATCTGTGCCTCATTCAAGGTTGTACATGATAAGTTAATAATTATTGCTGGCACAAAGCGTTCATCATGTCCCCAACTCTCATACAGAGAAATATACATGTTGTCACATCAGGCCATTTTTTTCAAAACACCAGATGTTTTATTATAAAACATCTCAGTGCCCCCTACACGATAGATGAAAATTCCAGCCAGTTGCCATCATACACTGCAAGTCATCTTTGCAGTTTCTGCTGAGACCTGATACAGTCTCTCCCTCATGTGGGAGAATTTGCAGTAGACTAACAGACCTCTTCTTTACCTACAATTACAGGAATGGGGTCCTCCGGGAGCGCCCTGATGGGCAGATATGGGCTTACACTGCCATGTTCTTGTAGAGAACCTTAGTAATGCAGGTAGGGATTTTAGAACCATTATTGTGACAGTATGGTGGGACCTTTCCCATGTTTCACTTTTCTTGTCAAATTCAAATTCAAATCAATCTTTATTCGGATTTTACTCCACAAAAGATGAAAACAATCTCTTAAAATAATAATAAAATATACAATAGAATAAAATACATTAAAAAAAAACATTACTAATAAACAAATAAATAAATAAATAAAAACCCTTACTGCTACAAATTGTAGAATTATTCATTCTCATACCAAAGATTTTCTAGATATGACAGCTTTTTCCTTAATTCAATGGCATTTAGGATAAATTTTATCACTGCATCACATATCTCATTAGTATCCAAATTACATAAGTAGTTAAATGCCTCTCTACAATAAAATAATTTATTAGTAATAAATAAGGGTTTTAAAAATGTCTTCCTAGCATCGTGATAAAATTTGCAAGATATAATAAAGTGCATTGTGGATTGTGCAAACTGTCCCACACAGGGGCACTTAGGTAGATTTTTACAACAAATCCTCATCTTTGGGAAAGCTACCAAAAAGTGTAGCGTTCTAAAGCGCATTCGAGTCAGATAAAATCTATCCTGAATGTTTGCCACTTTCATCAAATAATTTGGCATTAGCTCATTATTTTCAGTCATATAAAGTGCTACTGTTATCTTCCTACGTTCCCTATTTTATCTTTCGCAGACCCTCCATGCTATAAGTTGATCTTTCAATTCTTTCTTACTAAATTGAAGGATAATATCTGGGTTGTTCAAATTTGGAACTAGATTTATGCCTTTCAGCAAATCTTTTAGGTGCATGAACCACGGAATTCTATCCCGATATTCTAATGTAAGGCAATCTTTAATAATCTTTTGGGTAAAAAGCTTCCCTTCTTTAGACCAGATACCATACCAAGATAAAAACGCGTTGGTGTATATTAGATCTTCCACGTAAGGGCAACCCAACTCCTTATGTACCATAAATGTGGAAGTGGTATTTGGCACCGCCAATAGTCTGCAAAAAAAAGTATTCTCTAGTACTTGTAATGAGCGGATCTCGGGCATCGAACCCCAAAGGGCAGAACCATACGTAATGCTGTTAATTGATTTGCTTTTGTAGATTTGCAGCATTTCCCTAAGGGTTTATTACCAATTTGTTTTGAAAATCTAAAAACAGCCTCAGTTGTCCTAACATATTTCATCTTAATGATTTCTAGATGTTGTTTCCAATGTCCCATATTAGAAAATTGTATACCCAGGTATGTAAATCCATTCACCTCCTCACATTTGTAACCTTTAATAAAAAAAGCTTTCTTCCTGACTTTTTCCTGCCCGCAGGTCATTACAACAGTTTTGCTTAGATTTAACAACATATCTCTTTACTCCATAAATTCCACAAACCCCTCAATTAGCCTCTGCAACCCATTTGCAGTTCGTGACAGCAATACAGCATCATCTGCATATAGAAGAACTGGGATAGAGCATTCTCCTATTTTAGGGGTGTCGATTTTCATATTTTTTAAATGGGCATCTACTCCATTTATGTAAAGGGAGAATAGAAGAGGTGCCAAGACACAGCCTTGACGTATTCCTTTCCCTATCCTAAAACCTGGGGTACACTCACCATTTCTTCCATGTCTCACCCGTGCTGTTAAATGATTATATAGTTGTGCCAAAAAACTTATTATATCTAGGGGTACACCCATGTCTGTCAAAACTTTCCACAGCTTGACATGGTTCACCAAATCAAAAGCACTACTAAGATCAGCGAAGCAGAGGAACATGTGACCCTTCCTCGCTATTGTATATTTACTTATTATTAGGTTAAGATTTATGCATTGTTCCAGAGTACCAACCCCAGGCCTAAATCCCAATTGGGCCTCTGTGAGAATATGGTTTTTGGTAGCCATAATTCTAATCTTTCTAGGAGTACTCTTCCCAACAATTTGATGGAGGTATCTAGAAGTGAGATTGGCCGATAGCATTTGGGGTCACCTCTATCTCCCTTTTTGAAAATGGGGACAATTATGCTTTCAGTCCAAGATGTTAATATATATCCCTTTACCACACTCAAGAAGACTTGGGTCAAAATAGGGCACCACAAATCGATGTATATCAAGTAGGCATCTACTGGCACCCCATCAGGGCCTGGTGCCTTCCCTTTCAAACATCTTCCCATAGCAGATTTCACTTCCCCTATACTGACTGGTTGCAAAAAGGGTGGCTTTATCTCGATTATCCCCCTATTCGATATATGGGTAGTCAGATTATCTGGATTAAAAATTAAGCCAAAATGTGAAAGCCATTCTGATGACGGGACATGTACTGTTATTTGGAGTACATCATTGTTTTTTAGGAATGGTTGATTAATTGTTTTCCAAAATAAAGTACTATCTTTTAATGTTGTTGCTTGCTCAAGATCAGCCCATGCCCCAGCTCTCAATTGTGCCTTCCTTGTCATTAGTGCAAGTTTGTAATTGGAACGTTTAATAATTACCTCTTCCCTGTTTCTTGGTCGAGCCTCCAGGGCTTGTTTTAATTCCTGACTTGCGAGTGAACAGTTATGATCAAACCACCCCACTTTCCCGCTCTTTTTGTTCCCCAATGTTCTCACTAGGTTTCCTGCAATTGCATTTCTAAGCTGGATGAAAGATCCTAGGATCTCATTTGGGCTTTGATTAGGTTCTGTACATGTGAGAATGTCTTGATGATGTCGTGTTACAACTTTTTTCATCACATCTGTTTTATTTACCCCAGTCCATTTAATTACAATACCATTTTCCCTTCTTATTCCTATATTCCTTGCCAATCGTTCACCTATGTTAAAAGGTTTAACCAATCTCAGAGTTAGCACCATGGGATTATGATCACTATAGATGGTTGGCTCAATCTTCAGGGATTCGAACATATCCATATTGCTCTTTGACATTAGTATATGGTCAAATAATGAGAAATGTCCTCTTCCTATAAATGATGGAAGTTTCATTCCTTTAAGCCCGTCTTGTTCCATCAATTCTAGATCATATCTAAATAATATCTCATTCAGTACAATTCCGTAGTTGTTATGTAAAAAGTGCAATTGTGCACTTTCCCCATCATCGACAAATCCACATGTCTTTCCTATAGTATTCTGGCATGTCCCAATATTAAAGTCTCCAGCCCATATTATTATATAGTTTGAAGTTATATCATTTGCGAAAGTTTGCAATTCTTCCTGGAGAGTCGATGCCACTACTCTATTGGTGTCATCAAATTTATTATTGTAGTAGTTTATTAACCTTTTAGGTGCGGGCGTCGGCCACTGGCCGACGCCCACACACCCTCCCTGGTGCGGGTCACGACCAGTGGCCGACACCAGGAAGGGTATTAATAAATCCTCTGGTGCGTCGCACCAGAGGATTTTTATTTTTATTTTAAAACTTCCCCCTGGAGACACAGAAGCTTCCGTGTCTCCCCCCGCCCCCCACCCGCCCCTTTGTGACGTCAGTTTCAAAGGTGTTTTCCCCATCAAAGCAGGAAGCAGCCTTGCGGCCGCTTCCTGCTTTGATGGGGAAAACGGCCTTTCCCACGTTCGGGAAGGCCTCGTAAGAAAGGGGAGAGTCTCCCCTTTCTTACGAGGCCTTCCTGAAATGGTTTCCTGGCCCCCGGTCGCAGCTGTGCTGCGATCGGGGGCCAGGAAACACTTTCAGGAAGGCCTCGTAAGAAAGGGGAGACACTCCCCTTTCTTACGAGGCCTTCCTGAAAGTGTTTCCTGGCCCCCGGTCGCAGCTGTGCTGCGATCGGGGGCCAGGAAACACTTTCAGGTTTCCTGGCCCCCCGATCGCAGCACAGCTGCGATCGGGTGGCCAGGAAACACTTTGAAAAGGCCTCGTAAGAAAGGGGAGAGTCTCCCCTTTCTTACGAGGCCTTCTGAAAGTGTTTCCTGGCCCCCGATCGCAGCACAGCTGCGATCGGGGGCCAGGAAACACCACTAGACACCAGGGATTTCACTTTGGGGGGGCGGCCCCCCCAGAAAACGGGCCGCCTCCCCCCGACATAATTTTTATTAAAAAAAAAAGGTAGGTGCCCCCTGGGGGGGGGGGGGGGGGGGGGGCGCGCGATCGCGCCCCCCCCAGGGATTTAAAAAAAAATAAAAAAATAAAAAATGACAGGGGGTCGCCATTTTGGCCCCCAAGGAAACCATAAAACAACTAAAAAAAAATAGATGTATATATAGATCTATATATATCTATGTAGATAGATATATCTAGGTACATGGATATAGCTATAGATATATCTATGTAGATATATATATATATATATATATATAGAGGTAGATCTATATCAATCAAAAAGATTTATAAAGCGCGCTACTCACCCGTGAGGGTCTCAAGGCGCTGGGGGGGAGGGACGGGGGGAAAGAAAGGGGCTGGGAGGTTCACTGTTCGAAAAGCCAGGTTTTGAGGCCCTTCCTGAAAAGAAGTAGGTTTTGGGTCTTCCGAAGGTGGGTTGTGAGGGCGTTCCAGGTTTTGGGTGCAAGGTAGGAGAAGGATCTGCCCCCGGTGGTGGTGTTTTTGATGCGGGGGACAGAGGCGAGAGAGAGGTCAGCTGAGCGGACGTTTCGTGTGGGGGTGTGGAAGGTGACTCTCGTTGAGGTAGGCAGGGCCTGTGTTGTGGAGTGACTTGTGTGCGAGGATGAGGATCTTGAAGGTGATCCTTTTGTCAATGGGGAGCCAGTGGAGGGATTTGAGGTGTGGAGAGATGTGTTCGTGTCGGCGGAGGTCGAGGATGAGTCGTGCTGCTGAGTTCTGGATGCGTGTAGTTTGCGCTTGAGTTTTAGAGTGGTGCCGGCGTAGAGGGCGTTTCCGTAATCAAGCCTGCTGCTGATGAGTGCGTGAGTGACAGTTTTTCTGGTCTCTGTGGGGATCCATTTGAATGTTTTCAGTATACGGAGTGTGTTGAAGCATGAGGAGGTAAGAGCGTTGATTTGTTGGGTCATCGAGAGGGAGGAGTCTAGGATGATGCTGAGGTTGCGTGCGTGGTTGGTGGGGGTGGGTGCAGGGCCTAGCGTGGTGGGCCACCATGAGGGGTCCCAGGTGTTTTTGTGTGGGCCAAAGAGGATTATTTCGGTTTTGCTTGAGTTGAGTTTCAGGTGGTTGGCTGTCATATATATATCACTTTTGTCAATATCTGTTTGGTTTCCCTGGGGGGAAAAGGGTCCGACTTGTCTAGTGGCAGTTTTAGTGCCATAAAGAAGCGCAGAAGGTTTATATGCCTACTGCAAAGAGCAAATCTGTATTTTATGTAAATAGCTGAGTACATTAGTAAAGTCTATGGAGAGATGAAGGGCACTTTTGCTGGGTGGTAATGAGGGAATCCGAGGAGGAGGGAGTGGGAGCACCAATAATGATTGTTGGACTGGGCGCAGGAGGTGCTAAAGACTGTGACGAATGGTATGTGACAAGGTGTTTTTTGAGTGTCTTGAAAGTACGTGCTGATTGAGGGAAGAAGCGCAGGTAAGGTGGCCTCTACTGTTGCACGTATCTCACACACACCATCGATTTTGTGACTGTCTACGTAGGCTAGTGATTTAGAGCAACAGTTTAGCCAATAGCAGAGATGGCATCTTGATGGATGACTGCTGCCTGCACTCGGGTTATAGAGGACCGCTCTGACATAGGATCAGAGACTGAGACATCAGATACTGAGACAGCATCTGAGGGAAAGGAAAATGGCGCAGACTCTGGGAGTGATTTTTCAGTCAGAGGAGTCCCATTCGATAACTCCTCTTCCAGTACATTATGAGGGAGGCAAGCTGTTCGTGCAACTGGGTAATAGTGGGTTAGGCCAACCCAGAGAGCAGGTGAATGCGGCGGCAAGCAGAGAGAGAGTGCTCTCTTGGGAGCTCCCCAATTTAGTTCAGCCCCAAATTCCACCACCCAAATCATATTGTGGAGACATCAAAATTGTCTATGGCAAAACAAACTGGTTTTGTAAGGCAGGCACCTGTGTTTTTGGTCCTGGATTCGGTGGCCATATAGAGAAACACACTAAACCCAAACATTTCTGGAAACTAGACATTCGGGGGAGTCCACAGAGGTGTGACTTGTGTGGATTCCCCAAAGTTTTCTTACCCAGAATACCATGCAAAGCTGAAATGTTGAAAAAAAACTAAATTGTTCTCGCATTTCTGTCACACAAACTACAGGAATATGCTGGGATCCACAACATTCCTACCACCCAGTGACTCCTCACCTGTCCTGATAAAAACACTACCCCACTTGAGTGCCTACACCTAGTGCCTGTGTCAGGAATGGATCACCCCAGGGTCAACAGCTGCCTCACGTAAGGACCAACATTGACCGTTGTGTGATCTAT
Organism: Pleurodeles waltl; assembly: GCF_031143425.1. Classification (NCBI taxonomy): domain Eukaryota; kingdom Metazoa; phylum Chordata; class Amphibia; order Caudata; family Salamandridae; genus Pleurodeles; species Pleurodeles waltl. The sequence continues at coordinate 71,645,547 of NC_090438.1, forward strand.
TCCTGTCGCAGGCACCAGGCCTAACCACACAAGTGAGGTATCATATTTATCGGGAGACTTGGGGGAACGCTGGGTGGAAGGAAATTTGTGGCTCCTCTCAGATTCCAGAACTTTCTGTCACCGAAATGTGAGGAAAACGTGTTATTTTAGCCACATTTTGAGGTTTGCAAAGGATTCTGGGTAGCAGAACCTGGTCCGAGCCCCGCAAGTCATCCCTCCTTGGATTCCCCTAGGTCTCTAGTTTTCAGAAATGCACAGGTTTGGTAGGTTTCCCCAGGTGCCGGCTGAGCTAGAGGCCCAAATCCACAGGTAGGCACTGTTTTCTATGAAAAAATGCGATGTGTCCACGTTGTGTTTTGGGGCATTTCCTGTCGCGGGCGCTAGGCCTACCCACACAAGTGAGGTATCATTTTTATCGGGAGACTTGGGGGAACGCTGGGTGGAAGGACATTTGTGGCTCCTCTCAGATTCCAGAACTTTCTGTCACCGAAATGTGAGGAAAACTTGTTTTTTTAGCCACTTTTTGAGGTTTGCAAAGGATTCTGGGTAACAGAACCTGGTCTGAGCCCTGCAAGTCACCCCTCCTTGGATTCCCCTAGGTCTCTAGTTTTCAGAAATGCACAGGTTTGGTAGGTTTCCCTAGGTGCCGGCTGAGCTTGAGGCCAAAATCTACAGGTAGGCACTTTGCAAAAAACACCTCTGTTTTCTTCCAAAAATTTGGATGTGTCCACGTTGCGCTTTGGGGCGTTTCCTGTCGCAGGCGCTAGGTCTACCCACACAAGTGAGGTATCATTTTTATTGGGAGACTTGGGGGAACGCTGGGTGGAAGGAAATTTGTGGCTCCTCTCAGATTCCAGAACTTTCTGTCACCGAAATGTGAGGAAAACTTGTTTTTTTAGCCACTTTTTGAGGTTTGCAAAGGATTCTGGGTAACAGAACCTGGTCCGAGCCCCGCAAGTCACCCCTCCTTGGATTACCCTAGGTCTCTAGTTTTCAGAAATGTACAGGTTTGGTAGGTTTCCCTAGGTGCCGGCTGAGCTAGAGGCCAAAATCTACAGGTAGGCACTTCGCAAAAAACACCTCTGTTTTCTTCCAAAAATTTAGATGTGTCCACGTTGCGCTTTGGGGCGTTTCCTGTCGCAGGCGCTAGGCCTACCCACACAAGTGAGGTATCATTTTTATCGGGAGACTTGGGGGAACGCTGGGTGGAAGGAAATTTGTGGCTCCTCTCAGATTCCAGAACTTTCTGGGACCGAAATGTGAGGAAAACTTGTTTTTTTAGCCACTTTTTGAGGTTTGCAAAGGATTCTGGGTAACAGAACCTGGTCCGAGCCCCGCAAGTCACCCCTCCTTGGATTCCTCTAGGTCTCTAGTTTTCAGAAATGCACGGGTTTGGTAGGTTTCCCTAGGTGCCGGCTGAGCTAGAGGCCAAAATCTACAGGTAGGCACTTCGCAAAAAACACCTCTGTTTTCTTCCAAAAATTTGGATGTGTCCACCTTGCGCTTTGGGGCGTTTCCTGTCGCAGGCGCTAGGCCTACACACACAAGTGAGGTATAATTTTTATCGGGAGACTTGGGGGAACGCTGGGTGGAAGGAAATTTGTGGCTCCTCTCAGATTCCAGAACTTTCTGTCACCGAAATGTGAGGAAAACTTGTTTTTTTAGCCACTTTTTGAGGTTTGCAAAGGATTCTGGGTAACAGACCCTGGTCCGAGCTCCGCAAGTCACCCCTCCTTGGATTCCCCTAGGTCTCTAGTTTTCAGAAATGCACAGGTTTGGTAGGTTTCCCTAGGTGCCGGCTGAGCTAGAGGCCAAAATCTACAGGTAGGCACTTCGCAAAAAACACCTCTGTTTTCTTCCAAAAATGTGGATGTGTCCACGTTGCGCTTTGGGGCGTTTCCTGTCGCAGGCGCTAGGCCTACCCACACAAGTGAGGTATCATTTTTATCGGGAGACTTGGGGGAACGCTGGGTGGAAGGAAATTTGAGGCTCCTCTCAGATTCCAGAACTTTCTGTCACCGAAATGTTAGGAAAACTTGTTTTTTTCGCCACTTTTTGAGGTTTGCAAAGGATTCTGGGTAACATAACCTGATCAGAGCCCCACGAGTCACCCCATCTTGGATTCCCCTAGGTCTCTAGTTTTCAAAAATGCACAGGTTTGGTAGGTTTCCCTATGTGCCGGCTGAGCTAGAGGCCAAAATCTACAGGTAGGCACTTTGGAAAAAACAGCTGTGTTTTCTATAAAAAAAATAGGATGTGTCCATGTTGTGTTTTGGGGCATTTCCTGTCGCGGGCACTAGGCCTACCCAGACAAGTGAGGTATCATTTTTATCGGGAGACTTGGGGGAACATAGAATAGCAAAACAAGTGTTATTGCCCCTTATCTTTCTCTACATTTTTTCCTTCCAAATATAAGAGAGTGTGTAAAAAAGACGTCTATTTGAGAAATGCCCTGCAATTCACATGCTAGTATGGGCACCTCGGAATTCAGCGATGTGCAAATAACCACTGCTCCTCAAAACCTTATCTTGATCCCATTTTGGAAATGCAAAGGTTTTCTTGATACCTCTTTTTCACTCTTCATATTTCAGCAAATGAATTGCTGTATACCCAGTATAGAATGAAAACCAACTGCAGGGTGCAGCTCATTTATTGGCTCTGGGTACCTAGGGTTCTTGATGAACCTACAAGCCCTTTATATCCCCGCAACCAGAAGAGTCCAGCAGACAAAACGGTATATTGCTTTCAGAAATCTGACATCGCAGGAAAAAGTTACAGAGTAAAACATAAAGAAAAATGGCTGTTGTTTTCAGCTCAATTTCAATATTTTTTTATTTCAGCTGTTATTTTCTGTAGGAAAACCTTGTAGGATCTACACAAATGACCCCTTGCTGAATTCAGAATTTTGTCTAGTTTTCAGAAATGTTTAGCATTCCGGGATCCAGCATTGGTTTCACACCCATTCCTGTCACTAACTGGAAGGAGGCTGAAAGCACCAAATATAGTAAAAATGGGGTATGTCCCAGTAAAATGCCAAATTTGTGTTGAAAAATGTGGTTTTCTGATTCAAGTCTGCCCGTTCCTGAAAGGTGGGAAGATAGTGATTTCAGCACCAGAAACCCTTTGTTGATGGCATTTTCAGGGAAAAAACCACAAGCCTTCTTCAGCAGCCCTTTTTTCCCATTTTTTTGGAAAAAACAAAATTTTCACTGTATTTTGGCTATTTTCTTGGTCTCCTCCAGGGGAAACCACAAACTCTGGGTACCATTAGAATCCCTAGGATGTTGGAAAAAAAGGACGCAAATTTGGCGTGGTTAGCTTATGTGGACAAAAAGTTATGAAGCCCTAAGCGCAAACTACCCCAAATAGCCAAAAAAGGGCTCAGCACTTGGGGGGAAAAGGCCCAGCAGCTAAGAGGTTAAAACAATCCCTAAAATCCCATCTATCCGGAGAAATAAAAACTGATAATAAGGGGAATCAAGGGAAGATTTCACCAGAGTATAGGGAACCAGTGTTGAGATCAATATTGCTAATCCTCCCTTTGCCCTTCCGCTAGGTGAGGCAGTAGCTGGGGTGGAAAAAATGTCATATCCTTCAATAAAAAAGGATCCCGTGTGCCAGGTCTCTTGTAGGCAGATTATATGTGATGAACTTATTGTGGTCTGCCATTTCTTCTCATCCATTTTCGTTTTTACTCCAGCTATGTTCCATGACATGAGTATAATTAAGTCTCCTGCTAGGGGTCTCCTATCTGTCTCAATGTTACCATTGCAACCTGGAGATTTGAGAGAGGGGGCTACAATAGTAGGTTGTATTTTATCCGGTAGCAGAATCTCTTTCCTACTCATGTCCTCCTGTTGTCAATCCAAATCCACCATGTTACTCAGGGGAGCAAATCGATTGGAGCACTCTAGTTTGTTATACCTCACCAGTTTACTGGATGTTTTCCCTGTAACCCCTGTGTCTCTTGTGCCTCTGGTATTCATCGTTCTATAGAAATATCCTAGAGGAACAGCCATAATCTCTTTCCTCAGGTTTTTGTTAGTCCGATATCTTTTATCCAAGTCCGCTAGTAATTGGCCCACAAAACGAGGGTTACGAAAATTAACCACAATAATTTTCTTGTCACTGCCTTGCTTTTATTATTATTTTTTTTCATCCCTATAATCGCAGTACATGTCTTTTTTACCTTGAATGCAGTTAATTCAACAAAACGTATTGAACCTAGGCCTGCTTCTGTTTTGCCTTTGTACGTGTGAGATATATGTGACTGAGAGAAAGGGGTAAGATCTGTTCCACCACAATTTCCCTGAGAAATCCAGATGACATGCTACCACAAATCATCTTTTACTCTTGGGTACTGGTGAGGTGCTACTAGCTAGCTGGAAGGGTTAGGCCGACAGCTGTCACAACACACAGGATCAGACTCCGTCCCCCGCACCCTGTGGTGCTGCCGCCCAAATCCAGCAGTCTTGTTACTATGACGAGCATCTTTACAACAATGTGGCTGATTTCTGTGGCTGATCGTGATATGATCACGAAGTGTGCTGGGACTGGGAAAATAGCTGGTACAATTGATAGGGGATGTGACACACAGCAATATATTCCTTTTGGAGGGTAGCACTCATTGACAGGATCTAGTATGAGAGGTGTGCGGGAGGGGCCAATAGATATGTCCTGTTGTTCATCCTGCTGGTAGGTTGGCTGTAGACAGGTTATGTGTTTATCTTCCTGCAAAAAATGAATAAAAATAATTTATTCTAAAAAGGAGGTCATCAGACAACGTGATTGCTGGTGTACCTAGTGTGAACAAAGAGTTCACTTCTGCTTCTATAGTTCTCACACATTTAGCTTAAAAAAAGAGGGGAGATAAGGTGAGATTGCATTTACTTAAGACATAATACTAGCACATGGGATAAAGTAAGGATAACCTTCATATTTATAAATATTTGCAGCTAAATTAAGGCACTTTACTTGATGATTTAAAACAGAAAGACCGGGGGCGTTTTACATAAACTGCCCTGGGTCGCATAGGGCATTTGCATCCGCTTTGTGACCCCTCCTCCAGGGCACTTTGGTATTACAGAAGGGGCCACAGATGCTTGTGCAGCCCCTTGGGCAAAAAGTTGTAATAAACCAGGCCAAGTGAGAGTATAAGGCTGCTTTTATTAGGACAGGTATACAGTTCTGAATCTCATTAAACATTTTACAATTTAGAATTCATCGCCTCACAAATACAATAAACAAATCTTAACACCCCCACCCTTCAACCTCCCCCTCAACAATAAAAACCCCAAACCATTCTTACAACTTTCAATCTTCACCATTCCCTTTCTTTCATCCACTGACCTTCACACATGACTCAACCATGGCTCCCCTGTGTTCTCTCTGCCTCAGCCTAGTCTGCAATGCCCCAAACCCTTCCAGCCTGTTGCAAGCTCCTTGCTTCCAGTTACCAGTAAATTTTGCACAAAAAGCAAAAACTGTACCTTTCATCTCTTGTAAAAGAAACAAACCTGTATCCAAAACAGCTAGCACTGCTAAAATGCTTCTGGGGCTAAAAGAAGCTGTCCGTCGCCACAACAGCCCAATAATTGTTAGCACAGCCTTTGAATGGACAAAGTCAAGGCTAATTGTTCCCTCATTTCAAGTAAATAGAGCTCATGCCCACAAAGGAGAGGTGAACTCCAACCTGTCTGAAAAATTGGAAATCTTTTTTAATGTCCTTGTGTTCCAACCAACCTATGCCCCTACTTCTACAAAAACATTTCATTTCCTGGTTTCCTTTGCATCTTGCTCTTTCAACTTCAGTAAACGTAACCACACCTGGCCAAAATCTCCCACGCACCACAGCTGTTAAAAGGATTTTTGTCCCAGAACAAGATTGCCTAGTAATATCCAGATCTTTCTTCATCTCTTTTATGAGACTCAAACCTGACAATTACACCAGATCATTTTAGCCTAAATGTAAAAGTAAAACATCAGGACACACTCTAACTGACACCAGGTTAGATAAACAAGGTAAAAGTTGACCCCATTTCATACCCCCCACCAATTAATCTTTATTTTGTCACTGCGAAAACCCAAATTCCTTCCAAAAGGATGGTTCTCGGCTTGCCTCACGGCCAATTTAATGAAAGAGTGTCCGACTATCAAGATAGAAAGAAAAGCCAACGCCGGTCGTGCCACACAACCTGAAATGAGAAACAAAAGTTAACAGCCACTTGCAAGTTAAGCATCCTCAACCTCCCTAATGTAACAAACACAACAATCAGATGACCAACGTCCTAATCTTTTTACCTCTGTGAGGGAAAACCCCAACCTGACAGCTTTAGAAGCAGCGCCAATTCAGGAAGAATGAGTGCCAAAGTGGAAAGGAACTTAACATGACATAAAGGGGCATATTTATACTATGTTTGCATTGAAATAGCGTCATTTTTTGTTAAGCTATTTCAGCGCAAACTTAACTCCATATTTAACATCAAAATATTCGAGTTAAAGTCATTTTTTGCTTGCGGAAAACTACCTTGCATCAATGAGATGCAAGGTAGGTGTTCCCGGGCAAAAAATGACTCTAAGACCCTTGTGCCTCATTTATCCTCCTGTTGAAAAATTGTGCACGGGAGGTGGTGGGCCTAAATAATGGCGCTAAGCCTGCTTAGCGCCATTATTCAACGCCTGGGTTAGGGACCTGTGGGCTCAATTCCATGGTGGAACACCATGGAGTGAGTCGACAGGTGCCCTCCTCCTCAGGCCCCAGGGATATCCCTATCTACACCAGAGGGACTGCAGAGGATGGGGGGCCCCATCCCAAGTGAGTGCAGGTAAGTAAAGGTAAGTATTTACTTTTTTTTTTTTAAATGCCATAGGGAGCCCAGATATGGGCCCCCATACATGGCACAGGGTGCAATGGCCATGCCCAGGGGACCCTTGTCCCCTGTGCTGGCCATTGGGGTGGTGAGCATGGCTCCTGCCTTTTCTATAGCAGGAGTCAAGTAGCATGGTAGGTTTAGCACCATAAAATGACACTAATCTGGTTAGAGTCATCTTTCGGACTCTAACCAGCCTAGCGTCATTTTTTGGTGCTAAACACCCGTCTCCCATACCGCCACCCCCACCTGGCTAACGCCAATGTTTTTGATGTTAGCCCACCCTTTGCGCTGCATTGCGCCATTCCATTAATATGACACCCGGCTGGCGTCTGGAATGGCGGAAGCCGACGCTATACTTTTTGACGCAAACCTGGTCTGCGACAAAAAGTATAAATCAGGGCCAAAGTTTATCTTATTACCCCAGGACCTGTGACGCAAGCAGCCATGAGCCACCTTGGTGAGCAAAAACTAGGCCTAATTCAGCCCCACCCCCGCTGCTTTGAATTCTTGCCAAGTAACCACTGGACACACCAACCTGCCTATTTTGTTTAGTAACACCTCTGCCCCCTTACCGAATGCTCCAGAAAGATCTGTATTGTTTCACCTGTCACTGTTATATTTTCTACTCTCATACCCACTGAAAGGCCTCTCTCTAGGAGTTTGGATATCCTAAAGGCACCAAAAAACAACAAAGACATGCATAACCTGAATAACAACTGCTTGAACGAAGAAAAACAGATGGCCTCTTACCATATGCAACAACAATTTCAAGGAGATAGGATCCATGGTAAAATGACCACTCTGATTTTCTTTGGCACAGCCTTGCAACATTCTCCTACCCATCTTGCCAGCTGAGGGCTCATAGCCCCAGAAAAATTTGTCATAAAAACTTAAACCAGCTAACTTACCAGCAATCGTGGAGGCTGAAAGTTTCTTATCAATATTATTCATGATAAAACGTAGAAGGTCATTTCTGCGACCCTGCTCATCCTGACTCCTACAAGATGCCTCCCATCCTTGGAAATTATTTCCATGCTCTTCTGTAAGACATTACAGTACTCAATGCCAGATATTTTTCAACAAGTTCAAGCATCCTCAATCCGCTAGCTCCCATAACTCATGCACCACCTGTCTTTTCTGAAAATCTGCTCTGGGCACCAGACCACAGAATCTCTACCACCATGGATGAGAAAATGCATCTGCAATATTATTGCCTACACGTGGCACATGCTTGGCTCTAAAGAAAATATTGAACATCAAAGAACCTAGCAATATTGAACATCAAAGAACCTAGCATGAATCTTTGCAGTCTTTGCAGTAGGTTTAAAAGATGCTTTTCCTTAACTCTCTGACCATTTACGAAATCCACAACTGTTCTGTAATCTACATTAAAAGTGATGGTTTTGTTCTCCAGTTTCTTTCCCCACACTGACAAAGCCACCAACACAGGAAAGAATTCAAAGAAAGCAATGCTCCTCCTCTATTCTACCCACTTCAATGGCAACTCCTTGGCACACCATCTACCTTCCCAGAATAAACCAAAGCTGCTGGAGCCAGCTGCATCTGAGAATATCTGGACCATCCAAATGAAATCTAAGTCTAAGGACCACATGGCAACGTCATTGAAACCTTTCAAGAACATTATCCAAACTTCAAAATCAGTGTGCATTGCTGCTGAAATCCTGATCCTGTGGTGCAGTAACTCAGCTCTTGAAATAGCAAAACCAGTTGCCTATAAAATTACTTACCTGCTCTTACAACACAACAAGCAATATTGAGATAACCTAACAGTCATTGGACCTGTGTCAGTTGGAGCTTGGGTGCTATTGTTTTTCTTCTAGTACGTAACAATTTCTTTGACCTTCACTTCAGGTAACCTCACCTCCATTTTAACTGTGTCCAATTCAATTCCAAGAAAACCAGACAAGTACTTGGACCCTCCATTTTCTCAGGAGCCAAAGGTACACCCAACTCTTTTGCCATATCATGAAACTGTTGCAGGGCCACCTCATAATCCTGTGTGCCTCCTGCACCTACAAATAAAAAGTAATCCAAACAATAAGTTGTTGATTCATAACCTGTCCTGTATGTAAAGCACCATTGCAAAAAGTTACTAAATGACTCAAACAAACTGCAAGAGATGGCACATCCAATTGGTAACACTTCATCAACATACGACTTTCAAATTGAATATGTAGCAAAGAGAAGTGCATAGGATGAACTGGGAGCAGATAAAAGGCTGACTTGCTATTGCATTTTGCTAACTCGACTCCTGGGTCCACTAATCTGACTAAGGTTACAGCCATATCCACTGAGGCAAACTGCACTGCAGCATCCTCTCTTGCTATATAATCTTTGAATGACAATCCCTGGGGCCATGAAAGGTGATGAATCATGCAACACTCAGCCATAGCTTTCTTAGGTACTACACTTAGGGGCCAAATCATCAAACCAGGTAAACATCAGTATGTAAAAAGACCTGCCATCCTTTCTTCTGCTTTTCCTTGTTCAGTTTTTGTCTTACTATATGATGATGTTATTTTTGTGGCTTTAAATTCTCTGCAAACATGTATGTCCTAGGACCATGATATCCAGGTCTGAAACCTTCACTGAAACCCCATTCTAACTTTGTTGCTTCATCTCTGTTAGGGTAAAATCTCAACCAATAGCTGAAACATTCTACCTTAATTGGCATAAAAGCCTCAGTAAACAGGCTGGAAGGATCCCCTCTTCCCCTGCCTTGCTCGCTGCCCACAATATTTGCCTGCTCCCCGAAACACTGGAGGACTGCATGCTTACCTCCACATTTTGAACCCTTTTGTTTATACTTACAAGGGTCCATCGGGCACTGACCCCTGTTGGAGCTCCAGCATGCACCTGAATTGAAACTTTGGCCTCTACCCATGTGCTCCCCCACCCTGAGATGGGTTTCCAGAGAAAAGGTTGGTGTGAAACCACCAAGCCATTTGCAGTGTGCATTGTCGGAGGAGGTCTCTGTGGCTACATCCATTGGACCCATAGCTCATTGTTTACTTCTGCCCATGGTCTGTTAGGTATAAGCACCATATGGGTCCTAAACTCATTGTCGTAGTGCAACCATGCACAAACCCCAAACTCCATATGGGCCTTATGGTTGGTGTCTATATATTTAATATGGACCCAGCCCTCTTGGGAAACTTTTCACAGTATACACTGGCAAATATTTAAAATTATGACGTCCATGCGTCTCTTGTGAATATTCTTTTTGCCAGTTCCCAAGCCTCTTGGATTGTATCTTCCTATGTAATAATGTGTACACATCAACAGATTTGCCCCTCCAAATCTTCTCTTTTTCATTGCATTGCTTAAATTCCCCCCCAAAGGCAGAGTTATCCCCATGTTAGGCAGTCTCTCCAAACCTTCTCTTTTACTCTTTACCCCATCTTCTCTAGATTGCTCTTCTTTGTCTATCACCGACTTAGTTGTGTCATTAGTTTTGCCCTTTACCTTGTTGTCTTCTCCTGCACCAGCCCCTGTATTTGTCTAATCTGTTTTGTCTGCCTCCTCAGAAGTAGAGTATGTACCTATACTTTAATCCACTGCCATCGGTCCCATTCCTTTGAGTACCTTTTTGTGCTGTTCCTTTGTATTACTCTCCCCACAGCTAAACCACCATTTAGTTTCACCTGTTTTCAATCTGCTCGCTGTTTCTGGGGATGCTCACCTTTGTGCGCCTTTGTCTTGTGGTCTCTTAACACCCCCTCTTCTTTCCAGTGAAACCACTTGTGAATCCCCAGCCTGCAAAATATGAATTTGGGGAAATTTTCTAGCATTCCCCAACTTTTTTGCCCCCTCCACTTTTATGATCTCTTTATGCTCTTGCCAACATGGTATATCCCCATCTTCCAATTCATCATCATCCACTTCATAGTCCAAATCACACTCCATATGGCCCTCTTCATGCACAGAACTCACACCAGAACATTCCCCACCACCCACAACCTCATCAAAATTCTTCCAATTTCACTTTTTTGGAGATTGTAAGTGGCACAGGTGCGGTCTTCTTCTCCCACGCTGTTGGGATGGTTGCGCTAAAACCTCTCTCTCTCTCTTCAGGCCAGTTGTCCCATGTCACTGCAAACCCAGCTGGCTGGATCTCACTGCATCTGGTGTTGCCATGCAGTATTCTCCCTCTGATGCCCTGCAAGCCACCACAACCTGCAGGGACTGTGGTCCTGTGTTCTGCCTGACCTGCACTACCATGGGTTAACTCAGCCTCACCAGGTACCCAAACCCATCTACCTACACATAAAGCCTGTTGGGGCTCACTATGACCTCAAAAAAACTCACTACTGGACTCTTTGTGACCCATAACCGAACTACCACCTTGACTGTTATTAAGGTTCACCTTTAAATTCTGCGTTTCATTGTCCTCTTTACTAACTGCCACCTTTTGTTCACCGGGCAATATATTTGTCTAACGTGCACTCATTACAACTTCCCCTTTTGAAAAGCAGATCATTGCTGGGAGTGCCCTTTCTATATTAGGGGAACCCTCCTCTTGTATATTAGCGCACTGAAGACGACGTTTAAATATTGGCATATTCTGAACTTGAGTGCTTGCGCTAAACAACATGCACAAGCAATCTGCTGCCCCCTGCTGTGCAGACACAGGCTCAGATTTAAGAGGGCCTAGCGTAATTCCAACGTCGCATTACCAGCATTTTTTGCGCTAATGTGGCATTGGAAGGCCAAAAATGCAGCGCCATATTTACAAAGCTTTGCAGTGCACCAGTTTGTAAGCACTTGCGCCACATTATGCCTACGCCAGGCATAATGTATGCAAGGGGGGGGCCCAAAAAAATGGCGTAAAGAAATCTAAGAGATTTCTTTGTGTCATTTTAATCCGCATTTTCAACGCCTGCTGAGAGCAAGCGTGAAAGGGAGGCTCCCTTTGTTTTCAATGGGCCTCTGGGTGCTTTGCAGGATTAGCATCAAAAGTGTTTACGCTGATCGTGCAAGGCGCCAGAATAGCATCAAGAATTATGACGGTAATACCTCTGACTACCGCCATGGTGTGCCGTATTTTAAATACGACGCACACATGGTGGCTTTACGGCAGCGCTAAAGGGTGCAAGAAAAGTAGCGCTGCACTAGGTGCAGCACCACTTTTCATGAATCTGTCCCACAGCGCGCTGTGTGCTGTTATTACCTGGCCTCAATAATTCCCCCGGGGCCTGCCTTTCACTTACCGGGCGCTTACCCGCTTACATGGATGTACACGTTCGGCCCTGGCCTCCTCTCCCTACAGATGAAATGGGCTCCTCACGAGGTAAGAGCTGTAATGCTTCAGTTTCTGCCGCACCTATTGTCATCTGTACGCTTTCCTCCACTTGACAACGAGCACTTTGCACTCTCACTTTTTGTTGCGAGCACACCAATACCGCCACCACAACTCCACTGCTGTTCCATGCCGACCAAAGCCTGTGAGACCACTACGCAAGGCTGAATTAAATTCTCCCTGTCCACTTCACATAATATCCTGAGGGTCCCTCTAACTGCCTCAGCTTTTTCAGCCATTGTAAACAGACCACAAATATGGGCCTTAATATCTAGTTACTACATGCAAAGAAAAAATACCCCTAACCTGCAGGACCACAGCGTCAGAATGACATGATCAAGCCACGGACCACCAACTGCTATCCTAACCCGTACCCTACACATAAATGGCCAATGGAATATCCCCAAAGGCCTGGACTTCACCATTCGCCCGAAGACACCCGGGGGTGGACATCCTACACATGCCACCCCCATTAGCCCCTACTCTATACCGATAGTGCTCACTACACCTGCCTGCAAGGGGATCTCTAATCCCCCTTAAAAGTGCAGGCGGGCTGCTGCCTGCATACAGAAACATCGAGCAGCTTTCAAACATCTGCTCTGTATTTCTCCTAAATGCACTGCCTCAAGGGCAGTGCATGTTTGTGGCTGCCTTGGGGGCAGCGCATTCACTATGATACACGCACTCTCCTTGTTTGCACCTGGTGCACCTTTTGAAACAAGGTCGCATTTTAAGCAGCATATGCCTGCATTGAGTCTGGAACAGATCCCAGGTACTAACTAATCCCAAAAGATACTTTACATTAGGGCACAGTCAATAATGTTTTGGTTGTGGCATAATCATGGTCAGATAGACTAGAGATTAAGGAGGTCATCTACTTTAATTGATTGTGTTAATTTCTAATTTTCTGAGAAATGCATGCAGATTGTTCTTCATCAGCGGAGTTAAATGACAGCAAAGCCCAACTCTTTGCTTATTGTCTGGATTGTGGTGCTAGATGGGAATGAAAAATGTCATGTGTAAACATTTATAATCCATTAATTCGAAATTTAGTTTGAAAAACTAGCATTATATCAGGGAACCCAAAAATGAGGCCATGTTTGGCTTGTATGCCTTCAAATGGGAGTTCACCGAAAGGCCTACATTTGCCTGGTTGGACATAACAAGCCATTATTACATTACCAGCGGCTCTTGGTGTGGGATCCAAGAACAGTTTTTTTAAATAACACCCCAAATTTTCTGTCTACCAGATATCACACGCAGACCCTATAACATTTCCCAATCATAAAACATGAGTCTTTTAGATATTTATTACAAGACTTGTTAATCTTACAACATTTGACAACATGGTAAAGTTGACTTTGCAGCCCTAACTCAGTTCTATTTCTAATGACTTAGGGCCGGATTTAGATTTTGGTGGACGGGTTATTCCATCACAATGGTGACGGATATCCGGCCCACTGAAATCGAAATCCCATAGGCTACAATGGGATTTAGATTTAGGTGGATGGGATATCCCTCACAGTTGTTAAGTAGTAACCAGTCTGCTGAGTTCTAACAAAGGTCATAACTCAACAGCATACAATAGCGCACTGATGTAAATTGTTCGTTGGGCACCTCTTTGAGCCACATTTCACCTCCAGAAGAGCATGGGGCATCAAATACAAGTAAATGTCTGAGCTTCTGCCATAGAGCATGAGGACAAAACATTAAGAATTATTTAATTAATTTTTTTGTGGTACATAGGTCTTTAAGTTGTCCTGATTTGTGTCTGACGAAGGCTTCAAGAGGCATGTGATACACATAATTCACTTGTTACTTCAGGTTAGGGACCCTACTGAGTCGTGTTCTGGCTAAGTTGACAAAGAACCCTTTCAGACAATAGTCTTGTGGGACATTAGGTTACCTTCATGGAAGACTTCCTTCCAAGCAGCCATAACATTTCCTGGCCCATAAGTGAGCAGCAAGACCCTTGTGTATCCAAACATTTCACAATGTACAATAAGGACAGGGCAATTTTCTGGATATTTCTAAGTCTTATCAGAGCCTCATGCTTCCGCAGTCGAGGAGAAATGGTAAAATCTGAACATAAGGGACATACTGCACTTTTATCTGGACCAAACTAAGGACCCGTTTTCATCAACCCAATTGTCGTGACTTTGAAGGCAATGATGGTGGCTGGTCTGCTGCTTTGGCCACCAATGACAGACAGATAATGTTATTTAGTACCCATGGATAAACTTACATGAAGCTCAAACTCAACAAAGTTTCAGGACACATTGCACAATGACCTACAAAACACCATTTAATGTTCTCAGTTGATGTGGAACTTACCCACAATTTGATCACAGGAGTGAGCCAGACAGAAGGATTGATAGAATGTTTAAAAAAAATATGTTTATTTGTGATTTTCTAATGTATACAACAGTAACAACGTGCGACAATCAGGGCCCTAGAATCAAACCATGACCAACAGTACACTAAGAATTACATTATATCTCAATTGGCTGTACCCATGATTCGTTGGTTATCACCTTTCCAGTCCCTCCCCTTATAGAATACTCCAAATAGTAACATGCGTAAAACACTCTGAGATAATCACAAGCAGAGCCACATAGACATTCCAATCAGGACAGATGTTATGCCAAGCATTGGGGGGACAACACTTATGTTTTAACACCAGTGATGGCTGTGCTAGCTTTTGCCTTCAGGTTCATCCGTTTCCTTGCCGGTTAAGTACGTTTGATACGGTCCCCAATAGTTTTGCTGCTGATTCTGTGGTGAAGTAAAGTTGTTATAGCAACTGTTTGAGTATTGCAATACAGCATATCAGCATTTCATTCTGTGAGAGTTGGTAACGGGCCATGACCCCATCTTATGGCTACTCTACGCTTTGCTAATCGGAGGACCATTGCTACTAATTTTCTGCAAAGCTGAGATTGCTCGCTTATCCCCACTCAAGGGAAACCAGGCGCACCACTCATGTTTGATTTGATGTGAGTAGAGGAAAGGGAGAACCTGTTTAGTCATAAGATTATGCCATGCGTGTGTGGTGGTGTTCAATGATGATCATGGCGGGCCGACACCTAGGGGGCACAAATATTTGATAGGGCAGAGGGTGAGGTGCCTATGTGTTGCGCTCTATGTGTAAATGCAGTAAGTCAGTGGGACCATGAATCCATGCATGGAGTGAGCTGCCCTATAGTAGGTCTCCAATTCATGGACGTCAAGCCCCCCCATGTCATATTGGAGTGTCAAAACGTGTCCCTGGACTCGTTGCTGGTTACCCACCCACGTCAGTTGGATCAAGAGTGACTGTATCCTATCCCCAAATAACGCACCAAATCTGTTTCCCATTTTAGGGGGAAATCAAATGGTATTGGGACTGTGGCTGGGGTAAGGGGGAACACAATAGACTTATTTCAGTTAATGTTCAGACGCAACAGGCATCCAAAACGCACAATCTCCCGAAGTACGGACGTGAGGTTGTGAGCCAGATCTTGGATATATAAGTGTTGTCCACATAAGCTGATAAAACCAACCTATAGTCCGGATAGCGGACAGCCCTGTGACTATGGTATTCACACAAAGTACATGCCAATGGCTCTGCCACTAGCACATACAGCAATGGCAGCCTTTCCTTGTGCCTCTGGAAAATGTTATTCGGCTGTAGATTCCTCCATTGACTCTCACTCTTGCCACCGGGGCAGCATATAATGCCTGTATCAATTGAATGAACACCTCTCCAACCCCCATGCGGCACAGCTCATCAAACACGAAGACCCATGCAAGGGAGTCAAATGCCTTCTCAGCATCTAAGAAAATTGCCACCGCCTGTACTGTCGGATCTATGTGCTGTATGGTGTCAAATAGAGTCCTTAGATTCAACGTGAGACTATGACCCGGGAACAAATCCCACCATCGCTGGCAGCAGATGTTTGTGCCCATGTTAATCAAAGAGAGAGGTCTCTAAGAGGAGCACTGCTGCGGCCTAACCCAGCTTGAGAAGTGTTATGATTAATGCCTCTCTGGAGGGTAGCATTTCTTTATCCCCAGCCATTTCCTCATAGAGTGTCACCAGGTGTGGTATCAGAAGGTCCTGATATGCCTTGTAGATAGCTACTGTAAGCCCATCAGAGCCAGGTGCTTTCTCTGCCACCATTCTTTTAAGGTCCTGACGGATCTCCCCTAGTTGCAGAGGTACCATTAAGTGTTCCCTGTTTGCGTTAGACAGCCAGGGCAGAGATATGTGTTCTAGATAATCTGGATAATCTGATATGGAAGTTGGGTCAGAAGGTACTCTGGAAGTGTACAGTGGAGTCTGCCCCCCCTTATCCCGTATCTCTAGGATCGTGTCAAGTTCCCTGTTGGGGCGTAGGAGTCCAGGCAGTGTCGCTCCAGTGCGATCCCTTTCCCCGTACATGCTGGCCATGGCATACTTCCCCATATGCTGGACCTCAGTATGCGCTGTCTCTTGAAATTCCATTAATTTTCCCTGTATAAGGCCGAGTAGTCAGTCATCCCCAGTGGCCAGGTGTTCCTGCTCCAAACATGCTATCTTACCCTCCAAATGCACCCGGCTCCCCCGCAAGTACCACAGTATGAGTGCATGCTTTGCAATGTTCATGCAATGAATATAGACCTTAAAGGTTTCCCACACAGTGCAAAATTTTGTGACTGAGCCTACATTTGTGCAACAAAAATTCTTCTATTGCTAGGGCACGATCCTGACGGAAGGCTGTGTCTAGGAGTGAGTGTGGTGGAACTCGCCACGTAAGCAGTGCAGCGCAGCTGACCCGCACCTCTATGCATAGTCTGTGCATAGTCGAGTACATCCTGGGCCAAAGACGATGTACGTGAGCTCTGGGCATAAGACTTCTAGCCACCAACCAGTAATCTATGTATGTGTAAAAGTTATTTACTGCTGAGTAATAAGTGTAGCCACCATCCACGGGGAAGTTGTGTCTCCAGATTTCAACCAGTCCAGCATCCGCCGCTATAGTGGCGACCGCTCGAGCAGCAACAGAGAGCTTCCTGGGTGTGTCGCGTGGGCTCTCTGGATTTGGGCAGCAGCATCACCTAAATTGTGGGGAACTGATTCCAATCCTACACCATGTGACTACTGTTTGCCTAATCCGTTTCCGGCCAGCTAGCAGCGCCTCCTCTATGGATGATTTGTGGCAACCGGGCGCATGACAAGATGACTTCTCAGGGAAATCATGGTGAATCAGATCTCATCCTTTTCTCTCAGTTACATTAGTCTCACACATGCAAAGGCAAACAGAGGCAGAAAATGGTTCAATACGATTTATTGAATCAGCTGCGCCTTAGATAAAATGGCATGAAATGCAATACCTAGAATGATGAAACATAATAGAAGCAAAATGGTGACAAGGAAAGTGAAACACAGGAAAAGTCCCACCATACTGTCACTATGCGTAATATATGCGATTCCTACCTAAGCTATGTTAGAGCATAGCATGATAAGCCCTAATCTGCCCTTCAGGATTCCCTCCTGGGAAGACATCATCCCCATACCTGAGCAAGAAAGCCTGCTGTCTATATAGACACCATCCCCATGAAGGCCAGGGAACCGGTAGCCTCAGCAAGCAGTTGTAGCAAAGTCAATCAGCAAGCAGTTGTGGTCACCTGACTGGAATCTCCCTCTAACGTACATGGGACAGAGAAGTGTTTTTATAATAAAATGGCTGATGTTCTGAGAAAATGTCCCCACATAAGGATGCGTGTATTTCTGTGAACATTGGAGATGCAGTGAACAACGTATGCCAGCAACCCTATCTCGCTGCAGCCTTGAGGAAAGCACAAAGTGAAAAGAATGACTTGCTAAGAAACCCAATTCTTTCCTAGGAGAAAGAACAACTAGATAAAGAAAATAAAAAAACACCACAAAAGTGGCCTATTCTGAAATAATAAAAATGAAGCAGAATAAAATATAACCGGGCTAAAGGGCACAGGCCTAGGTACTAAAATAACGTGCCCAGAAATAGCAATAAAATGGCTACACAACAGAGGGACCGCTTGAACAATTGACTGCCAGATCCAACACAGCTAAAATCCCCTGCCCATATTTGTGAGAGGCCTCCCCACATTGCTAGTTTTTCAGACAAACCTTGGTAAAACTGGGAATCATCATAATTTGGACCGTAAAGTCCCACCAATAAGAAACTGAGATCCCCCTTAGTACACTGAGCTATAATGTACCTACCATTAGTGCCTTTTGCTAGTTCCCATAGGTGAATCCCGAGATCCCTGCTGCCCAGATCAATACCCCACGCGAGTGTGAAGTAAAACCCGCAGTCAAAAACTGACCTTGAAGCCTACGTATGGTAAGGACAGTGCTGTCCGGGGCCAGATGTGTTTAAAATTGCAAGATCTATATTGTGATGTTTTAAATAAGCAATCACTTTCTGCACCTTCCTGTTATTGTTTAAACCTCTGACATTCCACGTCAATAGCTTCAGAGCAGTAGGTCTCACAGGACCGGACGGGTCTACCTCATCAATCAATCAATCAATCAGTTCAGTTTGAGGCGGCTTATCTCCATCCACTCGGCGATAGCATGCAGTCCGTTGTGGAGATTGATCTTAGCGGTGGCGGGGCCCTTGGTGAGTGAGAGGATCAGTTGGGTGTCGTCCGCGTAGGAGACTACGCTGAGGCCGTGAGATCGGACGATGTTGGCGAGCGGCGCCATGTAGACGTTAAAACGAGTTGGGCTGGGAGAGGATCCTTGGGGGACTCCGCAGATGTTCTTGGTGGCTTTTGACAGGAACGGAGGGAGGCGGACTCTCTGAGTTCTACCTGAGAGGAAGGATGTAATCCAATCCAGAACCTTGTGGCGGATCCCAGCATCGTGGAGGCATGCCAGAGGGTGTGCTGACAGATAGTATCGAAGGCTGCCGAGAGGTCAAGGACGATGAGAGCCACAGTTTCACCTTTGTCGAGCATGGTCACGATGAGGGTGGTCTCGGTGCTGTGGTTCTTGCAGAAGCTGGATTGGGAGATGTCTAGCATGCTGTTGTCCTCCAGGAAGCGGGATAGTTGGCTGCTGACTATCTTCTCGATGACCTTCACTGGGAAGGGAAGGAGGGAGATGGGCTGGTAGTTCTTGAGGTCTTCGGGGTCAGCCTTGGGGTTTCTGAGCAGGGCGTTGACTTTGGCGTGTTTCCAACTCTCCGGGAAGGTGGCGGTCTCGAAGGAGCTGTTGATGATAGCACGGAGTTGGGGGGCGATGATTTGGCTGGCTTTGTTGAAGACATAGTGAGGGCAAGGGTCGGCGGGTGATCCAGAGTGGATGGTGATCATGGTCTTGGTGGTGTCCTCGTCATTGGTTTGGGTCCAGGCGCTCATGAGGTTGGTGTGGCTGGGTGTGCTGGGGTTAGTGGTGGCCGCGGTGGTCGTGGGGATCGGGGAGGCGAAGCTGGCGTGGATGTCCGTGATCTTGTGGTGAAAAAAGGTGGCGAGAGAGTCGCAGAGGTCTTGCGAGGGGGGGGGTCGATGGAGCTGGACTTGGGGTTGGCGAGTTCTTTGATGATGATGAAGAGCTCTTTGCTGTTGTGCGCGTTGTTGTCGATTCGGTCTTTGCAGAATGAACTTTTGGTAGTCCAGATGAGCTGGTGATGCTTGCGGATGGCTGTCTTGAGGGCGGTGTGGTTGCTCTCTGTTTGATCAGGGCGCCATATCTTCTCAATTTTCCGCAACTCCCGCTTGGAGGCCTGAAGGTCAGCGGTGAACCAGAGTGCTTTTGTGCTGGTGCGGTTGTTGGGTGGTTTCCTAAGTGGGGCGAGGGTGTTGGCGCAGTCGTCTAACCACTGTTTGAGGTTGAGGGCGGCAGTGTTGGGGTCGCTGGTGCTGTGTCGCGTGGCACAGGTGAGGGTGGAAATCAGCTGGTCTTCCGAGATCTTGTTCCAGCTACGCCAGGGGATCTATTGCGGGTGGTGGTGGGCGGTGGGTTTCTGAAAGGTGAAATGGACACAGTGGTGGTCGGTCCAGTAGAGTTCAGTGGTATAGGTGAAGGTGATGTGGCTGCTGGCGGAGAAGATGGGGTCGAGTGTGTGGCCGGCTGAGTGGGTAGGCGTTGTGACGAGTTGTTTGAGACCGAGGTTGTCGAGGTTGTCGATCAGAGCTGAAGAGTTGCTGTCGTTGGCATTCTGTAGGTGAAAATTCAGGTCACCGAGGAGCATGTAGTCCCTAGAGGCGAGGGCGTGGGCGCTGATTGTGTCGGCGATGGCATCGCAGAACTGTGGTCAGGGGCCTGGGGGTCTGTAGACAAGGGTTCCTCTGAGAGTGGTGTTGGGGTTGACGTGAATCTGGAAGTGGAAGTGTTCGGCGGCATCAATGGTGTCATTGGTGTTGGTTGAGATTCTGATGGTGCTCCTGTGGACTATTGCGATGTTCAGCCATGTGACAAACAATGTGTTATTTGCTGTACTTAGTCCATATAATCAAGTTTCCATCCATTATTGCATAAATCTTACAAAAACTACAACACATTCCAACTACTATGCTGAAACCCTCCCACCACCCATGGCAGGCTGATCCCCAACTCGCCCGTCTCCGCATACAGAAGCCCGCTCGATCCCACCCATCCTCAGTATGAGGCACCCTTTTGTAGAACTGTGTGGAGCATACCTTCGGTAGATGTTGCCAGGCCACATTTCGCAGTGCCCCCATCAGGCCACCTTAATGCATGTGAGTACACCCCGGCTGTACACTAGAAGAGAGGACACTTCTTGGTGGCTGGTGCAAATCCCGACCCAGTAGCACCGCCCGCCAACAACGCTATAGACCACAAGATCGTTGATGGCTCCTGATCGCGCAATCAGAGTAAGTCAGCAATGGGTCTATCTTAGTGATCCTACATAACAGTATACATGTATGCTAATAGTCAATCAGTAGTGGAAACAAAGTTTTACGAACTCAGTTTGTGGTATTAAACAACTAGTTACATTCCCCTCTCCCATCAGGGAGTAGAGACAGGTGAATCACAGTGGCTTCTCATGTGTTTCAAGAATTGGGTACGTTGTTTGTAGTACATAAACGTTTTTGGCTTCCCGTCCACCATAAGTCGCAACTTAGCCAGGTATAGCATACGGTAATCCACACTTAGTTGCCTTTTTGCCAGGAGAAAGAGTCTTCGTGCTTCCTGCACCTGCTGTGTAAAGTCAGAGTAAAGGGAGATATCAGAGCCCTCATGCCACAATGTCTTAAGTTCCCATGCTTTTCCGGTGCTGCATCTCTATCTCTGTAGTTTAGTATTTTAGATATCATCGGCCTAGGAGGTGCTCCTGGAGGTGGCCAGGGGCCCAGTGATCAATGAGCTCGCTTAACTATGAATATGTCAGAAAAAGTGTCACGACCCAAGAGGGTGATAAGCAGTTGTTCGATACATGTCTCCATGTTATTGATGGATGTTGTCTCAGCGATACCTACCACAGGGAAGTTGCTCCGTCAGAACGGAGCCTCCAAGTCCTCAACATTGGCCTGGATATCAGGGAGTGTTTTGCCCATTGTGGATTGCATTGCAGCCATGGAGACACGCTTGTCCTCTATGTCTGAGATTCTGCTCTCAGTCGTTTTAAGACATTCTGCATGATTATCAAATCTCTCACTCATTCTATCCATTCTAAACGACAATGCATCTATTTTATCGTCGATTGTAGCAAGGCTATGTTGCATCACTGTAAGGATTTGTTTAAGATCTGGCTCTGCTTTAGGGTCTGGATCTCCTGCATCTAACCCAGTGTCATTGTGTCGCTTCTTCCCTGTCACAGCGTCCACTCCACAATCTCAGCGATCCATCACACTTGAACTTGCCGAACCCCCCACAGGCACCTGAAGGGTCCAGAGGCAGCGGCAGAGTGGCACAGGCGCAAGGGGTGTCAGGGTGGTGGCGAATTGCTGATGGCTGATGAAGCGCTCTCCACCTGCGGCCATCTTGCAACCCAGCAAGCTCCACCTCCCGGATTGAGAGAAAGTTACCTTTATGATGTCTCTGTTACTTCTAGTTCATAATCTCTTTTTCGTCTAGACGTATCACTGGCCATTCAGCCATTCAGCCATCCATCAACAATATACCAATTAGTTTCTTTTTTTAAATAAGGTTACTTGGGATGGAATGCCTAGAAGCTTAAAATGGGGTGTGCCGGATATGAGATGCTCAAGCATGCACAATACCAAAACACAAAACTCTGTTGTAATAACGTAGAAGTACTTTTCTTTTGTACCATTTAGTGGCAGATTAGTACAGGTTAATAATGGAAAACATCCTGCACACCAAGAGAACAGAGTATCCTAAAGGTGTCTTTATCCACCTTTAGTACTGGGAAACATAGTTGCTGGCTTCATATTAATAGGTAAAAGTATTTAGAGACCCAACCCAGAAGGGAAAACTTCCACAGAAAAAAAAGTTTTTTTGTTAGGAAAACCCTCACCCACCAGGGTTACTCCTTGGTGGCATGCTTCATCATTGGGTTTCTTCCCGTTCTGCTGCAGAACGAGGCATGCTGCGACCGACGGAATACGTGGGAGCACTGTTGGTATCAGCGATATGGATGCTAGAAAACGATAGGAGTGGTGGGGTCTTGGTAACTTACAAATACCCCCCCTCTGGATGATATTACTAGTTTAATATGTCTCACAGGGGTGGTATGATTAAAAAGGGGTGTCAGGAGGGTGGGTATATTCCGTACCTGGCCTCCTTACTGGTCTGCATGTTTCAGAGTTTACCCCTCAACTCCTCTTCAGGACCAAAGTGATCTCCCTAGTATCACTCCTCGTGTGCCTACCACTAGTGGAAGTACTCTTACTATTTACTATGATAAGGTAATATATGTCAATTAAATTAAGTACTACCCATCAGTGTCAATGTTCTGCTGGGCAAATCTGTGGAAGAAAAGAGAAGATAGAAGACGTAAATGCATCTCTCAGGGGTGTGGTGCCATTGTCACCATCACCCAGCCAAATGGCATCAGTAGTTCATACGTAAAAATGAATACAAGACATACTACATATAAGAAACACTACAAAACACTTAAAACACGTGAGGCACCTCTAGGAAAACACACGTGGTGCATGTGTGACCTACTTTCAGTGTTTATGCTAATTGCATCATAGGTCCTCCGGGAGGGGTGTGTGCTTATAGTCACACGCTGTAAAATATACACAAATGAAATTGCGGTTAAGGTCAAGCCCAATGAGCGCGTTCTGACCACTGCAGGTGGTCTAGGGCATACAGAGTACTTACTTCCTCAAAGCGACACTCCAGCCAAAAACCTACTCCTCACCTCACTGTGGCCCGAATAACATAGAGATACCTGTAGGGATCCGGTATTTGTAATGGAGAACTGCTCACGCGTCCAGACTTGTCGGCGTGTGAGAATACTATACCAACGACCTTCCAAGATGGCGGTCTTCGGTGGCCCAATGAAGGACTACGAGGGTCCTGCAATGTGGATGCCCCTCGAGATGCCTGTATTGATGTGGCATCACTGAAGTAGAAAAGCGACACACCAAGAAGTGACACAGGGAAGATGGTGGGTGTGGGGGGTGGAAGGGATAAACACTGGGAGAAGGGTGTACGGGAGGGGGTATGAGGGAAAAGACAAGATGAAAGGAAAATTAAAAATTACGGAGAGAAAAGAACGAAAAAATATAATAAAAAATAATAAAAAATAATAATAAAAAAATTATAAATAATAAAAGATTCAGATTAATAGGGACAATAGACATTATTTTCTATTTGACTTGAGATTCATTGTTAATTCCAGGAGATCTAT
Source organism: Pleurodeles waltl (assembly GCF_031143425.1). NCBI lineage: Eukaryota > Metazoa > Chordata > Amphibia > Caudata > Salamandridae > Pleurodeles > Pleurodeles waltl. The sequence continues at coordinate 71,669,534 of NC_090438.1, forward strand.
GTGTTGCACTTATAAAGCTATATGGTGTTGTGAATAAATGCCGGGGTTCTGTGGATCTTATTCGCTTACAATTTATATCCTATACATTCTTACTTGTCTTATTTGTTATATGAATGGAATTCAAGAGACCTTATTGCAAAAAGATAACTATATATTTCATCAAGTATTTGCAGGGCCTTATTTACAAGAATATGGCGCATCAACATTGATGTGTCAGATTTCTTGTGCTTTCCGCTCATCCCTGATGACGCCATGAATGCTCTGTATTTTACAATAAAGAGCTCCATGGCACACATTTTAACAGATGCATCAGAAATTCTGACACATCTGTTGGCGCTAAACTCACGCTTTACTGGAGTAGTATTGTTAAACTGATACAACATACAGCAATGCAAGGAGTCTCCAATAGGAAAAAGGCCCTGCATCAAGTTTATGCCTGCTCTGAGCGGGAGTAAAATTTTGAAGCAGTGAAGTTGCAGAATGATGCAGTGAAATGTTGTAAATTTCACTGCGTTGGATCTGGGTGGCTTTTCCCGTGGTCACTAAAACCTGTAGTCTTGGAATTCTGCTGATTAACTGACTATCCTACACTGACCATGTCAAAACGGTACCCTCCTCAGCTTTTCATATGCTCAGTTACAAAAGATCCTCCCGTTTATCCCAGTTCATTTACAGAAATTGGTTGATACCTAATTGGTAATGCACAAACTGGATTACTGCACAGCAAAATGTATTAAATAAGCTACAGATATTGCAGAACACTGCAGCCTGTATGATCTTGACCATTCCCAAGTTTCAATCAGGTTTCCACACACAATAGTAAACTTCACTACCTTCCCAAAAGGCACAGGATTGCTTTCAAAGCACTCTGTATTGCCTACAAAGCACTTAACAATCAAGCCCCTGCTTTCCATACTGATAACATAAAATGGTATAGACCAGGAAGGTCACTCAGGTCAGCTTTCAGTATGATGGGAAAAGTTCCCAGGTATAAACTCTTAGCCTGAAGTGGCAGAAGCTTCTTCTGTGGCACGATCAAGGCACTGAATGCTCAGCTTACTAACATCAAATCCGCCCCCACTTTATTAGCTTTCAGAAAAGTCGAGAAAACTTGGCTGTACAACTCTGACTTCGATCTTTCCCGCCCTTAGACCACTGAAACTGTTTGTACCATTCGGCTCTTAGGCCCTCCACGCTTTGGTGGGCTTCTTTGGTTGACTACTCAGTTAATGCCAGACACCTTTGAGTATTTGTGGCACTTTACAAATTACCTTAACATAACATAACATAAACTTAACAGTAAATCTGAGCCTTAAATCGCAGGCTTTCTCACATAACCAATGAGCTTATTGGATGGAGGCTCCACTGGAATGAGAGTAAAATCTTCTAATACTAGTCATGGAAAGCAGCTCTGAAGTCTCCATCATCAACAATCCTATCTGTAAGAAACTGCCTCATTTTGTATGGTTGTCCTCTTTTTTGCAGACTGATGCTGCTGGTTTTTTGACTCTGCATTCTAGGTCACTACTAACCAGGCCCCAGTGCATGTGCTCTGACCCCTAAAACGTGCTGACATTAACTACACCTCTAATTGGCATATTTGACAAGCCTATAAAGTCCCTAGTGTAAGATATTGGGTTATTAGGTGAGAATGGTGGAAGCCGCAGTCAAATAATAAGCACAAGGTGTCTCAGGGTGAATTACAAATAGTCACGAAATTAAGCGCTGTTTAACCCTCTGGCACAAAGTAGCCAGGTTTAACTTAGAGGCAAAGTGTAAAGTTTTAATGCAGCACTCAAACAGTAATAAAGGGGAAACATTCTACAAAAAGAATCCCAAACAAATTTAGAAAAATAGACTATTGTTTAATAAATAAAATGATTTAAAAATGGCCAAAATCCAACCAGTAGAACCAGGAAATGATTGCAGGGTAAAAATGCGTCACTCATGGGCATCTGCTTGCACTGGACCAGGGGGAAGTAATGTGATGGAGCACAAGTCGGATACAGGGACAAGGTCAGTCATAATGAAATGTTACCTTCTAGGTCAGGCACATAGAGTCCTGTACATGGTGGAGTGACTGCAGGCGTGAAGAGAAGGTTAATAGTCACAGATGGTCATTGCTGTAGCACATAGATCCGGTCACGGCTGGAGTTTTGCATTGGCTGTCGTGAGCTGTCATTGTCGGGCATGAACAGCACGCCTCGCATTGCAGGTGGTCATTGGTGTAGTGCGAAGCGCCGGTTGGGTGTCGCAGATAGTCATTACTGTAGCTGTGCACTGGCGGTCACCATGGACTATCATTGCTGTAATGCGAAGTGCAGCTCTTCCACTGACGATCATTGCTGGCTGTCGCTGTAGCGCGAAGAGCAGGTCTCACCGGAGCCTCGTGTTGGTGGTTGTTGTGGGTAGCAGAGTCTTGTCGCAAATGGCCCTCTTTACGGTCACAAAGAGCCTAAAGTTCAGGATTTTCACCTTCTCTTTAGGAGGAGTACCCTCTGATGCCATCCAAGGATCCAGGACCTGAAGAGGTAACTCATGACGATCAGGTCTCACTCCAGCAGGGAACAGAAGGACTCAGGCAGGCTCACTTGCAGGTCCAGGCAGGTTCATTTTCAGCACGTCAGCTGGGCAGTTGCAGGGAGACCTCTGAATAGTGTTGTGTCCCTGTAACTCACACAGGAGGTCAACCAACTGCCCCTTTAAATCACTCTGGTTAGTCTGGGATTAAGGCAAGCAGGCCTAGTCCCGATTCTCAGACAGCAAGGCGGTCCTTAAAGCAGCAAACAGTCTTCTGGCAGCAGGCAGTCCTTCTTCTGTAACTTCACAGGTCCAGGAGGGTTCTGATTTTGGGTCCTGAGAGTACTCTTTTTATCCCCTGTGCCAGCCTTTGTGTGGGGGATAAACAATGGCCTACACCTGGGCAAGTTCTAACCATTATCCCTGTACTTCCTGGGCTTGGCTTCCTTCTGTCTAGTGAAAAAGTGACCAGGGCAGGCCTGCTGTCTTCTTCCTTTGTGTTTGCAGGATACAAAGCCCTTTGAAATGCAAGTGGCATTGGATACAGCCCCTTCCCAGTCATCCTGCCAGGACAGCCTATCCTGTCAACAGCTAAGACCCTGTCACTATCTGGAAGCAATACAGAAATCCCAACGGAAGAGCACGTAACAGTCATTTGCCCAAGGGCACTGGCAGAAAGGCACAGATGGTTAGGAGAAGAAACGTACAACTTTCTAAAAGTGGCATTTTCGGAATTGTGACTTAAAATCTGACTTCAACATTAACCACTCGCATGCCTTGGACGAGGTGACCTCGTCCAAGGCAGCGGTTCCCATGTGCCTTGGACGTGGTGACCTCGTCCAAGGCACGGGAACTAGGGGGAGCTCTACCGCTCCCACCTGTGCTCCCCACCCACCCCCCCAAGGCAGGGATGGAAGGGGAAGCCCTTCCCCTTCGACCCCGACTGCCTCCACCCCCCCTGTGACGTCAGCGCGCAAGTGTGCGCTGATTTGTCACAGGGCCTCCCCCATCGCGCTGGAAGCTGAGCTTCCAGCGCGATCGAAAGAGAAATGCTCAGCATTTCTCTTTCGATCACGTGGGGGAGGCCCGGAGAGGCTTCAAAGGGAAGGAAATTTATTTCCTTCCCTTTGAAGTCTCTCCGAGCGTTTCAAAAGCCGGATTGCTTGCAATCCGGCTTTTGAAACGCCCACTAGACACCAGGGATTTTTTTTTTTTTTTTAAACTGGCAATGGGGGGCATTTTTTTGGAAGGCCTTTTATGCCTGGGGGCAGAAACCTCTAGGCACCAGGGATCATTTTTTTTTTTTTTTAGGTGGGGAGTGACCCCTTAGGCAAGGGTCGCTCCCCTGGGGGGCATATTGTATTTAGACCATTTCTGCCCGCCTTGGGGGCAGATTGGCCGATTTTAGGTCAATCTGCCCCCAAGGGGGCATAAACCACTAGGCACCGGGGATTTTTTTTTTGGCGCCAATGTCACGCAGGGGGAGCGACCCCGTAGGCAAGGGTCGCTCCCGAGGGTGGGGGGGTTGGGGGGCAAATTTATTTTAGTCCATTTCTGCCCCCCCTGGGAGCAGATCGGCCTATTGTTATTAGGCCGATCTGCCCCGGGTGGCAGAAACCTCTAGGCACCAGGGCAATTTTTTTTTGTTTGTTTGTTTGTTTTTTTAGAGATGGGGAGCGACCCATTAGGCAAGGGTCGCTCCCCTGGGGGGCAAATTGTATTTAGACCATTTCTGCCCCCCTTGGGGGCAGATTGGCCGATTTTAGGTCAATCTGCCCCCAAGGGGGCAGAAACTACTAGGCACCGGGGAATTTTTTTGGGCGGCAATGTCATGCAGGGGGAGCGATCCCGTAGGTGGGGTGGCAAATTTATTTTAGGCCATTTCTGCCCCTCCCGGGGGCAGATCGCCCTATTGTTATTAGCCCGATCTGCCCCCGGGGCCCCGCCTGGGGCCGGCTGAGCTAGAGGCCAAAATCCACAGGTAGGCACTTTGCTAAAAACACCTGTTTTCTGTGAAAAAATGTGATGTGTCCAGAACTTTCTGTCACCGAAATGAAAGGAAAAAGTGTTTTTTTGGCCAAATTTTGATGTTTGCAAAGGATTCTGGGTAACAGAACCTGGTCAGAGCCCCACAAGTCACCCCATCTTGGATTCCCCTGGGTTTCTAGTTTTCAAAAATGCGCTGGTTTGCTAGGTTTCCCCAGGTGCCGGCTGAGCTAGAGGCCAAAATCCACAGGTAGGCACTGTTTTCTATGAAAAAATGTGATGTGTCCATGTTGTGTTTTGGGCCATTTCCTTTCGTGGGCGCTAGGCCTACCCACACAAGTGAGGTATCATTTTTATCACCAAAATGTGAGGAAAATGTGTTTTTTAAGCCAACTTTTGAGGTTTGCAAAGGATTCTGGGTAACAGAACCTGGTCAGAGCCCCACAAGTCACCCCATCTTGGATTCCCCTAGGTCTCTAGTTTTAAAAAATGCACAGGTTTGGTAGGTTTCCCTAGGTGCCGGCTGAGCTAGAGGCCAAAATTTACAGGTAGGCACTTTGCAAAAAACACCTCTGTTTTCTTTCAAAAAATGTGATGTGTCCACGTTGCGTTTTGGGGCATTTCCTGTCGCGGGCGCTAGGCCTACCCACACAAGTGAGGTATCATTTTTATCGGGAGACTTGGGGGAACACTGGGTGGAAGGAAATTTGTGGCTCCTCTCTGATTCCAGAACCTTCTGTCACCAAAATTTGAGGAAAATGTGTTTTTTAGCCAAATTTTGAGGTTTGCAAAGGATTCTGGGTAACAGAACCTGGTGAGAGCCCCGCAAGCCACCCCATCTTGGATTCCCCTAGGTCTCTAGGTTTCAAAAATGTACAGGTTTGGTAGGTTTCCCTAGGTGCCGGCTAAGCTAGAGGCCAAAATCTACAGGTAGGTACTTTGCAAAAAACACCTCTGTTTTCTTTAAAAAATTTGATGTGTCCACGTTGCGTTTTGGGGCATTTCCTGTCGCGGGCGCTAGGCCTACCCACACAAGTGAGGTATCATTTTTATCAGGAGACTTGGGGGAACGCTGGGTGGAAGGAAATTTGTGGCTCCTCTCTGATTCCAGAACTTTTTGTCACCAAAATGTGAGGAAAATGTGTTTTTTTAACCAAATTTTGAGGTTTGCAAAGGATTCTGGGTAACAGAACCTGGTCAGAGCCCCACAAGTCACCCCATCTAGGATTCCCCTAGGTCTCTAGTTTATAAAAATGCACAGGTTTGGTAGGTTTCCCTAGGTGCCAGCTGAGCTAGAGGCCAAAATCTACAGGTAGGCCCCTTGCAAAAAACACCTCTGTTTTCTTTCAAACAATGTGATGTGTCCACGTTGCGTTTTGGGGCACTTCCTGTCGCGGGCGCTAGGCCTACCCACACAAGTGAGGTATCATTTTTATCGGGAGACTTGGGGGAACGTTGGGTGGAAGGAAATTCGTGGCTCCTCTCTGATTCCAGAACTTTCTGTCACCAAAATGTGAGGAAAATTTGTTTTTTTAGCCAAATGTTGAGGTTTGCAAAGGATTCTGGGGATCAGAACCTGGTCAGAGCCCCACAAGTCACCCCATCTTGGATTCCCCTAGGTCTCTAGTTTTCAAAAATGCACAGGTTTGGTACGTTTCCCTAGGTGCCGGCTGAGCTAGAGGCCAAAACCTACAGGTAGGCACTTTGCAAAAAACACCTCTGTTTTCTTTCAAAAAAATGTGATGTGTCCACGTTGCGTTTTGGGGCATTTCCTGTCGTGGGCGCTAGGCCTACCCACACAAGTGAGGTATCATTTTTATCGGGAGACTTGGGGGAACGCTGGGTGGAAGGAAATTTGTGGCTCCTCTCTGATTCCAGAACTTTCTGTCACCAAAATGTGAGGAAAATGTGTTTTTTTAGCCACATTTTGAGGTTTGCAAAGGATTCTGGGTAACAGAACCTGGACAGAGCCCCACAAGTCACCGCATCTTGGATTCCCCTAGGTTTCTAATTTTCAAAAATGCACAGGGTTGGTAGGTTTCCCTAGGTGCCGGCTAAGCTAGAGGCCAAAATCTACAGGTAGGCACTTTGCAAAAAACACCTCTGTTTTCTTTAAAAAAATGTTATGTGTCCACGTTGGGTTTTGGGGCATTTCCTGTCACGGGCGCTAGGCCTACCCACACAAGTGAGGTATCATTTTTATCAGGAGACCTGGGGGAACTCTGGGTGGAAGGAAATTTGTGGCTCCTCTCTGATTCCAGAACTTTCTGTCACCAAAATGTGAGGAAAATTTGTTTTTTTAGCCATATTTTGAGGTTTGCAAAGGATTCTGGGTAACAGAACCTGGTCAGAGCCCCACAAGTCACCCCATCTTGGATTCCCCTAGGTCTCTAGTTTATAAAAATGCACAGGTTTGGTAGGTTTCCCTAGGTGCCGGCTGAGCTAGAGGCCAAAATCTACAGGTAGGCACCTTGCAAAAAACACCTCTGTTTTCTTTCAAACAATGTGATGTGTCCACGTGGCGTTTTGGGGCACTTCCTGTCGCGGGCGCTAGGCCTACCCACACAAGTGAGGTATCATTTTTATCGGGAGACTTGGGGGAACGCTGGGTGGAAGGACATTTGTGGCTCCTCTCTGATTCCAGAACTTTCTGTCACCAAAATGTGAGGAAAATGTGTTTTTTTAGCCACATTTTGAGGTTTGCAAAGGATTCTGGGTAACAGAACTTGGTCAGAGCCCCACAAGTCACCCCATCTTGGATCCCCCTAGGTCTCTAGTTTTTATAAATGCACAGGTTTGGTAGGTTACCCTAGGTGCCGGCTGAGCTAGAGGCCAAAATCTACAGGTAGGCACTTTGCAAAAAACACCTCTGTTTTCTTTCATAAAATGTGATGTGTCCACGTGGCGTTTTGGGGCGTTTCCTGTTGCGGGCGCTAGGCCTACCCACACAAGTGAGGTATCATTTTTATCGGGAGACTTGGGGGAACATAGATTAGCAAAACAAGTGTTATTGCCCCTTGTCTTTCTCTACATTTTTTCCTTCCAAATATAAGAGAGTGTGTAAAAAAGACATCTATTTGAGAAATGCCCTGTAATTCACATGCTAGTATGGTCACCCCGGAATTCAGAGATGTGCAAATAACCACTGCTCCTCAACACCTTATCTTGTGCCCATTTTGGAAATACAAAGGTTTTCTTTATAGATATTTTTCACTCTTTATATTTCAGCAAATGAATTGCTGTATACCCGGTATAGAATGAAAACGCACTGCAGGGTGCAGCTCATTTATTGGCTCTGGGTACCTAGGGTTCTTGATGAACCTACAAGCCCTATATATCCCGCAACCAGAGAAGTCCAGCAGATGTAACGGTATATTGCTTTCGAAAATCTGACATTGCAGGAAAAAGTTACAGAGTAAAACGTAGAGAAAAATTGCTGTTTTTTTCACCTCAATTTCAATATTTTTCTTTTTCTTTTTCAGTTGTTATTTTCTGTAGGAAACCCTTGTAGGATCTACACAAATGACCCCTTGCTGAATTCAGAATTTTGTCTACTTTTCAGAAATGTTTAGGTTTCTGGGATCCAGCATTGGTTTCATGCCCATTTCTGTCACTGACTGAAAGGAGGCTGAAAGCACAACAAATTGTAAAAATGGGGTATGTCCCAGTAAAATGCCAAATTTGTGTTGAAAAATATTGGGTTTTCTGATTCAAGTCTGCCTGTTCCTGAAAGCTGGGAAGCTGGTGATTTTAACACCGCAAACCCTTTGTTGATGCCATTTTCAAGGAAAAAACCACAAGCCTTCATCTGCAGCCACTTTTTCCCATTTTTTAAAAAAAAACGAAATTTTCACTGTATTTTGGCTAATTTCTTGCCCTCCTTTAGGGGAACCCACAAAGTCTGGGTACCTCTAGAATCCCTAGGATGTTGGAAAAAAAGGACGCAAATTTGGCTTGGCTAGCTTATGTGGACAAAAAGTTATGAGGGCCTAAGCGCGAACTGCCCCAAATAGCCAAAAAAAGGCCTGGCACAGGAGGGGGAAAAGGCCTGGCAGCGAAGGGGATAAAGGGGATTTAAAATTACAGTTCAGAGTGGTACGGCGTTTTAGATCAATTCCACACTCTCTGAGGTGAGTGTTATGGGTCTAGGGTTCCGGAACACTGACCTTTGTGTGTCATTGTTGGTAAAATATTTAGGAGCAGTCGTACCATCACCTCCTATTATGCAAGCCAGATTACAATTGTAAGAAGGAGCCCAAGACCCCTTCGAATTTTTGAATTTAGTCATTAAGTTTATATATGATATTTTCATGGGTAGCCATTTCGTGCATGCCAAATAGCCATGTGGGACGTGGTGACAGATTACCAATGGCGTAAGATCTGCACCTTCACCACTGCCGTGGACAGCCATCGTTTTTCATGGCAAAGCAGTTCCGGGAGGGCTGGCATATTGTGCAGCAGTCAGAGGACTCGTTAATCGTACCGCTACCCCAAGTTCGCCCCTCAGTATATCCCACACAGATCACTAATAATGTGAGAGAGTCGTAAAATCCCACAGGGCTTGCACTATATCGCACAGTCTAGTCTATATTGCAATCCGATACAGCACACCTTCAAACGCCTAGAGTCTGCTTGCATGTGTGCCCTATAGAGTTTCTCCGGTGTCCAGGGCCATTGGTGAAGGACCTTAAAATGCTTGAAATGTAGTCTGGCCTCTGAGAGAAGTCTACCATAGTCCTCTAGTATGTCATTGTAGTCTTCCTCAGTGGTTGAGAGGTCCAGACTTCGTTCCTAGCAGCAGTAGAGATTCCGTGCCTTTGGGGATGAAGAGAGGACATCCATCATGGTAGCATAAAGTCCCCCTACAGCATTTCCAGGTTATAATGCATGGTTTTTAAAAACGTAGTACATTTATAATTTATGTTTTACATGTACTGGTTGTTAAAAACCTCCAAAGTCATTTTTCATTGTGGCAATTATGGCTCTCCCATAAGAAAGCACTGGGTCAAGTTATACCACCTTAGAAAGCTTCAGTTTGGGAGTAGACAGAAAAATGATTCAAGGACTCATTTTAATAGTAATTTAAAATTCAACTTAATGGTCAAGTCATATTTTATATAACTATTTTGCAAATTACATTTTTAGAAAGTTGTGGTTTTCCTACCTATGCCAAATGTGCCTTTCTACCAGTGTCACCTGACTGTTGATGGCTCCCCTGTGATTAAATGTAGATTTCTCCCAGGCAATGGACGAAGGGCTTGGGTGTGTGGAGATGTTTTGCTACCTGAGCAGCATGGCCTGGGGCCCGTGTCCAGCCCCTTGCATACCTTCAAAGGATGCCTACCCTGGCACAGCAGATGTAGCTCACTCCTGGGCTTACCTCCTTTTTTCTATTGCCAGCTTGTCTCCACACCCAGTGGAAAATGGAGCTACCACAGAACTAGTTTGGAGTAAACACAAGAAAGTGTTTGCACAGTATTAGAACAATGCCACTGGGTAAGCAAAGGGAGCTCTGCACAGGGGAAGAACGTTTTTGCAATGTTAACTTTAGGTAGAGAGGGTCACTGTGGCACACAAGAAGTGCTGCAAGTCACCCATAGGAACTTTTACCCCATTGGTTAGGGAGAAGGCAAGAATTTCTCCCTTCAGCAGTCTGGCATTGGGTATACATGTGGCACCCCGTACCCTCTTCAGTACACCTCTTGACCTGTGAAAGACACAGAAGGGCTGCTGCTCCTGCAGTTGTGACCTGAGATGAGAACCCTAAGGAGTGGAACTATTTTATGTGTACCCAGGACTGTTAAGTAGATTCCAAGGGTCAGTTGGCTAACTTCCTCTTAAACTACATGGACATAAAAGCTGACTTTCCTGAAGAACACAGCTGACCAATTCCAACATCCCCCCTGCTGGCATCCAAACCACCCCCCTATCCTAGAACCCATGAAAAAAGACATAAGGGGGCGGGGTAGGGATACCTTGCCCCCCAGGCCTAGTGGGAGGCCTCAGATTTTACATCAATGATGGAGGAGGACCTCTGGCCTGACAAATAAACATACATCAACACCAACAGAGGAACTCCCTTCAAATGTATAAATCGGGTGGGAAAACCTCCGCTAGCCAGACAGATGGATTGAAACCTCCATCACGGATGACGGGTGGCCCAAATGCCAAGAAGTAAATCAAACTTCAAGTCCAAAGATAGAAATCTTCACGGAACCTTATCAATGTCTATGACTTCCTGGACGCGAATTTAAGATTTTTCCAACTGTGATTTTCTCCCATCTTTGTCGACAGAGACCTCGTCCTTTGACACCCCATCATCAACAACCCAGTCTTTGAATCCATCCTTCTGCTTTGACGTGCTTAGGAACCTACCTTCTTAGAAAATATCTACAGCCGAAAGTAACTTCTTGACCGGGACCAGCTAGGTCCTTGCATCTGACTTTAGCCCTATGGCAGTCAGCCTTACATTTTTCATTGTTCTGATCTCTTGCAATCAGTTGCCCGCAATTGACTCGGAGTGCTTTTTGGCACTAAAATGTAAATCAAAATGTTAAAATTCATATCTTGAATAATGACAGTATTGCTTGTGGTAGAATACCACCCACCCCAACTAATAATTCACTTTCTCACATTGGTGTTCTGTGGTGGGGTATAAAACTTGTATTTAGCAATACCCACCCAGCTATTAAGCTGGCCACATTGACAAGATGTCAGATTTTGAGAAGGTCCTTGGTCTCTAGGAGGAGGCACAGCAAGCAGAGAACCCCGCTGAGGAAGTGACAACTCCAGAGAATGAAGGAGATGGGGACAACCTTATCTTGACATGGGTATTTTGGTGCACCATTCAGAGCTGGAAGTGACATGGTCTCTGCCAGCAGAAGCCGCTCTAAACATCCATCAGCTGGAGCTCAGTGACAGACAAAAAGTAAGGAAGCTGCAGGCCAAACTGGCATACATAGACCTGGAGGGCAGGAAACTAGCAATAGAAGAAAGGAAGTTGGCCTTGGAGAACAGGAATGCAAAAAGAATAGTTGACGGACGGAATGCAGACCAAATCAAACATTCACCCCCAGTCACAGATCTGGGTTTAATCCATCAGGTTTTTTGCCCACCATGCCTACAGGTCTACATTCCGTCCATCAACTGTTCTTTTTGCATTTGTCGCCCCAAGTGGGAAGGGTATGCCCAGACGTTGGTCCCATGCTCACTATGCCACCAGATTCAAGCTAACCTGGCTGAAGAGGGGTGATACCCCAAAACCGGTCCCAGGGAGGACCTGGCCTGGCAGTTCAGGCTGGACTGTTCCCATGGGGAACAGGGTCAAGACTGATTTGCATATGGATGGGTCCAAACTGGGATGGCATGGTGAGCAAAAGAACAATGGATTAAACCCAGAACTGGGACTGGGGGTGAGTGTTTGCATTGTTCAGCACTCCGTCCATCATCCTTTTGTGTTGCTAAAGTTGCCCTAAGTGGAAAGGGTATGCCCAGACGTGGGTCCCTTGCTCACTGTGCCACTGGATTCAAACTAGCCTGGCTGATGAAGGGTGAAACCCGGAAACTGGTCCCAGGATGCTTGTTTCCAGTCCAGGGAGGACCTGGCTTGGCAGTTCTGGCTGGACTGTTCCCAAGAGGAACAGGGGCAAGACTGATTTGCATATGGTTGGGACCAAACTGGGGTGGCATGGTGAGCAAAAGAACAATGGATTAAATCCAGATCTGTACTGGGGGTGAGTGTTTGCATTGTTCAGCACTCTGTCCATCATCCTTTTGTGTTGCTTGGAGAACAGGAAGGCCAGGCTGATGCCCAGTGAAGATAGTGGCAGTGACGGTGAGATGACTACGGGGGCACATACCGCTCACTCACCTCAGGGTATTGTGCCTAGCTTTGTAGGGGGCATGACATTGACAAAAGATACAAATCTTACGAAAGGGCATTGAGAATGCGCACGGTGGGTGAACAGCACTGGGGAGTCCTACTGATGGAATTAGTACCAATAATGAGGAGGGATTCATTCTTGACTCTAGAAACGGGGGTGGCTTACCCTTCCACTCACTACACTCACATGAAAGATGCCTTGTGTAGAAGTTTGGTCTCACATCTGAAAGGAACTGGCAGAAGTTCCAGACACATACAAAGACACCCAGTAATCCTGGGTTGACTTTGTAGATATCTCACTAAAGGCACTATAGGGCTGGGTAAAAGGCAAAACAGTCACTACTTATGATGGACTATTCAATTTGATTGGGAAGGAGCACATCTTGAGTAATTGGCATTCAAAGTAACACCACCATCTAGTATATTCTAAGTTGTATGACCAGCTTGGTAAAGCAACTGATGTGTGGGTGCGCACTAAGGTGTCTAGGAACTTCTATAGGTGTGTTGGGTATATTCCCAAGAAAGGGGGTTCATCCCCTCCTCAGGGAAAATAAATGAGTAATAAGGATAAAAAGAAGGAGTTCTCACAAGGGTCCCAGAAATTTACCCAAGAGGAGGACCCCTGTGTCTTTTCCAAGCCAAGTAGGAAAAGTACACCACAGAAAGAAACATTTTGTACCTGTGAAAGCTGAGATGTGCCTGCTTCTCAGAAGCCAGGACATAAAAAGGGAGATTCAGTCTGTTCCAAGATGCCTCCCACAGATGGACAGTCCCAATGGATTGCTAGTGTGAGAATTGAGGTGGAAGGTTGGCCAGGAGAAACCAGGGGTTGGACTGAAGTCACCTTAGTCTCCTTGGGTATGGTGTATGTTAAAGCCCTGGCCGCCCTTCCTCCCAGCATTGTGAAGTATAGGCAATGGGCAATTATTAACAGGACCATGGTAGAAGCTCTGACGGATACAGGACAAAGCATGACCACAGTAGTGGACTGGCTAGTTTCCCAATAACAGAATATGATTATCCCAGATACTCTGCATAGGGTGGTGAACTCTAACAGTGAGGGGAAGTTTGATGCCATTGTAATGGTCTCCTATGAGACTCACATGCTATGGGAGTTTTCTTCCAGAGTGTAGGGTCATTTTTAATTTCTTTTTGATTTCAAGGGTGCCAGAGTTTCCCTGGCGGTCCCAAACAGTAGAAAAAGTACATCAACCGGTCCTCCCTAAACAGGGTGGCAGTCTGATGAACCTACACCTATGGTCCCGATCAGCTGGGCTGTTAGTGGGAGATTTACGACAGCACATTCTGCAAATTCACCGACTTTGGAAACATGACGGTTTGCCCCACTCTCAATAGAGCGTGTGGACTGACAGTGAAAAAGGCATTCCTCACTGCTTGTGGCACACCATTAAGGCCCTCATTACAACCCTGGCGGTTGGTGATAAAGCAGCAGTAATACCGCCAACAGGCCGGCTGTAAAAAAATGGAATTTTGACCATGGCGGAAACCGACAACACAGACAGCCACTTTAACACTCCGACCGCCACGGCCGTAGCAACAAGCACCGCGGCGGAAACCGCAAACAGCCAGGCGGAGGACAATGTACCGCCCCCACTCCATTATGAGAGGCCAATCCGCCACCTTTTCCGGGGCGGTACCAACGCCATCAAAAGCACAGCGGAAACAGTACACAGAAGGGAAACGACTCACCTCTCGACACTCAAGGAAGAACCACAACGCCATGGAGCCCGAGCTGCACATCTTCCCCATGTTGGTATACCTCCTCCTACACCAGGAACACGAACGGCGGTGAAGACGACCACGGTGAGTAATGGACCTAGCACACAGAGGAAGGGGGAGGAAAAAGAAAGTGACACACACACGTAACACGCATCACCCCCACCCCCAAGACCATACACACAAACAGATGCAATAACATTACATATACACCCCGTAACCCTCAGGAATAAGGCATGGACAAAAGGAATTGATTAAATATAGTGTAGTATTTCAAATTTAGATAAATGTGTCCTTAAAGCAATAAACAGCATGTACAATATATACAAATGGAGGGACAATGCCCACTCCAAAATGTCCGTGGCCCACGGGGCCATAACACATAGGTCAAGGCAACACTTGGCTCCTGCCTCAATATGGAGAGAACACTGCAGGGGCATCAGGTCGAAAATACACAGGCACCTCAGGGAGATGGGAAATGGGGGGGCACCTCAGCCGAAAGATGGTACAATGTCACTGCTCCTGGAGGGGGCTACATGCCCCGTGCTTGTTCCTGGGGAGTGCAAGGCCACAGTCTATCAAGTGGGTGGTTTGCCCACTGCTTGTTCCTGGGGAGTGCAAGACCACAGTCTCTCAAGTGGGTGGTTTGCCCACTGCTTGGTCCTGGGGAGTAGAAGGCCACAGTCTCTCAAGTGGATGGCTTCTCCACTGCTTGGTCCTGGGGAGTGCAAGGCCACAGTTTCTCTAGTGGGTGGTTTGCCCACTGCTTGGTCCTGGGGAGTGCAAAGCCACAGTCTCTCAAGTGGGTGGTTTGCCCACTGCTTGGTCCTCGGGAGTGCAAGGCCACAGTCTTTCAAGTGGATGGCTTCTCCACTGGTTCTGGAGGGGGCTTTGTGCCCAGTGTGCTTCATCCTAACAAGGAGGGGGTGAGTGCATGCCTTCTTTCACTGGTTCTGGAGGGGGTCTTGTGCCCAGTGTGCTTCATCCTGGATGGTGCAAGGTCACAGTCTCTCACGTGGGTGTCACACCTACAGGTGTTGCAGGGGCTAGGGCGCACTGCAGCCCATGTAGTCACGACTACACACTGCTCGCCGGCGGTGACAGCTGCTCAGTGGATTGCAGTTGTGGTGCAGGTGACGGTCCTGTCAGTGGTGGGGGGAGGCTTCAGCCCTTCCCTTGCAGCTGCGGGCGGCTGCCCACTGGGGCTGCTGCCAGTGGTGCTTGCAGCGGTGCAGGTGGCGGTGCTTGCAGCGGTACAGGTGGCGGTGCTGCAGGTGGCGGTGCTGTCACTGGTGGGGGGAGGCTCTAGCCCTTCCCCTGCAGCCTCAGACGGCTGAAGTGCCATGGCTGGTGTTGTTTGCCCCTTCCTTCCCTTGGCAGATGGTGGTGCCTCATTGCTTCTGGCAGCTGGTGTTCCCTTCCTGCCCTTGCTGGCTGGTGGTGCCTCCTTCCCCTTCCTGGCTGGTGGTGCCTCCTTCCCCTTGCTGGCTGGTTGTACCTCCTTCCTCTTGCTGGCTGGTGGTGCCTCCTTCCCCTTGCTGGCTGGTGTCCCCTTCTTGCCCTTGCTAGGTGGCAGCCCCTTCTTGCCCTTGGCAGGTGGTGCAGGTACACTGGCTGTGCTGACGGGTGCCTCCTTGGAGCCTCTCACACCTGCAGTAGCTGCAGAAACTACAGTGGCCGTGGACTGGATGGCTGAGGTGCTGGGCTGGGTTCTGGCCACTCTGGCCCAAAGTGAAGGATGGGCAGGGAGGAGCAGGGAATAGGCCAAGGGTGGCGAGGAATAGCTTCTTAGGGACACTGGGGTGGGAAGAGGGTGAAGGTTTGGGAGTGGAGGAAGAGGGAGTGGTTGTAGGAGGTGTCTGTCTGCTGTGTTTGGGTGCAGGTGCATGGGCTGGATGCTGTTGTGAGGTGGATGCCTGTTGGTTGTCTGAGTGCTTGCGTTTGTGTACTTTGGGAGGAGGGGGCACAGACACAGTGGGAGAGGACACAGGGGACGTGTGCATGGATGTGGGGGTAGTGACTGCCAGTGAGGGTCGTGTTGTGATAGGTGTGCTGGTGATGGAGGTAGTGGATGAGGATGTAGTGCATGCAGGTGTGAGTGGAGACGCTACTGGGAGGGAGGTGGACGAGGAGGAGGAGGGGGACACAGTGGAGGCAGTGGATGTTGGTGTGTCTGCATCTGGATGGTGTTTGTGTGAGTGCCTGTGGGATGAAGTGTGGTGCTTGTGTTTGCCTGAGCCACTTCTGTGTGTTGATTTAGGTGCATGCTGGTCTGAAGGTGTGCTTGGGATAAGCTGGGGTTGAGGGGATTGGGACTGGGTAGAGGAAGTTAGAGGGGGAAGGTTGGAGACAGGGACAATGGCTGCCATCAGTGAGTTGGCCTTAGTCTGGAATGCTCTCTGTTGGGCCGCCACGCCAGAGTGAATGTCCTCCAGGTATGCATTTGTTTGTTGCAAATGCCCTGCTAGATCCTGGATGGCATTCAGTATGGTTGACTGCCCAACACATAGAAATCTCAGAAGGTCAATAGCCTCCTCACTGAGGGCAGAAGGGCTGACTGGGGCAGGGCCTGAGGTGCAGGGGGAGAAGGAGATGCCCACCCTCCTGGGTGAGCGCGCACGAGAAACACGCTGATGGACTGCTGGGAGGGTGGCGCTGGCACTTGGGGGTGGCGGCTGTACCTGCAGTTGGGGTGGCCACAGAGGTGTCTGCCACCACCAGGGAGCTTCCATCGGAGGAGCTGTCACTCTCAGAACTGTCCCCTCCTGTCTCCGCCGTGGTGCTCCCCTCGCCCTCCATCCCACTGGTACCCTCACCGTCGGTGGATTCGGCCTCCAGGCCCATGTGGGATGCAGCTCCCTCCGTCATCGGTGCCTCTGCTCCTCCGCCAGATGATGCTAATGCACACAAGGACAGGGTGACAAAACAAAAAGGTGGGGGAAGAGACAGAGGATAAACTTAGTCAATGCCAGCAACAGCACTACTGTTGGCGTACACAACTCACAGGGAACAGCCCTATGCACTAGGCCATGCACTATCAGTTGCAATGCTAGTCACCAGGCCATGGAGTACAATGCCTAACGCCATCAGCTGCACACCTAAAACCCACAGGACCCTGCCCAGTAGTTGTTGCCCACTAACATAATTGGGGTTGGAGTGCATCTGAGCTTGCCCATCATGGAACCTACCCTGCCATGTTCACCCTGGCCTAGGGGCGCTCACAGCCCACATCCCCCACCCAGGTAACACCTTAACACGTGCAAAGCCATGATTCTGCAACTGTACTCACCCCCTTGCGGCTGCTGTGATGCCTTCAAGCGCCCAACAAACTCCGGATAGGCCACTGCCAGGATGCAGAACATCAGGGGTGTTGGGGTACGACGGGCACCCCTTCCTCGTTGGAAGGCCAGCACCAGCTGGGCCTCCACTGTCTTAATTCCCCAGCGGCGCAGGTCCTCCCACCGTTTGAGGCAGTGGTGGCTCTGCATGTCAAAGACCTCCTTGGCGATGGCACACCAAATACCCTTTTTCTGATGGGCGCTGACCTGCAAGAAAGATACAGCAGAAAAGGCATTATACACACCGTCCGGACTGTTATACTAATGGCCCAACATATCCCTCCCATCCCCTTACGCACATACATTGACCACCATACATGCAGCACTTTGCCCAGGACCCCTCAGCCCCCCCACACGAGTCTTACACACACAGCACTCCATACATTCATGCCCCACGCATCGTGCTCACAGTGTACTCACCTGTTGGTCTGGAGGCCATAAAGTAAAGGGTACGGGGGTAGGTCCCCATCCACCAGTCACTCCAACTCCTCCGAAGTGAAGGCAGGGTCCCTTTCCCCAGTCACTCGAGCCATGGTTGCTTCCAGACACAGGTCCCAGCAGCACTTGCAGTGTAGGTCCTCTCCTGTTGAAGGTCAGGTAGCAAGTGAGTGAACAGCTAGAAAATGGCGGTACGTCCACAGCGGTGCATACCGTCACTGCCGGCGTATATCACCATTGGCTCCTGGAATGCGTAGGCCCCAATGATAAACCAATGCGGTGTTGCACGGCGGTTGTCGACCACCTCCCGCAACGGCGCACAACACCAGTGGAATTACCTCATTTCCACTTGTCCCTCCTCACAGGTCAGGTGGCCACCATTTCAGGTGGGCACAGGCCATAGAACCTAACTGCGTTACAGCAGACATAGGCACATCAACGGACCTACACTTTCACATACTGTTTCTGTAAAAAAAGAAAAGCATATAGATCAGAGTATATGTTTGAAAATGAACCCCCGTGTACAGACCCCTGGTGGACCTGGCGACAATGGAGGACAGGCACATTATCCTAACCTACAGACTTGATAAGGCTACTATCCAAGAGCTGTGTGCCCAATTGGAGCCAGACCTGATTTCAGCTATCCGCCACCCCACAGGTATCCCCCCTCTAGTGCAGGTCCTGTCAGTGCTCCATTTCTTGGCAAGTGGTTCCTTCCAAGGGACAGTGGCCATGGCAGCAGGGATGTCACAGCCTATGTTCTCAAACGTGCTGACCAGAGTGTTGTCTGCCCTGATGAAACACATGTGCAGCTACATCGTATTCCCCCAGGTGGAGGATTTGGCCACAGTGAAGGCTGACTTCTATGCAATGGGACATATCGCCAAAATCATTGGTGTCATTGATGGTACACATATTGCCTTTTCCTCCCTGGAGAAATGAACAGGTGTTCAGAAATCAAAAGAGTTTTCACTCTCTGAATGTGCAGATGGTGTGTTTGGCGGACCAGTACACCTCCCATGTCAATGCAAAGTATCCTGGCTCTATGCATGATGCCTTTGTCTTGAGGAATAGCAGCATCCCATATGTGATGTCTCAACTCCAGAATCTGAAGTAAGTCATTTCGCCCCTTTTTTTGTCTTCTTTTGTTTTTTTGTACTTTGAGATAACACAGGTTCATTTGGGTGGACTAGCGACACTTTACTGGTTATTTATTACCCTGGTAACGCACATCCGACTCTTACTGGTGGAACTTATTTACAATCGATATATAACATCGTCCTCCTCCTTCGTGTTATGTTTACACGCAAGGAGTTTATATAGCTTTATTTTCTACACTTTCTCTAACTCACGATATTATTTCATGAGACATGTTTATTAGATCGGTGGCAGGAATCTTTACCGCGACATTTACGATACCTATTTTTAGCCTATCATATCATTGTATGATCGGTGGAAATATTAACGATTAGATATAATATATTCAGAATCATTAATTTGTGATATTCTTTTTGTCCTATTATGGTTTCTTTGCTTGTTGCTGCGCCATGTCTAAAATGATAACGGTTTCCATGTCCAGTAATTACTTGATTTGATGAATTGTGAGCCAAGTAGTATCTTAACTCTCTATGTCATCATTTTAATCTCTCATGATTATGAATTGACAGAATATTAGTTCCTTATCCTGACTTGTGATCCTTTAAGAGCTCTATCCTGATATTGGGGACGGTAAGCTTCTGTTGTTTATTTTATCTCTCACTAGAGTGTTTCACCTTAATCACATTAACTTCACACGTGCACTAATTTTGGAATTTTAATCATGCATATTGATCTTGGTTTATGTTTTATCTACTTAGGGCGACTTTATTTTACGAGTAGAACTAAGTAAGTGACTACTTATCTTTACACATTGATGAGTATTTGATTTGAGATCTTGGAGTAGATTTTTCTTTGGTCCTTGGATCCGGCTGGACCATTTGGACGCGAAACATGTAGACCTGTTATAGAGAGGTACCATATAGTGTGTTATCCTCCTTTTTGAGAGTAAGTGATCATTATTTATCACCCGTTACTCTCTTGCCTGTTTTTAATCTGGGTCCTCATCACATAAAACTGATTAAACTATGAGTGATATTTGTTGATGGTGAACCAATCTTAATTCTCTATTCGCTCCACTTATGCTTGGGTACTTATAATTGGGCACCCGTTCAAAATAATTGTTTTGGATGTGCTACCATCTGAGCACCCCGGTTAAGAGCACCCCCTCGGGGGGAGCCCATTAGGCATTGCAGTACTGGCCTAATGAGGAGCTTTCCCAATGATGAAGCCAGTCATCCAATGTGATGCATGAGGGTTCTTGCTCCTGTAGAATCTTGTTCGCTCTAAATGATTACTCTTAACAGGAACAGTGTACTTTTTGATTTATAATCAACTCCAGAGGCACCAGGTGTGGCTAATAGGTGAGCCCATGGTCCCCACCCAGAGTACGTTGGTATATTGGGGTGGGGTTGGCCCTAAGGGTGAGTGTGTGGCTAACAGGTTTCCCTCGATATTTGCAGGTGACTCTGGTTACGCCAACCTCTCATGGCTACTGGACAAGGGCAGAGGAACGTTACAATGAGGCACATGGGCGAACAAGGAGGATAATTGAGCGCACCTTTGGCCTCCTGAAGGCCAGATCCCGGTGCCTCCATCTGACAGGTGGATGCCTGTACTACTCACCCAAGAAGGTGTGCCAGATCATCGTTGCATGTTGCATGTTGCACAATCTGGCCTTGAGACGCCAGGTGCCTTTTCTGCAGGAGGATGAGGCTGGAAATGGTCGTGTGCCAGCGGTGGAGCCTGTGGACAGTGAAGAGGAGGCAGAGGAAGAGGATGTGGACTACACAACTACTATAATTCAACAGCACATCCAGTGACACACAGGTAAGACACTGTAACCTCAACTTCCATTTCAGTTTTGTGTTGGACATTGTACATGGCAGACTGATTTTTTGAATCTATGGCCACTTACTGTACCCTTTGGCAGCTCTATTTTCAGATGTCTGTGCCCCACTCTGGCTCATGATGTGTTTACTGCTGCCTACTACAGGTCATACCTATGTATATGTCACTTTACATTTGAATTGCAATGTTTACAGCTGGTTAAACTAATACATTTTTCAAATAATTGACAGACTCCATACTTGTGTTAGTTCCAAGGGTGTTAATTATTGTGATAATAAGTGTAGGAGGTATTGTAATGGGCTGGGTTGATGGTGGAGGAATGTCCAGGGTAAAGTTCCAGTCTATTGGTATCACAGGTGCATTGTCCAAGGGGGCATAGGAAGTGGAGCAATGGCAGTTCTAGGTGGACAGACTGACAGAGTGGGACACAAGGGTGTCATTCAGGTGAGTCTTATTTCCTGGCGGGGGGTCTTGGCAATGTTTTCTGGCTTCTGCCTGGATCACAGGGACCTTTTGCGGGGTGGTTCTCCTTCTGCAGGGGGTGGGATGCTGGTGGCCTGTTGTTCTGTGGCAGGGCCTCCTGTCCACCAGCGTCAGCGGAGGTGGATGGTTTTTCATCGGTGTGCCTAGTGTCAGGGACCCGTTGGTGTGCCACTGCCTCCCTCATGGTGTTGGCCATGTCTGACAGCACCCATGCAATGGTGACCAGGGTGGTGTGGATGTCTCTCAGGTCCTCCCTGATCCCCAGGTACTCCTGCAGTCGCTGGGTCTCCTGCAGCTTGGCCAGTATCTTGCCCATGGTCTCCTGGAAATGGTGGTATGTTCCCAGGATGTTGGTAAGTGCCTCGTGGAGAGTCGGTTCCCTGGGCCTGTCCTCCCCCTGTTGCACAGCAGTCCTCCCAGCTTCCCTGTTGTCCTCTGCCTCTGTCCCCTGAACATGTGCCCACTGCCACTGACCCCAGGTCCCTGATCGTCCTGTGTTTGTGGGGTTGCCTGGGGTCCCTGTAGTGGTGGACACACTGCTGAATGACGTGACCTGGGGACAGAGGTATGGGCCTGCTGGGTGGGTGGGTGTTGTGGTGGCGTTTCCTGAGGGGGGATGCTCTGTGGTGGGATGGGACTGTGCCTGGGTCACCGACTGTCCAGAGGTCCCTGATGGGCCAGGTTGGTCATTGTGATCCAGGCATGCAGAGCTGCTGTCATCACTATGGGCCTCTTCAGTAGGGGGACTGGATGTTGCTGGCACCTCCTCTCCGGTGAAGTTGTGTGGGGGTCCTGTGGGGATGTATATGCAGTGTTATTGTTTCTGAGTGTGACATCTTGTGCATGGGTATGTTTCACTCTATGGTTGTTATTACCAAGGCAGCTCGGGATTGTGTGAGTTGTGATTTGGTTGGCTAAGTGATTGTCACTAGTGTGCTTGCTGTGGTGATGGGTGTCCATGCAGGTCTGTGAATGGGGTCCATGCATTGGTGTAGCATGCAGGGCTTAGTATTGGGATGGGTGGGTTGTGATGGTGGGGTATATGTGCGGTGGTGGAGTGATGGGGGTGAGGGTAGGGGTAGGAATTTGTGATGGCATGCAGGTGGGGGGGGGTAAAGTAGTAAAGATTTGACTTATCAGAGTCCAGTCCTCCTGCTACTCCTGCCAGGCCCTTAGGATGCAGTATTGCCAAGACTTGCTCCTCCCATATTGTTAGTTGTGGGGGAGGAGGTGGGGGTCCACCGCCAGTCCTCTGTACAGCTCTATGGTGTCTTGCAACCACAGAACGTGCCTTCCCACGTAGGTTTTTCCATCTCTTCCTGATGTCGTCCCTTGTTCTTGGGTGCTGTCCCACAGCATTGACCCTGTCCACGACTCCATCTTTCTACCAATGGATGTCTGCTGCACCTGTGATCCAAATAGCTGTGGCTTTACCAGGATGATTTCCTCCACCATGACCCTTAGCTCCTCCTCTGAGAACCTGGGGTGTCTTTGAGGTGCCATGGGTGTATTGTGAGTGGTGTGTGTGAGGGCGTATGGGGTGATGTGTTGGGGTGTGTGCTGTGAGGTGTGTGGATGGTGTATGGGTGATGGTGTTTTGTGGCTCTGATTCAGTGGGTGCTCCTGGCTTTTCTCTCTCTCAGTTGTCAATTTTTATTTTCGTTAAGGGTTGTGGGTAGTGTGGGTGTGTGTTTTATAGTGGTGTGTGGTGTGGTGTGTGTAGTCTGAATTGTCCAATGTAGTGTTGTTTTGTCAGTGTGTGTGTATTTTGAGCGTGGCGGTGTGTACTGCCAATGGTTTACCGCGGTTGAATGTCTGCCACGGTGATTCGTGGGTCATGATGCTGTGGGCGTATTTCTGTTGGCGTAACGGTGTGGGTTTTGATACTGCCATTTTATCACTGACCTTTGGGCTGGCGGACTTGTGTGTGTGTCTGTATAGTGGCGGATTTCTATGTGTGGGTCATAATATGCATAGCGGTATACCACCGCGTTCGTGGTATGTTGGCAGCAGTCAGCATGGCGGTAAGCGGCACTTACCGCCAATGTCATAATGAGGGCCTAAATTTGGGCCATACGGTTCTTTAAAAATCACCCACTGCTGTGGTGACTACTGGGAAGGTTGAATACATTGTTTTACTAATCTCACACTGTATGTTATGAACACAGACCATCAGTGCAACAATCTTAGATTCAGGTTTACACTTTGAAAAAGCTGCAAAAAATTCCTTCGAGCAAAATAGCAGCATGGCGCACAGGTCATTTTGAGTTTAGTTTCCACTGTTTCAAACTTGTATTCTCAACACTGCTGTGATAAATGCACCTGGAAGGTAGGCTAAATCTCATTATAAACAGCAGAAAATATATTGTGCGGTCAGGAACAAAAATTTAATATTAACTAATATCAGGACATTATTAGCTTTAGACATGTGCGGCCCTTACATCATACATGTCGTACATATTGTGCTGCATGCTTATTTTAAAGGAATTTGGGTCTGACTTCTATCACTGGCTTCCTTTGCTCCAGATACCTCATTTATTGGCATGAGGCATTGTTAATCAAATCTTGGATCAGTCCACAGGAGAAGTTTAGTTACACTGTGTTCTGTTGGCCCATTGGGTGTGTCCGTCCATCTTCTTTGGAAAGCATGTGGAAATATTTTACATTGAAAATTATTTGTTGGGTTGAACTGTTTTTTGTAGACACATATAGTTAAACTGCAGATACCAATATGAATGTGATCGAATTTAACTTAGACTGGCTCAAGTTTTGCCGGACTGTATTCATACTCACTACTGGCAAAACCTATTACTGTTTTAATGCACATGTAAGTACACCAAATACCATACCTATCATATACTATCTCTGTTCTCTATAGTATACTTACCTTTCAACCTATGTACTGTATATGCCAGTGATCTTTGACACACATGTATCAGTTTGCCAATGTCTTTAACTAAAAGGTATAAATGTGAAAATATTAAGTGTGTATAAAACAATAAAAACAGATTCAAACAAAAAATGAATTAAAGCAAATCTTTCTGTATTTTGTGTTAAATGATAAAATCAAGTATATAGGGTACATGAAAGATCTACATTACGTAACATTAATCATATATATATGAAAGTGGTCAAAGTCTTATTTCCACACAATAGACAAATTTATCTGAAGTCCACTCTCTTAATGTATAGAATCAGTTCTCCGAATGCATCAAAAAATCCAAGAACCCAAAAGTATTAGTGTGAATAGTGAAGCAGGCGTCGACATTTCGGTCTCTTGTGCCAACAGTACATCAGACCATCCTCAGGACCATACGTTAGAAGAGTTTAAAGATAACCCAAAATGAAAAGCAAATGTTCATGACACAAAACACCTTAATACAATTTATTTAAGCAAATTTACTGAAAAATATAGATGCACTTGAAATATAGTTCTCAATCTCAACTGATAATATTGCTATAAGCGACTCCACGGATTCAATCTTGAAAAAACTGTTGTGGTTACCTGCAGCAAACCCAAACTCTCAAAGAGTTAAAAGATGAAACTCTACATCCATGGACATCTAGTCGCACAAAAAGGGGCCAAAGTAAAAAAAATAGGGCTGACTGCTTTAACTTCGGGCTTAGAAAAAAAATCATAAAAAATATTCAGAGAAGGAAAAGTTCAGCGGGGCAAGGCTGCAGGTGGTATCCAAGGAGAAGGTGTTAGCCTTCAGGGAGCTGCTTGGCGAAGATGCGGGGAAGATTTCCACATTCAGACTTAGGGCCTGATTTGGAACTCAGCGGACACGTTACTCCGTCACAACGGTGATGGATATCCTGCCCGCTGAAATTTAAATCCCACTGTAGCCTATGGGTTATTTAGGTTTTGGCAGACAAGATATCCGTCACAATTTTGATGGAGTAACCCATTTAAATCAGGTTCTAGATCAGGCCCTTAGTCTCTTTTTTTGGAAGTCAGAAACATCCAGCTGGACTAAGTTGTAAGTTGTAGCCTGCAAGAGCTCCAGAAGATCAGATACTCCTTCTGCGAATGACTACTGAGCAGAATTAGTTGCTGCGGAGAAGAACGTAGCAGGAACTGCTGCAAAGTCACACTAACTGGTGATGCACCTTCAGTGGATAGCTGAGTAGGTTGGTCCCATTCTCTTCTCGATTCTCAGAGCAGTTTTTAGACAAAAACGTTCTAAGTCTCAAGGTGTGGATTTTTTGGCTATGTGGGTATCTTAGCCACCACTTCCAAGGGTCCAAAGCTAGAGGGGCACCTTTTGGAGGGTCAGTGCGCACTCAGACTGCATCCAGGTGCACGTTCAAGATGTTTGGACTCTTTTCTGTCCCTGAAGATCTGATCAGAAGGCCAGTCAACTAGACCTTAGAGTCACTCTGAGTCACTCTGGCAGACCTGGGTTCAAGTAGTGGAACAGTTCTCAATTAGCAGGGCAGGCCTCTAAGGGTTCAAGGCAGGCTTCAGGCAGCAAAACAGTCCTTCCAGGTGCAACAAACGAGCCCTTTGAAGTACACAGCTGGCCAAAGCAACAGGCAGTCCACTGAGAGTCCTTCCGTAGGTCCAGAAAGTGAACTGAAGAGTGGGTCTGAGGGTCCCTAATTTTGTACCTCTTGCATTCTTTGAAGTAGAAGTTTCTAGAGAATTCCGTTTGAACTGCTTGACAGTTTGGGATAGACTGTTCCCATTGGAGCAGGGTCAAGACTGATTTGCATATGGCATGGTGGGCAAACAATGATGGATTGGGGAAAGGCCTAGAATGATTATCAGTGATTGAGATTGTATCAAGCATTCCAGCGAACACTTGTTGTTGTTAAAACTTTCTAAAAGTTGCATCTTCAAAACTGTAACTTAAACCACTACTTTACCATTACAGTATTTTTAAGTAAACTTTCTCAGACATCAAATATGGAACACTTACCAGTTTCCAATCAAAGGTTAGCACTTATTAAGTCTAATGTTAACCTATGGGAGAGGTAGGCTACAGAGTAGTGAAGAACACATTTGTGAGTTTTTTACTACAAGGATGTGTAAAACTCAAACCTACATCCCCAACCTTTTAATTACAGTGCACCCTACCATATGGACTAAATACAGCCTACTTTAGGGATGAGTTATTTGTAGTAAAAGGGGAGTTTAAGGCTTGGCAAGGGTTTATTTTACCAAGTCGAATCAGCAGTTTAAAACTGCATTCAGGCTGCAATGGCAGGCCTGGGAAATGTTTTCAGGGGCTACTTAAGTGGGTGGCACAATCAGTGCTGCCCACCTGCTAGTGCATTTAATTTACAGTCCATGGGAATATTGTAAACCACTTCATGAGGGACTTATAAGTAAATCAAATATGCCTATCAGGTGTAAAACCAATTTTACCATGTTTTAGGGAGTGAGTGCAAACACTTTAGTACTGGTTATTAGTGGTAAAATGCACAGAGTCCTAAGGCCAACAAAAACAAATTCAGCAAAATAGGAGAGTAAAGGAAAACTTTTTGGGAGAACGCCACCATAAGGCTGACACGTCTAACAGATACTACTTATTGCACAACAAATAAACATAACAGAAAATGTACAGAACAACCCAAGGTAACATGAATAAATAATAACTACAAATGCATAAAAAAATCACTTGATAACATAATCTTTCAGTAACATTGGAGGAAGTGAGATGCTACCACTGATTCTCCTTCTCATCCCTTGATTCTTACAATCCAGCAAATGAAACTTTGTTTGGCCATTGTTTGATTCTACTGCAATTCCCTTGCTGCCCATAGAACAACCAAGTCCAGTGCCATGCCTATTTCTGCACTTTGCAGTTCTCCCCAAAGTCCATATATATCCATCCTGGGTCTTCACGGCTTTCAAAAACAACTAAATAACTTTCATAGGTTTAGTGGATATTGACCAATAGTAATTTCTTGTTGGTACTTTAATTCTCACCTGGTCTCCCACAGCAACACCAACAAACCCAGCACTATGTATTTGTTATCTTGCTTTCATTTTTGTTGCAAATTCAGGCCCGCATATATACTTTTTTAGTGCCAAATTTGCACCGCATTTTGACGCAAAAGCGGCCCAAACTTACAAAATACAATCGAATTTTGCAAGTTTGCACCGCTTTTGCGTCAGAAAATGACGCTAATGTGGCGCTAATAAAGTATAAATACGGCCCTCAGTTCCTTGACTTATAACACACTTCTCATCCACGCTTTCTGTCATTTCATCTAACAAGGACTTAATTCTGAAATTAGTTTTCCTGCATTTGAATAATTTAAATGGGTATTCACCAGTAACTTGGTGAGGGTTATTCTAAAAGTCACAAATCTTTTAGTAATAACATGGTTCCATGGCAACCAATTTGTCCTAGCCAGTTGAATGCCTACCTTCGGATCTTGTTAAACATTTCAACAACACCATTCATTTCCATATAATATACAGTACTCCGGTGATGCTCAATTCCTTTCTGTTTAAGGAAGCTTGCAACTCATTTCAAGAGAATTGAACTCCTTGAACTCAGTAATCAGTCAAAGATGAGGTGAGTAAACATTCCCTGGCAAACACCTCTCCAAGAATATGTATGACACTTCACTTCGGCTCATAAGTTAACTACTGCAGTAACCTAGGGAGTACTTCTTTCACTTGTTGTAGGACCCAAAATGTCAAATGCCACCGCTTCTCACGGTCCTGTCGGCAAGCTCCAGCAATGTATGGGCAGCCTCTTTGTATGTAACACTTTGCCACTATTGCTACAGTCTAGACACTCTGTAACTAACCTTTCCACTTGTCTGTCCATGCCAGACCACCAAAACATTTGGCACAATCTCTCTTTGGTATTAAGTATGCCAAAATGACCCTTGTGGGCTTTATTTATTAACTTTTCATGCAAACATGTTGGTACAATTAATCTCCATAGGCCAACTCTTTCCATACATTCCAATAGGGTCTCAACTGCTGACACTGATCTTCTTTCTGCTTGCTTCCATAACCTGGTCAACATATCATTCACCTTCATGAAAATGTGGTCACCTCCAACATCCAATTCTTCATTAATCTTCTGATATAGCCCCTTCTGTGATTATACACCCATTATTTAGAGCCCCTTCTTCTTAACAATGGATTTCATGTTTTACCTCCTCTTTATCCTTAGATATTTTGTCCACCAACCTAGACAGTCAGCTGCCTTGGTGTTAATTTAAGGTATGTAAATTACTTCAAAAGTGTACTCTTGCAAATTAATTATCCATCTATGAATTCTGCTGGAAACAACCTCTATACATTTTATGTGAAAATATCCTTAGGAGGTTTATGATCAGTATGACCACTAAATTCATTGACACACAGAAAATACTTAAACTTAGTCTCCGCCCATCGATCGGCCAAGGCTTCTTTTATATATAGACCCCTTCCGGACCTCTGTGAGGTAGAGGAGCATTCCGAGCCTGCTATGGTGATGGTCACTGTGTGCGACATGCAGCTTTGCTGATACTGAGATTTCAGGTATGGGGTTGCGGGCTTTCCTTTTAGACCTGGCTAACACAGTGGGTACACCTGTTATGCTCAGGGACAGTCCCTGTGTACGACATGCAGTTTTGCTGACACTGAGATTTCAGGTATAGAGGTTTTAGTCCTTTGAGATTGGGCAAAGGCACTGGGTACACCCGTTATGCTCTCAGCATAGTAATAGGTAGGAGTCTATAGAAATATGATGTCATGTTAGGACTGTTCATTCTGTTCACTATGTTCATACTGCTGGTAACATTGCTTTGTTTTATCTGCCTAATTATCACAGTCCAATCTTTCTGTGAAAGATTGCGTTTGTTTCAATTAATGTATTGAAAATGTAACTCACATCTTTCTTGTATTCCTGCCTAGGTTTGCATGAGTAGTACAACGAAAGGGGTAAGATCTGTTTCCATTATTCCCTGGAGAATCAGTATCATGTTCAGGTTGCCTAGTTACCTATTACCTGTCTAGGGGTTTGGGTGAGGCACTGTGAGCTAGCCAGGAACTGGAGCGACAGTTGCGGATGGTGTGGATGCACTCAGTCTCTATATTCTGATGGTCTGTCATCCCAAAAAGTGCAGTTTTGTTCTCATAATGGGAACAGCATAACATGGTCACACCAACATACTTCAGGCACGCTCTTATTTAACAGGTCTCCTGAGTAGTTCTTGTGTGTGCCCAGGTCACCTTATTCATAGTCAACGAAGACATCCGTGGTGTTAGGAACCAATCCTCACCAGCATTTTTAAGGAGTAGCTATTATTATCAATAGGTTGTTCAAACTTGAACATTACAAAGGATCCCCACATAGTACATTCCCTCTCTGAATTCCATTCATTACAATGGTGAATACAGCTAACATTCATGCTAACTGCAGACATGCCGTTTCAGCACATTTAACTTTACATGGGCTACAAAATTGGGGTGGTGATGTAATATTCGTAATCAAGGAGTACAATGCGAACAGACGTCTGTATTCATGGGTCACCTTGCTGCAGTAGATGCAAATACCAATACATTTCATACATTTGCTGAATTAGTAGTACCAGCCCAATATAGAGCATGCCATTAACATGTTAGCTTCAGTCCCCTCAGCAATGATGGGGCCACATGGCCTTTACTAACCGGCTACATACCATTTCCAAACTTAGCAGCATTAAATGTCACAGATGTATGCACATTATGCAATAATCTTGTTAGATTATACAGATTTTTAACGCAGTTTGTTATGCAAACCATAACGGCTGCCCCAGCAAGGGCTGTTCAAGCTGTACAACCACCACCTACGATTAACCTAGTAACAATAAACACTATTATGGGTAAAATACCAACCACACACAAACAAATTCTGTTCTAGTTAGCAAAAAAAACAAATCAACTTGAAGCAGGGTTTCTTATACAGGACCCCAGGATGAACATAGAATTCTCACAATGTGCTTGCTACTTGGGCTGGTTCCCTCAACAGACAAATGCACCACCTGAGTTACAATCTTCGCTGTATCTTCCTGCACAAAAACAATAGTTCCTATAAAGCAGACATCCTTGCACCATGGTGCAAGTATGCCTGTGCTGGCGCATGGCAGGCAATTGTGCACCAGAGCAGTGGAAGAGGACAGGAATGCGCTGTATCCTGTAGATACAGCGCATTCCTGCCCTTTTCTTTTGATGCAGGGCAGTACAGCAAGAAGCCTTGGAGCTCTGCCCTTCACCAAAATATTGTAAATATGTCCCCCAATGTCATTTGACTCTAAAGTGTCAGACTACCTGTGTAATGCATATGTGTATATCATCAACACATCATGTTAAATAAACACACATGCCTTCCCAAGTCACAAAAATAGAAGCATTTATAATGTTGGTGTAACTGTCCAGTAACATGATGAATGCTTGCACCAAAATGAACATGTCCATCACAAATGTACAACACTAATGTATGTACTATATAAATATGTCAAAAATAAAGACTGTGCTAGTCACTATCAGAAATTAGAATAAGCGCATGTCACACACACTAGCGTAGATAAAATTATCAGCAAACAATTACTAATATTCAAATTAATGCCAGGACAAAGGTATTGAAAATACATTTAATTGTAATATAGTGATGAGATGCTCCTTTCACTTTATTGCAAATATTTAAGAAGGGAATGCCCAAATCGTCCTGGAGTGGACATGTGGTCTTCAGGCCCTGAACTTGCCTCCTAATTGCACTGCCAAGTACAACCTCCTCAGGAAGGGGCCATCTATTGGGCATAGAGCAGGCACCTCAATTATTTTACTTGGGAGGTGGGGGTTTGGGTTTGGGAGGGGTGAGCTTGATTTTGGGCGGGCGGGTTTAGGACGGCTGGGTTTGGGTTTGGTAGGGATGGTTTGGGATATGGAAGGGGTCAAGACCAGGGCAAATAAAGGTGTTCTTTGTGAAAATGGGTAGGATAGTTGGCAGGGTGTTGGGTTTGGGAGGTAGAGGGAGCAGCAGTGGTGATATGTATGTGCCAGTTGAGGGTGCAGTTGCCTGCGAGTCTGATGTATGTGGTGTACTTCTCAGTGTGTGTTTTTACTGGGTGTATGTTGTTTGGTTGAGTGTAGGCATTTGTGTTCAGTGGGTGTTGTGTCTAATGTCTGTGTGTGGGTGGATGGGTGTGCTGTTGAGATGTTGGGAGTGGTTGTGGTGCTTGCAGATTTGGTGGTGCATGGGGGTATGGTGGTGATTGTGCTTGTGGGGGTGTGGTGTCTGAGAGTGTGCTGGTGGTGGCTGTGCATGTGGGGAAGGGTGGGTGCGGGTGTCTGTGGGTATGCTTGTGGTGGTGGTGAGTGTAGTGTCTATATGTTTCAGTATGTTCCTGTGTTTTTGCTGTGTTTGTGTGTGGATGTGCAGCTTGTGTGTGTTGGAGTGGGTGCAGGCAAAGGAGTGAGTGTGCTTTGGACAGGGCTGGAAATAGGAAATTGGAATGGGGAAGGGGTGGGAGTTGGGATACGAGGTTTAGATGGTTGGGAGGCTGCGGTCAGTAAGGAGGCTAGTCCTTCAAATGACCTATGTAGCCAAATGTAGCACTATGAATGCCTTCCCGGTAAGCTAACATTTGCTGCATCTGGCATCTAAGCCCCTGGATGGCATTCAAGATTGCAGTCTGGCCTACAGAGATGTTCTACAAGGGGCCAATAGCCTCCTCACTCAGCACAGCCGGGGGCAGGGGCGGGGGAGTGCCTGCAGCAAAGAAGATGCCACCCCTTTTAGGGGGGTGGGAGCAAAAGGGAAGGTGGAGATGGGAATGTGGGATGAGGACAAGGATGCAGGTGGTAAAGTAGGATCCATCACCACTAGCGGCTGGTCTTCTGTTGAGGTCTCCATAGATGATGTTGATGAACTTGTGGCCTCTGTGCCAGTCCCCTCACCCTCAATGCCACTGGGTCCCTCAGTGTCAGTGGCCTCAGCACCTAAATCACAGTGGCTAACTGCGTCCCCGCCGATGTGGCCATTGACTCTTCCGCCTGCCCCTGATGATGCTGAAATGACATATACAATAGTTTGATTGTATCTTTGATCAAAAAACATTTGCCAAGTCTACATATTTCACCCGCTTCAAAGCTCTCAATCCTGGCTTCTTTATTATCTGTATCTCGTGCATGTAGTCAACATTTTCAGAGGCCATTTGGTCACAGTTTTGTAATTCCTTATGCTAGCTCCTATATCATGTATTACCTTGTCTCTTATCCATTTATATTTCTTTGCAGGGACTGTTTCACGCCTCTGATTGCTATGGCTTCATTGTTTAAAATGGTGAATTTATGTCCCCGAAAACAACATAAACCAGAAATACATTTGTACATTGTGTTTACAAGGCCAAATAATCTGTGTTAATTCCAATCAGAAAAAGAAAAATATGAATCAATGCGTGTCTATAAATACTGCAATGTTGTATCAATATTTCTATAAACGTAAAGCCTTTTTCCTTTGTCTGCCCATTTCACAATGGTAGCACTTACTTGAAGTTACTAAAGTTTATTTCAAATGTACAAAATATTATATGGATTCTGTACTGTAGTAGTTTATCAACTAATTACACATTATATATATGTACCTGTGCTGTTGAAGATATTTAAAAAAAATTTTTTGTAGTGGATTGACAAATTAATTCTACACATAAGTAAATACATAGGCCTTAGTACATTTCTAATCCACTTCGGTATATAGATTTTTTTTTTCACATTTTCCAAATGAGTCATGATTTGGTCCTGATGTTGGCTATTCATGATGTCGGAGGATACTCCAACACATATGTGAAGTAACCTTCCATCTGCAAAAGTCCCTTGAAGTATCACATTTCTCACCATCAGTGATTTATCCTCTGGACATAACTAAGAAAACTAAAATGTTATTTGGGATATGTGTAACTCTGTCACCTGTGTGGACACATTCCTGTTTGTTTTCAATCAACACAGTTTGACTACTGAATTCATGTTGGTTGAAACAGACTGGCCTACATGCACAGTTGTGAAGGACTAAGGTTTCATGCTAATCTGCTGCTGTCAAAATGAACTGACTTGAATTTTTCAGTGAAAATACATTTCTAACATGTTTTTGATAAGGAATGATGCCATTGTACTCATGTTCCTCGTCATTTTTAGACCAGATGCTCATTATTATTTGTTCATCATACCAACTCATCAATGTGAAGTCCGAAACATCAACTGTATCATATGTGGTTAGTATGTCATGTCACCTGTACAAGAGCCTACATTACCTACTCACATTTGTGATGGAGCATCACACCTAATACAATCCTTAAATGGGGCCTGTTTGGTTCAACTGTCCCTCATAACAGAAACAAAATCCAGGTACCTCTTTTCATATGCAGCCATGTGTCTGCTCCAAATAGTACTTGACTTGCGATAAGGAATCTAGTGGCAAGCTTTAGCACAAAACAATACTCCAAACACATCATCAGACACCTTCTACAAAATGTACACCTCCAGAAATTCTTGTGTGCATTGAATGTGTGTCAACCTTCATGTTAATGCCATAAAACATTGCTGTAAATGAAAATGTTTAACTAAGAATAGCTACAAGCAATAACTCACCCCCTTGATGCTGTTGTTGCTCTCTAGACTGCCCATCAAGGTCCGGGTAGGCCACCGCAAGTATTCAGGCCTTTGGGGGGGGGGTTAGGGTGCAGCACACATGCTTGCCTCATTGCGAGGAATGGCTAAGATGGACTTCAGTTGTCTTGCTAGTCCAGCATCGTAGGTCCTCTCACATCTTCCTGTAATGAAGACTGCACTGCCTATAGCCCCCGAGGGTCCACACCTTCTTGGCGATGGCCTTCCAGCTTTTGATGGACCTGATGGCTTTTGATGCTGACCTGTATGGATGAGAAAAAGGAAAGCAAATGTGTTTTGTGTGATTTTGTTTGTCTGTAGTGCTGTGGTGCAATTATGTTGTATCTCTCACAAACATTTTCTAAAACAATCACTACAGATTATTTAACAACATTTCAAAGTACTTAGGAAATACTAATTTGCAGTGATCTGTTGAGTACCTTCAATACCTTCTATCTCCTCATGTTACCAATGTAGGGAACAAACATCATTTAGGCCAGGGCTGTGAAACTTTTCCTGTTGTGGGAGCCACTTTTGATTACTCCAAATCATTGTTATCCTCTAAAGGCTAAACAACCTCCACATACCCCAATGCACAGCTACATTGGCTTAGTGCCTGACATCATAAGAGTCATATAATATGGTTTGAACTGCACACAATGACTAAGGGCAATATGGAAGGGCTGCCATGTGAGTCAGTGAGAGCATGGTGTCTGGTGATGTATGAACAATTGTGTAGTAATGAGACATACTTGTATGGGTTATTGAGCGCCTGTGTCATTTACACTTGCAGCACAGGAAATTCTTTTCACCATATGTGGTACCAGCACATGTCAAAAAAATACAGATACTCTTTTTTCAGAAAATGAGCTGCAGTTTAATTTGAAACAAAAAGGCCAGACAACTCACTAACATTTCTCTCATTTCAACATAAGGCTGCATGTTTAGGGTTGAGCACGCAAGAGCTCTTGCCCCTTTTGTAATCTCTCTGTGGTCTTGTAACCACGATCATGTCACGCCCATCAGTTTGGTTGGTTCGTGGGCTTGCCTTTTAAAATTTGCTTGATTTCATTTGTGAAAGGCATGCATACTTCATGCATTTCACTGGTGTTTAGCCCTCCTTGAAAGCACCAGTAAACTACTGAAAACACACGAGGCTCTGTGTTTTTCGCATGGCTTATGGACTACTTTTTCTTTTTATTTCCTACTCAGTTCGCTCTCACTGGGCAGTAGCCAAGTGCTTTGCACAACATCGACCGTGTTACATGGATAATTGCACTTTTGTCGGCTAAATGGATACTTGCATTTTTGCCTCTATGCTTGACTGCGAGCGATCTTCTGTTTCCTTTTGTGTGTCTCCTTCACGCTCATGGCGGCCGTCGGCTCACTTATTTTAAACTGTTTTACTTTTCATTTTCAGTTTATGTGTCAAGAAAAGTCTGGTTAGGACTTTACAACGCTGACAGGAAAGTATGATGGAACAACGCATGCGCCAACCATGCATGCCTGAACAACCCAGTCGGAACAACGACCGAGTTGTTTCCATGAATACCTTTACCACAGATGCCTCTTTTTTTTTGTTGGAAAGGCGTGCCTAGTAAAGGCATGTGTGGGAACGGCATACATGGTTTTCGCATGCCAACCCCCCCCCCTAAAAATACAACTACCCAGACCCCCCCACCCGCCCTAAAAATAAAACTACCCGACCCCCCAACCCGCCCTAAAAATAAAACTACCCTGACTTCCCACCCACCCCTAAAAACTTCCCCGATACCCCCCACCCACCCTGAGCCCTAAAACATACCCTAAAAACTGACCCCTACCCCAAAAATAAAACTACCCCACTCCTAAAAACAATATTACCCCAACCCCCCACCCTAGCCTTATAAATAAAACTACCCCGACCTCCACTGCCCCAAAAATAAAACTACCCGACCCCTCCATCCACCCCTACAAATTACCCCGATACCCTCACCCACCCTGAGCCCTAAAACCTACCCCTACCCACCACCCACCCTAAAAACAAATGACCACACCCCAAAAATAAAACTACCCCACCTCTAAAAACAAAATTACCCTGGCCCCGCACCCTCACCCCCAAAACCATTGACCCACCCACCCCCACCCCCACCCCCAAAAAAACAAATACCCAGACTCGACCCCCAAAAACCAAACTACCCGCTCCCCCTGCCTCCAGAAACCAAACTACCCCGACCCACCTGACCCCCACCCCAAAAACCAAACTACCCCGACTCCCCCACCCCCAAAAACCAAACTACCCCGATCCCCACCCCAAAAAACTAAACTAGAATGCCCCCCACACCCAAAAAACCAAACTACCCTCACCTCCCACCCCCAAAAACCAAACTACTCCGACCCCCACCCCAAAAAACGAACTACCCCAACCCCCCTACCCACCCTAAAAATAAAACTACCCCGCCCCCATTCAGATGACCTTTAATTTCTATTACAGACATTTTAAACATTGTCAAACAAAATTCTGTCCCTTGCTAAATTATTCAGTCCACTGCACTCCAATCACAACACTTCACTCATGAACAAAAAGGGACAAATAAGCCTGCGTATAAAGAAGGAACAAGTTACTTAGAAAACCATTTCCCATTCAAACATGTAACTGCTCCTCTGGCTTCCCACTCAGCTGGATGCACAGGGACACGACCTCCGTGGTGAGGAGTATCTCAGGGGAAAAGGCGGGGGTCCTGCCACCTGCTTTGCCTGGCATCTTGGCTCCCAGAGGACGGTAACAATAGCAAAAGTGGAGGAGGTGTTGTTAGCTGCAGTGTTAGGAGGCTAGTGAACTTTCTTGGATATGTCACGTTCAAGTACATGTTTTACACAATCCGTGATGGAGACGGACACAGCCATTTGCTTTCATGCATAGCTTTCATACATGTTAGCCTATGGCTGACCCATCGTGGATTGTTACATCTACTACACGGTGAACTTCTGCAGACACCCCATCGGATAGCCAATGTCCTGTCATCAAAGTCAGACGCCTACCATTTTAGGATGTGAGGCAGTGAATCTTTAAATTGTTTGTGCATTACCACCACTCAAAATAGTGGCTAGTTTGTTTATCAATGTCAGATATGTAAAACACTGTTTTCGTCAAAATATGACACATTAAAATGGGAACCATTACTGTGTTTAACTTTGATAGTGCCGCTTTGTATGTTATACTTCCGTTGACATTTAAAAAAATATATTACTAATGTGCAAATAATACATTTGAAAGGTATTATTTGCACATAATTTTTTTTAAATGTCAGACATGTAAAAATTGATGTTCCACATTGCAACTTTATGGAAAAATGATGTGTACATATATGACACAAAAAGATAAGTGATTTGACTAAGACATAAAATGTGTGTTGATTGTCAAAGTATTGCAGGGGCATTTTAAGTGATATTTTGTTTTGCTTAAATAAAGACATATGAACCAAGGGAGGGATAGAAGAAGACACCCTCAAGTATTCTGACCTTTTTCAGACCATTCCTCCATGGAGGAAAGGGACATCATAAAGACATTCAAATTAAATAGACAGACAAACTATACTGGATTTATGTCACAAGGTGGAGCATGATCTTCTGCCTCACAATAGGAACACAACAGCAATAGCACCAATAGTGAAAATCATGACAGCACTTCATTTTGTGGTCACAGGATTTCACAACCAGCTTTCAGTGGTATTCCACAAGAAGTCTTTACTTCAATAATGAGACACATCAACAGCTTCCTCCAGTTTCCACTACATCAGGATTTTGCCAATGTAAAAGGAGATTTTTATGCTTTTAGTGGTCTAACACATGTGGTTGGAGCAATTGATGGCACACATATTGCCTTGGTACCACCACACATCAAGGAACAGGTCTACTGCAATCAGAAGAACTTCCATTCCATCAGTGTGCCAGTTGTCTGCTTACCTGATTTGTACATCTCAAGTGTGTGTGCCCATTTCCCAGGGTCAACACATCATTCCTTTGTACTACGGAACAGCACCATACCCCTTTAAGTGTCACTATTTGGACGTGAGAGGGAATGGCTTGTTGGTAAGTACAATATGATATGAGGATCATTTGCTTTAATCCTACTTTAGGAATATATAATTAGTTTATATTTTTTTCATCAATATATTTATTATTTTCATATAGGAGACTCAGCTTATCCTAACCAACCATCATTGTTAGCACTGCTGAGGAATCCAACAATGCCAGAGGAAGTCAGTTTCAAAGAGGGCCATGGTAGAACACGGTGGGCAGTGGAGCAAGCTTTTGGGCTTCTAAAGGCCAGATTTGGCTTTCTGGACAATACTGGTGGAGTCCTCCTCAACTCACCTGATAAAGTGTGCCAAATCACCATGGCTGCTGCATGTTGCATAACATAGCCTTGCAACGGAACATCCCATACATCTCAGAGGATGGAGACCATGAAGAGCCACCGGGTGAGGATGTTGAAATGCAAAATCAGGAGGATAATGGTGAAGAGAAAGGAACTGACATTTGTCAAGATGTGATTGACAACTTCTTCACTTGAGTGTAAGTTTACCTTTTACATTTTGTATCACTGAGTATCAGAACAACTTGTAACAAGTGAACATACCAGTATGTGACGATAGTTTAGTTGTGATGGTTAGTTAAAGACAAAGATGTTTGTTGATCAAAGTTTTCATACATTGAACACTGTTTACTGATATTGATTCTCTTTGCTTGTGCTAAGTATACGTGCCCTCTGAACTTATCATTTGAGGCAATATGTTTTATGGGAAACCATTAATTTTCCCCTGTTATTCTTTTTTAGGATCCTTCACCATGTCACCTTCATTTGGACATTTCAAAGTTGTGACATTTGCAGGGATATGTTGCTTTTGGAAAGTACAAAGGTAACATGGCATGATCCTGGGACAGACACGCACTTTGGATGTACAGATCTTGTACAGAGACAACTTGCACAGTGGTTTAATGGAAGTTCTTGAGATTGCATTAGACCTGCTTTCTGTTGAATATTACCACCAGGGAAATATTTGCTGCTTAAACTTTAAACTTGCTCTAACCAAATGTATACGTCAAGCCATAGCATACTGATCTCCTTTCACATTGGCTACATCTTCATTTTGTGTTAAGTGTATGAAGCTGTTAAAGTGTCTCATCATAGTTAAAATAATGTTTTATAGCACACCACAGAAAAGTGGTTGTGACATTCCTTCAGATACTGCCACCAGTATACTGAGATGATCCACAAAATGTAGTACTGCCACGATTTTGACTACTGATCTAATTGATGTGGAATTCCTATTGTGAGACAGGCTGTCTGGCTCCAGCTGAGGACATGAATCAAAATTAGTTTGCCTATTTAATATGTTTTCCCCTTCTTCCATGGTGTCAAGGTATTGGAGCGTCAATGTCTACATGACACAGACTATTTGGGTTATGCATGGGTTGTATAAATTGTCTAAAATTTTGACAACAATTTGTTACTTACAAATGTATGGCTCCAATACATTGAGATGTCTGCTTTTTTGGTTTGTTACATTAAATTGAATTTTGAAACACATTACCTGATTATTGGATCAAATAGATTCATATTTTGTAACGAAGATGGTGGACGGAAGACATGTTAAAAGACATACCTTAATAAATACAACACCACAAATTAAGTCCAATGTACAAAATACAACTGCCTTCAAAAAAGGTAAATGTGTCTATGAAATTGCCCATAGAATGAATGGTGGCCACACACTGGAGGAAATTAGGTTTGGTGTCTCTTGGAGGTAGTGGTGGAGGTCTTGCCATCCTCTCCTGGTGGCCTGGAGGAACTTCCCCTCTGGGTTGGGGTGAGGGGTGGAAGATATCCACGGTTGCAGGAATTGGGATGGGTCGAGCAGTTTCAAATTGTGGCAGGGCCTCCCCGTCTGTGGTTGAGGAAGATGTTTCTTTTCCTAATGTTAATGGACCGCAGACAGGAGTAGATGGTACAAAAAAAGCCCTGCACATATGTTGATAAATGTCACCATCACCCCAGTCAGGGACCCCAGACTGGAGTTTGGATTTTGCATTTCATAATTGTGCTCCCTCTGCAAATGCTTCATGTCCCGGAGCTCGATTAGACCCTGGCCCATAACGTCTTGGGACTGTTGTATTGCTCCCAAGACTCGGCAGATGCTGGTCAGGGTGACAGATATTCCAGTGGCCTCACTTTGCTGAAGTAACTTAGGAGTGAAAATGTGATTAATGGGATGATTAGTCCTTTGTGTGATTTTTTGGATCATTACACATGCAGGTAATTTTACACCGTTGCTAACTTTTGAGACAGTGTTGAAGAGATGGCCTGTAATTAAAAATGCTATTTAGAAAGTGTAAATTACATGTACCAGACATTCGTACCAACAGATTATAGTACAACTGTTTGACATTAATGACATTGGTCATCATATGAACACTGCAAAGTAAATTGTGTATCGATATTACTTATATTCAGCATGCCACAGAACATGATGGGAACAATTTAAATTAACAGACTGTGATTTATGAAAGTTTATGAAATAATTACATCAATTCAATTGAGCATAACGATTATGAAAACATACTAGATCAACACAACAAATTACATTTTCATACTTAGCATGAAATGGTGATTGGCATATGCTTAACACTTTGACAAATGTGCATATATGGAAGTAAAGAGAGGTTGAGCTATATCACATTGCACTAATATTTGTCAGAGACACAAAAGGGCATCCTGGTAGTTGTAGTCATTGGTAATCACCATTGACAATACTTGTTAAATTGTGAGTTAAACATAGCTGTTTAAATATCTACAGTGCAAAGGAATAGTCATTTACAGTATGTCCATACATATGTAAATGATGTAAATAGGTGTAAATAACACTTACAAGCACTATTGATTCATGTGCAAACAGATGGTGTTTGGAAACTGTCTTTTGAGTACATACATTGACACAAAGCAAGAAACTAGTCATATGCAGGGGATGATCCATGTAGAACAACATACATTCTGACAATGCATATTACTCATTGTTAAGAAGAGAGACACAACTATGATGCTAGTAATTTGGATAAAACAGTTATTTTGATGAACTAGGTTTAGATTGGTATGCTTTGTTAAGTGTCCCAAAAAATTATGTACAAATAAGTTAAGGGCAAAAACTCCATTTATGATTAGTGAGACATTGCTTAGTTCAGCTTACCTGTCTCCACTCCACCAGGGATTCCAGTCAAGCCTTCAGGATGTAGGATCTGCAAGACCTTCTCCTCTCACGGAAAGAGTTGTAATGGGGGGGCTGTAAGAACCAACTCTAGTCCTCTGGTCCTCAGGTGACGCTTGAAGGCCAGGCAATGCACTTTCCCCTGCGGGTTGTTTAACCTTTTTCTAATGTCCTCCTGTGTGCACATATTGTTTGCTACAACATTCATTCTGTCAGCTATTCTGGACCACCTTTGCCTTTTCTGAACTATAGTTGCATTTTCTACTTGTACTGCAAACAATTGTGGCTCTACTCTAATAATTTCATCAACCATGACTGACAATTCTCCCTTTGTAAAACGTGGGTTCCTTCTCCCTTCCATAGTGATTGAATAAACAATAAACTAGTCCCCTTAAGTGACTGGAAAAATAACAAAAAACAAAGAGAGAATTGAAAAAAATATATAACCTGATTCTTGAGTGGTGAGCGCTTCATCAAACTAGCATTCTGCAGTGGAATGGTGAAGGATTATGGTCCGAAATGGAGTGTGGTTTATAGTGTGGTTTCAAAGGTGTTCACAATTGCCCAATATACATCAAGTGTGTGCTGCCATCACCCATCCAATAGCCACTGCCATTGTACAATGCTGAACTGGTCCCACAACAGACTCCCGCCGTCAGGGGACCGCTGCTGGTACACCACCAGCACAACTGTAGGATCCAAATATGATTGGTGAAATGCTGCTGTCACAACGGAGTGCTATTTACCAGCATTGGAATCCGCTGCGTCGGCTGTGGGATACAGCTTGTGTGACAGAGTGCACTCCGTCGACGCAGACGCAGGTTGAACCGCCACTGATCTAAATATGGCGGCTGAAACTCCATCAGCTTCACAGACTACTTCGGACCACCGTGGCTTGGCAGTATTACTGTCCAGTTCTAAATCAGGCCCTATGTGTTTGACCCAATACTTCAAACTCAAGAATGTATGAACAAGAGTACCCCTTGCCTTGTAACATAATGCCTCTTGACAAATACAAATATAAAATCTATACTTATGGTTAGACCCAGCCTGCAATGTAGGCACATAAAATCAATACTCTGTGGCTTGTGCAGCCATCTATGGAGGGATGAAGGTTAGACAATTCCATCCACAACAGACTTTCACGCATTCTCTTGGGGATTGCACCGCACAACTTGCAGAGTTAAAAGCCTTAATTCTGGCACCAGAGAATACGAATCATGAATTCTCTACACTGATAGTGTGTAATTCGTATTACTGTGTCTAATATTTCAACAAAAACTTGCATTACTGGTGCCTAAATGAACTCAGAGATTCAAAAGGGAATACTATTAAGCATAAGTTACTTTGGGGTAAGGTGGCAGAGCTAAAAGATAGACTGTTACGGGTTCATGTGATACACACATTGAGTCATCAACATGCTGGTATAAATGTTGTAGGGAATTTATTGGCTGATGAAGCTGCCACAGCTGCTGTGAAGACTGCAACAGTTGCTGCGATCACTCATTCTCATACAAGGGTAGATGAAGACATAATGGCTGCTGTCAACGCTTTGCGCAACAGCACCCCATTACCTAAAGCATTTCCAGCAAAATACTCCCCCCCACCCTTAAGTGCCCAAAACATTCCGCGTTGCAACCATTCCAGGGGTGGGCGATTATGTGTTACCCAACCAGGGTTGCATGCTAATTATTCAGAG
Source organism: Pleurodeles waltl (assembly GCF_031143425.1). NCBI lineage: Eukaryota > Metazoa > Chordata > Amphibia > Caudata > Salamandridae > Pleurodeles > Pleurodeles waltl. The sequence continues at coordinate 71,712,405 of NC_090438.1, forward strand.
CAGCCTATGAGGGGGTAGCTTCTGCCTATGCAGGTGTAATAGCCACAATATCTATGTTGCAGAAGTGTTATTGGTGGCAGGGCCTGTACAAACAGACAAAAGATGTGTCCGTCATTGCGACATTTGACAACCGATTAAAGGTTTCACCATGGTGCACTCACCGCAGACACCCCTCCTAGTTTCTAATAAAACTCTGAGTTGTGTTTATTTAGATCACCGCGGACCACTAAATTCGGATGATGCATACAGATCAATTCTACTAGCAGTATATTCTTGCTCCAGATTCTCTGAGTGCGGCCACAGTCATTGGCTGACGCTCACAATGTTATTAAAGATTTGCAAGTCTTTGTTGGGTCATACGCAGTAGCTGCATTCCATTCAAACCAAGGCCCTGCCTTTGCCTCCAAGGAATACAGGGATATTATGGGAATGTTGAGTGTAGCTGTGCATTACTCCTCCCTCCATCATCTAGGGGGAAATTCAATAGTGGAAAGGAAAAACTGAGACTTAAAGCAATCCTTCACAACTAGATTATTAGGTTCAGGTCGTAGTTGGATTCATCACTTGAAAGGAGTTCAGAGAGCAGTAAGGGGCCGGTTTAGGAGCCCCTAGTGCCTCCTTGCACCACATTAGTGTCATTTTTTTTAACGCTAATGTGGCCCAACGAGGCCAAAATTGCAGGGCCAAATTTACATGCATGTATTGTGCCACTTTGTAACTCTTTGTGCTACATTTTGCCTGTGCTCAGAGCAGGCGTTAAAAGGAGGCACAACATTGGTTACACTGGGCCTCAATTGGCTTTGCCAGATTAGTGTTAACATTGTTTATGCTAATCCTGCAAAGTTCCGAACTAGTGTCAAAAGGTTTGGCACTAGTTCTCCTAACTATCACCATGGTGCGCTCTATATTAGATACAGCGCACCCATGGTGGCGTTAGGGGGGTGCTAAGGGGCGCAACAAAAGTGCCGCTGCACTGGGTGCAGTGCCACTTTTCTTAAACCAGGCCCTAAAAAATGTGCTGAGCGATCTTTAGGTGACTGGACTCCATATGAGTCCTGTGTCGCCTCCAAATGTACGTCCCATATCTTGATGGCCCAGGCACAGTGGTGACAGACACACTGTTTGACATAAATGAACATCTGGCTGTCTTGCTGAAATTGCAGGATTTCCGGGGTAAGCAAAACAACCAAACTTCAGCCACTAAAGGGATGAAGATTGAGCCAGTGCCTTCCGGCTGGATTGCAAAGGTTGGGGAGTTAGTTCGAGAGACGACTGCAGCAAAAAAGGAATTCGGCCCATCATACACAGCTCCGTGCAGGTCCTAGGCATTTAAGGTATGCATGGTACACAAAACATATGTTTTGTCTCAATTTATCACATAAAGTTACCTTATGTGGCCAATCCTTCATAGTAGACCTCAAGGGTTCCTTGGTAGTTCTCTGCCTCCTTTCACTATCATTCAAGAAATACCACTACAGATGTTAATCAACACCAACATTTTCTACCCAGCTGGGGAGGGTGGAGAACTAACTATTGTTGATTCCAGCAATAGCTGCCAATTCATTGCAAAGATTGGAGGTGGGTATCCAGTCTGCTACTTCTACTTCTGACAACAGAGTTGTTTATGATGAATCACCTTTGGAAGTAACTGCCAGTTTTACCTTGCTGGCTGATGACCCTGCTTTCACACAGACTGCTTCTGTTTATTTTGTCAATTTCAATGATTTTTCAACAGATTCTTCACATACTTCATTGCATGGAGTACGTGTTTTTTTTCTTTGAATCAAGCTCACTTATCTGATTCCTCCATCGCTTTATCTTTGGATTGCCATTTCATTCGTATTCCTAACTGTGGATTGGATTTGTGACTGTTTTCTTCCTTCTGATAAATAGACATTGTCTTCCTGAGCTGGTAGTCAAGGTGCTAAAACCTTATTCTTCTTCAAACAAAGTGTGACAAGATCTGTTCCTTGTTAACATTAAAGCATTTCCAGTGCATGACCAAATTGTTTGGGATAGGTCCCCTATGATATTATTGGTCCTACAGAGACAAACAAACACCTCATGTTTTCAAGGTAGCTATGGGAGATGTTATTAGCCCTAGGTTTGTTTCTGATGTTTGGGATTTAAAACTGTGAATTCAATGTTATCTGAACTTGAATATTATACAGTATTTGGAAGTGAAGATCTGTACCTATACTTCGACAATTATGGGGAGATGTTTTGTTATCACCACTATACACATCATTCCTTAGATGGAGCTAATGCTCCACATACAGTTTTTACTCATGTACAATGGAAACATTGCCCAACACCACCAATAGGTTGTTACAAAATGTATTTGGATAAGTTTGCATATTTTTCAGGTCACAATCCTCTAGACTTAGGTTCTTTTTATTTCAAATTAACACCTACACCGGTAAAGCAAAATATGCTAACCGAAACTAAATTAATTTATTCAGATTCCTTCATTTTCCAACTGGCACAGATGTATGTATATTTAAAGTACACTATTAATTTGAAATCATTTTGGGAAACTAAACAATGGCAATTGCAGGACAAAGATGTTTTATTTAGAGCACGGTTAATACCACTACAAATGATTTTCTTGAATTAGACCGTACAGCAGAATACTTGTTTAGGTCCCACTAAAATTAAAGAAATAATCTCATCCAGCATTCTCTCTATTGCCCTCATTGCCCGATTATATAATTAGCAACACATACTAATTTACACTGAGGAACAGCTCGCTAACATGGGGCAAAATGGTACATTTAATTCCACACTTCCAGATCCCAATGGGTAGTTATTGTGGCCAGTTGACACAAAATGGTTGTTACTCATGGTTCCTGAGAGTTTTAGGGCTAGAAGACCAGACCCCTGTTATACCCAGTCACAATATTCCTGGATTGTTGCAACCCATAGCGTGGGAAAGGGATGTCAACAATGGTTGCAATCAGCAACAGTGTTTCCCTATCTACAGCAAAACAGCATCTTTCTGTCCTTTCCGTACACATGGATTTGCACGTTTTCTTGCTAGGTCCTAGATCACCACGTTCACGAAGGTTCTTGTATGCTGCTTACAATGAAATATGGAAATTATCACAGATGGAAGCTGCTGCACATTTAAGGTAAATAGATCAAGCTAATTTAGAAAAGGCTTAGGCTGTTGTTATGGTTTGAATACATTGTCAAAACGCATTTACAATTGAAACAACATTGCATCTTTTGCAATTGATAATATGCAAAATGATACGTCGGTTTTACATCATGGGCAAAGCATGCTTAGATCAATTATGCAGATTAAACTGGACATTATAGGTCTTGAAATCACACCACATGCCATGCCCTGGCACTACATTCGCACCATAGTGTTGTTGTCACCATTTAATTTAATACACAGACAACAGCTGATGGCAAAGAAAGATGATAAATAAATAATGTTAAAAGTTGAGAAATTGGAACAGTTGCTTTTCAGTGTAGCAGAAACACCATTGGCGGTATGGTTGGTACATGGGGTAATTTCTTTACCAATTGCCATGTTGTGCTTTACATTGTGCTTAAAACACCTTCCTGAAGGCAGGCATGAGGCTTTAGGAAACAGTTTCATCCATGAAGTTTGGGAATTACCCTTCCATTACAGACGTGTTATTGGGGAAAGGGAAGTGTTCCTCAGCTGAACCGAATGCAAATCTTCACTTAGCCACTCATTAGTTTGTAACTAAATAACATTGCATGGAGCATGTGATGCTTTAATGGTGAACTTGTCATGTGATTTAAAGGGCGTACCCAAGTCCTTGAATCGTCCAGTCATTAGATTACTTCCCAATGGAAGCTATTTGATGTTGAATGATCAGGATGAATTCAGGTGTCCCTTGTGTGCTTTCCACTTCTTAGATAGTGACTTGTTGCAATTCAGTGCTTTTTCCACCAATGTACGCAATGACTGGAGTTAGCATATGGTCTTCCATTCCAACTTACAAGGTCAATTTCGACTGTCTGAGCAGACTAAAGACCCTATTGTTTCAGAAGAATGTTGCTCTGACATCTGCCAGAGAAACTTATGATCTTCAATGATCAAGGTCATCTTCCGAAATTCATTTGCTACTTGCTACAAAATTGCCTTTGGCATTTCGGTGAGCTAGTGCACCACAATACAATGCTTATAACACCAATGGTGTGGTATATTTTTTTAAATAGGTTGGGCCTAGTTTTGACAGCACTTTCCAGACTGTTTTTGGAGTAATTCCGTCCTTCATCCATTCTCTGTTTTCAAGTGTTTTTGGATGCATACCACTGGTGTTATTCCTCATTTGTGGAATTTTGGTCCTATTTTTGCTACTTCACAATGGATGCCCCTCCTTGAGGCCAAATACTGATGGAACTACCACATGTCCAGCTGAGTCTGTGCTTCAAGAATTGAACATTTACTGGTCTCTGTCAATCCGACAAATGTAGTTTATCTGTATGCAGCCTGTGTTTCATTACTTGTGGTGCCCTTTCGAGTGCACACTGGATGTCTGCCTTGCAATGCAATCGGTACAATCTGTGGACATAGAACTGGTGATGCATCCAATGAGGACGCATTTTCGGAGTTGTCCCATGAACTTGCCGTTGCTGCAAACAATCTTTTATGTACCTGTTTCTTCCTTGGAGATGGATGCTTCGGCTCCTGGTTTCTCAGAAACTGACTGTTTGGATGCAGGCATGCTGCAGGATAGCTCACCTTTGGCTGAGGGTGCAAACCATGCTTATTCTTTGGAGTTTATAGATGAGGTTATAGAGGGGAAATCTTCCACGGAAGTGGAGTCCATCTTGGATTCCGTTGACACTATGAGCACTGACAACATCCTGGAAGCCTCAAATTCTTTTTAATTTGGCCAATGTTTTAAATTAATTGACGTCTTTTGTGTATATATTTTTTTTATTATATCTTTTATAGTTTTTTTATTGTTTTGAGTTTAGATTGTTAGTGCTCTAGCAATTTCCATGTGTTTAGAATTTTTATAATCTTGAAATTAATATTGGGAAGTGTTCCTTTAATGGCCAAGGGGAGGGTGTCGTGAGGCCCCTTTGGACCCACTGTGGTTCCCTTTCTTTTGGCACATTTTAGAAATTTACATGTTTTAGCTGCCAGCTTCTAGCAGTGACATTTTACATACTTTCTGCTTGCAAAGATTTTTCTAGGAATACACAGATCACGCTGCTTGTTACTAGTTTGCCCTTCCTGACATTTACTCTATACATTCTGTCAAAGATTTGGTACTTGGCATCTTAGTGTTAGTGTTGCCACTCAGGAGACAGCCTCCAATTTCTAGACACAACCATTGCTACACAGCTGTGTCTCTAAGAGTGGCAGGTTTTTTATATTAACCCTATCCTCATCTCTGTGAGGTAGAGCTGCATTCAGAGCCTGCACGGGGACAATTGCTGTGTGCGACATGAAGCTTTTCTGACACTGAGATTTCCTTCGTTGAGCTCTCATCATTGTACTAGGTAGGGGTCTATAGAAATCTGATGTCATGGTAGGACTGTTCCTTCTGTTCAGTATGTTTATACTGCTGGTGACATAACTTTGTTTCATCTGCTTAATTATCACAGCCCATTCTTTCTATGCAAGATTGTGTTTGTTTTAATAAATGTATTGCAAACTTATTTGACATCTCTCTGCCTAGGTATGCATGAGTAGTACAATTCCCCGGGGAATCAGAGTGTCATGTGCAGGTTGCCTAATCACGTACTCCGTGTGCAGGTTAGGGGTATGGGAGAGGCACTGTGAGCTAGCCAGGGGCTGGGGCTGATGGTTGTGGATGGTGTGGATGTACTCAGTCTCTATATTCTGATGCTCTATCATCCCAAAAAGCGCAGTTCTATTCTCATGATGGGAACCACATAACACAACCTTTGATGTGCACATATTTTTGTAACATAAACATTTTCATTGATGTTAATATTTTTATTATATCTCACTTAGTTTTTTAATCTTTACTGGGAGATGTGAAAACACTTACAGGTAGTCTGTAATGGAATGTTTAATGTTATTCATTTTTTCTATTTTATGTGTATACCTCTATGGTTTTAAAACTAAATAAAGATGAATAGAATTGAATTGAATTGAACTACAAGCTACCTTCCTTAAAGCTTATATATATATATATATATATATATATATATATATATATATATATATATATATATATATATCCCTCCCTGTTTTTCTCCATCTGTTATTTTACCAAAATGATAACACTCTAGAACAGTACTTACCCTTGGTAGAAAGCGAATGTCTAATTTCTCATTATATATATATTACAAGTATGTAACCCTCTTGCCTCTTTTTATTCTCAATCTGATAGATGCTCTAATAATTCCTGCCATTTATTCCCCAAGCACTGTAAATGTAGTATTACCTTCCTCTCAAGTCCAATGTTAGGCCACCATAAAATAGCAATTTTGGAACACTTTTTTCCATTTTCCCAAATGTAGAGATGGTTCACCTAGTTGAGCCATAAAACAATTAGGGTAGTGTGAAATTCTGCATCCTAGCGGAGTATTGATACCTACCTAAAGCAAAATGGCACTATGCACAACAAGTAGTATGTATAAACAGCATCAAAGTGACTAGTATTTCCAGAATGGGCAACTCCCAAACAACAAGATTTGCCACCTGTCCACTGCTGATGTAATCACCTGCAAAAACAAATTAATGTTAGTTATTAGCTATGTAACAAAACAGATTTGGTCTCTAAACTTTCTAAGTATTTGAAAATTTCATAACTTCCAGCACTAAATTCTAATGTTCCCTTCTCCTTTTCTCCTTGAACATACATCTTCTCCTCCGTTATAGCTTGTTGAAAGCCTGAAACAATTGTATCCTCTTCGCGATCTTTGCAACAAAAAAAAAGTCAGATGAGCAGTAGCCTTGATATATACAATTTGGAAGTCACACATAATCCTGTGCAAACTTTCTATGGCATCCTGTCAGGAGTGGTTCGCGGTGGTAGCAGGGGGCTGGGCAGGGCAGAGCGCGGTGTGGGTAATTAATAAAAAAAACTTACCTGAATCGTCATGCCTGCCTCCGTAACCACTGCATTTCTGCTCTCCTGCAGGCACAGGCTCCCAGCCTGCGCTGCGGCCAGTCCTGATGCTGCTCAGAGCAGCCTCAGGATTGTCTGGAAGTGCCCAGCAAGGGCGCTCCCAGGCAGACTGGGAGCCTGTGCAGGCTCTCTCCATCCCGGCAATACAGTTGCTGGGCTGGAGAGACCCTACTGCGCGTGTGTGCTCGGCCGGCCCGAGACGGCCAGCCAAACATACATGCTCAGTGAGGGGGAGTGTTGTGCACTCCCCCTCAGTGCTCGTAAGAGCCTGTGGCCCGCCCCTTTTTCTCAAAATGATAATAAACATTGTTTATTATCGTTTTTAGCAAAAGATTTGCAGCAGCTGCTGCTGGCGGGGGGCGACGCTCCTCCACCCTCGTGGAGGAGCCGCCCCTGCATCCTTTGCCAGTTTGTGGTAACGCACAGCAGCGTCTGAACACATCACTCTCCTACCTCTGGTCAGCGACAGAGATACACACCACACCCCATGCGTCACTCAATGAAAGTCAGGACCGGACTGGGAACCCAAAGCAGCACAGGCAATTTTGTCAGACCAGGCCAGCAAAAACAGCAGTTGAGTTCAAGTATGAAGCATTGGCTGGCCCGGGATGGGTGGAAACGGGGGTGAGTGGATTATGCTGGCTTGCTGCTTTTGCTACTGGGGGCTGATATTGCAGCACCATTGCGAAATGAGTCCCCAGTAACAAAACCGGCCTCCACCCTTCTAGCCTCACAAGGAAACACCCGATGCATGGTATGGCCAGTTCAACGCCCTGATGAAATGCCTCACTCACAGTTCACTGTTCAGACCAACTTCCACAAATTGTATCACGAGAAAAACTTTCCAAAATTCCAATCCAAGCAAGCTCCAAAATTATCTTTTATTTAGTTAGAAAAAAATTGCATTCACTTGTCCAAATGCCATAAGCACACAAAGTACCTCATGGTCTACAGACTGATAACCCAGGAAGACCCATACCCCTCATTGCACCGGTACAGTGTGTTGAAGTACCACCTTGCAGTCCTCTATTTAGGATACCAGACTTGGCTTTAAAGCCCTCTGAGAACCACCACATTAATGGTCCTGTGTTAACACCAATCCCCACCCACTGCGTTGGTCCTTGGAAGAAGATCAGTTTTGCAAATTATTATCTTTATTAAAACTTCTAAAACAAGAACAGGGTTTTCTTGCATGTCAGCAATTGGAATTTATTCTGCAAATCAACATACATGAACAAATGATATAAACTATGAAATAAGCATGGAAAAAATAAAGGTTCCATATTCTTGCAAAAGTCGTTAAGTTGACAACATCGTCCAGTAGTAGAAGCTATTACTGAGAACTATGTAGCTGCATTGAAAGTGGGTGTTTATCCAGCTGCCCCCACATAGTACATAATCTCTGCTATTTATCCAGTGGCTAGCAAAATAATACTTCATTTCTCCTTTTAACTAGTGACCGTCTAAATATCTGAAACTTCAATTGTCACGTGGGCACAGGCTCAGTAGTAGAGATCATGTACATTTTGACTGGTGGATGAATTAATAGTGTGAAAGGGTTATTATTATCTCACCATATACATTTTGGTACTCATGGAACTTTTCTGGTCCCTTAACATAACACGCTTAGAAGTACACTTGAACTAGGACTTCCAAAATGGTAATGCTGTACCACTGAATATTCTAGGTAAAGGGGCACTGTTCAAGATGATGATCTTACTGCGCTTTCTCTACGTCCTTCTCTCATATCACACAAACCCCCCTCCCCGCATTGCATTTGGCTGCATGAGCATGGCAGACATACATCTTGATTATTGGGCCTCCCAACTCCTCGTGATCAATGATTAGCTGACAGGAGACTGGGAAGACACAGCATATCAAATAGAACTGAATCAACTGGGTCTAGACAGTGTCCTACATGTCCTCTGTGGGGGGCCCACTTCATCTGTGCCTTCCAAAACCCAGCAGAGTGGTTGTCCAGATGTGGCAAGCTGCAAAATGGATGAGGGGCTGGTACAGGAAATTCACACAACAGAATCCATTTGAGTGCGGCTGTTAACTTAGCCAGATTTCACAACTAGAAGGTTTTGCCACATGGGACAAAATAAGGATCACGCTTCTGGGAGATGTCTAGTGAGGTTCAACCATGAAGGAGTTTCACAATTTACAACCACAGCATTCCCTTTCCTGTACCCTATCCCATAGGTATTTACAGCTGAGGCACTCTCTCGTGCTACCAGAGGAACATTGAAGACCTCTCCGAATTTAGCCCACTCAGCCAAACTCCTCCAAGGCCCAGTAGGGAAGAGGAGGGTGTCTCCCAAATCTACAAAACACTTATAATTAATTCTTCCACTGGCTTTGACTTGTTTAAAACAAAATGGGAGTCCTGGATGGGTATCCTTGAGGAGGCTGACTGAAGAGACGCTTGTATGGCCCCTATGCCCCCTATTCATTCTGGCCAACCAACAATTTATTCAACATATTTATCAACATATAACTTACATCTCACCCTATGGCTCTGGAGAGCCGGCAAACAAACCTCTCCCAACTGTCCCTGTTGCCTTTCAAAGGAAGCTGATTTCTTTCATATGGCGTGGTCCTGCCCCATGATTGAGACATATAGGGACAACATAGAGGCGATAATGACACAACACGCTGGCAGCACAGACATCAATAAGGTCTTCTTGGACTATTATTGTTCCCTATAGACCACAGCAGAAGGGGCCAAATGCTACCTCTGCTGGCCTATATAGACAGGCTGCTACTCCCACACCTTGACCTGCCTGAGCAACTTGCTCTAGGCGAACCACTCAGGATTGATATGGCCTGAGCAGCACTGATCAGATACCATGCAACAAAACCCCTAGAACAGACAGACTCCCAGAGGAGTTCTACTCCACTTATAGGTTACAGGACGAAGATGGCTCGAGACATTTCCAGCTGTTCTAAGCTGTTAGGGAAGCAGGATCTCTCCTTGCGACCATGAGAGTGAAATATATTGTGGTACTTCCCAAAACCTACTAGAGGTGCGCTCATTCCCTTATTAAAACATCTGTAAAATACTAGAGACAGTAATGGCCAACAAACTGATGTTGTGTTGAGCCACTCTAGTTCATCCAGACAGATTGGTTTCATTGCAGGCAGGAACACGTTACTGAACCTAAGACGTTTATTTCACCTTTTGGCAGAAGTCCCGAAAGTGGGCACTCCCTAAACACCGATGCACTCAAAATAGAAAAACCCTTCAGTACTTTAAAGTGGTCCTATCTGGGGAAGGTGCTAGAGAGAATGGGACTGGGACAGGAAATCATGCAATGGATTGGCAAATTTATTTCAATCCGAAGGCCAGAGTCTGCACAGGATGTGAGATCTCAGATGCCTTCGACATAGGCAGGGGCACTAGATAGGGGTGCCCACAGTCCTGAATCATATCGTCCCTTGCTATGGAGCCTCTAACGGGCCACTTCTGGCAGAGGGGACTGGAGTGGGGGCTACAGACTGGTGACTCCGGAGAGATTATGCCATTATATGTGGATGACTCACCAGTATATTTGCGTAATATGGCGAAGAATCTCCACAAGTTAATGGAGATGCTGAATGAATTTGGTGAGTTTTCTGTATTGAAATTGAACTGGATGACAACATTCCTGTTGCTCCTCAGGGGGCTAGCAGAGGCTGACAGTGACAATCTGCCAAACATAAGCTCCGAAAGATGACTAGATACATATTCAAATGTGAAGGTCAACGTATATCACACTGATCCTGATCTCATGCAGGGGAAACTGGGTTTGATACTGACAAGTACACACCAGTCCTTTCCCTTCTGGAAATCCTTTCCTCTCTCCCCAATTAGCAGGGTGGCAATTGCTACTATGCTGGTATTGCCCAGACTGCTGTATAACTTTTCTGCACTCCCAGTAGAACTACCCAGGAGTTTTTTCACAGACTTAAATAGCATACTATCTGACCTTATCTGCGTGGCCGGAAAAGAGGGACTGTGCACAAACTGTATCACCCCCAGAGAGTGCCAGTCTGGGTGCCTCACGCTATTAATTTTACTTTGCAGCAGCACAGCTGCAATGGCCTATGCAGTGACTCTTGACTGCCCCCCATCCAGAGAGGACCAGCATAACCAAGGAACTAAAGGAAAAAATGATTATTGAGCAGATGAAGAGCCTGACAGGGTCACAGCAGCCGTGGGTAAACTGGCCAGGATGTCCTAACACTGCTGGTGCAAATACATACAGCTTAAGAAGAACACTTCACCATACTCCCGAGACTCCCACTTTGGGCACTCCCAATCTTTCAAAGGGTTACGGAACACCACAAAATCAAGCCATGTGCAGAGGAGAGATTTACTATAGTGGGCGACGTACTCACACAACACGCTGATGACTCTCCAAGAGGTTGGAGAGCACTATGGTATTGGGAGGCTATTCCTGGCATACAACACTCTTACAACCACAGTTACAGCAGTATGGGGACCAGATCACAAGGAACCATGAATTACTGATTTGTTTCACTTACTCTCAGTCACAGTAAATCAGGAGATAGGCTACACTGATCTATAGGACACTTCTAAGGGACTCACACAACCAAATACCAGGCACTGAGGGAGAGGTGAGCCCTCTTCATTGGACAGGATCTGACAGGCAATGGGCTCCTTGGAATACATTAAGGAGGTAAAGAGGACATGCTTCCTCTAATATACCTATTTCAACTACCTACCTATCTAACCCCGAAGCAAATTAACCATAAGTTTCCTGGGACCATGCCTAAATGCCCTCAATACCTGTGTCTCGAAGTTGACTTCTACCATGTGGTATGGCCTTGTCCGGAGGTTGTGCTATTCTGGGCTGACATGTTAGCAATGTATATTAGAGTTACAACCACAGACTAAAATGAATATGCATACAATGAGATTCATAAACTTAGGATAGATCATTACCAAAAGACAGATAGCAATCATGTAAAAATCCTGCACAACTTCCCCAATGAAAAGTTGCATGTGTGCCCTCTCCAGAAGGGCCACAGCAGAGATCACTACACGGTGCTCTTTGCACCAAAGGGTAACTGGAGGCCCCTAAGATGATTTGGATAAATACGTGGATGTACTGGCTGCTAAATCGGACGACAGCCCACCCTGACTCTTCTTCCCTAAGTGGGCAAACAGGACAACCACAGCTGAGGCAGGGAGAGTGACTCAGACGGTGTGACATAATATGCATACACTAACCTGGGATGAGGTGAGATAATCCCCAGTGTATCCCCCAATGACCGCCACCTTCAGTGGATTGACTAGGAACACCTCTGCATTTAACACATACACCAGGCAGCTGGCCCTATACCCCTGGTGCGCAGCTCACACAATTACTGTTATGAATGAGAGGGGCTATGGGAATGAACAACTGGAGTAGTTGGTCCAGAACTTGTTGGGCCAATGCTTGTTTGTCTCCATGATGTTTCTGCATATATCAAGTTGGGCTTGTATGCCCCTGTTAAAGGATATAGTTCAGCTACACAGGGGATGTCTTTATGTTTAATAAATATTGGGTGTCAAACTGAATGTTGGTTAGGCTGTCAAGCACCACTCACAATGTATGATGAGGGGGAGAAAATTGACATGTCTGTACATGCATGATATTAGGAGATTGGGTTGCACCATGTGTGTGAACTGTAAGTGAGGTGCTTGTTTTCCCTATTGTTGCTACATTGTAACACCAATAAAGATCTACTTGAAAAAAACTAATCTCATATCATACGTGATCCATTAAGCCTCACTACCATTTTAGTGACTGATCCAAAGTACCGTAGGGATAGAACATTAGTTTTTAGCATGCTTTGCTATGTTTTATGTGGGCAGAGTCCTGTCTCTACTGAGCACTCATTTCTCTCCCTGACAGTGTTGTCTCAGCAAAAGGAATTTGGGAGCCAAAAAAGTCTGTGTGATAGGCTTGAAGCTTATATCAAGCTAAAGCCATTGTGAAGGTACCCGGGGAAGGAAGGAGGTGGACCAGTAGGAGGAGTATGATGAACAGTGGGAAGATGAGGAGCAGGATCATCAGGAGGGCTACAATGTTCTGAGCCACAAGGATCAGGACAAGAAAGACTAGGGCCATGGTGACCTAGACAAAAGGGGACCAAGAATAAATCGACAAGGAGGAACAGGAACAGGAGAAACAAGACTAAGGGTCCCAGTTCAAATGTGAAAAGGATCAATAGGATTGGGAGGATGTACAATAGGAGGATCAGGACTCAGTGGACAATGCCCTAAAGGAACAGAAGGACCATGAAAAGGAGGAACAGAAATCCCTGGACCAGTAAGACAAGGAGTTCTAGGAGGATTCAACATTCCCAATGAGGACTAGAGAAACAAGAAGGGCCAGGGCTAATAGTAGCAGACCCAGCTGGACATACCAAAGAGGATGATTGCTAGGAGAGAGGCAGAAATAAGAACCAGAGACAGGAAGATCAGAACCACAGAGATCAAATCAAGGAGGACCATGTGGCTAGCAGCAAAAGGACAAAGACAAAAACCAGGAAGACCACAACTAGGAAGGGCAGGGCTGACAGATCTAGCAGTCCATAGATCAGAAAGACCAGCAGGAATAGAAAGGACTAGAGAGCCCAGGCCAAGTCGAACCAAGATCAGAAGGTCCACTACAGTCAGACTTAGGAGGACTCTGAACCAGGTTGACAATGACTACATGGACCAGAGTGACCCACAACACACAAAATACGGACACAAACTAGGGGGACCAGGGCCAATGGCATAGAAAACCAGACCTAGGAAGACCATTGTTTGGAGGACCATGCCACAGGAAACAAGAGTGAGGTGGACAAAAACAAGGTTAAACAGGCAAGCCAGGAGACCAAGACTAGTAGGACCAGGAAGGGATAGGTGGAACGGCAGACCAGGAGGTCTAGGGAAACCTAGTTAGGAGGATGGAAAGGGCCATGACCTGTGAAACAGGAAAAAAAAATCCATGGGAAGGGTACATGGTAATAATGATCAGGAAAGGCCTACCTTTTTATCTGTGGAGTTCTTCGTCCTGAATGCGGAGTCTCCGCATTCGCAAAGCTACTATTAAATCAGTTTTTGAATACAGAAAAAGAGTAAACTCACACAAAATTGTAGTTTTACTTTTGTAAATCAGCCCCAATGTTTGTGATGACCAGCATGATATGGCAAAAACAAGAAGGATCAAGAACATGCATGGCTAGGAGGACCAGGTCCAAGAGAGCTAGTATCAGGAGAACCCAGACTATGAGGACCAAGACAAAGATGATCAGGTCCAGTGTGCAACGTATTGCAAGAACTAGGACTGTGAAAATCAAGAATAGGAGGAACAGGGGTGTGACATCAGGGACCCTGGCAACCAGAGCCTGAAAGGCACACTCTTAACCTGAAAGAGGAGAGTGGGTAAAAGAGAATCAGGACAAAGGGGATCAGCACTAGGTTTCACACAGCCTAGAGGACTAGGTTGGAGGGCTAGGAACAGGATGGCGAGGAGGATAAGGAACAGGATGACAAGGTTCAAGAGGACTAGAACAATGAGGACCATGGCCAATTGTTGTAGACCCACAAGGGCAAGGTGGAGGAACACCAGGGCTACTAAGGTCAAGAGCATATCTAGAAGTACTATGAAGATCAAGAACATGAGAACTATTGCCAGTAGGAACGAGGAGCTAGAATAAGTAAAGAAGATGAAGGTCAAAGTACCAATGATAGCAGTAGAACCAGGACAGAGCAAAAATAATTAGAAGGTATAAGAGCAAGAGGTCTGGGAACAGGCCTGGCAGTGCAAGGGGGACCAGAACCTCAGGACCGAGGCCCAGAGTATGAAGTGAAGCAGAAGGACCACGTTTTGAGGGTAACAGGGCCTGGGTAAGTACAATCACAAAAACCAAAACAGCTAGAGACAAGAAGACTAGCACCCTTGCTGGAACTGAATGGGTAGGAGGACCAGAACCAAAATGACCAGGCTGATGAAGACCCAAGCAAAGAGAACCAGCACCAAGAGAACCCAAACCAGTGGGCACAGTGACAGAAGGACAATGAGGACAAGGAACAGGAGTGGGAGGGCCAAGATGATCCAAATCCAGTGGATAGGTTAAGAAGGCTATGCCTAGGAGAACCAGTACACAAGAATGATGGAGAGCAGCAGGAGCCTGTGCACCAAGACTCAAATTGGCACGGTCAGGAGATTTAGAAGCGCCTGGTTAAGCGGATGAGTGTCAAGAGGACCAGAAAGGAACAAGAAAGGCTAGGAGAAGGGAGCCTGGAAGGACCAGTAGTACTAGGACCAACAGAACTAGACATACACAGATCTGAACAAGGAAGAGTAGTAACAAGAGGATCAACTCCAGTGGGCACAAAATCAAAAATACAAGACAGAGTGTGATCATCACGAAGGCTAATGCTAGGCAAAGCAGTCACAGGGTGAAATGGACCTGGAAGATTAAGAGCAGATGCAAATGCAACCACATCCAGAATACAGCCGTGAACAGGGCCAGTGAAAGGACGTCCAGTGGGACAACAAGCATGCAGAACAGGAAAATCGAGACACAGAGGCCAAGGAGGATCAAGACCTGGCATACCAGGACAAGGAGGACCAGGATGAGGATGAAAAGGAGGACCAGGATAAGGAGGGGACTGGATGACAGGACACAGGATGATGAAGCTGAGAGGGTAGGGACAAGATGATAAAAACCATGAGGATCAGGACTAAGAGGATGAGTTAGAGCACATGACAAGGAGCAGGAGATATTGAAGGACTAGGGCCAGGAATATCTTGGCCATATGGTAGAGGAACAGGAGAACAAATTAGATCAGAAGCAGGTAGACTCAGGTTATTAGGACGAAGGACTGGATGAAGAATGATTAGATTGGCTAAAAGGGTCAGGATCAGAAGGGTGGAGGTTAGGAGAACCAGGGACGGGACCAAGGGAGATAGGAATTGAAGTACCAAGTGGAACAGAAAAACCAGACCCTGTGGTAACGGGACAAGGGTGACTATGTTCAGGGACGCCAGGGCAAGCAGAGCCGGGGGAATCAAGGACCAGCTCAAGACCAGAATGACCAGGCTCCAAACAAGAAGACGTATTATGATGACCACTACCAGTAGCCACCGTACCAAGTGGGACAAGAGGACAGAGACTATGCAAGAAGCATCAGCATGACCCAAACCAAGAGGACGAGGGGTGCCAGACCCAGGAGGTCCATAGCAAGAGGGCCAAGTGGAGAATGACTTGACAAACAAGCAGGATCAGGGTTGAAGGAAACAATAGGATCAGGACCAGGAGGTGCAAGAAGGGCATATATACGGAGGGGCCAGGAATGAGGATGGTCAGGAAGACCAGGGCTAGGAAGGACTAGAATCAGTAGCAACAGATTCAGGAAACCAGTGCGATAGTGACTGGGTCTAGGGGTTCAGGCCAGGAAGAGACCAAAAGAGGAGGACTTGGAACAAGACTAGGAGGAGGATCAACATCAGAAGACAATGAAGGACCAAGAGAAGAAAGAATAAGACTGGGAGCAGGAGGACATCTATATTTTTCTCAGGCCTCATGTATTAAGATATCCTTTTTTGTAAATGGGCCTTATTCATGCTGTCAATGCCTAGAAACACTTTTAGAACTAAGACCCAAAAGACTGCCTTTGCACCATTTTTTGATGCAAAAGCAGCACTAGCCCAGTGCCATATCTATATTTTGCCTCTAGAGCAGTCTAGCAAACAAAATTCTTGACTTATAGCCATTTTTTATGTGCGCCACCTCACCTCGCATCGTGTGGAGGCAATAATATGCAAGGCTTTCCCACCCAAAAAATGACACTAGTGTGTTAGAGCCAAATTCACAAGCTGACGGAAAAACAACGCACACATAGGACCGGGCCCAAAAAATGATGCTATGTCCGATTAGCGTAAAAAGTTTAACCCCTGGTCAAACCACACATTAAAAGGAGGCCCAGCCACTACCACATAAGGGAAACACACAGAAGGAACATTGGCAAGCAACTGGATAACATGTAATCAATCAATCAATCATAACATTTGTAAAGTGCACTATGTACCCGTCAGGGTTTCGAGGCGCTGGTGGGGGGGGGGTGAGCTGTTAGCGGTCGAAGAGCCAGGTCTTGAGGAGTCTCCTGAAGGCGAGGAGGTCCTGGGTTTGGCGCAGTGAGGTGGGGAGAGAGTTCCAGGTCTTGGCGGCGAGGAAGGAGAAGGATCTGCCGCCGGCGGTCTTGCGCTGGATCCTGGGGAGGATGGCGAGATTGGCAGAGCGGAGTTGACGAGTGGGGGCGTAAAAGTTGAGTCTGGAGTTGAGGTAGGTAGGTCCGGTGTTGTGTAGAGCCTTGTGAGCGTGGGTGAGGAGTTTAAAGGTGATCCTCTTGTCCACGGGGAGCCAGTGGAGGTCCTTCAGGTGAGGGGAGATGTGACATCGGCGGGGTATGTCAAGGATCAGGCGGGCGGATGCATTTTGGATACGCTGGAGTCGTTTGATGTCTTTTGTTGGGATGCCTGTGTAGAGTGCGTTGCCGTAGTCAAGTCTGCTACTGACGAGGGCTTGGGTCACCGTCTTTCTGGTTCCTGTTGGGATCCACTTGAAAATTCTGCGGAGCATTCGAAGGGTGTTGAAGCAGGAAGAGGAGACGGCGCTGATCTGTTTGGACATGGTGAGGGCTGAGTCCAGGATGAAGCCGAGGTTTCTTGCGTGGCTGGCTGGGGTGGGTGGGGGTCCGAAATCGGTGGGCCACCAGGAGTCGTTCCAGGCCGAAGGGGTGCGCCCGAGGATGAGGACTTCCGTCTTGTCGGAGTTGAGCTTCAGGCGGCTGTCGTTCATCCACTCGGCGATGGCTTTCAGTCCCTCGTGGAGGTTGGTTTTGGCGGTGAGTGGGTCTTTGGTCAGGGAGAGGACGAGCTGGGTGTCGTCGGCGTAGGAGATGATGCTGAGGTGATGTTGGCGGGCCAGATTGGCGAGGGGGGTCATGTAGACGTTGAACAACGTAGGGCTGAGGGAGGATCCTTGGGGGACGCCGCAGATGAGGTTGGTGGCTTTGGAGCGGAAAGAGGAGAGTCGGACTCTCTGGGTTCTGTCGGTGAGGAAGGATGAGATCCAGTTGAGGGCTTTATCCTGGATGCCTGCTCCATGGAGGCGGGT
The DNA here is from genome assembly GCF_031143425.1 of Pleurodeles waltl. Lineage (NCBI taxonomy): Eukaryota > Metazoa > Chordata > Amphibia > Caudata > Salamandridae > Pleurodeles > Pleurodeles waltl. Next base: position 71,730,668 of record NC_090438.1, read on the forward strand.
CAGTAGGGTGCGGTGGCAGACTGTGTCAAAGGCGGCTGATAGGTCGAGGAGGATGAGGGCCGAGGTTTCGCCGTTGCCCATTTGGGTTCTGATGTCATCTGTGGCGGCGAGGAGAGCAGTCTCGGTGCTGTGGGTTCGTCTGAAACCGGATTGAGAGGGGTCTAGGATGGAGTTGTCTTCGAGGAAGTGGGCGAGCTGTGTGTTGACGATCTTCTCGATGACTTTTGCTGGAAAAGGGAGGAGAGAGTTCGGTCGGAAGTTTTTGAGGTCGTTGGGGTCAGCCTTGGGTTTCTTGAGGAGGGGTTGGATTTCTGCGTGTTTCCAGCTGTCTGGGAAGGTGGCGGAGTCGAAGGAGAGGTTGATGATCTCGCGGAGTTTGGGGGCGATGATGGCGTTGGCTTTGTTGAACACGTGATGAGGGCATGGGTCCGTGGGGGAGCCTGAGTGGATGGTGTTCATGGTTGTTATTGTTTCGGTGTCGTCCACGTGGGTCCAGGCGGTGTGGCGGCAGGCGTCTGTGGAGATGTCAGGGGTGGGGTCTGGCGGCGGAGTGGCGTTGAAGCTGTCGTGGATGGTTGTGATTTTCTGGTGGAAGAAGGTGGAGAGGTCGTCGCAGAGTTTCTGGGAGGGCGGGATGTCGTTGGAGTTGGCGTTGGGGTTTGAGAGTTCCTTCACGATGCCGAAGAGTTCTTTGCAGTCGTGGGCGTTGTTGTTGATGCATTCAGTGAAGTGGGCGCGCTTGACGACTCGGATCCGTTGGTGGTGTTCACGGTTGGCGTTTTTGAGGAAGGCGAGGTTGTCGGGTGTGCGCTCTAAGATCCACTTCTTCTTGAGCTTCTGGCAGAGGCTTTTGGAGGCGGTCAGTTCGTCTGTGAACCAGGCTGGTTTTTTCTTTCCTTGGTTGGCGGTGGGTTTCTTGAGTGGGGCTAAGGTGTTGGCGCAGTCGAGGATCCATTGATGGAGGTTGATGGCGGTAGTGCTTGGGTCGGTTGAGCCGGGTGGAGGGTCTTTGACGAGGGTGCTGGTTAGTTGGTCTTGGGTGATTTTTCCCCAGCGGCGGTGAGGAGGTCGAGGGATGCGGTGGTGTTCGGTGATTTTCGTATAAGAGAAGTGGACGCAGTGATGGTCGGTCCAGTGGAGTTCGGAGGTGTGGCTGAAAGAGATGTGGTTGCTAGAGGTGAAGAGGGGGTCAAGAGTGTGTCCGGCGATGTGGGTGGGAGTGTTGACCAGTTGACGGAGTCCGAGGTTGAGGAGGTTGGAGGTCAGAGATGCGGTGTTGACGTCGTTGTTATTTTCCAGGTGGTAGTTTAGATCTCCCAGGAGGATGTAGTCTGGGGACGCAAGGGCGTGGGTGCCCGCGAGGTCGGCGACGGTGTCGCTGAAGGGGGCTCTTGGTCCTGGAGGGCGGTATATGAGGGTTCCTCTGAGGGTCGTGTTGGGGTCCGTGTGGATCTGGAAGTGGAGGTGTTCGGCTGTCTTGAGGGTGTCGTCCGTGTGGGTGTGGATTTTGAGGGTAGATTTGTGGGCGATTGCTATTCCGCCGCCGATTCCGTTGGTTCGATCTCTTCTGGTGATTTTGTATCCCTCCGGTATGGCGATTGCGATGTCCGGGGCCGAGGAGTCGTTCCACCAGGTTTCGGTCAGGAAGGCCACGTCAGGGGCGGTGGTGTCGAGTAAGTCCCAGAGTTCGATGGCGTGTTTTCGTGCGGAGCGTGTGTTCATGAGGATGCAGTTCAGGTGGTTGGTGTTGGGAGTTCTTGTTGTTGGCTTCGCCGTTCTGTCGCAGGAGAAGTTGCAGGTGCAGCAGGAGAAAGGTCCTTTTGTGTGCTTCGGGGTTGCAAGGAAGCACTCTGCGGAGGGGCCGGGGTTGAGTGCGCGAAGTTCGTTGGTTGAGTAGCGGACGCGGGTGATGCGGGGGGCGTGAGGACCAGGGGGGGTGGCGCTGGGCGCGGTCCAGGCGCGGACGTACCTGTTACTGCTACAGCTCAGAACCAGGAGAAGACGTCAGCGAGGACACCAAGTACCACCAGCACCACTGCAGCAACCTCAACCACAACCACAGCAGCCACAAAGGCAGCACATCCATCCTTGGCCTCAGGGAAGAAGAGGTGGTCAGACTCTACCATCTAAAGCGGGGGCCTATTATATGGCTGCTTCACCACATTCCGTCTGACATCACAGCAAGAATGGAAAGTCACACAGCCATACCGCCCACGACCAGACTCCTGGCTGTCCTACACATGCTGGCCTCAGGATCATTCCAGACCACTGCTGCACAAGTGGGTGGTATCTCCCAACCATCCATTTCTGCCTTCCTTCCAATGGTCCTGGACACTATCATCCATCTCACAACCCACCACATCCGGTTCCCCAACACCCAGCAACTGGAGGAGACCAAGCAAGGATTCTATCAAATTGCTGACTTCCTGCATGTGCTGGGTGCAATGGACTGTACCCATGTCCAACGTGTGCGTCCTGCTGCAACAGAACACCTCTACAGGGACCTCAAACATTTTCACTCTATCAATGTGCAGGCCATTGTGGACCGCCGTGTAATTTTCTCAAACATCCTAGCAAAATATCCCGGCAGCGTCCATGGTGCGTACATATTCAGACACTCAACTATCAACCAATGGTTCCAGGATAGACAATATGGTAATGGGCTACTCGTAGGTAAGCCAGCATACTAATCATAACACAGACATCACACCAAACTTATGGGACAAACAATACATATACCACACAAAACACACATGTACAGGGAAACACAGATGTTCAGACAACAACACATATGCCACATGCCACACTACACCGCATTCAATGCACAGCACCCTCACATACGCCCATATGTACAAGTTCCTGGCACCACCTGACTGACCGTTTATATGACGGACATGTGGAGCTATGTACCCTTTGCATACAAAAGCTGGGCTCAAACCACTACATGTCCACAGGTGGCAAAAAAATCCAGATCCCTCACACATAACACTTACCAAGGCATAGCTCAGCTATATGAATTGCATCATCCTTGCCACCTTCAAACAACTCACATATTGGCACTGCCCCACATTTACCCTGCTGTAGAAACCTCAGACAGCACCGATATCAAATGCCAGCTGAGTGGTGCAATCACCATCTACATATCACCAAAACATACCAGATATACCCATTGTGTTCACCTTTCCCCTATGTGGTGCATAGTGCAGCACACATTGAAATACAACATTGCCATCAATGAAATAACATGCGTAGGGATGGACACCTCACAGCACACCAACAATCACACCAGTTAATCCCACATATCCCTACCATGACACAAGGGTACCAACAGTGGACTGTGGCAGCTGAACTACTGACAATGTACTTGGAGAGGCCAGAAATGTATATGAATGTGGAGACATGGCACTTAGCAGGACTGCACTGGTGATACAGAGCAGTGTAGAAAAGCACATCTCATGTCCTGTCCTATCCCACAGGTGTATGAAAACTCTTGCATACATCACAATACGTACCATAAAACTGTGCCACACTGTGCATCTGGACCTCATGCACATATGTATGTCAGCCAGCAATTGGCAACAAAAACACTTTGTGCAAGGGAGGTATTCCAAGGGCAAACAGATGGAATTCACATGCAACACACAGGCCGCAAACACCTGTTACATGGCACACAACACATAAAATAGGTACAAATTTCCATAACGTCACTTTTCTGCAGGTCTAAAGCGAAGGGACCAAGGGCCACATGTCAGAAAAGTGGTGCAGCATCTAAAGCAGTGCCACTGTACTTGCGACCCTTTGGCGCACCCTACTGCCACCAAGTGTGCGCCGTAAGCAATATATGGCGCACCATGGTGCAGAGTTGGTGCAAAAGCGTCAAGATAATGGATGCCATTGATGCACTGTGTAGGATTCGTGCCAACATTTTTTAGCAAATCCTGCACAGTACATAGGGGCCCATTTAAAGCAATGGTGTGCCCCCTTCTAATGACTGCTCTGTCCAGGCATTAAAAGTATCTGCTAAACATGATGAATTGGAATCCCTCAGATTCCTCAGCACCAATTTTTGCAGTCCCCCAAACGGGAGAATGCCCCCATTGCATATAGGATGCCTGGCACAGGCATACTGTGGTGCAAAGGGTTACTAAGTGTCGCACTGCAAGCGTAGTGCCCCTTTGTAAACATGGCTCAGTGATTTTGGCCTTCTTAGGGTACAATGGTGTCAATCAAAATTATGCTAATTTGGTCAAGGAGGTGCTAGGTCCTCCTAAATTTTGGGCTCAGGCTCAAATATGGACTACACCACACATATTCAGTATGGGGGAACTGTCAGACCAGAATTTAATTAACAATCACCAGGACCCTGAGGCACAACCTATGCTAGAAAAGTGCACCACCACACACCAATGCAATCATCCATCCAAACAGGAACACCCACAATACCAGATGCAAGTCTGAATCCCCACTCCACTTAAATCAAATATGTGCCATGGCACATAGCAAATAACAAATATGCATGACTGACACATTTTCTCACATTCCTTTGCAGCGGACCAAGGTTACGGCATCCAGCCATGAGTCATGACCCCTTTTTGCAATCCTACAACTGATTCATAGCAGGCTTACGATGAAGGTCACAGAAGGACAAGGAATGAGGTGGATAGGACATTTGGGCTCCTAAAATCCAGGTTCAGGTGCCTAGCTCTAACAGCAGGAAGCCTGTTACATACACCAACACTTGTCTGCAAAATGATACTTGTGTGTGCTATTTTCCATAACATTTGTCTATGCACCAAAGTCCCCTGGGATGAACAGGTAGATGTCCCCAATGATGAGAATGATGACAATACTGCACTACATGAGGAGGGGGGAACAACAAAACTCTGCTGCTGAGTACGCAGAAGAGAACAAATTGTACACAACTTTTTCTCATAGACACTGTACTCCAAGATTCACCATGTAAATATTTCAATAAAATCACTTTAACTCAGAATGTTCATGGCGTACTCATTATCACCATCACATACCATTTGTAAGTTGCCCATGTCTCAGAGAGCATGACAACACCGCAACAGTTGTGAATAACTTTGAACATAGGCACAGATTTAAGAGGGTCTATCACCTCCTTGCCCAACATTAGCATTAAATTGCTTTTGCTAATGTGGCCAAATGATGCCTAGATCCACCCACCAGACATACACAGTGGTGCAATGCATGCATTGCACCACTGTGTAAGCCCTTGCGCCACATCATGCCTGTGTCAGGCATAATGTATGCATTTACCCAGTAAGGGGGGAGGGTTGCCAAATGGTGCCGATGAATCTAAGAGGTTGAACTGCGTCAAATTTTTGAGCAATGGGCCTCTGTGTACTGTTCAGGGTTAGGGCCAAAAATTTGAAGCTAACCATTAACAGTACATCAATAGCATCAAATACCTTGAGCAATATTGCCCCCTACCGTGCACCATGTTGCGCTGTCTCTTAATTACGGCGCACACATGGTGGCGGTAGGGGGTGCTAAGGGCCGCAAGACAAGTGTGGCTCTGCACTGGGTGCAGCGTCACTTTTCTTAAATCTGCCCCATTGACAGGAATGATAAACAAAATAAGAGACTGCACTACCACATGAATGTGTGGGTGGAATGTTAGTATAGTCTGTAGCACTTACATTTAACATTGTCACCATGTCACACAAGTGTGTTGGCTTGAAATATCCCTGCAGCAATCCTGTAAATACCTGTGAAGACTGCTGTATAGATGTATGGCCTAGGTAAGAAAAGGGTAGCAATTACCTACAATGGCAAGTTTATGTCTGCTTGGTAACCAAGCAAAGTCTGAATGACGCTATCACATGTGATAACTGTAAACATACTTCTCAATTGCACTCACATGTTTGACCAGGAGAGAGTGACATACAGGGACCAAGACACATACGTGCCTAGGTCTCTCACACTTAATCCAGTTTGGAATGTACATGTAAGTCAAGCAATGTCCAGACAAGTCACAGACCCTTGCCAAATTGTGGGGGTCATTCTGACCCTGGCGGCCGGTGACCGCCAGGGTCACCGACCACGGGAGCACCGCCAACAGGCTGGCGGTGCTCCCGAGGGCATTCTGACCGCGGCGGTTCAGCCGCGGTCAGAAAGGGTAAACCGGCGGTCTCCCGCCGGTTTACCACTGCCCTACAGAATGGGGATTCTGACAGCCCCTACCGCCATCCTGTTCCTGGCGGGTCTGCCGCCAGGAACAGGATGGCGGTAGGGGGTGCCGCGGGGCCCCTGGGGGCCCCTGCTGTGCCCATGCCCATGGCATGGGCACTGCAGGGGCCCCCGTAAGAGGGCCCCGCAAAGTATTTCAGTGTCTGCAAAGCAGACACTGAAATACGCGACGGATGCAACTGCACCCGTCGCACCCCTGCAACTACGCCGGCTCAATTCTGAGCCGGCGTCCTCGTTGCAGGGGCATTTCCTCTGGGCCGGCGGGCGCTCTTTTGGAGAGCGCCCGCCGGCCCAGAGGAAATGTCTGAATGGCCGCTGCGGTCTTCTGACCGCGGTGCGGTCATTTGGCGGCGGTACCTTGGCGGACGGCCTCCGCCGTCCGCCAAGGTCATAATCAGGGCCTGTATGTGTGATGAAGGAGACAGAAAGATTAAATGTGGCATCTCTTCTCCTTATAGCTGACATGAGTTAACACACTAACAAACTACACTCATGGTGAATGTGACATAAGTTGTGGGATGCCTATGTGAGTGCATGCCCATGTTGAGTAAATGATGTGAAAGAACAGCTGAGAAACTCCTTTACGTCACTTTGAGATCCAACATGCAGAGATCACTCAGACATAACACAAGTGCTGATGATCGATCATGAAGATGCCCCTCAACCCCAAGAGGAGACTACATTGACTCTTGACACAGTCAGGGGCCTACTGTTTGTGCACAGTGGTCTGAGCTGAGGTGACCACAGCCAACCTGTGTCAATACATGCAACAATGGGCATGCATAATGCCACTGGAGCACTGCTGACTAGGGTACCATTACTGCTTGAGAGCAGCCCTGCTGTACAGATTGTATGCTAATACATAAATCTGTCAATGAAACCAAAGTTTGAGTCATTGTACATTCCAAGTGTATGTTGTTCACACATATTTCAAAAATCGTAGCATACATGTCCCACCTAGGTGGACCAGACTTGGTGCTGTCTATTTGTGTATGCACAAAAGGGAACAATTTACATATGGAAATGTGTATGTGTCACATGATTACTTAAAAACGTATATGACCAGTACAAATGCTCCCACATAGGGAAACATAGTTGAAACAGATATGATTACACAGCCCTGAGACAATGGCCTACATATGTCCATGCTGGAATAGAGATTTGGTAGTTGTCATATCCCTAAACACACAGCTGTAGTATGCACTACTTATCATACATGAAACTTATCTTTTCACACAAACTTCACATACATACCTACAATGACACATGTTAGCACACCATCTCCAACATTTTGCATGCATGAGGAATTATACGTTACACATGTTGCTTTCCATCATGAAGTCTGGCCCTTAAAACACACCAGACATACATGCACTCACATTGTCATAGGTTACCGGATCTTAACTCAACAGTCCTTAGTCAACAGAAACCTTTGCATAAGAGTTATCAAGGGGTCTCACGTGCATGAGCATCTATTGGACATTGCCCATCATATCTTATGCTGTGTTGTGAAACGCGCATTTGGAAATGGGACATGACACTGTGGTAGACCCACAATATAAGTACCATCACATATGTACACTCACAGTTCACATATAGTAGCATTTATGTGGAAAAGAGTCTTCATACACATGCACATTTGCAAAAAGTATCAGTATGCCCATGCATCACACAGACAAACAAATGGTAACACATTCATATGTTACCGGTAGACAGAGAAATATACATGCATACACATGTTGTCATACCATACAAACAACAAAGATTCATAACCCCTGTAACTATGTATGTGAATCTGAGTGCACTGTCACCCTTCCCGCAAAAAAACATGCATGCCTATAATTGAGTAAAAAAAATGAAAGATACGTAGTTCTCCATACATCGCAAATCACAAAAATGATGCATCGCACCATGGGCGTCTACTCTAAATCATCATGCCTAGTCAGCCTTCATAGACAAATCCACGCATGGCCTTCATGAGTCAAAAAAGATGACGCATACCAGAAAACGTGATGCATATGCTCAGGAAGTGATGTGATATGACTTCCTTTCTGCAAACATGGAAATTTGATTTTACTTTCACTTTTACTTACAGTCTTTTAGTCTGTGCTTGAGAGAGGTTGTGTGGTGCTTGTGCTGGTGTGAGGAGTGTTGGATTTGGAGTGTTTTGTGCTGTGACCTGTCTGTGTTTTGTCAGTTTTGTAAATTTTGTACATTTATTGTACAATGTTGACCTGTTATTGTGTAAGTATTGCCGGGTGTCTGTCATGGGTTAGTTAAGTTTGTTGGGGTATTTGGGGTGAGGTCGGGATTACTTTGATTATTTGTGGGGTAATTAGGCTGCAGTGGAGGAAAACTGCAAGAAAGGGAAGGGCACATTGGATGAGTGGTGATGAACTGGCCGAGTTCATGCGGTTGGTGTGCCACTACCTCCCCAACATGGTGGCTATGTGTGGCCGTGTCATCATGGGCTACCATACGGAGGTAAGGAAGCTGTGCTAGGGCAAGGTGCTCGACCAGATTAGTCGGATCCTCTCGGTGGAGCGCACAGACCACCAGCTGAAGCACTGGTGGGCAGACCTCATTGTTGTAAAAGGGATCTCCTGGATCACCTGGCGATTTGGGTTGGCGAACTCTTTTACATAGAAACATCCTCATTTGCATGACAGTAGGACATAAGGATAACAGCAGCATGTCATGAGAAAGGTGAGGACAGCAAGTTTGTGTCTCAACCAACCTGCATCAGTGTCATATTTATTGAAAGAAATGTGGCTGATGTAGGCAAGTGTTACCACACCATGGGGCAGATTTAAGAAAAGTGATGCTGCACTGAGTCCAGCGCCACTTTCCTAGCGCCCCTTAGGTCCCCCCCTACTGCGACCACGTGAGTGCTGTATCTAAGACGCAGGGTAGAGAGCAATAGAGTCAAATGTTTTGAAGCTATTGATGAAATGTTCAGGGTTAGCGCCAAAATTTTGGCCCTAACCCTGAATAGTACACAGGGGCCCATTGTAAGCAATGGTGTGCCCCCTTCTGACACCTGCGCCTGCCCTGAGCATGCGTTAAAAATGCTGAAAAAAATGTCACAAAGCAATCTTTTAGATTTCTTCGCGACATTTTTTCGGCCCCCCTAATGGGGGAAAGCCCCCTTTGCATACATTTCGCATGGCGCATGCATAATGTGGTGCAAAGGGTTACACAGTGGTGCAATGCATGCGTTGTGCCACTTTGTAAATATGGCGCAGCGCTAAAGTGGAGCAAGGGGCTCTTAAATCTACCCCCATATGTGAAAAGTTGAGCACTGCAAACATTTTGGCAGTTTTGAACCCTGGTGCCACGTGATGCTTGCGCTAGGCCTGAAGAATGCAAGATGTGTATGCCTGCGGTAGGTGGCACACGAATAATGAGCCTTAACATTTATTTGGTTCCACTGTGCCATTTTTGGAGTTAACTTGAATGCGTGCCTAAGGCAGATTGGTTAAGTTACACTTTAATTGTCATCAAAATGCCTAATTTCACTTAGCAGGTTTGGCACCTACATGTATGGTGCAAAGCATGCTAAGTGACACCATAATGTCATAGTTTACAACATCAGTGTCCTGACATGTGCCATGTTACATATGGAACACACATGGTGGAAGTATGGGGTTGAAAAGAGTTAAGCATCTGAGTGATAGCTCCATTTTCACATATATTTACTATCAAGTACTAAGCCTCTGCTAGTTGACAGTATCCTGTCCCCGAGAAATTGTAAAGTATGTTTCTGAGACATGTATGTATGGGTGAATCCCATTTCTGTACATGTTTTTGGATGCTAACTATGTCTGTGTGACTGACATGTTGTAGATGACAGCTGGTCATTCCTAACACTAAACTGACTAGTTCACCCAGCTAAACAAGTGTAATGTGTAACAGTTGTCCATGCTTTTCTTTGTTCAATAATCACAAAGCTATGTTTTCCTGTCATGTCTTGCAGGCGGATCTCCGCTCCACTATTGGTGAGGTTTCTCATTTTGAAAACCCCCAATGCAGCCAGTAAGTGTCACCTTACATGTCACATGTAGATCCAGGGTTGTGTGTGAGAGGGTTTGACGTGTGTAATGCCATGTTCAAATGGCATGTGTGTCAATTAAGACACCATTATCTATTCTTGGGTATCAACATCATGTTGGATGGTATGCTGAGGATATGGAATGAGTTGAATGATGCACAGGTGCCAAGGTGTGCTGGAATGGATTAGCGGTTCTTAGGAAAATGTATTTATGCCCACAAACACAGTGAAGTCAGTCAAGATATGTGTCAGAGGTGCTGGCTTTTAGAAATGCATGAATGTTGCCATCATATTTGTCACTGCACATGTTCTTGCACTGTTTGCCACACGTTGCACAAATTAAGTCAGGACAAGGTACAATTTATGTATAACGGGCTTCGCAATGAGGCACCAGCACCACTGGTGCTTCACTATTCTTCAGAAATAAAATGAGGCTCCGGACGTGCAAGGAGGTTTTGAGAAGGACAACACTCAGTTGAGTACACATAGAGAGTTCAGCTCTTCTCCTGCTGGATGTGGGACATGTCAATGGATTGTAGCAAATAAGATGTGTGCAGATGAACCTACACGATCTACCCATCATGAGATGTGCATGGTGAGTGTTTTCCTGGTACTTAGGAGATGTTTCAAGCTTGTGCACATGGCAGATACAAGAAAAGCGGTGCTGCACCCAGTGCAGTGCCACTTTTCTTTCACCCCCTAGCACCCACCTACCACCACCATGTGTGTGCAGTATTTGAATTACGGCACACCATGGCGCAGGGTAGGGGGCAACAGCGGCAATATTTGTGACGCAGTTAATGTACTGTTCATGGTTAGTGCAAAAATTTGGCACTAACCCAGAACTGTACATAGGGGCCTATTGTAACCAATGGTGTACCACCTTTTAACGACTGCTCTGAGAAGGCATTGAAAGTAGCTGAAAAAAATTGACCCAGTGGTATCTCTTAGATTCCCCTGTGCCATTTTTGCACTACCTTGTGGGGGAATGCCCCCTTGCATACATTATGCCTGACACAGGCCTAATGCGGTGCTAGGCGTGACAAATGGGCGAAATGCATGTATTGCGCCACTTTGTAAATATGGCCTAGGCTATCTGGCCTTGTTGGGTCTTATTAGCTTCAAAATAATAATGACGCTAATGTGGCACAAGGAGGTCCTAGACCCTCTTAAATCTGGACCCTAGTGTGCATGAGTGGATAGCCGTTATCAATGGGACATGAACAAAATACTGTGCTTGGTAGGCAGATTTGTGTAGACTTGGGTCTTGACATTGTTGTAGAAATTTTGGTGGACAACATGTGTTATCTGAAAATGCTGTGTCCCTTGCATGCTTGTTCTTCTTCTACCCAACAGTTTTTGATGACATGTTCTCCTCATGTTTTAGCAGACACAGGGGGTCATTCTGACCTCGGCGGTAAAAGTCGCTTACCGCCGGCCAGAAGGCCGCCATAACACCGCCGCGGCCGCGGTAAACCGCCACGGTCATTCTGACCCGCAACTGGCAATCTGCCAAAAACCCGACATCCACAAAAGTCCGCCACACCAAAGGTCAGCGGGAAACTGGCGATGACCAAACCTCCACCGTCACGCCAACAGAAATACGCCCATACCATTCCGACCCACAAATCCCCGCAGCGGTCTTTCAACCGCGGTATTCCATTGGCGGTGCACACCGCCGCGGTCAAAATACACACACCTTTACAAAACACTACCACATTGGATAATTCAAAATACACACACCTGAGACACATACACACACCACTCCCACACACCCAATTAAATATAAAACACACACCCACATCACCCACAAACCCCTACGACCACAATTTCGAGTGAAGGACAGAGAGAGAGAGCACAGCATAGAGTACACCATCACACAGAGGCAAATCACAACATCACCCACACAATTTCCACGCACAAAACACCATACACCACCACACTCACCACACTCTACAACACATACACCACCCCTCACCTCATCCACACCACCCCATGGCACCCCAAAGACACCCCAGAACTCAGAGTCATGGTGGAGGAAATAGTTCGTGTAGAGCCCCAGCTCTTCGGGGCACAGGTGCAGCACACCACCATTGCCAGGAAGATGGAGCTATGGCAAAGAATAGTGGACAGGGTCAACGCTGTGGGACAGCATCCACGCAATCGGGACGACATCAGGAAGCGGTGGAACGACCTTCGGGGGAAGGTGCGTTCCATGGTATCAAGGCACAACATTGCGGTGCAGAAGACTGGTGGCGGATCCCCACTTACTCCCCCAGAATTCACAGCATGGGAGGAGGAAGTCTTGCACATCCTGCATCCTGAGGGCCTCGCAGGAGTAGGTAAAGGAATGGACTTTGGTAAGTCAAATCTTCACTACTCCATTCCCCCCACCCCACCTGCATGCCAAATCATACCCCCACCCTCACCCCCACCCCCATCACACCAACTCCTTGCAAATGGCTCACCATCACATCCCACCCATCCCAAAACCTAGCCCTGGACACCCATCCCCAAAGCATGCCCACTGCACACACCCATCACCCCCACAAGCCACCGTCACAAAAGCCCCCACAAGGGAATGCCAGCACTGGGGGACACGGCCACCCACCCATTACACGAAATGCCACACACAGAAGCAATAACCATACTCTTATACCCCTGCAGGATCCGAACGCCACCACACCGCCACGGAGGGTCCAGAGATGTCCATCCCACCCCAAGAAGAGGCCCCCAGTGATGACAGCAGCTCTGTCTCCCTGGACCCTGATGACCAGCCCGGCCCATCGGGGACCTGGGGACAGTCGGTTCCCCACAGACAGCCACAGGCTACACCAGACCTAACCCCCTCTGGGAACAGCTCCCACCCAGTGGGCTCATGCCTCTGTCTCCAGGACACGTCAATCAGCGGTGTGTCCACCACTACAGGGCACCCAGGTTGACCCACCACCCCAACAACAACAGGGACCTGGGGGCAGTGGTAGTGGGCACACCGTCCAGGGGACAGAGGCCCAGGGAAGCAGGGGAACTGGGAGGGCTGCTGTGCGACAGGGGGTGACAGGCCCAGGGAACCGACTCTCCAAGAGGCCCTCTCCTCCATCATGGGAGCATACCACCACTCCCAGGAGACGATGGCTAAAGGAACTGGCCAGGTTGCAGGATATCCAGGTCATGCAGGAGCAACAGTACATGGGGTTCAGAGAGGAACTGAGGAACATTAGTTCCGCAATGGGGACCATCGTCGTGGCCCTAACCCAGATAGTCACCACATTGCAGGACCATGTGGCACCACAAAGGGCCCCTGTCACTAGCCTGGACCAGGAACAGCCTACCAACTCCGCCGGCGCTAGTGGACAGGAGGCCCCCACACAACGACAGGCCACCAGAACCCCACCTCCTGCAGAAGAAGAACCACCCCGCAAGCGGAACCTGAGATCTCACAAGAAGACAGAGTAGGATGCCAAGACCCCCGCCAGCAAACGATACCCCCTGATGTCATCCCACTGTCCCACATTGTCACCCTGTCCAACCTTGAACTGCCCCTGCTCCATCCTTCCACAGGCATATGGACAATGCACCTGTGCGACTGAGAACTGGACTCTGCCATGGACATTACTCCACCATCACCCATCCCCGTTTTACAATCATGTTCCTTAAATTTAGCACTTGAATTAAATCACTTCTTGCACTAAAATAATCTGGAGTCTGCTTGTAATTTGAAAAATGTATTAGACATAACGGTGCCAAAATGTTCAGTTACATTGTGATGACAACATACCACTGTCACACAGCTGTAGTCCATGGGCAAACAAAGCAGAGGTCACGCAGTGGGGCCCACAGCTCTGAAAACGGAAGGGAAAGTCACAACTCAGTTAACAGGAACTGGGGGGGAACTCAGACAGTAGAGAGGCAGGAGACTTTAAGTAAATGTAAAATGGCGTGGTTGATTCGTACCTGTGTGCTACTGAAAATACTGTTGTATCACTGTGTCCCTGTTGTCTGTGTCGTCCCCGTCGTCCTCCTCCTCTTCACTCTCCACAGGCTCCACAGCTGCTACAACACCACCATCTGGACCATCCTCCTGCAGGAAAGGCACCTGGCGTCGCAAAGCCAGGTTGTGAAGCATACAGCAGGCCACGATGATATGGCACACCTTCTTTGGTGAGTACATTAGGGATCCCCCTGTCATATGCAGGCACCTAAACCTGGCCTTCAGGAGGCCGAAGGTTCTTTCTATAATCCTCCTAGTTCGCCCATGGGCCTCATTGTAGTGTTCCTCTGCCCTTGTCCTGGGATTCCTCACTGGGGTCAGTAGCCACGACAGGTTGGGGTAACCAGAGTCACCTATTAGCCACACACGGTGTCTCTGTAGCTGTTCCATCACATAAGGGATGCTGCTATTTCGCATGATGTACGCGTCATGCACTGACCCAGGGAACTTGGCATTTACATGAGAGATGTACTGGTCAGCCAAACAGACCACCTGGACATTCATAGAATGATAACTTTTTCTGTTCCTGTACACCTGCTCACTTCCACTGGGGGGAACCAAGGCCACATGGGTCCCATCAATGGCACCAATGATGTTGGGGATATGTCCAAGGGCATAGAAATCACCCTTCACTGTAGCCAAATCGCCCACCTCAGGGAAAACAATGTAGCTCCGCATGTATTTCATCAGGGCAGACAACACTCTGGACAAAACCTTAGAAAACATAGGCTGAGACATCCCTGATGATATGGCCACTGTTGTTTGGAATGATCCACTTGCCAAAAAATGGAGTACTGACAGAACCTGCACCAGAGGGGGAATCCCTGTGGGTTGGCGAATGGGGGACATCAGGTCTGGCTCCAGCTGGGCACACAGGTCCTGTATAGTGGCTCGGTCAAGTCTGTATGTAAGTATGACATGTCTTTCTTCCATTGTCGACAGGTCCACCAGCGGTCTGTACACGGGAGGATTCCTCCATCTCCTCGCAAGTCCCAGCGGACGGTGCCTAGGAAGGACAACATGGAGCACAGAGTCAAGCAACCCACAGGTACGTAACCACAGCTTGCATATTACACGATTCGCTATGCATTGAATGGCTTGTATGAGTGGCAATGCAAGGCCTAGGCCTGTGTGACGCCGTAGAAATTCAGCCATGTGGGCCCTTGAAATGGCGGCTGCCTGACCTGTGAAGTGTTACAATGGGATGTGAGGTCAATGCGCTGGCATGGCACACCGTGGCGGTAGGCGGTCGAAGACCGCTGCGCAAAGCAGCATTGGTTAACATTGAACCCTATGGGTCTCAGGAGCCAATGACGATGTGCGCCGGCGGTCGCGGTACGCACCGCCGCGGTACGCACCGCCGTGGGCGTGACCGCCATTTTCTAACTGCTTAATCACTCGAGACCTGATCATCCACAGGAGAGGACCTATACTGCAAGTGCTGCTGTGAACTCGGTCTGGAAGAGACAATGGCTGCTGCGACTGGGGAAAGGGCCCCTGCCTTCACATCTGAGGAATTGGATAAACTCGTTGATGGGGTCCTCCCCCAGTATGCGCTACTCTACGGTCCTCCAGACCAACAGGTAAGTACACTGGGAGCACGTAGTATGGGCTATGCCTGTGTTGAGTGGGGTGGATGTAAGATGGTAGGGAGGGGAGCAAATGAGGAGTGCAACGCACGACAGGTGAGAGTGTAGTGTGGTCAGTTTTACGTATATTTTGCGCATTAGCTTCAGGCCTTAGGCCTCTGTGCACTTTGCCCTAAATATATTTGATTCATTTGCTAACAGCTTAGAGCCTCTGTGCACTTTACTCTAAATGCTTTCTATTAGGCTTCGTACTGTTATTTTACAGAATAGGCAGTTCTACGGTGTTGTTTTTTATTCATATCACATTGTTTTGCCTACTTCAGCACTGGAGTTCTTCATACCATATTCACTCTGTGCTTTAGTCAAGGATACAGTCTGGTACATTGCCTATAGACGTGGTAGGAGTCTAGACTTGCCATTCCTGCGCAGGAACATTTTGTGATCACGATGACATGTTAGTTATAAAATCACTTCCTTGTCCCAAGAGGGAGATTCCGACCAGGGAACCACAACTAGACGCTGACTGCCTCGTTGCAGATGCTGAACCAGATCACAGGCCTTTGCTCAGGTATGAGTGTGTCCGTCTCCCTAGTGATACAGAAAGGCAAGCTGAAAGCTTAACATGCTGTGCTCTAAATAGAACAAGCAGAGGGAGAGTAGAAACGGTTAGGAATTATGATAGCTTTATTTCTATGTTTTACTCTCCTGGTTACTATATCAATCCTACTATGTTGTATTGTTCTGGTTATTGCGGCTCACGCCTTAATATCTAAAATACAGTCGTTTTATTAAAACATTATATAAAACTTATACTGTCTTTGTCATTTGTATATGAGACCATATTGTGAATGAGAGAGTTGGTTTGGATCTGAGTGACCACGACTTCCCTGAGAAGTTCCAAAGATGTCATGCGCTCGGCTGCCCAATCATTTCTTCCCCGTGGGAGAAATGAGGCACTGCTAGTTAGCCGGAGCAACAACCGGATTTAGGGTGACAGAGTTCCTTACACGTGGGTCAGACTCAGTCCCCCACACCGTTATCGATCCTGCTGCCTAGAAATCCAGTAGTCTCATTTAGGATAATGAGAGCCCACGCGACATGGCGCCGCCAACGTTTGGTCTGGCTCTAATGTTTGGGTCCGACTGACTCTCTCGGTCTCGTATATATTTTGACTCCTCGGTTCCGTATGCGGAGACGTCCGTGGGGCTGAGGGTTTCCGCCACCAAAGGTTGGGTACATCCTATTACTTAGTGGTTGGTTGTTCAAGCTTGAACTTTGAAAGGAAATACCCCGATATTGGTGTGCCTTCTCTGTCCTAGAGCTATTATTGTTATACTAATGGCGAATCCAGTTCTAGTAGATATACCGCTTAATATGCGATTTCCGCTCACGGGTCATCTGATACCACATGGACTGACGGTCCAGGGGGGTCCGGTCACTTTTGTGGTGGACGCCCATGCAGCCTATAGATCAGAACTTTTTTATTCTTGGGTCGTATTTCCAGCAGCTGATGGGGGTACAAATACTTTTCACGAATATACTGTTGCGAATGTCCCTGGACAGTTAGACATGCCGCTCAAGAAGAGAGTTCTCTTGACGAACAAGACATGGGCGTTAGCGCTGTTAGACAGCGCGGCAGAGGTCACAATAGTTCGCCGGAGTCTTCTAGAGCATCTGGAGGCGAAAGCAACTGATGACTTCATACAAGTCGAGACGGCGGATATGCGAGTCTCTGATCCTGATCAAGTATATCTTGTGACTCTACGATTAGAAGGGGATATTGACCGCGTTGTACACGCCATCTTTTGGGACCATGTTGGCCGAACAAGATTGGCCACCTGACTTTGTTCGCGACTGTCCAGTTGGGGAGGAGGTTATTGCGCCTTCCTTTTCACCACTTGTTCCGAGAGAACTAGCGGAGTCATATGGTGAATCATGGGCTCTAGCACAAGCCCCCGCCCTATATAGAAATAATGTGGGGTGGGATAAACAATCACCTTATCATGTCATTCCCATTAAAGGAGAACCTCAGCCACAGCCGCAATATCCTATTAAATTTGAAGCAAGGGCATCGGTTCGGAAAATTCTTACACAATTGGAGTACCAAGGTGTGATTGAGCCTTGTGTCTCGCCGATGAATAATCCCTTATTTCCGGTTGCTAAACCGGACCATTCCTATAGGATAGTGGTGGATTACAGACATTTGAATAGTCATACACGCACATATGCTATACAGAATTCACATAGCGCTGCGCTTATGAATAATATAGTGCGTAAAAAATACAAAACAACATTGGATATCTCGAATGGATTTTTCTGCCAGAATATAGCACCCGAAAGTCGGGACTATACCGGTTTCAGTGCGTTTGGCTCTCAGAAAAAGTTTTGTCGTTTACCTCAGGGGTATAAGAATAGCCCAGGACTGTTCTCGGCTCGTGTGACTGAACTTCTGCACAAGTTGGACCCTGAGGCGTTATCATATGTTGATGACATTTATTTGACGGACGATGAGATTCTACAACATCTCAGTCGCGTATCGCGCATTGTTGTGGGTTTTGCTGATTTTGGTTATAAGTTTAATTTGAAGAAATCGAAGATTGCCTTCCTCAGTGCTATTTTCCTGGGATATGAGTTATCGAGTGAGGGCAAGAGCCTGGCGCCACATTTTTTGGAGAAATGTGCTTTACTGCAGCCTCCTAATACGGTTCGGAAGCTCCAGTCTTTGTTGGGGTTTCTGAATTTTGGCAGAACTTACATTCCTGATTATGCTACACGTATAAAACCCTTATATGAACTGATTCGCCCGAATTTTTCAAGTAGATTTTGGACGATTGAGCATACACACATACTGCGAGAGCTGCAGAATGATCTCTTAGCAGTTAAACATTTACACACACGGGACAATAAAACTCATTTGGTCATCAGGGTGATTCCTGGGGCTCTTGGATTTACGTATGTCACCTTTAATGAAGGGGAGACAGTCCCGATAGCATACAAGTCCCACTTGTATTCTGCTGCAGAACAACGTTTTGCACAGACTGAGAAAATTCTCACTGCAGTACAGATGGCTGTGATCAAAGAAAGACCGCTAGCCCAGGGCCAACGCATTATTGTCGTTTCCCCAATTCCAGCCTTGGAGGCTGTTACAAAAGCGAGTGTTCCTAATTCGAAAGCTTTACACCCGCGGTGGATACAATGGGCTACGTCTTTGACGGCCACTGATGTGGATTACATATTTGACCCTAAGCTGCAGACTCAAGAATTTCTTCAATATGAAATAGAGTACCCGGTTCCTGCTGGCACATTACCTATTGACCAATATGAAGTGGTCATGTATACCGATGGCTCTGCGCAACCGGCGGTTGGGACTAAACAACAGTATTCTGCTGCTTGTGCGGTGGTGAGCGGGACTATGGAGGGGGGAGTTTTCTGCCCCCGACATACTTATACTAAAACATTGGGAGATTGCACGGCACAGCTGGCTGAGCTCAAAGCTCTTTTGTTAGCGTTGGAGCATGCAGAGCCGGCGATATTGACCTTGCTGGTCTGTGACTCCTACTACTGTGTGCAATCCTTCAATGAATGTCTGCATTATTGGAAAATGAATGGGTTCAGAGATTCTAAAGGCAACACCATTAAACATAAATTGTTGTGGGGTAAGGTTGCGGGTCTGAAAGAGACGCTTCCTAAAGTCCATGTTGTACATACACTTGGACACCAGCGCGTTGGAATACACGTTGCTGGGAATACTTTGGCTGATGAGGCTGGAAAGGCGGCAGTGACTATCGCCACTGTAGTCGCGGTAACTCGTTTGAGTTCAAAACCAGACATAGAGATTTCGGCTGCCATAAAAGCTACGGCTGATGGCACGCCATTTCCTAAAGGATTCCCTTCTAAATATAGTTACTGCTTGAGTGGTGCACTAAATGCTGTTGTTAATATTCCAGGCGTTGGTGTACGTGAGTTACCGAATAAGATTGAGAGACCTCGATTAATTTCTGCAGCGCATGAAGGGGTGGCATCTGCGCATGCTGGTGTGGCTGCCACGATTTCGCTTTTACAGGCCCGTTATTGGTGGCCTGGTCTCTATAAGGAGACAAAGCAGTATGTCCTTTGTTGTGACGTCTGTCAACAAATTAAAGCATCGTCGGCTAGACGCCCGCAGCAGACTCCTCTTCTGATATCAAATAGACCATTACAGTGTGTGTACTTGGACCATTGTGGTCCACTGACACCAGATAGTGCATACAAATACATATTGGTTGCTGTAGATTCGTGCTCCAGATTTGTGTGGGTCTGGCCACAGCGCTCGGCTGACGCTCGGACTGTTATTAAAGATTTGCGTATCTTTGTCGATACATTTGCAGTTGCGGCTTTTCATTCGGACCAGGGCCCTGCTTTTGCCTCTAAGGCATTCAGGGACACCATGGCTTCATTGGGGGTCCAACTCCAATTCTCGTCTCCATTTCATCCCGAGGGAAATTCTGTCGTGGAGCGTTTAAATCGTGATTTAAAGCAATCCCTAACAGCCAGGGTTATAGGTACGGGTCGTAGTTGGCTAGCCCACCTGTATGGAGTACAGAGAGCACTTAATAACTTGCCTAGAAGGTCACTGGGGGGTCGTACTTCATATGAGTGCCTGTTCGGAACACGAATGTATGTTCCTGATCTAGATGGTCCTGGTGTGGAGGCGGCAGATACGCCCTTTGACATAAATGATCGTGTCACTGTTTTGCAGGATTTACAACAATTCCGTGAAGATAACTCTTCTGCAAGTGCTGCCTCCTCTGGAATTAAGGATGAGCCAGTAACACCTACTGGTTGGATACCCAGGTTTGGGGATCTAGTGCGTGAAAATGTCGCAGTAAAGAAAGAATTTGGTCCTTCTTATCGAGCACCTGTCCCGGTGTTGGGGGTGAGCGGCACGAGAACTGTGATTTTGCCGCCGCTGCAAGGGGCCAAAGGAAATCGTTTTGTTTCCATTGATAATGTCAAGTTACAACATGTGGCCGATTCTGCACAGCAGACCAAGAGGGACACCCAGTAGTTCCGGCATCCCTCTCACTACTGGGGAAGAAGTCCCGCTGCAGGTGATTAGCACCGACCATGTTTCCTCTCCGAGCTTGGGGAGGGTGGAAGATGATCTTGCGATTGTTCCACAGTCAACGATTGATATCGATTCTTTTTCTCAAGTTGCTGTACGTTCTACTGATGTTTCTGAACATGTGATTTATAGCGTGCCTAGGAGAGAACCTCCATCAGCTTCCTTGTTCACTGTTGCACCTTTTGCAAGAACTGCCTCTGGCTGCTTCAACGACGCGGATGCGGCTGTATCCAGCTCTTCGTCTTCGCTGTCTTCAATCCGAGGTCCACGTAAGCTACTAAGTTGGCTTAAACGTACATATTTTGTTGTTCATTGGAACTATTTGTGGCTTTTTATGGCTGTACTGACTATTTTTTTATGGTTGGGATTTGTGGTTACCTTTTTTCTGGTAATACATGGTCATTTTCTTCCGGATCGATCAGACATTGAGCACGTGGAGACTGTGTTGAGACCACATTTTTCGTCTCATATGGTTCGAAGAGACTTATCCCATGTGAACATTTCTGCAATACCAATTCCAGATGGAATTGTGTGGGATAAAGTAATGTTTGAAATATATGGTCCCACTGAATTGATTCAAATACCGTATGTTCTTAAGTTATCAATGAATGATATTGTTATTCCAGGCATTGTTTCTGATGATTGGGATGTGAAAACAGTAGATGCTATGCTAAAAGATTTGCAATATTATACTGTCTATGACGATGAAGATGCTTACCAATTTAGAGATAATCATGGTGATATGTTTTGCTACACCTATTATGGACACCACTTTATTCACAAAGCGAGTAGCCCTAAGTCCATCTTTAATTATGTACAATGGGAACATTGCTCGACTCCTCCACAAGGGAGTTCGAAAACGTATAATGATAAATTTGCATATTTTTCTGGGCATGATCAGCGAAGCGCTAAGTCTTACTATTTTAAAGTGACACCGTATTCTAATAAGCAGATTTTGTTGACCGATACTAAATTACTGTATTCTAATTCGTTTGTATCTAAACTTTCGGTCGAAGGATATGAATACTGGTTGAAGACTGTTGACTTGAAAAGTGTTTGGGGTACGAAAAATTGGCAGATGCAAGGCACAGATACATTATTTCGAGCATGCATTATCCCTGTGCAAATGATTTTCCTCAATGACACAGTACAACAGACTAGTTGTTTGGGCTCGGCGTCGATTAGAGAATTGACTTTGCCTATCATACCTGTCCCTTCTAAATTAAATAACTGGCAGCACTATGTGAATGCTACTTTTAGTGAATTTACGCATTGGGTCCAGAATGGTACACTTAACGCTTCATCGTTACATCCGGGCGGGTGGTTATTGTGGCCTGTAGACACTAATCAGTGTCATCAACGTTTTGTTACCTCTTCTGGGGGGTTCAGGACTAGTAGGGCAGACCCTCGTTACATTTCACCAGAACATGCAGATATAATAACTACATACAGTGTGGGGAAACTTTGTCAACAATGGTTGAAGTACTCCACGCTGGGTGCAGTTAAGTCACACCTCAAGTTACTGTCTAATGGTACTGATTTACAAGATTTCTTGTCAGGTCCCAAGGTGCCCCGGAGAAAAAGGTTCTTATACGAAGTGTATAATGAGTTTTGGAAACTTTCCCAGCAGGAGGCTGCAGCCAGGTTAAGACAGATTGATCGAGAAAATCTGCTGCAGACTTTGGCCCTCATTCTGACCTTGGCGGGCGGCGGAGGCCGCCCGCCAAAGTCCTGCCGTCAGGTTACCGTTCCGCGGTCGAAAGACCGCGGCGGTAATTCTGACTTTCCCGCTGGGCTGGCGGGCGGTCGCCTTCAGACCGCCAGCCAGCCCAGCGGGAAAGAGGCTTCCACGATGAAGCCGGCTCGGAATCGAGCCGGCGGAGTGGAAGCTGTGCGACGGGTGCAGTTGCACCCGTCGCGTATTTCACTGTCTGCGCAGCAGACAGTGAAATACATGTAGGGGCCCTCTTACGGGGGCCCCTGCAATGCCCATGCCAGTGGCATGGGCACTGCAGGGGCCCCCAGGGGCCCCGCGACCCCCCCTACCGCCATCCGGATCTCGGCGGTCCGACCGCCGGGATCTGGATGGCGGTAGGGGGGGTCGGAATCCCCGCGGCGGTGCAGCAAGCTGCGCCGCCGCGGAGGATTCAATGGGGCCGCGGTACACTGGCGGGACCCCGCCAGTGGTGCCGGTCCGACCGCGGCTTTACCGCCGCGGTCGGAATCCCCATTGGAGCACCGCCGGCCTGTCGGCGGTGCTCCCGCGGTCCTCCGCCCTGGCGGTCAAAGACCGCCAGGGTCAGAATGACCACCTTTGTCTGTTGTTGATAATGGCATGCATACCCTTTCTGACCGTGTTTACACGATTGACAGCATTGTCTCTTCTGCTATTGACATTATAAAATCAGACATGTCTTCTTTATATCATGGGCAGAGTCAGACACGATCTATCATGCAGCTGGGTTGGACTCTTCAGACCTTGAAGGCGGGTCGCGTTCCATGGCAGCACATTCGTGCCAGAGAGATCTTTATCTCCTTTAATTTAACTCGTCAACAACAATTGATGGCTAAGAAGGAAGCGACGTATGTTATGTTAAATATTGAAAAATTGGAGAAACTGCCTTTTACGGTGGCTGAGATTCCATCAGCTGAGTGGTTGATTCATGGGGTTATTAATTTGCCTATCTCCACTCTGCAATTTACTTCTTGTTTGAAGCACATTCCGGTGGGAAGATATGAACTATTGGGTGACAGTTACATACACGAGGTGTGGGAGCTTCCTTTTCAGTACAGATGTGTTAATGGTTTGCGGGAAGTTTTTCTTAGCGGTAGCGACTGCAAAACTTCTGTTAGCCATTCCATGGTTTGTAAACAGCTGTCCTTGCACGGAGCGTGTAATGCTTCGATTGCTAACTTAGCTTGTTATCTGAAGGGAGTTCCGGTCCCGGTAATTAAAAACACTTTCCAGGTGCTTTCTAACGGCAGTTACATTGTTCTTAACAGCGAACGCTGCTGTGGCATGCGTGCCGGAATAGTTTACATCGTCGTTGTCAACAAGGCCGTTACGTGCTGCGGGAATGTGTTGTTTCCCCCTACTGAATTTAGGGAGGTAGCGGACATCTGGCCTCATATTGCTACTTCCAAGGTTGATTTCGACAAGTTGAGTCGGCTGAAAGCTTTATTGTTTCAAAAGCATGTGGCCCTTACATCTGCTAGCGAGACCTACGCACTTCAAGTGGCAAGGTCATCGGCGGAGATACAGTCCCTTTTGAATACTAACTTTCCGAGTCACTTCGGTGAACTTGTGGGACGTATATTTAATGCATCCAGCACTTCTGGTATTGCTCATTTTTTCAAAGCCGTTGGTGTTGGTTTCGTTCACACCTTCTCTTCCATATTCGGTTTGATACCTTCGGCTATACACTCTATTTTCGGAAGCATTTTTGGGGGTTTCCCAATTACTTTGGCTTTATTGGCTGGAGTTTTGCTATTGTTGCTATTTTTTCGCAATGGCTGTCCCGCCGCAACGAGATCCTGTATTGCTGCTCCCGTCAGCGCAGCTGTGTTGTGAACGCATGATGCAGTGTTTTGGAGCAACACTCCTGGCTCATTTGGAGTGTGACTGGTCTTTGTCGTTCCGACCGGTTTTGGATTGTGTGCAACCCGTGTTTCGATGCCTTTGGTGCTCGTTTGAACATGCACTGGCTTTCTGTCTCTCACTGCAGCGCTCTCCAGTGGTTGATCTTGATCTGTTGATGTTCCCGATTAGGGCTCATTCCCAGACTTGTGCACTACGGTTACGTTTGCTTCGTGAAGCGGATTATGAGATTCCCTTCCTGAAGGAAGATGGTTTTGTCTCTTTCCTTGGCACTACACGGGGTGCCGCCCTGAATGGTTTTGGGGCTTTGGAACACACCTGCTCCATGGTACTTTGTGGCGTGGATCTTCCGATATTGACATATCTCGAAGTGGAGGAGCTTCTACGTTCTATTGCTTCTGTCTGACAATTGGATTTTTTTTTTCTCTCTCTCCCGACTAAATTGACACTATATTGCAATTCGCTCTCTCGTCACATGTTTCCTAAATTTATGACTTTGCTGTCTTCTCATCTTGTCGAAATGTTGGGTTTAAATTTAGGTCATGTTTTTTTTTTATGTTGTTAGAACCACTTGCTACCGACAAGGGGAGGGTGTAGTGTGGTCAGTTTTACGTATATTTTGCGCATTAGCTTCAGGCCTTAGGCCTCTGTGCACTTTGCCCTAAATATATTTAATTCATTTGCTAACAGCTTAGAGCCTCTGTGCACTTTACTCTAAATGCTTTCTATTAGGCTTCGTACTGTTATTTTACAGAATAGCCAGTTCTACGGTGTTGTTTTTTATTCATATCACACTGTTTTGCCTACTTCAGCACTGGAGTTCTTCATAACATATTCACTCTGTGCTTTAGTCAAGGATACAGTCTGGTACACTGCCGATAGACGTGGTAGGAGTCTAGACTTGCCATTCCTGCGCAGGAACATTTTGTGATCACGATGACATGTTAGTTATAAAATCACTTCCTTGTCCCAATACATCAAGAGGGAGATTCCGACCAGGGAACCACAACTAGACGCTGACTGCCTCGTTGCAGATGCTGAACCAGATCACAGGCCTTTGCTCAGGTATGAGTGTGTCCGTCTCCCTAGTGATACAGAAAGGCAAGCTGAAAGCTTAACATGCTGTGCTCTAAATAGAACAAGCAGAGGGAGAGTAGAAACGGTTAGGAATTATGATAGCTTTATTTCTATGTTTTACTCTCCTGGATACTATATCAATCCTACTATGTTGTATTGTTCTGGTTATTGCGGCTCACGCCTTAATATCTAAAATACAGTCGTTTTATTAAAACATTATATAAAACTTATACTGTCTTTGTCATTTGTATATGAGACCATATTGTGAATGAGAGAGTTGGTTTGGATCTGAGTGACCACGACTTCCCTGAGAAGTTCCAAAGATGTCATGCGCTCGGCTGCCCAATCATTTCTTCCCCGTGGGAGAAATGAGGCACTGCTAGTTAGCCGGAGCAACAACCGGATTTAGGGTGACAGAGTTCCTTACACGTGGGTCAGACTCAGTCCCCCACACCGTTATCGATCCTGCTGCCTAGAAATCCAGTAGTCTCATTTAGGATAATGAGAGCCCACGCGACAAGAGCATGTGCCACATGGCAAGGTTGGGGAGGGGGGGCCACTCACATCGACCATGCATAAAAGTGATGATATTTCTTTTTCCACCCTGTCCATGTCACATAGGTCAGCGCCCATCAGAAGATCGACATTTGGCGTGCCATCGCCAAGGACGTCCGGGCCCTGGGGGTCCACAACAGACGGGGCACCCACTGCCGCAAGAGGTGGGAGGACATCCGCCGCGGGAGCAGAAAGACCGCCGAGGCTCTGCTGGGGATGGCCTCCCAACGTAGGAGGGGTGCCAGTCGTCAATTGACGCCCCTGATGTCACGGATCCTGGCAGTGGCCTACCCCGATTTGGATGGGCGCGTGAGGACATCACAGCAGACACAAGGGGGTGAGTATCAGCACATTCTGCTATATTAGCGCACAGTGGAGGCGTCTGGGTGGGGGAGGAGGGCTGTGGCTATCTCTAGGCCAGGGCGGTTTCTGTAGGCTAGGCCCCTCCGTTAGACATGGCCTGTGCCCCCGCCCCCCACCTCTGTAGGGTGCTAAGTACAGCTATCCATGGCCCGGGCTCACCTATGTGTGCATTTGTCGTCCATAGACTTGTAGGCCAAGTCACTATAATTGAGTAGTGTACCCCGAGTGCGCGGCGTAGTGCAGGGGGCTTCTGTGTCTGTCCTCTCCGCCAACGGTGCCGCCAATGCATGCACTCAACATGTCTTTCTTTCTTCTCCCCCCCCCCTTTTTTGTGGTTTTCCTGTTCATGTGTGCATTAGCATCATCAGGCGGAGGAGAAGTGGCATCGGCGCACGAGGGAGCTGCATCTCACATGGGCCCGGAGGGCCCTGCAACCGACTCGGAGTTAACCAGTGAGACAGAGGGCGAGGGGGGCTCCACAACAGGGACCCGTGGAGACGTCAGCGACACCGACACGTCCTCGGAAGGGAGCTCCCTTGTGGTGGCGGCACCATCCGTGCCCACTGCAACAACAGGTACAGCCGCCACCCAGCGCACCAGCTCTGCCCTCCCAGCAGCCCCTCAGCTTTCGCCACGTGCCCGTTCGGCCAGGAAGCCGGCCATCTCCTTCGCCCTTGGCACCTCAGGTCCTGCCCCAGTTACCCTTGCTGCCCTCAGTGCGGAGATCATTGACCTCCTCCAGACGCTCATTGTTGGGCAGTCTACCCTTTTGAATGCCATCCAGGGGGTAGAAAGGGAGGTGCATCGGAGCAATGCATACCTGGAGGGCATTTATTCGGGTCAGGCTGCCCATCAGCGATCGTTCAACGCTCTGGCCTCAGCTCTGACGGCAGCAATTGTCCCTGTGTCTAGCCTCCCCCTCCAACTTCCTCAACCCAGTCCCACTCCCCTGTTCCTCTGCCTATCCCAGACACACCTACAGACCAGCCTGCACACACATCAACACCCAAGGGCAGCTCATCCAGACATAAGCACCACAGATCACACAAGCATTCACCCAAGCAACATCCACATGCAGACACAGCAACACCCACTGCCTCCACTGTGTCCCCCTCCTCCTCGTCTCCCTCCTCCCTCCCTGTGACGTCTCCACTCACACCTGCATGCACACCACCATCAGCCAGTACGTCCATCACCACCACACCCATCAGAACAGTCCGCACACGTGCAGTCACCACCCCACTACCATTTACACGTCCCCTGTGTCCTCTCCCAGTGTGTCTGTCACCCCCTCTTCCAAACCACACAAACGCAGGCAGCCACCCACCCAACAGCCATCCACCTCACGACAGCCTCCGTCACAAGCACCTGCACCCAAAGACAGCACACTTGACTCTACTACAACCACATCCTCTTCCTCCACTCCCATACCCACTACAACTACCCGTCCCTGTCTTTCTAAATTGATTTTCCTTTCCAACCTTGACCTCTTTCCAACAACTGACCCACCCCCTCCATATCATAAGAGTCCAACCAGCACCTCAGCCACCACAAGCCCTGCACCTACTAGGACCATCGTTCAGGGCTATTGGAGTCCACCAGCTCCTAGGGCAGGAACATCGGCCAGCAGCAAGGGGACAGCCAGCCCACCCCCTGGGAAAAGGAGCAAAAAAGGGAAGGGGCGGCGCCACAGGCCTGAGACGGCTGCCCCCAAGGACACCAGCCTTGCACCGTCACCTGGCCCATCCACCAAGGGAGGCAAGGGCCCCAGAGATTCTTCCAAGGAGGGCAAGGGCCCCAGAGATTCTTCCAAGGGAGGCAAGGGCCCCAGAGATTCTTCCAAGGAGGGCAAGGGCAGCAGGGCGAAGAAGTCCGGCAGCAGGCGAGCTGCCCAGGAGGGCCCCACCAGCCCTATTTGGGGTGTGACGGAGGACACCCACGGGCCCGGGAGTCCAGCACAGGAGGGCCCCGCAAGCGATAGGTCGGATTGCGACCTAGCGGGAATGATTGCCCAGATCTGGTTCCCTAGGAACACAAGACTAGCACCGCTGAACAGGGTCCCGCCGTGAGAAGCACCGCTGAACAGGGCCCCGCCGTGAGAAGCACCGCTGAACAGGGCCCCGCCAAGAGAAGCACCGCTGAACAGGGCCCTGCCGTGAGAAGCACCGCTGAACAGGGCCCCGCCGTGAGAAGCACCGCTGAACAGGGCCCCGCCAAGAGAAGCACCGCTGACCAGGGCCCCGCCGTGAGAAGCACCGCTGAACAGGGCCCCGCCGTGAGAAGCACCGCTGAACAGGGCCCCGCCAAGAGAAGCACCGCTGAACAGGGCCCCGCCAAGAGAAGCACCGCTGAACAGGGCCCCGCCATGAGAAGCACCGCTGAACAGGGCCCCGCCGTCTCTGCACCGCTCCGCTGGGCCCTTCCTGTCAAGCACCGCTCCGCTGGGCCCTTCCTGTCAAGCACCGCTCCACAAGGCCCTTCCTGTCAAGCACCGCTCCGCTGGGCCCTTCATCTCAAGCACTGCTCCGCTGGGCCCTTCATCTCAAGCACCGCTCCGCTGGGCCCCGCTGTCTCTGCACCGCTCCGCTGGGCCCTTCATCTCAAGCACCGCTCCGCTGGGCCCTTCCTGTCAAGCACCGCTCCGCTGGGCCCTTCATCTCAAGCACCGCTCCGCTGGGCCCTTCCTGTCAAGCACCGCTCCGCTGGGCCCTTCATCTCAAGCACCGCTCCGCTGGGCCCCGCCGTCTCTGCACCGCTCCGCTGGGCCCTTCCTGTCAAGCACCGCTCCGCTGGGCCCTTCATCTCAAGCACCGCTCTGCTGGGCCCTTCCTGTCAAGCACCGCTCCGCTGGGCCCTTCATCTCAAGCACCGCTCCGCTGGGCCCTTCCTGTCAAGCACCGCTCCGCTGGGCCCCTCCGGGCCCCGCCGTCTCTGCACCGCTCCGCTAGGCC
This sequence comes from Pleurodeles waltl, assembly GCF_031143425.1. Lineage (NCBI taxonomy): Eukaryota > Metazoa > Chordata > Amphibia > Caudata > Salamandridae > Pleurodeles > Pleurodeles waltl. The sequence continues at coordinate 71,760,163 of NC_090438.1, forward strand.
CTTCATCTCAAGCACCGCTCCGCTGGGCCCTTCATCTCAATCACCGCTCCGCTGGGCCCAGCCGTCTCTGCACCGCTCCGCTGGGCCCTTCCTGTCAAGCACCGCTCCGCTGGGCCCTTCATCTCAAGCACCACTCCGCTGGGCCCTTCATCTCAAGCACCGCTCCGCTGGGCCCCGCCGTCTCTGCACCGCTCCGCTGGGCCCTTCATCTCAAGCACCGCTCCGCTGGGCCCGCCGTCTCTGCACCGCTCCGCTGGGCCCTTCATCTCAACCGCCGCTCCGCTGGGCCCTTCCTGTCAAGCACCGCTCCGCTGGGCCCTTCATCTCAAGCACCGCTCCGCTGGGCCCTTCCTGTCAAGCACCGCTCCGCTGGGCCCTTCATCTCAAGTACCGCTCCGCTGGGCCCCGCCGTCTCTGCACCGCTCCGCTGGGCCCTTCCTGTCAAGCACCGCTCCGCTGGGCCCTTCCTGTCAAGCACCGCTCCGCTGGGCCCTTCATCTCAAGCACCGCTCTGCTGGGCCCTTCCTGTCAAGCACCGCTCCGCTGGGCCCTTCATCTCAAGCACCGCTCCGCTGGGCCCTTCCTGTCAAGCACCGCTCCGCTGGGCCCCGCCGTCTCTGCACCGCTCCGCTAGGCCCTTCATCTCAAGCACCGCTCCGCTGGGCCCTTCATCTCAAGCACCGCTCCGCTGGGCCCCGCCGTCTCTGCACCGCTCCGCTGGGCCCTTCCTGTCAAGCACCGCTCCGCTGGGCCCTTCCTGTCAAGCACCGCTCCGCTGGGCCCTTCCTGTCAAGCACCGCTCCGCTGGGCCCTTCATCTCAAGCACCGCTCCGCTGGGCCCTTCATCTCAAGCACCGCTCCGCTGGGCCCCGCCATCTCTGCACCGCTCCGCTGGGCCCTTCATCTCAAGCACCAGTCCGCTGGGCCTTTCCTGTCAAGCACCGCTCCGCTGGGCCCTTCATCTCAAGCAACGCTCCGCTGGGCCCTTCCTGTCAAGCACCGCTCCGCTGGGCCCTTCATCTCAAGCACCGCTCCGCTGGGCCCTTCCTGTCAAGCACCGCTCCGCTGGGCCCTTCATCTCAAGCACCGCTCCGTTGGGCCCTTCATCTCAAGCACTGCTCCGCTGGGCCCCGCCGTCTCTGCACCGCTCCGCTGGGCCTTTCCTGTCAAGCACCTCTCCGCTGGGCCCTTCATCTCAAGCACCGCTCCGCTGGGCCCTTCATCTCAAGCACCGCTCCGCTGGGCCCCGCCGTCTCTGCACCGCTCCGCTGGGCCCTTCATCTCAAGCACCGCTCTGCTGGGCCCTTCCTGTCAAGCACCGCTCCGCTGGGCCCTTCATCTCAAGCACCGCTCCGCTGGGCCCTGCCGTCTCTGCACCGCTCCGCTGGGCCCTTCCTATCAAGCACCGCTCCGCTGGGCCCTTCCTGTCAAGCACCGCTCCGCTGGGCCCTTCATCTCAAGCACCGCTCCGCTGGGCCCTTCATGTCAAGCACCGCTCTGCTGGGCCCCGCCGTCTCTGCACCGCTCCGCTGGGCCCTTCATCTCAAGCACCGCTCCGCTGGGCCCTTCCTGTCAAGCACCGCTCCGCTGGGCCCTTCATCCCAAGCACCGCTCCGCTGGGCCCTTCCTGTCAAGCACCGCTCCGCTGGGCCCTTCATCTCAAGCACCGCTCCGCTGGGCCCCGCCGTCTCTGCACCGATCCGATGGGCCCTTCCTGTCAAGCACCGCTCCGCTGGGCCCTTCCTGTCAAGCACCGCTCCGCTGGGCCCTTCATCTCAAGCACCGCTCCGCTGGGCCCTTCATCTCAAGCACCGCTCCGCTGGGCCCCGCCCTCTCTGCACCGCTCCGCTGGGCCCTTCCTGTCAAGCACCGCTCCGCTGGGCCCTTCATCTCAAGCACCGCTCCGCTGGGCCCTTCCTGTTAAGCACCACTCCGCTGGGCCCCGCCGTCTCTGCACCGCTCCGCTGGGCCCTCCATCTCAAGCACCGCTCCGCTGGGCCGTTCATCTCAAGCACCGCTCCGCTGGGCCCCGCCGTCTCTGCACTGCTCCGCTGGGCCCTTCCTGTCAAGCACCGCTCCGCTGGGCCCTTCATCTCAAGCACCGCTCTGCTGGGCCCCGCCGTCTCTGCACCGCTCCGCTGGGCCCTTCCTGTCAAGCACCGCTCCGCTGGGCCCTTCATCTCAAGCACCGCTCCGCTGGGCCCCGCCGTCTCTGCACTGCTCCGCTGGGCCCTTCATCTCAAGCACCGCTCCGCTGGGCCCTTCCTGTCAAGCACCGCTCCGCTGGGCCCTTCATCTCAAGCACCGCTCCGCTGGGCCCCGCCGTCTCTGCACCGCTCCGCTGGGCCCTTCCTGTCAATCACCGCTCCGCTGGGCCCTTCATCCCAAGCACCGCTCCGCTGGGCCCTTCCTGTCAAGCACCGCTCCGCTGGGCCCGCCGTCTCTGCACCGCTCCGCTGGGCCCTTCATCTCAAGCACCGCTCCGCTGGGCCCCGCCGTCTCTTCACCGCTCCGCTGTGCCCCTCCTGTCAAGCACCGCTCCGCTGGGCCATTCATCTCAAGCACCGCTGGCCCATTTGCAGGGCCGGATCTGTGTCGGGCAGGGCTTCACGAAGCACTCTGGGCACCATGCCTCCTCCATAACCAGTGGAGTCTGTAATCCACCAGATGGACTGTGGCTTTGGTGGATGGTACAGTGGGCAATCCACCCACTGAAAAGACTTGTGAGACTGTGGCTTTGCACTCCCCAGGATGGTACAGTGGGCAATCCACCCACTGTAGAGACTTGAGAGACTGTGGCTTTGCACTCCCCAGGATGGTACAGTGGGCATGGAGGCCCCTCGTGGATCTGGCATCGTGGACTCATGTGGCTGAGGTGCCCCCCCTTCCCTTCCCCCTGAGGTGCCTGTGGTTTTATTATCTGATGCCCCAGCAGTGTTCTCTCCAATGGAATCGGGTCTCGTGTGTGGGCTTTGCCCATGTGTTTATGCACATTGGCCCACGAACAATGGCATGTAGCCAATATGTGCCGGACTTTTGGACTATGTATACATTCTTCATGTTGTGATTTATTTGTTTTAATAATCTCATATTTCACTTAAGTTCAAATATGCTTTAATATACTTCTATTTTAATGATCATTTAATTTTGTCTTTGAATTATTCCGGGGGGTTTGGGGGGTGTAAATCCGACTTGTTGCTCTGCATTGGTGTGTGGGGATTTTGGGGGGGGGGGTGTCGCGTATGTGTGTGCCCGTAATCTTTTCTCCTCCCCCCTCCCCTGTGTTGTAGGTGCAGTACTCACCGTTGTCTCCTGCGGCGGCGTTCGTGCTCCTGGTAGAGGAGCAGGTAGACAATCGCTGGTAGGATGTTTAATTCGGGTTCCATGCTGTCCAGATTCCTCGTGGAGTGTATAGAGGTGAGCGTTTTCCCGTTCGTGGTCTGTTTCCGCCGTGTTTTTATCGGCGGGGCTCCCGCCCCGGAAAAGGTGGCGGATTGGTGGGTCGTGATAGGGTGGGCGGTACATTGTCTGCCGCCTGTCTGTTGACGTTGACCGCCGCGCTGTTTGCTTGCCCCGCCGTGGCGGTCGGAGTGTTAAAGTGGCGGGCTGTGTTGGCGGTTCCCGCCAGGGTCAGAATTCCATTTTTTTTACCGCCTGCCTGTTGGCGGGTTGGCCGCCGCTTTAACACCGACCGCCAGGGTTGGAATGACCCCCACAATGACTCCAGCACAGAAGTGTGCCTCTGAAAAGAGGATTGAACATTTTCAGCACATCTGAGAAGTCCAGAAAGGTTACTGGAAGATAGCCAGAAGGTACAGCAGAGAGAAGGTATCAGGGTCATGGCAGGCGTTCCTATATGGGGGACCTGCGAAACAGTCTGCAACCAGCACCAAGAAAGGTGTGACCTCAGCACTGGGTGTCAGGGGTGCCTCAGCAGGTCCCGACCCCTCCACATCCACAGCCCATACAATACCAGCAGCCCAGCAGCAGCCATCACCATCTGCCACTGGCTCTACCTTTGAGGCAGACATGCGAAAGGACATGACAGAAGTCAAAGCAAGTGTGGTCACACTGGAGGCAGGCAATGCCTGTAACTTCAAGATGTTGAAGTACATAAAGAAGAAGATGCAGATGCTCTGGGTGTGGACACTGACCACTTCCCAGTACCTTCCCTTCCCTAGTTTCCTTTGTAAATAGTTTTAGTGGGTTTTAGGTGGCTAGGCATAGGCTAGGGAGCATACAGTAGGTTAGTTGGGGACATAGTATAGTTAGAGGGGTGGAATTTAGTTTTTTCTTTATTGTTTTGGGGTGGGGTTTGGGGGTTATGTATAGGGATATATGTTTTGAAAAATAAAAAAACAAGACAAATTTAAAAAAATAAAAAATACAAAAAAATATACTTGCTTAGGCAATAGGTTTAGTTAGTCTATGAGTAGCTTTAGTTGATATTGTCCTACATGTCTATTGTCTCATAAGAGGGGGGGGTAGATTAGGATAGACAGCTGTAAGGATAAGTTAAGATAAGTTAGTAGAGTTAAGCATCGTGTAGGTTAGTGTGTAGTTTAGGTTTTTAATAGGTAGTGTATTTTAATATAAATAAATCCTGTTAGTTTTCCACAATAAGGTATCTATGCTGATTGACTGTCTCGGTGTTATCATCTCTGCATTGTCCACATTAGACAAATGCTTTTGGGAATGTATCCAGTAATGATTTACATGTGTGACTGTGTGTATCCCCTTTGACCAAGTACCTGTCTGATTGACCACGGTATGACATCAGCTACTCGTAACACTTTTCAGTGCAGTTACTGTCACTCAGATTGTGCATGAATACAAATTCTTTCACAGGTAATCGTGCAATATCAATTGTTAGTGTAAAGTTTTGTCACAATTCTTCTTGAAAAGTTTAGCACATTGCACTCCACATTTGGAGATGGATATTGGTACACTAACAGCTGCCTCTCACAGTCTTACATATGTCTGTTTTGTTGGTCACATCAATGTTGTACTGGTACAATCATCAGGGAAATTTCCAGACACTTGTGTCCCGAACCACACATGCCATATGTCAACTTGCATGGATACCTGTTTAAAACAGGCTTTGAAAACTCAGAAAGTTGGTTGTAGTCCACAATGCTATCAGTCACCTTAATCATGTTTGAGTCCTAGTGTGTGCCTTTGTGTCTGACAGAGAGCCAGACGTCCTTTTGTTCTCTAGTCATTGACATGGCTTCACACAATGCATGCATTTGTAACAGTTGATGGATCACTGAAAAAAACAGCACACATGTGATAATGGTGATTTATTTACATGTGGAAGTTTTGTTTCCAATGGTGTACAATGTACAGTTCACTGACCCCATGAGAGATCCCAAGCCATTGAATGTCCAGTCAGAGTCCAAGGGTTGGGTATGTCATGTGATGTGTGTAGGAGAGATGAGCATCAGTGAGGAGGTGTCCAAATTGACAATAGGTAGGGATTGAGACAATGAAATTCTATGCATGATAAGTCAACAGTTGTAGAGTGAAGAGGGCATGTTGCCACCTGTCACAATACTGGCATGATCTTAAGCACAGAACTAAAGATATAGGGGGTCATTCTGACCCCGGCCGTTGGCGGTAGCCGCCGGCCTGGCTGGGTCCGCCAGAATACCGCTGCGCGGTCAATAGACAACAGGCTGGCGGTGCTTCCTGGGCGATTCTGACCGCGTGGTAAAGCCGCGGTCGGAAAAGGGGATCCGGCGGTTTCCCGCCGGTTTCCCGCTGGCCCAGGGAACCCGCCATGGCGGCGCTGCTTGCAGCACCGCCATGGGGATTCCGACCCCCTTACCGCCAGCCTGTTTCTGGCGGTGTCCACCGCCGGAACCAGGATGGCGGGAACGGGTGCCGTGGGGCCCCTGGGGGCCCCTGCACTGCCCATGCCACTGGCATGGGCAGTGCAGGGGCCCCTAACAGGGCCCCACAAAGATTTTCACTGTCTGCTTAGCAGACAGTGAAAATCGTGACGGGTGCCACTGCACCCGTCGCACCCCTTCAACTCCGCCGGCTCCATTCCGAGCCGGCTTCATTGTTGAAGGGGATGTCCCGCTGGGCCGGCCGGCGGTCTTCTGGCGGTCGCCCGCCGGCCCAGCGGGAAAGCCGGAATGACCGCCGCGCGGTCTTTCAGCGGGAACCGCTTGGCGGGCGGCGACCGCCGACCGCCGCGGTCAGAATGACCGCCTTAGTGCCTCTGATGGCAGCAGAGTTGTCCTTATTCGGACTGAGGCACCTCTGCAGTCCCTCTAGGCTTCCCAACATGGGTTCCATCCCCAGCCGCACCTGCTGTACCAGCTCCTGCTGGACTCCTACTGCTGTCTTCTGAAAGGTAATGTCTGGATCCCCAGAGTCCAGGGCTGTGGCAGGACTGGTCGGTGCTGTGTGTTGGTAGTTGGGTCGTTCATGTGGAGACCACGCAAAACTGTGAGGCTCATTATGACCCTGGAGGCCGGCGGTAAAATAACGGTAACACCGCCAACAGGCTGGCGGTGTTCCGCCAGCTATTATGACCGAAGCGCTATAGCCACAGCCATACCGCCTGCGCATCCACAATAGGGCAGTGGCGCGAGCACCGCTGCCCTGGGGATTATGCGTCCCGACCGCCAGCCTGGCTATGGCGGTAAACACCGCCATGGAAAGGCTGGCGGTAAGGGGGACTTGGGGTGCCCCTGGGGGCCCCTGCACTGCCCATTACCGATAGGCATAGCCCCGTGGCGCATTTCAGTGCCCGAATTTCAGACAATGAAATGCGTGATGGGTGCTACTGCACCCGCTGCACATCAGCATTGCCGCCGGATCTATTACGAGCCGGCAGCAATGTTGATGTGACTTTTCTGCTTGGCCAGCAGACGGTAACACTGTTACCGTCCGCTGGCCCAGCGGAAAAGTTGTAATAGGGAGCCAGAAATACCGCCAGCACTAGCGGTATTCTGGCTCCGGCAGCCTCGGCGGTCTTGTGAAAAGACCGCTGAGGTTGTAATGAGGGCCTGTGTCCTCCCTGTGACTGGAGATGGTGTCTGGAAGGAACCCAGGACATCCTAGAGATTGTCACCATTGATGGTCATCCAGACCATCTGTGAAATCAGGGACAAGCAGGTCCGCAGGAGGTAAGGCATTATCCTTTGCAATGGAATAGTGAAAAGTCAATCTTTAACTGTAGAGCTGTTGACAGGGGTCATCATTTACTTGCTACTGGTGGCTCAGTGACATGGTACTGACCTCCACATCAAGGCACACATTTATGGACCGCTAATGGCACACTGTGCCACCTGAGCATCATTTCAATGGAGTCACCATTGGCACAATCTGCCAGTCCACAGTTCCAAGTGTGTTACACCCACCTTAATTGTTTCATCATCGTTTTCTACATAGCTACCCCTTATGTTGACTTGACTGTGTTACATATGCATGCCGTGGATGTTGTTTGGGATATGTGCTAAGTCCCCTGGGATGAACAGGTAGATGTCTCCAATGATGAGGATTATGACAATACTGCACTACAGGAGGAGGGGGGAACAACAAAACTCTGCTGCTGAGTATGCAGAAGAGAACAAATTGTACACAACTGTTTCTCATAGACACTGTACTCCAAGATTCACCATGTAAATATTTCAATAAAATCACTTTAACTCAGAATGCTCATGGCATACTCAATATCACCATCACATACCATTTGTAAGTTGCCCATGTCTCAGAGAGCAGAACAACACGGCAACAGTTGAGAATAACTTTGAACATAGGCCCAGATTTAAGAGGGTCTAGCACCTCCTTGCCCAACATTAGCATTAGATTGCTTTTGCTAATGTGGCCCAATGATGCCTAGATCCACCCATCAGAAATACACAGTGGTGCAATGCATGCATTGCGCCACTTTGTAAGCCCTTGCGCCACATCATGCCTGCGTCAGGCATAATGTATGCGAGGGGGCATGTACCCAGTAAAGGGGGGTTGCCAAATGGTGCAGATGAATCTAAAGGTTGAACGGCGTCAAAAGTTTTGAGCAATGGGCCTCTATGTACTGTTCAGGGTTAGAGCCCAAAAATGTGGTGCTAACCCTGAACAGTACATCAATAGCGTCAAATACCTTGAGTGCTATTGTCCCCTACCGTGCACCATGTTGCGCTGTCTCTTAAATACGGCGCACACATAGTGGCAGTAGGGGGCGCTAAGGGCCGCAAGACAAGTGTGGCGCTGCACTGGGAATGATAAACAAAATAAGAGACTGCACTACCACATGAATGTGTGGGTGGAATGTAAGTATAGTCTGTAGCACTTACAATTAACATTGTCACCATATCACACAAGTGTGTTGGCTTGAAATATCCCTGCAGCAATTTTGGAAATACATGTGAAGACTGCTGTACAGATGTATGGCCTAGATAGGAAAAGGGTAGCAATTACCTACAATGGCAGGTTTGTGTCTGCTTGGTAACCAAGCAAAGTCTGAATGACGCTATCACACGTGATAATTGTAAACATACTTCTCAATTGCACTCAAATGTTTGACCAGGAGAGAGTGACATACAGGGACCAAGACACATAACTGTCTAGGTCTCTCACACTTAATCCAGTTTGGAATGTACATGTAAGTCAAGCAATGTCCAAACAAATCCCAGACCCTTGCCAAATTGTATGTGTGATGAAGGAGACAGAAAGATTGAATGTGGCATCTCCTCTCCTCATAGCCAACATGAGTTCACACACTAACAAATTACACTCATGGTGAATGTGACATGGGTTGTGGAATGCAGATGTGAGTGCATGCCCATGTTGAGTAAATGATGTGAAAGAACAGCTGAGAAACTCCCTTATTTCACTTTGAGATCCATCATGCAGAGATCACTCAGACACAACACAAGTGTTGATGATCGATCATGAGGATGCCCCCTAACCCCAAGAGGAGGCTACATTGACTCTTGACACAGTCAGGGGCCTGCTGTTTGTGCACAGTAGTCTGAGCGGAGGTGACCACAGTCAACCTGTGTCAATACATGCAACAATGGGCATGCATAATGCCACTGGAGCACTTCTGACTAGGATACCATTACTGCTTGAGAGCAGCCCTGCTATACAGATTGTATGCTATTACATAAATCTGGCAATGAAAACAAAGTTTGAGTCATTGTACATTCCAAGTGTATGTTGTTCACACATATTTCAAAAATAGTAGCATACATGCCCCACCTAGGTGGACCAAACTTGGTGCCGTCTATTTGTGTATGCACAAAAGGGAACAATTTACATATGGAAATGTGTGTGTCACATGATTACTTAAAAACTTATATGACCAGTACAAATGCTCCCACATAGGGAAACATAGTTGAAACGGATATGAGTACACAGCCATGAGACAATGGCCTACATATGTCCATGCTGGAATAGAGATTTCTTAGCTGTCATATCCCTAAACACACCGCTGTAGTATGCACTACTTATCATACATGAAATGTATCTTTTCATACAAACTTCCCATACATACCTACAATGACACATGTTAGCACACCATCTCCAACATTTTGCATGCATGGGGAATTATACGTTACACATGTTGCTTTTCATCATGAAGTCTGGCCCTTACAACACACCAGACATACATGCACTCGCATTGTCATAGGTTACTGGATCTTAACTCAACAGTCCTTAGTCAACAGCATCCTTTGCTTTGCATAGGAGTTGTCAGGGGTCTCACGTGCATGAACATGTATTGGACATGGCCCATCATATCTTATGCTGTGATGTGAAACGTACATTTGGAAATTTGACATGACACTGTGGTAGACCCACAATATGAGTACCATCACATATGTACACTCACAGTTCACATATGGTAGCCTTTATGTGGAAAAGAGTCTTCATACACATGCACATTTGCAGAAAGTATTAGTATGCCCATGCATCACACACACCGACAAACAAATGGTAACACATTCACATGTTACCGGTAGACAGAGAAATGCACATGCATACACATGTTGCCATACCATACAAACAACAAAGATGCATAACCCCTTTAACTATGTATGTGAATCTGAGTGCGCGGTCAGCCTTCCCGCAAAAAAACATGCATGCCTATAATGGAGTAAAAAAAATGAAGGATACAGTAGTTCTCCATACATCGCAAATCACTAAAATGATGCATCGCACCATGGGCATCTACTCTAAATCGTCATGCCTAGTCAGCCTTCATAGAAAAATCCACGCATGGCCGTCATGCTTCAAAAAAGATGACGCATATCAGAAAACGTGATGCATATGCTCAGGAAGTAATGTAATATGTCTTCCTTTCTGCAAACATGGAAATGTGATTTTACTTTCACTTTTAATTACAGTCTTTTAGTCTGTGCTTGAGAGAGGTTGTGTGGTGCTTGTGCTGGTGTGAGGAGTGTTGGATTTGGAGTGTTTTGTGCTGTGACCTGTCTGTGTTTTGTCAATTTTGTAAATTTTGTACATTTATTGTACATTGTTGACCTGTTATTGTGGAAGTATTGCTGGGTGTCTGTCATGGGTTAGTTAAGTTTGTTGGGGTATTTGGGGTGAGGTGGGGATTACTTTGATTATTTGTGGGGTAATTAGGTTGCAGTGGAGGGAAACAGCAAGAAAGGGAAGGGCACATTGGATGAGTGGTGATGAACTGGGAGGGTTCATGTGGTTGGTGTGCCACTACCTCCCCAGCATGGTGGTTATGGGTGTCCATGTCATCATGGGCTACCCTACGGAGGCAAGAAAGCTGTGCTAGGGCAAGGTGCTCTACCAGCTTCGTCGGATCTTCTCTGTGGGGCGCACAGACCACCAGCTGAAGCACCAGTGGGTAGACCTCATTGCTGTGAAAGGGATCTCCTGGATCACCTGGTGATTCGGGTTGGCAGACTCTTTTACATAGAAACATCCTCATTTGCATGTGCATGACAGTAGGACAGAAGGATAACGGCAGCATGTCATGAGAAAGGTGAGGACAGCAAGTTTGTGTGGCTCAACCAACCTGCATTTATGAGGGGTCAGCAATGCACCGGTTGCAGCCAATTTACACATTCCTCTCTTTGTACCTTGTGTATCGCATATACATATTGAAGTGGCGAAAATGGTATACACATGTGCAATTGTGCAAGGGTTCATGTTTCCCCGGCACAAATGTACATGTCCATCATGGGCTTCACAACTGTGGAAATGTGTTAAGTAATGCTTACGTGATGAAAAACATGACTCTTGAGTACTGGTAGTCATGGGTGTGTGTGTTCCTTCATCCATATATGTGCAGAGTGACACAGCAAGTACACAAATGTAACAAGGACTAATTGGCTCCTACAGCAACATCAGTGTCATATTTATTGAAAGTAATGTGGCTGATGTAGGCAAGTGTTACCACACTATGGGGGGGATTTAAGAAAAGGGATGCTGCACTGAGTCCAGCGCCACTTTCCTTGCGCCCCTTAGCGCCCCCCTACTGCCACCATGTGAGCGCTGTATCTAAGATACAGTGATCCATACGGCAGGGTACCGGGCAATAGAGTCAAATGTTTTGAAGCTTTTGATGTACTGTTCAGGGTTAGTGCCAAAATGTTGTCCCTAACCCTGAACAGTACACAGGGGCCCATTGTAAGCAATGGTGTGCCCCCTTCTGACGCCTGCTCTGAGCAGGCATTAAAAATGCTGAAAGAAATGACACAAAGAAATCTTTTAGATTTATTTGCAACATTGTTTCTGCCCCCTCTAACGGGGGAAAGTCCCCTTTGCACACATTTCGCATCGCGCATGCATAATGTGGTGCAAAGTGTTAAACAGTGGTGCAATGCACGCGTTGTGCCACTTTGTAAATATAGTGCAGCGCTAAAGTGGAGAAATCTGCCCCCATATGTGAAAAGTTGCACAATGCAAGAATTGTGGCAGTTTTGAACCCTGGTGCCACATGATGCCTGCACCAGGCCTGAAGAATGCAAGATGTGCATTCCTGCGGTAGGTGGCACACAAATAATGAGCCTTAAAATCTACTTGGCTCCACTGTGCCATTTTTGGAGTTAACTTGAATGCCTGCTTAAGGCAGATTGGTTAAGTTACAATTCCATTGTCATCAAAATGCCTAATTTCAGTTAGCAGGTTTGGCACCTTCATGTATGGTGCAAAGCATGCTAAGTGACACCATAATGTCATAGTTTACAACATCAGTGTCCTGACAAGCGCCATGGTGTGCCATATGTTACATATGGCACACACATGGTGGGGTTATGTGGTGGAAGTATGGGGTTGAAAAGAGTCAAGCATCTGAGTGATAGCTCCATTTTCACATATATTTACTACAAAGTACTAAGCCTCTGCCAATTGACAGTATCCTGTCCCCGAGAAATTGTAACATATGTTTCTGAGACATGTATGTATGGGTGAATCCCATTTCTGTACATGTTTTTGGAGGCTAACTATGTCTGTCTGACTGACATGTTGTAGATGGCAGCTGGCCATTCCTAACACTAAACTGACTAGTTCACCCAGCTAAACAAGTGGAATGTGTAACAGTTGTCCAAGCTTTTCTTTGTTCAACAATCGCAAAGCTATGTTTTTATGTCATGTCTTGCAGGTGGATCTTGTTAGCGCGTCAGAGCCTTAATAAGTAAACTTACAAAGAGAAGCGTTTAGGTCGACAAACCTTTGGACCACGTTTGGGGACTTCCCAGCACGAAATATATTCTTGACATCACCAATCAATAAATCAATAAACAATCAATAATAACAAATTTCTAATCAATAAACATTTAATAAGAACTTAATCATTGAACTCACCATAACCCCTCAGTTCATGAATAACCACATCAGTTAGTCAAAAGTTATGATATTTATTTCCCTATTAGTTGCAATCTAACATCATGTATGTTCATATTATTAACAATAAACCACGTCAAACAATCCTAATTAATACTCAAACACAACTTTGATCAATGCATCAGTTATATTAATTCAGTATTTAGGCACATCATTAATATGAAGCAACTTAGCAGAGTCTCATTAGTACATTGATTCAACAAAGCAAGAACTCACTAATTTGTCTATTTGCATAAGATATTTGTGAATGCCTTAATTAACCACGAATTAGCATTAGCATGTTGGGCTTCATGCAAAACATTTTAGTGAACACGAATTTAGAAAACATCTAAACTAAGGCCTCTATCAAAATAGCAGTTGGTACCTAGAAAGAAAAGGCAAACAGACAATCACAAATTTTGCATAGGATAGTTACCAATCCAACAGATCAGCAACAGCGTCAGTCTTCGTCCTCAGGACATCAGTCGATTCACCATCAGCAGAGATAGGGCGGGGTAAAGTCTCAAGATAGCATAGCTCAGAAACAAATTACTTCCCTCATATGGAGGAGAAGTTAGTATCAGACAAGAATGGGGTAGAGGATGGTTTAAAGTGGCATGACAATTTAACTCTAAAGTATGGGTTTGGAGTGTCCGGAAGAATGGCAAATGACAAAAGTCTTATGGCAAAGGAAAATGGCAAATGTCCCCGTTAAAGTGGAAGAAGGAAAAGTGTCTGTGTTTTCCTTGGCTTACACCGTTAAATCAAAACTGTCTAACTATTCCCTAATTCCTCATTGGATAAAGTTTGGTGCATCGTTATCTCTGTCCAATAATTCGGTAAGCACCTTACTAGAATTTTCCCCCGTTTACAGTTCGCATGTCGCGGATTGGTCCATGTTATTGACGTCTTCAACGGTTGGAATGTCAGGTAGAAAATTTTACACTTTACGCTCCAGTCAGTGTCTTCATTGTCTTCTCCTAGTACGGTTAACCTTGCACCTGTTGCGAAAGTAAGAATGTCTCCTTGAGCAAGCCGGTTCTCATGAGAAAGAATTTACTACGGCTACACACATATAGCTCCTGGAAAAATACAGCTTCGTGTCCTTCAGGAAAACAGCGCATTTACACATTAGAAAATACAATTCAATATGAGGCCAGACAGATGGGCCCAAACCATCGCTCAGCTAAGGCCCTCTAATTGAATAGAGCAAACTCTCAACGCATAACTCTAATTATGATATACTAATACAAATTCAAAACATTATTGCATAATAATTCAGAATTAATAAGCCTTTAATTAGTCTTCGTATACATTGGTAGCCACTCCCTGTGGGCACATTTCAAACGTGTGCATTATTTTCTATGTTAATGCATTTTCTATGCCGCTTCATCACACAATATATTGCAAGATTACGTCATTAATATTAGTTTTAAAAGACACACTCCAACAATCTCCGCTCCATTATTGGTGAGGTTTCCCATTTTGAAAACCCCCAATGCAGCCAGTAATTGTCACCTTGCATGTCACGTGTAGATCCAGGGTTATGTGTGAGAGGGTTTGATGTGTGCAATGCCATGTTCAAATGGCATGTGTGTCAATTAAGACACCCTCATCTATCCTTGGGTATCAACATCATGTCTGATGGTATGCTGAGAATATGGAATGAGATAAATGATGCACAGGTGCCAAGGTGTGCTGCAATGGATTAGTGGTTCCTAGGAAAAAGTATTTATGCCCACAAACACAGTGAAGTCAGTCAAGATATGTGTCAGAGGTGCTGGCTTTTAGAAATGCATGAATGTTGACATCATATTTGTCACAACACATGTTCTTGCACTGTTTGCCACACGTTGCACAAATTAAGTCAGGACAAGGTACAATTTATGTATAAGGGGCTTCGCAATGAGACACCAGCACCACTGGTGCTTCACTATTCTTCAGAAATGAAGTGAGGCTCCGGCCGTACAAGGAGGTTTTTGAGAAGGACAACAGTCCGTTGAGTACACATGGAGAGTTCAGCTCTTCTCCTGCTGGATGTGGGACATGTCAATGGATTGTAGCAAATAAGATGTGTGCAGATGAACCTACACTATCTACCCATCATGAGATGTGCATGGTGACTATTTTCCCGGTACTTAGGAGATGTTTCAAGCTTGTGCACAGGGCAGATACAAGAAAAGTGACGCTGCACACAGTACAGTGCCATTTTTCTTTTACCCCTTAGCACCCTCCTACCGCCACCATGTGTGTGCGGTATTTGAATTATGGCACATCATAGCGCAGGGTAGGAGGCAATAGCGGCAACATTTGTGACGCAATTGATGTACTGTTCATGGTTAGTGCAAAAATTTGGCACTAACCCTGAACTATACATAGGGGCCCATTGTAACCCCTTTTAACGACTGCTCTGAGAAGGCATTAAAAGTAGCCGAATTTTTTTTATCCAGTGGAATCCCTTAGATTCCCTTGTGCCATTTTTGCATCCCCTACTGGGGGAACACCCCCTTGCATACATTATGCCTGACACAGGCCTAATGTGGCCCAAGGGTGACAAAGTGGTGAAATGCATGCATTGCAAATATTGCATACTTTGTAAATATGGCGTAGGCTATTTGGCCTTGTTGGGTCTTATTAGCGTCAAAAAAACTAATGACACTAATGTGGCACAAGGAGGTCCTAGACCCTCTTAAATCTGGACCCTAGTGTGCATGATTGGATAGCCGCTATCACTGGGACATGAACAAAATACTGTGCTTGGTAGGCAGATTTGTATAGACTTGGGTCTTGACATTGTTGTATGAATTTTGGTGGACAACATGTGTCATCTGAAAATACTGTTCCCGTTGCATGCTTGTTCTTCTACCCAACAGTTTTTGATGACATGTTCTCCTCATGTTTTAGCAGACACAATGACTCCAGTACAGAAGTGTGCCTCTGAAAAGAGAATTGAACAATATCAGCACATCCGAGAAGTCCAGACAGGTTACTGGAAGATGGCCAGAAGGTACAACAGACAGAAGGCATCATGGTCATGCCAGGCGTTCCCACATGGGGGACCTGCGAAACAGTCTCAACCAGCACCAAGAAAGGTGTGACCTCAGCACTGGGAGTCAGGGGTGCCTCAGCAGGTCCCGCCCCCTCCACATCCACAGCCCATACAATACCAGCAGCCCAGCAGCAGCCACCACCAGCTGCCACTGGCTCGACCTTTGAGGCAGACATGCGAAAGGACATGGCAGAAGTCAAAGCAAGTGTGGCCACACTGGAGGCAAGCAATGCTTGGAACTTCAAAATGTTGAAGAACATAAAGAGGAAGCTGCAGATGCTCTGGGTGTGGACACTGACCACTTCCCAGTACTTTCCTTCCCTAGTTTCCTTTGAAAATAGTTTTGGTGGGTTTTAGGTTGCTAGGCATAGGCTAGGTAGCATAGAGTAGGTTAGTTGGGGACATAGTTAGTATAGTTAGAGGGGTGGAATTTAGTTTTTTGTTTATTGTTTTGGGGTTGTGTTTGGGGGTAATGTATAGGGATGTATGTTTTGAAAAATAAAAAAAAACAAGACAAATTTAAAAAAATACAAAATACCAAAAAAAAATACTTGTTTAGGCAATAGGTTCAGATAGTCCATGAGTAGCTTTAGTTCATACTGTCCTACATGTCTATTGTCTCACCAGGGGGGAGGATAGATTAGGATAGACAGCTGTAAGGATAAGTTAAGATAAGTTAGTAGAGTTAAGCATTGTGTAGGTTAGTGTGTATTTTAGGTTTTTAATAAGTAGTGTATTTTAGTATAAATAAATCTTGTCAGTTTTCCACAACAAGGTGTATATGATGATTGACTGTCTGGGTGTTGTCATGTCTGCATTGTCCACATTAGACAAATGATTTTGGGGATGTATCGAGTAATGATTTACATGTGTGACTATGTGTATCCCCTATGACCAAGAACCTGTCTAATTGACAGCGGTATGACATGAGTTACTCATAACACTTTTCAGTGCAGTTACTGTCACTCAGATTGTGCATGGATACAAATTCTTACACAGGTAATCGTGCAATATCAATTGTTAGTGTAAAGTTCTGTCACAATTCTTCTTGAAAGGTTTAGCACATTCCACTCCACCTCACTTGGTGAATGGAGTCTTACATATGCCTATTTTGTTGGTAACATCGATGTTGTACTGGTACAATCATCAGTGAAATTTCCAGACACTTGTGTCCTGAACCACACATGCCATATGTCAACTTGCATGGATACCTGTTTAATACATGGTTTGAAAACTCAGAAAGTTGGTTGTAGTCCACAATCCTATCAGTCACCTCAATCATGTTTGAGTCCTAGTGTGTGCCTTTGTGTCTGACAGAAAGCCAGACATCTTTTTGTCCTGTAGTCATTGACATGGCTTCACACAATGCATGCATTTGGAACAGTTGATAGATCACTGAAAAAATACAGTACACATGTGATAATGGTGATTTATTTTCATGTGGAAGTTGTGTTTCCAATGGTGTACAATGTACAGTTCACTGACCCCATGAGAGATCCCAAGCCATTGAATGTCCAGTCAGAATCCAACGGTGGGGCATGTCATGTGATGTGTGTAGGAGAGATGAGCATCAGTGAGGAGGTGTCCAAATTGACAATAGGTAGGGATTGAGACAATGAAATTCCATGCATGATAAGTCAACAGTGGTAGAGTGAAGAGGGCATGTTGCCACCTGTCACAATACTGGCATGATCTTAAGCACAGAACTAAAGATATACTGTCCATGTGCCACAGACTATAGCTACCAGGTGTTTTTTCATGTGAAAGATGTTCCTTCCACATCTTCATCCTCTGATTTTTCTGGTGTCTCATGTCTGATGGGTGGTTCTGTTGTTGAATTGAAGGGGGCACACACATATCGGGGGATAGAGATGTGAAATCAAAGGTCCCGGCATCTGCCATTTGTGGGAATGCAAAAGGCAACACTGCAGCAAGGAGGAACTGCTGGTTTTGCAACACAGCAGCTACATCATGGTGGTAGGCGGCTATATTTTCACTGAGGGAGGCCAGACTCTGCTGCATGGACTCCAGGATATTTTGTATAGCCCCCAGCCTGTCATCAAGCAAGCTGCTGGCACTTTGGGAAGTCAATTGTTCGAGCCTCTGCCTCAGGACAGAAGCTATGTTGGCCAGGGACTACTGGAGTCCATGTAGCATAGAGTGAGTGCCTCTGATGGCAGCAGAGATGTCCTTATTCAGACTGAGGCACCTCTGCAGTCACTCTAGGCTTCCCACCATGGGTTCCATCCCCAGCGGCACCTGCTGTACCAGCTCCCGCTGGAGTCCTACTGCTGTCTATTGAAAGGTAATGTCTGGGTCCCCAGAGTCCAGGGCTGTGGCAGGACTGGTCGGTGCTGTGTGTTGGTTGTTGGGTCATTCATGTGGAGACCATGCAACACTGTGTGTCCTCCCTGTGACTGAAGATGGTGTCTGGAAGGAACTCAGGACATCCTGGAGAGTGTCAGCATTGATGGTCATCCAAATCATCTGTGAAATCAGGGACAAGCAGGTCCGCAGGAGGTAAGGCATTACTTTGACTGTAGTGCTGTTGACAGGAGTCATCATGTACTTGCTACTGGTGGCTAAGTGACATGGTACTGACCTCCACATCAAGGCACACATTTATGGACCCCTAATGGCACACTGTGCCACCTGAGCATCATTTCAGTGGAGTCACCATTGGCACAATCTGCCAGTCCACAGTTCCAAGTGTGTTACACCCACCTTGTTTCATCATGGTTTTCTATATATCTACCCCTTTCATTGAGTTGACTGTGTTACATATGCATGCCATGGATGTTGTTCGGGATATGTGCTCACATTACAAGTGCAGATGTGCAGAAGAATTTGGCATTTGGTTTTACAGATATTTGAGTAAGTAACTGAATCATCTGTCAGCTTGCGTGTGCTGTTGGAGTGATGGAAGGGAGTTAGCTGTCCACATGCATCCTCCTGGTCACTTTGAGTTGTATGTCCAGCATCCTGCACCACCCAATGTGAGATTCAACCACCTCATGTGCATGTGTGCAAACAGGATTTTCTCCCTTCCTTCATCCGTGCATCGTAGGTTTCCTCGTTGCATACCTGCAAGGATGCCTGCTTTGCTGGACTGAGTATTGTTTTGCTGGAAGGTAGGCTTTCCTGTTTGCACACGTACACAGGAGGTGGTTCATTGTTATGTTCTGTGGTGCAGGATGCTGAACACATGACTCAAAGTGACTAGGGGGGTGCATGTGGAAAGCCCACCCACTTCCATCACTCTGACAACAAACACGGGGTGGGATGCGGACTTGATACATTTTGAGGTTTGTTGATGTGTGGATGCATCATGTTGGTACAGCACATCAGGGGTGTTGTAGTTGTGGTACTAAGAACTGACATTGTTGTAATCCTATTGTGGACTACTTTTAATGAATGTTGCAATCATCGTCAATATTTGTAAGTGGCAGACAGCATTCCTGTTAGTAGATTTAGCAGGATGTGTTCCTTCCTGCAGATGTGCATTTGGACCGGCAAGAGGGATGTCTGGGAGTCCGGATCCTCGGGGTTTGCGCCTGTTCCCAATATGTCCACCTCTTGGCAGCTCCAAACTCTACTAGCCGTTATAGCACAGAGTTAAATAATGGCCAAGTGGGGGAAGGGGTTTAGGTTGGGAACAGCGTGGAGGGAGACCTGTGGAAGGAAAAGTTAAGAACACAATAATCAGATTATGCACTTTGACGTTCATAAGATTTGTTCAGGATAGCTATGGACTGATAACATGAATTATCAAGAGTCTTCATTCATCATAAACTTATTAGCTCTGACTACCTGGAAAAATAAATAAGGATTATGCAAACATCCATATGAGAGTTTCCTTTGAATACAATCTGAGACTCAGAACCTTGAACTAAATCAAGTTATTTCTTTGAATAGAACCTGCTTAATAACAGTGATCAATAAACATATTAGTTTTCAGGAATAATCTGCATTAGGTTCATGAATGACTCTGCAAAGACACTCTATAACAGTAATCATTTAACACATTGATTGCAAGGATGCACTTTGTCTAAATCTTCAAGATGCAATTGCTTAAGAATTATTATACGCTTTGAAAATAAAAAATGTGCATCAAGATTTCAATGTCTAGAAATGATCACGCTTTCCGCCGATCTGAAACACAAGGGTTAAATGCCAAGAATGACTTTCACATTCTGTCATTGATTCAACCATCAGGATTCAAGTGTCAAAATATGATCGCGCACTCTGCTGATCTGAACTGTGGAAGTTGAATGCCAAGAATAAATCGCGCACACTGCTGCGATTCAACCACCAAGGTTTAAATGCCAGGATACGGTTGCGCACTCTGCCGATCCGAACTGTGAAAGTTAAAGGCCAAGAATGAATCGCGCACACTGCTGCCTATTCAACCATCAAGGTCTAAATGCCAGAATATGATCGCGCACTCTGCTGATCCGAACTATGAGAGTTAAATGCCAAGAATTAATTGCACACACTGCTGCCAATTCAACCACCAAGATTTAAATGCCAGGATACGATTGCGCACTCTGCCGATCCTAAATTTGAAAGTTATAGGCCAAGAATGAATCTCGCACACTGCTGCAGATTCAACCATCAAGGTTTAAATGGCAGGATACGATCGCGCACTCTGCCGATCCGAACTGTGAAAGTTAAATGCCAAGAATGAATTGTGCACAGTGTTGCCGATTCAACCCTCAAGGCTTAAATGTCAAAATACGATCGCGCACTCTGCCGATCCGAACTGTGCAAGTTAAATGCCAAGAAAGAATCGTGCACACTGTTGCCGATTCAAACATCAAGGCTTAAATGCCAAAATACGATCGCGCACTCTGCCGATCCGAACTGTGCAAGTTAAATGCTAAGAATGAATCGTGCACCCTGTTGCCGATTCATACATCAAGAGTTAAATGACAAGATACGATTGCGCACACTGACGATCCGAACTGCAGGAGTTAAATGCCAAGAAAACCATTGCACACGCGATGTAACCAAAAGGCCCAAAACTCGAGTATTTCTGAAAACGGAGTTGGGGGCCTAACCCGACCTCCGCCTTACTGTCCTGCTTGAAGATCACCAAGGAAATGAAGCCAGGGCCTGGAAATCCTAGGTAGGCCTTCGGAACAGGAGCTCAGGAAAATGCTGCTGCTCTGCACTGGGACCTCTGAATAGTGAGCACGTGGAGCTGGGCTGGGTCCCTTAAATAGACCCAGGCCCCGCCCACGTGCCACACCCAGCAAGGCTACAGGAAGGGATTCTAGAAAGGCTTAGGATAGGGACCACACCCTAACCGCACCTTGTAATACTGCAGCAAAGCCTTGAAAATAAGCAATACATGGTAAACAGCATTAATGATGTTTTAACAAGAATCTCTGCAATGCAAAAGGTTAACATACTGCATTAATTCATAATGCATGAATTATTACATTTCACAAGAGTCAGTTTATTGCATTACGTTGCCCGTAGAGTGCGCACTGTCCTGATGTTGACAGGGGACACCCCTACACCATGCAGATTGTTTGGCAAAGTTGGTATTGTCTGTCATATCTTTTGGCATTACCAAGGTTAGTAGAGGGATGCATTGACTACCTGTGACAAGTACACATCCCTGCACATTTGAATTCATACTGCACAGCAGAGCGAGCTGAGCTGTTGTACTGTGTGTCTCTTCATAAATGGGTAATTTTGAGCCAGAATATCCAGACACAGATATCATAGTGGTCTACCCATGCATATTCTTTTTTTACTTCTACTCCAGTGGTGGATAGTGATAGGTCATACTTAACATGCCAAGGTGAGGCACCTTGCATACCTTATCCTGGCATACATTTAATGAGCCCCTCTCACACCTGGCAATGCATGTAGGAGCCAACCCATGTGTATGTATGTGACCTTTCCATGCAACACATGTGTGACTCACCCAGCTTCTGATGCCTTTGAAAATGTCTGCACATCTGGATTTGGTTCAATGTAGTCCAAGAACTCAAGGGTGGTGTGGGAGTGACTAGTGAGTGTGTGACAAGTTTGTATTTCTACAGATTGTAGGTGTTAATTTTGTGTTGCATTGTGCATCACACATAGGGCAAACTTTCGATGTATGTGGTACATTGATCCCAAACCACCATTTTCCTTGCACCCTCGTTGCCCCAGCCACCAACACCATGGAAGTACGTTATTTACATCACTGGTCACCATGGTGGACATTCCCACAGTAGTCAAATAAGCTTTGTCACTATAGTGGTGCTTTACTGCATTAGCATCATGTTAGACCTGGTTTCCTGAGCACCAGGGCAGTCAGGGGCTACCCCGCTCCAATCGCATCAACTGGAGTGTTCCCCACTGGTGTGCTGGGGCCTCAGTACTCGTGGACCCAAAACTAGATAACCAAGTACTCCTCTCCACACTTGACTCTCTCAGGTTAGCGAGGCAGAGCAGTCCAAGGCTTACTCAAGGAAGTGAGGTGGTTTTAGACATTCAGAATACAGGGCACACTGTACTACCAGCTAATAAGATCAATGTCAAGTCAGTACTTCACTTTTTAAAAAGAAAAGTAATTTAATACACATAAGAGAAATATACTACACATAAAACTAGGACAAGCAGTGAAAACCAGACATCTCTACAACGGTCTGGGCCAGAGTTCTGACCCCAAACAGTATTATAGTGCCTAGACACTAAGCACTATACAAACACAGTTAGCATGTAGACACACAATTACCAATGCATATTACAGACCGTGTAATTTTTTGCATTCACCAGGATTTCTCTCATTCCTTGTATAGCAAGGGTGTTGTTTCAGCATCTGATGTGCAGTCAAACATTCCAGATCAGGCCCAGAACCCACCAACCAAAGAACAGAAGTGCCCTCCCGTCCTTAGCAAGGTCACTGCTCTAGTGAGGTCAGGGATCTGATCATAGGTGCCTGATGTCTTGAGGCAGTTTATTGGAGTCCCACTAGACTAGTAGTCACTGGCTAGATGTAGGAGGGTATTAGCTGGCCAGAGTGCCAGTACACCATTGTACCCTCATGTATAACAAAGAGAAAGGTAGGGGGCCTGTAACACAGGACACTCTTCCCCAGTTACAGATTGTGACTGTAAGCATCCCAGGCGCCCAACAGCACAGGGGAGGGGTCTGGGCAGTAGTGACCTGTCCTCCAAAGGCATGGTGGAATCAAGCTTCCCCGTCTCCCTCTGTTCATGTGCTGCAAGCTTCCTTATCTTGAGCAGCTGTTTGCAATTTCCTTGTCTTCCAAGGCGATGCGACAAGCCCCATGAACAGCTAGTCCTCTGCATCTGCATTTGGATTGCTGATTGATCCTTTTGCTCTTTCACAGCTGGAAAATCCTTTCATAGCAGAATCCATCCATCCCAGAGAAAACTCTCAAGTTCAGACGCAGTGAGCAAGCTTCCTTGCCTTTATACCGTGGACCCACAGCTGGCTTCTATAGATGCTTGTTAGAATGAAGACCAGTCTTGAACAACCACTGACAACTCAGGCCAGACTTTTTGTCACCTCTGATTGATAGGCTGATCCAATGAGAGGGTCTTCTACTTTTGAATCCTGGGTGCCCCTCCAATCATGAGGCCTACCTGTATCTCATGCTCACTGCGTGTATAAGACATGTATTAGATGAGTTACTGGACTTCGGGACAGGCTCTTGGTATTAGCCCGGGCTATTCCCAGTGAGGAATTTTAATTAACTCCAGCCCACCAAGCTTCTCCATGGAATAGGGAGGGGCATGGGGGAATTGAAATGTCAAGCAGAACAGCTCAGCTCAGCTCAGCTCAAATTAAACACAATAGCACACCTCACCATTCTCCCCTAGGGAACCTACTGGCTCTCAAACACACATCCCAGGTAGACAAAGGCAACAGGACCACAGGCAAAGAAGACTGCACAGACTTGATCTGCAGGGTGGCTACTAGCCCCTCCCTCAAGGGTATAAGGATACATGTATCCCTGACTATAGATTTATTGCTGCCACCACTGTCAGTCTACCACCGCCTTGGTGGAGAGGGCAGTAGCCACTCTCTGTGGAATAGGGTTGCACTATTCACTATGACAGCAATCATTCCCACTACACAGGCAAACCTGCTACATGATGAAATGGAAGCTAGTTGTACAGCAGAACAGATGATGGTCACAGACATGCTCCATATGTTGTACATGTTGACTTTTGTGCCCATTTCCCATGGTGCATAGAGGTGTGTGGCAGTTCTTGTTGGGCCACTCTGTGCAACAAGCGAAGTACATGTTTCCCAATGAGTGTTACACATGGGCAGGTGGATCAGTGGCAACAGTGTAGGGATTGCTGTGAGGGTTGATAAATGGTCAGTGCATATAAGGGGAAGGTGTGGGCGCATGAGAAGTCTTTGGCCATTATATGTTCCCATGTGACCCCTTTGCATGCATTCAATGTGTCCTATGTGCCTCCCCCTTCTGCCATTAGTTAGTTTCAAGAATGTCCCCCACTGCAACTTGGATTTGTGGCAGGTCTTGGAAGTCTGCGCTGTCCCGAGATTCCAGCTCCCCTGGGATGACCGCTCCCAACATCTCCTCCAGGTTGTCCAGGTCCTCCTGGGGTGCGGGACTTCCACCTCCAGTCTGCAGTGCTGCCTTTCAGTTCCTAGCTAATTTCTCTTTAGTTCTGCTCTTGCAATAGTGCCAGCTCTTCTTACAGTTGGTGCAAGTCCTCTTCATCTCTGCCACACTGTTGACTTTATCTACTATTGCCTGCCATATAGCCTCCTTCCTACCTATTTGCAATTTGGAGGTGACGAAGAGCTAGTGTTGGTGCTCCATCACCTCTCCGACCAAGATGGTATTCTCCTCCTCACTGAAGTGACACTTCCTCTTCCTTTTCCCCTTCTGCTGTGATGTTGTTTGTCCATCCTGGTTTGTACTGGGCTGATTGGGGTCTCTCTGGGGTCTCTCCTCTGACTTATTTAGCTACCTTGCAGGCTTTTTTTTTACACTAAACTACGCTAACACGGTTGTCGCTAATCGTTCTAACACCACTTTTGCAGCATTAGTGTGTCGCAATGGTTAGCATAATTTTTTACGCTAACCTTTCCTTTCTGCCATGGTGCGTCATTTTTTAAATACGGCACATGGATGGCACAAGAGAATGTTGTTAGGCGGCAGTATTTTTTGGATGCACAACTGCTCTAGCCCAGTTGTGCCTCATGTTTGTTAAATCTGGGCCTATGTATTTTCTGAAAAAAAAAATTCTCGCAAAGTGAATAAAAACCCAGGACAGTTACCCTCAGAGCTCTGATTTATATCAGATGCTTTCTGATGCTGACACAGTGGTCTGAGGGTGGATCAGAGTTCAAAGGTACGGAAACTTAGTAGAGAGGTCCGAAAGTCGATGGGTGTAAAGGATTGTGGTGGATGAGCGAAAAGGATTGTGGTCTGTAAAATATGGTAGAAAGGGTTTGATAATCTCAGAGGGCTGAAGTTAAGAAAAATGGTCAATGGGGGGGGTCAAAGGGCTATGGCAATCAGCAAAGGGGAGCTGGGGCTCATAAGAATGCTCAGACGAGCATAAGGAAGGTCACGGAGACCACGCAAAAATATGGTCAGTCAGCCTACAGAGGGACTCTAAATAACAAAGGCTCAGATTGCCAGTGTGATAGCACAGACAACCAAAGCCAGCAATTGAACTTCAGTACTAAATTAATGGGCAAGTAGAAAGGTGGTGAAGACACATATGTTTCGAAAGTGTTTGGAAGGCCAGCAAAGAGGCTAGGAATGTCAAGGCAGGAAGAGTAGTCTGTGTGACTGGTGTCTGGTACATGTATGTACAGTAAATGTTTAATAAGACTTTGTTTGTGGTGAAAGTATGGGAGTCGGGCCAATGGAATACCTTTTGGATGCCCCGATTGGGACTTTATAGACTGCATTCCTGTGACTGGAGGGTGGAGACCCAGGCACTAAAGTGAGAGGGAAGGAGGAAGGAATGACCACCGAAATTTAATGAGATCCTGATTAGTCTGATTA
Source organism: Pleurodeles waltl (assembly GCF_031143425.1). Taxonomy (NCBI): domain Eukaryota; kingdom Metazoa; phylum Chordata; class Amphibia; order Caudata; family Salamandridae; genus Pleurodeles; species Pleurodeles waltl. Next base: position 71,786,058 of record NC_090438.1, read on the forward strand.
GGTCTGATCAATGACAATGACATTTCGCAGACGGTAGGGGTGAAGTATTAGTCAGCAGTTTATGTTGTTAAAGGTGAGGAAGTTTATGAACAGGAAGGCTGATGATAGCAGGCACAGAAAAACTCACACTTCATTGTGGCCTTGTTTTGGATACTTATGCTTGGAGGCAGCACCAGTGTGACTGGAGTATAATCGACCTTTGGCCACAGAAATGGAGGCAACTAAAGGATTCTGTTTATTCACAGTGTCTTATTCCCTAAAACATTTGCAATAAAACACATTAATACAATACCCCTCTTAGTTTCTTTTTATTCAGTGGCTTTGATGTCTAAATATCTTTCTCTGCTTCACTCAGAACATTCATTTACATTCCAAAAACATTGACTTCAATTAGCTATAGGCCCATTCCTTTACTAATGAAGAATATACTATCATTTAGTTGCCTGTATGGTGGGGATTAGCTGACACCTCCAGAACCATCACTCCTTAAACCTCATCAGGAAATATTTATTGTCCTAAAATGAAGAATAGACAATTGCCACTGCTGGTGTGTAGAGATATGACCTGCAATAAAACCCTTGTATTCCCTTGGCAAATCCTACCTAAGAGAAAGAATAAGTTGTGGTCATTTCTGTCATATAGCCAGGATGGTCTCCAATTTGCTATCATTTTCTCTCTCCTTTACATAGGGTGGAGCTAAAAGAGGCTCTCCCATTCCTAACTGGTGGAGTCACAGGTAGAGGGAATGGCCCTAAGATCACTAGGATTCTGATTAGACCATCAGCCATAAGAGTTGTTCCTAACCCAACCTATTTCAAAACCTGGTTCTTCCCCGTTTTGTGGTCTCCCTGTTACTAGCAAAGAGCTAGAGTAAGGGGAGTTCACACGCAGAGTACTAAAGTCCCCTGTGGTGTCCCTTGTCTTGCCTGGATTTGAATCAAGATTGACCTCGCCAACCTTCAGCCCCTGCTGCCTTGCCCACGGGTGTCAACCATAACAGTACAATTCTGGTTTGTTTTCCCAAAGCGATCAGTGGCACCTGCTCTCAGGTTTCATTTTAGCCTTTCTGTTTGCCTGTGATACTTCTCCCTAGTTTTCCCTTTACTAGGTAAGACTCTTGTTAGGCAGAACATTTGAACATTTGTCGAAGACACCAAAACAACCCCACTTTATTCAATTACTTCATGACCAATGACAAGAATGCTCTACAGAATACACAAAAAGCGTCTGTCATACAAGAGCCGGTGTCTGCATGACAGTCAGTCCCCCAGAAGTGTGGAAGTATCATTTAAAGTCTGCAATTCTTGTTGGAGGAACTTATGGTCTGCCTAGTACCTAGACCCTGCCTTCCTGTCTAGTCTAGAATTCTGTACCTGCCAACGATGAGCATCCTCCAAGCAGGTCAGTGACGCTAATCCCTGCTAATCCTGACCCAGCAGTCCATGTGATGACTGGAACTGCCTTCATGGTCCTGCATCATAAACATTAGAAGAACTGCTAGTGCAGAGAGGGGCACCATATGTGGTGAAGTGCTTCACTGAGGTTCGTAAATGAGTTTATAACCCAGTAACTGTATTTCTATTTCAACTGTCTAGTATTTAATTTTGCTGTGAGATTAAGTCACTATTACTAAAATAAGCAGGGGCTAGACAATACGTTATTGTGCCTGTTAGCTGAGTGTTGAGTTCTGAGCTCTTGTGCTCTATGGGATGTTTCTCAGAAAAATGACTGATGTATATAGCTATCAAATTTAAATAAAGACACATTTAAACATAAATGTGTTTATACTCCTACAGGCCGTGTATGTCCAATGTATTTGTAATTACAGTAATGATCACAATACAAGATAAATATTGTAAAACATGCTGGTTTCTATTTTTAAACATTATCTATTTGACAACTGGTGATGAAAGCCACATTCACTACTTTGATATTTCCAAAGACCTCCCATTAGAATTCAAGTCAAATATGCTACACAAATTTCCTTATAGATAGAAAGCAGAGATTATAATATAAACCTTTTCTAGAAAGCAGTTTCCGTGGTTTAATAACTAATATTCACTACCATAATATGGGTGAAGTGACTGGGAACTGGGGGAGCAGCTGAGTCAGTCACTACGAAATATGCAAGCAATGTAAGTGGTTTAGGACCAGGATGCATTTTATTTGATGTCTGTGTTGTGCTTTAATCATGGGGAGGGCTGTATGGGGAGGATTGTTGTTGTATATCTGGACAGATGGTGTCATTTTAAGCTATTGAAGGCTCTCTATTTAATGTCTTCAATAAAAGATTCTGGACTATTGCAAGTAGCTCCAGGTGTTATTGGAGGGATGCCCTTGCTGCTCCCACACAGATGATCATATGTGCACCATGCATCATACGCTTTTCTGCCAACTCTAGGCATAAGAACACCTTCAGGATTGTTGGAAAAAAATGAGCATTCCCCTGAACCTCCCATTTGATACCTAATATTTTTCGTATAAGCCAGACTACAAACCCACAACCTACCAAGCAAACACAACCACCAAGAAAATAGTGCATGCCGACAATGTAACTCTGTCAATTCTAAAACTCTTTGCTTCACTTTATGTTTAAGCATATTCACATTTTTGCTATGACCCTCAGGCATGATAACCAATTTTTCCCGCATAAGCTCACATAAGCTACACAACATCAGCAATGCACAACAAACAGGGTTGCCATTACTTTGGGGCTTTATTAGGGGCAAGAAGCACTCCAGAAATCTCCATACAAAGTAGTAGAATCCTGGAGAAGTGTTTCTTCCTTTTGTTGGATTACTTTTCCTCGATTCGGAAGCCAAGAATCACTAGTCTGAGACTCAAAATGAATGGTCAAAGTTGTTTTGTTGATTCCAAGCCAGAGAGCTCTCCATCTGACCACACTGCCTCAGAGATTAATAGCAAAATAGTATACGGGCATAAGTAGGTTTTACTAGAGCTGGTGGAAACCTAGGGCGATATTTATACTTTTTGACACAAAACTGCGCCGGCGCAGTTTTGCGTCAAAAATATCACCACCGGCTAACACCATTTTGGTGCGCCGTACGGCGCAAACCACAGGTGGGAGTCATTATTTTTTACGCACACCGCAGTGTCAAGTCGTAAAGCAAAACAACGTTAACGCGGCGGACATGACTGTGGGTCGATTTACGACCCCGCAAACCAGATATGCGCAGTTTTTTGATGCAATAACGTTAAAAAAAAACGCGAACACTGCCATTTCACCAGAGGAGAGCCAAAATGGATCCCAGATGCCACTACAGACCCCAGGAAGATGACATCAGACCAGGAACCAGCCAGGATGACTCACACAAGAACCAGGACACTTATAAGAAGAAAAGAAAGTGTCGCTTCAGTGCAGAGGAGCAGGAAATTCTGGTTAAAGAGGTGACAGAACACCAGCACCAACTGTTTGTCACCTCAAAGTTGCCAATCAGTAGGAGAGAGGCTATATGGCAACAAATTGTCGACAAGATTAACAGTGTGGCTGAAGTACGCAGAACAGTCATCGAGTGCAAGAAACGCTGGCATGACTACAAGTGCAGGACCAAGGAAAAGATGGCCAGGAACAGGAAGGCAGCACTGCAGACTGGAGGTGGGAGTCCAGCACACCAGGAGGCCCTGGACCACATGGAGGAGATGGTCGCAGCCGTCATCCCTGAGGAGATCATCACAGGGATTCAAGGACAGGACAGCGCACACTACCAGGAGACAACGCACATGTAGGGTAAGTCGCATGGGGAATTATAATGCAATAATGTCAACTGTGAGCAGGGGGTGGATACCGACCACAAAATGCATGAAAGTCATCTTATACATGGAGTGGCATGGGTAAAGGGGCACGGCATGGGGGCATAGCCCGTTCTGAGAAGACCTGGGGCACACCATTACACAACACCAACAACAGTCCCATGGGGGCATGCTGTCATGCCAACGATGGAGCAAAGGGAAAGCCACACCAGGAGGGAAGGCCACAACGTCAAACTGACATCCCGGCACACGTCAGCCACCATACCCCCTACATTAACTAGGGCCCTATTAACAACCTCTGGCCATACCGACAACTGGAATGTTAACAGTGACAACAGTTGTCACTACCACCTCCGCTCTGTGTGCAGCTCAAGTAGCCAATGGCAGTCACCTCCCCATTGATCATACACACCTAAATTAGGGGGTGAGGATGACAGCTTCAACAATCCCCAGAAACAAGACAAAGGCCCCAGTACTGTTAAATGTCAATGCCCATAGTTGTCGCAAACATCAGCCAATGGAAACAACAATGGGAGCTACACAGCACTAAGGACACACCCATGCTGCATATGTCAGGGTCCATCCTGTGCCTGGGTAACAATGCAACATCCCAAATGTCATACTGCTCAGACAACAGCATTGAGGGGGGGACACATGTAACTGGTCACTGAAATACACCTGCACAGTCAGAGGAGGAAATAGGACACTGATACGATTATCAGGGCAATCCAATGTAACACACATTCTCCAACATGAGCAGTACACATTACCAATGTCAACATCCATATCGGATCATAACATTGCTATGCATAGGATATGCCACATGTCAAATACATTTAAGTGGATGTGAAAGATCAGAGATTGGGGCAGGTCCAGATTGTTAAGTGTGCTGCCAGGGCCATCAGAACACCCACAGCCAGTGAAAGGTCTCACCATGAGAATGGATGTAGACGGAGGCTTGAGTAGGACAAGAAGGTGGCAATTCTCTATTTGGCCTAAACCAACACCTAGAGGCGATGATGCTGACAAGTCTAATAACTCAATTACATACATGTGACATGCAGGTGGCCCATAGGCCTGGAAGAATGCCCATCTGAAGGACTGGAGCAATTAACATGAAACAAGATCACAAAGTGAATTAATCAAAAGGCAGGCATGTCACATCAAAATTGCCACAACACAGACACACTAATTGTACCCTGTTTCATTGCAGAGGAAGATGGATCTCCTGCGGATATGCCTGTCCCAGTTTACCCTGATGACATGGATGACGAGCCGATAAACATTCCCCAGGAGACTATCCAAAAGGTCTTGAAACCCTCCAGACCCCACCTTCAGTCACAAGGATGAGCACAGAACAAGCAGCCATCGCAGAGGATCCACCCACCACCCCAATTGTAAGACCTGCCAGCTCCAATACAGCTGAGGACTCAGACGACACTGGCACCAGCTTTGAGAGAACTGTAGTTGGAGTACAGCAGGAGCTGGCCAAGGAGGTGCGGGTGGGGATGCAAAATATGGCAGCCAGCCTAGAGGGGGTGCGTTCGTGCATGATGTCATCTGAGGATCAGGCAGCAGCTATGCAAGCCCTAACATCTATCTTTCAGGAACTGCAGAAAACCCAGAAGGAAATCAGCACAGCTGTAACACAGTAGACCCAACACCTACAACAGCAATCCTGTCAACGCGTGCACGAATGCAACATTGAACCCCTCAGGGCCGACCTGGCTGCCTACCATCGTGATGTGGCTGCTGTTCTCAAGAACCAGCAGATATTCCTTGCTGCAGTACTGCCCTTAAGACCTTCACAGGGAGCAGCGACCGGGATGTCTGACTCCACGTCTTCTAACACTGAGGTGTGTGTTGCCCCTTCACAACAAACAACAACAAGGACAGAGGAGGCAACACACACATCAGAAGAAGACGTGGAACAGATCACATTCTCAAGGAAAATGACCTGGAAGCACTAGTCCCTGCCACATGGCCAACAATTACCAAGGTCCTGCGCTTTGTAACTTGCCAGTCTTGCAACAACTGTACTCAAGTACTGTTCTGCAAACCACTGTATATCTTGTCACCCAGCCCAGTGATTGTCTCTCTCCTACTCATTGGCAAATTCTGTCCCTCTGCACTGTCTGAAACAGCAACCCCAGCATGTCAAAAGCATTTTGGTAAACCCTTGTGTTGGATCACAATGTAAGATGTCACTATAATGGACTCACAATCATGGACAATGTACAGATAGCACTACAGCACTTTTCAATAAATAGCACTTACACAACAAATCTGTCTCTGGGTAATGTGACATATCAACTGTGCAGTAGAGAACTGAAATGTGCCTACTGTCAAATTACGTAGCTTGTCAATACAACTGTCCTGATATTATGTAGTCAGAGAAATCTGCACAGTGACCATGATTGCATCATACTCTGCCCATCCTGAGGGAATAATCTCATGAAGTGAGAAACCATACACCACCATGCTGTGTAGGACAGAAGAATGCTTCCTCAGGGGATAACTAAGTCATCAAATAGTGGCCTCAAAATGTTGTAAACATGCAAAAATAACACAATAAACATGCCACACTAATCTAAGTAAACACAAAAAAAACTGCATACATGAAGGCGTCTGAGTTAACATACAAATAGGTAATCATGCCAAACTGTGTCACAAATGATGTATGAGGGACATGAAGACAAGAATACAAGATTGCCAATGAGAACTCATCTTATAAGGGTGTGCATGATCATCACACTGCAGTCAGACCTGAAACTGTTTCCCCAATACCAAGTCTGCAAGCACTGTTTGTGACTTTGAAAACACACTTATCAACAGAAACACATTGTCATCCATATTAACTGTGATTGGTGGTTGCAACGAAGGGTCGACACTTTGCAAGGTAGCTCTGGGCTAGCTGCCAATCGTACAGCTCAGTTGGGATTTGTTTGTAGCATAGGACACAAATGTAATAGTACAAAATGTATGTACACTGAATCCAAACCCACGATCAAGTACCATTCAACCCATGCTATTAAGGGTTAACCAAATATTTATTAAATGCTAATCACAGAAGAGTAAACTGAGGGAAAAATCTTACCTACCCTAATCTACCCTGACTACTCATTACCCACAACTGTCCCTACCTAACCTAAGCTACACTTACTTGTCACATGTAACGAAACGTTCTAAACATCTACCCCCCACCCCCCTTATGAGACGGGACACATGGAGGACAACACATACTAACCTAAACACATACTATACTATCCTAAACAAATATGTATAAATATATATATATTTTTTTTATTTATTATTTATTATTATTATTTTTTAAACACACAAGAACCCCAACATAGCCCCCACCCGCCCACCCACACACTTAATAAGTAAAAATATAAAGAATCTGGACCCCCCACCCACTAACACTAACTTACCTAACAGCCTATACTAACCTAACACTAAGCTCCCTAAGCCCACTAACTATAAGAACAAGGAAAGAGGAGGGGGGGGGGAATCATATCCATCAAAAAATGTCTAGAGGTTGGCCCTCCGGAGGGTCCTCTTGATAGACTTAACACGCCGGTTAATGTGGCACACATCCCGGCTCAGGTGGCTCAACTTGCGCAGCACGCGGTCCATCTTCCGTTCCATGTTGTGGAAGGCTGCAGGGTCAACAGATGGAGCTGTGGCAGTCTGGGTACCGGTGGAGGAGGTCTGTGTGTGTGTGGTGCCAGGCCCAGTGGGCTGTCCTGCACCTGTAGCAATGCTGGGGCCTGGAAGTCCAGCAGATGTAGGCACAACAGTCCCAGCTGTGGGTGGTTCACCTGGCTTGAATTGGTGGTTGTGCTGGTGGTGGCTGTGGTGGGCAAAGTAGGGCCACCCTGTGGGAAGGCTCTCCATGCCCCGGAGGCCCGTTCACGGTGATATCGCCGGGCCATCCTCCTGAACCCCGACTCCACCAGCAGGATGTGCTGGTATTTCATGGCCCGCAGCTGGAATTCACGGACCTGGTCTGGAGTCATGTTTGCAGCTGTGTAGACAAATGCAAATATTCTACATTAGTAACTGCATTGTGTGAAATGGCACAAAAAGTTAATCAGACAATACATCTACTGTACTTGTAACAGCTCATATCACAATACAGATCATTGAATGTCCCTGAGGAAGTACATTGCAGGCCAGCCTACAAAGGTCACATCACACATAGCACATCCATAACCTACAAGATGGGTAACAACTGGCTTTGACTTGCAATCTGAGTTCTGCCAGTTATCAGCTAAGAATCATGCTGCATATCCTCTGCCAAGACCTGGGCTACAAATGTCAGTGTATGGAAAGCAAAACTAAAGCCACATGGTCTGCAAGTTGTAACTAGACTTGCCAGTATAGTACCAAGTGCCAAACCTGAGTGTGTATACTAGGTTCCAACCAAACAGTCACTTATTCACATGTATGTGTAACATACTGGTAGCATCAGTACTAGGTAACCCATTCACAAACCCATGCCCATGTTTGAGGGTGGGGGGGTGGATAAACAACTATCAATTTCCAACAACATGTACACCGAGGAGTGTATAGAAAACTCCACACGTGTTTGGCTCTACACACACACCACAGGTAAGGTCTATCAACAATTAGGAGTCAGCAAACCCTAGAGCAATCATAGGGCCACACATGTCAGGAAATGCAGAACTTGGTACACAACATATACTCCCAGTAAGGCCTGACTTACATCAGACTCAGAGTTGCAAGAACACCCATGATCATGAATTGCATGCACACCTAGGCCATTGCACTCAAGTTCCACACACTTGTAGCACTACTTGTGGAAGTACATGCTGCTAGGAGGTTCTACCTACAGTTTCATAATTACGTTGGTAAATAGGGAAGCAGAAGTCTATTGGAAAGCAATTTGCTGTACCAATCTTGGAGAATGTGGGTCTGACAGGCTGACTAAATCGGAGCTGACTTCCAGTGTGACTCTTGTTGATACAAGTGTCATCCACATGACTAACCCCAGTACTCACACTGGGGCCTACAGGAATGGCCTACAATCCCTACATAATACCATTGGATACGCATTGGCCAACTCAAAACATGTGAGGAACTGAAATCCCACTCATGGAACAAGAGAAATGATTGCCCAACGCATCACACCTTGCTATGCGTTCAACACACACGAGTCCATAACCAGCAAACACAACACATAACAGACATATCAACACTTACTGGAGTGGTTGGGGTCCTCAAATGTCGCCACCTCTCCCACAGTGTAGGGTGCCGGTCCACCTGTAAGATATGGAAGGAAGAAATGTGCTCAAAATCTGTGCACAGCCCAACAATTTCATAAACATATACAATGTGTAGGCTGAATAAGGAAATGGCAGCCATTCAGACAAGATGGTACTGCATCTGATATATCACGGCCAACTTGTACATAACATGGGTCTCCTGTGACAGTTACACACATATCGGCACACATACATTGGCCCTAACTATCATGTGGTTGCAAACATGCCCCGTAATTGGTGACCAGAAAAAAATATGGAGTGTAATCGTCTCATCAGGTGCATCCACGAGAGACATCCAAAGCCTGGTTACTTGAGAACTGCATTACCAGTCAAACATGCCTTGTGGCCATTAAATATTAATGACACATAGGTACAATGTACAGAGGGAGGGGCAGGGACTTTTGTAAGCCCTCCTGTTGTTACATTTGATTCAATTGATGTGGCCCAGCTATGGTGATTTGCTTGCACCAACCATGGAGATGTGAAGCCATGTGCATACCTTTGGACTGCCATCCATATTTGGAATGTGGCACAACTAACTCCAACAAACATTCTACGATGTTAGCTGAGGGCACCTTACACCTTTTCACGATGTTTTCAAATCCAGATCTGATATGTATCCAAAAAGATCAAGGAACACAATAATCCCAAACATTCATAGTACTTCCGTGAACGCTTTCCTTCCACACTCACCAGACTCACATGAGACATATGTCTGAGCCACTTTGCTATTATCAATTGACGTGAAGGCAGCACTCATTTTCAGCATCATGTAGTGGTTCTAAAGTCAGTCTAGCTATTGCGTCAACAAAGTTAGCCAATATGTTGGTACATCTTTACTTCTCTGTCAATAGTACCCTATATAGACATGATTGGCTCCTATTTTGTTTGGTTGTCTGACACAAAGGCCGCACCAATTTACTTCATGGAAAAGTGTCCTGTAAGTTTGCTGAGCACGTGCTACCTGACAGCTAGCAATTGTGATCCTTACCATAGTGCATCAATTATCCCTGTATGTTTCCCCAGCATTACACAAAGTCAGCAAGTTAGCTGGCAGACATAGTACAAATCCTCTTATGTCACTACAGAGCATTTAATCGTGCACATTTACATGATTAGTACTCACCAACAGTGCCACCAATCACGATTCCCAGGTGGTCCAAGAGGTCCTGCTCCCTGGTGATGAGGTCAGCCCACCGGTGCTTCAGCTGATTGGTCACTCCTCTGGCTGGCATACACACCCTGCAGGTGATGCAGCACCTTTCCCCACCGGATTCTGTGCGCCTCCTTTGGATACCCCTGTATCACCCTGCCCCCTGCCTGGATCATGAGTGGCAAGAAATGGCGCACAAGCCATATGAACCCCCCCAACTCCTCTTCACCCATCCTGCCAAGACGTGGCCTACCAGACATACTGGAAAAGTGAAAGGGAATAGGGGTAAAAGAAATAGAAAGGGGAAAAGGGGGAAAGTAGGGGTACAAATACAGATGAAAAGTAAACTTAACCACTAAAAGAGCCCAACTATCCCCAAACTAACACTACCCACAACAGACTCCCACAAACAACAAAAACACAAGATAAATGGACAAATGTAGACAAAACACAGTAGTACAGTATACACCAACAATATTTATTTCACAAATGGACAATACAGATAGCACATAGGACAAAAAAGCACAAGATCTCAGGACACCACTCTCTACACAGCCACAGTCTAGAAGGATCATAGACTGTAAAGTGAAAGTTAAAGTACACCCACTGTACATGATCAGTAAACAGGATATCCTATTACATCACTTCCTGTATAAAATGTTCGCCCTTTTTCGCGTTATGCGTCATTTTTTGTCTACCAAAACTGTATTTGCGTCATTTGTTTTGATGCACAGAAGTGAAAATTAGCCTGCATCCACATAATAGTACATGGCCTGTACAAATATCTGGATGTGGGCTAATTTTCACTCCTGTACGTCCAAACAAATTATGCAAATACAGTTTTGGTAGACAAAAAATGACACACAACGCTAGGAATGTCAAAATTTCAGTGCATTAACTGGTTTTGGGCAATTTTTCTGTATTTTTGTTATGTTACATTTGGGACACATCAGAGATAGGGTGATTGAAGACACTATGGTGTTGATGGTGTATGTTCACATGTGTGACATCATACTGCAGCGGACCATGATCCGCTACTCCCTTCACAGTATTTTTACGGTTTGCTGACGCAATAGTTGGTCATAAGTGTGGCCTACATATATGTGTTGCACACATTGCGCATGTTTGGCATAAGGAGAGGACAGCAATGTGACGCACATATGTACAATACCTAAATGCCTTTGGCTCAAAGTGTGTGCTTTGGCAACTAATGTATTTGTTGACCAAGTGTGTGTGTATCACATGAAGCATTATTGCACATATGCTTGTATGAATGTGACGTCCATGTGTCCAATCCTTAGATGCAAGTCATTGTGGAAATGAGAGAGGGCATGTGTTAGTCATACATGTAGAAACATCCGTAATGTGGACTTCCAAGATTTAGGGTAACATAGACACCACATGTGACATAGCATGCACCAGATAGATGGCAGACGCTTGTTCATGTCAATGGTCCACATTTTCAACATCCTATTTCTTAGAGTATTGGTAACAGCTTCCTAGGCATTAGTTGGTGAATCCCACAGTGAGTCATACACATGCATTGAGGAAGTGGGTACTATGTTGTTTGCACAGACAGACAAGGGTGAATCTCAAATGTATGATGACACCACAGTTGAGGCCATAGAAGTGAGCCCCAACTATCAAGTGGCTGTGGTGTACCAGCATACAAGACAGCACGTGTCCACATATTTCCAGTGATCAATTGCACATAGGTGTCCTGTTCATGTGTGTGGTCCAATTATGATCCTGTAAATTGTTTGGGGTGTAATTTGTCAGAGTTCTGTCCAGGACTAATCATGAGTCAGTGGCAGCTATTCCAGTATCTACTGAGTATACTTGGTTGATCAATGTGAGTAAAGTGGATGAGGACATGTGAACCTACATGGGGATGGTCCCACCCTGTCACTAAAGACGTGTAATGAGACAGTCAACAGGGCAACCTTGGTGTGCTGAGTGAGATAATGTCTCAAGTGTCATGGTCCGGCAGGTGTCATTACAACATTTTTACACAGGTTAGCCTCTGCAATTCCCACTGCATCTGGGAACATCATAGCCTCTGTGCTGATTATTATCGCAGCTATTCACCACACACGGCCCATCAATATGTTGTGAGCACTGTGATTCTGTGTGTGAACTGTCATGGTCCTGACATGTGTGTATTTTTCATGGACATTATCAGAGGTTGCTGGTTCTGCTGAAAGCCCCGTACCCAATCCCTGCCTACGGCCCTGGGACACTGTCACACTTTGTCATTCATGCATAAATGAGACCCAGACAAGGGATGGGCCATGCATTTTGCTTTTCCCAGAGGATTTTACTCAAATGGTACAGTTAAAAGGCAGATGATGCTATACAATGTATTTGTGTATGCATTGAAGAAGCCCATGCCCAATACCCCCTGATGAATGAGAGGTTTGCTAACGCAAGTGTGGTACATATGTAGACACAGGGATACTTTAGTGTGACACACAGACAGATGCCAGTCAGGCTGACAGAATGCAGGGTGATTCAGGATCCAGCAATTTGACAAGTTACATAATCAGTGGTCTGACTCAGACTGTTTGGAGGACAAACTAGACAGTTGACATGTCAAACTGTGTATGTCCTGTGTTTTTTAAGGTGACAAATGAACCCAAGGGCTGTGTTACACAGCTTAATTAGTATCAATGCTTAATGGTGTAATTGACTAAATGGCAACTCCTAGGCTGTTCCAGGCATCAGCAGGGGCAGTGCTTTTTGAAATGGGTGGTGTGCATGGAGGTGATCACAGGTGTGGACTGCATCTGTTTCTCACCAGTCCTGTAGGTGAGATTTGCATTCTAAGGGCCAACAGACATTTTCACATGGGAAGCAATCTACAGGTGCTAACAGGCCTTTGAAACTAGAAGACAGTGTATAAATTAGCCTGACGTCTATGCAGTCAGATGTTCTATGACAATGGCATACCATAGGAAAGGGTGTAGCACACTGGATTGCTAATGTTGGTCTGTGTGTGTAGAGGAGGGAATATCAGGGTACACATCTTAGTATTTCAGGGACCTCTTCCGACAGGTGGGTTGTGACCAGGTGCATGGGTGTGTCAGGAGTTAGGAAATGGGCTGACATGTACATGGAATGTCATGTGTGCAATGCTGCTCATATGTGTGGCACTTGCGCTGTCTATGTTCTGCTTCTATGGAACTCTGGTCACAGATAGTCCTTGCAAATATTGGATGCATTTGGACTTACTGCTGTCAAGGGTCTGGTCAGACATTCCTGTTACTGATTCAAAAGCACATCAACTGCCTCATGTATGAGGCTTGTTTTCCCCTTATTGAGTGATGGTGTCTTAGTTGTGTGCCATATGCTGCGTTGGACCTTGATTTCAACATGTATGTGTGAAATAGGTGTGGTCCTCTGCTATTGGCCTTCAAAGGAGAAATGTACATGATATATGTCATTTACAGTGTGTGTGTATGTGACCATTGTATGTTAGGCATCACATTAGCTCTGGGATTTTCAATGTCCTAATCAGTATCTCAGCAATGCTCCATGAGGCAACACTCTTATTCTGATAAGTAGAGATGAAGGTGTGCAAAAATGAATAGCCAGACCATGATATGGTGATTATTATAGGTGTTTATTTAAATTAGTTAACTAAAGTGGTGAAGGTGATTATATTTAAAAGAAATTGTTGACAATATGTTGCTGCCTGCGTAAATCAGCGGCCGTGTTCTGTAGTTCCCCCTCATGTTGCAGGCCAGCATCCTCCTCTTCAGGCATGTGTGCCTCTGGTTCCAGGAGGGGAATGTTCCTTTTGATGCAAATGTTGTGCAATATTGCACATGTTAGGATGATCTTACAGACCATCTCCGGGGAATATAGGAGGCTACCACCAGTGATGTCGAGGCACTGGAACCTTGACTTGAGGATGCCGAAGGTCCTCTCGACTATGCTGCATGTCCTCCTATGTACGTCGTTGTAGGCACGCTCTGCAGCAGTATTCGGGTTGCCAATAGGTGTCATAATCCATGGCTGGATGCCATACCCCTGATCAGCTGCAAGAGAAAATGAATGGGATCATGTTGATGTAGCTGGCCTTATTGTAATGACCTTTCATGGCAGTAGTTGTCTTGTGTTGTCTGTGACTGTTTTGTGTTATAATGTAGCATCCTAGGCTTGTAGGATGTACCATCTGCATTGTGTTGTTTCATTGGCTGAACAAGTGTTTGTCTGCTAACCGGTTGTCAGCAGTATGTTTTGGGATTTGCAGTACAGTGTGCCCTCCCTAGCATTTTGACTTGTGATACAGGTGTCCGTGTGTCTTCACTGGGGTTGAGATGATAGTTCCATACAAAGGTTAAAATTGACAGTGGTGGTAACACGTTCATATCAATGTACCCTGGACATCCCATACCTTTAGACTTATGCAATGGATTAATGTAAACGTCATTGGGACACTTGCATTTTGCAAGGTGACATTTAGGCAACCCACTCCACACGTTGTGATCTTTGATGTCTTAACATTAGGCTGTACAGCAATTTCAGATGTGTGACAGGTTCACTGCAGACCTAAGAAACATGGCTAGCGATGTCATGACCTCAGTGTGTTCCTGTTCACATGTTTTTGTTGTTGTGGTGTATGTGTTGTGTGTCCTAGAGGGTTGCTGTGCAGTGTGACTATAAGTAGGTTTTTGTACTTACCAACAAGTAGTCCATTGCCATACCATCCATCCTGGAAGTGTTCATTGATGGTGCAGTGACGGAAGATGAAGGAGTCATGGACACTCCCAGGATATTTAGCCACAATGTTGGTGATCAATCCCTGGTGATCGACAATGGCCTGCACGTTGATGGAATGTGTGTGCTTCCTGTTGCGGTAGAGGTGTTCAGTTGCAGCAGGTGGCACAAGGCGTACAAGTGTGCAGTCGATTGCACCAAGGACATGTGGGAAGCCACTGATGAGGTAGAACCCCTGTTTTGTTTCCTGCTGCTTCTGCAGTGTGTTAGGGAAGCAGATGTGGCGGGGTGTCAGTCCAATGATGGCATCCAGTACTTTGGGCTAAAAGGCAGAGAATGATGGTTGTGATATTCCGGCAACCAGGGCATCAGTTGTTTGAAAAGAGCCACTTACCAGCATATGAAGTACGGCAAGCAGCTTGGTTTCTGTTGGGATGTGCGGGGTGTCAGCAAAGTGGGGGCCAACTGCGGTTCAATGTTGCGCAGCAGCTGCTGAATGGCCTGCCAGTTCAACCTGTACCTCTGGATGATGTTGTGTTCCCTGAGGCCATGAAGGGTTGTTCTGGGGCATAATATCCTCTCCTGCCTTCTGCGCTGCCTTTGGGGTCCCTGCTAGTGTTGTTGTAGCTGCTGTTGTTGCTGCTGGGCTCTGCGTCTGCATGCACGCTGGATTAGAATCACCTCCATGTCTCCCTGTTGCTGCTCTGCTGCTCTGCTGTTGCTTCTGTGTGTTCTGATTAAATACAGGTGTGTTTGCCCCATTTTAACGCCTGCCCTGACCCAGGCGTTAATTTTTGATGCAAATCGGGTTGTGTGTCATTTTCCGGCTCTGCCTCCTGGCCGTGCGTCATTTTTGCCCGAAAGCATAAATACGACGCACGGCCGTTTAAGTCATTTTTTGGACGGGAACGCCTACCTTGCATATGATTAACGCAAGGCGGGTTGCCGCATCCAAAAAATGACGCACACGGCAGAATTTTGACATCCGCGGGCTCGGGCGTCAAAGTTTAAATACGGGACAACGTTTGCGCTGAATGTGCGTCAAAAGTTTTGAGTATAAATATGCCCCCTAATGTGACAAGAGAATACTTTGGCAGCTTTTACCTGAGTCATCAACTACTACTAGTTTCAAGGAGCAGGGCTTGGGAAAAAATATGTGCATGTTACCATGTACACCAGGGACTAAAGCAGTGTACAGTGGCAGAACCACCAACATGTGCCACACGCAGCTAGGTTGAAATGTACTCCACCATTCACCCCATATCAGGAAACCACACCTATGTAGCTTTTATACATACCAAATGCAAGAGATCACTTTTTGGGGAGTTTGACAGCCAATACTTGATCTCCACACGGCAACACAGATTAAACGTCTTGTGCCCATGAAATATTAATCTGATGCTACTATGATGTTTCCCCATATCGACTGGGTTGACAGGTCAGTAGTCAATCTCACTCATGTTGGGTTTCATTTTGCTGTTCCCCAGTCATCAGAACCCTACCAAACAGAAAAGCAAAATGATGGAATATTTGCTCACAACATGCATCCATTCTCAAGTTCACTGGTGGGGTACACAAAGATGGCCAGACAACTGACATGGTATGTGGATATAGCATTTTCAAGCAACGCAGATGACCTTTTCCCCATTAATTTAGTTAAAATGTTCTGATCTTTGGGAGTACAATGAAATAATAAAAAAACACACTCCTTTAATCTCTCAACCTCTCATGGTGATTATTCTAAGAATATTTGAAATGTTTCTTTAAATCTCTCCAATACATAGGCCCATATTAATGCTTTTTGCCGCAAAACTGTGTTAATGCAGTTTTGCGACAAAACGTTTAGTGCCGGCTAGCGTCATGTAACAAGGCCAGCTGGGGGCCGTATTTATTGAATGGCACAATCCAGCGCTAAACTTGGGCTAGCGTCTTAGAAGAAGACACTAGCCAGGTGGTGGTTGGGGTGGTGGTAGGGAAGGAGGGGGTTGTGCGTCAGAAAATGATGCTAGCCTCGTTAGAGGCAAAAAGATGCCTCTAACCAGACTCACGCCATTTCCTGGTGCACAACCAACAAAAATATGACTCCTGTCTCAGGAAAGACAGAAGTCACGCCCACCACCCCAATGGCCATTGCACCTTGTGCCATGCAGGGGCCCCAATTTAGGGCCTCCGATGACAAAAAAAATAAAAATAAAAAATACTTACCCTACCTACCTGGAATTGGGTCCCCCATCCTCCGGTGTCCCTCTGGTGGGGGTAGGGGTTTTCCTGGGGCTCAGGGAGGGCACCTGTGGACCCATTCCGTGGTGTTTAACCACGGAATGGGTCCACAGGTCTCCTAATGCCTGGTCTGACCCAGGTGTTAAATAATGATGCAAAGCAAGCTCAGCACCATTATTTAGCCCCTCCTCCCACCCGTGCATCATTTTAGCACAAGGGATGATTATGGGGCTATGGGGATAGCATCATTTTTTAGATGGGAATGCCTACCTTGATTCTCATTGACGCAAGGTAGATGCACGCATCCAAACAATGGTGCAAACTCTTGTATTTTGACATTAGACATGTCTAACGTCAAAATATAAATATGGAGTTAAGTTTGCGCCAAATTTGTGTAAAAAAAACACAACACAAAGTTGGCGCAAACTGAGTATAAATAAGCCCCATAGTTTGTTAATAAACAAGTACTACAACACCAGCACAGAGAATGAAGAATAATTTCATCATCAACTTGGGCTGTTGAAAGACTGCATGTATTTTATTTACATGCAGAAATAGACAAGATGCTGAGACTCAATCTATATTTGTTGACTCTGTATTTTGAGTTCTGGCTACATGATATCAGTGCTACCCTACTCGTTAAAAAACTATAAAGCATCTAATGAGAGGGTAAACAATACCCTTGACTTTAGAACATCAATTGTATCGGCAGGCATCCAAAGGCAAAGCATAAAGACAGTCTTTTAAGAATCACATTTTTTTAAACCAGATTACGCAGCATATCCTTAATCCACTATCCCTGTCACTTATGTTAAAGGAATTAGACTTGCATGAAAATGTCATTACCAACCACAAAGTTGTTGTGTCATATTTAATATACATTTGCCTAACATAGCTACGAAGAGTTCTCACAAACACATTGACAGGCACGTGGCTTTCGAACTTAGATTCTATGGTGGATATTGAAGAAAAGTGGTGCTGATCAGGCATTAAAAGTGCTGAAAAAAACGACGCACTGAAATCTGTTAGATTTCCTTGTGCCACTTTTTCAGCCCCCTAATGGGGGAATGCCCCCTTTGCATACATTATACCTGGCGTAGGCAGTATGTAGCGCAAAGGGTTGCAAAGTGGCACAAGGCATACATTGTGGCACTTTGTAAATAAGGTGCAGGGTTTTTGGCATTCTAATGCCACATTGGCATCAAAACATGATGCCAATGTGGCGTTAGAATGGCGCAAGGGACTCTTAAATATGCCCCTATATTTTTTAAAGAGATATAGGGAACAATATGAGAGGAGAGAGAACTTTGTTGCAACAGAGTTCCCTCCAAGTCAACATTATGGTCTGTCCGCCCAATTTAAATTTGAGTGGACCATAGTTTGATGACTGCAGAGACTACACCTTTAGAGGTATAGCTCTATGGCCACCCGACATATAGCCATTTTTTCAATGCCTGTCACCACCAAGAAAAACCTGGCAGTAAAGGGCATTGAAAAACGACCCCCTCGCCTTGGAAGGAATCTCCAATGGGGAAGAGAGCATTGTTTTTTGTATTTTCCCAAAGCAGGATTTTCTTTTTGAAAATAATCAAAACTTTATCAGTTTGATATATGGCTCCATTATGTTGTTGAAGCTGTATGGCAAACTTACAATGCATAATCAGGAATAGCCATGACGGCGATTCCAGTCAATGCTAGAAATGTCTGCTGGGCCGGCGGACATTTCTCAATTTGACGGGCAGTACCTCCGTCAGTATGACAAGTACTTTACTCCGTCACTTTGGTGGAGAGCGGGTCGTCTGCCAAATTATGAGTAAGGCCCATAGTTTTGTTCCTTTCCTCATGAGATTGGAAGGAAGCCTCTCAATTATATGGTGCTGATGACTTGCTCAAGGCATTATATGCAACTGTTTCTGTTTTGAAAAACTTGCCCTAAATATCAGATGGCACCATGCCACATTGATACAATTTTTCCAGTTCTGGCCTTTGTTTTACTGATCATTGTGTTCAGGTGTTTTAGTTTGATTTGTTTAATTGACCCAAACCATAATTACTCATTTCAGAAAGCACTGGTTGGCAACATAAAAACTCAGGGTTGAAAAAGAGGTGTTTTGATAACATGCTGTCTTTTGAGAATCAAATATTTGGTACATTCCCATGACTTTGTGAGAAGGAGCAAATACCTAGCTGTAGAAAAGTTAACAGCTGAACCTAGTCCTACAAAGGATCTGATCATCTTTATCATTGGCCAAGACTTCAGGTAAACTTAAAGATGCCTTTATAGAGTAAGTGACAGCAACATATTGGGCCCACCAGGTTCTCTATGTCCTTGGTGTGGTATCCTGGAGTGACATTCTGTGCCATGTCTGCCAAATTAACATAGAAATATTCAAACAATCTCTTCAATGGTTATTGGGACCTACAGACGTATGATTTGGTTACAAATTGCATTTAAGACAATTTTAGCACTAACGTGCATCATGAGATTAGAGCTAATTGGGATCACTTCTTAACTGCAATTCTAAGTGGTGGCAAGTGCTTGTTTAAATCTGTGCCGGCATGTTAATACAATATGTCAGCTGATTAGACAGCAGCAGGGTAAATAATTAAGTTTATCCACTATATGCACTTCTACTGGCCATATTATGCACACTGTCTGTTATTTACTCAGCAGTCTGGTGAAAGGCTGGGGGGTTCCCCTCTGACCATATTTAAATGTTACAGTCCTGCAGGCGGTGTACTGGAGCAGATGTCTGATGGAGGGAGCCCGTCGCTGGACCCAATGGAGATCCTACAATGGCAGTGGCAATGGAATAGAGGTAAGTCCCGCACTCACATTGAGTCTTAGCCATATGTGTCCCTTTAGACAATCCACTACACAACATTCCACATACACACTAAAATCCATTGCCATTCCAACACCACACAACACATGCATGCCGAAAACACACATAGCCATACATCACCATACATCTATGACACAACACACATACATTATTGACACTGCACCAACACACGAAAGATAACAAATATTGACACAACTATAAACTCATCTACACAAAGACACTCACACAAAAGCACAAATACACACATCATGACAACCACATAACAACACTCACCTAAATGTTGCACACAGCACACAACCCAAACATATACAACAAAATCAAACCTGCATGCAAGTGGCACAGATACAGACACAACCACATCACCAACTCCAGGTCCTGTGCCTTAACCAGCCAGTCGAATTGCACACACATATATGTAATGGCTCACATACACAACTGGAAGAGACTATCACCGGTAAATGTCCCCTTTAAATGTGAACACATGGATAGAGTCGATGGGTGTGAATGTAACATTACTGGAATGGCAGCATTCATTTGGCAATGAATACTGACATCAAAATGACAGTTGTGTATGTGTGCATTATGTGCCATGTACTAGTGTGTCCCCATCCATTTCTCACACAAATGTGCTCCCAACAGATGCATAGCACAGTAATTTAAATAAGTTACTGTACCATGTATATGACTGCAGTGTTCCCAAGCTAATATATAGTGGCCACACAACATACACAGCCAGTGCGGGTTCCCCTACCTTTCAGTTTGCGACAGGTGGGGGGGGGTTTGATGTTATGTTTTCTCTGTGGTCCAGTAGCATGAGCGATGGAAGGTCATGTCCAGTCGTGTCTAGTCAAAACAGAAGTGGAAAGTTAGGTTTGTACCCAATCTCCCCTCCACACTCCCAACTCAGATGTGGAGGTCGGACCGCCATAGTTGGCTTGGTGGTAAGGCACATACATATCTGTTTGGCTGTAAGGATGGCTGCAGTCCCACTGTCAGCCCCTTTTTCCAATGCCATCATTGAGGCAGCTGGAGATTCTTGGCGGAGTTGGCGGGACTCGAACACTCTTTCACCTATGGCCCACCAACATCCAAATCGAGTGGGTGGACCATCTCGTAGGCGGACAAGATTTCCGTCAAAAAATCTACGGCAGGACCATTGCTGCCAAGATCTAAATCAGAGCTGAAGTGTTTTTGCTATTTGAAAGACCACCAGTGATTTAGTACATAATTTCTGCTGGTTAGTTAGCCAACAGCCAAGTGAATAATAGGCCTAATAAAGAGTATTTACTATTTACATGCCTGCTGCCCAAATTATACATAATCTCGGCTATTTTTGTCAGCACCCAGGTAAAGAGTGAAGTATCCCGCGATTTGCGTGGGGGCTGATGTAGGAAGCTGGCTCTGTATATGCTATATCAAAATGAGATGCAGTGTGCACAGAGTCCAGGGGTTCCCCAAGCGGGTTGACAGAGGCAATAATAGATAATACTAATGCTCAATTTGTGGTAGTGTGGTCGAGCAGTTAGGCTTATCAGAGGGCAGTGTTAAGCATTTGTTGTACATACTCAAGCAATAGAAGAAACACACACTCATTGACTTAAATCCAGACCAATAGGATTTTATATAAAATAAAAAACCTTTTGTTACTTTTTTACTAGAACCACAAGACTCAGTTCAGAAGTAAATTCTGTTGCAGGTAAGTATTTAGCATAGACATCAATGTACCTTTGTTTCACTTTGGTCAAGTCAACAGTTTTTAAGAAAACAGAGAATATCTATTTTAAAAGTGGGCACCTCATTTTCAGAACAGTTCCTGGGGGAAGAAAAAAAAGTACAGTTTTAGAGGTAGGTACACTACTTACAGTTCCAGTCTCTGGGTTATAGGTAGTTCACCTTTGGGGGTTCAAGTCAACCCCAAACACCCACCACCAGCAACCGGGGCCGGCCGGGAGCAGAGATCAAAGTTGAGCAATTTTAACGTGGGCTCCTATTGAGACGGGGGTACTCGGAATTCGGTCTGCCAGCAGGTAAGTACCTGCGGCTCTGAGGGCAGACCAGGGGGGATTAGAGGGGCACTGGAGGAGCCCCATGTAGGCACCAATCCCATACCCTCAGCTGTACTGGGGCGGCTGAGTGCAGGGTGCAAACAGGGCGTCGGCTTTCCAATGAAAATCTATGAGGGGACCCTGGGGGTAACTCAGGTGCTGCAGGCGAGGTCCAGGGGGGTGTCTCGGGCACACCACCAGCCGGACAGGGAAGAGGGCCGTCTGTTGATCGTTGCCACACTGGGTGTCGATTTCTCCAAGGCCTGGGGGCTGTTGGTGCAGTTGGTCCTTTGGCGTTGGTTATCTTTGTCCAGGGCAGTCATGGTCAGGGAGGTCCTCGGGATTCCCTCTGCAGGCGTCGTCGTGGAGGGGTGGAGAGGTCAACCCAGGGTGGGCACTCGGTCTATGTCACCTGTGGGTCCTATCTCGTTGGTTGGGCCTCCTGGACTCGGGCCGTGGGCCGCGGGTGCAGAGTGGTTAGGACTCAAGCTTCTGGAGTGAGGTGGGAGTCCTTTAGAAGAGGTTTCTTCTTTTCTTCTTTGGACAGGGCCGCTGTCCACGGGAGTTCTTGATCCTCTGTGATGCAGGCAGTTTTCTGGAGGTTTTTGAGAGGTTGCTGGACCTGCAGAATGCATCGCTTTTCTTCTGCAGGTTCTTTGAAGCAGGAGACAGGCTGGTAGGGCTGGGGCCAAGTCAGTTGTTGTTTCCTTTTAAAATCCTTTCCTTCTCTGCTGGGGTTTCAACTAAGCAGTCTTTTTTCTTCTTGTGAGGTCGTCAGTAACCTGACTAGCTTGGTTCAGGGAGTCCTTAAATACAAGGTTTAGGGGTGTTTTTAGGGTTAGAAGGCAGTAGCTAATGGCTACAGTCCCTGAGGGTGGCTACACCCTCCTGGTGCCCACTCCCTTTGGGGAGGAGAGCACAGTCCTATCCCTATTGGCCCTGATCCTCCAAACCAAGATGGAGGATTCTGCAAGGAGGGGGTCACTTCAGCTCTGGACACCTTAGGGGTGTTCCTGGCTGAGGTAGTGACTCCTCCTTGTTTTTCATAATTATCCCTCTGGACTTGCCGCCAAAAGTGGGGCTTTGTCTGGGGCTGGGCATCTCCACTAGCTGGAGTGTCCTGGGGCATTGTAACAGGAAGCCTGAGCCTTTGAGGCTCACTGCTAGGTGTTACAGTTCCTGCAGGGGGAGGTGTGAAGCACCTCCACCCAGTGCAGGCTTTGTTTCTGGCCTCAGAGAGCACAAAGACTCTCACCACAGGCAGTCAGAAACTCATCTGCTAGTGGCAGGCTGGCACAGACCAGTCAGTCCTACAGTAGAGGACTGGGTAAAATACAGGGAGCATCTCTTAGATGTGTGCATTTTGTTAAATAAATCAAACACTGGCCTCAGTGTGGGTTTATTATTCTGAGATGTTTGATACCAAATTTCCCAGACCATATACTTAATATGGCCACACTGTACTTACACTGTCTAGGATTGGACTTAGACACTGTAGAGGCATATTGCTCATGCAGCTATACCCTCAACTGTGGTATAGTGCACCCTGCCTTAGTGCTTTAAGGCCTGCTAGAGGGGTGACTTACCTATGCCACAGGCAGTGTTTTGTGTGCATGGTACCCTGAGGGGGATGTCATGTCGACTTTGCCTTTTTCTCCTCACCAACACACACAATCTGCAATGGCAGTGTGCAGGTGTTAGGTGAGGGGTCCCTTAGGGAGGCACAACACATGCTGCAGCCCTTAGGGACCTTCCCTGGCCACAGGGCCCTTGGTACCACTGGTACCTTTTACAAGGGACTTCTCTGTGAGGTAGGGGTGTGCCAATTGCGGAAACAATGGTACATTTTTAGTGAAAGAACACTGGTGCTGGGGCCTGGTTAGCAGGGTCCCAGCACACTCTCAGTCAATCAGCATCAATATCAGGCAAAACGTATGTGGGGGGTTGGGGGTAACTGCAACAAGGGCCATTTTTATACACGCGGACAAATAATGCATAATGTTTGTTACTTAGCCATAGGGGGATTGAATACTGAAGCTTCTTTGCTGTTTCCGTCACTGTCGGCCAAACAGTCAATAATCTCTGTTCACTGGCCACAGACCAGATAAATAGTGAAGCTTTCTTGCTATTTGCAGGGTTGCCAGCCAAAACAGTACAGAACTGCGACTACTTAGACAGCAGCCCACTAAATGATGAAGTTCTTCTTCTATTTACAATGCCACTGGGCCAACAGAGAGAAATCTCTACTATTCAGACAGCGGCCGGGTAAATAGCAGAGAAAATTAGCCTGGTGGCCTGCTACATAGCAGCTAATTCCTCATTTAAAATAATGCTGGGAATGGTAAACTTCAGGAAAACAATGCGGGGTTCCTCAAAGAAACATAAGAGGTCTCTCATTAAGTACAAAATACAAATATGTCAGTACTACCATGCTCCAAGACTCATTCAATTGTAAATGAAATAAGTTTATTCACGATGCAGGAAAAGCATTACCTCAATTCTCATATGTGTGCAGGTGGTGGTCACCAGTACTGATTTATGCTGATTAGGACTTATTTTTCAGCAACAGAATTTGACCAAAAGCAGAAGCAAAGTCAAAAGACATTAAAAAATAGTAAGGAAAGGAAAAGCAGGCATGATACCCACCCAGCAAGAGTGAGATTCAGTGTCAGGAAATGTAGGGTGGTAGAAGAAAGTGGAATGAGGTGGAGTAAGGTCTAGCCAGCCTTGGAATCCAGCAACCCTGGCACTGAGCTGCCCAGGGGTGAGTCTCCAAAGAAACACTGGGCCATTGCACATCTTTACAGTTCCCAAGGTCCCCCACACTTTCTTGATTGACCGCCTTCATTTACTGTTTTCAATCTGATGCGTAGCAAAAGTCACTTGGGCAGCATCTGATGTCTTTACCAGGGCTTGATAACCTCCGCCTTTTGCATTCTTCCATGGGCAAACAACGTATAATTTCACCTGTGGATAAAACAACCTTTTTAGCTTTTGTCCTGTTTTTGCTTGTGTAGCATCATAAAGAAAGCTGAAAGAAACTGTAGCAAGAGAGTAGAGGTTATGCATTTGCACATCATGCTTGAAGAGAACTTCATCTCTTCCCAACTGATATTGCCTCCCCATGCAGCCAGATTACCTAAGGCAAGGGTTGTAGTTTAAGGTAACAAATTACTGCTTGATTGCACCTAATTTGTGTGATGCTTATTTGATGCACTTAATCAACTCTACTGCAGCTGCGACTTCTCCTTGTGGCGTTTCCCGCAACCTCTGTGGTCTAGAAGCAGTCAAAGCTGCTGAGCCAGAGAAACTTGATGAATGGCAGAAGTGGGCAATATTCAGCCACTGCAGCCAGCATTGAACCCCATTACTACATCTCATGTCTTCTTAAACATTCCAATGGCCCTATTAGACATTGGGGCTCACTTAGACCCTGGTGGATTGCCCGCACGCTATCCAGTTCAGTGGAGGCTATGGCCTTTATTTCAATGAAGAATGACCACCTCCAAATGAAGAGATCCCTGCTAGGTTGGCAATGATATCTGAGGCTGTAACAGTTCTGCTGAAAGCACTGACCTTTGCTAATTTGCTGAGTGGGTGCCATGATTGATGATCTCTCATTGCAAAGTGTTTTGTGGCTGATGTACAAAGCCATTTTGCATCACAAAGCCTGTGATTCACAAAAGCATAGTATTTGTGACTGAAATGGCTAGTTGTTATTTACTAAACTTATTTTGTGATTTGGCACCAGGTTAGAAACTTATAAATAATCAGGGCATGATTAGGGCTTCCTTTCCAAATAGCGATTCTTTGCAAAACACTGCAAAACCTACTCACCAAACAAGTCTGAAACATCTCTCTCGAGATGCCCTGTCAGCGGCCATGTCTAGTACCACCCAGCTCTCCTTGTATTACTAACAATGAAGACACTACTGTAGTTCAATTCCGTCACAAAAGTGGAAAAGTTTTGGACTGCTCTGCATCAGTGCTTAATTTGTAAATAAAAACGTGCCGGTGCCCAAAGCTATCCTCTGAAACACGCGGCAGCAGCAATTAAATGTATGAGCACGGAATAATGAGGAAGTGTCATCCTTGGGGCCTCTCTAATTCATTTACAGCCAGTCCCTGTCCCTTCAGCTCACTCTTGCAGCTTTTTGCTTTCTCCTTCTGTGAAGCTTTATCATCTTTCTTATCCTCAGTTTTTCCCATGTGTATTTTGCTCACTGTCAATGCCTGCTGCAGAAAAATAAGTGCTGGCCCCCAAAAATAAGTGCTGGTGCCCCGCACGGCAAAAACCACAGACTCAAATTAAGCACTGCTGTGCACCAGTGAAAAACAAATTACTTCATTTGATTAATAGGATCAGTAACCTGGGGTTAATACCTGACTTACTGACCTTAACAATAACCTGCTAGAACGAAGCTGGCACAAAACACAGGATGACTGAAAAATCAGCATTTAACACACATTATAGATTTAAACAAAATACCAATTTAAGGAATTATTTAAAATACAATAGAAACATGTAGTACTGAAGAACGAGCAGACTTCAAGGGTCACTCAAACACAAGTCCTACCTATTGTCTACTAGGGATTTAGCATCAGTCAGGAAGATATCAGTGCAGATACCTACTTTTATCCAGGACTAATGTCATTCACACCACTTCTCCTGGAAGGCAGGGTATTAAAATTAAATTGGCTTCCTGGGAAAAATGTGGCTACTAGAGTTGCATAAATAATATTGCAAGGATTCCAGAGAAATAGGGCCAGATGTACGCAGGGACGGGTGTGTGATTACCAAAGAGTGATTTTTGCAATTCTCTATTTGGTAACCGCAAACACCCATCTACGAAAGTTTGCTTAACACTTTCTGTGATTCCCAGTGGGTTGCATAGAGACCTACCTCATCAATATTCATGAGGTAGGTCTCACTTTGAGACCCATTGGGAATTGCAAAAGTCACAGGGATGTGAATGCATGTAAATGTCTGTGAATGCTTTTCAATAAAGCAATTTTTTTAATGCAGCATGTTTTCCTTGGAGGAAAACGGGTTGTGTTTCAAAAAGAAAAATAAAAAGTTTTCTTTTTGTTTTTTAAGGGTCTGCAGGGGCCTTGGGATCACTGCCTGCTCTTAAAAATGTTTTTACAAACATTCTCAAAGGGGAAGAGGTCCCTTGGGGACCCTTTCCATTGATGAATGGGTTGCCACCTAATTGAAGTAGGTAATAAAATGGGAATGCTTTGCAACCACATTTGGGTTGCAAACGTTTCACACATACCACTGCGATTTGATATTAGGAAGGGACGCCCTAAACACACCCCTTTCTAATACTGACTTACAACCCCAATTTGCAATTCCGTAATAAGTTACCAAATCGCAAATATGGCTTTATACATTAAAAAATACTTTTTTGCGGTCGCAAACAGTCTGATTCTGCGGATCGGGTTGTTTGTGACCTCAAAAAAGCTTTGTGCATCTGGCCCTTATAGTCTTCTTGACTAATCAAAGAGAACAAAGCAGTAATGGCAGAGTGTTCCCCATCCCACTGTTAAAAAAAACCTACATCTCTGTTGCCCAGCCAATATTTAGTCTACACCCATCCAATCCAAAATGTCTTCCTAAGATTCAGGTACCACAACTAGAAGAAAAGTTTCAGAATTAGGTGGAAATATTATCTTATTGCTGATGACCTATTAGGTTTCTGAGTAGGTCAGTGTGAATTTAAATTATGCCAGCGTAGATTTGAGAATTTCGAGTAACACTTCTTATGAAAAATTCCCAAAATTACTCTGGTACACCACTTTGTAGAATTTTTCATCATTCTCTGTAAGAATTTACAGTTCTCAATTAGTTGTACAAATTCACAGCAAATGCATGGGAACAAGAGAATGGAAGCTGCTATGTTAGCCGTGTTTTTGTTAAAATGGATCCTCGTGGCAAGAATTGATGCAAGGATGCATTTTGCGCTAAAATATAGCTTCGCATTTCACATATTTATGCATAATTGTGTGTAATTTCTCTTAATTGTGTGTAATTAGATGTAAGCAAACTGAGCACATTTTGCACACTCCTATTTCCGAGCTTCTTGAAGTCCTAAATCTCTATTCATGTACATAAGGGACAGAGGACCGAGGGTGCCCGCTAGCATGGGCTTTTCTAGTGCTGTTGACTACCTTCACGGCAGAGGATCATGAGGTACACCAGCATATTGTGAAAGACTGGTTTAATACCTCTGCAAAAATATGGAAGTGACTCATATCCTTCCTCAAATATTAAGGGCAACTGATCTAGGTAAGGCAATACATTTCCAAACAGACCACACTAGATTATGATGTCCTACAGGGTTATACGCCTTTGCCTCTTGGTCCTGTCTAGATTACGTTTGGAGTGGTTATACCTACACTGGCGACACCCAGTTGCTAGTTGATCTAACTAACAGTTCTAGTAAAACAACTATATAGCTGACAGCGTCTTGGCAACAAGACACTGGATGAGGCTAAGCAAGGTCTGACTGAACAATGATAAAATTAAGATTCTGGTTCTAGATAACACTTTGCCAAGTGCTGGTTCTCTCCAATCAGCCAATCACCAGCTATGCTATGGGGCTGATAATTGGGTGTGCCCTTTAATTCTCAGTGATCTCTTGACTCATTGATCCACCCCTCCTGTAAAATTGTCCAACCTCCACTTATATGGCCTGTTAAAAATGTATCCTCTGATGACAATAGAGAATCTTAAACTACTAATTCATGTAGCAGCAATGTCCAGACTTTGATGCTGTACAGCCATATGTTTAAATCTCCTGAAAAAAGAATACTTCAGTTGGTGCAAACAAGGTGTAGGAAAGTGCCCTCTTTCCTGGCATGGTTACCCCCATTTTCTGTTGTCAGTGTGTTTGACTGTGTCTACTGGGATCCTCCTAACCAGAACCCCAGTAGTTATGATCTCTCCTGTAAATTTATGCTAACTGTATCTCATGTAAGTTCCTAGTATATGTTACCTAGGCACTCAGGGCATTGTGGTACCAGGGGATCACTATGGGATGCAGTAGTTATTCTGTCACCCATAGGGAGCCCATGCAAAGGGTTTTGCAGGCCTGCCATTGTAGTCTGCGTGAAATGGGTGCACATACCCGTTTTCACTGCAGGTCACTGTAAGTCACCCCTATGGGAGGCCCTCTCTGCCCAGAGGGCAGGGTGCAGGTACCTGTGTGTGAATGCACCCTTGCACTAGCAGAGGTGCCCCCACAAACTCCAGATCAATTTTCCTGGTCTTTGTGAGTGTGGGGACGCCATTTTACGCGTGTACTGGACATAGGTCACTACCTATATCCAGCTACAGAATGGTAACTCCGAAACAGGGCATGTTTGGTATCAAACATGTCGGAATCATACCCCAATACTGTTGCAAGTATTGGATGCATGATTCCATGCACTCTGGAGGGTCCTTAGAGGACCCCCAGCAATGCTACCGCCAGTCTTACAGGGTTTTCTGGGCAGCCCAAGCTGCTGCCACCCCTAAGACAAGTTTCTACCCTCCTGCTGCTTGATGTGATCAAGCCCAGGAAGGCAGAACAAAGAATGTCCTTTGGCAGAGGGAGGTAGCACCCACTTCCTTTGGAAATAGGTGTGACTGGCTTGGGAGGGGTAGCCCCCCCGAAGCCACTGGTGTTCTTTGAAGGGCACATTTGGTGCCCTCCATGCATAAAACAGTCCGCACCAGTTTAGGGACCCCCAGTCCGTGCTTTGGCACAAAACTGGACAATGGAAAGGGGAGTGACCATTCCCCGGTCCATCACCACCCCAGGGGTGGTGCTCAGAGATCCTCCTGAGGGTCTCTGGGTTCTGCCATCTTGTTTCCAAGGTTGGCAGGGAACTCTGGGAGCATCTGAGTGGCCAGCCAATGCAGGTGACGTTAGACCCCCCTCCTGATAGGTGACCAATCCCTCTTTCAGGGCTATTTAGGGTCTCTCTCTTGGGTGGGTCCTCAGATTCAACTTGCAAGACTCCAGCAGGATTCCTCTGCAACCCCCATTTTGACTTCTGGCCACTGGAACTGCGACTGGATCACCCAGGAACCAACAACGCTGCATTCCACGAAGAAATATCTTCTGCTACTTTGTTTCCACGGCTCCTGCCAGCTTTGCAACATTTCCCCAGCTGTGCATCCCCAGAAGACAGCAACTCTTCAGCCTACAAAAGAAAAAGAAGGAATCTCCCTTGGAGTGAAGGAGTCACTCCTCTGCATCCGCAGGCACCTGCTGCAATGACGACCGGCCGCTTGGATCTCCTCTCACCCTGAACTGCAGGGATCCTACATCACGGTTGGTAGTCCAGAGTAGTCCTCTTGGTCTTCTCTGCCAGCTGTCCACCTTTGGTGGATGTAAGCCTTTGCCTTACCACGCAGGACAGTACCCCCGTGCACTGCGTCTCTTGTAGCTGCCAAGGCTTGTTTGCACCCTCTCCAATGGATCTTCAGGCATCGTGTAGCTCAAGCCCCTAGCACTCCTTCCCACAATGCACAGCCCTCTGTGTGGTTCTCCTGCGGCGTGAGATCCCTTTCTGTAGTGCTGCATGGGCTCCTTCTGCGACTCCTGTGTCCCCGTCCTGTGGGACTCCTGTCTATGCTGCCTCTGCTCTTGTGGACTCTCTGCGATGCTGAGGGTCCCCTGTGACTCTCTCTCCTGGAGTGAGTCCTCCTGGGCCTTGTGGGTCCTCGGCAGCTCCACTTTTCCACTAACCGCAAACTTGCCTTTGCAAAGACTTCTTGGTGGAATTCCTGCACCGACACCTGTGTGCAATCTTCACTGCAGTGTGGGACATCTTCTGCATCCATCAGGAGCTCTTCTCTGGCTCCAGGGCTGCAGTGCTTACCTGTCCTTCCTGACTGTTGACCAACTCCTGCAAGTACGGCTGGGTGGGTAGTAGCTCCTACTCCTCCTGGACTCCACTGACACTTTTGGACTTGGTCCCCTCTCTCCACAGGTCTTCTTCACCAGGAATCCACTGCTGCTTTCTTGAAGTCATGTTTGGGTGTCTTCTTTTCTTCCTTGTCCCCCTCTTGGTTGCTTTGGGGAAATCCAGTGATTTACTCCTGCTTTCCTGGTCGCTGGGGGTACTGTGTTACTTACCTCTGGGGTTTTCTAGTACTTCCAGTTCCCCTCTACACATTCCACTTACCTAGGTGGGGGTCCTGTGTTCGCATTTCATTTTTTTAGGATATGGTTTGGGCTCCCCCTAGGGTCACTATTGGTTATTGCTATTTGCACTGTTTTCTAGCCCTTCTATGCCTATTACTGTTTACTAGTGTATATATTTAGTGTATTACTTACCTCCTATTGGAGGGTTGCCCTTCTAGTATTTTGTGGTATTGTATTCCAAAAATAAAGTACCTGTATTTTTGTACAACTGAGTGTTTTCGTTCATGTGTGTAAGTGCTGTATAACTACAGTGGTATTACATGAGCTTTGCATGTCTCCTAGATGAGCCTTGGTCGCTCATCTACAGCTACCTCTAGAGAGCCTGGCTTCTAGACGTTGCCAACACTTCACAAAGAGGGGATACCTGGACCTGGTATAAGGTGTAAGTACCTTGGGTACCCGCCACACACTAGGCCAGCTTCCTACACATGGCCTTGAAAATTATTTTTAATTTGAGTAAAAATTATTGTGTCTTCCATGAGAAATCATATTAAATGCAACAAAGGGGCCTCTGCCTAATTTAATAACGTACCAATGTAAAAACCCTAAGTCACCTGTCATACCTCTTTCATCTTTAGCAATCATTAGACTGTAGAGCTATTTTGTGACCAGCAAACAGTGCTGAAAAGAGCAAATGGTTACTGGTGGGGGCCAAAGGCACCCAGGGCCTCATTTACAAGCCCTTTGTGCTGCATCATCTTTTACACATTTTGCAATACACTGCTCCATATTTACAAAATAGCGCATTGGGCCCAATGTGCCCGTTTGTAAAGCCTTGTGTCACATTATACCTGCACCAGGTGTAATGCATACAGGGTAGGAGTTCCCATGGGAAAAGCCACGCAGAACTGACGAGGTGAAATTTACAACATTTCACTGCGCCATTCTGCAACTTCACTGCATCAAAATTTTACCGCCTGCTCAGAGCAGGTGTAAAATTGACACAGGCTTTTTCCGAAGGGAGACTCCTCACATTGCTGGAGTTGCGTCAGTTTAACAGCGCTACTCCAGCGATGCATGAGCTTAGTGCCAACAGATGCGTCAGTGAAAACGTGTGCCATGGAGCTCTGTATCGTAAGTACAGCGCATCCATGGCAAAGTTAATGGATTTGCGGGAAGTGCATGAAATCTGCTGCATGCATGGTGATGCGTCAGAGTCTTGAAAATGAGGTCCTCAGTTTTAGGGGCTGACATTTATTTTTCTCCATCAGAAGTTTACTGAGACAAGAGAGGGAAAAAAACAAAAAGCAGAAATGGGCACAAAGGGGGAAAGCAATAATCTGCAGGAGTAAGCAGAAAGGGCAGCAAGTGTCTGATTATGAATTAAAAGGCATAGGTGGAATTAAAACTGTGTAGGCTTAGTATTCGGTGAGCCAACATTTAATTACTGAGCAGAATTTTGGACACCAGCACTTTCTTTTACACATCAAGGCCCATATTTATACTTTTTTAGCGCCGCATTTGCGCCGCTTTTTGACGCAAAAGCGGCGCAAACTTACAAAATACAAATGTATTTTGTAAGTTTGCGCCACTTTTGCGTAAAAAAATTACTGAAATGCGGCGCTAAAAAAGTATAAATATGGGCCTAAGTACTGCGAACAAATAAATGCCTATCATCAAATAATCAAATAGACTTGATTCAGATTTAATGAAGCCTGACGGGTAGAACACTGAAAGGCTCTCATCCCAAGTTTGTTGTAATATCCTAATTCTTTTGTAAACATTCGCTTCATGCGGATTTGGAACTGTAAGATGTCCAGGAAATCTGCACCTCTGAAATTTTAGCCCTGACACACTTCACTAGTGAAAACCTGGCAGAACATATTCAGGAAGGTGCTCAAGGAGAAGTCATAATTATTTGAGAATGTTCCCCTGAAGAAATGCTGAGCTCCACTGGATTAATATTTCCCAGATGTGAGGCTGGGGAGGGAGCAGTTCACAGTTGGTAAACCGAGGTAACCAATTTAGAGTTGTCAGAGAAAAGCCTCTTATACATAAGGTGTTAGAAAGTAATATTAGAAACATGTTCTTAACCTACAATCATAAATATCACCAAGGACATTGTTCTGCATTTTTCCCATTTACTTTCACTGTACTCAATGTATTTTTTGTAATTTGGCAAACTCTCTTCGGTTGTGGCTGTTTTGATGATGCTTAGCTTCTCTTAGTTAGTAAGCAGCAGCTGGGATGTTGTTATTTTATCTGATTATATTTGACATGTTGTAATATGTGGTACACCTAGAAGCTACTTTCATGACATTGTGCACTGCAAATAATAAATAGGGGGGAAAAAATCACCTTTCTTCGTGCCAGGCCAGTTCAGCAGTGCCTAGGTAACATGGGAAATTGGGTAGTCCTTGTTATATCTAAAACCCCAGGGACTTTGTGTAAGAAAGTGCTCAGAGACGTACCTCCATTGTGAACTGTGAGATTCAGGGATAGCAAGATGAAAGCTCCAAGATCTGTTGAAAGAAGGTGATGTAAGGTTGTAAACTGATAAAAGGGGCACACTATTAACAGAGTAATAGATCATCCAGCCAGGACCTTAAACTTAAAAATAAATATGTGCTTTATTTAAGAGTGTCTAGTTTATGAAGCAATTACCATATCCCCCACCCCATCTGCATGCCATCACATACACCCACCCTCCCCCTCACCCCCTCACTCCAACACCTCACATATGCCCCACTAGCACAACCCAGCCATCCCAATACCAAGTCCTGCATGCAACACCAAAGCATGGACACCCATTGCCAAAGCATGTCCAGTACAGACACCCACACAGACCCCAAAACACTAATCACACAATGGCAAACACAACAAGGCAAGCACAGGAGTGGAGGGTAACTCACCAAATGCACAAGATGGCACACACAGATACTAAAACTATGCATTTACACCCCAACAGGACCCATACCCAACGTCACCGGACAGGAGGTGCCAGACATATCCAGTCCCCCCACAGAAGAGGCCCACAGTGATGACAGCAGCTCTGCACGCCTGGATCAAGATGACCAGCCCGGCCCATCAGGGACCTCTGGACAGTCGGTTCCCCTGCCACAGTCACAAGCCACCACAGACCCTCCCCCCTCAGGAAACACCACCACAGCACCCACCCAGCGGGCCCATGCCACTTTCCCCAGGACACATCAATGAGCAGTGTGTCCACCACTACAGAGACCCCAGGCAAACCCACAAACCCAAGACAATCAGGGACTTGGGATCAGTGGCAGTGGGCACACGGTTCAGGGGACAGAGGCACAGGATAAGAGGGAAGCTGGGAGGACTGCTGTGCGACAGGGGGAGTACAGGCCCAGGGAACCCACTCTCCACAAGGCACTCTCCAACATCATGGGAGCATATCACCATTCCCAGAAGACCATGGGCACGGTACTGGCCAAGTTTCAGGAGACCCAGTGGCTGCAGGAGGAACAGTACCTAGGGATCAGGGAGGACTTGAAGTCCATCAACATCACCCTGGTCACCATTGCAAGGTGTCACAGTGTCCTTTTCTCTGGATCTGCATGCCGCCGAACAACAGGCCAACCTACCGGCATCACCAACGCAGAAAGCTATCATAGCACAGAGTTCTGGTGAAGCCAGTCGATGGGGAAGGGAATTAGGGTAGGGAACAGCAGGGAGAGAGATCTGAAAAGGAAAAATGGTTAAGCATGTATGTATATATTTGTTCATAACAGCATTAACATTCAATTATACATTAGACAAAGGCATCTCCGTGAATGCAAGTGTTGAGACCCTTATGGAATAGACAAAGGCGTCTCCGTGAATGCAAGTGTTGAGACCCTTATGGAAAAGACAAAAGCGTCTTCGTGTGTGCAAGAGTTGAGACCCTTATTGAATAGACAAAGGCGTCTCCATGTGTGCAAGAGTTGAGACCCTTATGGAATAGACAAAGGCGTCTCCGTGGATGCAAGTGTTGAGACCCTTATGGAATAGACAAAGGCGTCTCCGTGAATGCAAAGGTTAAGACCCTTATGGAATAGACAAAGGCATCTCCATGTGTGCAAGAGTTGACACCCTTGTGGAATAGACAAAGGCGCCTCCGTGGATGCAAGAGTTGAGACCCTTATGTAATAGGCAAAGGTGTCTCCGTGAATGCAAGTGTTGAGACCCTTATGGAATAGACAAAGGCAACTCAGTGGATGCAAAAGTTGAGACCCTTATGGAATAGACAAAGGCGTCTCTGTGGATGCAAGTGTTGAGACCCTTATGGAATAAACAAAGGCGTCTCCGTGGATGCAAGAGTTGAGACCCTTATGGAATAGACAAAGGCGTCTCCGTGGGTGCAAGTGTTGAGACCCTTATGGAATAAACAAAGGAGTCTCCGTGGATGCAAGTGTTGATAGAATCATGGTACTTCAGGATGTCATGAGGATTAAACAAAACTGGGCGTGGCCCTTCTCTGAATCATGGAACAAGAACAATTAGTAAAATCATGATACTTCAGGACGTCATGAGCATTAAACAAAACTGGGCGTGGCCTGTCTCTGAATCATAGAACTTGAACACTTAGCAAAATCATGATACTTCAGGATGTCATGAGCATTAAAAAGAACTTCGCGCTGCCCTTCTCTGAATCATGGAACAAGAACAATTAGTAAAATCATGATACTTCAGGATTTCATGAGCATTAAACAAAACTGGGCGTGGCCCTTCTCTGAATCATGGAACAAGAACGAACTGAGACCTCTGAACCTTGAGAAGGAAAAAGCTTGGACCATGGACATACTCTGAACATCAATCATGCAACTACTATGCATTCATAAACATAAAACGTTTGGTCTCAGTCTTAAAATTTGCAAAGACTTAAATATGTATCTCACATATCATCAAAGACTTAATATGTCTCTCACATATTATGCTTCCAAAAACAATGAAACTATGATTTGCTTATCTTTGAAATGTTTTCACATTTGCCACCTAGGCCAGAAAGTTTTACTCATGTAAACTGAAGCGCCTTGATTATTGGACCAATGGCGCTTTACTCCTGTGAACTGAAGCGCTTTGAATGTTGTGCCAAGGGCGCTATACCCCTGTGAACTGAGGCACTTTGAATGGTGGGCAAAGGGCACTTTACTTCCAGTGAACTGAAGCGCTTTGAATGTCGTGCCAAGTGCGCTTTACTCCTGTGAACTGAAGCGCTTTGAATAGCATGCCAAGTACGCTTTACTCCTGTGAACTGAAGCGCTTTGAATACCATGACAAGTGCCCTTTACTCCTGTGAACTGAAGCGCTTTAAATGTCGTGCCAAGAGCGCTTTACTCCTGTGAACTGAAGTGCTTTGAGTGCTGAGCCAAGGGAGCCTTACTCCTGTGAACTGAAGCGCTTTGATTGCTGTGCCAAGGGCACTTTACTCCTGTGAACTGAAGCGTTTTGAATTTCGTGCCAAGTGTGCTTTACTCCTGTGAACTGAAGCGCTTTAAATGTCGTGCCAAGTGCGCTTTACTCCTGTGAACTGAAGCGCTTTAAATGTCGTGCCCAAGGCGCTTTACCAGTGTGGCCTGAAACGCTTTGCACGTTGTGCTAAGGGGCGCTTTACCTTTTGGAATTAACGACTTCCTTCAAACTTGGATTCAGCAAGGCCTTACCACTACGAGTACGACCTACTCGTTTTTTAATGCACCATGGAAACAAGGTTACTTCGGTTGGATGACACTCTGCCATTCAGGAACTCTGCTCTTCTCCAGAGAAATCCCCAAGAGGTCTGGCTGCATCGAAGTCTTCAAAATAGTGAGCAATGTGCTTGGGTGTGGCTGGGCTTTATAGGCCTGCCACACCCAAGATGGCTGTTGCCTCTAAAAACATGGGAATTGTAGTCCCTTCATGGAATAGCACTGATAAGTGCATCTTGTCCACCAATGACCTGAACCTGTAGCTCTATGAGCTTTGCCACAGGGCAGACGACGTTGATGGCCACCGTTGGAACCAGAGGGGATGACAAGTGGTGCGCAGAAAGCGCCGCAGAGCCGCGCAGCGGAGTTTCAGGTGGGACCTGGACCACGCATGGTTCTATTCCTGACATTACACCCCTCTCCCAAGTGCGGTCCAGGGCCCGGTTTACCAGGATGGAGGAGGTGAAATTGTCGCACCAAACGTGGTGCATGGACATTTTTCTCAGGTTCCCATGAGTTGTTTTCCGGACCGTATTCCTTCCAGGACACTAAATACCAAAGGGAAGATCTACGATACCCGGAGTTTAGGATAGATCGTACCTCATACTCCTAATCACCACGGCCTGATGGAGGAGCAGTATCGGAAGTGAAGTGAAACACTTGATGAATTTTTAAGGACGATGGCAACTTTAGTTTGTATGTTACAGGGTTTACCTGTCGAAGCACTTCATAGGCCCTTAAGAATTTTGGATGGAACATATTTTCACTCTTGACCACAACTTCTGGTGTGGTTTGGGCAGAAGCAGGCAGCCTGACAGGTAAAATGTGGGGACAGCGTCCACATGAGCCATAGAAAGGAGTTGAGTCTATAGAAGAATGGTGGGAGTTGTTGTGAGCCAGCTCTGCTACAGCTTGAATCTTTTTTGTTAGTCATTAGCACGCCATTAGCTTTGGGCTCGAAAAACAACAGAGGAGCTGGAAGTGATCTTGATGATCTATTTAGTTTGTTGACTAAAGCATTGATTGAGATATTCTCATAAAACTTGGTTCTTTTTCTCATAGAAGACATCAGAATATACTGAATACTATTTTGGCAGGCTGTGGCAACAGAATGTTGGGGATTTTCCTTTTTGTCTTCTCTTTGTAGAAGACATTTATCTAGGCAAGAAGATGAAGAAGGGTGTAAAACCTGGTTGCGCCAGTCTATAATTGGATTGTGTAACACTAACCTCAGCATTCCTGTCACCTTTGCAAATTATTTGTATTCGTGAGGTTTGCATAGTTACGGGGCCTCCTGCCAATTCACTACCATCAACTGCATGAACAATTTCATGGACCTTTTTCTTTATACTGGGTATCTGTGAATTTAGTGCTGTTTGTTGATCCCCCAAATTTGTGATTGTTTCTGACTCCATTAAAACCTGTACAGTTTGTTCTATGATTTGAAAATATTTGGTATGGTGAGTTGTGCAAGAACAGACTGAAGGGAGTGTCAATTTGCCCAAGAGATCCCCTTTGTGTTTTCTTGGTCTCTTTAGTGTTTCCTCAACGTACTCCTAGTAACTCTTTGTTTTCACTAAAGGAACTGTCCAAATAGTGGAATCACTAGTCCAGTATGATAAGAAGAATACAATTCTAGATTATGGGTCTGGAAAAGCACAGGGACAACAAGGAAAATGCAATTCCACCTGTGTGGAGAAACACTGAACCTTCTCAATCAAATTGTCCAAAAAATAATAATTTGAGTCAGTTAGATCACTTTGCACTTGATTAATTACCTGTATGTGGGTATTTCTGAGGTGGCCATCTTGATCAGCTGACATACAGACCGAGAGGAAAATATAAACTTGTGGGCTCACTATTCTGTGACAGTATCCTTTCCTCGGGATCTGCACGCCGCCGAACAACAGGCCCACCTTCCGGCGTCA
Source organism: Pleurodeles waltl (assembly GCF_031143425.1). NCBI lineage: Eukaryota > Metazoa > Chordata > Amphibia > Caudata > Salamandridae > Pleurodeles > Pleurodeles waltl. The sequence goes on from NC_090438.1 coordinate 71,824,867, forward strand.
CCAACTCAGAAAGCTATTATAGCACAGAGTTATGGTGAAGCCAGTCGGGGTGAAGGGAATTAGGGTAGGGAACAGCAGGGAAAGAGATCTGAAAAGGAAATATGGTTAAGCATGTATGTATATACTTGTTCAGAACAGCATTAACATTCAATTATACATTTAGACAAAGGCGTCTCAGTGAATGCAAGTGTTGAGACCCTTATGGAATAAACAAAGGCGTCTTAGTGGATGCAAGTGTTGAGACCCTTATGGAACAGACAAAAGCGTCTCGCTGGATGCACAAGTTGAGACCCTTATGAAATAGACAAAGGCGTCTCCGTGAATGCAAGTGTTGAGACCCTTGTGGAATAAACAAAGGTGTTTCCGTGGATGCAAGAGTTCAGACCCTTATGGAATAGAAAAAGGCGTCTCCATGGATGCAAATGTTGAGACCCTTATGGAATAGACAAAGGCATCTCCGTGGATGCAAGTGTTGAGACCCTTATGGAATAAACATTGGTGTCTCCGTGGATGCAAGAGTTGAGACCCTTATGGAATAGACAAAGGTGTCTCCGTGGATGCAAGTGTTGAGACCCTTATGGAATAAACAAGGGCGTCTCCGTGGGTGCAAGTGTTGATAGAATCATGGTACCTCAGGATGTCATGAGCATTAAACAAAACTGGGCGTGGCCCTTCTCTGAATCATGGAACAAGAACAATTAGTAAAATCATGATACTTCAGGATGTCATGAGCATTAAACAAAACTGGGCGTGGCCCTTCTCTGAATCATGGAACAAGAACAATTAGCAAAATCATGATACTTCAGGATGTCATGAGCATTAAACAAAACTGGGTGTGGCCCTTCTCTGAATCATGGAATAAGAACGAACTGAGACCTCTGAACCTTGAGAAGGCAAGAGCTTGGACCATGGACATACTCTGAACATCAATCATGCAACTACTATGCATTCATAAACATAAAACGTTTGGTCTCAGTCTAGAAATTCGCAAAGACTTAAATATGTATCTCACATATCATCAAAGACTTAAATATGTCTCTCACAAATTATGCTTCCAAAAACAATGAAACTATGATTTGTTTATCTTTGAAATGTTTTCACATTTGCCACCTAGGCCTGAAAGTTTTACTCATGTAAACTGAAGCACCTTGATTATTGGACCAAGGGCGCTTTACTCATGTAAACTGAAGTGCTTTGATTGCTGTGCCAAGGGGGCTTTACTCCAGTGAACTAAAGCGCTTTGAATGTTGTGCCAAGGGTGCTTTATTCCTGTGACCAACATCACCACACCAACATCCACTGCCTCCACTGTGTCACCCTCCTCCACGTCCTCCTCCTCCCTCCCTGTCTCGTCTCCACTCACACCTTCATGCACTACATTCTCAGCCACTACCTCCATCACCAGCACGCCCATCACCACACACCGCTCACGTGCGATCACCACCCCCACTACCATGCACACGTCCCCTGTGTCCTCTCCCAGTGTGTCTGTGAGCCCTCCTCCCAAACTACACAAACGCAGGCACACACCCACCCAACAGCCATCCACCTCATAACAGCCTCCGGCCCATGCACCTTCCCCCAAATTCAGCCGATGTACACCTCCTGCAACCACTACCTCTTCCTCCACTCCCAAACCCCCTCCATCGTCCCATCCCAGTGTGTCTAAGAAACTCTTACTGGCTAACATTGACCTCTTCGCTACACCCCCGTCCTTCCCCTAGGGCCAGGATGTCCAGGTCCCAGCCCAGCACCTCAGCCACCAAATCCTCCAGCACTGTGGTCTCAGCACCTGCACCGCCAGTTGCACTGCCACCTGCATAGCCACTTGTACCATAACCTGCCCGACTGCTGCCTCTGCAACAGTCCCCAGCATCATCCCCAGTGGGTAGCCGTCCGAGGCTGCAGGAGACATCCTGCTGTCTCCCTCCACAGGTGCTGACACATTCACCACCAGCAGCATCTCCGCCACAGACACAGCCGCAACCACCGCCACAAGCCCCGCCACGTGATCAGACAGTGACACCACAGCCGACATGGCTAACATCCCCAGTGGGCAGCCCTCCGAGGCTGCAGGAGAGGTCCTGGACCCTGCACAGCATACATGAGGCACGACACCCAGCACTGTTGGTACCAGCAGGTGGCTGGCAAAGTCACAGCAGGGTGGAGTGTGTCTCTGCCTCCATGGAGTATCATGCTACCTGTCCCCAGGCAACCTCGTGGCACACCCACCAGGTGAGGGAATGGGACCTGCCACACTGCATGTGAAGCACTCTGGGCACAATGCCCCCTCCAGAACCAGTGGAGAAAAGCATCCACAACCCCAATCCTTGGCAGGATGAAGCACTCTGGGCACAATGCCCCCTCCAGAACCAGTGGAGAAAAGCATCCACTCACACAGTCCTTGGCAGGATGAGGAACTCTGGTCACAATGCCCCCTCCAGAACCGGTGGAGAAAAGCATCCACAACCCCAATCCTTGGCAGGATGAAGCACTCTGGGCACAATGCCCCCTCCAGAACCAGTGGAGAAAAACATCCACTCACACAGTCCTTGGCAGGATGAAGCACTCTGGCCACAATGCCCCCTCCAGAACCAGTGGAGAAAAGCATCCACTCACACAGTCTTTGGCAGGATGAAGCACTCTGGGCACAATGCCCCCTCCAGAACCAGTGGAGAAAAGCATCCACAACCTCAATCCTTGGCAGGATGAAGCACTCTGGGCACAATGCATCCTCCAGAACCAGTGGAGAAAAACATGCACTAGAGAGACTGTGGCCTTGCACTCCCCAGGATAAAGCAGTGGGCAAACCACCCACTTGTGAGACTTGAGAGACTGTGGCTTTGCACTCCCCAGGACCAAACTGTGGGCATGGAGCCCCCTCATGGAGCAGTGGCGTCGTGCGTTTATCCGGCTGAGGTGCCCCTCCTCCCCTCCCCCTGAGGTGCCTGTTTAGTTTCGATCTGATGCCCCAGCAGTGTTCTCTCCGTTTCAAGTCAGGTATCATGTGTGGGCTTCGCCCATGCATTTTGGGACCACTGGTCCACGGACAATGATTGCAATACTATCCCGACTTGTGTAGTTGCTGTACATATTTGTATATACTGATGATTTAAATTTATCTTGGCCTATCTGATTTTTCAATGATTACACTCGTTGCAATCATTTCATTTTGTCCTTGTGTTCTTCCAGAGGGTGACGGGGTGTAAATGTAATATTGCTGCATGTGTTTGTGTGTATGTTGTTGTGGGTGAGGGTGGGGTGGGGATGTTGCGTGTGTGTGTGTGTCACTCTCTCTTTCCTCCCCCCTCCCCTGTGTGCTAGGTGCAATACTCACCGTGGTCGTCGCTGGTGTCTTTGCTGCTCCTGGTAGAAGAGGAGGTAAACCAACATGGGCAGGACCTGTAACTCGGGCTCCATGGCGTCCTGGTTCCTTGTTGGGTATCGAGAGGTGAGTGGGTTCCGTTCCAAGTCCTGTTTCCGCCGTGCTTTTGATGGCATTGGTACCGCCCAGGAAAAGGTAGCGGATAGGCCTGTTGTAATACAGTAGGCGGTACATTGTGGTCCGCCTGTCTGTTGGCGGTTACGGCCGCGGTGTTTGTTTCTACCGCCGTGGCTGTCGGAGTGTTAAAGTGGCTGTCTATGTTGGCGGTTTCCGCCATGGTCGTGATTCAGTTTTTTTAACCGCTGGCCTGTTGTCGGTCTTACCGCCGCTTTAACACCGACCGCCAGGGTTGTAATGAGGGCCTTAGTGTGCTCTTCTCAAGTATTCAAGGATAAATCTGCTGATGTGTTGCAGACTTTTAGTTGTATAATGTTTGTTGGACTTTTTTGCTTATGCAGGGTCATCCCCAATCTTTCTGCCTCCTGACTCCTATTTTTTCTGACCTGTTGCTGTTGGCTTTTGAACTCTGAGCACTTTACCAATGCTAACCAGTGCTAAAGTGCATATGCTCTCCGTGTAAATTGTATGGTTGATTGGTTTATCCATGATTGGCATATTTGATTTACTAGTAAGTCCCTAGTAAAGTGCACTAGAGGTGCCAGGGCCTGTAAATCAAATGCTACTAGTAAGCCTGCAGCACTGGTTGTGCCACCCACATAAGTAGCTCTGTAATCATGTCTCAGACCTGCCACTGCAGTGTCTGTGTGTGCTGTTATAACTGTAAATTCGACTTGGGAAGTGTACCCACTTGCCAGGCCTAAACCTTCCCTTTTCTTACATGTAAGGCACCCCTAAGGTAGGCCCTAGGTAGCCCCAAGGGCAGGGTGCAGTGTATGGTTAAGGTGGGACATATAGTAATGTGTTTTAGATGTCCTGACAGTGAAATATTGCTAAATTCGTTTTTCACTGTTGCAAGGCCTGTCCCTCTCAAAGGTTAACATGAGGGCTACCTTTATATCTGATTAAAGTGTAGATTCCCTTTGGGAGCGGATGGACATGTGGAGTTTGGGGTCTGTGAGCTCACAATTCAAGAATACATCTTTTAGTAAAGTTGATTTTGAGATTCTGTGTTTGAAAATGCCACTTTTAGAAAGTGAGCATTTTCTTGCTTATACCATTTCTGTGACTCTGCCTGTTTGTGGATTCCCTGTCTGGGTCAGTTTGACAGTTGGACTGGTTGCACCTCACACTAGACAGTGACACAAAGGGAGCTGGAGTGTAGTCTGCATTTCCTGATGAGCCATCTGTGCTAGGAGGGAGGGGAGGAGTGGTCACTTACACCTGAAAGGGCTGTGCCTGTCCTCACACAATGCAGTCTCCGACCCCCTGGTGAGTGTCTGGGGCCTGGCCTGGGCAAAGCAGGATTTCACATTCAAAAGAGACTTTACTTTGAAATAGGCCTACTTCAAGGGAGAAATTGGGTATAAGAAGGGCACCCAAAACCACAGAATTTAGATCACTTCTGGACATCAAGAGGAACCTCTGCCTGGAGAAGAGCTGAGGAGAGGTGCTGCCCTACCTGTGACTATGCTTTGTGGAGCTATCCTGCAGTTGCTGCTTCTGCCAGAGTAAGAGGGCAAAGACTGGACTTTGTGTGCCTTCCATCTTGTGAAGAAATATCCAAGGGCTTGATTTAGAGTTTGCCTCCTGTTGTTTGAAGTCTCTGGGACAGCAAAGACTTCCCTCTGCCAGCACCTGGAGTCTCTGGAGAGACTCCTGCTCTGACAAGTGGTGCTCTATCCAGTCCCTGGGCCCTTGAAGGGAAAGCTGGTGGAAATCCAAGGAAATCGTCCTCGGATGACTTTGGACCGACGCCGCTGCTGAATCGGGTGACACCGTCTGCAACCGACTCCGTGATCTTCGCTGGAAAGCGACCACTTTCGCAGGCCTGACGCCTCTGCAGCCCCGCTGAAGTCCGCGACTCTGTGGAAGTCGCCGCACCATGTCATGACCGACGCCGCTCGAAGTGCGCGGATTCAACATTTTGCACAGACTCCGCGATCCCCGACTTTGCGCATTGACTTGTTTTCACTCTTCACCAAAGGTACTGTACTTGGGGGTCTACGCGACTCCATGTCCGGCGCCGCTGGTGTCGGCTTGTTGGGAAAGACTCAGTCAGGCCACCGTGTTAACACCTCATCGAAGTATCTTGTGTTTCTAAGTGCTATTTTTGAGTTTAATCTTTAAAAATTCAGAACTTGACTTGTGTATGTCGGATTTATGTCCTTTTGGTCTTTATTTGTTTAGATAAATATTTCCTATTTTTCTAAACTGGTGTTGTGTCATTTTGTAGTGTTTTCATGAAGTTACTGTGTGTGTTGGTACAAATACTTTACACCTAGTTAAGCCTACTGCTCTGCCAAGCTACCAAGGGGGTAAGCAGGGGTTAGCTGAGGGTGATTCTCTTTCACCCTGACTAGGGTGAGGGTCCTTGTTTGAACAGGGGGTAACCTGACTGTCAACCAAAGACCCCATTTTTAACAATGGTTTATATATAATCAATAAATAATTAGAGAACTATGGCCCATATTTATACTTTTTGATGCAAACCTGTGCTAGCGCAGGTTTGCGTCAAAAAGTAAGTTTAACTCCGGCTACCACCATTCCAACACGCCAGCCGGGCATCATATTTAATGAATGGTGGTAGCCGGTGCTGCAGCCTGGTTAGTGTCAAAATAATTGACGCTAACTGGGCAGAGGAGGCGTAGGGAAGACTGGGGGTTATGCGTCAAAGAATGGTGCAAGTCAGGTTAGAGTCAAAAATATTTACTCTAACCTGACGAGTGTCATTTTTTGACGCACAACCCCCATAGAAATTACTCCTGTCTTAGCAAAGACAGGAGTCATACCCCCCTGCCTAATGGCCATGCCCAGGGGACTTCTGTGGCAGCAAGACACCAACTAGCTGTACAGAGGACTGGCAGTGGAGCCTCACCTCCTCCCCCACAACTAACAACATGGGAGGAGCAAGTCTTGGCAATCATGCATCCTGAGCGCCTGGATGGAGTAGGAGGAGGACTGGACTGTGGTAAGTCAATTCTCAACTATTTCTATCACCCCCCTACGTGCATGCCATCACATACCCTCACTCCCATCACTCCACCACCTTCCACACACCCCACCATCACATCTCACCCATCCCAATACCAAGCCCTGCATGCACTACCAATGCATGGACACCACTCACAGACCTGCATGGACACCTATCACTAAAGCATGCACACCAGAGGGAAACAGCTAGCACACCAAATAACAACTCACAGAAGGCAAAGCTGCCAAGGCAATAACAACCATACAGGGCAACTCACCCATGCACAATATGTCACACACAAAAACAATAACACTGCATTTACATCCCTACTGGTATCCCAGCCAATGTCACTGGAGAAGAGGCGCCAGCAACATCCAGTCCCCCACAGAAGAGGCCCACAGTGATGACAGTAGCTCTGCTCGCCTGGATCTGGATGACCAACCTGGCCCATCAGGGACCTCCAGAAGGTCGGTTACCTAAGCCCAGTCACACACCACCACAGAGCCTCCCCCTTCAGGAAACACCACCACAGCACCCACCCAGTGGGCCCATACCTCTGTCCCCAGGACACGTCAATGAGCACTGTGTCCACCTCTACAGAGACCCCAGGGCACCTCACAAACCAAGGACAATCAGGGACCTGGGGTCAGTGGCAGTAGGCACACGGTTCAGGAGACAGAGGCCCAGGACAACAGGGAAGCTGGGAGGGCTGCTGTGCACCAGGAGGAGGACAGGTCCAGGGAACCAACTCTCCAGGAGGCACTCACTGCAATCCTGGAAGCATACCAACATTCCCAGGATACCCTGGGCCAGATCATGGACAAATTGCAGGCGAACATGCGGCTGCAGGAGGGCAGTACCTGGGGATCAGGGAGGACGTGAAATCCATTAACACCACCCTGGTCTCCATTGCAGGGGTGCTGGCAGACATGGCCAACATTATGAGAGAGGCAGTGTCACACCAGGGGGCCACTGCCACCAGTCAGACTACTGAACAGCTCTCCACCTCCCCTGCCGCTAGTAGATAAGAGGCCTCGCCGCAGTACCAACAGGCCACTAGCACCCCTTACCCTGCAGAAGGAGAACCAACCTGCAAACATTCCCTGCGATCCAGGCAGAAGCCAGAGACTATTGCCAAGACCCCGCCAGGAAATAAGACTCTCCTGATTGTCCCTTTGTGTCCCACTGTGTCACCCTGTACACCTTGAACTGCCATTGCTCCCCTGCCTATGCCCCCTTGGAGAATGCACCTGTGCTACCAATAGACTGGACTCTACCCTGGACTTTCCTCCATCATCACCCCAGCCCATTGCACTTCCCACTTATCATCAGAGCACACTTTGAAAAAATATAAGTATGGAGTATGCCAAATGATTTAAGCATGTATTTGTTTAACAAGGTTTAAACATTGCAATTCAACTGTACAGTAATGTATACATAGTAAAGACCTGTAGTTGGCTGCAATGAACATACCAGGAGCAATAGTGGAGCACCAATATCTGCAAATAGAGATGCCAAAGGGTGCAGTGAGTGGCCACAGAAGTAGGAAGTCACAGCCTGCCAGTAACAATGTCAAACATTAAACTGTCAATGAAATGTGAAGTTATACTGTCTTACCTGTGTGTCATTGGAAATATTGAAGTATCACTACAGTTCTGTTGTCCTCATCCTCTACCTCCTCATCTTCACTGTGCACAGGGTCCACTGTTGCCACACGGCCATCTCCAGCCTCCTCCTCCTGCAGAAAAGGCGCTTAGGGGGTCATTACGACCTTGGAGGGCGGCCGCCAATGCGGCCGCACTCCCGCCTTGGCCATCAGGAGATCCCCGCTGGGCTGGCGGGTGCAAACCTGGTTTCCGCCTGCCGGCCCAGTGGGGATCTCGGCCACAACACAGGAGCCGGTGGTGTTGCGGCCGTGCGACGGGTGCAGTTGCACCCGTCGCGCTTTTCAGTGAAAAGCTGCACAGGGCCGTGGCAGGGGGCCCCGCAACTCCCCTTTCCGCCAGCCTTTTCATGGCGGTGCAAACCGCCATGAAAAGGCTGGCGGGAGGGGGACTCATAATCCCCTAGGCAGTGCTGCAAGCACCGCTGCCCCGCAGGACTAAAGTGGCGGGAAACCGCCGGTCCCGGCGGTGCGACCGCAGCGCTTCCGCCGCAGTCGTAATACCAGGGATTTCACCGCCAGCCTGCTAGTGGTGAAATCCACCAAAACAACCCTGGCGGTCCAAGACCGCCAGGGTTGTAATGACCCCCATGGTGTCTCAAGGTAAGGTTGTACAACATACAGCATGCCACGATGATCTGGCAGACCTTCTTGGGTGAGTAGCACAGGGATCCACCTGTTAGATGGAGGCACCGAAACCTCACCTTCAGGAGGCCAAATGTACGTTCAATTATCCTTCTTGTACACCCATGTGCCTCATTGTAACGTTCCTCTGCCCTTGTCCTGGCATTCCTCGCAGGGATCAGTAGCTATGATAGGTTGGGGTAATCAGAGTCACCTGCAAATATTGAGGGACAACTGTTAGCCACACACTAACCCTTATGGCCCACACCATACCCATACACCAACATCCACTGGGTGGGAACTAGGGTTCACCTATTAGCCACACACTGTGCCTCTGGAGTTGGCCCATCACATTTGGGATGGTGCTATTCTTCAGGATAAAAGCATCATGCCCCGACCCAGGATACTTAGCATTGACATGGGAGATGTACTGGTCAGCCAAACACACCATCTGCACATTCATAGAGTGAAAACCTTTTCGATTTCTGAAGACCTGTTCATTTCGCCAGGGGAGGAGGGGACAAATGCTATATGTGTTCCATCAATAGCCCCAATAATGTTGGGGATATGTCCCTTTGCATAGAAGTCAGCCTTTACTGTGGCCAAATCCTCCTCCTGGGGAAAAACAATGCAGCTGCACATATGTTTAATCAGGGCAGAAAACATTCTTGTCAGCACTATTGAAAATATTGGCTGTGACATTCCTGCGGCCAAGCCCACTGTCACTTTGAAAGAATCAGTTGCCAAGAAATGGAGCACAGATAGGACTTGCACAAGAGGGGGGGTCCCAGTGGGGTGACGGATAGCAGATATCAGGTCAGGTACCAATTGGGCACACAGCTCTGTGATTGTGGCCCTGTCAAGTCTGTAGGTAAGGATGATGTGTCTGTCCTCCATTGTTGCCAAGTCCACCAGGGGTCTGTACACGGGGGATGTCTCCATCTCCTATTCATCCGCAGCGGTTGCAATCTATGGGGCAAAAGAGTGAGGATCCGGTCATTATCTGTACATTGTAACCACTACAGTTCAATGCATGATGTGATTTTTATAATTTATTAGTGGCATATGTTCTGAATGTACAATTGTGAACTGTGACACATTTAGGATCCATGGCCTGCCTCCCCCTGAAATGGCTTCCACCTGTCCTGCATGGAGGGACAGGTGGAAGTGAGGTAATTCTGCTGACATTGTGCGCTGTTGCGGGAGGCGGTCAGGAACCGCTGTGCAGCTCCTTATTGGTTATCATAGGGCCCTACGGGGTACAGTGGCCAATGGTGATGTACGCCAGCGGTGACGGTATGCACCGCCACGGACATCACCGCCAATGTTCTATCTGTATATTCACCTGCTACCTGACCTTCAACAGGAGAGGACCTACACTGCATGTGCTGCTGTGACCTGTGGCTCGTGTAACTGGGGAAAGGACCCCTGCCTTCACCTCGGTGGAGTTGGAGAGACTGGTGGATGGGGTCCTACCCCAGTACCGACTGCTGTATGGGCCTGGAGACCAACAGGTGAGTACACTGTGAGCACGAAGTGCTGTGTGTGAAGGCCTTGTGTTGGGGGGGTTGGAGGTTGGGCCCTGGGCAGCGTGCAGCATTTATGCTGGGCCATGTTTGTGCGTAAGGGGCATAGGAAGAGGTATGGTGGGCCACGAGTGCAACAGGCAGGACGGTCTACCTAATACTTTTCCCAGTGTATATTGCCTCTGCAAGTCAGCGCCCATCAAAAGAAGGGTATATGGCGTGCCATCGCCAAGGACACGCAGACCCTGGGGGTCTACGGCAGGCAGAGCCCCCACTGTCAGAAACGGTGGGGTGACCTTCGACGCTGGGCACGTAAGATGGCGGAGGCCCAGCTGTGGATGGCCTCCCAACGAGGAAGGGGTGCCCATCGAACCCTGAACCTCCTGATTACCCGCATACAGCAGTGGCCTATCCGTAGCTGGATGGGCGCTTGGGGGCATGACAACAGCAACGAGGGGGTGAGTTCAGTGCCCATCATTACTACTTACGCATGGTGGGGTGGTATCCGGGTGGGGGATGTGTGTGTGTGGGTGCCCCTAGGCCAGGGCTGACATTGCAGTGTAGGTCCCATGTTGGGCAGGGTTCTGATGTGATATCCCTCAAACCTAGCTAGTAGGCATCCACTACTGGACAGGGGTGTGTGGGTCCCAGGCATGCTGCATGGGCGGTATGTGTCCCTCCCCATGTCCTGGTGATTAGCATTCTTACGGGTAGTGCATGCATAGTGCGTAGGGCTGTTCCCTTTGTGTGAGGGTGCTGTGTGCACCAACGGTAGTGTTGGGGCAGCCAATGAACAAGTGTATCCTTTGTCTCTCTCCCCCACAGTTTTTTTGTCATCCTTTCCTTATGTGCATTAGCATCATCTGGTGGAGGAGCAGAGGCACCGGCGATGGAGGGAGCTGCATCCCACAGGACCCAGGAGGCAGAGTCCACCAACGGTGAGGGCACCAGTGGGACGGAGGGCGAGAGGAGCACCACAGCTGAGACTGGAGGGGACAGTTCTGACATGGATACCTCCTACGATGGAAGCTACCTGGTAGTGGCGGACACCTCTGTGCCCACCCCATCTACAGGAACAGCCGCCACTCCATACCAGCACTGCCCTCCCAGCAGCCCCTCAGCGAGTAGCCCGTGCCCGCTCACCCAGGAGGGTGGGCATCTCCTTCGCCCCAGGCACCTCAGGAAAATATATCAGACTGATTAAAGGAGTTGAACCTGTCCAAATATGCTACATTTCCAAGAATACCACATTACAATTTAATACCAGAGACGATTGCGGGGATTTGTCCCAGGAAAAAGGGTAGAGAAGAGTGTCACAAGAGAGAATTTCAGCTATTTTGAAAATGAGTCTGCCAACAAAACTAAAGGAAGTGAGGATGTTTTGGGGAATGGTGGGCTACTGTCGTCAGTGGATTCCCAACTTTTCCCTGGTGACCAAGCCTTTACAGAGACTGACACACAAGGATGTGTCTGATCTGGCACCTCAGGATAACTATTGTTTGATTTCTTTTCTAGAGCTGAGAAAAAGCCTCTGCTGTGCCCCACACTAGGAATGCCTGATTACAACAATGCTTTTCAACTTTTCTGCACTGAGAGAGAGGGCTGTGCTCTCTCTGTGTTTACACAAACCCACGATAATGCAGGAGGTCTGTGGCGTACTTCATTGCTACACTAGATCCCATAGCTTCTGCATTGCCTGGCTGCCTCAAAGCTGTGGCAGCCATCAGCACAAGTATAGAGAGATGTGAAAATATTGTAATGGGTCACCCTTCAGCTATGTATGACCCTCATTCGGTTGAATTATTGTTGACTAAGGGTCTGATTTAGATCTTGGTGGAAGGGAATACTCCATCACAAATGTGATGGATATCCCGTCTGCTGTATTAAGATCCTATTATATCCTGCGGGGATCGTAATGTGGCAGACAGGATAGCCATTATGATTGTGATGGAGTGTTCCATCCGCCAAAATCTAAATCAGGCTGTAAGACTGAAATGAAGCATATGACAAGCAGGCAACTGATAAAATATGAACAAACAATACTAGCGGCTGAAAATGCAATTGTCAAATGCTGTGATGTTTTGAACCCCTCTACTTTGTTGCCTGTGCTAGATGGTGAAAGTGATGTAGCTTGTGAAGTGGACCATGTTTATCTCAAGCTTACTGAATTGTGAACCAAGCTGAGACCAGATATAAGAGGTGAACCATTACCTGAATCTGATTTTGCACTCTATGTAGATGGTTCATGCTTATGAGACAGTGGAGGAAGTCGGAGAGAAGCTTATGCTGTTTTTACTCCTTCAGGAGTTGTTGAAGCTTCTTGGATTAAAGTAGTGTTCTCTGCTCAAGTGGTTAAATTGATTGCTTTTACTAGGGCATGTTGTGTATCAGACCAATTGAAAGTGGGCTCAGTTGGGTCAGAGCAGGTTGTGTTAAAAGAGTAGATGACGTTTAGGTCTCAATAGATGGGAGACTGGTGTTACCAAATAGAACTATTACCCCTAATGGCTAGACATTTCCATGGCCCAGCTCATGTTGGTATGGATTCCGTGGTGAGGTTACTTGGGCAGACCTGGTTCAATTCAAAATTCATATTGATGGCTGAGGTCTTGTGTCCCATGTGTGTTGAGTGTCAGCAGAATAATGCTAGAAAGAGAAGTGCAGTTATACTGAGTCACATAGGGAGGTGAGGAGGACCTTTCAACAGAATGCACTTAGACTTTATTGAGATGCTTGTGTGTAATGGGTTGAGATACGTCCTAGTGAGTGTGTGTATCTTCTCAGGTTGGGTCGAAGCATACCCAACCAGAAAAAACAATATTCTCACCGTAGCCAAACTGTTATTGAGGGATCTCATACCAAGATTTGCTTTTCCGACTTCCCTGGCATCAGATCAAGGGTCCATTTCAATAATGAGGTCATGGGGTTATTGTGTGCAGCATTACAGGTTGAACAGAAGTTACATTGCAGCTAAGGACCTGAGGCTTCGGCTCTTGTGGAGCAGGTCAATGGCACGCTTAAGTCCTCAATTGGCAAAAGTGGGTGCTTTAATGTCCCTGAAGTGGCCTGATGCACTGCCTCTTGTGTTGATGAGTCTTTGGAGTGTACCTGATTGACAGACTGGATTGTCCCCCCCACAAGATCATTATGGGGAGGGTGATGAGACTTCCAGCGATTCCTGCAAATGCACTTGTGAACATTATCAATGATATGGTCCTTGACTATTGCAAAGGCCTGGCTGATGTGGTGTATTTTGCGTCTCATCAGGTTGGAGCATCTACAACTTCCCCGCATCAGGGGCAGTGCCATGAACTTAGTCCCAGGGATTGGGTTTTGATGAAGAAACACATCAAGGAGACATGTCTGGGACCACGTTGGTGTGGGCCATACTGGATGATCCTGGTTACAATGACTGCTGTAAAGTGTGGAAGTCTCCCTAACTGGATGCACACTTCCCATACTTGCAGAGTTGAACGTCCCTTTAATAAGACAGCACCTGTTCCAGCAGTGCCGGTGGTTTCAGAGAGACAATAGGAGAAGAATGGTCAAGCTGTTGGAGGTTGAAACAGTATTTAATTAGTCTGAGGGGGGTCAAGAATGAGCCATTGCTGGAGATGAAGCGGAGCAGACTGACTCATGTTCCATGGTGAAGAATGAATCAGGTTTAGAGTCGGACAATGGTGAAAGACCTACTGCTGTAAGCAGTGAGTGGAAGCTGGAGACCGATGGCCCAGGAGAAAGGAAAGTGAAAGAGTGACCTTACCACAAACAATACCTGAGAATACTGAGCACTCCGACCTAAGTGAAGTGAGGCAGAAAGTGTGGCAGTGAGGAGATCAAGGAGAATGAGAGAGCCCAGTCAGTCGTACTCTTCAATCGAGTGGACCTATTTTATAAATGACACAGATAAAGAGTTGTGGAAATAATTGGATCATGATTCAAGTTCCACTGAACCTCCATTAACTGAACCTTTTGCCTGCACTGTACCTCAAGTTTTCCTTATCATCAATCAGTTTGAACTGTGTGAACATCAGAGACATTTATTTTGATTGGGATAGGGAAATTAGCAGACTACCTAGGCCTGAATAGAAGAGCAAAAAAGGTTCCCTTAGAAGAACACAAAGTAGGGTTAGGGAAGTCTCAAGAATATTTCTGTACATATTTTGAACTCTTTTGAAACTTGTTTGCTGTATGCACAGGTGGAGATAACAGATAAACCTTTAGTGACTGCTGCATTCCACCAAATTTTACATTTGATTTTAGAGAAGTAATGGACTAAAATCAGAGAAGTAGACATAAGTACATAGTAGACATAATATTGCTTATCTTCCTCACTGTATTAGTCGCATTGCTAATAGGAGTGTTTTCCCCTACACCGTCTATAAAAAAATAATCTATCTTTAGTGTTCCCCTTCAAACATTCATCCCAATGTTATGTATGCACACAATTACCTGCATTGTCAAAAGGTATTGCATATCACTATATCCCTGTGAGCTATGGGACATCCTATAGTCTTTTGTTAAGTCTGTTTTATTAGACAGGTCAATATCAATATTATTTTTCCAATTATGATTTAATTCTTTCATCGATCCATATAATTGAACATTTGAACGGACATCCAGCTCCTTTAGAGTTGAAAATAATTGCAAGGTTCTTTACACCTGTTCGATCTTTAGACACAGTCTACGCACACTGACACAATTTAACATGCATGTTGACAGAAGTTGAGAAGAAGCTTTACACTTGGTTGCAGACCGAAGAAGGGAACCAGAAGCTAGCTCAAAATTGTATGAGAATTTCAGAATAAATGGACTAAGGAGGAGATTGGACATCAATTAGCTAGTAATTTAGATGCAATTGAATTAGATTGGAAATATAAAGGGAGATTGTGTATTTGGATATAAAGATCTGATACAGACAATATATTTGTGGAAAAGAGCGAATGTGAACATTCTTTTAAAGTTTAAGGGAATTACAAGTTGTATATGAATAGAGAAGATCCTATTATTCCCAGAGTTTTTTATATTTGAGGAGAGCGTGCTTATTTTAAGCTGCTCATGGGATGATACTGGATGTATTATTTAGGTGTAGTTTTTCCCAAGATTTATAATGTAGAACATATTGATGATCCTGCCTGACCAAAGGTTCTAGACTCAAACGAGGTATTAGAGCAGGAGAAGTGATGGGTGATATATTTGGTGCATTGATTCCATCTAAGTGGTGATTTTGAATGATTTGAAGATCAGCAGGCTGTCTACCATAGTAGATACATTAGCTACTAGCACAGCAGAATCTTTAATGGTTGTAGATGATAGCGATAAGACCAATGATTTTGCAAAACTGACTTGCGCTAGACATGTTACTCGCAAAAGAGGGTGGAGTCTGCCTGATGTTGAAGATTCAACAATGCTGCACTTAGATCCTGGACACAAGTAAAAATCTGGAAGAGTATATTTAGAATATTTCTGGGTTGATGAAAAATTTGAAGGAGTTTGAACTAAAAGGTGCAAGGGAGGCAATTGAATATGGATTTCCTGCTATAGGAAGATGGTTTGGAAAATTACGAAGTGGAGTTGTAGGTTTAGTTCTGAATTCTATGTTGATTATTGCCATATGTGCAATAGTTTTCCAGGAAGTGAAGGCTCAACAGGGAAATAAAAGTAAGAGAGCTGAACTAAAATTGGAGGACAATCAGTGTAAATACTATGATAATATGAAACGCATGGAAGAATCTAGGCGAAAGCTGGTGAAAACTAAAACATTCTAGAGAGTCTCATTCGAGAAAAGAAAGGTTTGTGATGACTTAATATGCCATCAGAGGGGGTGTTAAAAGAGCATAACTTGGCTGTGTCATTATGCTTGAGAAAATGAGTAATCAGTTACACATATAAGATGTGTAAACCGCTTTCATGTAAACATGGTGCACTGCGGAACCATATTATCATAGTGCACATATAAGTAGTGTAGTGAATCCTAGTTCGTTTTAATGGGATAACAGGAGTTAGCTTAGCCTCTGGCTTGTAGACTCGTGCCCCCGTCACCTAGTGACTTTTAACCTACTTAGCTTGCTCTGTCTTAGCCCATTTAATTATTTATTTCTTCTAAGATGGTTGCCTTGTTTATAGTTAGGCCACATGTTATGGGTAACATTATCAGTGTCACTGCGCCAAGGCGTCAAGATCAAGCACCAAAGACAAACAAACAGTAGGTGTTCACACTTAGGGATTTTCCCTCTCTATACTTTCGAGGGATTGTTGATATTAATTGCCGTCCCAAGCATGTCTGTTATCTATTGTTTAGGAACACACCTACGTCAGGGGACCTTGTAGATCTGTATAAATACATCACACTTTAGACAGATAATCAGAGGGATTCCGCCCAGAGGGCATCGCCACCATCGCTGATACCGATGCTGCAGTCGTCTTGACGCTGACCCAGTCTTCGTGTCCCTGCGGAGTCTGAGATAGAGACCTCATTCCAAGGTAACCAGGGTTGGGGGCTCCTCTCATGGACATGGCATTGGCAGATTAGGTTTAACAAACCCAGCTCTCCTTTAGGTAGGAGGTTAGTCCTTTTCACATTAGGGTATTAGGGCATAATATATCTCATATATCTTTTTTATATATTGCAAGATGGTGGGGGTCTTTGTAATAATGACTCTCGTCTTCACAATACTATTTCTTGCTTTATTCATTATCCTAATCATTGTAGCCCATGCAACTTATCGCAAATTGCGGTTATGTTAAATAAAAACTATTGTAACTTTACTGCATCTGTGTCATTGCCTGTGTTTGTATAGACATAATATATCTGTGAGAAAAGGGTAATCTCCATTTAACCACGACACTCCCTGAGATATTTTATTTTTGAGTCCATGCGTAAACGGCTGCCATAAATCACTTTTTACTATTGTGTTTCTGGTGAGGTGACATGGCGCCACCAATGATGGTGTTTAGGCACTAATTTACGGATACCCTGACTATCACTGTCTCACAGACAACAGGGACCCTCAGTACCATTATACGAAGACGTCCGTGGTCTTTGGGAGAATACTCCTCAGCTGAAAAGGTAACACCTAATTAAGCTGTAGGTTGTTAGAGCTCGAGCTCATAAAAGGAATATACTTCCCATTTCTGGTGTTCCATTTCTCTATACAAATATGGCTGATGCCATAGACATTCCTGAAAATGCTAGACATGCACTGACGCAACATTTATTAACGCATGGCCTTACAGATGAGGGCGGGGATGTTACTCTGATAATAGAAGCTACTGAAGCATACCAAACAGAAACATTTTACTGTTGGGTCACCTTTCCTGAGGTTGACCAAAGAACAAAAACGTTCCACAAATATGAAGTTGCAAACGTACCTTTACGGTACCAAGCATACCAGTATCATGAAATATCGCTCACCTACCAGGAGCATCAGAACTGGTTCGAAGGCGCCCTACCACATGTACTACGAAGAGTGAGGTTAGGTGCCTTAAGTAATGATGGACCTACCTGGCCTACGTTCGCCACATACACACCTCACCCAGGCATAAAGAATATGCCGATAGCAGATTTACGAGTTTTATATAATGAATTAGTAGCATTATATAGACGGTTAGTACAGTTCCTAATGCGAACATTGAACACAACACCAGCGCGTCCAGCACCGCCAGTAGTTGGTGGTTATCAATTGGCTACTGGGATTAATCCACAAACAGTGCATACTATTATGGGTAAAGTGCCCACGGAATGGGAAAAAATACCGTTCTGGATTGCCCAGAAAACGAATCAGCTGGAAGCTGTGTTTCCCCACACGGGACAACAGGAAAAATATAGATT
The DNA here is from genome assembly GCF_031143425.1 of Pleurodeles waltl. Taxonomy (NCBI): domain Eukaryota; kingdom Metazoa; phylum Chordata; class Amphibia; order Caudata; family Salamandridae; genus Pleurodeles; species Pleurodeles waltl. The sequence goes on from NC_090438.1 coordinate 71,842,987, forward strand.
GCTCACTATGTGCTTGCCTTTTGGGATGGTTCCCTTGGTGGATGACTGTGCCACATGGGGTACAGTCTTCGCTGCCATAAATACTACCAAACATGGTACCGCGACACTTGCCAATTTACCGGAAGTGTTAAAACAAATACAAAATGAGCATGGGGCTGCATCAGCCCTGGATTTGGGGATGAAGTTGATGCGTAACTTTGACGCTGTATCTTCAATTATATTGAGTACTATTAAAGGGAAAGCGGTAGCACTGGCAATTCGCCAGCGTCTCCGGGAAACTCCAAACCAGGAACAGGAGAGACAGCTACCGAAAATAATTTCCGACACCTATACTGGTATAGGACAGGATAGTTTGGGAGCCAAACCTAAAAAATTGGAGTTACAAGGTACCGCCCAAAAGGAGGGTACAAAGCAGGCACAAGAGGTCTCTAAGAAGCGCTGGGACAAACAAAAAGATTTCAAAGGAAATAGAAATAGGAGAGCTGATTCTCCACACCCGGAGAACTCCGAAAGGAGATATAATCTCAGAAATAGGGAGAACATTAAAACTCCAGACAGATATACTGATTGACGTCCCTCTCGTTCCTTTCAGGACGCACCGGATAGACGTAGCGAGAGAGGGGGCCGTCAAGCTTGACGTCCGGAATACGTGAAAGAAAAGAAAGACTTACAACAGTCTACCTTTAAAAAAGAAGAAAAGACTCCTCAGCAAAAGCCACAGTTTAAAAAGAAGAAGGTGGCAGCACTGACAGTTAAAAATGCCAGTAATATTGAAAACGCTGTTGAGGAACAAGAGGTGGGCAGTGACTCTGTTAGACAGCACGGCAGAGGTCACGATATGTCGCCGGAGTCTGAAAGATCATCTGGATGCGACAGCAACTAGCGATTACATCGCGGTTGAAACAGCGGATGGCCGCGTTCTTTCCCCCGATAGGGTTTATGACTTAAAACTTCAGATAGAGGGAGACGTGGAGCGCACTATTAGTGTGATATTTTGGGATGAACTTACTAGTGATATCCTATTGGCCGAAAGAGACTGGCCACCTGAACACGTCCGCAAGCTCCCGAGTGGGGAAGATGTCATTTTGCCTTCTTTCTCCGATCTTGTTCCGGAAGCAGCAAAAGGAGCCTATGCTGCTGAATGGGCTTTAGCGCAGGCACCTGCACTATACTGCAATCTTGTAGGTTGGGACAAGGAGTCTCCTTGTCATATTATTCCCGTTAGGTCTACACCCCAACCGCAGCCGCAATACCCTGTTAAACATGAGGCGAAAGCTCCGGTAAAGGAGATCTTATCACAACTTGTGTACCAGGGAGTAATTGAGCCCTGTACATCTGCAATGAATAATCCGTTATTCCCCGTTGCAAAGCCAGATCATTCACATAGAATAGTAGTTGAATATAGACACCTAAATAGTCATACACGCACATATGCTATACAAAATTCACACAGCACAGCACTGATAAACAATATAGTGCGTAAAAAATATAAAACAACATTAGACATATCTAATGGGTTCTTCTGCCAGCATTTATCTCATGAAAGTCGGGACCTAAGTGCATTTTCATTTGGCTCTCAGAACGCTTTTGCCGTTTACCTCAAGGCTATAAAAATAGCCCAGGCCTGTTTTCAGCCCGTGTAACATCAATATTACATGATATTGATTCCGAGGCATTGTCCTATGTGAATGACATATATCTCACAGACAACGTCCTTGACATTCATCTTGCGAGGGTTGATCGGATACTTTTGGGATTTGCAGACCTCGGTTTCAAATTTAATTATAAGAAAAGCAAGATAGCCTTTCTTAGTGTGTTATTCCTGGGATATGAGCTATCAAGCGAAGGGAAGAGCCTGGCACCGCACTTTCTAGAGAAATGTGCTCAACTACAGCCTCCAAACACACTTAAGAAATTGCAGTCATTACTGGATTTCTTCAATTTCGGCAGAACATACATTCTAGATTATGCTGAACGCATCACGCCACTATCTGACCTAGTTCAGCCCAAATTTTCTAGCAGACACTGGACAATTGAACACACGCACATTCTTAGGGACATGCAACAGGACATGTTAGAAGCTAAACACTTACACACACAGGACAATAAAAAGAATTTGTTCATCAGAATAACTGCTGGTGGCATAGGATTTACTTATGTCACCTTTAATGAGGATGACACGATACCGATAGCATATAAATCATATTTATACTCAAATGCTGAACAATGTTTTGCACCTACAGAAAAGATTCTGACGGCAGTTCAGATGGCCGTCATAAAAGAGAGGCCTCTTGCCCAGGGGAAACGTATTATTGTTGTCTCCCCGGTGCCGGCCTTAGAGGCTGTCACTAAAGCGAGCATTCCTAACGCTAAGGCATTACATCCATGTTGGTTTCAATGGGCAAAGTCTCTGACCACCACTGATGTCGATTATATATTTGATCCAAGACTTCAAACACAAGAATTTCTCCAGTATGAACAAGAGTACCCTGCTCCTCTAAATATCTTGCCACTAGACAGCTACCATACTATCATATATGCTGACGGTTCAGCACAACCGGCTGTAGGTACTAAACATCAATACTCGGCAGCTTGCGCAGCCGTGAGCGGAGTGATGGAAGATGGAGTTTTCCACCCTCACAATACCTACACGCAGACCTTAGGGGACTGCACGGCACAGTTGGCTGAGCTTAAAGCTCTTATTCTAGCGCTCGAACATACTGAGACAGGAAGCCAGACTTTGATAGTCTGTGACTCATATTACTGCGTCCAGTCATACAATGAATATCTCAATCATTGGAAACTGAACGGGTTTAGAGATTCAAAAGGGAACACCATTAAACACAAAACATTGTGGGGGAGGGTGGCTGATCTTAAGGATAAGCTACCGTGTGTCCATGTAGTCCATACATTAGGACACCAACGTGTAGGAGCACACGTTGCCGGTAATACATTGGCTGATGAAGCGGCCAAAGCATCAGTAGCTACGGCTTCTGTGGCTGCAGTGACTCGTTCTCGGACGAGATTGGATAATGAAATATTGATTGCCGTTAAAGCTTCGGCTGCAGGCAAGCCCCTTCCGAAAGGATACCCTACAAACTATACTTACAATATCAGTGCACAGAATGTTGCTTATACAACGATTCCTGGGTTGGAGATCGAGTGATCCCCAATGAAGACCAAAGATTAGATCTGATTACGGCAGCGCATGAGGGTGTCGCTTCTGCACATGCTGGTATACAGGCCACAATAACAATTCTACAGCAACGCTACTCGTGGCCTGGTCTATGCAGCCAAACAAAGCAGTATGTCCTTTGCTGTGACATTTGCCAGCAGGTTAAGGGCTCTAATATCAAACGCCCACCGCAGACATCCCTCTTAGTGTCCGACAAGCCACTTCAGTGTGTGTACCTAGATCATTGTGGTCCCTTACAGCCTGATGGTGCATACAAATACATTTTAGTGGCTGTGGATTTCTGTTCTAGATTCCTGTGGGTATGGCCACAGCGGTCGGCTGACGCCCGGACTGTTATAAAAGATTTGCTGATCTTTATCGGTACATATGCGGTTGCAGCATTCCATTCGGACCAGGGCCCTGCATTTGCCTCTAAGGCATTCAGGGACACCATGGGGACGATGGGTGTTGAACTCCATTACTCCTCACCCTACCATCCCGAGGGAAATTTGGTCGTGGAGAGGCGGAATCGTGATCTAAAGCAGTCCTTAACAGCTCGAGTATTAGGTTCAGGCCGCAGTTCGTTACACCACCTATATGGAGTCCAGAGAGCACTGAATAATCGGCCAAGACGGTCCTTGGGGGGATGCTCTCCATATGAGGTTCTCTTTGGGATACCTATGTATGTCCCAGATCTTGATGCCCCTGGTATGGTGGCAGCAGAAACACCATTTGACATAAAAGAACGCCTCACTGTTTTACAGGAGCTTCAACAATTTCGTGATGATAAATCATCTGCAAGTGCTGCCACTTTAGGAATAAGGGATTTGGCGAGAACTTCAACTGGCTGGATTCCTAAAGTTGGGGATCTGGTTCGTGAGAAGATCGCTGTGAAGAAGGAGTTCGGTCCATCATACAGAGCACCTGTACCAGTCTTGGGAATACAAGGCACCAGGACTGTCATCTTACCACCACTGTCTGGTTCTAAGACGAACAGATTCATCTCCATTGATGACATCAAATTACACCATGTGGCCGATCCTTCACAGTAGACCAGGAGGTCCCTTGGGTGGTTCCTGATCCCTTCTCACTACCCAACAGGACATCCATCTACATAGTAGGATGAACATCACTACTACAGACTATGCAACGATGTCAACTGCTGTTCCGGACACTTCCTTGACCATGGGGAGGGCGGAAAATGAACTCTTGTTGGTTCCAGTCACATCTTCAATGACCACCCCGGTTCAAGATTTAGCTGTATTTTACACAAACACTTCAACGACTGATGACGTTGTCCACCAAGAGCCTCCACGTGCGGTGGATCAGAATACACCGGCTCATGTGTTTGCAGAGACTACCTCTGGCTATTTCATTGAAATTTATGATTTTTCTTTGGATTCATCCTCTACAGTGATTGACGATATTTCAAAAAGTAGTAAGCTGTATCGATGGCTTAAAAATAACTATTTGATATACCCATGGAATTACTTGTGGTTCTCTTTGTGGTTTCGCATTATTTTTATGGATTGGTTTTGTGACTGTTTTCTTTTTGCTCATAAATGGTCACTATATTCCTGATCGCTCCTCAGTGGAGCCTGTTGATGACGTTTTAACACCACATCATTCTTCACATAAGGTCCGAAGGGATTTGTCCCCTGTAAATATTACAGCAATACCGATTACTGATGGGATTATGTGTGACAAAGTTCCATTCGATATATACGGGCCTACAGAAATTATTCAAATACCATACGTGTTCAAAATGTAAATGACTGATGTAATTACACCTGATGTTGTCTCTGATGATTGGGATGTCCAAACAGTTGATTCCATGCTAACTGAAATGAAGGACTATTCAGCTTTTGAAAGTGATGATGTATATGATTATACAATGAATTATGGGGAAATGTTCTGCTATAACAATTGGGGACATCACTAACTACACTGTGCCACTAGATACAGGCCTCTCTTGAACTACACACAGTGGGAACACTGTTCTACACCACTGGTGGGGAGTCCAAAGTATTATAGTGATAAATTTACATACTTTTCTGCGCATGATACAAGAAAAGCAGAGTCGTATTATTTTAAAACACCTCCGGCACTAATTAGGAAAATTTTGCTAACAGATACAAAACTGATTTATTCAGATCCCTTTGTTTCCCGGCTCTCGATTGAGGGTTACGAATACTGGAAGAGCACTATTGACTTGAAAAGTGTATGGGGAACACAAGATTGGCAAATACAGTGTAGGGAGGCTTTGTTTCAAGCCTGCCTGATTCCTGTGCAAATGATTTTCATAAATGACACTATTGAGCAGACATCCTGTCTGGGGTTAGCAAAAATTAAAGATCTGAACACGCCCAGTATCCATATTCCAGCAAGGTTTAAAGATTGGCAACACTTCCTTAATATCACAGAGGAAAGGCTAGATGCAATGGTTAAGGCTGGTACCTATAATTCTTCACTCTCCAGTCCCGGTGGGTGGTTGGTAAGGCCCACAGACACTAATGAGTGTCAAAGGCGTTTTTTGAACTCTTCAGGGTTTTTTTCAATTAACAGGCCAGACCCTCGCTTTATATCGGGTCAACATACAGGTATAGTTACGACATACAGTGTGGGTAAGCTGTGCCAGCAATGGGTGCAAAAGAACACGTTAGCCGCAGTTAAGAAACACATGAACACTCTTTCTGAAAATATAGACTTGCAGGATTTTCTGCTGGGTCCTAGAAAACAGCCCTCAAAAAGGTTTTTATCTGCTATGTACAATGAAATTTGCAAACTTTCCTAAATTGAGGCTGCTGCACGTTTAAGGCAACTAGATAAGGAAAATTTGGAAAAAACATTAGCTGTTGTCGACAATGGCATGAATACACTGTCCAACAGGATTTATTCACTATCAAATATAGTGTTGTCTGCTATTGATATCACACAGACAGACTTGTCCCGGTTATATCATGGGCAAACACAGCTACGTTCCATCATGCAGCTAGGTTGGCCGTTACAGACACTGAAAAGTGGCCACATTCCATGGAAGTATATTAATGGGAGTGAATTCTTCACTGCTTTTAATTTTTCCAAGGAACAAGCGACAATGGCTAAGAGGGAGGCTAGTTTCACCCTGCTTCAATTAGAGAAATTAGATAAGTTGCCCTTCACGGTAGCAGAGAGTCCTTCAACTATCTGGCTCTTACACGGCATTATTAATTTACCGATTTCAACCTTTCGTTTCTCGAGCTGCCTGAAACATCTTGCAATGGGACGATATGAGCAACTAGGAGATAGCTTTATTAAGGAAGAGTGGGAGTTGGCCTTTGACTATAGATGTCTGAACGGCGAAAGGGAGGTCTTTCTTAGCGGAAGCGAATGTGAGACTGCTGTTTGTCATTCTATGATATGCAAACAGGTGTCTCTTCACGGTCTTTGCAATGCGGGGGTCGCAAATTTGGCCTGTTTTCTGAAGGGTACTCCCATCCCCTTGATTCATCCGGTGTTTCAGGTACTTTCCAATGGAAGTTATGTTGTACTGAATGATCAAAGTTGTTGGGGCATTCGACCCGGAATTGCCTACGCAATCTCGTCTCGAAGGTCGTTACGTGTTGTGGACATGTTTTGTTTCCCCCCACACAAGAGATTAAAGTATCTGACATGTGGCCCCACATAGATACTATTAATGTGAACTATGACAAGCTGAGTAGGCTAAAGGCGCTATTGTTTCAAAAACAGGTCACCTTGACATCCGCAAAGGAGACATATTCTCTCCAGATTGCGAGATCATCAGCCGATATACAATCCCTTTTAAATACCGATTTCCCCAAACACTTTGGAGAACTGGTATCCAGAATATTCAATGCTTCAAGCACCACTGGGATTGTCCATTTCTTTAAGGCTGTCGGGTCTGGTTTCGTGTCCATCTTCCAGACTGTCTTCAGAGTCATCCCATCAGCCATCCATTCTCTCTTTTCAAGTGTGTTTGTTGGCTTTCCAATTATTTTGGCTTTGATTGGCGGACTACTACTGCTATTTCTTCTGATTCGCAGTGGTTGTTTCTTTCCAGCAACACAGAGCAATGGAGCCGCTCCCACCAGCTCCACTGTGCCATGAGCGCATGGTTCGGGACTTCGGTGCACCTTTGCTGGTGGAACTCGAGCGTGACTGGTCGTTGTCATTTCGGCCCCTTCTCTGGTGCGTACAACCTGTCTTCCGCTGCATATGGTGTCTCTTTGAACATCTGCCTATGGTCGGTCTTGCTGTTGCACCGACATCTCCTGTGGACCACGATCTGCTGATGTCCCCGATGAGGGTTCATACACGGTCATGCCCCTTGAGACTGAGGTTGCTCCGCGAGGCACCTATGAGCCTTCCGTTTTGAGATCTACCATGAATGAAGACACTGCAACAGCTAGCGATACACCAGGAAATACGGCTCACTTCTGCTCTGTGGATCCGTTTGTCTGCCCAGCACTCGACTTAACATCAGACGATGTTGAATCATTTTTTAGGTCCTTGGTTGGTGACTTCGATGACATTCTTCAAGATCATGCGTATAACAAATAATTTGATGAATTGATTTGCCATTCCAGATTCCAAATTATGCATTTAAATTTAAACTGTTGCACGCTGTGCTTGTCATAGTTGACATTAACATCTCTGTATGTATTTTAGAAGATTTGTTTTAACATATATTTTTTTTAAAACATGCTACAGCTTTTTAGCTTGTTTTTTGCTTTTAGCTTTCAGTTCAGAAGCAAGTTTTAGCATTTGGGTTCCTGTTCCTTCGTCATACCTGTTACGGCAATGGGGAGGGTGTAGTGAATCCTAGTTCGTTTTAATGGGATAACAGGAGTTCGCTTAGCCACTGGCTTGTAGACTCGTGCCCCCGTCACCTAGTGACTTTTAACCTACTTAGCTTGCTCTGTCTTAGCCCATTTAATTATTTATTTCTTCTAAGATGGCTGCCTTGTTTATAGTTAGGCCACTTGTTATGGGTAACATTATCAGTGTCACCGCGCCAAGGCGTCAAGATCAAGCACCAAAGACAAACAAACAGTAGGTGTTCACACTTAGGGATTTTCCCTCTCTATACTTTCGAGGGGTTGTTGATATCTATTGCCGTCCCAAGCATGTCTGTTATCTATTGTTTAGGAACACACCTACGTCAGGGGACCTTGTAGATCTGTATAAAAACATCACACTTTAGACAGATAATCAGAGGGATTCCGACCAGAGGGCATCGCCACCATCGCTGATACCGATGCTGCAGTCGTCTTGACGCTGACCCAGTCTTCGTGTCCCTGCGGAGTCTGAGATAGAGACCTCATTCCAAGGTAACGAGGGTTGGGGTCTCCTCTCATGGACATGGCATTGGCAGATTAGGTTTAACAAACCCAGCTCTCCTTTAGGTAGGAGGTTAGTCCTTTTCACATTAGGGTATTAGGGCATAATGCATCTGACATATCTTTTTTATATATTGCAAGATGGTGGGGGTCTTTGTAATAATGACTCTCGTCTTCACAATACTTTTTTTTGCTTTATTCATTATCCTAATCATTGTAGCCCATGCAACTTATCGCAAATTGCGGTTATGTTAAATAAAAAGTATTGTAACTTTACTGCATCTGTGTCATTGCCTGTGTTTGTATGAGACATGATATGAGAAAAGGGTAATCTCCGTTTAACCACGGCACTCCCTGAGATATCTTATTTTCGAGTCCATGCGTAAACGGCTGCCATAAATCACCTTTTACTATTGTGTTTCTGGTGAGGTGCTGCTAGTGAGCCGGTAAGGTTGGGACAGCAGTTGCGACTTGTGGTAGGAAAGACGTAGTCGCCTACAAACAAAAGTACTGTCATCCCTAAACCAGCAGTCTTGCTCAGAGCAAGAGTCCAAACTACGACAGTAGAAGCCTGCAAATATCTAATGTAAACAGCATTTGTGCACATATTATTCAAGTGTATTTGTGTTATAATGTCTAGAAATTACGTATTCCTATAACCATTTCTCCTTATATTGTGTTTCTGAGAAGTTCATGTATAACTTTATAATCAAATGCGTGTTAAAAGTCTGTTGAAGAGGCTGGATTTAAGGCCTGTGTTTTATTTTTCCATTTCAACTTTCAATTTGAGGTTTGTTCTTGTTGTTGAATCTTTTGATTTCCAGGTGCCTCTTCACTAGTCTGCAGTTAATGAGACGCACATTGTTGAGTACAGATAAGGTGGCGTGAAGATGGGTTGCCAAGGCTGTGGAGCAGTAACTAGAATCTGTAAGAACAACTCCTCTTTTTGGATTCATGGACATGAGAGTAATCCAAGGTCGCATAGATGTGTACCAGAGAGAATGAAGGCTAATTGGATATAATTCATAATGGTGCCCTCTCTCTTGCACTTCTACTCTCTCCAGTGACGTGTTCTCAGTCAGTATTTGTTGCCTTACTCCAGTAGCATGTTCTCAGTCAACACTTGTCTTCTCACTCCAGTAGCACATTCTATAGCAGTGCTTTTCACTTGTCACCAGTGGAAAGGCTCTCCTTTTTTGAACTCAGGGTGAGCTTTCCCTGCTTATGAGTTGCTTCTTGAAATCTGATTATAGATATCATCGTGTTCTTCATAGAATGTACATACACATGTACAGACTTATGAACTACTTAAAAGTGCCAAAAACTTCAGATGCATAGCAAAAGACTCAACAGAAAATAGATCATTGTCATATTTCAGAAGAGAGGAGAAAACCTCTTGATTCCAGGGTATGTGTAAGTTAGGTAATTTGCTAACATGATTAGAGTATAATGGAGAAAGCTATTAATCATGTTAAAGTGCTGTTGCTTGTAACATATGAATCTATATAAAATGTATGTCAGAAGGTATTCTTCAACAAAAAACAAAGGTTACCTGGAACCAACAAGAAAGAGGGTTCCAAAGGAATTACCTATTTGGAAAGAGCCATCCATTGCTGTCAGTATCGCTCGGATGTTATATCTTCTGCCACTCTGGTCTTCAGAGACTTACCATAAATACAGTCTTCATGGAGTCATTTATCTGTGTTTGATGTATATTTCTTCTTTATATTTTATAGGAATCACACCTTTGTCTCCAGTGATGCCTCCACCGGAGCACAACAAAAAAAAACATGTTTTGTCTGATTGTAGATGAGTTTGTTGCACTGAGGGTTCTCAGTCCTGAGGAAGGGCACAGACACTTTAAGCGCCTTAATGGATGGCTGAAACCCTTGAGTCTCAATTAAGTGTTTTTAGTATTCTACATTGAATTTCCCAGATTTGTAGTGAACTTACTGTGATCTCTAAAGTGCTCACAAGGGGGCAGATTTGAGGAAAGTGGCGCTGCACTTAGCGCCCCCCTACCGCCACCATGTGTGCGCCATGTTTAAAATGCGGCACACCATGGCTTAAGTTAGGGGGCAATAGCATCATTTTTTTGCGCTCTCGATGTACTCTGCAGGAGTAGTGCCAAAAGTTCGGCGCTACTCCTTCAGAGTACATAGGGGCCCATTATAAATAATGGCATGCCCCCTTTTAACATCTGCTCTGAAAAGGCGTTAAAAAACCTATTGCTCTTCCAAACCAAACTTACTGTAATCTTTTAATACTGTATCAGTTTCCAGAGGAAGAGCATTTTGGCCCTTATTTATACTTTTTTTAGCGCCGCATTTGTGCCGCTTTTTGGCGCAAAACGGCGCAAACCTACAAAATACAATGCCCCATATTTATACTTTTTGACGCAAAACTGCGCCATCGCAGTTTTGCGTCAAAAAAATTTGCGCCGTCTAACGCCATTTGGATGCGCCATTCGGGCGTCAAATTTATACTTTGACGTACGGCGGCGCAACCAACAGGTGGGAGTCATTAGTAAGGCAAACCCACGTAAAAGTGACGCAAATCACTGTGGGTCGATTTACGACAGCGCTATCGTGAATACGCCGTTTTTTTTCACGCTATTGCGTGACATTTTTGCGCGAAAACTGCACTGACAGGAGAGGAGACCCAAAATGGATCCCAGATGCCCCAACAGACCCCAGGAGGATGAGAGCAGACCAGGACCCAGCCAGGAGGAAGCACACAGGAACCAGGACATGTTAAAGAAAAAAAGAAAGTGTCGCTTCAGTGCAGAGGAGCAGGAAATCCTGGTGAAAGAGGTGACGGAACACCAGCACCAACTTTTCATATCCTCAAAATTGCCACTCAGTAGGAGAGAGGCCATCTGGAAAGAAATTGTGGACAAGATAAACAGTGTGGCTGAAGAACGCCGGACAGTCACCGAGTGTAAGAAACGCTGGCATGACTGTAAACGTAGGACCAAAGAGAAAATGGCTAGGAACAGGAAGGCAGCAATGCAGACTGGAGGGGGGAGTCCAGCACAACAGGAGGCTCTGGACCACATGGAGGAGATGGTCGCAGCCGTCATCCCAGAGGAGATTGTCACAGGGATACAAGGACTGGACAGCGCAGACTACCACGACACTACGCACATGCAGGGTAAGTCGCATGGGGAATTACAATGCAATAATGGGGACTGTAAGCAGGGGGGGGATACCTACTACACAATGCATGTAACTTAGCACATATATGAAGTGGCATGGGGAAAGGGGCACGGCAGGGGGGAATGCCCAGTACTGACCATAGCCGGGCCACGACAAAATACTGCCACCACTACAGTCCCATGGGGACATCCTGTAATTACAACAAGAGAGCCAAGGGAAAGCAGTGACAGGTGGGAAGGACACTACCCTGAATCCACATCCAGGCACTTGTTTTGCACAAACTATTCCCCATCAACTAGGTCCCTACCTGTAATGCAGTAGCAAATACAACAACTGCAACTTAACTGCCACCACAGTTGACAATAACACCTCTCATCTCTGGGCAGCTATAGTACCAAATGGCAGGAACCCCACCCTGGAACATACATTCCTAAATTAGGGGGTGAGGATGACATCTGCAACTACTCCTAGAAATAAGACAAAGCTACCAGTACACTTAAATGCCGAATGTCCATAACTGACACATACATAAGCCTAAGTAAACAGCAATAGGAGCCACACAGCACTAACGACACACACATGCTGCATACATCAGGGTCCCTCACGTGCCTGCCTAACAATGCTACATCACAAATGTCATACTGCTCAGACAACAACATTGACGAGGGGACACAGGCAACTGGTCAATGAAACACATCTGCACAGTCTAACCAAAAAATAGGACATCCATACGATAAACAAGCCAATCCAGTAAGACACACGAGACCCCATCAGATACAAACATCAACAATGTTTACATCCATACCACATCCTAACATTGACATACATAGGTCATGCCACCTAACATGTACAGATCATGCAATGTGAATAAAAAGTGTATGGTGCAGGGCCTGTGAGGCAAGTGTGCTGGCAGGGCAGTCACAACACCCACAGTCAGTCAAAGTGTAGCGTGGCAAGTGAAACGTATACTTTGCGCAATAGCCTCAGGCTGGAGGCCTTTGTGCATCTTACCCTGAATGTACTTATACTCATTTGCTCACATCTAAGTGCCTCAGAGCACTTTGCACTAAATGAATCTCATTGCCCTTCCTATCAGTTAATGTAGCAAATAGTCAGTCCTGAGGTGTTGGCAATTAGTCAAATCACCCTGTTTTGCCTACTTCTGCACTGGAGTTTGCCAGAACATATTCACTCTGTGCCCCAGTCAAGGATACCGTCTGGTTCGTTGATGATAGATGTGGTAGGGGTTAAGGTTTGCCATTCCTGCGTAGGGAAACTTTGTCATCACCATGACATATGTCTTTTAAATTCACTTCCTCGTCCCAAGACACGCATGGGGGAGTTTACAAACCGAAAATCACATCTAGATGCTGCCTGCCTTGCTGCTGATGCACAACCAGATCCCAGCCCATTCCTCTGATATGAGGGATGATGTCTCCCCTGTGATTCAGACAGACAAGCTCCAAACTTAACATGCAGTGCTATATATAGAACAAGCAGAGGGAGAGTAGAAACTGTTATGCACCATGATAGCTGTGTACCAATGTATTACTTTCCTGCGGACTATTTCAGTTCTAACTGTGTGTATTGTTTTGGTTATTGGGGCTCACACCGAAATTCCTACAAGTCAGTTGTACACTGAAACTTCATATCCAACAAATACTGTCTGTGTCATTTGTGTATGGGAACATACCGGAAAAGATAGAAATGTGTAGGACCTGAGTGACCACCACTTCCCTGAGAAGTCCCAAAGATGTCATGGGCTTGGACTTCTAAACATTCCTCTGTTGTGGGAGACCAGAGGCACTGCTAGTCTGTCTGAGCTAAATACAATATCTGGGTGACAGAGTTATTTACAAGTGGGTCAAACTTAGTCCCCCACACCATTAGCTATCCTGCTGCCTAGAAAGCCAAGAATCACATGTAGGATAATGAGAGCCCACCCAAACAAATGTCCCTCCATAACAATAGTGAAACACCGAGAGAGGAGTAGGACAAAAAAATGCATATTCCAAAATAATTACAAATCAACACCTAGAGATGTCCTGGCAGGCATGTCTGATAGCTCCATATCATATATGTGACACACAGGTGGGCCATAGGCCTACAACAATGCCCTATGACGGACAGCAGATACCAAGACAAAATCAGAGTACAAAGTAAAGGCATCCAAAGGCTTGTATCTTAGTGCTAAATGATCTCAACACAGACACACTAATTGTACCCTGTTTCTTTGCAGAGGAACACGGATCTCCTGCCGATATGCCTGTCCATGAGTTCCCTGATGACATGGATGACGAGAACATCAACCTCACACAAGAGACCATTGACATGGTCCTCGAAAGCCTCCAAACCCCCCCTTCAGTAACAAGGAGGAGCCAAGATGAAGCAGCCACCACAGTAGAACCACCCGCCACCCCAATTGTAAGACCTGCCAGCTCCAACACAGCTGAGGACTCTGACGACACTGGCACCAGCTTCGAAAGAACAGTCGTTGGGGTCCAGCGGGAGCTGGCCAAGGAGGTGCGGGTGGGGATGCAAACTATGGCAGCCAGCCTTGAGGGGGTGCGTTCGTGCATGCTGTCAACTGCTGATCAGGCAGCTGCAATGCAAGCCAGAACATCGCTGTTGGAGGAACTTTTAGTAACACAGAAGGCAATCTGCACAGCTGTCATCCAGTTGACCAAACAACTCCAACAGCAAGCCAGTCAGCGTGTGCACGAATGCAACATCGAACCCCTCAGGGCAGACCTGGCTGCCTACCATCGGGATGTGGCTGCCATTCTGAAAAACCAGCACGCTCTCCTTGCTGCAGTACTGCCCTTCATAACTGGACAGGGATCAGCCCCCGGGATGTCTGCCTCCATGTCTTCTGACACTGAGGTGTGTGTTGCCCCTTCAAAACCAACAACAACAAGGACACACCAGGCAACACACACATCAGAAGAAGAAGACATGGAACAGATAACATTCACACGCAAGAGTACCCGGAAGCCCTAGTCCCTGCACCATGCCCCACTCTGACCAAGGTCCTACGTTTTGACACATGCCAGCCTCACTCCAACTACCCTCAATGACTGTTCGGCAATCTACTGTTTAACTTGTCCACATTGGCTGTAAATGTTTCTCTCCTACCATTTGGCAATTCCTGTTCCTCTGCACCGTCTGTGACATCACCCCAGCATGTCAGGAGCATCATCCACACCCTGTAAATAGGATCACCATTTAAGAATGCACCAGAACGGACTCACCTAACATTGTTAATGGACTTTTTGCACTACTCCACCTAAAAATAAATATCACTTGCACACCAATTGTGTCTCTGTGTCATTTCACACTTCAACTGTGCAGTACATAACTCCAAAGTGGCTGTGTGGCAACCGTGTTGATTCTCTAGACTACTGTCCTGATTTCATGTCTACTGAAACATCTGTGCAGTGGCCAGGATTGCATCATAGCTTTACTAGACTGAGGAAAATAACTGATGTAGGGACTAAGCACACACAATCATGCTGTGTTGGACAGAATGAGGCCCCATCCATAGCTATTCTAGACAACTAATGGTGGATGAGAAATGTAGGCACCTTGCGATACTAACACAATACATTATGCTGTAAAATGAAAGGAATGTTAACCAAATTACACTGCATCAATCACCCTTACAGCGTATACTACCATGAAGGAAAGTCATGCTCAAGCAGTACACACATGATGTAGGTCAGCAATGACAGCAACAAGACAAGAGTGTGAACAAATACTCATCTACAAAGCTCTCCCTGAACTTCACAATGCTGTCCGACCTATCTATTTACCTACAAAATCAACTCTGGAAGCACTCTTTGTGAAGTAGGATACATACCAACCCCAAATCTTGATGATCTATGCAGACTACCAATGGTGGCTCTCCCACACGGTGGATACTTACGAAGTTAGCACACGGGTAGCTGGCATGTTAAACCTCAATAGCCTGGGGATAGCGAGCATAGGACACAAATGTCATACTAAAACTTTCGGCTACACTGATGTCAAGGCCATGAAAAGGTAGCACCTAACGCATCTGGTAAAGGGTTAACAAATTTTTTATTTCCAATAAGTAAGAAAAGAGGCAACTAAGGGAAAGATAAACCTACACTAATCTAACCTGACTACTACTAACCCACAACTGTCCCTAACTAACCTAAGCTAAACTTACTCTACACATGTAACGAAACGATCTAAACATCAACCCCCCACCCACCATTATGAGACAAGACACATGCAGGACAACACTTACTAACCTACACACATACTATACTATCCTAAACAAACATATATTTTTTTTTTCTTTTTTTTTTTTATCAAACAGGAATCCCAACATTGCCCCCCACCCACCCACCCACACAAAAATATTAGATAGAAAGTATAAGGACCCCCCACCCTCTTACCTAACACTAACTAAGCTAATTACCTATACTTATCCTACAACTAACCCCCCAAACCCAACTAACAGTATGAAAAGAGGAAAGAGGGGAGAGGGGAGGGGTAAAAGTTCAGGAGGGCAAAATAACTAAGGATTTGCCCTTTGAAGTGTGCGCCGGATGGAGCGCACCTTCTTTTTGACCTCCGCCATGTCCTCCGTCAGGTTGTCAACCTTTTGAATTAACCTGTCCAGTTTCCTAGACAATGCGTTGAAGGCTGCAGGGTCAATTGGAGGGTCACTGCTGGTCTGCGTGCCGGTGGAGGTGGAGATTGTTGCTGGAGTGGAGTGGCCACGGGACAGCCCTGCTCCCAACACACGGCTGGGTCCAGGTCTGGAGGAAGATGGCTGGTCCGTCGCTGGGTCCCCTTGGGCAGACCTGGTGGTTGTAGGTGGCACCGTTGGTGGAGCCTGTGGTGTGGCATACCACGCCCCGGAGGCCCGTTCCGAATTGTATCTGCGGGCCATCCTCCGATACCCACACTGCACCTGCAGGATGTGCCTGTACCTCATTGCACGGCGCTCAAACTGGTTTCGAGCTGCGGCACTCAGGTTTGCAGCTGTGAAGGGAAAAGGCAAATATTGAGCATAGAATTTACAGTGGGTTGAATACCACAATGGGTAATTTGACCATTACTAGCAATGTATTGGTTGCAGCAATTGTTACAACATATGTCACGGGAAGGCTCAGAGGAAGTACATGTGAATCATGCATACTGAAGGGCATATCACATATAGCAGATCCATGTCTCTACATGATGGATGACATCACCCTAAACTACTCCTACAATTCATACCTAAGCCATTATACATTATGGCACCAGCTCGTCCGCATACTGACTTCACTACATATGTCATTCTATGTGATAAGAATCACACTCCTCACTCAATGGCATTTCGAAATAGTTGTGTGCTAAGATTGAACCCCTGGCCATGAATCATATGTCGACACTATGGGCCAGATGTAGGAATTGATGGGAAATCAACTAGCAAATTGCAAAGCTGAACGGTGTCTCTGACACCGTCTGCGAGTCACTATGGGGTCCCTAAATCCCACCTCATGAACATCAATGATGTGGGTTCCAACTTGCACCACCTTAGCAACTATGGGCACTCACGGGGATGGAGGCCTGCTGGGAACAGCAGAACTCCATAGACGTGACTGCTTTTAAATGAAGCAAGTTATTTTTCACCAAGTGTAGGCCCTTTATCTGAAAGGAAAATGAGCTGCGATTTGTTTAAATTCACAACAATTGATTGTTCGTAATTTACACAATAATTATTGCTCCCCTAGACCACTGGCTGTTTTGTGCAGGAGTATTTTGGTCCACTCACAAAGGTGAAGGTTCACAATGAGGACCCCTTCCAGTCAGCAAGTTGGTTAGCAGCCACTTCAAGTGGATGATAACAGCTACTCACTTTGCAACCACGTACTCGTTAGCAAATGGGATTGCCTAACACTGTGATTTGCAAGTAGGGCTAGTAAACTCCTTTATTTTTTTACTTTAGAAAACCATTTTGCGAAGATGTACATGACCACCAATAACATTTCGGATTAGGAAACAGACGTTTGCAACTCACTAACATCAAATTATGCTATTTGCAATGTGGAGACATTTTGCTACATCTGGACCTAGGTACAAACTCAAGTCACAAAAGGTGTTAAGTACGTGTAACATACTGGTTGCTACAGTCCTAGGTACCCTGTTTCACAGTAACATCCCAGTCTTTGTGGGTGGTGTGGGAAGAACAAACAACAATCCCATGATCAATGCACAACCAGGAGTGTACAGAAAGTGCAACAAGCATGTGCCTTCACACACAACACCTATGAAGGGCTTGCAACACGTTGGAGTCAGCCCAACCTTGTCACATCCCAGGTCCACACATGTCAAAATGATATGACTTAGCCAAACATAACATACTATTAGTGAGGCATGTTTTACAACACACACAGAGGAGGTAGAACACCCATTCACATGATTCAACAGAACACCTAGGCCATTGCCCTCAAGTCACACACACTTCGAGGTCACCTTGTGGAAGTACATGCCCCCGGAAGATCCGACCTACAGTGTACACAGTCCATCCTCAACTAGGAAGAAGCACTTGTCATCGAAGCCATGTGCCTAAGCTATCTGGGAGACTGTCAGTCTGATATGCTGACTCAGTTAATGGCAAGTTCCTGACCAAGTCTAACATTGACCAGTGTGTTCAAAATGAGTCATGCTATTCCCAATAGTCGCACTAATTGAATGACCTACTGCCCCTCAATCTGAGAGATGACTAGGGATTGCTTTACCGAAACATTATTCCAATTTGATATCACACCAAAACAACAAAGCCAATGAACGGCCAGCACATCATATCATGAATTGTCCTGAACACACAGTAATCCATCATGCTTCATTTCCAAACAATGTAAATAGCACTTAGGCAACACTCACTGTAGGTATCGGGGTCGTCAAAATGGGCTACCTCACCAACGGTGTACGGGGCTGGTCCACCTGTAAAGCATGAAAGGAAGATTATACTCAGACTGGGTGAACAGACAAATAATTTCTGTTACAATGACAGTGTGTGAATATTACATGGTAATGATACACTTTCACACATGCTCATCCTGCCTGGCTGACTTTGTATTCTAGATTATCATTGGATGAGTCTCCTGCTCCAGTGACACACCCTACTACACTCATGCAGTGGCCAGGACAGTCATGTGTCGTCCAAGTTACTCCTCCATTAGTAGGCCCGAACAATCATGTGATCCATACATCTCAGCATGTGCATCCCAGAGAGAAACATTTCACAACTGGTTCCATGAGGACTGCATGACCACTCACCATCAAACAGGCTATGGGGACAGGTTCAACACACAGCAACCAGACACACATGTGACATATGTGTGGACAACATGACTAACTTCATGTGACGTGAAGGCAACACACAGGTGTTGCATTATCATGTGTTTGCAATTTTCGGTCTAGCTATGGCGTCTACATATGTAGGTATGTTGTTTCTACATGACGTACTCACTGGCCATTATGACCAGTAGAGTACAAATTGAGCAGTTCACGTGTTGCTTTTCAGACACAAATGCAACACTACATTCCATGCAGCTACAGCCATCTGGTATGTGTTGCAAAGATAAGGCATCGGCCTGGTAGCATAGGTCTTCATACACACCCGGCAACAAATACACATTTGGACACATATGTATACCTTTGTAGCGCAGCATTTGCATCATTTTGTGACGCAGAGAGGGGGCTACTTAGCAAAATACTAATAGATGTTGCATTTTACTGCTGTTATTGGGTGTACATGTGTAGCAAAAATGGGGATTTATGTGTATGCCCATGGGCCTAGGTTTCCCTAGTATAACACGCAGTCAGCTACTTATTTTGCAGATTGGCTACCAATCATCACATGTTCACGCACACATTCCTATTATTCCCATGTAATTGATTATTACTCACCAACATAGCCACCAATCCGGAGTCCCAGGTGGTCCAGCAGGTCCTGTTCCCTGGTGATCAGATCTGCCCAGCGGTGCTTGAGTTGATGGACATTCCTCATACTCCCGTAGACCCGGACCAGGTGATGGCGCACCTTCTCCCAACGTATTTTCCTCGCCTCCGTGTGATACCCCTGTATCACACGGCCCCCAGCCTCCAGCATCAGTGGGAGGAAATGGCTTACGAGCCATATGAAGCCCCCCAATTCGTCCTCACCCATCCTGGACAGGCGAGGCCTACCTGACTTGATGCGAGGTTGAAAAAAGTAACAAAGAAAAATGAAAGAAAAAGTGGGAAATGGGGAAAGGTAGAGGTGTGAAAGAAAAAGAAGAAGGAGAAAAATAGCCCAACTAACACCCCAAACTATGCTACCCACAACAGACTCCCACAGACAATACAAACTATCACAGGTATAGACCAAACAACACTAAACAGACTGAGACAATGTTTGACAACAATAAAAGATTGACACAAAGACAAAATACAAGGCACACAGGACACTAAAGCAGTAAAACACAGGACAACACCTTTCACACAACCACACAGTCTAGATAACTCTGAGACTGCAAAGTGAAAGTGAAAGTCAACTCCCAGTACAGATTTGGTAAACAGGATATCCTATTACATCACTTCCTGCATAAAATGGCCGCCGTTTTTATTTTCGCGTAATGCGTCATATTTTTTTGACGCATTACAGTGTACATGATGCGGAGTGTAAAAATATGCTATGAATATTAATATTTCCAATTGTACATGAGATGACCAACATATTGTGCATGTAGCGTCAATTACACCACGCATACATCATGGGCGTCGTTTTTTTTCCACGTACAGTGGTGCACATGATGCGGAGTCAAAAAATATGATATGAATATTAATAATTGATAATGTACATGAGATGACAAACATATTGACCATGTAGCGTCATTTTGACCACGCATACATCATGTGCGTGGTTTTTATTACACGTACAGTGGTGCACATGATGCGGAGTCAAAAAATATGATATGAATATTAATATTGATAATGTACATGAGATGACCAACATATTGTGCATATAGCGTCATTTTGACCACGCATACATCATGTGCGTGGTTTTTATTACACGTACAGTGGTGCACATGATGCGGAGTCAAAAAAGTATGATATGAATATTAATATTGATAATGTACATGAGATGACCAACATATTGTGCATATAGCGTCATTTTGACCACGCATACATCATGTGCGTGGTTTTTATTACACGTACAGTGGTGCACATGATGCGGAGTGAAAAAATATGATATGAATATTAATAATTGATAATGTACATGAGATGACCAACATATTGTGCATATAGCGTCATTTTGACCACGCATACATCATGTGCGTGGTTTTTATTACACGTACAGTGGTGCACATGATGCGGAGTCAAAAAATATGATATGAATATTAATATTGATAATGTACATGAGATGACCAACATATTGTGCATATAGCGTCATTTTGACCACGCATACATCATGTGCGTGGTTTTTATTACACGTGCAGTGGTGCACATGATGCGGAGTCAAAAAAGTATGATATGAATATTAATATTGATAATGTACATGAGATGACCAACATATTGTGCATATAGCGTCATTTTGACCACGCATACATCATGTGCGTGGTTTTTATTACACGTACAGTGGTGCACATGATGCGGAGTGAAAAAATATGATATGAATATTAATAATTGATAATGTACATGAGATGACCAACATATTGTGCATATAGCGTCATTTTGACCACGCATACATCATGTGCGTGGTTTTTATTACACGTACAGTGGTGCACATGATGCGGAGTCAAAAAATATGATATGAATATTAATATTGATAATGTACATGAGATGACCAACATATTGTGCATATAGCGTCATTTTGACCACGCATACATCATGTGCGTGGTTTTTATTACACGTACAGTGGTGCACATGATGCGGAGTCAAAAAAGTATGATATGAATATTAATATTGATAATGTACATGAGATGACCAACATATTGTGCATATAGCGTCATTTTGACCACGCATACATCATGTGCGTGGTTTTTATTACACGTACAGTAGTGCACATGATGCAGAGTCAAAAATATTGTGGATGTAAATCATAATTTGAAGGTGAAATATCAAGACACTTTTGGATACATTTGTATCTGACTCTGCATTGTGTGCACTCATGTACATGAACAAATTATGACGGCCATGCTGTATGCGTAGAATATGGAGCAAATTGATCCAAATGTCTTCATGTGTTTAGCTTTGGAAAGGTGATTTGTCATGGTAAAACGGTGCGATGTGAGACACATTTGTGTTTGTATCTGACAAATGTCCGTACTTTTATGTATAGACGGCCTTCACACTGTGATGTTTGGGATACGTTAACTAATGTATTGACCATATTTGACAACATATTTGGTGTAATTGCTGATGGCTATTTTGAAATGAGATTTTTGATACCATTATGTATTCCGTCTCCAAAATGTCCCCACCTTTATGATGGGGATGCTTTTATCTGTAGTCCTAACAGGGAGTGGGAGAGTCACTTTCAGTTTTTAGGGGGCTGACCATGTCCCATTATGATTTTGTGTTTCATATTTGTGTAGGACTTGTGACATTGAGGCCACATATGTGCCTTATGCATGTGTTTAGTTCACAAGTACATGATTCCTGTATGTTTTGGGGGTGGTAGAGGTGGAGTTAGTCCCCCAGCACCCTAGGATTTGACCATCCAGAATAGCTACTGTATCCATGGAATATTTTTATCATATCCTGGCAAACCTGCAGCAGCGGGCGAATGTAAGGCCATATGGTATGAATGACTGTTGACCATTCATTCATCTCATTAGCCCATTTGACGTTTGCAGTATTGATGATTTGGAGCTAAGTTGCATACCATTTTCATATGACTAAGGGGGTCATTCAGACCGCGGCGGGCGGCGGTCGCCGCCCGCAAAGCGGTTCCCGCCGAAAGACCGCGGCGGTCATTCTGGCTTTCCCACTGGGCTGGCGGGCAACCGCCAAAAGTCCGCCCGCCAGCCCAGCGGGAAACACCCTTCCCACGAGGACGCCGGCTCAGAATGGAGCCAGCCGAGTGGGAAGGTGCGACGGGTGCAGTTGCACCCGTGGCGAATTTCTGTGTCTGCAAAGCAGACACTGAAATTCTTTGTGGGTCCCTCTTACGGGGGCCCCTGCAGTGCCCATGCCATTGGCATGGGCACTGCAGGGGCCCCCAGGGGCCCCGCGGCACCCCCTACCGCCATCCTGTTCCTGGCAGAAGACCCGCCAGGAACAGGATGGCGGTAGGGGGTGTCAGAATCCCCATGGCGGCGGAGCGCGCTCCGCCGCCATGGTGGATTCTCAAGGGCAGCGGGAAGTCCGTTTCTGGCCGCGGCTGAACCGCCGCGGTCAGAATGCCCATCGGTGCACCGCCAGCCTGTTGGCGGTGCTACCGCCGACCTCCGCCAGGGCGGTAATTACCACCAGGGTCCGAATGACCCCCTAAGTTTGCAAGACTCTCAGCGTTCACGATGTGATAATGCGAAGATTGTTTTGCTTGTCTGTGTCCCTTTCTGCATAAACTGGTTTAGTGTCATGTTACAATCTTCCTGCTAGGTTCAAACTGGGACACAACTGTGATGGTCTACTTTCAAATATTAGGTTGGTTGTATGACATATGTGTACATGTGTGTGGGAATGTGGATCCAGTATGACCTGTCTGTGTGTATGTTGTCACTGTAACTTCAAGGTCTCCTCCTGAGTTAGTGGCAGCTGATGTTGTTGCAATTGTGTATTGCTCACATCATACACTTGAGAGAAGCCATTGATGACATGTTCACGTACACATGGATGGTCCCACCCTGTCTCTGAACCCGTGTGATGTGACTTTCAAATGATCTCCAATTTTGGGCTGGATGAGAGACTGTTTCAGTTGTTTGGATCCGGCATGTCTAATTGTCACATTTGTACTC
Organism: Pleurodeles waltl; assembly: GCF_031143425.1. Lineage (NCBI taxonomy): Eukaryota > Metazoa > Chordata > Amphibia > Caudata > Salamandridae > Pleurodeles > Pleurodeles waltl. The sequence continues at coordinate 71,866,625 of NC_090438.1, forward strand.
TTGTTGGGCTCTGTGTATGGTAATGTAACATGTCACATCCTACCCTCTGTGCATACAGTTGTGATGTTTATTTTTGGTGTGATGATTTTTAATGGCATTCTTGATCAATGAGACGACATTCATCTTCAGCTATTTCAAACTAAAGGTGGTCAGAAATGAATAGGCCAAAGCATAATGTGGTGTTTGTGATCTGTGTTTATTTACAAGTGTGGAATACAAGTGATGATAATGACTTAAGTAAAACAATTGTTCACAAGCTGTTGGCGCCTACGCACTCCTGCTGCGGTGTTAGGTTGTTCCCCCTCCTGTTGCAGGCCAGCATCCTCCTCATCATCATCCTCAGGCATGTCTGGGTCCGGTTCAAGGAGGGGAATGTTCCTTTGTACACAAATATTGTGTAATATGGCACAAGTGAGTATAATTTTGCATACCATCTCTGGGGAGTATAGTAGGCTTCCGCCAGTGATGTCAAGGCAGCGGAACCTTGACTTTAGGATCCCAAAGGTCCTCTCCACAATGCTGCGTGTCCTCTTGTGGGCGTCATTGTATGCCCGCTCAGCAGCAGTATTTGGGTTCCCATATGGTGTCATTATCCAAGGCTGGATGCCATACCCCTGATCAGCTGAAAGAGAAACACAGAATGGTATCAATTAGATGTAGGAGGCACTGTTGTACGTATCTTTGATGGCAGTAGTTGTGTTGTGTTGTCTGTGACTATTTTGTGTACTAATGTGACAACCTATGGTTGTTGGTGGAAACTTTGGCATTGTTTATTTTCCTTGGCTGAGCAAGTGTTTGTTGTCTAACTGTTTGTCAGCAGGATGTATTGGTTTCTCAAGTACAGTGTGCCCTCCCTTGCATTGTGACTTGTGACACAGGTGTCCGTGTGTCCTCACTGGGGGTGTGATGATAGTTCCATGCAGAGTTGAAACATGAAAGGGTATTAGAAACGTCCATATGAACATAGCCAGGCCATCCCATCCCTTAAAAGTTATGCATTGTATTAGTGTACAGGTTATTGTGAGACTTCCAATTTGCAAGGTGTTATTTAGGCAACCACAGTCATGAATGTCTTCACACTAAGCTGTGGAGTAAATTCAAATGTGTGAGAGGTTCAATGGTGACTTGTGACACATGGCTAGTGATGTGAGTACCTCAGTGTGTTCCTCTCTAGGTGTTGCTATTGTGGTGTATGTGTTGTTTATCCTAGAGGGTATCTGTGCAGTGAGTATATAAGTAGATTTTTGTCCTTACCAACAAGTAGTCCATTGCCATACCGTCCATCCTGGAAGTGTTGGTTGATGGTGCAGTGACGGAAGATGAATGCATCATGTACACTCCCAGGATATTTAGCCACGATGTTGCTGATCAGTCCTTGGTGATCGACTATGGCCTGCACGTTGATGGAATGTGTGTGCTTCCTGTTGCGGTAGAGGTGTTCACTCGCAGCAGGTGGCACAAGGCGTACGTGTGTGCAGTCGATTGCACCAAGGACGTGCGGAAAGCCACTGATGGCGTAGAACCCCTGTTTTGTTTCCTGCTGCTTCTGCAGTGTGTTAGGGAAGCAGATGTGGCGGGGTGTCAGTCCAATGATGGCATCCAGTACTTTAGGCAGGAATGCGGAGAAAGATGGTTGTGAGATTCCACCAACCAGGGCACCAGTTGTCTGAAAGGAGCCACTTGCCAGCATGTGAAGTACGGCAAGCAGCTTTGTTTCTGTTGGGATAGTGCGTGGAGTCACTAAAGTGGGGGCCAATTGCTGTTCAATATTTGTCAGCAGCTGCTGAATGGCCTGCCAGTTCAACCGGTACCTCTGGATGATGTCTCGTTCCCTGAGGCCATGCAGGGTTGTTCTTGGGCGGAATATCCTCTCCTGCCTTCTGCGCTGTCTTTGGGGTCCCTGCTGTTGTTGTTGTGGCTGCTGTTGTTGCTGCAGGGCTCTGCGTCTACGTGCACGTTGAAGAAAAAGCACCTCCATGTCTCCCTGTTGCTGCTCTGCTGCTCTGTTGTTTGTTCTGTGTGTTCTGATTAAGTACAGGTGTGTTTGCCCCATTTTAACGCCTGCCCTGACCCAGGCGTTAAAATGTCACGCTATTCATGCTTTGCGCCATTTTTTTGCGCCGCCTACCGCGCGGGAGTGATTTTTGCCCTGGAGCATAAATACCACGCACCGCTATGTGCGTCTGTTTTTAGACGGGAACGCCTTCCTTGCATCTCATTAACGCAAGGAAGGCGTTCACGCAAAAAAATGACGCTATTTGCCAATACTTTGGCGCTAGACGCGTCTAACGCCAAAGTATAAATATGGCGTTAGTTTTGCGCCGAATTTGCGTCGAAAAAAACGACGCAAATTCGGCGCAAACGGAGTATAAATACAGGCCAATGGTATTTTGCAAGTTTGCGCCGTTTTTGCGTCAAAAAACAACGCAAATGCGGCGCTAAAAAAGTATAAATACGGGCCTTTTTGTTTTGCAGGTAACTTTGGCACCTTTTAACAAATCTTCACAAAACTTTCCAAAAGTCCACTGCAGCTTCTTTCCGGAACGTTTCTGGGTGCTCTGTAAGTAGGGGGCTAAGAAGAGCGGGTCCCCAAATGTTGATTTCTCATGTTAGTTCTATTAAGAATGTTTTAAAGCAGCTACAGAAAAAACACAGAACTGAATTAAGTAAACGTTTCCCAAAGTTAGAATTTAGAAATCATGCTTTTCATTATTTGGTGTAAATTTGTTCAGCTGTTTTTGAGAAATTAGTGCTTTTAGAGGTACTTGAGGTAGCCACTTAGGGACAGATGTATCATTATTTCCAATAGCTATTACCAAATAGCGATTTTTTGCAAATCGCAATTAAGAAATTGCTATTAGAATGTATGAAACTCCAGGAGTTTCATATAGCGATTCACAAGGGGGTCGCAAATGGACCTACCTCATTAATATTCATGAGGTAGGTCACAATTTGCAACCTATTGCGAATGGCTACAATCATAGGGATGGTGGCCTGCTGGGCTCAGCAGACCACCATGTCTGTGATTGCTTTTAAATAAAGCAATCTTTTTTTTTAAATGCAGCCCAGTTTCCTTAAAGGAAAATGGGATACATTTTAAAAAGAAAAATGAAAAGTTGTATTTTTATTTTTAAGAGTGGGACCACTGCCTGCTCTTAAAAAATGTTTTTGCATGCATTCACAAAGGGGAAGGGGTCCCTTAGGCTCTCTTAGGGACCCTTTCCCCTTTGCGAATGGGTTACCACCAATTTGAAATTTGAAATTGGTGGTAACTGAGATTGTTTTGCAATCGCATTCACGGTCACAAAACAATCATGCATACCTCTTTGATTCAGCATTAGGAAGGGGCGCCTTTCCTAATACTGAATCGGTATGTTGTCGTGAATGCAATTTGCGATTCGGTAACAAGTTTCCGAATCGCAAGCTGTATTTGATACATACCAAAATTCATTCTTGCGATCTCAAACGGCCCACTGGGCCATTTGCAGTCACAAAAATATTTGATACATCTGGCCCTTAGTGGTTACAAAGTTCACTATATCTTGTCCTGTCTTATACTTAGGGTGCTCTTTATTTGCACCACAGCACATCTTTGAAAAGGTGCACCCAGTGCAGATCATTATAGTGCTTCCTATGATGATGAATACACTTCCCCCATGGTAGCTGCCAACTTGCTTTGCATGGTAGCAGTGCATTGAGTGGAATACAGAATGGCTGCTTAGAAGCCACTCAGGCCCAGATTTAAAAGGGCCTAGCGCCATTCCAATGCCACATTAGCGTAATTTTTTTGACGCTATTGTGGTGTTGGAAGGCCAAAACGCAGCACCATATTTACAAAGTGGCGCAATGCTTGCATTGCGCCACTTTGTCACCCCTTGTGCCACATTATTGCCTGCGCCAGGCATAATGTATGCAAGGGGGTTGTTCTGGAGCTAGGGGGCCAAAAAAATGTCCCAAAGAAATTTAATAGATTTTTTTGGTCATTTTTTATCTGCATTTTTAATGCTTGCTAAGAGCAGGCGTTAATAGAGGCTCCCATTGTTTTCAATGGGCCTCTGGATGCTTTGCACAATTAGCGTCAAAAAAATTGACGCCTATCCTGCAAAACCCCTGACTACCACCATGGTGCACTGTATTTTAAAGGGAGCACAAGAAAAGTGGTGCTGCACTAGGTGCAGTGCCACTTTTTATAAATCTGCCCCTCAGTGTTTCACAGTGCTGGCAGGAACCCACCTCTGCTTTAAAAAGGGCACAAAGACCCGAAGCGAGGGACTGCATCCACCTGTAGGAGGATGTCTGCGGGTTTTATAGGGCCCCTTTCCTTCTTCCAGAAGGCTGAGTTAAGGAGGTTCTGATTGTGGCGCACCTCTTAAAGGCCATGCCTCCATTCATATAAGGAAACCCCCTCCCACGACAGCCCTGGTGCTATCAGTGTTGCAGAACGGCCTCACAAGCATCAGTGGTGGCCCTTTTTGTAATATCATAATCATCTGGGGGTGCACTGTGCAAGTGCACATACCTGTTGTGCCCCTGTGGCACTATGTATTATACGGTTCCTGGGATATGTACTGATTGACTGGCCACAACATAGGAAGCAGGTTGTGGTAGCAGTTACAGGACTCATTGAGATGTATTGCATTGAAATTCTGTTTTGGAGGGTCACAAAAAAGTGCATATATAAAAGTTGATAACAGATTTCAGTCACAAAATAAATCACTTGTTGTTGGTACCGTACTCATTTTAGGAATTATGGTGTGTTGCAATATGAATTTGAGGAGGGTTTGAGGAACCATGTTTGAGAGAAAGCTAGTTTCTCTCGTGACTTTGTCATAGAGGTTATGAAAGCTGCTCCAAAAACCAAAAAAGAGAGCACATTTTCTATGAACTCATGCTGTCTTCTTCAGCCAGGTGAATATAAAGTCTGCTATTCTGAGTAAAGCATGAATTCCCAATAGCAGCAGCATGCCACCTGATTCCTCAGTGTTCTACTGCAGCCTCTCACAGTTTCCCAATGAGCAACTAGAGCGCTAACATTCTGTATTTATCACAACACCTAAAGACTACACCTCATTAACTATAACTTGCCCCTTCTCCATCTACTACCTATTCCCTTGCGTATTTCAGAAGTTAGAGCATGTGAAAGCACTGCATTAATAACAACACTTATGATATGTCAAATTACATGATCTGCCTAACACACTGCATGGTAGAGTGGTGAGTTATACTTAAGGTAATGTGGCGAGGTGAGATGACTGTACACAGAGGTGAGCAAGTTATGTGAATTTCAAAGGTAGTGCAAAAGTTGAAATATGAGTTTGGAATATGACATATTAGTGTGAAAGTGGTGGTTTAAATAAAAAATTAAGGCTATCACTGTAACTACAATTTGCAATGTTTGTGTATTTTAAGTTTGGTTTGTATACTAAACATAAAGTTTGACTAACTATAACTTATGTTTAACGTTGTTTTTTAGTGAATATATATTTATGTTTATTTCTTAGTGGCAGTTGAAACTGGGTAGTTATAGTTAGGATTGTGTTGCCATACAGAATAAATTTTTTGGTTTGCTCATGCCTTTGGCGCCATTTGACCTCAGCTCTTTCCTGTAGGATTTCTGGGTGATCTGTAAAGCAGGGGTTAAGAAAAAGGGGGGTCCCAAAATGCATTTTCCCATTCATTTTTTCATAGAAACTTTAGACACAGCTACAGCCCAAACTACTTGAAGGATTTACTCCAGATTTGTCAGAAAACTAGATGTTGGACCAGAAAATCTGTTTTTTTGTGATTTGGTGTAAATCCGTTCAGTAGTTTTTGAGCTTTTGATGCACAAAACTTTTTATGTATCACACCACAGAAGATCTGCAAAATGTTGAGAGATCCTATTGGCTGCCACTACAACCAGGATGTGGAGGCAGCCATCTTAGGACTCGGAACTAAACAAATATAGAAAAAAGACATAAGGGGGCAAACAGAAAGACCATTAAGCCTTGCGGTAAGGTCCCAGAGAGACCCTGCCCGAGGCCATAAACAGTTTTATTTTTTAATCTTGCACCAAAACCATGGAGGATCATTGAATCTGGAGTAGAGAGACAGTGCATATGTCACTTAAGGGCCGGGGGAGGATGGACTCCATCCCCTAGCCTTAAAAGGCTCTGGGGACCCCACAAACCTTGGGGGTCAATCAAAACTTAAAAGGAAGGGGGACCCTTCCCTGAGGCTCTTAAGGCCCCGGGGACCCCATCCCCTGGAGCCAGCATACAGACTGTATCTCAGGGAGCCCACCCCCGGGACAAAGTAGTTTCCCTGCTCGCATCAGTGCAGGCAGGGAAACATATGTTTGCTCTCGCCCAATGCGAACTGTTAAATCTGTCAGCCTTATAGTGGTCTTCCCCCAAACGTTTTGCCTGCTTGCCGCCATCTTGTCTGGACTTTTGCTCTGCTGGCGTTAGAACTCTGGGCACTTTACCACTGCTAACCATTGCTAAAGTGCTTGTGCTCACTCCCCTAAACATGGTTTGATTGTCATATACCTGATTGGCATATTTTATTTATTTACATTTAAGTCCCTTGTAGAGTGGTATATCCCAGGACCATAAAGTAAATGCTACCGTGGGACTGCAGCACTTATTGTGCCATTCACTTAAGTAGCACCTTAAAACATGCCCCAAGCCTGCCCTTGAAGCCTGAAGGCAGTGTACTACTGTCATGTCGACTTGGCATTTAAAACCTCTTACCAAGGCTTAAACTCCACCTTTTATTACATGACTGTCACCTTTAAGGTAGGCCCTAGGTAGCTCGTGGGGCAGGGTGCTGTGTAATTAAAAGGTAGGAAATGTACTTTTTAGTTTTACATGTCCTAATAGTGAAAAATTCATTTTTTCACTACTGTCAGGCCTACCCCTCCCCTCGGATAACATTGGAGATTCTTATTGTATTTAATAAGCTGTAATTAATAAACCAGAGGTGGTGGATATGCCATGTTTGATAACTATGACCATGTAATGATAAACTTTCTTTAATGGTAAAGTCAGATTTATCATTAAAACTTTGAAAATGCCACTTTTAGAAAGTTGGCATTTTCCTGCCCCTAGCCCCTAGCCCTCTGTGCCTTTAGCCTGCCTTAGGTCACATGATTGAGTGTAACTGACATTTGAGACTTTGTGACTTCACCGCAGACAGTCACACAATAGTGGGACTAACAGAGCCTGAATGGTCATTCACTGACTTGATGGGGGCGAAGCTAAGCACAGTCCCACTTAAACCTGAATAGGCTCAGTTCTGCTGCCACACAATAGGCTCAACAACCCTGTATTGTCAGTGCAGCCAGCTAGGAGCCAGGGTAGGGGAGGCAGGAAAATCCTGGAACTTCAGAGAGCTCTTCTGGAAATGTGTTCCTACCTAGAAGCAGGGTACCTTTGTATACAAATAGAGCTCTCAGGCCTACTCCTCACTTCACATCTGGACCTGCAGAAGGACACTCAGATGACTACCTGATGCTGTGACCTGATGTGCACCAGCTTCAAATTATTATAAGTAGTGGAGCTCATTACACACACTTTTCAGCTCACTGACTAGACAAAACTAACTATAACTCACCACACTGCCATGAACTGTGTTCTCACAAATAATGATACTCCACTACACAACACTATATTGTATTAGACTCTCCATCACTCTAATGCACAACAATACACTTAATAACATTGAACTATATGACACTCTAATCCACTGAACTCCACTCTATGCCACTCCACTCCACAACACTCGGCTACACTCAATGCCATTCTATGACACTCTACTCAATGACAATCCACTCCACCACTCTCCATTTCATGACACTCAAGTCAGTGACACACCACTGTACAACACTCAGCTCTACGGAGTACGGCCATAACATTGCAGCCGGCTTCTAATGGAGCTGGAGGCAATGTGGCGGTGCGGCGGGTGCAGCAGCACCGTGGCGCAATCCACTGCTCATAATTCGGGCAGTGGATTGCACAATGGGGTTGTGCATGGGGGCCCCTGCACTGCCCATGCTAAGAGCATGGGCAGTTCAGGGGCCCCCGAGTCACCCATTCCGCTAGCTGGTCCATGGCGGTATTTACCGCCATTGAATGGCTGGTGGATGGGGATCCGTAATCCTCAGGGCAGCGGTGTTTGCAGCGCTGTCCTGGCGGTTTACAACCGCCGGGACCGCCATGTCGGTAGCCTGGCGGTTCCGGCGGTATGGCCGTGGCAAGACCACCACTTTCACAATGCGGGCTGTAGTACAGCCAGCCTGTTGGCGGTACTACAGCCACTTTTGCCCTGGCGGTCAAAGACCGCCAAGGTTGTAATGAGGGCCTCAGTCACCACATTGCGATTTGAAACACAAATGTAGGAGGCTGGACTGGCTTGTAGTGAGTACCAAGGGGTACTTGCACCTTGCACCAGGCCAAGTTATCCCTTATTAGTGTATAGGGTGTCTAGCAGCTTAGGCTGATAGATAATGGTAGCTTAGCTGAGCAGCTTAGGCTGAACTAGGAGACGTGTGAAGCTACTACAGTACCACTTAGTGTCATATGCACAATATCATAAGAAAACACAATACACAGTTATACTAAAAATAAAGGTACTTTATTTTTATGACAATATGCCAAAGTATCTTAGAGTGTACCCTCAGTGAGAGGATAGGAAATATACACAAGATATATATACACAATAGCAAAAATATGCAGTATAGTCTTAGAAAACAGTGCAAACAATGTATAGTTACAATAGGATGCAATGGGGAAACATAGGGATAGGGGCAACACAAACCATATACTCCAGAAGTGGAATGCAAACCACGAATTGCCCCCAAACCTATGTGACCTTGTAGAGGGTCGCTGGGACTATTAGAAAATAGTGAGAGTTAGAAAAATAACCCTCCCAAGACCCTGAAAAGTGAGTGCAAAGTGCACTAAAGTTCCCCTAAGGACAAAAGAGTTGTGTTAGAGGAATAATGCAGGAAAGACACAAACCAGCAATGCAACAACTGTGGATTTCCAATCTAGGGTACCTGTGGAACAAGGGGACCAAGTCCAAAAGTCACAAGCAAGTCGGAGATGGGCAGATGCCCAGGAAATGCCAGCTGCGGGTGCAAAGAAGCTTCGACTGGACAGAAGAAGCTGAGGTTTCTGCAGGAACAAAAAGGGCTAGAGACTTCCCCTTTGGTGGACGGATCCCTCTCGCCTTGGAGAGTCGTGCAGAAGTGTTTTCCCGCCGGACAGACGCCAACAAGCCTTGCTACACGCAAATCGTGCGTTTGGCGTTTTTGGACGCTGCTGGGGCCCAGGAGGGACCAGGAGGTCGCAAATTGGACCTGCAGAGAGAGGGGACGTCGAGCAAGACAAGAGCCTCACTGAAGCAGGTAGCACCCGGAGAAGTGCCAGAAACAGGCACTACAAGGATGCGTGAAATGGTGCTCGCCGAAGTTGCACAAAGGAGTCCCACGTCGCCGGAGACCAACTTAGAAAGTCGTGCAATGCAGGTTAGAGTGCCGTGGACCCAGGCTTGGCTGTGCACAAAGGATTTCTGCCGGAAGTGCACAGGGACCGGAGTAGCTGCAAAGTCGCGGTTCCCAGCAATGCAGCCCAGCGAGGTGAGGCAAGGACTTACCTCCACCAAACTTGGGCTGAAGAGTCACTGGACTGTGGGGGTCACTTGGACGGTGTCGCTGGATTCAAGGGACCTCGCTCGTCGGGCTGAGAGGAGACCCAAGGGACCGGTAATGCAGTTTTTTGGTGCCTGCGGTTGCAGGGGGAAGATTCCGTCGACCCACTGGAGATTTCTTCGGAGCTTCTGGTGCAGAGAGGAGGCAGGCTACCCCCACAGCATGCACAAGCAGGAAAACAGTCGAGAAGGCGGCAGGATCAGCGTTACAGAGTTGCAGTAGTCGTCTTTGCTACTATGTTGCAGGTTTGCAGGCTTCCAGCGCGGTCAGCGGTCGTTTCCTTATCAGAAGGTGAAGAGGGAGATGCAGAGGAACTCGGCTGAGCTCATGCATTCGTTATCTAAAGTTTCCCCAGAGACAGAGACCCTAAATAGCCAGAAAAGAGGGTTTGGCTACCTAGGAGAGAGGATAGGCTACTAACACCTGAAGGAGCCTATCAGCAGGAGTCTCTGACGTCACCTGGTGGCACTGGCCACTCAGAGCAGTCCAGTGTGCCAGCAGCACCTCTGTTTCCAAGATGGCAGAGGTCTGGAGCACACTGGAGGAACTCTGGACACCTCCCAGGGGAGGTGCAGGTCAGGGGAGTGGTCACTCCCCTTTCCTTTGTCCAGTTTCGCGCCAGAGCAGGGGCTAAGGGGTCCCTGAACCGGTGTAGACTGTCTTATGCAGAATTGGGCACATCTGTGCCCAAGAAAGCATTTCCAGAGGCTGGGGGAGGCTACTCCTCCCCTGCCTTCACACCATTTTCCAAAGGGAGAGGGTGTCACACCCTCTCTCAGAGGAAGTTCTTTGTTCTGCCATCCTGGGCCAGGCCTGGCTGGACCCCAGGAGGGCAGATGCCTGTCTGAGGGGTTGGCAGCAGCAGCAGCTGCAGTGAAACCCCAGGAAGGGCAGTTTGGCAGTACCAGGGTCTGTGCTACAGACCACTGGGATCATGGAATTGTACCAACAATGCCAGGATGGCATAGAGGGGGCAATTCCATGATCATAGACATGTTACATGGCCATATTCGGAGTTACCATGGTGAAGCTACATATAGGTAGTGACCTATATGTAGTGCACGCGTGTAATGGTGTCCCCGCACTCACAAAGTTCAGGGAATTGGCTCTGAACAATGTGGGGGCACCTTGGCTAGTGCCAGGGTGCCCTCACACTAAGTAACTTTGCACCTAACCTTTACCAGGTAAAGGTTAGACATATAGGTGACTTATAAGTTACTTAAGTGCGGTGTAAAATGGCTGTGAAATAACGTGGACGTTATTTCACTCAGGCTGCAGTGGCAGGCCTGTGTAAGAATTGTCAGAGCTCCCTATGGGTGGCAAAAGAAATGCTGCAGCCCATAGGGATCTCCTGGAACCCCAATACCCTGGGTACCTCAGTACCATATACTAGGGAATTATAAGGGTGTTCCAGTAAGCCAATGTAAATTGGTAAAATTGGTCACTAGCCTGTTAGTGACAATTTGAAAGTAATGAGAGAGCATAACCACTGAGGTTCTGGTTAGCAGAGCCTCAGTGAGACAGTTAGGCACCACACAGGGAACATATACATGCACACCTATGAGCACTGGGGCCCTGTGTGACAGGGTCCCAGTGACACATACATATAGGCCACAAACCTATGAGCACTGGGGTCCTGAACCAGCAGGATCCCAGTGACACATAACAAACATACTGAAAACATAGTGTTTTCACTATGAGCACTGAGGCCTGGCTATCAGGATCCCAGTGAGACAGTGAAAACAGTGACAAACACCCTGACATACACTCACAAACAGGCCAAAAGTGGGGGTAACAAGGCTAGAAAGAGGCTACCTTCTCACACAACCCCCCCCCAAACGAAGGACAATAAGGCTAACCTTGGCCAGTTGAGACTTTATTGTCTAAGTGGTGATAAGTAGAGAGTAGCTCTGCAATAGACTGGTTACTCCCTTTATCATCCACTATATGGTTACTTCCCTGTGGGGATGTAAACCACCCTGTTTGAAGTTTTTTAGCTAAGCAACAATGTGAAGATGTATTTTCAGAGTTTCTATCAGTAAGTTTTAGTTTAGAGCAGTGGGAATTGTCCACTGAACCTATTTGTAGTGATGGAAATGCCAGACAGGGATGCTGTCTCAGAAAAGCCATAGCTGGGCAAAAACTTTGTCCATCTGGCTGGAAGAGAGAACAGGGATGCTGTTTCTCTTGAGTTGGAGCAGGGCAGGGATGCTGTCCTATGAGCTCCACACTAGGGCAGGGATGCTGTCCTAAGTGTTGTGAGGTAGTGCATTGTTTCTGCACTAAAGTTTCTCTGGGAGGGTTGGAGGGATGCTCCATGTTAACTAAAATGGTGCTGTTTTTCTCACCAATGTTAGTTATCCCACAGAGAGGTACTTCCACCTCAGGGAGTCCAGCTTTGCCAGCTGATGATTCCCTTGGAACAGGTGCCACCCCAGGAGAGGTTTCTCCCACCACAGGAATAGTATCCTGAATGGTAGGGTGGTTAGGGGATACTGTGATACCCTTTTTACCTGTTGATGGAGAGGGATCCTGAGTTTTCAGGCCTTCTCTCCTTTGCTTTTTCATTTCACTTGAAATGAGAGGGAACAATTCCTCAGGGATGCCCAGCATGGCTGCATGGGCATAAAACTCTACATCAGCCCAACCTGAGGCCTCTAGGTCATTACCTAAGAGACAGTCTACAGGTAAGCTAGGTGATACCACCACCTGCTTAGGGCCAGTAACTCTACCCCAACTAAACTGAATTATAGCTAAGGGAAGAAACTTAGTGGAGTTATGGACATCAATAATCTTATACTGTTGTCCAATGATGTGTTGTTCAGGAGGCACTAGGTTTTCAGTCACCAAAGTGAAACTGGCACCTGTGTCCCTGTAGGCCAAGGCCTCAACACCATTTATTGAAACTGTCTGCCTGTACTTATCCATTGTAAGGGGACAAGCAGCCAGTGTGGCAAGGCCAATGCCACTAGGTGTGACAGAAACTGTCTTGGGACTGATTACATCAGTTTCCACTATGGACCCATAAGTGAACCCAACTACACCCTTTGCTTGACTGTTGCCAGCAGTCCCACCACTAGTACCACTACTGCTAGGGGCACTAGAGCTTGATGTATTAGTGGTGGTAGGCTCAGGGGGTTTACCTGGACAGGACTTATCCCCTGGCCTATGGCCTCTATTTTTACACACAAAGCACCAAGGCTTTTTAATGTGTGCAGGTTGGGAAGAAGAGGAAGAATTTGTTTTATCCCCACCCTCTGAAGAGTGTTTAAGATTTGAAGTGGGATCTTTGGTTTTACCCTTATCCCCATGCTTATCTTGAGATTTTTCACCATCTTTCTTCTTATTGCCATCTTTGTCACCCCCTGTATGAACTTTTCTGTTCACCCTTGTTCTGACCCATTTGTCTGCCTTCTTTCCCAATTCTTGGGGAGAGGTCAGATCAGAGTCTACCAGGTACTGGTGCAACAAATCAGACACACAATTATTAAGTATATGCTCTCTCAGGATTGTGTTATACAGGCTTTCATAATCAGTAACTTTACTGCCATGTAACCACCCCTCCAAGGCCTTCACTGAATGGTCAATGAAATCAACCCAGTCTTGTGAAGACTCCTTTTTGGTCTCTCTGAACTTTATCCTGTACTGTTCAGTGGTTAAGCCATAACCATCCAGGAGTGCATTCTTAAGAACTTGGAAATTATTGGCATCATTTTCTTTCACTGTAAGGAGCCTATCCCTACCTTTTCCACTAAATGATAGCCATAGGATAGCAGCCCACTGCCTTTGAGGGACATCCTGTACAACACAGGCCCTCTCAAGTGCAGCAAACCACTTGTTAATGTCATCCCCCTCCTTATAAGGGGGAACTATCTTGTGCAGATTCCTGGAATCATGCTCTTTTGCAGGATGACTATGGGGAATACTGCTGCTGCCACCATGGGTATCTAAACCCAACTTCTGTCTTTCCTTCTCTAATTCAAAAGACTGTCTATCCAAATCCAGCTGTTGCTTTTTAAGCTTCAGTCTGGTTTGTTCCACCCTCAACTTATTGAGTTCCCTCTCTAACATTCTGTCATCAGGGTTGGTGGGAGGGACATTTCTAGAAACAGAGCTATGATGGGAATGAACAGAAGGAGACCTGTCCCTTACAGAAGCCAACTTAACAGCTTGGTTTACAGAAACATTACTACCAGTATGGTGAGAATAAATGCTTTTGCTATGATGTGAGACAACACTATTTGTTTGGTGTGGCTCATCATCATTACCATCTATGCTAGATTGTCTAGTAATGGGCAGGCTAGAAAGTTTCTTTCCTGAATCTTTTCCTGGGGGAGTCCCTGAATCAGATTGGGAACTATTAGGTACTTTTTCAACAGATGGGCCACCTCTGGCCTTATCCTGTTCTCTAAGCATGTTAATTAACAGTTCCAAGGCAGGATTCTTCCCTACACTCAAACCTCTCTCTATACAGAGACTCCTTGCTCTCTTCCAGCTAAGGTTGTCATATGCAAGTTTGGACAGATCAACACTTTGGCCTGTGCCAGACATTTTTTAGAGAGAGTTAAAGTGATAGAGAAAGAGACAAAAGTTTTCAGAACTTTTTGGAAAGACAGAAAAAAAACTTTTTAAACTTTTAAGAGTTTTTTGAAAGTTTAGGAGTACTTTTCAGCACTTAGAAAAGAGTGAAAAGAGGAAATGCAAAACTTTTTGGCTATGTGTATATACACTGACCTTGTTTTGTATATTTTTCTCTTATGAAAAGTACAATGACAAGAGTGGTAAGTAGTCTCAAGCACTTATCCCACCACTGCACAACCAATGCAGGAGGCTGGACTGGCTTGTAGTGAGTACCAAGGGGTACTTGCACCTTGCACCAGGCCCAGTTATCCCTTATTAGTGTATAGGGTGTCTAGCAACTTAGGCTGATAGATAATGGTAGCTTAGCTGAGCAGCTTAGGCTGAACTAGGAGACGTGTGAAGCTACTACAGTACCACTTAGTGTCATATGCACAATATCATAAGAAAACACAATACACAGTTATACTAAAAATAAAGGTACTTTATTTTTATGACAATATGCCAAAGTATCTTAGAGTGTACCCTCAGTGAGAGGATAGGAAATATACACAAGATATATATACACAATAGCAAAAATATGCAGTATAGTCTTAGAAAACAGTGCAAACAATGTATAGTTACAATAGGATGCAATGGGGAAACATAGGGATAGGGGCAACACAAACCATATACTCCAGAAGTGGAATGCGAACCACGAATGGACCCCAAACCTATGTGACCTTGTAGAGGGTCGCTGGGACTATTAGAAAATAGTGAGTTAGAAAAATAACCCTCCCCAAGACCCTGAAAAGTGAGTGCAAAGTGCACTAAAGTTCCCCTAAGGACAAAAGAGTCGTGTTAGAGGAATAATGCAGGAAAGACACAAACCAGCAATGCAACAACTGTGGATTTCCAATCTAGGGTACCTGTGGAACAAGGGGACCAAGTCCAAAAGTCACAAGCAAGTCGGAGATGGGAGGATGCCCAGGAAATGCCAGCTGCGGGTGCAAAGAAGCTTCGACTGGACAGAAGAAGCTGAGGTTTCTGCAGGAACAAAAAGGGCTAGAGACTTCCCCTTTGGTGGACGGAACCCTCTCGCCTTGGAGAGTCGTGCAGAAGTGTTTTCCCGCCGGAAGGACGCCAACAAGCCTTGCTACACGCAAATCGTGCGCTTGGCGTTTTTGGACGCTGCTGGGGCCCAGGAGGTCGCAAATTGGACCTGCAGAGAGAGGGGACATCGAGCAAGACAAAGAGCCCTCACTGAAGCAGGTAGCACCCGGAGAAGTGCCAGAAACAGGCACTACGAGGATGCGTGAAACGGTGCTCGCCGAAGTTGCACAAAGGAGTCCCACGTCGCCGGAGACCAACTTAGAAAGTCGTGCAATGCAGGTTAGAGTGCCGTGGACCCAGGCTTGGCTGTGCACAAAGGATTTCCGCCGGAAGTGCACAGGGGCCGGAGTAGCTGCAAAGTCGCGGTTCCCAGCAATGCAGCCCAGCGAGGTGAGGCAAGGACTTACCTCCACCAAACTTGGGCTGAAGAGTCACTGGACTGTGGGGGTCACTTGGACGGCGTCGCTGGATTCGAGGGACCTCGCTCGTCGGGCTGAGAGGAGACCCAAGGGACCGGTAATGCAGTTTTTTGGTGCCTGCGGTTGCAGGGGGAAGATTCCGTCGACCCACGGGAGATTTCTTCGGAGCTTCTGGTGCAGAGAGGAGGCAGGCTACCCCCACAGCATGCACAAGCAGGAAAACAGTCGAGAAGGCGGCAGGATCAGCGTTACAGAGTTGCAGTAGTCGTCTTTGCTACAATGTTGCAGGTTTGCAGGCTTCCAGCGCGGTCAGCGGTCGTTTCCTTATCAGAAGGTGAAGAGGGAGATGCAGAGGAACTCGGCTGAGCTCATGCATTCGTTATCTAAAGTTTCCCCAGAGACAGAGACCCTAAATAGCCAGAAAAGAGGGTTTGGCTACCTAGGAGAGAGGATAGGCTACTAACACCTGAAGGAGCCTATCAGCAGGAGTCTCTGACGTCACCTGGTGGCACTGGCCACTCAGAGCAGTCCAGTGTGCCAGCAGCACCTCTGTTTCCAAGATGGCAGAGGTCTGGAGCACACTGGAGGAACTCTGGACACCTCCCAGGGGAGGTGCAGGTCAGGGGAGTGGTCACTCCCCTTTCCTTTGTCCAGTTTCGCGCCAGAGCAGGGGCTAAGGGGTCCCTGAACCGGTGTAGACTGGCTTATGCAGAATTGGGCACATCTGTGCCCAAGAAAGCATTTCCAGAGGCTGGGGGAGGCTACTCCTCCCCTGCCTTCACACCATTTTCCAAAGGGAGAGGGTGTCACACCCTCTCTCAGAGGAAGTTCTTTGTTCTGCCATCCTGGGCCAGGCCTGGCTGGACCCCAGGAGGGCAGATGCCTGTCTGAGGGGTTGGCAGCAGCAGCAGCTGCAGTGAAACCCCAGGAAGGGCAGTTTGGCAGTACCAGGGTCTGTGCTACAGACCACTGGGATCATGGAATTGTACCAACAATGCCAGGATGGCATAGAGGGGGCAATTCCATGATCATAGACATGTTACATGGCCATATTCGGAGTTACCATGGTGAAGCTACATATAGGTAGTGACCTATATGTAGTGCACGCGTGTAATGGTGTCCCCGCACTCACAAAGTTCAGGGAATTGGCTCTGAACAATGTGGGGGCACCTTGGCTAGTGCCAGGGTGCCCTCACACTAAGTAACTTTGCACCTAACCTTTACCAGGTAAAGGTTAGACATATAGGTGACTTATAAGTTACTTAAGTGCGGTGTAAAATGGCTGTGAAATAACGTGGACGTTATTTCACTCAGGCTGCAGTGGCAGGCCTGTGTAAGAATTGTCAGAGCTCCCTATGGGTGGCAAAAGAAATGCTGCAGCCCATAGGGATCTCCTGGAACCCCAATACCCTGGGTACCTCAGTACCATATACTAGGGAATTATAAGGGTGTTCCAGTAAGCCAATGTAAATTGGTAAAATTGGTCACTAGCCTGTTAGTGACAATTTGAAAGTAATGAGAGAGCATAACCACTGAGGTTCTGGTTAGCAGAGCCTCAGTGAGACAGTTAGGCACCACACAGGGAACATATACATGCACACCTATGAGCACTGGGGCCCTGTGTGACAGGGTCCCAGTGACACATACATATAGGCCACAAACCTATGAGCACTGGGGTCCTGACCAGCAGGATCCCAGTGACACATAACAAACATACTGAAAACATAGTGTTTTCACTATGAGCACTGAGGCCTGGCTATCAGGATCCCAGTGAGACAGTGAAAACAGTGACAAACACCCTGACATACACTCACAAACAGGCCAAAAGTGGGGGTAACAAGGCTAGAAAGAGGCTACCTTCTCACAACATATTTATTAAAAAATAAAACCATTAACATACAATGA
The DNA here is from genome assembly GCF_031143425.1 of Pleurodeles waltl. Lineage (NCBI taxonomy): Eukaryota > Metazoa > Chordata > Amphibia > Caudata > Salamandridae > Pleurodeles > Pleurodeles waltl. Next base: position 71,884,313 of record NC_090438.1, read on the forward strand.
ATAAAACAAAGGTTAAGGATAATTTATAGTTAGAAATGTGCTATGTATTATTTCTATACAAATCCAACTTAAAATACACAAACATTAAAAATTGTACAGTTATAATTATAACTTCAATTTATAACCTACGCACCACCACCAAATTACTATATCTTGCACCTTCGAACACACTACATTAACTACAACTCATACCTTTTACATACATTGTTGTACCCTTATATATTACATCCCTTAAAGCATATGAAATCATAGTATTCATAACAACACTCATAACATCCCAAATGACATTATTCATCACAGCACAGGGCATGGTGGAGTGGTGAGTTACAGTTAGTGTTGTCTGGTTAGCAAACTGAAAAGAGTGTGTAACAATGTTCGCTACTTATAGTGATGTAAAGGTGGGAGATAAATTGTAAATGAACATTATTACTGTAAGTTTGGAATTTGTAAAGTTTTTGTAATTTAAACTTGGTCTTTATAGGGAAAATAGGTTTTCCTAACTATAACTAAGCTTTAACCTTTGTTTTTTTATTGAAGATATATATATATATTTATAAATATATGAATATTTAACTATACATGTAGATGCACACATATATGTATATCACATTTCATATACACAAACACATATACATATATTTATATACATTTTGTGAAATTGGGCTTTGTGGTAAACTGGAGTGTGAGTCCTCATCAAGCAACAGTCACAGTTCTCTGCAGGGTGAACCACAAAAAGTCACTAAATTAACCAGTGCTAACCCTGGGTAGCGTGGCACAAAAAGCAGGCCGGCTTAGCTTAGAGGCAAGTTGTAAAGTATTTATGCAGCATACAAACAATAATAAAGTGAAAACACAACGAAAGAAAAATGTCAAACCAATTAAAAAAAATAAAGTAAGCTTTAATACATTATGAGACACCATACCAATCAGTAAAGCTGAAGGTATGAAAAGTGAAATTTAGCACCTAAAAGATCAAAGTGCGAACTGGGGACATCTAGTCATGCAAGACACGGTCAAAGTCGAAAGTTAAGCCCAGTTCTGATATAAGAAGTGGATTGGGCCCAGGCAGCGCTTATATTTGGACTTAGAAAAAGTCTTGAATAAAAATGTCTGAAGTGGTAAAGTTGAGCAGGGCAAGGCTGCAGGAGGTGCCCAAGGAGGGAGCGTCATCATCGGGTGACATTGGATCAAAGCTGCTCATCAAGATTTCTACATTCGGATTTAGTCGCCAAAATAGAAGTCTAAAAATGAGAATAAGACAAAGCAGAGGTTTGTAGCCAAGGCAGTACTTTGAGATTGGATACCCCTTTGGCAGAGGACCACTGAAACAGATTTGCTGCTGTGTAGAAGAAAGTAGAAGAAGAAGCCGTAAAGTCATTTCGATGCACCTTTAGTTGATAGGAGAGCAAGCGTCATTGTGGAACTCTCGCTCCTAAGCGAGACTGCTTGTTTAGGGATGACAGCACTTTCGTTTGTAGGCGACTGAGCCACTCCTACAACAAGTCGCAAATGTCAGCCCAACCCTCCAGGCTCACAAACAATACCTTACCAAAAACCTGCACAGTAAAAGGTGATTTCTGGCAGCCTTAGTCTCAGTCACACACAGGCAATGAAGGAGATGCAGGATAGTTTCCAATATATTCATTGAAAAGACTGCAATCTATAGTAAAATGCATGAGCTGCAATGATTAGGATAACGAACAATAAAAGAAGCATCATTGTGAAGTTGAGAGTTGTGCATACAAACCCCCCACCATCTTACAATAAACATGAGATGTAAAATCCCTTGCAAAAGAGAACCTAATCTCTAACCTAATAAGAGCTAGGTAAAATAAACCTAATCTGCCAGTAACATGTTCATGTGAAACGCCCCCAACTTTCGTTACCTTGGAATGAGGTCTCTACTTCAGACTCCATGGTGACACAAAGGCTGAGTTCTGCACAAGGTGACGTGCATCATAGATGGTGTAGCTGGCATCTGGTAGGAATCCCTCTGATAACCTTGTCTGTGTGAGATGTATTTACAAGTATCTTGTAGGACCCCTGATGCAGGTACGTTCCCAAACATTTGATAAGGAGGCAGACTTGTGTTGGCAATTATGTAAACAATCCCCAACAAGTGTACATTGTGTTCCTGACACACATAAGTGAGAAAGCGACATGATGTGAAAACCTGCGTACAGCACTTGATAAGGAGGCTGATAGTGACACCTTCACAGAATGACAATGATAATGCAAATCAAAACATTTCTCTAACTGTGAACAATAGCAGCCGCCTTAAAAGAAATAATAAAATAAATGGAGTAAAACAGAGTACGCTAAGTAGGTTAAAAGTCAGTAGGTGACAGGGGCACAGGCCTACAAGGCAAAGGGCTAAGCTAACCTCCTGAGTCCCTACAAAAGCTAATATGGATTCACTAAGATGTCCCATTACAGCACACCTAATCCCTCTTTAGTGTGACTGTCGGGGAGAAATTCACAAAGTTTAACTGTCACCTACACCCAGTCATGTGAACCAAGATAGGCTGCAGGCACAAAGGTTTAAGGGCAGGAAAAGTCCAAGTTTCAAAAAGTGGCATTTTCAAAATTGTAATGAAAAATTTGACTTTACCATTAAAGAGGTTTTATCATTACAATTTCATAGGTATCAAAGATGATATATCCACCTGCCCCAAATTAGGAACTAAAGCTTATTAAATGTATTAAGGAACCCCAATGTTTTCATATGGGAGGGGTAGGCCCCACAGTAGTGAAAAACGAATTTGGGAGTTTTTCACTACTGGGACATGTAACACTTAGTACATGTTCATCCTTTTAATTACACAGCACCCTGCTCTGTGGAATATTTAGGTACTACCCAAGAGGTATTCCATATGTAAAAGAAGGGGAGCTTGAGGCTGGGCAAGGGGGTTAAAATGCCAAGTCATCATGGCAGTCTGACACTGTGTTCAGGCTGCAATAGCAGGCCTGGGACATGCAGGCCAACTGGTAGCATTTAATTTACAGGCCCACTAGTAGCATTTAATTTACAGGCCCTGGGTGCCTGGTATACCATGCAATAAGTAAATTAATTATGCCAGTTAGGCATGTGTCAATCAAACCATGTTTAGGGGAGTGAGCAAAGGACTTTAGCACTGATTAGCAGTGGTAAAGTGCACAGAGTCCTAAGACCAACAAAAAGCAAAATCCAGGAAACACTGGAAGTAAATAGGCAAAACTTTGGACGAAGACCACCCTAAGGCTGACAGGTCTAACAAGTGTCCCTCAACTGAAAGTGGGGAGAACTACCTAACTTCCTAGGTTTTCATCACTAAGGCAGAAGAACTTGGACAGAACATCAGCACTGGTGTGGTCTGACATAGGTCTATGTTCCAGGGAGATGGATCACCTCAACAATTTTGGATTCTCATTTGCTTTAGCCACCTGAGGGGCTGGTGGTCTGCCTGAATCTTCAAGTGACTCTCAAACAAATATGGTCTCAACTTCTTCAGTTCCCAGACCAGAGCAAAGGTTTTTCTTTCAATAGCACTCCACCTCTGTTCCCTGGGAAGTAATCTCCCAAAGATGAAAGCTACAGGTTGTTCCAGGCCCTAATCGTTGAGTTGTGAAACAACTGTCCCATTCCATTTTCTGAGGCATCTGTTTGAAGGGGATGTGCACATGGCTGGTTTGAGGGAGTCAAAGGCTTTCTAGAAAGCCTCTGTCCAGATCATCTTCCTTGTTTGCTTGTTGAAAGTCAGCTCAGTCAAGGGGAAATAATAGTCCCATACCCCTTAACAAATCTCCTATAAAGTCCTCTTAGGTCGAGGAAGGCCCTCATCTGAGTTTGAGTTTTTTGGGGCTCCAAGGCATATTTAATCTCTATTTTGGCCTGGAGGGGCTGCACCTTACCCACCACCCGCACGGTGTTCAAAGTACACCACAAAGCCCTGCCCTATCTGACACTTACCTGCCTTGATAGTCAGGCTTGCATTTTGCAGGCCCTGAATCACTTACTGCAGTTTCAAGAGGTAGTCCTTCCAGATGTTACTAAAGACAGCTCTGTCACCCAAGTAAGCAGCACTGAAGGCCTCCATACCAGCCAGGACCTTATTTACCAGCCTCTGGAAGGTGGCTGGGGCATTTATCAGGCCAATAAAAGTCACTTTAGACTGAACGTAGCCCTCTGCTATGGAAAAGCCTGACCACGCTAGCCCCTTCAATTAGGGTGATCTGCCAATATCCTGACGGTAAGTCAAAGTACCCAGGAACTTGGCAGTACCTAACATATTGATGATTTCATCAGCTCTGGAGATGGGGTGAGAAGCCATTTTAGTAACTGAGTTGAGACCCCTGTAGGCGGCACACAGTGGGCCAGTTTTGATACCAGGACCACTGGGCTGGGGCAGGGGCTACTGGGGTGCTCAATGCCCCCTTGCTCCAACATCTTTGGGACCACCTCCTTGATGCTGACCCTCACTAATCAGACAACCTGTATATCTTGTTTTTGATGGGGGGCTGCCTCTTGTATCAATGTCACAGGTACACAGATGTGTAAGCCCTAAGGATTGAGGGAAAACAGAGGGGCAAACTGTCCCAATATTAGGTGAAAGTCCCTTTGCTGTTCGGGGGTCAGGGTAGCGGAGAGGTTGACACCCTCTGCTGACCCATCCTTCTGTTTTGATGAAAGGAGGTCAGGAAGAGGTTCACTTGGCCATCTAGTTTCTGCAGGCTAGCATGTGGCTAAACACATCCTGGGAGAGCTTCTTGGGAGCTTGCTCCAACCCCTCTTTAACCAGACTGAGAGTTCCCATTAACAGGATGACCATACCGAATTCCAAAGGGGCTGAAGCCAACTCCCTTCTTTGATACCTTCCTGCAGGCCAGAGGTCTTCAATCTGAGGGTCGCAAACCCCAGGGGGGCCGTGGAGTCCTGGAAATGGGGTCGCGCATTCCCCCAGCCAATCGTTAACTTTCATTGATTGAGTCTCCTGTGCTGTGAAAGGAAGCTGCACAGACAGCTAAAGAAGCCATCGTGCCAGGGGGCCTGCTTCCTGAATGAAATGCAAGTGTGAGCTAGGAGTTGATTTGTAAATGTAAATGGTAAAATATGCAAATGTAAAGGATGCTTTGGAGCCGGTTCTGGCTTTAATTGATTGAATCACTCAAAGCTTTGTGATGTCAAAGATTTGTTCTTTTTGAGTGGTAGTGCAAGTTAACTGGGCGGTGAACTGTGTGCTTTTAATTGTAATTGTATATACATAGGATCACATTTATGCTAGCTTTGCGCTGTTCCGATGCTACATTAGCATCATTTTTTTAATGCTAATGTAGCATTGGAAGGGGAAAAAAGCTGTGCCATATTTACAAAGTGCCTCAATGCTTGCATTGCTCCACTTTGTAACCCCTTGTGCCACATTATGCCTGCACCAGGCATAATGTATGCAAGTGGGGTGTTGCGGTGCTATGGGGGGGTGTAAAAATGGTGCAAAAGAATCTATGGGATTTCTTTGTGCCATTTTTATCTGCATTTTTAACGCTTGCTAAGTGCAGGCATTAAAAAGAGGTTCCCATTGATTACAATGTGCCTCTGAGTGCTTTGCAGGATTAGCATCATCATTTGTTACGCTAATCCTGCAAAGAGCCCAACTAGCGTAAAATATTATGACCTAGTCACCCTAACTACCGCCATGGTTAGCTGTATTTTAAATATGGAGCTACCATGGTGGCGTTGGGGGGGTGCTAAGGGGAGCAAGAAAGGTGGTGCTGCACTAAGTGCAGCGCCACTTTTCATAAATCTGCCCCATAGTGCTTACTACCCCTGAGAAGGTGTTGAAGGGACAGCTATGAAACAAATGTATTAAATATGGTCTGGTATTACTTAAATCTACATTTTGGAATCTTATCTTAAACCTTTTTGCACATTTTGCAGTGGCCTATCCTGTACTGTGTGTAATGTAAGTATAAAATAATTACTTACATCTTCCCAGTGCTTTCTGTCACAGGCTGTGACCTTGTGGCACAAAAAATACCCAAGTCACTATTCTCCACTGCGCCAACCAAGATTTAATTCTGTGGCTGTCTGGTTACACACAGACCTCTGCAGTGCATTCACTAATAGAGGTTTCATAATGCACTACAGTGCATTTACCAATGAGTAACCACTTTCTTTTATTTATTTTTCTTTTAAGCCACCTGTTATTTTATATGTAGCTACCTGACGGTGAAAGACTTTAAATAAACCTTACAGAATATTTTTGGGCATATCTATGAGAGGCTTTCGCCACCAGAGCATCACTTTTGTTGATGCTCTGGCGGCACAAGCCTCTCAGTCATACCTACGAGGCGACGCACAGCCACCCTAACCGGCTTTGCTTGGCCTCATAGATATGGAGTTCGTCAAAGCAGCGCAAGCCGCTGCGTTGCCTTACTCTGTGTCAAGGAGGCGTTCCATGGGCGTTGCATTTGGTGTTCCCATGCAACACCCATGGATTTTGACATTGCCCAGATTTACAAAATCACATAAACTGGAGCAAGGCCAAAACCTTGCGCAGGCAGAATGAGGAGAAATGTTTTCATTTCTCCTCTTGTTTTCTCTTTTCATTTTTGTTGCATTCTGCTGCACACACGGAAAGAGGAAAATACCTCTCAGGATTGTTTTGGTTCAAGAAGATGCCCCTTCCTGCGCAAAGACAACCCTGCCTACATTGGTGCTAGGCAGCAATTTGTGCTCCAGCGCAGGGGGGAAGGGCAGGAATGCACTGTATTTCATAAATACATTGCATTCCTGCCCTTTTATATTGGTGTAGGGCAGTGTAGCAAGAAGACTTGCGGCGCTGCCCCACATCAAATTCTCATAAATGAGGACCTTTGTTTTTAGCCACACCCTTGACCACGCCCCCACACTCACTGACCTTTGGTTTGCTAAACACTGTTTCGTATTATTTCCTGACCCTAAAAATGATTTGCAGTGGGAATTGGGGATGTTTACGATTGTCGATGATGAGGAGTAGCAGGTTCTAGATTTTTTTTGTCAGGAGTGGGCCCTTATGCCTAAAAAACCTTTGAGAGGGTGTCCCGGCATCAAAAGGTTTGAAGACCTCTGCCCTAGCACCAGCAGTCTGTTCCCTCTCCTCATAGCTCTTCTGGTAGTAAGCTCTGAAATTTCTGAGCAGCTAGCCTGCTGATATGATGTGTTGGTCACAGGAAGCGTGGTTGCCAACAATGCCAAACCTGAACGGGGACATCAATTAAAGGTTGACAGAGGTGACAGCTGCGACTACTGGCTTGCCTTCTGTGACCTATAGCACTGTGCATGGGACCCCTGCCCTCATAGAAAAGTACCAGGCTTGCAAAACAATCATTTATTGTTGCATGCAGTGCAGATCACCGTAAAAAGGAGTCTATTTGTCTCCATGTCTCCTGCTTCCACTGAGCCTGTGGAGGGAGCAGGAAATAGAGAGGAGAGAAGGGGAAAAGGGAAATGACTATGGGCCTGATTTAGAGACCAGCAGACGGGTTACTCCGTCACAACAGTGATGAATATCCAGTCCACCAAAATGTAAATCCCATAGGATTTAATGGGATTTAGATTTCGGAGGACAGGATATTTGCCATTGTTGTGACGGAGTAACCCATCCACCAATATCTAAAGAAGGCTCTTAGAGGCAAAATTAGGGTAAAATAATAAAAGGAATAGCAGGAAGAGGACAGTACAGAGGAACGGGTAAGAGATCAAGACACAAAGACGGGGATGTGTGAGAGATATCAAAAAGGATTAAGGAGACATCAGAGAGAGGTAACAGGTATGAGAGAGATATATTCACTGGTATAAAAGAAAGTAAAACAGGTTAAAGCAATAAGTGATAAACACACAGACAGGTAACAAAGAGACAGCTGAGAAACAGAGAGAGGAATACTGGTGAGAGCTGATTACAGTATGAGAAACATTACATAGAAGCAGATGAGAAAGAGATATATAAGAGCTACAGATACAGATATAGGCCCTCATTACGACCCTGGAGGACGGTGGTATTTTGGAGAAGAGTACTGCCAAAAGGCTGGCGGTACTCTTCCCCAAAATATGACATTGGCGGTTTGGCTCAAGCCAAACTGCCAATGTACCACTCTGTCCGCCAGGGCGGTAACAGCTGCCGGGCTGGAGACTTCGGTCTCCAGCCAGGCGACTGTCACAGTCCTACCCTCGGGATTATGACCCCACCTACCGCCATGGTTTTCATGGCTTCCATACGCCACAAAAACCATGACGGTAGGCACTATCAGTGCCAGGGAATACCTTCCCTGGCACTGATAGGGGTCTCCCCCACCCCCTCCCCAGAGTCCTCCTCCCTTCCCCTTCCCCCTCCCCCACACCCTCTTATCCCCCCTCAGATACACACATACACGCACATACATACACACACATACACACACACATTCGCCCACGCATGCATACATACATACACTCGCACATCCACACTCACAAACATACATCCAGGCACACACACAGTCACACAACACAACATGCACATGCAAACACACCCGCTCATGCACACACGCATTACACCCACATGTACGCATTCACTCACAGTCACCTACACCCCCACAAACGCACATAACACCCCCCTCTCCTATCGGAGAATCTGACTTGCCTGCTTGCAGGGGGTCCTCCGGCAGGAGACAGGACGCAACGCTCCTGCCAGCAGCAGCGTCCGCCAGCAAAACACCGGCAGGCAGTGTCATGGAACATAATATGGTAGGCAGTGTTTTGCTGGTGTGGCGCTGCTGCTGTCATCAGCGCCACCTTACCGCCATCTGCCGCCATGACTGTTGACGGAATTCCGCCAGCCTTCTGGCGGAATTCCGGCTACGGTCATATTGGCATGGACGGTCGGTAGCCACGGTGACAGTATGTTGGCGCCCGTCACCGTGGTGGTAGGCAGTCAATCCCACCAATGTTATAATGAGGGCCATAGTCACTTCACAAACAGTTCATCAATTTCCTTCCAATGAAGAACATATGTGCAACCTGAGAAATGCCAAGAGGTAATACAAACATGCTAAATGGGAAATAAAGAGGCAAAACTTCCACACCTTCTGGGCTAAACTTATTTGGGACCTTGAGCATCATACTTCCAACAGGTTCTGAAAAATGTTGACCGCTTTAAAAAACAACGCTACATGAAAGCTGGGATCTAGTATCCCAGAAAATGTTTGGGCCGCCCACCTATGCGCCCAGTTCCACCCGCGGACTAATCCAAATGCAGCTCTGCAAATCTTAAGGGCAGTACATCAGGAGGGTACTGGCAGCATCTCTCTGCCAACAAGGTTCATCCGCAGATAGTAAAGGGATGCATCACCAGCACAGCAGAATTCCTCCAGCCATCTATATGACAGACTCGACAATCTGGCTGAAGCAATGGCACCACTCTTCAACCACGTTCTCACAGGGGCCACCATACCCCATACATTAACTAGGGCCCTCTTAACAACCTCTAGCCATACCGACAACTGGAATGTAGCTGCGACAACAGTTGCCACTACCACCTCCGCTCTGTGTGCAGCTCAAGTAGCCAATAGCAGTAACCTCCCCATGGATCATACAGGCCTAAATCAGGGGGTTGAGGATGACAACTTCAACAATTCCCTGAAACAAGACAAAGGCCCCAGTACTGTCAAATGTCAATGCCCATTGTTGTTGCAAACATCAGCCAATGTAAACAACAATAGGAGCTGCACAGCACTAAGGACATACCCATGCTGCATATGTCAGGGTTATCCTGTGCCTGGGTCACAATGTAACATCCCAAATGTCATACTGCTCAGACAACAGCATTGAGGGGGGGGACACATGTAACTGGTCACTGAAATACACCTGCACAGTCAGAGGAGGAAATAGGACACTGATATGATTATCAGGGAAATCCAATATACCACGCATTCCCCAACATCAGCAGTACACAATTCCAATGCCAACATCCATATTGTGTCATAACATTGCTATGCATAGGATATGCCATATGTCAAATACATTTAAGTGGATGTAAAAGATCAGAGATTGGGGCAGGTCCAGATTGTTAAGTGTGCTGCCAGGGCCATCAGAACACCCACAGCCAGTGAAAGATCTCACCATGAGAATGGATGCAGACGGAGGGTTGAGTAGGACAAAAAGGTGGCAATTCTCTATTTGGCCAAAACCAACACCTAGAGGAGATGATGCCGACAAGTCTAAGAACTCAATAACATACATGTGACATGCAGGTGGGCCATAGGCTTGGGAGAATGCCCATCTGAAGGACTGGAGCAATGAACACGAAACAAGATCACAATGTGAATTCATCACAAGGCAGGCATGTCACATCACTCATGCCACAACACAGACGCACTAATTGTACCCTGTTTCATTGCAGAGGAAGATGGATCTCCTGCGGATATGCCTGTCCCAGATTACCCTGATGACATGGATGACGAGCCGATAAACATTCCCCAGGAGTCTATCCAAAAGGTCCTTGAAACCCTCCAGACCCCACCTTCAGTCACAAGGAGGAGCACAGAACAAGCAGCCATCGCAGAGGATCCACCCACCACCCCAATTGTAATACCTGCCAGCTCCAATACAGCTGAGGACTCAGACGACACTGGCACCAGCTTTGAGAGAACTGTAGTTGGAGTACAGCGGGAGCTGGCCAAGGAGGTTTGGGTGGGGATGCAAACTATGGCAGCCAGCCTTGAGGGGGTGCGTTCGTGCATGATGTCATCTGCAGATCAGGCAGCAGGTATGCAAGCCCTAACATCTATCTTGCAGGAACTGCAAAAAAACTAGAAGGAAATCAGCACAGCTGTAATACAGTTGGCCCAACACCTACAACAGCAATCCTGTCAACGTGTGCCTGAATGCAACATTGAACCCCTCAGGGCCAACCTGGCTGCCTACCATCGTGATGTGGCTGCTATTTTCAAGAACCAGCAGATCCTCCTTGCTGCATTACTGCCCTTAAGACCTTCACAGGTAGCAGTGACCGGGATGTCTGACTCCATGTCTTCTAACACTGAGGTGTGTGTTGCCCCTTCACAACCACCACCAACAAGGACAGAGGAGGCAACACACACATCAGAAGAAGAAGACATGGAACTGATCACATTCACAAGGAAAAGTACCCGGAAGCACTAGTCCCTGCCACATGGTCAACTATTACCAAGGTCCTGCGCTTTGTAACTTGCCAGTCTTGCAACAACTCTACTTAATGACTGTTCTGCTTACCAGTGTATATCTTGTCAGCCTGCCCAGTGATTGTCTCTCTCCTACTCATCGGCAAATCCTGTCCCTCTGCACTGTCTGAAACATCAACCCCAGCATGTCAAAAGCATTTCCGTAACCCCTTGTGTAGGATCACAATGTAAGATGTCACTATAATGGACTCACAATCATGGACAATGTACAGTTAGCACTACAGCACTTTTCAATAAATAGCACTTACACAACAAATCTGTCTCTGGGTAATGTGACATATCAACCGTGCAGTAGATAACTGAAATGTGCCTACTGTCAAATTACGTAGCTTGTCAATACAACTGTCCTGAAATTATGTAGTCAGATAAATCAGCACAGTGCCCATGATTGCATCATACTCTGCCCATCCTGAGGGACATATCTGATGAAGTGAGAAACCATACACCATCATGCTGTGTTGGACAGAAGAATTCATCCTCAAGGGATATCTAAGTCATCAAATAGTGGCCGCAAAATGTTGTCAGCATGCAATACTAACACATAAAACAGTGCACACTAATCCAAGCAAACACTACAAAAACTGCATAAATGAAGGTGTCTGAGTTTACATACAAATAGGTAATCATGCTGAACTGTGTCACAAATGACGTATGAGAGTCATGAAGACAAGAATACAAGAGTGCCTATGAGAACTCATCTTATAAGGGTGTCCTTGATCATCACACTGCAGTCAGACCGAAAACTGTTCCCCCAATACCAAGTCTGGAAGCACAGTTTGTGACGTAGAAAACACACTTATCAACAGAAACACATTGTCATCCATATTAACTGTGATTGGTGGTTGCAACGAAGGGTGGAAACTTTGCAAGGTAGCTCTGGGGTAGCTGCCAAACGTACAGCTCAGTTGGGATTTGTTTGTAGCATAGGACACAAATGTAATAGTACAAAATTCATGTACACTGATTCCAAACCCTAGATCAAGTACCATTTAACACATACTGTTAAGGGTTAACCAAATATTTATTAAATGCTAATCACAGAAGAGGAAACTGAGGGAAAAATCTTACCTACCCTAATCTACCCTGACTACTCATTACCCACAACTGTCCCTAACTAACCTAAGCTACACTTACTTATCACATGTAACGAAACGTTCTAAACATCCACCCCCACCCCCCTTATGAAACGGGACACATGGAGGACAACACATACTAACCTAAACACATACTATACTATCCTAAACAAATATATATATATATATATATATATATATATATATATATATTTTATTGTATTTTTTATTTATTTTTAAAAAAAAATTAAACACACAAGAACCACAACATAGCCTAACACCCACCAAACCAACCACCCTCCCACCCACACACTTAATAAGTACAAATAGAAAGATTCAGGACCCCCCACCCACTAACACTAACTAAACTAACAGCCTATACTAACCTAACACTAAGCCCCCTAAGCCCACTAACTATGAGAACAAGGAAAGAGAAGGCAGAGGAGGGAATCATGTCCATTTCAAAAACAGTCTAGAGGTTGGCCCTGCAGAGGGTCCTCTTGATTGACTTAACACGCCGGTTAATGTGGCGCACATCCTAACTCAGGTGGCTTAACTTGCGCAGCATATGGTCCATCTTCCGTTCCATGTTGTGGAAGGCTGCAGGGTCAACAGATGGAGCTGGGGCAGTCTGGGTACTGGTGGAGGAGGTCTGTGGGCTGTCCTGCACCTGTAGCAATGCTGGGGCCTGGAAGTCCAGCAGATGTTGGCGCAACAGTCCCAGTTGTGGGTGGGGCCACCTGGCTTGAAGTGGTGGTTGTGCTGGTGGTGGCTGTGGTGGGCAAAGTAGGGCCACCCTGTGGGAAGAACCTCCATGCCCCGGAGGCCCGTTCATGGTGATATCGATGGGCCATCCTCCTGAACCCCGACTCCACCAGCAGGATGTGCTGGTATCTCATGGCCCGGCGCTGGAATTCACGGACCTGGTCTGGAGTCATGTTTGCAGCTGTGAAGACAAATGCAAATATTCTACATTAGTAACTGCATTGTGTGAAATGGCACAAGAAGTTAATCAGACAATACATCTACTGTACTTGTAACAGCTCATATCACAATACAGATCATTGAATGTCCCTGAGGAAGTACAGGGCAGGCCAGCCTACAAAGGTCACATCACACATCCATAACCTACAAGATGGGTAACAACTGGCTTTGACTTGCCATCTGAGTTCTACCAGTTATCAGCTAACAATCATGCTGCATATCCTCCGCCAAGAACTGGGCTACAAATGTCAGTGTACAGAATGCAAAACTAAAGCCACATGGTCTGCAAGTTGTAACTGGACTTGCCAGTATAGTACCAAGTGCCATACCTGAGTGTGTGTATACTAGGTTCCAACCAAACAGTCACATGTATGTGTAATATACTGGTAGCATCAGTACTAGGTACCCCATTCACAAACCCATGCCCGTGTTTGAGGGTGGGGGGTGGATAAACAACTATCAATTTCCAACAACTTGTACACAGAGGAGTGTATAGAAAACTCCACACGTGTTTCGCTCTACACACACACCACAGGTAAGGTCTATCAACAATTAGGAGTCATCAGACCCTAGACCAATCATAGGGCCACACATGTCAGGAAATGCAGAACTTGGTACACAACATATACTTCCAGTAAGGCCTGACTTACATCAGACACAGAGTTGCAAGAACACCCATGATCATGATTAGCATGCACACCTAGGGCATTGCACTCAAGTTCCACATACTTGTAGCACTACATGTGGAAGTACATGCTGCTAGGAGGTTCTACCTACAGTTTAATAAGTACCTTGGTAAATAAGGAAGCCGAAGTCTATTGGAAAGCAATTTGCTGTACCAATCTTGGAGGATGTGGGTCTGACAGGCTGACTAAATCTGAGCTGACTTCCAGTGCGACTCTTGTTGATACAAGTGTCATACACATGACTCACCCCAGTACTCACTGTGGGGCCTACAGGAATGGCCTACAATCCCTAGATGATACCATAGGATACGCATTGGCCAACTCTAAACATTTGAGAAACTTAAATCCCACTCATGGAACCAGAGAAATGATTGCCCAACGCATCACACCTTGCTATGCGTTCAACACACACAAGTCCATAACCAGCAAACACAACACATAACAGACATATCAACACTTACTGGAGTGGTCGGGGTCCTTAAATGTCGCCACCTCTCCCACAGTGTAGGGTGCCTGTCCACCTGTAAGGCATGGAAGGAAGAAATGTGCTCAAAATCTGTGCACAGAGCAACAATTTCATTAACATATGCATTGTGTAGGCTGAAGAAGGAAATGGCAGCCATTCAGACATGATGATACAGCATCTGATATATCACAGCCAACTTGTACATAGCATGGGTCTCCTGTGACAGTTCTACACATATCTGCACACATGCATTGGTCCTAACTATCATGTGGTGTCAAACATGCCCCGTCATTGGTAACCTGAACAAAATATGGAGTGTAATCATCTCATCATGTGCATCAAAGAGAGACATCCAAAGCCTGGTTACTTGAGGACTGCATATCCAGTCAAACATGCTATGTGGCCATGACACATAGGTACAAAGTACAGAGGGAGGGGCAGGGACTTTTGTAAGCTCCCCTGTTGTTACAGTTTATTCAATTGATGTGGCCCAGCTATGGTGATTTGCACCAACCATGGAGATGTGAACCCATGTGCATACCTTTAGACTGCCATCCCTAATTGGAATGTGGCACAATTAACTCCAACATACGTTCTAAGATGTTAGCTGAGCTCTGACATGTATCCAAAAAGATAAAGGACCACAATAATCCCAAACATTCATAGTACTTCCATGAACGCTTTCCTTCCACACTCACCAGACTCACATGAGACATATGTCTGAGCCACTTTGCTATAATCAATTGACGTGAAGCAAGCACTCATTTTCTGCATCATGTAGTGATTCTAAAGTCAGTCTAGCTATTGCGTCAACAAAGTTAGCCAATATGTTGATACATCTTTACTTCTCTGGCAAAAGTGCCCTATATAGACATGATTGGCTCCTATTTTGTTTGGTTGTCTGACACAAAGGCCGCACCAATTTACTTCATGGAAAAGTATCCTGTAAGTTTGCTGAGCACGTGCTACCTGACAGCCAGCAATTGTGATCCTTACCATAGTGCATCATTTATCACTGTATGTTTCCCCAGCATTACACACAGTCAGCAAGTTAGCTGGCAGACATAGTACAAATCATCTGATGTCACTACAGAGCATTTAATCGTGCACATTTACATGATTAGTACTCACCAACAGGGCCACCAATCACGATTCCCAGGTGGTCCAAGAGATCCTGCTCCCTGGTGATGAGGCAGCCCACCGGTGCTTCAGCTGGTGGTCACTCCTCTGGCTGGCACACACACGCTGCAGGTGATGCAGCACCTTTCTCCACCGGATTCTACGTGCCTCTGTGTGATACCCCTGTATCACCCTGCCCCCTGCCTCGATCATCAGTGGCAAGAAATGGCACACAAGCCATATGAAGCCCCCCAACTCCTCTTCACCCATCCTGCCAAGACGTGGCCTACCAGACATTGTGGAAATGTGAAAGGGAATAGGGGTTAAAGAAATAGAAAGGGGAAAAGGGGGAAAGTAGGGGTACAAATACAGAAGAAAAGTAAACTTAACCACTAAAAGAGCCCAACTATCCCCAAACTACCACTACCCACAACATACTCCCACAAACAAAAAAAACACTAGGTAAATGGACAAATGTACACAAAACACAGTAGGACAGTATACACCAACAATATTTATTTTACAAATTGACAATAGAGACAGCACACAGGACAAAAAAGCACAAAATCTGAGGACACCACTCTCTACACAGCCACACAGTCTAGAAAAATCATAGACTGCAAAGTGAAAGTGGAAGTACACCCACTGTACATAATCTGTAAACAGGATATCCTATTACATCACTTCCTTTATGAAATGTCCACCCTTTTTCGCATTATGCGTCATTTTTTGTCCACCAATACTGTTTTTGCGTCATTTTTTGGGACACACAGGAGTGAAAATTAGCCCGCATCCAAATAATAGTACATGGCCTGTACAAATATCTGGATGCGGCCTAATGTTCACTCCTGTGCGTAAAAAAAATGACGCAAATACAGTATTGGTGGACAAAAAATGACGCATAACGCTAGGAAAGTCAAAATTTCAGTGCATGAACAGGTTTTGGGCATTTTTTTAGTTTTTATGTTATGTTACATTTGGGACACATCAGAGATAGGCTGATTGCACCCACTATGGTGTTGATGGTGTATGTTCACATGTGTGACATCATACTGCAGTGGACCATGATCCTCTACTTCCTTCTCAGTATTTTTACGTTTGGCTGATGCACTAGATGGCCATATGTGTGGCCTACATATATGTGTTGCACAAATTGGGCATGTTTGGCATAAGGAGAGGATAGCAATGTGACGCACATATGTACAATACCTAAATGCCTTTGGGTCAATGTGTGTGCTTTGGCAAGTAATGTATTTTTTGACCAAGTGTGTGTGTATCACATGAAGCATTATTGCACATATGCTTGTATGAATGTGACGTCCATGTGTCCAATCCTTAGATGCAAGTCATTGTGGAAATGAGAGAGGACATGTTAGTCATACATGTAGCAACATCCGTAATGTGGACTTCCAAGATTTAGGGTAACGTAGACACCACATGTGACAAATCATGCACCAGATAGATGGCAGACGCTTGTTCATGTCAATGGTCCACATTTTGAACATCCTATGTCCTAGAGTTTTGGTAACAGCTTCCTAGGCACTAGTTGGTGAATACCACAGTGAGTCATACACATGCATTGAGGAAGTGGGTACCATGTTATTTGCCCAGATAGACAAAGGTGAATCACAAATGTATGATGACACCACAGTTGAGGTCATAGAAGTGAGCCACAACTCTCAAGTGGTTGTGGTGGACCAGCAGACGAGGCAGCACATGTCCACATATTTCCAGTGATCAGTTGCACATAGGTGTCTTGTTCATGTGTGTGGTCCAATGATGATCCTGTATATTTTTTGGGGTGTAATTTGCCATTCTTTGGTCCAGGACTCATCATGAGTCAGTGGCAGCTATTCCTGTATCTACTGAGTATCCTTGGTTGATCAATGTGAGTAAAGTGGATGAGGACATGTGAACCTACATGGGGATGGTCCCACCCTGTCACTAAAGACATGTAATGAGACAGTCAACAGGGCAACCTTGGTGTGCTGAGTGAGATAATGTCTCAGGTGTCATGTTCCGGCAGGTGTCATTACAACATTTGTACACAGGTTAGCCTCTGCTTTTCCCACTGCATCTGGGAACATCGTAGCCTATGTGCTGATTATTCTCGCAGCTATTGACCACACACGGCCCATCAATATGTTGTGAGCACTGTGATTCTGTGTGTGAAGTGTCAGGGTCCTGACATGTGTGGATTTTTCATGGACATTATCAGAGGTTGCTGGTTCTGCTGAAGGCCCCGTACCCAATCCCTGCATACGGCTCTGGGACACTGTCAAACTTTGTCATTCATGCATAAATGAGACCCAGACAAGGGATGGGCCATGAATTTGGCTTTTCACAGAGGATTTAACTCATATGGTACAGTTAAAAGGCAGATGATGCTATACAATGTATTTGTGTATGCATTGAAGAAGCCCATGCCCAATACCCCCTGATGAATGAGAGGTTTGCTAACGCAAGTGTGGTACATATGTAGACACAGGGATACTTTAGTGTGAAGCACAGACAGATGCCAGTCAGGCTGACAGAATGCAGGGTGAATCAGGATCCAGCAATTTGACATGTTACATAATCAGTGGTCTGAATCAGACTGTTTGGAGGACAAACTAGACAGCTGACATGTCAAACTGTGTATGTCGTGTGTTTTTGAAGATGACAAATGAACCCAAGGGCTGTGTTACACGGCTTAATTAGTATCAATGCTTAACGGTGTATTTGACATAATGGTAACTCCTATGCTGTTCCAGGCATCAGCAGGGGCAGTGCTTGTTGAAATGGGTGGTGTGCATGGAGGTGATCACAGGTGTGGGCTGCATCTGTTTCTCACAAGTCCTGTAGGGGAGATTTGCATTCTAATGGCCAACAGACTTTTTCACACGGGAAGCCATCTACAGGTGCTATCAGGGCTTAGAAACTAGAAGCCAGTGTATTAATTGACCTGATGTCCATGCAGTCAGATGTTCTATGACAATGGCATACCATAGGAAAGGGTTTAGCACACTGGATTGCTATTGTTAGTCTGTGTGTGTAGAGGAGGGAATATAAGGGTGCACATCTTAGTATTCCAGGGACCACTTCAGACAGGTGGGTTTTGATCAAGTGCATTGGTGTGTCAGGAGTTAGGAAATGGGCTGACATGTACATGGGATGTCATGTGCGCAATGCTGCTCATGTGAGTGGCACTTGTGCTGTCTATGTTCTGCTTCTATGGAACTCTGGTCACAGATAGTCCTTGCAAATATTGGATGCAGTTGGACTTACTGCTGTCAAGAGTCTGGTCAGACATTCCTGTTACTGATGCAAAAGCACATCGACTGCCTCATGTATGAGGCTTGTTTTCCCCTTATTGAGTGATGGTGTCTTAGTTGTGTGCCATATGCTGCGTTGGACTTTGATTTCAACATGTATGTGTGAAATAGGTGTGGTCCTCTGCTATTGGCCTTCAAAGGAGAAATGTACATGATATATGTCATTTACAGTGTGTGTGTATGTGACCATTGTATGTTACGCATCACATTAGCTCTGGGATTTTCAGTGTCCCAATCAGTATATCAGCAACGCTCCATGAGGCAACACTCTTATTCTGATAAGTAATGATGAAGATGTGCAAAAATGATTAGCCACACCATGATATGGTGATTATTATAGGTGTTTATTTAAATTAGTTCATGAAAGTGGTGATTATATTTAAAAGAAATTGTTGACGATATGTTGTCGTCTGCGTATACCAGCGGCCGTGTTCTGTAGTTCCCCCTCAAGTTGCAGGCCAGCATCCTCCTCTTCCTCCTCTTCAGGCATGTGTGGCTCTGGGTCCAGGAGGGGAATGTTCCTTTTGATGCAAATGTTGTGCAATATTGCACATGTTAGGATGATCTTACAGACCATCTCCGGGGAATATAGGAGGCTACCACCAGTGATGTTGAGGGACCGAAACCTTGACTTGAGGATGCCGAAGGTCCTCTCGACTATGGTGAGTGTCCTCCTATGTGCGTCGTTGTAGGCACGCTCTGCTGCAGTACTCGGGTTGCCAATAGGTGTCATTATCCATGGCTGGATGCCATACCCCTGATCAGCTGCAAGAGAAAATGAATGGGATCATGTTGATGTAGCTGGCCCTATTGAAATTACCTTTCATGGCAGTAGTTGTCTTGTGTTGTCTGTGACTCTTTTGTTTTATAATGTCGCATCCTAGGCTTGTAGGATGTACCATCTGCATTGTGTTGTTTCCTTGGCTGAACAAGTGTTTGGCTGCTAACTGGTTGTCAGCAATATGTTTTGGGATTTGCAGTACAGTGTGCCCTCCCTAGCATTGTGACTTGTGATACAGGTGTCCCTGTGTCTTTACTGGGGGTGAGATGATAGTGCCATACACAGGTTAAAATTGACAGTGTTGTTAACACGTTCATATCAATGTACCCTGGACATCCCATACCTTTAAGACTTATGCAATGGATTAATGTAAACGTCATTGGGACACTTACAATTTGCAAGGTGACATTTAGGCAACCCACTCCACACGTTGTGTTCATTGACGTCTTAACATTAGACTGTACACTAATTTCAGATGTGTGACAGGTTCACTTCAGACCTATGAAACATGGCTAGCGATGTTACGACCTCAGTGTGTTCCTGTCGACATGTTGCTGTTGTGGTGTATGTGTTGTGTGTCCTAGAGGGTTGCTGTGCAGTGAGTATATAAGTAGGTTTTTGTACTTACCAAAAAGTAGTCCATTGCCATACCGTCCATCCTGGAAGTGTTCATTGATGGTGCAGTGACGGAAGATGAAGGAGTCATGGACACTCCCAGGATATTTAGCCACGATGTTGGTGATCAATCCCTGGTGATCGACAATGGCCTGCACATTGATGGAATGTGTGTGCTTCCTGTTGCGGTAGAGGTGTTCAGTTGCAGCAGGTGGCACAAGGCGTACATGTGTGTAGTCAATTGCACCAAGGACGTGTGGGAAGCCACTAATGAGGTAGAACCCCTGTTTTGTTTCCTGCTGCTTCTGCAGTGTGTTAGGGAAGCAGATGTGGCGGGGTGTAAGTCCAATGATGGCATCCAGTACTTTGGGCAAAAAGGCAGAGAATCATGGTTTTGATATTCCGGCAACCAGGGCACCAGTTGTTTGAAATGAGCCACTTGCCAGCATGTGAAGTACGGCAAGCAGCTTGGTTTCTGTTGGGATGGTGTGGGGTGTCAGCAAAGTGGGTGCCAACTGCGGTTCAATGTTTCGCAGCAGCTGCTGAATGGCCTGCCAGTTCAACCTGTACCTCTGGATGATGTTGTGTTCTCTGAGGCCATGAAGGGTTGTTCTGGGGCGGAATATCCTCTCCTGCATTCTGCGCTGCCTTTGGGGTCCCTGCTGGTGTTGTGGTAGCTGCTGTTGTAGCTGCTGGGCTCTGCGTCTGTGTGCACGCTGGATAATAATCACCTCCATGTCTCCCTGTTGCTGCTCTGCTGTTGCTTCTGTGTGTTCTGATTAAATACAGGTGTGTTTGCCCCATTTTAACGCCTGCCCTGACTCAGGCGTTAATTTTGGACGCAAATCGGGCTGTGCGTCATTTTCCGGCTCCGCCTCCCGGCCGTGCGTCATTTTTGCCCGGAAGCATAAATACGACGCACAGCCGTTTAAGTAATTTTTTGGACGGGAACGCCTACCTTGCAAATCATTAACGCAAGGCGGGTTGCCACATCCCAAAAATGACACACACGGTGGGCTCAGGTGTCAAAGTTTAAATACGGGGCAACGTTTGCGCTGACTTGCGTCACAAATGTGTACGCACATTCGGCGCAGACGGAGTATAAATATGCCACTAAATACTTCGCTGGCATTTTACTTGATCATCTCTGAAAATCGGCAAGCTCAAATAATATTATTCCCTTACTAAGAACACTGGCACTGTTACAAATCTGATGGCTCTGGCACTCATTTTTGATCCTTCAAAAGTTAAGAAACTGCCACTCTATCTATGTTACATTGACTACCAAGCAACTGTGTAAACCGCAAAAGGCTATGGCTGTGGTATTTCCCAACTCCTTTTGAGAGTAGTCAAAAACCTATATTCTAACAAGGGTTAAAATTAAGCTGGGTAGTGGCACCCACCTATCTAGGGTCATTTCAACAGCAAGACTCAAGCAGGGGTTTGTCTTGGCACCGACACTATTCAATTTGTTTTTTGGCTGACCTTCCCCCAGTTCTGTCGCTGGTAAACTTTCATCCTCCGAAGCTAGGGGCAACACATCTGTCAAATCTTCTTCACGCCCACGACCTGTTGCTACTGAGATACACTAGGGTTGGCATGCACCACCTTCTGGGTGCACTGAAGATTACTAGCTGGCCAACATACATATAATTTTAGCTGGAAGCAGCTAAAAAGGAAAAGCTAGCTGGTATCTTAATGGAAACAACATGGAGGAGACAAAAATACTACAAATACCATGGCCTCCTATTTCACAACAGAAGCTCTTTTAAACCGCATAAGGAGAAAATTAAAGGAAGTAGATTGGTCTTGACACTGGGCTTTCTGCTGGAGCACTCATTCATTACCATATTGGAAATTGCCCGGGCTCAAGTAGTACCAACTCTGGCAACTGGCTCTGAGGCTCTTTGGGGTAGACACATTACAACTTTGGATGCAACAGTAACACGAATATACAGACAAATCTTTCAGCTCCCATGTTACGCATGTTGGGGTGTGTCCTTTAAAAGAAATATTAACATGAAAAGCTTGCAATATATTGTGTAATGAAGCTGCATAGAAAATGTGTTAACGTAGAAAATAATGCAGGCATCTGAAATGTGCCCACGGGGAGTGGCCATCAATGTATACGAAGACTAATGAAACTTATTAATGATAAACTAATTATGTACTAATGTTTGAATTTGTATTAGCATATTATAATTGAGAGTTATGTATTTGGGTTTTGCTGAATTAATTACTAGGCCTTAGTTAGCAAGTGTCTGGGCCTAGCTGCCTGGTCTCATATTAAACTGTGTTTTTCTAACGTGCAATGTGCTGTCTTCCTGAAGGACACGATGCTGTACTTTTCCAGAAGTTAGATGTGTGTGTAGCTGTAGTAAATTCTTTCTCCTGGGACCCGACTTGCTCAAGGAGACATTTTTGCTGAATGCAACAGTGTAATTCGTAACAGGTGCAAGACTGCCTGGAGTAGGAAAAAACAATAGAGCGTAAAGTGTAACTTTTCTTACCTGACATTCCAACCGATGAAGACGTCAATAACATGGGCCAATCATCGACATGAGAACTGTGTTTTGTGGAAAATTCTAGTGAAGTGTGTGGAGAATTATTGGACAGAGATAACGATGCACAAAATATTATTCAATGGGGAATTAAGGGCTAGTTCGACAGTTTTGATATAACCGCATGACCCGAGGAGAAATCAGCCATTATTAGCCATACTTTGCCATTATCCTTTGAGACTTTGCCGTTTATTCTTCCTGATACTTTAACCATCCTTTATTCATCCTTACTGATACTTACTTCTCCTCCATATGAGGGAAGTGCTTTATTCTTTGGCTATGCCATACTGAGGCTTTGCCCGGTCTTATCCTTGCTGATGGTGAATCGACCTGAGGACGAAGACTGACGCTGTTTGCTGATTAGTTGGAGGGGTAACTATCTGATGAGAATTGAAATAGTCTGTCTGCCTTTTCTCTCTAGGTACCAACTCCTCTTTTGGTAGAGGCCATAGTTAGATGTTTTCCAAATTTGTGTTTGCTAAATTGTTTTGCATGAAGCCCAACATGCTGATGCTAATTCAAGGTTAGTTAAGGTGTTCACAAATATCTGACGCAAATAGACAAATGACTGAATTCCTGCTTTGTTGAATCGTGTATTACTGTGACTTTTCTAAGCTGCCTTCTTGTTAATGATGTGTTAATGCTGAATAAATATTCTCAATGCATTGATTAATTGTGTGTCTAGTTACAAAGTTTGAAGAGTTACTAGTGAGATGAATTGATAATAAGATGAACGTAAATGACATTAGATTGTAATTAATAGGGAAATAAATATTCTAACTCTTAACTAAGAAGGTGTGGTTATTCATGACTGAAAGGTCATGGTGTGTGCATTTTATTGATTCTTGTTAAATGTTATTGATTAGCTTAATGATTAGTTATTGTGAATATTGACTGACTTATTGTCATATTGATTGTGATGCCAAAAGATATCGCATACTGGGAAGTCCCCGAACGTGGTCAAAAGGTTCATCGGCCTAGGCGTGTCTCCTTGTCAGTTTACTTATCAAGGTTCTGACGCGCTATCACGCATCACCAGCCAAGATCAGGTTGCAGTTTGGGCTAGTAAAAGATTCCCACATGAGCATGCTGCATTTGCTTTCTTATGTAACAAGCTCAAATTCGCTGAGGCACACTCCCTAAACTACCATGTAAGGGACGATGTCATGAAAAGGCCACGATCACCAGCGCAGGCCTACCTTGAGGAAATAATTACTTTGTTCAGGCTATCAAATTAGTGGTTGGTTGCTGTGAGTCACGTCATCTTTAAAAAAAGCTGTCTATAAAACCATGTAAATAATTTCTTCACTAGATGATAGGGCAGTTCTAGAAAAGTCTAATCTAAACAACAAAGACAGATTAAAACTATAGTACCATTCTCAGCAACCCCTGATGATGATGCTTGCTGTTGTTTATTGTTTTGAAGATCAAAAAGTGAAACCCACATTCACTGATTGAGATGCATAGAAATTATTGAGCTAAATTGAAGTAGAAAAAAGAACAAGTACAATTTTTGCTTAGCTCGCAATGTATAAATGTATAAATGGCCCAAAACTGCATATGCTTTTTTCCTCTTTGTGCAAGCCTCTAATTACCCTGGGAGGAGCCAAATACTGCAATTAAAAAAAAAGTGTTACTGATTGTTTGATGCATAAATTTGTTAGAGATGCTTTGGGGAAGGCTCATTATGTCCTTTAAATATCTCACTGTTCTTAAGAGCACCTAAGAAAAAGTAAGTCAATATTTGTGTTCTCGATGATTTTTCAGGTATATTTTTACACTTATATTTTACATTTTTAAATGTCATACATGAGATGCTCATCCCTTCTCAACTCATCTACCTCAGTCTTTTTTCGAGTGGCCCTCAAAGACAAGTAGCATTTGGGTAATTCTTCAGCTAATCCTCTACGGTCTCTCTGCCAGCACCCAAGAGTCCCATGCCAACCATTTTTTAACACACCAGTGTGTGAATTCCACACATTGCTCAGGCAAAGGGCAGTGACAGATGCATCCTTCCACTAGTGGATAGACATTGGACTGGGAAAGAGCATGAAATAAACTGTCAATGTAACCTCCATTGAAATTGAAAGAGAAGCATTGAGTGTGAGACAGGGGAAAACAGGCCTTCAGAAGTTGGGTGAAATAATTTAACATGAATTATATTTATTTGCAAATGTGCACGTTTCCTGTGTTCTCAAGAATTCCATTGGCCTGACCGGAGAGATTAGTGGTAAAGCAGCACAACTGTCCTCCCAGGAGAGTTGTATGTGAGACGTTTGTTAGGAAGGTCTAGTGGAGCTCAGTACCAGTGGAAATGTCTTCACTGTAAAGCCCAAGTGAGGAATGTTGCGTAGAAAGTTTGGTCCCCAGGCGATCCCCTGTTGGAAGGAGTATTGAATTTTCAAATTCCATTGACCAGGCAATCAATTTTCAATTGCATCTAAACAGACTAGTAGTATTTCAGTATATCCCTCCTGGAATGTTTCAGTCTTCAGTCTCAGCGGTGGAATTACTCAAACCCTATGAGGAAGACAACTTCCTTCACAGACAGTTATAGGGTGTGATTGAAAGCATAATAGATTTAACTAAAACCTACCTGTGCACACAATCACTGCAAGGAAGAGAAGAGTTGTAAGCTTCATTTTGCTGTAATGGGAGTTATTTCAAGTTCTTCCAACAAGGAAACCTGGAAGATACAATAGCAATAAGTTATGCTGGAATAGGAGGCAGGTTGCTTCAAATTTTGGGGCTCATCTGGGGACAAGAGAACTTATACGTTCCAGTTGACAAGAACATCTGAGAACCACATGCCATTTGGAGCTTTGGTAGAACTGGACTGAGTTACACTTAAAAACAACAACCTGACAATTCAAAGTACTGCAACAGTAAAATGTATGACTCAGCTTTTTTAATCAAACATTTGCCTTAGGGAGCTAACAAACAAACTATTATACAATAGACCATCATAGTTCATTGAAAGAATGTTCAACCTCCTTCATCTGAGAACATAAAACTGCAGGGCTGTTCACCAGTATTCAGTTTCTGGACCAGATATTGCAGTGGAGAGCACATTGCCAGTTTTGAAAAAATCTTTTATATTCCAAAATGATGAGATTACATGGAAATAGAATACAACTTTCTCTGAACACTGTTTTCCCATTAATCAATTCTTGATTCTGGTTAGGTTTTCTTAAGTACATTGCAAAGCAATTTTCTCTTCTTTTGAGATTAATTTAACCCACAGTTTATTCTTGAGCCAATGGACATTGCCTTCCTATCAATAATACGAGCAATTGACATATTATATTACACACATTACTACCAAATTTGTATTCTTTCCTTTGCCCATGACGTTCCTGTATGCTATTAAATTCAAGATATACTATGAAATTAATAGCAGTAACAGTTTGATCCAACAAAACACGTTACTACAATCAGGAAAGCTATGTGATGTTTGCAGGCAAAAACACAAGTTGCTCTACTCTTCAATCATCTGTTTCCTTTACCCCCAACATATTGACTCATAAAACGACTGTTCCATAGGGTTATTCATCACAGTATAAACTAGGCTTCTGAGATACATTCTACCTAGGTTTGTCAAAAGAAAAATTCCACTAGAAGGCAAATGATACAGAATGGCAGTGTGAAGCTCCTGTTCAACCTTGGGAAAATGGATAGTGTCTTTCCTTATCTCAGACAACTCTACTGCCCGTCAGTTCACAAAAGGAAGCATTTTAATGCTGCATGCACGAACTTCAAAAGCTATACCAGCTTCACCCCTTCTTTTTGAGTAAGCAATCTGTAAAATACTATGCCATACAATCTCTGCTATCTCACAGGTAAAACCTGGCTATTCTTAATCTTAAAATCACAGTTGTAAGAAATTGGGTAATTTGTTGGGGGGGCGGTAGGGATGAAAATAAACACAATACTTGTCAGGGTGAACCACAACCAGTCACTAAATTAATCTGTGCTTAACCCTCTGGTTTCTTGGCACAAAGAAGTCAGACTTAACTTGGAGCCAAAGTGTAAAGTACTCATGCAGCACTCAAACAGTAGCAAAGTGAAAAAATAACATCCAAAACATGCCAAACCAATTTGGGAAAAGAGTGTGATCTAATAATTACTATTACACTAAAATGGCAAAAATCCAATTAGTAGAACCGGAGATATGAATATTTAAATTTTAAATTGAAAAACAGTGCCAAAAAGAACAAAATGTCAACCGCGGTTATCTGGTTGTGTGAGACCAGGAAAAAGTAACAAGTTAAAGTGGACTTTAATTGGTCATTAGCAGGCTAGAAGAACCAGGTTCAACCTGGTCTAAGAGTTACCTAAGTGGGTAAGTGGGTAAGGTGCAGGAAGTCCTACTGGCAACAAAACAAGTTAAGAAAAGGAGACAGAGGCTACCCTGCAATAAGATGCAGGTTTAGCAACAGTTAATAACTATTCTACTGCTGTTCCCCTGCTGATTGCTCAATATACTAATTACTTCACAAGATGCCAGTCTAGTATGTCTTCTAAGTTCCAAGATACTCCTGCGGAGTACATGTTGTACTTTATGTTGTACTTTATGAATGCACAATAATGTTTGCAATTCTCCCTGACAGCAGCACAAAGTGGACTGCAACATCCTTCCAATATTAAAACTGCTCGGATACCACAGGCAGGCTAGTACTACACCTTCATACCTAATTGGACCAAGTATCATGGACCAAAGAGTGGTACCTACCTAGTAAATAACAAAACAAGATCAGCTCCAATAATATTCTGCATGCAAACATTAAATTTGGCAAAAAATAGATTATTTTCTTTGATGGTTTTATTGTGAAAAGGGACTTGCCAAAGGAATTGACTAAGAGTCTTTAAAGCTGAGAGGATTAATATAGATTTTACATGGTAATTTGGCTGATTTTTGGTTCACTGTAATTTACAATAATTGTTATTGTCAGGGATAAGTGGATATGCAGAGATTGAGGCTTGCTGTGGGAATAAGATGCAACACAATATGTGCTAGAAGCCCTGTGAGACTGTGGAAGACTAGCCTATGGCATTAGTGGTGCCAGTTTACTTCCTGGATCCTCAGTATGTGGGACATCCATTTCATGCTTGGCACCAGTGCGTTATAAATAGCTCAATTCCATTGAAAGAGGTCTAGCAATGTTCCATCTGTAATGGCTCATTCGCTAGTTCATGCACCATAGTGCCTTTCCTTCATGTTTGGTGCTATGCTCCTTATTCAGTTTCCCCAGTTCCCCTACGTATTGCCTGAATTTTGACCTGTGTTTGACATGTGTGTTAATTATGTTTTAGCTTAGTTTGCTTTGTTATGTCTCTTCATTCCTCCTACCTTTGTCCACCTATCAACCTGTAGTTCACCATTTCTGATCTTGGCTTCCTCGACATTGGCATAGACTCACTGTGCCAGATCTACAAGTGTTTGCTGAGAGCCGAGCAGGCTTTTGTTAAAGGTTAAGCTAGCCACTTCATCTGGCACACTTGAATGTTGGGTATTATTAGACTCGGTGTAGCTGGCTGCTTTATGGTCCAACAAGTCACAGAATTACAAAATATTCCTACAAGGAGAAAGGCCAAATCCAAACTCACTAAAGGTATATACTGTGTGTCCCTGACCTCAGGTGAGGTATAAACACACTTCAGCACAAGAAATTACCACATTAACATTCAGGACAGTATGAAAGCATCAGTCTTGGTTTAATTGATCTTATTATCTTGGGAAACTATTGGTTACACCAACATAAATCTTCTAATGTGCAGTTTATCTCAGAATCCTGAAAAGATTTGCCTCCATAAACACATCCCTTATCTTGATGCATTATTTTGCATGTTACAGAAACTGAGCACCACATTGCAGAACCTTATGTCTCATTTCAGGATATATTTAGCAAAAAGGGTACAGATTTCTTGCATCCCACAAGGAGAATGACTGTGCAACCGAATTGGTTTTAAATGCATAGATTGCAGATAGTGGGATAGGTCGACTGCCTGTGAAGAAGAATGAACAATTATAGAAATATATTGATGAGAAATTAGCTAAAGGTTTCATTAGACGTTCCACATTGTTGACAGGTGCCCCCATAGTCATCACCCCTATTTAAATGGTGTTTTGCGACCATGCGTAGGTTACCAAGAATTGAATTACACCCCTGTAAATAATCTGTATACTTTGCCATTGTTTATGGAACTTTTAAAGCAAGCCCACACTGTGGAGACTTTCACCAAGTTATACTTTGGAGATTATAATTTTGTCTGAATCAAAACTGTTGATGAGTGGAAACCCCACAGACGAGTCATACAAAAGGCACTTAGGAGCTCGATCTTTGATTGCTAAATTGGAAAAGAACATTTTTTGATGTTCAGTCTTTGTCATTTGTAAGGTTCATCTTATCAGATAAAGGAATTAGCAAAATGTTTCTGTGGTGGTGGAGTGGCCCAAACCCTGCAATGTAAAGAATATAAAGAGATCATAACAATTTGCCAACTTATATCAACACTTAATCAGCTCCATCGTCAATTGCCGACAAAGGTATTGCTTTTCAGTAAGCTTCAGCTCAGAAAGAAGCCTTTGAATGTTTAAAGACTGCAGTCACTGTAGTTCCTTTTCTAACCCACACTGATCAAAAATGTCCTTCCTTTGTTGAAGCTGATGCATCATCCTTTAGCTTGGGAGCTATAGTGTCTCAGTGAGATCCTTAGATTGAAGTTGTGCAGCATGTAGCCTTTTTCCCATAAACTCTAACCAACAGTGAGCAGAATTACACCACACATTACACAGAACTGTTAGCTATCACACAAACCTTCTCTTCCTGGTGTCAACATCTGAAAGAGGCCTTGCATTTAGTGACACTATGGACTGACCATACAAATCTGGGATTCTTGAAATCAATGAAATGTATCAACTCCCAGCATGCATGGTGATTGTGGTTCTTCTGAAGGCTCCTGTAGCTAATCACTTGTAGACCAAGGAAAATGTATTAAAAACTGATGCTTTTTCCATCATAATGTAATCAGAAAAACTCCAAATGGACACATCTCTTATTGTAGCTTTAAAGAATGTTAGTGTTTCTGATTTGGGAGGTTTGTGCAAAACAGCAATGAGTTAAGGAAGAACCTACTTATTGCACTGTAATGGAAATGTATTTTCATAAAGGCAATCTGATTATTCTTCTATCTGAACTACAGGGAAAGTACTGTTCTGTTCTCATGACCCTTGCACTGAAGGCAACCTCAGAAAAGCAACACTTGTGATCTGGTCCTCAGGCCCTCAGATGTGTTCTTGACTATTGGCAGATCCGGACTGACCATTCTGTCGTCCATTGAAGGCCTGGAACCAGAAACACAGTTCTTTCCATTAACCTGATAGACCAGAAGAGAGCAAAATGCAATATGCCTATCAGCATGCAGCTAGAATGTGCTTAGTGTTTACCTTCTGTTTTGTATATTGGATGATACCTTTAGTCCCTGCAGCCTCTACAAAAACTAGAAAGTAGTAGAATGGTCATTAACTATTGTTAGACCTGCCCCTTCTTGCAGGGTGGCCCTTGCCTTCCTCTGCCTCCTTTTCGTAACTCGTTTTTTTGACATTAGGACTCTGTGCACCTTACCCCTGCTAACCAGGTTTAAAACTCTTGCATTCTCACTCTTAAACATGGTATAACTGGCCTACAGCTGATTGGTACATTTAATATACTTGTAAATCCCTAGTATATGGTGCTACATGTACCCAGGGTCTGTAACGTAAATGCTACTGGTGGATAGAAACACTTATTGTGCCACCCATTGAAGTAGCCCTTTAAAAGATATACATCTCAGGCATGCCACTGCAGCCTAAAGTGCAGTTTTACAGTGTCATTTCAGTCTGGCAAAATAAACTTTTTGCCAGGCCCAATTAGACATTTTTGGTGGCCCACTTCCAGAAGGGATGTAAGTAGATATGTGAAACAATGCTCTCTTTGCTCCTAGATGAAGTTTTCCCATCAAAAGCATTCTGGCCCATAGTTTACCATCACTGAATGATCTAGTAGAAAGTCTCCATGGATTTCATTCCTGGCCTTACTCCTTTGAGGAAAACACAATAGTGCTAGTAGTGGTAGATGTCTTCACTATTATGCTACTTTCATTCCATTTCGAACGTTATCTACTGCTCCTCAAATAAGTATGATCTTCTTAAAGCACATGGTACGATGACATGGTTTGCCTACTGAAATAATCACTGGCAGAGGTTGTCAGGTTATCTCAAAGTTTTGAAACACAATGATTCATATGTTATGTACTGTCAGTTTTGGGTCTAGTAGCCATCAAACCCGGACAGATGGTCAGACTGAGCGAATTAATCAATCTCCAGAACGTTTCTTTAATATTACTCAATGAACCAACAAGAACAATAGTTTTTGTGGTTACCATTAGCAGACTTCGCTTACAATAATTCTTGGTATTGTTTGTTAGTATATTCTTCCTTCTTTTCATTTGGTTTTCACCCTCACCTCTTTCTGAGATTGCACAGTTTGGTTCGGTTGTCTACACATTTCTTGACTTTACTAGTTTTTATCCCAAAGTTTCATCTAGATTTGTGAGGCATCTTTCCATTTTTATGTCTGGTGGGATGAAATGCAATAGCTTTAGATCTTCCCAAAGCATGGAGGATACATCCGGTCTTTCACATAGCTAGGATTAAACCTGCCACATGCCTCCTCCAGTCATCAAAGATATGCCCATAGTGTTTGAATATTTCAGTAGACAGAAGGGGAAACTGCAACATCTGGTATCCTTAAAATGTTATAGACTAGTAGAGCGTTCTTAGGAACCTGCCACATTTGATCATGCCCCTAGATAGTGCCTTCAATTAATCTAAAGTTCCCCAGCAAGCCAGCACCAGAAGAGAATGAGCTAAGGCGGCAGGATGTTAAGGTCTGGAATAAGCAGGGTATGCAAAAACTGGGACATGCTTTAGGAAGAAGAAGCAACAGAATCTGCACAAGAATGTCTATGAGACTGTGCAGTCCAGCCTCTGGCAGCTGGAAGATGAAGGGGTGGGACTTCCAAGACAGTC
This sequence comes from Pleurodeles waltl, assembly GCF_031143425.1. Lineage (NCBI taxonomy): Eukaryota > Metazoa > Chordata > Amphibia > Caudata > Salamandridae > Pleurodeles > Pleurodeles waltl. Next base: position 71,916,190 of record NC_090438.1, read on the forward strand.
GGCAGCAGTGTTTCGTAAACAACATTTCAATTCCCCTGGTGGGGGCACCTAATAGCTTTCCATACTATATTAGTTCCTATACTGTCTCTTCAGTTCGTTCACCACTCTTTTGCTCTTTTTGCGGTTCCGCAACTTGTTACCTGAACTTTGACCCGTATGCAGCATATGATTAGTCCCTTGTTTCCTCTTACCTTTTTCCCAGCATTGCTTTCAACCAGGAGTTCACCATTTCCTATACATCTTCCCCCAGGTTGGCTTAAATCAAGTGTGTCTTTCTGCCAATTAATTGTCACATGACTATGAATGGCTTTCCTGTGGTGTTTTGTGTATTCCTCTGTATGAATCAGTCAGCTTTAAAGATTTAAAGTCAATTCTTTTGGCCCCTTTCACAGGAAACCCATCAAAGAATATAATCTATTTTCTGCCAAATGTAATGGTTACATGCAGACTGCCACTGAAGGTGATCTTGTCTTGTTATTAATCAGACGGGTACCAATCTTTGTTCAACAATGCTTGAGCCAATTAGATATCAAGTTGAAGAACTAGCTTTCCTGTGGTATCTGGACAGTTTTGATATAGGAAGAATATTGCTGGCCACTTTGTGCTACAACCAGGGAGAACTGCAAACATTATTGAAGATCTGGAGGATTTAGGTAGGGAATTACACTGGTTAGCAAGTGTGTAGATAATTCAATCTGTGTATCTCATAATATAATTGGTGACATACTACAATCATCAATCATAATATTCATTTAAAGAGCATTATAATTCATTTGAAGCATTGAAGTATACCCTGCTAGTTGCTGAGGCAAGAGGTATCCTAATTTATTTATCATATAGTAATGTACACTTATAAAATACAACATTTGCTTTCCAGGGCCCTCTTAGCACTTAGAGGACATACGAGAGTGGAAAATTGTGAAGTAATTAGTACATTGAGTGGGGTGCGTGGCCTGGCAACATGGCCGACAGGACGTGAACCCTTTAGCTCCCAGACAGCCTGAGCATACGATTCTGTATAATCCTGCCTGAAACCTAAAAGAAGTGGCCGATTAGGCGTTGCCCCACACAACCGATACCTGGAGCACTGAGAACCCGGAGAGAGACGGCTGTCAGCAGTCTCTGAATGCATGGAACAGCATCGGCGGAGATTAGGTCTAAAAACAAGGCCCGTGAAGTGCTGCATGAAGGCCCGACGTGGCTCACTGTGGGAGTCGGAAATCATTGAGTAACCCCAGCTGGCGTTCTCGGAGAGCAGGAGGCTCAGCTAACCTGGCCCGGGTTTACTGTCAGGCATCCAATTTGAGGAGTGGAGTCAGCCCCCAGTTGACTCTGGCCCTCAAATCTGGAGATGGCGATATAGGCTGCTCTGCTCCTGAATTTCAGTGCCCGGCGGTGTAACTGGTGAGTGGTGACCCACGGGAATACATTGTGTTGCACCCCCTGGGGGAGCTTTGATATCCAGCCGGACTGGCACAGCAGCAGGACAAGTCACAAACACCAAGATGTCTACCCCCTCCCCGGCTTGCTGCATTCCATCGGGGGCAGCTACAGCCGGCACGCATCAGCAGGCAGCTGGTGATCGGCAAGAGGAGTAGAGTGCCAGCGGCGGCTCCAGGCGGAGTGGAATCAAATCAAATCATTAACATTTATAAAGCGCGCTACTCACCCGTGCGGGTCTCAAGGCGCTAGAGTGGAAGGAGAGTGCCCACACCCTCCACAGACGACCTGCAGCAATATCGAGACGGTCTGGGGCCTGGCACCTGAAACCCCAGTCAACTCTCCTTGCTCTGGGGGGAACACCTGAGAATGCTAAAGCTTTAAACTCACTACCTACTCCATACGAGAACCTCAACACGACTGCTGCTTGCAGCTGAGCTGAGTCACCATAGGTCCAGGGCATAGAGATTGTTTACCCTCCGCTCTGGATCCCTCAGGAGATCAGGTGCAGATCTGGAACCCCTCCAAGAGATCCAAAGAGGGAGGCTGGAGTGAACCGGTGCACACCATTTGGGCTCAACTTGCCGTGTGATATGTATTCCCCAGGAACTTATAACAGAGGCCCTAAACAGACTTAAAGCGCTCCCTCTGCTCTATACCACCCACACCCTGCACTGTCTTCAATTATTGCCCCAGCTGAAGTGGTTTAGGGGAGAACCCATCACAGACAAGCACAGTGGCAAGAAGGGTGCGGGCAACGACTGCGCTGCGGGAGCCTCGTCTCCACCTGGTTGGTGCTGCCCCTCCCTGCTCGGCTTGGTCGCTGGTGCCCCAGTTCGGAGCCGCTTAAGCAATCTGAATGTGGAAGGGGAGACATCGACCTGTTGCCCCCAGAAACCTGCCAGCTGACTGAGCCTGCAAATATAGCGATAAGAAGTGAACATTCATCTGCCACAGTCCCCCCATAGGTAAGGACAAGTCTCCACACTCGCACTCAGTGAATACTTTAACCCAATACACAAGCCTATGCCAACCTACTCAAAGACTAACAAGACAAACATGGGCGGAGGATACATGTGGCACAATGGAGGGGAGTGCTGAGCCCTCCCAGGCAGAACTGATGGAGGCAATAGAAGGCCCCTGATCATTCCTAGAAGATAAAATGGTGACAGCGTCAATTGATGGTAACCTTTTCTTGCTGACCAGGGAAACTTTGCAGACAAGGTCACAACCTTGGAGGGCAAGTTTTAGAACTGCAGGGGGTAGTGGTCACCCTCAAGCATCAAATGACCCAGACGACCACTGTCACTAGGGAGCTGGAGCGGCAAGTGGAGCATGTGGAGGGACGCAGCAATATTCACATCCTGGAATTCCCTGAGAGAGTGGAGGGGGCTCGGCTGAGAAGTTTCTGGAGAACCGGGTGCTGACAGAGCTCAAGCCACTAGGGCTGTCTGAATTTTTCGTAGTGGAAAGAGCGCACAGGGCCTTGGTGCCCCCCCCACCAGAAACTCCCTCTGGAGCTCGGCTGAGAGCCCTCATAGCCAAACTCCTCAATTACCATGAAAGGGGCTGCATCCTTTGCAGGGGTCGTGAGCAGACGCCCCCCATCTTTGGCAGCAGCAGGATAGCTATTTACCCGTATTATACAAAGCTGGTGCAGGAACATCTTAAATCTTTCCTCGGTGACAAGCTAAAACTACGAGCACTACAGCTCTCGTATATGCTTCTGGACCAAGCAAAATCGGAAGTCCTCTTGCAGAGAAAAGCACACTTCTTTGACTATACAGAAGAGGTGTGGGAATGACTAGAAACAGCGGCACAGTAGATCCACCACAAGCAGGCCGCAATCTGAAGCAGAAATGTGGTCCTCGCTGTGAGAAGGTAGCCTCTTTCTAGCCTTGTTACCCCCACTTTTGGCCTGTTTGTGAGTGTATGTCAGGGTGTTTGTCACTGTTTTCACTGTCTCACTGGGATCCTGATAGCCAGGCCTCAGTGCTCATAGTGAAAACACTATGGGGGTTATTCTAACTTTGGAGGAGGTGTTAATCCGTCCCAAAAGTGACGGAAAAGTGACGGAATTACCACCAGCCGTATTACGAGTCCATTATATCCTATGGAACTCGTAATACGGCTGGTGGTATATCCGTCACTTTACCGTCACTTTTGGGACGGATTAACACTCCTCCAAAGTTAGAATAACCCCCTATGTTTTCAGTATGTTTGTTATGTGTCACTGGGATCCTGCTGGTCAGGACCCCAGTGCTCATAGGTTTGTGGCCTATATGTATGTGTCACTGGGACCCTGTCACACAGGGCCCCAGTGCTCATAGGTGTGCATGTATATGTTCCCTGTGTGGTGCCTAACTGTCTCACTGAGGCTCTGCTAACCAGAACCTCAGTGGTTATGCACTCTCATTACTTTCAAATTGTCACTAACAGGCTAGTGACCAATTTTACCAATTTACATTGGCTTACTGGAACACCCTTATAATTCCCTAGTATATGGTACTGAGGTACCCAGGGTATTGGGGTTCCAGGAGATCCCTATGGGCTGCAGCATTTCTTTTGCCACCCATAGGGAGCTCTGACAATTCTTACACAGGCCTGCCACTGCAGCCTGAGTGAAATAACGTCCACGTTATTTCACAGCCATTTTACACTGCACTTAAGTAACTTATAAGTCACCTATATGTCTAACCTTTACCTGGTAAAGGTTAGGTGCAAAGTTACTTAGTGTGAGGGCACCCTGGCACTAGCCAAGGTGCCCCCACATTGTTCAGAGCCAATTCCCTGAACTTTGTGAGTGCGGGGACACCATTACACGCGTGCACTACATATAGGTCACTACCTATATGTAGCTTCACCATGGTAACTCCGAATATGGCCATGTAACATGTCTATGATCATGGAATTGCCCCCTCTATACCATCCTGGCATAGTTGGCACAATCCCATGATCCCAGTGGTCTGTAGCACAGACCCTGGTACTGCCAAACTGCCCTTCCTGGGGTTTCACTGCAGCTGCTGCTGCTGCCAACCCCTCAGACAGGCAGCTGCCCTCCTGGGGTCCAGCCAGGCCTGGCCCAGGATGGCAGAACAAAGAACTTCCTCTGAGAGAGGGTGTGACACCCTCTGCCTTTGGAAAATGGTGTGAAGGCAGGGGAGGAGTAGCCTCCCCCAGCCTCTGGAAATGCTTTGTTGGGCACAGAGGTGCCCAATTCTGCATAAGCCAGTCTACACCGGTTCAGGGGACCCCTTAGCCCTGCTCTGGCGCGAAACTGGACAAAGGAAAGGGGAGTGACCACTCCCCTGACCTGCACCTCCCCTGGGAGGTGTCCAGAGCTCCTCCAGTGTGCTCCAGACCTCTGCCATCTTGGAAACAGAGGTGCTGCTGGCACACTGGACTGCTCTGAGTGGCCAGTGCCACCAGGTGACGTCAGAGACTCCTGCTGATAGGCTCCTTCAGGTGTTAGTAGCCTATCCTCTCTCCTAGGTAGCCAAACCCTCTTTTCTGGCTATTTAGGGTCTCTGTCTCTGGGGAAACTTTAGATAACGAATGCATGAGCTCAGCCGAGTTCCTCTGCATCTCTCTCTTCACCTTCTGATAAGGAATCGACTGCTGACCGCGCTGGAAGCCTGCAAACCTGCAACATAGTAGCAAAGACGACTACTGCAACTCTGTAACGCTGATCCTGCCGCCTTCTCGACTGTTTTCCTGCTTGTGCATGCTGTGGGGGTGGTCTGCCTCCTCTCTGCACCAGAAGCTCCGAAGAAATCTCCCGTGGGTCGACGGAATCTTCCCCCTGCAACCGCAGGCACCAAAAAGCTGCATTACCGGTCCCTTGGGTCTCCTCTCAGCATGACGAGCGAGGTCCCTCGAATCCAGCGACTCTGTCCAAGTGACCCCCACAGTCCAGTGACTCTTCAGCCCAAGTTTGGTGGAGGTAAGTCCTTGCCTCACCTCGCTGGGCTGCATTGCTGGGAACCGCGACTTTGCAGCTACTCCGGCCCCTGTGCACTTCCGGCAGAAATCCTTTGTGCACAGCCAAGCCTGGGTCCACGGCACTCTAACCTGCATTGCACGACTTTCTAAGTTGGTCTCCGGCGACGTGGGACTCCTTTGTGCAACTTCGGCGAGCACCGTTTCACGCATCCTTGTAGTGCCTGTTTCTGGCATTTCTCCGGATGCTACCTGCTTCAGTGAGGGCTCTTTGTCTTGCTCGACGTCCCCTCTCTCTTCAGGTCCAATTTGCGACCTCCTGGTCCCTCCTGGGCCCCAGTAGCGTCCAAAAACGTTAAACGCATGATTTGCAGCTAGCAAGGCTTGTTGGCGTTCTTTTGGCAGGAAAACACTTCTGCACGACTCTCCACGGCGAGCGTGATCCGTCCACCAAAGGGGAAGTCTCTAGCCCTTTTCGTTCCTGCAGAAACCTCAGCTTCTTCTGTCCAGTCGAAGCTTCTTTGCACCCGCAGCTGGCATTTCCTGGGCATCTGCCCATCTCCGACTTGCTTGTGACTTTTGGACTTGGTCCCCTTGTTCCACAGGTACCCTAGATTGGAAATCCACAGTTGTTGCATTGCTGGTTTGTGTCTTTCCTGCACTATTCCTCTAACACGACTATTTTGTCCTTAGGGGAACTTTAGTGCACTTTGCACTCACTTTTCAGGGTCTTGGGGAGGGTTATTTTTCTAACTCTCACTATTTTCTAATAGTCCCAGCGACCCTCTACAAGGTCACATAGGTTTGGGGTCCATTCGTGGTTCGCATTCCACTTTTGGAGTATATGGTTTGTGTTGCCCCTATCCCTATGTTTCCCCATTGCATCCTATTGTAACTATACATTGTTTGCACTGTTTTCTAAGACTATACTGCATATTTTTGCTATTGTGTATATATATCTTGTGTATATTTCCTATCCTCTCACTGAGGGTACACTCTAAGATACTTTGGCATATTGTCATAAAAATAAAGTACCTTTATTTTTAGTATAACTGTGTATTGTGTTTTCTTATGATATTGTGCATACGACACTAAGTGGTACTGTAGTAGCTTCACACGTCTCCTAGTTCAGCCTAAGCTGCTCTGCTAAGCTACCATTATCTATCAGCCTAAGCTGCTAGACACCCTATACACTAATAAGGGATAACTGGGCCTGGTGCAAGGTGCAAGTACCCCTTGATACTCACTACAAGCCAGTCCAGCCTCCTACATTGGTTGTGCAGTGGTGGGATAAGTGCTTGAGACTACTTACCACTCTTGTCATTGTACTTTTCATAAGAGAAAAATATACAAAACAAGGTCAGTGTATATACACATAGCCAAAAAGTTTTGCATTTCCTCTTTTCACTCTTTTCTAAGTGCTGAAAAGTACTCCTAAACTTTCAAAAAGTTCTTAAAAGTTTAAAAAGTTTTTTTCTGTCTTTCCAAAAAGTTCTGAAAACTTTTTTTCTCTTTATCTATCACTTTAACTCTCTCTAAAAAATGTCTGGCACAGGCCAAAGTGTTGATCTGTCCAAACTTGCATATGACAACCTTAGCTGGAAAAGAGCAAGGAGTCTCTGTATAGAGAGAGGTTTGAGTGTAGGGAAGAATCCTTCCTTGGAACTGTTACTTAATATGCTTAGAGAACAGGATAAGGCCATAGGTGCCCCAGCTGTTGAAAAAGTACCTAATAGTTCCCAATCTGATTCAGGGACTCCCCCAGGAAAAGATTCAGGAAAGAAATTTCCTAGCCTGCCCATTACTAGAAAATCTAGCATAGATGGTAATGATGATGAGCCACACCAAATAAATAGTGTTGTCTCACATCATAGCAAAAGCATTTATTCTCACCATACTGGTAGTAATGTTTCTGTAAACCAAGCTGTTAGGGTGCCTTCTGTAAGGGACAGGTCTCCTTCTGTTCATTCCCATCATAGCTCTGTTTCTAGAAATGTCCCTCCCACCAACCCTGATGACAGAATGTTAGAGAGGGAACTCAATAAATTGAGGGTGGAACAAACCAGACTGAAGCTTAAAAAGCAACAGCTGGATTTGGATAGACAGTCTTTTGAATTAGAGAAGGAAAGACAGAAGTTGGGTTTAGATACCCATGGTGGCAGCAGCAGTATTCCCCATAGTCATCCTGCAAAAGAGCATGATTCCAGGAATCTGCACAAGATAGTTCCCCCTTATTAGGAGGGGGATGACATTAACAAGTGGTTTGCTGCACTTGAGAGGGCCTGTGTTGTACAGGATGTCCCTCAAAGGCAGTGGGCTGCTATCCTATGGCTATCATTTAGTGGAAAAGGTAGGGATAGGCTCCTTACTGTGAAAGAAAGTGATGCCAATAATTTTACAGTTCTTAAGAATGCACTCCTGGATGGTTATGGCTTAACCACTGAACAATACAGGATAAAGTTCAGAGAGACCAAAAAGGAGTCTTCACAAGACTGGGTTGATTTCATTGACCATTCAGTGAAGGCCTTGGAGGGGTGGTTACATGGCAGTAAAGTTACTGATTATGAAAGCCTGTATAACACAATCCTGAGAGAGCATATACTTAATAATTGTGTGTCTGATTTGTTGCACCAGTACCTGGTAGACTCTGATCTGACCTCTCCCCAAGAATTGGGAAAGAAGGCAGACAAATGGGTCAGAACAAGGGTGAACAGAAAAGTTCATACAGGGGGTGACAAAGATGGCAATAAGAAGAAAGATGGTGAAAAATCTCAAGATAAGCATGGGGATAAGGGTAAAACCAAAGATCCCACTTCAAATCTTAAACACTCTTCAGAGGGTGGGGATAAAACAAATTCTTCCTCTTCTTCTCAACCTGCACACATTAAAAAGCCTTGGTGCTTTGTGTGTAAAAACAGAGGCCATAGGCCAGGGGATAAGTCCTGTCCAGGTAAACCCCCTGAGCCTACCACCACTAATACATCAAGCTCTAGTGCCCCTAGCAGTAGTGGTACTAGTGGTGGGACTGCTGGCAACAGTCAAGCAAAGGGTGTAGTTGGGTTCACTTATGGGTCCATCATAGAAACTGGGGTAGTCAGTCCCAAGACAGTTTCTGTCACACCTAGTGGCATTGGCCTTGCCACACTGGCTGCTTGTCCCCTTACAATGGATAAGTACAGGCAGACAGTTTCAATAAATGGTGTTGAGGCCTTGGCCTACAGGGACACAGGTGCCAGTTTCACTTTGGTGACTGAAAACCTAGTGCACCCTGATCAACACATCATTGGACAACAGTATAAGATTATTGATGTCCATAACTCCACTAAGTTTCTTCCCTTAGCTATAATTCAGTTTAGTTGGGGTGGAGTTACTGGCCCTAAGCAGGTGGTGGTATCACCTAGCTTGCCTGTAGACTGTCTCTTAGGTAATGACCTAGAGGCCTCAGGTTGGGCTGATGTAGAGTTTTATGCCCATGCAGCCATGCTGGGCATCCCTGAGGAATTGTTCCCTCTCATTTCTACTGAAATGAAAAAGCAAAGGAGAGAAGGCCTGAAAACTCAGGATCCCTCTCCATCAACAGGTAAAAAGGGTATCACAGTATCCCCTAACCACCCTACCATTCAGGATACCTTTCCTGTGGTGGGAGAAACCTCTCCTGGGGTGGCACCTGTTCCAAGGGAATCATCAGCTGGCAAAGCTGGACTCCCTGAGGTAGAAGTACCTCTCTGTGGGATAACTAACATTGGTGAGAAAAAGAGCACCATTTTAGTTAACATGGAGCATCCCTCCAACCCTCCCAGAGAAACTTTAGTGCAGAAACCCTGCACTGCCTCACAACACTTAGGACAGCATCCCCGCCCTAGTGTGGAGCTCATAGGACAGCATCCCTGCCCTGCTCCAACTCAAGAGAAACAGCATCCCTGTTCTCTCTTCCAGCCAAATGGACAAAGGTTTTGCCCAGCTATGGCTTTATTGAGACAGCATCCCTGTCTGGCATTTCCATCACTACAAATAGGTTCAGTGGACAATTCCCACTGCTCTAAACTAAAACTTACTGATAGAAACTCTGAAAATACATCTTCACATTGTTGCTTAGCTAAAAAACTTCAAACAGGGTGGTTTACATCCCCACAGGGAAGTAACCATATAGTGGATGATAAAGGGAGTAACCAGTCTATTGCAGAGCTACTCTCTACTTATCACCACTTAGACAATAAAGTCTCAACTGGCCAAGGTTAGCCTTATTGTCCTTCGTTTGGGGGGGGGTTGTGTGAGAAGGTAGCCTCTTTCTAGCCTTGTTACCCCCACTTTTGGCCTGTTTGTGAGTGTATGTCAGGGTGTTTGTCACTGTTTTCACTGTCTCACTGGGATCCTGATAGCCAGGCCTCAGTGCTCATAGTGAAAACACTATGTTTTCAGTATGTTTGTTATGTGTCACTGGGATCCTGCTGGTCAGGACCCCAGTGCTCATAGGTTTGTGGCCTATATGTATGTGTCACTGGGACCCTGTCACACAGGGCCCCAGTGCTCATAGGTGTGCATGTATATGTTCCCTGTGTGGTGCCTAACTGTCTCACTGAGGCTCTGCTAACCAGAACCTCAGTGGTTATGCACTCTCATTACTTTCAAATTGTCACTAACAGGCTAGTGACCAATTTTACCAATTTACATTGGCTTACTGGAACACCCTTATAATTCCCTAGTATATGGTACTGAGGTACCCAGGGTATTGGGGTTCCAGGAGATCCCTATGGGCTGCAGCATTTCTTTTGCCACCCATAGGGAGCTCTGACAATTCTTACACAGGCCTGCCACTGCAGCCTGAGTGAAATAACGTCCACGTTATTTCACAGCCATTTTACACTGCACTTAAGTAACTTATAAGTCACCTATATGTCTAACCTTTACCTGGTAAAGGTTAGGTGCAAAGTTACTTAGTGTGAGGGCACCCTGGCACTAGCCAAGGTGCCCCCACATTGTTCAGAGCCAATTCCCTGAACTTTGTGAGTGCGGGGACACCATTACACGCGTGCACTACATATAGGTCACTACCTATATGTAGCTTCACCATGGTAACTCCGAATATGGCCATGTAACATGTCTATGATCATGGAATTGCCCCCTCTATACCATCCTGGCATAGTTGGCACAATCCCATGATCCCAGTGGTCTGTAGCACAGACCCTGGTACTGCCAAACTGCCCTTCCTGGGGTTTCACTGCAGCTGCTGCCAACCCCTCAGACAGGCAGCTGCCCTCCTGGGGTCCAGCCAGGCCTGGCCCAGGATGGCAGAACAAAGAACTTCCTCTGAGAGAGGGTGTGACACCCTCTCCCTTTGGAAAATGGTGTGAAGGCAGGGGAGGAGTAGCCTCCCCCAGCCTCTGGAAATGCTTTGTTGGGCACAGAGGTGCCCAATTCTGCATAAGCCAGTCTACACCGGTTCAGGGGACCCCTTAGCCCTGCTCTGGCGCGAAACTGGACAAAGGAAAGGGGAGTGACCACTCCCCTGACCTGCACCTCCCCTGGGAGGTGTCCAGAGCTCCTCCAGTGTGCTCCAGACCTCTGCCATCTTGGAAACAGAGGTGCTGCTGGCACACTGGACTGCTCTGAGTGGCCAGTGCCACCAGGTGACGTCAGAGACTCCTGCTGATAGGCTCCTTCAGGTGTTAGCAGCCTATCCTCTCTCCTAGGTAGCCAAACCCTCTTTTCTGGCTATTTAGGGTCTCTGTCTCTGGGGAAACTTTAGATAACGAATGCATGAGCTCAGCCGAGTTCCTCTGCATCTCTCTCTTCACCTTCTGATAAGGAATCGACTGCTGACCGCGCTGGAAGCCTGCAAACCTGCAACATAGTAGCAAAGACGACTACTGCAACTCTGTAACGCTGCTCCTGCCACCTTCTCGACTGTTTTCCTGCTTGTGCATGCTGTGGGGGTAGTCTGCCTCCTCTCTGCACCAGAAGCTCCGAAGAAATCTCCCGTGGGTCGACGGAATCTTCCCCCTGCAACCGCAGGCACCAAAAAGCTGCATTACCGGTCCCTTGGGTCTCCTCTCAGCACAACGAGCGAGGTCCCTCGAATCCAGCGACTCTGTCCAAGTGACCCCCACAGTCCAGTGACTCTTCAGCCCAAGTTTGGTGGAGGTAAGTCCTTGCCTCACCTCGCTGGGCTGCATTGGTGGGAACCGCGACTTTGCAGCTACTCCGGCCCCTGTGCACTTCCGGCGGAAATCCTTTGTGCACAGCCAAGCCTGGGTCCACGGCACTCTAACCTGCATTGCACGACTTTCTAAGTTGGTCTCCGGCGACGTGGGACTCCTTTGTGCAACTTCGGTGAGCACTGTTTCACGCATCCTTGTAGTGCCTGTTTCTGGCACTTCTCCGGGTGCTACCTGCTTCAGTGAGGGCTCTTTGTCTTGGTCGACGTCCCCTCTCTCTTCAGATCCAATTTGCGACCTCCTGGTCCCTCCTGGGCCCCAGCAGCGTCCAAAAACGCCAAACGCACGATTTGCAGCTAGCAAGGCTTGTTGGCATTCTTTCGGCGGGAAAACACTTCTGCACGACTCTCCACGGCGAGAGGGATCCGTCCACCAAAGGGGAAGTCTCTAGCCCTTTTCGTTCCTGCAGAAACCTCAGCTTCTTCTGTCCAGTCGAAGCTTCTTTGCACCCGCAGCTGGCATTTCCTGGGCATCTGCCCATCTCCGACTTGCTTGTGACTTTTGGACTTGGTCCCCTTGTTCCACAGGTACCCTAGATTGGAAATCCACAGTTGTTGCATTGCTGGTTTGTGTCTTTCCTGCATTATTCCTCTAACACGACTATTTTGTCCTTAGGGGAACTTTAGTGCACTTTGCACTCACTTTTCAGGGTCTTGGGGAGGGTTATTTTTCTAACTCTCACTATTTTCTAATAGTCCCAGCGACCCTCTACAAGGTCACATAGGTTTGGGGTCCATTCGTGGTTCGCATTCCACTTTTGGAGTATATGGTTTGTGTTGCCCCTATCCCTATGTTTCCCCATTGCATCCTATTGTAACTATACATTGTTTGCACTGTTTTCTAAGACTATACTGCATATTTTTGCTATTGTGTATATATATCTTGTGTATATTTCCTATCCTCTCACTGAGGGTACACTCTAAGATACTTTGGCATATTGTCATAAAAATAAAGTACCTTTATTTTTAGTATAACTGTGTATTGTGTTTTCTTATGATATTGTGCATATGACACTAAGTGGTACTGTAGTAGCTTCACACGTCTCCTAGTTCAGCCTAAGCTGCTCTGCTAAGCTACCATTATCTATCAGCCTAAGCTGCTAGACACCCTATACACTAATAAGGGATAACTGGGCCTGGTGCAAGGTGCAAGTACCCCTTGGTACTTACTACAAGCCAGTCCAGCCTCCTACACTCGCCTCCAGGGGGAGGGGGAGTGGGTGAACAGCTCTAAAGCATCTACAAGTGACCCCAAGACTAACCAGCTGGGTTCCCAGAGGATCACGGTCACTGAAGATAGTACCTTACAGTTCAGCAGCTCACCATCTCAAAATATGGATCAAACCATCAAAAAGGAACCAACACTTAGTGGATCTGGGACTGGAGACCCAAGCCCCATGTTGGACTTTGTACCTGATATCCTAGTGGCCCCGGAGGTGGAGAATGGTGACGTTTGAATGTGATTTGTGATGCCTACCTCGAAGGGGTAGAATGATAGAAACTAGACAGGGGGGTATCGCTTGAGGTCAGACTATTGTTCAGAATGACTGTAAAGCACTGTGCATAGACGACTGCATGTGCGTGTATGTCACCAAGCTTCACCATGCTTGCAGAAGAAACACAAACATGTGATATCTAGACTACTTATTACAACAAGAATGCTGACATGAGTGTACATGAGTGTACGCAGAGTTGAATGGGTATAACCATGACCCAGGTGAATGAGAATGGTTGTAGATGCAAGTTAGCCGATCTCGGTGGGGATGGTTTGCAAGTCCTGGCACACGCATGGGGTGGCCATTGATAGTTGAACTGTTGAACAATGTTTGTTTGTGGGTGGGTGTTGGGTGTTGTAACATACATCTTAGTGTTTCTATTCACACAGCAGATGGCAGGGGTCCAGATGGGCCAGGGAGACAGAAGATCACCCTTCAAGCACATGTATGATGACGGGGATTGACCGAAAATTCCTGACCTAGAATGTCAGGGGACTGGGAACATACACTAAGAGGCACATGGTGCTCACTTTCCTAAAGCGACATAATATCACCATAACATGCCTGCAAGAAACACACTTAGATGATGCTGGGGCTGCACATCTGGCCAAAAAATGGCAGGGACAAGTTTTTCACTCCTCATACATTACATATGCCAGAGGTACCCTAATCTCGGTAGGGATGGGAGTACCATTCTCACTCACATGTATGGAGACTGATGTGGGAGGGCAGTTTGTCCTGTTGCAGGGGGCAATAGTACTGATCACCTACGCTCCCAGCACTGATAACCCTTCCTTTTTCACAATATCTAGGACCTAATTACATGTGATGTTGACTTGCCCCTCATATGGCTAGGTGACTTCATCTGCATTCTGGGTGCTAATCTGGACAGGACACCCCCCAGAGTAGGTACCAAACCATTAATGACAGCAGTCCTCCATGGGTTGATGCAAAGCATGGGTATAGAGGATATATGGTAGTTAAGAAACCTTATGCAATGGGTATATACATGCCACTCTACCACACACAACACATATAGTAAACTGGACAGAATAATAATAGCGGGATTACCAAGTATTGATGACATTAAGGTCACACACCTGGCGCGCTTCCAAACAGATCATTCCTTGGTCAGTTGTGCAATTAAGTGTGGTGATCCCACGCAGACTGCAAGATCCTGGAAGATGCCGTTCTACACCCTAATGGATCAGCTGGGGAGGAAAGCTCTCTTACAGGCATTGACAGATTATATGGTGCACAACTGGGCCTCAACAAGTAGTAGAGCAACAGAGTGGGAGGCCCTCAAAGAGGTTCTAAGGGAGATGTGCATGAATGTAGCCTGTGGGGTTCATCAACAGCTCCAGACGGAACTTAAAGGGGAGCAATCAGTGCTGGCCACTCTACAAACTGGGTAACAGATGCACCCAGACACACATTGTAAGGAGCAAGCGGTGGTTAGACGCATAGCTGATATTTGGTACTGCCTAGACAAATACAAGTTTAAACAATATAGACAAAGACTCCATCGGGAAGGAGACAAGTCAGGTAGGCTACTCGCATGGATCCTGCACAAGGAACATCCACCGCCACTTACCACACATTTGCTCTCAACAGCCAGCGCCAGGGTCACCACCAGGGCAGGGATAGTAGATACCTTTAAACAACCTACAGAGAGTGAACCAGACATAACCCCATCCCAAAACCTACAGTTTCTGGAGTATCTAGATATCCCACAATGACTAACTTGTAACCGAGGCCCTAGACGCACCAATAAAGCTAGAACAACTTAGATCTGCCCTGAGTATGTTACCCCATGCTAAAGCACCGGGGGTCTATGGCTTCCCATCTGAGTTTTATCAGACGTTCCCGGCTGCAATTTCACAGGGACTCCTCAAAGTCTTCCTAGAGGCAGTTAAAAAGGGGATGCTACTGCTGTCCATGAGGAAAGGTGAGATATGCATGTTCCTTAACTCCTTCTGTGCCTTGGACGAGATCATCTCGTCCAAGGCTACAGTTCCCCTGTGCCTTGGACGAGATCATCTCGTCCTAGGCACAGGGGAACTTGGGGGCGCGCTAGCGCGCCCCCCGTGCACCCCCCTTCCCCCCCAGGCGGGGATGGAAGGGGAAGACCTTCCCCTTCCACCCCCGCCCCCCCCCCACGGCAATCCGATGACGTCAGCGCGCGCGCAGCGCGCTGACGTCATCTAATGTTGCCGGCGCGCTGGAAGCCATTTGCTTCCAGCGCGTCTTCGGAGCAGGAGCTCAAAGGTGAGTCCTCTCCGTTTTTGGGGGGCGGGGGGTTGAGAAAACAGACACGGTGGGAAAGGAAAGGGTCTTTCCTTTCCCCCTGTGTCTGTTTTCTCAAGATTCCTGCTCCACGATCGCGGGCAGGGCCCGCGATCGTGGAGCAGGAATCTCCACTAGCCACCAGGGATTTTCTTTGTGGCTAAATTTGGGGGCGACCCCTTGGGCAAGGGTCGCCCCCCCCGGGGGCAATTTTTATTTGTATTTCGCCCCCCCCTGGGGGCAGATCGGCCGTTTTTTCGGCGGATCTGCCCCCAGGGGGGGGGCGAAAACCACTAGACACCAGGGATAACCTTTTTTATGTGTGTTTTTGGGGGCGACCCCTTGGGCAAGGGTCGCCCCCCCCGGGGGCAATTTTTATTTGTATTTCGCCCCCCCTGGGGGCAGATCCGCCGATTTTTCGGCGGATCTGCCCCCAGGGGGGGGCGAAAACCACTAGACACCAGGGATATTTTTTTTATGTTTGTTTTTGGGGGCAACCCCTTGGGCAAGGGTCGCCCCCCCCCGGGGGCAATTTTTATTTGTATTTCGCCCCCCCCTGGGGGCAGATCCGCCGTTTTTTTGGCGGATCTGCCCCCGGGGGGGGGCAAAAACCACTAGACACCAGGGATATCTTTGTTTATGTGTGTTTTTGGGGCCGACCCCTTGGGCAAGGGTCGCCCTCCCCCCGGGGGCAATTTCTATTTGTATTTTGCCCCCCCCGGGGGCAGATCAGCCGATTTTTGGGCTGATCTGCCCCCGGGGGGGGGGGCGAAAACCACTAGACACCAGGGATTTTGTTTTTATTGTTTATTTTGGGGGCAACTCCTGTGGCAAGGGTCGCTCCCCTGGGGAGCTTTTTTTTTTCTGTTTCGGCCCCCCCCGATGGCAGACCAGCCATTTTTTGGACGATCTGGCCCGGGGGGGGTGGAAGCACACTAGGTGCCAGGGATTGTGTTTGGTGTGTGTTTGGGGGCACCCCTTGGGCAACGGTCGCCCCCCTAAGGTGGGGAAAATTTGTATTGCCCATCTCTGCCCGTAATTTTGTAGGGCCATCTGCCCCCAAGGAGGGCAGGGATTTTTTTTGTTTTGTGTTGTGCTGTGGGTTCCCCCTTGGGGAAGGGTCGCCACCTGAAAGGGGGCACAGAGGTGTTGCCCATTTCTGCCCCCCTTGGGGTCAGATTGGCCAAATCTTTTACGCCCATCTACCCCGAGGGGGGCAGGATCCACTTAGGTACCAGGGACAACTGCTAAGTTCTTGGTGGTGGGGTGTTTGTCAACTGGCAAAGTATTTGTATTTGTGATTATAACAATTTATTTCTTCTTTTTCTTCTAGTTCAACGCTTTTGCTTCCTTTGCTGTGGATCTTTGCGGTTTTGGCAGTAGTTGTCCTGCGGTTTGCATAGTTGCATGTTTTAGGTAAGTGAACGCAATTTACTCCAAAGGAGTATTGTTGACATGTTTGTAGGTGGTGTACTAAATGCAGTATTGTGTGTTTGACATTGTCCTTAGATTTGAGCACAGTGGTGTTTGTGTTGTCATATGTCTAAATTGCTTTTTTCTTTTTTCTTTTTAGTGGGATATCATTGGTGATTGCAGAGTAGTTGCTTGGTGAGTAGCTATTTCAGGCAACTGTGTGGTATTGTTTTTTGTAGTACATAACTCTTTGTGATAAAGCTACACTTTGTTTATTACTTATTTTAGTGCTAGTTGTTGTTGGCAATCCATTTGTTGTTAGGATCATGGCTAGCCGCAAAGTGACCGCTCAGCAGGTTGTTCGCATGCTCTTTGAGTCGTCTTCAGACCATGATTACGACACTGACTCTGCATCTGAGGCAGAGGAGGAAGCAGTAGATTCTGGAAGTGAGTTTTCTGTCCGAGAGTATTCTTCTGATGAGGAAGCTACTCTCAGTGCAGATGAAGGGCCTGTGTTAGAGGAGGACATTGATGTGCCAAGAGTGCAGCAGCCTGGGGCTGCAGGGTTTCCCATTGGAAGACCTGACACCTGGATTGCCCCAAACATGGAGCAGCCACAGTTACCTGCATTTACTGGTCTCCCAGGGTGTAGAGTTAATACGGAAAACTTTCTGCCTGTCCATTTCTTTCACTTGTTTATGGACGATGTATTTTTGGAAGAGATTGTGGAGCAGACAAATGTGTATGCAGAGCAATATTTGCGGGACAACGCTGCCAGACTTAAACCTCAGTCTAGAGCTACTCATTGGGTTCCCACATATCTGGAAGAGATGAAAAGGTTTTTAGGTTTGTATTTTTTGATGGGGTTGATCAGGAAGCCGTCACTGGCTTCTTATTGGTCTACTAGTCCCTTGATGGCAACTGCTATATTTCCTGCAACTATGACACGTAATCGGTATTTGCTTCTTCTTCGTATGCTGCATTTTGTAGACAATGCTTTAGCCTTGCCACGAGATCACCCTGATTGTGACCGCCTTTTTAAGATTAGGCCTGTCCTTGATCATTTTGTGGATCGGTTTTCAGAGGTCTATGTCCCAGGCAAAGAGATAAGTGTGGACGAGTCTTTGGTCCTTTTCAAGGGGCGTTTAGTTTTTAAGCAGTACATTCCTAGTAAGAGGGCACGGTATGGGATTAAATTGTATCTGCTGTCAGAAAGCAGTACAGGATATGTGTATAATTTCCGGGTCTACACTGGTAGGGATTCCAGTATTGACCCTCCTGGTTGTCCGGCCACTTTTGGAGTTAGCGAAAAAATTGTGGGGGAACTTGCTAGACGGCTGTTTAACAAAGGTCACCATTTGTACGTAGATAATTTCTACACTGGAGTGCAGTTGTTCAAGGAGTTGTTTAGGGTGGACACTGTTGCTTGTGGCACAATCCGTTCTAACCGGAAAGGCTATCCAAGGGAGCTTGTCTGTAAAAAACTTGAGAGGGGACAGTGCAGTGCCTTGCGGAATAATGAGCTGCTAGCTCTGAAATTTTCAGACAGGAGGGATATGTACATGCTATCGACCATCCATGATGAGAGTACTTCCCCTGTGGCTGTTTGGGGTCAGGTTGCGGAAGTGCGCAAACCTGCGTGCATTTTGGACTACAATAGGCACATGGGTGGTGTTGATAGAGTAGATCAGAGGTTAGAACCTTACACTGCTCTTCGTAAGTCATATGTGTGGTGTAAAAAGTTGGCCCTACATTTATTTCATTTGGCAACTTTTAATGCCTTTATTGTATACAAGGATTGTTCACCCGAGTCAAGGATGACATTTGTTAAATTTCAGGAGTCGGTGATAGAAAGCCTTATTGTGGTGGAACCGGCAAGAGTTCCTAGAGTAGAAGTGGTGGAGGATGTGGCTAGATTGAAAGATCGGCACTTTCCAGATCACATTCCTCCCACTCCCAAAAAAGACATGCCCACAAAGAAATGTAGAGTATGTGCCCGGAGATTAATCCGGAGGGAGAGCCGGATGTACTGCCCCGAATGCCCTTCAAAGCCTGGGCTGTGTGTTCCCGGCTGTTACAGAAGTTACCATACCCAAAAGAATTTCTGGGAAATACCTTGAGCGTAAGCTGTCTGTTTTATATTTTCATATGTTTCACGGTTGGCATCTGTTGTGTATTTAGTTAGAGCTTTTGTGTTTGTAGTTTTGTGCTTATTTTATAATTAGTAGTTTCTTTGTTGTTTATAAATAAAAAAAAGTGATTGCGGTGTGCGTTAGGTGGCGCTTGGCTGGTGGTGTGCGTGGGGTGGCGCTTGGCTGGCGGTGTGCGTGGGGTGGCGCTTGGCTGGCGGTGTGCGTGGGGTGGCACTTGGCTGGCGGTGTGCGTGGGGTGGCGCTTGGCTGGCGGTGTGCGTGGGGTGGCGCTTGGCTGGCGGTGTGCGTGGGGTGGCGCTTGGCTGGCGGTGCCAGCCGAACGGCAGTCCACACTCCCATCAGCTGGTGTGATTCTTGTATCAGGCATGTGGGCGTATGTAAGTGATGGGCCCTTGAGTGGCGCGGTCTGTCGATGTGAGTGTTGTAATGTGCTGGGCCCGTGGCTGGCGGTGTGAATGGTCTTGTGCGTGTCATGTATGAAAGGTGTGTGAATGGCCTGTAAAGCGGTTGGTGCCTTGTCGCGGCTTTACAGCTCACGAGCTGTGAGTCATTGGTTCACTTTTTTGCCTTTCAGTTATTAGCAGTGCATTTCATTTTTGTGAAATCTATTGTTAATAAAATTTGATTCACTGAACCATCACTCACCCTCGTGCCAAATCCAACCAGTATGTGTTGTAAAAAAAGACAAAACCTGCTCCGCTGTAATCAGGCGTCGCAGCACACCTGTGACACGCTAGGTGCCTCGGGTGGGACCCCGATGATGAAGCATGCCACCAACTTGGTTGGTGGGTGAGGGGTCTTCTTCACATAACCTAAGTGTGTTTCTTTTCACAATTTTAGTGTTTGGCACATCACGGACGTATGTGCACACATCAAAGTGATATATTCCAAAAATGCCTGTGTTTGGGGGGGGAGGGCCCACCTATGTTTTTGGTCCAGGGTGCGGCTGTCATGTAGGGAAACCTATAAAACCCAGAAATTTTTAAAAAATAGGCACCCCAAGGAGTCCAGGGAGGTGTGGCTTGCGTGGCTCCCCCAACTATCCCTTCTATCCCTTCAGGTTTTGGGCGTTATTCTGCTCCAGGCACCTGGCCCACCCACACAAGTGAGGTACCATTTTTATCGGGAGACTTGGGGGAACGCTGGGTGGAAGGAAATTTGTGGCTCCTCTCAGATTCCAGAACTTTCTGCCACAGAAATGTGAGGAACATGTGTTTTTTTTAGCCACATTTTGAGGTTTGAAAAGGATTCTGGGTAACAGAACCTGGTCCGAGCCCCGCAAGTCACCCCATCTTGGATTCCCCTAGGTCTCTAGTTTTCAGAAATGCACAGGTTTGGTAGGTTTCCCTAGGTGCCAGGTGAGCTACAGGCCAAAATCCACAGGTAGGCACTGTTTTCTTTCAAAAAATGGGATGTGTCCACGTTGCGTTTTGGGGCGTTTCCTGTCGCGGGCGCTAGGCCTACCCACGCAAGTGAGGTATCATTTTTATCTGGAGACTTGGGGGAACGCTGGGTGGAAGGAAATTTGTGGCTCCTCTCAGATTCCAGAACTTTCTGTCACCGAAATGTGAGGAAAACTTGTTATTTTAGCCAAATTTTGAGGTTTGCAAAGGATTCTGGGTAACAGAACCTGGTCCGAGACCCGCAAGTCAGCCTTCCTTGGATTCCCCTAGGTCTCTAGTTTTCAGAAATGCACAGGTTTGGTAGGTTTCCCTAGGTGCCGGCTGAGCTAGAGGCCAAAATCTACAGGTAGGCACTTCGCAAAAAACACCTCTGTTTTTTCCCAAAATTTAGGATGTGTCCACGTTGCGCTTTGGGGTGTTTCCTGTCGCCGGCGCTAGGCCTACCCACGCAAGTGAGGTATCATTTTTATCGGGAGACTTGGGGGAACGCTGGGTGGAAGGAAATTTGTAGCTCCTCTCAGATTCCAGAACTTTCTGCCACAGAAATGTGAGGGACATGTGTTTTTTTAGCCAAATTTTGAGGTTTGCAAAGGATTCTGGGTAACAGAACCTGGTCCGAGCCCCGCAAGTCAGCCCTCCTTGGATTCCCCTAGGTCTCTAGTTTTCAGAAATGCACAGGTTTGGTAGGTTTCCCTAGGTGCCGGCTGAGCTAGAGGCCAAAATCTACAGGTAGGCACTTCGCAAAAAACACCTCTGTTTTTTCCCAAAATTTAGGATGTGTCCACGTTGCGCTTTGGGGTGTTTCCTGTCGCCGGCGCTAGGCCTACCCACGCAAGTGAGGTATCATTTTTATCGGGAGACTTGGGGGAACGCTGGGTGGAAGGAAATTTGTAGCTCCTCTCAGATTCCAGAACTTTCTGCCACAGAAATGTGAGGGACATGTGTTTTTTTAGCCAAATTTTGAGGTTTGCAAAGGATTCTGGGTAACAGAACCTGGTCCGAGCCCCGCAAGTTAGCCCTCCTTGGATTCCCCTAGGTCTCTAGTTTTCAGAAATGCACTGGTTTGGTAGGTTTCCCTAGGTGCCGGCTGAGCTAGAGGCCAAAATCTACAGGTAGGCACTTCGCAAAAAAACACCTCTGTTTTCTCCCAAAATTTTGGATGTGTCCACGTTGCGCTTTGGGGCGTTTCCTGTCGCGGGCGCTAGGCCTACCCACACAAGTGAGGTATCATTTTTATCGGGAGACTTGGGGGAACATAGATTAGCAAAACAAGTGCTATTGCCCCTTGTCTTTCTCTACATTTTTTCCTTCCAAATATAGGAGAGTGTGTAAAAAAGACATCTATTTGAGAAATTCCCTATAATTCACATGCTTGTATGGTTACCCCGGAATTCAGAGATGTGCAAATAACCACTACTCCTCAGCACCTTATCTTGTGCCCTTTTTGGAAATGCAAAGGTTTTCTTGATAGCAATTTTTTACTCTTTATATTTCAGCAAATGAATTGCTGTATACCCGGTATAGAATGAAAACGCACTGCAGGGTGCAGCTCATTTATTGGCTCTTGGTTCCTCGGGTTCTTGATGAACCTACAAGCCCTATATATCCCGCAACCAGAGGAGTCCAGCAGACGTAACGGTATATTGCTTTCCATAATCTGACATTGCAGGGAAAAGTTACAGAGTAAAACGTAGAGAAAAATTGGTGTTTTTTTCACCTCAATTTCATTATTTTTCTTTTTCAGCTGTTATTTTCTGTAGGAAACCCTTGTAGGATCTACACAAATGACCCCTTGCTGAATTCAGAATTTTGTCTACTTTTCAGAAATGGTTAGGTGTCTGGGATCCAGCATTGGTTTCATGCCCATTCCTGTCACTGACTGGAAGGAGGCTGAAAGCACAAAAAATTGCAAAAATGGGGTATGCCCCAGTAAAATGCCAAAATTGTGTTGAAAAATTGGGTTTTCTGATTCAAGTCTGCCTGTTCCTGAAAGCTAGGAAGCTGCTGAGTTTAGCACTACAAACCCTTTGTTGATGCCATTTTCAGGGGGAAATCCACAAGCCTTCTTCTGCAGCCACTTTTTCCATTTTTTTAAAAAAAAACTAAATTTTCACTGTATTTTGGCCAATTTCTTGGCCTCCTTCAAGGGAACCCACAAAGTCTGGGTACCTCTAGAATCCCTAGGATGTTGGAAAAAAAGGACGCAAATTTGGCTTGGTTAGCTTATGTGGACAAAAAGTTATGAGGGCCTAAGTGCGAACTGCCCCAAATAGGCAAAAAAAGGCCTGGCACAGGAGGGGGAAAAGGCCTGGCAACGAAGGGGTTAAGCATGGCGATAAGTCAGACCCTGCTGCTTACTAGCCGATCACAATGATTAACGGCAGCATGAAGGTTCTTTGCAAATTACTCCCCATTCGGCTGGTGCCCCATAGATCTCATATGGTACACGAGGACCAGTGTGGGTTCATCCCTGCCCGAAATACCGGCATGAGCCTTAGGCGCTTAGGCAATATCCTCCATAGAGTTGAACACCGTGACGAAGGGCTGGCACTGGTCTCTATAGACCCATAGAAAGCCTTTGATATGGGGGACTGGGGCTACAAACTTAGGGCCATATTTATACTTTTTGACGCAAAATTGCGCTGGCGCAGTTTTGCGTAAAAAATATTACCGCCGGCTAATGCCATTTCGGTGCGCCGCGCG
This sequence comes from Pleurodeles waltl, assembly GCF_031143425.1. Classification (NCBI taxonomy): domain Eukaryota; kingdom Metazoa; phylum Chordata; class Amphibia; order Caudata; family Salamandridae; genus Pleurodeles; species Pleurodeles waltl. The sequence continues at coordinate 71,939,237 of NC_090438.1, forward strand.
GGCGTCAAATTTATACTTTGACACCCGGTGGCGCAAACCACAGGTGTAAGTCATTTTTTTTTATGCACACCGCAGCGTCAAGTCGTAAAGCAAAATGACGTTAACGCGGTGGAAATTACTGTGGGTCGATTTATGACACCGCAAACCGGATATGCAGTGTTTTTTGACGCGATAGCATCAAAACTCCCCGCAAACACAGCCATTTCAGCAGAGGAGAGCCAAAATGGATCCCAGATGCCTGTACAGACCCCAGGAAGATGACAACAGACCAGGAACCAGCCAGGAGTACCCACACAAGAACCATGACAGTTTGAAGAAGAAAAGAAAGTGTCGCTTCAGTGCAGAGGAACAGGAAATTCTAGTGAAAGAGGTGACGGAACACCAGCACCAACTTTTTATCACCTAAAAAGCTGCCAATCAGTAGGAGAGAGGCTATATGGCAACGAATTGTTGACAAGATTAACAGTGTGGCAGAAGTACGCAGAACAGTCATCGAGTGCAAGAAACACTGGCATGACTGCAAGCGCAGGACGAAGAAAAAGATGTCCAGGAACAGGAAGGCAGCATTGCAGACTGGAGGTGGGAGTCCAGCACACCAGGAGCCCCTGGACCACATGGAGGAGATGGTCGCAGCCATCATCCCTGAGGAGATCATCACAGGGATTCAAGGACAGGACAGCGCAGACTACCAGGAGACAACACACATGCAGGGTAAGTCGCATGGGGAATTAAAATGCACAAATGTTAACTGTAAGCAGGGGTGGGGGGATACCGACCACAAAATGCATGGAAGCCATGATATACATGGAGTGGCATGGGTAAAGGGGTATGGCATGGCGGCATGGCCTGTACAGAGAGAAGCTGGGGCACACCATAACACAACACCAACAACAGTTCAATGGGGGTATGCTGCCATGCCAACGATGTAGCAAAGGTAAAGCCACACCAGGAGGGAAGGGCACAACATCAAACTGACATTCCGTCACACGTCAGCCACTATATCCCCTACATTAACTAGGGCCCAATTAACAACCTCTAGCCATACCGACAACTGGAATGTAACAGTGACAACAGTTGCCACTACCACCTCCGCTCTGTGTGCAGCTCAAGTAGCCAATGGCAGTAGCACACCATGGATCATACACACTTAAATTAGTGGGTTGAGGATGACAACTGGAACAATCCCCTGAAACAAGACAAATGTTCCAGTCCTGTCAAATGTGAATGCCCATAGTTGCCGCAAACAGCAGCCAATGTCATTAACATTAGGAGCTACACAGCACTAAGGTCACACCCATGCTGCATATGCCAGGGTCCTTCCTGTGCCTGGGTCACAATGCAACATGCCAAATGTCATACTGCTCAGACAACAGCATTGAGGCATTGGACACATGTAACTGGTCACTGAAATACACCTGCACAGTCAGAGGCAGGGCAATCCAATCTCCACACATTCCCCAACATCAGCTGTACACATTACCAATGCTAACATCCATATCGTCCCATAACAATGCAATGCATAGGATACGCTACATTTCAACTACACATAAGTGGATGTGAAAGATCAAAGACTGGGGCAGGTCCATATTTTTAAGTGTGCTGCTAGTGCCATCAGAGCACCCACAGCCAGTGAAAGGTCTCACCATGAGAATGGATGTAGACGGAGGGTTGAGTAGGACAAGAAGGTGGCAAATCACTATTTGGCCCAAAACAACACTAGAGGAGATGATTCCGACAACTCAAATAACTTACCACAATACATGTGACATGCAGGTGGGGCATAGGCCTGGGAGAATGCCCATCTGAAAGACTGGAGCAATGAACAGGAAACAAGATCACAGTGTGAAATTATCACAAGGCAGTCATGTCACATCACCAATGCCACAACACAGACACACTAATTGTACCCGATTTCATTGCATAGGACGATGAATCTCCTGCGGATATGTCTGTCCAGGACTACCCTGATGACATGGATAACGAGCTGACAAACATCAGCCACCAGACCCTCCAAGATGTCCTTGGAACCCTCCAGACCCCACCTTCTGTCACAAGGATGAGCTCAGAACAAGAAGCCATCACAGAGCACCCACCCACCACCCCATTTGTAAGACCAGTCAGCTCCAATACAGCTGAGGACTCAGATAACACAGGCACCAGCTTTGAGAGAACTGTAGTCGGAGTACAGCAGCAGCTGTCCAAGGAGGTGCGGGTGGGGATGCAAACTATGGCAGCCAGCCTAGAGGGGGTGCATTCGTGCATGAGGTCAACTGAAGAACAGGCAGCAGCTATGCAAGGGCGAACAACTATCTTGCAGGAACTTGAAAAAAGGCTGAAGGAAATCAGCACAGCTGTAATACAGTTGACCCAACACCTACAACAGCAATCCTGTCAACGCGTGCACGAATGCAACATTGAACCCCTCAGGGCCGACCTGGCTGCCTACCATCGTGATGTGGCTGCTATTCTCAAGAACCAGCAGATTCTCCTTGCAGCAGTACTGCCCTTAAGATCTTCACAGGTAGCAGCGACCGGGATGTCTGACTCCACGTCTTCTAACACTGAGGTGTGTGTTGCCCCTTCACAACCACCACCACCAAGGACAGAGGAGGCAACACACACATCAGAAGAAGAAGACATGGAAAAGTACCTGGAAGCACTAGTCCCTGCCCCGTGGCCAACTATTACCAAGGTCCAGTGCTTTGTAACATGCCAGTCTTACAACAACTGTACTCAATGACTGTTCTGCAAACCACTGTATATCTTGTCAGCCTGCCCAGTGCTTGTCTCTCACTTACTCATTGGCAAATCCTATCCCTCTGCACTGTCTGACACATCACCCCAGCATGTCAAATGCATTTTCCTTTACCACTTGTGTAGGATCACAATGGAAGATGTCACTTTAATGAACTCACAATCATGGACAATGTACATATAGCACTATATATAGCACTACAGCACTTTTCAATAAATAGCACTTACACAACCACTTTGTCTCTGTGTAATGTGACACATCAACCGTGAAGTAGATCACTGAAATTTGCCTCCTGTCAAATTACATAGCTTGTCAATACAACTGTCCTGAAATTATGTAGTCTGCTAACTATGCACAGTGGCTGGATTGCACCATATTCTGCCCTTCCTGGGGGTAATATCTGATGAAAAGAGAAACCATACACAATAATGCAGTGTTGGACAGAATAATGCTTCCTCAAGGGATACCAAAGCCATTAAATAGTGGCAGCAAAATGTTGCCTCCATGCAATACTAACACATATAACATTGCCCACAAATCTAAGCAAACAGTCAACAAACTGCATGAATGAAGGTGTCTGAGTTTACATCCAAATAAGTTATCATGCTGAATAGTGTCACAAATGATCTATGTGAGTCATGAACATGATACTACAAGAGTGCTTACTACCACTCAGCTAATTAGGGGTTTCTTGAACATCACACTGCAGTCAGACATAACACAGTGTCCCCAATCATAAATCTGGAAGCACTGTATGTGACATTGAAAACATACTTAATGAAAAAAACACGTTGGGATCCATAGTCACTGTGATTGGTGGTTGCAATGAATGGTGTAATCTTTGCAAGGTAGCTCTAGCGTAGCTGCCAATCTTACAGCTCAGTTGGAATTTGTTTGTAGCATAGGAAACAAATGTAATACAACAGAATTCATGTACACTTAGGCCAAGGCCCTGATCTACAAGCATTTCACACATACTGTAAAGGGTTCACTACATATTTACTAAACTGTAATAACAGAAGAGAAAACTCGGGGAAAAGTCTTACCTACCCTAATCTACCCTAACTACTCAATACCCACAACTGTCCCTAACTAACCTAAGCTAAACTTACTTATCACATGTAATGACACATTCTAAACATCAAACCCCCTCCCCCTTATGAGACGGGACACATGGAGGACAACAGATACTAACCTAAACACATACTATCCTATACTAAAGAAATATATTTTTATTTTTTATTTTATTTTTTATATATATATATTTATATATATATTTTTTTTTCAAAACACACAAGAACCCCAACATAGCCAAACACACTCAAAAAGAAAAAAATGAAATAATCAGGGCCCCCACCCACTAACACTAACTAACCTAACAGCCTTTACTAAGCCCCCTAAACCCACAAAGTAAAAGAATAAGAAAAGAGGAGGGAGGGGAGGGAATCATGTCCATCAAAAATGTCTAGAGGTGTCGCTTAATGGACCGCACATGCCTGTTGATCTGGCGAACATACCGCCGCAGGTGACTCATTTTCCTGAGGACACGGTCCATTTTGCGAAGCATGTCCACAAAAGCAGCAGGGTCAATTGTTGCAGCTGGGGTGGTCTGTGTGCCAGCTGAGGACGTGTGTGGCCGTGTATGGTCAATGCCTGTGGGCTGCCCTGAAGGTGGTCCACTGCTAGGGCCTGGAGCACTTGCAGATGTTGTTGGCACAACGGTCCCAGCTGTGGGTGGTGCCACCTGGGTGGTAGTGGTGGTGGTGCTGGTGGTGGCTGTGGTGGGCAAAGAAGGGCCACCCTGTGGGAAAGCCCTCCAGGCTCCGGAGGCCCATTTGGTCCTGTATCTTTGGGCCATCCTTCTGTACCCTGATTCTACCTGCAGTATATGCTGGTACCGCCTTGCCCGCCTCTGGAATTCATGCACCTGGATGGGTGTCATATTAGCAGCTGTGAAGACAAATGAAAAGAATTACATTAGGAACTGCATTGTGTGAAATGGCACAAGAAGTAAATCAGACAGTACATCTACTGTACTTGTAACCACTCCTATCATCATACAGATCATTGAATGTCCCTGAGGAAGTACATGGCAGGCTAGCCTACAAAAGTCGTATCACACATAGCACATCCAAACACTACAAGATGGGTAACAACTGGCATGATTTTGGCATCAGAGTTCTGCCAGTTGTCAGCTAACAATCATGCTGCACATCCTCCGCCAATGGCAGGCTAGCCTACAAAAGTCGTATCACACATAGCAAATCCAAACCCTACAAGATGGGTAACAACTGGCATGATTTTGGCATCAGAGTTCTGCCAGTTGTCAGCTAACAATCATGCTGTACATCCTCCGCCAATGCCAGGGCTACAAATGTCAGTGTACGGGATGGAAATCTAGGGCCACATGATCTGCAAGTTGTAAATGGACTTGCTAGTATAGTACTCATGTGCTAAACCTGAGTGTGTATACTAGGTTCAGACCAAAGATTCACTGATTTACATGTTTGTGTAACATACTTGTACCATCAGTCCTAGGTACACTATTCACAAACCCATGCCTGTGTTTGAGGGTGGGGGGGTGGAGAAACAACCAACAATTTCAAACAACATGGACACCCAGGAAGCTTATGAAAGCTGGACATGTGTTTGGCTCAACACACACACCACAGGTAAGGTGTACCTACAAATAGGAGACAGCAAACCGTTGACCAATACCAGCGCCACACATGTCTGGCAATGCTGACCTTTTTCCACATCATATACTTCCAGTAAGCCATGACTTACAACTAATACAGAGTTGCAAGAACACCCCTGGCCATGATTTGCATGCACACCTAGGCCATTGCACTCAAGTGCCACATACTCGTAGCACTATATGTGCAGCTACATGCTGTTAGGAAGTTCAACCTACAGTTTCATAAGTACATTAGTGAATAGGAAAGCAGAAGTATGTGGGTAAGCATTTAGCAGCCCCATTCTGGGAGAATGTGGGTCTGACAGGCTGACTAAATCAGAGATTAGGTCCAGTGCGACTCTTGCTGGCTGATACAAGTGTTATCCACATGACTCATCCCAATTCACATTGCGGGGCCTACAGGATTGACCTAGAATCCCTAAATAAGACAATAGGATAAGCATTGGCCAACTCCAAAATGCTGAGAAAATGAAATCCCACTCATGGAACAAGACAAATGATGGGCCAGCGCATCACACCTTGCTATTTGTTCAACACACAGGAGTCCATCACACATCACCAGCAAACACAATACATAACAGACATATCAACACTTACTGGAGTTGTCAGGGTCCTTGAATGAAGTCACCTCGCCCACAGTGTAGGGTGCGGGTCCACCTGTAAGGCATGGAAAGAAGAAATGTGCTCAAAATCTGTGCACTGACCAACAATTCCAAAGACAAAAACTATGTGTAGGATGACATAAGTAAGTGAATCCACCCAGACATGATGATACTGCATCCGATATAGCACGGCTAACTTTTACATACCATGGGTCTCCTGTGAAATTTACACACATATCTGCACACATGCAGTGGTCCTAACTATCATGTGGTGGCAATCATGCTCCTTCATTAGTGAGCAGACATAATAATGGAGTGTATTCGTCTCATCATCTGCATCCAAGAGAGACATCCAAAGCCAGTTTCCTTGAGGAGTGCATTACCAGTCAAACAGCCATTGTGGCCACGACAAATGTATCACACATAGTTACAATGTACAGAGGGGCAGGGACATTTGTAAGCCCTCATGTTGTTACAGTTTCTTCATTTGATGTGGCCCAACTATGATGAGTTGCACCAACCATAGATATATGAACCCATGTGCATACCTTTGGCCTGCCATCCCTAAACGAAAGGTGGAACACCAATCACCAAATACCAGTGTAAGATGTTAGGTGAGGGCACCTTGCACTTTTTCCCTATGTCTCCAAATCCAGATCTGACATGTATCCGAAATGATGAAGGACCACAATAATACCTAACATTCATAGAACTTCCGTGATCGCTGTCCTTACACATTCACCAGACACACATGAGACATATGTCTGGGCCACATTGCTATCAACAATTGACGTGAAGCCTGCACTCATTTTCTGCATCATGTAGTATTTCTAAAGTCAGTCTAGCTGTTGCGTCAACAAAGGTCGGTAATGTTTTGGAAAATGTATACCTCATTGGCAAATGTGACCTATATACAGTATACATAATTGCTCCTAATTTGTGTTGCTGTCTGACACAAAGGCGGCACCAACTTACATTAAGCAAAATTATTCAGTAATTTTGCAGAGCACTTGCTTCCTGACAGCTAGCAATTGTGGTCCTTAACATAGTCCATCAATGACCCTGCATGTTTCCAAAGCATTCCACACACTCAACAACATAGCCGGCAGATATTCTACAAATCATCTGATGTCACTACAGAGATTTTAATCATGCACATTTACATGATTTGTACTCACCAACAGGGCCACCAATCACAATTCCCAGGTGGTCGAGCAGATCTTGCTCCCTGGAGATGAGGTCAGCCCAGCGGTGCTTCAGCTGGTGGTCATTCCTCTGGCTCCGATACACACGTTGCAAGTGATGCAGGACCTTTCCCCACCGGTTTCTACGTGCCTCGGTGTGATACCCCTGTATCACCCACCCATCTGCCTCAATCATAAGGGGGAGGAAATGGCACACGAGCCATATGAACCTCCCAAGCTCCTCCTCACCCATCTTGCCAAGACGTGGCCTACCCAACATCTTAGCACAGAAAAAGGAGAATAGGAGATAAAGAAGAACAAAGGAGAATAGGGGGGAAGTAGAAATAGAAAAAGAGTAAACAACTAAAAGAGCCCAACTATCCCCAAACTATCACTACCCACAACAGACTCCCACAAACAACAAAGACAATACAATACTGGACAATAGTACACAATAAACACTCTGACAGTATACAACAACAATATTTAATTCACAAACTAACAAGTAATGGACCACACAGGAGACCAAAGCACAAATTCACTGGACAAAACTCAGAACACAGCCACACAGTCTAGAAGAATCACAGACTGCAAAGTGAAAGTGAAAGTACACCCACTGTACATAATCTGTAAACAGGATATCCTATTACATAACTTCCTGCATAAAATGGCCACCGTTTTTATCGTTATGCGTAAAAAAAATTGACGCATACAGTATGTGCGTACTTTTTTCCGACGCACAGGAGTAAAAATTAGGCCGCATCCATATATTTGGAAATAGACTAACACTTAACCAATTTTAAGGGCACAATGCGTTGTTTTTTGGGCATAAGCGTCAATTTTTTACGCTTGTGCGTAATTTTTTGATGCGTATGCGTCAAAATTTCAGGGCATTAACTGGGTTTGGGTCATTTTTGCCATTTTAATGTAATGTTACATTTGTGACACAACTGAGATAGGCTGATTGCACCCACTTTGGTGTTGACGGTGTATGGTCACATGTGAGACATCATACTGCTGCGGACCATGGTCCGCTACTTAACAGGATTTTCACTCTTGGCTGACGCACTAGATGGCCTTATGTGTGGCCTACATATCTGTATTGCACAAATTGGGCATGTTTGGCATCAGGAGAGCATAGCAAGGTAGCGCACATAAGTGCAATACCTCAATGCCTATGGCTCAATGTGTGTGCATTGGCTACTAATGTAGTTGTTGACCCAGTGTGTGTGCATCACAAGATGCATTATTTAAAATATGCTTGCATGAATGTGAAGTCAATGTGTCCAAACCTTAGATGCAAGTCAGTGTTGAAATGAGAGAGGACATGTGCTAGTCATACATGTAGCAACATCTGTTGCTTGCACTTCCAAGATTTGGGGTAACATAAACACCACAAATGACAAAGCATGCACCGGATAGATGGCAGACACTTGTTCATGTCAATGGTACAAAAGTTGCCCATCCCATGTCCTGGAAATTTGGTAACTGCTTCCTAGGCACTTGTTGGTTAACCCACTGTGAGTCAGGTACATGTACAGACTAAGTGGGTACCATGTTATTGGCACAGACAGCCAAAGGTGACCCACAACTGTTATATCACCCCACAGTTGTGGTCATATGACTGAGCCACAACTCTCCTGTGGCAGTGGTGGACCAGCAGACGTGGCAGCACGTGGACACATATTTCCAGTGATCAATTGCACAGAGGTGTCTGGTTCATGTGTGTGGTCCAATGTTGATCCTGTATATTTTTAGGGGTCTATGTTGTCACAGTTACGTCCATGTCTCATCATGAGTCAGTGGCGGCTATTCCTGTATCTACTGAGTATCTTTCGGAGATCAATGGAAGTAAAGTTGATGAGGACATGAGAACCTACATGGGGATGGTCCCACCCTTTCACTGCAGACGTGTTATGAGACAGTCAACAGGGCAACCTTGGTGTGCTGAGTGAGATCATATCTCAGGAGTCATGTTCCGGCATGTGTCATTACAACATTTGTACACAGGTTGGCCTGTGAAGTTCCCACTGCATCTGGGAACATCATAGCCTCTGTGTTGATTAATGTAGCAGCTATTCAGCATGCACAGCCCATCAATATGTTGTGAGCAATGTGATTCAGCGTGTGAACTGTCAGGGTCCTAACATGTGTGGACTTTTCATGCACATTATCAGAGGTAGCTGGTTCTTCTGGAGGCACCATACCCAATCTCTGCCTACGGCCATGGTACACTGTCACACTTTGGCGTTCATGCATACATGAGACCCAGACAAGGGATAGGCCATGATTTTGGTTTTCAAAGACAATTTTACTAATATGGTATAATTAAAAAGCAGATGATGCTATACAATGTATTTAGGTATGCATTGAGGAAGCACATGACAAAATACCCCCTGAGGAATGTGAGGTTTGGTAACACAAGTGTGGTACATATGTAGCCACAAGGAACCTTTAGGGTAACGCACAGACAGGTGCCAGTCAGGCTGACAGGAAGCAGGGTCAATCAGGATCCAGCAATTTCACAAGGTACATATTCAGTGGTCTGACTTACACTGGTCGGAGGAAGAACAAGACAGTTGACATGGGAATCTGTGTTTGTCCTGTGTTTTGGAAGGTGAGACATAAACCCAAGGGCTGTGTTACACGGCTTAATTACTAGCAATGCATAACAGTGTATTTGACAAAATGGCATCTTCTATGCTGTTCCAAGCATCTGCAGGGGCAGTGCATGTTCAAATGGGTGGTGTGCATGGAGGTGATCACAGGTCTGTGCTGCATCAGTTTATCACAAGTCCTGTAGGTGAGATTCCAGTTCAAATGGCTAACAGTACCTTTCACATGGGAAGTAATCTACAGGTGATAACAGTGCTTAGAAACTACAAGCCAGTGTATTAATTGACCTGACGTCCATGCAGTCAGATGTACTATGACAATGGCGTACCATAGGAAAGGGTGTAACACACTGGATGATTGTTAGCCTGTGTGTGTAGAGGAGGGAATATCGGGGTACACATATTACCATTCCAGGGACTTCTTCAGACAGGTGGGTTGAGACCAGGAGCATGGGTGTGTCAGGAGTTAGGAAATGGGCTGACATGTACATGGAATGTCATGTGTGCAATGCTTGTCATAGGTGTGGCACTTGTGCTGTCTCTGTTCTGCTTCTAGGGAACTGTAGTCACAGATTGTCCTTGCAAAGATAGGTGCTGTACGACTTACTGCTGTCAAGGGTCTAGACATACATTCCTGTTACCAATGCAATAGCACATCCACTGCCTCATGTATGAGGCATTTTTTTCCCTTATAGACTGATGGTGTCTTTGTTGTGTGCCATATGCTGCAATGAACCATGTTGCCAACATGTATGTGTGAAATAGGTGTGGTCCTCTGCTATTGCCCTTCAAAGGTGAAATGTACAGGATATATGTCATTTACAGTGTGTGTGTGTATGTGACTGTTGTATAATACGCATCACAATTGCTTCGGAAATTTCTGTGTCCTGATCGGTATATCAGCAATGCTCCATGAGGCTACACTCTTATTCTGATAGTTAGAGATAAAGGTGAGCACAAATGATTAGCCATACATTGATATGGTGATTATTATCTGTGTTTATTTACATTAGTTAATACTGTGGTGATGGTGAGTTGTTTTAAAAATATTGTTCACAATATGTTGGCGCCTACGCAATCCAGCAGCTGTGTTTTGTTGTTCCCCCTCATGTTGCAGGCCAGCATCCTCCTCTTCCTCCTCTTCAGGCACTTGTGGCTCTGGTTCTAAGAGGGGAATATTCCTTTGTATGCAAATGTTGTGCAGGATGGCACATGTTAAAATGATCTTACAGACCATTTCTGGTGAATATAGGAGGCTGCCACCAGTGATGTCGAGGCACCTGAATCTTGACTTGAGGATGCCAAAGGTCCTCTCCACTATGGTGCGTGTCCTCCTATGTGCCTCATTGTAGGCACGCTCTGCTGCAGTGCTTGGGTAGCCAAATGGTGTCATAACCCATGGCTGGATTTCATACCCCTGATCAGCTGAAAAAGAAAATGAATGTGATCATGTTGATGTAGCTTGCCCCATTAATATCACCTTGCATGGCAGTAGTTGTCTTGTGTTGTCTGTGACTCTTTTGTGTTATTGTGTTCCTTCCTAGGCTTGTAGGATGTACCATCTGCATTGTGTTGTTTCCTTGGCTGAACAAGTGTTTGCCTGCTGATCGGTTGTCAGCAGTATGTTTGGGTATTTGCAGTACAGTGTGCACTCCCTAGCACTGTGACTTGTGATACAGGTGTCCTTGTGTCTTCACTGGGGGTGAGATGATAGTTCCATACAAAGATTCATTTTGACAGTGGTGGTAACACGTTAGCATCTATGTACCATGGACATCCCATACCTTTAGACTTATGCAATGGATTAATTTAAACATCAGTGAGACGCTTACATTTTGTAAGGTGACAATCAGCCAAACCTCTCCACACGTTGTGATCATTGACGTCTTAACATTTGACTGTACACTAATTTCAAATGTGTGACAGGTTCACTACAGACCTATCATACATGGCTAGCGATGTCACAACCTCTGTGTGTTCCTGTCCACATGTTGCTGTCATGGTGTATGTGCTGTGTGTCCAAGAGGGTTGCTATGCAGTGTGTATAAAAGTAGGTTTTTGTACTTACCAACAAGTAGTCCATTGCCTTATCGTCCATCCTGGAAGTGTTGATTGATGGTAGAGTGACGGAAGATGAAAGAGTCATGTACACTCCCAGGATACTTTGCCACAATGTTGGTGATCAATCCTTGGAGATCTACAATGGCCTGCACATTGATGGAGTGTGTGTGTTTCCTTTTGCGGTAGAGGTGTTCAGTTGCAGCAGGTGGCACAAGGCGTACATGTGTGCAGTCGATGGCACCAAGGACGTGTGGGAATCCATTAATGAGGTAAAACCCCTGTTTTGTCTCCTGCTGCTTCTGCAGTGTGTTTGGGAAGCAGATGTGGTGGGGTGGGAGTCCAATGATGGCATCCAGTACTTTGGGCAAGAAGGCAGAGAATGATGGCTGTGATATTCCAGCAACCAGGGTGCCAGTGCTTTGAAAGGAGCCACTTGCCAACATGTGAAGTATGTCAGCAAGGTGGGTGCCAACTGTGGCTCTGTGTTGCGCAGCAGCTGCTGAATGGCCTGCCAGTTCAACCTGTACCTCTGGATGATGTCATGTTCCCTGAGGCCATGAAGGGTTGTTCTGGTGCGGAATATCCTCTCCTGCCTTCTGCGCTGCCTTTGGGGTCCCTGCTGGTGTTGTGGTAGCTGCTGTTGTTGTTGCTGGGCTCTGCGTCTGCGTTCACGCTGGATGAGAAGCACCTCCATGTCTCCCTTTTGCTGCTCTGCTGTTGCTTCTCTGTGTTCTGAATAAATACAGGTGTGTTTGCCCCGTTTTAACGCCTGCCCTGACCCAGGCGTTCATTTTTTTGGCGAATCGGGCTGTGTGTCATTTTTCGACTCCGCCTCCCGGCCGTGCAGCATTTTTGCCCGGAAGCATAAATACGACGCACAGCTGTTTAAGTCATTTTTTGGACGGGAACGCCTACCTTGCATATGATTAACGCAAGGTTGTTTCCTGCATCCAGAAAATGACGCACACAGCGGGATTTTGACGTCCGCGGGCTCGGGTGTCAAAGTTTAAATATGGGGCAAGTTTAGCGCCCAATGTGCGTCAAAAGTTTTGACGCACTTTCGCCGCAGATGGAGTATAAATATGCCCCACAAAGTACTAAAAGCCTTGGGCTTTGACCCCTACATCCGCAGCTGGGTACAGCTGCTATACACAGGACCTAGTGCAAAAGTCTGTGTCGGACACAGTAGATCAGAAACGTGGACCCTAGAACAGGGGACGCGTCAGGCTGCCCACTCTTGCTGCTCAGGTACGCACTGACACTGGAGTCCATGGCGAGATGGGCACGCCGAGAACTAGGGCAGGACTGGGGCATTCAATTGGGGGATACCCATCACATAATATCGCTAAACGCAGATGCCTCTCTCTTCTATCTTTTCTTCCCACGTGTGGGATTGCTGATATTACTAGGACTCCTGGACAGGTTCAGAGACATATCTGGCCCCTGGCTTAACTGGCAGAAATCAATGCTGTTCCCCCTGGCTTCCATGGCTGGATTGCCTGAGGCCCATCTCCGGAGCATGGGACTACGCTGGAAAGTCACGCACTTTAAATATCTAGGGATCAGGATGGTGCACATCAAAACACAACACCTAGCTCTCAATATGGATCGGGTACTGGAAGAGCTGAGGAAATCAGTGGCCTTTTGGAATACATTGACTCTTTCCCTGATGGGCAGACTGGCCATTGCTAAAAGGGTGTTACTGCCAAGATGCCTATACATAATAAAAAAGTCATTCTGCCCTATCCCACAAAGGTATTCAAGCAGTTGAACACCATTCGCATTTCACAACTAGGGCGAGATGATGTGGCAGGGTAGCCCTGACAACACTAACTAGATGGTACAAGAAAGGGAGTCTGGAGGTCCCAAAACATGATCCGTACTACTATGCCATGCACTTATAGCACACAACCCTTTGGCTGGCTGAGGAAGACAACTGGAAAAAACATCTGTTAAAAGGGTTGGTGAAACTGGACCGACTACTGGAAATAGTGATGAAGGGTGAGGGTTGTCCGGGGACATGCCATAAATAGTATGTCAGACAGCACACATTTGGCAACTGATCATTAAGGTAGTCCTGCGGAAAGCGTAATTCCTCTGGGAGCTCCTGATCAGGACACTAAAGCCAATTAGGCCAATAATGGACACCATGTCCATTCAGGCATGGATGGGGGTGAGGTTGTGCCATACTGGAAGATTTAGATCCCGGGGATATCCTTTGAACAAGCCTGCAACAAATTTGCACTGGGGCCTGGGCACTTCCTGCACTATCATGGACTGATCAAAGTGGTCAAAATGGCCTGGCCCACTTACCCCGCCTTGCCCCCATCAGCAGGAAAAAAGCATTATTAATTGTTGTTAGACCTGCTCCTTCTTTCAGGGTGACCCTTGCCTTCCTCAGTCTCCTTTTCTTAACTCATTTTTGTTGGTATTGGGACTCTGTGAACTACCCCTGCTAACCAGGGTTAAAACACTTGCGTTCTCCCTCTTAAAATGGTAAAAGTGGCCTACACCTGATTGGTACATTTAATTTGCTTTTAAATCCCTAGTATATATTATTACATGTACCCAGGGTCTGTAACTTAAATGCCACTAATGGGCAGAAGCACCCTTTGTGCCATCCACTTAAGTAGCCTTTTAAAAGATGTACATGTCCCAGGCGTGCCACTGCAGCCTAAAGTGCAGTTTTATTGTGCCATTTCAACCTGGCAAAATAAATCATTTGCCAGGCCCAAACTTTCCTTTTTAAAACATATAAGTTACCACTAAGGAAGGCCCTAACAGCCCCTACGGCAGTCTACATAGCAGCTGAACATGTGGGTTTAAGTTCTACATGTTCTGGCAGTGAAAAACTCCTAAAGTGGTTTTTCACTGTTGTAAGGCCTATCTTTCTCATAGACTAACACTTGTTTACCTTATTATGTTCAGTAAGTGCCACTACAGTTTGGGACCCCAGATAGAGAAACAGTGTTTACACTCAAATGAGTTACAGTTTAAAATCCTCTTTCATGGCATAGTTGGATTTTAAGTTACTCTTCTGAAAAAGCCACTTTTAGAAATGTGCCTTTCTGTCAGTGTCCAGAGTCACATGAGTGTGAATGGCTCTCCTGTGGTCTTTTGTGTATTGCTCCCAGACATGTGCACAAAAGGGCCTTGGGTGTGTATTAGGGAGTTGCCTCCCTGAGAAGGATGTCCTGGGGTGGCACTGAACCTTCCTGAGCCTTAAAGGGGGCTGTCTTATGGGTACCCCACCCCCTTCCTAACGTCTAAGGGCTGCCTGCCTTGCCACTGATAATACAGCTCACACATAGATCAGCCTGTCTTTTGCTACCCTATCCAGTTTAGAGCCAAACACAGGAAAGGGGAAAGATTAGGCAAAGGGGGCATACCACACCAACAAGCCGGCATGGGGGATAAAACTAGCACTCTCAGAACCCTTCCTCAGCACACTCTTGGACTCAGAAGAAGGCCTGTCCTGCTAGCAGAAGGACTGCCCTGCTGTCTAAAAGACTTCTTTGTGGTCTGAAATACTGTTTTTGCTTTTCATGAACCCAGGCTACCTTGGGTAACTCCAAGGATTAGTTGGCTGACCTCCTGTTTGAGTAACAGGGACACAAAAAGCTTTCAGGGGCCTTCCTGCTCAGCTGACCGGTTCCAACTTGATCTGCCTTGAACCCTGCTGTTGGAGTGGATACTTCAACTCAAGTGGTGCCCACCATGTCCTGAATCCTTGGAAGTGTTATTGGTGGTACTCTCCCTACCTAACTGTAAAAGCTAGGACTTAGAAACATTTTCAAAGAATTCTGCTAGAGATCAGAAAGCAGAATGGGGCCTATTAGCAAGCCTATCTGCCCGAGGCACATCGTGTGTCAGCCTGACTTCAAAGCACCTCCCACTACGTTCTTCTCTGCAGCAGCAAATCTAGTTTAGACAGTTAGCTTTCTCGTACCTAAACCAAATGTCCCTTTCTGCGAGTGTCCAGAGTTACAACACTGTGAATGGCTGTCCTGGAGTATTTTGTTTATTCCTCCCAGACATAGGTACAATAGGGCCTTGGGTGTGGGGCAAGGTGTTGCTTCCCTGAGCAGGATGTCCCGGGAGGTTGAACTCAGTCTTCCTGAACTTCAATGGTGCAGCCTCAGGACTTGTCCATCTCTACTGGACTTATATGGGGTGCCTGTTCTACCAATGCAGCTCATATATAGGCCTGCCTGTTTTTTGTTAACCTAGCCAGTTTGGAGCCAAACAACGGAAAGGAGAAAGATTAGACAAAAGGAGCATCCTCCATCCAGAGGATGGCACTGGGGGTAAGAAGGGAACTCTGACAATCTCAAATCAGAACACTCCTACACCTTTGAAAGATTCAGAAAAAAGACTGCCCTGCTTCCAAAAGGACTGGTCTGCATCATAAATAGCAGCCTTGATGCTTGAAGAAGGAAGACTGGACCTGCTTGCAATAATCCTAGGCTATCCAGAGTCACTCCAAGTCTCCATTGGCTGGCCTCCTTGGCGAGCAACAGGGACACAATAAGGCTTCCACATGCCTCCCTGCAACGGGCCAGCTGAAAGCACCAACTAACTGGACCAGCCTGGACTTGCCTGAGCCCTGCTACTGGCCTCTGCTGGTGTGAGTCCTAATCCCCAAGAAGCATCCCCATAGGTCATCAACCCTTGGCTGTCATCAGTGAGATCTCCTCAGGAAACGTTTAAAATCCTAAAGTTTGGGATTTTCCTGACCTCTTCGCAATGAACATTAACATTAACAGTCCGCAACAAGTGCCAATGTGAAGCTCAAACAAGACTGTAAACGCCCATGTCGACCAAGTACGCGTGACCTGAACTTCATGCTGCAGCTATGAGATCCACAGAGACGGCCCACACAAAGCTCCAGCGTCAACTGGCTCTTCGTGCTGCAGCTGCGACGGCAGTGGCGGCCCGTCCTTTAGGGTGGAGGGACCACGCCCCCCCACCTTTTGCCCCCCATAAAGAGTGTCTGTCAGGCTGAACAAAGGTCAGCCTGACAGACACTCTTCATGTTCAGGTCAGGCAGCCAGGAGCAGACATGCGTGATTTGCGCAGACTCCTGGCTGCCTGAGCTGAACTTTGCTGGGCTGAGGAGATCACAGCTCCTATGGGTGTGACCTCCTCTGCCCAGCAAAGGTGCCTCGAGGCTCTCCCCTGGGTGATGAGGAAAGTGTCACCAATTGACACTCTCCCTGGGTGCTTCAGTTCAATCAGTGACACTTCGTCACAGAGTGGGGTGGGGTCAGCAGTCTCACTGACCCCATCCCACTCTGTGACGAGGCTGGGATTGCTAAGGTCAGCCAATGAGGGAGGGCAGCAGTCCCAACCCTCCTGGGACCTGGAGGCCGAAGGTAAGTGTGTGTGTGTGTGTATCTGTGTGATGTTTCAAATTGAATGTTTGGTGCGCGTGTGCATGTTTGAATGGTATGAATTTTGTTAATGGATGTGCGTGCGTGTGTGAAAGAATGAGTGTGTGTGATGTTTTAAAATGAATGTTTGGTGCGTGCGTGCATGTTTGAATGGTATGAGTGTTGTTAATGGATGTGCGTGTGTGCGTGCGTGTGTGTCTGTGTGTGAAAGAATGAGTGTGTGTGTGTGTGTGTGCCCCGCCCGCACCCCTCCCTCCTAAAGCTGCCGGCTGCCACTGTGCGACGGCCCACGATGTCTGACTAGATCTTCACGCTACATCAACGACTGTCCAGATGCATGACCTGCTCTTCACATAGAAAGCATTCCCCCTGCACCCCTCTCCAACATGAATGGAACTCTTCGCTCCAGACTTGAGAAGAAACTCTTCAGCAGGACTAACCTGGTCCCTGTTTCTGACCTGCAATCTATCACGGTTGGTCTGAACTTGTGACTTTCCTCTGGTCTGGTGGGACCAGATAGTTGCAAGTGGGGCTTTGTGTTTTTTGGTTCTATTTTTACCTGAAACTTTAAATATTCATATCTCTAGTTCTAATGACTGGTCTTTTGTTGTTTGGTGTCATTTTAGTTATTAAAATTAACCCTATTACTTAAAACTAGTTTGGGATTTTTCTTGTGTTGTGTTTTTACTTTATTGCAGTTTGAGTGTTGCCTAAATACTTTACACTTTGCCTTTAAGGTAAGCCTGACTTCTTTGTGCCAAGCTCCCAGAGGGCTGAGCATAGGTTAAGGTAGTAACTTTTTGTGCTTCACTTGAGAAATTGTGTGCTTATTATTTTAGTTGGGCTTCCACCCCTCTTACTATTTCCAACTGGCAATTCTGCTGTTGTCTAATATCTGAGAAAGCAGAACCAGCCACATTACTTTAAATAGAAGTATTGTTGCATAGGAAATATGCAATTCTTAGAGAGCCCGAGAAAATGTCTAAGGTGCTCTCAACTCTTGTATTAAATAATTTATACATCTCATATACGTAGCTTCATAGAAAAGGAGGTTTGATCAAGATTGTCACTTTCATTGCATTTATGTTTTCAGATTTCAATTGAAATGTACTTATTTAGTTATTCCTATTCCCCTCCCGGGGCATAGACCATCAGCCAGGACTCTCCAGCCACTTCTCACCTGGGCTTTACTTTCAATCTGGCTCCACGTATAACCCACCTCTTTGCAGTCAGCCTTGAGACCTTGTGCAAGGTGTTTCATCGCTCTCATTGTTTCCTTTTCCCTTGAGGGTTCCAAGTTAAGGCTTACATGGTGATGTTTGATTCAAGCTTGCAGAGGGTGTAGCATATCTAGCCCCAGCGTCATTTCATGATTTCTTCATGAGCAGGGAATTGGAACGTCTGCTGCTACAGGTCGCTGTTGCTGATGATGTTT
Source organism: Pleurodeles waltl (assembly GCF_031143425.1). Classification (NCBI taxonomy): domain Eukaryota; kingdom Metazoa; phylum Chordata; class Amphibia; order Caudata; family Salamandridae; genus Pleurodeles; species Pleurodeles waltl. The sequence goes on from NC_090438.1 coordinate 71,957,980, forward strand.
GGCGAGTGAATATGGAGAATTTTCCTCAGGCAGGTTTGAAAGAAAGTCTGGACTTTGTTGGTGGTGGTCACTGTTGTATTCCAAGATTCTGCTCCACACAGAAGGACCAATTTTACGTTTATTTTTAAAAGCCTGACAATGGTTGGCAGGGTTAAGTCCTTAGAGCTCCAGATCTTCATTAGCTGAATGAAGGCAGACCTTGCTTTACTGATTCTTGTCTTGATGTTAGTATCTGTGCCACCCTGCTTGTCTATGACACTGCCAGGTAGGTTAAGGCCTCAACCTTTCCCAGTGCATCACCTTCAAGAGTGACTGCAGTTGTGCTGGCAGTGTCAGCCTTCAGGATCTTGGTTTTTCCCCTGTGAATGTTGAGGCCAAATTGTGCTGATGTGGCTGTCAACTTGTCAGCCTCTCTTGCATCTGCAGATGAGTATTGGAAAGAAGGGCAAGGTGGTCTGCAAAGTGCACGTTGTCAAGCTGCATCCAAGGTTTCCATTGGATCCCATTTCTACTCCTTGCTGGCGATGTCTTCATGATCCAGTCTACGGCTTCTGTGAGTTGTCCTCTATGGACTATCTTGCAGGTCATTCCCTCATAAGAGTTACTGATGATTCTTATGAGTTTATCTGGCACATTTTAGTGGCAGAATAGTTTCCATAGGGCCTCTATCTCCGCGCTGTAGAATGCCTTCTCATAGTCGATGAAGTGGACATAGAGAGGGATTTCCATTCCATCAACTGCTCAGTGAAAATGCACAGTGTTGCAATTTGGTCTGTACAGGATTTATCTTTGCTAAAGCCATACTGCAGATCTTGCAAATGAGCACTAACCTGTTCCTTCATTCTGTTCAGGATGATTCCGCTGAACACTTTGCCTGGGGTTGATAGAAGACTTATCCCTCTGTAGTTTGCGCAGTTACTCAGGTCACCTTTCTAGGGGATCTTGATAAGATATCCCTTCTTTTAGTCTGACAGCACATTTTTTCTTCCCAGATCCTTCCAAAAGTGGAGTAGAGCACGTCTACTGATGGTTCAATGTCTGTCTTCAGTTCCTCTGCCAGAATGTTGTCGGATCCTGCTGTGTTCCCATTTCTAAGATATTTTGATGGCTTGCCATATTTCTACCTTAGTTGGTCTGATGCAGTTGATTGGCAAGTCCTTGCCAGCTGGCTGTATGTCTGGTGGAGACTGCGGCATAGGCTGGTTCAGCAGTTCTTCAAAGTGCTCCACTTAGCTTTGTTGTCGGCCATCATTAGCCATGATTTCCTTACCAGCTTTGTCTTTAGCAGATTTTTCAGGCTTGCTGTATCTGCCAGAGAGTTGCCTTGTTATGCTGTAGAGCTCTTTCAGGTTTCCATGGCTTGCTACTTCCTGGCCTTCTATGATGAATCTTCGCTTGTCTGCTCCTAGGCTTCTCTTTGCTTCCTTGTTGGTTTTAGTCTATTCCCCTTGAGCTTTTGGTTTTTCAGCTCGTTTGACTGGTGTTGAACGCAGCTTTCTTTTCCTTTCTCTCTTGGATTTTACAGAGAGTCTCAGTGGAAGTGCATTGTTTATGCTGTTTCGTGGGATCCAGTACCGCCTGGCAAGTTGATGTCACTCTTTCTTTGATCTTCTCCCACTGACTCCACTGTCATCCTCCAGTTCTTGCAGGACTTGAAACTTGTAACTGAGGGTGACTGAGTATTCACTCTGTTTCTGTGCATCTTTGAGGAGGGTGGTGTTATATGGCTGGAGTTGGTTTGTGGGTTCCATCTAATTGAGATTTAGTCGAGACAATATTGAAGATGACAATTTCATTAAGTTCATTAGGAATTTGACCTCCCAAATATGTAATTCTTACCCGTAACACTGGCAATTTTCAAGTTAAGTAATAATATTAGTTAGGGAATCATTTTAACCGTACCGTTTAAAATGAGCACACATGAGCCTTTTCCCTATTTACTTGTAACCTTTAAAAGAAACAATATTTATATAGTATCCCAAGAAGAGATGGGGCACACCCACTTGTAACTGGCAAAATATACATTCAAGAGTCTCATTCACAAAGGGAGTTTCTCACATAACTTTATATTTAGGGACAAAAGTGGTTGGATTTATGTCTGCTACAGATACACAAAAGGATACTTAGCTGTGTAAATCTTTTTCCACCTTCTTAAGTGTAAGTAATTTATGAAGGACCTCCTACAGGTGTGGTGAGAGATGGGAGTTGCAGGGCATGGTTAACCTTGAACATCTGCAAACATTTGTGTGCATTCAGAAACTGCTTTCTGGCCCTGAAAATGGTCAGAGATTTTCCCTTTCCAAAGGCTCAAGTTAGTGCCTTTTCAGGGAGAGATGGGATTACCTCCAAATTTATTTTGGGTGTAAAGAAACGAGTTTGTCTATGTTATTGTGCTATTGCACATTGACCCTGCATTTTCCTGATGTAGAATTCTGCTTGTCATACAATTTCAAATTGGACAGCCTGTGAAATCCCAGCACCTGTGCAAACCACCCTTTGCACTGTTTTCAGAAGTATGTTGGAAAAATCAGAGTGCTGGATTTTTCACCCAATAAGTTTGCCTAAATGTACTACTCGAAAAACACCTGGGAAAATGGATCCAGATGATTCAGGTGCTGTAGGCACCTAAAATGTACATGCTATGCCCCACCTTTGGGACAAAACCCCTGGTTGCCATTATTTAACACATTTGATAAGTAATGAACCATAGGGTTTTAATATTTATTGAATGAAATGAGCCATGTCACATTCAAGACAAAGTCATAATTATTAAGGACTAAGACTGAAAAAAATCAAATGCATTTCTCAGATAAATGCCTTCAAAGTTGTGACTGGCACAGCTTTCCAGAAGTACAGTGGTTCAGTTTGGTACATTCTAAAAATAGCATAAATCTATATTCAAGCAGGAGAGGAACTCTTCCAACATAACCTTCCCACTTTTGTTTTGTGAATCTGACCCCACTCTTCCATGTATGGATGCCCAGTTTGGGGCCTGGCAATCATTTTAATTTTGAAAACACAGTTATGCCACTCACAGATGGCTTGGGTGAGTGAAGTCAGCACATGGGGGTGTGGCTAGCCACGGTAAGATGGCGGCCACGATCTAGAATCGCTCTGGCCAGCGACCCACGATCCGTAACCATCTGCCATGATCCGTGACACAGCTGCCTCAGCAGAGGAGGCCCATAATGAGGGGGACGAGTGTCATCCATTGAGCCTCTTCCAGGGCTGCACAGTTGCAGAACAGCTGATGCACCACCGTGAGCCAGCCCACGAGTGTAGGCCTGCATACAGGCCATTCAGTAGTGCAACGAGGGCCTGAGTGACCTAAGCGGCCAGCGGGGACAGCTGTGACGACCAGCGCAACACCCTGACTGCTCTCCTGGCCCCAAGTGACACATGACCTGGAACCTGGCCAGGGGGCACAGTGAGTAATCCCTGCAAGGCCAAGGTGCAGGAGACAGCGGGCTGTGCCACCTGACTACTGCAACTCCCCTACAGGCAGAGCTGGCCTTCATGTTTTACCCCTGCTGGACACCCATCAAATTGGCAGAAGCCTAATTTGTTTACCCTGAAGGGGCCACAACATTAATAAATCTACAACATGGCCGGAACTCGCCTGCGAAGTGAACGCCAAGATGCTGAGTGACTACTGCCAGGGGTAGAGGGGGCACCTTTCAGCCTGAATCTGAGTGGTTTTCCCCACAGATGGGGATTGATGCAAGGCGAGCAATAAAGGCCCAAACCTACCTTCCTCCCCTCTCCAATTCAGATATCTGTATGTGTCAGAGTGAGTGAAGGGCCTGAACTGCTCATACACCCCTCGACAAGCTGCAGCTATGCTCGAGGGAAGAGGCGGGTCCTGGTGGAGAGGACAAGATGGAGCTGGAGGGCGACTCCAGCCTGGAGTTATGGTTGGGGCTGTACTATGACCAGCGCGCTCCCCCATGATGCTGTAACTACTGCCTTCGCTGACACCAGAAGTGAAGGACATCACTCTGCCACAACAACGACACTGTCTACTAACAACCGCCTCTATCACCGGAGAGGGCCCCATTTGGGGATAGCGAATGGAGAGACCCTTGATGATCTGAACTACACATGCCACCTCTGCATAATGCCTAGGAGAGGAGGCCGGGGGACAGGCAGTTCCGCAGGCAATGGATATCAGTGACAATGCTATTACTCCTCCCCCTGAGGTCTGCCTACCCTGAAACACTGCTGACAACTGTGCTGGAGATGATACCTACCAATCTAAAATGGGGCGACAGGGGCGAAGTGCTCCCACCTCAGTCTAGAAGTGGGTGGAGACCTCTTGGGGGTTCAGGACTCACACAGGGTGGGTCCAGGTGTGGGTACAAGATGGTGGGACCTTGTTATGTCTCTATGGCTCTGAACAGGAGGCCAGGAAACTAGCCCTTGTAGTCACTTCTGGGAGTCCTGGGTGCAGGTAAAGATGCAGGGCTAAACACAGAGGCTGGCCTCTGAGCGCTCAAGGGAAGCTGCAGGCAGTAAAACAGTCCTTGTGCAGTCTGGAGAGTGCACAGCAGGTTACAGCAATAGGCAGTCCTCTGACTGTCCTTCTGCAGGTTCAGTAGTGAGTTTAACAGTGGGTCTGAAGGTCCTATATTTATAACCTGATGCCTTTCTCCTGGAAGGTGGGAGAAGCTGCTGGAAAGGTTCTTTGAAGTGCATGGGCTTCACTGCCTCTCTGTCCTGGCTCCAAGCTGGCTGCAGTGAAAATACAGGGTTGTTAAGCCTTTTTGTGTGGAAGAGTGGACACAGCCTATTCAGGTGTTAGTTGGTCCATCCTGCCAGTTTGTGGTCCATTGAGGCACACCAAATCCATCTATTGTGTGACAGTCTGGGAGAAATTCACAAAGTCTAATTGCCAGCTACACTCAGTCATGTGACCCAAGACAGGCTGCAGGCACAAACTGCTAAGGATAGGAAAATGCCAACTTTCTTAAAGTGGCATTTTCAAAATTGCAAAGAAAAATCTGACTTTACCATTGATGAAAAATCTGACTTTACCATTATAGGGGGCTCATCATTACAATTTCATAGGTACCAAACATGACATTTCTACCTCCTCTCATTTAGGAATGAAAGCTTATTAAATGTAATAAGGAATCCCCAATGTTATAATATGGAAGGGGAAGGCCTCACAGTAGTGAAAAACAAATGGTGGAGTTTTTCACTACCCAGACATGCAAAACATAAAAGTATATGTCCAACCTTTTAATTACACAGCATGTTGCCCAATAGGCTACCCAAGGCCTAGCTTTGGCTGACATGTAAAAAGGGAGTTTAAGGCTTGGCAAGGGGCTTTAAATGCAGAGTTGACATGGCAGTGTGACACGTGTTCAAGCTGCACTGGAAGGCCTGGGACATGTTTTGGCGACTACTTAAGTGGGTGGCACACTGTGCTGCAGGCCTACTAGTAGAATTTAATTTACAGGCCCTGGGTATGGGTCGCAGGTCTAAAAGGGACTTATGAGTAATTTGAACATGCCAATCAAGTATATGCCAATCAATCCACATTTTAGGGGAGTGAGAACAAGCACTTTAGCACTGGTTAGCAGAGGTAATGTGCACACACTCCTAAGGCCAACAAAAACGAATTCAACAAAAAATAGGAGGAGAAAGGCAAAACGTTAGGGGGTAACCACGCAGTGAGGGCCAGGTCCAACATTCATTATGCCTGAATGCATGCTGCCTACTAGGTAAATGGTGCTCTCCTCACTTCCCAATAGGCAGAATTTCAACTGACACCTCAGAGTAGGCAGCTTCTGTGGAAGAATCTCACCCTGCTGAAAAGTATAAGCATGCCCACTTCCACATAGAAGAAGGGTATGCGCTTGGCATCTCTATGTCCCTGCTTCATTAAAGCACTGAGTGGAGACCTTGCACCCTGGAAAGTCCTTTTGTGTTGTCAATCTGTATATCCTCACATAGATCACTAATTGGTTCTAACATTGGAATGTCATGGAAAGGTGCAGATGTGTATGTTTTTCTAGACATACAACAGCCATTGAAAGATGCTTTTGTCAGAACCCTATCGCTACCAGTGAACCTAAGGATTTTAGGGCCTGAACAATTTATATTTTGGTACCCCTCTTTTGGAAGAACTTTACATTTATTTCTCCCTAAGGCTCATTCAAGCCCTCCTGTATCAAATAATATTAAAAGGTAGTTAGGGAGCTGTGAGGTAGAGAGGGAAATGAGAGAGGTAAAGTGGTGAGACCACACCCATGTAATACCCCTTTGATGCAAAATGGTGCAAAGCAGCACAAAATACAATGTGTGCTGAGAAAAGGTCACTTTTTTGCACTGTAAACCAAATACCAGTGTGTGAGTTTGTTACGCTGTGCATCCCTATGTGTGGCTTTGCCCTGCACTTTCTTTCTGTTAAGCATGCTCAGCTGTCAAGTTAGAAGAAGATGCTGTTTTTTATGAGAAATATTATTATGGCAGGAACTTAGACTTTCCCATTTACTTTACCAGGGGTGCCTTGGAAGTTGGAGGTCATGGGGCAATTGCCTTGGGGAAACTAGTCACGTTGCCCACACCTTAAAGCGGTTCTGATTGATAGTTTAGGTAGAAGAATGTTTGGAAACAAACAGTGACTACGCACTTTCAAAAATGCTCTGTCCTCAAATAACCATCAGCTTTTGACTGAAAATGTTTTTTAAATGCTTAGTATTATCTGTTTTCAGCATTCCTCTGCTCCCAACCTTCCTACGGCATACATCCATCCTGTTCTCAAACTGCAGCAGGCAGCCAACCCCTAGTGGAAATGGCCTTCAGCTGTACACAGTGGAGGTTAGCAGCAGTCCCTGACAGGTGACCAGCCCCTGCACCCAACTCACAATGTGCAGCCAATCCTTGCCCTGTCGAAGTTGACTGCAGAGCCAGGTTTGCTGCCAGCCCCAGTACCCAACCCACTGTAGAAACCCATCACTACAACGAAAGGCTTTCTGACACCCACAACTGGGGTTGGGCACGCCCCGGGGTTGGGCACATGCCCCAGTCTACAACTAGACCCTCCTCCCGACCTGCCACATTGCAAAGCACTGCTGAGCATGGCGTTGTAGTGCTAGGGTTGGCACTCTCTTTAGCTTTTTCCCCTGCATGGGGTGCAGATCCCTGGATAAACTTCCTACAAACTGGCATATCAGACATTAGCTGACTACGCCCAGTGACTGGCAGTTCTGGTGCCGATCTGTGAATGAGATCAAAAGTGATAGGCAAAACAAAGATGTCTTTTCACTCTCACTGTGAAAGCCGTTTTATAACTCCCCCATTTAAATTTGCCCCTCTTGTGTTGTATAATCTGCTTGAAACTTGAAATTTTCGATACTGGGTTTAACATGCTACCAGCCTGTACATTCATTAAAGAGCACCAAAGGTATTAGCACATGAAATTGTAGCACAACACACATTACAAATATATTCAACGATAGCTACCATGGATGGAAGTGTATCCACAGCGGCCATCTCTGAGTTTAATTGTAGTATTTGTACAAACCCATTCAAATATGGCCACGGAGGTTGTGTATAAATCTGCAGTAGATTCCTTTGAATGGGATTTCAAACAACACAAACTCATTTCTGGATGAACATCACACATGAGTATGCATGGATCTTCATGGGTGTCCACTTTGAAAAGAATAAAACTCATTTTAAGATGCACGTCTGAGCTAGCATGGTGAACTCAACTAAGTTTAATAATAAAAAATGAATTGGGAGTGTCTGACAAGTGGTGGAGGAACTGAGGAGCAGGGGTGGAGGGTAGTATATTAAACAATCATTGGCAAAACCAATAGGTCTCAGCAATCCAAAAGATAGAAAGATTGGCAATGTAAATGTATTTGTGTACGGCTCTAGGGCTGTTCTTATTGATATAAACAAATGAATTAACATTGCCAATGCCTATAGCTCTCAGATTGCTGAGACCTATTGGCTTTGCCAATGCTTCTTATGCATGTTAAGTTTTGTCCAATTACTGGGACTTGCAGCCCTAAATTTGAAATGGATATAACAGGACTACATATCCCAGCATGCAATGAAAAAGAATGGCTTGGGTGTGCTGCTCATGCATGGAACAAGGTAATTTGAGCACTGAGCACTGGATTTGGGAAATTTCATGTTTGGGGCGCGACAGCTCATTCACTTCTGAAAGCAGCTCCTCATGTACAACCTACCGAGAGTTAGGCGGAATGGTCAGCCAGCGCTGTCTTTAAGTTGCACCTATTTGATGATAATTTGGCATTAGAAATTGGGTCTCTGGTTGGCAGTCAGTTTGCACTATGTCCAAGCAGGGACCTTCACTCTAGTCAGGGTAAGGGAGATACACAGCTCAGATAAACCCTGCTCACCCCCTTGGTAGCTTGGCACAAGCAGTCAGGCTTATCTCAGAGACAATCTGTAAAGTATTTGTACAAACACACACAGTAACACAGTGGAAACACCACAAAAGTACTCCACACCAGTTTAGAAACACAGCTAATATTTATCTATATCAAACAAGACCAAAACGACAAAAATCCAACATATACAAGCAATGATACAATTTTTCTGGGATTAAACTTCAATATAGAGCATAGAAACCCAATACCTCCAACTTGGGTTTTCAATGCCAATGGCTTCATTGATGGAGTCGTTCCCAACAATCCCACATAGTCGCATGGACCCCCAGATACAGTACCTTTGGTAATGAAGACAACAAGCTGGTGCACAGAGTCGGGGAGGTGAGTCGTCGCTGAATCCGGTGCGGCATTAGTTCCTTACTGCAGAGCAAGGGAGGTGATGCGGTGTCGGGGCAGGCATCGGTTCCTGACGATTCGGCGGGGTTGATGTATCTGGGGAGTAAAGACGCTTTGGGCGACCTCACAGGGTTGCGGTCACGAGACGAAGCTACAGACGCCACGGCGGAGTCGGGTGTCACGGACGTCGGTGACACGGCACTCAGGACTCACGCATTCGCAGGACTTCAGTGAGGCTGCAGTGACATTGGGCCTGTGGATCGGTCGAGGTCATCGTGCTGCAGTAGGGGCCACTGCTGTGTGCTGCAGGCAGTGGCATAAAGTTGTGCAGCAGCGTTGGTTCTGGATTTGTATGGAGGAGGTGTGCCTGGATATTCTTGTTTCTCACCAAAGCTCACTTCCAAGGGCACAGGAACTGGATTGGCACTACTTGGCAAGTCAGGGTCCTTAGCAGGAGTACCCAGGTGCTGGCAGGTGAAGTCTTTGGTGTCCCTGAGACTTCTTAACAGGAGACAAGCTAGGTCCAAGCCCTTGGAGAAACATCACAAGCAGGACTTCAGAAAGCAAAGCCCAGTCCTTTTGCTCTTAAGGCAAAAGCAGCAGGAGCACGCACACTTTAGGGGGTTTGAGCCTGCATTGTGCGAGAACTGGCACAGCCCTTTCAGGAACAGGTGTCAGCTCCTTCTTCCCCACTCTAGGTCAAGAAGACCAATCAGGCTATGCAGCACACACCTCAGCTTCCTTTGTGTCACTCTCTAGAGGGAATTTACAAACAGCCCAACTGTCAGTCTGACCCAGATGTAGTTTCCACAGGCAGGCAGAACACAGAATGGTTACACGAGAAAATGCCCACTTTCTAAAAGTGGCATTTTCAAACAGACAATCTAAAAACCAATGCTACCAAAATATGTATTTTTAAATTGTAAGTTCAGAGACCCTAAACTCGAAATCTCTATTTGCTTCCAATGGGAAACTGCACTTAAAAGACATTTAACGGCAGTCTCCATGTTAACATATGGGAGAGACAGGCCTTGCAATAGTGAAACCCGAAACAGGAGATGTAAAACACACCAGTACCTGTCCTGCGTTTTAAATACACTGCACCCTGCCTATGGAGCTACCTAGCGCCTACCTTAGGGGTGACGTACATGTAGTAAAAGGAAGATTTGGGCCTTGCAAGTGGGACAATTGCCAGGTCGGAATTGGCAGTGCAAAACTGCACACACAGACACTGTAGTGGCAGGTCTGAGACATGTTTACAGGGCTACTCATGTGGGTGGCACAATCAGTGTTATAGGCCCACCAGTAGCATTTGATTTACAGTTCCTGGGAACCCATAGTGCACTTTGCTAGGGACTTACCAGTAAATCAACTTTGCCCATCATGGAAAAACAATTGCCAATATTTTTTAGATAGAGAGCACTTGCACTTTAACACTGGTTAGCAGCGGTAAAGTGCCCAGAGTATCAAAACTAGCAAAAACAAGAGCTGCCAAATCTAACAAAAAGCTGCAAAGCCCACCGCGAAAAAAACTCTAAAAGCAGAAGAAAGACACAGAGACTGTAGTTTGTCTTGTTATTTATTTATATTTGTATTCATTTTATTACATTTTATTTCTGATAAGTGCATTTATGTTTGTTTGTATTAGCTTTATACTGGCAAGAAACAAGTCTAACTGCATAGAACCATCTCTTACAAATAATTTGCATAGCAAATTACACAACACAGATGAACACAAGGGGAACATTTCTCTCTGTTGCTCCTCGATGGGCAGGCAGAGGCAAGCGCTTATAAGTTTCTAAAATGGCACACGGAAAATCGCGTAACCAAAAAACCACAGCACAATGACAAATGGGACTCACAGAAAAATCTTTAGTGTAAATTCTCATGTTACAGCTATAAAGCCACAGCTCTTCCGTCTAACTATTTCCCAGGTTAGCCTTTGCACATAATTACATTTGAGCTAGCATGGTTTAGTGGGATGAGCTGCAAATATGAAATGTGGAAGCCCATGAAAATTTCAGAGCCTTATATTTCTCACCTGCGGTTTGACACAGGCAGTCAGCGGAGTGTGTCTTACCGAACAATGATGTATCTGGTCACTGCAAGCGCCAAGTGCATGTTTGTGTTTGCTACTAACCAAATTTCTTAAACACCAGTCGACATGTCTTTAATGTCTGATGTATGACCAAGCCTAAATCGAACAACGAAACTGTGCCCGGGCAGCGGTTTGAACAATTAATACATGGCACCCTAGACAAAAAAACAGATGTTGTGCCCTAGGTAGCCAATAATTAATCAATATGCGGTGCCCTAGGCAGCCACAAAAAGAAATGCCCAGGCAACCGCTAATATAAGGTGTTGTAGAGCGCTGCTTGCACTCCTAACCTGTGGTGGGGCTGTCATCCATTTAAAAACAAAAAAGTAGTCCCCAAACAATGCAAGAACACTGTTTATGTTTAGCAGTAATTGTACAGTGCGCTCTTTGAGGGCTAAACACCGCAAGAGGCATGCATGCCCTTGCTAAGTGGGGAGAACACAAAATGGAGCGACAATGGTGCCAGTAAATGGCAAGCCTATTGGCGAGCTGAAGCCCCAGATGTAGCTACAGCATGTCTCAGATCGAGACAGTGCATGCGTGCCATCTAGAACTGACACCTAAAAACGAGCTGAAAGGGGCCCATTAGACAAAATCAGAAGAGATGAAGCAGAAGCAACACAGTGAAAGTTGGGAGGGCAAACTGAATGAGGAAGAAGCACATAGGAACGAAAGCAAGAAAACATATGCACTCCCATGGAGTGCTTATGAGAAAAGAAAAAAAGCAATTCATTGAATGCAGCAAAGTCAGCAGTTGAAAGGTACAGGTCAACCATTCAGAACACTGTGAGGCTGAAAGGCTGAAATGCTCCTGGGTGGGACAAAATCAAGAATAGGGAGGAAAGCCAATGAATCAAGAGGAGACAACTAAGATAGATAACAAGACATTCAATCATGAAAATTTAGATTGACCCTATGTTGGCTCTGTGTATATTGAACAAAATAGGTCTGGCCAAGATCTTAAAAGAAGAGCACAAAGCCAGAAATTGGGGAAGCTAGTGGTCTTACATAACATTGAACAACAGTGGTATCAGTGCAAAACACAGTAGAAATTTCCTGAAACCAGAACAGAATTCCAAAGGTAAGCACACCAAGGTACCCTGCTGTGAACCATCACAAAAAAAGATGATATCCATTCTAACACTCTTCCACCATATCCCGCACTGACTGGCCTTTCATAGTATCATGTGCTGCATCGAATTAACAGTTGCTGACAGAATTGATGAGATTAAGGCAGTGACAATATCCTTAGATGTGATTTGATTAAGTTTGTCAATCAGGGATAGGAAAACAGATTCTCTATGTGTAGCAGCCTTTTTGACAAAAAAAAATAAGGAGGGTGGCCACTTGCAACAGGGACTGTAGCTATGCCCTGGAGTATACTCCGGTAATTTAGTCAGGTAGAACAAAATTGCAAATTGGATAGAATTTGTCTAGCTCTGCAGGATTTTGAAATGGCCTTTTTAGGAGATGGTAGATTATTGCTTTCTTAATACTGAAGGAAGGTGGTCTGAGATCAGGCATATGTTAAGTTATATTGTGACTACTTGGATGAATTAGAAAAAGCCCTCTATGCGCATCACAAGGACAGCAGCTGCCCTGATTCAGGGTGATGTTGTCTTCTGTTCCTCAGAGATACCTGGAAGCAGTGTAGCAAGTTCTTCGTGGCCCACAGAGGACACCTCATAAATGTTCTCTCCTGGTAGAGACCTTCACATGGAGAGGCAAATGTCTGTTATTTTAGAGTAGAGCTAATCTTTCAGCTTGTCACTAATGATAGCACAAAGTGGGAACCAGTTTGGATTCCGGTGCTGGCCCTGTGAATCCTCCCTTCATGCTGATGCACTTTGTTGAACCAGGGATATATGCAATACTAGTCTTTAGAGAGACTGTTACTGGGCATCTTTGAGCCAAAGCTTGTCACAACAATATTTAGAAACACTTATGTTATGTTACTGACAATTATAGAGTTTGTTCACCAATCAGTTTCGTAGCTCTAGAAAAAAAGGGCCAGTACTGTAGGAAAGCTGTACCCGAGTGGTTAGTTGTATGCTTGGATGAATAATCAGGTTTTCAGCAGTTTTCTGAATTTCTGATAGCAGATGACAGATATGACTTCTGCTTTAGGATGTGATGCTGAACATACCTCTTCATGCTAGACAAAAAGTCTTCAGTCTTCAGTCGTGACCAAAAGATATTGCTATGTGATACAATGGGAGGTAGTTTAGACGGAGGAGGGCAGCCCTGTAGCATTTCAAACTTGTCTTTATTGAGGTCCAACTAAGCTGATTACAGTGCAAGACATATATAGTTTGAAAAATAGCAACTTAATGCTATATGGATCAATCATCTGTGCTGAGAAGTCTACATTTTCAAATCCTACAGGAAGCAATAATAATCAACAAATAACAGATTGATTTGGCAGCGGAGGTGTGTGGTGCATATGTGCTGTACGGGGATGGGGACAATGGTATGAGTGGAAAAATGAGATGGAAGGAGGTGTCGCTGACCATAATCATGTAGATAACACTGCCAAAATAGGGGGTGAAATGCCTTCAATTCAACAGTCCATGACTCCACCAGTCTACAAGTGTAGATGGTGTGAGCTCAGGGTTAGCCATGGTAAATAGGAGATGGAATGGCTGTGCCATGTGTTGAAGACCACGGTGGGGCATAGGTTCGCAGTCAGTGCTGACATGGCATTACACTAATCCAGCATATTTTCCCCGTCCCTTACAGGAATCAGAGATACAGTCAGAATAAGTCCCGGGGGGGGGGGGTGGTGGGTGTTTGGGTAGAGGTGGATATTTCCTCAACCACTTCTGTGAGACCCCGTGGGTTAGTATTTTGTGGGTACACAGTGGGTGCAATCGATTTTGGAACCCTGGATTCTAATTTCGTCAGCATATCATCCCCTATGTCTAGGTCATGTTCAGCATTGTTATCAAGCGGAGCACTTAATCCCTCCTCTCTTCTGCGACCCCCACTCTTGCAAGCCCATATCACACTTTTCCAACCCTGGAGGATGTGTGCGAGTCAAGTGGATAGCAGTGCGGCAACTTGCTAGTACCAGTCCTAGCTAGGCAAATTTATTTCTCATTTTGGAGGCTTTGCGAGGTAAAGGGAACACACTCAAAAGACAGTGGGGCAGTTTTAAGAAAAGTGGGGTTCCATCTAGTGCAGCGCCACTTTTCTTGCATCCTTTAGCCCCCGCTACTGCCACCATGTGCGCGTCATATTTAAAATACAACGCACCATGACACAGGGTAAGTGGCAATAGCGTCAACATTTTTGACGCTGTTGATGTGCTGTTCAGGATTAGTGCCAAAATGTTGGCGCTAATCCTTAACAGTACATAGGGGCCCATTGTAACCAATGGTGTGCCCACTTTTAATGCCTGCTCTGAGCAGGCGTTAAAAGTAGCCGCAAAAAATGACACAGTAGAATCTCTTAGATTCCATTGCACCATTTTGCAGTCCCCCTAATGGGGGAACACCCCCTTACATACATTATGCCTGGCGCAGGCATAATGTGCCTCAAGGGGTTACAAAGGTAAACATCCTCAACCACGCGTTGTAAACAACTCGGATGATTCCCATGCAAGCATAATAATGCATGGCTGTTTCTGTGTCTTAACCACGCATGTGCTGAACTACTCATATGCATGGTTAAGGCACAGAAACAGCAATGCTTTGTTCGGGAGAGGACGCAGTGAGGTAAGTGGGGCAGGGGCAGAGGGTGGATTAAGCGATTGGGGTGGATGGTGGGCTGGCTATTTTTTTTAAGTGGGGAGGTGGGGGGATTGGGTAGTTGTTTTAAGGAATTAGGGTGGAGGGGTTGGGCTAGTGGTGGGAGTGATGCAGTGAGGTGAGTGGGGCAGGGGTGGACGGGTGGAGGGGTGGATTAAGGGATTGGGGTGGGTGGGGGGGCTGGCTATGTTTTTTTTTAAGGGACAGGGTGGGGTGTTTGGGTATTTTTTTAAGGAATTAGGGTGGGGGGTTGGGCTATGGGAGGGAGTGACGCGGTGAGGTGAGTGAGGCTGGGGCGGGGTGGGTTAACGGATTGGGGTGGGTGGAAGGCGGTTTAATTTTTTTAAGGGTTGGGGTAGGAGGTTTGGGTATTTTTTTTAAGGAATTAGGGTGGGGGTTGGGCTAGGGTAGGGAGTGAGGCGGCGAAGTGAGTGAGGCTGGGGCGGGGTGGGTTAACGGATTGGGGTGGGTGGGAGGCTGGGGGCGGTTTAATTTTTTTAAGGGGTGGGGTAGGGGGTTTGGGTATTTTTTTAAAGTAATTAGGGTGGGGTTTGGGCCAGAGGCGGGAGTGACACTGTGAGGTGACTGTAGCTGGGGCAGGAGTGGGGTGGATTAAGGGATTGAAGTGGGTGGGGGGCAAGGGATGGGCTATTTATTTAAGGGATGAGGGTGGTGGTTTGGGTATTTTTTTATTTAGGGTGGGGTGGTTTATTTTTAAAGTGGTGGGGGAAGGTTTAAGGAAGGGAGGGAGGAGGGAGGACAGAAGAGGAGGAAGGATCGGGAGAAGACGCGGTGTGGTAAATGGGGTTGGGGCAGGGTTGGTGGGTAGTTTTTAGCGGTGGGGTGGATTTAGGGGTTAGGGTGGGTGGGGGTGTCAGGGTACTTTAGCTTTAGATTTTAGGGGTGGGGGTCGGGTATTTTTTTTTTACGGCTCAGGGTGGGTGGGGGGTTTCAGGGTAATGTAGTTCTTAGGGGCTGGGGTGACGGGGTCGGGATAGTTTATCAGTTAATTTTTTTAGGGCTTAGGGTGGGTGGGGGCTTGGGGTAGTTTCCATTAAGGGTAAGATTTTAGGGCTCAGGGCAGGTGAGGGATGTCGTGGTAGTTTAGTTTTTAGGGGTGGGTGGCCGGGTAGTCTTTTTTAGGGCTTCGGGCGGGTCGGGGTAGTTTATTTTTAGGGGTGGGAGAGTCTGGATAGATTTTTTTAGGACTCAGAGCAGGTGGGCGGATAGGGTAGTTTACTTTTATGGGGTGGGGGTCGGGATAGTTTTTTTTTAGGTTTAGGGTGGGTGGAGGGTTTGTGGCAGGGTATTTTATAGGGGTGAGTGTGGGGATGTTGGGATAGTGTTTTTTTTAAGGGCAGGTGGGGGGTCGGGTAGTTTAGGTATTAGGGGTGGGGGTAGTTTTGGGCCTCACTGTAGGTGGGGGGTGGTATGATAGAACCATGCATGCTGTTTCGAATGCCGTTTCCACACATGCCTTTACTAGGCATGCTTTTAGGCATTCGTGGTAAAGGCATGCGTGGAATCAACATGGTCGTTGTTCGGACCACTTTGTTAAGGCATGGGTGGTTCCATCATACAACCAGCACAAAGTTGTGCAATGCATACATTGCACCAGTTTGTAAATCTGGCGTGGCCACTTTGCAAATCTGGCACGGCGATTTTGGCCTTGTTGGGCCACATTAGTGTAAAACATTATGCTAATGTGGCAAACGGAGGCGCTAGGCCCCCTTAAGTCTGGGCCAGTGTTTAATTATTGGTGGGTTCTATCTGAACATCTGTGACATCATGCAGTATGTCCACTGCTGTAGTCCAGTAATCTGTTAGTGGTACACATTCCAACGTCATGTAGAGGAAAGTCGCTGGTTCGATTCCACATCGAAGGCAGCCCGACTATAGTGTACCATATATCTTTTGCAGTCTCTGGGGAGTGAAGTACGTGGGGTATCATTTCTAGTTAGAGAAAATGGGGAAACCCTCACTCCCACCTCCTCTGCAAAGGAATACTCGCATAGTAACACTTGACCTGCTGAGAAAAGCCCACCTTTCCCGCAGTGATCTCTGTGGTGGAGCTGGTGCCCAGAATCATCACTGATGGATGCTGAGTGGCCAGCTTGTCGGTGCGGGCCACTTTGCTTTTGCTTTTGAAACAAAGGTTCCAAGTGTTGCTAAAGGACAAAAGCTCAATGTCCATAACCTATAGGGAATTAATTCCCTGGATGTCACTTTCCCATCACTGGGTCGCATGCATCAAATGGCAATTGGCTACCTTCAAGGTATAAGCAGTGCTGGGTTTTGCATCTTTGGCCAGGAGGGGCTGTGAAAAATGTGCTTCCTGCTCGGATTTTTGCCGACGGAGCACATGGAGATTTCAGCAGCATAAAAAAATGAATCATACCCACACATCTAAATGGCATGGATTTCATTAAGGGGTCGCCCCTTGTGACTCCTGGCACTGATTTTGCGACCCCTGGCCTCAGAGATGGCAAAATCAGTGCCAGGAACACAGGGACAGCTCGGTCTTAGTCCTTAGGGCTGTTTACTCTCATGCTTTTATTGCACTAATAGTGAATAATGAAACCTTATTCACTATTAGTACAATAAATGATGCAAAATTAGCTGGGATAGGACCTTCCCTGGCAGCTGAGGTAAGTTATAAGAGGATGCATTTAAATGCATGGTGTGTGCGTACTTGTGGGTTGATGGTTATGTTTAAATGAGAGAGAGTGTGTGTGTAAGTGTGAATGTATGTGTAAGCGTAAATGTGTGTACATGTAAGTAGGTGAGTGTGAATGAAATCGAAGCTCACATTGCGTGTGATGTCCCTTCTGCTACCCCTGGCATTTTGGTGATCTGACATTCATACTAAATGGGGCAGTGACACTGTAGGTTTGACATATCAGAAGCAAAGCAAATTTATGTCAGAGCACCCATTCCGCACATCTCTAAGGTCCTTATTTATGGGAAAATGACAGAGCGCAATGCTGCATCAAAATTGGCTGTGCTGCGCTCCATCAATTTCACAGCGAAGGGATGCGCAGTATTTAATTGAATACGGCACACCCCATGAGTTGTTCCCTGCACGGTGCTAAATTTAGCTGCCTGCGCCAACACAGGCATCCTGGCACCATCGTGCAAGGATGTCTGCTTTGAGGGATGTGCACCTTCCTGCACATAATCACTAATGGCGCTTTGGCACTTCTGTGTGTGCTGCAGAATGCAGCACACACAGAAGTGCCAAAGCGTCATTTTCAAATGATTGTTTATGTGCAGGAATGGACACCTTTCTGCACATATACAATCATTTCTGGCATTTTGCACTTTCTATGCGTGCTGCAGAATGCAGCACGTATAGAAAAAGCAAAAACAGGAGGAATAAAAGTATTCCTCCTCGGTGCACCTTACTAACGCCACTCCTGCGGTGGCGTCAGATTTTGGCACTGCCTCAGGTTTACGAAATCTCTTAAACCTGAGGCAGCGTCAAAATGCAATGGGTGATGCTGTGGCATGCCCACAGCTACACCCATTGCACGCCCCACTGACGCAGAAAACTGCGTCAGAGGGGCCCATATTTACAAGAAGGTGGAATGCCACAGAAAGTGGGGTTACACATACTTGTAAATATGGAGCAGAGGTTAGCGTCTCTGGAGCGTCACGTAAAGTGACACTATGGTAGCGCTAGGGGCTCTTAAATATGCCCCTAAATGAGTCCCCCGTTAGGCATGATTTTGAACTGAAGGGGGTCAGTTTCACCCAGTGGTGACCATGAACTATCATAAATCTCATGCTGCAAAAGCAAATCTATTGCACTCACCTGTGCTTGGCGTCTACTGTTCAAGGAACTGACTGTGGCAAAAGCAATTCTGTTGCACTCACCTGTGCTTGTCACCTGTGCTTGGCGTCTACTGTTCAAGGAACTGACTGTGGCGCTCACTGAGTCAGGTCAGTCCTATATAAGAGTCTCTGACAACCCCCTACTGGCTCCATCCTTTGACCGGGGGGTTAGAGAGGAGTAAACAAGAAGCACAATTTTCAGGCAGATGCTAACTGTTTTCATTTCAGGGTAAACAACAAAACTGCGTCTGTCACAAACGCAATGCATTTTTAAACAAACACATGTGATGGTCAGACGAGGACGTCAGACAGCGTCCATCCTGCTTCTTTTTCGCTTGTGACACTCTAGTGTACACACACCTGGTCCTTCCTTTCAGTCATGTGCAGAAAAAACGCCTTTAGCAGGCAGCCTCTTACTTACTCAGGCCTTTGCATTTGATTACGTTTATTAAAACGACATTTAAAGCATTTGTGCTTAAGGGCTGAAAGGAAGCACTCTCCTTTGGAGAATCTACTTGCAGAGAGAGATTATTAACTGGCACCTTGGTCTCAGTTGTTTAAAACATGAAGCTGAAATATTAGGCTTGAAATGTATTAGCAGGCCCTCTGCACACATAACTGGAATGCCTCTTTGCACATTTCTAAATGGGGAATGTTTCTGGATATAATGCAAAATATTGTGTTTAAAAACAAGCAGATTGGATCCAGGCAGGGCTGGACTACTTTTTTATTGCTTACAGAACTTTCTATGCTAATCTCACTGAATTACAAAAAACATTTAGATGGGAAGCAATCCTCACTCCACCCTAAACAACACTAACAAGTATTAGTAAAGCCAATAGGTCTGACATTTGGATTAGGTCTGGAGGGAATTTCGATTATGGGGGAGAAAACGGATTAGTTATGAAATTCTGCGTTACTGTTTGATAAGAAATTACCAATAATTGTGCGATTACACTGCGCGGGTAATTAAGAGTAATATGAGGGGGAAACGCTGCTGCAAGAACCCATTTTGTGAGCGCATGTGGCCGCTCTCACTTGCTATTTGTTTTCTGCTGCATTTAGCACTGCTTCTTAGCACAGATGTCATCCTCACATCTATTTTGGACACAAGGCTACATTTTTGCACAAAAAAGAGATAAATGATGGTAGTAAGTTGGGGAAAAATCCTACTGCAGGAGCACATTTAGTGAGTGTGGTGGGCTGCTGGTGTTCTTTACTCATGTTCTGTTGCATTTAGAACTTTTTCTTGGCATCAAATGTTTCCTTGTCCCCATTTGGATGGAAGCCGGCAGTTTTGAGCTAAGAAATAGAGCTAAATGCAGAATTACTCTTGCATAATTCAAACATAATCTTGTGGAATTCGTAGATAATTCAGCATGATTACACTACATGGAATTACGCAAATTGCGCCCATCCCTAATTTGTATGACATGGTGATTGGGCACACGCACACCATTTGTTAGAAATGGGGTCTTTGGTTGACAGTCAGGTTACCCCCTGTTCAAGCAAGGACCCTCACTCTAGTCAGGGTAAAAGAGAATCACCCTCAGGTAACCCCTGCGTACCCCCTGGGTTGCTTGGCAGAGCAGTAGGCTTAACTTCAGAGTGCTAGGTGTAAAGTATTTGTACCAACACACAAAGTAAGTTAATGAAAACACTACAAAATGCCACAACACCAGTTTAGCAAAATAGGAAATATTTATCTAAACAAAACAAGACCAAAACGACAAAACTTCGACATACACAAGTCAAGTTATGAATTTTTAAAGATTAAACAAAAAAAATAGCGCTTAGAAACACAAAATGCTGCGATGAGGTGCTAACACGGCGTTCGTGACGGAGTCGTTCCCAACAAGCCGACACCTGCGGCGCCTGACACGGAGTCGCGTAGACCACCAAGTACAGTACCTTTGATGAAGAGTGAAAACAAGCCGATGCGCGAGGTCGGGGATCTCCACGGACTTCCACGGAGTACGGACTTCAGTGGGGCTGCAGCGTCGTCGGGCCTGCGAAGGTCGTCGTGTTCCAGCGAAGATCAAGGAGTCGGTTGCAGGCGGCGTCACCGGATTCAGCAGCAGTGTCGATCCGAAGTCGTCCGAAGTCGATTTGCTTGGATTTGCACCAGCTTTCCTTTTAAGGGCCCAGGGACTGGATAGGGCACCACTTGTCAGAGCAGGAGTCTCTCCAGAGACTCCAGGTGCTGGCAGAGAGAAGTATTTGCTGTCCCTGAGACTTCAAACAACAGAAGGTAAGCTCTAAATTAAGCCCTTGGAGATTTCCTCACAAGATGGAAGGCACACAAAGTCCAGTCTTTGCCCTCTTACTCTGGCAGAAGCAGCAACTGCAGGATAGCTCCACAAAGCACAGTCACAGGCAGGGCAGCACTTATCCTCAGCTCTTCAGCTCTTCTCCAGGCAGAGGTTCCTCTTGATGTCCAGAAGTGATCTAAAGTCTGTGGTTTTGGGTGCCCTTCTTATACCCAATTTCCCCTTTGAAGTAGGCCTACTTCAAAGTAAAGTCTCTTTTGAATGTGCAATCCTGCCTTGCCCAGGCCAGGCCCCAGACACTCACCAGGGGGTGGGAGACTGCATTGTGTGAGGACAGGCACATCCCTTTCAGGTGTAAGTGACCACTCCTCCCCTCCCTCCTAGCACAGATGGCTCATCAGGAAATGCAGACTACACCCCAGCTCCTTTTGTGTCACTGTCTAGTGTGAGGTGCAACCAGCCCAACTGTCAAACTGACCCAGACAGGGACTCCACAAACAGGCAGAGTCACAGTAATGGTATAAGCAAGAAAATGCTCACTTTCTAAAAGTGGCATATTCAAACACACAATCTTAAAATCAACTTTATTAAAAGATGTATTTTTAAATTGTGAGCTCAGAGACCCCAAACTCCACATGTCTATCTGCTCCCAAAGGGAATCTACACTTTAATCAGATTTAAAGGTAGCCCCCATGTTAACCTATGAGAGGGACAGGCCTTGCAACAGTGAAAAACAAATTTAGCAATATTTCACTGTCAGGACATATAAAACACATTACTATATGTCCTACCTTAACCATACACTGCACCCTGCCCATGGGACTACCTAGGGCTTACCTTAGGGGTGCCTTACATGTAAGAAAAGGGAAGGTTTAGGCCTGGAAAGTGGGTACACTTGCCAAGTCGAATTTACAGTTAAAACTGCACACAGACACTGCAGTGGCAGGTCTGAGACATGATTACAGAGCTACTTATGTGGGTGACACAACCAGTGCTGCAGGCCCACTAGTAGCATTTGATTTACAGGCCCTGGGCACCTCTAGTGCACTGTACTAGGGACTTACTAGTAAATCAAATATGCCAATCATGAATAAACCAATCAACATTACAATTTACACAGAGAGCATATGCACTTTAGCACTGGTTAGCAGTGGTAAAGTGCTCAGAGTTCAAAAGCCAACAGCAACAGATCAGAAGAAAAAGGAGGCAGGAGGCAAAAAGATTGGGGATTACCCTGCAAAAGCAAAAAAATCCAACACCGTCCAATAGTCAAACCTATTGTCCTGCAACCCAGAAAAAAAATCTGAAAAAGCAAAGGAACAGAACATAGTAATCCTGTTTTTCTTCTATAGCATTCTGTGTTAAAATGATTTCATGAGCGATTGCTCCCCAGTGTCAACCAGCCACTTGCTGATTGATTTCAACTGTAAAATAGTGACATCAGCAGAGTTGGTCTTGGCAGCCTTGACATTATCAGCTTCTATCATGCTGCTCAGTTACAATATCCAGTGGAATGGAACAGTGACACATAACTGTGCGATATGAAATTAGTATTATTTTACAGCACTTGCTTCAGGTCCTTTGTTAGAGAAGATACTACATGATGTTTGTGGGAGTATCCTTCATATGGTTGTGACCATCTTTATTGTCTGGTGTATACTATATCATACATTTAAGTTGTACTCAGTTTTCCTTCCTCTCAGGCACAATATTCTTATAGTAAGCTGTCTGTAAATGTTTTTCTAGCTCTGGGATCCATGACTGGGACCAAACTGGCTGCATGCATTTGGGGTGCCTTTTAAAGGAGGCCAGGTACTTCAATCGAACACAGTTTAGTTGTTATAAGAAGTTATCTTACTGTCCTTTATTTCTAATCAGATGGACAAATTCATGGGAGTGCAATCTCCATCTGCAGTCCTACTCATAAGCACATGCATTCCAGGTGTACACATGATCTGTCTCTGATGGCATCTGTTCCTCCAATGGTTAAATGGTGGATTTTTTAAAAAAAAACTTCTTGTTTGTTTGTTTTAGGAACTCCAAAGAGCATATGACAGACCATGCATGTATAGCCAACGTCGTAAAGAAAAATCAGATCAAAATGATCCATATTTCCCTCTTGGGTATCTCATTACAGTGTAGCAGGCCCACATATCGGCACCTTGGGTATACTTCTTGAAAAGTTTTCTGCAACTTCCCCCAATTTGTTTTGTGTTTAATCGGGTACCCCTGTATCTTGTACACCGTTTCCTCTGCCGTTACCTGTAGCCATTCTGCCTTTGTAGGTTGGTGGCTGTTCAACAGTGTTCATCAATGTCTCACTTTGCCACCAAGTCACCGATATGCAGGAATATCCAATCACTTCCTGTACCATCCCATTCGAGTAATATCCCACAAGATAGCTCTGGGATCCCACACAAAAGGATCCCAGATCAAGGTCGCCTGAATCTGGGACTAGTACCGCTGAAAAATCCCAAATCATATGTACTCTCAACCAACATCTTGTACAACCTATATCAGGCATCTTCCCCTTTTTATGAAGCTTGACAGAGGCATAATGAATTCCATGGACATATTTAAATTGGATAAGACGTAAGCTGGATGAGATTGCTGACTCTCTCGTTGTCATTTTGGCCTCTTTCCAGTCACTGACATCTAGCTCGCTTCAGTCTGCAGCACACCTCCCCCTCAACTGCATGAGAGAGTCTGGTGTTTACCAATAGGGTCCAATATATTCGGGACCCTCCCTTGTTCTCAATATTTTCCAAAGCCAGCGTAGATTCCTGCAGGCTAAAATCAGGTATGGGGTTTAGTTCATTTTTCTACTTTTCCACAGCATGCCTGATCAGCAGGAATCAAAAGAACTGTGGCAGGAAGATTATTGTGAACAATGTCCCTCTACTCATTATGGAAATGGGAAGTTCACCCAAAGTCATCATCTCTGTTTGCATTATATGTAGTAGTGGGGCTATGTTCCATTTACAACTCTCTTCTTGGAGAAGAGATATGTAAATATGCATTATTAAATGTATTTAAATGGGTCTCTAGTGACCGGCAACCCAGGGACAGCAAATGTGACTACTGTGTCACATCGTGTTAGTGCCATCAGATTGATTCATGCCAATTAAACCATATATATTGAGGATTTGTATTATACTGAGAAATGAGATCTGGTGGTCCTGTAGGTAGAGCCACATATAGTATGTTATGACGCAGTGTGGTCCTCTAATACTTCTACCCAATCAAAACCACTAAGGTGAGCATCCTGGTATGTCCAGATAGGCATTGAGGCTAAGACAAAGAGGAGAGGCTACAATGGACCCCCCCCTTTATGTGTTTGTCTAAGGCAGTGTCTGGTCCCACGGGACGGCATAAAACAATTCTCGTCAAAATCTATTACAGTCCTTATATCTAACTCGTTAGCCAGAATTTTAGCCATGGAGTTTACTTCCTCCTCAGGTGCCTGGGACGAGCTGGTCTCACCCTCTGCAGCCACGGTTGTCGTGTGCCAAGGACGAGACCAGCTAGTCCTGCACCTGGCCCACGGTGGAGCGCTAGGGCTCCCCGTGGGCTTCCCACTCCCTCCTCTGGGCAGGGATGGAAGGAGAATCGCCAAAGCCCCCCGTGACGTGCAATTGCCGGCTGACATCATCCGAGGCCGCTCCCATCGCGCTTGAAGCTCAGCTTCCAGCATCGGAAGAGAAATGCTTTGCATTTCTCTTCCGATCGTGGGTGGTGGGACAGGCAGAGGCATGAAAGGAAAGAAAAGGACTTTCCTTTCCTTTCATGTCTCTTTGAACATTTCTGCAGCCTCATCGTGGTGAAGCGATTGGGCTACAGAAATGCCCACTAGACACCAGGGAGTTTTTTATTTTTATTTTTTATATTTACATATAAGGGGAGTGACCCCTTGAGCAAGGGTCACTCCCTGGGGGGAATTTATTTTAGGCCATTTCTTGGGGGTAGATCAGCCTATTTTTATTAGGCCACTAGACACCAGGGATTTTGTTTTTCAGGTCAGTTACACGCAAGGTGAGCTACCCTTTAGGCAAGGGTCGCTCCCCTGGGGGGCAAATTTATTTTAGGCCATTTCTGCCCCCCTTGTGGGCAGAAACCAGTAGGCACCAGGAATTTTTTTAAACATTTTTTAAAGATGGGGAGTGACCTCTTAGGCAAGGGTCACACCCCTGGGGACAATTTTATTTTAGGTCATTTCAGCCCCTCTTGGGGACAGATTGGCCTATTATTGTTAGGTCAATCTGCCCCCAAGGAGGGCAGAAACCACTAGACACCAGGGATTTTGTTTTCACGCTTAGGCAAGGGTCGCTCCCCTGTGGGGCAAATGTAGTTTAGGCCATTTCTGCCCTCCATAGAGGCAGATCAGCCTATTTCTATTAGGCCAATTTGTTCCCGGGGGGGCAGACACCACTTAGGCACCAGGGATTGGTGTGTGTTGTTTGGCGGGGCAGCCCTTTGGGCAAGGGTCACTCCCCATGGGGGCACATTACTGTTAGCCATTTCTGCCCCCTTGCGAGCAGATGAGCCTATTTTTGTTA
Organism: Pleurodeles waltl; assembly: GCF_031143425.1. Lineage (NCBI taxonomy): Eukaryota > Metazoa > Chordata > Amphibia > Caudata > Salamandridae > Pleurodeles > Pleurodeles waltl. The sequence goes on from NC_090438.1 coordinate 71,983,255, forward strand.
AGCCCATCTGCCCCCAAAGGAGACAGAAAACCCAGCAAAGAACAAGGAAGTTTTTTTTTATTTTTTAAAAGAGGGTGGGGAGATGGCCATACGTCCACCCCAAATAAATGGGGACAAAGTTGTCCTGCCCACCGATGGACAGATGGGGCAATTGCCCCCGATCCACTCCCTGGGGAGCAGAAACCCTATTTGATGCCAGTGAAATTTAAACAAAAATAGTGGGGTGGTGGCTACCAACCAGAATGGGCATGGTTCTGCCTTCACCCCAACTAAAGGGGGTAATAGTCTTTCAGATCTCCCCCTGCACACTAAAAGATCTTATCCCAATAGCAAGCAAGAGAACATTTGATTATTTTGGGTTTTGGTTTTCCATTTGGGCCATGAGAGCTTATCTAACTCTCAAAATCATCCCACTTGGAATGGTGAGGGCTGTTCTTTTTGTGACGCTGCCACGTAGAAAAATCTACTGAACCTAGACACATCTGAAAACTAAACATCTGTGTGAGTCCATGGTGGTGTGCTTCACATGCACCCTGCACCATTTTCCTACCCACAATGCCCTGCAAACCTCCAGCTTTGCTTGAAATCACACATTTCCCCCACATTTTTGTGATGGAACCTTCCGAAATCTGCTGGAATCAACAAAATTCCTACCACCCAGCATTGTTGCATCTATACCGATAAAAATTATGCCCCACTTGTTGGCCTAAAAACTTTATTTTCCAAACTGCCCTTTTGGACCTGCCTTGGTTCCCCGTCAATTTCAACATGTTTTTGTCTCTTCCCAGTCACAGTCACTTGGCCCACCTACACAAGTGAGGTATCATTTTTATTGGGAGACTGAGGAGAACGTGGGGGGGGGGGGAAATCTGTGCTGGTGCAGTGATCCCACACAGAAATGTTGGAAAAATGTGATTTTTTAGCTACATTTGAGGTTTCCTGAGTATTCTGGGCAAGAAAACACTGGGGGATCCACACAAGTCACACCTCCCTGGACTCCCTCGGGTGTCTTGTTTTCAGAAATGTCTAGGTTTGGTAGGTTTCCATAGATGACTACTGAGCCCTGGACCAAAAACGCAGATGCACCCCATGCAAAAACAGGTAGTTTTGTATTTGATCATTTTGATGTGTCAACGTGTCCACGTAGTGTTTCCTGTCGCAGGCACTAGGCCTACCCACATAGGGGAGGTACGATTTGTATCGGGAGACTTGGGGGAATGCTGGGTGGAAGGAAGTTTGTGGCTCCCCTCAGATTCTAGAACTTTCCATCACCGAAATGTAAGTAAAAAGTGTTTTTTTGCCAAATTTTGAGGTTTGCAAAGGATTCTGAGTAACAGAACCTGGTGAGAGCGCCACAAGTTACCCCATCCTTGATTCCCCTATGTGTCTGGTTTTAGAAAATGCACAGGATTGGAAGGTTTCCCTCAGTGACGGCTGAGCTAGAGGCCAAATTCCACAGCTAGGCACTTTCCAAAAAACACATCAGATTTCAATGTAAAAATGTGATGTGTCCATGTTGCGTTTCCTGTTGCAGGCATTAGGCCTACAGTTAGGCCTGACAGCCTTAGAGTGGTCACCCCTAACTTTTTGCCCGCCTCCCTCCACTTTTTGGACACTGTTTTTGCTGGTTTATAGACTCTGCGCACTTTACCACTGCTAACCAATGCTAAAGTGCATATGCTCTCTCCCTTTAAACATGGTAACATTGGATAATACCCAATTGGACTATTTAATTTACTTATAAGTCCCTAGTAGTGTGCACTACATGTTCCCAGGGCCTGCAGATTAAATGCTACTAGTGGGCGTGCAGCACTAATTGTGTCATCCACTTAAGTAGCCCCTTAACCTTGTCTTAGGCTTGCGATTGCAAGGCCTGTGTGTGCAGTTTCACTGCCAATTCGACTTGGCATTTAAAAGTACTTGCCAAGCCTAAAACTCCCCTTTTTCTACATATAAGACACCCCTAAGGTATGCCCTAGGTAACCCATAGGGCAGGGTGCTGTGTAGGAAAAAGGCAGGACATGTACCTATGTAGTTTACATGTCCTGGTAGTGTAAAACTCCTAAATTCGTTTTTAAACTGCTGTGAGGCCTTCTCCCTTCATAGACTAACAGTGGGGCTGCCCTCAGGCAATTGTTATTCAGGCACAATTGTTTTTTAGACAGTAGGTGTTCAGTACTTAGTTGTAGAGACGTTTTAGTTGTTTAGCAGTAGTGGTTCAGGCAAGTAGTGGTTTAGACCTAGTTGTTCAGGATGTTTCCCGTACCGATGTAGTTTACATGTCCTGGTAGTGTAAAACTCCTAAATTCGTTTTTACACTGCAGTGAGGGCTGCCCCCTTCATAGTCTAACATTGGGGCCGCCCTCATATATTGTTTGAGTGGTAGCTGCTGATCTGAAAGGAGTAGGAAGGTCATATTTAGTATGGCCAGAATACTGATATAAAATCCTGCTGACTGGTGAAGTTAGATTTAATATTACTATTTTAGAAATGCCACTATTAGAAAGTGAACATTTCTCTGCACTTAAATCTTTTTGTGCCTTACAATCCACATCTGGCTGGGTTTAGTTGACATCTCCTTGCACATTCACTCAGACACACCCTAAACAAAGATACTCAGCCTCACTTGCATACATCTGCATTTTGAATGGTTTTTCCTGGGCTGGGAGGGTGGAGGGCCTGCTCCCACACAAAGGACTGCCAAACCCCCTACTGGGACCCTGGCAGACAGGATTGAACTGAAAGGGGACCTGATGCACTTCTAAGCCACTCTTTGGGTATATAAACAGAGCCTCTGCCCCTTCCAGCTCAGACACTTCCTGGAGAAGATAACTGGAACCAGAACCTGCATCCTGCCAAGATGAACTGCCTGGCTGCCCGAAGGACTCACCTGACTGCTTCCTGTGAAGGACTGCTGCCTTGTTGTTGCCCTGCTGCCTTGCTGCTCTCTGGCTGTGATGAAGAAGTGCTCTCCAAGGGCTTGGATAGAGCGTGCCTCCTGTTCCCTGAAGTCTCAGGACCAAAAAGTCTTCTCTCTTGCAACTGGACTCCTTGTGCAGCAAAAATTCAACGCACAGCTTGCTAAAACCGATGCACAGCCAGCCCCGCGGTGAGAAATTCACCGCACGCTGAACCGAAGCAATGCAGCGTGACTTCGCAAGAAGAAGATCGACGCGGCACCTGCGTTGCGACCGGAACTTCGACGCACAGCCCACCGGATCGACGCACAGCCGACCTTGGATGACGCAGTCTGACTTCCAGGGGGGAATCGACGCAGCACCTGCCGTGCGGGAGAAAATTCCACGCAACGCCCACCGGATCTACGCAGCGCTTGTGACTTCGCTCCGCAAGCCCAGGATTCCACGCACAGACCCTGGGGCATCTGAAAAGCTTGCAACCCGAAGAGGATCCACGACCGAGCACCGGAAATCGATGCACAGCCGTTCCTACATGGAAACTAAACGATGCATCGCCATGTGCAGCCCAAGAAATCGACGCACAACCCTTTGTTTCTGCGCTTCTCCTCCTCTGCGGCCCTTTGTGGAGATTTTTTCACGCGAACCAGGTACTTGGTGCTTGAAAGAGACTTTGTTTGCTTTAAAAGCACTTAAGACACTTTATATAACTTTTCAGTGATATCTCTACATTTACTTATTGCATCTTTGATCGTTTTGACCTGCAAATATCCAGATAAATATTATATATTGTTCTAAACACCGTGTGGTGTATTTTGGTGGTGCTATATTGTGTTATTGTATGATTTATTGCACAAATACTTTACACATTGCCTTCTAAGTTAAGCCTGACTGCTCAGTGCCAAGCTATTAAAGGGTGGGCACAGGATAATTTGGATTGTGTGTGACTTCCCCTGACTAGAGTAAGGGTCCTTGCTTCTCCAGGGGGTAACCTGACTACCAACCAAAGACCCCATTTCTAACACCTACCCACACAAGTGAAATACAATTTTTATTAGGAGACTTGGGGGAACAAAGAATAGAACAACAAGTGTTATTGCCCCTTGTCTTTATCTACATTTTTTCCTTCCAAATGTAAGCCAGTGTGTAAAAAAGACGTCTATTTGAGAAATGCCCAGTAATTCACTTGCTAGTATGGGGACCCCGGAATTCAGAGATGTGCAGATAACCACTGCTTCTCAACACCTTATCTTGTGCTCATTTTGGAAATACAAAGGTTTCCTTTTTACCTATTTTTCATTCTTTATATTTCACCAAATGAATTGCTGTATACCCGGTATACAATGAAAACCCATTACAAGGTGCAGCTCTCTTATTGGCTCTAAGTACCTAGGGTTATTGATGAACCTACAAGCCTTATATATCCCTGTAACCAGAAGAGTCCAGCAGATGTAATGGTATATTGCTTTTGAAAATCTGACCTTGCAGGACAAAGTTACAGAGTAAAACATTGGGAATAATGGCTGTTTTTTTACCTCAATTTCAATGTTTGTATTTCAGCTGTATTTCAATAAAAAAACAAGCTTTATTCGGTCAATTAACCATCAAAGCATCACAATACATTAAAAAAGACAAAAAAAACTCATTTTATAACCTATACAATCATTGAATAAAAACAGATAAATAAATATATACATATAAATATCAAGCTACTCATATCTAAAATCCCGGCTAGTCAGTCTTCATGAGTCCTTTATACAAACCAGTTACGTATATGCCATGCTGCCATTAAAAACTTACTAACTGCGAGAATTAACTCATTAGAACTGTTGCTTTTTAAAACCTTTATTGCTATGCTACATTTTTTTGGGCCCCATTTCTCAACAAGTTTTACAAATCCATTTTGACCGTAGGGAAAAATAAGCAGGACAGAAGAACATAAAATGTTCTACTGTTTCCGGGGCACCACCACATACTGGGCATATGTCAGAAGTAGCAGTTGACCCCCAGCTGCTAGTGAAGGACATCAACGGTAAGGTTCCAAAACTAAATCTAGCATAAAAGCCTTTGCCCCATAAGTCGGGTATAGTATCTAAATAAGGTTCATACACTGGGTACACTTAAAATCAATAAAAAGATTAGTTAATCGACCGTGAGATTTATGACAAATATAATCATTCCTTACATGAGACCAATATACAGATTTCAGAAACATTTTATGGGATTTCACTAATTTATGAGGATTCTCCAGATAATCTCCCAACCCAAGGTACGAAACCAATTGGACACATGTCTGACCCAAGGAATTGTAGCAGCATTTGGTCTCTTTAATAAGTCAAGCAATGAGATCTTATATATATCCAATTCAGGGACAGTCCAGATCCTTATCCAATATAATAAAGGTCTTAAGGCAATTAAATCAGCTACTTGATTTAACCCCAAGTCAAGAAACATTGTAATCAATGATGTACTGTGAGTTCATGCAATCAAAGCCCTCGCAAAATTGTTTTCGCCCACAGTTAACCTATTACTATTGGAGGATCCCCAAACCTCTGCACCATAGACAGCAGCTCCCTGCACCTTAGCCAGATAACTCTTAATAGCTGGAGAAACAGCTTTTATTATCAAACTTTTGTAAAAGTGCAGGATAGATGCTGCTCTATGCTGTAAAAGCCCCCACTTTTAGCAATCTGGTCCTCCCAGTGTAATTTACTTGTCAACCTCACGCCCAGATAATCTATTGAGCTAACCTTGCTTAAAGGGACTCCATCCAGTTTAATAATGCATCTCTTACAAGGTCCAGAATTAAACACCATCAGTTTAGTTTTACTGATATTCAGCTCAAGCCCATAATCCTTGTGCATATGTATTTTCGTGCAACCACTTTAGCATTTGAATTATGTTAGCTGGGGTTCTTAATCTGTGCAACACTTCCCACAGTTTTTCTCTTGGGACCAAATCAAAAGCGGATTGTAGGCCTACGAAAACAGCATATAAATGTTGCTTAGCAATGGCTACATATTTCCAATATAGAATGGCCAGCCTAAAGACCTGATCTCCTGTGCTGGTTTTCGGGTGAAATCCCGCCTGGAGTGGAGAGAGGATCAGATGGTCATGGACCCAACTAGTTAGCGTCCCTAATAGTTGTTTAGCAAAACAAATGTGTAAGTTATCAATAAGGCTGATTGGTCTATAGTTGATTGGGAGATTTGCATTACCCTTTTTATAAATGGGGATAATTTCGGCCCCTTTCCACGGGCTCGGAATTGGACCCCCTGCAGCGATTTATTTGAGATCAAATTGATATACTAGGACCATATAATTGGCTTTTATCTATAAAGATCTCCCGGAAGCTTGTCCGGCCCAGGAGCTTTGCCTGGTTTTAGTGAATTAATTGCATCAAGGGTTTCCTCCATAGAGAAAAAAATATAATATTTGGGTGCGTTGGCACCTTCCCCAGGTAAATCAAAACTAGGATTTGCATTTGACCTCAATGAGAGGACATGATCTCCATTTTGTGAATCGAATGCCCAGACATTATCAGGTATAGCATAAGGATGGGAGAAATGATCCACCCAACTTTCTGGTTATATGTGATTCCTGATATTACTCCTACCCCCTCTTTGTCTTTTGGACAACAATTCCCAAAACAGCATATTATTATTTGATTTTGAAGCATCCAATAATTCCCGCCAGATAGGGTCTTCCCATGATCTTTTTGCTTGTGATATAGTCTCATATATACGTCTGGCTTGTTGAATCTCCCCCAGGAGACCAGTCATAATTGCTGTTTTTAACCCAGGCTTTGCCCTGGAGCAGACTTCATTAAAGCATCCATTACTGACTAGTTTCCCACTACAGGCCTAAAAACAACCTTTTAATAAAAGAATCTCTGCAATTATATAGACATATTATCATGTGTACTAAGTATAAGAATGTTATTAACATCCTGTTCTTCATAAACAGCCAAATTGTCCATAAACAATTGATAAATCCCTCCTATCAAGTGGGGGTTAGACATCACCTTTGGCCAACTAACCCTTGTAGAATTATTGTTCAAACATGGAGAAGGAGCCACTGTGTATTGGTTATTAGGTGTACTCCTGAACACATCCACAGAAAGAGTGAGAAGCAGGGGGTAGTGATCGCTCTCACATCTCAAATCCACCCTCATATCCCTCAACAGAGGCCACAATGTGACGTCCACCAAAAAATAATCAATGGCACTTGTGGACATACCTCGTTTAAATGTAGGTGCGATGTTTAAATCAGAGGGCGTTCGGCCATTGCAAGCCCTGAGGCCATACTTTAAACATAAAGAGGCCAACTGAGAAGACACGCAAGAGCGAGTACAATACTGAGAGTTAGTTATCTGTGGAATTCCCCAGAGTTCGTCCTCTTCAACCATTAATCCACTAAGCAGAGCAGAAGTTTCACAAATACAATTCAAATCACCTGCTATGATTAAAAAGGTCGAAGGTTGTAGAGTATCTAAAAATTAGGACAATGGGCCAGATGTAGCAAAGGTTTTTACCCATTCTGTGTCTATGGGAAAAAGTGTTCGTACATATGGCCCAATAAAACTAAGGTCTGAGACTCAGAACCTCGTGGGACAGACCGGGCGTAAACATTAACAAAAGTAATTTTAAGATTCTGCTGAAATTACATTTGCATATCCATTAAATCAACAGAGTCAATATCTAATATCATATGGTCACATTGCAGTTTCTTATTTAAAATGACTAGCAGGCCTCCTTCGGCACGGCCTAAACCCTTCTCTGGAGGTTGGGCAGAAATAGTAAATGAAAGAAAAAACATCTATATTAATTTCGTCCTCAGCCCAAGTTTCCTGAAACAAACAAATGTCCTGATTATTAATATACGTAGTCCATTCTGGGTCGGCCAACTTCCTATCAAGGCCAGCGAAGTTCCAGGTCATTATTGTTAATTCATAATTGTCTAACTTAATTTCATGGATCGGGCATCCAGACTCCGTCATGTCCATCTCCTCATTACAAATCCCAGGTGACACCACCCTGTTGCTCTCGTTCATGTGCAAAACCTCAGAGCAGATCCCCATAGGTGATCAATAATTAGTCATACAGGGTTTGGCAGCGAACAAGGAATTTTAGTTGCCATAGGTTAATCACTTCTTAGGGAATAATTTGAACTTCCATGGATAGCAGTCGAACAAACACCAAGTGGCTTCAATGCAAGACTAATCCCCCCCTGCTCGACTCCCTATACTGGCGGGTACGTAGATCAAAAGCCATAAGTTGATTCACCAATACCTTATCAACAAGATGAACAGAAATGAAATCAAAATTTTAACCCGGCAGACTACATCTATCTGCTGCAAGAATATCTGAACGAATAACTGAAAGACAGTTTTGTCGGATACGTAGCCAGTGTATTACCTTGTTAATCAAGGAATCGTGATTCTCGACAGAACCTGGTGTCAACTTTGGGACATCAACCATGTAGATTATACCATCTCCACTTTTTAGGGCCAGATCCTGGGCCATAATTGCTAAGCCACGGGCGTATTTACTAGAAGGAATATTGGTGTTGGTAGAAAGTTCCAATTACTTAATTGTGGGGGAAGGAGGGCTGACCACCTTGCCAGCTGTTTTAGAGGTATCATACCCCCTTATCCTTCGCCTATCTTTGGGAATATCAGGAGGAGCAATATTACATATCTGATTTCCCAGAGAATCCCTACAATTAGATGCTCTATTGGGCCCCCATCTATTGCTCATGAGATCACTTGTGGGAACTAACTGATGACCCTCTGTACCAAATGTAGACAATTTTTCACAAACAGGGGGACTTACTGGCCCCCTTAGGGGGATGTCATTTGGTATGATTAATTTAGCCATAGTAGGGTTTTCGTCCCCCTTTACCTCCCCATTACCCCGCTGACATTTACAACCACATTGGTGTGACATTTGTTCCTTCATTAATCCTGTTAATACTAGGACCAAGCTCCTAACTTCATCCACTATCGCTAGAAGAAGAGCCATGTTAATCCCATTGTCTAACGATTCCAACCCTTTGGAATCAAACAGAGGATTGGTCAAGGTGTTGTCGTCAGTGGCTGCTTTGGGCGGAGATTGTAGTGTACCCATAGGTAAATCCCCTTCCACTGCCAGTGGATCAAATCGATTAGTACACAGTACATTTGACACCACCCTTACCTCTGGACTTAACGGAAGAGGTAGGGACATTGATCCCTCAGAAAAAGTGCCCCTCTGGCAGGGTGGGGAACTAGGGACACTACAAGATATTGCCAGCGATGGAGATGTGGCAGTATTCCTTGGGACATGCTATTCCTCCCTTCCAGCAACCTCTATAGGAGAGTCTAATAATTGCCTACTCTTCTTTCTAGTAAAAATCTGCGGGATTTTCCTATTTCGAGATGAATCCTTCTTGGTAGGCATGCCCCCGGCTGAGTGAGTGTTCAAAATAGCCTCTACTTCCTCAAACAGTAGATCAATTTCATCAAGAGGGTTCGATCCACAAGCAGAGGCCAAGTTCGCTTGTTTACTTGAGCGTTTTTGTAATTTTTTAGTGCCATTCACTGGCACAGGAAAATCAACGGCTTTCCTTTTCCCCATAATGATTAAAATAATGTAACATCCCGGATGATGTAAATAATAAAATAAAAATCCTCTTACTCTTGCTTAATGCTTGCTTAACCGGCTAAGATAGTAGGCCCTGCCCGGCCTCTACCGGGCATATGCCCGGGCGCATCCCGCGCCTCGCGAGGGCAGGTCTATTTTTATCGGGAGCCGGATACCTGGGGGATATAGTCCCACCCCAGGCAATTGAAGAAAGCCAAATGCTACCCTGAACTGAAACATTTTAGGCCTCCCACAGGGTAACACTTGATGTTGCAAAGTTTTTATTTGATTCAAAGTATTCCTCTATTTCTTCTCTAATCAGATCTGTAAAACGTCCATCCAATAAATAACGAGCATTCCAGGTCAATGGCCCCTCCCTACGTTTGGTATCCCATCTATCAATATTTCCAGAGACGAGAGATCTGACAAGATGATTTTTGACAGCAGACACACCTGCTTACGCCACCGTTAGAGTGAAGAAGTGTTACAGTTGTGAGTATGAAAGTTGTGCCTTTGAATAGAAGGTGAAGTCTTGTTTATAAGGGTGTCATGTTCATCAGATATCTCTTAATCCTAAAGTAGATCCTTACTCAGGAAGTGAGGTTCTCTGCCCTGTCTTCCCAAGACCTCCATTTAGGGTCCATTACCATCATTGAAATCCCCTCCAGGAGAAGCTCACCCACAGAGGGTCCTATTATTATAACTTTGATTAAAGCCTATACTGTAGAGTGCTCTGCCTCATGAATGGAATAACATATTCACTAGAGAATGTCCAGGGTGTGCCGTCTTGGAGACCAGAGATTAACATGTGATGACCCATGGGTCATACCATACCTTGGTCACTGATAGAGAAAAGGTTTTGTGGAGAAGAATGAGGAGCCCTCTGAGACTTCTAGTGAGTCCAGTATGAAACACTCTGAAATGTCCATTATGGCCCAAAAAGCCACACTGGGTACCCAGTAGATGAGTGTGATTTTCATTTTTGGTGGTCTCTACTTGTTGTGTGTATTGACCTAATCTAATTAACTGACTCTGTCCATGCTGCCAACTAATACCTACTAACCCCCACCCGGAGCCCCCCACCCAATACTTCTCAACATGAAGCATTTGCCATACGAATTCAGTAACATACTAACTTCATCTTTGTTTAGCAACCTTTCCTGTCACAAAAGGCATTTTAAGCCATTTCAGTTTAACCTGCCCCCCATGTATCCCGCCACAGATTACGCACTCCTGCCAGTCTTCCAATGTTAGATGAGTGCACACTCTTCGCCTTCATTCTCTACAACCCGCTGGGGCCTCTCTCCAAATATTGCTCCTCCCCCTCCTCTGCACCAGGAGGAACGTCTCCCGCATTGTTCCATTCCGCAACATTTTGATCTCACTCACTCGCTGTCCTCTCCACTACATAAAGGCTTCTCTTTCAAGTAAGTAATACTATGTGGTTTGGCAGCAGTCTCCCTCTGGGTTCGCCAGTCACCAAAGCCTCTGCACATGTCCAGCCGTTCTTCCACCCACTCTTATGCACTATCTGGAGATTTAAAAAAGAATGATTTCTCCTGAAACAGGACTGAATATCGAAGCTGCATCACCTTCAATTTTTGTTTCACTCCTGTAAAGGAATGGCATTACTTCTTTACTTCTTTACCCTTATTGTGTAGTCTATGAAAATTAAAACTTTGGATTAGTCACAGTATACCTCCTTTCGCTCCCATGCAATTCTGAGTAGTGTTGCAGTCAGCATAGCTCATGATCCTCATGATCATCAGGCATGGGGTGAGGGGAACAGGTGGGTGTTTACGTGTCCGCACATGTTGGGCTCTTTCTTTGATGAACCATGGAGAAAGCTTCTGTTGCTGGGTCCATGATCTAAACAAGTTGAGGAGGAATTATGTGGGTTAGGAGTCCTCCTTTCTCTCTGGATCTTCACCAGGCGCAGATTACTTCTCCGTATCCTCTGCCATGTGGCCTAACTACAGAGCCATATCCTTCGGGACCCTAAAGTCTGTTATGAGTGTGCAAACCTTATCTTCCATTTCTGAGATTCGATTTGCAGCCTCCTTTGTCCTGCCTGTCTGTTGTCTGATTTCCCAAATCATGGTGCAGGAGAGAGACCTTCGACAAGCCCCTCCAATCTTATGTTCAGGAGCCTTTTATGTCTTATGGATGGCCTGTAGTTTAATGTCAGGAAACACTGTCTCTGGCGCAGTGGCCTGTGAGACCCTTGACAATTGGATTTGATCATTCACATTTGACTGGGATGGCTTGGTACACTGATTGATCTGGTCCTGGAGGCCAGCTTCCACAGACTTGTCCTTCCACATTATACAGCCAAGACCAGTGTCCATGAAGCACCGTGGGGGTCTATGCAAGTCTGTTACATTTTTGACTCTCAGCCATTACTACTGAGCTCCTTCAGGAAAGGTGATCAAGCAACATTCATGCAAGGTCCAAGAAATCTCAAAATACACAAACATAAATGGAAAATCACCATATTTGGTTGCATCATCCTGAGTGTAGGACATTGACTGCTCTTCTTGGGACCCACAAGGCTTGGCAGTTCCCCACACCCTAGCAAGGGAGGACCCCGCAACCAGTAGTGATGTGAAATCAGAAGACAGAGCAAGTTCCAGTCCCATACATTGGACTCCTGGCACCGTGTACCAGGGGCCAAGGTGCCAATGGCAAAAAATGTGTAGAATGAGGAGGTGGAGGTTTTCCATCCAACTCACCCTTCACCCCCCCACTCCTCAACTTTCAACTCCACTCAGCCTGAAGGTGCTGCTGCTACACTGTCACAGCATGATCCAGCAATGGGCCTCTATCAGGGTAAGGCAGATCATTTCTCACCTCCAGGAGCAGGAACTTAGGAGTTGCCTCTCCAGTGTTCCAAAATACCACAGAGTCCCATTAGAAAGCCTTATTTCCCTGGGCTGATAGGATCACAGCATCAGGGGCACCTCTCTGCCAGCTCCTGCTTCCACCACAGAAGAATGACGGATTGGCACATCCCTTATCGAGGGGCACGGATGCTCTGCTTTGGCTTCTCAGGCACTGCAGCTTTTCTTTGTCGAGCTGGCCTTAAGCTGCCGGTTGCATGTCCTGGGTCCATCTCAGCCTCGTCCTCTTGACTACATGAAGATTGGGTGGGTGAGAAGATCTACGCAGCTCATGCAGTGCCAAATAGACCTCGCTGGGTCCTGCCGCTGATCTCACCTCCACTCGTGCACCTGCAAACCCTGGAACTTGATGCAGATCCGGCCACAGGCAGCAGAGTCTCACAGCTGAGCGCAGCTCACCTGTTTCCACTGGCCTTTTTCACCTGTTTTCTTTACCCTGGTGACTACACCAGGGCAGGCGAGGGTGACTCCCCTCTTTGGCGTCATTGGGGGGGTGCCTGGTTGATGGCAGGTGACAGGAGCAAGAGTTTTAAAGAATATATGCGGCCAGTCAGAAGCTCGTCTAGCTTCCGGCCACTATGTTTGCCACCCACCTGGAAGTGAATGACAGATTTCAGAGTCTTTTTCAGAAGATGAGATCATATATAAAGGACACTTGAAAGCTGCTTTCAACGTCTGGCAGTAGATGGTGTTCCCGCTGTTACATTAGGTCCTCCATCCTGGGGCCTCCCAGACCTTCAATAGATGTGTGAGAAAAGTATGCTGTTTCAAAGTGACTGTAGTACCTTCTTGAGGGTCTATGGTTAAGTGGAGCTTTACTTTTTCAGAGGCTCACAGTGCTCCCACTTCAGAACTTCATTGTCATTTCTCTGTGTTTCAGAAGTGCAATGGTCCTTTAATGAAGCTGACTATCAAATAGAAGTGACAGGGATTACGTACTGATGTACATCTTGTGTGCATATTTTGTAGTAGGGTTATTGTTGAACAAGTCCTGACGTAAAAAGAGAGAGAAGGGAGAAGAACTACTGCCAAATAATCCAAAGCTTCCAACTCAAGGGGATAAGCAAGATTTGGTATCATTTGAATTCCATCCCCTGTCTTACAGTTCAGAAGTTCCAAAGTAACTCAGGTTAGAGAGTTTGAATATGAAGCAGGCTAGCGTCAACTCAGAAGAGTAGTCATCTCCTGCCTGTGGGAGGGCTCAAGTTTCCTAGTAGAGAGATTCAACATCCTGCACACTGGCACCAGGCTGGAATCCACAGGAGAGACCCTCTAAAAGTGTGTGTGTGGGTAATTGTGTAAGTGTGTGTGTGTCTGTGCGACGAAAGGGATGCCTATTGAAGATGATGACAAACCACCAGGTAATCTCAACACGACTTTTCCACCTGACACCATTGTATGATCCTTGTCCAGTAAATTAATGTAACTATGTGTCATTTCCTTATCACTTAATATTTACCAGAAGCTAGCAATACCTTAAGTACCTAAATACCTGTGAGTTTGTTTACCTAGGTCTGATATGCTGATTTTTTTCTGGTGAGACATGCATTATCATCATATACATTTTCTTTGTGCCCACAGAGCACAAGGATCTATTCATATATTCATATATATATAAATTATCATGTATACTTAGGTACAGCGCTGAAAAATAAATATTTAGCTGTTTGTTCATGAATGAATCACAAATGACAAGTCCTCACAAAGTTAGCAACACGTGTTCAAGTCCTCGTGAGGATGGCTCTGTGTGCTTTAAAAAAAAAAGCTATATTTGCAAATTTGAACCTGGATCCTGTATCATGATTTTTTTCATGACAATTATTTACTGTTATTATATTTTAAAGTTAATTGGAAAGGTTAGTCCCCACAAGGAAGGTATCCACACATAGGGCCATATGTACGAACACTTTTTCCCATAGACACAGAATGGGTAAAAATCTTTGCTACATCTGGTCCATAGTCCCCACAAGGATGGTAACACATATAGGGGTTTGTAGCCCAATAACACATGTTATTTAGGGCAACTAAAAGCCCTGTGCAACTGGACACGCTGAGGAGGTGGCGTGCATGGCCAGGCTGGAGGCCAGGCCTTGCAACCCGTATCTGTTGCACATGCCCAAGGGTCGTGCACAGAGGGAGTTGCCTACGCTGTCAGGGAGTGGTGGAGGGCCTAGCTGTGAATCACCCAGTGGGCATTAAATATTGTTTGCTCCTGGTACATTGTATGGAGGGTCTGAATGGAGACCAAAACGTGCAGCCAACCTCTGCAGTACAATGCCTCTGAATAACTTGCTTACTTTCATGCTGTGTGTCACTGACTGTCTGATGCACAGTTTTACTCACAAAGCACAAACTATCATTGAAACTCACTTGCATACAACACAAACAACAGAAATGTCCATCTACCTTTAAACTGGTTTCAGCTAGGTTTGCACTATACAAATACTAATTGCAATATGTACCTAAAATAATGTAATCTAGATCACACATCTTATCCAAGACTGATTAATCTTTACCTTTCATGTGAGGTACATCAAGGATTTATCCTATTTCCCAAAATACTTAACCAACACACGGGAATGCTACCTTGTTTCCAAGAGGAGGCAAAACACCATTACCCAATATGACAATATTAGACTGGTTTACTTAGCTGTGTCTTTGCTCAGTTTCATAAAGGGTCAATTCCTTCCCCTGAAGATTGAAAACTGCATAAATAATTTCTTCTTGAAACCGAATATAAGGGAGACAGAAAATCTTCTTAACTCAGGAAAGAGTAATTAAAATATTAAAAAATGCCAAATGTGGTATAACCACATGAGCTCTGCCCTCCAACTTGTTCATTATGCAAATTCAATGAGAATTACCACTGAGGCAAACCTCACTTACCTCCACAACGACGTTGACATGAGTCTTGTACTACAAGAAAAAAATGTCACATGGAATTGGTGATTTCATGGCCCTCTACATTAAAAAATACAACCAAGGCATTGGATTTAACTTCCTAAAACTGTGGGACTTGCTTCAGGAAAGGACCAGATGGCCTTCGAGGCTCCTTAGCTGTGGCAGGGTTGTGAAACTTACCCTATGTAATAAAGACTGCAATAAGGTAATAAGAAAATAAAAGAAGTGAGGATGCTGAGATAACCGCTGATGTGTTGTGTTAAAGTCAATAACTCAACCACATTGAGTCTTCTCTAATTCGTCAAATCAATTCACAATAAAATGTATTACTTGCTTGCAAGTTCCTCTTGTAGGGCCTTATTCAGAAACGTAACGTACACTTTTGAGTCAGGTTACTACTTTACAGTATTCCCAAACTGCGAGGGTGTATAATGGAATCTGGAGTAAGCATTTCATTCCCCAAAGGGTCTTTAATTGGTGTTAGTAGAAGAGGTGCCCTGCAAATCGTCATCTAAACTGCCCAGACCAGGTAATTTTCCATGTCAAAAACAAACTCATCGAAGCCCTTCTCATTGTCATTGGCATCAAACATATCCAGGCTAAACGAGTCCTGGCTGTCTATTGTGCAGTGAAGGACACCAACGTCTTTTGTAGTGCTGTGGCTACCTTGGTCTCTTGTAGCGCTCAGGCTTCCACGCATTGAGGACAGGGTGTCATCCCGCTTTGTCCTCAACCCAGAGTTTTTGGGTCTGTCTAGATGCCTTGTTTTACATAGAGCTTTACCGCCTTTTCTGGGGTTAGTGGTTCTTTCATCATTGGAGAGAGAGAGGTACTCCTGCTCTGAAGGGGCACTCCTCTTCTTCTTGGTTATTGTAGCCTCAACCACTTCCTTAATGGAGCTTTTCAACTCTTCTTCAAAATATTTTGTAAACATCTGTTCCGAAGCTTCATCTGAATAAGCTATTCTTTTCAGCCATGCTATCAAATTAAATATAAACCTTATAATAAAAGTAAACAGTATAATTTTACCTTTTACAATGAAATTGATTAGAAATCTTAGAACAAAACTAAATAGTATAATTTTAAATTTCTTAGTTTGCACTTAGTCAAAGGAGATTAGGGCAATGAGAAAAACTAGCCAATAATTATGCGAGGCAAAAAGGTTAATCCAACCGGCGTTGTGCTTTTTAAAAAAAAAAGTGTAACTATGTCAACCAGCCATAGTAACAAAGGTTCATCCCATTTGAAAATGGTGTCTAAAATACAAGTCTGCTTTCGGTCTCTAATAATGTGTTCCGGAAGCATCTCTTAAACAAGCATTTGCAATGCACTAGAGTCTCGCATTTCTCCGAGTTACAGCTATTAGCAGTTGTAAACTCCCAACCGGATTTTTCTTGCGACATTGAAAGAAAAAACACAGCGCGATCGCGCTGCTACAGTTAACTCGTAGTGTAACCTATCGGCAAAAGTGCAATTATCTACGTAACCACCAAAAGTGCAATTAACTATTTAACAGGGTCGATGTTATGCAAATCGCTCGACTTCTGCCAAGCGAGATCGCGCTGTGAACAAAAGATAAAAAGTAGTCCACAAACCTGATGAGAAACAGCGAGCCTCGCGTGTTTTCAGTACTTAGTCGCTGCGCTCGAGGAGGGCTAACCACCAGAAAAGGCATGACGTATGCATGCCTTCCACTAATGAAAGTAAGCAGATTTTAATAGGCAAGCCCACGAACCAATGAAAGACACTGAAGTGACGTGGACAGGGCTCCGAGCCCTTTTCCAACTCCTATAGTGTCTCACAAGCGAAACGCATGGATTAATGTATCGTGGCCGGTGGCTGTCTGGCAGCGAAAATTCAGACGGACACGACCTCCTGTGCCGCTCCGTATCACCTGCCTCACCTCCCTCGGACACGCCTTTTATTTTTTTACTAGCCCTCACGACATCAGGGCAAACCAACAATAGTGGCGCAAACATGGGGGGAAAACTCATGGGGTGAGGAATCATGAAACCCCTTCCACACCAAATAATAGTAGTGTCCGAGTATCAGTTGCGTCACTGATACGCGACACTACAGGCTCCACAATGAAATATCTATACTTTAGAAGGAACTTACATTTACGTAATAAGTCCAGCGCTACTCATACCACTGGTACTGCAACACCCTCATAGAAAATAACAGATGTAGAGACTCACTGCAAAAGTGTAAACTACTTAAAAACTGCAACTTGTGAACATCCCTTTCTAGTAATGTATTGTAATGCTCCTTCTCTGGCTCAATAATCGAATTTTCTCAATTTTCTTCACTAAAAGGTTACAAATGCTGAAGGAGACAAACAAAATAAATTCTTAAGCAAATAAAAATGTCGCTCATCAATGATGGAGTTTCTTGCGTTGTCAATGTAAATAGGTATTTACTTACACTTGGTTCCTCTGTGAGTCATGGCCAATTGAAACATCCTTTAGAGAAATAGTGAAGGAATTTCTGGTTACATTTTTCAGTCCAAGCAATCCAGCCGAAGTAGAGGGGGACTTACGTGTCTCCAAAGGAAACACATCTTAATGCACTTAGGGCTGGCGGAAGTATGGTTTCCACTAGTTTTAGTACAAAGCCTGCACAATAAATGAAGTGTTATGTAAACACTGCTACATCATTGCTTCAGAGGCCAATGGCTACCATCATAAAAGAGAAGCAGGGATTGCCTATAAAAGTGGAAGACATTAAAAAGATGCTTTAATGAGGGTTGGCGTCTAGATAAATTTACCTCGTTTCCCAAGTGACCACCACCCAAGGAAGGGGCCATCAAATGTGGTTGCAGCTATGATCACAGGCTGACCTATGTTCCATCTTCATTAACAGAAACAAATAGAAGATGAAAGGCAGAATTATCTGTGACAGAAGCTATGTAACATTATGTTGCTATAAACACATGTGGTATCTATTACTCTAGGAAAGTCAAGCAAAAGTTCAATAGTCTAGTAGCATAAGTTCAAAGCAGAATCCAATCCAGAGCAGAGAGCAGGCATAGTGATGCACATGCAGCTTTGTGGAAGGGAATTAAGTGATAAAATCTGTATTGAAAAGAGGACAAAAATAAGTGACAATGAGAACAAACAGGGATAAGTCAGACAAGCTAGTCCTTCGCTCAGGATACTCTTTGACATGCCTTTGACAGAGTATGACTTGGATACGTTATGATTAATTTTATGTATTTACATCACAAAGATGCCAAGGTTTATTTGTGAACCCATATTCTGCAATACATAATTGTATTTCAGTCTCTCTTTGTGAAAAGAAAACTATCCTGGTGTTTAACTTCAAAATATACTCTGCAGTGCAATCATTTGTTTTATCGTTATGTCGATTTTGACCTTCTTGATGGCACCTCCAGAATACAGCTGTACTGTGTTAACATACCTGTTGACATCCTTCCAACACAGTGGTACAGTGGTACTTACCATACTTATTTATGAGCAGGTCATGGAACATCTGAGTGTCACAAATGGGTACTGTAAGAGTAGGCCTGCACCATCAATATATCTCACCTGCATTTCACTATTGTTACTGGAGATTAGAACTCTTTACTACATATCCCATATTGTGCTCTTGTAAGGAACTCAGAGAAGCCTACATTGTTTTAGCAGAAGCTGACCCATCTGCCATCTTCTGTGTGAGTGACATGTCAAGCTTGGACCTGGACCTGTCCATCTTAAGTGGGGTTGAATACAGCTCTTAATGCCATTGGAATGTTGCTGTCTCAAGGAATGCTGTGGACTTCTGATCCTTCATAACTATCATAGGTGCAAGTTCAAGTAGAAGACATTTTAAATCTCAGTTTCACAATTCTGGGCAGAGATCCATTTTGTTTTTCTTTTTGCCAACGGTTTCCTTGAAGAAATGCACTTACATAAATAACATTTGCTCTTTGATAATTGATATAGCATAGAGTTTTGCTACTGGGAAAGCCTGTCACATATATTTGTGTTGAAGAAAACATACCATGAATGGGTGTAGCAGGGTTTGGGGACATTGACTCAAGGGTCTTATTCTTTATTCATCTGAATCCTATCAATTGCAAGGAGAGACCTGTTAAGAGCCTCAGCACTAACTGATCACAAATTACACAAGTCTGTTTTCTTTTATCCATGAACCAAAGATGTGGCTTTGCATCTGCAGTTGTTTCAGCCTATCCATTCTGTTCTACATCCGACCGATCCTGTGTTCCTGAATGAGCTGAGAGATGTATTAAATTTGGTAATTTTCTCATTTCCTTCTCAGTCTCACACAGTGTGACACTGAAATTCAAGATATGGAGATGCGTTACCAGGTTCATGTTTGCTTTCAGTAGGGATTTGTTTATATGATTGCCTTTTTCAGTTATTTCCTTTTCCCATTGAGATGTTCTTGAATTGCATGGTGAATGGTTACACAGCAAGAGCTCATCTATGTCCTTCTCTCAATATAAACCTTTGGAGGTGAATTCCTCTTGAGATACATAGAAGGCAGGGCATAGGGGGTCATTAGCACCGCCAACAGGCTGGCGGTGCTTCCCAGCCCATTCTGACCGCGGCGGTAAAGCCGCGGTCAGAAAACGGGATCCGGCGGTTTCCCGCCGGTTTTCCCCTTGCTGGGCTGAATCTCCATGGCGGCGCTGCAAGCAGCGCCGCCATGGAGATTCCGACCCCCTTCCCGCCATCCTGTTTCTGGCGGTTTTTACCGCCAGGAACAGGATGGCGGGAACGGGTGTCCTGGGGCCCCTGGGGGCCCCTGCACTGCCCATGCCACTGGCATGGGCAGTGCAGGGGCCCCCTAACAGGGCCCCACCATGATTTTCACTGTCTGCTTAGCAGACAGTGAAAATCGCGATGGGTGCTACTGCACCCGTCGCACCCCTGCAACACCGCCGGCTCCATTCGGAGCCGGCTTCTATGTTGCAGGGGCTTTCCCGCTGGGCCGGCGGGCGCCCTTTTGGTGGTCGCCCGCCGGCCCAGTGGGAAAGCCAGAATGGCATCCGCGGTCGGCCATTTGGCGGTGACCGCATGGCGGGCGGCGACCGCCGCCCACCGCGGTCCAAATGACCGCCATAATCTGGTGCAGAGCATAAGAACTGCTTGAGTATTCCTTCATTTTAATTTGTTGTATATGTTTTTAAAGTGTGGCAATTCTACTTAATCTAAGTAAGAAGTGTGCATTACACCATAGTATTGAAAAGAGATACACTGGAAATCCCAAATAAAGAGAAATACACAATAAAGAGGGCACATTGGTGTTACTAAAAGGGTCGCCGATGCTTGTGCGGCCCCTTCAGTAATATAGATAGTGCCTGCGCACATATAGCATCAGCGCTAACATGAGAGAACATTTGGGAATCTCTTTGCCTCTGCGCCCACACTGTATGGTGGTGCCCTTTCAGTGCGCCTTCTAAAGGCAACCCTCTGAGGGATGAAATGGGATCCAATGGGCCCCCAGACATCACCTTGCAGGCAGTTGCAGTGACTCACTGCACCGCCTGTAAGTGGATCCCTAATCCCTGTGAAGAGTGTAGGTGGGGTGTAGGCGGGTTGCTGTCTGCACAGAGAAACATGGGGCAGCTTTTACACAGCTGTTTCGTATTTCACTTGAATGCGCTGCCCTTGGGGCTGCACAAGTTCGCGGCTGACCTGTTGGCAGTGCATGCTGCCTAATAGGGTGCACTTTTCCTGTTTGAACTCGGCTCACCTGCCTTAAGGTGCGCCATGGCACAAACAGGGAAATTGCACCCTATAGGTAATACAGGCCCAGGATTACCAATAGACCTTATTTTTACTGTAACCAGTCAATTTATGGAGACCTCAATAGCAGAGTAGCTTTCTTCCTTGAACTTGTATGTATGTTATACGAATACACCAGTGTATTAGGTCAATCAGAAACCACAGAATGTGTTTGTTTAATCCAACAACACCAAATTTAATGCCTATCAAGTTATGTCTTGTAGAACATCAAGTTCCTTTCACAGTTGGCAAGCTTAGTCATTAGATAAACAAAATATAACTAAAGATTAGCTATTCTTAATTGCAAAGTCCAAGATTTTATACATAATAGTACTAACAGATTTTCAAAACCTTCTCCAGACAAGGTTAGTTCAAAGTTAACATTTTACATATCACATTTTGGGAAACTTTCTGCTCAGCTAAGCATTAATCTTGAAAAACGTCTCTGGTGACCAATGTAAAGTGAGAAAGTTCATGTATTATTGTGCTATCGGCTTCGAACACTCCAGGAGTGCTTATGACTCGTGTGTAGCTTCTCTCCAAGCACGAAGGTGGGTTTGTCAGCTAACCATTCCTTTCGGGGACATTTGATTCATATTAGAGACTCACTGAGCATTAACTTGTGAAGTGATAAAGACGGGGGAGTTTGTGCTGCCGTTGTGTCACTTTTTGTGATGCAACAGCAGTGCAAACTTTGAAATCATCTTTATGAGGACATGCAAAGCCACTTTGCGTGGCTTTGAATGGCTTCATACATATGGAGTAAGGCAAGTCAGCCAAATCGCGGTGTTGCCTTACTCTGCACAAGGTAGGCATTCCAGGGCATTGTGGTGGGTGTTCCCACACAACACCTATGGACTTTGACGCATCCCCAGATATACAATAACTTGTAAACCAGGGGATGCGCCAAAACCGTACGCCTCCCCAGAGGAGGCATAACGAGGAGCATTATGTTTGCTTTCCCTTGTTTTTTCCTATATGTTTGCTGCATTCTGCAGCACGCATAGAAAGAACAAAAAACTTCCATAGATTGTTTTTGTGCAGGAAGGTGCCCCTTTCTGCACAAAAACAATCCTGCCAAAAACACAGGCACCCTTGCACCGTGGTAATTTTGCTAGATTGATTGTGGATATGTATGGCCATATTGCATGCCCCAGGCCATCACAGTGTGTGCTTGTGTCTTAGCAAGAGACTCTTTCATTGGTTTGGCTATCTGCCACTCAAAGAGATCTGAGATAAGCAATGCTGTATTCTTTAATGTACATAAATCCTCTAACTCAGTGGTTTGTGACCTGTGTCCAGGAAACCCTGGGGGTTCATGATGCCTGCTCAGGGGATAGGTGAAGTCTTAGAAAATTAAATAATATTAATAGTTTAATTAAATGTATGCAAATTAAGCAAGATGCAAAACTGAATTTTTTAAAATATTCTGTAAATGTGAAGGAATTTGAAATTGGAAGCTAAAACTTAAGTTGATATCCCAGATTTATTTGGGGGAGGAATGCAAGAGCATCAAATAGAATTTAGTACGGAAAATAGGGGGGCTCTATTGAATTTAGAAAAGCTCCAACCTTCCCATTTAAATTAAAATTTCCTTTTTTAGATCTGCTTAGTCCAGGGCGCCCAACTTCCAGTAATGACTCAGTGAGAGTCCACAGAAGTCAAAAGGTTGAGAACTGCTGCTCTAAATGATATACTGGGCTGAGCTGCACTTTAGAGAGATCTTTTTGAAGATGTTGGTGAGCTACTAGTAGCTTCTAAGCTACTCTTTGGAGACCCATGGTGTAAAATCACCATTCAATCTTTTGACATTTTTCACTTGTAGTAGGTGGAAAATGTAAGTGGAGAAATATGTTTGTGGGAAAGTCCCTGGAACCAGGAATCCACATGTTGCTGAGTGCACATGTTATTCCCCATTGACCAGAATTTAAACTTTAATTTCTAATTCCTGGATTAAGGGGTGCATATACTGGGTGGAACTTTTAATTCTGGCCCCTGTAACTCCCACCACCTTAATTATGGGCAAGTCCTGGGACTGAAAAGAGAAAATACTAAAACACCATTTTAAAAGAACTTGTACAAGTGTCTGTTTCTTAGCTGTGCATCGACTGGCTTTGGGTAATTTGTGGGACCTGGTTAATTTCTTCCTGCTAGCCTCTATTTCAAAGAGTCACATGTAGATTCAACCTCCTTTACTGTGAAGCCAGCCTGAGAGAAGTAAATACTACTTGCAAAGTGAAATCTGTGCTGAATTGAATCAGTTTTATTGTAGTGCTATAAATTAGAGTACAGATACAATTCAAATATGTTTCAAGAAAATCAACAAAATGTACTAACATTATGGCCCTCATTACGACCCTGGCGGAGGGTGATAAAGTGGCGGTAATACCGCTAACAGGCTGGCGGTAACTACTGCCAAATTATGACCATGGCGGAAAGATCTCCGATAGACAGCCAATGTACCACACTGACCGCCAGGGCAGATACAACAGGCGGTAGCTGCCTACAGCCAGGCAGAAGTCAAAGTTCCGCCCACCATAATAAGACACAGCAAACCACCACCTTTTCTGGTGCGGTACCAACAACATCAAAAGCCTGGCGGAAACAGATCTCAGAAGTAAAAGGACTCACCATTGGAGACACAAGGAACAACCAAGCCGCCATAGAACCTGAATTGCATGTCTTCCCCATGCTCATCTACGTTCTGCTCCACCACGAACACCAACGCCGGCGAAGACGATGACGGTGAGTACAGCCGCCTAGCACACAAGGGAGGGGGGAGGAAAACGACAGTGACACACACACGCACAACACACACCCCACACACACACACACCATACACACAACCAGATGCATTACAAAAACAATTTGACCCCGTAACTCAGCTGAATAATGCAAGGACACGATTTCGCAAAAGTGTATGTAATAAGATTAACATAGTAGAACTAATAAGTTAGGCAAGATAATAGAAATATACATATTTGCAGAAAAAGGGACACAGCCCAGTCCACAATGTCGGTAGGCCACATGGCCACAGGCCAAAGTCCAAGGCCACATATGTCATCTGCCTCAACAAGACATGGAGAGAACACTGCAGGTGCATCAGTTGGTATATACGCAGGCACCTCAGGGGGACGGGGGACGGGGGGGCACCTCAGCCGGGAGATGTTACAAGACCACTGGTTCTGGAGGGGGCAACATGCCCTGTGCTTATTCCTGTGGAGTGCAAGGTCACAGTCTCTCACGTGAGTGTCTTACCCACTGGTTCTGGAGGGGCCATCGTGCCCCGTTCTTGATCCTAGGGAATGTTGGGCATGTGTGTGTCTTACCCACTGGTTCTGAAGGGGGCATTGTGCCCTGTGCTTGATCCTGGGGAGTGATGAGCAAGTGGGTGTCTTACCCACTGGTTCTGGAGGGGGCAACCTGCCCTGTGCTTGGTCCTGTGGAGTGCAAGGTCACAGTCTCTCAGGTGGGTGTCATACCCACTGGTCCTGGAGTGGACAGGCCGCACAGCAGCCCATGGAGGCAGGATTACATACCGTCCGCCGGCGGTGACGGTTGCACAGTGGTGGTGGTGCTGCTGCTGAGGGGAGGCTCGTGCCCATCCCCTGCAACCTCGGATGGCTGCACAGTGGTGGTGGTGCTGCTGCTGGGGAGAGGCTCCTGCACATCCCCTGCAACCTTGGATGGCTGCACAGTGGTGGTGGTGATGCTGCTGAGGGGAGGCTCCTGCCCATCCCCTGAAACCTCGGACGACTGCACAGTGCTGGTGTTGCTGATGCTGGGGGGAGGCTCCTGCCCATCCCCTGCAAACTTGGAGGTTCCTGCCCCAGTCTCCTTGTTCTTCCTGTCTGCTGGTGCAGGCTCCTTTCCCTTCCAGCCTGCTGGTGCAGGCTCCTTGGTCTTTCTGGCAGCAGGGCCAGGCTCCTTTGTCTTCCTGGCAGCAGGGGCAGTCTCCTTGGTCTTCCTGGCAGCAGGGGCAGTCTCCTTGATCTTCCTAGCAGCAGGGGCAGCTTCCTTACCCTTCTTGCCTGCAGGTGCAAGCTCCTTGGTCTTCCTGGCAGCTGGGCCAGGCTCCTTTCCCTTGAGGTTGCCTGGTGCAGGCTCCTTCACCTTCAGGACAAGTGACCTGGATCCCTTTCCACCAGGAGTGGGTGTGGCGACGACTGGGACCCGTGGACTGTGTGAGTGAGGATGGGGGGAGTGGTAGGGAAGAGGTCAATGGTGGATAGGAACAGGTTTTTTGGGGACATTGGGGCGGGAAGAGGGAAAAGGAATGCGAGTGGAGGATGAGCGAGTGGTTGTCGGAGTTGTCTGTTTGCTGCTTTTGGGTGCAGGTGCATCGGCTGTATGCTGTTGTGAGGTGGATGGCTATTGGGTGTCTGAGTGCTTGCATTTGTGTACTTTAGGAGGGGGGGACAGCCACAGTGGGAGAGGACACAGGGGATGTGCGCATGGCTGTTGTGGAGGTGTCTGCCAGTGAGGTGTGTGTTCTGCTTGGTGTGGTGATGCTGGTACTGGATGATGATGTAGTGCATGCAGGTGTGAGTGTGGACGGAACTGGGTGGGATGTGGAGGAGGAGGGGGACACAGTGGAAATAGTGGATGTTGGTGTGTCTGCAACTGGATGGTGTTTGTGTGATGAAGTGTGGTGCTTGTGTTTGCCTGTGCCACTCTTGGCTGTTGTCATGTGTGCATGCTCGTCTATATGTGTGCTTGGGATAGGTTGGGGTTGAGGGGAATGGGACTGGGCAGTGGAAGTTGGAGGGGGGATGGTAGGGACAGGGACAATGGCTGCCATCAGAGGGGAGGCCAGAGCCTGAATCGATCTCTGTTGGGCCGCCAAGCCAGAGTGAATGCCCTCCAGGAATGTATTAGATTGTTGCATCTGGGCTGCCAGCCCCTGGATGTCATTCACAATGGTTGACTGGCCTACAGAGATGGATCTCAGGAGGTCAATAGCCTCCTCACTCAGGGCAGCAGGGCTAACTGGGGCAGGGCCTGAGGTGCTGGGGCGAAGGAGATGCCCATCCTCCTGGGTGAGCGGGCACGGTCAACTCAATGAGGGGCTGCTGGGAGGGCGGTGCTGGTACGGGGGTGGCAGCTGTACCTATAACTGGGGTGGTCACAGAAGTGTCCGCCACCACCAAGGAGCTTCCATCAGAGGAGGTATCTGTGTCAGAACTGACCCCTCTAGTCTCCGCCGTGGTGCTCCCCTTGCACTTCGTCCCACTGGTGCCCCCACCGTCGGTGGACTCTGCCTCTCGGGTCCTGTGGGATGCAGCTCACTTCACCACTGGTGCCTCTGCTCCTCCGCCAGATGATGCTAATGCACATAAGGACAGGTTGACAAAACAAAAAGGGGGAGGAAGAGGCAAAGGATACACTTGGTCAATGGGTGCACCAACGCTACCGTTGGCTCCGCCTGCCATAGACCCCCAGGGTACGCACCTCCTTTGCGATGGCACTCCATATACCCTTCTTTTGATGGGTGCCGACCTGCAGAGGCAATACAGACAGGAAAATGGAATTAGACAAACAGTCCTGCTGTGTTACACATATGGTCCACCATACCCCTTTCCATCTACATTTACACACACATAGCCCAGCACACAACCTGTACGCCGCCAAGAGGACATCCACCCACCCCCCTTACGCGAGGCCTTCACACACACACAACCCCATGAATTCATGCCACATGCATCGTGCCCACAGTGTACTCACCTGTTGGTCTGGAGGCCCATACAGCAGTCCGTGCTGGGGTAGTAGCCTATCCACTAGTCTCTCCAACTCCTCCGATGTGAAGGCTGGGGCCCTTTCCCGGTCACACGGGCCATGGTAGGTTCCAGACACAGGTCACAGCAGCACATGCAGTGTAGATCCTCTCCTGTGGAAGGTCAGGTAGCAAGTGAGTAATATGATAGAAAATGGCGGTCACGTCCCCGGCAGTGCATATCGTCACCGTCGGCGTAGATCACCATTGGCCACTGTAACCAATGAGGAGTAGCACGATGGTTCCCGACCGTCTCCCGCAACGGCGCACAACGTCAGTGGAATTACCTCACTTCCACCTGTCCCTCCACACAGAACAGGCAGATGCCATTTCAGTGGGGGCAGGCCCTTGTAAATTACTGCATCACTGGTGATATTAGGACATACTGGATATATAACACTGACCCATTACAAGTTAACAGGATGCAAAGTTCTGTTGTAGCCCCATTGTTCAGTTTATGACCGGCTCCTCACTCTTTTGTCCCTTAGATTGCTACCGTTGCGGATGAATAGGAGATGGAGACATACCCCGGTGTACAGACGTCTGGTGTGCTTGGCAACACTGGAGGACAGGCACATTATTCTCACCTATAGACTGGACAGAGCCACAATCACAGAGCCGTGTGCACAATTGGAGCCTGACCTGATATCTGCTATCCGTCACCCCAGTGGGATCCCCTCTCTTGTGCAAGGGCTATCAGTACTCCATTTCCTGGCAATTTGTTCTTTCTAAGTGACAGTGGGCTTGGCAGCAGGAATGTCACAGCCAATGTTCTCAATAGAGCTGACAAGAGTGGTGTCTGCCCTGATAAAACACATGTGCAGCTACATTGTTTTCCCCCAGGTTGAAGATTTAGCCACAGTAAAGTCAGAGTTCTATGCAATGGGACATATCCCCAACATAATTGTGGCGATTGATGGAACACATATAGCATTAGTCCCCCCCATGGCAGAATGAACAGGTGTTCAGAAATCGGAAGAGTTTTCACTCTATGAATGTATAGATAGTATGCCTGGTGGATCAGTACATCTCCCACATCAATGCTAAGTATCCTGGGTAGGTGCATGATGCCTTTGTCCTGAGGAATAGCAGCATCCCAAATGTGATGGGCCAACTACAGAGGCACATGGTGTGGCTAATAGGTGAGCCCTGGTTCCCACCCAGTATATGTTGGTGTTTGCATATGGTGTGGGCCATATGGGATAGTGTGTAGCTAAATGTTGTCCCTCAATATTGCAGGTGACTCTCATTACTGTAGGAGGCTGGCCTGGTTTGTAGTGGGTACCTTGGGTACTTACACCTTATACCAGGTCCAGGTATCCCTTATTAGTGAAGTAGCAGTGTTCTAGCAGCATAGGCTGATAGAGATAGGTATAGCAGAGCAGCTTAGGGTGAATTAGGAAACATGCAAAGTTCATGCAATACCACTTATAGTTACACAGTACGTATGCACAAGTAAAGACAATACTCAGTGTTACCAAAAATAAAGGTATTTATTTGGGTGACACAAGGCCAAAAATATCTGAGAGACAATACTCCTTCTGGACACCAAAATAAGATAAGTAATTAGACATAGGATACTGCAAACAATAGGAAATGCTATAGAATGCAATGGGAGAAAGTAGGTCTAGGGGCAGCACAAACCATATACTAAGAAAGTGGAATGCAAATCACAAATTCCCCCCTAGACAAGTGTAGTGTGTGCAGAATCACAGGGAGAGTAAGAATACAGTAAAGGTAAGTAAATTACCACACCCCAGAGCCCAGAAAAGCAGAAGTAAAGTACTGCAAGTTTCCTTAGGACACACTACGCCTCGTGATTAGAGTTATTGCAAGAACCAACCAAGTCTGCAAACAACAACTGCTGGATTCCTGGACCTGAAGACCTGCAAAGGAAGGAGACCAAGTCCAGAAGTCGAAAGAAGTTCCCGGAAGGACAGGAGCCCCTGCCAACCCAGAAGAGGGTGCAAAAGAAGAGTACCCAGTTGGGCGAAGACTGCAGAAATGCACCCAAGGAAGATGCCAGCGGGTTCCTGCATGATGCAATGGATGTCCCACGACGTAAAGATGGATGCAGATGTGATTTTGTGTTGGAATCCTCCAACAAGCCTTGGTTCCGGCAAAGTCGCGTTTTGCGTCAAAATGGGGCTGGCTGGACCCAGGAGGGACCTGGGGGCCTCAACTCTGTGTGAGGAGGAAGAAGGGGCACTCAGCACTTTAGAGAGCCCTTAAGACACCAGACAGCACCCACAGGAGTCCCAGGACATGGGGACAAGGAAGGTGCAAAACGCAGTTGGTGCAGCACTGAAAAGGAGGGTCCCACGCCACTGGAGGTCAACTCAAAGAGTTGAGCGTCGCAGGATAGAGTGCTGGGGGCCTGGGCCAGGCTGTGCATGAAGGAATTTTGCAAATAGTGCACAGAGGCCTCAGGAGGTGAAGAAGACATGGTGCACAAGGGAACTGTCGCTCCTGGGGAAGGCAAGGTCTTACCTCCTCCAAATTGAGACAGCAGGACCTCAGGACAGTGTGTGTCGATGGGGTCCACCCTCTGTGTTACAAGGAGCATGCTCGTCGCCAGGAGAGGAGTCCAAGAGTACCAGTCGTCGACTTAGAAGGTGCCGGCATGAGCAGGGAAGTGACTCTGTCACTTCATGGGAGACTTCTTCGGTCCTTCTGGTACAGGGAGAAGACAGGGAGTCCTCAGAGCGTGTACATTGTGGAAACTGTTGCAGTTGCTGGCTGGAGCTGAAGTTGCAGAGGAAAAGTAGCCCTTCTGGATACTTTGTTGCTGTTACAGCGGTTCGTGGAGCAGTCTGCGGTTGATCTGAGGTCAGAGGATGAAGCAGTGGTTGCAGAGGATTCCTGATGGAAACTTGCAAGCAGAATCTGAAAATAACCCACAGGAGAGACCCTAAATAGCCCTGAGAGGGGGATTGGCTACCTTATCAGGTATGGACCTATCAGGAGGGGTCTCTGATGTCACCTCCTGGCACTGGCCACTCAGAGGCCTCCAGAGTGCCCCCACACCTTGCAAAGCAAGATGGCTGAAGTCTGGGACACACTGGAGGAGCTCTGGGCACCACCCCTGGGGTGGTGATGGACAGGGGATTGGTCGCTCCCCTTTCTTTTGTCCAGTTTCCTACCAGAGCAGGGACTGGGGGTCCCTGAACCGGTATAGACTGGCTGATGCAAGGCAGGCACCATCTGTGCCCTTCAAAGCATTTCCAGAGGCTGGGGGAGGCTACCCCTCCCCAGCCTGTTACACCTATTTCCAAAGGGAGAGGGTGTAACACCCTCCTCCCAAAGGAAATGCTTTGTTCTGCATACCTAGGACTGAGCTGCTCAGATCCCAGGAGGGCAGAACCCTGTCTGTGAGGTGGCAGCAGCTGTACTTGCAGTGCAAGCCTCGGAGAGCTGGTATGGCAGTACTGGGGGTCCATAGTGGAGCCCCCAGGATGCATGGATTGGCACCCCAACACCATATTTGTAATGGGGGAACAATTCCATGATCTTAGAAACCTTACATGGCCATATTCGGAGTTACCATTATGAAGCTACATATAGGTATTGACCTATATGTAGTGCACGCGTGTAATGGCGTCCCCGCACTCACAAAGTCCCAGGAAATGGCCCTGACCTATGTGGGGGCACCTTTGATAGTGCAAGGGTGCCTCACACTTAGTAACTTTTCACCTAACCTTAAGCAAGTGAAGGTTAGACATATAGGTGACTTATAAGTTACTTAAGTGCAGTGAAAAATGGCTGTGAAATAGTGTGTGCACTATTTCACGCAGGCTGCAATGGCAGGCCTGTGGAAGGGTTTGTCTGAGCTCCTTATGGGTGGCAAAAGAAATGCTGCATCCTATAAGGATCTCCTGGAACCCCAATGCCCTGGGTACCTAGGTACCATATACTGGGGACTTACAAGGATGTCCAGTGAGCCAATTGAAATTGGTAAATGAAGTCACTAGCCTATAGTGACCAATTTAAAAGCAGAGAGAGCATAAGCACTGAGGTTCTGGTTAGCAGAGCCTTAGTGACACAGTCAAGCACGACTGACAACACACACATTAGACCACAATTTATGAGCACTGGGGTCCTGACCAGCAGCATCCCAGTGAGACAGGCACAAACATACTGACATACAGGCAAAATTGGGGGTAACCTGCCAAGAAAGATGGTACTTTCCTACAGTTACCCCAACCTATCATGGCTGCTGACCCCTGTGAGGAATGCCAGGAAAAGGGCAGAAGAATGTTATAATGAGGCCCATGGGTGAACCAGAAGGATAATAGAAAGGACCTTTGGCCTCCTGAAGGCCAGGTTCCCGTGCTTCCATCTGACAGGTGGATCCCTGTGCTACTCACACAAGAAGGTCTGCCAGATAGTGGTGGCATGCTGCATGTTGCATGACCTGGCCCTCAGATGCCATGCCCCATTCCTGCAGGAGGAGGAGGCTGGAGATGCCTGTGTGCCAGCAGTGGACCCTGTGGACAGTGAGGATGAGGAGGCAGAGGATGAGGATGAGGACAGCAGAACATCTGTCATCAGACAATACTTCCAATGACACAGGTAGGACAGTGTTACTTAACATTTCATTGACATTTGTTTGATTGTCTGTGTCACTGGCATGCTAATATTCCCCACTTCTATGCCCACTTACTGTTCCCTCTGGCAATTCATTTTGCAGATGTTGGTGACCTCACATATACTCCTGGTGTGAGAACTGCAGCCAGCTACAGGGCATTTATCTACGCTCATTCTCATACAGTTGATTTGCAATGTTTGTACCTGTTACAATGAATACATATTTGATATACATGACATACTCCAAAATGTTTTTTTAAATGGTATTTATTGAGGTGCAAAAATATGGAGGGGCAAGTGCAATGGGATGGGGTGATGATGGAGGAAAGTCCAGGGTATTGTTCCAGTCTGTTTGTAGCACAAGTGCATTGTTTAAGAGGACATAGGAAGGGGAGCAATGGCAGTTCAAGGTGGACAAGGTAACTGAGTGGGACACAAGGGTGACATACAGGAGAATCTCATTTCCTGGCAGTGGTCTTGGCAAGTGTCTCTGGCTTCTGTCTGGATCGCAGGGAACATTTATGGGGTGGTTCACCTTCTGCAGGGGGAGGGGTGCTGGTGGCCTGTGAGTCCTGTGGCGGGGCCTCCTGCCTCTAGCGGCAGCAGAGGTGGAAGGCTGTTCAGATGTCTGGCTAGCGGCAGGGGCCCACTGGTGTGAGACTGCCTCCCTCATAATGTTGGCCATGTCTGCCAGCACTCCCTCAAGTCCTCCCTGATCCCCTGGTACTGTCCCTTCTGCAGCTGCCTGTTCTCCTACACATTGTGCAGAATCTGGCCCATCATGTCCTGGGAATGTTGATAGGCTCCCAGGATCTCTGCAAGTACCCTCTGGAGAGTCGGTTCCCTGGGCCTGTCCTCCCCCTGGCGCACAGCAGTCTTCCCAGTTTCCCTGTTGGCCTGTGCCTCTGTCCCCTGAACCGTGTGCCCACTGCCACTGACCCCAGGTCCCTGATTGTCTCAGGCTTGTGGTGTGGCCTGGGGTCCCTGTATAGGTGGACACACTGCTGATGGACGTGTCCTGGGGACAGAGGTGTGGGTGCGCTGGGTGGGTGCTGTGGTGGTGTTTCCTGATGGGGGAGGCTCTGTGTTGGTATGTGACTGGGCCTGGGTAACCGGCTGTCCAGAGGTCCCTGATGGGCCAGGCAGGTCATCCAGATCCTGAAGACCAGAGTTGCTGTCATCACTGTGGGCCTCTTCATTCAGGGGACTGGATAGTGCTGGCACCTCCTCTCCGCTGACATTGGCTGGGGTACCTGTGGGGGTGTAAATGATTTGTTATTGTTTCTGTGTCTGACATATTGTGCATCCGTGGCTTGACCTCTTTGGTTGGATGTGCCCTGGCAGCTTTCACTTGTGTAAGTTGGTGTATGGTGCATGCTTTAGTGATAAGTTTCCATGCAAGGCTGTGAGCGGTGTCCATGCATTGTTAGAGCATGCAGGGCTTGGCATTGGGATGCGTGAGATGTGATGGTGGGGTGTGTTGGACGTGGTGGAGTGATGGGATTGAGGGTGAGGGTGGGGGTATGTGATGGCATGCAGGTAGGGGGGTAGTAGTAGTAGTAGAGAGTTGACTTACCAGAGTCCAATCCTCCTCCTACTCTGGCCAGGCCCTCAGGATGCAGGATTGCCAAGACTTGCTCCTTCCATGCTGTTAGTTGTGGGGGAGGAGTTGGGGGTCCACCGCCAGTCCTGTGTACAACGAGTTGGTGTCTTGCTGCAATGAAACCTACCTTCCTCCGTAGGTCATTCCGCCTCTTCCTGATGTCATCCCTAGTTCTGTGGTGCTGCCCCACGGCGTTGACCCTGTCCACGGTTCCCCGCCATAGCTCCATCTTCCTAGCTATCAATATCTGCTGCACCTGTGCTCCAAATAACTGTGGCTCTACCCTGATGATTTCCTCCACCATGCCCCTTAGCTCCTCCTGTGTGAAACGGGGGTGTCTTTGTGATGCCATGGGTATTGTGTGAGGTGTGTAGGTGAGGGTGTGTAGGCTTATGTGTTGGGGTGTGTGATGTGGGGGGGCGTGAGTGTGTATAGGTGTGAATAGTCTGTGGCTCTAGTTGTGTCTGTGGTCTTGGTGTCTCTATGTTGGCAATGCTTTGTAGTCGTAAAGAGTTGTGGGTAATGTGGGTGTGTGTTTTATAGTGGTGTGGGTGTGTGGATGTGGTATGTGTATGGGTGTCAGGTGTCTGTATTTGGTATAGGCCAATGTAGTGATGTTTTGTATGTGGGTGTCCATTTTGAGTGCAGCGGTATGCACCGCCAATGGTTACTGCCCTTGAATGTCTGCTGTGGTGATTCGTGATGGGCGTTGTTCTGTTGGCGTAACGGTGTGGGCTTTGAGACCGCCAGTTTATCACTGTCCTTTGGGCTGGCGGATTTGTGTCTGTGGCTGAATACTGATGGATTGGTGTGTGTGTGTCATAATATGGTGAACGGATATCCGCCGCCGCCGCGGTAAGTTGGCGGCCGTCAGCATGGTGGTAAGTGGGATTTACCACCAATGTCATAATGAGGGCCTATATTTTGATTGGCTCATGAAAATATTTTTACTTGAATATTTTAATCCCAAGTATGAGGATGTCCTTCGTAGCTACATGGTGAGTGTTGGAATGTTTTAATATGATTTGAATTGATCATGTGATAAATCTCACTTCAAATGTTGTCACGTCTGGGTAGTTTGGTAACAGTGTTTGTTAGGAAATCAGCAGTTACCAGATCGTGCCAGGAAGATCATCAAACCAGCAAATGGACTCTTCAGACAAGAGCAAATACAGAAAGGAAAGGTTACCCAACATGAACAAGAAAAGAAAGTTTTAAGATGCCAGGACACGAAGGAAGAGTATAACTTGTTTATTCAAGTACAGCACAACAACCTCTACACGTCCTCGCTGCTCAGCAACTGTCTGCTCTCTACTCTGGAGTCGACAATCTAGATTGCAGTGGGGAAGCACCAGTTTCTAAAAACACTGTTGCTGGGATACAGCACATCTTCCCCTTTTATTGATACCTTACATACATTTACTTGAATCCAAACAGGAAAAAAACTAGCTGGAAAATAAATACTTACAAATCACAAAGAAAACTTCTTGAGCATACATAGGCCCTTATTGCAACATTGGCGGTAAATTCCGCTTACCGCCGTGCAGAAGGCCGCCAACACACCGCCGCGGCCGC
This sequence comes from Pleurodeles waltl, assembly GCF_031143425.1. NCBI lineage: Eukaryota > Metazoa > Chordata > Amphibia > Caudata > Salamandridae > Pleurodeles > Pleurodeles waltl. The sequence goes on from NC_090438.1 coordinate 72,017,885, forward strand.
AGAATGCCGCCACTGCTATTACGACCCACAGCTGGAATCCAGACACCCACACAAGTCCGCCACACCAAAGGTCAGTGATAAACTGACGAATTCAAAACCACCACCGTCACGCCAACAAGAATAGCCTACACTATCACGACCCACCAATCCACGCGGCGGTCTTTCAACCGCGTTATTCCATTGGCGGTACACACCGCTGCGCTCAAAATACACACACATCTCCAAAACACCACCACATTTGACAATTCCAAATACACACACCTGATACACATACACACACCACTCCCACACACCCAATACAATGTAAAACACACATCCACATCACCCACAAACCCCTACGACCGAAAAAACGAACAAAGGCCAGAGAGAGACACCACCAGAAACTACACCAGCATCCACAGGCACACAACACCATCACACACACAACATCCACGCACAAAACACCACACACCCCTAAACATCACCCCACACATCACAACACACACCACCTCACACATCACCCACACCACCCATGGCCCCACAAAGACACCCCAGGTTTTCTGAGGAGGAGCTCAGGGTCATGGTGGAGGAAATCATCCGGGAAGAGCCACAGCTATTCGGATCACAGGTGCAGCACACCTCCATTGCTAGGAAGTTGGAGCTATGGAGGCGAATCGTGGACAGGGTCAACGCAGTGGGCCAGCACCCAAGAACCAGGGATGACACCAGGAAGAGGTGGAACGACCTATGGGGGAAGGTGTGGTCCATGGTCTCAAGACACCACCTGGCGGTTCAGAGGACCGGCGGCAGACCCCCACCTCCTCCCCCACAACTAACAACATGGGAGGAGCAGGTCTTGGCTATACTGCATCCTGAGGGCCTCGCAGTAGTAGAAGGAGGAATGGACTCTGGTAAGTCAAAGCTTTAACTACTTCATCCCCCACCCTACCTGCATGCCATCACAAACCCCCACCCACCCCCTCACCCCCATCACTCCAACCCCTCACATCTGTCCCACCATCACAACCCACACATCCCAACCCCAAGCCCTGCATGCAACTCCAAAGCATGGACACCCATCATCAATGCATGGCAACTGCACATACCCACACAGACCCCGAAACAATTACCACACAAGCACCAACACATGAATGGAAGCACTGGGGTACAGGCACACCCACCCATTGCACACCATGGCACACACAGATGCTATAATCATGTCCTTACACCCCTGCAGGACCCCTACCCAACGTCACCGGACAGGAGGTTCCAGCCATGTCCACTCCACCCACAGAAGAGGCACACAGTGATGACAGCAGCTCTGTCCAACTGGATCTAGATGACCAGCCCGGCCCATCTGGGACCTCAGGACAGTCGGTTCCCCTCACACTGGCACAAGCCACCACAGAGCCTCCCCCTCTGCCAACACCAGCACAGCACCCACCCAGCCGGCCCATACCTCTGTCCCCAGGACACGTCAAGCAGCAGTGTGTCCAACACTACAGGGAACCCAGGCTAACCCACCAACCCAACAACAGCAGTGACCTGGGGGCAGTGGCGGTGGGCACACGGTTCAGGGGACAGAGGCCCAGGAACACCGGGGAACTGGGAGGGCTGCTGTGCGACAGGGGGAGGACAGGCCCAGGGAACCCACTCTCCATGAGGACCTCTCCAACATCATGGGAGCATACCACCATTCCCAAGAGACAATGGCAAGGGTACTGGCCAAGTTTCAGGAGACCCAGCAGCTGCAGGAGGAACAGTATTTGGGGTTCAGGGAGGAACTCAAATCCATCAATTCCACCCTGGGCACCTTTGCAGGGGTGCTGAAGGAACTCCTCAACACCAGGAGGGACACTGTGGCACTACAAGGGGCCCCTGACACTAGCCAGGACGATGAACTGCCCCCCACCTCTGCCGGTGCTGGTGGACAGGAGGCACCGCCACAGGACCAACAGGCCACCAGCACCCCACCCCCTGCAGATGGAGAACCACCCTGCAAGCGTGAGATCCAGGACAAAGACAGAGAATGATGCCAAGACCCCACCAAGAAATGAGACCACCCTGATTGTCATCCTTCTGTCCCACCTTGTCACCCTGTCCATACTTAAACTGCCCCAGCTCCACTTCCTATGCCCCTTTGGACAGTGCACCTATGATACTAATAGACTGGACTCTGCCATGGACATTCCTCCACCATCACCCCTCACCATTTTACAACCCCCTCCAATATTGAGCACTTAAATAAACTCCCTTAAAGCACAAAACAATCTGGAGTCTGTCTGTGATTTCGAAATAGTGTATTAGCAATTACAGTGACAAAATGCTCTTTCAAATGTAATGTCAACATACCTATGTCACACAGCTCTAGACCATGAGGAAACAAAGCAGATGTCACGAAGTGGGACCCACATCTGTGAAATAGAAAGGGAAAGTGTCAACTCAGTGACGATACACTGGATGAAAATGACAGACAGTAGAGAGGTAGTACAATTAAATTAGATGTAGCAGCTAGCTTTGTCTTCTTACCGGTGTCTCACTGGAAGTATTGTAGAATCACCGTATTCCTGATGTCGAGTTCCTCTTCTTCTGCTTCCTCGTCTTCATTGTCCACAGGCTCCACAGCTGCAACAACACCTCCTTCTGGACCATCCTCCTGCAGAAAAGGCACCTGTCGTTGCAAAGCAAGATTGTGCAGCATACAGCAGGCCGCGATAATGTGGCAAACCTTCTTTGGTGAGTAGAATAGGGATCCACCTGTCATATGGAGGCACATGAACCTGGCCTTCAGGAGGCCAAAGGTGCGCTATATAATCCTCCTAGTTCGCCCATGTGCCTCATTGTAGCGTTCCTCTGCCCTTGTCCAGGGATTCCTCACTGGGGTCAGTAGCCATGACAGGTTGGGGTACCCAGAGTCTCCTGCAAATGGCGAGGGACAACTGTTAGACACACACTAACTCATAGGAACATCCACAGACCCAGAGAACTATTCCCACTGATTTGGGTCCATGTCCTCACCTAATAGCCACACACCATGCCTCTGTAGTTGCCCCATCACATAAGGGATGCTGCTATTCCGCAGGATGTAAGCGTCATGCACTGAGCCAGGGAATTTGGCATTAACATGGGAGATGTACTTGTCTGCCAAACACACCATTTGCACATTCATCGAATGGTAACTCTTCCGGTTTCTGTACACCTGTTCACTCCTGCGGGGGGACCAAGGCCACATGTGTACCATCAATGGCACCTATGATGTTGGGGATATGTCCCAGGGCATAGAAGTCACCTTTCACTGAAGGCAAATCCTCCACCTGAGGGAAAACGATGTAGCTCCGCATGTGTTTCAGCAGGGCAGACAACACTCTGGACAACACGTTGGAAAACATAGGCTGGGACATCCCTGATGCAATGGCCACTGTTGTTTGAAAGGACCCACTTGCTAGGATATGGAGTACTGACACCACCTGCACTTGAGGGGGGATTCCTGTGGGATGGCGGATGGCTGACATCAGGTCTGGCTCCAACTGGCCACACAGTTCCTGGATTGTGGCACGATCAAGCCTGTAGGTGATGATCACATGTCTTTCCTCCATTGTCGATAGGTCCACCAACAGTCTGTACACCGGAGGATGCCACCATCTCCTCACATGCCCCAGCGGACGGTGCCTATGGAGGAGAACAGCGAGCAGAGAGTCAACCAACTCTGAGGTACGTAAACACAGCTTACTCTGGAAATATTCATAAATCGAAAGTTGCCTGTATGAGTGGTTAGGCAAGGCCTAGGTATGTGTGACGCACTCAAAAATGCCATGTGGGCCCCTGAAATGGCGGCTGCCTGACCTGTAAAGTGGGACAGGGGGATATGAGGTAACTGCGCTGGCGTTCTACACCGTCGCGGTACGCGGTCGAAGACAGCAGCGCAATTCTGCATTGGTTAACATTGGGCCCTATGGGTCCCAGGAGCCAATGACGATGTACGCCGGCGGTGATGGTACGCACCGCTGCGGACGTCACCGCCATTTTCTCTCTGTTCAATCACTCAATACCTGATCTTCGACAGGAGAGGACCTACACTGCAAGTGCTGCTGTGACCTCAGTGTGGAAGAGAAAATGGCTCCTGTGTCTGGGGAAAGGGCCCCTGCCTTCAGCACAGAGGTGTTGGAGAAATTCGTGGATGGGGTCCTCCCCGAGTACACGCTACTCTACGGTCCTCCAGACAAACAGGTAAGTACACTGTGAGCATGCTGGATGGGCAATGCCTGTGTGGAGTGGGGTGGATGAAAGATAGGGGGGAGGGGTGAATTAGGCGTCCATGAAACGACGTTGAGTGCATGTGCACCATGGCAAGGGTAGGGATGCGGGCCAATGACTGTGACGGTGCAGTTGGTAATTACTTCTCTTTTCCCCTGTACAATTCCTGTAGGTCAGCGCCCACCAGAAGAAGGACATCTGGCGTGCCATCGCCAAGGAAGTCCGGACCCTGGGGGTCTACCACAGACAGAGCACACACTGCCGGAAAAGATGGGAGGACATTCGCCGCTGCAGCAAGAAGAAGGCGGAAGCCCAGCTGGGGATGGCCTCCCAACGTGGGAGGGGTGCCCGTCGCACCGTGACCCCCCTGATGTTCGGGATCCTGCAGGGGCGTATCCGGACTTGGATGGGCGCTTGAGGGCATCACAGCAGACAAAAGGGGGTTAGTACACTCTCATTCTGCAGATTCTGCACGCATTGGAGGTGTCTGGGTGGGGGAGGTGGGCTGTGGGTTCCTCTAGGCCAGGGCGAGTTTGCTAGTTAAGTTCCTTTCTTCAGGCAGGCCTTGTGGCACCCCACCCCACCTGTGTACAGTGCCAACTACACCTAGTCATGCTCCTGTGACATCCATGTGTGCAGAAATCGGCCATAGCCTTGTAAGCCATGTCCCAGGGATTGAATAATGGACCCCAAGTGCGTGGCGTAGTGCAGGGGACTTCTATGTCTGTTGTGTCCGCCAACGGTAGCGGTATTGCATGCACTGAACATGTCTTTCTTCTGTCTTCCCCCTCCCCTTTTTGTAGTCTTCCTGTACTTGTGTGCATTAGCATCATCAGGCGGAGGAGCAGTGGCACCGGAGCAGGAGGGAGCTGCATCCAACATGGCCCTGGAGGGCGACACTACGGACTCCGAATTCACCAGTGGGACGGAGGGTGAGGGGAGCTCCACAGCGGGGACAGGAGCTGACACCAGCAAGACGGACTCCTCCTCTGATGGGAGCTCCCTTGCGGTGGCGGCACCATCTGTGGCCCCGCATCTACAGGTACAGCCGCCATCCCCATACCAGCACCGCCCTCCCAGCAGCCCCTCAGCCTTTGCCACGTGCCCGCTCACCCAGGAGGGTGGGCATCTCCTTTGCCCCAGGCACCTCAGCCTCTGCCCCTGTCACCCCTGCTGCCCTCAGTGAGGAGGCCATTGACCTCCTCAGGTCCCTCACTGTTGGGCAGTCTACCATTTTGAATGCCATCCAGGGTGTAGAGAGGCAGTTGCAACAAACCAATGCATTCCTGGAGGGCATTCACTCTGGTCAGGCAGCTCTTCAGCGAGCTTTTCAGCCTCTGGCCTCTGCACTGATGGCAACCATTGTCCCTGTCTCTAGCCTCCCCCCTCCAACTTCCTCAACCCAAACCAACACCCCTGTACCTCAGCCTATCCCAAGCACACCCTCAGACCAGCATGCACACACCTCAACACACAAGGGAAGCTCTGGCAAACATAAGCACCACACATCCCACAGGCACTCACACAAGCATCACACACATGCAGACACACCAACATCCACTGTCTCCACTGTGTCCCCCTCCTTGTCATCTCCCTCCTCCCTCCCTGTCTCGTCTCCACTCACACCTGCATGCACTACATCCTCAGCCACTACGTCCATCACCAGCACACCCACCACCACACCCCGCTCACGTGCACTCACCACCCCCACTACCATTTAAACATCCCCTGTCCCCTCTCTCAGTGTGTCTGTGAGGCCACCTCCCAAGGTACACAAACGCAACCACACACCCACCCAACAGCCATCCACCTCACGACAGCCTCCAGCCCATGCACCTTCACCCAAAGTCACCAAACGTACACCGCCTACAACCACTACCTCTTCCTCCACTCCCAAACCCCCTTCAGCTACCCATCCCAGTGTACCTAAGAAACTTTTCCTGGCCAGCCTTGACCTCTTTCCCTCACCTCCCCCACCCCGTCAGTCACCTAGGGCCAGACTCTCCAGGTCCCAACCTAGCACCTCAGCCACAACATCGGCGGGACCAGTGGTGCCAGTAGTCACCGGATTATGGAGTGCACCAGGCAGCAGGGCAGGCAGTGTGGCAAGGAGCCAGTGAACGGACAGTCCCCCACCTGTCAAGCATAAAACGTTGGACAGTGCCCGGTGAGAGAGGGGAAAGAAACCAGCCACCAAAGCCGCTCCCAGGGGTACAGTTGGGAGTGTGGAGACAGCTGCGACACCATCCAAGGTGGGAAAGGGGCACAGTAAAACCGGCAAGTCTGGGAAGATCAGCACGGCGGACAAGTCAGCCACCAGCCCCGCTGCCCAGGAAGTGACTGCCATCAGCAGCCCGCAGGGCAGGACAAGACCGCCAGCAGCCACACTGCCCAGGAAGCGACCGCCATCAGCAGCCCCGCAGGGCAGGACAAAACCGCCAGCAGCCACACTGCCCAGGAAGCGACCACCAGCAGCAGCCCCGCAGGGCAAAACAAGACCGCCAGCAGCGACACTGCCCAGGATGCGACTGCCATCAGCAGCCCGGCAGGGCAGGAAGCGACTGCCAGCAACCGCACTGGCGAGGAAGCGACTGCCAGCAGCAGCCCCGCAAGCCAGGACAAGACCGCCAGCAGCCACACTGGCCAGGAAGCGACCGCCAGCAGCAGCCCCGCAGGGCAGGACAAGACCGCCAGCAGCCACACTGCCCAGGAAGCGACCGCCATCAGCAGCCCAGCAGGGCAGGAAGCGACCGCCAGCAGCCACACTGGCCAGGAAGCGACCGCCAGCAGCAGCCCCACAGGGCAGGACAAGACCTCCAGCAGCCACACTGGCCAGGAAGCGACCGCCAGCAGCAGCCCCACAGGGCAGGACAAGACCTCCAGCAGCCACACTGGCCAGGAAGCGACCGCCAGCAGCAGCTCCGCAGGGCAGGACAAGACTGCCAGCAGCCACACTGCCCAGGAAGCGACCGCCATCAGCAGCCCCGCAGGGCAGGAAGCGACCACCAGCAGCTACACTGGCCAGGAAGCGACCGCCAGCAGCCACACTGGCCAGGAAGCGACCACCAGCAGCAGCCCCGCAGGACAGGACAAGACCGCCAGCAGCCACTTTGCCCAGGAAGCGACCGCCATCAGCCACACTGCCCAGGAAGCGACCGCCAGCAGCCACACTGCCCAGGAAGCGACTGCCAGCAGCAGCTCCGCAGGGCAGGACAAGACCGCCAGCAGCTGAACCGCTGCCCAGGACACCGATACAAGCACCGCTGCCCAGGACACCGCCACAAGCACCGCTGCTCAGGACACCGCCACAAGCACCACTGCCCAGGACACTTCCGCCACAAGCACTGCTGCCCAGGACACTGCCGCCACAAGCACCGCTGCCAAGGACACCGCCACAAGCACCGCTGCCCAGGACACTGCCACAAGCACCGCTGCCCAGGACACCGCCGCCAGCAGCCCCGCAGGCCAGTCAGCACAAATGATTCCGACGCTACTGAGTCCGCCGCGGGCAGGATGAAGCACTCTGGGCACAAAGCCCCCTCCAGAACCAGTGGAGTATTACATCCACTACCTCAGTCCTTGGCAGGATGAAGCACTCTGGGCACACAGCCCCCTCCAGAACCAGTGGAGTATCACATCCACTACCTCAGTCCTTGGCAGGATGAAGCACTCTGGGCACACAGCCCCCTCCAGAACCAGTGGAGTATCACATCCACTACCTCAGTCCTTGGCAGGATGAAGCACTCTAGGCACAAAGCCCCCGCCAGAACCAGTAGAGTAAGGCATCCACTACCTCAGTCCCCTCCAGAACCAGTGGAGTATCACATCCACTACCTCAGTCCTTGGCAGGATGAAGCACTCTGGGCACAAAGCCCCCTCCAGAACCAATGGAGTATCACATCCACTACCTCAGTCCTTGGCAGGATGAAGCACTCTGGGCACAAAGCCCCCCCCCAGAACCAGTGGAGTAAGGCATCCACTACCTCAGTCCTGGGCAGGATGAAGCACTCTGGGCACAAAGCCCCCTCCAGAACCAGTCGAGTATCACATCCACCACCTCAGTCCTTGGCAGGATGAAGCACTCTGGGCACAAAGCCCCCTCCAGAACCAGTGGTGACTGTTATCCACTTGTGAGACTGTGCCTTTGCACTCCCCAGGATTGAAAAGTGGGCAAACCACCCACTGTATAGACTTGTGAGACTGTGGCTTTGCACTCCCCAGGATTGAACAGTGGGCAAACCACCCACTGTATAGACTTGTGAGACTGTGGCTTTGCACTCCCCAGGATTGAACAGTGGGCAAACCACCCACTGTATAGACTTGTGAGACTGTGGCTTTGCACTCCCCAGGATTAAACAGTGGGCAAACCACCCAATGTAAAGACTTGAGAGACTGTGGCTTTGCACTCCCCAGGATACATCAATGGGCATGGAGCCCCCTCGTGGATTTGGCATCGTGCACTCAACCGGCTGAGGTGCCCCCCCTTCACCCTGAGATGCCTGTTTTATTTCTATCTGATGCCCCTGCAGTGTTCTCTCCGTTTTGATCGGGTATTGAGTGTGGGCCTCGCCCATGCCTTTTGGGCCCAGTGATCCACGGACTATGATGGTGGAATCCCTTGCACTTGTGTTCTTGGTGTATATAATTGTATATAGTACAAATGTATGTATTTGTAAATATTTTTGATGTATGCAATTGAATATATCACAATAAGTGGTCTCATTTCCTTTTGTCCTTGCATTCTTCCAGGGGGGGTTGGGGGCTGGGACTGTTATGTATCAATGTGAATTAGCGTGGGTGTTGTAGTGGGTGAGGGTGGGGGTGGGGTTGTTGCGTGTTGCGTGTGTGTGTCACTCTCTTTTCCCTCCCCCCTCCCCTGTGTCGTAGGTGCAGTACTCACTGCTGCCTTTGCCGCAGGAGTTCGTGCTCCTGGTAGAGGAGCAGGAAGATAAAGGCTGGTAGGATCTGGAGTTCGGGTTCCATGACGTCCTGGTTCCTCGTGGGTTGTGTAGAAGTGAGCGTTTTCTCTTCCAAGTCCTGTTTCCGCCGTGTTTTTATTCGCGGTGAATCCGCCCCGGAAAAGGTGGCGTATTGGCCTGTTGTAATAGTATGGGCGGTACATTGTCTCCCGCCTGTCTGTTGGCGGTGACCGCCGCGCTGTTTGTTTGTACCGCTGTGGCAGTCGGAGTGTTAAAGTGGCTGTCTATGTTGGCAGTTTCCGCCATGGTCATGATTCCATTTTTTTGACCGCCGGCCTGTTTGCGGTGTTACCGCTGCTTTAACACCGACTGCCAGGGTTGTAATGACCCCATAGTCTTTTTGCCAAAATAGTTTAACTTTGATACGTTTCACTTTGTTGTTCACTTTTTATTGTTCAATATTCGGCTTAGAGACAATCTCACTATTTTCCTTTAACCAAATTTTATGTTCTAGGTCAATACGCAAGGTTACCTTCCAAGTAGACCATTTCCTATCGTCATCCAATCATATATTGTTACCAACTACCTTCCTGATTTGTTTTGGCTTGGACCATCTTTATAATCCTGACTTTTGACTACTCATTTGAAGAGTTCTACCCTTAAAAATTTGTGTGTTTTGTTTTTTAATTTGTTATTGTGTCTACTCACATACTTGTCTTGGTATTTCTTTACCCTTGTTCTATATCTTGTTTTCTAACAAATTTCTTGTTTGCTTTGTTCATCCACACAGAAGCCACTTTGGTGCTAGCAGATCTACCTTTTAACAAAGTGAGTGTGGTTTCTTTTGTAGCTGTGTGAGGAGTGTTGCGATAACTCCACAGCCTTTCCTTGACTGCCTTTTGCACTCGTTCCCATGCTCTTCCGCCAGTTACACACACTTTTTCAACACACAGTTGAATCTCTCAACAAGACAATTTTCTCTGAAATGATATACTGCCTGTGTGATGTGATATGATGTTCCTGTTTCCTTTAGATCTGTCCTGAACTCATCCGCCGTAAATTGAGCCCCATTTTCAGTGACTATAGACTCAGGATATCCCTTCCACCTGAACACTTCTTTACAAAAATGTATAATGTTACCAGCTTTTATATCTCTCATGAAAGTTACTTCAGGCCATTTTGAAAAATAATCCACCAACACAATGGAATATTTATTTTCTATTCCTCTGGCACTGAATGGTCCACAAATGTCCATTGCTACCTTCTGTCATAGTTTTTCTGGGACACAACTGGGGATTCTTCTGACCTGTGAGATTTGTCGCTGCATATGCATGTCACACAATTCTGAACACACCTCTCTATTTCTTTGTCCATACCAGGCCACCAAAAGTGAATGCAGGCTCTCCTCTGCCAGACATGCTGCTGTGTACTTCGTGTAGTAGTTCTAACAATATGGTTCTCAAACCCAAAGGTACCACCAACCTTTCTCCTCTTCCCAAAATTCCATCTACTACCGACAACTGAGACCACACCATTTTGTATTTGCTGTATTCCTTTTTTGCACACTCTGCCTGATCACTGGTGTTGGACAAACATGCAGATACTTGTTTCAAGACTTCATCCTTCAAAATTGCTCACTTCCACTGATCTTCATTTATGACTCCACCACATGATTCATTGATGTTAGCTTACAACCATTCTTCCCCATCCTCCAAATCTTCATCCTAATCTAATGTTTGCAAGGGTAAATGGGATCTGTGTGAGAAGCTGGCCTGGCTTACAGTGGGTACTTTGTGGTACTTACACCTTGTGCCAGGTCCAGTGATCCCTTATTAGTAGAATAGTGGTGTTTCTAGCAGCTTAGGCTGATAGAAGGTAGCTATGGCAAAGCTTAGGCTGAACCAGGAGACATGCAAAGCTCCTACTATACCACTCATATCATATAGCACAATATCATAAGGAAACACAATACACAGAGTTACTAAAAATAAAGGTACTTTATTGTTATGACAATATGCCACAAGTATCTCAGTGAGCACCCTCAGTTAGAAGGTAAGTAACATACACAAGATATATGTACACAAACCCAAAACAGGTAAGTAATAGTAAGAAAAGTAATGCAAAGTGTAGAATTACAATAGGATGCAATAGGTGAACATAGGTCTAGGGGCAACACAAACCATATACTCCAAAAGTGGAATGCGAATCACGAATGGACCCCAGACCTATGGGAGCTTGTAGAGGGACTGAAGAATCACTGGACTGTGAGAGTCTCTTGGATGCAGCTCCTGTGTGCCAGGGACCATGCTCGCCACAATGAGAGGGAACCCAGAGGACTGGTGATGGAGAAGTTTGGTGCCTGCCTGAGCAGGGGGAAGACTCCATCAACCCACGGGAGATTTCTTTGGGATTTCCAGTGCAGGGTGAAGGCATACAGCCCTAAGAGCATGCACCACCAGGAAACAGTCGAGAAAGCCAGCAGGATTAGGCGCTACAAGGTTGCTGGTAGTTGTTGTGCTACTTTGTTGCTGTTTTGCAGGTATCCTGGAGCAGTCAGCGATGGATCCTTGGCAGAAGTCGAAGAGGGACGTGCAGAGGAACTCTGGTGAGCTCTTGCATTTGTTATCTGAAGAATACCCCAGAGGAGAGACCCTAAATAGCCAGAAAAGGAGGTTTGGCTACCAAGAAAGGAGGATTGGCTAACAAGAGAGGTAACAGGCTATCAGAGGGGGTCTCTGATGTCACCTGCTGGCACTGGCCACTCAGAGCAGTCCAGTGTGCCTGCAACACCTCTGAATCCAAGATGGCAGAGGTCTGGGGCACACTGGAGGAGCTCTAGGCACCTCCCCTGGGAGGTGCAGGTCAGGGGAATGGTCACTCTCCTTTCCTTTGTCCAGTTTCGCGCCAGAGCAGGGCTGGGGGATACCTGAACCGGTGTAGACTGGCTTATGCAGAGATGGGCACCATTTGTGCCCATCAAAGCATTTCCAGAGGCTGGGGGAGGCTACTCCTCCCCAGCCCGTCTCACCTATTTCCAAAGGGAGAGGAAATCCTTTGTTCTGCCTTCCTGGGCTGGGGCTGCCCAGACCCCAGGAGGGCAGAAACCTGTCTGAGGGGTTGGCAGCAGCAGCAGCTGCAGTGGAAACCCCGGAAAGGCAGTTTGGCAGCACCCGGGTTCTGTGCTAGAGACCCGGGGGATCATGGAATTGTCCCCCCAATACCAGAATGGTATTGGGGGGACAATTCCATGATCCAAGACATGTTACATGGCCATGTTCGGAGTTACCATTGTGACGCTACACATAGGTGGTGACCTATGTGTAGTGCACGCGTGTAATGGTGTCCCCGCACTCACAAACTCCGGGGAATTTGCCCTGAACAATGTGGGGGCACCTTGGCTAGTGCCAGGGTGCCCACACACTAAGTAACTTGCCACCCAACCTTCACCCAGTGAAGGTTAGACATGTAGGTGACTTATAAGTTACTTATGTGCAGTGTAAAATGGCTGTGAAATAACGTGGACGCTATTTCACTCAGGCTGCAGTGGCAGGCCTGTGTAAGAATTGCCTGAGCTCCCTATGGGTGGCAAAAGAAATGCTGCAGCCAATGGGATCTCATAGAACCCCAATACCCTGGGTACCTAAGTACCATATACAAGGGAATTATATGGGTGTACCAGTGTGCCAATGAGAATTGGTAAATTTAGTCACTAGCCTGCAATGACAAATTTGGAAAGCAGGGAGAGCATAAACACTCAGGTCCTGGTTAGCAGAACCTTAGTGATACAGTTAGGCACCACACAGGGAACACATACAGGGCACATACTATGAGCACTGTGGTCCTGCCTGGCAGGATCCCAGTGACACATGGGCTAAAACAACATACATACAGTGAAATATGGGGGTAACATGCCAGGCAAGATGGTACTTTCCTACAATCTGCATTTATGTTCTTATTCCCTGGGACATACTGTAGTACAAAAGCATACTCTTATAGATGGTATAGCCACTTTGCATTCCTTGGCGAGCTCTACCTGCTCTTTTAGTAGTAAACATATTAATTAATGGCCTATGATTGGTTCTCAATTCAAAGTTGGTTTCCCATCCATATGTTTTAAAATAATTGACTCCCCACCAGCATGACAGTGCTTCCCTTTCTATGATTGAGCATGTGGGCTCTGCTTCCTTAAGTGTACGTGAGGCAAATGCTACCACACATTCCTGTCCACCTTTCTTTTGCATTAATACTGTTCCCATACCATAGGCACTAGCATCCACTATTACATTAACTCGATCACGTGGATCTCTTGGTTTCAAAACTACAGCATTTACAATTTCCATTTTTATTCTTCTGATTGCTTGTTATCATTCACGTGTCCATTCAAATGTTACCCCTTTTTTCTTAAAACATGTATTTTATCAGCAAAATGTTGTACAAATGTTGAGGAATACTCGGCAAGACCGAGAATAGAGCACAATTGCTCCTTATCGTATTGTGGTGGGGCACATTCAATAGCTTCCAATCTTTTTTTTTTGGCTTTACACGTTCCTCAGACAATGTATGTCCCAAATAATCAATGTGTTTCACTCTGAATTTGCATTTATCCACACTCACAGTCAAACCCGCTTCATGCAGTTTCTGTTGCACTTCATGCAGCATGCTGTTGTGCCCATCTATTTCTGCTCCTCAAACTAAAATATCATCTTGGAAAACTACTACATTTGATATTCCTCTCAAAATGTTATTCATAACCCTTTGAAAAAACTGCTAATGCAGACGCTAATCCGAATGGCATACACATAAATTGAAATGCACCCTCAGGTGTAATAAATGACATGAAAGATGTCTTAAATCCGCATGCAGTCGGACTTGGTGGTAGGCATTATATAGATCTATAGAAGAGAAATACTTAGCTTTATTAACACAGGATATCAATTCATTTATATGTGGTAGAGGATGTCGGTCTACCCAAATATTATGATTAAGGTCTTTTAAATCGATACACATGCACAGTTTACAATAAGGCTTATGTGCTAAAACAATGGGACTGAGCCATTCAGATGATTCTATTGGCTCAATAACCTTTGACTCATGCAAATTATTTAATTGCTCCTTGAGTTATGCTCACAGGGCAAATGGTACATTTCTCACTGTATGTACCTTTGGCATGCTTCCTGTCCTCAAAATTATAGGGTGCTCAAACTTCTCTAACCATCCCAGTTTGTTTGCAAATAGTTTGGGAAATTTCACACTGCTTTTCACCCTTCCAGCTTCTTCTGTTAGCAATACCTGTTGAGGGTGATTAGAATCCAGGATGATTCCTAATGCTTTCTACTCCCTCCATCCCAGAGGAGCTCTCCCTTTTTTCACCACATACACTCTTCCATTTGCATTTCTGTCTTTGTAAGATAGTTTACAATTGAAATAGCCTACTAACGGTAGTTTAACCCCACAGTACCCTTCAGACTCGATGTCATGTTGGAGCAATTTGCCCATACTGACACTGGTATCATTGATCTTCATAGTCCATTTTGGTGGGCAATACCCTGCCTTTATTTCTCCTACCTCAGTATCATACATTACCTCATTGTCATATATTACTAAAACCCCCACACCATCTCCTTCATCAAACTCAACTTTCCTACCTGCTCCCAAGTGAAATTTAACACTTATTAAATGTAATATGGTAACCCAATGCTATCTTATGGGAGCGGTAGGCCTTGTGTAGGGGAAAAGGGAATTTAAGAGTTTTTCATTACAAATAGATGCCCAACTGTTTAAATACTCTGCACCTTACCCTAAGGGCTCTTTAGGGAATACCAAAGGGGTGACATATTTATTACAAATGATGGTTTAGGTCTGAAAAAATGTTGAAATGGCAGTCTAAAACTGCATGCGCAGCCTGCAATGCCAAGCCTGAGACATGTTTAAAAAGCTATTTGAGTGAGTGGCACAATTAGTGCTGCAGGCTCCCTAGCAGCATTTAATTTACAGGCCCTGGGAATAGAATGCCACTCAGACTCTACTAAACATTGTATGCAGCACGCAACCCGACAGTCGGGCGCGGCTGAAGGGTATAAAGGCGAGGTAGTCGCTCGAGGCTACATTAGCGTCAACCCTAGTAACTGTGCATTTGTCTTTTATGGTGACCCTCTTTGGGCCTGAGAGAGGCCTAGACAGCACAAGGTGCCAGCATTCAGCAAAGGGCTGTAGGCCAATGTAACCATATTTTAAGGAGTGAGCACATGCACTTTAGTACTAGTTAACCACGGTAAAGTGCACAGAGTCCTGTGGCCAACAATAGTGAGATCAGCAAAAATGGAGGAGTAAGGCAAAAGGTTTGGTGGAAGACCACCCTAAGGCTCACAGGGCCAACGGGAAGGTTGACCGAACACATTTCAAGATTGTAATACCCTCTGAGCGCAAAGGTTTGGCAGGCAGGTCAGAGTCATTCTGACTCTATAACACTTAGTAAGCCTTCAGAGGAACTATGGTCATTCATGGTTTCTTCATTTTGTGGTGCTTTATTGTGTTTTTGAAGGGAAACAGAAGCACAAAATCTTTAAATGAATCCTAGGGTTATCCTGTGGAGAAGGATGAGGTGTGGGTTGATTGCTGAGGTGTCGAAGCAATCACAACTGTATCTATACAGTTTTTGGTTGCTTTGTTTCATGTTTGGGGGTTTTGTTGCTCTTCTGTTTCCCTGTCCTCTTGGTGTGTTTGGAGATGGACTGAGCCGCAGAAGTTACCCCTCTCGTTTACGTCACTCGCGCCTTGGAAAAGTTTAACTTCAAACAAAGAATGGCCCTTCCCCACAGCAGGCCTCTCCGTCACAGTTTTGTGAGCTCCAGGAATTGTTTAGCTGTCACAAAAACACAACCTTACCTTTACCACGTAACACCCCGTGGCGGGCCTTTCATTCCCCAAGAGCTGGTTAAACATTTCTTCTTTCAACGGGTTCAAAGACAATCAAATGCGAGAAATTCAATGAAATCTCCGTCGGGACATTAGTGCCGCATGACTTGCGCGCCGCCGCATGTGCTAATGGCGTTCATGCTGCCCACAGTGAAGTTTTATGGGGTACAAATGTTCAGGTGCCCGTTAAGTGTTTAGGAAATGCGAAATTAAAAACCACTCACCCTTGGTGACATAGTTCAGAGGCGGCCAGGGTTTAATGGAAATCCGCTTTTGAACTCTAGATGCAATCTGAGAGTGCCACGTCAGTGTTACTGGTTTATCTGCAGGCCTGAGACCTTCTGAAAGCACAACAACTTCAAGAGTCCGGTTAACACTTCAATTAATAGAGGCGTGTCGCTACCCCTTACAGTTCAAAATATCATTTCTATTGGAGGAGTTGCAAAAATTATATTAATTTTACTAACACATTTAAAGTACAATTATGGTTACGGATTAAAAACAAAAACTCAAAGGAATTTGCAAGTTATGGTGAACTCCACAGTCATTAACTCGCCCAGCAAATGCAATGGTCATGACCTCAATCTTGAGATGACAATGCAAGTGCAAAATATATAAATCTTATATTAGCTGTGAGATTACTTAGCACATTGGCATTAACACTACCAGTAAGTCTACAAATAGCAACATGCTCACATCCATCCTGAACACCTCTATCCCAGCAGCAATATTCCCAGACACTTGTATACATGTAACAATCCTCGCCCTGTTGAAGAAACCCCATGAGGATCCCTCAATAGTCAATAACTACAGAGCAAACTTCCTGCTTCCGTACCGGGCCAAGAAACTGGAGAAGATAATCAACAAACGCGTCATGGACTACCCCAACAACTATCAACACCCCAACATCTCCCAGTCTGGCTTCAGGACTACCCGCAGCATGGAACCTGCCATCATTGCCACGACAGACAACATCCAGATGATTTTAGATAGAGGAGACACAGCGGCTGTGATCCCCCTGAACCTCTCATGGTCTGTCACCGATCCTCATCCAATGCCTACATGACATCTGAAACAAAGGACCCATTCGATGATGGATCTGTTCCTTCCTGATTGGCATGGCCCATGCTCAGGTGTGGAACAGACTGCAGCCCAAGTTATGCCTACAGTTAAATATCTTACATTTTCAAAGGGTTCTATAAACTCATTTGCTAATATAGGCTTAGCCTGGAGCCATTGAGTATGCAAGCTGCTGGATAGAGTGTATTAGCTTGCTAGCGCAAGTACATCCTCGGGAAATTGTGTGCTCTACTAGACTAATAAATAGTTAAATCTGTTGGCCTGGCACCTTCCATTTTCAACCATCGAGACCTCATTTGCAGAGTCCTGCAAGGAGCTTCCCTGAGCCCAATATTTTTCAACACCTACATGACCTCCTTGACCAGCATCATCAGTGCCCAAGAGATCAACTCCCTCATGGACAAGACACCCAACAATTCGGAATATCCTCACGGCATTCATGAACAAAATCGCTAACTAGATGAAGACCAACTATCTGAAGCTAAACTCAGACAAGACCAAGGTCATTATCTTAGGCAAGGGCAGATCTCCGTCGGACTCCAGCTGGTGGCCAACACAACTAGGACCTTCTCCCACCTACACCACTGATCCAAGAACCTTGTTATTATCATTCACTAAAAAACTCAACATAAATGGCTAAGTCAATGCTGTCACTCCCTCATGCTTTCAATATTGAACACACTGAGGAAGATTTTCAAGCGGCTACCAATTGACACTTGGAAATCCATCACCAATTCCCTACTCACAAGCAAACTGTACTATGTAAGCATCCTTAAACCCAGAATCAACAAGCAACTCAACAGCAGGCTTCAGGCCATTCTAACTCAGCAGCCAGACTCCCACTCAACCTCCACGCCGTAGGCACATCTCATCTCCCCTCAATGATTAACACTGGTTGCTCGTACAAAAGAGCACAGTTCATACTCCACACAGACACATTCAAGGCACTACATAACTTAGGCCCAGCATACCTCAGCAATCGCATGTGCTTTCACAAACACCCCAGCTAACTTGCCTTGCTGGACTCCTTCTCACACACATCCCATGCACACAGAGAACCAGAGAAGGAGGGTGTGCCTTCTCCTACAGCTTTCCTAAAGTGTGGCATGACCTGGCTTTACACATCCCAGCCTCCTCCTCATTTCTCGAATTTCACAAAAAACTGAAGACCCTGCTCTTTGAGTAATCTATTGTGGCCCTCAAAGGAGCTAGCCTCTTGCCTACTCAGCACTAGGATACCCTCATGTGCTAGTGTGCTTTTACTAATACACGTAACATAAATATAATGTGTTTTTAGTACGCGTCGGTATGTATTGTTGTGTACTGACGTTGTGCCTTTAGGCTGTTGCTGCTATTGATTTTTTGTGCGGTCATAAGCATTGCATTAGGGTAGAATGCAGAGCAGGGGAACCTCCCCACATTACTGGCTTTGGGGAGACATCCTAACCAATGCACTGTGAACATCGCAGACATTTACCAATCAAGCGTAACCACGTTTGCCAGAACAATGACTGCCTTTTTCTGTGCCTTAACCACGCATGTGCCAAACTATGCATATGCGCGGTTAAGGCACAGAAAAAGGCAGAGTGGATCAGGAGTCGGAGTGGGCATGATGAGGTAAGTTGGGCTGGGGCAGGGTTGGGGGGTAGTTTTTAGGGGTGGCTTACGGGCTATCAGGCTATTTTAGGGGGGGTGGAGGGGTTTGGGTATTTTTTTTTTGTTTAGGGCTTAGGGTAGGGGGCGTGGTAGTTTATTAGGGGTGGGAGAAGGCTTAAGGAAGGGTGGGAGGAGGGAGGAGAGACAAGGAGGAAGGATCGAGAGAGGATACAGTGAGGTAAGTGGGGTTGGGGCAGGGTTGGTGGGTAGTTTTTAGTGGTAGGGTGGATTTAGGGCTTAAGGTCGGTGGGGGGGTTGGAGTAGTTTACTTATTGGGGTAAGGTTTTAGGGCTCAGGGCAGGTGGGGGTGTCAGGGTAGATTTTTCAGGCTCACAAAAGTAGTTTAGTTCTTTAGGGCTTAGGGTGGGTGGGGGGTCAGGGTAGTTTACTTATTGGGGGAAGGTTTTAGGACTCAGGGCTAGCTTACTTATTAGGAGTGGGGAAGGTTTTAGGGCTCAAGGTAGGTGGGGTGTCGGGGTAGGTTAGTTTTTAGGGGCAGGGATAGGGGGTTGGGGTAGTTTTTTTTTAGGGCTCAAGTGTCTGGGTAGTTTATTGTTTAGGGGTGGGGTAGTTTTGGGGCGCAGGACAGCTGGGGGTGTTGTATGACAGAACCATGCATGCCGTTTCCACGTATGCCTTTACTAATCATGCTTTTACAACGAAGTTCATTGTAAAGGCATGCATGGTAAAGGCATGCATGGAAAAGACAAAGTGGTGGTTCTGACCCCGTTGTTAAGGCATGTTTTTTTCTGGCATTTGTGATTCTGTCATACAACCCTGGCTTAGGCATATTGATACCAATCCTCTCTTGAAATTAACTACAGAATGTAAAAAAGCCCTAGCGCCAATTAGAGTCATTTTTTATGCTAATGTAGCGTTAGATTGGCAAAAACGCCATGCCATATTTACAAAGTGGCCCAATGCACGCATTGAGCCACTTTGTAAACCCTTGTGCCACATTATACCTACATCAGTTATAATGTATGCAAGGGAGGGTGTTCCTCAGTTAGGAGGCCCAGAAAAATTGGGCACTGGAATCGATGCGATTCCACTGTGCCATTTATAGCGTGATGTTTAACACATGCTCAGAGCAGGTGTTAACATGAGGCACACCATTATTTATTATGCGCCTCTATGTATTTTGCAGGATTAGTGCCCACATTTTGGCGCTAATCCTGCAAAGTACCACAATAGTGTCAGAAATGATGACGCTATTGTTCCTAGTGTGCGTCATGGTGCGTTGTATGTTGAATACTGCGCAGACATGGTGGCGTTAGGGGGCCACAATGGGGAGCAATAAAAGTGGTGCTCCATATAATGAAGTGCCACTTTTCTTAAATCTAAGCCTAAATTTGATATATAGGTGAAGGGGTCTCTAATGTCCTTGCTGTGAAAAATTCATTATGAAAATTACCCAGTGGTAACCCCGCCCCCTCACAATTTTAGCAAACTGGGGTACACATGCTGTTCATAACTCTTGTTTTAGAAATCATCACCATCCCTCCTACCATCTAAATATTATTAAGGATTCCAGTGTCCAAAAGGACTGACGCAGGTGCCTCCCAGTGCTAGATGAGGAACCCCATGATGAAGCATGCCAAAATAGGTGGTGGAAGGTTCCTAGTGCTGACTGGTAGGTCCCACCTCAATAAACTCCAAAACATTGATTTGGGTGAACTGTGCTCAAATATGCATAATTGTGCCTAGTGAAGTTGTACTCTTTACACTACTTTGTATTTGAATCACTCACTAATGTCGTACCTATGTCTACATCCTTGCAAAATGAATGCAAATATTACACTGCTACATCAGAATCAATGACTTGCAGCAAAACCAGATTTCTGGTGCGAGCAATCTATCATAGTTTCATTGAGCAATACACCATGATTGCATTGAACAATCCACCATGGTTGTCATTGAGCAGTCCACCATGGTTGCATCGAGCAATGCACCGTGGTTGCATCGAAACAATCCACCAAGGGTTTAATTGAGCAATGCACCAAGGTTGCATTGAGCAATCCACCTTTGTTGCATAAAACAAACCACCATGAATTGCATCCAGCAATGCATCATGGCTGCCTTGAGCAATCTACCATGGTTGCATTGAGCAGTCCACCATGTTTGCATTGAGCAATGCACCATGGTTGCATCGAACAATCCCCCGTGGTTGCATCGAGCAGTCCACCATGGTTTAATTGAGGAATGCACCTTGGTAGCATCGAACAAATCACCATGGTTACATGAGCAGTCAACCATGGTTACATTGAGCAATGCCCTATTGTTGCATCTGTGCAATCCACCTTGGTAGCATCAAGCAATCCACTAGAGTTACATCGAGCAGTCCACCACAGTGGCATTGATCAATGGACCATGATTGCATTTAGCAAGCGACAATAGTTGTATCGAGGAATCCACCATGGGTTGCATCGAGTAAACAACTATGGAGGCACTGGCAGCATTGGTGCAAGTTCCTGACTGTACTTGTTGAAGACTGTTGCCTTCACTTCCCTGCGCCCTCTATGCACACCTCAGGCCACTGAATCGCAATATCTGGATCTTTAACAGAGTTTATGGGTAAAACTGGCGGAAATGCGAGAGGTCCATAGGCTTTGTGTACCTTTTAGAACTGTCATATTCAAGAGGTGAGAATCCTGTTTTCAGACTCCTTTATAATATTGTTTTGATTTAAGAACTGCTGACAGCAAAGCTTTGTATCCAGAGAGCTTTGTTGCAGCTCCAGCATCACATGCCGCCCTCATGGTGCCAGGACTGACATAAACACATTTACCATTGCTTTTGCAACGTGCTGGATGCCCCACATGAATTTCTGTGACAACAACAGAAGCATTGCTTGTTTCCCAGAAGTCCGTGCGTGTCGGCGTGGTCGCTAAAACGTGGTGTGAGAAAGCACCGGGCTGCTTTGAGTCGTGTCACGTTTGCTAC
Source organism: Pleurodeles waltl (assembly GCF_031143425.1). Classification (NCBI taxonomy): domain Eukaryota; kingdom Metazoa; phylum Chordata; class Amphibia; order Caudata; family Salamandridae; genus Pleurodeles; species Pleurodeles waltl. Next base: position 72,039,631 of record NC_090438.1, read on the forward strand.
TTACTCGGGTGATGAAAGCATCAGATGAGCCACCACGGGAGGGCAAATGGCCCTAGAAAAAAATACATATTCCCTAATGACAAGGTCACGAGCTGGCAAGCGAATGGTTCAAAACAGCAAACGATTGAAGCCTTTCAAGTTGAAAAAGTGCCTGGCAGTAACGTTTACCGCCCTTTGAAGTTTGCTATGCGGGGTTCGTGTGCAGAACTTCATAAACTAGTTGCCGTCTCAGCAGGGTGATTTACGGCTGGAGCGTACAGTGCTTAATTTGTAGAAGAGTAAGTGCCAGAAGCCAAAGTTGTGATCAGAAGCCCGAGGCTGGTGCTATCTGAGGTCGGGGTGCTGGATACCAAGTCTGCATAGTCTTGATTCGACTTCATGCCTCTTTAATGTGTTGGAGTGTGGCTTTAAAAATAGTATTAACATGAAAAGCTTGCAATATATTCTGTAATGATGCTGCATAGAAATGTGTTAATGTAGAAAATAATGCACACGTTTGAAATGTGCCCACGGGGAGTGGCCACCAAATGTATACAAAGACTAATGAGACTAATTAATGATTAATTAATAATGTACGAATGTATGGTTTTGTGTTAGCGTATCTTAATTTGAGTCATGTATTAGGGTTTGTCAACTTAAATTACTAGGCCTTAGTTAGCGAGGGTCTCATATTAAACTGTGTTTTTCCTAACGTGCAATGTGCTGCTTTTCTGAAGGACACGAAGCTGTACTTTTCCAGGAGGTAGAGATATGTGTGTAGCCGTAGTAAATTATTTCTCATGAGACCCGACTTGCTCAAGGAGACATTCTTGCTGAATGCAACAGTGTAATTCGTAACAGGTACAAGGTTGTCTAGACTAGGAGAAGACAATGGGACTACTGACTGGAACATAAAGTGTAACTTTTCTTACCTGACATTCCACCCGATGAAGACGTCAATTACAGGAGTCAATCGGATGCATGAGAACTGTGTTTCATGGAAAATTCGAGTAAGGCGTGTGGAGAATTATTGGACAGAGATAATGATGCACCAAAATTGATTCAATAGGGAATTAAGGACTAGTTCGATAGTTTTGATATAACCCATTGACCCGAGGAGAAGTCAGCCATTTCTCGCCATTCCCCACTGCCCCTTGCCACTCTACCGAGAAATTATTATACTTTGAGATTTTACTGAGATCTTAATCATCCTATATTGAATCCTTACCTGATACTTACTTCTCCTCCTTATGAGGGAAGTGCCTTATTCTTAGCTATGTCATACTGAGACTTTGCCCTGTCCTATCTTTGCTAATGCAGAATCGACTGATGTCCTGCGGACGAAGACTGACGCCGATTGCTGAATCGTTGGAGGGGTAACTATCTGATGATAATTGTAAATTGTCTGTTTGCCTTTTCTTTCCAGGTACCAACTGCTCTTTTTCTTAGAGGCCATAGTTAGATGCTTTCCAGATTTGTGTTGCTAAATTGTTTTGCATGAAGCCCAACATGCTGAAGCTAATTCGAAGTTAGTTAAGGAGTTCACCAAAATCTGACGCAAATAGACAACTGACAAGGTTCCTGCTTCGTTGAATAATGCACAAATGATACTCTGCTAAAGTTGATTCATATTAATGGCGTGCTACATTCTAAATGTTTATGATCTATGCTTTGATAAAGTTTTGCTCTGATTGCCAAGTCATAGTGGTTTTGATGTGCTTATTGATATTGAAACTAATAAATATGATATTAGATTGTAACTAATAGGGAATAAATATCCTAACACTTACTAGATTTGTGTGGTTATTCATGGCTGAAAGGTCATGGTGCTTTGGTTGTATTGATCTATATTAAATATTATTGTTTAGCTTGATTGATTAGTTATTGTGAATATTGATGGGGTTATTGACCTATTGATTGTGATGCTAAAAAGATATTTCGTTTTGGGAAGTCTCCAAACGTGGTCAAAAGGTTCATCGGTCTTGGCGTGTCTCCTGGTAAGTTTACTTATCAAGGTTCCGATGCGCTATCAGTTTTGGTAGCAGAGGTAATGGTTTGGCCCTTTGGGGCCCCAGGACGAGGGACCACTGTTTGATAAGATCGTCGGTTCAAAGGTCCGAAGGTCTGGTAAAAATTGCTGAGCGTAGTTTGAAAGTAAGAAAGGTGTATCGGAAAATTGGGTCTTGGGAAAAATTGTTCTTTTCAATGATGCAAATTGGAGAAATGATGTGCCCCTAAATCCCAAATGACTTTCCCAGAATCTCGGAGCCTGCCGAAGCGAGTTGGGTATGTTCTTGGCGATAGCAAAGATGAGAAGCGTTCTTGGGTTAGGATGCAATGTGTACAAAGACCAGACGACTTATGGATCTCAGATGAGGGGAAAATGGTTTTGCCGAACAGTCTCCTGTCACAGTTTGCAAGGTTTTACCATGGGCATGCACATATTGGGAGAGATGCCATGACTAGGTTGTTCAAAACTGACTGGTTTAACCCGAAGTTCAGACAAGCCGCAGAAGTGATCTGTCATGGGTGTATTGTCTGTCAACAGATGAACGCGGGGAATGGGACAGTGGTGAATTTGAGCCACATAGGGAGAGCAGGAGGTCCATTTAGCAGAATGCAATTGGATTTTATTGAGATGCCTGGGTGTTGAGGTCTGAAATATGTGTGAGTGATTGTGTGTATCTTTAGTCACTGGATTGAAGCATACCCTACACGTAGGAATGACAGTCTCACAGTAGCGAAGCTGCTGCTTAGGGAATTGATACCACGTTTTGGGTTTCCGATCTCTTTAGAATCAGATAGGGGAAGTCACTTCAACAACGAGGTGGTTAAGCTATTGTGTGCAGCATTGAACATTGAACAGAAGTTGCATTGTAGTTACCGCCCTGAAGCATCAGGACTAGTGGAGCAGATGAATGGTACCCTGAAGTCGAGAATGGCAAAAATGTTCGCAGCCACGAATTTGAAATGGCCTGATGCATTGCCCTTGGTGCTAATGTCAATAAGAAATACGCCCAACAAGAAAACAGGACTGTCTCCTCATGAAATACTCATGGGTCGAGCCATGAGACTGCCCGCAGTGCCTGCAAATGCTCTTGTGAATATCACAGATGATATGGTTTGGACTACTGCAAGGGTCTGGCTGACGTGGTCCGCTCTTTCTCTCACTAGGTGGAAGCTACCACTCTGCCTCCGATAAATGATCCAGGGCACAATCTGAAGGCAGGTGACAGGGTTGTCATCAAGAAATATGTAAGGAAGTCGTGTCTGGAGCCACGTTGGAAGGGGCCATATCAAGTGATACTAGCAATTACTACTGCTGTAAAGTGTGCAGAAATTCCGAACTGGATCCATGCCAGTAACATGAAAAAGGTGACGTGTCCAACTGATGAGGAAGTTGAGTTGTTGAAAGTACCAACAACAGAGAAGGAAGTCTCAAGGCTGGAGAGTGATCGAAGGGGAACTGAGACAGAAGGAGAGCTCGTTGAGGACGGCTTGGTCACTCCAGTAAGAGACAAAGGAGAAGAGACCCAGAGGAGTGACGGTGAGCCTACCTCAACTGAGGCACCAGGAGGGCCAAGTCAGAAGGAGGTTCTCCCAGAAGCAGACAAATGTGGAATCGAGGTAGAGACCCTGACAGACCCAGAAGGCAAAGGAGTTGAGGTGGAAGAGAGTCAGAGTGTCCAGACTTCTCCTGAGCAAATTGCAGGTCCATCAAGAGAGAACACCTTAGAGTTAGAGGAGGGCAAAGGATTGCCCCAGGAAAGTCCAAAGACCAGAGAGCCGCTGAAAGGAGATAAGTGGCCAGAATTGCAAGTGACAAAGGGAAAGGTGGTTGTCGAGGATGCAATAGAGGAAGAGGTTGATACAACAAGGAGAGAAGATCTAAGTGAAGGAGAGTTGCAAGGTGATCGCAAATTGCTAAGAAAGAGAGTAGCAAACAGAAGGTACGCAGGTCCTGAATGGGCATACGCAACATCAGCTGAATGGCAACACGAGTTCTTGGCATTTTGTTTGATCGAGAAGTCCCAGGTCAGTACTTTGGCACTTGAGTTCTACCAAAGAGACTGCATTAGCATGAACATTTAGTTTAAGGAGAAAAATTGAGAAAAGAGACTGATAAGGTCATGGTGCTTTGGCTGTATTGATCTATATTAAATGTTATTGTTTAGCTTGATTGATTAGTTATTGTGAATATTGATGGGGTATTAACCTATTGATCGTGATGCTGAAAAGATATTTTGTTCTAGGAAGTCTCCAAACGTGGTCAAAAGGTTCATCAGCCTGGGCATGTCTCCATGTCAGTTTAATTATCAAGGTTCCGCACCGCTATCAAATGCACCATCACACACTCTTTATTTCACTCTTGCAGGTTCTTTCTCATCCCTCCTTTCTCCCTTTATCAATGTTTTCCACCTTTCTAGTCCTCCTTTTTTCTCCCTTTTGTGTTGGTCTCCTTGGCTCTAGATCACAGATTGCTGAGGACAAATAAGTGCTGGTCCCCAAAAATGAGAGCTGGTGGGCCCCTCCGGCAGCCACCAGCTTATATTAAGCACTGGGTGTATCCCATGGAGGCTGCAGTCGTAGAAGAAAACATACATGACTTTAGAGTAAGCTTAATGGAGAGGATAACTCAGGCCCTGATTCAGATCTTGGTGGATGAAATACTCCATCATAAACGTGATGGATATCCCATTCGCCGTATTACAATCTCCATAAGATATAATGGGATCTTAACATGGCGTACAGATATACGCTAAGATCTAAGTCAGGCCCTCAGTGTTAGCGATGACTCCATTGTTTCTGAAAGGATTAGAACTGGAGAGGTGCGTTAAGCAAGACCACATTTTCTCCCTCTCTCTTGAAAATAGTCTGAGGTTTTTTAGGGCTAATGAGTTGGAGCTCTGTTATGTGCTGTTCAAGCACAGCCAAACTGTTGTCATCCATTTTCTGCACATGTCTGGGGAACCATCACATGTATTTGGGTGTCATTGATGGCTATGTGGTAGATGACATTGCAGCTTTTGAGAACGAATACAAGCAGAATTATGAAGGTGCTGAAGTGAATTGGAAAAAAGGGTGATACTTGAGCCGCACTATATGTCACCTGAGTAATATTCTAGGATAATGACGCAATTGTTAGTCTTGAGCCTGTTCTAAAGATGAGAAAACCTTTTGTGTGCTTGATGTACCACCTGAAGTGGTCAAGGATATGCCCAAAGTGTGTCACGTTCTAACTATGCCACCAGAAGCAAGCTATACCTGACTGACAAGCCCCATTATGGGAGAAACTGGTCTAGGGTTGCTAGTGTTGGGAATCAGGGAGGACTTGGCCTGGCAGTTCAAGTTGAACTGTTCCTTTTGATGGAGGGACAAGACTGATTTGCTTTTAGCTGGGTCCAAACTCAAGTGGCAAGATAGGAATGCCACCAGAACGATTGCCAGTTGTTAGACAAATTGCAATTATTCCTCTCACCCCTTAGCGGCAAAGGTATGTCCCCATGGGGTTCCCGTGCTCACTGTGCCACTGAAACCAAGCTATACTTGACCGATAGTCCCAATCAGGGTGAAACTGGTCTTGAGTTGCTTGTTTTCCAGGTCAGTGATGACCTGGTGGTAGTGAGGCTGGACTGTTCCTATTGGAGCAAGGTCAAGACTAATTTACATATGTCTGGGGTCAAACTGAGTTGGAATGTTGTGCAAAAGAATGATGGGCTGGAATGCTACCACAAGCGATTCCTAGATCTAAATCTGGCCCTGGTTTTAAATGTTAATGTAACGCCTTAGTATATCTTGTTGCCTATAAGGTGTCTAGGATGTCTGACATTTAAAAATGGAACATACGCCAAATAAAAATTTGCATGTTCCCTTAGTGACTAATCTCCGAAAGTTATTTTCACTGGCAGGGCTATGGCTGGATCACAGAAAATCCAGATTAGAAACTTTAATCTATAACCTTGACAGGAACCAGCCATGAGTCATGTAAATATAATTTTTAATATTTATTAAAAAAATCCAATTTAATGTTAAAGTTGACTTTTTAATAAATATTTAAGAAAGTAATGTTTAGAATGGTGCTTTTATGTGCCTGAACCCCCTGTAGGCTAATGGGCATTGGCCTGCTGATATCTGGTCTGCAAGTACTTGACTTAATAATAAAACACTGCTCCCAGAACAAAAAGAATGGTATGGGTGTTTGGAGGTGTTTTCCCCTTGCAGGAGGACAAGTTAGTCTGGACACAGGATCTTCATTAACTTGTAAATGGCCATACCTTTAACAAGTAAATATAAGGAGAGGCCAGGTGAGTGCAAACCTTTGTTTTCCCAGCCAGCCTGCCTCCAAACCCAGTGGGAGGGGAGCTTTCCCTAAACCTGTTTTCAGTGGCAGCAAAGGAGAGGGCTTCTCATGTTCCTCCTCTACCCAGGACTAAAAGGGTCAGTGAGCTGCCCTACTGTGTGGCTAGAGGGATACAACAAATTGAAAGAAGAATCAGTTTTCCTGGATGACCAGTCACATATAGACCTGCACACAACCCTGCATAAGGATTTTGCTGAACCAAACCCTGCTGTCTGAAAAGGTTCCTCTCCCCCAACCCTCCCCCCCACCACCGAAGACTGGAAGCCTTAGGTGAAGAGTTGAGGAAAATGGGGTTTATCGCTGCAAAGTTTTGAGACATAGAAAAATTCGGAGTGACAGCTTCCGGAGAACTGGGACCACTCACCAGACCCAACCTGGCGAAAGAGCAACAATGCTGGGCTGAAGAAACAGTTTTGTCCCATTTGAAGCTTCTCTGCAGTAGCAAATCTGTTTCAGGGGCTGTCAGCGAGAAGGTATCCAACCATGTGAAGCCCTCTTCTAATGAAGCCTGCTGCATTTTCCCGCTGTGGCACTCTGAGCTCATTTCAGAGACTAAGGCACTCATTCTGAGTTTGGCTGTCATTTCCAAAGACTGCCGTGCAAACGGCAGCCGATACACCGCCGGCAATGGCAGAGTGAAGCCTGCCGCATTGCGTGTGATCAACACAACACCACCAAATTTTGACCGAAAAAACAACACCGTCGGCCCAAGCGACAGTATGAAGGAGGCATCTGCACCACCACCACTGCCACACCGAGAAAATGCTGCCTGCCAAATTCCGATTTACAAATCAGCATCACGGAAACCAACACAGCGGTAATCTATTGGTGGTCCAAAACCGCCACAGGGAAAAAAGTAGCCACCACCGCAGCAACTCTGCACCAGATAGGATAACACCAACTGCAACACCTGAAACACATACACACACCTGTCCACAGCACTACAAAACACACCCTCACACATACCCAGAAACCTTTGCAAATAGAAACCCTGACAGAGCGAGAGAAGGACACTCTGAAAGTAGGCACTGCACCTAGATACCATAGGCACCATCATACTAAGCACACATCACACAACACACCACTGCACACATACACCACATAGCACATGCATATATAATTACACATATTCACAACTACGAACAGCACACACAGGATCCCTGTACACCATACACCCCCACCGACAACACAACCACCATGGCACCACAAAAGAAAAACAGATTCACAGATGGGGAGCTTAGGGTAATGATCGAAGAAATAGTAAAAGTGGAACCACGACTGTTTGAAGGACTGGTCCAGCAGACATCGATAGCCTGGAAGAACGACTTATGGCAGAGAATAGTCAACAGGGTGAATGCAGTGGGGAATCACCCATGCACAGGGAGGACATTAGGAAAGCTGGAATGACCTTAGGGGAAAGGTACGGGCCATGGCTTCCAGGCACCAAGTGGCCATCATGAGGCCTGGTGGCGGACCCCCACCACCTCCCCCAGAAATGGCACCGTGGGAGGAGATGATCCTGGCCACACGACATCCGGAAGAGATGACAGGAATTGCTGCCGAACTGGACACTGGTAAGTCCACTGTACTCACTGGCCACCATGTCCCTGTGGACAGCATGTACCCCCACCACCTTCTCACCCCCTCAAACCACCTGAACGTGCACAATCCCATCATTGGCCCTATACCCACACTTGCAAGCCACATCTCCCCACTGACGCCATTCCCTCACAGCCCAACCTAGTGCATGTATGCCTCACACAGCAGAAATTACCACAACTACGACAATGCAACCCTTGCCTGACTGCTACGTCCATATCACATCTCTGCAATTGCATATTATCCATGTCTCTCCCCATCACCAATATGTGGTAGGAATGCACATCAGTACATGGCAATGACACTAGCAAGACAAATGTAAACTGTACTGCAAATTAGGGCCAATGCAACCTTCTACTGATGGGAACACAAGCAGGGGACTGGAAACTGTCAATGCTATTACTGCCCTGTAAATACAGTGAATGAGGGAATACAACCGTGTGTGTCACCGCAAAAATAACATCATCTGACACAATACCTCTCATCTCACAGGTCTCCCAAGTACTGAAACACAGAAGAGGAGCCCAGTGACAGGAAGCCCAGGCCTGGATGCAGCACCAATAGAGGAGGATTTCAATGCAATTCTGGATTCGGACAATGAACCTGGCTCATCAGGCATGAGTGGTCAGTCCACCACCACCATCCTCACCCTGCCCACAACTCAAACCACTTCCCGTGTGGCAGCCAGTGCACAGCAGAGCCCACCTTCCCATACCTGTGTCCCAAGGTCACTTCAATCATCAGTGTGCCCCACAGGACAGGGGCAGGAGTCAACGGTGCAAACCCAAGGCAATGATGGTCCTGGTGTCAGTCGGAGGGGGCACACTGCACCAGGGGCACAGGTACAGGGGGCAAGGGCCAGTGGGAGGACAATCATGGGACAATGTACGAGGCAGGTCCAGGACACGACTGGCCAGGAGGCCGTCTCTAGGGTTCTGGGAGCCTACCAGCAAACCCAGGACCAGTTGGGCAAGATACTCACCACCTTGCAAGACACACAAAGGCTGCAGAAGGAATACCACCAGGAGGCCAGGCAGCAGTGGCAGGCACACAATGCCACCATGGCCTCCATATTAGGGGAGTTCAAGGAACTCAACTGCATCCTGCGGACATTCTCCACCCAATAGCAGGCCCCATCCAGTAGTCAGTCAACACCACTGCCCTCAACATCAGCACCTGCTATTGGAATAGAGGCACAGCAGGAGAACCCACAGGACAACAGCGCACCTACCCCTGCAGATGAGGAACCCCCCATAGATGAGGTCACCCATCCAGACATCCTGCAGGAACTCAGGCCAAGACCAATCCCCCCACCAGGAAGTGATCCTCTTCTGAAATGTCACCCTTGTGTGCCACTGTTACACCCTGTTGGCTGTCCAATACCAAGGTCACATCATTCCGAGGCAAATGGACACAGGACCTATGAACCTAACAGCTGGACCACCCACTCTGTTTATCACTTCAAGCTCTACCTCACTCTTCTGGACTGTGAAATTCTACACTAAATAAACACCTATTATCACAAGTCATGGTGAATGTCTCTTTATTGTAAGTATTGCCAGATATGTTGAAGAACAACATAAGAATACACAGGTCTACACAACCTAAATGTCCAAGTTACAGATGTAGTGGGATACTCCAGCAGGTGTGTGAGTACATCCATTTTGTTTTAACATCCACTGTCAACTATGCCAACAGGCAAATCGGCAAGCAGACTGCAAGCAGAGATGTCACCTGAAGAGGGATAATTAAATGGAATGAGGTACAAGGTTGTAAGGAATGTAATCCACAGTCATATATCAATAGCAGTTGAACACAAACACAGGATGACAGGATGAGTGTTGCAGCAGCTTTGTTACACCATACGTAAGGGATTGCATTGGCAGTCACACACTTGTGGATCATGAAAGATGAAACATAGGTAACATCCTCAATTGCACAACTCCCTGAGTAGTCATGAACAGGTACTTGACACCCAGCAGATGACAATGCATGATATGCCTACGCAGCAGGACAAGACTGATAAGTCCCCCTAACATATCCCCAAATAGGGAGCCTGAGGACCCTAAACCTTTAGTACAACCAGAAGGCGGTACCACAATGGCACCAGCAGTCCACAAATGAACTTAGCAGCTGTGCATTTCCACTATCTCTCATGGTGAGTCACCTACCCTTCAAGGTTGTTACCCAATATCTAAGGCTCCAGTCCCCACACATACCTTGATGCATGCAAATACTGGCTACAGATTGGCTTCAGCAATACATCTCCCATGCGCTGATGATATGTAATGCAGACATACCTGTACATCAAGGAAAGTAGTGACGAATCATGTCAGTCGAATTGTCATGTGCCTCATCCCCATCAGCCTCCTCCTCAGCATCAGAGTCATTGGCCACAAACACAGCTCCAGCATTAACGTCCCCCTCCTCCAAAAGCTGGATGAGCCTTCTGAAGGTCAGATTATGGAACATGCAGCATGCAACAATGATTTTGCAGACTTTCCCTGGATTGTCCTGTAGTGCACCACCAGCCACATGAAGACAACGAAATTTGGCTTTCAACAGACCGAAAGTACGTTCAATCACACGCCTTGTCCGGCCATGTGCTTCATTGTGCCTGTTCTCCCCTAATGTAGTTGGATGTCTCACAGGTGACAGGAGCCAGGGCAGGTTGGGGTATCCGGAGTCACCTGTATGGAAAAGGAAACATGGCCATGGGTAAAATTGCTAGGCAGAGTGCTGACCGTGTCCGACATGGAGAGCAGTACATATACCCATGAGCCAGGTCCTTTCTCCCTGCAGCTGTGACATCACGGCAGGGACACTGCTGTTCCTCAGGATGTAGGAATCATGTACTGATCCAGGGAATTTAGCGTTCACATGTGTAAGACACGCCACTTGTACATTGAGTGAATATGTGCTTTTCCTGTTTCTGTAGACCTGTTCATTGATCCTCGGAGGTACCAGGGCAATGTGAGTCCCATCAATAGCCCCAATTACATGTGGGACATTTGAGATGTTGTAGAATGCTGCTTTCACAGTGAGAAAATCTGGAGGTAGTGGGAACCTTATGTACCTGTGCACATGCTGGAGTAGGGCATCCAGCACATCCTTCAACACCTTACAGAACTTGGGCTGTGAAAAGCCTGCAGCCAGTCCCACTGTGCTCTGAAAAGAGCCTCTCGCCAGGAAAAGCAGGACTGACAACACCTGGACTGTTGGAGGGATGGCATGGGGATTCCTCAAACCCGGCAAGAGGTCTGCCTTTAATTGTTCCTTGATGCACAAACGGTTCAGTTGATAGGTCAGGATGATGTGGCACTCTTCCATGGTTTCAAGATCTACGAGTGGCCAGTAAATTGGTGCATTCCTCATCACTCCATTGTGACCAAATCTGTGTGGGGATACAAACAACAATCAGGGTATCTGTCACAATGTAGGGTATACAGTATGACACACAACAGTCATTATGTAATAGTCATGCAAGTTGCCTGTAATGTGTGAGTACACATTACTCTAACCTCCGTACCTAACCAGACTATGGCACGATTCCTGTGTGAATGGACATATACAGGACATGTACACCTACAACTTGCCTGTGTTTTACTATACTGATCAAATATGCTGACAATTGTTGTGAAAAGTCTGTAAATTTCACTAGACACACACTACATGTGTCTATATTCACCATGTCAGACCTGAAGTATGTATTTGTGATGTCAGGCAGGTAGTTATGCTGTGCAAACTCAGAACAGTAATGTCACAAACTAAACTGGCATCCGCGTGTCCGACATGCATTGTACTTCTGGAAGTGACCTCGTTCACCCGGCGGAAGTTGTCATGGTGGAGTGCAGTCAGAACCGCCGTGCAACTCCTCATTGGTTAACATTGATGTCAATGGGAGACTGGGACCAATGACGATCACCGCCAGCAGTGACGGTCATGATCACTGCAGTTGTAACCTCCATTTTGTGTGGGACAGCTCACTTGACTCCGGGCATTCGGGCTAGAAAGACCTCCACTTTGGGTGCTGCTGTGTCCTGTCTCTTGGAACAACGATGGCACACACTGCAGGGCTAAGGGCCCCAGCCTTCTCAACAGAGGAGCTGGAAAAACTGGTGGAAGGGGTCCTACCTCTGTATGGGCGGTTCTACGGAGCTCCAGGAAAACAGGTCAGTACAACATCCTTGGTCCCACAAGTTGGGTGTTTTTTGACGATGTATGCATGTGCACATTGACATGTCATGACTGATCAGGTCTGTAGCATGCACATGATATGTGTAGGATGTTGCCAGTGTGCATGAGCAGTGTTCGTTGTGTGTTGCCAAAGCGTACTGCTGGATTGGTATCATTTAAATCTTGTCCCCCCTTTTCTCACTGTTTCCCAATCAGGTCAGCGCCCACCAGAAGAAAGGGTTGTGGCGAGCCATCACCAAGAAAGTGTGGCCCCTGTGGGTCCATTGCCGGCGGAGCACCCAATGCAGGAAGCCGTTGGAGGACCTGCGATGCTGGGCCCAGAAGACCACAGAGGCCCAGCTGGGGATGGCCTCCCAACGTGGGAGGGGTGCATGTCGGACCCTGACCACCCTAATGGCCCGGATACTGGTGGTGGCGTAACCTGATTTGGATGGGTGCTTGAATGCAGCTATCAGCCAAAAGGGGGTAGGCATTGACTGTCAGGTCACTACTGCATGGTTGTGCACTGTCACCCTCCTTGGACTTGGAATGAACGTAGTCACATGTCATTTAGGGAATGTACAGTCCTGGTTGCCACACCCATCAAGTAGGAGTGTGTGATGGTCACTATGTTGAGCCATGTAGGATGAGTAGTGGTGGTACAGTGACACATGTTCAGCTGTAGGTATGAGTCTCTCAAGTCTGCTGTCATGTCAATGGCTGCATCCTCCATCTCTGCGTGTACTGTAGTAGTTTGAAGTGCTCATGATGGCACTGTATATGGGTAATGACAGTCATGTTACGTGAAGGTTGCAGTTGCATCACTTCCTACATCAATGGATCCTCTGTACCACATGTACTCCTCACATTCCTATCAGTTAGTTAGTGTCCTGAGTCCCTCTCTGCTTAGATTAGTATCATCCTGTAATGGACGACTTGTGATTGGGTATGGGCTTGGTTCTAGGAGTAGTCATTTTGGCATTGATGGACATGTAGTTTTCTTCATGCAGGAGTTTGATCTGCAGGGTTGGGATGGGTTTGGACATAGCTTGCATGACTCTATTTGGGAAAGACTACTAATTGGTCTATTGTTTCGTAGGCAGCGACTGTTATCTGCATTGTGTGAATGTGAAGTGGATGTGTGGGTTCTAATATTTTCCTCCCTTTCTGTTTCTGCCACCCTCCTTTTCTCTCTCCTCCTCTGTCTATGTGTGCATTAGCTTCATCTGGCGAGGGAGGAAGGGCACCGGTGAGTGGGGATTCTGCACAGGTTTCATTCGGGACCCAGGAGGCGGCCAGCAGTGAAGCCGAGGGGACCAGTGGGACAGAGGGAGAGGGGAGCACCACGGGGGAGACTGGAGCTACCACAGAATCTGACTCAGATTCCTCCTCCAATGGCAGCTCCCTTGCAGTGGCGGACCCTTCTGGTACCACACCAATACCATTGTTGTCCGCCAATCCCCTTTCCAGAACTAGCCTCCCTGTAGCACCCCACCCAGTTGCCTGTGCCCACTCACCCAGGAGGGTGGGTGTCTCCTTCGCCGCAGGCACCTCTGCCCCTGCCCCAGTCAGCCCTGCTGCCCTCAACGAGGAGGCTATTGACCTCATGAGGTCCATCTCTGTGGGGCAGACAATGATCGTGAATGCCATCCAGGGACTAGCATCCCAGATGCGGCAGACAAATGAGTTCCTGGAAGGAATTCACGGTTCCTTGTCTGGCCTCAAGAGATCATTTCAGGCTCTGGCCTCCTCGTTGACGGCAGCCAGTGTCCCTTCATCTTCCGTCCCCCCTCCAGCTACCTTTTCCCAATCCACAAGCCCTCTCCCTATACCCGTCCATGGCACACCAACACACATGCATACACCCAGTACAACAGACAAGGTGCGCAGAGACAGACATGGACATCACACAGGCATGCACACACACAACACACATCTGCAGACACAACAACAGACACTTATTCCACCACCTCCTCCCGTACATTCACATCTCCACTCATACCTGCCAGCACAGCATCATCACACACTGGTCCTGCTGTCATTCCTGTCATCCCCTCAATCACCACAACAGCAGACTCGCAGTCAAACACCCCACACACCACATTCACACTCACCACGACTACCGTCTCTGTCACCTGCAGCACATCCACCTCACTTGTTCACACCATCACAACATTGACTCAAATATCACCCATTCCCTCTCCCTGCATCTCTGCCCCGCTCCCAAGAAATGCATTCGTACCCACTCACCCGCCCAACATTCAGCCACCACACACATCCAGACATTACACACACCAGCATCCACATACAGCACACGTCAGACGAGCACTCCCTCTACCTCCACTCCCAACCCTCAGTTATGCGACCGCACTGTGTACTTAAGAGAGTTTTCTTTGCCGCCCTTGCCCTCTTCCCTACGCCTCTCCCGCCCCATCTTCCCTGTAAACAACATGTCCCCTGCCCCTCGTAGGCCCTTCCACCTCCCATTCCTTGGGTCCCCCCCTCTGGTGTTTCCCCTGCTCTGCCACCCAGCAAACAATCCACCCCTCCCAGTGCCAAGGTCACCCCTCCCAAGCCTAAGCCGAAACATGCCCCTTCCGCATCCAAGCCCCCCACAGCCCTGAGGTGCCTGCCTGTCCCATCGCTGCCCCCATAAAGTGGAGGCCTAGCTTCAATCAGGAGTCAAGTTGAGCCCATATTAATGGACAATGTGTCCTGCTGAAGTGGACATTGGACTTGCCATTGGAACTTTTTGTATATAGTTTATTGTTTGAATACAACTGCCCACTTTGCTGTGGTTCCCAAGATAAAATGCTTGTTCTGGTTTCCTTTTAGATGGTTGTGTGACATCTATGTGCAAAGGTGTGTGAGGTCTGTGTGTGGATTGTGTCTGTGTTGTTGCATGCGATTGGTAGATGGTTTGGGCCATGGGGATGTTGTGATGTGTGTGTCTGCTTGCTTGTGTGTTTGTATTGGGTGTTGTGTGTGTCCGTGTGTCTAGTGCTGCATGTGTGTATTTCCTTGATTGTTGGTTGTACGTGTTGTGTCACCTGTGTGATTGTTTGGATGTGTGTTCACAGCTATTGATTGTGTGTTATTGCTACATGGAGTTCATGGTGTGTGTGAGGTGTTCGTGGGGTAGTTGTCGTTGTGTGGTTATGGGGTGTGTTGGTGGTGTTGTTGTGCGTTGTGCTGTATGTTTGGCATTTATCTGCATGGCTTGGTGTGTGTATTGGGTATTTGGCATTGACGTATGTTGGGTGTGCATGTGTGTGGCCTTCACTGTGTGTGGGGGGTATGTGTGTTCTGTGTGGGAGTGTATCACTGCCATTTCCCTCCCCTCTGTGCTCGGTATACTTGCGGTTGTCGTCTTTGTCATCGTCGGTGGTCCTGAAGGTGTATGGCGAGATACAACGCTGGGAAGACTAGCAGTTGATTTGCCATGGCGGCCACAGAGGTGTCTCTGTGCCTGGAGGTGGGTGTTTCCATTTATACTTTCTGTTTCCGCAGGTTTTTCATGGTGGTAAGTCCCCACCTGATGTCCTGGCAGAGTGGTTACTCAAAATATGGAGGGCGGGACCTTGGATGCCTCCTGCCTGAAGTTGTCTTCCGCCGGCAGATGCTGCTCATCAGCGGTGGTGGTGAGTTGTCTGTATTGTGTTGGGTTCACCACCTTACTCGTTATTTGACGGTCTGCACTGCCATCCTGCTGGTGGTCACAAGACTGCCATCGGCATGGCGGTTCTGTTACCACCAAACTCGGAATGAGCACCTAAGTCCCATGGTAAAAATCTTGACCAGGCAAAGGCGTCACAAGTATCCAACTGACATGACAACAGCTTGGATGTGAAATTTGTCTCTGGGCTTTTCTCATCAAGACTATTAAAACTTCACAAAATGCAGAGCAGCAAGCAAGGTTGCTGCGCTTCTTTGTGTGAATGGGAGAGGGAAGAGAAATGCCATATCTACTATGGCTCTCTCCTTACCTTGGAGCATTTGAGGCTGCCTAGCACCAATGCAGGCACTCTTGCACCATGGCAAAAGGGTGCCTGAGTTACGGTTAGGATTGTTTTTATGAAAGGAAGGAACACCTTCCTGCACCAACACAACCCTTGAAGGCTTATTCCTCTTTCTATGTGTGCGCCACCCTGCTGCAGAAGGAGGAAGTAACAAGGATAAATAAAGATATTGCTTCCCTCTCTTTGCAGTTTTTGGTCATAATTTAAAGTGTTGTGGCTCAGTCCCACCAATTATGAACAGCTAACATTCACTCCTCCTCCCCTCCTAGTGCACCGCATTCCTCGTCTGCTTATCTGTTATAGAGACAGAACACTTACATATGCCCAGAGAAAATGTGTTGCATATGACATAATTAAGCATAGTCCCTGGACTTTGCTTAAAGATGCTTTTGGGACAGAAACATTCCTTGCATTGTAATTAAGCATGTACGCCAATGGTAATGTGAGTTGATGTCCAGCACCTGTTATATGACCTGTTTAATGACCTGGAGGGGTGTCCTGGTGGACATTGGACTAAAGTCTAATGTGCATGAACTAGTGGGAGCAGCATACCATGTTTTGTCAATCAATAAAGTGACCAGATCTTTTTCTGTGTGTCAAATAGAAACAAGCATACAGCACTTGTCACATACATTTCTGCCTTTATGTGAAGCCCAGATCCCACTGTCTTGCTGTGTACGTGCCAAATGTGCATATGTGCACTGAGTTGTGTGCAGCACATGTATGGTAACAGAACCCTGTGTATTGTGTGTGCATGCTTTCTGGGGCCTGTAGGATGAATTGTGAATGTTCCTGCTTCAGCATAGCACCAGATGTAGGATGAGGACTGCTTCTCCAGGTAGTGGAAGTTTGTTTCCCTTATTTCTGTGGAGGAGTAATGGACAATTAGACACTGAAGTGAGGGAGGATAGATACAGGGCCACCTTTACAAAATTCATTGAGTGCCTTGCTTTTTTTCCTGTGCACTGATATTTAGTAGATGGTAGGGGTAAAGGATGGCAGTACAGTTTCTGTTTTTCAAGGTGATGATGTTTCTAGGGAAGGTCTGTCTTTTTGTCTGCGTCTGATTACTGCTTCATAAAGGCTGTCACAGAGATCTCATAGTTCATTGTGCACATGCTTGGACATTCCTTTCTACCTGCTGTGAGATCCATCACTTTGCACAAAGGCTGTGTCTGAGGAGCAACCTGAAAGTGACAGTTAACAGAGAAATGGCTCAAACTTGTTCTGAGGCCTTAGAGTGTGGATCCACATCCCTTATCTGGAAAATGTGTATAAAGATGGGATCTGAACTACCCCACTTTCTTTTAGTTCCAAACACTTTTTGACCAAGGAAGAGAGTGCTCGACAAAGTACTAAAAGAGCTGCTTGTTTGCCTGACAGTCAATCTCCCAGAGGTGATGGGGCTTCACCTGAAGTCTGCACTTTATGCGTGGGGAGTTGAAGGCCTACCTGAAGTACCTAGATACCTCCCTGCCTACAGAGAAAGGGAAGGAGCATGACTGGCCCAGCATTTCCGAGGCGTGTTGAACATTCACAGAAAGCTGAGAATCCTACAGTGTGAACATGGGGAGGCCCTTATCATAAGGGGACCCCGCCTTGGTCATTCTTCATGATTCCCATGTAAGCCACACCAAGGGCCTGATTTAGATCTCAGGGGATGGAATACTCCATCCCAAACGTGACCAATATCCTGTCCGCCGTAATACGATCTCCATTGGATATAATGGGATCTAAATATGATAGTTGGGATATCCGTCACATTTGTGACAAAGTATTCCCCTCCACCAAGATCTATATCAGGCCCTAAGACTATTAAAGTTCAAGTATCACTGTGTCACTCTAGGGTTTGAACGACTTTTGCTGCAACTGCCCAACATACCATTGCCAACTTGAATGGGAGAGTGGAGTTGTGTCACAGCCAATGCAGGAAGCCCTGACCAGCTCTAAGGCCACAGAAGCCGAATACCCACAACCGTGGATGACACAGATACAACTGCCTGATCTGAATCCCTATCTTCGATGGGTCGGGAACATGCTTGCTGCCGAAAATGAGCGGTTGCTGTGCAGATCAGCCTCACCCGTCTCTTACCAGGAACGCTATTCCAAGACTTTCAAGGCCAAACACTGTAAGAGCCGCTGTGTGGCGGAAGCCCGAACCATTTATACCACAGAGCTAACACTAAGGGGGTGATTCTCACCCTGGCGGGCGGCGGAGGCCGCCCACCAGAGTTCCCCCCTCCAACATACCGCTCCGCGGTCGAAAGACCGCTGAGGGTATTTTGGGATTTGCACTGGGCTGGCGGGCGACCGCCAAAAGGCCGCCCGCCAGCCCAGTGCAAATCATCCTTCCCACGTGGACGCCGGCTCAGAATTGAGCCGGCGGAGTGGGAAGGTGCGACGGGTGCAGTGGCACCCGTCGCGTATTTCAGTGTCTGCAAGGCAGACACTGAAATACAAAGTGGGGCCCTCTTACGGGGGCCCCTGCAGTGCCCATGCCATTGGCATGGGCACTGCAGGGGCCCCCAGGGGCCCCATGACACCCCATACCGCCATCCTGTTCCTGGCGGGCGAACCGCCAGGAACAGGATAGCGGTATGGGGTGTCAGAATCCCCCATGGCGGCGCAGCAAGCTGCGCCGCCATGGGGGATTCCCAGGGCAGCGGAAAACCGGCAGGAGACCGCCGGTTTTCCCTTTCTGGCCGCGGCTGAACCGCCGCGGTCAGAATACCCTGTGGAGCACCGCCAGCCTGTTGGCGGTGCTCCCTCCAACCCTGGCCGCGGCGGTCCATGACCGCCGGGGTCAGAATGACCCCGTAAATCTTTAACAAGAAGGTACTCTGGAGGCTTAACCTGTACATTACACAAGAGGCTGGCACACACAGATGGGCCTGCTGAGTGTGACTGAGAGCTTTGATGGAGGGATTTAAGACATTAAAATGAGTTGCAAATTTGACCAGTGAGAGTGTTTTTGCTGCTATCTGCACCTGTGCCTGATCAATGCTGAAGCAATAGTATATTTGGCATGTATAAACATATGGTCAGATTTGCAAGACCCTTGTGCCCCTTAGAGCCACATTTGCGGTAACATTTTTGCCACAAATGTGATGCTAACAGGCCACTACCATAGCACCATATTTACAAGGTTTGTGCCACCTTGCAAACCCTTTGTGCCACATCATGCATAAGATATGCATGATGTATGCAAAGTGGGCGTTCCCTCATTAGAGGGTCGCTAAAAATGGCGCAATGGAATCTTGTAGCAGACGTTAAAATGAAGCTTCCATTGATTTCAATGGGCCTCTTAACACTATGCTGGATTAGCATCATTTTTTTTCCAGTATAGCATTACAATAGTGTAAAGAAGAGGCTATTGTCCCTAACATCTGCCATGGTGCTGTTAGGGGATAGAAGGGGGCCCCAAGAAAAGTGCGCATCACTAGTGTTGCACCACTTTCTTGTAAATGTGGCCCATAGTATCATGACCTTAGTAGATAGAGGACACTGGAAAGGGATGATTCCTTACCTTTAAGCACAACTTAGATGAGGACCCTATATTACGTCCTCTTTGAATTGTGTAGTATTTAGTTCTGATGTAAGACTACATCACTTTTGTTTACAAAAGAGGAAAGTACTCTTGAACTCTTGTCTTCCTCCCTAAAAAATGAGTGGAGTGCAGAAAGGTATGTACTTGTCCTTGTTTACAATGCTATAGTAGAACAAATCCCAGACACTAGTGGCAAATGTATGGGTTCAAGCAGCCCCTATTTGCCCTATGGCCCCAAATGCGGTTTAACTGTGCATGACCATGGTGCCTTCCAACCCATCCCTGAAATAAATAAATAGACAGTAAATGGTTTACAGGCAGAGGGAGATCAGAAATAGCCTAAATGATTTATAGGCAGGGGGAGAGCAGAAACAGCCTAGGTTTAGTTCAGATACTCAGGGCATTTAGTCAGCATCGGATGTCTTTCTATAGGCTCTCGTGGGATTTTCCGTTCAAGCACAAATAAGTACTGACAGGAAGCACAAGCCGGGCCACTCCTGTGTGTTGTCTTGGGTGCATGCTGGTCTGATGGTGTGCTTGGGATAGGCCGGGGTTGAGAGGAATGGGACTGGGTAGAGGAAGTTGGAGGGGCAGGCTAGAGACAGGGACAATGGCTGCATCAGGGAGGAGGCTAGAGCCTGGAATGATCTCTGTTGGGCTGCCATGCCAGAGTGAATGCCCTCCAGGAATGCATTTGTTTGCTGCAAATGCCCTGCCAGCCCCTGGGTGGCATTCACTATGGTTGACTGCCCAACAGAGATGGATCACAGGAGGTCAATAGACTCCTCACTCAGGGCAGCAGGGCTGACTGGGCAGGGCCTGAGGTGCCTGGGGCGAAGGAGATGCCCACCCTCCTGGGTGAGCAGGCACGGGAAACACACTGAGGGGCTGCTGGGAGGGCGTACTCATACGGGGGTGGCAGCTGAACCTGTAGTTCGGGTAGGCACAGAGGTGTCTGCCACCACCACGAAGCTTCCATCACTGTCAGAACTGTCCCCTCCAGACTCTGCCGTGGTGCTCCCCTCGCCCTCCGTCCCACTGGGGCCCTCACCATCAGTGGATTCGGCCTCATGGGCCCTGTGGGATGCAGCTCCCTCCGTCGCCTGTGCCTCAGCTCCTCTGCTAGAGGATGCTAATGCACATAAGGACAGGGTGACAAAACAAAAAGGGGGGGAAGAGACAGAGGATACACTTGGTCAATGCCAGCAACAACACCACCGTTGGCGTACACAACACACAGGGAACAACCCTATGCACTAGGCGATGCACTACCAGTCACAATGCTAGTCACAAGGCCATGGAGAATAATGCCTAATGCCAATAGCAGCATACCTGAGACCCACAGAGCTCTGCCCAGTAGTAGATGCCCACTAGCATGTTTGGGGGTGGAGTGCAACAGACCCTGCCCAACATGGAACATACCCTGCAATGTTCGACCTGGCCTAGGGGCACCCACAGGCCCACATCCCCCACCCAGATAACACCCCACCACTTGCAGTTTGCAGATTTGGGAACTGTACTCACCCCCTTGTGGCTGCTGTGATGCCCTCAAGTGCCCATCCAACTCCGGATAGGCCACCACCAGTATGCGGAACATCAGGGGGGTCAGGGTTCGACAGGCACCCCTTCCTCGTTGGGAGGCCATCCCCAGCTGGGCCTCCACCGATTTCCTTGCCCAACGTCTCAGGTCGTCCCACCGTTTGCAACAGTGGGTGCTCTGCCTGTCGTAGACCCCCAGGGCACGCCATATACCCTTTTTCTGATGGGCACTGACCTGCAGACAAATAAACATGGAAAAAAGGTATCAGTCATACCATCCGTCCTGTTACACCCATGGCCCACTATATCCCTCCCATCCCCTTATGCACATACATTGACCACCATACAGGCAGCACTCTGCCCGGTACCCCTCAACCAGTCCCCCCTTCCACGAGGCCTTCACATACAGCACTCCATGCATTCATGCCCCACGCATCGTGCACACAGTGTACTCACCTGATGGTCTGGAGGCCAATAAAGCAATCAGTACTGGTGTAGGTCCCCATCTTCCAGTCTCTCCAACTCCTCCGAAGTGAAGGCTGGGGCCTTTTCCCCAGATACTCAAGCCATGGTCGCTTCCAGACACAGGTCACAGCAGCACGTGCAGTGTAGGTCCTCTCCTGTAGAAGGTCAGGCAGCAAGTGAGTGAACAGATAGAAAATGGTGGTCACGTCCACGGCGGTGTGTACCCTCACCGCCGGCGTACATCACCATTGGCTACTGTACCCCATAGTGCTCAATGATAACCAATGAGGAGTTGCACGGCAGTTCTCGACCGCCTCCCGTAACGGCACACGTCAGCTGAATTAACTAACTTCCACCTGTCCCCCACACAGGACAGGCATCTGCCATTTCAAGGGGGGGCAGGCCATGGCACATAACTGCGTCACAGCATACATAAGCACCTTTAGGGACTACATGTAAACATACTGTTTCTGTCACAACATGCAATGCATTTTACTCTGAGGATATGTTTGAAACTGACCAGCTGCTCACCGTTTTTTGCCCGCAGCCGCTGAGAATGATTAGGAGATGGTGACATCCCCCCGTGTACAGGCCCCTGGTGGACTTGGCAACAATGGAGGACAGGCACATTATCCTTACCTACAGACTTGATAGGGCCACAATCCAAGAGCTGTGTGCCCAATTGGAGCCAGACCTGATCTCAGCTATCTGTCAGACCACTGGGATACCCCCTCTTGTGCAAGTCCTATCAGTGCTACATTTCCTGGCAAGTGGCTCCTTCCAAGTGACAGTGGCCATGGCACCAGGGATGTCACAGCCAATGTTCTCAATAGTGCTGACCAGAGTGTTGTCTGCCCTGATGAAACACATGCGCAGCTACATTGTTTTCCCCCAGGTGGAGGATTTGGCCACAGTGAAGGCTGACTTCTATGCAATGGGACATATCCCCAACATCTTTGGAGCAATTGATGGTACACATATTGCCTTTGTCCCCACTGGAGAAATGAACAGGTGTTCAGAAATCAAAAGAGCTTTCACTCCATGAATGTGCAGATAGTGTGCCTTGTGGACCAGTACATCTCCCATGTGAATGCAAAGTATCCTGGGTCTGTGTGTGATGCCTTTATCCTGAGGAATAGAAGCATCCCATATGTGATGGCTCAACTCCAGAGGCACAGGGTGTGGCTAATAGGTGAGTCTTGGTCCCCACCCATTGGATGTTGGTATATGGGTGTGGGGTTGGCCCTAAGGGTGAGTTGTGGCTAACAAGTATCCCTCAATATTTGCAGGTGACTCTGGTTACCCCAACCTCTCATGGCTACTGACCCCAGTGAAGAATGCTAGGACAAGGCCAGAGGAACGTTACAATAAGACACATGGGCGTACAAGAAGAATTATTGAGCACACCTTTGGCCTCCTGAAGGACAGGTTCAGGTGCCTTCATCTGACAGGTGGATCCCTGTGCTGCTCACCAAAGATGTTGTGCCAGATCATCGTGGCATCTTGCATGTTGCACAACCTTGCCTTGAGACGCCAGGTGCCTTTTCTGCAGGAGGATAGGGCTAGAGATGGGCGTGTGGCAGCTGTGGAGCCTGTGGACAGTGACGAAGAGAGGCAGAGGATGAGGATGTGGACAGCAGAACAACTTTCATAAAACAGTACTTCCAGTGACACACAGGTAAGACACTGTAATTTCATCTTCCATTGCAGTTTTGTGTAGTGATTTTTCTCTGGCAGGCTGCTGTTGCCACTACTATGGCCACTTACTGTACCCTTTGACATGTCTATTCACAGATCTTTTTGCCCTACTCTGGCTCCTGGCGTATTGACTGCAGCACATTACGGGTCATACCTATGTATACATAACTGTACAGTTTAATTGCAATGTCTACAGATTGTTAATACATCCTTAAATCATTTGACAAACTCCATATTTTTTAAGAGGGTGTTTATTTCAGTGCTGAGAAGTAAATGGGGATGTGCAATGGGCTAGGGTGATGATGGAGGAAAGTCCAGGATAGAGTTCAGTCTAGTTGTATCACATGTCCATTGTCCAATGGGGCATAGGAAGGGGAGCAATGGCAGTTCAAGGTGGACAAGGTGACAGAGTGGGACACAAGGGTGACAATCAGGAGAGTCTTATTTCCTGGCGGCAATGTTCTCTGGCTTCTGCCTGGATCGCATGGACCGTTTGCGTGGTGGTTCTCCTTCTGCAGGGGGTGCTGGTGGCCTGTTGTTCCTGTGGCGGGCCCTCCTTACCACTAGCGTTGGTGGAGGGCTGTTGACCGGTGTGGCTAGTGTCAGGGGCCCGTTAGTGTGCCACTGCCTCCCTCATGGTGTTGGCCATGTCAGCCAGCACCCCTGCAATGGTGACCAGGGTGGTGTGGTTGTCCCTCAGGTCCTCTCTGATCCCCAGGTATTGTCTCTCCTGCAGCCGCTGGGTGTCCTGCAAGTTAGCCAATATCTGGCCCAGTGTCTCCTGGGAATGGTGGTATGCTCCCAGGATGTTGGTGAGTGCCTCCTGGAGAGTTGGTTCCCTGGGCCTATCCTCCCCCTGTCGCACAGCAGTCCTCCCAGCTTCCCTGTTGTCCTGTGCCTCTGTCCCCTGAACTGTGTGCCCACTGCCATTGACCCCAGGTCCCTGATCATCCTGAGTTTGTGGGGTGTCCTGGGGTCCCTGTAGTGGTGAACAAACTGTTGATTTACGTGTCCTGGGGACAGAGGTATGGGCCCGGTGGGTGGGTGCTGTGCTGGTGTTTCCTGAGAGGGAGACTCTGTGGTGGTATGGGACTGTGGCTGGGTAACCAACTGTCCGGAGGTCCCTGATGGGCCAGGATGGTCATCCTGATACAGGCGTGCAGAGCTGCTGTCATGACTGTGGGGCTCTTCTGGGGAGGATTGGATGTTGCTGGCACCTTCTCTCCGGTGACGTTGTGTGGGGGACCTGTGGGGATGTAAATGCAGTGTTATGGTTTCTGCGTGTGTCATCTTGTGCAAGAGGGTGTTTCTCTCTATGGTTGTTATTGCCTTGGCAGATTGGCCTTAGAGAGAGATGTTATTTGGTGGGCTAGGTGATTGTCTCTAGTGTCCATGCAGTGGTGATGGTTGTCCATGCAGGTCTGTGATGGGTGTCCATGCATTGGTGGGGCATGCAGGGCTAGGCATTGGGATGAGTGAATAGTGATGGTGGGGTGTATGTGAGGTAGTGGAGTTATGGGGTGAGGGTAGGGGTGTGGGTTTGTGATAGCATGCAGGTAGGGGGGGTGAAAGTAGTAAAGATTTGACTTACCAGAGTCCAGTCCTCCTGCTACTCATGCCAGGCCCTCAGGATGCAGTATTGTCAAGACTTGCTCCTCCCATGTTGTTAGTTGTGGGTGAGAAAGTGGGGGTCCACCGCCAGTCCTCTGTACAGCTATCTGGTGTCAACCACGGAACGCACTTTCCCCGTACGTCGTTCCACCTCTTCCTGATGTCATCCCTTGTTCTTGGGTGCTGTCCCATGGCATTGACCCTGTCCACGATTCTCCCCCATACCTCCATCTTCCTAGCAATGGATGTCTGCTGCATGAGTGATCCGAATAGCTGTGGCTCTACCCAGATGATTTCCTCCACCATGACCCTTAGCTCCTCCTCAGAGAACCTGGGGTGTCGTTGTGGTGCCAGGAGTGTAGTGTGAGTGATGTTTTGGGGTGTGTGCTGTGAGGTGCGTGGATGGTGTATGGGTGATGGTGTTCTGATGCTCTGTTTCTGTGGGTGATCTTTGTGTCTCTCTTTCTCAGTTCTATATTTTTTTGGAGTCGTAAAGGGTTGTGGCTAGTGTGTGCACGTGTTTTATATTGGTGAGGGTTTGTGGGGTGTGTATGTGTGTCAGCTGTGTGTAGTTTGAATTGTCCAATGTAGTGTTGTTTTGTATGCATGTGTGTACTTTGAGCGCAGCGGTATGTACTGACAATGATTTACCGCGGTTGAATGTCCGCTGTGTTGATTCGTGGGTCATAATGCTGTGGTCGTAGTTCTATTGGCGTACTGGTGTGGGTTTTGGTACCGCCATTTTATCATTGACCTTTGGGCTGACGCACTTGTACGTGTGTCTTTATAGTGACGTATTTCTATTTGTGGGTCATAACATGGGTAGTGGTATACCGCAGCGGTCGCAGTATGTTGGCAGCAGTCAGCATGGCGGTAAGCAGGACTTACCGCCAATGTCATAATGAGGGCCTAAATCTTTGAATGTTTCTAACATGAAAGTCTCAGTTGTTGATAATGCTCAGTGTGGAAATGTATTTAAAAACATAGACACGTTCATATTTTATATGCTATTTTTTAAAAACAAATATTCTGTCAGCATGCAAACCAGTGTCTCATTTACTCCTTGCTGCGCACCACCAACTGGATTGGGAGCAGTGTAGTTCCTATCAGACTTATGTGCTCCCCGCCGGATCCATCTCTCTAATTATTATACTTTACGCATGTAATATTGGGTAGATAGAATTGCTATTTATAGAAAAACAGACATTGACTAAAGTTTTACAGATTTACTTAACACATATCAGTTACATTCATGTATAATTGGGCTGTCAATCAATTAATACAGTAAGCCTATGAATAATAACAGTACAGCAAAGAACTAAGAAAAGTTCTATTCAAAGTCCAGCATAGATTCACCTTCTAAGAATGGAGAAAGGGTCCTCCTCAGCATGGAGGAATCAAATCTAAGGATTTCATACATTCACTACACGAGAGGCACACAAAACGAAACACTTATTACAGAATATATTCAGAGATTTTTCTCACCATTTTGCTGTCTGAACATGTGGCATGACTTGTTGTGTAGTATGTTGTCCTGTCTGAGAAAGTTAGGTTGGCCTTACAAAAGTACATTTTGTTCAGTGCAACTGGGAATGTATTAGTCTCTTTAGAGCAAAGCTTAAAATCTTCTGATTACAGCACAATACTAGCAGCAGCAGTGATCATGTGTTATACTATGGTATTGCATCCAAGATGGAATCAGAACAAAATTGGCTTAAATTAGTGAAAGCTTGATTTCTCATGTGTTATGCACATCCAGTGATAGACAGATCCCACAACCCTCTGTGATGATTTCTAAATCATTGCATTATGAGCTATTCACTACAAGACAGTTGTCATCAGTCTGGGATTCTTCTGTTTGAAATCGTCCAACTCTTTTATCTAGTTATTAAATTCACTTATTTGCTGACAGCTTCTTTTCCCCACAGTTCAACCCACCATGTGATGAAATTCTCTTGCAAAGTTTTAGAAAGTAAAAAACAGACATGCAGCGCCAATTAGTAGGACTAAGGGAGGGTTCAAAAGCAATTTTAATATTCCGCTTCCTACACTTCCTAACCATTTGCCTATTTTGGCAAATTCCTGTCCCATAGACCCAAATACACAGCCTTTTCCTTCCCAGACATCTCTTCCAGTTCAGTTAGTTCATGGCTGATAATTGTAGTATTGGCAATATACCTGTTTATCTGGTATCTATTTTAAGGATGTACGCACAACATTCCCCTGCATGATTTACTTTGCAAACTCCGCCTTCCTTTGTGAGAATCATGTCTAAGGCAAAGCAGTTCTCCGTGCAAGCAGTTCTATATTAATGACAGTCAAGGGTTCTGCAGTGTTAGTGCAAGTCTATCTACTAGGGGTGACAGCTTTCTAATTTTAACATTGTTGTTCCAGCCACATCCTTTGAGGGTATTAGTGCTCTGAAGATATTACTTATTATTTGCTAGAAACTGCGTTTACTCCATCTTATGTCAAGTTTCTGATCTCTGTTATTAATATGATGGATTTTATTGAAAGCTAAAGCTGCATAGCCACTACCTACCCAAACGTGGAGGAGCTAAAAGTAAGTTGACCTACCCCACACGTACCATATGCCTTTAATATGGGCCCAGTCAGAACTCAGAGAGTCTTGCTCTGTGGAATGCAGTGGAGTGACAAAAAAACTCTGCGAGATTACAGGGAACTCTATGAATGGGCAGAAGAGCTCACCTGCCAATTTGTGCTGCTTTTATACAAGTAAAACGTGCAATCCACGCTGCAAAATCAGTGCAAATAACACAATGCGGTCAGCTATTTTGTTTTACCTGCTTTCTGTTCTATGCATGGTGCTGGGCCTGACTGGCTCCATTTCAATCCTCCCCGTCCCAGTCATCCACCCATCATTTAGCTTTTTTTTTCAGTGTGTGTCTTTGTGTTTGTTTATTTTACGTTTTTTGTTTTTCTGTGACTTCTTGTACTTTTTTGTTTTCCCTTTCTTTCTTTTCTGCTTCTCTCTCTTCTCTTATCTCCATACTAATTTTTTCTCCTATTCCTTTCTTACCCAGCACCATGCCAGTGGGGCAGTAGCAGACAGGCAGGTCCAGTGTGCTGCTAGCCGCACACCTTGCGGTCGACGTGACCGCGAAGAGGTGCAGCCCCATACCATATTTTCTGAGGCAGAGGTGACTGCACTTATTTTTTATGTACAGTGCCACCTCCCCTCTGTGATGGCAGCAAACAGCAGGCTTGAGAGGGGTTCACCCTGCGGCAGCTTTGGCTGCAGTAGGGGAGAGTGCACCAGTGCGTGGGCTGGAACACTGTAGTCCAGCGCAAACAGCAGCAGCTGAAGCACCGCTGGCCCGTTATACTCAATGGGTAACAGGATCTGCTGGGCGTCAAGGTTGCGGAGCTCAGTGAGTAAATATTTATTGTTCATTTTCTAAAATGCTAATGTTTTTCAAATGCCATTCTGCTCACACTCAGAGGTAAGTTACATTTGCATAATGTCACAAATATTATGTGATCCAGGTGAGCTAGCCAGGTGTTTGGCGATACCTAATCATACTCGTCAGCGCTCCTTTGGGTTGAATATTTAAGAATTCCTGCAGTTTTCTCTGTACGTCTGTCACCAAAATCTGGTAGTAAGTAATATCAGTGAATTGGCATTCTCTGTGCCCTTTTTTTATGTGGTTTATACAGTCCCAATCTCCAAGTGATGTATAATATGCATCTATGCTTTGAAAAGGGACACAGAATTGGCCCATCTAAGTGGGTGAGAAGCAAAGATCATTTGTTACAATGCATTAGCAGTTCCAAATGTAGTTTAGGTTTAGGAAATTAGGAATAGGTGTAGGTGTAGGAAATTAGGGAATAAATCAACTCGATACTGGAACTATAGGCTATCTGATTTAGCCACTTAGAATGTTACTGCATTTACCTTTGCCTGTAAAAATATTACTTTTCATCTTCTTTATTTCTTACATTAGCAGACAAGGGCAAAATGAGGGCACCATCAAAGGTGGGCCAGGGTTAAGAGGCTACCACCACTAGTCCAGCATCCGGTGGAACTTCCACCAGCGCAGCGGCTGATGGATCTACTGTCCCCAGTAACTCCTGTTATTCTTTATTTCCCTAATGTTTACCTCTCCCCGTTTAGAATAATTTAGCATAGTTTATTTTTCCTTAACTCCTCTTATGTCTAATGTTTGTTAAATTATTGTTATCCCTGCATTGCCCTTTTTTATATATTTCATTAGCCAACTTCCTCCTGTACTAGTAGCATTCATCTGCTTTGTTACTAAGCTTTCCCTCTCCCCTTATACATCTTGTGGATTAGCACTGTAAGACTAAGAGAACAGATTTTAGATACTCTAATATGAAGATTGCAGGCCCAAGTAAGCTATTTTTCTGTACGCATGTTTGTTGGGAAGGCTTTCTTTTTCTTGCTCATGCTCTAACAATAAAATGAGAGAGTGGCCATGAATATGGTGGACCTCCCAATGTTGTGTTGTGTTATCATTCATTTTATACCAGTAGTTTCCATGACAGTGCAGCGTGGCAGGAAAGTAGTATGAGTCCCATTGCATGTGCCAACCAAGACCATATGGCCTTCATTGACCAATTTATTACACACCTTCATTGTGCGTCAATAAATCAGAGTCACCATCTCTGCCCCTCCATTACAAAAGGTTCTTGGTTAGCTTGACTAACTAGCTTTTCTAGCACAGTCAACCAACAAAATCCCTAAAGAGAAATTTTTGATAGATGATACTGCTAACCGAACTGTAGTGATGTATTGCGGTTGTATTTTGTTAAAAAAATAATAAGGAGAGGCGTATCTGGCATCTAAAATGTGTAATGTTTTTTCTAGCTGCACAGACCACCAAGGACAGCGGCAGCAGGGGTGTTTGAAAGATGAGTACCAGTCACATTGCTTGCTTAGTGACAATAATTATTAGTATATTCTCACTGTATTTGTTAAGCGAGGCTGATATATATCCCACCTATTGTAGGAAAGTACCCTCTTTCTTGGCATGGTTACCCCAATTTCCTGCCAGTTGTCAGTGTGTTTGACTGTGTTCACTGGGGTGCTGCTAACCAGGACCCCAGTGATTATACTCTTTCCCTTCTAGCATGGTTACTTGTACCATTTTCATCCCACATTTGGCATACTTGTGCCCCATGAGTGTCCCTAATATATGGTACCCATGGCATTGGGGTATCAGGGGATCCCCATGGGCTGCAGCATGTATTATGCCACCAATGGGGAGCCCATGCAAAGTGTAACTGCAGACCTGCCATTGCAGCCTGTGTGAAAGGTTGCATGCACCCTTTTCACTACAGGTCACTGCACCAGGGCACTGTAAGTCACCCCTACGGCAGGCCCTCCTAGCCCAGAGGGCAGGGTGAAAGTACCTGTGTGTGAGGGCACCCCTGCACTAGCAGAGGTGCCCCCACAAGCTCAACATCCATTGTCCAGGACTTCGTGAGTGAGGGGAAGCTATTTTTATGGTGTATTGGACATAGGTCACTACCTATGTCTAGCTACATAATGGTAACTCCGAACCTAGGCATGTTTGGTATCAAACATGTTGGAACATACCTCAATACTGTTGCCAGTATTGGAAGTATGATTCTATGCACTCTGGGGGCTCCTTAGCGGACCCCCAGCATTGCTCCTACCAGCCTTCTGGGTTTTTCTAGGCAGCCCAAGCTGCTTCCACACCTCAGACAGGTTACTGCCCTCCTGTTGCTTGAACAGCTCAAGCCCAGGAAGGCAGAACAAAGGATTTCCTTTGGGAGAGGGGGATAATACCCTCTCCCTTTGGAAATAGATGTTACATGGCTTGGGAGGGGTAGCCTGTGCTGTTCTGAAATCTGCACTCTTCAATGGATTTGGTCTCACCACTGAGCAATATAGAATCAAGTTCACGGAGACCAGGAAAGAGTCCTCCCAGGATTGGGTTGATTTTGTGGACTGCTCTGTTAAAGCTTTGAAAGGCTTGTTACATGGCAGCAAAGTCAGTGATGATGAGGGCTTGTATAATCTGATTTTGAGAGCCATATTTTGAACAACTATGTGTCTGACTTGTTGCACTAATACTTGGTTGACTCAGATCTGACCTCTCCCCAAGAATTGGGAAAGAAGGCAGACAAATGGGTCAGAACTAGGGTGAGAAGAAAAGCTCATACAGGGGGGTGTCAACAAGAAAAAGGAAGCAGGTAAGTCTCAGGACAAGGGTGGGGACAAATATAAAAACAAGAAGTCTTCATCATGCCCACAACACTCTTCTAGGAGTGGGTCTAAAACCTCTTCCTCTTCCTCCCATGTTAAAAAACCTTTGTGCTATATGTGTAAAAAGAAAGGCCATAGGACAGGAGACAGCTCCTGCCCTAAGAAAGACACCAAGCCACCCACCACTACAACCCCCACCTCTAGCTCTTGCCCCCTTAGTAATAGCAGTAGGGTGGCTCTGGTAGCAATAACCAATCCAAGGGTGTAGCTGGGCCTACTTTAGGAAGTTTAGTGGGGGCTGGTTTAGTCAGAGAGACAACATAAGCTGTTTTAGTCTCTGATGGGGGCATTGATCTTGCCACTCTTGCTGCCTGTCCCCTTAATATGGATAAGTACAGGCAGCAGCCCTTGATAAATGGTGTACAGACAGAAGTCCACAGGGACACAGGTGCCAATGTCACTAGGGTGATTGGAAAACTGGTGTTCCCTGAGCAACACCAGCTTGGTTATTGGTACCAGGTGACTGATGCTCATAACAACACTGTATCTCACCCCATGGCAGATGTTGATTTCAGCTGGGGGACGAGGGGGGTTACTGGTCCAAAGAAAGTTGTTGTGTCCACAGACATAACTGTAAAACGTTTACTAGGGAATGACTTGGGGACTTTAGCTTGACCTGAAGTGGAGTTAGAGGCCCATGCAGCAATGCAGGGCGTCCTAGGGCATATCTGTGCCCTGACCAGAGCACAGGCCAAGAGGCAAACCAAAACGATCAAGGAAAGTTGGAACCTGGAACAATGGCCCAAGAACTTCCTAAACCCAAAGGTAGAAATGGCAAAATGTTACCCCCTACCCCAGCCTCCAGTGAAGATTCCCCCTTTGAGGAGTAGGAATCGTCTCCCTTGGCGGAACCTACACCCGAGGAGCCAAAAGCTGATCTCATAGGTGCTGGGGGGCCTGCCAGGGAGTAATTCAGTATGGCACAGAAAACCTGTCCCACACTGGAGGGCTTGAGGCAGCAAGCTGTCCTTCAAGAAGCAGAGGATATCAGTTGCAACCACAAGGTGTACTGGGAACGCAACCTCTTATATTCAGAGC
This sequence comes from Pleurodeles waltl, assembly GCF_031143425.1. NCBI lineage: Eukaryota > Metazoa > Chordata > Amphibia > Caudata > Salamandridae > Pleurodeles > Pleurodeles waltl. The sequence continues at coordinate 72,071,937 of NC_090438.1, forward strand.
AAGGGAACCCAAACCAGGTGCCACCAGGAGATTGGTAGTACCCCTGCAATATAGATCATTTTGTTGACCCTGGTTCATGACATTTCCCTGGCAGATCACTTGGGGCAAAGCAAGACTTGGAACAGGCTTGCCCCTCACTTTCACTGGCTCCAATGTCAGAAGATACTGTGGAATTTTGGCACTCCTATGTCACCTGTCAAGCCAGTGGCAAAACAGGTGGCATGCCAAAGACCCCCTTAATCCCACTTCCAGTGGTTGAGGTTCCCTTTGAGAGGGTTGGTGGATATTGTTGGCCCCCTAGACCCGCCCAAAGCCTCTGGGAACAGACTTATTCTGGTGGTTGTGGACCATACCACCAGCTACCCAGAAGCTATTCCTCTAAGGACCACTACAGCACCTGCAGTGCAAAAGCCCCCCTGGGAATTTTCTCTAGAGTGGGCTTTCCTAAAGGGGTGGTATCAGACAGAGGTACCAACCTTATGTTTGCATACCTAAAGGCAATGTGGAAGGAATGTGGTTTTACTTACAAACTCACCACACCTTGCAATCCTCAAACCAATGGTTTGGTAGAGAGATTTAATAAAACTCTCAAGGGCATGATCATGGGACTCTCTGAAAAACTCAGAAGAAGATGAGATGTCCTGCTGCCAAGCCTCCTGTTTGCCTACAGGGAGGTCCCTCAGAAGGGAGTGAGCTACAACACCTTTGGACTTCTGTTTGGGCACCCTGTTAGGGTTCCTTTTGCTCTTGTAAGGGGGAGCTGGGAGCAACCCCTCAAGACCCCTAAACAGGACACAGTGGACTATATACTTGGCCTCAGATCCAGAATGGCTGAGTACATGAGAAATGCCACTTAAAACCTTCAGGCCAGCCATGAACTGCTGAAGCAGTGGCATGACCAGAAGGCTGTTCTGACTGTTTACCAGCGAGGGCAGAAAGTAGGGCCTGTGGCTCCCAGGACACTCCACGATAAGTGGAGTGGATCACACACAATAGTGGAAAAGAAGGGTGAGGTCACCTACTTGGTAGACCTAGGAACTCCCAGAAGCCCTCTCAGGTGCTTCATGTGAACCACCTGAAGCCCTGCTATGACAGGACTGACATGACCCTGCCCATGGCCACTGATAAGGGACAGGAAGAAGAGAGTGACCCTTTCCCTGACCTCTTCTCCAACACTGCAGCTGATGGCTCAGTTGATAGAGTAATCCTGGTGGATGGTGTTTCTGAATCTCAGAACAAAAGACTGTAGGAATCCCCTGGGGCAGTTATCAGAACTGTTCTCTCTAACACCTGGTCAGACAACATGGTGTGAGCACACCATTGATACAGGGGACAGTGTGCCTATAAAAAGCAAAATCTATAGGCAACCTGACCATATTAGAAACTGCATCAAGGCAGACGTACAAAAGATGTTGGACCTAGGAGTCATTGAGCACCCTGATGACCCCTGGGCTTGTCCAGTGGTGTTTGTCTCAAAACCTCACTTTCAAAATGGGAAAAGAGAAATGAGGTTTTGTGTTGATTATAGAGGGCTCAACACTGTCACAAAGACAGATGCTCATCCTATCAGATGGGCAGATGAGATAATAGATACACTGGCATCTGCCAAGTATCTAAGAATATTTGATTTGACTGCAGGCTATTGGCAGATCAAATTATCAGATGATGCTAAATGAAAGGCAGCATTTTCAACCATTGGAGGGCATTATCCCTTTACAGTGATGCCCTATGGTTTGAAAAATGTACCTGCCACATTTCAAAGGCTGGTGAATACAGTCCTTCAAGGGTTGGAAGCCTATAGTGCAGCATATCAAGATGATACAGCTGTCTTCAGCTCCACCCCAGAGGATCACCTGGTCCGCCTATGGAATATTTTGGAGGCTCTGCAGAAGGCAGGCCTCACTATACTATCAAAGCCTCTAAGTGCCAGATAGGGCAGGGAAGTTTGTATATCTGGGCAACCTGGTAGGTGGAGGCCAGATTCAACCACTGCAGGGGAAGAATCAAACCATTTTGGATTGGACACCCTGTACTACACTAACTCAGGTGATAGCCTTTTTAGGCCTCACTGGGTATTACAGGAGGTTCGTTAAGAACTATGGCTCCATTGTAACCCCTCTTAATGACCTCACCTCCAAGACAATGCCCAAGAAGGTTTTATGGACAGCTAGATGTCAAAAAGCTTTTGAGGATCATCAACAGGCCATGTGCTCTGTACCTATTTTAAGAGGTCCAGACTACTCCAAGCAGTTCATAGTTCAGACAAATGCTTCTGAGGTAGGGGTTGGGTAGTGTTATCTCAACTTGGCACTTTGGTCCAGGAGCAACCTGTAGCTTTTAAAAGCAGAAGGGTAACCCCCCAGGGAAAAGTGTTGGACAGCCATAGAAAGGGAGGCCTTTGCTGTGGTCTAGGCCTTGAAGAAGCTGAGGCCAAACTTGTTTGGTACTCACTTCCTAGTTCAGGCAGGCTTCAAGCCCCTTCCTTGGCTCAAACAGGTGAAAGGTGAAAATCCCAAACTGTTAATGTGGTCCATATCTACAGGGAATGGACTATACTGTGGAACTTAGACCTGGGAGGAACCACCCCAATGCAAATGGGCTCTCCTGTTATTTACACTTAGACAATGAAGACTCAACTGGACAAGGTGAGCCTTATTGCCCTTCTTTTGGGGGGGTTGTGCAAGAAAGTACCCTCTTTCTTGGCATGGTTACCCCCATTTTCTACCTGTTTTCAGTGTGTTTGACTGTGTTCACTGGGATCCTGCTAACCAGGACCCCAGTGATAATGCTCTCTCCCTTCTAACTTGGTTACTTCCACCATTTTCACCCCACATTTGGCATACTGGTGCCCCCTTGTAAGTCCCTAGTACATGGGACCCAGGGCATTGAGGTACCGGGGGAACCCCATGGGATGCAGCATGTATTATGACACCCATGGGAAGCCCATGCAGAGTGTAACTGCAGACCTGCCATTGCAGTCTGCATGAAAGGGTGCATGCACCCTTTTCACTACAGGTCACTGCACCAGGTCACTGTAAGTCACCCCTATGGCAGACCCTCCTTGCCCAGAGGGCAGGGTGCAAGTACCTGTGTGTGAGGGCACCCTTTTACTAGCAGAGGTGCCCTCAAGAACTCCAGTTCCATTTTCCTGGACTTCATAAGTGCGCGGATGCTATTTTATGCGTGTACTGAACATAGGTTACTACCTATGTCCAGCTACATAGTGGTAACTTCGAACCTAGGCATGTTTGGTATCAAACATGTTGGAATCATACTTACAATACAGTTGCCAGTATTGGAAGTAGGATTCCCTGCACTCTGGCGGCTCCTCAGAGGACCCCCAGCATTGCTCCTACCAGCCTTCTGGGGTTTTCCGGGCAGCCCAAGCTGCTGTCACCCCTCAGACATGTTTCTGCCCTCCTGCTGCTTGAACAGCTCAAGCCCAGGAATGCAGAACAAAGGATTTCCTTTGGGAGAGGGGGTAACACCCTCTCCCTTTGGAAATAGATGTTACATGGCTTGTGAGGGGTAGCCTCCCTAAGCCAGTGGTATGCTTTGAAGGGCATATTTTGTGCCCTCTATGCATAAACCAGTCTACACCGGCTCAGGGACCTCCAGTCCTGCTCTGCAGCAAAACTGGACAATGGAAAGGGGAGTAACCACTCCCCTGTCCATCACCACCCCAGGGGTGATGCCCAGAGTTCCTCCAGAGGGTCCCTGGGTTCTGCCATCTTGATTCCAAGGTTGGAGGGACCTCTGGAGGCATCTCAGTGGCCAGGGCAGGCAGGAGACGTCCGAGCCCCCTCCTGATAGGTGGTCATCTGGCATAGTGACCAATCCCTCCTTTCAGGGCTATTTAGGGTCTCTCTCTTGGGTGGGTCCTCGGGTTTGGCTTGCAAGATTCCAAGAGGTCTCCTCTGCAACCTTTACTTTGACTTTTGTCCACTGGAACCATGACTGGACCCTCCAGGAACCGACACTCTGCATCCACGACAAAGACTCTGCTTGCATCATTGTTTCCACGGCTCCTTCTAGCTTCTGCAACATTTCCCCAGCTGTGCATCCTCTGAGGGCAGCAAGTCTTCAGTCTATACAAGACGGAAGAAGGAATCTCCCTTGGAGTGAAGGAGTCACGCCCTGCATACGCAGGCACCAACTGCAATGATGACCAGCTGCGTGGATCTCATCTCATCCTGAGCTAAATGGATCCTGCATCATGGGTGGTTGGTCCCTTCTGCCAGCTGTCCAACTTTGGTGGAGGTAAATCCCTTCCCTTTCCATGCACGACAGTATCCCCGTGCACCATATCTCTTGCAGCTACCAAGGCTTGTTTGCATCTCCTTCAAGGGATCTTCACTTGAAGCAGATGCCCCCAGCACTCCTTCCTGTGATGCACAGCCCTCTGCGTGCTTCCCCTGTGGTGTGGGATCCTTCTCCAGTTGTGCTGTATGGGTTCCTCCGTGACTCTTGGTTCCTCATCCAGTGGGTCTTCCTTGGGGGCTGCCTCTTCTTCTGTGGACTCTCTACCTTGCTGAGGGTCTCCCTAGGACTCCCCCATGGGTTGAGTCCTCCTGGACCTTTCTGGTCCCGGAAACTCCACTTTTGCTTCACAGTGACTTCTGCCTTTGCTAAGGCTTGTTGGTGGCTTTTCAACACCACTGACTGTCTGCAATCATCCAACCAATGTGGGGCCTCGACTGCATACTCTAGGAACTCTTCACCTGCTTCAGGGCTGCATTTCTGACTTTCTTAATCCTACTGTTGACCAACTCCTGCATCCACAGCTGGGTGGGTAATAGCTCCTACTCCTCCTGGACTCTTCTGTGACTTCTGGAATTGGTCCCCTTCTTCCACAGGTCTTCCTCTTCAGGAATCCACCACTGGATTCTTGCAGTCTTGCCTGGGTGTTGCATTTTCTTCTTTTCCTTCCTTTTGGGTGGTTTGGGAAAAATCTAATAATTTACTGCTTTCCTCCTGGTCGCTATGGGGTACTGTGGTACTTACTTTTGGGGGTTCCCAGCACCCCCAGCTTCCCTCTACACATTCCAATTACCTAGGTACGGGTCCAGTATTTGCATTCCATTTTTTTAGTATATGGTCTGGGCTCCCCCTAGGTTTACTCTTGTCTATTTGCATTTGCACTGTTTTCTATCACTTTCTATGTCTACTGCTGATAACTAGTGTACATATTCAGTGTGTTTACATACCTCCTATTGGTGGGTTGCCTCTCTAGTAATTTGTGGTAATTGTGTCACTAAAATAAAGTACCTTTATTTTTGTAGCTCTGAGTGTTTTCTTTCATGTGTGTAAGTGCTGTGTGAATACAGTGGTATTGCATGAACTTTGCATGTCTCCTAGATACGCCTTGGCTGCTCATCCACAGCTACCTCTAGAGAGCCTAGTTTCTAGATACTGTCTATGCCACACTAATAGGGGATACCTGGGCCTGGTATAAGATGTATAAGGTATAAGTACCTCAGGTGCCTCCCGCACCAGGCCAGCTTCCTACACCCATTATCATTCATCACCTTCCTGCCTATGGCATTTCACCACCCAAGACCTAACTGCAGCATAGTTCAACTTGGCACTGCAGTGTTGGCTATGCAAGGTGCAGCTGTGTCCGTAATTGCAGCATTTACACATTTTTAATGCATTGCAAACCAAAAACAAGCTGTGTCTCCATCCCATTGCTCACTCAGTCACATCCTAGTACTTCACTCCTTTATTCTTCCCTAAGTTCTGTCCCAGCCTACCACAAAAGTTGAAAAATCTATTCTTGGCATGTGCCACAGTTTTCTTGCCAAGTCAAGTCATTTATGTACCTATATTTCATGGCTTCCACAACTGATTTATGCCTTTTTACAGTTTTTCCCTTTTGAGTTTCGACATTCATCAACTACAGTGACTGACTAGGCCAAAGCTTAGCACTTGATGATCAGTGACACCCATCTATTCTATAGCAAAACCTCTACCTACCCAGCTTAATATCTCTACTTTACTCTGCAGAAGAGTTGGTTAATTTTCCTTTTCTTACTGGGATGCTCTGTGACGAGCGTGCCAAATAAAATCTATGTCCCTTTCCTTTCTCTGTACTACAATACATTGTTCTTCCCACGTCTACTTACGGAAGACAGGATATCCACATTTTATATGTGACATGTGTGACATTGTATCATTATTATTATTCATCGGCCTCTTTGGAGTCAGGATAGAATTGAAAGGCATTTGGAGAAGAGCAAGGCCGTTGGAATTAAAGTAAGATATTTGTCCATTACAGCTGTCCCAGTTGCAGACTGCCGAGATAGCAAAGTACCCAACGCGCCAGTATGCCTCAATTAATGTAGCACAAGTATATTCATACTGCATAATGTATAATGCCTTCCTCATTAACGAGAGATAATTTATTTTTATTTTTTGCACACAAAATGTCTGTTTAGTTTTTAATTAGGAAATCCTTTAAAGAAATCACTTTTTTTTTATCTGGTGGTATTATACTGTGGCTTAATTCGTTTCAGCCAGTCAGTGCTTCTATGTGAGACATGTGTGGGTAAAAAACTACAGGTGGGTGAAAAATTCTGCTCTGACGGCAGGAGTTCACGGAATTTGGGAAATCCTCGCTACACGTGTGATGTGGAGTTCTCGCTAAATTCCACCATCTGGTGCGTGGCGGATTTTTTTCCCATTTGTGCGCGCAAGAGTTGTTTTGGTGCGCAGTGTAGGAGGCTGGACTGGCTTGTAGTGGGTACCAAGGGGTACTTGCACCTTGCACCAGGCCCAGTTATCCCTTATTAGTGTATAGGGTGTCTAGCAGCTTAGGCTGATAGATAATGGTAGCTTAGCAGAGCAGCTTAGGCTGAACTAGGAGACGTGTGAAGCTACTACAGTACCACTTAGTGTCATATGCACAATATCATAAGAAAACACAATACACAGTTATACTAAAAATAAAGGTACTTTATGTTTATGACAATATGCCAAAGTAACTTAGAGTGTACCCTCAGTGAGAGGATAGGAAATATACACAAGATATATATACACAATAGCAAAAATATGCAGTATAGTCTTAGAAAACAGTGCAAACAATGTAAAGTTACAGTAGGATGCAATGGGGAAACATAGGGATAGGGGCAACACAAACCATATACTCCAAAAGTGGAATGCGAACCACGAATGGACCCCAAACCTATGTGACCTTGTAGAGGGTCGCTGGGACTATTAGACAATAGTGAGAGTTAGCAAAATAACCCTCCCCAAGACCCTGAAAAGTGAGTGCAAAGTGCACTAAAGTTCCCCTAAGGACAAAAGAGTTGTGTTAGAGGAATAATGCAGGAAAGACACAAACCAGCAATGCAACAACTGTGGATTTCCAATCTAGGGTACCTGTGGAACAAGGGGACCAAGTCCAAAAGTCACAAGCAAGTCGGAGATGGGCAGATGCCCAGGAAATGCCAGCTGCGGGTGCAAAGAAGCTTCGACTGGACAGAAGAAGCTGAGGTTTCTGCAGTAACGAAAAGGGCTAGAGACTTCCCCTTTGGTGGACGGATCCCTCTCGCCTTGGAGAGTCGTGCAGAAGTGTTTTCCCGCTGGAAGGACGCCAACAAGCCTTGCTACACGCAAATCATGCATTTTGCGTTTTTGGACGCTGCTGGGGCCCAGGAGGGACCAGGAGGTCGCAAATTGGACCTGCAGAGAGAGGGGACGTCGAGCAAGACAAAGAGCCCTCACTAAAGCAGGTAGCACCCGGAGAAGTGCCAGAAACAGGCACTACGAGGATGCGTGAAACGGTGCTCGCCGAAGTTGCACAAAGGTGTCCCACGTCGCCGGAGACCAACTTAGAAAGTCGTGCAATGCAGGTTAGAGTGCCGTGGACCCAGGCTTGGCTGTGCACGAAGGATTTCCGCCGGAAGTGCACAGGGGCCGGAGTAGCTGCAAAGTCGCGGTTCCCAGCAATGCAGCCCAGCGAGGTGAGGCAAGGACTTACCTCCACCAAACTTGGGCTGAAGAGTCACTGGACTGTGGGGGTCACTTGGACAGCGTCGCTGGATTCGAGGGACCTCGCTCGTCGTGCTGAGAGGAGACCCAAGGGACCGGTAATGCAGCTTTTTGGTGCCTGCGGTTGCAGGGGGAAGATTCCGTCGACCCACGGGAGATTTCTTCGGAGCTTCTGGTGCAGAGAGGAGGCAGGCTACCCCCACAGCATGCACAAGCAGGAAAACAGTCGAGAAGGCGGCAGGATCAGCGTTACAGAGTTGCAGTAGTCGTCTTTGCTACTATGTTGCAGGTTTGCAGGCTTCCAGCGCGGTCAGCGGTCGTTTTCTTATCAGAAGGTGAAGAGAGAGATGCAGAGGAACTCGGCTGAGCTCATGCATTCGTTATCTAAAGTTTCCCCAGAGACAGAGACCCTAAATAGCCAGAAAAGAGGGTTTGGCTACCTAGGAGAGAGGAAAGGCTACTAACACCTGAAGGAGCCTATCAGCAGGAGTCTCTGACGTCACCTGGTGGCACTGGCCACTCAGAGCAGTCCAGTGTGCCAGCAGCACCTCTGTTTCCAAGATGGCAGAGGTCTGGAGCACACTGGAGGAGCTCTGGACACCTCCCAGGGGAGGTGCAGGTCAGGGGAGTGGTCACTCCCCTTTCCTTTGTCCAGTTTCGCGCCAGAGCAGGGGCTAAGGGGTCCCTGAACCGGTGTAGACTGGCTTATGCAGAATTGGGCACATCTGTGCCCAAGAAAGCATTTCCAGAGGCTGGGGGAGGCTACTCCTCCCCTGCCTTCACACCATTTTCCAAAGGGAGAGGGTGTCACACCCTCTCTCAGAGGAAGTTCTTTGTTCTGCCATCCTGGGCCAGGCCTGGCTGGACCCCAGGAGGGCAGATGCCTGTCTGAGGGGTTGGCAGCAGCAGCAGCTGCAGTGAAACCCCAGGAAGGGCAGTTTGGCAGTACCAGGGTCTGTGCTACAGACCACTGGGATCATGGGATTGTGCCAACTATGCCAGGATGGCATAGAGGGGGCAATTCCATGATCATAGACATGTTACATGGCCATATTCGGAGTTACCATTGTGAAGCTACATATAGGTAGTGACCTATATGTAGTGCACGCGTGTAATGGTTTCCCCGCACTCACAAAGTTCAGGGAATTGGCTCTGAACAATGTGGGGGCACCTTGGCTAGTGCCAGGGTGCCCTCACACTAAGTAACTTTGCACCTAACCTTTACCAGGTAAAGGATAGACATATAGGTGACTTATAAGTTACTTAAGTGCAGTGTAAAATGGCTGTGAAATAACGTGGACGTTATTTCACTCAGGCTGCAGTGGCAGGCCTGTGTAAGAATTGTCAGAGCTCCCTATGGGTGGCAAAAGAATTGCTGCAGCCCATAGGGATCTCCTGGAACCCCAATACCCTGGGTACCTCAGTACCATATACTAGGGAATTATAAGGGTGTTCCAGTAAGCCAATGTGAATTGGTAAAAATGGTCACTAGCCTGTCAGTGACAATTTGAAAGTAATGAGAGAGCATAACCACTGAGGTTCTGGTTAGCAGAGCCTCAGTGAGACAGTTAGGCACCACACAGGGAACATATACATGCACACCTATGAGCACTGGGGCCCTGTGTGACAGGGTCCCAGTGACACATACATATAGGCCACAAACCTATGAGCACTGGGGTCCTGACCAGCAGGATCCCAGTGACACATAACAAACATACTGAAAACATAGTGTTTTCACTATGAGCACTGAGGCCTGGCTATCAGGATCCCAGTGAGACAGTGAAAACAGTGACAAACACCCTGACATACACTCACAAACAGGCCAAAAGTGGGGGTAACAAGGCTAGAAAGAGGCTACCTTCTCACACAACCCCCCCCCAAACGAAGGACAATAAGGCTAACCTTGGCCAGTTGAGACTTTATTGTCTAAGTGGTGATAAGTAGAGAGTAGCTCTGCAATAGACTGGTTACTCCCTTTATTATCCACTATATGGTTACTTCCCTGTGGGGATGTAAACCACCCTGTTTGAAGTTTTTTAGCTAAGCAACAATGTGAAGATGTATTTTCAGAGTTTCTATCAGTAAGTTTTAGTTTAGAGCAGTGGGAATTGTCCACTGAACCTATTTGTAGTGATGGAAATGCCAGACAGGGATGCTGTCTCAGAAAAGCCATAGCTGGGCAAAAACTTTGTCCACATGGCTGGAAGAGAGAACAGGGATGCTGTTTCTCTTGGGTTGGAGCAGGGCAGGGATGCTGTCCTATCAGCTCCACACTAGGGCAGGGATGCTGTCCTAAGTGTTGTGAGGCAGTGCAGAGTTTCTGCACTAAAGTTTCTCTGGGAGGGTTGGAGGGATGCTCCATGTTAACTAAAATGGTGCTCTTTTTCTCACCAATGTTAGTTATCCCACAGAGAGGTACTTCCACCTCAGGGAGTACAGTTTTGCCAACTGATGATTCCCTTGGAACAGGTGCCACCCCAGGAGAGGTTTCTCCCACCACAGGAATGGTATCCTGAATGGTAGGGTGGTTAGGGGATACTGTGATACCCTTTTTACCTGTTGATGGAGAGGGTTCCTGAGTTTTCAGGCCTTCTCTCCTTTGCTTTTTCATTTCACTTGAAATGAGAGGGAACAATTCCTCAGGGATGCCCAGCATGGCTGCATGGGCATAAAACTCTACATCAGCCCAACCTGAGGCCTCTAGGTCATTACCTAAGAGACAGTCTACAGGTAAGCTAGGTGATACCACCACCTGCTTAGGGCCAGTAACTCCACCCCAACTAAACTGAATTATAGCTAAGGGAAGAAACTTAGTGGAGTTATGGACATCAATAATCTTATACTGTTGTCCAATGATGTGTTGATCAGGGTGCACTAGGTTTTCAGTCACCAAAGTGAAACTGGCACCTGTGTCCCTGTAGGCCAAGGCCTCAACACCATTTATTGAAACTGTCTGCCTGTACTTATCCATTGTAAGGGGACAAGCAGCCAGTGTGGCAAGGCCAATGCCACTAGGTGTGACAGAAACTGTCTTGGGACTGATTACATCAGTTTCCACTATGGACCCATAAGTGAACCCAACTACACCCTATGCTTGACTGTTGCTAGCAGTCCCACCACTAGTACCACTACTGCTAGGGGCACTAGAGCTTGATGTATTAGTGGTGGTAGGCTCAGGAGGTTTACCTGGACAGGACTTATCCCCTGGCCTATGGCCTCTGTTTTTACACACAAAGCACCAAGGCTTTTTAATGTGTGCAGGTTGGGAAGAAGAGGAAGAATTTGTTTTATCCCCACCCTCTGAAGAGTGTTTAAGATTTGAAGTGGGATCTTTGGTTTTACCCTTATCCCCATGCTTATCTTGAGATTTTTCACCATCTTTCTTCTTATTGCCATCTTTGTCACCCCCTGTATGAACTTTTCTGTTCACCCTTGTTCTGACCCATTTGTCTGCCTTCTTTCCCAATTCTTGGGGAGAGGTCAGATCAGAGTCTACCAGGTACTGGTGCAACAAATCAGACACACAATTATTAAGTATATGCTCTCTCAGGATTGTGTTATACAGGCTTTGATAATCAGTAACTTTACTGCCATGTAACCACCCCTCCAAGGCCTTCACTGAATGGTCAATGAAATCAACCCAGTCTTGTGAAGACTCCTTTTTGGTCTCTCTGAACTTTATCCTGTACTGTTCAGTGGTTAAGCCATAACCATCCAGGAGTGCATTCTTAAGAACTGTAAAATTATTGGCATCATTTTCTTTCACAGTAAGGAGCCTATCCCTACCTTTTCCACTAAATGATAGCCATAGGATAGCAGCCCACTGCCTTTGAGGGACATCCTGTACAGCACAGGCCCTCTCAAGTGCAGCAAACCACTTGTTAATGTCATCCCCCTCCTTATAAGGGGGAACTATCTTGTGCAGATTCCTGGAATCATGCTCTTTTGCAGGATGACTATGGGGAATACTGCTGCTGCCACCATGGGTATCTAAACCCAACTTCTGTCTTTCCTTCTCTAATTCTAAAGACTGTCTATCCAAATCCAGCTGTTGCTTCTTGAGCTTCAGTCTGGTTTGTTCCACTCTCAATCTATTGAGCTCCCTTTCTAACAATCTGTCATCAGGGTGGGTGGGAGGGACATTTCTAGATACAGAGGTATGATGGGAATGAACAGAAGGAGACCTGTCCCTTACAGAGGGCACCCTAACAGCTTGGCTACCAGTATAATGTGAGAGCACACCATCAGTATGGTGTGATTCAACCTCTGTACCAACTATGCTAGACTGTCTAGTAATGGGCAGGCTGAGAAGTTTCTTTCCTGAATCTTTTCCTGGGGGAGTCCCTGGATCAGATTGAGAACCATTAGCTACTTTTTCCACAGATTGGGCACTTATGGCCTTATCCTGTACTCTAAGCATGTTAATTAACAGTTCTAAGGAAGGATTCTTCCCTACTCAAACCTTTCTCTATGCAGAGACTCCTTGCTCCTTTCCAGCTAAGGTGATCATATGCAAGTTTGGACAGTTCAACCTTTTTTCCTGTGCCAGACATTTTTTAGAGGGAGTTAAAGTGATAGAAAAAGAGAAAAAAGTTTTCAGAACTTTTTGGAAAGACAGAAAAAAACTTTTTCAACTTTTAAGAACTTTTTGAAAGTTTTTAGAAGTACTTTTCAGCACTTAGAAAAGAGTGAAAAGAGGAAATGCAAAACTTTTTGGCTATGTGTATATACACTGACCTTGTTTTGTATATTTTTCTCTTATGAAAAGTACAATGACAAGAGTGGTAAGCAGTCTCAGGCACTTATCCCACCACTGCACAACCAATGTAGGAGGCTGGACTGGCTTGTAGTGGGTACCAAGGGGTACTTGCACCTTGCACCAGGCCCAGTTATCCCTTATTAGTGTATAGGGTGTCTAGCAGCTTAGGCTGATAGATAATGGTAGCTTAGCAGAGCAGCTTAGGCTGAACTAGGAGACGTGTGAAGCTACTACAGTACCACTTAGTGTCATATGCACAATATCATAAGAAAACACAATACACAGTTATACTAAAAATAAAGGTACTTTATTTTTATGACAATATGCCAAAGTATCTTAGAGTGTACCCTCAGTGAGAGGATAGGAAATATACACAAGATATATATACACAATAGCAAAAATATGCAGTATAGTCTTAGAAAACAGTGCAAACAATGTATAGTTACAATAGGATGCAATGGGGAAACATAGGGATAGGGGCAACACAAACCATATACTCCAAAAGTGGAATGCGAACCACGAATGGACCCCAAACCTATGTGACCTTGTAGAGGGTCGCTGGGACTATTAGACAATAGTGAGAGTTAGCAAAATAACCCTCCCCAAGACCCTGAAAAGTGAGTGCAAAGTGCACTAAAGTTCCCCTAAGGACAAAAGAGTCGTGTTAGAGGAATAATGCAGGAAAGACACAAACCAGCAATGCAACAACTGTGGATTTCCAATCTAGGGTACCTGTGGAACAAGGGGACCAAGTCCAAAAGTCACAAGCAAGTCGGAGATGGGCAGATGCCCAGGAAATTCCAGCTGCGGGTGCAAAGAAGCTTCGACTGGACAGAAGAAGCTGAGGTTTCTGCAGGAACGAAAAGGGCTAGAGACTTCCCCTTTGGTGGACGGATCCCTCTCGCCTTGGAGAGTCGTGCAAAAGTGTTTTCCCACCGGAAGGATGCCAACAAGCCTTGCTACACGCAAATCGTGCGTTTGGCGTTTTTGGACGCTGCTGGGGCCCAGGAGGGACCAGGAGGTCGCAAATTGGACCTGCAGAGAGAGGGGATGTCGAGCAAGACAAAGAGCCCTCACTGAAGCAGGTAGCACCCGGAGAAGTCCCAGAAACAGGCACTACGAGGATGCGTGAAACGGTGCTCGCCGAAGTTGCACAAAGGTGTCCCACGTCGCCGGAGACCAACTTAGAAAGTCGTGCAATGCAGGTTAGAGTGCCGTGGACCCAGGCTTGGCTGTGCACGAAGGATTTCCGCCGGAAGTGCACAGGGGCCGGAGTAGCTGCAAAGTCGCGGTTCCCAGCAATGCAGCCCAGCGAGGTGAGGCAAGGACTTACGTCCACCAAACTTGGGCTGAAGAGTCACTGAACTGTGGGGGTCACTTGGACAGCGTCGCTGGATTCGAGGGACCTCGCTCGTCGTGCTGAGAGGAGACCCAAGGGACCGGTAATGCAGCTTTTTGGTGCCTGCGGTTGCAGGGGGAAGATTCCGTCGACCCACGGGAGATTTCTTCGGAGCTTCTGGTGCAGAGAGGAGGCAGGCTACCCCCACAGCATGCACAAGCAGGAAAACAGTCGAGAAGGCGGCAGGATCAGCGTTACAGAGTTGCAGTAGTCGTCTTTGCTACTATGTTGCAGGTTTGCAGGCTTCCAGCGCGGTCAGCGGTCGTTTCCTTATCAGAAGGTGAAGAGAGAGATGCAGAGGAACTCGGCTGAGCTCATGCATTCGTTATCTAAAGTTTCCCCAGAGACAGAGACCCTAAATAGCCAGAAAAGAGGGTTTGGCTACCTAGGAGAGAGGAAAGGCTACTAACACCTGAAGGAGCCTATCAGCAGGAGTCTCTGACGTCACCTGGTGGCACTGGCCACTCAGAGCAGTCCAGTGTGCCAGCAGCACCTCTGTTTCCAAGATGGCAGAGGTCTGGAGCACACTGGAGGAGCTCTGGACACCTCCCAGGGGAGGTGCAGGTCAGGGGAGTGGTCACTCCCCTTTCCTTTGTCTAGTTTCGCGCCAGAGCAGGGGCTAAGGGGTCCCTGAACCGGTGTAGACTGGCTTATGCAGAATTGGGCACATCTGTGCCCAAGAAAGCATTTCCAGAGGCTGGGGGAGGCTACTCCTCCCCTGCCTTCAAACCATTTTCCAAAGGGAGAGGGTGTCACACCCTCTCTCAGAGGAAGTTCTTTGTTCTGCCATCCTGGGCCAGGCCTGGCTGGACCCCAGGAGGGCAGATGCCTGTCTGAGGGGTTGGCAGCAGCAGCAGCTGCAGTGAAACCCCAGGAAGGGCAGTTTGGCAGTACCAGGGTCTGTGCTACAGACCACTGGGATCATGGGATTGTGCCAACTATGCCAGGATGGCATAGAGGGGGCAATTCCATGATCATAGACATGTTACATGGCCATATTCGGAGTTACCATTGTGAAGCTACATATAGGTAGTGACCTATATGTAGTGCACGCGTGTAATGGTGTCCCCGCACTCACAAAGTTCAGGGAATTGGCTCTGAACAATGTGGGGGCACCTTGGCTAGTGCCAGGGTGCCCTCACACTAAGTAACTTTGCACCTAACCTTTACCAGGTAAAGGATAGACATATAGGTGACTTATAAGTTACTTAAGTGCAGTGTAAAATGGCTGTGAAATAACGTGGACGTTATTTCACTCAGGCTGCAGTGGCAGGCCTGTGTAAGAATTGTCAGAGCTCCCTATGGGTGGCAAAAGAATTGCTGCAGCCCATAGGGATCTCCTGGAACCCCAATACCCTGGGTACCTCAGTACCATATACTAGGGAATTATAAGGGTGTTCCAGTAAGCCAATGTGAATTGGTAAAAATGGTCACTAGCCTGTCAGTGACAATTTGAAAGTAATGAGAGAGCATAACCACTGAGGTTCTGGTTAGCAGAGCCTCAGTGAGACAGTTAGGCACCACACAGGGAACATATACATGCACACCTATGAGCACTGGGGCCCTGTGTGACAAGGTCCCAGTGACACATACATATAGGCCACAAACCTATGAGCACTGGGGTCCTGACCAGCAGGATCCCAGTGACACATAACAAACATACTGAAAACATAGTGTTTTCACTATGAGCACTGAGGCCTGGCTATCAGGATCCCAGTGAGACAGTGAAAACAGTGACAAACACCCTGACATACACTCACAAACAGGCCAAAAGTGGGGGTAACAAGGCTAGAAAGAGGCTACCTTCTCACACGCAGTGGTGATCATGACGAGATTTGATGGCTGCTAGCAAGCACATTCTCAAGCAGATTTTCTACTAAAAAAACAGCGAAATCTACTTGAATAGGTGTTTTCTACTCCAATGAACCGTTCAAGATGTTTATTAGTGCAAAAAGCATTTTTTTAAATGTTATTTTCTATTTTCAACAAGAAGAAAGTGCCCTACAGACTTCAACTTCCTCCTTCTATCAAGCAGGCGCCTTTCAGTGCTTTATCCAACTACTGCTCACTTTTCACTTGGATTTCGAGGTGGAGGGATCACTCTCTCTGTCTGCAATTCCTGTTACATATATATCATTTGATTTTGAAGACATTATTTTTGTGATATCACAAGTAAGTTACAAAACATTTGTACAGGATATTGTTTGTCTGAATGAGGGCATGCACCAGTATTTATTTGTACTTTTATTCAATGTTTAAATTTGATTGTGGTGGCCTGGAGTTTCAGTAGGGGCCTAGTTATCATTTTGCATTTTTTTTATCTTTTGTAAGGGAAACAAATTGCACAGTTCAGTAAATTTTCTCCTTGTTTAATTTGCACTATTCATTTACTTTACTATGTGGATTGTACACTAGTCTGCCCAGAGGCCATTCAGCCAGTACTAGTCATGGGTACATGAAACAGCTGTTTCTGTAGTATATGTTGTTTTAAATCATCATTTAGGCCAGGGACAGCATTGGATTGAATTTAAAATGTGTTTTTTTTTTCTACTTCACATTTGTTTTCTGCAAAAAGTGTATTTTGGTGGGGCGATATTTGATGCTTTTGGAGGATGTGTATTGTTTATACTTTTGTTAATTTTTTTTTTTTGCATTGCTGAATTAATGGTTGTTTTTTAGGGTCGAGCCTGCGTTGCATGCGCTCACGCAGGCGTATCGCAGCAAGACGCTTTAGTGTTTAGAAAAGGGCTCGGAGCCCTGTCGAAGTCACATCAGTGTTTTTCATTGGTTAGTGGGCTTGCCTAATAAAATCTGCTTGCTTTTATTGGTCGAAGGCATGCATACGTCATGCCTTTTCCGGTGGCTAGCCCTCCTCGAGCGCATCGACCAAGTACAGAAAACATGCGAGGCTCGCTGTTTTCTGTCCGGCTCGTGGACTACTTTTTCTCTAATTTACTAGCGCGATTTCGCGATTAACTTTAGTCTCCGTTCCTCCGTTCCTCCATTCTCCTGCCACCCTCTGCCTTCCCGAACCCGTCTTCTGCGTTCTTTCCCCAACTCCCCAAGACCTCCTGGGAATCCTCGTACGAACCCACTGTTTACAAGCTGCGGTATTTCTTTATTTACAGGCTCTACTGTTATTTCATTACTTCTAAGTTTACTGTAAGCTCCCCGGCACCCCATTTATGAAGATCGTGCGTTTTACGTGCTGGTAATAAATAAACAGCAAATATTTCAAAATGTGTACACGTTTCCTCTGACTCATCTGGGTGTCTCTTCTCCCCTCCCTGAAACCTTATCGCCGTCTCTCATTACACCGTTAGTTTGCACTGAATCGGATGATCTAAAAATGTTCGGGCGCGATTACATGAGATGAGAACCGAAAACGTTCATCTCTGAAAGTGCCTTGCATAGATTCACATGCCCGCATTTGAACGCTGAGTGCCTTATTTTCCTGTGGCATGCAAAGTGAAACTCTTTTGCGCATAAATGCTGTACCAAGCGATCCTGCGGGGGCGTGGGTGTTTTCGGACACTTTCGTTCCCGCATTTGGAGGGACAGTAGACAATTCGCATTATTAATACAAAAATGCAGTCCGTTTTCTTTACAGAAAACAGGACTGCGTTTTTCTTGTTGTTTTTAAATGATTTCAATTTTTTCTACCATTGTTTAAGAGTTGGAAGTGGGCCCATGGCCTGCACCTCAACAAACTTTATTTTTCATCCACGACTACCAAACAGTAAGCTACCCAAGCGGCTGGAGCCAATCTTAAGTACACACTGCAATAACATTAATGTAATCATAAGATGTAAGTACTTACCGCAGTGTTTTCGAATGAGAGCTGCTACTTCACATGGCTAAAAAGAGAGAAATCAACAGGTCACACTAATATATCTGGTAGGTCTTCTCGTTCGCAGAATAGCCCCTTTCCCTCTGTTCATTTATTATTTGCTTCTGCGGTGTCTGGTGAAAGTTTGAAACGCCATTGTCATAAGGTAATTGCCTGCACCCTATTATATTTCCAAAGTCAAACGAAAGTATACATATTGAGGCTGAATAACAAGTATATCATGAAAATGCTCTCAGAATGTTTACTAATATTAGTAGGCCATTCTTATGGAGGGTAGGAAGGATTGGGAAAACTACTTCAAAGCCAGTGTTGTCCTAGGAATTTTGGGGCCCAGTCAAGACATATTTCGGGACAAACATACATTGACACTCATGTCTAGTGTAAAAGGTCATTTATTTAGGACAGGATTTAACATCAAACATCAACAACTTTGAACTGTATGAAATCCCTCTTGCCCAATTTTAACTTAAAAGCTTCCTTATGCCCTTCCTTCTCTTCCAATAGCTCTCTTCAAATCCCCTCCCCTAGACACTCCCCTATCCCTTTCATGCCCTCCTGGTTTGTAAACACTCCACCCCCCCATTCTGATCCTTCACCTAATTTTTCCCCTTGGAAGGGGGGAACAAGCCCGCATCTGGCTCTCCCCCCTCCCCCATTTCCTGCCACCCAGGAAAACCCATGTGGCGTTTTACTGCCCCACCCGGCAAAACCCCGTTTGCCGCACTGCTTCTTTCTCATTCCCTGATCCACAGATTCTCCCCCCACAAATTCTCTAGCATCAGCCTCAAACCCATCAAATAATACGCATTTCCCAATTGCGATAAATGTACTCCATCATCTCTGAACAATGTCCCCTCTTGCTCCTTAATATCCTCGTGCCTCAGCACCTTAATACCTTGGGCCCAGCAAAATACCCTCATTGCCCTATTCAACTTTTTCTGAGCCCGTTCAATGGCTCCGTGATTGATTGCCCCTCTCCATACCCGCCTGGGTATAAATTCTGTCCATACCAAACATGTCCCACACAGTTTCCGCTTCAATAGCTCCAAATCTTTCTGCATAAATTGTATCAATGTGAGCCCTGATTGCCTCACCAAATCGTTTTCTCCCAAGTGTATCAGCAACAAATCCGGGCATCCCCACTGCGGCAAATTCCCTGTGATAAATGGGAGTAAACTCCCCCACCTCATTCCGCTCTTTCCCCACCAACGCACTTCGTGGTGTCTGCTGGGCAGTCCCATTGATCTACCGTAGATCTGTTTCTCAGCGAATTTTGCCGCCCAATGTACAAATGAATGGCCGACCAGCCAAGTCACCGTCTTATCGTTCTTTGGTCCGGCCACGCACCCTGTAAAGAAAGAACACTATAACAACTGTGATAAACTTCTAACCTGGGTTTCCTTAGGGCCTAACATAGCGTTCGCAGCATCTGGATTTCCATCTTCCTATTGCTTTAATCTTAGCCCAATCCCAACCTAAATGAGCTGCTGCTGTTGCTGCCCCGATCCTAAAGGAATGCGTTCCAAAATCCCCTGCCTGCCGACCAGTCCGGCCCAGAGCCATCCTCAAAACCTGTAACAACTGATAGCTATTGAGTTTCTTGCCTGAGGCATGCACAAACACCCCTGCTTCCCCAACCTTTCCCCACCTCTGTTTGAAAATTCTCCACTCTTTCACTGGGCATGCTAGATCATCGCCTCCTTCCTCCAACCATACCCACTTTCCTTTTCCTAACTGGTCCGTCTTGGACTTGCTGAGCAATATGCCCAATCTCCCTTGCTGCATGCAGACTTCCATCTCCTTCACACCGCACTCCCTGTCTATGCCCAACAATTCGGATACCCTAAATGCCCCGAAAAACATCCAGACCATGCACAACCTAAACAATCCTAATTCGTGCTCATCCGTGCAACATACCGGTAAAACAGGCAACAGTTCTTTTAGTATCTCGAAAGTAATGGGCTCTCATGCCTTACTTCCCTCCCCAGCCCTGACCCTGCCCCATCCTTTCAACATTTTCCCTAATAAATCATTCCGCGCCGGGTCCGTACCAAAAAAGAGCTTCCCATAAAATGAGACACCTGCTAGTTTTCCGCCTATCGTGGCCAGGGATAGCCCTTCCTTAATCAAAAAGAGCACGAAGCGTAAGGCCCGTGCTTCCAAAGACTCAGACCCCTGGGCCCAGAAATTGCCCTTAAACTCTTCAAAAGATTGAAAATCCAACCATGCAAGCCTGTAACTTCGCCGCGTAGAGACTGCTAAAGACATCTTCACCAGCCCCGAGATCATCATGCTCCCCACTCCCAAATGTCTGCCGGGACCGTAGTCTTGCCCTGCTCTGCTCCTGGCGCCAGGTCGCGAAAACGCTGCCACTCTGAACGAGATAGGGAGTCTGCAATCTCGTTGTATACCCCTGGTATGTGTGCAGTTTTAAAGACAACATTGAGAGATAAACATTGAAGCATAAATTGACGTAACAAACGCAAAACTCTTAGCTCTCTGGCTCTCTGTCTGTTTACCAAATCTACTACCGTCATATTGTCCACCTGGAAAACCACCATCCTGTTGGCCAGTTCCCGTCCCCAGACTGCCAGTGCCACCAACAATGGAAAGAACTCTAGGAACGCAATGCTCCTCCCCTGTTGTAACCACTGCCGGGGCCATGTCTCTGCGCACCACCTCCCGTCCCAGTAAATGCCAAAACCAGACGCACCTGCCGCATCTGAAAATATTTGAACTTGCCATACTGTGTCCGCATCTCCAAAAGACATTGGTACCCCATTAAATTTGTTTAGGAACACTTCCCATACCCTGATATCCTCCCTCAGGGCCACAGAAACTCTTATCCTATGGTGAAGTAACACCGCCCCTGACATGGACAGTCCAAGTCGTCTACAAAAAGTACGTCCTCCCCTCACTACTCTACACGCAAAGTTAAGATAGCCTAATAGTTTTTGTGCAGTCCGTAACTCCATTTTGGTAGAGTTCGCACAAATGCTAGGCATTCTAGTATCTCCTTCACTTTTGACGCTGGCAATCTTGCCACCATTAGCTCCGCATCTAGTTCTATGCCCAAAAAGGTCATGATTGACAGCGGGCCTTCTGTCTTTTCCGCTGCCAATGGCACTCCTGTGTGCTGCATTAGTCTCTGAAAGGTTGCCAAGGCCTGCCCACACGTCCCAGATGCGGCTTCCCCCACAAACAAAAAATCATCCAGATAGTGTGTCACCGCCTTATGGCCACTTGTTTTCACAAAGACCCACTGTAGAAAGGTACTGAAAGTTTTGAATAGCGCGCATGATACAGCGCAACCCATATGTAGAACCCTGTCCACATATATGACCCCATCTAACTGCATGCCTAGAAGGTCAAAATCTGCTGGATGAATGGTAACAGACGAAAAGCCGACTGTATGTCACATTTTGCCATCTCCGCTTTTAAACCGCACCTCAATACCAATTTCACTGCATCATCCACTGACACGTAAATTACCTTGGTATCTTCTTGCGCGATAAAATCATTTACCGACGCCCCCTCTGGCCATGACAGATAATGTATAAGACTAAAGTCGCCTGGCGCTTTTTTGGGTACTACCCCTAATGGGGATATCATCAAATGATCCGTAGGCCAGTCAAGGAATGGACCCGCTATTCTCCCAAGTGCTACCTCATTGTCTATCTTGTCACGTATTACTTGCGGCTGTTCTTTTGCAGACCGCAAATTGTCTGCCCATCGCCTCTACCGAGGACCTTGATACCCTACCCTAAAACCTTCTCGAAAACCCCATTCCAATTGTCTGGCCCTATCCTTGTCCGGGTACCTGTGCAGCCATGGCAACAAAACTTCTAATCTAACTGGTGTAGGCCCCTTTTGGCGCAGGAGCTCCTTGTGAGCCTCTTCCTCTTGTTGCCCTCCATTGCTCCGCTGGGCTATTGAGGGAGAAACATTGTATGACCGGATGACGGCCCCCGCACTTGGAGCAGTCATGTTTGAACCTACACTGAGCCCTTGAACAGAAACCCTTGTTGAAATTCCAACAAGCCCCTGTGTTACCTGCCTGTGTTTTTGTAGTATTTCCCGCCCCTCCCAAGGCGGGGCGTGCCTGAAAGGGCTTATATGTTACTGGCAATCCGCTCGCCGTATGGGTGGATGCCGCTGCCTGTGCTGATGCCGTCCATTGCATCCATAACTCCGGATCTACGTCCCCCCATGGTTTTTCGGGATTGATGCTCACCCGGGCCCTAAACTCCTCGTCATAACTTAGCCACGCAAAACCGCCAAACTGCATCTGCGCCTTTCTAATGATATCCGTGTACTTGAAAAGCGCGATGGACCTGTCTGGGTATTTTTCGCAGTACATACTGGCGAAAATCAAAAATGCGGATGTCCAATTGTCCATGGTAATGGGAACCCTAGGCCTGCGTGCTAACTCCCACTCCTCTTCTTTGGAGCCTTCCTTGGCCTGTATGTCCCTATGTAGTAGTTTGAAAACATCTACGTATTCGTGCTTCCATATCCTCGCCTTGGTTTTTTCCGCAACATGGGACCCTAAAGGCATGGCCAAACCCATGTACGGGAGACACTTTTTGTGGGCTCCCCCGTCTTTATCCTCTGCGTTCTTGCCCTCCCCTGCGGGTGAGCTAACCGCCGTTGTGACACTGGTGGATGCCGACTCCTTGTCCTTGTTCATGTCGCCCTTCTGTGCTATGACCTCCCCCGGGCTATCTAACACTGACCCATCTCCTACGCCTATGGATTTGCTCGTGCTTGTCACCTTGTTAACCACTCCCCCATCACCCCAGACTGACCACCATCTCCCCTTACCTCCAATTGGTTCCTCCACATAGCGCAGTGTTCGCCTTGTCATTCCGCCGCGTGGCCTTGCTAACCTTAAACCTGACGGCCCTTCGGCCATAACGTCATCCTGAAAAACAAAAGCAGAGGCAGGGGTTGCGCCGCACTTGCGCCCCCCCACCTTTTTGACCCCGCTCACTTCTTCGCCACGTATTTCTCCATCTTCCCAATCTCCCTCATCCTCGTCATAATCCAATTCCAACTCCTCTTCGCCTACCCAACCTCCTTTGTTTTCTTTATACCCTTGTGCTTTGGTTGCCGGTGGTTCCGTTGTATTTTGCCCCACATGGCGTCCGCCATCTTGATGGTGTCCCCGGTCCCGCGGTGTAGAGAAGGCCGCTGCAGACCCCTCTACTGCTTCGTACCAACGCGCTTGGGCCGTATTGCACCCCGTTGGTGCCCCCTTTTTCTTGCCAACCTCTGACGTTGGCATTGTACCGCTCCTCCCCACGTGGCCGACTGAACCACTGGGGCTTCCCAAGCCAAAATGCCCTTCGGCCGCACCAGCCTCCTGGCCCCTACCCTCTCCTGTCTGCGGTATCCAGACCCAGCTTCCTGCTCTGGCCCCTGCTGTCTGCACCCCCCTCATGTCCATGACTTCTCTGGCCTTCGTGCTATCCTCGTGATGCCTCCCCCGCTCCTCCCTGTCCCTGCATAATTGCGCCCACCTGGCCTCCGTTTCCGCCACGGCCCTGCGCTGCTCGCGAATTCTGGCTTCCAGGTCCCATGATTCTGTCTGATCCCATGTTGCCTGTGTGACGTGTCCGGGCAACCCCCCCGCCGGGGCCACATCCCTGGCCTGCTGCTTGGTTAACTTCGCCTGGCGCGGTGCAGGTTTGGCCCTGATGATTTTTTTTTTTTTTTTGTTGTGGGCTCCGGCTGTCGTGTGCCTAAAAGCTCCCCTTATCCCTGTGTGTCAACAACTCCCTACCTGATGTCCTCTTGATCCCTTTAATAGCCAAGCAGGGCCCGCCCAGGCGCTGCAGGCTGTGGGGCCCTGGGGCCTAGTTAGGTTGTGCCCTGCCCCTGTGTGCCTTACTCGCGTGGCTCCTCCGGCGCCTGTGCCGGTAATTGTAAAAACAGGGGGGGGGGGTAGTGGGGAGGGGGACACTAACAACCCCCGAGTTTTCTGACTAAAAGCTCCCCTTATCCCTGTGTGTCAACAACCCCCTACCTGATGTCCTCTTGATCCCTTTAATATCCAAGCAGGGCCCGCCCAGGCGCTGCAGGCTGTGGGGCCCTGGGGCCTAGTTAGGTTGTGCCCTGCCCCTGTGTGCCTTACTCGCGTGGCTCCTCCGGCGCCTGTGCCGGTAATTGTATAACTGGGGGGGGGGGCACTAACAACCCCCGAGTTTTCTGCCGCCTCGCATCCGCGTGTTAACGCAGCTCCGGCGCGCTGTGCCGGGGGAACCGCGGCCTATCAAGCAGGCCACTGCGCGCCTGCCTGCTCGTGCCCCGCGCTGGGGCTAGAAAAAGCCTCCGTGTCCCTAGAGACACAAGGCGCATCCGGGGCGCGCGGCCGAGTCCGCGTATGCCGGCAAAGGTGTTGCTGGGCCGCCGCCCACTATTCTCCCTGCCCGGCCCCTGCGCGCCTGTATTGGGAGGCGTCCACCTCCCCCCGTCCGTAATGTCCCAACCGAGTAAAGAGAAGAAACCAGCCCCCCGTCTCGCCGCTACCTCGTACCTGACTGGGCCTAATCTACCGCTGGATCCCTAGCCTCGCTGCTCAAGAAACCCTTCTCCCTCTATAGTCGGCCTGGAAAGAGGCCGACCCCACCCCTCCACCCCCTTTTAACCTAACCTAAAACCCCACCCCTACTTACCTGTCCTCCAATCCTGGCGCACCCGCGCCACTTCCTGTAGTCCCGAAAAGACCCGCGGAGAGACTAGAGTGAGTCTCTCTCTCTGCGGGCCCCCCCATTGTAGGCCCCCGTTAATAAGAGCTTTGAAATGCATTACCCATTTTCTGCTAATTGAAGCCAGTATGGCGTCTAACAGACTTTCAGAAACAGTCTTTACACAAAACAGTTGAAATATGTCTTTCCAGGGCCCCCCAAAACCCTTAAGATGCCACGGGGAAAACAAAAAGACACAGAGGAAGAAGTAAGCAGAGAGGAGTAAGGTAGAAATTTGGAAATAGACAGAGATGAGCTAGATGGAGAGAAAAGATACTTTCCCAGGTGGTCTCTTGGAAGGTGGCAGCCCCGAGCTATTACCAACTTTGCTCAGCCATAAAACGTCTCTGTTCTAAGTGTCTGTTTTTAGGGGTCGAGCCTGCGTCGCATGCACTTGCACTTGCGCATGCGTTTCGTTAAGTGAGACGCTTTAGTTGTTAAAAAGGGCTGGACTCGTCCACATCACGTCAGTGTCTGTCATTGGTTCGTGGGCTTGGCTGTTAGAATCTGCTTGATTTCATTAGTGGAAGGCATGCATACGTCATGCCTTTTCCGGTGGATAGCCCTCCTCGAGCGCTTCGACCAAGTACAGAAAAAATGCGAGGCTCGCTGTTTTCCGTCCGGCTCGTGGACTATTTTTTCTCTATTTTCCCAGTGTGATCTCGCTTGGCAGAAGTTGAACGCTTTACATAATATCGACCCTGGTACACAGTTAATTGCACTTTTTCTGGTTAGTACATAAATGCACTTTTGCCGATAGGTTTCATTACCAGTGAAGAGTCGGGTTGGGAGTTTACAATGCTATCAGCTCTAACACAAGCAAAAGCGAGACCCGTTGCATTGCAAATGCTTGTTCTTCATTGCTACAATGCCTCCTTTGTGTGGCTGGTGTGTGTGTTTCACGTAGACCAGCATTTGTCTTTGTTCTCCATGCCATGTGGCTGGGGGCCATTTTGTGTAGTCAGTGTCCATAAGCCTTCATGTGTTCTTTGTTATCTATGCCTTCCTGCTTGATGTTGTTTGGCCATGTAACTGGCAGCCGTTTTGTGTAGGAAATCAGTGTGCTTTTGCCGTGGGCCTACATGTATTCTTTGTTCTCCAATGCCTCCTTGCTTGCTGTTGTTGTTTGACCACGTGGCCAGGGACCACTTTTTGCAGGCAGTCAGTGTCCTTTTGCAATAGACCTGCATGTGTTCTTTGGTCTCCAATGCCTCTTTGGTTGCTGTTGTTGTTGTTTGACCATGACATTTTGTGTAGGCAGCCAGTGTGCTTCGGCCATTTGCCTGCATGTGTTCTTTGTCCTTGAATGCCTCCTTGCTTGCTGTTGTTTGACCAAGTCGCCAGCAGCCTTTTTGTTCAGCCAGCCAGTGTGGTTTTGCCAGGGGCCTGCATGTGTTCTTTGTTGTCCATGCCTGAGTCCTTGCTCATTGTTTGACCATGTAGCCGGTGGCCATTTTGTATAGGCAGTCAGTATTTTTGCCAAAGGGCCTGCATGTGTTCATGTATATCAGTTTAATTAATATGATGGAGGATCATTGTAGTATATGAATGAACAATGTTTAATATTGTTTGCATATTCTTTCCATGTTTCACCTGCATCTTCTTGCCTCCCAAATGCCAATAGGTTCCCCCTAGTCCTTTAATACACCAGCAATTAATGGTTTTATTGTATGCATTATTTATTTATCTTGCATTTATTTAATCTTTAAAATGTAATTTTTTTAAAAAAAATTGTTTTCTAAAAATGTTTGTAACTTTTTTTTTTTAAAACACTCCCTCCACCCACCCCCTGCCTACCATAGCTGTTGTCGCACACCAGCATTTATTGTTTTGCATCAGCAGTATTAATTTTTTGAAGACTAAT
Source organism: Pleurodeles waltl (assembly GCF_031143425.1). Lineage (NCBI taxonomy): Eukaryota > Metazoa > Chordata > Amphibia > Caudata > Salamandridae > Pleurodeles > Pleurodeles waltl. The sequence continues at coordinate 72,098,550 of NC_090438.1, forward strand.
TCATTTTCCGCTGGACACAGGTGTCTACCCTTAAATGCACCTTAAGAAAAATGTTTTATCTGTATACTGTTATCCTGACAAAAAATGAAATATTGTGTTATGGTGGTTTTGTTTGACTTGGGAATGGATACACTAACCACACTAAATTATATTATCTGCACTATGAATAATTAAAAAAACTGCAAAAGTGCTCTGTTTAACTAAATGTTTTTCTTGCTTGTTTGCTTTTAGGTGCACAAGAGTCATCACCCACAGAGTGCTGCCAGACAGAAGGCCAGGACAAAGTGACATAACCATAACACATGAGTCTCCAGTCCCTTCTGCTTGTGCAGATAAGTGCCACTGCCAACTAACAGAGCTTGAAGAGGGCCCTAAAGAAATCTGCTGCCAAGAAAGTTTGAGGAGGAGAAGAAGTAGATTTCCATCACTGGTGTGCTGCCACAAACCTTTTTCAGGAAAGTCTGCCCGCTGCTCCGTCCCCTAGCCAGCAAACTGGAAGCAGCATTCTTGCATCAACAGCACCACCCCAATCAAAGCTCAAAGCCATGCCTCTCAGCAAGGCTTCCACTGCAATCATGGCAGCGCAGTGAGTCTGAATTGGAGCTGTCTCAGTCGCAAGCTAGCACCCAGTTGTCACAGGAAACTAAGCAAAGTGGACAACAGGAGACACAGACAACAATAGTAGACATTCCTGAAGTAGGAGCAGAACAGGAGGTTGAGCTGTCCGCTGAGCAAGGTGTACCTTCCTTGAACCACTGGCTTCCCGATCTCCAGCAAGAAAAAGGAAGCGTACGCCACCATCTTCTCCAAGCATCCCTTCTGATGATCTGGACATGGATTGGACCCTGGCTCAGTCTGGAACCCACCACGAGAGACAAGGGACGAGGAATGTTCCTGAAAGCCTTGCAATTATGGAAGAGGATGAGGAGGATGAGCCAGTCATTGTCATGGAAGCTGGCTCAGAGGACAAAGACAGTAGCCCTCCTATTCAGTCTATTCTGAGGGATGTGGCACTGGTACCACCACTGCTACCACTGCCAGCCTCCATATTTGTAAGGCTATGGCTGAGATCTGCATCTACCACTATCTCAGTCAAAGTCCACAGTGCATACAGACAGTTGTCAACACCCACCTACCTACAGTTCTTCTGGGATTGGGAGTGGCACCAGTGGCCCACTAAAAGGTTCCCCTCCTCAGTTTGGGACTTCTTTACGATTAGCAAGCAGAAGGATAACATTGAAAAATGTTCCATTTGCATATGAGTGTTTGTCAAGTTAAGCATGGTTCACACTGTTGTACAGGAGGCCAAATGACCCATCTGAAAAACATCACACAATCCAGTAGGAGTAGCACCTTAAAAGAATTGCTGCAGGTGGTGATGAGAGTGGGGAATCAGCTCTGATCACGGTGGAAGGTGATGGGAAGAGCAAGGTGACAGCTTTACACATAGCAGACCTGTCCCCATGAGTGCGTCAGTATCACCCACCTCAGCAACCTCGAAATGTCAAAAGAGGCTGATGGAGACACCACAGCATACAGTGACCTTAATAAGAAGCACATTGAGTGTACCACCTGTTAGTTCTAGGAAGTGGCCTGCGTCAGTAGCACCAGAAAATAAAATAATTCAGGCTACTATTATGGGCATATTTAGGCAGGAAGATCCCTACGAACGCAACCACCAAACAGCACGTTTGTACAATGAGAAGCTGGCTAAAATATTAGTACTGGATCTCCTTCCTTTTTCTTTTGTGGAAGAAGTGGGATTTTTAGAATTTGTGACTGCCATCTGCCCGAAGTGGAAGTTGGACCTATCTTGCCAGACCTGCTGTTCTGGCACTCCATCACAATGTGCTGCAATTGAGTGGACAGATTTTGCAGCAGAATTCTGTTCACACTACCCACCTGATGAGAGACATGTGGATCAGTTGTCAAGCAGCTGCTTACATACAAATCACTGGACACTGGTTGTCTTTTGTGGGGGTTACGTAACAGCAACCTGCAAGTGTCAATGCTGAAGAAACTTTGAAGGGCATTTGGTGGCATGCAACAGTAGCTATGTTCACCATAGAGAAATTCCATACAGCTGAAAACATCTTTCAAGACTTTAACAGCAAGGTGTTTGAATGACTGCAATCCAGAGGTCTGACAATTGAATTTGTTGCCAAGGACAATGGCAGTGATATATTTAAGGCCATGGCAACTGATGACTATTTCAAGGTTCTGTGTTCGGCGCATTGCATAAACCTGGTTGTGATGGGCTCTCAAAAAAGACATAGGGCCTGATTACGATCTTGGCGGATGGGATACTCCATCACAATGTAACATATATCCCACCCGTTCTATTACAAGTTCCATAGGATATAATGGAACTTGTAATTCAGCAGACAGGATATCTGTCACGTTTGTGAGATCTCATCTGCCAAGATCCTAATCAGGGCCTTAGCCAACAACATACTAACCATCTGCAGAAGTATCTGCACTCATTCCTGCCATTCTTTTAATGCCCGGAAGCAGTTGAGGATCATTCAAAGTGCTAATAGAGTACCAGTCAAAGCTCTCATACAGAATGTGCCAACACGTTGGAACTCAACTTATTACATGTTGCAACATCTGTTTGAGCAGTACAGACCTATCAATGACTATGTCATTCAAAGAGGAGGGAATGCATTGGGAAAAGCATGACCATGGATGCAGAGAATTAGGGCCTTATCAAATGCCTAAAACAGGTGCTATTCCCTTGTAAAAGTGAGCAAGGAGGACAGTATAAGGAGCCAAGAAATCCAATTGTTACTTCTGGTACAGGACCAGTTAAAAAAGGTGACACAAAGGTTCTCTGGTGTGAACAGCAACAGAGAAGCGCATGAGTTGGCTGAGAGCTTTATCCTTTGCTTTGCTGAATAGGCAAGGCCGCAAAGAGACACAGTATCCTCCAGAGAAGAACATCTGTGCCACAATTCTTGATCCAAGATACAAAAAATAATGGTCACTTTCATTGCTTTTTCAGAAGGGGATGTTTCACTATACAAGATGTGGATTGTTGAGCAAGCGAGAAGATGAATGGCAGGACGTTAAAGGCCTGGGCAGAAGTTCTGGTGCTTATAGACTTCAACCTACAGAGAGGGCAGTGCTTTTGTCTCACAGCAGCCAAAACAAGCAACAAGAACACTGGTAGCAACAGCACCAGAAGAATCATACCCAACCCCTGTAATGGCTTGGTTTCAAGTGGCAGGAGGTAATTCAAGTGCAGAGGAGTGAAGGCAAAAAAGTACAAGCAAATTGCAGCACCAATGACCATTTAGAGGATGTTCGAGGATTATCTGGATGACCCAAAAGAGGTCTCAGTGGATCAAAACCCCTTGACCTATTGGTATTGAAAGATTCGCCAATGGCCAGAGCTCGGCAGGTTGGTAATAAAATATCTGGCTTGTCCTGGTAGCCAGTGTATCTGGTGAGTGCGTTTTAAGTGCAGCTGGGTCTGTTGTCACTGTCAGAAGGACCAGTCTCTCATCTCAAACGTGGAGAGATTGGCCATGATCAAAATGAACCAACACTTCATTCCACACAATCACACTGTCCCTAAAACACCACAGAAGTAGGCAGAAGATGAGAGTGAGTTAGCTGACCAACTTCTGGGCGAACCCCTTAAGTTTGAAGACAAATTCTAGTTCCCTGACTGAGTAGGCCACCACAGAACTTTTAAATATTTATCCCCGAACTGCTTAGTGCTTTGCCAAAAACAATAGCAACATTTTTTATATAACTAGAGGAACATTACTTATTTTGTTTCTGCCTGACATATGCTGCCCCACATTTTTATGCACATGCGTGGCCGAATTGGAGTTGGACCAGTGTGTAGTGATGAATCCTCCCCATTCCCTTCAAGGACATTGGAGATAATGCCTATCCTTCTTTTTTTCATCCCATAGCAGGGCTACCCCAGTAAAGATAATTGATTTGCAAGACTGCCAAATTCCAATTTGTTGCTTGCATCAAAAAGGGGATACAATTGTGTACCTACCACTGTGCATGGATTGAAACAGGTAACTATTACACAAATTAATGATATGTTATTGAGTGAATATGAGTGATGATTGATGATTCATGTGGCGGGAGACAGTGAGAGAGGGTGTTCTACTAATTTGTACATTTTATTTTGATGAGTTGGAACGTTTGGTGCCTAATGGGTGATCTTTTCTCCTGAAGGTGAGTGGCCCTTTCACACTTAGTGAGATTTACAGGCATAGCCCACTCCTTTTGTCTGGTTCTTCAGAGACCAGACCAGTCACTTTAGTTAACAAACAGAAATCTACACAATATACTCAAATTCTGTTTCTATTCTTGTTCTTCATTAGCAGGACATTAGTAGGACACTACAGGTCTATTTCGCTCCCATTGGGACAGAGTTGGACTCATTTGTTAATCGGAGTCAAGAGGAGAATAGAAGGACTCAGGGTGGCATTATGTCAACAGTCAAAAGAGGGAAGTTATCGACTTCAAGGAGAAACCATGATGATGACTCTGAGGCCTACTCAGCTCTGTGGACTGGAGAGAGGTGGGTTGCTTTGGGAAATGCTTGAGAGTGTTTGCTGGCTCAAATGTGAAACTCCTCTTATGTGGTTGTGCCAGGGGGCTGGTGCTTTTAACTGGAGACAGACTTGTGATGCCACGGAATCATCATCCCATGATGTGTGCAGTCAGCTAAATGATATGATAAAAGTTGTGAGATTGATCAGCCTGGTACATGAAGCTACTTGTCTGTGATTGGTTGTAAATTGCTCTTACTTTTCAGTTAATCGATCAGGTCCTGCTCTGCCCCTGAGTCTTGATAGTTGGTACACTCCTCCTGAAGCTTACCTTTTGTCCTTCTGTTTGACTCTACAATATAATTTATTTTTTACAATCAACAGGCCTGCTCTTCTCCTGCGCAAAAGGTGAAAGCTCCATAACACTCCTGCTTACCTTCCTGGACCAGTTCAGCCAGGCACCCGAGACAGACATTCCGAGAAGAATGCAGATGCACCACCCAATTTGGCATTTAACAGTATCCAATCCAATAAAACTTTATTTCGGCATCCAGTGCCATAAAAGTCATGTAACATCACAATCAAGAATAGATTATAAATTTGTAAAAATAAATCTTGCTTTAAAATAAATAAAAGCAATGCACAAAGAGCAATACGGTCAAGGTACAATTCCAAATTACAGTGTGGGGGCTAAAAGCTCCAAGTAGGACTACAAGGGACATTGGAGCTAGGCAGTCTTGACCAGTTTCCTTCTAATGTGCCACATTCCTCCAAGGAATTTGTCAACTACGATGTCAATGGGCAGGCTAGAGTCTGATTTTAAAATCCTCGTGGCTGCAGCATGATCTCGAGTCCCCAGGTTCAAGCAAGCCATTTCATGCCTAAAGAAGTGTGAGATGGACATGCGAAGAAGACATGGGCAATTGACTCCTGAAACAGGTTGCAGCAGTGACATAACGTGTAGGTAGAGGCCCTATTCTGTCATCTATTAGTGAAAGTTTTGAGCGGGAGGGAGTCAAATCTAAATTGCATGTAGAGCTTCTATCAGTTGGGTCTAGAATACTATCCAGGTAGGGCTCTAGTAGCCAGGTGGACTTGAAATCCAGAAACTCGCTGATTAATCGCCCTATAGAAAGTGAGCAAGATATAGACTGAGTTACCCACTCCCAGTAGCAAGACTTCACTCTTTCTTTAGTGGGCGGTGGCCCTGTGAATGAGGAATTCCATGTGTCTCCCATTCCAATGGCAATCAATGATGACTTAACTGAGTTGATCCACTTGATCTTGTTGGAGGTATCCAACAAATAGACTTCCCTTAACACAGTGGTATTGGAGGGCATTTCGGGGGTAGCCATGATTCTCCTCCAAAACAGCAATGGTCTAAGACAAACTATGGCAGCTAATGGTTTATGAGCCAGATCCAAATGCAAAGAAAGGATAGGGGTACTCTGGGGCAGGGAGGTAAGCTTTTTCATGAACATGTTTTCTATGTAAAGGGTAACCTCCTTTACATCCTCGAAGCCCCAGAGCTCAGCACCCGTAGAGTGCTGCACTGACCAACTTCATGTTATAGATCTGGAGAGCGGCAGCTATTGGTTGTGTAGTGGATGCATGGTGCTCCTTTAGAAGGACGCCCACCAGCTGGCTACATTTTAATGATGTAGAATTAATATGGGGTTTCCAGGACATTGAGTTCGATAGTTTGATCCACAAATATTCGAAGATGTTAACTCGTTCTAATTTAGACCTGCCTATGGAAAGGCTCCCCCTGTACAATTTGTGTTAATAACCATAAACTTGGTTAAGGAAGTGTTTATTTCTAAACCACTCTTGGAACAAATCGAATTAGCAAAGATGGGAGACCCATCAGGGTTTTAGATACTGTCAGGGTATCGTCTGCGAACAGAAGTGTTGTGATCCCTTCATTGCCCAGGGCTGGTGCATCTTAGGGCTGTGAGGTGTTGAACGACCTGGTTTAGATAAAGGGAAAAAAGAGTTGGAGCTAGTACGCAACCCTGCTGGATGGCCCTGGCTACCCTGATCAGATCGGTGAGGTCCCCTGGTTCCACCAACGTACTCTTGCAAAATTGGCTTTGTGTAGTCAAATGATTATGGAGGCATTCCCATCTCGTTGAGGACCTCCCAGAGTTTACCTCTGTGGACCAGGTCAAAGGCAGATTTAAGATCTATAAAGGCTACATAGAGACTCCCCTTCCCTGTCGCCACAACCTTCCAATACCAAAGCAGAAACCAGAACACCTGATCTGTGGTGCTTGTTTTGGACCTGAAGCCAGCCTGAAATGGTGACAAGATGTTATTCTCAGTGATCCAGTTGTGGATTTTGAATAATATGAATAATTGAATAATAAGGCACAACAGAATACCTTTTGTATTGTGTCAATAAGGCTTATGGGCTCCATGACTCTGGAATGGGGGCTTCCCTAGCAATTGCATTGGATAAAAGGAGAATGTACTCAGCCCATTTGTCGATGTTATGGAGAAAAAGGTCACCTGGGATACCGTCAGGGCAAGCAGCTTTCAAAAGTACTATGTTATTTATTGCATCACAAATGTCTCCTAGGTTGAACAAATCATCCCCATGGTTGGAACTAAACTGGGGAGGGAGTAAAGGGAGAGAGGTGGTCGCAAATTGGCTTTCAGCATTATAGAGGGACCTGAAATGTTGAAACCAGTCTCAGGGCTGGAGGTTATTGCCAATTGCGGGAACTCCCCTTTGTTTTCTTTTGCTGACCATAAGCCAGAAGGATCTGGAGTCTCTGCATTCACAAGCAACCTTCATAAGCCTCCATCTTTCCTCCTCCCAGTCCTTCCTGGCCTTGTTCTGTGTATGCTTATACTGGTTCCGCAGAATCCTAACTTGCACAACATCTTTTCGCTTGATTGTACTAAGTAGATTTGCTCGGGACAACCACCAGTCTCAATTAAACCAGTTATCTCCCTCACTGGGTAGAGCACTACAAGTGTTGTTGGGCAGCTGGCATAGTTAGTAACTGTTCCAATCTTTTGAAGAACCCAGTATGTACATCTAATAGAGAGCAGCAGTTTCCCACTTCCTTTTCCATTGTCTACACAGTGTGTCAGATCTTGGGTGATGGTAGAGAGAATCATCTTGCAGGACGACCTTGCTCCATCTTAAACGCCGTCTCCTGCTCTTGGTCTGGACCACCTTAGTTGCTTTGGCGGTGGTTGTCACAATATGTGCCCTTCCCCATGGGGGCTCTAGGCTAAGGTAGAGAGTTTAGTTTAGTTTTAAGGATTTATAAAGCGCGTAGTGACCCGAAGGCATCCCAGCGCTAAACCTAACCTGACCAGTGCTAGCAATAGGAGAATTCAGAGAGCTACCTACAGAAAAGAATGGTCTTAAGTTTTTTTCTAAAAAGCAGTTCTGAGTGTTCATGACGGAGTTCAGAGGGAAGATCATTCCAGAGACGAGCGGCCTTGGTGGAGAAGGAGTTGGCCCCCCAGGCTCTCTTAGACCGCAAGATGGTCACAAGTCGAGAGGAGGAGGACCTTAGACTTCGAGAGGGGACATAAAGATATAGCCGCTTTCTAAAGAACATTGGACCCTTATCTTGCAGGGCTCTGTGAACAATGCATAGGGTCTTGAAATAAATACGCTGCTTAATAGGGAGCCAGTGAAGTATGGAAAAAGCAGGCTTAGCGGATAAATGTCTGGGAAGATTGACAAGAAGCCTGGCAGCTGCGTTCTGGACTGTTTGCAGCCTTTTTATGACATAAGCCGGGGCGCTGAGAAAAAGTGAGTTCCCATAGTCCAGACGGGAAAGGATCAGAGTTTGAACAAGGATTCTTCTGGCCATAGGGGGAAGAAGATTAAATATTTTCCTAAGGACTCTTAAAATGCTAAAGCATGTAGAGGAAACTCTTTTTGCTTGATAATCCATGGTCAGGCGAGAATCCACCCAAAAACCAAGGCTTTTTACCTGGTCCTTGGGAGGAGGAAGATTGTTGAAGGCCTCAGAGTATAGTGAAAGGGGAGGGGCTGGGGGGGCATTGCCTAGTACAATGACTTCTGACTTTCCATCATTAAATTTAAGCTTAGACTGGATCATCCAAACTCCAATGTCTTTCATACAACACGAAAGGTTGGCTGCCGATGAATCCCCAGAACTAGATAGTGACACCACAAGTTGAGTATCGTCGGCATAGGTGACCAAAGACAGATTGTAGGGAGCGATCACTTTAGCCAGCGGGGATAGATAAACATTAAAAAGAGTTGGACTCAGGGAGGAGCCCTGAGGAACTCCACAAGTCAATGGAAAGATATCAGAGAAGTAGGCTCGGTCCAGGACTTGAAAAGATCTACCTTTGACGAAAGCGGACAGCCAGGACAGTGCTAGGCCTCCTATCCCTAATTCAGAGAGCCTACAGCAGAGAAGGTTGTGATCCACCGTATCAAAAGCTGCGCTGAGATCAAGTAGAATCACGGCTACATGAGACCCTTGGTCCAGAAGTTGCCGGGCTGACTCCGTCACTGTAAGGAGGGCTGACTCCGTGCTATGATGGGCTCTGAAACCCATTTGAGTGGGGTGAAGGAGTTCATGGCTCTCTAAGTAGCTGGTTAATTGGTGGTTAACATGTTTCTCCAGAATTTTTGTTGAAATGGGAAGGAGAGCAATGGGTCTATAATTCTCTAACAGAGATGGGTTCAATTTCGTTTTTTTTAAAAGAGGCTTAATGATGGCATGCTTAAAAAGAGGGGGGAGGAAACCTAAGGATAGGGAATGATTCAGTATTTTTGTAAGGGGAGGTACAATAATATCTGAAACTCGCGAGAGGATGGAAGGAGGGGCGGGGTCTAGGGGGAGCCCGATTTAATTTGAAGAAGAAGGTTGGTAGTAGCGGTGTCAGTGAGAGGTACAAAAGCGGTTAATGTGCTTCCGGAGAGGGAGGGATCCATCGTTTGGAACTCTACTGTACCTGGGGGAGGAGAAGAAGGGAACCCAGAGTATATCTTGATGACTTTGTCATTGAAGTGAGATGCCAGAAGATTACTGTATTCAGTGGAGGGCTCTGTGGGAGGAGAGGGCATAGGGGTTATGGTTAATTCCTTAAAAATCTGAAAAATTTCCTTTTGTGAACAGGAGGAGTTTTCTATTCTTATTCCGTAGTAAGAGGACTGGGCGGCTTTAATGTTTTGGTGGTAGAGTCTGACAGATTGCCTATATATTTCTCTTTCGGTGGGACTGTAATTCTTTCTCCAAGATCTTTCTAACCTTTTGCACTTTTTTCTTAATTCTAACAGACAAGGTGAGAACCAAGGTTTAGCCTTATGGGGGGGGCTTGTTAGATCTTAATTTGATGGGCAGAATACTATCCAAAGAGGAGGAGATCCACTCATTAAATAAATCTGCGGAGGTGGAGGGGCTGCTGACCCCAAAGGAGGTCTGGAGAGCAGCGCGCCATTCCCCAAGAGCCAATTTTGACCAAATGCGACCAAAGGTTAAGGAGGTAGACGGCACCTGGAGTAACCTTATAAGGGAAAGAGAAAGATAAAAGGCAATGATCCGTCCAGGTTAGGGGCTGGGACGGCAGGGTGGTAAGAACAGGGAGATTACTGAATAGGAGGTCCAGCGTATGGCCTTTGGTATGGGTAGGTCCTATTACGTGTTGAGTTAAATCAAGCGCAGAGAGGGACGCAAGTAGGGACCTGGCGTGCGGACAGTTTTCCTTATCAAGGTGAATGTTAAAATCCCCAAGAATAGCAAAGTTAGGGGATTTACAGATAAGACTAGCTGCGACTTCCGGCAAGGAATCTAAAAAACGAGTGCAAGGTCCTGGGGGTCGGTAGAGAAGCATACCGGAAAAGGTAAAAGTGGGGGAGAGATAGAGAGAGAAAATTAAGCTTTCACACTCCGGGATATCAGAGGGGAAGGTGGTACACCGAAAGGTATTTTTGTAGATAATGGCTATACCACCACCTCTTCCATGGAGTCGATCTACATGCGCCATAGAGTAGGTGGAGGGTAGAGAATTGCAGATATCTACTGCTGAGTCATTGCCCAACCAGGTTTCGGTAAGAAACAAGGCGTCAGGGGAAAGATCTTCTATGAGGGTATATATGTGAGAGAGGATTGCGGTCACTGTCCATTTGGTTCCGGACTACCATGTCATCTACCAAATGCCAATGTCTGAGGTACATCAGGATGTAGTCAATGCGACTCTTCCCCTGTGTGCCAATAAACGTATCGGCAGCATGCCTATCGGATTTAGTTCTTCCATTGACTACCCTCAGGCCTAGGCTAAGGGTCAAGGCATTTAATTGTAGGGCAGCCTGATGCCACTTCTTGATGGGGGAGCTCAAGCCTAGGCATGTGCCATAGGTTATCTTCTTCTGAGAAATCTCCCATGTTGTCCAGACCGAGGGGTTCGAAAGTGGCATTGAAATCCCCAGCTGCAATAAGGGCATGATTGGAAGGTCTCTCACACAGCAAGGTCTCAAGAGACTGCAAGGTGGTAGAGTAGGTGGGCCCCCTTGTCCCCCTGGCGTAGATGTTAAATATGTCAGAGGTAGTGGTCTATGGTCCCTTGAGACTGATAACAAGAATATCAGAGCTGTTGGTAGGTAGCTGTCTCACTGCGCACTGTAGTGCGATTTTCACCAATATTAGGAGGCCCCCGATGGGCGACCCACCTTACTAGAAATAGCAGGAATGTGGTGGGTTGCGCAACCAGGTTTGTAGGCAGGTTCGGCTAGCCAGGTTTCCTTTTGGTCTTCAAGCTGGCATTTAACAGTATCATTTTTCTTTCAACAATCATCATTTTTAGAACAATGTTGGTTCACTTCTCCATAATTTGTATTTTTTAAACCTAGGTGAAAGAACATTTCTTTTAGATATAACATTGGTCTCTGCAGGGCTGAAGGACTGTTTTCAATTTATTTAACTGAATTCTCACATTACTTCATTTCCTTCCACAACAGATTGCTGATGATGTGCTGCTCCTCGACCTGATGAATACTGTTGCTGTGTGGTGTTTTTCTCTGTCACACCTTTCCCCAACTCCCCTTTCCTATACATTCCTCAAACCCCTAACACTCTTCCCCCAGACTATGTGAATAATAGAGGTGTGACTTAATTTACAACATAAATGGATCACACACTTGGTGGGGGAGATGTGGTGAAAGCAACACGAGCTCACTGTGGGATCTTCCACAGTACCATGGCCTAATCAATTCAGGTAAGAAAGAACTTGTTAACTTGGCACTTAAGGGGTTTTTCGGAAGTAGAGGCAAATTACATTTATTTTGTAATATGCTGCCAGACTCCGTACTGGGTAAATTGCTACAGATGGTTGGACAAGGGCAGTTAGTTACTAAACTGAGGGGCATATTTACAAGCTGCATGTGCTGCCGATGTATCACTTTTTTTGAAGCTCCAGTGATGCAGTGCGCAGACCCATATCTACGAAGGCATGCAAAGCTGCTTTGCATGGCTTTTCATGGCCTTGTAGATATGGTTAAAGGCAACGCAGCACAAGTCGCTGAATTGCCGTACTATGCAGCTGGGGGGGATGTTCCATGGGCATTGCGGTGGGGTTTACCATGCAACAGCCATGGGTCATGGCGCATTCCCAGATTTAAAAGCCTCCACGGGGATGCGTAACAAGGAGAAATATTTCCATTGCTCCTAATTTTTTTCCTCTTTCAAGGTGTGCCACATTCTGCAGCACACATAGCAAGAGGAGAATGCCTCCATGGATTATTTTGTGCAGGAAAGTGTCCCTTCCAGAACAAAAACAATCCTGCATGCAACACAGGCACACCTGCACCATGGTGCAAAGGTGCCTGCATTGACCCTTGTCAGCCAACAGGGTACCAGCACAGGGTGAGAGGGCAGAAATGTACCGTATTTATAATTACAGTGCATTCCTGCCCTTTTCATGTGGCACAGGGCAGCACAGCAAGGTCACTTGCTGCGCTGTCCTGCCCTACCTTATTGTAAATATGCCCCAAAGTGCTCTTGTACTATACATTAAAATTGATTGGTGGCTGGGTACTGCAAAACATCACCAAGATGAAACAGATTTAAATTAACCAGTTTTAAATTGCCAGAGTGTGTCACTCTGGTGGCGGGTATAAGTTGACCGCAAAAAGAGGTAAGTAACCAACAAGAATAATACATGGCAGGGGACTTCAGTTAGGGAAAGTTTAGGGTAAACAACAGTACACTCAATAATGCTATAATAAATTATACTACGCCAACTAAAAATACAAAGACAAATAATGAATGATGACGAAAAATTGTAAGAACCTTTCATCACATTTCAGAAGGACCCAACCCATCCTCTCCACCCGCAACAGACCCTCTCTCTCCCTAAGCCAAAATGTCCCAAAAAGTAAGTCCTAAGCCCAAAAATCCAATGTAAATAAATAAACCCTTTCCCCAACTTTGTGACCCCTACCCTCTCCACCCACAACATGCCCTCCCAGCACAACAAAAAATCAATAAAAAAAGGACCTTGAGGGCATCAACTTCACTGGCCAGTTTCTGCTGCTCTTACCGCAACAGTGCCATCTCATGCGTCAGGTGCGTTAGCCATCCAAGGGCGTGGAGGAGGAGGCAGTGTGTGATCTGATCCGAGGAGGGGAGGCCATGGTGGTACAGGTAAACCATTACTTGTACTAAACTTACCTTACCTGTGATCATGCTAACTGAAAAAAAAATTGAATTTTTAGAAAACTAAAATATTATCTACTCACCGAGCCCTGCAACCTTGACAGGCAGCAGGTGGAGCAAATCCTGTTCCCGGTCAAGGACATCAGCCCAACAGTGCAACAACTGATACAAGTGATTCAGGTGCTGCGTTGCTCTCACCGCCGCATTCACCCTCATAGCAGATGATGCTCCCACAGGGCATAGCCCTTGCAGGCCTGCTGCCTATTGCTAGCATGAGGGGGAGGTGGCACTGTATCCAAAAATGAGTGCTGCCACCTCTGCCTCACTAAAAATGGATAGGGGCCGCACATCCTGCCCTTTTGCATCACAAGCATAGGGTGCACGTTGTACCCGTACTGCCTGCTTCTGCCATTAGGACTGGAAGAGGAAAGAGTGGGAATGAGTAATAGGGGAAAGTTGAGAAACAGGAGGAAGACAGACAGAGGATAGCCCAGGAAAAAGTAATAAGGATTATAAAAAAAAGTACAAAAAAGTAACCAAAACGTAAAATAAACACAAAAATAAACACAGGAAAAATTAGACAGTGGGCCTGCTTACGAGTACAGCGGTATACACCACCGTACGAGCTGTGGCAGTCTGACTGCCGCATCCTTGGCGTGCTGACCACCAGATTAGGTTGCTGGTGGTCAGACCACCACAACACCGCCGACCCCACCAGGATCATAGATCCCGAGGTGCTGGCTGTGCAAAAGGGTGTGGTCAAGCCTGGCAGTGTACAACTTTCCTTTCTGCTAGCCTTTTCCTGGCGGTGTCACTGCCATGGAAAGGCTTATGGTAAGGCAGAGTTGGGGCCACAGGGGACCATGTCATGGGCAGTGCAGGGGTCCCCCTGCCAGCACAATCGAAATGCACACTCTGAGTGTGCTGTGCGCAGCAACATTGGCCCTCTCAGAAAGCTGAAGCCAATGCCGTCACACTGTTTCCGCTGGCCAGCCCGGCTGAAACATCATAATACGGCAGTGAGAAGGTCGTTGGCTTGGCGGTGGCCTTGCCACTGCCCTATTGGAGGTCTGGCAGTCGGCCCGCCAGACTCCTAATTAGGCCCAGTAACAAAATAAGTAAAAAATAGTTGAGAATCAGGTTAGGAAAGAGAAGATGAGGTTGGATTAAGATGGATTCACAGACAGCAAGAAAAGGGGAACAGAAGCATACAAAAGCAAGATGGTTACATGGTGGTGTTTGCGATGATTTTTCAGTGCATAACACGCTACTGTCACAAAACAATCAGCCCAAATGGGTGCCCTAGCATTCTTTCGCTCATTTGTGGAGTTACGTGTAATCTGTAGGAAAGTACCATCTTGCCTGGCATGTTACCCCCATTTTTCACTGTATATATGTTGTTTTAGTTGTATGTGTCACTGGGACCCTGCTAGTCAGGGCCCCAGTGCTCATAAGTGTGCCTGAATGTGTTACCTGTGTTATGACTAACTGTCTCACTGAGGCTCTGCTAATCAGAACCTCAGTGGTTATGCTCTCTCATTTCTTTCAAATTGTCACTAACAGGCTAGTGACCAATTTTACCAATTTACATTGGCTTAATGGAACACCCTTATAATTCCCTAGTATATGGTACTGAGGTACCCAGGGTATTGGGGTCCCAGGAGATCCCTATGGGCTGCAGCATTTCTTTTGCCACCCATAGGGAGCTTTGACAATTCTTACACAGGCCTGCCACTGCAGCCTGAGTGAAATAACGTCCACGTTATTTCACAGCCATTTTACACTGCACTTAAGTAACTTATAAGTCACCTATATGTCTAACCTTTACCTGGTAAAGGTTGGGTGCTACGTTACTTAGTGTGAGGGCACCCTGGCACTAGCCAAGGTGCCCCCACATTGTTCAGGGCCAATTCCCCGGACTTTGTGAGTGCGGGGACACCATTACACGCGTGCACTACATATAGGTCACTACCTATATGTAGCTTCACAATGGTAACTCCGAATATGGCCATGTAACATGTCTATGATCATGGAATTGCCCCCTCTATACCATCCTGGCATAGTTGGCACAATCCCATGATCCCAGTGGTCTGTAGCACAGACCCTAGTACTGCCAAACTGCCTTTCCCGGGGTTTCACTGCAGCTGCTGCTGCTGCCAACCCCTCAGACAGGCTTCTGCCCTCCTGGGGTCCAGCCAGGCCTGGCCCAGGATGGCAGAACAAAGGACTTCCTCTGAGAGAGGGTGTTACACCCTCTCCCTTTGGAAAATGGTGTGAAGGTAGGGGAGGAGTAGCCTCCCCCAGCCTCTGGAAATGCTTTCATGGGCACACATGGTGCCCATTTCTGCATAAGCCAGTCTACACCGGTTCAGGGACCCCTCAGCCCTGCTCTGGCGCGAAACTGGACAAAGGAAAGGGGAGTGACCACTCCCCTGACCTGCACCTCCCCTGGGAGGTGCCCAGAGCTCCTCCAGTGTGCTCCAGACCTCTGCCATCTTGAAAACAGAGGTGCTGCTGGCACACTGGACTGCTCTGAGTGGCCAGTGCCAGCAGGTGACGTCAGAGACTCCTTCTGATAGGCTCCTTCAGGTGTTGCTAGCCTATCTTCTCTCCTAAGTAGCCAAACCCTCTTTTCTGGCTATTTAGGGTCTCTGTCTTTGGGGATTCCTTAGGTAACGAATGCAAGTTCCTCTGCATCTCTCTCTTCACCTTCTGCCAAGGAATCGACTGCTGACCGCGCTGGAAGCCTGCAAAACTGCAACAAAGTAGCAAAGACGACTACTGCAACTCTGTAACGCTGATTCTGACGCCTTCTCGACTGCTTTCCTGGTGGTGCATGCTGTGGGGGTAGTCTGCCTCCTCTCTGCACTAGAAGCTCAGAAGAAATCTCCCGTGGGTCGACGGAATCGTCCCCCTGCAACCGCAGCCACCAAAGAACTGCATCATCGGTACCCTGGGTCTCCTCTCAGCACGACGAGCGAGGTCCCTTGAATCCAGCAACTCTGTCCAAGTGACTCCCACAGTCCAGTGACTCTTCAGTCCAAGTTTGGTGGAGGTAAGTCCTTGCCTCCCCACGCCAGACTGCATTGCTGGGAACCGCGACTTTTGCAGCTACTCCGGCCTCCGTGCACTTCCGGCGGAAATCCTTTGTGCACAGTCCAGCCTGGGTCCACGGCACTCTAACCTGCATTGCACGACTTCCTAAGTTGTCCACCGGCGACGTGGGACTCCTTTGTGCGACTTCGGGTGAGCACCGTTTCACGCATCTTCGTAGTGCCTGTTTTGGCACTTCTGCGGGTGCTAAAAACCAAAAGTACACTGTTCCATACAACGAGAAGAAAAGAGAACCAGGGAGACCTGAATCATCAGGAGCGAGTGCCCTCAAGCATCACAATGGATGACTGGCATCATCATCGGGTAATGCTCCTCGCCAGGCCGGCTGTGCAACGCCTGACGGGCTCCCCGCATAGGGGGGGCACTAAGCCATGTTGGACCGATGGTAACTAAAGAGGTAGCACCATCTAAGCGGACATGCCTACACTCAAGCACCCGTAAAAAAGGAGAGAACAAAGAAAATTAAGTATAAAATTGGTTAAACATCGCTGCATATATCATCATTTTAATCAATAGTCAGGGATGAAACCAAGATTAAAAACACAGGAAAGTAATAAAATGAGTATCAATGCTCAATTACTTTCAAAGAACAGTAAGAGTGGAGGTCTGACTATTTACAGAACTTCCTAAGACAAGGTCAACATGTTTCGCGTCGTGCGGTCCTCACGGATCCAATGACGCTTCATCAGGACCAGAACAATCAGTATGTAAACTCCTCTCCAAATACACAAAATAAATGATATGGAAATTACATCAATAGTTAATATAGGCCGGTCACTTACATTGAAGTTCACTAAGCCAGGTCAACAGTCAGGTCGCCCTAGAAAACAAACAGTGAGAACAAACACCAAAATATACCCAACAAGTGGTCATCGGTGTAAAGGTGCAAACATTGTGCAATAGATCGCAAAAAACGAAAAAGAACACTGACAAAAAGTGGGCTTACCACCCCCAAGTCGGGAACAGGCTCCTTGGTAAGCACGTCCCAAGGACTCGGCTAACAGCTAAAACATGGTGAACACAAGTAGTCAATCAAAGTAGATAACAATTTGTTAGTCATGAAAGAAAGCAGTGCCAGCTTGATTCCTCATTCAGTAATAAATATAATAATGAAATTACCCAGAGAATTCTCATAACAAAATATATGTAAATGGATACAGTCAAGTGAATGGACAAGAGACCAGTGACACTACAGGTTAACACGTTGAGCACATAGGTGAAACTTGCAGCCAGTACGGAAATAGTTATTAAAACCAGTCTCGCTAGGATCAATATTGTCCATACTGTTCATGTAAGAGTTCCACTATATCGGTAACCGAACCAATGTTCGGATTATCACGTTTCAAAGAAACCCGCACGTAATGGTAAAGCGAGTCACCATTAGATAATTATAGTCAGCAAACAAACTTACTTGTGTCGCGCTAGTCCAAAATAATAGACCTACCCTCCGGGGCGTGCAACCGCAGACAAACGCGGTGGAACGCCGCCGGAGTACATAAGCTCTCGTGCACCCGGAAGTCGGCGAACGTCTCACATCCGAGAGTGACTCGGAGCGGGTAATAAACATAAAAGAAGGACTCCGGTTAGTCTTGGAGTCACAAAGATAGAAACTGAGGTAGGATTCAGGTCTTGGATGTCCTCGATAGAGAACGATAGATACACCGAGTGGACAAAGAAATTTATTATTTTAAGAACCGAAGTGTTCGTTCAGAAAATGAAATACAATTCTCATTAAAAGTTAATAAAGATCGGTAATTGCTCACAACTGTGAGCAGAGGAAATAACGCTCAGGAAAGTATAGTCATGGTGAAAGTCGGCATGAAATCACAACCTAGGAAAGTATTACCTATCCCAATTTAAAGCCTCATGACAGGTATCCCGGAGGGGGGGTGAGGGGGGGTTTCAATAGATACTCAAACCCACTGAAGTTTAAAGTTCAATAACTTCATTATTGGGGAGTTCAGTCTAGAGAGACGTGATCAGGATAACGAGGTCCAGGGGATGTCATCATTAAGACCTCGTATGTGGGTGCCCAATTTGAACACCCATCTCTGTTCTGTCCTTCTGCGGGTGCTGCCTGCTGCTGAGAGGGCTCCTTGTCTTGCTCGATGCCCCCTCTGTCCCCAGACGCAATTGGTGACATCCTGGTTCCTCCTGGGCCACAGCAGCATCCAAAAACGCGAACCGCATGACTTGCAGCTAGCAAGGCTTGTTGGCGGTCTTTCTTCAGGAAAACACTTCTGCACGACTCTCCATGGCGTGAGGGATCCGTCCTCCAAAGGGGAAGTTCCTAGCCCTTGTCGTTCCTACAGAAACCTCAGCTTCTACTGTCCAGTAGCAGCTTCTTTGCACCCACAGCTGGCATTTCCTGGGCATCTGCCCATCTCCGACTTGCTTGTGACTTTTGGACTTGGTCCCCTTGTTCCACAGGTACCCTCGACTGGAAATCCATTGTTGTTGCATTGCTGGTTTGTGTCTTTCCTGCAGAATTCCCCTATCACGACTTCTATGTTCTTTGGGGAACTTTGGGGGCCTGGTGCAAGGTGCAAGTACCCCTAGGTACTCACTACAAGCCAGTCCAGCCTCCTACAGAATCTCACTGAGTTTATTTGGAACTCCGCAGACTTCTGCGGTGCAAAACTCTGCAAGTTCCGCTCAGGCCTAATACTGTTGAACTTGAAATTAAAAAGTAAAGGGAAACATTAGTCCTATACTTTATGCCTGGAATAGCTTTTTGTGTTTTACTTTAACTTTCCACTGCTACCTTTTTGCATACCATGTTTTTTAATTCACTTATGAAAGTGTACACCAGTTAGTTATAGCTAGTTAAACACTTGTCCTACTACCCTCTGCAACTATATTGACCATTGGGGGGTATGCTGCTATTGCCTATATCGCCTACAGCAAACTAGATAAAAAAGAATGTACCTACCTGTAGAAGTTAGTTACTTTCTAACAAACCAAGTTCACTTCACTCCATAGTTCTCTTACCTGAATAGATAAAGGAATGGCTGCTACCTCTCAATCTTCCAAAACCTAACAGAAGGGTTTCCCAATGTGCTTTCTTAATAGTGGTGGTAGAAGTGGCAGGCTAACGGGCTAACAGGGAAAGCATCACAAGAGAGGTCCCAAACGCAGTCCCACCATGGTGAACTCCAACTGTAAGATTAATCAAAAGGAATATCCATCACAGGCATCAAGATGGAAAGAAAACAGTCAGTGGGCTATATATATATATATATATATATATATGCATATATATATATATATATATATATATATATATATATATATATATATATCATAACTTTACAAAGACTGAGACCAGACTATCATCAAGACACACCAAAGAAGACTTGATATTCTAAAATCAAAAACTAGCAACAATAATAACGTCTTCGGAGTAATGTGGATCTACTATTTAATTAAAACTAAACTTACAAAATCCTTGAGTCACTTTTATGCGTGGGTGGGTGAGTGGGCCCGGTGTGGACTGTTGCGCAAGTAATAGAAGATCCTGTAGTAACTTGGTATCACTTTCACCACATCCAGCCCACCAATTGGGTGATCCATTTATGGTGTAAATTAAGTCACACCTCAATAAATCACACAGACCAGGGGAAGGGGAGTTTGATGAACAGATGGGGAAGGGAAATTGGGGAAAGGTGTGACAAAGATAAACTCTACACAACAACAATATTCATCAGGGTGATGAACAGCACATCATCATCATCAATCTGTTGTGGAAGGAAATGAAGAATTAACACAGTTCAGTTAAATGCATTGCAAACAGTCCTTCAGCCCCAGAGACACAAGTTATATCTAAATGTTCTTTCATCTAGGTTTGAAAAATACAAATTATGGAGGAGTGATCAAACACAATTCTAAAGATTATGATTGTTAAAATTAAAATGTTAGTGGTAATGCCAAATTGGGTGGTAGATCTGTATCCTTCTTGGAATGTCCGTCTTGAGTGCCTGGCTGAACTGGTCCGGTAAGGTAAGCAGGAGAAGAGAAGGCATGCAGATTGTAATACAGAAACAATATTGTAGAGTCAAAGAGAAGGACAGAAGGTAAGCTTCATGGGGAGTATACCAAGACTCAGAGACAGAGCAAACGCAAGAGCATAGGCATGCAGATTGTAATACAGAAACAATATTGTAGAGTCAAAGAGAAGGACAGAAGGTAAGCTTCATGGGGAGTATACCAAGACTCAGAGACAGAGCAAATGCAAGAGCATAGGCTGCCACAATCATTCATTTTATGACTCACATGGACTCTCCAGTCCAGAGAGCTGAGTAGGCCTCATAATGGTTTCCCTTTGAAGTTGATAACTTACTTCTTCTAGCTCTTGAGGTAGTCCCAACCTGAGTCCTTCCATGCTCCTCCTGCCTCTGAGTAATGAATCAGTCCAAACGCAGTCCCGACCTGAACGAGATCAACCTGTAGTGCACTGCTGTTGAAGAACAGGAAGAGAAACAGAATCTGAGCATGTTGTGTAGATTCACATTTGTAAACTAAATTGACTGGTCTGGTTTCTGAAGAACCAGGAAAAAGGAGTGGACCCTGCATGTAAATCTCACTACATGTGAAAGGGCAAATCATCTTCAGGAAAAAATGATCACCCATCAGGCTCCAAGCATTACAAATCATCCAAATCAAGTTTACAAATTAGTTGAACACCCTTTCTCACTGTTTGCTACCACATGAAGTATCAATCATCATTCACAATTACTCAATAATAATATATCACTCATTTTTACAATAGTAACTTGTTCCAATCCAAGCACGGTGGCATCTCCTCCTTGATGCAAGCGAACAACACATTGGAATTTGGCAGTCTTGTAAATCAAATCAGATCTCTCCTGGGGGCAGGCCTGCTAGGGGATGAAAAAAAAGAAGGATAGGCATTATCACCAATGTCCTTGAAAGGAAAAGGAAGGAATCTTCACTGCACACTGGTCTAACTCCAATTCGGCCATACATATGCCCTAAAAATGGCGGAGCTCCTTAAGTCACACAAACAAAATATGTAATATTCCTCTAGCTATATCCCTTTTCTGTCAAAGCGCAAAGCACAAAGCCGCTTGATGATAAACAATTAAAAAGTTCTATGGTGGCCTACTCAGTCAGGGAAGTAGGGTTTGTCCTAAACCCAGGTAGTTCACCCAGACGTTGATCAGCTAATGCACTTGAGTCTGACCAATTGCCCTCGTCTTCATCCTCCTCCTTGGTGTTTCAGGAACAGTTTAATTGTGTAATATGAAGTGTTGGTTCATTTTGATCATGGTTGATCTCTCCACGTTTTGAGTCGAGAAGCTGGTCCTTCTAAGAGTGACAACTTCCCCAGCTGCACTTAAAACACACTCAGCAGACACACTGGCTACTGGACAAGCCAGATACTTTATTGCCAGCCTGCTGAGCTCTGGCCATTGGTGCATCTTCCCATACCAATAGACCAATGGGTTCTGATCCACATGGACCTCTTTTGGGTCATTTATATAGTCATTGAACATCCTCTGAATGGTCGTTAGTGCTGCCACTTGCTTGCTTTCTTTTACCTTCACCGCTGCACTCGACTTAAGTCCTACCACTTGAAAGCAAGCTATGGGTCTGATTCTTCTGTTGTTGTTATTTTCGGTATTGTTGTTACTGGTGTTGGCTACTGTGAGATAACAGCACTGCCCTCCCTGTAGGTTGAAGGCTGCACCTCAGAACTTCTGCCTGGTCCTCTAACTTCCTGCTGTTCCTCTTCCAGGTCTCTCACTTGCTCAACAATCCACGTCTTGTACAGTGAAACAATAAGGAATGAAAGTGGCTAGTATTTTTTTGACCCGTGGATTAAGTATTGTGGCAATGCTATATTCTCTGGATGACACAATATCTCTTTGCAGCCTTGGATTACCAGCCAAACAAAGAATTAAGCTCTCAACTAACTCATGCGCTTCTCTTTTTTTCGTTCACACCGAAGAACCTTTGCAACACCTTTTGTAACAGCTCCCATAGCAGATGCAACAACCGGATTGCTTGGCTCTTTGTACTGTCCTCCTTGCTTACTGTCTGTGTGAAAAACTCAAAACGAAGTAGCATCTGTGGCAGGCAATTGACTAGGCCCCATATGACATTACAAGAAGGCCCAGCCTAAAGGAGTTTCCACAGGGTGGAGAAAAAAAGGGATTTTTTTTGTGTGAAAAACTCTCACCCAACAGGGTTACCCTCTTGGTGGCATGCTTCATCTTGGGTTTCCTCCCGTTCTGCTGCGGAACGGGGTGTGCTACGACCAACGGAATACGTGTGAGCACTGTTATGGTTTCATCATTGTGAATTTTGAGAGGGATAGGAGTGGTGGGTTCGTAGGTGAGTTAAAAATACCTGCCTCTTGGTGGTATCACTAATTTAAAATGTCTCACAGGGGCGGTATGGTTAAAAAAGGGGCATTGGATGTGGGGTATAATATGTACCTTAGCTCCTGGTCGGTCCACATGTTTTGGAATCTACCTCTAGACTCCTCTTCAGGACCAAGGTGGACACCTCAGTGTCACTCCTTGATTGACTACCACTAGTAAAAGCACTAACATTAAATGCTCTGTGGTATGGTGTGGTACACCTAGCTAAAGTAAAATAGTACCCAATGGTATCAATGTCCTTCTGGTATACCTATGGAAATCGAAGGAATAAAGATTGCTATTCATATTACTTATGGGTGTGGTGCCTCTGAACCCTCCACCCCACTCGTAGGAAAAGGCACTTGTGGATCACATAAAATAAACAAATACAGGACGTACTACACTTAGAAAAACATGTAAACACACATCAACGCATGAGGCACCTCTAAAAAGTACACGTGGTGCATGTGTGACCTACTTTTTAGTGTCTATGCTTTCGTATCATAGATCCTCCGGTTTTTAAGCTTACGGCAGCGGATGCGTCTCAACTTGTTGATGCGTGTCGCGCTAGACCACTAATCTTCCAAAATGACCGTCTCTAGTGTGCGAAGTAGGGCTGCGAGAGCTCTTTGCTTAGGTGTCCCTCAAGTGTGCCTGCTTCGGTGCGGAAATCAAAAAATAACGGGAAAGAAAGGGTGAAAAAGGACTCTATTTTCTCAGGGGAGTGGGGTTTATATGACTACAGGTTTAAGGGTAGTCATTGGTATAACAAGTCATTGTCGTGTATATTGATGGCCTTGTCAAGGGAAGGTGGCCTGCTGGTTATATAGCGTTATGCTAGTCGGGGTAACGAGGTCTTAGTGCTGCATTAACTGGGTACAGGGGATATTGTCATTGAGACCTCGTTGGTGTGTGCATAACTTAAAAACCCAACGTTGTTCTCTTTTGAGCAGGAAGGATTCGCCCTTTATCTCTTTGTGATGTTCAAGGATAACTCATTGGTGCTCCTCCACTGTGTGTGCATTGTCAAGGTAATGAGTGAACATTTTTGTGCTGGTCGGCCACATCTCAAATTGCTCCGATGTTCACAGATGTGAGTTTTTACTTTGTGGGTGGTCATTCCAATTTAATGCAAATTGCATGGCCACGTAATCATATAGGCTACTTGCTGGGTGTTGCAGTTGGTGAAATCCTTGATTTTCCATGTTGTATTGTCATTGGAAAAGACCCTTTTGGCAGCATTTGTTAGATGGCACACGCTGAGGTTGGTACATGGGTAATGTCCTTTGGGTGGTGGTAGAAGGTTGGTGCGGTCCAGTTTATCTTGGACAGGTGTGGGTGGGTATGTACTAGCATGTCTCTTATACTTTTGCCACCTTTGTGGGAAAAGATGGGTTTGGGAAAATTCAAACGGCCGCTATTCAGAATGCGCCAATGTTTGTTTATAATCTTGCTCACTTGATCAGAGGCTACATTGAATGTTGGGATACATGTAGGTCTTCCTTCTTTCCCCTTTTGAGAAGGAGTGTCCAGGAGAGTCTCTCTGTTGTGATTGCTTGCTCGTTTCATTGCTTGATTAATGATTTTGGGGGGGTGGGGTATTTCCTCGCCTCCAATTTGGATGCTAGATTCTGGGCTTGTTGTTTGTAGTCAGACACCTCAGAACAATTCTCCTTAGTCTGAGGAACTGTCTGAATGGAAGGTTCTCCCTCAAATGGCAGGGTGGGCAATATCGAAAAGTAACAGACAGTTTTTAGCTAACGGTTTTTCATCGGTGGTTGTGTTTAGGGCCCCATTGGTTGCTATGATGTTGAGGTCTAGAAAAACCAATTGTTCCTAGCTTTTCATAAGAGTGAATCTCAGGAACTAATCCTGTCTATTGATCCACTCTAACGAAGGCCCCACTTTTGTCTCTTCCCCTTTCCAGATGACCAATATGTAATTAATGTATCTCTTCCGTAGTACAATTTTATCTCTATATGGGTTAGTGGATTTTAGAATTGTCTGGTTCTCAAGATGGTAGACGTAGAGACCGGCTAGACTTGGGGCAAAGGTGCTTTACATGCTTGTCCCGTGTTTTTGAAGGAACAGACTGCCTTCAAACTCAAAAAGCCCAGAAACAACATTCCATAACCATGTTACATGGTGTATGGTAGTCCCAATCTATATCAAAAATGACCTCCTCGATTATATGTAAAGTGCCAGAGTGAGGGAGACTGGAGTACAGGCTTGCCACATCAAGACTTAGCAGTGTTTCATTTGCAGGATCGAAAAGTCTATCTTTTAAAAGACATAGTACATCCTTTTTGTCTTTAAGGGATGTGTCTGTATTTTGGACTACGGGTCTAAGGAAGGCATCAGCAAAACGGGACAAAGGTTCCAAGAATGAATTTATTCCAGATACAATAGGTCTACTAGGAGGTGTTTCCAGGTTTGTATGAATTTTAGGAATGGTATAGAAATAAGGAGTCACTTTTTGTTGATTAGAAAATCACCGGCTTTCTGGGAATTCCAGTTTTGCGCTAGCGCTTGCTCCACCACACTGGTGATCCTAGTCTTCAGGAACTTAGTGGGGTCTTCCTGGAGTTTCTCATATTTTTGTGTATTGCTCCATAGTCTCAGACACTCTTTCCAATAGTTTTCTGTGGTCTGGATGACGAAGGCGCCCAGCCTTGTCTGCTGGTTTTCTGACCATATTGGTGTTATTAGCTAGTTCTTGTAGCACTTTCTTTCATCACTTCTTGTGTTATGGAATACCTTTAAAGTGCCACAATCAATCTCATTGATGTCCTTCAGGACTGCTTGTTCAAAGGCAAGAATTTCTACTGTAATGGATGCACCGGGAGTGTAAAATATGATTTGTTACGTAGGCTGGTGTCACCCATTGTATGACCAACTGTAGGTGGCTGACCCTCAAAATAGGATCTTAGCGAGATCTTTCTGACTCACTAATTAACTTATATACATAGGGGGTCATTACAACCTCGGCAGTTGGTGCAATAGTGGAGGTATTACCGCCAACAGGCTGGAGGTACATACATCCACTATTATGACATTGGCCGTTTGGCCAAAGCCAAACCGCCAAGTCAACACACCGACCACCACGGCGGTAACGACCGCCAGACTGGAGGCTACAGTCTCCAGCCCGGGTGCCGTCACTAGGCCGCCCATGGCATTTTGACCCCCACCGCCATGGTTCCTGTGGTTTCTGTACTGCCAGAGAAACCATGGAGGTAGGCACTATCAGTGCCAGGGAATTCCTTCCCTGGCACTGATAGGGATCTTCCCTGTCCCCCCTCTCCCTCCCCAGAGTCCTCCCCCACCCTCCCCCTCTCACTGCCGATCCCTCCACATATACACACATACATGCAAACACATACACACCCATACACACATGCATACACACATTCACCCACGCATGCCTACATTCATACACACTCACAGCAACACTCACAAACATACATCCACACACAGGCAATCACACGACACAACATGCATGTGCACACACACCCACTCATGCACACACGTATTACACACACATGCACACATTCAAACACAGTCACACACCCCCCACACATGCACATAGCCCCCCCACCCCCTTCTCTTGTCAGAGAACCCGACTTACCTGCTTGCGGGGGGTCCTCCGGCAGAAGACAGTAAGCGGCGCTGCTGCCAGCAGCAGCGTCCGCCAGCAAAACACCACCAGGCTGTATCACGGAACATTATACGGTAGGCAGTGTTTTTCTGGCGTGGTGCTGCTGCTGGCAGCAGTGTCACCTTACTGCCGTCTGCCGGCATGACCGTAGACGGAATTCCACCAGCCTTCTGACGGAATTCTGCCTACGGTCATAATTAGGTGGACGGTAGGTAGCCACAGCGATGGTGTGTTGGCGGCCATCGCCGTGGCAGTAGGGGGCATTTGCCGTCAATGTCATAATGAGGCCCATAGTCTGAATTTGTCTAAGGGGCAGTTGGGACAAAACCCAGATCCTTCTCCAGGATACATGTCCTTGCATGAGTAAGTGTTAACTCGCTCTAATTCACCACTAGACTGGGCAGCTGCTTGGGCCTGCTTGATTGTCCTGAACCTGTGTGCTCTCCATTGTCATGCTTTGTGTCAACATTCTCCCCTGTTCTGGGTCGGGTGCCCATCGGACCTGAGATTGTCTCTTTGTTTTGCCCCTTTGTCATCCTTAGCCTGGTCCTAAAAAAGGACTGTATTGTGAAAACTGATCCCCCTGGGATTCCCAATGATCAAAGGGCAGAGGATATATCTGGGGTGGTAGAGGGCCTCGTGTAAAGGGGCCTTGTGTAAAGAGGGATAGGTACATGGGATACATAGTCCACCCTCTCCCTGATCGGGAGTCCGCTCTCCTGTTTCTTTTATTGTTCCATCTGCCCGAATATTGTGCTCTCATGTTAGAGTCAGAATTACTAGAGCCTGAATCGGATGAGTCGGAGTCAGTGTTGTACCCTGGGTTTCTCCCTTAAGAAGCATAGGCCCTCATTACAACCCTGGCGG
Source organism: Pleurodeles waltl (assembly GCF_031143425.1). NCBI lineage: Eukaryota > Metazoa > Chordata > Amphibia > Caudata > Salamandridae > Pleurodeles > Pleurodeles waltl. The sequence continues at coordinate 72,125,752 of NC_090438.1, forward strand.
TCGGTGATAAAGCAGCGGTAATACCGCCAACAGGCCGGCGATCAAGAAAATTTAATTATGACCATGGCGGAAACCGCCAACACAGACAGCCACTTTAACACACTGACCGCCACGGCGGTAGCAACAAGCCCCACAACGGTAACCGCCAACAGCCAGACGGAAGACAAGGTTCCACCCACTGTATTATGACACACCAATCCGCCACCTTTTCCAGGGCGGTACCAACGGCATCAAAAGCACGGCAGAAACAGTACACAGAAGGGAAACAACTCACCTCTGGAGACTCAAGGAAGATCTACGACGCCATGGAGCCCAAACTGTAGATGTTCCTCATGCTGGTCTACCTCCTCCTACGCCAGGAATACCAACGCCATCGACGACAACCACGGTGAGTACTGCCGCCTAGCACACAGGGGAGGGGGGAGGAAAAAGAGAGTGACACACACACGCAACACCCCCACCCCCAACACCATACACACAACCAGATGCAACATTATATATTTACCCCGTACCCCACAGGAATAATGCAAGGACAAGAGGAATTGATTAAAGTGATTGTAATAAGGTAAAATACTAGAAAATAGTGCTTCAAAATCAAAACAGTATTTACATATATACAAATGGAGGGACACTGCCCAGCCCATAATGTCCGTGGGCCACAGGGCCATATCACATAGGCCAAGGCCCCACGTGACTCCTTCTAGTGCCGGTGGCGGTGCTGGTGTCGGTGCTGGTGTCGGTGCTGCCAGTGGTGGAGGGAGGCTTCAGCACTTTCCCTGCAGCCATGGACGGCTGGAGAGGCATGGTTGGTGGTGGTCGCTCCGACCCTGTCACAGCACCAGGCCTCCTGTCCCTCCTGCCTGCAGAGGCAGGCCCTTTGCCTTTGCCCTTGGCAGCTGGTGGTGCATCCTTGGCAGCTGGTGGTCCCTTCTTGCCCTTGGCAGCTGGTGGTGCATCCTTGGCAGCTGGTGGTCCCTTCTTGCCCTTGGCAGCCGGTGGTTGTTCCTTGGCCTTGCCCATGACAGCTGGTGCAGGCACACTGCCAGTGCTGATGGGTGTCTCCTTGGAGCTGCTCACCCCTGCAGTAGCTGCTGAAACTACAGTGGCTGTGGACTGGGTGGCTGAGGTGCTGGCCTGGGTTCTGACCACCCTGGCCCGAAGTGAAGGATGCAGGGAGAGGGGTAGGGAAACGTCAAAGGTGGAGAGGAAAAGCTTCGTAGGGACACTGGGGTGGGAAGAGGGTGAAGGTTTGGGAGTGGAGGAAGAGGAAGTGGTTGTAGGAGGTGTCTGTCTGCTGTGTTTGGGTGTAGGTGCATGGGCTGGCTGCTGTTGTGAGGTGGATGGCTGTCGGGTGTCTGAGTGCTTGCGTTTGTGTACTTTGGGAGGAGATCCACAGACACAGTGGAGAGGACACAGGGGATGTGTGCATGCATGAGGGGGTGGTGACTGCCAGTGAGGGGTGTGTAGTGATAGGCGTGATGGGGGTAGTGGATAAGGATGTGGTTCATGGAGGTGTGAGTGGAGACGCTACTGGGAGGGAGGTGGACGAGGAGGAGGAGGGAACACAGTGGAGGCAGTAGATGTTGGTGTGTCTGCTTCTGGATGGTGTTTGTGTGAGTGCCTTTGGGATGATGTGTGGTGCTTGTGTTTGCCTGAGCCACTCCTGTGTGTTGTCTTGGGTGCATGCTGGTCTGATTGTGTGCTTGAGATAGGTTGGGGTTTAGGGGAATGGGAATGGGACTGGGTAGAGGAAGTTGGAGGGGGCAGGCTAGAAACAGGGACAATGGCTGCCATCAGGGAGGAGGCCAGAGCCTGGAATGATCCATGCTGGGCCGCCACACCAGAGTGAATGCCCTCCAGGAATGCAAATGCCCTGCCAGGCCCTGGATGGCATTCACTATGGTTGACTGCCCTAGCAGACATGGATCGCAGGAGGTCAATAGCCTCCTCACTCAAGGCAGCAGGGCTAACTGGGGCAGGGCATGAGGTGCCTGGGGCAAAGGAGATGCCCACCCTCCTGGGTGAGCGGGTCCGAGAACTCGCTGAGGGGCTGCTGGGAGGGCGGTGCTGGTAAGGGGGGTGGCAGCTGTACCTGTACTTTGGCTGGCCACAGAGCTGTCCGCCACCAGCTGGGAGCTTCTATTGGAGGAGGTATGACTGTCAGAACTGTCCCCTCCTGTGTCCACCGTGGTGCTCCCCTCGCTCTCCATCCCACTGGTGCCCTCACGGTCAGTGGATTCGGCCTCCAGGGCCATGTGGGTTGCAGCTCCCTCCGTCGCCAGTGCCTCTGCTCCTCTGCCAGATGATGCTAGTGCACAGAAGGACAGGGTGACAAAACAAAAAGGGGGGGAAGAGACAGAGGATACACTTGGTCAATGCCAGCAACAACAACACTGTTGGCGTACCCAACACACAGGGGACAGCCTAAGCACTAGGCAATGCACTACACTCACAATGCTAGTCACCAGGCCATGGACAGTAATACCTAACGCCAATAGCAGCATACCTGAGACCCACAGATCCCTACCCAGTAGTAGATGCCCACTAGCATGTTTGGGGGTGGAGTGCATCAGCCCCTGCCCAACATGGAACCTACCCTGCAATGTCTGGCCTGGCCTAGGGGCACCCACAGGCCCACATCCCTAACCCAGAGCCCACCCCACCACGTGCAATTTACAGACTTTGAAACTGTACTCACCCCCTTGTGGCTGCTGTGATGCCCTCAAGCGCCCATCCAGCTCTGGATAGGCCACCGCCAGTATGCAGAACATTAGGGGGTTCAGGGTTCGATGGGCACCTCTTCCTCGTTGGGAGGCCATCCCCAGCTGGGCCTCCGCTGTCTTCCTTGCCCAGAGTCTCAGGTCCTCCCACCGTTTGCGACAGTGGATGCTCCACCTGCTGTAGACCCCCAGGGTCTGCAAGTCCTTGGTGATGGCACGCCATATACCTTTCTTTTGATGGGCGCTGACCTGCAGAAAAATGAAAATGGGAAAAGGGATCAGTCATACCGTCAGCCTGTTACACCCATGGCCCACCATATTCCTCCCATCCTCTTACGCACTTACATTGACCACCATACATGCTGCACGCTGCCCTGAACCCCTCCCTCACCCCCCCTTACACAAGGCCTTCACACACATCAGACCATGCATTCATGCCCCATGCATCATGCCTACAGTGTACTCACCTGTTGGTCTGGAGGCCCATAAAGCACTCGGTACTGGGGTATGTCCCCATCCACCAGTTTCTCCAATTCCACAGCAGTGAAGGTAGGGGCCATTTCCCCAGTGACACGAGCCATGGTCAGTTCCAGACACAGATTACAGCAGCACTTGCAGTGTAGGTCCTCTCGTGTTGAAGGTCAGGTAACAAGTGAGTGAACAGATAGAAAATGGCGGTCACGTCCGTGGCGGTGCGTACCGTCACTGCCGGCATACATCACCATTGCCCACTGTAACCCATAGGGCCGAATGTTAACCAATGAGGAGTTGCACGGCAGTACTCAACGCCTCATGCAACGGCGCACAACGTCAGTGGCATTACCTCATTTCCACCTGTCCCTCCACACAGGACAGGCGCCCGCCATTTCAGGGTGGGCAAACCATGGCACCTAACTGCTTTACAGCCAACATAAGCACATTTGGGAATAAACATAAAGATACTGATTCTGTCACAACATGCAATGCATTGTACATTGAGGAAAGGTTTAGAACTGACCAGATGCTCCTCGTTTTGCCCCCTAGAATACAACCACTGAGGATGAATAGGAGATGGAGAAATCCCCCCTTGTACAGGCCCCTAGTGGACTTGGCAACAATGGAAGACAGGCACATTATCCTCACCTACAGACTTGATAGGGCCACAATCCAAGAGCTGTGTGCCCAATTGGGGCCAGACCTTATCTCAGCTATACATCAGCCCACTGGGATCCCCCCTCTTGTGCAAGTCCCATCTGTGCTCCATTCCAAGTGACAGTGGCCATGGTAGCAGGAATGTCCCAGCCAATGTTCTCAAACTTGCTGACCAGGGTGTTGTCTGCCCTGATGAAACACATGCACAGCTACACTGTTTTCTCACAGGAGGAGGATTTGGCCACAGTGAAAGCTGATTTCTATGCAATGGGACATATCCCCAACATTATTGGGGCAATTGATGGTACACATATTGCCTTTGCCCCCCCAGGGAAATGAACAGGTGTTCCGAAATCGAAAGAGCTTTCGCTCTATGAATGTGCAGATAGTGTGCCTGGCGGACTAGTACATCTCCCATGTGAATGCAAAGTATCCTGGGTCTGTGCATGATGCCTATATCCTGAGGAATAGCAGCATCCCATATATGATGGCTCAACTCCAGAGACACGGGGTGTGGCTAATAGGTGAGCCATGGTCCGCACCCTGTATGTGTTGGTGTATGGGGTTGGCCCTAAGGGTTAGTGTCTGACTAACAGATATCCCTCGAAATTTGCAGGTAACCCTGTGTGGCAGGCGGAACGGTATAAAGGCAACGGAGAGTGGTTATGGTGATCAAGTAAGTGATTTATTTATGAGGTTTGTCTTTTCTTCTGGTTAGAGGGTTCTTAGGGTCTCTGGATGGCTTCTTCTACTCTTCTAATTAGGGTCTTATTCTTCTTTCTTCTTTGTCTCTTAGGTGGGTGGCTCCTATGTCTCCCGTATGGCTCCAGCAGATTTTACCGGGAAAAAAGAAGGAGAACGCTAAGGTAAGTGGTGAATTACATCTGGGTTTGGGTTTTTCACAACTAAAGGGGAAGGGGAGAAAGGGTAGGGTTGTGCTGGTAGCGTGTTGGGGCAGCATAAATAGTATCCTTAAAGTGCACGTGTTATGTGACCCCCTGTGCCTAGATACGCCCTTTACAATGGCCTTTCCCAGCCCGCCCTTACTCCTCCCCAGATCCCTTCCCCAGTGCCCTTTTAAGCTGTGTACTTTCTTTGGTGCCCCACAAGGACTGTACCTTTGCAAGCCACGACCCTCCTGGGCCGTGGCTGGCTCCTGGGCGTTCTGTCTCCTGCGCTTCTCCGTCGACACTCTCCTTCTCCTCAGACTCATCTCTGGTCAGGGTCTCCTCTACCGCGGCAAGCTCCTCTGCACGGGTTGGGTTTTCCGGCGTCTCTCCACTCGCTCCTTTTCTCTCCCTCTCTCCGCGTCCACCCTCCTCTTTTGGCAGCGCGGCCCGGAAGCCCTCTGGCGTTACCCCGGCAACCGGGAAACGCTGACCTCGTTCTGGAAGCGTTCCCACAGAAACGTGGGAACGCGGAAGTGACGTGTCGGGACTACCCGACACGTCGGTGTCTGCCATTGCCGAGGATGTGTTCGGGTCTACCCGATCACACACCCCATCCCAAGAACGGTCCTGTTCTAGGACCGAAGAAGAGCAGGGGAAACGGGACAAATAATCCGCAGGACCCTGTTGCGACCCAGGGATGTGGCGGACCTGGAAGGAAAAAGGCTGTAGTTCAAGGAACCATCGTAAAATCCTGGAGTTGGAATCTTTATGAGCGGCCAGCCAGGTAAGGGGAGCGTGATCAGTATATAGAATAAAAGGTCTGCCCAAAAAATAATACTGCAAGTTGTCCACCGCCCATTTAATAGCCAAACACTCTCTCTCGATGATGGGATAATGACATTCCCGGGGAAGAAGTTTCCTGCTGATAAACACGATAGGGTGATCCCTGCCGTCCCCGTCAGGTTGAGCCAGAACCGCCCCCAGCCCTACATTAGAGGCATCTGTATACAGATGAAACGGTTTTGAGAAATCGGGACATTTCAATACAGGTTCCCTCGTAAGAGAGGATTTTAATCTCTCAAAACTTTCTGTTTGACAGTCTGTAAAGGGGAGCAACCGGTTAGGGTGGGATTTTGAGAGGAGGTCTGTAAGGGGGGCCGCAATGGTGGAATATCACAGTATAAACCTACGGTAATAGCCCACCAAACCAAGGAAAGAGCGCAAATCTTTCTTTGTTTTAGGGGTAGGGGCATGTTTTATGGCTTCCACCTTCGTGGTTTGGGGTTGTAGCGTACCATGGCTAATATTGTATCCGAGATAAGATATGTCTGTTTTCCCTAATATGCATTTCTTGGGGTTGGCTGTTAACCCAGCCTTCGCCAGGGTATGGAATATTTGCCGAAGGTGGTAAAGATGATCCCCCCATGTCTCACTAAAAATGACAACGTCATCCAAATAGGCTGCCGAGAATGTGTGAAAGGGTTTTAATAACCTATCCATTAGTCTCTGAAACGTAGCCGGGGCTCCATGCAGACCAAAGGGTAACACTGTAAAGTGATAGAGGCCGGATTATGTAGAGAAGGCTGTTTTTTCTTTATCGTCTGGAGAAAGAGGAATCTGCCAATACCCCTTAGTGAGGTCCAATGTGGACATATATTTAGCTTTTCCTAGTTTTTCAAGGACATCGTCTACTCGGGGAATTGGATACGTGTCAAACATAGATATCTCATTAAGTTTACGGAAGTCTATACAAAATCTGACGGACCCGTCAGGTTTCGGAACCAGGACTACTGGAGAACACCAGGGGCTATTAGAGGGCTCGACCACTCCCAAGGCTAACATTTTCTGTATCTCATCTTCTATGATATGTTTCCTTGCCTCAGTAATACGATAGGGACGCAGTCTGACTGTTTTACCTGGGGTTGTTCGTATTTTATGACTGATTAAAGAGGTTCTTCCGGGCGTCTCTGCAAAGACATGTTGAAACTGACTCAATAGGAAATATAACTGCTCTTTTTCCGACCTTGTCAGAGAAGCATTGACAGAGGGCATATTCGCAGTATTTTGCTTGTCCTTGGGGAAGAACTCTATGTCTAATTCCTTACTGGGATATAGAAGCCGACCCATCTCTACTGAGTTGTCTAATTCATCTGCAACTTCCCATTTCTTTAAAAGATTCACATGATAAATTAGTTTTTTTTTAGGATTGGCACTTAGTTCTATGAGATAAGTGACGGGGGAGATTGCTCTAATAACCCGGTAGGGTCCCTGCCATCTCGCGAGAAGCTTTTGCTCAGACGTGGGACGCATTATTAATACTTGGTCATCTGGGTGAAAGGTACGCAGTTTACTTCCTTTGTCATAATAATGTTTTTGTATCTCTTGGGCCTGTTCCATATGTTGCCGTACCTCTTCCCACAGTCCTTGTAAATGGGATTTCAAGTTTTGGACATATTCCATTAACGGCCTTCCTTCTTCCTCCGCTTCCTCCTCCCAGGTTTCTACAGCCATATCCAAAAGGGAACGGGGTTGCCGTCCGAACACTAGTTCGAATGGGCTATGGCCTGTTGAGGCCTGTTCATGGGTTCTAATAGCGTATAGAACTAAGGGTAATTTTTGATCCCAATCTCTCCCTGAGTCCTCGACTATTTTCTTTAATAGCGTTTTGATGGTCCGATTGTAGCGTTCCACCAATCTATCCGTCTGTGGATGATAAAATTAGGTTTTTATTTGGGAAATTCCTAACACCCTACATACTTGTTTCATGAGATTCGACATGAATGGGGTCCCTTGGTCAGTGAGTATCTCTCGGGGAAACCCTATTCGGGCAAACACGGTTATCATCGCCTGTGCGACTGTTTTTGTTGTCATATTTGCCAGCGGGACGGCTTCGGGGTATCGGGTAGCATAGTCTACTATCACCAATATATATGTATGGCCTTTAGAGGAGGGTACTAAGGGTCCAATTAAATCCATCCCCACCCTGCTAAATGGAATGTCAATGATGGGAAGTGGTAGGAGAGGGGCTTTCTTGGGCCTACCTGGTTCTGTAAGCTGACACCTGGGACATTGAGAGCAATATCTCCTAATGTGTGCAAAAACCCCCGGCCAATAGAACCGTCTGAGGAGATACTCCTCAGTTTTTTCTCTCCCAAAATGTCCCCCCCCTGGTTGGTTGTGTGCTAGGTTAAGGGCTTGGTTCCTATAGGGTTCTGGGACTATTAACTGATGTTTTTGATCCCCTGCTTGGGTAGTGGTAACCCTGTAGAGGAGGTTTCTTTTAACCAGGAAGTAGGGACCCACCTCATCGGTTTCTTCGATTTTTGCGGTTCTCCAGGCCTGAGTGAGGGTAGGGTCTTCTCTCTGTTGGTGACGGAAACTTATGGGTGCTTCATGTGTCTCAGCTATAAGTCTTAGGGGTTGCTCCTGCTCTTTATGAGCCCGGAAGTGTACCCTCTCATCCCATTTCTCTCGGCGGGAAAGTTTTCTGCGGATTAGAGGACAATCAATGGGACTTCCAGCAAAAGGAGCCTCAACCCACCACTCCAGGTTCTCTTTTGGATATCGGATATGATCCAAGAGTTCGTGGAAATGTTCATAGTCGGTACCAACGATACATTCCTCAATGAGTTGGGTCATAACTCCCATAGGAAGAAAGTCCCTGTATTTGCCCCACTCTAATTCGACTACTTTCACGGGGTATTGCTCCTTATCGCCGTGAATACAGCAGATGTTGACCCACTGACTGGTTTCCCTATCTATAGGGCCTATTAAGTCTTCGCGAACAACGGATTGGCTGCAACCCGAATCTATGAGAGCACATAGGGATCGTCCATTAACTTTTAGGGTTTGTTTAAATTTAATGTCTCCCCCTCCTGTACATAGTACTCTCCGTCGGGTCACCCCTATCTCCATAGGTTCTCCTCCTTCTACTTTCCGTGGGCACATGCGGGCTATATGACCCCACTCTCCGCAGTTGAAACATTGTGGTCCCTGTAGGGGAGGACCTTCTCCGAGTTTCCGGGGAACCAGGTCTTCTAGAGGGAACCTCGGTGAGGGTTTGGGGGGGTGGTATACCGGCTTTTATGTTAGGTCTGGGCTGTATACCTCTCACATCGGTGGATCGGTGGTATGCACAGGCTAAGTCAATGGCCATGTCTGTGTCTACCTTTGGATGTTGTCTTATCCAGTTTTTTGTAGGAGTAGGTAACGAGTCCAAGTATTGCTCGAGGACAATAGTCTGTATGACCTCCTCCCGGCTGTTCCCTTTAGGTCCCAACCATTTCAGGGCTAAATCTTTAACACGGAAATAAAAGGTTCGGGGGTCCTCATTCTGTCCCCATTTTACTTTACGGAATTTTACTCTATAGTACTCTGTATCGTGCCCCACCCTTTCTGAAATACTGTTCTTTATGTCTTTGTAGGGTGTTGTTCCCCCGGGATTCGCTGCTTGGTATGCGGCTTGCAGGAGTCCTGTGAGTAATGGCGCTATGTATTGTCCCCATCTTTCCTCAGGCCATTGTGCGGAGGAAGCCACTCTTTCAAAGTTAGTAAAGAAGGAGTCCGGATCTTCTCCCTCCTGATATTTTTGTAGTACTGAACTGGGGACATTGGGGTGGACTCTCCTGGCGGCTATTGTCTCTGTTAACTTTTTCATCGCCGTTTCATGTACTAGTTGGTTGTTCGCTAGTATAGTGGCTTGACCTTTCAAGGCGGACTGTAAGGCCTCCCTGTCCTCTTTCGCCTCTCGTTGGTGGGCTTCCCATACCAACTGCAAGTGGCGCTGGCCTTCCGCCAGTTGTTTAATCATGTCCTCTAATGAGGGACTTTCACTCATTGTCTATACCGTTCGGTGGCCTTAGGGCCCTTTTGCCTGATCCCACTTCTGACACCACTGTGGCAGGCGGAACGGTATAAAGGCAACGGAGAGTGGTTATGGTGATCAAGTAAGTGATTTATTTATGAGGTTTGTCTTTTCTTCTGGTTAGAGGGTTCTTAGGGTCTCTGGATGGCTTCTTCTACTCTTCTAATTAGGGTCTTATTCTTCTTTCTTCTTTGTCTCTTAGGTGGGTGGCTCCTATGTCTCCCGTATGGCTCCAGCAGATTTTACCAGGAAAAAAGAAGGAGAACGCTAAGGTAAGTGGTGAATTACATCTGGGTTTGGGTTTTTCACAACTAAAGGGGAAGGGGAGAAAGGGTAGGGTTGTGCTGGTACCGTGTTGGGGCAGCGTAAATAGTATCCTTAAAGTGCACGTGTTATGTGACCCCCTGTGCCTAGATACGCCCTTTACAATGGCCTTTCCCAGCCCGCCCTTACTCCTCCCCAGATCCCTTCCCCAGTGCCCTTTTAAGCTGTGTACTTTCTTTGGTGCCCCACAAGGACTGTACCTTTGCAAGCCACGACCCTCCTGGGCCGTGGCTGGCTCCTGGGCGTTCTGTCTCCTGCGCTCCTCCGTCAACACTCTCCTTCTCCTCAGACTCGTCTCTGGTCAGGGTCTCCTCTACCGCGGCAAGCTCCTCTGCACGGGTTGGGTTTTCTCGTTGTCTATCCACTCGCTCCTTTTCTCTCCCTCTCTCCGCGTCCACCCTCCTCTTTTAGCAGCGCGGCCCGGAAGCCCTCTGGCGTTACCCCGGCAACCGGGAAACGCTGACCTCGTTCTGGAAGCGTTCCCACGGAAACGTGGGAACGCGGAAGTGACGTGTCGGGACTACCCGACACGTCAGTGTCTGCCATTGCCGAGGATGTGTTCGGGTCTACCCGATCACAACCTGGTTACCAAAACATCTCATGGCTACTAACCCCAGTGAAGAATCCCAGAACAAGAGAAGAGGAACATTGCAATGAGGCACAGGGGTGAACAAGACGAATTATAGAGCGAATCTTTGGCCTACTGAAGGCCAGGTTTCAGTGCCTCCATCTAACAGGGGGATCCCTGTGCTACTCAAGAAGGTGTGCCAGATCATCGTTGCATTTTGCATGTTGCTTAACTTTTCCTCGAGACGCCAGGTGCCTTTTCTGCAGGAGGATGAGGCTGGAGATGGGTGTTTGGCAGCGGTGGAGCCTGTTGACAGTGACGAAGAGGAGGCAGAGGATGAGGATGTGGACTACAGAACATCTATCATTCGACAGTACTACCAGTGACACACTGTAACTTCATCTTCCATTGCAGTTATGTGTTATGAATTGTCACTGGCAGGCTGCTGTTCACACTACTATGGCCACTTACTGTGCCCTTTGACATGTCTATGTAGGAAAGTGCCATCTTGCCTGGCATGTTACCCCCATTTTCACTGTATGTATGTTTGTTTTTGCCCATGTGTCACTGGGATCCTGCCAGGCAGGACCCCAGTGCTCATAATGTATGTCTTGTATGTGTTCCCTGCGTGGTGCCTAACTGTATCACTGAGGCTCTGCTAATCAGAACCTCAGTGTTTATGCTCTCTCTGCTTTTCACAATTGTCACTGCAGGCTAGTGACTATCTTCACCAATTCTCAATGGCACACTGGAACACCCTTATAATTCCCTTGTATATGGTACCTAGGTGCCCAGGGTATTGGGGTTCCAGGAGATCCCTATGGGCTGCAGCATTTTTTTTGCCACCCATAGGGAGCTCAGACATTTCTTACACAGGACTGCCACTGCAGCCTGAGTGAAATAACGTCCACGTTATTTCACAGCCATTTTCACTGCACATAAGTAACTTATAAGTCACCTATATGTCTAACCCTCACTTGGTGAAGGTTAGGTGCCAAGTTACTTAGTGTGTGGGCACCCTGACACTAGCCAAGGTGCCCCCACATTGTTCAGGGCAAATTCCCCAGACTTTGTAAGTGCGGGGACACCATTACACGCGTGCACTACACATAGGTCTCTACCTATGTGTAGCGTCACAATGGTAACTCCGAACATGGCCATGTTACATGTCTAGGATCATGGAATTGTCCCCCCAACACCATTCTGGTATTGGGGGGACAATTCCATGCATCCCGGGTCTCAAGAACACAGAACCCGGGTACTGCCAAACTGCCTTTCCGGGGTCTCCATTGCAGCTGCTGCTGCTGCCAACCCCTCAGACAGGTTTCTGCCCCCCTGGGGTCTGGGCAGCCCAGTCCCAGGAAGGCAGAACAAAGGATTTCCTCTGAGAGAGGGTGTTACACCCTCTCCCTTTGGAAATAGGGGTGAAGGGCTGGGGGATGAGTAGCCTCCCCCAGCCTCCGGAAATGCTTTGATGGGCACAGATGGTGCCCATCTCTGCATAAGCCAGTCTACACCGGTTCAGGGATCCCCCAGCCCTCCTCTGGTGTGAAACTGGACAAAGGAAAGGGGAGTGACCACTCCCCTGAACAGTACCTCCCAGGGGAGGTGCCCAGAGCTCCTCCAGTGTGTCCCAGAACTCTGCCATCTTGGATTCAGAGGTGTTGGGGCACAATGGACTGCTCTGAGTGGCCAGTGCCAGCAGGTGAAGTCAGAGACCCCTCCTGATAGGTGCTTACCTCTTTCAGTAGCCAAGCCTCCTTTCTTAGTAGCCAAAAATCCTTTTCTGGCTATTTAGGGTCTCTCCTTTGGGCTATTCCTCAGATAATGAATGCAAGAGCTCACCAGAGTTCCTCTGCACTTCCCTCTTCGACTTCTGCCAAGGATCGACTGCTGACTGCTCCAGGACGCCTGCAAAACCGCAACAAAGTAGCAAGACAACTCCCAGCAACATTGTAGCGCCTCATCCTGCTGGCTTTCTCGACTGTTGGTGGTGCATGCTCTGAGGGCTGTCCAGTGGGTCGACGGAATCTTCCCCCTGCCAACACAGGCACCAAACTTCTGCATCACTGGTCCTCTGGGTCCCCTCTCATCCTGACAAGTTTGGTCCCTGGAACCCAGGAGCTAGGTGCAAATGTTTCCCACAGTCCAGTGGCCCTTCTGTCCAAATTTGGTGGAAGTAAGTCCTTGCCTCCCCATGCCAGACAGCAAACCTGTGTACTGCATGATTTGCAGCTGCTCTGGTTTCTGTGCACTTTTCCAGGACTTCCTTTGTGCACAGCCTAGCCTGGATCCCCAGCACTCCGTCCTGCATTGCCCAACTCGCTGAGCTGGACTCCGACGTCGAGGAACCCTCCTTTGTGACTCTGAGTCGACTGCTGTCCTCAGATCTTCTAGGTGCCTGCTTTGGCACTCCTGTGGGTGCTGCCTGCTTCTGTGGGGGCTCTCTGAGTTGCTGAGCGCCCCCTCTGTCTCCTCCTCCAAGGGGCGACATCCTGGTCCTTCCTGGTACCTAGCAGCACCCATAATCCTCAACCGCAACTCTTGCAGCTAGCACAGCTTGTTTGCAGTAATTCTGCCTGGAAATACTTCTGCAACCTCCAGCATGCTGTGGTACATCTTCCCTCCAAAGAGGAAGTTCCTAGCCCTTTTCGTTGTTGCAGAATCTTTGACTTCTTCCACCCAGAGGCAGCCCTTTTGCACCTTCATCTGGGGTTTAGTGGGCTTCTGCCCCCGGACACTTTTGTGACTCTTGGACTTGGTCCCCTTCCTTTACAGGTCCTCAGGTCCAGCAATCCATCTTCAGTGTTTTGCTGGTGCTTGTGGTTCTTGCAGAATCCCCTATCACGACTATTGTGTCTTTCTGGGGTAGTAGGGTAACTTTACTCCTACTTTTCAGGCTCTTGGGGTGGGGTATTTTGGAGACCCTTACTGTTTTCTCACAGTCCCAGCGACCCTCTACAACCTCCCATAGGCCTGGGGTCCATTCGTGATTCGCATTCCACTTTTGGAGTATATGGTTTGTATTGCCTCTAGGCCTAAGTCTACCTATTGCATCCTATTGTGATTCTACATTGTTTGCACTACTTTGCTTACTGTTACTTACCTGTTTTGGGTTTGTGTACATATAATTTGTGTATGTTACTTACCTCCTAAGTGAGGGTATCCTCTGAGATACTTTTGGCATGTTGTCACTAAAATAAAGTACCTTTACTTTTAGTAACTCTGAGTATTGTGTTTTCTTATGATAATGTGCTATATGATATAAGTGGTGTAGTAGGAGCTTTGCATGTCTCCTAGTTCAGCCTAAGCTGCTTTGCCATAGCTACCTCTAACAGCCTAAGCTGTTAGAAACACCACTATTCTACTAATAAGGGATCACTGGACCTGGCACAAGGTGTAAGTACCACAAGGTACCCACTATAAGCCAGGCCAGCCTCCTACATTGGTGGTGCAGCGGTGAGATAAGTACTTGTAACTGCTTTACCACTTTGTCATTTGGTGCTTTTCATAAGAAAATCATATACCAAATAGTTCAGTATATGTACATTTAACCAAAACAGTTTACTTTTGTATTCTAAAACATACTACTAAGTTTCTGAAAAGTTCTGAAAACTTTTAAAAGTTTTCTAAAAGTTTGAAAAAAAAATTTCTCTGTACTTCCAAAAGCTCTGAAACGTTTTCTCTCTCTGTCTTAAACCTTTTTCTATCATGTCTACAGTACAGGCTACTTCCAAAGTTGTTCAGGCAACTTATGAAAGTTTAAACTACAAGAGTTTGAGGGGTCTCTGCCTGGATAGAGGTTTAAGCATAGGTAAGAATCCAACAAAAGAGTTTCTCTTTAATCTGCTCTTACAGGATGACCAGAACCAGTCTGGCCCATCTCAGGAGAGGGTACAAAAAGGGGAGGCTTCCCAGTCAGACTCAGAGGAGTTCCCTGAAGATGCTGGGAGGGTTCTTACAGAGTCCTGCCCCCAGCAGGCCACCTAGTGACACTGGTAGTGTTAGAGGGTCACACATCAGTAGGACATCTTTCACTCCTGGAGGCCAGGTTACTAGGGTCCAGCCAGTTAGGGACAGGTCTCTCTCTGCCAATTCCCAAATCTCCTCTGTGTCCAAACATTCCCAACCCTCCCACCCTGGGGATAACTTAATGGAAAGGGAACTCAGAAAGCTGAGGTTGGAAGAGACCAGACTGAAGCTTAAACAGCAGCAGCTGGCCTTAGACAGGGAATCCCCAGATATATATAGAGAAAGACAGAGAATGGGGTTAGTTCCCCATGGTGGCAGCAGCATTGTTTCAGATAGTAATCTTGTTAGAGAGCAAGATTCCAGAAACCTGCATAAGATAGTCCCCCCTTACAAGGAGGGGGATGACATTAACAAGTGGTTTGTTGCACTTGAGAGGGCCTGTATGGTACAGTTGGTCGCTAAAAGGCAGTGGGCTGCTATCTTGTGGCTATCTTTCACTGGGAAGGGTAGGGATAGGCTCCTTGCTGTCAGAGAAAGTGATGCCAATAATTGCAAAGTTTTGAAGGATGCACTCTTTGATGGATTTGGCTTAACCACTGAACAATACAGGATTAAGTTCAGAGACACCAGAAAAGAGTCCTCTCAAGACTGGACAGATTTTGTTGACTGTTCAGTGAAGGCCTTGGAGGGTTGGTTACATGGCAGTAAAGTTTCTGACTATGAAAGCCTGTATACTCTGATCCTGAGAGATAATATTCTTAACAATTGTGTGTCTGATTTGTTACACCAGTATCTGGTAGACTCTGATCTGACCTCTCCCCAAGAATTGGGAAAGAAGGCAGACAAATGGGTCAGAACAAGGCTGAACAGAAAAGTTCATACAGGGGGTGACAAGGATGGCAAGAAGAAGGATGGTAAGTCTTCTGACAAGGGTTGGGACAAAAGTAAACATTCAGAGTCTTCATCAGGCCCACAAAAATCCTCTGGGGGCGGTGGATCCAAATCCTCTTCAAACAATCAGAAAAAGCCTTGGTGTTATTTATGTAAAGTAAAAGGCCATTGGGCAAGTGATTCCACTTGTCCAAAGAAAAACACAAAACCTCCCACCACCACAACCCCAACTGCAATCTCTAGTGCCCCTAGTAATAGCAGTGGTGGTGGGAAGTCTACTACTAATAGCCAATCCAAGGGTGTAGCTGGGCTCACTATTGGCTATGTAGTTGGGGTTGGTCTTGTTAGGGAGACCACAGAGGCTGTTTTAGTGTCTGATGGTGGCATTGACTTTGCCACCTTGGTTGCTTGTCCCCTTAATATGGGTAAGTACAAGCAATTACCCCTAATCAATGGTGTTGAGGTTGAGGCTCACAGGAGCCAGTGTAACTATGGTGATAGAAAAACTGGTCCTCCCTGATGAACACCTACTTGGTCAGCAGTACCAAGTGACAGAAGCTCATAACAACACTCTTAGCCACCCCATGGCTGTTGTGATTCTCAACTTGGGGGGGAGGGGTTACTGGTCCAAAGAAAGTTGTGGTAGACACTGAATTACCTGTAGATTGCTTACTGGGCAATGATTTGAAAACATCAGCTTGGGCAGAAGTGGAGTTGGAGGCTCATGCAGCAATGCTGGGCATTCATGGGCATATTTTTGCTTTGACAAGGGCTCAGGCCAAGAAGCAAAAAGGACAGGGAAACTTGGATCCTGGAACAATGGACCAAGTGCTCCCAAAAACTAGGGGTAGAAAGGGTAAATCCCTGCCCACTATCCCTCCCTCTACAGATGATCCCCCTTTTGAGGAAGAGGAATCCTCTCCCTGTGCAGAACCTACACCAGAGGAGCTGGCAACAGACACTGCTGAGCTTTTGGATGCCAGGGAAGAGCTGAGTGTGGCACAGCAAACCTGTCCCACATTAGAGGGTTTAAGACAGCAAGCTGTCAAACAGCAGAATGGGGATGTCAGTGATAGCCATAGGGTGTACTGGGAAGACAACCTCTTGTACACAGAGACAAGGGACCCTAAACCTGGAGCTGCCAGGAGATTGGTCATTCCCTTGCAGTACAGAGAGTTACTTCTCACCCTGGCACATGACATTCCTTTGGCTGGGCATTTGGGCCAGAAGAAAACTTGGTAAAGACTTGTCCCCTTGTTTCACTGGCCTCATAAGTCAGAGGACACTAAAGAGTTTTGTCGCTCTTGTGTGACCTGCCAAGCCAGTAGCAAGACTGGTGTCACTCCAAAGGCCCTTCTAATTCCACTTCCAGTGGTTGGGGTGCCCTTTGAAAGGGTAGGGGTTGACATAGTTGGCCCCTTGACCCTCCAACAGCTTCAAGCAATAGAGTTATCTTGGTGGTAGTAGACCATGCCACAAGATACCCTGAAGCCATCCCCTTAAGGACCACTACAGCTCCTGCAGTGGCAAAGGCACTCCTGGGAATCTTTTCCAGGGTGAGTTTTCCTAAGGAAGTGGTGTCAGACAGAGGTTGCAACTTCATGTCTGCATACCTAAAAGCAATGTGAAAGGAGTGTGGTGTAACCTACAAGTTCACCACCCCTTACCATCCACAAACAAATGGTCTGGTTGAGAGGTTTAATAAAACTCTCAAAGGTATGATAACGGGACTCCCTGAAAAACTCAGAAGGAGATGGGATGTCCTGTTACCTTGCCTCCTTTTTGCTTACAGGGAGGTACCCCAAAAAGGAGTGGGCTTCAGCCCCTTTGAACTCCTCTTTGGGCAACCTGTAAGAGGTCCACTTGCTCTGGTGAAGAAGGGTTGGGGACAACCTTTAAAAGCTCCTAAACAGGACATAGTGGACTATGTACTTGGCATAAGATCCAGAAAGGCTGAGTATATGAAAAAGGCCAGTAAAAACCTTCAGGCCAGCCAGGAGCTGCAAAAGCAATGGCATGACCAGAAGGCTGTCCTGACTCAGTACTACCCAGGACACAAGGTATGGGTATTGGAGCCTGTGGCCCCAAGAGAACTCCAGGACAAATGGAATGGACCCCATCTCATTGTTGAAAAGAAGGGTGAGGTTACCTATTTGGTAGACCTAGGCACTGCCAGGAGTCCCCTTAGGGTGATTTATGTCAACCGCCTAAAACCCTACTATGACAGGGCTGATCTCACCCTGCTCATGGCAACAAATGAGGGACAGGAAGAAGAGAGTGACCCTCTCCCTGATCTCCTCTCCACCACTGAAGCTGATGGCTTAGTGGAGGGAGTAGTCTTAGCAGATTGTCTTACTGCAGAACAGAAAGACAACTGTATCAATCTCTTAAGGCAGTTTTCAGACCTCTTTTCACTTGTACCAGGTACAACTTCCTGGTGTGAACATACAATTGATACTGGAGACAGCCTGCCTGTCAATAGTAAGATTTATAGGCAGCCTGACCATGTCAGGGACTGCATTAAACAAGAGGTGCAGAAAATGTTGGAGTTAGGGGTGATTGAACCTTTTGAAAGCCCCTGGGCTAGCCCAGTCGTGCTTGTACCAAAACCTCACACCAAAGATGGAAAGAGAGAGATTAGGTTTTGTGTAGATTATAGAGGGCTCAATCAAGTAACCAAGACAGATGCTCACCATATACTCAGGGCAGATGAGCTTGTAGATACACTGGCTTCTGCCAAGTATCTAAGCACTTTTGATCTTACTGTAGGGTATTGGCAGATAAGGTTATCACAAGATGCTAAACCCAAGACTGCATTTTCTACCATTGGAGGGCACTACCAATTCACAGTAATGCCCTTTGGTTTGAAAAATGCACCTGACACTTTTCAGAGGTTGGTGAACACAGTCCTGCAAGGGTTGGAAGCTTTCAGTGCAGCATATCTAGAAGATATTGCTTTCTTTAGCTCAACCTGGGATGATCGCCTGGTCCACCTATGGAAAGTTTTGGAAGCCCTGCAAAATGCAGGCCTCACTATCAAGGCCTCAAAGTGCCAGATAGGGCAGGGGAAAGTGGTTTATCTGGGTCACCTGGTAGGTGGAGAACAGATTGCACCACTACATGGGAAAATCCAAACTATCATGGATTGGGTTCCCCCTACAACTCAAACCCAGGTGAGAGCCTTTTTAGGCCTCACAGGGTACTATAGGAGATTCATAAAGAATTATGGCTCCATTGCAGCCCCTTTTAATGATCTCACTAGCAAGAAGATGCCTAAGAAGGTATTGTGGACAGCTAGCTGTCAAAAAGCTTTTGAGGAGCTAAAACAGGCCATGTGCTCTGCACCTTTCCTAAAAAGCCCTTGTTACTCCAAGAAATTAATTGTTCAAACTGATGCATCTGAATTCGGGGTTGGGGCAGTACTATCACAACTGAATTCTGAGGGCCAGGATCAACCAGTTGCTTTTATCAGCAGAGGGTTGACCCCTAGAGAAAAGCATTGGTCTGCCATAGAGAGGGAGGCCTTTGCTATGGTCTGGGCACTGAAAAAGTTGAGACCATACCTGTTTGGTACTCACTTTATTGTTCAGACAGACCACAAACCTCTACATTGGCTAAAACAAATGAAAGGTGAAAACCCTAAATTGTTGAGGTGGTCCATATCTCTACAGGGAATGGACTATACAGTGGAACATAGACCTGGGAGTTCCGACTCCAATGCAGATGGACTCTCCAGATATTTCCACTTAGACAATGAAGACTCGTCTGGGCAAGGTTAGCCTTATTGTCCTTCGTTTGGGGGGGGGGGGGTTGTGTAGGAAAGTACCATCTTGCCTGGCATGTTACCCCCATTTTCACTGTATGTATGTTTGTTTTTGCCCATGCGTCACTGGGATCCTGCCAGGCAGGACTCCAGTGCTCATAATGTATGCCCTGTATGTGTTCCCTGTGTGGTGCCTTAACTGTATCACTGAGGCTCTGCTAATCAGAACCTCAGTGTTTATGCTCTCTCTGCTTTTCACAATTGTCACTGCAGGCTAGTGACTATCTTCACCAATTCTCATTGGCACACTGGAACACCCTTATAATTCCCTTGTATATGGTACCTAGGTACCCAGGGTATTGGGGTTCCAGGAGATCCCTATGGGTTGCAGCATTTCTTTTGCCACCCATAGGGAGCTCAGACAATTCTTACACAGGACTGCCACTGCAGCCTGAGTGAAATAACGTCCACGTTATTTCACAGCCATTTTTACTGCACATAAGTAACTTATAAGTCACCTATATGTCTAACCCTCACTTGGGGAAGGTTAGGTGCCAAGTTACTTAGTATGTGGGCACCCTGGCACTAGCCAAGGTGCCCCCACATTGTTGAGGGCAACTTCCCCGGACTTTGTGAGTGCGGGGACACCATTACACACGTGCACAACACATAGGTCACTACCTATGTGTAGCATCACAATGGTAACTCCGAACATGGCCATGTAACATGTCTAGGATCTCGGAATTGTCACCCCAATACCACTCCGGTATTCCATGCATCCCCGGGTCTCTAGCATAGAACCCGGGTACTGCCAAACTGCCTTTCTGGGTTGCTGCTGCCAACCCCTCAGACAGGTTTCTGCCCCCCTGGGGTCTGGGCAGCCCAGTCCCAGGAAGGCAGAACAAAGGATTTCCTCTGAGAGAGGGTGTTACGTCCTCTCCCTTTAGAAATAGGTGTGAAGGGCGGGAGAGGAGAAGCCTCCCCCAGCCTCCGGAAATGCTTTGATGGGCACAGATGGTGCCCATCTCTGCATAAGCCAGTCTACACTGGTTCAGGGATCCCCCAGCCCTGCTCTGGCGCGAAACTGGACAAAGGAAAGGGGAGTGACCACTCCCCCGACCAGTACCTCCCAGGGGAGGTGCCCAGAGCTCCTCCAGTGTGTCCCAGACCTCTGCCATCTTGGATTCAGAGGTGTTGGGGCACAATGGACTGCTGTGAGTTGCCAGTGCCAGCAGGTGAAGTCAGAGACCCCTCCTGATAGGTGCTTACCTCTTTCAGTAGCCAAGCCTCCTTTCTTAGTAGCCAAACCTCCTTTTCTGGCTATTTAGGGTCTCTCCTCTGGGCTATTCCTCAGATAACGAATGCAAGAGCTCACCAGACTTCTTTTGCACTTCCCTCTTCGACTTCTGCCAAGGATCGACCGCTGACTGCTCCAGGACGCCTGCAAAACCGCAACAAAGTAGCAAGACGACTACCAGCAACATTGTAGCACCTCATCCTGACGGCTTTCCCGACTGTTTCCTGGTGGTGCATGCTCTGAGGGCTGTCTGCCTTCACCCTGCACTGGAAGCCAAGAAGAAATCTCCCGTGGGTCGACGGAATCTTCCCCCTGCCAACGCAGGCACCAAACTTCTGCATCACTGGTCCTCTGGGTCCCCTCTTATCCTGACGAGCGTGGTCCCTGGAACACACGAGCTGGGTCCAAGTGCCTCCCACAGTCCAGTGGCCCTTCTGTCCGAATTTGGTGGAGGTAAGTCCGTGCCTCTCCACGCCAGACAGCAAACCTGTGTACTGCGTGATTTACAGCTGCTCTGGCTTCTGTGCACTTTTCCAGGACCTCTTTTGTGCACAGCCTAGCCTGGGTCCCCAGCACTCCGTCCTGCATTGCCCAACTTGCTGAGTGGACTCCGATGTCTGGGGCCCTCCTTTGTGACTCTGAGTCGACCGCTGTCCTGAGATCTTCTAAGTGCCTGCTCCGGTACTTCTGCGGGTGATGCCTGCTTCTGTGGGGCTCTCTGAGTTGCTGAGTGCCCCCTCTGTCTCCTCCTCCAAGGGGCGACATCCTGGTCCTTGCTGGTCCCCAGCAGCACCCAAAATCCTCAACCGCAACTCTTGCAGCTAGCATGGCTTGTTTGCAGTATTTCTGCCTGGAAACATTTCTGTAACCTCCAGCACGCTGTGGGGCATCTTCCATCCAAAGGAGAAGTTCCTAGCCCTTTTTGTTGTTGCAGAATCTTTGGCTTCTTCCATCCAGAGGCAGCCCTTTTGCACCTTCATCCAGGGTTTAGTGGGCTCCTGCCCCCCCCTGGACACTTTCGTCAGGTCCAGGAATCTGTCTTCAGTGTTTTGCTGGTGCATGTGGTTCTTGCAGAATCCCCTATCACGACTATTGTGTCTTTCTGGGGTAGTAGGGTAACTTTACTCCTACTTTTCAGGGTCTTGGGGTAGGGTATTTTGGACACCCTTACTGTTTTCTCACAGTCCCAGCGACCCTTTACAACCTCCCATAGGCCTGGGGTTGATTTGTGATTCGCATTCCACTTTTGGAGTATATGGTTTGTTTTGCCCCTAGGCCTATGTCTACCTGTTGCATCCTATTGTGATTCTACATTGTTTGCACTACTTTTCTTACTGTTACTTACCTGTTTTGGGTTTGTGTACATATAATTTGTGTATATTACTTACCTCCTAAGTGAGGGTATCTTCTGAGATACTTTTGGCATATTGTCACTAAAATAAAGTACCTTTATTTTTAGTAACTCTGAGTATTGTGTTTTCTTATGATATTGTGCTATATGATATAAGTGGTGTAGTAGGAGCTTTGCATGTCTCCTAGTTCAGCCTAAGCTGCTTTGCCATAGCTACCTCTAACAGCCTAAGCTGCTAGAAACACCTCTATTCTACTAATATGGGATAACTAGACCTGGCACAAGGTGTAAGTACCACAAGGTACCCACTATAAGCCAGGCCAGCCTCCTACAGTCTATTCACAGATATGTGTGCCCTACTCTGGCTCCTGGTGTATTGACTGCAGCACAATATAGGTCATACCTATGTATACATTACTGTACAGTCTACTTGCAATGTCTACAGATTGTAAAAGCAATACATACTTAAATCATTTGACATACTACATACTTGTATTTTTTAAAGTGGTGTTTATTTACTTGCTGAAAATATAATAGGGATGTGCTATGGGCTGGGGTGATGGTGGAGGAATGTCCAGGATAGAGTCCATTATATGTGGATCACAGGTGCATTGTCCAAGGGGGCATAGGAAGTGGACCAATGGCAGTTCAAGGTGGACAGGGTGACAGAGTGGGACACAAGGGTGACATTCAGGAGAGTTTTATTTTTTGTAGAGGGTCTTGGCAATGTTCTCTGGCTTCTGCCTGGATTGCAGGGACCGTTTGTGGGGGGGGTTCTCCTTCTGCAAGGGGAGAGGCACTGGTGGCCTGTTGTTCCTGTGGCAGGGCCTCCTGTCCACTAGCGTCAGCGGAGGTGGAGGACTGTTCATCGGTGTGGCTAGTATCAGGCACCCGTTGGTGTGCCACTGCCTCCCTCATGTTGTTGGCCATGTCTGCCAGCACCCCTGCAATGGTGACCAGGGTGGTGTGGATGTCCCTCAGGTCCTCCCTGATCCCAGGTACTGTCCCTCCTGCAGCTGCTTGGTCTCCTGCAGTTTGGCTAGTATCAGGCCCATTGTCTCCTGGGAATGGTGGTATGCTGCCAGGATGTTGGTGAGTGCCTTGTGGAGAGTCGGTTCCCTGGGCCTGTCCTCCCCCTGTCACACAGCAGTCCTCCCAGCTTAACTGTTGTCCTGTGCCTCTGTCCCCTGATCCGTGTGCACACTGACCTCAGGTTCCTGATCATCCTGTGTTTGTGGGGTTGCCTCTAGTCCCTGTAGTGGTGGACACACTGCTGATTGATGTGTCCTGGCGACAGAGGGATGGGCCCGCTGGGTGGGTGCTGTGCTGGTGTTTCCTGAGGAGGGAGAATCTGTGGTGGTATGGGTCTGTGACTGGGTAACTGACTATCCGGAGGTCCCTGATGGGCCAGGTTGGTCATCCAGATCCAGGCGTCCAGAGCTGCTGTCATCACTGTGGACCTCTTCTGTGGGGGAACTGGATGTTGCTGGCACCTCCTGTCCAGTGACGTTGGGTGTGGGACCTGTGAGGATGTAAATGCAGTGTTATTGTTTCTGCGTGTGGCATCTTGTGCATGGGTGTGTTGCCCTGTATGGTTGTGAGTGCCCTGTGAGCTTTGCCTTGTGTGAGTAGTTATTTTGTGGGCTAGGTGACTCTCTCTAGTGTGCATGCTGTGGTGATGGGTGTCCATGCAGGTCTGTGAGTGGTGTCCATGCATTGGTGGTGCATGTAGTGCTGGGTACTGGGATGGGTGGGTTGTGATGGTGGGGTGTGTGGGCGGTGGTGGCGTGATGGGAGTGAGGGTGAGGGTGGGGGTATGTGATGTCATGCAGGGAGGGGGTGAAAGTAGTAAAGATTTGACTTACCAGAGTCCAGTCCTCCTGCTACTCCTGCCAGGCCCTCAGGATGCAGTATTGCCAAGACTTGCTCCTCCCATGTTGTTAGTTGGGGGGAGGAGGTGGGGGCTCCACCCCCAGTCCTCTGTACAGCTATCTGGTGTCTTGCAACCACGGAACGCACCTTCCACTGTAGGTCGTTCCACCTCTCCTGATTTTATCCCTTGTTCTGGGGTGCTGTCCCACGGCGTTGACCCTGTCCACGATCCTCCGCCATAGCTCCATCTTCCTAGCAATGGATGTCTGCTGCACCTGTCAGCCAAATAGCTGTGGCTCTACCCGGATGATTTCCTCCACCATGACTCTTAGCTCCTCCTCGGAGAACCTGAGGTGTCTTTGTGGTGCCATGGGTGTAGTGTGAGTGGTGTGTGTGAGGGTGTGTTGGTGATGTGTTGGGGTGTGACCTGTGAGGTGCATGGATGGTGTATGAGTGATGGTGTTCTGTGGCTCTGGTTCTGTGGGTACTCTTGTTGTGTCTCTCTCTCAGTTGTCAATTTCTTTGAGCCGTAAAGGGATGTGGGTGGTGTGGGTGTGTGTTTTATACTGGTGTGGGTGTGGTGTGTGTATGAGTGTCAGGTGTGTGTAGTTTGAATAGTCCAATGTGGTGTTGTTTTGTTAGGTTGTGTGTATTTTGAGCACGGCGGTATGTACCACCAATGGTTTAGCGCGGTTGAATGTCCGCCGCAGTGATTCGTGGATCATAATGCTCTGGGTGTAGTTCTGTTGGCGTAACGGTGTGGGTTTTGATACCGCCAGTTTAGCACTGACCTTTGGGATGGCGGACTTGTGTTCATGTCCGTAAAGTGACGGATTGCTATGTGTGTGTCATAATATGGGTAGGGGTATACCGCCGCAGTCACGGTATATTGGCGGCAGTCGGCATGGCGGTAAGTGAGACTTACTGCCAATGTCATAATGAGGGCCATAGTCTTCTCTAATGTAGGGGTAGACCTTTTCAGGTGAAAATTTGCTGACATCTTTTTTAATTTTCTGATACTTGGTCTGTTTTAGATACACCTCATTGTGGGTTACAGTATAATAACAAAGGTCTACTAGGGAAGTATGCTTATTTCACTCGTCTGAAATGGGAACAGGTATGCTTCACAAGTGGTGTTTCTCTTTTTTTTTCTTTAGGTATTCTCCTGGGTCCTTACAATCTCCTCTTCATTTCCCATGGCGTGAGATAGGTTTCTCTTGGCCAAGACTCCGACTAGTCCCCCTCGGAATAAAGAACAATGTGCTGGTCTCAGGTAAGTGTTTCTAATATTTAGGATGTGGGATGGGCCACCGGGGGGATGTTTGTTGAGGTAGGTAGGGGTAACATACATTTGTGGTGAATTGTCTATCAGGGGTGATTATCATGCATAGGTGCTCAATAATAATTTCCCGCCACCATGAATCCCAACAGTTTATACTCACTCTTCTTCGGATGCCCCATTTTATTCTCCCCCCCGCTCTTGGTGACTAGTGGTAGTTTCTTGACAAAATACAGTTGTACCTTGTCTAGCCACATTCCTCCAGGAACGTGGCGTGGCTGTCCCGTGGTTGTACACTCTCCACAAAGCTCAGTGCAAATGGCCATCTTCGTTTCTCTTCCTATCTCCTCCCTCGCTCTGTTGCGCGGCTCCTCCCGGTCGGGTCCCACGTCTTCTTTCTCCACGCCTCCAGGGTATGACCCTGGAACCACTCCTCCTCTCTGAGAAAGTCCCTCCCCCGTAGTGCCCCTGGGGTACATTGTAGGTGAATCCTCGTCTGTTCAGTGCGGGCACTCGAGGTTAGTCATAACAGAGGCCCGATCACTCTCATATTCATTGACGGATTGGTTTAATTCCTTTAAGCACTTTTTGAGAGCCCCTGTGGACATGTATGCTTTGAGATGGACCTCTAGATTAAGTCTCTCTCCCTTAATTTACTCTGAAAGTCATGTAGCTGTCTTTATAATCAAATTTAGCCAATCACAGGTGCAATGCCACATATAAGTGACCAATATTTTTTGAAAATCTTATGCTGAAAAATGAAGGGTTAATTTCTTACTATTAGGCCCTGTGGGGCTGCATTCACTCTCAGGTACTCCATCATCATGATCCCATGGATCATGGTTTTTACGAGATTCCTTTTTAGCGTGTTGAGTTCATCCCAATCATTACTGCCTCCCACATTCTCTTATGTTGGTGTCTCACCAAATGGGGATGTTGAGGCCAAAATTCTTTCTATTTCCTCAGTAAAGAAAGCGAATCCTGTGATTTTCACCTTATGTGCTAATAGTCCTTCACGTGTGAGTGTTGTGGAGGCTTATAGAAAACTCCTGCAGTTCTGCGCTGCCTAAATAAACTAACAAAGAGGGAGAAGGAGGTTGAGTCTGTCTTCCTAATAGCCTATAAAACATTACAAAAAGTCCCAGCCCAAAGGAGCTTCCACAGGGTGGAAAAAAAGGGATTTTTTAGTGTGAAAGACCCTCACTCACCAGGGTTAAACCCCTTGGTGGCATGCTTCATCATTAGGTTTCCGCCCTGTCTGCTGCAGAACGGGGGGTGCTACGACCAATGGAATACGTGGGATCACTGTTGTAGTTTCATCAATGTGAATTTTGAGAGGGATAGCAGTGGTGGGGTCTTAGGTAAAAATACCTGCCTCTGGGTGGTATTACTAATTTAATATGTCTCACAGGGGCGGTATGGTTAAAAAAGGGGCATTGGAAGTGGGGTATATTATGTTCCTTAACTCCTGGTCGGTCTACATGTTTCGGAGTCTACCCCAGACTCCTCGTCAGGACCAAGGTGGACATTAAATGCTCTGTGGTATGGTGCGGTATACCTAACTAAAGTAAAATAGTACCCAATGGTACTGATATCCTTCTGGAATACCTGTGGAAAATGAAAGAATAAAGAATGCGATTCGTATTACATATGGGTGTGGTGCCTCTTCAACCTCCACCCTACTCGTGTGAAAAAGGCACTTGTGAATCACAAAAAATAGACTAATAGAGGACATACAACACTTAGAAAAATATGTAAACTCATCAATGCGTGAGGCACCTCTGAAAAGCACATGTGGTGCATGCGTGACATACATTTTAGTGTCTACGCTTTTGTATCATGGATCCTCCGGGAGGGGTGTGTGCTTGTAGTCACACACCGAAAATAATATGCTGGATGTTAGACTCACCAGATGGGCGCTTCTGTTGCGCACTGTAAAAAGAGGTAAGAGCACTTACTTCATCAAAGCAACACTCCTGCTAATCTTCCAAAATGGCAGTCTCTAGTGTGCTGAAGTAGAGCTGCTTAGGCCCCATATATCCATCCTCGGTTATGCTTTTCCCAATTGCATCCCCACTTTTTTTTAATACATAGTCATAATTGGTCTGTGCTGCTCAAACAGACCAAGTTCGAACTTGGTAATAGGTCAAGTTCTAACGTGTCGGAATTTCCTGTATGAGGCCTTTAACTGGTACTCTATTCGCATGCTGAATAATCCTCAACTGCTTTCTGGCTTTAAAATAATGGCTGAAATGAGTGCCGATTCTTCTGCGGATGGTCAGTATGTTGCTGACTATGGGCCTCATTACGACCCTGGCGTCCGGCGGTAAGCTGGCGGTAACACCGCCAACAGGCTGGCGGTGTTCCGCCAGCTATTATGACTGTGGTGCATTAGCCACGGCCATACTGCCGGCCCCGCCAACATACTGCCAGGCTTCCGCCTGGCAGTCATAATCCCCAGGTCAGCAGTGCAAGCACCACTGCCCTGGGAATTATGAGTCCCCAAGCGCCAGCCTGTCCACGGCGATAAACACCGCCATGGAAAGGCTAGCGGAAAGGTGGACTCAGGGTGCCCCCTGAGGGCCCCTGCACTGCCCATGCACTTGGCATGGGCAGTGCAGGGGCCCCCAGGCACAGCCTCACCTCGCATTTCACTGCCCGGATTTCGGGCAGTGAAATGCGCGATGGGTGCTACTGCACATCAACATCAACATTGCTGCCGGCTCTATTACGAGACGGCTGCAATGTTGATGTGACATTTCCGCTGGCCCAGTGGACGGAAACACTGTTACCATCCGCTGGCCCAGCGGAAAAAGTCATAATAGGGAGCCAGATATACCACCAGCACTGGCGGTATGCTGGCACCCGCAGCTTCGGCAGTCTTTGTAAAAGACCGCCGAAGTTGTAATGAGGGCCTATGTCCTCTTTTTTTAGAAAGTCCTGCACAAACAGGTTGATGAAATGCTCCAAAAAAGGTCCCTGAAATAGCCACCATCTACAATGTCTTTAACTACATCACTGCCATTGTCCATGGCAACAAATCCAACTGTCACACCTCTGTGTTGCAGCCATTCAAACACCTTACTGTTAAAGTCCTCCAAGATGTTTGCAGCTGTATAGTATTTCTCCATGGCGAACATAGCTACTGGTGCATGCCGCTGAGCGCCCTTAGAAGTTTCTTCAGTGCTGAGTCTGTAAATAGCTGCTGCCTAACCCCTGCAAAAGTAAAAATGTCTCAAGGCGCTGTACACATACCACTGTGGAACCCCTCCTGGCTTTTCCCTGTGAGGCACCCACTCCTGGGCAACCCCCATGGTGAAGTCAGGCATCCAAGCACTATCAGGGTTATGGTGGAGATTAAGCAAGATATTGCCCAGAGTTACAGAGTGGGACCCATTAATTAGATTGGCACCAAGGTGAGAATGATCTGGTCCAAGGAAATTGAATCCAAGACGTGTCAAGTCAGGAATTGAACCCTGGTCCCGGGTCAGATCTCTGCAGTGGGGTCTGCTGCGCTAATCATTGTGCCACACTTCCCCACTTCTCCAAAAGTGAGCCAATGTGCGGTGATAGACATGTAATCAGTTGCTCGACAATTGGTCCACATTTCTGCCTTCAGGTGGATAGTTTGAACAGCACTCTGCTGCAAAGATTGTCTAACCAACTGCAGCACATTATGATGGAGCACTGGAATAGCAACTCTGGCCAAATGGGTCTGACTGGGAACCTTCCCTTTCAGGCAAATGGCTGCTACAAATTCTAATAATCCCACTCCTTCCACAAAAAAAAAGGAAGGAGGTTGGGCGGTAACATTTTAGCCAGCTTCCCATTGTACAAATGTGCTGTTGGGTGGTTACGTTGCAGGGCCCCTACTGCCTAAACATGCCTGTAATTGTAGCCTGGATTTTTTTTCTTTTCTGGTACCACTGACCCAGGCAACTTCCGAGAACTAGGAGGTGGGAGACTCAATGTGTGTCGTCGGTCCGTCACTGTATGATATGGTGTCTCCATTTGACTCGTGGCAGTTTGAGGTTGTTGAGTTGGGCGATAATGCTGCACTGCTCCGGACAGGGCTGCTTTGCGTAATACTGTCACCCTCTTCTTGATCATCGTCTTCAACTCCCACTAAAATCGGAGCTGATTCCCATCTCTTATCGCCATCACCACCTTGAGCAATTTTCTTTAAGATGCCCTACCACCAGATTGCATGCTTTTTATTTATGTGGATCATATGACCTCCAGTAGAAAGTGTGAACCTAGCTTACCTCGACAAGCATTTGCATCACAAATGGAGCATAATTTCCTTAAACCTGCTCCGCGTTCCCTTAGACCCGATCCTTTGGAAGCCTGCCAACAATATTCTGATCGTAAGAACCCAGTACGGTCATGTAGGAACTGTTGCTGGTCTCTTCAGACTGGCCCCGGGACAGTGGCACTGGTTCAGGACGGGCCGAATAGTGCATTTCTCCTGGCTAACTACCGGTCCCTGGCAGCCCATAAACTCGACATCTGTCTTCTCCTGAGCAAACTCTCTCTGATAGCCCTGTTCCTGACAGAGACATGGCTTCACGAGGGTTCGTCTACAGACGTGGTCTTGGCGCTCCCCCAAGGCTACTTGATAAGTAGGCTGGATAGCGGCACCGCAAGAGGTGGAGGAATTGCTATTATCTACAGGGATTTGGTAAAATTCACCTCTCAGCCCCTATTGCTGCCTGGATGTGAAAGCATGTCCTTTTCCTTCACACTGAATCCCTAGTATTCATTTTCAGGGGCACTGGTTTACCGCCTGTCAGGTCCTTAAGACGTTTTTATACAATCTCTTCCTAACCATATCACAGATCTAATATGTAATAAACAAAACCTCACGTTACTTGGCGATTTTAATATTCATGCGTTGGACACAGACAATCTAGCTGCTAAATCCCTCCTCCTTGATCTGGCTACTCTGGATCTGGCCTAACTAGTTAGCTGTCTTACACATGCCAAGGGCCATACTATTGATCTGGTCTTTAGTAATGCAGCTGGTCTAACTTCCATACCTCCCCCTCCTCTGGTCTGGTCTAACCATTTCCTAATTATGCTAGACCTCCCTACCTCTATTACCTGTAGATCCTCCCACATTATAAGGCAACCTCCCCTTTGTTGGCACAAGCTTAGGGCAAGCGATTGAACCAACACCCTTGAAAGTCTGAAACCAACCCCCACAGATCATACAGCTTTCTTCTCAGAGACATTTAATG
Organism: Pleurodeles waltl; assembly: GCF_031143425.1. Lineage (NCBI taxonomy): Eukaryota > Metazoa > Chordata > Amphibia > Caudata > Salamandridae > Pleurodeles > Pleurodeles waltl. The sequence continues at coordinate 72,155,914 of NC_090438.1, forward strand.
GGTGGATCACCAAAGCCCTAGATACAGTGCTTCCTTACTCCATCAAAGCAGGGGGCCATGTAATAAAGGTGCCCCTTGGTTTCCCCCCCACATCCTAAAAATAGAATGCAAGCGCCTGGAAAGGAGATGAAGAAAATCATATGATGCCTCATTAAAGTGGGGATATAGGAAAACAATAAGACATTTCCATTCGGAAATCAAATCAGCCCAGGCTTCTTACTATGCCTCTAGAATCGAGCAGGCCTCAAACTCACCAAAGGAGATCTTTCAAATGCTGAAAGAGATTGCACAGTCTAACTCACATAGCGAGCTCTTGGACGCTTCTCAAGCACATAGTAACGGCTTAGCACTTTTCTTCCAACAAAAGATATCAGACATATAGTTGGCATTTTCTGGAAAATCTCATCAGTCTCCTGATCCTAAAGGTCAGCACACTTCACAATGCAACTCTATCCCACATTTTGTTCCTCTTAATGAGGACCTGGTTTCTAATTTACTTGCCGCGCTGAAGTTGGGCTCCGCACTCGACCCAGCCTCCCCCCCCCCATGTTCTGGCCTTGGGCGCCTCCGCTATAGTACTGGTTCTTACCAACCTTCTTAACTCCTCTCTCAATGGGATTTTTGTCCCAGATCAGTGGAAGCATGCCACAATTAAGTCTTTGCTGAAAAAGCCACATGTCGATACAGCCCTCCTAAATAATTATAGGCCTATCTCCTTGCTGCCAGCAGTGTCTAAAATAATTGAAAAGCATGTCAATATCCAACTTTCAGGCTTTCTTGAAGAGAATGATATCCTCCACCCAACTCAAAAGGGCTTCAGGCCGCTACACAGCACAGAATCTGCACTGCTTGCGGTCACGGAAGAGACCAGAAGACGCCTTGATCGGGTGGTGTGACGGCCATTATTCTTCTTGACCTTAGTGCAGCTTTGACAAAGTTGACCATGGCATGCTGCTTCAGAGAATGGAGGGGGTCGGAATTACAGGCAGTGCCCTAAAATGGCTCTCTTCCTTTGTAGAAGGGAGAACCTTTTAGGTTTTGGACTGGTCTTTTCTTTCTAACTGTGTGTCGATGGGGTACCTCAGGGCTCCTCCATCAGCCACACGTTGTTCAATATTTACAAGTCCCCACTGGCAGAGATCATAAAACCTTACGGTCTCTCTCTGGTGTCATACGCAGATGACACTCAGATGGTAGTCTCATTTTCCACCAATTCCAGCACTGATTGCTCGTTACTTACCCCTTGCCTGCAGGCAGTGACTAGATGGATGTCTGAATGCAAACTCAGGCTAAAAGAAGACAAAACCGAAGAAATGATATTGGGATATCACCCTGTATGGGGCTACAACCTTCTATCCAGGACTCCTTAAGGAATCTGCCTACCCCTAAAGAAAATATTAAGAGCCTAGGAGTCTGGCTGGACACTTGGCTCACTATGGATTACCAAGTTAAAAAGATCTCTGCAAGTTGTTTGGCTCCTGTGGAAAGTCTTAAAAATTCTTCCATTTGCAGCCAAAAGACTCATTGTCCAGGCCCTTATTATCTCTCGGCTTGACTATGGTAATGCACTGTATCTTAGCTCCCCGAAGTACGTGATTAGAAAACTGCAGGTGATTCAGAATTCATCTGCCCAGCTTCTCCTGAACATACGTAGACACTTATCTGCCAAAGCGGCTATCTATTCTCTTCATAGGCTCCCTGTGGAACAGCGTATAGAGTTCAAAGTACTATGCTGTGTCCACAGGTCCTTACACAACAGAGGCCCCTCTCTGTTAAGGTCACTAGCTTCCTTTTATACGCCCTCCAGGCAGCTTAGATCTTTGTCGGCTGCATTAGCCAGACTTCCTATAGTAAAAAAAAGCCAGATGGGGTGGCAGTTCTACAGCCTATCTAGGGGCCAAATTATGGAACTCACTGCCTCTCAGCCTTCACCTGACCAGCCACCTGCTTCCCTTTCATCAACTACTTAAAACTTGGTTATTCAGAGCATAACCCTTAAGTTAATCTGTAGAGGTCTGTATCCAGTGCTGGGAGGCCATCGGGCAGCCCTGCGCTCTCTAAATTCCCATGCTATAACATAACATATTGCAATGTTATCCTCACGCTTGTCAATCGTAGACAAGTCCCAAACTGGGGAGAAGAAATTTTTTAGAGGGCCACCAGTGCCACTGTCACTGCCCACAGAACTGGAGGTAGGTGGGTGTGTTGACGATTGCAGTGCGTACTTCAACTGAGGTAGTGGTGGATGCAGGCCTCAGCAGAGCATTACAAATATCGAGGCTTGTGATGGTGCCAGTGCCACATCCATTAGAAAAGGTTGAGTAGGAGGGGTAACGTCAGTATCCTCTGAGCCATCTTCCAATGTCTATCTCATCCTCTTCATCCCCTTGCATAATTGTAAGGCTTTCAGAAATGTTTCTTTTCTATGGTCTCTCGTGGTAGGGCTTAGACTGAGCCAGGGTCAAATCCATGTTCAGAGCCTCAGACAGGGGGCTTGGAGAAGATGCTGGAGTACCTTTCCTTTTCCTTGCTAGAGACCGGGAAGCCAATGGTTTAAGAAGAGGGACATCTTGCTGATCAGGAAGCACAATCTCCTGTTTTGCTCCGGCTTCAGGAAAACCTTCTATTGCTGGCTGCAGCTCCTTTTGTCCACTTTGCTCAGTTTTCTGTGACAATCTGGTGTTAACTTTCAGCTGAGACAACTCCAATTCAGATTCACTGCTTGTCGCCATGATTGAAGTGGCTGTCTCACTGAGAGCCATGGCTGTGGGCTCAGGGTGGGGTGGTGCCATTGATGCAGCACTGCTGCTCCCAGCTTGCTGGCAGGAAGACGGTGTGAAAGGCACAAGTCTCTTGAAAAAGATTTGTGGCGGCATGCCAGTGGTAGAAATCTGCTTCTTCTCCTCCTCCTCCTCACTGTCCTCTTTATTGGCAGCACCTTTCTTGGAGGCCATCTTCAAGCTCTGTCAGTTGGCAGTGACACTTAGCTGCACAAGCAGAAGAGACTGGAGGTCTCACATGTTGTGATGACATCACTTTGTGCCGGCCTTCTGTTTGGCAGTACTCTGTGGGTGATGTCTCTCATGTACCTAAAAGCAAACAAGCAAGAAAAAGATTTAGTAAAATGTGGCAATTTTAAAGTTTTTTTTTAAATTATTCATAGTACAGACAATATTCCAAAGTCAAACCCCATCACCATACCATTATATTTCATTTTCAATCAGGATAACAACATACAGATGTTACATTTTTCTTTATGTCCATCTAAGGGGAGACACCTGTGGCAGGCCGGAGGGTCCAGGGGAAAATTGATTAATCTTTAAAAAATGAAAGCTGGTTTGCGCCTATGGCAGGTAGGAGGTCCAGGGAAAACTAGAATAATCCTTAAAAAATGAATGCTGGTGTCAGTGCATGTGGTTGATGGTGTGTACATTAAAAAAAAATATATATAATATAGAAATATTTAAAAAAATCCATAAAAGTAAATCATTAAAAAGATTAAAAAACTATAAATAAATAAATAAATAAAATAATTGCTGGTGTGCTAGAGGACTATGAGGAACATATTGGGATTTGACAAGGAGGTGCAGGTGAAAATGGAAAAATGCATATAATATTAAACATTGTTCATACATATATTACAATGATCCTCAAGCCTATTGATTAAACTGATATAACAGAAGAGATGCAGACAGGCCTATGGCAAAAGCACAATGACTGCCTACACAAAATGGCCGCCAGCCACATGGTCAAACACTGACAAGCTAAGAGGAATGGACAGCAAAGAAGACATGCAGGCCTATGGGAAAGGCACACTAGCTGGCCAAAACAAAATGTCCGCCAGTCACGTGCTCAAACAGCATGTAAGGAAGCATGGATGACAAAGAATAATACATGCAGTCCTATGGCAAAAGCACACTGACTGCTTAAAAAAAGTGCCCGCCATCCACATGGTCAAACAACAAGCAAGGACTCAGACATGGACAACAAAGAACACATGCAGGCCTAAGGCAAAAAACACAATGGCTAGCTGCACAAAATGGTCATGGTGAAGCAACAAGCTATGAGGCATGGACAACAAACAAGAACATGCAGGCCTAAGGCAAAAGCACACTGGCTGGCTGCACAAAATGGTCACCAGCTACATGGTCAAACACCCTCAACAAAAGCAAGCAAGAAGGCAGTGGGGTAAAAAAACACATGCAGGCCTACAGCAAAAGCCAACTTGCTGACTGCACAAAATGCCGCCAGCCACATATCAAACACCAACAATAGCAAGCAAGAAGCTGCAGGCTTATGGCAAAAACACACTGACTGCTTATACAAAATGGCCACTGCCCACATGGTCAAACAACAACAATAAACAGCAAGCAAGGAGGCACTGGAGAACAAAGAACACATGCAGACCTATGGCAAAAGCACATTGTCTGCACAAAATGGCCTCCGGCCATATGTTCAAACAACAAAAAAACAACAGGCAAGGAGGCACTGGAGAACAAAGAATACATGCAGGTTTATGGCAAAAGCACACTGACTGCCTATACAAAATGGCTGCCAGCCACATGGTCAAACAACAGCAATCAAGGAGGCATGGATAACAAAGAACTCTATGGACACTGACTACACAAAATAGCACCCAGCCACATGGCTTGGAGAGCAAACCAATGCGAATGGTGGCCTAAGGCACCAAGACACACTAACACACTAGTGAGACAAAGGAGACATGGTAACAATGTAGAAGACAAGTATTAATTCAGCAATCCCCAAAAAAACAAAAATTAAGTGAGCTATAACACGTTTACAACAATGCACATCTTTCCAAAGCATCAAATATTGCTCTCCCAAAATACACTTTTTGCAGACAAATATGTGAAATACAAAACTAACATACATTTTAATTCACTCCAATGCCATCCCTGGCCTAAGTGATGTTTTAAAACAACATATACCACAGAAACAGTTGTTTCAAGCACACATGACTAGTCAGGCTGAATGATTCACTGGCCACACTAGTCCACAATCCACATAGTAAAATAAATTAATAGTGCAGATTTAGCAAACATGGAGAAAGCGTACTGAACTGTGCAACCTTTTGCTTTTATAAAGATTTAAAATAAAAAATGTAATTCATAATTTGGCCCCTACTGAAACTCCAGGCCACCAATCACAATCACATTTAAAAATCAAATAAAAGTGCATATAAATACTGGTGCATGCTGTCTATCAAACAAACGATACCCTTAAACAAACTTTTTTCAAATTACTTGTGATATCACAAAAAAGGGCCTGAGTAAGATATTGGAGGACCTAGGTGACGGATATCTAGTCCAACGAATCCTAAATCCCATTATTTCCTCTTTGGGATTTACATTTCGACGGACGGACGGAATATCCGTCACCGTTGTGATGGAGTAGCCCGTCCGCCAATATATAAATCAGGCCCAAAGTCCTTAAAATACAATAGTATTTATGCAGCATGAATTGCAGACAGAGAGTGTGATCTTTCCACCTTAAAATCTTGCTGGACAGAAAGAGGAAGTTGGAGTCTCTGGGCCACTTCGTTCCTGTTGAAAAAAAAAGTAAAATAAAAAAATGTTTTTTTCTGTAAAAAACAACCTGAACTGTCTGTTGGAGTAGAATATTCACTCAAAAACACCTTTTTGAGTAGACTTAGCTGCTTCTTGAGTAGAAAATCTGCCTGAAAAGCATCTGTGGCCGATCACGCTTGCCAGTGTCATGGTAATGGCGGCAGAAAGCTTAGTGACGACCAGAAGCCACGCGAGCTGGCAGCAAATCTTGCGTGCAGTTGCTAGTGGATGGCAAATCTCATTGCGCTCACCAGCACGTGCCAAAACAACTCTAGCGCATGAATGGAAAAAATATTCAGTCACACACTTGATGGTGGAATTTAGCAAGAATTCTGCTTCTTCAAAGCCCGCCAGTGGAGCAGAATTTTTCACCCACCCCTACTTTAATACTTACCTAAAATTCAGCACAAACACTATCCTTCATTAAATAGGTATGTTTACATTTACTCCGTCCTACATCTTCTATGGTCTCATTCCCTTATCATTCATAAGGTTCCCTTCTTTGCAAGGTCAAAACTCAAACTTGTGGGTGGATATGCTATATTCCCCCGTTCGTTTCCCCTGGTTCCCTTTTATTTCACCACTTCACTTCCCTCCTCTTCACCTTGTCTTTTTCTTTAATTGAATTAATCTACAAAGAATCTCTCATCTTTACTAATCTTGCAGGTTAGGTCATGCGTGCCTTGGTTAGTGGAATTTGCGTTAGCTAAGGAAGCAAAGAATTTCATCATATACACATGCTGATCTATTCGCTTGAAAGCTTTAGAAAATCATTGGCTTGCTTAGTTGCCCATAGATACGTTTGATTCCTTTAGAACTAGTACATTTTTTAATGAGCATGCATAATTCAAATAAAACAGTTTAATTGAATGCTGCTGATAAATAGATCAAGGAAAACGCTGCACGAGAAAGCATATGAGATAATTATTTTACCACTGTTTCGGCTGCAGAAGCTGGAAGATCAGAATAGACAAAACAATTTTCAATCTGCATTATTTTAACATATTCAGTGAGCATGTCATATCCTTTGTCATAGCTGTAAACACTATCAGAAGAAGTGGTGTGCACAAGTCTTCCCACATGCATTTATTTGTTAGAAGTTCCACAGTTTGCTTAATTTGAAGTGTGAACCATTTCCATCCAGGAGATAGACATCTAACATCCAATCTAAGGAAACTACCAATAAAAGTAGGACAATTTTGTAGTGTTGCTGTGCCATGTTAGCTTGCATCAAATCAAATGAAGAGATTATACCCTGCAGTCACTACCCTATCTTAAAATCTATGATACTTTTTTTCTACATTGACTGGAAGCCTAGGGACCGTGTAGTCCTCTGACCTTGCCCTAAATATCTTTCAGCCCTTTCAGCTTTTGTCAAGTGTCTGCATAAGTTAAACCTTCTTGCCTGTGTTTGGCTGATGGAGGTTCATCAACGTCCGTCAGACAATCATCTGATTCAATGTCAATGTTCCCAAAATATGCCTGGTCGGAACTTGAATACTCGCAATTTTACTTTCTCTCACTTTTGGGTCTTTTAGTGGTAGTCAAGTCTAAGGACCTAATTAGAATTTGGAGAAAAGGTTACTCAATGAGAACGGTGACGGATAGCCCGCCCACCAAAATAAGAATCCCATTGGACATAATGAGAGGTATATTTCGGTGAATGGGCTATCCATTGTGATGGAGTAACCTGTCCGCCGAAATCTAAATCAGGCTTAAGTCCTCATCGCTGGAGTCTTGAAGTTCTTGTTGTTCTTGTCGTTTTTGTTCCTCTAACTCACATACTTCTCTAATTGTCGCTCATCTTTTAACTCTTGCCAACAGTTTCTTTCATCTAGTTCTAGTCTTTGTCCATTCTTCATTCGGTTGCACTTGTTCCCGTGAGGTACTTGTAATTTCTGGCTGAGTCGATACTGACCCAAATGTTTCTGTCAATATCGATCTCTGATCCAGGGACACTGGTTCCAGGCAGATTAGTTTCTGCTTTCCACAGGCTCTTGCTCTCTCTGCAGATGCCTTGCCTCAGTCTAAATACTTGAGTGTAAGCAACAACAGAGGAATCTGCTGCAGGTGTTGCTGCTTTGAAAAGCTGGGAAGTCTCAGACTGCACCTCCTCTTTGCCTTTGGGATGCCTTGAAAACCTCCAACCTGGGTGGACTCAAGGAGTTAATGGATATTGGCTCTGCTTCTTCCTCTGCTTGTCTCACCCTCTTGGTATGGGAGACATGTATCCTTACACTTTATGGCAGGATTATTTGATTTGGGCTCCTTCAGCGTTTCTCCAGGTATGACTTGTGGATGTGTTTCTTCACATGAACCCAATCACCAGGGCTCAAACCATGGCATGGATCTTCTCACACAGATGTAGCTGCAGCATCAACCTGGTGAGATTTAGAATATACCACATTAACCAATCCTTTGCAGTACTCAAGAACCAGGTAATCTGTGATTCACAAGAGCAGCAGCCAGGATATTCTCATGGCTCTCCCCATCAGCACCTCATTAGGAGACAATCCTGTTGTCTTGCACAGAGTGCTTTGAATGCTCATCAGTACCAAGGAAAGTGCATTGCATCATTTGAGGGATGTCGAGGCACAGGCCAATTACATTGTGATCTATCTATTTACTCTCCCTCCTACACCTGATGCTTCTGGTCTGTAACTGCAGTGAAATCTTTGGTCAAGCCCTAGTGTCATGCAACTACTGTGCCACTTTACTTTTGAAATCACTCCCTTGATCTATTTTGAGCTGAACTGGCATTTCAAATCATGGTATGAATTCCAGCTGTAGTAATTTGGCAACTGGCATATAGTCCCATTTCTTGGTGGGGTCTGCCTAAACCCAACTGAAAAATAAACATACAGTGACCAATATGTACTCCAATAGGTTACATCGGGCCATCTCCACAAAATCAATCTGGAGACAGTTGAAGGAGCCATCTGATTCCCCTATGTGAGTCATAGCCACCACAATCTTCTTTCCTACATTCTGCCTTTGGCATGTCATGCAATTCTGGCATATGTTTTCGGCTATTGCGCAGATGTGAGGATTATACCGATACTGCCTAAAGGTAATCACACATCCCACATGTGTTGGATCACATGTGGTGGACCATGCATGTGTTCTTAACATGGTTGGTAACATGGTGCTGGGTAAAACAGGTTTTCCATCACTAGAGACCTAGATGTCATTAGCATCCTTTACACATCCTGCCCTTTCCCACTTTGCCGTTTCACTCTCTGGACCTTCATTTTGTGGTTCCCTCAACTCGTTAAATGTTCATACAGTGTTCAAGAGCATGTTGGAAAGTGTCTCTCAGCAGTGCATGGACTTGTTAATGTGGAATGTGCTGCACTCAGTATCAAGCAATATCATCCGCATAACGATTACCTCTTGTGACAAAGTTCTCACCACTCTTGTTTGCGGCACATTCACGACTGCTATCTCGTTAGGCAGCTGAAGGGCATTCAATAGGTTCAGAACATAAAATCTATTCTTCATAGGTGAATCACCTGAAGTCAAACACCCTCTCTTAGACCACAAATGCCTAAAGTCATGCACAGCGCAGAATCCTTACTGGCTGTCAGTATAAATGGTGACTCGAGAGCCGTCAGAAGTAGAACAAGCTCTAGTAAGCCAAACAATTCAGCTACTTGTGCAGAGGTTACAAGGCAAAGGCTGAATGCATCTACAACTAGGGTACAGACAGCATCCACAGCTCTTAAAATGCCACGTCTGTCTTTCAGGCAAGAGCCATCGTCAAACATGATATGATCGCACTCAAAAAGTGGTACGTTAAATATATTTGGTCTCACCTTTGTGCAAAGCTCAGTGGCGTCAATTCAGTTATGATAAAATTCATCTTCTTCTCCTTTTCATGGAGTAGGCAGTAGAGAGGCAGGGTTAAGGGCATTACACCTCTTTAAAGAGATATTCGAAAATGGTTCTCTCATAGTGGATTAGGTGGCTGTGATCCAAATGCTGTGTGTGGGTGTGAGTCTGAGAATTTCAATTGAATGGGGCACTATAACAATGAGCTGGTATCCCATCATGATTGCTTCCATCTGCTGCATGATCAAACTGCTGCAACCGCTTTGAGACCAGGCAATGCTATGGCTACTGAATCAAGAGTGACTGAAAAATAGGCTGAAGCATATGGCTTTCCCATCGGTCTCTGTCACCAATGACAAAGCACACCCATCATGCTCATGGCAGGAAAGTATGAACTCTTCAGTGTAGTCTGGCATTCCAGGATTGGGTGTACTACAAAGTACATTTTTGAGCTCCTGAAAGGTGTTCATGCTCTTGTCATCCCTTGCTGAAAAGGGTCACTGGCATCTATATGTGTGAGCTCAGTAAAGGCTTCACCACAAGTGAAAAATTTGGGATCCATTGTCTTCAGTAGCCAACGATGGCCAATGACATTTGCACATCTCTCTGCAAGGTGATGGATTTCATTTTGAGGACTGTCTCAATGCACCCATGGCACACTATTCTGACTCCTTTCTCAATTTGGTGTCTCAAATACTTACTTTCTCTCTGACAGCACTGCAGTTATTTTGGGAGAAACCTTGTGCCTATTTTGAGGTGTAGGGTCTCTAAGTTCTTCTTTAGCATCTAATTGAAATATTAGCAGCTTCCCTTATACCCCTTAGATGCATGACACCACACAAGGTTTTTCTCTTGGAATGTGATGACAGTGAATCATTCTGTTTCCTGGGAAATATGGATAGGAATAATGGCAGGGTTTGGTAGCATGGGCTGGTATAGGACGACTAGTTGGTTAATTGTTCGGAGAGCCTGTACTATCCACCATTTTTATTCCCTTTTCGCAAGGCCATAATCAGAAATTGCATGGATTCCCAATGACCTCCTTCAAAATGCACTTGGATGGTGAATCCAGGAATAAATCTTTCTTTGGAAAAACAGGTTACAATCTTACTACGGATTCTTATGCCTGCAATTTGAATTCGGCATCTGGTGCCTGAGTCTCAAACTCTACTCTGTCTGGTGTGCAGTGTAACACGCAGTTCAGATTACAGAGTAGTTCTCTCCCCAGCAAGTTCACGTGGCCTGAATCATATATTATAAAATGATGACGCTCTTTGATGGTCCCTATTTTTACTGGGGCTGAAACCTTATTAGTATGTTGATGATTTGTGATGCCAAACACTTGGACTTTCTTTCCAGAGAGGGGTAGGTTTGGGTCTCAACCGTCCTAGTGGTCAAACTAGTGGCTCAAGTATTTATCAGGAAACATACAGGATGTCCATTGACCTCTCCTTCTACGTAAGGGCACTCTGATCCGTTTTCAGGACTGTGCCAAACATGCACTCCTTCTTCCCCTTAGGCACCATCTTTGGCCTGTTCAGATTCCACTGAACTCCAAAGATAATGAGTATTGGGAAAGCCTGGGTCACAAATGGATTCAGCTAATCTCTAACTCTAGGTTGGAAGGGAGGATTTCATCTGTATGGGCACCAAGGATTTTGTGGTAGTTCTTGTCTTAGGGTTTTTGACTTCATCATCAGAGGTCTCAGTACAGGGGGTAGTTCTCCTTGCAATTAGTACTTGAAAGTCAATCAGGGTCGGTCAGGGTTTTATCACCACCCCTGATTACAGTATCCAACCTTGATGCAAATGTGAGAGGGGGTAACTTTCTCCACAGTGCTTATATTTGTTCCAGACATACACACACCCATCCTCTTCCTATCTTTGGTAATTTCCTCCAATGGACATACAGACTCCTTGTGTCTTCAATCCCACACTTATGTTAAGGTCTAGCCCTGGACCTGGCATATTTATTCCTCTCATGCCTCCCTTCTTAGTTACTTCTTAGAACTTAGTTTGGGTGACCATGAATTTTTGCTTCATTTCTATCCACATAGCATCTAATGTGTTGCTGCAATACGTTGCATACTGCAGTATCTTGTCTATGGGCATGCTTTGCAAGCAAAGGACACCTGTATTATCTTCATACTTATTTCTGGCTGAAAATCTGGGGACAACAAACTGCATTGAATGCATCATGCTTGTTCTTCACTAATGGTGATGGGGATTTATGTTTGCTACTCTATGTAGTTCTTGTGTTTGCCAGTCTACAGCTCTCTTGTATTCCACCTACAGATCCTATGGAACTGATACCTTGACAAGCAAGTCTTTTGTCCTGCCCACAAGACCTTTGAGACTGTCACTATCTGATTTATTTGAGTGTGCCATTCGTCAGGGTTTTATCTCAACTTTGGTAGAGTACTTGTGAAATGAAAGAGATCTGTTCAGGACCAAGGGCCATGTACATATGCTCCTGCATGGACTGCCCTCAAAGGGTACTCTTTTACTACTTCTCCCTCTCCATCCCCCGGGGATTGCTTTTTCTATTTCACCTTCAACCTTTCTGTCTTGGACCACAGTTCCCTGAATTTCTCCACAGCACTCCATTCCCTGATGCTCTCAATTAATTCTCTTCATGCATTCTCAACATCAAATCCTTATCGTTTATCATCATCCTGACATTTTTCCAGAGTTTCTTCCTTTGTGTCAAGTCAAAACCACATTCATCAGTCACCTTTTCCATCTTCGCATTAGCTTCTTGTGCCACTCTTGTATCCTCTTTGCTCAGGTAAACCAATTTAATCCCATTGTAGTGTCCTAAGAAATCTAATCCTACATTTCCCTTTATTATCTCCTCACTCTGAATTGTTAATTGAGCTATGTTTAGTTGCTGTAGGGTTTGTCCATTGGGCTGTGTGATGGGTCTGGGAGTTATGGATGTGGTGGTCCCTCTTGTATCGGGAGTTCCTGGGATCTCTACCTGTGGATTCTGGGATCTAATATACTGAATGCATCTACCATATTTAGGGGAATGCTTGAGGGGTGATAAATGTGGAGTGTGCTAGTAATCACTGGGAGTGAAGGGGTGCTTATGCTAGTCAGAAGGGCTTAATTGAAGTAGCATGTGTCAGGGAGAAGGTTGTGACAGTGATCTCAGTGTAACGTGCGAGTGCACTGGCCTTAGGAGAGGGCTCAGGAGTAGCTTTCATCTCCACTGGTGTCTAGACTGTGGCACCGAATGCAGGTGTTGCAAGATATTGGGGTGGTCTTATTCTTAGCAGCACAACTATGAAGGTGTCCTACTTCTCACTCTCTGCCTCTGTCCCATCCTTGGAATTATTTTTGGTAATGGTATTTTCCCTCTCCACATCCTCACTGTATATCAATGGGTAAACTCTGACTGTCTCAATAATATCCTCCTGTTATCTCCTCTGTCTCTCATCGTCCTGTGGACTTATCCAAGAGTAAGCCACAATTCAGTCTTTCAGCACAAATGTATTTATTTTCTTTTTGTTTGCAACCTGTTCCCAAAGATTTAAGGCCTGGCTCTAGGGTGGGGCTTTCAGTCATACATCCTCCTCCTTAGGTTTTCAATTCTAGGGTGTGGAATGTGCCACTCAATGGAAAACATAGTTCCCCATCTTTCGCATTGTATTCGTGCCTTTGCACTTGTGTAACCCTTTCTTTGCAGGCCATTTTCTAGTTGGTGTGCCTTCAGGCGGAAATGTCTCTTCATTATTTGAATATTTCCATGTTTTAAAAAAGGGATTCCCCATTTCTCCAAAAGCCTACAATTATTATTGGTTCAGAACTCACATGCTCCTTCTTCTATTTTCCTGAGCTCACAGTTTGTTCACTAATCTCCACTCACTGTTAATGTTGCCTGTTTCCTCAAATCTGAACATTTCTACAATACAGAGATGACTATTCACTTTCGGGCAGTAGCAGACTCTCGATCTGTGGAAGCTTGCTTTAATCGGTGCTCTCACTCCTGTGCACTAAGGGATGAATGACTGCTGACCTCATTTTGTACGCAACAGAAACGTCACTTTTGTATCCAGATGTAACTGATAGCACCTCACAGTACACCTCACCTTCGCAGACAATTTAGATAATTCAGGAAACTGACTGAGGTACCTCTCTGCAGATATATACCACAAGCGCATGTTAAGCCAATACAATTTATATACTGATGTCCTCAAAAGCCAAAAAGCATTGTCAGGAACACAATAATTGCAGTCCCCACAAGCCTAAGAATAAATACCACGTAGTAGTCAAATTCAGCATCTGTCCACTTCATCTCACCACACCATTTCGGACTACGACTCCTAAGATACGATGCCTTGGTCGCTCTTCACCCACTTCCTTACATATGCACTATGATCCCTAGTGATGCTCATGTTGTTCTCTTTGGGTTAACAGGTCAGCCGCCTCAGCTCCCCACGATCTTTGGAAATCAGGATCAGTCTGGGGCTGGGCCAATGCAATTGTGGAGCAAACCTACCTGAACCAAGAAGGTACAGAGGCCGGTTCTTTGATCAATTACCCTCATCCAGATAGGTCCAATCAGTGCCAAATCAGTCCATTCGGAACCATCAGCTTTGCTACCAGATTTGTCAGATTTGTTGCTCCTTGTTAAGCTCCAACAACTTGACTGGGAGCGGAGTAGTCGTATCAGACTTTGTTTCTCCCTGCTGCATCTGTCTATTTATCATATTTGACATGTTATATTGAGTACAAAGCATTTCAGCTTCAAAAACAAATACAAGTGTTAGACTTTTCATCCTTGGCGTGGTCTCCCTTAACTTTTTGCCTCTGTTCCCCTGGTTGTTGATGTGTGCTGATTTTGATTTTGCTGCTTTTGTTACTAGGGGCACTTTACTACTGCTAACTAGTGCTAAAGTGCAAGTGCTCCTTTACAAAATGTGTATGGAATTGGTTATCCATGATTGCCATATTTGATTTACTAGTAAGTCCCTAGTAAAGTGCACTAGAGGTGCCACGGTCTGTAAATCAAATGCTACTGGTGGGCCTGCAGCACTGGTTGTGCCACCCACATAAGTAGCTCTGTAATCATGTCTCAGACCTGCCACTGCAGTGTCTGTGTGTGCAGTTTTAGCTGTAAATTCGACTTGGTAAGTGTACCCACTTGCCAGGCCTAAATCTTCCCTTTTCTTACATGTAAGACACCCCTAAGGTAGGCCCTAGGTAGCCCCAAGGGCAGGGTGCAGTGTATGGTTAAGGTAGGACATATAGGGCCTCATTCTGACCCTGGCGGTCGGCCGGCTGAAGCACCGCCAACAGGCTGGCGGTGCTTCATTTCCTATTCCGACCGCGGCTGTGAAGCCGCGGTCGCCCAGCCGGGTCCGGCGTTTTTCCGCCGGATTTCCCCCGGCTGGGGGAATCCTCCATGGCGGCGCTGCTTGCAGCGCCGCCATGGGGATTCCGACCCCCTTCCCGCCAGAAACAGGATGCCGGGAACGGGTGTCGTGGGGCCCCTGCACTGCCCATGCCACTGGCATGGGCAGTGCAGGGGCCCCCTAACAGGGCCCCACAAGGATTTTCACTGTCTGTATTGCAGACAGTGAAAATCGCGACGGGTGCAACTGCACCCGTCGCACCCCTGCAACTCCGCCGGCTCCATTCGGAGCCGGCTTCATTGTTGCAGGGCCTTTCCCGCTGGGCCAGCGGGCGATCTTTTGGCGGTCGCCCGCCGGCCCAGCGGGAAAGTCGAAATGACCCCCGCGGTCTTTTGACCGCGGAGCGGTCTTTCGACGGGGTAACTTTGGCGGGTGGCGTCCGCCGCCCGCCAAAGTCAGAATGACCCCCATAGTAATGTGTTTTATATGTCCTGACAGTGAAATATTGCTAAATTCGTTTTTCACTGTTGCAAGGCCTGTCCCTCTCATAGGTTAAAATGGGGCCTACCTTTAAATCTGATTAAAGTGTAGACGCCCTTTGGGAGCAGATGGACATGTGGACTTTGGGGTCTCTGAGCTGATAATTTAAAAATACATATTTTAGTAAAGTTGATTTTAAGATTGTGTGTTTGAAAATGCCACTTTTAGAAAGTGAGCATTTTCTTGTTTATACCATTTCTGTGACTCTGCCTGTTTGTGGATTACCCTGTCAGGCTCAGTTTGACAGTTGGGCTGGTTGCACCTCACACTAGACAGTGACACAAAGGGAGCTGGGGTGTAGTCCGCATTTCCTGGGCAAGACAGGATTCCACATTCAAAAGAGACTTTATTTTGAAGTAGGCCTACTTCAAAGGAGAAATTGGGTATAAGAAGGGGACCCAAAACCACTTACTTTAGAACACTTCTGGAAACAAGAGGAACCTCTGCCTGGAGAAGAGCTGAAGAGCTGAGGAAGAAGAGCTGCCCTGCCTGTGACTGTGCTTTGTGGAGCTATCCTGCAGTTGCTGCTTCTGCCAGAGTAAGAGGGCAAAGACTGGACTTTGTGTGCCTTCCAACTTGTGAAGAAATCTCCAAGGGCTTGATTTAGAGCTTGCCTCCTGTTGTTTGAAGTCTCAGGGACAGCAAAGGCTTCTCTCTACCGGCACCTGGAGTCTCTGAAGAGACTCCTGTTCTGACAAGTGGTGCCCTATCCAGTCCCCAGGCCCTTGAAAGGAAAGCTGGTGACAATCCAAGGAAATTGACTTTGGATGACTTTGGACCGACGTCGCTGCTGAATCCGGTAATGCCGCCTGCACCCAACTAAGTGATCTTCACTGGAACGCGATGACCTTCGCAGGCCCGACATTGCTGCAGCCCCGCCAAAGTCTGCGACTCCGTGGAAGTCATCCCACCACGTCGTAACTGCCACCGCTCGAAGTGCGCGGATTCAATGTTTCGCACAGACGCCGTGATCCCCGACTTCGCGCATCAGCTTGTTTTCATTCTTCACCAAGGTACTGTACCTGGGGGGCTACGTGACTCCGTGGCTTGCGCCGCTGGTGTCGGATTGTTGGGAACGACTTCGTCACGACGCTGTGTTAACACCTCATTTAAGCATTTTGGCCCTCATTATAACATTGGCGGTAAAAGCCGCTTACCGCCGTGCAGAAGACTACCAACACACCGCCGCGGCCGTGGAATTCCGCCACAGCTATTATGACCCACAGCTCCGCCAAAACTCAGACACCCACACAAGTCCGCCACACCAAAGGTCAGTGATAAACTGGCGAAAACAAATCCTCCACCGTCACACCAACAGAAATATGCCCACACTATCACGACACACGAATCCACGCGGCGGTCTTTCAACCACGGTATTCCATTGGCGGTACACACCGCTGCGCTCAAAGTACACACACTCTTACAAAACACTACCACATTGGACAATTCCAAATACACACACCTGATACACATATACTCGCCACTCCCACACACCCATTACAATATAAAACACACACCCACATCACCCACAAACCCCTACGACCACAATTACCAAGAGAAGGCCAGACAGAGACACCACAAACAACTACCACGCATCCACAGGCACACAATACCATCACCCACAGAAGCTCCACGCACCTCACACAACACACCACTAAATATCACCCCACTTATCACTATACACACCACCCCACACATCACCCACACCAACCCATGGCACGGCAAAGACACCCCAGGTTCTCTGAGGAGGAGCACAGGGTCATGGTGGAGGATATTGTCCGGGTAGAGCCACAGCTATTCGGATCACAGGTGCAGCACACCTCCATAGCTAGGAAGATGGAGCTATGGCGCAGAATAGTGGACAGGGTTAACGCAGTGGGACAGCACCCAAGAAATAGGGATGACATCAGGAAGAGATGGAACGACCTACAGGGGAAGGTGCGTTCCGTGGTCTCAAGACACCACCTTGCGGTTCAGCGGACTGGCGGTGGACCCCCACCTCCTCCCCCACAACTCACTACATGGGAGGAGCAGGTCTTGGCGATTCTGCAACCTGAGGGCCTCGCAAGAGTAGATGGAGGAATGGACTATGGTAAGTCAAAGCTTTACTATTACATCCCCCACCCTACCTGCATGCCATCACATACCCCCACCCTCACCCTTACCCCCATCACTCCTACTCCTCACAAATGTCCCACTATCACAACCCACCCATTCCAACACCAAGCCCTGCATGCAACACCAGAGCATGGACACCCATCACCAAAGCATGGCCACTGCACATACCAATACACCCCCCTAAACCACCATCACACAAGGTCCCACACAGGAATGCAAGCACTGGGGTACACGGTCACCCACCTATCGCACACCATGGCACACACAGATGTAATAAACATCCTTTTATACCCCTGCAGGACCCCTACCCAACGTCACCGGACAGGAGGGTCCACACATGTCCACACCACCAACAGAAGAGGCCCACAGTGATGACAGCAGCTTGTCCAACTGGATCTAGATGACCAGCCCGGCCCATCGGGGACCTCGGGACAGTCAGTTGCCCTCACACAGTCAAAGGCCACTACAGACCTTCCCCCCTCTGGAAACACCAGCACAGCACCCACCCAGCGGGCCCATACCTCTGTCCCCAGGACACGTCAAGCAGCAGTGTGTCCACCACTACAGGGAACCCAGGCTAACCCACCACCCCAACAACAACAGGGACCTGGGGGCAGTGGTAGTGGGCACACGGTCTAGGGGACGGAGGCCCAGGAAAACAGGGGAACTGGGAGGGCTGTTGTGCGACAGGGGGAGGACAGGCCAAGGGAACCCACTCTCCATGAGGCCCTCTCCTCCATCATGGGAGCCTACCACCACTCCCAGGAGACAATGGCAACGGTACTGGCCAAGTTTCAGGAGACCCAGCTCCTGCAGGAGGAATAGTAATTGGGCTTCAGGGAGGAACTCTGAGCCATCAATTCCACCCTGGGCACCATCGTAGGGTTGCTGAAGGAAGTACTCAACACCAGGAGGGACACTGTGGCACAACAAGGGGCCCCTGACACTAGCATGGACGATGAACTGCCCACCACCTCTGCCGGCGCTAGTGGACAGGAGGCACCGCCACAGGACCACCACACCAGCACCCCACCCCCTGCAGAGGGAGAACCACCCCACAAACAGTCCCTGAGATCCAGGACAAAGACAGAGAACGATGCCAAGACCCCGCCAAGAAATGAGACCACCCTGAATGTCAGCTTACTGTCCCACTTTGTCACCCTGTCCATCCTCAATCTGGCCCAGCTCCACTTCCTATGCCCATTTGGGCAATGCACCTGTGAGACTCTGCCATGGACATTCCTCCGCCATCACCCCTCACCATTTTACAACCCCCTCCAATATTGAGCACTTAAATAAACACCCTTGAAGCACAAAACAATCTGGAGTCCGTCTGTGATTTCGAAATAGTGTATTAGCAATTACAGTGGGGAAATGCTCTTTTAATTGTAATGTGAACATACCTATGTCACACAGCTCTAGTCCATGAGGAAACAAAGCAGATGTCACACTGTGGGACACACATCTGTGAAATCGTAAGGGAAAGTGACAACTCAGTGACCATACACTGGGTTAAAACGACAGACAGTAGAGAGGTAGTAGTGTTAAAGTACATGTAGTAGGCAGGTTTGTATTCTCACTGGAAATATTGCAGGATCACCGAGTTCCTGTTGTCCATGTTCTCTTCTTCTGCCTCCTCGTCTTCACTGTCCACAGGCTCCACAGCTGCAACAACACCGCTATCTGGACCATCCTCCTGCAGAAAAGGCACCTGTCATTGCAAAGCTGAGTTGTGAAGCATACAGCAGGCCACGATGATCTGGCACACCTTCTTTGGTGAGTAGAATAGGGATCCACCTGTCATATGGAGGCACCTGAACCTGGCCTTCAGGAGGTCGAAGGTCCACTCTATTATCCGCCGAGTTCACACATGTGCCTCATTGTAGCGTTCCTCTGCCCTTGTCCTGGGATTCCTCACTGGGGTCAGTAGCCATGACAGGTTGGGGTAACCAGAGTCACCTGCAAATGGCAAGGGACAACTGTTAGACACACACTAACCTATAGGGATATCTCCAGACCCAGACAATCATTCCCACTGACCTGCTTCCAGGTGCTCACCTATTAGCCACACACGGTGCCTCTGGAGTTGACCCATCACATAAGGGATGCTGCTATTTCGCAGGATGTAGGCGTCATGCACTGAGCCAGGGAACTTGGCATTAACATGGGAGATGTACTGGTCTGCCAAACACACCATCTGCACATTTATGGAATGATAACTCTTCCGGTTTCTGTACACCTGTTCACTCCTGCGGGGGGGTACCGAAGCCACATGGGTCCCATCAATGGCACCTATGATGTTGGGGATATGTCCCAGGGCATAGAAGTCTCCTTTCACTGTAGGTAAATCCTCCACCTGAGGGAAAACGATGTAGCTCCGCATGTGTGGGCAGACAACACTCTGGACAACACGTTGGAAAACATAGGCTGGGACATCCCTGATGCTATGGCCACTGTTGTTTGAAATGACCCACTTTCAAGGAAATGGAGTACTGGCAGCACCTGCACTTGAGGGGGGATTCCTGTGGGATGGCGGATAGCTGACATCAGGTCTGGCTCCAGCTGGGCACACAGTTCCTGGATTGGGGCACGGTCAAGCCTGTAGGTGATGATCACATGTCTTTCCTCCATTGTCGACAGGTCCAGCAGCGGTCTGTACACTGGAGGATGCCGCCATCTCCTCACATGTCCCAGCGGACGGTGCCTATGAAGGACAACAGCGAGCACAGAGTCAAACAACTCAGCGGGAACGTACCCACAGCTTACACAGAATACGAATCATAATCCGAAAATTGGCCTGTATGTGTGTTGAGGCTAGGCCTAGGTATGTGTGACACAGTTAAAAATTAAGCCATGTGGGCCCCTGAAATGGCGGCTGCCTGACCTGTAAAGTGGGACAATGGGATGTGAGGTAACTGCGCTGGCGTTGTACACCGTCGCCGTAGGCGGTCGAAGACCGCTGCGCAATGCTGCATTGGTTAACATTGGACCCTATGGGTCCCAGGAGCCAATGAAGATGTACGCCGGCGGTGACGGTACGCACCGCCGCGGACGTGACAGCCATTTTCTATCTGTTCAATCACTCGATACTTGATCTTCGACAGGAGAGGACCTACACTGCAAGTGCTGCTGTGACCTCGGTCTGGAAGAGACAATGGCTCGTGCGTCTGGGGAAAGGGCCCCTGCCTTCACATCGGAGGAGTTGGAGAAACTCGTGGATGGGGTCCTCCCCCAGTACACGCTACTCTACCGTCCTCCAGACAAACAGGTAAATACACTGGGAGCATGCTGTATGGGCTATGCCTGTGTGGAGTGGGGTGGATGAAAGATGGGGGGGGAGATTGAGGCGTGCATGAAACGACGGTGAGTGCATGTGCATCATGGCAAGGGTAGGGATGGGGTCCAATGACTGTGACGGTGTATTTGTTAATAACTTTTCTGTTCCCCCTGTACAATTCATGTAGGTCAGCGCCCACCAGAAAAAAGATATTTGGCGTGCCATCGCCAAGGACGTCTGGACCCTGAGGGTCTACCACAGATGGAGCACCCACTGCGGTAAGAGATGGGAGGACATTCGTCGCTGGAGCAAGAAGACGGCGGAGGCCCAGCTGGGAATGGCCTCCCAACGTGGGAGGGGTGTCCGTCGCACCATGACCCCCCTGATGTTCAGGATCCTGGCTGTGGCGTACCCGGAGTTGGATGGGCTCTTGGGGGCATCACAGCAGCCACAATGGGGCGAGTACACTCTCATTGTGCTGATTTTGCGCGCAGCGGAGGTGTCTCGGTGGGTGAGGTGGGCTGTGGGTTTCCCTAGGCCAGGGCGAGTTTAGTAGGCAAGGTACCTTGTTCTGGCAGACCCTGTGGCACCCCACCCCACCTGTGTACAGTGCCAAGTACACCTAGTCAGGCTCCTGTGTCATCCATGTGTGCAGATGTCATCCATAGCCTTGTAGGCTATGTCCCAGGGATTGAAAAGTGAAGGCCAAGTGAGTGGCGTAGTGCAGGGGGCTTCTGTGTCTGTCGTGTCCGCCAACGGTAGTGGTAATGCATGTACTCAACATGTCTTTCTTCTGTCGCCCCCCCCTTTTTGTGGTCTCCCTGTTCTTGTGTGCATTAGCATCATCAGGCAGGAGAGCAGTGGCACCGGAGCAGGAGGGAGCTGCATCCCACATGGCCCTGGAGGGCGAGACAATGGACTCGGAGTTCACCAGTGGGACGGAGGGCGAGGGGAGCTCCACGGCGGGGACAGGAGCTGACACCAGTGACACAGACTCGTCCTCTGATGGGAGCTTCCTTGTGGTGGCGCCAACATCTGTGCGCCCCGCATCTACAGGTACAGCCACCACCCACCCTACCAGCACTGCCCTCCCAGCAGCCCCTCAGCCTTTCCCCCATGATCGCTCACCCAGGAGGGTGGGCATCACCTTCGCCCCAGCCACCTCAGTCCCTGCCCCAGTTACCCCTGCTGCCCTCAGTGAGGAGGCCATTGACCTCCTCAGGTCCCTCACTGTTGGGCATTCTACCATTTTGAATGCTATCCAAGGTGTATAAAGGCAGTTGCTTTTCAGACTCTGGCCTCAGCACTGATGGCAGCCATTGTCCCTGTGTCTAGCCTCCCCCCTCCAACTTCCTCCACCCGGACCCAATCCCCTCTACCTCAGCCTGTCCCAAGCACACCTTCAGACCAGCATGCACACACGTCAACACAAAAGGGAAGCTCAGGCAAACATAAGCACCACATATCCCACAGGCACTCACGCAAGCATCACACACATGCAGACACACCAACATCCACTGCCATCACTGTGTCCCCCTCCTCCTCGTCTCCCTCCTCCCTCCCAGTCTCGTCTACACTCACACCTGCATGCACTACATCTACAGCCACTACTGCCATCACCAGCACACACACCACCACACCCCGCTCACGTGCAGTCACCACCCCACTGCCATTCACATGTCCCCTGTGTCCTCTCCCAGTGTGTCTGTGACGCCACCTCCCAAGATACACAAACGCAGGCACACACCCACCCAACAGCCATCCACCTCACGACAGCCTCCAGCGCATGCACCTACACCCAAAGTCACCAAACAAACACCTCCTACAACCACAACCTTTTCCTCCACTCCCAAACCCCCTCCAGCTACCCGTCCCAGTGTTTCCCAAAAACTTTTCCTGTCCAACCTTCACCTCTTTCCCACATCTCCCCCACCCCGTCCGTCTCCTTGGGCCCGACTCTCCAGGTCCCAACCTAGCACCTCAGCCACAACATCTCCGGGACCAGTGGTGCCTGTAGTCACCGGAATCTGGAGTGCACCGGCCACCAGGGCAGCCAGTGTGGCACGGAGCCACAGCACGGACAGTCCCCCACCTGTGAAGCATCAAAAGTTGGCCAGTGCCCAGCGGGAGAGGGGAAAGACTCCAGCCACCAAAGCCGCTCCCAGGGGTACAGGTGGGAGTGTGGAGTCAGCTGCGACACCTTCCAAGGTGGGGAAGGGCCACAAGAAAGTCAGCAGGTCTGGGAAGAGCAGCACGGCGGAGAAGACCGCTGCCCAGGAGGCCACCGCCATCATCCCAGCTGCCAAGGAAGCCACCGCCATCATCCCCGCTGCCCAGGAGGCCACCGCCATCATCCTCGCTGCCCAGGAGGCCACCGCCAGCACCTGCCCTGCTGCCCAGGAGGCCATCGCCCTCATCCCCGCTGCCCAGGAGGCCACTGCCAGCACATGCCCTGCTGCCCAGGAGCCCACTGCCATCATCCCCGCTGCCCAGGAGGCCACCGCCAGCACCTGCTCTGCTGCCCAAGAGGCCACCGCCACCAGCCCCGCTGGGCCAGACAGGACCGCCAGCACCAGCCCCGCTGGGCCAGCCAGGACCGCCAGCACCAACCCCGCTGGGCCAGGCAGGACCGCCAGCACCAGCCCCGCTGGGCCAGGCAGGACCACCAGCACCAGCCCCGCTGGGCCAGAGAGGACCGCCAGCACCAGCCCCGCTGGGCCAGAGAGGACCGCCAGCACCAGCCCCGCTGGGCCAGACAGGACCGCCAGCACCAGCCCCGCTGGACCAGAGAGGACCGCCAGCACCAGCCCCGCTGGGCCAGAGAGAACTGCCAGCACCAGCCCCGCTGGGCCAGAGAGGACCGCCAGCACCAGCCCCGCTGGGCCAGACAGGACCGCCAGCACCAGCCCCGCTGGGCCAGACACGACCACCAGCACCAGCCCCGCTGGGCCATGAAGGACCACCAGCAGCTGAGTCACTGCAAAGGACCCCGCCGCAACAAGCACTGCTGAACAGGGCACCCCGGCAACAAGCACCGCTGAACAGGGCACCGCCGCCACAAGCACCGCTGAACAGGGCACCGCCGCAACAAGCACCGCTGAACAGGGCACCGCCGCAACAAGCCCTGCTGAACAGGGCACCGCCGCCACAAGCACCGCTGAACAGGGCACCACCGCAACAAGCACCACTGAACAGGGCACCGCTGCAACAAGCGCAGCTGAACAGGGCACCGCCGCCACAATCACCGCTGAACAGGGCACTGCCGGAACAAGCACCGATGAACAGGGCACCGCCACCACATGCACATCTGGCCCATGAGCGCCAAGGGCACTGACGCTACTGAGTCTGTCACGAGCAGGATGAAGCACTCTGGGCACCAAGCCCCCTCCAGAACCAGTGGAGAGATACATCCACTACCTCAGTCCTTGGCAGGATGAAGCACTCTGGGCACCAAGCCCCCTCCAGAACCAGTGGAGAGATCCATCCACTACCTCAGTCCTTGGCAGGATGAAGCACTCTGGGCACCAAGCCCCCTCCAGAACCAGTGGACAGATGCATCCACTACCTCAGTCCTTGGCAGGGTGAAGCACTCTGGGCACCAAGCCCCCTCCAGAACCAGTGGAGACTGTCATCCACTTGAGAGACTGTGGCTTTGCACTCCCCAGGATAAAGCAGTGGGCAAACCACCCACTGTAGAGACTTGAGAGACTGTGGCTTTGCACTCCCCAGGATAAAGCAGTGGGCAAACCACCCACTGAAGAGACTTGAGAGACTGTGGCTTTGCACTCCCCAGGATTGAACAGTGGGCAACCCACCCACTGTAGAGACTTGAGAGACTGTGGCTTTGCATTCCCCAGGAATGAACAGTGGGCAAACCACCCACTGTAGAGACTTGAGAGACTGTGGTTTTGCACTCCCCAGGACTGAACAGTGGGCATGTGGCCCCCTCGTGGATTTGGCGTCGTGCACTCAACCGGTGCACCCCCCCTTCTCCCTCTCCCTCCCCCTGAGGTGCCTGTTTTATTGCTATCTGATGCCCCTGCAGTGTTCTCTCCGTCATGGTCGGGGATCTTGTGTGGGCCTCGCCCATACCGTGTGGGCCCAGTGTTCCACGAACTTCAATGGAGCACTACCTGGACTACTATTCTTGGTGTATATTTTGTTTATAGTGTATATATGTATATTTTATCGTACTGCATTTTCATATATTACAATGGTTACACTAATTTTCTTTGGTCTTTGTATTCTTCCGGGGGGTGAGGGTTCGGGGTGTAACTATAATGTATCATGATGTATTAGTGTGTGTGTTTTCGGGGGTGAGGGTGGGGGTGGGGTGTTGCGTATTGCGTGTGTGTGTCCCTGTTTTTTCCCTCCCCTGTGTTGTAGGTGCAGTACTCACCGTGGTCTTCGCCGCCGGCGTTCGTGCTCCTGGTAGAGGAGCAAGAAGATAAGGGCTGGCAGGATCTGCAGCTCTGGTTCCATGGCGTCCTGGTTCCTCGTGGGGTGTGTAGAGGTGAGCGTTTTCCCTTCGAAGTCCTGTTTCCGCCGTGTTTTTGTCCGCGGTGAATCCGCCACATAAAAGGTGGCGATTTGGTAGGTTGTGATACTGTGGGCGGTACTTTGTCCTCCGCCTGTCTGTTGGCAGTGACCGCTTGTCCTGTTTGTTTGTACCGCTGTGGCGGTCGTAGTGTTAAAGTGGCTGTCTTTGTTGGTGGTTTCTGCCACGGTCGTAATTCCAAGTTTTTTACCGTCGGCCTGTTGGCGGTCTTACCCCCGCTTTAACACCGTCCGCCAGGGCTGTAATGACCACCTTAGTGTTTCTAAGCGCTATTTTTTAATTTAATCTTTGAAAATTCATAACTTGACTTGTGTATGTCAGATTTTTGTCGTTTTGGTCTTGTTTTGTTTAGATAAATATTTCCTATTTTTATAAACTGGTATAGTGTCATTTTGTAGTATTTTCATTAAATTACTTTGTGTGTTGGTACAAATACTTTACACCTAGCACTCTGAAGTTAAGCCTACTGCTCTGCCAAGCTACCAAGGGGGTAAGCAGGGGTTAGCGGAGGGTGATTCTCTTTTACCCTGACTAGAGGGAGGGTCCTTGCTTGAACAGGGGGTAACCTTGCTGTCAACCAAAGACCCCATTTCTAACAACAAGGACTAACATTTTAAGGATTTGCTTAAAGAATATCAGTTGCAGTAATGTATAAGCTGGGCTATCAATTAATCCAACGAGCCTAAAAATCTTAAAAGCACAGCAAAGAACTCAGTAAAGTTCTTTTAAATACTCCGCATAGACTGGTCTTCTAAGAACGGCGGAGCATGGAGGAATCACATACTTTAATAGGTCCTTAAGCAAAGGATTTCATACATTCACTACATGAGTACATGGTTCACAGATTCTCCGCCAATAAGAAGCGAACATAAAGAAACATTTACTAGAGAATACATTCAGATATTTTCTTACCATTCTACAATAGGCTCAGGTGCTCCTAAACTCTGTACATGTGACATGACTTGTTACATAGTATGTTGTTCAGTCTGAGCCACCTAGGTTGGCCTTGGGAAAGCACATTTTTGTTCAGTGCAGCTGGATAAGTATTAGTCTCTTCATAGCAAAGTCTAAAATATTTTATTACAGCAAAATAACAGCAATGATCAAGTGGTATATTACGGTGCTTCATCTAAGATGGATGGCAAAAGAAATTTGGCCTCAATGAGTGAAAGCTCGATTTCTCTGAGTTATATTCTACAAATTGAAACACATATTTTACAAATCCCTAAATACTAATACCATTCAGTTCCGTGGGCAAAAATCATGTGCCGTGAAATGCACTCATAGGTTTGAAGGTGCTACAGTAAACCACAGGAATAACTGGCCGGTGTAATTATGGTGTCCACTATCTGTAACACTATATCAAAAGTTTAGGTTCACTCGGGAAGGAGTAATGAAAAGAACTAGAAAACAACCCACAGTAATCCCAACAGTGTATAAACAAATGTACAGAATACAATTCTCATATGCGGAAACTACACACATAGGCGAATTTCAAATGAGAGATATATGTTTAAGTAGCCATGGAGATAATAGTGCAAAATCATATACCAAGGAAACAGGGTGAAACTAAACAAGTCAACATCCCAAAGACCAAAGAATTCTGGTGCAAACACAAAAACACAATAGTGTACAGTACAAAGTAATAGGCTGCAAGGGCAGACTGAAACCAAATTATGTCCAGTAATTAATTAGAAACAACAGATTTTCAATTGGAGATGTGCAGTCGCAACATGAAACAATTTAGACAGTCCCTATTATATTAAATAAATTCGATGTTTCATCTCAAGAGTAAACTTGACCAGGGCCATCATCAGGGTAAGGTTAAGTTGTCGTAGAGACATTTGAGAGAAAGCAACCTAAGGAGTTCCATGATGGATGAAAGGGAAACAAAGTAATGAAGTATTGTAAGACAAGGTTTCCTGGTGATTTCTGGTGGTGTGGCTTCTAGTGGCACCAGACTCCTGCAGGTGGTCCACACTAGGGTGGGGAGTGCAGTGGAGGCAGCCAAATTAGGTCTCACCACAGCTTGTGTCCCCCATGCCTCCCTGGAGCTGCTCCACCTAAAAAGCCTCACACCCACAGGAGTCACTTACCACTACTACTACTTGCCACCAGTGAGGTCGCGGTCTGAAATCGCAGTAACATCACAGCAGGCGGACCCCCAGGATATACACAGACAAGGTAACATGGCCGTGGGTGGTGGACTACCCTTTATATTCTCTCCATGCATGCTTTGGCTCCCAGCGACCCTTGCGATCAGCCTTCACAGCCTGGCACACAAACCACCTTTGCCCACAGCCCTCATCTGGGAGCTCCTGCTTCTGCACCAGCATTGGGCTGCTGTCACCTACCAAGCAGCAAAGTAACAAGAAAATAAATCTACTGGCAGAGTAATTGGCAAACAGCTAGCCAAGCAATAACCTTTGTTAAAGTGCAGATCCAAGAAACAAAATGGCAGGAGGTGGAAGGATGAGATATGGAAGGCACAGGGAGGTAACCACTGACCCCAAACAGTGAAAGATCCAAAGTGACTCTGATCTGGAATTAATCTCAGACGCTAATCTCTCTGCCCCTCTGACCAACACAAAGGTCTGTCCCCCGACAGAATCTACAAACCAAATCATTAACTTTTTTTCTGAAAGAAATTGACTTTAGTAAGTAAGGAGACTCAGCCCATTGTCTCTATCGAGGGCCCATCTCAAGTGAGAGCAACATCTTTGAGGGCTCATGCATTTACTTGCACAACTCAGGCCCGGGTGAATTCAACTTCTGCTACCCCTCAAAATAAAAAAATAAAAAGGTCAACTCTCTTGCAATACAGCCAAAACTCGGCTTCCCCTATTATGCAGGCCAACCTGGAGATACACATGGAACTCTCTGGCTCCCCTGACTCTGACATAGTGCTGTTAGGCGCTGGGCTCAGTCATAGCCTTATATCTGCACGGCATCCCACAGAAATAGCGCCATTCAGATCAGTATAGCCTAACATAGAAAGAACCAGATGGACTAAATCCAGAACAACAGTATGGATACCTCTAGGGCTTGGCTGTTTATGCTACCACACAGCCTAGGTACCTTTATCCTCCTCAAGACACCTCAAGGAATCTTAGCAAGAGATGCTGGTTCAAATTACAGGCCCAACTTTGGATCACTCACTGCCCTGAGATAACGGCAACCTGCCCACAACCCATTAAAACTCTCACTCCCCTAACTCCACCAAATACCGGCATGTGGTCCTCTCTGCTTGGCACCATACAATCAATGGTAGATACAATGACCTACCACTCAGTCACACTTGATGCTCAAGTGGACATTCTGAGTTCTCTTGCCGTCCTTATCACTAACAATAACATGAAGTCTGAAGCGCTAAACAATTTGGTTTAGCATGCTCAATCTACAGCTGACCTGGCCAAAGCCCCTCAAAGACATCAGGGGTCTTGCCCATGCTCCCCAGTCTTAAACAAACTGTCCACTCTACCACAGAAGATGGAAGCCTTGCTACAGGACACACTATTGTCTATTGATAGGTGTCAGGTCTTGCCGATGTAACCAGGGCCCCTGGAAATCAAGTGTACTATCCATGTCAAATCTGTCAGGGAACCAGCTAATGACAAGCATTCCTGCATCTCTCATCCAGGATTGGTCAAGTCATCTGCAAGAGGGCCTCAGGATCCAAACAACCCCAAATTATACTCACAGCATCATTCCTTATTTGCAACCTCAGACGCTAGTATTTATGAAGTTCGCCTATCTCAATTCCTGAGCTCATCAAGCTGATACTGATACCAGATTATCAAAAAAGGGAGCCTCATGGTATACTAAACAGGGGGAATATTGTCCTGTTATTTCAATCAGTCCCCGACCTGAAGTACATCAACTCCTCTGCCATTCTATCAATCAAATTCTTCCAACCTTGTGGGGACCAGGGAACGGAACCCACTCAGGTCACCTTCACCTCCCACTCACTGGTGGAAGCAATTCTGGCAAAATCTACACTAGGTTTGGGGAATCATAGTTAAAGAAATCAAGGTGAAAGGATATCCTGAATACCTAGCCTGCCAGTTGCCTGTGGCTTCCAGTTCCTACTTGTTCCAGACTAATCCAGTGACACTGCAGTTGCCTGGGTTTTCCTGCCAGGGTTTTCCCAACTGGGTCTTCACTCTCGTCGTTCTTCCTGCCAACAGAAGCCCCGCCCACCCCAGGACCTACTTAATGCAGGCCGCAGTGCGACCGCACCACTGGTGTGTTGAAGATGCTCCAAAGGCAAGCTTTTATTTGCCCATGCTTGTCTGGGACTCGCCCAGCACCATGACCGTTGGGCCTCCTTTCCCCCAAAGAAACACCATCCCTAAGCTCTACACTTTCGAACCTTTTGACCCTGGAAGCCACAACAAACAATTCCACCCCATTGACCCATGCTCCTTTCCCCTGCACCCACTGCCAGTTCACCTGCCAGCATACACACCAGTCCACAGACCAGCCCCACCCCAAACACACCACAGACACCACCTGAACAAAAATACCAACTTGCATGCGCCCTTCTCAACATTTGCTCACTATGCAAGCATTCCAGCAAATTATGGGACCTCATCGCCACACTAGCACCCTACATCTTCTTCCTCACTGAGACCTGACTCAACTCCATATCTGCCCCAGACATTGCAACAGCAATCCCCGACAGATATAAAATCACCCACCAGGACCACACCAACAAGCTGGGAGGAGGAACAGCCATCATCCACAAAGAGACCATACAGTGTACCACCAACAACACCACCACCCCATGGAACATCTCAACTTCAAGCTCCACACGGATGACAAAACAACCATCAGAGGCACCTTTGCATACCAACCCCCATGCCACACTCCAGCTTCTGCAACACCGACTTCATTTTGCCCCTAGCCTTAGACTCCAAGAACTACGTCTGCCTCTGCGACCTAAAATTTCCACATCGACTACCCCGACAACAACACTGCACATTTCCTCAACAGTATGAGCAGCCTCAGATTGACCCAGATTGTCCTTTACCCTACACACACACTGTGGAACCCACGCTGGACCTCATGTTTACCTCCAGCAACCTCGTCAGACATGCCACAGAACTCACGTGGACTGATTACTCTATCGTCCACTTAAGCATCCCCAGCCTCTCCTCTTCCACCCCAAAGACGACCAGCACCCCCCACCGGGGGTGGAACAAAATCTCAGAGACCAGCTGGGCGGATGACCTCAACATCTCCAACCCCGCTACATACACCAACCTCGAACAGGGAGTGAAAAACTTCCACGTCTGGATCACCAATTGCACCGACAGCATTATCCCCATCAAGAGCAACTGGTAAAACCAAGAACTCAGAAAGGGAAACGAGACAGCAAACAGCTGAAGATGCGATGGTGCACCAGCAAGGACGCTGCTGACAGAGCAGCCTTCATCAACTCCCTCAATCTCTACCACTGACTGCTGAGGGAAAAAAAGAAGACAGCCCTTGCCACACGCATCAAAACCAGCACCAAAAACACCAAGTAACTTTTCAACATCGTTAAGGAATTCTCAACCCGGCTGCCAGCGAAAACAACATCACAGGCTCACAGGAGCTATGCGACAACCTCGCCAACTTCTTCCACGACAAGATCGCAACCATATACAGAAACTTAGAACCTCAACCCATACCTACAGTCTTCCTTGACAGATACGCCACCACCGTAACTGATATGAACCACACACTGACCACCTGGAACATCCTCTCCACCCAGGACATCACCTCCACCATGACATCCGAGAGCTCCTACAGACCCATGCCCACAACACATCCTCAACCTTGAAAATCAAAGATCGTCCAGAAACTCAACAACCTGCTCAATACCTGTATTACCACTGCAACATTTCCTGATGCCTGGAAACACGCTGAAATACCACTACTCAAAAAACCCTCCCCCTCAAGAACTACCATATCATCTTCTTGCTCCCATTCCCAGCAAAGGTACTGGAAAAGATCATCAACAAGCAACTCATGACATACCTGGAGCAAAACAAGGTGCTCAACACCTCTCAATCTACCTTCCACAGCAATCACAGCACTAAAACTGCCCTGATCGCAGCCACCGATTACATCTGAACTGTCCTTGACCAAGGAGAAACAGCAGCTTTGATCCTCCTCCACCTCTAAGCAGCCTTTTACACCATATTCCACCACATGCTGATCAAAAGACTCCACCACATCGGCATCGAAGGGGACGCACTAAGATAGATCACCTTTTTCCTCACTGGAAGAACCCTGAGGATCCACCTCCCACGTTTCAACTTTGAACCCAAGGAGAGCACATGCGATGTCCACCAGAGCTCATCCCTCAGCCCCATGCTCTTCAACTCATGTCTGACCCTGTTGGCCAACATTGTCAAATCCCACGGTCTCAACATAATTTCCTATGCAGATGAAACCCAACTCATCCTCTCACTCACCGATGACCCCTCCACCACCAGAACCAACTTCCATAGGTGCATGACAAGCGTCTCTGACTGAGTGAAGAACAAACAACAGTCTACAGCTGAACACAGACAAGACGGAAGTACTGATCTTTGGCAATAGCAGCGACACATGGAATGACTCCTCGTAGACATCAGACCTAGGAACCACACCCAATCCTTCTGACCACACCAGAAACCTCTGAATCATCATTGACAACAAGCTGACTGTAAAATCACAAATCAACGCCATCTCCTCCTCCTGCTTCCTCACTTTGTGCATGCTACATAAGTTCTTCAAGTGGCTACCCCTACACGCCAAAGGCACTGTGACACATTACCAGCTGACTGGACTACGACAACAACGTTTACGTAGGAATCGCCACACACCTCCTACAAAGACTTCAGACCATAAAGAATGATGCAGCCAGACTCATCCTAGGCCTTCCCTGACGAACTCACATCACACCCCACCTCAGGCAACTCCACTGGCTCCCCGTGCAGAAGAGATGCCAATTCAAACTCCTGACCCATGCACACAAGGCTCTACACAACCAAGGACACGAGTACATTAATCACCGTCTGAACTTCCACCAACCATCAAGAAGACTATGCTCTGTCTCTCTTTCATTTGCCAGTACTCTGCGTATCTACCGAAGCAGAAGTGGAGGACTCTCCTTCTCCCACATCACAGCAAATACCTGGAGCAGCCTCTCCACCCACCTCCGGACCAACTGCTCACTTCCAGAGTTCAGAATGTGCCTCAAGACCTGGCTGTTTGAATAACCTCCGGGAACTGCAAGCACCTGGATACCATATCAGGTGATTAGCCATGCTTTATAAATCCTGATTGATTGATTGGTTGACTGAGATGTGCTTAATCGCCAGTTCAAAACCTTTACGCATTCAGTTTTAAAAAGTGCTAAAGGAACACAAGGTCTCAATGATTTGGAGAGCAAACCCAACTGCCTTTTTGGTTGAAAAATGTTCCTAACCATCTGATGAGAGCCCCAATAGCCATCTTACCCACAGAGCAAAACTAAAAATATGCTCATAGAACACTCATGGCCTTGCACAGAAACTTGAAGATCAGGACATTATGGGCCTGATGTGGAGTTCGGCGGACGGTTTTCACCATCTACCGAACTTCCGACGGGGAGGTTGCCACCACACTGGCTACCTCCCTGCCAGGCCCATTAAGAATTTCCCAATTGGCTGGCGGGTGGAAAACTAGGTTATCTCCCGCCAGCCTAGCGAGAAACAGGCTACAGATTTTTCTTAGGCTCATAATGGAGATGGCGGCAATGCGGTAGCCAGCAGGCTGCACCAGCACCCTCACAATGTTCACTGTCTGCAAAGCAGAGAGTGAACATTTTGAGGGTGCTGAACACGAGGCCCATGCCTAGTGCATGGGCAGTGCAGGGGCCCCCCTTGCAACTGTTTCCCGCCAGCCTTTTCATGTCGATAACACCGGCATGAAAAGGATGGCGAAGAACAACACTGTAATCCGCAGGTCAGCGCCGCATGCAGCACTGCCCTCATGGATTAGGATCTCCGCCACTGCCAGACCGCCAGGATCCAAGATCCTGGCGGAGCTGGCAGTTCCCTGGCGGTCGGACTGCCAGGGTTGTTATGTGGCAGTCGGAAACACTCGTAATGAGGCCCTAAGTCTTTCTGTAGTAACTTTGAGATCCTTTTTTTCAGATAACCATAGCTCAAACAACTGTCCTGCTGACAGGCTACATAGGATGTCAGAAGCCATCTAACAAAGTTAGCAGCTATAGATGCCTAATGGGCAATCTAACGATTTATATTTCATCATCCTTGCAAGGCTCGACGGAGGAGAAAGAACTATGGGTGCAAGCACTGGAACTCAACACACACCATAGTACTGAGAAGCACTCCCTCTTGCTCATAAATGTTTATATAAATCTTAGCAGAACTGAGAAGCAGGCCAAAATGAAAAGATTGGAAAAAATCTTAACTGAGCTAAAAATAGAATACCCGCTGGTTAACACCCTTTTATCTGGTGACTTCAATACAAACTTGTTTGGTGCCTCTAGGGGTTGGGACACCAATGATATGATACAATCTGTGATATCCCAATGCAAAGGGTGCCAGTGAAAACCCACTGGAGCAAACTGGCTGAGTCCTTCCTGTCGGTCTGCAAAGCCCTGGGCCTCAGGGTCATAAATGGCCGACTTAGCAGGGACATGTTCCCTGGTTGGACACGAGCAACCTATATATTGACCTTACTATTCCAGCTGCCCTACTTAGGAACATCATTAATTTCTCTCTTGGGGATCATCTTAAAAGTGACCATAGACCACAGCAAATCTTTTTGTCAATAAGCACATCGAAACCAGAGTCTGCATCCACCACCAGCATTAGTATACACACTGAAAATCTTAAAAGACTAAAGTGGTACAAAAGATTAAGTTTTGAGGCAGCTACCTGGATCCAACCACAACACAGTATAATTGCTTTACCTTCCAGCTCATCCAATGAGCAATGGGACCTTCTCACAGAACAAATATTGAAGAAATTTAATTCCATGCATTATGGCCATACAAAAACATTTGAGCCACTGCTAAACTCTAACTAACCTGGAATCAGAAGGTTCTGAAAAGCAATGTGAACTGCAAAATAGAATGACAGCTTTTGGGCGCACTTCCTTGATTAACCAAAAACTCACCAGACATCAACGCAAACATTTCTGAATCAGCCTGGATCTCATTTCTGTAATCTAATTTCTCAATTACTAATCTCCAGGTTCCTTCCAAATCTGATGCATCACTATCACCTCATTCTTGGCCCAGGGACCCCCTGCAGCAAAGGAAGCTTCATAACCCCCTTCAATAGATCTAATAGAGGAATGCTCCGGACTCACACTGGTGAAAATGAGGAAAGACAGGACACCAGTTCCAAACTGGCTCCTGTCAACTCTCTTCACAGCAGACCCATCATTTAGGCCCATAACACTGTCTCCACTGTTGGGGTTCTGCTTGGCATCAAACTGGATCCCAGATTCCTGAGGGTCAAAGTCATGACACTGAGAATGGGGGAGTGGGACTGCATGGTCACCTCCAGGCATGGCAAAACCCCTCAACTCAAGGAGCAAAGTGTGGTCTCCGCAGCCTAAGCAATGAAATCATCATTCATATACTGTGCTTTTGCCCTTCCTTGCTACAGTTGCTTTTTTCCATATTTTTTATTAAGGTTTGCAAGGTACAAAATACAAAGGCATTTACCATCAGATATATAGCTCCCCATCATGTCTTTTCAACATTTCAAACAATAACAATTTCCCATCCCCCCGCTCTTGTTT
Organism: Pleurodeles waltl; assembly: GCF_031143425.1. Lineage (NCBI taxonomy): Eukaryota > Metazoa > Chordata > Amphibia > Caudata > Salamandridae > Pleurodeles > Pleurodeles waltl. Next base: position 72,190,981 of record NC_090438.1, read on the forward strand.
GCCATCATTTAAAATATGCAGTCATAAAGGACATAACAACTACTCTCCAGATCTTCACCTCGGCCTGGCTAGTTCCCTCCCCAGTGCACACCACTGCATGACAGTGGGAACCCATAGGTGTGACAGCTCCCCCCGCAACCCTCAGCCAGTCTTTTACTGTAGGGGTGTGGTGTAACCTAGCAGCCAGGCCTTCCTTTACTCACAACAGTCAGTCATCCCTCCCACACTAAGAAGCTACTGATACTTCTGCTCCATTCTCTCCACTTAGGCTTACATCCGGAGGTTTCCTTAGATCAGTCAACATGGCCCCCCATGCTTTCAGGTCATCTTCAAATTTTTCATCTCGTCTGACATAATTCATGCGCACCTCCTCGGCCACCGCCTACTCGGGCATGTCCCTGAGCCAGTCCTCATGCCTCGGGGGTTCCATCCCCAGCCACCTTATGGCTATGTGGCCCTTTGCCAGTAATAGACCCAACAACATTAATTTCTTGCAACATTTCTTGTTATCAGGGGAAGGGATTAGCCCAACAAAGCATGTCATATTGTGAGTTGTAGGGCCCAACCAGTGGCCCTAATAAGATTCTCCATTACCGTCTGCCAGAAGTCTGTCGGAGACGTGCAATACCAAACCCTGTGTAAGAAATTTGCAGCAGGTCTCCCACAACACACGCAGCAATCTGGTGGAGTATTGTATATAGTATGCAGTTTTGGGAGAGAGATATGTTTGATGTACATAATTATACTGTTTCAGTTTAAAACTGGTGTTGGAGCTATCTGTCTTCACTCCCTCATGTACCTGCTCCCACTCTTGGCAGCCAAGGGCTCCTCAAGGGATCCCTCCCATTTTGCATGCATGCAAAGTGGTGTTCCCAGGAGGTCCCCCCACAATGCTCTGTACATATGGGACATCAATCTGCACCCTCCTGCCGTGGCCAGGTGCATAGTTAGTGTATGGGAGTGCAGCGCCTCCTCTTGAAAGCTCAGTCACAGCTCTCACAGTCAGAGATATTTGCGTATTGTAAATATTGACCCATTCCCAACGTGAAAGAGGTGACAGCATCCTCACGTGTGACAAACTGTTCACCGGGATACAGGTCATTGAGCATTTTCAAACCCAAATCTTTCCATTTATCCACAGACATGGTGTCAGCTTTCTTGTAGAATGGCTGCAGACATCACAAAGTAATATCCGGTGCCTATGCAGCCCGATGTATCACTCTTCTGACAGCTATCTCCTATATCCTCCACACCTGGTGTATAACATTGGGTGTGCCTGTAGTAACCCTTGCTCCTCGCACTAGCAAACCTGGCAGTGACGATCCACCATGGGAGCCACGTAAGAGCCCTTTTTCCAAGTTGTCAGTGGGGTCCAACCAGTGGATAGTGTGCTGCAGATGCGCTGCCATGTAGTAGAGCTCTAAGTTGGGGAACTCTAGGTCTCCCTTTCCCCAAGTCTGTTAGAGTATGGTCAGCCCCGTGCGTGTCTGTTTACCTGCCCCACAGGAAATCCACGATAAAGCTATCTAGTTCCGCAAAATTTAATCGAGGAATCTCTTAAAGAGTGCCCTGTAGTGCATACAGACATTCGGGGAGCACAACCATATTAACTATAACCACTTTACCCATTAGGGACAAAGGAAGCCCTCTCCAGAACTGAACCAAGGCTCGCAACCCATCCACCACCTTGCCGATATTGAGATCCAAGAACGACTGCTCTGAGTGGGTGATCCTGATCCCCAGATCCCGTACACCGTCTGGCCCCCAGGGAAGTCCCACCTGTGGGAGGGTCTCAGTAGGAATCTCAGCTAGTTCATCCAGTGGAAACTATTTAGATTTTTCTCGATTAACGCTGAGTCCTGATATCTCCTGAAACTCACCTAGAGCATTCAGGATATGGGTATAGACTACTGGGCTAATCTCAGATGAGCTAGGACCTCATCAGCATATAAGGAGACCACATGTGTGGTGTCCCACACCATAATCCCCTGGGGACCAGCGCTCTCAGCAGTAACTCCACCATTGGCTCCATAGCCAGCGCAAACAACAGCAGCAACAGCAAGCCTCCCTGTCGTGTGCCCCTGTGCAGCAGAAATCTTCTCGAGACCACCCTGCTCGAGATCACCCTACCTGTCCGGTCAGTGTAAAGCAGTTTGACTCACTTTATATACTCAGCACTCAGACCCACCATCTCCAGTACTGGCCAGACGTAGGTCCAGTCCTAGAGTATAAGCGTCTCCCCGTAGCTGTGGCGAATTATAAACATTTGTCGTAGATTATAGAGGGCGCTCCTCTGTGGAATCAGTCCACATTGATCAACGTGAATTAATGCCTTCAAATGGGGTAGCAGATGCACAGCTAATATACCACCAAGGATTTTAACATCCCTGTAACAGCTAGAGGGGTCTGTACGAGGAGGCTTCCGCCAGGTACTGCCCCGGCTTCTGTACTATCACAACCATCGCTTCACACATGGTGTCTGTGAGCTTTTCCTTCTGGAGGGCCTCGAGATAAACCTTGAGTAATCTGTCCACCATTGTGTCCGCATATCTATGATTCAACTCAGCGGGGAGCCCATCGCTTCCCCGGGCTTTCACTGTCCTCAACCTCCTTATTGCCAGGAGGACCTCTTCACAATGATGAGCATGTCCATAGAGGCTCTGTCCCCCACCGTGAGATGTAGGTGTAGGACCTTAATCCCGGCAAGCTCTTCTGCACTCCGGGTGTGGAACCTGATGGGCTGTGCTGCATGTGTCCGACAAAGATGGGACTGGAACACCCCATTATTAGCTGTTTGCGTGCCAACCAGGATACCCCTGCCATCTCGGACTGCTAGCACTGGGGCCCCCTGTTCGTCTTGTCAGTCAGGCATATTCAAAAGGACAGCTTTTATTATCTATAATATACTTGGATATGTAATATAATATAACACAATGGTAACAATTAGCACAGCAGCAAAATATAACAAACAGGAGGACAGCTTCCACACTTATATAAAGAATAATGGAGCCACACTGATAGAAATATTTCTCAAATAAATCTATTTGTGCTGAATGCATATGAAACATATTATACAGAGCCCCAAAAACACAACTAGTGTAAGGTATCCATCGCAATTTATATAATGTTCCAAACAGATGGAACCTGCCACATGTAGAGGAACACATATAATATATACTTCAAGACAGTTTTCCAACCAAGAGCCATCCACGACTCAAGTCAGTTTAAATTTCATATATGTCCTACGTCACACCGGCAATATCCTTGAGTTTGTAAAGGCCTAGTCGACGATGTTTCGACCCTGTAGTCAATATGGGGTCTCACCAGGGTAAGGTATGTAAAGGGACACCTAGGAAGGGAACAAAGCCTTTAAAAATCGGAATAAATATCTTTCAGAATGAAAAAATAGGAGCTGAATCCCTACAAAAAGGTGCACCCACCTCCAGATTAAAACGAAAACCATCACCTTCTGATTAAAACCGAAAAACATCCCCCAGTGCACACAGCAATGTGTATATAAATCATCTCTACTTACAAGGAGAAACGCTGCATTGTATGCGACCAGGAGAAATGTAAAATATTTGAGAACCCAAAAGTAGTAAAGCAGAGTCCAGCCCATAATACACAACTAACATGCCATAATAGAGAATCACGGCTTGCCCCCTTGTAGGATAAATCTGTTCAGAAACAGAACCAGTGGCATATAAAGCAGGGGCAGACGGCCTGTAATTACCCCAATGAACTGAAAGCCTATGTAATAGGAAAGTGATGTTAACAAAAAGGTTTAAGCCGTCAAAGCAAAAAATTGCAGGAACCTGTATGGCGGAGTTATCGGAATCTATTGTGCCCTCCAGAATACGCGGGAATGTGTTAACGCAAATATATTAATTAGAAATTATTGATAAATGTGTATGAATTCTGAATAATGAAAAATGTAGAAAATGATTAACGTAGAAAAATAATGTGCATGTTTACGAATTGTGACCTCGAGCAGTGTCCACCAGATTTTATGAATTCTATTAAAAGAGCAACTAACGTGTGTGAAATATTGAAAATGTATTAGATTAATGTAGCAATATGCCATATTGAGAGATATAACCTATGTTTTGCATTGTATTATAGGGCCTAATTTAGCCAAAGTTGTAGCCTAGTCTTCCCAGGCCTCATGCAGAAGCTGTGTTCCTTAGCGTTAATGGAAAATGCTGACAAGTTGAACTAACTGTGAACTGCTTATTGTTTAATAAAAATTGCTTAGCTGAAACCTTTGCATGAACCGACGGACAGGAGATGAGGGAGTTAGAATTGTAACATCTAGTTGGTAAGGCGCTGAGTGTACTTTCCCAGGACTCGAACAATGAAGACACTGACTGGAGAAGAAGATACAACATTTTCCATACCTGACAAGCTGGATGATGAGGACATCGTAAAGTGAACCAATCAACGATGTGTGAACTGTGTAATATTAGAATTCATAGATTTGATTTACAAAATTATTGGTTAGGGAAAAATCGTGTGATTAATTGACCAATTAGGATTTGGAGGATAGTCTGGGTGACTTTGATATAACGTTGTGACAAAGAGAGAGACAGACAGACAGATAGATGGAGACAAATGTTGGGAGAGCAGACCTTATTGCGAAATTGAAGACGAAGAGACAAGATTGTGTCATTGGGCTCATACTCTGTATGAGGAGAGCTTGATGTGATGCTGATCGACTGATGACCTGAAGACGAAGACTGACTTTGTTGCTGATCCATACCGAGGATAGGTAGATATGACAATGTGACTGAATTATCTTTTGTGCCTTTTCTTTCTTGGTACCAACTGCGCTGCCTTAATAGTTTTTCTCTTAGCTACATGTTTTCCAAATTTATGTTCTAAACTGTTTTCGCATGAACGCCCACATGCTGATGCTAATCTGGGTTAGGTGAGGTTCACTACTCTGTGACACTGACAGAATTACAGAGACAAATGATTGACGGACTGAATTGCTGAACTCTGTTTCTTATGTTGACTTATTTGATATTGGTTCAAGTGATGACTTAGGCTATGGCTTTAGAATGTATTCTGATGCAAGTTTGGATTAGGTTATGCTTTTGGCGTCTTCTCATGAACTAATGCGGAAATTGATTACATTAAATAAAGTTGAACTAATCTCATGACTCAGTATTGTAACTAATAGGGAAATAAAATTGCTAAAACGTATTACTGAGTTGTGGTTATTCATGACTGAAAGGTCATGGTGTGGTGTTTACTAACTACTGATTAATGACTAGCATAATGGTTGTTGAATTTGTGTATTGATTATTAAGATACATCGATCACTTTATGACTAGGATACTCCATGTGAATCAAAAGGTTCATCGACCTATGGGCGCCACCTTGTAAGTTTACTTATTAAGGACTGGCACGCCAACATATGTAAGGCGTAGCTTATAAGGCACAAACGCATGACCTGTGCAGCGTGGCTTCGCTAATTACGCTAAGGCAGGGGGACGTTCGGTCGCGGGATAAGGTGCACTGCAGGAATGAGTCTCACCATTCTGAAAACATTGACCACCATCAATCTGGATGTGAAAAAAAGGAACCAACAGTGGCGCACAGTCCCAGCGAGGCTGAAAGCGCTGACTGTTGCTGTGACGTCCTTTTAAATATGTTGATGTAGCCCAGGTTCTTACGTGGCAGTTCTGCCTTTGTCCAATTGTGTAAGCTTTAGAGAGGCGGCTATGCCGCAAAGGCGATGCATTTCTTTAGGTATTTTCGTCCTTCCCTATATTCATACTGGGCTTACTTACGGCCAGCAGCAGGTTGGCAGATGGCGAGGCTCCGCTATATACAGATGAATATATCGGAAAAAAATACCTGTGGTCTTTCATTATTTACCACACAATCAAGTAGACAGGCCAGCCCCAAACAAATATTAATTGAGAAACTTGAAAAAAACAAAAAGAAACGTGTTAGGATTCAATTATATGCTCGTATGCTGACTGAATACTTAAAAGCAGGAATTATTCCACAAGGACTGATCATCGGGAATGTCTTTGGTATTTGTAGGGATGACAAAACATTTAAGAACGGTTTCAGTAATATTTCAGTTACATGTTCCTGCCACTGGATGGTACTGGGGGTATAAACAGCTTTAGAACACTTAAAGGAAGAACTTGAAGAGATAGGAGCCCTAGTAAAGGAACTTTTGGGAGGAGCTGCTTTAACAGAAGCTAAACAGTTACTGGATAATTCGAGCAAGACAATAGAGGAATATAACAGCATTGAATTAAGGAAGAAAGCAGACAAGGACACCATGGAAATTAAAAATCATTTGAAAAAAAAAGCCTTTCCATACTAGCATGAAGATTATTTTTCTACCTTCCCTGTTCAGGATAGGCAGTACACTTGGGGGTTGTATAAGTAAGATCAATCTTTCTGTTGACTGCCCCTCCACCTTTTCTGGGAACCCTATGAATGTCAGATTATTCCTTTGAGATTGCCCCTCAGACTCTGCCATCGTTTCAGCTAGCAGAACCATCAATGCATACAGGTCTGACACTGTGTTTGGTAGGGCACGGATCTCCTGTTGCAAGACCCCCACATTCTCCTCCACAGTAGTGACCCAGTCCACCACCTTCACCAGGTGCCCAAGCAGTAGGTTGACCTTGATATCAACCATGTTATTGTTGGTAGCTAGTTCCTCCTGAGTGCCCTTTATCACTGTTATCAGGTCCGCTAACACTGGGACAGCGTCCACCGGTTCCCCACCTTGGTCCCCTTGGGTCTTGGCTGTCTCTTCCCTGGCCATGCTATCGGGGGTGGGGTGAATGGTGTGGGTATAATTAACAATTTTGTTCAGCTGACCATTCCTTTCGCATACTGTGACAGGTCCAAGCACAATCTCAAAGCTGGGAACCAGGCACGCCACTGGTACAATCTTTCAAACTCAGGGTTCCAAAACGCCACAGGCACACCAGGTAGTCAGGCCCCACTCCACTGAGATCACCAAAGCGGGTCCCCGCAATCTATATGGGCTGGATCAGTCAGTCTCTTCAGATGTGCACGGGTAATCCCCAAAGTTAGGGTCCGCTGTTCCTTCTCGGCTAATGGCAATGCAGGGACAGCATCACTGGGGACCCAGACCTGGCACTTTCATCACCGGCATGCCGCCACGCCCTCAGGCCTCCCAACTGGGGCTCACCACATCCTCAACAGGCCCCTCACAGGTCGCACACCTCAGGTCTCCAGCAGGCCAGGCAGCTGGGCCCTCGTGGTCTCTTAGTCAGCTGAAGGCCAGCCCCCTACCTGGCAGAGTTCCCACACAGCACTGCCAAGCATTGTCGGGGGAGCATTGCATGCATGCCTCCACTTCCGGTCCCCTCACAGGGCCTAAGGGTCTCAGGCCCTCCGACAGGGGCCACAGTTCCTTTAGTTCACAGGCAGGGTAACCGAACAATAATGATTCACACATTAATCAGCCCCCTGTCTCTGCTCGCAGCTATGCTCGCAGCGCGTCCCCTGCAATCTCTGGCAGCACTGTGTTGTGTTCAATAGAATTCCTAGAATACTAAATTAGAAAAATAAATTCATCATATCTGTAATTTTGTCCAGTACCCACTTGAGTGCTTCAAAAGCCTACACTAATGTCTGCATCACTGAATTATGCTTCTTCAGTGAACATGCTATCATTCACTTATGCAAAACAAAAGTCCAAAGTTCCAGGCTATTTCCTGCTCAAGTGTACTAGTCTCTACTATTGAATTAGCCCTTCTATCCTGATGGAACGCCAGGGGTAGGCGACAACCAAGCCGACGTCTGCCCCTTGAAACATGTGTCACACTCACACCTTAACCATGATCTTTTTATTCAGTTCACCTACCAACGCCTGCCAACCACAGCTATCCGGCTGTTCAGCTCCTATTCATCAGCAAGTACAAGAACTCTGACAGACCCACCCTCTCCTTCACCTGCACTCAGTGGTGTAACAAAAAGTGGGGGGCCCAATTACAGGGTATGCTGAAGGAGCCCTCCACACTGACATCAGTAGGGGCTGATGGGGACGCCTTCAGTATGGTTAAGCCTGGGTCCCCCCGGAAGCGGGTGCTGCTGGGGCCCTTTTTATGCCCCTGCCTGCACACCCTTGCATGAGTAAAAATTATGACGTAAACACAATGCAGCCAATCCCTAATGCCTCACCTTGGTTGGGAAATGTAACAGTCAGACTCCAGATCACCTGTCTTCCTTCGAACAGATGATGTCTTCCTGGCACACCTCAGCATGGGCAGGAAACACTCCTTAAGGGTCTAACTGCTCACCCCTGAAAAGGTGGAGTCCTGAAGCCCCCAGCATTCTCAGAACGCACCACCTAAATGTCTATCTGGTCAAACCTCCACAGGTGGGTACCCTGCACACTTTTGCATGGGCAGAAAGCACCACCTAAAAGTCTATCTGTTCCTCTACAGGTAGGGACCCTGCACACCCCAGCATGGACAGGAAGTGCCTCTTAAACATCTATATGCTCACTTCTCTAGAGGTGGGGACCCTGCACTCTCTAGCACAGGCATGAAGCACCACCTAAAAGCCTATACGCCACCCCTCTGCAGCTGGGGACCCTGCACACCTCAGCATGGAGAGGTACCACCCCTTAAAAGTCTATCTGCTCACACTTCTAATGGTCTGGACCCTGCACACCCCAGCCCAGGCAGGAATCACTCCCTAAAAGTCTTTCTGATCACCCCTCTACAGGACCCTGCACATCTCAGCACAGAGAGGGAGCACCCTTCACAAGTCTATCTGCTCATCCTTCTACCGGTTTTGGTCATGCACACCCATCCAGGGCAGGAAGAACCATCTAAATGTGTATTTGCTCACCCATCTTCAGGTGGGTACCCTACTGTCAAACTACTGTCCACTCAACATACTTACATACTGTTGAGGCTACACTCCCTCATGGGGGCAGCACGAGTCCGTCCATGCTGTCAGCCCAACCCAAAGCAAACTCAAGTCTTGTCAGTAATCTTGGTTTCCAGCTGTGAGTGCTCTCTGGAACTGGGCACAAGTATCCATGACAACCGTTTGTTTGTAAACACAATTGCATTAATTATATCGGTTTAAGTACCCCCCAAACAGGCTTGTCTTTCGTTTGCAATTATTTAGGATTGAAATAGGTCGTACCCATCCTTACAACGTGTACATATTATGTACATGAATGTATGGCGGGGTCTATAGTTCCCAGGTCTTCACATACATTTTGCAGAGCTCCCCATCTTATGCACATTAATAAATATACAACAGGGTGTGCCTAATGCACTCATCACACTCAAAGTCCAATAAGACAATGTATGTGTGTGTGTGTATATATGAGTGTTACAAGAGTGAAAACTGAGAGATCAATAGAGCACGGGAATATTGTTGTGAGGAGGCCCAGACTTGTGCTTTCTAAAGCTGGTCCATCGGTTCTTACCACTTCCTGTTTATTTGACAGGATACTGTGTCCTCGTGCCCAGTGGTAGCATTAGGGGTGTTCAGTTGTTCATGCTATGAAAGAGCAATAACATTTGTTGTCGTATTTGACTGTCTCTTGCCAATCTGCACACTTGGATAGGCTGTCCGTGCCCTCACTGCACACCATGGCAGTGTAGCAGAAGCCAGGGGTTACTTTTGTCCTGAACTCTGTCTACCCCTCTCTTATCTTCTGTCCTCAAGCTGCACGCACCATCCATGTGGGCTGTCCATGCCCTTCTTGCTCCCCTCAGCTGCAATGCTGTAGTGCACTTTCACTAGATTGTTCCATGGTTGCCTCGCAGGACTGTGACCCAGGCTAGTGACATCTGGGCGTGGCCTTCTGTGTAGCTTTACATTTCTGTGTCCCTCTGGATGAGGTAACACAATGATGATTCTTGCCCACTCTGTGCTCCTATTTCATCTCCTTTCACTTTGTACTCCTTAGTTTTCCCAACTGTCTCATTTCATTCTTGCTCCTGTGTTCTCCCACAGTCTTTTTTTTTCATCCGCCCCTCTGTTCCCTCATTTCCCCATTCACATTTCAGTTTTGCCCATCTGTGTTCCACCACTGTCTCTTTTCACCTCCTTATATCTCGGTTTGTCACCCCGGTGTTCCCTGGCTGTCTCTTTCCATGTTTCTCCACTTGTCTCTCTGTAATTAGGGGTGGGCAAAACTGGTAGAAGTTTGGCCACTCTGAGTTACTCTTTAACGTGGAGTTCTGGCCAAATTGAGCCAATAGCCGCATGGCGGAATTTGCCTCCTACGAGGCTCCAGAAAGGCGAGCTGTCGAGCACACGTGAGATTCGACAGCCCCTAACATGATTTTCTAATGCAGGTGGTCTCGAACAGTCGCGGTCGGAGTGCTCAGCTCAAGTAGATTTGTTGCCACTCGAGTAGATTTTCTAATTGAGTGACAGCAAAATCAACTTGAATGGTCAGGATCTCTTCTGCAATGCATGGTGCCGTTCGAGATGAATTTTCAGTGCTGCTTGTGCTGCTGGCACTAAACTGTAGTGTGAGCGGCTCGAACTGCATATTTTCCACCCATTTGTGGAACACCGTGGAATCTCGCGGAGTTTTTATGTGACTTCACGGAATTCCATAGAGTTAAACTCCGCGAGATCTGCCCATCTCCATCTATAATCAGGAATCCAAAACCAGAACTGCCAGAAGCTGTTACTATGCATATTTCCTCAGCAGCTCCAAATAGATGAGTCTGTTTAAAATACAGCCCCTGGCCCTTCTGCTGCTTGACTCCTTTGACTCCACAAGTTGTGCTTTGAAGTGGGCCTAATACCCAGTGATTGTGAATGTGATGAGACTTGCCCCCAATAAGACAGGCTGTACAGCTAAGCATGAAACTTGCACCTTAGAGAGGTTATGCACCAAGATTTGGGGCGCACTCACAGACACATATTTACAAACCTGTCACGAGTCAGCGCACCTTTTGTGCGCTGCATTGCGTGATAGGGAGAGAGCAGGAAAGCACATGGGGGTTATTACAACTTTGGAGGAGGTGTTAATCCGTCCCAAATGTGACGGATATACCACCAGCCGTATTACGAGTTTCATAGGATATAATGGACTCGTAATACGGCTGGTGGTATATCCGTCACTTTACCGTCACTTTTGGGACAGATTAACACCTCCTCCAAAGTTGTAATAACCCCCTATATTTTCTAAGACTACTCTGCTCTCTCCCTAGGGCTGGTGGACAATTCGGCTGCCAAGTGCCACACACACACATTTGCACCATAGCGCTATGGTGTCTGTGTGAGTCTAGCATACATTTTCTACTGTAAGGGTATACGTCTAGTACAAAATACCATGTGTAGAGTAATGTTAAAACTCTTCCCTCTTCAGATATATGCTGTACAGTACTGCACACACGCAAAGTGGGAGAGTTGGAATAAATAAAAGCATTTCTCCTTTTTCAAAGCAGCAGTCTTTTGGTGCAAAACCTTGTCTACTTCTGTTAGTAGATAAGGTTTTATGTCAAAGGCCATGGGTGGTTGCATGGGAATGTCTATGTATCGTCCGTGGAATGCTCCTTGGCCACAAAGTAATGCAAAGCAGCACATTACTTTGCATTACTTTGAGGCAACTTTCCAGCAGAAAACTAGATATGCCCAGGACAGTAAATCCCCAAAAATAATCTTGTGCTATTTTAGTTATCCAAGCCCAGTGCAAAATCTATGTAAGTCTGGGCCCTGGTGAGATTAATTGCACATCAATGTGTGGGACTCACACCTAATGAGTGAGATTTGGTGCAGTTGATTGGACTCAGTCGAAGGAATGAAATTGTGCACCAAGACTTGGGCCTCACACAAAACGAGTGTGGCCAGGACACACGTTTGAATTATCAGAGAAGGGGACTCAGTCCCAAGTCAAGAGGTTTGCACTAATAGTGACTTCTGTACTTCAAGTGATATTTAGACTCACAGACTGAAATTTTGCATCAAGTGATGTGGCTGACAACAGATGAGTGACACTTGAAGAACTGGTTCTTACTGCGGAGGGTGCTGCCCGTAGTGGCAGCAACTATTTACTGCATCCAAGTGCTATATGGGTTTTATAGCACTTACCAATAAGTTGTATCCTGTGCGGAACATTGGAATTGGCAGCTACTGATGTTGGCCTGCATTTTAGATTCCACTCAGTGCTTAAAGAGTAAAAGAGCAAGTGCTGGTCCCAAAGTTTGTCTCCAAAGCCAGCTGCCAGCGTTGCAGAGTGCTGGGGTTTCCAAACACCAAGGATGACCGGCTTTGATTTCACCTCCTGCCTCTTTCTTCTACTTCTCTTACCTTTATTCCATGCTTCCTGATTTTCCTCACTTCTTTCTCCTTTTGCTACTGATTTCCTATCTTTCGCTTCATCGTTGAGTCGCCTTTTTCTGCCTTCCTCCTTCTTGCTCTGAATCAGACCGATGGTAAAAAAATAAGTTCCGGAACTAAGAAATGAGTGCCAAAGGGCCCCACCTGCAGCCACTGGCTCAAAGTAAATACTGGTCCAGTTTCAGCAACCTGGAGCAAACAAAGACAATGCCTGTGTTCATGTTCCTCGGTTGGATGAGCTTAAGAGGGCAGATGCTAAACGTCTTGTTACCCGCTTACTGTTGAGCTTTAACAGCTGCTGCTTGCTCCTCCCTCCATTTCAATTTAATTGAAAACTATGAGAATAGTGTAAAGTTACTACTATCAACTTTTCACATGGAGGCCAAGTGCTCCCGGGCAGAGACCTCCTTATGGTAAAGTATAGGGAAAATTTAAAACATTTATTAAACTTTAAAAAATATATAATTTTAGACATTTATTTTATTTCTTTAGTTAAGCTGTAGAACAGCATGAAACAATGCAACAGCACTATTAACCTAGTTTTGAATTAAATATGTAGTGAATTCAAATATATTAATTAATTTTAAACTGTTTTTTTTTTAGAGATTTTTTTTTTAAAAGTGCCTGAAGTAAAATGTTTAATTTACTTATTGTGTATTAAAAATTACAAAATGTTATTCACAGAATTAATTTAAATTATGTATTTTTTTTAATAAAATCACATTTTTTTCTAAATTAAAAATGTTATAAAAACATTTTACTAAAATAGTATTTTTTTCATTTACATAAATCAATTTCTAAAATTTTTGAATTTCAAAATAAATTAATTTCGTTTAAAATTATTACCTATGGGGTTCTATTTTAGATCCAGGCTTCCTTCATTTTCTACAGGAGGCGGTTGCAGTACCAATGAACAGCCATGTGTGATGCTGGACTTACCCATAGTCTGAGCTGGAGTACATTTACTAATGTATTGGATCATTTTGGCTGCAGGGTCTTTGGAAGTGCAGTTTGTGAATAGTAGAGCACTTACTCGTTTGTGTGGTAGGTGTCTGTCGCTCACTGAATCCCCCCCCCCTTTACTCCTCCCTAACCCCCTGCCATTTAGCAGTATTTTACATTGTCCAGCTGCTCCCCCTTGGTCCCTCCCACATTTACTACAAGTAGTAATCCTTAATGTGTCAAATTGCTCCATTGAAAAGGTAGGAGAGGTGAAAATGTACACTTGTCTGTTTGTAAAATAGCATTTTGTGTATTATTGCGGTAAGGCTTTACGTGCTACAAAATACAGTTTGTAAATTGGTTCCTAAATGTTAAGCGCCTATTTAATTTATTAAAACCTCTCTACCTATTATACAACAACCTGCAATGAGGCCAGATCACTTGTGTTTTCTTTAAAGGAGCCGTCCGATCTGGTCAAATTTGGAAAGTTTGTTTTTCAGCTACAAAACAAGTTGAACCAGAGCTCCGTGTCTACCAGGACTTCCTCTCCTTAAAGCAGACGGGAGTGGTAATGTATTTTTTGTAATTCTCGCACAACTCTAAAGGCTTAATTATTAACCAGCTGCTTTCTAACGCCTATTGCTACTACATGGCTATTATGGGCGCGGGTCCTAGTATATTTTATCTGGAAATAATTGGATTTTACTACGATGATTTCCACTGCTAATCACTACTCTTCAGGCTTTCGGCCTTTGATCAACAATAATCACTAAATGTTGTGTATGTTTTTGGAGTATTTTAACCTGTTTGTAAAAGAAGTTGCATGCCGAGCTTATATTTATTTGAATATTCGTTTTATGATTATAGGAATTAGCCTCTGTAAGTCCATTATGGTGGTTAAGGGGCCAATCAGGAAAATGTGTCCTTTTCTCGTTCATATGGATTTAATTTTAATTGTAAAGATTTTAAATAATCATACAATAAACGTGTTTCTTCTTCTAATGGATATGTTTCATTAATACCACTGCTGATTTTGTGTTTTACAGGCGCAATAACGTTTTCATATTGGTTTGCAATGTAACATATTTCTAGCATTACAGGGCAACTGTGTTTGCGGGCTGCCTCTGTTTCAAGCAATGTGTAGACCCTTTGCACCTTCCTGCGCGTGGGGGGGGGGGGGGATCTGGGGGGGCGGTGTTACTTCTAACCTGCGAATACTACACCTGGAAGGAAACACAGCCCGGGGGAGGATGGGGTTGTCGGGAGAATGTCCACACATTTTCAAATTTATGGGCATTCACAGACATGTATAGCGCCTTTGCCACACACTTACCTGCACTTTTAAAAGCACACCTGGCTGTATCAGCTGTGAGCGACCTGCACGTGCTCCAGAATTTCACATTTTCACAGCTGCCTTGATGAAAGTGCTGTTTGTTCATGGGAAATTATTTTATATGAGGAGGAAATGTTGGAATGTATAGAATTTCCTGCCTGTGTGTAAGTGGACCCTTCTCTTTGTGAAAGCAGCTGGTGGTGTGAATAGCAGCGCACAGGCCGGCGCTCCGGGGTATGCCAGGAACCGTGCGGTGTTTGTAAGTCATAATGAATAATATTATGCACAGGACCACAATTTTCTAAACACGTAGTAAATTACACCTCGGCCTCCGCGTTCTGTGGATCGATCACTCGTGTTCCTGGAGGTGCGAGACATCCGGAGATCCGTCACTGCCCTGAGCATCAGGCCTTTGGTTTCTCTGACGTCAGGCCACAGGACAGGGAGTGCCTGGCGTCCACCCATTGTGTCAGCCTACTCCGCCTCTTACATAGCTGCCAAGGTTTCAGATTGCTATGAGAGACACTTTCATGATTTCAGTGTAATTATGAGTGACATTTCAACACTATGAGTGACACTTCTGTGCAAGCAAAATCGAGCCACGAAGACGAGGGAACCATACATATAGCGAGAATCCTATACCTCCCATTGTACACCAGCGCCACCTTGTGGCCTACAGTAAACACTACTCGGAGATTACGTTGCAAAGTGAGAAACTGGAACAAGAAGGTTTAACTGCACTTGGACAAAGTTCTTTTGCGTGACAATCTCAGGAATTGCAGGAAAATGACCAGAAATGTGTTATTCTAACACAAGATGCGTGACACTTGGCAGGGCTGCTTTTATCATCTGGTGCCATGTGACAGAAGGCACAGGCTGGGCACGGTGTCACTGTCCGTGTGAAATCTGGCTGTTACTGCAGCACCGTGTCCCATGCAAGTATTCCTCGATGCAGGCAGCTTTTCCGAAAGCATCTGGTGTGATTATCAGGAAGCAGAGTGGGAGCCTGTGCCTGCTTGCCAGGCGAGCAACGCCCATTGGGTTAAAGGGGCTTCAGCAACTCCCTACCCCATCGTGGTCACAGTCCGGGCTGCAGCTTAGTCGGTGCTTGTTTGACCTTGGGCAGAGCACTGTTTGGGAACCCGGTGGACTTGTGAAAACATTTTCTGAAACATGGTTAGCATTTCCTTCTGCTGGAAAGTCCATTCAATCAAGGGGTAGAGGTCACCAGTAATAATAAAATGTGCACCGTCCCCATGGTGGGGGCTTTCTCTGTGAATGGCAGGTACTTTAGGATTCCTCTGTAGAGACAATGATTGGCCATTATCACTGTTATGAGCCAAGCAGCATTTGCACTTGAAAAGCAATCCCTGCCAAGGTGGGACCTGGCCGTAGTGGACATAGGGCAGACTGGATGTTGTAATCGTGGGGGCTGCTTTTGTTACCGGGGGTGGTTTAGCACTGCAGCAGTTTTAAGAGCACTGCAGAGTTCCTTGTGTATCCAACAGTTTTCAGGCAACAATAAAAGTGCCAAGATAACTCTGGTAATTAATGTACCTGCTGGACAGAGATCAGAATTTTGTATAGTGGCAGTTTTAACTCATTTAAGGTAGCGCAGAGGGTTATTGTGCCTGCTGCAAAGGTGTACTATGCATATTACAGAACAGTATTTTATGTGCATAAATTAGTGGGATGCTGATTTTGTCATAGAGATCCTTTTGTTACTGTGTAGTTCATAATTTACAATCATATTCTAGCATGGCGAGCTGCCATCAAAGAGCTAAATTCAAACTGCATGGTATAGGTTAGAAAGTTATATTTTTTTCACAGTGTTTTGTTATCCTAATTTTGCTAAGAAGGGTTTGTTTGAGTAGAAATAAATGGTTATTAGTAAACTCATCCCTAACCACTGTGTTACGTTCTGTATCCTGAGTTGACGCTTCCCCAGACCAAGCACTCTTAACAAATGCCCCCAGTGTGGATGGCATGTGAATGCTACACCCTGTAATCCCCTTTGTCTTATATAACATTTTCTATACTCTGATTTACACATGTATGATTCATTGTCTCTGTATGTGCCTGTAATGTAAAGTGCTCCAACACTCTACGCTGGTAAGAGAGGCGCTATAAAACAAATAAAAACATGTGAGAGGGGGCTATGGAGAGATGAGAGGCACTCTTAGAGGGTGATGATGAAGGAGTCACAGAAGAGCCTCAATAAAGACTGCCGTATCCAGGTGCTCTGTAAGGTCATCATTTACTATGCTTTAAACACTAAAAGAATTGAATATATAATGAAAACATTTTTGTTGAATGCACTAATTTTGCAATTTTTTCCAAATTTTCTCGAGGGGAGGAGGGGCCCGAGCCCCACTGTAGTAATCAGGCTCGCTCACTATGGGCCAAATGCATGAGGAAATGGTGCAGCGCGGTACCGCAAGCAATTTTGCTGCCCCGAGCTGCATCATTTTCAAAATGCAGGGATGCGCTGTATTTACCAGAATACGGCGCATCCCTGTGTTTTCCCCTGCGCTGGTGCTAAATCAGCTACCTAGAACCAATGCAGCCACCTTTGGGCCATGATGCAGGGATACCTGCTTTGCAGGGGTGATTGGAAGGTGTCCCAGTCCAGCCCTGACCCTGCTCCCAACCTGACTGTTAACTTCAATCCTTCCAGGCAAAGAAGGTACAAATGACAAATGATATTGTATGCCGGGTTATGTGATTGTGCGGCTAAAGCATTTTCCCCATAACCATTGATTTACTGCATTTGCCACATAATCTATCATCTGCTGCATAATCTGTAGATTTTAACAAAAATAAAATTTGTTTCTAGTTCTAATGGTTCAAAAGTTACTAAAAACCCAGCAACACGTGTTAGTGAGCAGTGGAAGATCCTTTGCAGACCTGGACTAGTCAGTTATCTGTTGCGTATTGTCTATGTGGGTTTTATACTGGTACTAATAAGGTGCAACTAACGCACAGACAGTGCTAATAAGTGTAAAAATGACAAAACAATGAAGTATTAGTGTTTCACATTACACCACGTTATTTGCATTTTCTTGCGCATAGTTTACTCAACCGTGCTGCATAAATTGGTCCTCCCCTGTTGCATAATACTAGTGGCCCTAATTGTATGCAATTTAATTTATATAGCGCTTACTAGCCTTGACAAGGAACAGCAAGAGCTATTTACATGCAATAAAAGGGGAAAACATGTTTTTCTTACTTTAAATGGTATTGCAGTGATGCAGTGTCCATCAGGCAGTCTAGATTTTTTTACCAACTGCATATTGCATTCTGAGGCACTTGCATTTTTGTTTCTAATAGTTCCAAGTACTGGATAAAAAGTCAGAACATGCCAAGTGATATTGGCATATATAGGTCTGGTCAACAGTTATTTTGTTTCAGTTGTTGATGATAGGTGGCGCCAGCACTTATTAGCGGGGTGAGGGACATTTAAAGATGGTCCTAGGGCAGGCTCTGAGCAAAAATATTCCTGTCTGCCTCTTCTATCCCAGAAAAAAGGCCAGCCATGGCCCAAGTGTTGATGTTTCCTGTGAGAATGTCAGGCAGTATTGGTGTCAGGGTGATGGTTTGATAATAATGTAATGTCACACGATTACTTTAACAGTCATGCAGTCACTCTAACACTCCGTGCAAAGGCAGCAGGGGATAGCAGCCGGTCACAGTGCTTCTCTACCTCATGATTGCAGTCTAGCTCAATTTGGGTATGGCTGGACATGTGCACCATAGTAGGGACAAACATGACCTGCCATGGTCCACTGTGAGTTACCAAGGGCTGCTGGGTGCTGACCTCACACACTCCACCTCAAAGAATGCTGTGTGTGCCTCTTGCCCTGGGTATTTCTTAGCTAATCATGTAATGGACTGACCAGTGGATCTACATTGCACCGTGCATGGACAGTACCTGGTACTGCACCCACCAAAGCTTTCTGCTGCAGCAGCTGGTGCCCACGCTGCCTTCTCCTACCCTATGTCAACTTCAATCTGGCAAAGTAGTCCTGTCCGTTAATGTGCCTTCTGCTGAGGCACAGTACAAATACCTCCCATTGTTTGAATGTCTGCCTGAAGAGGGTTTTTTAAAGCTCAAGCTTGGTTTCAGATTTAACAGTTTACATGAGCACAAGTGTGGGACTCTCCGAGGTTGAGTAAGAATGACAACTGGCAGAATACACTAAACCAGCCCCATTCCTCATTAAAGCAATGAAGTGGCACGAGGACACAACACTTGGTTTTCAGAATGAAACATTCTCTGGCCATATTTATTTTCCTAAAGATACATAAATAAAATGTCTTGAGATTGACACACTTCAAAATATTTATATCATGTATATTGAACATCAATTTCAATACAAGCCTAATCATAACATTTTATTTCTGAAATTCTCAAAATCATGGCTACCCATCAGGCTGGCCCTTCAAGCTCTATCAGACCTGGCATCCTTGGCATGGTCTCTCCTAACTTTTTGCCTCTGCTTTCCAGGTTGTTGCTGTGTGCTGGACTCTGTTTTTGCTGTTTTTGTTACTCTGGGCACTTTACCACTGCTGACCAGTGCTAAAGTACAAGTGCTCCCTATGTGAAATTGTATGTGTAATTGGCTTTTCCATGATTGGTATTGTTAGAAATGGGGTATTTGGTTGGCAGTCAGGTTACCCCCTGTCCAAGCAAGGACCCTCACTCTAGTCAGTGTAAGTCACACACAATCCAAATTATCCTGTGGTAGCCTCTGGTAGCTTGGCACTGAGCAGTCAGGCTTAACTTAGGAGGAAATGTGTAAAGTATTTGTGAAATAAATCATACAATATTACAATATAACACCACAAAAATACACCACACAGTGTTTACAAAAATATATAAAATGTATCTGGATTAATGCAGGTCAAAACGATTAAAGATGAAATAAGCAAATGTAGGGATATCACTGAAAGTGATATCAAGTGTCTTATAGTTGAATTATTACTGTAAAAGCAATAAAAAGTGTCTTAAGTTCTCCTAGAAACAACAAGTGTCTCTTGCAGGGCAAAGTACCTGGTTTGAGTTGAAAAATCCGCGCAAGGGACCGGAGAGGAGGGTGCGTGAAAAATAGTGCGTGTACGTCGGTTTCGCCCCTTCGCACAGGGACTTGCATTGTTATTTTCTACACAAGGAAGACGTTGCATCGATTTCTGGTGCGTGGACTTGGATCCTCTTCGCGTTGTTGGGTTTTCAGACACCCCGAGGACGACGCGTGGAATCCTGGGCTTGCGGAGCGAAGTCACAGGGGCTGCATTGATTCCGGTAGGTGATGCGTGGAATTTTCTTCCGCACGGCAGGAGCTGCGTCGATTCCTCTAAGGAAGTTGGGCTTGCGTCGATCCAGTAGGGCCGTGCGTTGAAGTTCTGGTCATGTCGCTGGTGATGCGTCGATCTTCTGTCGTGAAGTCGGGCTGCGTAATTCCGGTCTCGGCATGCAGTTAATTTTTCACCACGAACAGGCTTGCATCGATCTTGGCAGTCGTTGCGTCGAATTTTCACCGCACAGGGATTTCAGCTGCAGGAGAGAAGTCTTTTTGGTCCTGAGACTTCAGGGAACATGAGGCAAGCTCTATCCAAGCCCTTGGAGAGCACTTCTGCAGCACAGCAAGAGAGCAGCAAGACATCAGGGCAACAGCAAGGCACCAGTCCTCTTCAGAAAGCAGTCAGGTGAGTCATTTGGGCAGCCAGGCAGTTCTTCTTGTCAGGGTGCAGATTCTGGTTCAGGTTTCTTCTCCAGGAAGTGTCTGAGGTGATAGGGCAGAGGCCCTGTTTTTATACCCAAATATGACTTTGAAGTGGGAGAGACTTCAAAGAGTGGCTTAGAAGTGCACCAGGTCCCCTTTCAATTCAATCCTGTCTGCCAGGGTCCCAGTAGGGGGTGTGGCAGTCCTTTGTGTGATAGCAGGCCCTCCACCCTCCCAGCCCAGGAAGACCCATTCAAAATGCAGATGTATGGAAGTGAGATTGAGTATCCTGAGTTTGGGGTGTGCCTAAGTGAATGCACAAAGAGCTGTCAACTAAACCCAGCCAGACGTGGATTGTAAGGCACAGAAAGATGTAAGTGCAGAGAAATGCTCACTTTCTAAAAGTGGCATTTCTAAAATAGTAATATTAAATCCAACTTCACCAGTCAGCAGGATTTTGTATTACCCTTTGGCCATACTAAATATGACCTTTCTACTCCCTTCAGATCAGCAGCTACCACTCAAACAATGCATGAGGGCAGCCCCAATGTTAGCTTATGAAGGGAGCAGGCCTCACAATAGTATAAAAACGAATTTAGGAGCTTTACACTACCAGGACATGTAAACTACACAGGTACAGATCCTGCCTTTTACCTACACAGCGCCCTGCCCTAGAGGTTACCTAGGGCACACATTAGGGGTGATTTATATGTAGAAAAAGGGGATTTTTAGGCTTGGCAAGTGCTTTTAAATGCCAAGTCGAATTGGGAGTGAAACTGAACACACAGGCCTTGCAATGGCAGGCCTGAGACAAGGTTAAGGGGCTACTTAAGTGGGTGGCACAATCAGTGCTGCAGGCCCACTAGTAGCTTTTAATCTACAGGCCCTGGGCACATATGATGCACTGTACTAGGGACTTATAAGTAAATTAAGTAGCCCAATTGGGTGTGATCCAATGTTACCATGTTTAAAGGGAGAGAGCATATGCATTTTAGTACTGGTTAGCAGTGGTAAAGTGCGCAGAGTCTAAAAACCAGCAAAAACAGTATTTCAAAAGTGGAGGGAGGCAGGCAAAAAGTTAGGGGTGACCACCCTAAGGCTGTCAGGTCTAACAGGCATTTTAGATTTACTACTAAGTCCCTAGTAAAGTGCACTGGGGGTGCCTAGGACCTGTAAATCAAATGCTACTAGTGGGCCTGCAGCACTGATTGTGCCACCCACATGGGTAGCCCTGTAAACATGGCTCAGATCAGCCACCGCAGTGTCTGTATGTGTAGTTTTCAACTGCCAATTCAACTTGGCAAGTGTACCCACTTGCCAAGCCTAAACCTTACCTTTTTAAACATGTAAGACACCCCTAAGGTAGGCCCTAGGTAGCCCCATGGGCAGGGTTTGTTAAAGGGGGGCATGTACTGATGTGTTTTACATGTCCTAACAGTGAAATACTGCCAAATTTGTTTTTCACTGTTGCAAGGCCTATCTCTTTCATAGGTTAACATGGGGGCTGCCTTTAAATATCTTTTAAACGCAGATTCCCTCTTCAGAGCAGATAGAGATATGGAGTTTGGGGTCTCTGAACTCACAATTTAAAATACTTCTTTTATTGGAGTTGGTTTTTAGATTGTTCGTTTGAAAATGTCACTTTTAGAAAGTAGGCATTTTCTTGCTTTAACTATTCTGTGACTCTGTCAGACTGACCATTGGGCTGTTTGTGAATCTCCTCTAGGCAGTGATACAAAGGGAGCTGGGGTGTAGCCTGCATATCCTGATGAGCCATCTGAGCTAGAGTGGAAGGAGGAGTGGTCACTTACACCTGAATGGGCTGTGCCTGCCGTCACACAATGCAGTCTCCAACCCCCTGGTGTGTGCCTGGGGCCTGGTCTGAGCAAGGCAGGATCCTATAGACAACAGAGACTTTTCTTTGAAGTTGGGCAACTTCAAAGGCAGAAAGGGGTATAAGTATTGGACCTAAAATCCCAGACTGAAGATTTCTTCAAGATTTGCTTCTAGAACCAAGAGGAACCTCTGCCAAGGAGAAGAGCTGAGGAGAAGTGCTGTCCCTGCCTGTGACTGTGCTTTGTTGGGCTATCCTGCAGTTGCTGCTTCTGCCTGGGAAAGGGACAAAGACTGGACTTTGTGGTATATTCCTACTTGAGAAGATTCTCCAAGGGCTTGGGCTGAGCTTGCCCCCTGTTCTGAAGTCTCAGGGCCATCAGAGACTTCCTCTGCCAGCACCTGGACTCTCTGCTGAGACTCCTGCCCTGCCAAGTGGTGCTTAATCCAGGCCCTGGGCCCTTGAATGGAGACGCTTGTGAAAAACCAAAGAAACCAAGTGAACCGACTTCGGATGACTCCAGACTCACGCCGCTGTCAAATCCCGTGATGCTGCCTGCAACCGAAGCCCTGGTCCTCCCTGTAGAGCAACGACCATGCAGGCCCGACGCCGCTGCAGCCCAGTTGAAGTCTGCGTCTCCGTGAAAGTTGCTGCACCATGACATGACTGCCGGATACCGACTCCGCCGGAGGTGCCTGGATCCAGCGTTTCGTGCCGACAACGCCTCACTTCCACCACTCCGCAGCAAGGTCCTGACGCCTCTTCGTGACTCCTTTGCTCTGCAGCACCGGAACCGACGCCGCCTCGGATCCAGCGATGCTTGGATCCCACGACTCCATGCACCGGCTTGTTTCCTCATTTTCACAAGGTACTCTACCTGGGGGTCTGTGTGACTCCGTGACCGGTGCCATTGGCGTCGGATTGTTGGGAACGACTCCATCACAACGCCGCAATATCACCTAATTTAAGCATTTGTGTTTCTAAGCGCTATTTTTGTGTTTACTCTTTGAAAATTCATAACTTTGCTTGTGTATGTTGGATGTTTGTTGTTTTGGTCTTGTTTTGTTCAGATAAATATTGGCTATTTTTCTGACCTAGTTTTGAGTCATTTTGTAGGGTTGTCACTGTATTACTGTGTGTGTTGGTACAAATACTTTACACATTGTCTCTGGGTTAAGCCTTTCTGCTCGTGCCAAGCTACCAAGGGGGTGAGCAGAGGTTCACCGGGTGGGTTTCTCCTTTGCCCTGACTAGAGTGAGGGTCCTTGCTCGGACAGGGGGCCACCTGACTGGCAACCAAAGACCACATTTCTAACAAGCTCCCTCCCAAAAAAATGGGATTTTGTACTCCCAGATTTCCTCTATGACCCTACTTAGTACTTGACAAGGTGAACGTATTTGCTTTCTAATACCAGCGTAGCCCCCTTGGTTCAGTCAGTAAGTTGGACCATAAACCATTCCGAAGCAGCCCAAAATTGGATACCCCTGACACCTTTGGAATATGGACCTGGGTAACCTGGTCATATCTTTGTCCCCTGGTGCTAGACAATCTCCTAAATCACAAATAAGCATTGTTAAAGAAGCACCTATTGGCAGCCAAAATATCATTACTGTAGCGTCAAAATTGCAGTGGGCTGCAGACTGCTGAACCACTACTCCTCAATGGAGTAATAATTGAAGCCAAATCCAGAATTCATCTGACCTAATAGGGCTCCCGTTTTCACAGGGTTCATTGCCTGATCTCTGGCTCCTGCTGAAAGTTTGAATTGTCACATATGATGGCAAGAACTGCCATTGGCCACCACCTCCCACTGGCCCCTGCCTAAATGCCGGTGGCACATGGAGCCTCCTTTGTTCGTATTAGCTCTTTATCTTCTGCTTTTCTGGCCAGGTCCACTTTTTGCTTCCCATTTAGGGAAGTGTATTTTTACTTTTACCATAGGCAGTCACCTGGGCTTCAGCACTGTTTATACTTTCATAATACTCTCTGTCCCTGTAGTCACTCTCTCCATATACCACTTCTTTTTTTCCTGCACCCAGGAATGCAAAACTGAAGTTGGTTGCAGTTCTAGAGATTTGCAGGAATACCCACAAGACATAGGTGAGTTCCTGCACAAATAAAGTTAGTTCCTGCATGTGCATTGAAGAATACAAAACGTGATGAATGTAATGTTTGGATCAGCCAAAAATGGTCTTGGGTTGCCTGTGTTACAGTTCAGAGAGGGCCTGACCTGGCAGTTCGGGCTGATTTGTTGCTATTAGAGCAAGACCACGGCTGATCTGCGTATGGCTAGGTGTAATCTGAGGCAGCAAGGTGGGCAAAAAACACAATGAGTTCAGATGCGGCCTTGAGCAATCGCCAGTGGGTTAGATTCATTCAAGCTTTCCAGCCATCACTTTTTTGTGTTGTTCATTGCGCGCTAGGTATGCCCAGATGTGGGCCAGTGCTTGCTGTACCACCGGAACCAAGAGGATGCAGCTCAGTGGTCAGAGCTGCCAACTTTGGAACTGGGTAACCAGGTTAGAGCATCAGCTTAACATCTTGTGATTCTGGGGAAATTACTGAATCTCCCCAAGTCTAAAAAATGTTTTAAAAATGAATGTGCCCTTGTTTAATGTAACTGGTGCTCCAATACCTTCGGTCGAGTTCATGATATATAAAACTGCAAAAAAAAACTGTTAAAAAAAAAAAAGAAAAGTTGCACCTGACTCAAGAAGCCGAAATAGGAAGAAACTGGTCTTGGGTTGCTTGTGTTCCTGTTCAGAGAAGACCTGGGCTGACAATTTGGGCCAGACACTTCAATGCTAATTTGCATATTACTGGGTCTAACATGAGGTGACAAGGTGGGAAAATAAACGATGATCACCTTGGGTGTTTATTTGATGTACTTTTCCATCAAGATAATGTTCTTAGAGTTACAGTTTTTTTAATAAGTACGGAGGTGCCTGGACACAAGCTTCTTAGCAGCAAAGAATATGCCGGCTCTTTGTCAAAAGTATCTATAATGCTATATTCTGCTGTGCATGTCCTTAAAGTTCACCACTTGCAGCCGACACAAAGGTCAGATTCTCTCTCTCAGCTCCATAACACTCTCCCTAAGGGTACAAATCAACTCTGCAGAAGCTATCTCTCCACCAATGACTGTCTTTCAAAAAACATAGTAATAATAATAATAATAATAATCATAGCAATAATAATAATAATCATAATAACGATAGCAATAATAAAAAATAAACATATAGCAATAATAATAATTAAGAAAGCAAAGAAGGAAAAGGAATTTTTGCAAACAAACATTTAGTGAAGCAAAATGTAATAACATTTATTAATAACAGTATATTTTTATACATTTCGTTAACACCATGGTTTAGAAATTACACATGAATAACATAAGTGCGCTTCTCAGTAACACTGATTTTAAGCAAGAAGTCTATAAAGCGACATGATAGTGCAAACCTTTGAATATTAGACAAAAGTGTTATGTCCTACCATATGTAACCTCCCATTCCAGACCCTTCATTCTTACCTACATAATTATCATGCCCACTCACCTACCATATCTACCTACCATACCACATCATACTACACGTATCACGCCTACCCAGCCAGCATTCCTATCTGTACATATTAACCTCCCATACCTACCCATCATACTTAACTCACCATACGGATCTCCATACCTATCTATGGGGGTTATTCCGACCCCGGCGGGCGGCGGGCGCCGCCCGCCGGGCGGAAACCACCCAAACACCACCCCGCGGTCAGATGACCGCGGGGGACATTCCGACTTTCCCACTGGGCCGGCGGGCGATCTGCAAAAGATCGCCCGCCGGCCCAGTGGGAAAGCCCCAGCAAAGATGAAGCCGGCTCCGAATGCCCATGCCCATGCTGTGGCATGGTGCTTAACTTTAAGGACCTACCATAATGGCCTAGGGTTCTGCAGCTTGACGCATACAGCACTGGTGCTCAACTTTAAGGACCTACCCTAATGGCCTAGGGTTCTGGAGGTTGACACACACACCACTGGTGTTTAACTTTAAGGACCTACCCTAATGGCCTAGGGTTCGGCAGCTTGATGCATACAGCAGTAGAGCTTAACTTTAAGGACCTACCCTAATGGCCTAGGGTTCTGCAGCTTGCATCGAGAAGTTCAGATTGCAGAGAATGCCTCTACTGCTTTAAAAATAGTAAGATCTATTGCCTTGCTTGTTACATTTATGAGGTACACACCAGCAGACGAACTTGTTTGCTTGGACTCCCAACCCCCATAGAAATGACTCCTGTCTTAGCAAAGACAGGAGTCATGCCCCCTTGCCCAATGGCCATGCCCAGGGGACTTCTGTCCCCTGGGCATGGTCATTGGGCATAGTGGCATGTAGGGGGCACAAATCAGGCCCCCCTATGCCACAAAAAAAACAAAAAAAAACACTTACCTGAACTTACCTTAATGTCCCTGGGATGGGTCCCTCCAGCCTTGGGTGTCCTCCTGGGGTGGGCAAGGGTGACAGGGGGTGTCCCTGGGGGCATGGGAGGGCACCTCTGGGCTCCTTCAGAGCCCACAGGTCCCTTAACGCCTGCCTTTTGCTGGCGCTAAAAAACGGCGCAAAAGCGGGCGTACGTCATTTTTTTTGACCCGCCCACTCCCGGGCGTGATTTTTGCCTGGGAGTATAAATCCGACGCACATGCCTCAGAGTCGATTTTTTAGACGGGAACGCCTACCTTGCATATAATTAACGCAAAGTAGGTGTCCACGCTAAAAAATGACGCTAACTCCATGGACTTTGGCACTAGACGCGTCTAACGCCAAAGTATAAATATGGAGTTAGTTTTGCGTTGAAATTGCGTCAAAAAAAACAACGCAATTCCGGCGCAAACGGAGTATAAATATGTCCCTGCGCCTCTGCAAAGTCATGGAAAGTAACGAAAACTGGTGCAAAATCGTGATAAAGTATTCACTTTCCAGCGCAAAACTTTTTATGCGCCTGAAAGTGGCCCTTAAAGTAACACCAATAGCCCTTGCCCTTGTTGGCGCCAAGGGTGCATTCCATGTGTGGTTGACGCGTGTTCCCATGACCCCACCTATTCTTTTCGATGCAAACTCCTATCTACTAAATGGTTAGAAAGGGCTTAACGCCAAAAAATAACGCCTCCTTGAGGGAGGGGCTAAGTAGGAGAAATCTTTTATTTTCTTCCTAGTTTCCACACATTGCATGTGTTCTGCAATGTGGAACACACATCCAATGTGTATATAGATTTCAAGTTAGTCTAGGCCTAGTATGTTATACTGGAAGGCACACACCTGTGCATGCGCCAGGCAGCATGTTTTTGCAGTAGTGCTGGGGAAGACAGCAGTTGCAGGGGCATAACAAAGGCCCCCGCAACTCCCAGAAGGGCTGAGCATCCAGGGGCCTCCTCATCACAATATCTTGGCCTGGGAGCTCCTGAGTGAGTCAGGAGGGGAGCCCCTCTACGTGCTGTGCAGGGGGGGGCTCAAGTTTCGTTACGCCACTGAGCAGCAGCGTCATTGTTAGCAGCAATCTACCCCTTCGAGCTAAAGTATGGGCTGAAGACGCGAAAAAGAAACACTTTCTTCGCCAGCACCGCAGTAAAAATGGGATGATGGTATCGCCCCCAGGTTTGTGCCGGGGACATCACCTGAGACCGTGCACTGATAAAAACTGTGGCCATGAGCTGAAAAGAACATCACAGAAACATTGCACTGCTGCAAAAAACACACAGCCAGGCAGCTTGTGCAATAGCGAAACGAGCAAACAGTGGTGGTTGCAACCCATGACAACGAAAGATTTTTTCACTAGTGCTCTTCCATTTGATAGTCAGAACCTGCTTTCATTAAACAGTGTAAAAAGGAAACAAAACTATATCCGTATTCTTTACCAATCATTTCATTTCATCTATGAATATTATTTTTTTCAAAATAAACAAGCATATTTATTTTACATGATTGTGCTTATTACGCATAGTATTTTTATTTATTGTTTAACAACAACTGAATCATTTGATTTCACTCAAACGATCCATATTTCAGATGTCAAAAGTGAACATGATGCATTTTATATAAAGACAGCAGATGCTTAAAGAAATTAAGTATATTTGCACGAGCGCCGAGAATCTGTGATATTGCTCCAGATAGGGTGCACCCACCACTATCCGGCATATGCCCTCCGCTATTGGCTAGACTCCTTCACCTTTCACCCCTGGGAGTGCAGGCCGAGGGGCACGGAGTCGCGACACCGTCTGCTGAACTTTCCAGGAACAGTGTCAGCGCCGGCCCAGATATAACCCTGAACCCTGGTATTGGACACCAGCACGCGCAGCTAGGACACGATTCCAGGTACAGTATAAAAACACCAGGCTTGGCGCCAAAAACGCTACGTGTCTGGCGTGAGTCGCACGAATTTATCTGTCACCAGTCCAGCCGACGCCAAAGTGCAAAAACGACTTTTCAGCTGTAAAATATAGCTCCTAGTTGTGACACATTATTCTCTAAAAACCTATAATTTAGAGAACGGAATGGAAGTATTGATTTTGGTTTTAGCTCTATTTTTTGCTTTCTCTCACCTGCTCTCTCTCTCTTTTAATTATATTTCCTTCTGTGAGTGCAAATTAAATTCACCTGTTCGTCGAGAAAATGACAGCTGCACGTTGGCATAAGGCAAGAGGTGGAATCTTGGATTCTGGTTTCGTCATGTGTGCGTTTTTCTTCGTCTCAGAGCGCCATCTCGCGTCCAGAAGACTGTACTAACGTTTGCCTTAATATCATCCATTACGCCTAGTCCTGGGGCCAGATGTAGCAAAGGGTTTTATCCATTTTGTGTCTATGGGAAAATGTGTTCGTACATATGGCCCCTGGTCTTCTAAATACTGGAACGAGGAAAACGGGCAATGCAATCTACTCAACAGTTGGAGTGGCCGGTGAAGTCCGCTCACAGAGTTTGTAGAGTTTTTTCCATTCTGCGAAGCAGAGTTTTTTCCCTCGTTCACGGTCGCCAACGTTAAGTTGACGACCGTGAGCGAGGAAAATCTTACTCCAGACAACCTCCCAGCGAAATTTCTCAACAAGGTGCCGCTTGAGTAGAATATCTACTTGAGTGAGTAAAAAGAAGCAGCACTTTTTGCGCTGTGCGTGGTACAGTTCACGCTGATTTTACAGCGCAGGACAACACCTAGCACTAAAAATCAGTGTGATTGGCACAATCTAACGCACTCTTCTGCTAGCGGAACTCCACGTACCGCTCTAGAGTTTTTTGTTCACTTTGAGGAAATCTGCTTAGCGGAACTCCACCCACCTTGGCCTACTCAACAGGTTGGA
The DNA here is from genome assembly GCF_031143425.1 of Pleurodeles waltl. NCBI lineage: Eukaryota > Metazoa > Chordata > Amphibia > Caudata > Salamandridae > Pleurodeles > Pleurodeles waltl. Next base: position 72,220,471 of record NC_090438.1, read on the forward strand.
GATTTGTGATCATGTGCAGGGCACAAGTGGGGATGGATTCATGTGTATGGGGTTCCTCCACTATTTTTGGATGAAGAACTCCGTCACTGAGACCAATGAGGTTGCGAGTTTCACGCCGCTGCGCGTGGCAGGAGCCGAACATTTCGGCTCGGGCCGCAGCACGCGGTCATAAGACGCGCCGCGCCCCCAGCCTGCTCTGTAACTGATGAGGCCCCAAATTGGGCATGGGGCCTCGTTCATTTTTAGCGCACCGTGTGTCTAGGCAGGTCTGACCCCCTCACTCACCTGTTCTTTTCTTTTCTTCTTTTTTCTGGACATCTGGTTGTGCCTTCTTTTATGTTTTTCCCCATTTCCCATAGTACCCTTATCTTCCCAGCATTCCTTGTTCCCTACTCTCTATGGTTCCTAGTCCATTCTGTTCTATGTGCTTTTCCCTATCTAAGATGGTGTCCTTTTACTTCCTGTTGGTCGTTTCCTGTTTGTTGGTATTTAAGGGCTGTGTTTCTTTCTCTCCTTGCGCTGCAACACTTTCTGTTTGGATGGCGTCTTCGCTCCTTGTATTCCTGTGCTGGTTCTCGTCGGTTCCAGTGTATTTTCCTATATTTTGTTCCTGCTGTTACCTATTCTTTTTGTTCCTGTTGCAGGATTCTATCTTTTTGGAGGTTTTTTCCCACTTTCAGGGTTTTTTTTCCCTCTGGCACTACTTCTGAGGGACACGGCCTGCTCTTGGCGTACCCATTGCCTGCAGCACCGTGGCTACCAGAAAGAGTCGCCCCTACTTGGGCCAAGGCAGAACATTCCAGAACAGGATCCACGCCACTCGCTCTGCGGACTCCAGGGTAAAGCAGCACGTAAGTTGTGACATATTGCAGCGCCCAATACTCCCGACATCGTCTAACATCATGGATGATACAGTGGCAGCTGCTGCAGATCCTGACCAATCTCTTCTGGCAACCATTCAGCAACAAGCTCAGGAACTGCAACAATTACGCAATGAGAATGGGGCTTTACGACAAGCTTTGGCCTTTCGCACGGCAGATGTTCCGGCCGTCTCCACCTCTACTCCTCGTTTCTCCGGTGAACCAACTAAGCTGCGAGAGTTCCTCGTTGCATTGACGGTGTATTTCGCCTTTCGACCTACCCAGTTGTCCCACGACAAGACAAAGGTGGGATATCTTATCAGTGCGTTATCGGTCCTGCCTTGGCCTGGGCAACCCCGATGGTGTCCTCCAATATATTACCCGCTTTCGACAGCTAGCGGCTGAGACCACTTGGGTGAAACGAACTCTGGTGACTTTATTCCGTAGAGTACTGAAAAAGGAGATTAAAGATGAGTTAGTACACTCCACCCGAGTTGAAGATCTTCGTGGTCTGATGGATCAGGCTCTTTCCATTGAATACCATCTCCAAGAACAACGTATGGAGAAGAGAAAGAGTAGAGGATCTTCTCAGGCAAGCACTTCACGTGTCTTTATGCATCGTCCCCAGGAACCTCGTCCTCCCGCCAGAGACACCGAAGGTGAACCTATGCAAGTGGATACCACTCGAGGCCCACTTTCTGTTAGCGAGCGGGAATACAGACGTAGGAAATGATTGTGCCTGTATTGTGGTGCTGCCGGCCACATGCTTCGTACCTGCCCCATTCGTCCTCAAAGGCCATCGGGAAACGCCACTTCCCGTCCTCTGTAAGAAGGGAGGGGACGGGATCATCGGCTATACCTTCCATCAGTTAATTCAAGGACAATGCCACAACTTTGTTAATGTTACCTGTGACGCTACATCTACCGGACGGCCGTCAAGAGAGAACAATGGCTTTACTTGACTGTGGTGCCAGTGGCATATATATGGATAAAACTTGGGCCACGACTCAACAAATACCAACACGACCCAAAGAAACCCCAGAACAAGTTCACACAGTGGATGGGTCCTTAATATCCTCTGGTCCAGTTGATACCATCACCACAACACTGAGTTTACAATTCGGAAACCACCAAGAACACATCTCATTTGATTTAATATCATCCCCCAATCATACAATCATTTTGGGAATTCCGTGGTTCATAAGACATAACCCTTATGTAAATTGGGAAACCCAGACTATTTCCTTGTCCTCACAGTTTTGTCATGAGAACTGCTTTGCTTCAGACACTTATTGGTCACCCAAGAGGTTGATGCCTACTGAAATTATTACCAGATGTTCCATCAATACGGTTCAAGGTGTCCCCGATCACTATCTAGAATTTCATGATGTGTTCCAAAAAACAACCAGACCTGTGTTACCTCCACATCGAGATTACGATTGTGCTATTCCCTTGGAACCCGGAGCTATCGTTCCCTTTGGGAGGATGTATTCACTCCCGAACCTGAAAGGAAAGTTCTAAAGGAATATCTGCAAGAAAACTTACATAGCGGTCTTATTGTACCATCGTCATCTCCGGTAGGGGCTCCCCTCTTTTTTGTACCCAAGAAGACGAAGGATCTTCGTCCCTGCCTGGATTTTCGAGCTCTAAATAACATAACTATAAAAGACCGTTATCCTTTGCCCCTCATCAAGGATATACTAGAGGCAGTCAGAGGGGCTCAACGATTTACCAAATTGGATCTTCGTGGAGCCTACCACCTTTTGCGTATTAAAGAAGGAGACGAGTGGAAGACTGCCTTCCTGACCCCTTTTGGTCATTAGGAGTACAGAGTTATGCCTTTTGGTCTCACTAATGCCCCCTCCATTTTCCAAAGATTTATGTACTCTGTGTTCTCTGATCTCTTGAACCATACGGTCATCATCTATTTAGAAGATATCCTTATTTATTCTAGACTTCCTGAACTTCATTCCTCTCATGTGAAACAAGTCCTCCAAAGACTCCAGGAACATCAACTGTCCTGTAAACCGGAAAAGTGTGAGTTTGACAAGACCAAAGTCAAATATTTGGGATATCACCTTAGTCCCACTGGAATAGCAATGGACCAGGAAAAGGTACAAGCCATCCTAGACTGGCCATCTCCTTCCTCTATTAAGGAAACGCAATGTTTTCTAGGATTGGCTAACTTTTATCGGCAGTTCATCTTAGACTTTGCAGAACAAACCAGCCACATCACTCAAACATTAAAAAAGGAAAATTTAAAGAAAGGCTTTGTCTGGACAATGGCGGCTGAAAAGGCTTTTCAGAGTCTAAAAAAGGCCTTCACTCAAGCACCGATATTGAGACACCCAGATACTTACAAAAATGTATTGTTGTTACTGATGCTTCCGAAAGAGCCATCGGAGCTGCCTTACTCCAACAACAAGAAGATGACGGTCTTGAACATCCTGTGTTCTATTTGTCCCATGTACTCTCTGCATCGGAACAACATTACTCAGTACTTGAAAGGGAGTTGTTAGCTCTGAAAACAGCCTGCCTAGAGTGGAGACAGTTTCTTATGGGTTCCAAAGAGCCGTTCGAGGTGAGAACAGACCATCGTAATCTACAATGTTTACGTAATTTTTTATGCCAGAACAGTCACCAGGCTCGTTGGGTCTTTTTCTTCAGTCAGTATGACTTTTATATATGACCTATATTCCTGGATCTCAAAACATTCTGGCTGATGCTCTGTCTCGCCGTTATCCAGATTGTACTTCTACCCCATCTCAGTATCTACTTGAGCCCAGTAAAATCATCAGAGTAGCTCAGTCTTTCCTGGATGAGGTACAACTGGAATATTCTAACCTGACTGATCAAGAATTAAAGAAACTGAACATAGGTAAAATGCATATTATTATTATAAGAACTTGTTGTTTCTCCCTACTAATGGAGTAAGAGAAAAGGCACTACAAATGTGCCATGATTCGCCGGTCGTTGGTCATAGAGGCATTAAGGGCACACAAGAACTACTCTCACGGTCTTTCTTGTGGCCTACCTGGAAATCGGATGTCGAAAAATACGTGCAGGCATGTCCCATATGTGCTCAAGTAAAGATCCCCCGTACCAGACCTGCAGGATTACTACAACCATTACCTGTTCCACCGGCTCCCTGGCACACCATTTCTACTGACTTTATGTGTTCATTACCTTAATCAGCAGGAAACCGGGTTCTCATGGTCACCATAGATTCCTTTACTAACATGGATCACTTCACTGCCCTGAAAAAACTACCTACGTCCCAAGAACTAAGTCAGATATTTATCCATCATATTTTCCGTCTCCATGGACTTCCACACAGCATTGTATCTGACAGGGGACCTCAGTATATCTCCCGGTTTTGGAAACATTTTTGTAGGACACTGAATATCAACATAGCACTATCATCGGGTTTCCATCCTCAAACCAATGGACAGACTGAGCGTCTCAACCAAGGATTGGAGCAGTACCTTCGCTGCTTTTGTAATTCTACCCAGAGCAACTGGAACACTTACCTTCCTATTGCTCAATTCTCTTACAATAACACTGTCCATAGTGCCTCCAAGGTCACTCCTTTTTTCTGTTCTTATGGCTATCATCCTACCTCTTTTCCTACTACTCCTCAGTCTGCCTCTTCTCTTCATGCTGTTACTTAATTCTCCAGATGACTTTTACAGATCCATAAATTGATTCGAGCTAACTTGTTGAACACCAAGAGATACATGAAGAGAATAGCAGACAAGAAGCGTAGGGATGCTCCAGAATATCACCTTCAGGATAAAGTCTGGCTTTCATCAACATTTTTACCTTAACGCCTTTCTCAAAATAAGTTCACACCTCGTTACTATGGTCCTTTCCGTATCCTTCAGCTGATTAATCCTGTCACTGTCCGTCTTCACCTGCCTCGTACCTGGAGGATTCACCCGGTCTTTCATCTTTCTCAGCTCAAACCCTATGTCCCTGATCCTTACTCTTGTCAGTTTCCCTGCCCTCCTCCTGTGTTAGTGGATGATGTACCTGAATATGAGGTACAAGAGATTCGTGACTCTCGTATCTTTCAGAAACGTCTTCAGTATTTGATTCATTGGAAGGGTTACCCTCTCAGTGAATGCTCTTGGGAAGATGCAAGCAGAAGACTAGGCAGATCTGACCCCCCACTCACCTGTTCTTTTCTTTTCTTCTTTTTTCTGGACATCTGGTTGTGCCTTCTTTTATGTTTTTCCCCTTTTCCCATAGTACCCTTCTCTCCCCAGCATTCCTTGTTCCCTACTCTCTATGGTTCCTAGTACATTCTGTTCTATGTGCTTTTCCCTATCTAAGATGGTGTCCTTTTACTTCCTGTTGGTCGTTTCCTGTTTGTTGGTATTTAAGGGCTGTGTTTCTTTCTCTCCTTACGTTGCAACACTTTCTGTTTGGATGGTGTCTTCGATCCTGCTTCCTTGTATTCCTGTGCTGGTTCTCGTCGGTTCCAGTGTATTTTCGTGTATTTTGTTCCTGCTGTTACCTATTCTTTTTGTTCCTGTTGCAGGATTCTATCTTTTTGGAGGTTTTTTCCCCCTTTCAGGTTTTTTTTCCCTCTGGCACTACTTCTGAGGGACACGGCCTGCTCTTGGCGTACCCATTGCCTGCAGCACCGTGGCTACCAGAAAGAGTCGCCCCTACATGGACCAAGGCCGAACATTCCAGAACAGGATCCACGCCACTCGCTCTGCGGCCTCCAGGGTAAAGCAGCACGTAAGTCGTGACAGCGAGGGGTTTGTGACGTCAGTTTTGGCCCATCACTGAGTCTGCTTGATTTTTCTAGGATGGCATTGCACACAGATAAAATTTGGGGGTGGGGGGGTCGTGACATGCGTGATTCTGTTTAGTAAAATCTTGTGGAACTACCCCAAAATTTTGTAATATTACGGTGAATTACTCGAGGAGAGTAATTCTGCTTAAAGCGCTATTTTCTTACACAAAAAAGCCTCCTCCTGCCCAAAATGGAATAGTAAGCAAGATCAATGTGCTATTGTAGCGAGATTTTAACTCAACTACACAAGTGGACTTAATCGCATTACCATCGGTAATTCCACATCAAACAGTAATGGGAATTACCAAAATTACTCCGATTACTCCGGCATCATGGAAATTCCACCCAAGCCTATTTAAAATATGACCTCATGGTGTTTACGGCCTTCATCCCATTGTCAGTACCCTTCATCTTTCTGACTATACGCAGTTAAGAATCCCAAGGTTTCACAACATGAAAATGCAGAAGTAACAGCAATTGGTTAACTCTTAAAACAAAAAGTGTTTCTTATTTACTTTGATATTTTGATTTGCTTTGACATTGAATTTACTTTGGCAATCAGTCTAAATATCTTCATTACCAAGTTCCACACTGTTGTAATTTTCAGTCATTTATAAGGCCAATTAATCATTTATAAATGAAAATCCTGAATGCAACTTCTATAGAGTAAACCTCTTTTAAAAAAAAAAAAAAAAAAACATTTTTGTGCAACTGCATTAATGCTTTACTTTTGTAAAGTGCACATGCAGTCAGGAGTCCACTTCAGACCACAAGCCTCATGCATCACAGCACATTTTTAAATATGTCTCAAATACTTGGGTTAACTTCATATGTCATCACTGATAGAAGACTCATTACTTGTAAATGTACATGGCAGCATGGAAATACATTGCCATCACAATTATGGCGATAAACTGTTGACTGTGCAGTCAGGTGGCCTGCTTACTGATCCTGGTTTGCCCACGACAGCACACTGTGGGACGTATTTATAAAATAATGACACAGCCCGGCGCCGCAAGCCATCTTGCAGTTCCGAGCTGCGCCATTAAGAAAGTGCAGGGATGCATTGTATTTACAGCAATACTATGCATCCCTGTACTTTCCTCAGCTCTGGCGCACAATTGGCAGCCTAGAACCAACACAGGTACCCTTACACCATCGTGCAAGGGTGCCTGCGTTGCAGGAATGACTGTTTATGTGCAGAAGGGGCACATTCCTGCACATAAACAATCATTAATGCCTGCAGCCAGGCCCTGTGGCCAACTCCTATAACCACCCAACCCGATGCTGCACACAGCCTTCAGTCGTGCACAACAGGGGTTAGCCGCAGAGCCTGGCCTGTAGCCCCCCTCCCCAGCCCGATCAGGACCCTAGGGACCCTCTCCTCTGGGGCACGGCCCGTCTCCCCAGGATGATCTTGGCCACGGGGACACCATCCACTGAGGCCCGGCCTAATTATTGAATTTGTTTGGGCCAATAAGTGACATTTAAAAAAATGCTTTTAAACTCTGGCAGGGTCCCTCTGGGACCCCAGCACCAGAACTAAGAGGTGTCTCTACCCTGGCCCCTTTTTTAAACTTTTTTTCTGAGACTGGGATGAAGCTGAGTCCCAAGATGGCTGCCAACACTTCCCGATTGAAGATATCTGCATAGGGACTGTCGGATCCGCAGAGGGTCCACGTCCCTATATATCTATATTTTTTAAACTCTTATCTCTCCAAAACTATGGAACGGACTTACACCAAGTCCCAAAATGCATGCTTTTGGGACCAAGATCTATCTTTCTGCTAAAGTTGGTGTAATTCCGTTTTGCGGGTCGGGCTGTAGTTGTGTTCAAAATTTTGAAACACTTTCAAGACTGCAGCTGAACTGATCAAAGTCACCACTAGGTAGTTATAGTTAGGACTTTTTTTGCATATATATATATATATATATATATATGTGTGTGTGTGTGTGTAATTTTTTTCTGTCCTCCAGGAAGTATAATAATATATGAATAAATAGAAACATACCGACCATTATAATGTGTAGGCAAAATGCACACATCTTAACACAAATGTGACACAGTTGTACATTATAAACCCCCATGTGTACATGTATGTATTATTATTTATAGGCTAAGGCATTCACATTTTAGTTATCCATCAGATATCATTTTGTGTATCCAAAATAATTATATGTACATTTGTACAGAGAAATTATCATTTTTATTAAGCTGTAAAATATATTGTTACATCCTTAGAGGTATCTTCACAAATTTCATATTTAGCTACTCAGGCAGGTATTGTTAGGGAGAGTAACACATGTTTGATATATGGACACCCCATTAACACATATGTTTACTGTTTAAAAGTATCTTATTGCATTCCTATATTGATGGACAAATGGATATGACTACACCAACATTTTGCTATATAGAGTATGGGGATTTTTTCCTTCTGTCCTCCCTAAAATATAATAATATATAAATATATACATGCATAACCACCATTCTTATAGGCAAATGTATACATAGTTAGACACTGTAACATAAATATGTGTATGCACTTTTCTTATACTATTGAAAATAGTTGTACAATATAAACACCTGTATGTACATGTGTTAGACCTGACAGCCTTAGGGTGGTCACCCCTAACTTTTTGCCTGCCTCCCTCCACTTTTTGGACACTGTTTTTGCTGGCTTTTCGACTCTGCACACTTTACCACTGCTAACCAGTGCTAAAGGGCATATGCTCTCTCCCTTTAAACATGGTAACTTTGGATCATACACAATTGGAATATTTAATTTACTTAAAAGTCCCTAGTAATGTGCACTGTATGTGCCTAGGGCCTGTAGATTAAATGCTACTAGTGGGCCTGCAGCACTAGTTGTGCCACCCACTCAAGTAGCCCCTTTACCTTGTCTCAGGCCTGTGTGTGCAGTTTCACTGCCACTTCGACTTGGCATTTAAAAGTACTTGCCAAGCCTAAACCTCCCCTTCCTCTACATATAAGTCACCCCTAATGTGTGCCCTAGATAACCACTAGAGCAGGGTGCTGTGTGGGTAAAAGGAAGGACATGTACCTGTGTAGTTTACATGTCCTGGTGGTGTAAAACTCCTAAATTCGTTTGTATACTACTGTGAGGCCTGCTCCCTTCATAGGCTAACATTGGGGCTGCCCTCATACAATATTGAAGTGGTAGCTGCTGATCTGAAAGGAGTAGGAAGGTCATATTTAGTATGGCCAGAATGGTAATACAAAGGGCCAGATGTAGCAAGCCGTTTGCATGTCGCAAACTGCGAAAATCGCAGTTTGCGCCTTGCAAACGGCCCCACGCGAGTCACATTCACAAATTGCGAGTCGGTAGCGTCAGAATTGCTTTGTGACCGCGAATGCGGTCGCAAAGCAACTTGCAGTTACCACCAGTGTCACACTGGTGGTAACTCATTCGCAAAAGGGAAGGGGTCCCCATGGGACCCCTTCCCCTTTGTGAATGTCGCCAAATTTTTTTTTGCAGAGCAGGCAGTGGTCCTATGGACCACTGCATACTCTGAAAAAAACGAAACCAAATGGTTTCGGTATTTTTTTCATTTTGCAAATCGTTTTCCTTTAAGGAAAACGGGCAGCAAAATGAAAAAAAAAAAACTGCTTTATTTAAAAAGCAGTCACAGACATGGAGGTCTGCTGACTTCAGCAGGCCACCATCCCTGTGAGTGCAGGGACTCGCTATGGGGTCGCAAAATGCGACCCACCTCATGAATATTGATGAGGTGGGTCTTTGCGACCCCATAGCGAGTCGCAGAAGGTGTCTGAGACACCGTTCTGCATCCGAGACTGCGACTCGGAAATTGCGAGTCGGACAGACTCGCAATTTCCAAGTCGCAATCTCGGACTTTCCTACATGTGGCCCAAAATCCTGCTGACTGGTGAAGTTGGCTTTAATGTTACTATTCTAGAAATGCCACTTTTAGAAAGTGAGCATTTCTTTGCACTTAAATCTTTCTGTGCCTTACAATCCACGTCTGGCTGGGTTTAGTTGACAGCTCCTTGTGCATTCACTCAGACACACCTCAAACACAGGGTACTCAGCCTCACTTGCATACATCTGCATTTTGAATGGGTCTTCCTGGGCTGGGAGGGTGGACGGCCTGCCCTCACACAAAGGACTACCACACACCCTACTGGGACCCTGGCAGACAGGATTGAACTGAAAGGGGACCTGATGCACTTCTAAGCCATTCTTTGAAGCCTCCCCCACTTCAAAGGCACATTTGGGTATAAAACAGGGCCTCTGCCCTACCACCTCAGACACTTGCTGGAGAAGAAACCTGTACCAGAACCTGCATCCTGCCAAGAAGAACTGCCTGGCTGCCTAAAGAACTCACCTGACTGCTTTCTACAGAGGACTGCTGCCTTGCTGTTGCCCTGCTGCCTTGCTGAACTCTTGCCCTGCTGCAGATGTGTTCTCCAAGGGCTTGGATAGAGCTTGCCTCCTGTTCACTGAAGTCTCAGGACCAAAAAGACTTCTCTTTTTCAACTGGACTCCTTCTACGGTGAAAAATTAGACGCACAGCTTGCTCCGTGGTGAAAAATTCACCACACACCGAACCGGAAAGACGCTGCTCGACCCCGCGAGAAAAAGATCGATGCGACTCCTGCGGTGCGACCAGAACTTCGACACACAGCCCACCGGAACGACGCGCAGCCGGACATCAAGCCCAGGATTCCACGCACGGACCCCGGGGCATCTGAAAACCCCGTGACCCACTGAGGAGACTGTCCGCACGCTGGAAATCGACGCCACGTCTTCTGCCCGTGAAAAATAACGACGCAAGTCCATGTGTGAAGGGGCGAAACCGACTCACACACCATTTTCCACGCATCTACTCCTCTGCGGCCCTTTGAGGAGATTTTTCACTCCAAACCAGGTACTTTGTGCTTGAAAGAGACTTTGTTTGCTTTTTTAAAGACTTAAGAAACTTCATATCACTTTTCAGTGATATCTCTACAATTTCTTATTGCATCTTTTATCGTTTTGACCTGCAAATATCCAGATAAATATTATATATTTTTCTAAACACTGTGTGGTGTATTTTTGTGGTGCTATATTGTGTTATTGTATGATTTATTGCATAAATACTTTACACATTGCCTTCTAAGTTAAGCCTGACTGCTCAGTGCCAAGCTACCAGAGGGTGGGCACAGGATAATTTGGATTGTGTGTAACTTACCCTGACTAGAGTGAGGGTCCATGCTTGGACAGGGGGTAACCTGACTGCCAACCAAAGACCCCATTTCTAACAACATGCATGTATTATTATTTACAAGCTGAGGGGTACACATTTTAATTATATATATATGATATGTAGCTTTTTGTCTCCAGAATTAATACATAAATTTGTACAGAGAAGGGTAATTTTTTGTTTTATTCTACACTTTAAAATATCTTGCTACACAGAAGTTATCTTCACTAAGTTATTTACATACTCAGTTGTTGTCATAGGGAGTAGCATAACTTTGATATATGGACACTCAGCATATATGTTTACTAAATACATTGCAAAATAATATATTTGATGAAACCAATATGGAAATGTGTGCACTGACATTATATACAGAGTACAGCCATTTGTTTTATTTTTCCAATTAAATAAGGTTCTAGATGTATTGTTTGGTGCCTTGTTCATACCATAGTTATACATTTTGTGTTTTGGGTTTTGTAGGGAAGAGCAAACTCTTGACTAATATTCAGAAGGTGAGGTGGTTGTTTATACTTGTTATGCTTGGGGGTAATGAATTCCACAGTTTGGCTGCTTGAACAGAGAAAGATTCTCCACTAATGTTTTTTTCTTGTATGCTGGGATTTTGAGGCAGGGTGCCAGTCTGGGGCCGAAGTTCCTTTCTTGTATGCGTTGGGTGATTTTCTTCTGGTCGAAAGGTGGTACTGGAGGTGGAATTGCTTTGTGGCTGATACATAGCAGCTTGAAGGTGGATCTCCTGGCAGCCAGTGACCAATGTACGGCCCTCAAGGCAGAGTAGATGTGTGTGTGTGGCTTTACATGTAGTAGTAATCTGGCAGCACAGTTCTGAATCATTTGTATCCTTTTCATAGTAGATAGAGGTGAGCTGTGATACAGGTGAGTAGCATTATTAAGTTTAGATAGGACAAGAGAGTAATCCTAGGTGAGGGAAGATGTGTCACAGAGTTTTCATAGCATTAAAACTTGATCTTGCTACCTTATCCACTTGGGCATTCATTGATAGCTTGGATTTCATGATACTTCCAAGGTTTCTTACCTCTTTGGATACTTTATGTGATGGTCTCAGATCGTCAGGACAGGCACAGAGTAGATCATATTTTTTTACAGTCCCCACAGGTGATTATTTCAGTTTTGGATTCATTCAATTTGAGGTTAGATTACTTCTTGCTGATTTAAAACTAACATTGATATGAAATGCCCAACTCCCAAGAGGATTTGAAATCTTGAAGCACTGAATTAACTATTGTGTGCCCAGGCTGACTGTTAACATGATTCAGAGATATTAATTCCTTTCAAAGATTGCTTTTGAAGGATCATTTGCCAATATGTTTTATTTTGAACTAATATCTTTAGCGGTGTTGTGTGCTCTATGGTATGGTATGGCATCACATGGCATTGTATGGTAAGTTGAGATATGGTATGGAGTGGAGTGACATGGTTTGGTATGGTATTGTATGGTGTTGTTGGACTTTCTCCATTATGCAGGGTCATCCCAAATCTTTTTGCCTCCTTCCTCCTATTTTATCTGACCTCTTGCTGTTGGCTTTTGAACTCTGAGCACTTTACACATGCTAACCAGTGCTAAAGTGCATATGCTCTCTGTGTAAATTGTATTGTTGATTGGATTTCCATGATTGGCATATTTGATTTACTGGTAAGTCCCTAGTACAGTGCACTAGAGGTGCCCAGGGCCTGTAAATCAAATGCTACTAGTGGGCCTGCAGCACTGGTTGTGCCACCCACATTAGTAGCCCTGTAACCATGTCTCAGACCTGCCACTGCAGTGTCTGTGTGTGCAGTTCTAAACTGCAAATTCGACTTGGCAAGTGTACCCACTTGCCAGTCCTAAACCTTCCCCTTTCTTACATGTAAGACACACCTAAGGTAGGCCCTAGGTAGCCCCATGGGCAGGGTGCAGTGTAGGGTTAAGGTAGGACATATACTAATGTGTTTTATATGTCCTAACAGTGAAATACTGGCAAATTCAGTTTTCACTGTTGCAAGGCCTATCCCTCTCATAGGTTAACATGGGGCTGCCTTTAAATATGATTAAAGCGTAGATTCCCTTTGGGAGTGGATAGACATGTGGAGTTTGGGGTCTCTGAGCTCACAATTTAAAAATACATCTTTTAGTAAAGTTGATTTTAAGATTGTGTGTTTGAAAATGCCACGTTTAGAAAGTGAGCATTTTCTTGCTTAAACCATTCTGTGACTCTGCCTGTTTGTGGATTCCCTGTCTGGGTCAGTTTGACATCTGGGCTGTTTGCACCTCTCGTTTAGGCAGTGACACAAAGGGAGCTGGGGTGTAGCCTGCATATCCTGATGAGCCATTTGTGCTAGGAGGGAGGGGAGGAGTGGTCACTCACACCTGAAAGGGCTGTGCCTGCCCTCACACAATGCAGTCTCCAAACCCCTGGTGTGTGTCTGGGGCCTGGCCTGGGAAAGGCGGGATTTCATAAACAAGAGAGACTTTCCTTTGAAGTAAGCCTACTTCAAAGGGCAAAATGGGTATAACAAGGGCACCCAAAACCACAGACTTTAGATCACTTCTGGACATCAAGAGGAACCTCTGCCTGGAGAAGTGCTGAGGAGATGAGGAGAAGTGCTGCCCTGTGACTGTGATTTGTGGAGCTATCATGCATTTGCTGCTTCTGCCTGGTGAAAGGGGACAAAGACGACTTTGTTGTGCATTTCTGCTTGTGAAGAAATCATAAAGGGCTTGTCCTGAGCTTGCCTCCTGTTGTTGAAGTCTCAGGGCCATCAAACACTTCCCCTGCCAGCACCTGGACTCTCTGCTGAGACTCATGCCCTGCCAAGTGGTGCCCTATCCAGTTCCTGGGGCCTTGACAGGTGAAGCTGGCAGACTAAGCCTGAAAATCCATGCACAGACCGACGTGCATGGAAATTGCCGACGCAACCTCCGAGAGCGGCTGAACAAACAACGCGCTGCCGGCTGCACGACTGAAATCAATGTAGCGCTTGCAGCGCGGCTGGGAGATCGACGCACATGGCTGGAGAAACGACGCACCGCATCGCTGACAGAGGCTGATAATGTCGCAACCCACACAGCACGCTTTTGCTATCACCGTGTGGCAGGATTTTTGACTCAAACCTTGCTGGGCGTGGAAAAACAACGCAATGCCTGCCCAGACCCGAATGCTGCCTGGATCGACCCATCGCTCCCCTGTGGGGAGGAAAAACGATGCATGCCGGTCCGACCGGAGAAGGAGAAATGATGAACGAGGCCGCTTGCGGGTGAGAAATCGATGCACCGCTTACCTTTTTCGACACACACTCGTCCGTGTGTGTTATTTTGACGCGACCCAGGTACTTTTCAACTCCAACAGTGTTTTATCTGTTTACAAAAGGATTTAATACTCTTTATGCTTTTTAATTGATAACTTGACTTGTGTATGTTGGATTTTTGTCGTTTTGGTCTTATTTTGTTTAGATAAATACTTTCTATTTTTCTAAACCTGTTGTGTCATTTTGTAGTGTTTTCATTAAGTTACTGTGTGTGTTGGTACAAATACTTTACACCTAGCACTCTGAAGTTAAGCCTACTGCTCGTGCCAAGCTACCAAGGGGGTGAGCGGGGGTTAGCTGAGGGTGATTCTCCTTTACCCTGACTAAAGTGAGGGTCCTTGCTTGGACAGGGGGTAACCTGACTGCCAACCAAAGACCCCATTTCTAACAGGTGTGATATATTATGGAGTGGAGTGGAATGGTATGGAATGACATTTTATGGTATGGTATGTTATGATATGGTATAATATGGTGTGGTATGGTATGGAGTTTCATGGTATAGTATGGAATGGCATGGTATGGTAAGGCAAGGCATCATATGGTATGGGAAGGCAAGACATCATATTTTATGGAATGGCATGAGAAGGTATGGTATGGTATGTTTTGGTATGTATTGAGTGGGATGGTATGGTATGGCATCGTATGGGATGGTATGGTATGGTATGGCGTGGTATAGTATGTGATGCGTGTTATGGTTTGGTATTTTATGGTAGACACCAAAGGGATGTGCTGATGCTAGAGAGAAGCAAAGATCACAAACCAGAGACAGAAAGAAACAGATGAGAAGGTAAAGGCAGTAATGAACAGACGTAAAGGCGAGGAGAGACAGTGGCATAGATAGGAATGCAATCTGACTATTGGTCAAGCAAAAGGCATGTCTTCCAGGGCATGGAAAATTCAAGATCAAAAGAGGAATCAAACCTCCTTTCTGTTCCATGGTGGGCATGTGGAGTCCAAGTGCAGGAGCAACTCGAACAACGGATATGATGTCATATGGAGCAGAGGCTGTGAAGTCATCAGTTTGTAACCCTGTAAGGATATCCACATCACACGCCTGGATACTAAAGCTTCTAGATCTAAAGGTAGGACACAGAAACCAGTGAATGTGTGCACACCACTGTAGTGAGGTCTCTGTTCAGTGAAGGGGTAGATGGGAGCACATGTAAATGATATGAGATGAACATAGTTTGAGTCTCTTGATTTTATCTAGTGAGAAAATGTCCACAGTTTATTAAACATCTCATCTGGTGAATCACGCTGAGGGCTTAAAGTAGGAGTCCAGGTTACGTATGGAGTTCAGGGAAACATCTGCATATTTTACACCGGAGATACATCTGGAATTGATATCTGGGCTATTCAGGAACATATTTTGCGTATCTGTGCTAGGAAATCTTTGCAGTGGTGCACTACGTGTTCAATTGCTACTGCAAATACAACCAAACTACCAGAGCCAAACATGTCATCGTTTTCTTGTAATGTTTGCAGGTTCCATGGAAGCAACTTAGTTATCTGCATATGCTGTTTAATTGCTTGAATTCCAAACTCAAGGACCTCCAAAAAGGTGAACTTGCAACTGTGAATGAGTTTGCCTGTGCGTAATTTTATGTGTTGATGGTGTAGTACAATGCATGAGTAAATTCCACTTTTGGGGCCGATGATGCTCTTGTGAAATGAAGAAAGCCTGGAAAATTTAGGAAGACCATCAAATTTGGTAATTTGCTGGCATTTATATATTTTTTTACTTATTTCCACTCTAGAGTCGTTAAGAAATGTCATTGTGTCAAGGGCCGCGGTAAGTGCCTTTCTTTGAATGTTGGTAATGGGAAGGGATCACCCCCAAATCGTAGTAGAACAAGAGGTTTCCTACTGGAAAGAACTACATTCCCCATGGAGGGAAAATAAAAATATGTACAAATGTACAAATGCAAAGGGATCTTCCATTGCACAATTGTATACCATGTACAATAGCACATGCAGAGGTGTCTTTAAATGGATGCAATGAGAATTTGCAAAAGTTTTCCATGAGTACTTTTGGAAACTCTAGGAATTACCACATTTTTTACATTGCTCCCACGTGAGATAGTAAACCTTTGGATACAGATTTTCTAATTGTTTTTGGGAATGGGGTCCAGTTTTTAAGTCTTCTACATGTGCCCAGAAATGACTCAATTTTCAGTTTTGCACCATCGTGATTGTGTAAGAAATCAAGTCATATCAGTCAAAAGTGCGGCCTGTGAGCATCACCCTGACGAGAATGCCAGCATTGTACAGTACCCAGCCCAAGTCAAGGTCATCTCTTCTCTTCTATCGTCATAATAAAAGTCACAGTTTTTTCGTAATCCTTTACTTTTCTCCTCCGTGTTTCTAAACAAGCTTCCCATATGCCACTCCCTTGGACTTGACAGTTTCATTTTAGAGAGGGGTTTTCATAATAATGCAATCCTCGTTTTTCCAAAGGAAATGTCAGAGCGACCTCAGAAGGATGTTATTCTCTGGCAGCTGGGGACACAGGGTGGGGACACGGGGGTGGGGGTGGCTCAATGATCTTACGAAAAGTACCATCAGGAACGCGTGTCAGTGCCTTGGTAAAGTTCCTGCTTACACACTTTGGAAAAACAACTGCTCTCATGTTTGAGTTAAAAAAGAGAGACAGCGGGTTCGAATAAAACACCAAGGGTGTTATGGGAAATTGAAAGAATATGTTGGCGCTCCTGCTGTGATTTAATATCCTATCCTCGCTTCTTTGCCCGGTTCCTATTTTGTCTCTGGATGACAGATGCGCTGGGATGTGATTTTTCCCCTTCTGCATTCTAGACGCAAAAGTGGCGCAAACTTACAAAATGCAAGTGTATTTTGTAAGTTTGCGCCGCTTTTGCGTCAAAACGCGGAGCATACGCGGCGCTAAAAAAGTATAAATATGGTAAGCCTTCTGAAAAGTTTTAAATCTTTTTCAGAAAGAAGTTGGAGACTGCGAAGGAGTTAACTTTATACATTAGGTCCCCAATCTGCTTTAGTTTGTGAATGGTAGAGAAACGTACAGATGCAGCGCCCAGAGGCGGACTATAAATCTGGGGGGGCTGTGTGAGCGCACCTCTTTTTCTCTAGGTGGATCTGCCTAGTGCAAATCTGTCTGCAAAGGAAAAGAACGCTGTACAGTAGAGGGGGGAAGGGGGGAGAAGAGGGGGGCCTACAAGACTTTCAGGCGTGCCGGACAGGCTGCTTTGACAGGCCAGAGTGTGGGCCGGTTTTGGCTGTTGTGAGGCCTGTTTTATGATCTGATGGATTGGATTTTAACTCTTGATTTCCCTAATATGAAAAGCAAGCTTTACTTGCAAAAAGCTCAAATCCTTACAGTCAACTTTCTCTTGTAAAACACTCATTCAGCGCGTCTTTATAGGTTTAAAACTGCCCAGTTTGTAAACTTGGACCATCTTAAAGCCATCCATTCACTAATGGGGCTGCTCAGGCATATTTTCTGCCCCAGTCCGAGTCTTGGGAGGGAGGGGGTGTATGGAGGTGGGACCCAATGAACATCCCACTGTTTCTATTCTCGCCAAAAGACTATGACAGTAAACATGATTTAGGCTCCTGAAGGCGATTTTTGGTGGTACCTGTGGCTGAGGAGCCATGAGATGCCAGGATCCCACTGATTTACCTGGGTGCAGATCCTCCTCCATCTTGAGGTACATTGGTACCAGTCAACTGACCTCTTAGATTTAAAGAGATCACAATTTAATAGGCCAATCCTCTCTTGTGTAATTGTTGGGCATATTCAGGGAGGCTCAGGGTTGCTCCTATGTAGCTTCTCACCCTTTGGTTATTTACTTATGTCCTTCATTAGGTACATCTCGCTCAGTGTGACTTGGAAAATATTAGTCTTATCAGTGCAAGGCCGACAGCCTATAGCAAAAATAATAGCAACAAAATGATTGTGTGATGTGCTACAATGTCACATCTAAGATGGAAGAAAGCACAAAGGTGTCCTACGATAACGTAAACTTAGTTTCTCATATGTTAAGCACTATAGTTTAAGAAAAGCAGATTCCACATAGTTCTCTAGGATGCTGACAAATTGAGTATTATTTTGCATGAAGTTAGGGTTGGCCAGCACTTGGGTGACTGTTTTAAAACTGTATTCTACAAGCAATGCCTTCACTGTGCAGAGTTGAGACAGATGAGTCCGCGGTCTTGGTCTTTTAGAAAATATTGTCCCGAAAGCCCTACCATGGTGGTGTGAAAAAATTCAGATTCATCTCATTGAACCATAGCTGGACTTGATGTTTGCAATAAGAAACAAATCTGTATCTAGGTTGTGTTCAACTTTTAGCTGGTGTTGGGCATCCAGACTTGAGTAATGGCAGGTAATTCTCCATGATGGCCCAAGTTTGGAGCCTTGGCGGATGTTGCGTGTTATGACGCGGAGCTCAGATCTATGCAAGCTCATCAGCACCATCCAGGCTTTATTCTTCAGGTACCACTTGAAGCACAATAGAATATGTAGCACAAGCATGTTCTCATTAATTCACTCACTAATAAACTCACTTGCTGCCACACATTAAAGTGCTTGTATACCCACATCTCTAATTTCTTTGTAATGGTGACGCACTGAGTCTCCGATTATAAAGAAAAGATGTCAGACTCGACTGTAATTATAAAGAAAAGATGTCAGAACTCGACTGTAATGAGTTATTGCAGTCAAGCTCTGATGGCATAATGCCTGTTGCCGGAGCCAGCAGGCAGGTGAAAGGCAGGTCGGGTCCCGAAGCATAACTGAAGCAATTGATTAAAGTAACAAAAACGAAACATTGCTTTCCTCTCTTATGCACTATTTATTTTAGTTTGCAGTGACTAACAGAAAGAACATGCTTATTTTTTGCATTCCTAAGGGCATGTTTCTAAGCATTCTGAGTTACTGCAGCTTTTTTTTTAAGTAACTGGCTTGTATGAAACTGTTTCTAATATCTTTTTTGCAATAGATATCTAACAGGTTTTTGGTGTATTTAATTTTGCACTAGAAATTCTATTTTTATTCTTCATGTTTGCAAACATGCTTTCTCTTTCTGGAAGAGCTATGCACCAGCGTTTTTTATGGTTTGTAGGAAAGGTGATGGCATGACCATGTATTATATGGGATAATGTGCCCCTTGCTTTAGATGAAAAGAATATTGCAAGTCACCTCGGAGTTCCATAACTTTATAAAGGAACTCTGCCTTCTACCTCTTTCCTCTAAATGGTTATGTAAATCCTTAGGGACTTGCAATATCCGTATATTGTATGGCAGGGGGTATTTATACCCTTATATAATACTTAGGATTCTGTAATCCCTGCCTGTAATTGCCAGTCTTTAATTTCTTTAATCAGCAACTTGCGATGCACCCAGTTGCTGATTATAAAGAAAATAAATCAGAATTTGAGTATTATAAGTTATTACAGTCCAGTTCTGAAATCACCATGCTTTATTTCAGACCCAAGCGCTGAAGTGAAAAGCAGGTCATGTCACAAAGCATAACTGTAGCAGCTGTTTTAAGCAAGGAAAATGGAATGTTACTTTTCTTTATTCTGCACTATTCTTATAGTTTACAATAACAAGTTGAAAGAACATGTTTATTTTGCACTCCTTAGATAGTTACAGAAAAGTTAGAATCTTTCTGCATGTTACTACACATTCCGAGCTACTGCAGCTTTTTTAAAAACAATAACTGACTTGTATTGAACTGTTTCTAATATCTGTTTGCGACAAATATATAACAGGTGTTTGATGGGTTTAATTTTTGCACTAGAGGTTTTATTTTAATTCTTCTTGTTTGTAAACATGCTCACTCTTTCATTTGAAAGAGCTACGCACCAAGCTTTTAAGTGGTTTGTGGGAATGGTGATGATGTGACCATGTATTATATGGGATAAAGCACCCTGTGGCATACATAATAAGGATATTGCACGTCAGATCACAGTTCCATAATCTTATAAAGGAACTCTGCCTTTGCCCTCGTTCCTCTATATGGATATGGAACTCCTCAGTGACTTGCAATATCCTTTGAGCTTGGGGTACTTTATCTCTTATATAGCTCACTGCTGAGGGCTATACTGGTTGTTAAAGGTCCTGGACCCGAGTTATAGGCCTGAGCTGGAGACAAGGGCCAGTAATGAGGGAAAGAACCTTTAATAACCGATATAGCCCCAGGTAGAAGGGTTATAAGGCTATTAGAACGTTCCACCGAGTAAGGGTAGAATGTACCTACCATTATAACCCTGAAGCTATTCCATTGTCTTCAATGGCGCTCCCAACATTCCAATGTTCTAATCTAGTATATGCTGAGCACTTTGTGCATTTGAAAACCTCAAATTTTTTGGAAGTAGAGGCTAGTTAGACTCTTGATTCTTGTGATGCTTACAGAAAGCTGAGAATTGTGATGATGTTCTGCACTGTTTTTTTGGCTCAATTATTCACTAACTTGCTCACTCACATGCCCACTCAGTCACCATCAGACCAGAACGCTTGTGACCATCAATGGTAGTTATATTTTACACAAAGGTGCAGCACTTGTTTCCGTGGTTGTCCCACTAACTCAGGAGCTCACTTGTACACTCACCATCAGCGCAAGAAAGATAGAACAGTGATGGTCTTTCTCTTTCACACTAAGGTCTCACCCTCTTGTTATGTCTGTGGATAACAGTGCAGCTGAAAAGGGCATCCTTGGATATTCAGTCACCCTGTCTTCCTGAAAGGATGTATCAAACGGCTATGGCTGTACGCCAGGGCTTTTCCTTCTTTGGATTTCATCACCCCATTAGTAAATTGAAAACAAAAATGGCAAGTTGAAAGTTTAATACAAAAAAAGTAACTACTTCCAAAAATCAAACATATGACAGGATTCAGCTCCCAATTCCTCCACCCATGATGTGTGAGACTTGGGGTTTGATGTAGAATCCCAATTCTTAGAGGAAGTGGTGAAACACTGGAGAAATTCCTTCGCAATATTATCCCTCTGTCCTTATGGTAAAGCAAGTTCTCTCTGGTGGATTCTTCTCAGTCGGCTGATTTTTCCATTAGCGTCCGCCTGTAAATCTGGTTGTCAACATCTTTGTGAGGCAAACTCTCTTCTCTCTTCTCATTGGCTGCACTTGCTTTCTGTGTGTCCCCTCCTTAAATTTTTCTTTTTTCACTCCATCCCTCTCTTACTATGCTAAGGTGAAACTGCCTTGTGACTCCAGCGGTTGCTATGGATACCAGGAACACTGGACTCTAGGCACCATCTTGGTTTTGTTAAGAACTCAAACCTCCAATTTACCAATCACCCTTCCCTCTTTTGTATATTTTCACTGTTGACCTGCCAGCAGTGTCATAAAGTGAATACACAACTTGGCCAGGTGGCAAGTTGCACAAGAAGGTGTGGGTAATTCACCTCACCCTGTAAAAATCAGTTCAAGGGGGTGAGCGTGGACGTCAGTTAGTAGAGGTAGTGACATCACTCATCATTTGACCTTAACTTACACATACACACACATTTACACATACACACTCTTTCACATAAATACACTCTCACCTACAAACACGCACACGACATACATTTAAAAGCATTTTTTTACTTACCTCAGCTGCCAGGGAAAGTCCTAATCGAGCTAATTGTATTCCATTTTTTTTACCATAATAATGACAAAATTAATTTTCCTCCCTACTTAGGCCGTCATTCCTACCTTGGCGGGCGGCGGTCGCCGCTCGCCTGGCGGGAACCGCCAGAAGACCGTACCGCGGTGGTCATTCTGTCTTTCCCGCTGGGCTGGCGGGCGACCGCCAAAAGGCCGCCCGCCCGCCCGCCTAGCGGGAAAGCACCAGCAACGAGGAAGCCGGCTCCGAATGGAGCCGGCGGAGTTGCTGGTGTGCGACGGGTGCAGTTGCACCCGTCGCGATTTTCAGTGTCTGCCAAGCAGACACTGAAAATCAATGTGGGGCCCTGTTTGTGGGCCCCTGCAGTGCCCATGCCAGTGGCATGGGCACTGCAGGGGCCCCCAGGGGCCAGGCTGGCGGGAAGGGGGTCGGAATCCCCATGGCGGCACTGCTTGCAGCGCCGCCGTGGAGGATTCACAGGGGCAGAGGGAAGCCGGCTTCCCTTTTCTGACCGCGGCTTTACCGCCGCGGTCAGAATAGCCCCAGAAGCACCGCCAGCCTGTTGGCGGTGCTTCCTCCGTCCCCTACCCTGGCGGTCTCGGACCGCCAGGGTAGGAATGACCCCCTTAGTGTAATAAAAACGTATTGGAAACAAGGAAAATGGCGTCCCGACGGACGTCCTTAAGGACTAGCTATAGACGAGCCGCCACTGTATTCAAGGCACTGATCTTTCTCCCCTGAGGTCAGGGGTCGCAAAAGCAGTGCCAGGGGTCGCCAGGAGCAATCTAGGGGTCGCAGCTGTGACCCCTAAATCATGCCCATGAGGGCGAGCTATTTCCCTTCTATTCTACATTTTCAAAGTGACAATGAGGTGAAACATGCAGAATCTTAGTCTAACTACTGAATTTTTCATAATTTTACTTTTTTCTTGCCCTTTTAACTCAATCAGTTTTGACTTTCTAGATTCTATAATGGTGAAAGTGCAAAGGTGTGATAATTATCACACAACTCAAAATTCCAATCACTTTGCACAAGGATCAGAATACAGCCCTGACTTTGTAATCATATACTTAATAATATAAGTCTGTCAAGGTATAACACCAGAACCTAAATGAAAATGTCACAGCACCTGCATCCATTAAATACATGGCACTGAGTGTAATTTGTTTTTGAGGTTAGTAAATGCACATTCATTCTGGGAGTGAGTACTGGTGCTCCAGTATGCCGATTGCTCCCCAGTACTGGTGCACCGCTGGTGTTAGGCTCTGTCCCATACCCATTTTAATACCATTTCTCAATCAGTCTCACCTTAAATAAAGGCCTCTGCTAAGGTCATAATAGATTGAAAACACCTAGGCCCTGATTACCAGTTGGGAGGTAAATTCCAACCCGTGTGTAAGGCCCTAGAATTACGAGATAATTATTGGATATGTTAAATAACTCAACCATCCTTACATTTCAGCAGGTCAAATCTGCCAAAATGTAACAGCCGAAAACCAAATGGTATTTACCATATCATGTGGATTTTGGTGTGTTAAACACCAAAATCTGGATGTTATCCCCACAAACTCGTAATACGTGGTATTTATCGCGCTTGTTAAATAACGTACCCTGTGGTGTCTTTTTTTATCAGGTACGATAAATAGCATCTTACTTGTAATCAGGCCCCCAGAGGGAGATTAACGTAGGTAAAATTCCTGGGTACATTTACTCAAATACAGATATACTTCTACTCCTATTTACCACTTTCCAAGTGGCTTTTTACATTAGGTGAAGCCTTACATGTCACCACCCTCTCATACGAGGGCGTGAAGCCTCCTACAACAGAACTGTTACTAGTAGACATTACTGCTGGTAAGATTTCACCTGTTGGTGGAGATCACCACAATCTGCGTTGAAACCTCCCTATGGGAATGTATAGTGAAATTGAAGA
Organism: Pleurodeles waltl; assembly: GCF_031143425.1. Taxonomy (NCBI): domain Eukaryota; kingdom Metazoa; phylum Chordata; class Amphibia; order Caudata; family Salamandridae; genus Pleurodeles; species Pleurodeles waltl. The sequence goes on from NC_090438.1 coordinate 72,244,227, forward strand.
ATATTTATTATTAAAAAAACTTGTAAAGAATTTTGATGTATGATATCATTTTACTTCATAGAAATGAGATGTTAAGCAATATTTTAAAAATACCAAGTTCACTAATTTTTTATTTTCATTAAACTATCTTAAAGGTTATGTGTAAATACTTTTTATTTTTAAAGAGCTTTAAAACTTTAAATTTAAATTATTTTAAATTATTAACCATATTATTAAATTACCAAAAATTAAAAAAATGAATAAATAATTAGACATAACATCGAAGTAAGTTGATTATTTAACATTATCAACTATGGTACATTATTTTAATTCCTTGCCTTCATTGTTTCCAATGGGGGTGTGACACCATGTGATGCTTGATTTAATCCACAGCTTGGATGGAGTACAGGGCCCTAATTCACAAAGGGCCTCTGTAGATGCAGCAAAGGCCTTTCGGTCGCTGCGGGGGTCCCACAATCGTGGTGGGACCTCCTCACAGTTGTTACCCATTTAGGAGGTCCTACCATTAGTGTGGGACCCCTGCTCCAGCTGCGGGGCCTCCGCGGCTACTGCGGAGGCCCTTTGTGATGTGTGCCTGTTTTAATACTTTTAGGGTTGTAATAACTTTAGAAGCACATTTAGGGCCAGATGTACAAAGCAGTTTGCACGTCGCAAACAGCGAATTTCGCTGTTTGCTACGTGCAAAGAGCACTTTGCAATTCACAAACCTCGTTTTGTCGGGTGTTCCCTTCCTAATTGCGAGTCGCAGTGCTATGCAGGATTGGTTTGTGACCGCGAACTCGGTCGCAAACCAATCGCAGTTTGCACCCTTTTGAAATGGGTGGTAACACATTCGCAAAAGGGAAGGGGTCCCCAAGGGACCCCTTCCCCATTGTCAATGGCACTGCAAACTTTTTTTCAGAGCAAGCAGTGGTCCTATGGACTACTGTCTGCTCTGAAAAAATGAAACAAAAACGTTTCATTTTTCGTTTTTGTAATGCATCTCGTTTTCTTTTAAGGAAAATGGGCTGCATTACAAAAAAAAAAAAAACTGCTTTATTAAAAAGCAGTCACAGACATGGTGGTGTGCTGTTAGCAGCAGGCCACCATCTCTGTGAGAGCCGCCATTCGCAAGGGGGTCGCAAATTGCGACCCACCTCATGATTATTCATGAGGTGGGCCTTTGCGACCCCCTTGCGAGTCGCAGATGGTGTCAGGGACACCATCCAACATTCCGAATTGCGGGCCAGATGTAGGAAGCACTTTGCGAGTCGCAAACGGCAAAATTTGCCGTTTGCGACTCGCAAATGCGTCTTTCCTATGCAGAAATGCATTTTGCGAGTCGTTACCGACTCGCAAAATGCATTTCCGAATCGCAAATAGGAAGGGGTGTTCCCTTCCTATTTGCGATTCGCAATGGTATGCAATTCCATTTGTGACCGCTTATGCCGTCGCAAATGGAGTCGCAGTTACCATCCACTTGAAGTGGATGGTAACCCATTCGCAAACGGGAAGGGGTCCCCATGGGACCCCTTCCCCTTTGTGAATGGACCCCAAAATATTTTTTCAGGGCAGGGAGTGGTCCAAGGGACCACTCCCTGCCCTGAAAAAAACGAAACAAAAGGTTTCGGATTTTTTGAAATGCATCTCGTTTTCCCTTAGGGAAAACGGGCTACATTTAAAAAAAAAAAAAAACTGCTTTATTGAAAAGCAGGTCGCTAACATGGAGGCCTGCTGACTACAGCAGGCCTCCATGTTAGCGAGTGCCTATACTCGCTATGGGGCCGCAATTTGCGACCCACCTCATGAATATTCATGAGGTGGGTCATTGCGACCCCATAGTGAGTTGCAGTCGGTGTCTGAGACACCGTACTGCATAGCAATTTGCGAGTTGCAAATTGCGAGTTGGAAGGACTCGCAATTTGCAACTCGCAAATTGCTTCCTTCCTACATCTGGCCCTGCAACTCACAAATTGCGAGTCGCTCTGACTCGCAATTTGCGGGTCCCAATTCGGAATGTTCCTACATCTGGCCCTTAGTGAATTACAATTGCCTTTTTTCTAAATGTGTCCCCTGTATTAGCATGCAGGTCTGACCCCCTTCCATACATTTCTCTAAATCTTTCCTATTTTTGAATTATTATTGCCAATTTTTCCAGCACTTCCCCACGTCCTCCCACATTTACCACAAAATACTATCATTACTTGTGCGACTATCTCTGCCATCCTGGCTGAGAGCTCAACACAGAAAAGATAGGGGAGCTGGTGGTCTCCGGCTGTCGCCTAGAATATTACATTTTGTAGTATGTGAGAAGTACCACTGTAGAACTAGAAAATGCAGTTTGTGACTCAGGCCCTGCGTTTCCCTAAAGAATGTTTTAATTTCTCTGGTGTAGCTTTTGAATGGTCTCCTGTTGCCATTGCTAGAGTAACATTTTTCTCCCCCTGCTCCATTCATTACTTTGCTGCATTGGAACCACACAATGGTTTGTTTTTCTCTCCTTCTGTGGTTGATCAGGCCTGTTTTCTATCTGTCAAAGAAAGGACTAGAGATGGCAAGCCCTAGTAGGGGAAAGAGCCATTTTATTTCAACAGTGACACCGGGAGACAATTCAGGCGCTGCACCATGAACATGAACACACACTTTTAAAAGGCAGAACATTTTCCACTACTCGGCCCTCACAGCACTTTATATTTATTAGAGGGGTACTAGGAGTATTAGTTCTCTTACTTGCCGCGCAATAATGACTGTTAATTATGGTCCCTACATTATGTTATTTAATTGTAGGAAGCGTAATTAGCAGCGAGTATTGCCAACATGTGTAGACAATAATGTTAATTTAGCACATTGGAGTGTTAGGGGCTCTATTGAAGAGAACAGAGTGTCATGGGACCAGTTAATAACTGGTGAAGTAGAGTGGTTTTGTACCTTTAAACGTTACGATGTCACCTAACTATAACGTTACTTTAGCCTTTAGTTTTTTCAGTGAAGGTCTAGGGTTTTCTTAACATAAAGTAATATTTTATTACCTTACGTAATTCAACCTCCCTGCAGCCAGGGCTTGGGTCCAATTCCTGTGGGCAGTCAGTCCCATGTTGCAGCCATCTTATTGACACAGCCCCCCTCCCTAAGCCAGTTTGGACCTCAGTGACCCAACACCCTGGGGCCTTTATTTTTTTTTTAATGGAAGGGGGATGCAAGGATTTCTGCCCAAGCCACTTTGGGCCCCAGATACCCCATATCCCATGGCCTTTTCTTTTTTACTAAGGTGAGGGGACACATGGCCCCCTCCCCAAGCCACTAAGGGCACCAGGGACCCCTTCCTGAGCGCCTTTTTTACTAGGGGAAAGAAGTGTATGCCCCTATCCCCCTAGCCAATTAGGGGCCTGGGGTCTCAATTCCCTGGGGCAGTTTTTTTAATTTAAAGGGAGTGGTGTGCACGGCTTCCCTGTCTGAGACAATAGTGGCCCGAGGACCCCATCCCTTGGAGACTAATCATACTTGTTAAGGAAAGGGGGTCACGTGCCCCACCGCCTCAAACCATAAGAGGCTCCGGTGGCACCCAGTGCTTTTAAGGGGAGGGGGGGCATAGCTCCTTCCCTGAGATAGTTATAGCACTGGGAACCCTAGCCTCTGGGGCCAAAACACACATTTGTTAAGGGGAGGGGGAGTGCAGGCTCCCCCCCTGCCTCAATAGGCCCCTGAGACTGCATTCCGTGGGGCAGAATTTAATTGTGCAGATGGGAGAGTGGCTTACGCACCCCCTCGCTGAGTCTTAATACTTCCTGGGGACCCCATCCCACAGGGCCTGTGGACCTCCTGGGTGGGTGTCCCTTTGCCCACCCACGGCACCCACCAAACAATGACCACTACTGGATAATATGAATAGATATATACCAGTGACAGTCTCCACTCTATAGTTATAGTTACAATGGGGTTTTAATACGAAAATGATTTTTTGGCACCATTTGATGAATCTTCCATCAATCTTCCAAAAGAAAAAGTTCATAGTATTACTCTGTTGCTGGATATTGTTAGTAAATCGCCCTGGTAAGGTGGTTAGTTCAGTTAAATAGATTTGTAATCCTGGCAACTGACCCTGAAATGAATCGTAGATTCGAGGTTTACCTAGGGAGGTCTCTGAGATTTGGTAAAATATGGTAACATTTTTTTGGTATTTAATATTAATCTTGCTGTGGAGTGATAGATTGCCTTGGGTGGAGCAAGAGATGATCACACAAATCCTGAGTCGAGCCAAGAGATTCCTAGACTTTGAGGTGCAGTTTTCAGTTGGTTTGGTGATAGTACATGCCATTTTTTTCTGTACCACATATAAGTAGAAATGTGTTTATTCCACCAGCTTGCTTATATGTGATACTAGGGATAAGGCGCTGCCCAGTCTGACTGCATGTGAACCAGGAGCTGCCTTTTGGCTTTATAATACAGAAGCATTTCACTTGGATAAAAATGCAAACACCTTCCAATGAGCCAATCCAAAAACATATTTTTCACAACCGGTCTTAAAGGTTGAGAATGCTAAGACCTTTCATTTCACTGTTAATAAATTGACATAGACTATTTTAGCCTCCCTTTATTTACATTTAAAGAACACAATTTTCTTTGGTTTTCTTCCCTCGTTCATATTTTGATTCTATATAAAGAAGTTTGGCTTTCACTTCTAAATCTGCTTGCTGAGATCAAGGTTTGTTTCAGTTCTTTGTTTTAGCATTTGGATTTACGTTGAGTTACTTTATTACATTAATTAATTAATTTGTACGAAGTATATTTTTAGTTCACATTTCCACTCACTGTTTTGTTCTCTTTCTTACCTTTCTGGGCTTTGTGTGGAGAAAGTTCCTTGTGGGACTTCTGTGCACTTTTGGCTGCACCTCCATTTGCCACCTTTCCCAGCCTTGAGTGGCAGCTGCTGCAACCTAGATTTAAGGCAAGCTGGTCTTTACCTGGCTAGAAGCGGATGGAGGCCAACCACAGCCATGATACTCCGCATTCAGAATTGGGGCCTGCATTTATTTTGTAACTGTATTCTTATTTTGGTTATCATGCATATCACACAACATTAAGGTCTGTCAATGAAATTGAAAAGTTTGACACTTATCTAGTAACCTGGAAAACGCTGACAATTTAATTTGTCCTCTGAATGACCTTACGAGGAGTCTAGCCACAGAGATGTACATGTGAGAAGTAAGTAGGCCATGCAGTGCCCCTGCTGCCCAAGGACAGCCCTCCACCTACTTAGGAAGGTTCCTGTAAGCGCTAGACACCCGCTACTGTGCAGTCCCAGGTCTTTCAAAAGCCGGGATATGAAAGCAAAGTATAGGGAGGTGGAGTATGAGGGTTGGCACACATGTAGACAAAGCTAAATGTCATTATTTTGGAGTTAAAAATCTAAAAGGTGGAAGAAAATCCCCATTAAAGTGTAGGAGGCAGACTGTGTGAGGAAGGAAAAGGAACTCTGGATGTAATTTTCTCATAGTCGATGACTATCACTAAGTACCACAGATAGAGGTCCAAGCACAAGGAAGAATGATATGGAAACCCTTACTCGCCCCCAACAGCCTGTTCAAAGGGATAGCACCAATGATTCCAAGCCCTTGGAATAGAAGTGTCACAGGCCAATCTTGCAGCTTTCCACCTGGTAACATGACCAACAAGAGGGGTCTTTGCCATCTTTAGGTGTAGCACTAAGAATGAACAAGAATGTAATATCTCATCTTAAATAGCTCTCATGGTCACCCAACTTACATCTTGTGCAATCAAGAGATTTCACCCAGGTCACAGAAACCTCTATTGGAGAAAGCATGGGTATTTGTCCCGACAAGTTAATTGTAGCTAGGCAGGGAAAAGGATTGAAACCATGCCTTTCCTCTACTCCAGCTATTTCTTCCATTCCTGCACCCTCTGCTTTCAAATAATGGTCCTGAAACTCAGGTCACGGTACTGGATCATTCACACTCCTTAGTGGATCAGTTTTTTCTTTGCAGCTGCCGCCCTCAGGACGTTTTCCCAAATGGCCTCGCAGTCAGGGGTCACTAAGATTATGCCACCACGGTCCTCACTTCTTCTGGATCAGGGAAGCAGGCACCCAGGCCCAGCGCTCCATCTACCTCTGTTGACCCTCGGCCAGCTCCAGGATCTGCGTTCTTCTAGGTCCTCTCTACTCTGCTGCATTCTTCTTACTCTTCCTGCTTCTGCACCACTCTCTTCTTGAGCTTGGCGCAAGAAGAGAGTTTTGACGCTAATCATGCCCCTCTATCGTGCAAGGAGCAGTGAGGTGTTTTATAATAAAACATCTGGTGTTCTGAGAAAACTGCCCTGATGTGACAACACGTATGAGAGTTGGGGATACGATGAATGCTTTGTGCCGGCAATAACTCATAACTTTTGACTTTCAGCCTTGACTGAAGCACAGAATGAAAATGTTCTGCAGAGAACAGAATACCAGAATTCTGTGCAAAAGGAGAAGCTGATAAAATAATAAAAACATCTCCATAAAAGGAAGGCTTTCACTAAAATAATGGGGGAGTAAAAAATGCATGCCTCGGAGCTGCAGGCCTAAGCTAAAACAACGGGCCTGTGTAATAGTTAAAGTAACTTCACGACACCCTCCTCATTGACGGTTCAAAGTGTAGAGGTCCCTAATAAAGCCCAAAGCAAAGCTGCCATTTTTACATCTAGAACTTTAAAATCAAGTCCAAAAATATATTCAATTAAATGTCTATGTTAAGATGCAAACAGACGAAAGCAGGCCAAATTAATAATGGTCAATTAAAATAGGACAAAATGTCGATATGTCAGTAATAATCACACTCGTTTGGAAAATAACCAATTTCATCAATGTTAATAGATTCCAGGAAGATCCCGCTTCTGGAGATGGTAATGTAACCAGTTCCTCGACAAGGAAGGCAAGAGAGCACTCATGTTCCATTGCCTCAGCTCCAGCTGAGGCACCAGCAAACCCGTGCAGTGCCAGTTGTTGTAGCACCAAGAGCAACTTGATCCTTAAAGAGTGACTCATAGGAACTTTTCCCAACAACGCAATCTCAATATGCATCTCTGATAATGAGCCCTCAGTGAGAACATCAGCGTCCAAAGAAGATATGCACTGGGTAGCAAGACATACTTCGGGTGCTTGCTCAAAAGGGCACCACAAGCAGTGAAGGACAGGCTGACAGGTCTGAATGACAGAAACCAGTTGTATTCCAGCTCTCCCAGGAGTAGTGCAAAGTTCTACATCATGCATTCATGAAACAGTTGGGTTGACGGAAGCGCCATCAGTTTTTCTTGTTGAGAAGGGGAAGCCATTGCAAAGAAAGAATAGCAACATCAGAATGCCACCAATTAATGCCAAAGTAATGCAGAATCCCCCAAAACACTTAAGAAAATAATGTAATGGCTGAAGGTATGATGCCAAATATAGAGGAGAAAGTGCTAACAAAACCGGAACCAACAGCCTTAAAGGGGAAACAGCCATTACAACGTGGCTGTTTTCACGCGTAGCCTTTACCCCACATGTGTTACCATGCATGCACCATTACCACACATGGCCTTTACAACACATTTTTTTTTACAACACATATGCCTTTACCATGCATGCCTTTTCAATGAATTTTGTTGTAAAAACATGAATGGTAAGGGAATATGCGTTGTATGCTGGTAAGGGCATATGCAAGATAAAGTCACTGGCGTGGTAAAGGCCATCAGCATTGTTAGAGGAAACGGAGAGACCCTTCCATTTCATCTTTATGACCTGTTCCATGCCTCAGAAGATCTGGCTTGTTGTTGCGATGAGTGAGGTAAGGGGGGGCGCGGTTTTAGGGTGGGGGTACAGTTTAAGGGCGGGGTGCTGTTTTAAGGCTTGGGGCAGGGGGTACAGTTTTATGGTGGGGTCGGGTATGATTTTAGAGCTTAGAGAGGAGGGGGCTTCAATGTTTTAGGGTGGGTGGTGGGTCATGGTTTTAGGGTGGAGGGCGTGGGGTAAGGTTTTAGGGCTTGGAGCAGGGGTATGGTTTTAGGCGGCTGTATAGTTTTAGTGCTCAGGGCAGTGTGCGGGGAGACAGTTTTAGGGCTCAGGGCAGGGGACACCTATTTTTTAGAAGGGCTGGGGGAGGAGTCATGCTGGGGTCCTGTTTTAGGACTCAGGGCAGGCGTTGGATATTTCTTTGGAAGGGCTGAAGGGGGGCATGCAGGGGTCTGGTTTTAGGTCCCAGGGTAGGGGACAAGAATTTTTTAGAAGGGCGGGGGTTAGATGTGAGAGGGGTCGTGCTAGGGTCTGGTTTTACAGTTTTAAGGCTCAGGACAGGGGTCGGGTATTTTATAGAAAGGCTGTGAGTGGGGGCCCACAGGGGTCTGATTTTAGGTCTCAGGGTAGGGGACAGCTATTTTTTAGTAGGGCTGGGGGCCTGGTTGGGGGGGTCACACCGGGGACCGTTTTTAGGAAAAATCTTTAAAATGCATATGCCTTTAACATTCATGCTTTTGCAACGAAATGCGTGGTAAAGGCATGCGTGGTAAAGGCATATTAGTTGTAAAAAATGTGTGGCAAAGGCTATGTGTGGTAATGGCATTCACATTGTAATGCACCCATGGTAATGGCATGTTTTGCAATGAAATTCATTGGATCCTCGTTGAACTGCCTTAAAGAAATGTACAATCCCAGCGGTGTTCAAGACGTTAAATATTTGCTCAATTAATTCACCGAAGTGTTTTGGAAAGTAAGTATTTAAGAGGGACTGTATCTCTGCAGATGACCTAGCCACTTGGAGAGCATAGATCTCACAAGCAGATGTAAGCACCATGTGTTTTTGAAACAAAAGAGCTTTCAATCTTCTTAGTTAGTCAAAATGTACATTTGAAATAGCGATATATGGCCATATCTCTGCTACTTTTGTCCATTGTGTTGGAGGAAAAACACATTACTGCAGCGGGTGACAATTTGAGAGACCGAAACTATGTAGGCGATTCCAGCGTGCATTCCACAACAGTTCTCTTTGTTCAGAACCATATAGCTCCCATTGAAGAGCACCTGGAATGCTGGACGAATCAAAGGGACAGAAACTCCCTTCAGATAACAGGCTAAATTTGCTACTGAAGCATTACATGCTCTGTGCAAGGACAGCTGTTTACAAAACATCGAATGGCTCACTGAAGTCTCACACTCACTTCCGCTATTGAAACATTTGTACGAGAAGGGCAACTCCCACACCTCATGAATGTAACTATCTCCTAGCCTTTCATATCTGTCTACAGGAATGTACTTCAAGCACAAGGTGAATTTTTGTGTGGAAATAGGCAGATTAACAACCCCATGAATTAACCAGAGAGCAGATGGTATTTCTGCCACAGTAAAAGGCAACTTTTACAACTTTTTAATGTTAATCATGACATAAGCCATTATTTGTTGCTGTTGCATTAATTAGATGCACCAAACAGGTCTTTCGAGCTAACATATTGTCATGGTACGTGACCACTTTTCAGTACTTGTAACATCCACCCTAACTGCATAATAGATCTTAGTTGGCTTTGGCCATGTTTCAAAGGTGACATGCCATTTTGAATAATGCCAGTCTCAGAAGAAATGATGTTGAGGGTGTTTATGCAGTTGGACAAGGAGTTCATTCCGTTACCTACAACAGCTAATGTTTTCTGTAAGTTCTCCTGATCTATCTGCCTTAACCGGGCTGAAGCTTCCATTTGGGAGCGTTTCCAAATGTAATCATAAATTGCATAAAGGAAGTGCTTTGTTGGTGTTTTCTGGGGCTCAATAGAAAACCGTAGAAGACTGAGGTGTTCTTTTATGGCTGCTAGGGAGGAAGATTTTAGCCACTATTGGCATAATTTTCCTACACTATATGTGGTGACGATATCAGAATGTTGTGATAATATGTAAGAAAGGTCAGGTCGTCTCGCTCTAAAACCCCATGTAGGGTTTACAAAATGTGCATGACAACCATATGTGTCTTTCTGTACCCACCCGTCGAGCTGTGGCTCGACGGGATGGTTCAGTGCATTTATTATTTTCTGCCAGTTTTTAAATTTAGCTGTTGAGCGAATACTGGGTGCATTAATTTCCCTAATCTTCGCCAAGCTTAGACAACTAGTTTCCTGTATAGTGTTGTTTAAAAATATAATTTGCAAAAGAATAACGCATGCTCTAAACAAAGCTTCCCTTCTGTGTATTTGCCATAATTTAGTTTCCCAAACACTTTTTAAGTAAATCGACTTTAACCAATATTAATAACCTTCTGTCGCCAACTGGAAAACAAAGGAATCAGAATAAATCAACCTTGTATTGAGTAACAAAATACTTCACATTTTAATTAGGGGTAATTTAAAAATAATAAGTCTCAACATTTGTTATAACATGTCCAGTAAAGTATGCACATTTTTCCATATATGTTTTAGAACTCCCCACTGGTGGGGTCTGACAATGTTCCCATTGTGCGTAATTATAAACATATTTCAGGGTGCTAGCTTTATGTATGAAATGAAGTCTGTAATGATTACAACAGAACATATTGTCATAATTAGCAGTTGTGTGATAAACATCTTCACTTTCAAATACAGTACAATAGTCAAGGTCAGAAAGCATAGAATCAACTGTTTTTACATCCCAATCATCCTAAACTAATCCTGTTGTTATAATATAATTCATGAAACTTTAAACACATATGGTATTTGAAGGCTCTCCATCAGCCCAAAGACATTACAGGATACTTTATCCCAAACAATCTCATCAGGAATTGGTATAGTTGAATTGTTCACTGGGAGTCTCTCCGGACCTTATGTAAAAACAAGTGTTGTTTTAGGACCTCATCCACCGGTTCAGCAGCAGTGTTCAGAAAGATAATGACCATGCATCAGCAAAAAGCAACTGATGACAAAAATAAATCGAGAGAAGAAAGGGAAGCACATTTAATAGGACCCATAGATAGTTCCATGTACGAACCAGAAAAGTTTGTTTTAAGGTAAGTGAACAGCTTACAGGCTCTTGATACAGGTACTGCAAAAGACGTGGAAGAGTCAGTGAAAGAATCATTTATGTCAGTAAAATATCCAGGCAGTCCGTGCAAATACTTCAGCCAATGTCGGAAAGGTAGAACTGGCAGCTGTGTTCCCTGGTGGTTAGTAGTAAACTACTCCATCCATTTGCTTTGAATTTGAATAATACTGTCAAGAAGTGTGGACGTTGCTTGTTGCAGAAGAAGTTTCTGGTACTAATAAAAGATCATATTCCACCCTCCGCAAGCTCAGTGAAGTATCACCATTGTTGGCTAAAACCTGTAGAGATACATCCTGGTTGGTATTGAAAGGGGTTCAGGAACTACCCAGGAGTCCTATAGGTTCGCTGTGTAAGATCGGTCACATAGTGTAACTTGACATTGTCGATGGAGACAAAGCGGTTCCCTTTAGAACCAGGCAGCAGTGTTAAGATGACAGTTCTGGTACAGGGTATTCCCAGGACTGGAACCGAATCTCAATATACAGGGCCAAATTATTTTTCCACAGCAATTTGGTCTCGCACCAGATCCCCAACTTTTGGAATCCAGCCGGTCAGTGTTATTAGTGCATCCGTTATCCCCAAAGTGGTGGCACATGCAGATGAGTTTTCATCACAGCACTGCTGTAATTCCTGCAAGACAGTGACCCATTCATTTACGTCTAACGGTGTGTCTGCCGCACCACACCAGAGCCATCAAGATCCTGGACATGCATAGGTATGCTGAACAGAAACTTGCATGGGTTGCACCCTCCCAGGGACCTGCTAGGGAGATTATTATGTACTCTTTGGACTCAAAATAGGTGGTTAAGCCAACTGCGATGCGTACCTAATACTATTAAGGATTGCTTTAAGTCTTTTGTTTTTCTCTCCAATATACCCTTACCCTCGAGATGGTAGGGAGAGGAATAATGCAAATGGACCCCCAACATTGCCATGGTGTCCCTGAATGCCCTTGTGGCAAAAGCAGGGACCTGGTCTGAATGAAATGCCGCAACTGTAAATATCCAGATAAAGTTATGCAAATCTTTAATAACAGTTCGAGTGTCAGCTGATTATTGTGGCCATACCCACAGCAATCTAGAGCAAGAGTCAACAGCAGCTAACATGTATTTTCATGCACCATCAGATGTCAAAGAACCACAGTGGTTTAGGTGCACACATTGTAGTGGTTTGTTGGAAATTAGGAGGGGTGTCAGCGGTGGGCGCTTGATGGTGGATTCTTTTATTTATGGACAGATGTAACAACAAAGGACATACTGTTTGATCTGTTTATATAGACATGGCCACCAGTAACATTTTTGCAGCAGGGAAATAGTAGCCGCCTCACCTGCATGGGCAGAATAAACTCCCCCATGCACTGCTTTTATGAACTCTGGTCTCTGATCCTGGTTGGGGTCACACGATCACCCACCCCGTGTATTGTTACGAAGGCAATGTCCTTTGCAATGATGTGATAGGAATATTTGGCAGGATACATTTTTGGTAAGGGCTTGCTTTCTGCTGAGGCTTTCACAGCAGACAATGTTTCATCATTCAACTTGATTCTGGAAAAAGTAGTCACAGCAACAGGAGCCGTGGCTACTGCTGATTTGGCTGCTTCATCTGCCAAGATATTGCCTGCGACAAGTATTCCTACATGTTGATGACCTAGTATATGAACTACATGGGCATTGGGTAGCACTTCTTTCAGATCTGCTACTTTCCCCCACAGTAATCTGTGTTTTATAGTGTTCCCTTTTGAATCTCTGAAACCATTTTGGTGCAGATATTCATTAAAGGACTGGACACAATATTATGAATCACACACTATTAGCGTTATCTGCTCTGGATCTGTATATTCCAGTGCCAACATCAGAGCCTTAAGCTCTGGCAATTGTGCAGTGCAGTCTCCTACGGTCTGCGTGAAAGTCTTTTGAGTGACACTGCTCACAACCACACAGGCTGCAGAGTACTGTTGTTTTATGCCTACCACTGGTTGTGCTGAACCATCAGTATAAATTAATGTTTGATATTGATAAAGAGGCAAGACATTTGTTGTTATTCGGTTATCAAGCTCATATTGAAGGAATTCTTGAGTCTGAAGTTTTGGGTCAAAAACATAATCTACATCAGTGGCAGTCAGAGACATTGCCCATTGGATCTAGCTAGGATGAAATGCTTTAGCGTTTGGGACGCTGGCTTTTGTAACAGCCTTGAGGGCTGGTATGAGTGTTATAACAATAAATCGTTTCCCCTGGGCCAGAGGTCTCTCTTTTCTGACAGCCATCTGAACAGCAGTCTTTTCTGTGGGAGAAAAGTGTTCAGCCGTGGAGTACAGATGTGATTTGTATGCTATAGGTACGGTGTCACCTTCATTAAATGTTACATAAGTGAATTTGATGGCACCAGCAATTACTCTGATGACCAAATTTGTATTGTTATCACATGTTTGTAAATGTTTTGCTTCAAGCATGTCCTGCTGCAATGTTCTCAGAATGCATGTGTGTTTGACTGTCCAATATTTCCTTGAAAAGTCAGGGAGTATTAAATCATACAATGGGTTTATGCATTGTGAAAAGTCTGGAATGTAAGTCCTGCCAAAGTTGAAAACGTCCAATAATGATTCCAGCTTTTTAATGGTATTTGGTAGTTGTAATTGCGTGGATTTTTCTAGAACGTGAGGCGCCAGGATCTTTCCTTCATCAGATAATTTGTATCCCAAAAACAAAACACTGAGAAAGGCAATTAAAAAATTTTTGGGTAGAATTTATAGCCTATCTTGGCAAATCCCAAAACAATGTGGGATACCTGTCTTAAATGTTTCAAGAGATCATTATCTGTAAGGTAGATATTATCTACTTAGGACAATGCCTCAGGTCAATTTCATGTAGAATGGATGTTACACATGCTGAGAGCAGTCCATGACTCTTCTTATACACCTGTGGGAGCCTACAAAATTATCTTTGCAAGCCTAAAGTGCTAAATGCTGTTAAATCTTTGCTTCTAGGTGCTGGATTTTGGCAGAAAAACCCACTCTAGGTATCCAGGGTAGTTTTGTATTTTTTGGTCACTAAATTGTGATAAGTGCTGTGCTGTGAGGATTTTGCATAGCAAATGTGCGTGCATGACTATTTAAGTGTCTTTAATCTATGACTATTCTGTAAGAATGGTCCGGCTTAGCTATAGGAAACAAGGGAATGTTCATCGATGAGACACAGGGCTCAATTATACCCTGGTACTCAAATTTTGTGAGTATTTTTTTCCATGGTGTTTTAGCCTCATGTTTAATGGGATATTGAGGTTGAAGCTGTGGTTGTGCTCTAATAGGTATTATGTGGTATGGAGAGTCTTTGTCCAACCTCACTTGATTACAGTACAGTGCAAGGGCTTGTGCCAATGCAAAATCTACTGCGTAAGCTTCCCCTAATTCCCTAGGAATGAGCGGAAAGAAAGAAGGCATGATGACTTCTTCCCCGAAAGGAAGATTGCGGGCAAATTCTGGTGGCCAGTCCTTTTCTGCCAATAGGATATCATATCACTGTGTCAATTTTCCCAAAATATAGCTTTAATTGTGCACTAAATGTCTCCTTCGAATTGCAGTTTCAATTTGTAAATTCTGTCGGGGAGGGGTGCCCTTGTCTGCAATTTTAACTTCTAAAAAGTTGTTAGTTGCTATTGAATCCAGAAGCCCTTGAAGATTCTGCCATGCTGTCTAGCAGAGTCAGTGCCCACTTCCTGTTCTTCATTAGAGCTCTCAACATGCGTGGCATTTTGGGCCAAAATCGCTGCCACCTTTTTCTTTTTAAAATGTGCTGTCTGTTGGGGTGGTTTCTCTTCCTTTTTTATGGACATTTCAGCTGAGCATTATGAACCTTTTCTTGGTTTGACAAATTTGTTGTGTTGTTCGGAACAGCCACCGCTCTCACTTCATTAATCCAGTGAGTCCTGAAAGGAACAAGATTGGCATGTATAAGTATATTGGTATCTATCTAGAGGTTTCAAACTATCTCTAGTTCTTAAATTGTATAGTTTCTCAGAGGTCTCTTGACGCTGATATTCTCCTATCTGTGTTTGATTATTTTTATTTTGTTTTTGTTTATTCCAGTGTTGTTTAGAACCCTCTGTTGCTTGCTTGGTACAATCTTTATTGGATTTACTTCGTAGTTGTGGTTTACTCTGTCTGGCTCACAGACTATCCCGATCTATTCCAGAATAGGTCTCAGCAATAGTCTTTTGAAGCTTGCGTGCCTGATCCTGTACAGGAATGTCCCAGAGCTGCATGTGGACTGCCAGAGCTACTGCTACCCCTTAAAGGTTAATTAATATTATTGAGGATACTGTGGCAAAATTGGCCATTGATTGCATTCCCAAGTCTAGGGCCGGGGTAGCCCCGTATTCATCTTGAATTTGTTTCAACACTTCTGGAAGATTTCAAGTGCCGGTGTACAGTATGCAGTAGTATAGATTGCAGCAAATACTGCACCCCATGTGGCGCAGTTGTCTACTGAGGGAACCATCCCGAATGGCAAGACCATTGTGAGAATTCTATGTTTATCTTGGGATCCCATATGGGGAAACACAGCTCCCAAAGTGCTTATTTTTTGTGCTAACCAGAACGGATTCATGTTTGGTGGCTACTTTACCCATTACCAAATGACTGTTGTAGGATTAATGACTGCCGTGACCATATATGGTTGCTCTGGAGCCGCCCTTGCTGGGGCAGTATTTAATGTTTGAATTATAAACTGTATTAAGCGCCATCTGTATAAAGCATTATACTAACAGCGCACTTCCGCAATCGCCGTGAGGTTAGCATTAGGGTGTGGAGTTTAGGTGACCTTCATTACTCAAAGGACCTAGTCCAACATTGTGTGCAATGTGTGGTAGCGCCATCAAGCCAATTTCGTTGTTCTTGATAAGATGGGAGATATTTCTAAATATGCATATGCTCTGTATTGTGCAGGTGTCTTCCCTGTCACCTGTAGACGACTCCCCCCAGAAAGCACAATCCCTCCCTCCCCTTCGCCAAGTACAGCGACCCCCTCCCCTAAAACCCTTCCAGAAAGATCACCCCCCTCCCCACATACATGCACACTCACAAATACACCCACACACACCACGCATATACTCATTCACCTACACTTACATACATGCATTCACTCACACGCATCCATTCTCACATTCATCTCAGCACTCATACACACATTCAACCACGCATGCACACACCGATTCATACACGCATACTCACACCCATCCAAACATGCATACTCACACCCCTCCAAACATGCATACACATACACACACACAAACACCCATACACACACGTAGACAAACACCCACTCACATACACACACATAACACCATCCACCATCCCACCCCCCTCTGCTGTTGGACGATCAACTTACCTAGTCTGTGGAGGAGGTTGCTTCCACTGCCGGCAGCGCCCCGCCATCAGGATACCGCCATGCTGTATTGCACATAATATGGCAGGCGGTGTCCTTCTGACGGGGCTGGTGGTAGGACCGCCCATGCGCCTTCACCCCCAGCACGACTACTGCTGGATTTCCACCCAGAGTGTGGCGGAAATCCAGTAGTACCTGTAATATGGTGGGCAGAAGACCGCCAGCACTGGTGGTCTTCTGGTGCCTGTGGCTTTGGTGGTCGACCGCCAATGACCACCTTAATCTTTTGAAAGGTTCAAACTTTAACAACCTACAATAAAATTAGGTACTGCCTATTTTAGCTGAGTAGGCTATCCCTAATACCACGGACGTCTCCATATAAGGTAATTAGGGTGTCTTTAGCATGTAGTAATGCAGAGATACTTGGGAGATCTGTAATTCAGTGCCTAACCAATGTTGGTGGCACCATGTCAGAGAGACTCTCGTTATAGTAACAACACTGCTGGATTTGGGCGACAGCACCAGTGAGCGTGGGAGAATGAGTCTGATACTGCTCCTTATGACGGCTGCCGGCCTAACCCCTCCAGCCAGCAGCATCTCACCAGTACCCAAGAGTAAAGGTGATTTTTGGCAGCCCTTCGCATGACATTTGGATTTCTCACAGAAATCGTGGTGGAACAGATCTTAACCCTTTCTCTCAGTCGCATATGTCTCACAAATGTAAATCTTGCACTTGTGTAGCACACTACTCACCCTTAGGGTCTCAAGGCACTGTACGCATACTGCTGTGGAACCTCTCCTAGCTTTTCCCTGTGAGGCACCCACTCCTGGACAACCCCCAGAGTGAAGCCGGGCATCCAAGCGCTGTCAGGGACGTTGTGGCAATTAAGCAAGCGATTGCCCAGAGTTAGATTAATTAGATTAGGCACCAAGGCGAGAATTATCTGGTCCAAGGGAATTGAGCCCAAGACCCGCCGAGGCAGGAATTGAACCCTGGTTCTGGGCCAGATCTCTGCATCAGGGTCTGCCGCTCTAACTATTGTGCCACACTTCTCCACAGACACAAAGGCAAAAAGAAAGCAGGACTAGCTTCAGTAATTGTTTATTGAATCAACTGTATTCTATGTAAAAAGGCATGTATTGCAATTATGAGGATAATGAAACATAATACGAGCAAGGAACGTGAAATATAGGAAAAGTCCCATCATTCTGTCACCATAATGGTTGTAGAATCCCTACCTGCAGTACTAATATTCTATACAAGAGCATGGCAGTGTAAGCCCTAATATGCCCATCAGGCCACCCGGGAGAACCCCATCCACCTTACGTGTGATTGTAGGTAAAGAAGAAGTCTGTTGGTCTACTGCAAATCCTCCCACATGGAGGGAGAGACTGCGTCAGGTCTCAAATGCAAAGGTGACGTACAGCGTACAATGGCAGCTGTGTGGAATTCTCCTTTAACGTGTCAGGGGCAATGAAGTGTTTTATAATAAAACATTTGGTGTTCTGAGAAAACTGCCCTGACAAGACAACACGTATTTCCATGTATGAGAGTTGGGAACACGATGAAAGCATTGTGCCGGCAGTAACATAACTTATTATGTTCAGCCTTGACTGAAGCACCGAATGAAAATGTTGTGCAGAGAACAGAATAACATAATTCTTTGCAAAAGGACAAGCTGATAAAATAATAAAAACATCTCCACTAAAAGAAGGCTTTCGCTAAAATAATGGGAGAGTAGAAAATGCATGCCTTGGAGTGTAAGGGCACAAGCTGCAGGCCTAAGCTAAAATAACTTGCCTGTGTAATAGCTAAAGTATCCTCACAACAGGCCTAAGGTGCTTGCTCCAGCAGAACCGGTTACATCCTCTGCTATAGGAGCAGCATCAACACATTACCAATTGTGTGTAGAGCAAAATCACGCATCACCTCTACTGCATGGGTCAGAACTGGTGCAACTAGAATCGCATCGCTGCTGTACCTTGCATCTTGAAACCAGTGCATCGCCTTCAGAACCAACACTGCAGTGTTTTTCTTGGTGCAAGGTCCTATGCATCTCTGACTCTGATACCGAAAACTCTGCATCGCAGTCTCTGCGCTCATCGGAACTGATGTATTGCCTCGACTACTCAACACACCCTCGACGTCGAAGCACAGTTAACTCATACTGCAGCATCACTGCATCTCAGAAATTATGCATCGTGGCTGATGTGTGGAGAGAAGTGATTTGTCCCCTTTACTGTGTGGTTGGGAACAGACGCAACCTGGATCTAAGGTACTTTGGTGCAGTGGGCCCAACTGGATCCCTGTTTCTAGTCTGTGCTCCATAACAGTCGGCCTTAACTTTTGACTTTGTACCTGTCTGGTGCCACCAGATATCTCTGCTTGGAGCTTTTGGCTTCTAAGTGCTGTTTTACAGTTTATTCTTTAAAAATAAAATTCATAGTTCAAATTCTACTGATTGGATTTTTGTTGTTTTGGTCTTGGTTTATTTTTTACATTTTTTCTATTTTTCTAACCTGGTGTGGGATCCTTTATGTGGTGTTTTCATTGTTTTACTGTTTGAAGTGTTGCACAAATACTTAACACCTTCACTTTAAGTTAAGCCTGATTGCGGCGTGCCAAGTTACCAGATGGTGAGCACAGGTTAATTTGGGATTAACCAATGAATCTATTATTATTGGACCCTGTTTTTAGTATTAGTAATATGGGGGTGTTGCAAGAGCTGTCAATATAGACTAGCACTCCTTGTTCTAGCAGGGTCTCAATCACTGGGTGAGTACCCTCCTCCACTTGAGGGGAGAGGTGGTACTGTTGTATTGATGACAAAATGTCACCTTCCTTTACTGTCACTTTATGAGGGGTAACATTTTTAGTAAACCTACTTCATTCTTGTGTTTAGCCCAAACACGTGAATTGATGATATTTATTACCATCTGTGGTACTTGTTTGTCATTTATTTTCTCAAACACTGCTGTTTTATCATTTTCAGTATATAGCACAAATGACCAGCGTTCACTGCCAGCAGTCTATCGACCCCTCATATTTGAAAATGAAAGATGCAGTAGTGTCTAATCTCTTCAATCTCCTCACCATTTGTCCCAGATCTTTGCTTTCATTCCCTGGTACTATTGCAAGAGAAATGTGTGGGCAGAAATGCAGCACTTGAATCAAGGACTCATCAAAGTTACTTAACTCTATGCTTACTGTGCACCCCTCCGTCCCACAAATAACATGCCTTCATACAATTCTGTAGTCCAGTGTAACTTCTTATCTGTGGCATAAGCATATTGTGCTGGCACATTCCCAGTGAAATATGCTGCTGTACAGTGAGGTGGTTCAGACGTTTTCTTGAATGTCTATAGAAGTGAAGCTAAAGCAGGATCTACTGGTCCCACATTAGTAACAAGGTTGTCAAATAGACCTGGGTACCAGGCTTTGTTTAAAATAGTCCATTGATATCTTGTTGGAGAGAGGGGCGCTGCATTATGTGAAATTCTTTCGTGTTGTGAAGACAGTTGCACAGCCTTTGGTAACATCTCTTCAGGCACTAGGAGATGTACCCTATCCTCAGACAAGCAAACTGTTGTGTATAGCTTACACAACAGATCCCTTCATAGTAAATTTAGTGGACAATCAGGGGAAAAAAGAAATTGGTGCTCAATCTTACGACGGGATATACTGACAGGTAGCGGTACAGTTAGCTCTTCACTCATAGGAATCCCACTAATACCAACAGTTGTTATCATCTTACTGCTGACTGCACCCACAGTTGGGTCTGTTATTGCAGAAAAGGAAGCACCACTATTGATCAAAAAATCCTGTGTTATCTCCTATCGTCATGGGGCGTATTGGGTTCTCATCTGGTGCATCAGATACCTTTACGACAGTAGCTTGTACCGATCTCTGTGAATGGGTCTGCCATTGTAAAAGGTGTATTCTGGATGTCCTTAGGCATAGGCGGGGCAGTCACTCTATGGCCATCCTGCTGTACCATCTGGTGGGCTCTGTCTTGGTTGTAGTCGCATTGTTGGCTGCGTGACCTACAATCCATAGTCAAGTGACCAAAATGCCCACAATTAAAGCATGTGTCCCTACTCTTGTCTCTTCTCGGTCCCCCTCTATATTGAAACTGCTGCTCCCCCCCCAAGTAATCTATTTGCTGATACATCCTCTCAGGTGGCACTGTTGTTACTTTTTGCACTATAAATACACCCTTTTCCCCTTTTACCATGTCTCTCTTTACTTTAAACATTTTCATATTTATCAGAGCAATACTTAAATCTGCATAGTCCATTGAAGACCTCTGATGGTGTGTCATCTTACATGTAAGGGCCACTTAGGGCATTCATTAAAGTTTGCACCCAAGTGTTTGATATGTATTGTCTGTGCGTGCAATAACTGCATGTTTGTCCCATACTTCATTGAAACGCATGAGAAAGTTAGACACCTGTTCTCCCTGTTTTTGTATAGTCATCCTTATTTGTGAGAAATCACTGTGTTTTATTCTAAACTATCCACTAGTCAGTCCAGTCTCTAGATGCTGGCACCTTAAAGCTATCCTTGACTAATAGCCACTTTCTATCATATGCTGCCCAACATGGAACCTACCCTGCAATGTCCGGCCTGGCCTAGGGGCACCAACAGGCCCACATCCCCCACCCGGAGACCATCCCACCATGTGCAAATAGTATATTGGGAAACTGTACTCACCCCCTTGTGGCTGCTGTGATGCCCTCAAGCGCCCATCCAGCTCTGGATAGGCCACCACCAGTATGCGGAACATCAGGGGGGTCAGGGTTCGACGGGCACCCCTTCCTCTTTGAGAGGCCATGTGAGAAGGTAGCCTCTTTCTAGCCTTGTTACCCCCACTTTTGGCCTGTTTGTGAGTGTATGTCAGGGTGTTTGTCACTGTTTTCACTGTCTCACTGGGATCCTGATAGCCAGGCCTCAGTGCTCATAGTGAAAACGCTATGTTTTCAGTATGTTTGTTATGTGTCACTGGGATCCTGCTGGTCAGGACCCCAGTGCTCATAGGTTTGTGGCCTATATGTATGTGTCACTGGGACCCTGTCACACAGGGCCCCAGTGCTCATAGGTGTGCATGTATATGTTCCCTGTGTGGTGCCTAACTGTCTCACTGAGGCTCTGCTAACCAGAACCTCAGTGGTTATGCTCTCTCATTACTTCCAAATTGTCACTGACAGGCTAGTGACCATTTTTACCAATTTACATTGGCTTACTGGAACACCCTTATAATTCCCTAGTATATGGTACTGAGGTACCCAGGGTATTGGGGTTCCAGGAGATCCCTATGGGCTGCAGCATTTCTTTTGCCACCCATAGGGAGCTCTGACAATTCTTACACAGGCCTGCCACTGCAGCCTGAGTGAAATAACGTCCACGTTATTTCACAGCCATTTTACACTGCACTTAAGTAACTTATAAGTCACCTATATGTCTAACCTTTACCTGGTAAAGGTTAGGTGCAAAGTTACTTAGTGTGAGGGCACCCTGGCACTAGCCAAGGTGCCCCCACATTGTTCAGAGCCAATTCACTGAACTTTGTGAGTGCGGGGACACCATTACACGTGTGCACTACATATAGATCACTACCTATATGTGGCTTCACCATGGTAACTCCGAATATGGCCATGTAACATGTCTATGATCATGGAATAGCCCCCTCTATGCCATCCTGGCATTGTTGGTAAAATTCCATGATCCCAGTGGTCTGTAGCACAGACCCTGGTACTGCCAGACTGCCCTTCCTGGGGTTTCACTGCAGCTGCTGCTGCTGCCAACCCCTCAGACAGGCAGCTGCCCTCCTGGGGTCCAGCCAGGCCTGGCCCAGGATGGCAGAACAAAGAACTTCCTCTGAGAGAGGGTGTGACACCCTCTCCCTTTGGAAAATGGTGTGAAGGCAGGGGAGGAGTAGCCTCCCCCAGCCTCTGGAAATGCTTTGTTGGGCACAGATGTGCCCAATTCTGCATAAGCCAGTCTACACCGGTTCAGGGACCCCTTAGCCCCTGCTCTGGCGCGAAACTGGACAAAGGAAAGGGGAGTGACCACTCCCCTGACCTGCACCTCCCCTGGGAGGTGTCCAGAGCTCCTCCAGTGTGCTCCAGACCTCTGCCATCTTGGAAACAGAGGTGCTGCTGGCACACTGGACTACTCTGAGTGGCCAGTGCCACCAGGTGACGTCAGAGACTCCTGCTGATAGGCTCCTTCAGGTGTTAGTAGCCTTTCCTCTCTCCTAGGTAGCCAAACCCTCTTTTCTGGCTATTTAGGGTCTCTGTCTCTGGGGAAACTTTAGATAACGAATGCATGAGCTCAGCCGAGTTCCTCTGCATCTCTCTCTTCACCTTCTGATACGGAAACGACCGCTGACCGCGCTGGAAGCCTGCAAACCTGCAACATAGTAGCAAAGACGACTACTGCAACTCTGTAACGCTGATCCTGCCGCCTTCTCGACTGTTTTCCTGCTTGTGCATGCTGTGGGGGTAGCCTGCCTCCTCTCTGCACCAGAAGCTCCGAAGAAATCTCCCGTGGGTCGACGGAATCTTCCCCCTGCAACCGCAGGCACCAAAAAGCTGCATCACCGGTCCCTTGGGTCTCCTCTCAGCACGACGAGCGAGGTCCCTCGAATCCAGCGACGCTGTCCAAGTGACCCCCACAGTCCAGTGACTCTCCAGCCCAAGCTTGGTGGAGGTAAGTCCTTGCCTCACCTCGCTGGGCTGCATTGCTGGGAACCGCGACTTTGCAGCTACTCCGGCCCCTGTGCACTTCCGGCGGAAATCCTTCGTGCACAGCCAAGCCTGGGTCCACGGCACTCTAACCTGCATTGCACGACTTTCTAAGTTGGTCTCCGGCGACGTGGGACTCCTTTGTGCATCTTCGGCGAGCACCGTTTCATGCATCCTCGTAGTGCCTGTTTCTGGCACTTCTCTGGGTGCTACCTGCTTCAGTGAGAGCTCTTTGTCTTGCTCGACGTCCCCTCTCTCTTCAGGTCCAATTTGCGACCTCCTGGTCCCTCCTGGGCCCCAGCAGCGTCCAAAAACGCTAAACGCACGATTTGCGTGTAGCAAGGCTTGTTGGCGTCCTTCCGGCGGGAAAACACTTCTGCACGACTCTCTAAGGCGAGAGGAATCCGTCCACCAAAGGGGAAGTCTTTAGCCCTTTTCGTTCCTGCAAAAACCTCAGCTTCTTCTGTCCAGTCGAAGCTTCTTTGCACCCGCAGCTGGCATTTCCTGGGCATCTGCCCATCTCCGACTTGCTTGTGACTTTTGGACTTGGTCCCCTTGTTCCACAGGTACCCTAGATTGGAAATCCACAGTTGTTGCATTGCTGGTTTGTGTCTTTCCTGCATTATTCCTCTAACACGACTATTTTGTCCTTAGGGGAACTTTAGTGCACTTTGCACTCACTTTTCAGGGTCTTGGGGAGGGTTATTTTTCTAACTCTCACTATTTTCTAATAGTCCCAGCGACCCTCTACAAGGTCACATAGGTTTGGGGTCCATTCGTGGTTCGCATTCCACTTCAGGAGTATATGGTTTGTGTTGCCCCTATCCCTATGTTTCCCCATTGCATCCTATTGTAACTATACATTGTTTGCACTGTTTTCTAAGACTATACTGCATATTTTTGCTATTGTGTATATATATCTTGTGTATATTTCCTATCCTCTCACTGAGGGTACACTCTAAGATACTTTGGCATATTGTCATAAAAATAAAGTACCTTTATTTTTAGTATAACTGTGTATTGTGTTTTCTTATGATATTGTGCATATGACACTAAGTGGTACTGTAGTAGCTTCACACGTCTCCTAGTTCAGCCTAAGCTGCTCTGCTAAGCTACCATTATCTATCAGCCTAAGCTGCTAGACACCCTATACACTAATAAGGGATAACTGGGCCTGGTGCAAGGTGCAAGTACCCCTTGGTACTCACTACAAGCCAGTCCAGCCTCCTACATTGGTTGTGCAGTGGTGGGATAAGTGCTTGAGACTACTTACCACTCTTGTCATTGTACTTTTCATAAGAGAAAAATATAAAAAACAAGGTCAGTGTATATACACATAGCCAAAAAGTTTTGCATTTCCTCTTTTTACTCTTTTCTAAGTGCTGAAAAGTACTTCTAAAACTTTCAAAAAGTTCCTAAAAGTTTAAAAAGTTTTTTTCTGTCTTTCCAAAAAGTTCTGAAAACTTTTTCTCTTTTTCTATCACTTTAACTCTCTCTAAAAAATGTCTGGCACAGGAAAAAATGTTGAACTGTCCAAACTTGCATATGATCACCTTAGCTGGAAAGGAGCAAGGAGTCTCTGCATAGAGAGAGGTTTGAGTGTAGGGAAGAATCCTTCCTTAGAACTGTTAATTAACATGCTTAGAGTACAGGATAAGGCCATAAGTGCCCAATCTGGTGAAAAAGTAGCTAATGGTTCTCAATCTGATCCAGGGACTCCCCCAGGAAAAGATTCAGGAAAGAAACTTCTCAGCCTGCCCATTACTAGACAGTCTAGCATAGTTGGTACAGAGGTTGAATCACACCATACTGATGGTGTGCTCTCACATTATACTGTTAGCCAAGCTGTTAGGGTGCCCTCTGTAAGGGACAGGTCTCCTTCTGTTCATTCCCATCATACCTCTGTATCTAGAAATGTCCCTCCCACCCACCCTGATGACAGATTGTTAGAAAGGGAGCTCAATAGATTGAGAGTGGAACAAACCAGACTGAAGCTCAAGAAGCAACAGCTGGATTTGGATAGACAGTCTTTAGAATTAGAGAAGGAAAGACAGAAGTTGGGTTTAGATACCCATGGTGGCAGCAGCAGTATTCCCCATAGTCATCCTGCAAAAGAGCATGATTCCAGGAATCTGCACAAGATAGTTCCCCCTTATAAGGAGGGGGATGACATTAACAAGTGGTTTGCTGCACTTGAGAGGGCCTGTGCTGTACAGGATGTCCCTCAAAAGCAGTGGGCTGCTATCCTATGGCTATCATTTAGTGGAAAAGGTAGGGATAGGCTCCTTACTGTAAAAGAAAATGATGCTAATAATTTCCAAGTTCTTAAGAATGCACTCCTGGATGGTTATGGCTTAACCACTGAACAGTACAGGATAAAGTTCAGAGAGACCAAAAAGGAGTCTTCACAAGACTGGGTTGATTTCATTGACCAGGCAGTGAAGGCCTTGGAGGGGTGGTTACATGGCAGTAAAGTTACTGATTATGAAAGCCTGTATAACTTAATCCTGAGAGAGCATATTCTTAATAATTGTGTGTCTGATTTGTTGCACCAGTACTTGGTGGACTCTGATCTGACCTCTCCCCAAGAATTGGGAAAGAAGGCAGACAAATGGGTCAGAACAAGGGTGAACAGAAAAGTTCATACAGGGGGTGACAAAGATGGCAATAAGAAGAAAGATGGTGAAAAATCTCAAGATAAGCATGGGGATAAGGGTAAAACCAAAGATCCCACTTCAAATCTTAAACACTCTTCAGAGGGTGGGGATAAAACAAATCCTTCCTCTTCTTCCCAACCTGCACACATTAAAAAGCCCTGGTGCTTTGTGTGTAAAAACAGAGGCCATAGGCCAGGGGATAAGTCCTGTCCAGGTAAACCCCCTGAGCCTACCACCACTAATACATCAAGCTCTAGTGCCCCTAGCAGTAGTGGTACTAGTGGTGGGACTGCTGGCAACAGTCAAGCAAAGGGTGTAGTTGGGTTCACTTATGGGTCCATAGTGGAAACTGATGTAATCAGTCCCAAGAAAGTTTCTGTCACACCTAGTGGCATTGGCCTTGCCACACTGGCTGCTTGCCCCCTTACAATGGATAAGTACAGGCAGACAGTTTCAATAAATGGTGTTGAGGCCTTGGCCTACAGGGACACAGGTGCCAGTTTCACTTTGGTGACTGAAAACCTAGTGCCTCCTGAACAACACATCATTGGACAACAGTATAAGATTATTGATGTCCATAACTCCACTAAGTTTCTTCCCTTAGCTATAATTCAGTTTAGTTGGGGTGGAGTTACTGGCCCTAAGCAGGTGGTGGTATCACCTAGCTTACCTGTAGACTGTCTCTTAGGTAATGACCTAGAGGCCTCAGGTTGGGCTGATGTAGAGTTTTATGCCCATGCAGCCATGCTGGGCATCCCTGAGGAATTGTTCCCTCTCATTTCTACTGAAATGAAAAAGCAAAGGAGAGAAGGCCTGAAAACTCAGGATCCCTCTCCATCAACAGGTAAAAAGGGTATCACAGTATCCCCTAACCACCCTACCATTCAGGATACCATTCCTGTGGTGGGAGAAACCTCTCCTGGGGTGGCACCTGTTCCAAGGGAATCATCAGCTGGCATAGCTGGACTCCCTGAGGTAGAAGTACCTCTCTGTGGGATAACTAACATTGGTGACAAAAAGAGCACCATTTTAGTTAACATGGAGCATCCCTCCAACCCTCCCAGAGAAACTTTAGTGCAGAAACCCTGTACTGCCTCACAACACTTAGGACAGCATCCCTGCCCTAGTGTGGAGCTCATAGGACAGCATCCCTGCCCTGCTCCAACTCAAGAGAAACAGCATCCCTGTTCTCTCTTCCAGCCAAATGGACAAAGTTTTTGCCCAGCTATGGCTTTTCTGAGACAGCATCCCTGTCTGGCATTTCCATCACTACAAATAGGTTCAGTGGACAATTCCCACTGCTCTAAACTAAAACTTACTGATAGAAACTCTGAAAATACATCTTCACATTGTTGCTTAGCTAAAAAACTTCAAACAGGGTGGTTTACATCCCCACAGGGAAGTAACCATATAGTGGATGATAAAGGGAGTAACCAGTCTATTGCAGAGCTACTCTCTACTTATCACCACTTAGACAATAAAGTCTCAACTGGCCAAGGTTAGCCTTATTGTCCTTCGTTTGGGGGGGGGTTGTGTGAGAAGGTAGCCTCTTTCTAGCCTTGTTACCCCCACTTTTGGCCTGTTTGTGAGTGTATGTCAGGGTGTTTGTCACTGTTTTCACTGTCTCACTGGGATCCTGATAGCCAGGCCTCAGTGCTCATAGTGAAAACACTATGTTTTCAGTATGTTTGTTATGTGTCACTGGGATCCTGCTGGTCAGGACCCCAGTGCTCATAAGTTTGTGGCCTATATGTATGTGTCACTGGGACCCTGTCACACAGGGCCCCAGTGCTCATAGGTGTGCATGTATATGTTCCCTGTGTGGTGCCTAACTGTCTCACTGAGGCTCTGCTAACCAGAACCTCAGTGGTTATGCTCTCTCATTACTTCCAAATTGTCACTGACAGGCTAGTGACCATTTTTACCAATTTACATTGGCTTACTGGAACACCCTTATAATTCCCTAGTATATGGTACTGAGGTACCCAGGGTATTGGGGTTCCAGGAGATCCCTATGGGCTGCAGCATTTCTTTTGCCACCCATAGGGAGCTCTGACAATTCTTACACAGGCCTGCCACTGCAGCCTGAGTGAAATAACGTCCACGTTATTTCACAGCCATTTTACACTGCACTTAAGTAACTTATAAGTCACCTATATGTCTAACCTTTACCTGGTAAAGGTTAGGTGCAAAGTTACTTAGTGTGAGGGCACCCTGGCACTAGCCAAGGTGCCCCCACATTGTTCAGAGCCAATTCACTGAACTTTGTGAGTGCGGGGACACCATTACACGCGTGCACTACATATAGGTCACTACCTGTATGTGGCTTCACCATGGTAACTCCGAATATGGCCATGTAACATGTCTATGATCATGGAATAGCCCCCTCTATGCCATCCTGGCATTGTTGGTAAAATTCCATGATCCCAGTGGTCTGTAGCACAGACCCTGGTACTGCCAGACTGCCCTTCCTGGGGTTTCACTGCAGCTGCTGCTGCTGCCAACCCCTCAGACAGGCAGCTGCCCTCCTGGGGTCCAGCCAGGCCTGGCCCAGGATGGCAGAACAAAGAACTTCCTCTGAGAGAGGGTGTGACACCCTCTCCCTTTGGAAAATGGTGTGAAGGCAGGGGAGGAGTAGCCTCCCCCAGCCTCTGGAAATGCTTTGTTGGGCACAGATGTGCCCAATTCTGCATAAGCCAGTCTACACCGGTTCAGGGACCCCTTAGCCCCTGCTCTGGCGCGAAACTGGACAAAGGAAAGGGGAGTGACCACTCCCCTGACCTGCACCTCCCCTGGGAGGTGTCCAGAGCTCCTCCAGTGTGCTCCAGACCTCTGCCATCTTGGAAACAGAGGTGCTGCTGGCACACTGGACTACTCTGAGTGGCCAGTGCCACCAGGTGACGTCAGAGACTCCTGCTGATAGGCTCCTTCAGGTGTTAGTAGCCTTTCCTCTCTCCTAGGTAGCCAAACCCTCTTTTCTGGCTATTTAGGGTCTCTGTCTCTGGGGAAACTTTAGATAACGAATGCATGAGCTCAGCCGAGTTCCTCTGCATCTCTCTCTTCACCTTCTGATAAGGAAACGACCGCTGACCGCGCTGGAAGCCTGCAAACCTGCAACATAGTAGCAAAGACGACTACTGCAACTCTGTAACGCTGATCCTGCCGCCTTCTCGACTGTTTTCCTGCTTGTGCATGCTGTGGGGGTAGCCTGCCTCCTCTCTGCACCAGAAGCTCCGAAGAAATCTCCCGTGGGTCGACGGAATCTTCCCCCTGCAACCGCAGGCACCAAAAAGCTGCATCACCGGTCCCTTGGGTCTCCTCTCAGCACGACGAGCGAGGTCCCTCGAATCCAGCGACGCTGTCCAAGTGACCCCCACAGTCCAGTGACTCTCCAGCCCAAGCTTGGTGGAGGTAAGTCCTTGCCTCACCTCGCTGGGCTGCATTGCTGGGAACCGCGACTTTGCAGCTACTCCGGCCCCTGTGCACTTCCGGCGGAAATCCTTCATGCACAGCCAAGCCTGGGTCCACGGCACTCTAACCTGCATTGCACGACTTTCTAAGTTGGTCTCCGGCGACGTGGGACTCCTTTGTGCAACTTTGGCGAGCACCGTTTCACGCATCCTCATAGTGCCTGTTTCTGGCACTTCTCCGGGTGCTACCTGCTTCAGTGAGAGCTCTTTGTCTTGCTCGACGTCCCCTCTCTCTTCAGGTCCAATTTGCGACCTCCTGGTCCCTCCTGGGCCCCAGCAGCATCCAAAAACGCCAAACGCACGATTTGCATGTAGCAAGGTTTGTTGGCGTCCTTCCGGCGGGAAAACACTTCTGCACGACTCTCCAAGGCGAGAGGGATCCGTCCACCAAAGGGGAAGTCTCTAGCCCTTTTCGTTCCTGCAGAAACCTCAGCTTCTTCTGTCCAGTCGAAGCTTCTTTGCACCCGCAGCTGGCATTTCCGGGGCATCTGCCCATCTCCGACTTGCTTGTGACTTTTGGACTTGGTCCCCTTGTTCCACAGGTACCCTAGATTGGAAATCCACAGTTGTTGCATTGCTGGTTTGTGTCTTTCCTGCATTATTCCTCTAACACGACTATTTTGTCCTTAGGGGAACTTTAGTGCACTTTGCACTCACTTTTCAGGGTCTTGGGGAGGGTTATTTTTCTAACTCTCACTATTTTCTAATAGTCCCAGCGACCCTCTACAAGGTCACATAGGTTTGGGGTCCATTCGTGGTTCGCATTCCACTTCTGGAGTATATGGTTTGTGTTGCCCCTATCCCTATGTTTCCCCATTGCATCCTATTGTAACTATACATTGTTTGCACTGTTTTCTAAGACTATACTGCATATTTTTGCTATTGTGTATATATATCTTGTGTATATTTCCTATCCTCTCACTGAGGGTACACTCTAAGATACTTTGGCATATTGTCATAAAAATAAAGTACCTTTATTTTTAGTATAACTGTGTATTGTGTTTTCTTATGATATTGTGCATATGACACTAAGTGGTACTGTAGTAGCTTCACACGTCTCCTAGTTCAGCCTAAGCTGCTCTGCTAAGCTACCATTATCTATCAGCCTAAGCTGCTAGACACCCTATACACTAATAAGGGATAACTGGGCCTGGTGCAAGGTGCAAGTACCCTTGGTACTCACTACAAGCCAGTCCAGCCTCCTACAGGCCATCCCCAGCTGGGCCTCCACCGTCTTCCGTACCCAGCGTCTCAGGTCCTCCCACCGTTTGCGACAGTCGGTGCTCTGCCTGCTGTAGACCCCCAGGGTCCGCACATCTTTGGCGATGGCACGCCATATACCTTTTTTCTGGTGCGCGCTGACCTGATGAGGAAATACACATAGAAAAAGGTATCAGTCATACCGTCCGGCCTGTTACACTAATGGCCCTCCATATCCCTCCCATCCCCTTATGCACATACATTCCCCACCATACATGCAGCACGCTGCCCAGGACCCCTCACCCCCCCTTACATGAGTCCCTCACATACATCACTCCATGTACTCATGCCTTATGCATCGTGCTCACAGTGTACTCACCTGTTGGTCTGGAGGCACATACAGCATTCGGTATTGGGGTAGGACCCACTCCACCAGTCTCTCCAACTCCGTAGCGGTGAAGGCAGGGGCCCTTTCCCCAGTGACACGAGCCATGGTCAGTTCCAGACACAGGTCACAGCAGCACTTGCAGTGTAGGTCCTCTTCTGTTGAAGGTCAGGTAGCAAGTGAGTGAACAGATAGAAAATGGAGGTCACGTACCATCACCGTCGGCGTACATCACCATTGGCTACTGTAACCCAGAGGGCCCAATGACAAACAATGAGGAGTTGCATAGCGGTACTCGACCGCCTCCCGCAATGGCTCACAACGTCAGCAGTATTACCTCATTTCCACATGTCCATCCACACAGGATAGGCGGATGCCATTTCGGGGGTGGGGGGCAGGCCATGCCACCTAACTGCGTCACAGCACACATAGGTACCATTTGATCCTATGCATCAACATACTGTTTCGGTCACAACATGCAATGCACTGTACATTTAGGACATTTTAAATCTTGACCAGATGCTCATCGTTTCGCCCCCTAGATTTAAACTGCTGCGAATGAATAGGAGATGGAGACATCCCCCCGTGCACAGGCCCCTGGTGGACTTGGCAACAATGGAGGACAGGCACATTATCCTCACCTGCAGACTTGACAGGGCCCCAATCCAAGAGCTGTGTGTACAATTGGAGCCAGACCTGATCTCTGCTATCCGTCACTCCACTGGGATCCCCCCTCTTGTGCAAGTCCTATCTGTGCTCAATTTCTTGGCAACTGGTTCCCTCCAAGTGACAGTGATCTTGGCAGCAGGAATGTCTCAGCCAATGTTCTCAATAGTGCTGACCAGAGTGTTGTCTGCCCTGATGAAACACATGCACAGCTACATTGCTTTCCCCCAGGTGGAGGATTTGGCCACAGTGAAAGCTGACTTCTATGCAATGGGACATATTCCCAACATTATTGGGGCAATAGATGGTACACATATTGCCTTTGTCCCCCCCCGGAGAAATGAACAGGTGTTTAGAAATCGAAAGAGCTTTCACTCGATGAATGTGCAGATAGTGTGCCTGGCGGACCAGTACATCTCCCATGTTAATGGAAATATATGTGCATGATGCCTTTATCCTGAGGAATAGCAGCATCCCATATGTGATGGCTCAACTCCAGAGGCACAGGGTGTGGCTAATAGGTGAGCCCATGGTCCCCAACCTGTATATGTTGGTGTATGGGGTTGGCCCTAAGGGTTAGTGTCTGGCTAGCAGGTATCCCTCGGTATTTGCAGGTGACTCTAGTTACCCCAACCTCTCATGGCTACTGACCCCAGTGAGTAATCCCAGGACAAGGGCAAAGAAATGATACAATGAGGCACATGGGTTAACAAGAAGAATTATAGAGTGAACCTTTGGCCTCCTGAAGGCCAGATTTCGGTGCCTCCATCTAACAGGTGGTTCCCTGTGCTACTCACCCAAGAAGGTGTGCCAGATCATCGTGGCATGTTACATGTTGCACAACCTTGCCTTTCGTCGCCAGGTGCCTTTTCTGCAGGAAGATGAGGCTGGAGATGGGCATGTGGCAGCGGTGGAGCCTGTGGACAGTGACCAAGATGAGGCAGAGGATGAGGAGATGGACAATAGAACAGCAATCATTCAACAGTATTTCCAGTGGCACACAGGTAAGACACTGTAACTTCACCTTCAGTTTTGTATTGTAAATTTTCACTGGCAGGCTGATATTCCCACTACTATGGCCACTTACTGTACCCTTTGTCATGTCTATTTACAGATATCTGTGCCCCACTCTGGCTCATTGTGCATTGACTGCAGCAAACTACAGGTCATACCTATGTATACATTACTGTACAGTAGAATTGCAATGTCTACAGATTGTTAAAAGAATACATAGTTCAATAACTTGACAGACTCAATACTCAATATATTTTTTACAAGGATGTTTATTCATGTGCTAATAAGTGGATGGGGTATTGCTATAGGCTGAGTTGGTGGTGGAGGATAGTCCAGGTAAGAGTTCCAGTCTATTTGTATCACAGATGCATTGTCCAAGGGGCCATATTAAGTGGAGCAATGGCAGTTCAAGGTTCACAGGGTGACAGAGTGGGACACAAGGGTGACAATCAGGAGAGTCTTATTTCCTGGTGGGGGCCGTGGCAATGTTGTCTGGCTTCTGCCTGAATCGCAGGGACCATTTGAGGGGTGGTTCTCCTTCTGCAGGAGGTGGGGTGCTGGTGGCCTGTTGTTCTTGTGGCGGGCCTCCTGTCCACTAGCGTCAGAGGAGGTGGAGGGCTGTTCATCGGTTTGGCTAGTGTCAGAGGCCCGTTGGTGTGCCACTGCCACCCTCATGGTGTTGGCCATGTCTGCCAGCACCCCTGAAATGGTGACCAGGGTGGTGTGGATGTCCCTCAGGTCCTCCCTGATCCCCAGGTACTATCTCTCCTACAGCCGCTGGGTCTCCTGCAACTTGGCCAGTACCTGGTCCATCGTCTCCTGGGAATGGGGGTATGTGCCTCTGTCCCCTGAACCGTGTGCCCACTGCCACTGACCCCAGGTCCCTGATCGTCCTGTGTTTGTGGGGTGGCCTGGGGTCCCTGTAGTGGTGAACACACTGCTGATTGACATGTCCTGGAGACAGAGGTATGGGCCCGCAGGGTGGGTGCTGTGGTTGTGTTTCCTGAAGGGGGAGGCTCTGGGGTGTATGGGACTGTGCCTGGGTAACCGACTGTCCGGAGGTCCCTGATGGGCCAGGTTGGTCATCCTGATCCAGGCGCGCAGAGCTGCTGTCATCACTGTGTGCCTCTTCTGTTGGGGGACTGGATGTTGCTGGCACCTCCTCTCTGGTGACGTTGTGTGGGGGACTTGTGGGGATGTAAATGCAGTGTTATTGTTTCTGCGTGTGACATCTTGTGCATGGGTGTGTTGACCTGTAAGGTTGTAATTGCCCTGGCAGCTTAGGCTTGTGTGAGTGGTGATTTGGTTGGATAGGTGATTGTCTCAAGTGTGCATGCTTTGGTGATGGGTGTCCATGCATTGGTATTGCATGCAGGGCTTGGTAGTGGGAGGGGTGGGTTGTGATGGTGGGGTGTATGTGAGGTGGTGGAGTGATGGGAGTGAGGGTGAAGGTGGGGGAATGTGGTGGCATGCAAGTAGGGGGTTGATAATAATAGAGATTTGACTTACCAGAGTCTAGTCCTCCTGCTACTCCTGCCAGGCCCTCAGGATGCAGTATTGTCAAGACTTGCTCCTTCCATGTTGTTAGTTGTGGGAGAGGAGGTGGGGGTCCAGCGCCAATCCTCTGTACTGCTATCTGGTGTCTTGCAACCACAGAACGCACCTTCCCCCGTAGGTCATTCCACCTCTTCCTGATGTCATCCCTTGTTCTGGGGTGCTGTCCCACGGTGTTGACCCTGTCCACTATTCTCCGCCATAGCTCCATCTTCCTGGCGATGGATGTCTGCTGCACCTGTGATCCGAATAGCTGTGGCTCTCCCCGTATGATTTCCTCCACCAGGACCCTTTGCTCCTCCTCTGAGAACCTGGGGTGTCTTTGTGGTGCCATGGGTGTTGTGTGAGTGGTGTGTGTGAGGGTGTGTGGGGTGATGTGTTGGGGTGTGTGCTGTGAGGTGCGTGAATGGTGTATGGTTGATGGTGTTCTGTGGCTCTGGTTGTGTGGGTGCACTTGCTGTATCTCTCTATAATGGCAATTTTTGTTAGTCATAAAGGGTTGTGGGTATTGTGGGTGTGTGTTTTATAGTGGTGTGGGTGTGTAGGTGTGGTGTGTGTATGGGTGTCAGGTGTGTGTCATTCAAATTGTCTAATGTGGTGTTGTTTTGTATATGTGTTTGTATTTTGTGCGCGGCAGTATGTACCGCCAATGGTTTACCACGGTTGAATGTCTGCTGCGGTGATTCGTGGGTCATAAGGCTGTGGGCATAGTTCTGTTGGCGTAATGGTGTGGGTTTTGCTACCGCCATTTTATAACTGACCTTTGGGCTGGCGGACTTGTGTGTGTGTCTGTATAGTGACAAATTGCTATGTGTGTGCCATAATATGGGTAGCGGTAAACCACTACGGTGGCAGTATGTTGGTGGCAGTCAGCATGGCGGTAAGCCGGACTTACCGCCAATGTCATAATGAGGGCCATAGTGCTGTGCCAGGAGGTTGTTATGTCGTTTTCAGTTTGCCCAACCGTATTCCTTGCCACTTTAATTGGGCATGTAACTTGGTCAGCCTGTTTTATTCTGCATGGTGTACCGAGCACCGTGCCATCCCCGTGTACTGAATGTGGGCTGGTGCCTGACACAACGGACATACTATGCAGTGGTGTGTTAGATTATGATGACATCTCGTCATTTCCCTCATCCGTGCTAACCTGCTTGTAGACTAACTCTCTGAACCCATCTGTTGTGTATTTATATCCATGATCCGTTTCTGTGGTGTTAAAGCCCTCCCGAGCCTTGTTAGTCTGAACCTCAGCTATGTATGCCTGTAAAATGTCCCAGTCCCTAGTGTTCAAGGTGTCTAACTGTGCAGGTAGTTTAGGGTATATGCCAGCTGGTTGGCATGCCGTGCCTAGCTTTGTCAATTTATTAGTATCTATTTGTATCTGCCTATTAGTCCAGATATACAGAACTGTTGTTGCCATGCGCGCATAAGTGCAGTTTGGCACCTCTGCTGAAGTCAATCCAGTTATTCTGCACAACGTGATGAAAGAACTTTCGTTATTTATAGTATTAGCAATGGCCATCCTCCTTTAACCCTTTCTTGGACTCACTAGTCCCCATTGTACTCACGTACACAAACCTTTCTTGAACATTCCTGAACTTTCTAGAAAATAAATCCCATTTTAAAAATCACTTGCAAGGGGAAAGTTAGCAGCACATTTTCCAATTACAATGCAGTAAACGTGCATGTCCAATTTCAAATGGCAAGCAATAGAAGAAAAATGCAACTTTATGAACACATATCGACAAGAGCAGGAAAGCAATGATCTAAATTAAGTCCAATAATCACCAAGTTCAAACAAAGCGAACGCAATAAATGCACAATGAAAGTCAAAAGTCAACAACTTTCAAAAGTCAACAACCGTCAGAGACCAAATAAATCAATACCGCACCAGCAGTAGCAGAAACCACAGAACAAGGAGACAGCCGATAAAAGAGCGAAGTCCATAGAACTTCAAGATTAAGCACCGTAGCAAACGAGTGGCCACAGGTAAAGAAAACCGTATTATAAAAAAACTTTTCGCTGTGCAGACAGAATAATTACATTTATCACAGAACAAACAGAAATTCCCAGTGTTGAATTTGCTATGTACCACTGACCCTCCTGCTTCAATTTAGTGCATTGTATTTTCTCCCAGGTCCTGGTCTCCCCCTTGCACAGTTTCTCCTGTGTGGAATAATGCTATTCTGTAAGGAGCTGCAACCGTTAAATAACCTCTTCAATGTAGGTTGCTTCTAAGCACCCAGCAGTCACCTGCCTGACTGACCGGGAGCCGGGGTAATTTGCCTGATTCTATGTCTAGACCGGAGGCTCCGATTATGCTTCTCAATCTTTACTACTCTAAAAGACAGCAGCCAATAAAAATATATTAGAAACAGAAAACACACTACAATATGAGGCTTTGAACCACTCCCCTCAATAAACTACCAATAATCGTCCAGAACAGACTACAAAATACTGATGAAACATAGAACTTCCTCTTTCTTTGCTGCTCCGCAGCCGAGATAAGTGCCCTTTTTACCCTTACTTTGATTTGTATGCATTGTGTAATTTGCGATTACGCGTGCTCGGCTTGTGCTCTTTTCGCTTTGCGCCGCGTTCAGGTGCGTGTTGCACCTTCTAGAGTGGTTTAGTTTTTCTCTTTAATTTATTCCATTTATTTTGGACCTGCGGTCGGTCAGGCATTTTTGCCTGACCCCCAAGGCCTTCTGCCGGTGGCTTCAGCACGCGATGTAGCCCAATTGGGCTACACACACGTGTGTGTTATTTTTAGAGGGACAGCCAAGTTATTTCGATCGGCTGACTTCCCCAGAGACGTGTGCTGTTGATGTCTACCCCATGCTGTGATTATTGGGACCTTTGCTTCCACAGGCTAAAAATAGCCTTATAATTGATTTCAGCTCACCGAGTATGAACTTTGACTTCCTCGTGCTTCCAGGAGGTTTATTTCTTGGATTTTCTACTGGCTGGTAGATTTGACGTCCCAGACCTGCGCAGGCTGAGGCTGTAATAATTGAAGAACAGGTGCAGACTTATTAACCCTGTGACGTCTCTTCTTCGTTTTTGAAGGACATTGATTCCCTTTGGGATTTTGTTTTTCATTAGTTCCTAATATGCCAGACTATGAGGCTTGCGATCAGGGCCTGGAGGTTTATGGTCCTTATGAGGACGGAGATTGCTATTATGAGCCTGGTATTGAACAGGTTATTGATTCCTCCATTCATAAATCTGTAGATAAGGCTCTTTCTTCTGCCCTGAAGCCTTTATCCAAATGCTTGGAGGAGATTTTGCATCCCAATTCCATGCCCCTCCCTGTGGACCCCCCCTCCTGTAGTCCCTTCTCCTGATCACTCTTGGCCTCATGCTTCTTCTCTGGCCAAATTATCCCATTCTACTCTCCTGGAACACACCTATTCAGCATCCCCTGACCCTTCTCCTTTTCAGATTCTTTCTCTGACTCCTCTTCCTTGAACCATGACTCACGCAAAGCGTGTAAACGCTCTAAGAAATGTAAGCATTCCTCCCAAGTGGTTCCTTCCCCTTTCACTTTTGAACCTTCTGACATTGTTCATCCTTGATCTTCTGATGGGGCTCCAGCACCAGCAGTGGCTGAGTATATACATCAGCACATCAGGAAAGGGTTTGAGAGGGAAGTGAGCTCAAGGCTGAAATCGGAGTGCCCCAGACCTGATCTCCCACCCAAGACTGCCATTACCCCTGAGATTGACTCCACCATGGTTACGTTCCTCAAAAAACATAACAAAGACCCTAAGAAGGGTATTGACAGAGCCCTCAAAGCATGTCAGAACAAGCTTTTGGATGTTACAGGGCCTTTATCTAAGATTTTGGAGCTTGCTCTACACACCCAAGAGTCAGGAAAGGATATTCATCCAGAGGTATTGGCTGGTTGGACTCAGAGAGCTATTTGCTTTTTAGGGAATGCGAATTGTGTCATAGCTTCTGAAAGGCGAACATTTGTGCTCCTTCGCATCGATCCTCAACTGGTTGAACTGGCCTTCGCTGAGGGGCCCTCTGCCGGAGGGCCAATTGTTCGGAGATCGTTTTGTTAAGGACACTGCAAAATTTGTAAACACTTTCTCTTCTTTGGATAAATCGCATACTTCCCTTAAGCACATGTTCAATCCACTTTTTGCAAGGGCCGGTCGTTTTCGAGGATGTCTTACCGGCCGTGCTATCAACAATGTCCGTCAAGAGGATTTTACCCCAGACACAGAGGGAATACCCAGGAACCATCTCAAGATGGTTTCTATCCTTCCAGGAATAGGTCCTGAAGAGGACGTGGGTTCCGTGGTAACAACAGAGGTTTCAGAGCCATTGAAAGTTCCCCAACAGGTAAAGGATCCTTCTCTTCTTTCTGTTCCATTGGGGGGCAGACTCTTACACTTCGCTCATAATTGGGGCAACATTTCCTCAGATATATGGGTGTTCAACACAGTTCAGGGCTACGCCATAGAATTTTCTGAGGTTCCCCGTCAATTGGATCTCCCTCCTCCTCTCCTTTTTTCCCAATTAGACAGTTCCTTTATCTATTCCGAAATTCAAGAATTGCTGGCAAAACAAGCTATTGCACTAACTTCTCAACATCCAGAGGGATTTTGCAGCAATGTGTTTTTAGTCCAAAAGAAAGGGGGAGGTCAAAGGTTGGTTCTCAACCTTTGGGATTTCAATCCTTTTGTGATTTACAGACATTTCAAAATGGAGGGTATCCATATTTTAAAAGATCTTCTCCAAGAAGGAGATTGGATGGTCCAGCTGGACCTCAAGGATGCTTACTTAACAATTCCGATGGCTCCTTCCCACAGGAAATTCCTTCAGTTTCGTTGGAGGAAGAAATGGTACGAATACCGGGCTCTCCCATTCGGTCTGTCGTTAGCACCTTGGGTTTTTACTGAACTGTCAAGCCAGTGGTCGAACATCTGCGAGGGAGGGGGATACGCTTGATAATTTACCTTGACGACATGATTCTTTTAGCACAGGATCATTCTCTTCTGCTAAATCATCTGTCATGGGCTGTGTCTTTCTTAGAAAGTCCAGGTTTTGTGATCAATCTAAAAAAATCAGCGATGATACCATCTCAACAGATAGAATTTTTGGGGTTTATAGTGGATTTGGTCAAAGCACAGTTGCTTCCTCCTCTGAAAATGAAATCGATTAAAAGAGAGTTGAAGGGGTCATTGTTGAAGCAGATGGTATCTTTGAGATCCATAGCTCGGATTGTGGGTCTTCTGGCTTCATCGATTCAGGCAATTTTTCCAGGACCACTTCACTACAGAGCCTTACAATGATTGAAGATTTTTTATCTTCAACAGGGCCTTCCTTACGATCATTTGATTCCATTGTCTCTCGAAGCCCAAGAGGAGCTTCAGTGGTGGCTTTTGCACATGTAAGCATGGCACTGCAGAGCCATTTTCAGGACCTCCCTGGAAATAGTAATAGAATCCGATGCCAGTTGTGGGGGCTGGGAAGCGAGATATGGCCAGTTTTCAACAGGGGGTCGTTGGTCTGCCAAGGAACTTCAGTTGCACATAAATTGCCTAGAATTGTTGGCAGGCTCTTTTGCTATCTGTGTCTGCGGTGTGGTACATCAACAGGTTGGGGGGAACCAGATCTCGTCTTTTGGCGATCATTGCTGGAGAGTTTTGGCATTTTTCCCTTTCCCAGAAACTTTTTGTGATAGCGGAATTTCTTCTGGGGAAGGACAATCTAGTGGCGAACTGCCATTCACGCTATCTGATGGACTCCAGCGATTCGAAACTCCATCCGTTTATTTTTCAGAAGATAATGGATCATCTTGGTCCCTGTCAGATGGACCTGTTTGCGTCACGTCTCAACTTTCAACTGCCCAATTTTTACAATTGGAGACCAGATCCATTGGCTCAGGTGACGGATGAGTTTCTGCAGGATTAGTCGAGTTAAATGAATTATGCTTTTCCCCGTTCAGCATGATCACAAGAGCGGCAATGTTAGCGAGATGTCAATCAGCTTCGTCGGTTCTTATTACACCAGTGTGGAAGTGTCATCCTTGGTTTCCAACCCTTCTGGAACTATCCCTTGCCCTTCTTCTCTTGATTCTGAGCTTCCCGCATCTTCTGCAGGATCCATTGGGATCCCCCATCCGCTGCTTGTAGCGGGTCAACTGAATCTCATGGCCTGGAAGATTTCAGGAGAAATGAACAGATGCAGGGCATTTCGGCTTCAGCTGCCTATTTTATACGTCAAGCTTGGGCTCCTTCCACCAGGAAACGATATTCCTTGGCATGGAAGAAATGGGTGGGTGGGTTGGTGCCTTTGAAGGGAGGTGGATCCCGTGGGATCCGAGATCAAAGATGTTATACATTTTCTGTCAGATTGTGCAGACAATGGTTTATGTTACAGGTCAGTAAATCATTTCAGGCCTGCATTTCTGGTGGACATGAATGGGTAAATAATAAACCTGTAGGTCAACATCCTTTAGTATGCAAGTTACTTAAAGGTGTTAGGGTGGCTAACCCTCCTAAGCAGTGTTATTCTCAATTGTGGGATGTAAATGCTGTGGTTTTTTTTGGATGCATGGCCTGATAATTCTGTTTTGTCTGTGAAACAGTTGTCCGCTAAACTGACCATGTTATTATATTGAATTTCCTGTCGCAGAGTCTCTGATGTGAGAGCTCTGGATTTCGCAGATAGGTTATTCTCTACTAGAGGTGTTTCATTTCTTATTTCTAGGAGTACAAAATGTATGTCCACTTCAATTTATTATCCTGCTTTTCCTCATAATTATAAGCTTTGTGTTGTCAAGTGTTTAAAGGTATATGAAGAACGTACAGCCTGTCATAGGGTCGATCCATTAGGCCCTCATTTAATTGCTATTCAAAAACCTTTTCGCCCAGTTTCAGCCCCCACGTTGGCGCATTGGGTTCGTTGGGTGATGTCGGATGCAGGCATTGATATTTCTGTATATGGGGCTCATTCCACCAGAGAGGCCATGGCTTCCAAGGCTTTTCTGTTGGGTTCTAGATTGGAGGATATTTCACAAGCAGCAGACTGGTCCAATGATTACATGTTTAAAATGTTTTATTATAAACCTGTGGTACATGTTTCTTCTTTGGTGGTGGAACAGCTTTGAACCAGCATAATCGGAGCCTCCGGTCCTGACATAGAATACAATATTTTCTAGCTTTGTGTTAAGAATTTTAGATTCTATTAAGGACACGGAGGCGAGGATTATCCCACCCGTTGGTAAGTTATTCTGTTTATCAGTACATGACTTGGTGCTTGGGGGTTTATTAAAGTTTGCCCTCCCTTTTGAGTCTGTTAGTATTAAGAAGTCTTATATTCTCTTTTATTTCAGGAAATGATTCTAAACAGGCGTAAGGAATCGTGGATCGCAACTGTTGGTTGTCTTTCCTAGGACATTCTAGTTCCTGGACCAGAGATTAATTGGAGATTGCGTTGGATTCAAAGTCTTCGGAGTTAATTGGCAAAGAAAGAGGAAGTTCAATGTTTCAACAGTATTTTGTAGTCTGTTCTGGACGATTTTTGGTGGATTATTGAGGGGCTTGGTTCAAAGCCTCATATTGTAGTGTGTTTTCTTTTTCTACTATATTTGTATTGGCTGCTGTGTTTTGGAGTTGTAAAGATTGAGAAGCATAATCCTGACCTCCGTGAAAATTTATTCTCTGGAGGGCAACAAGAGAGGGGAGCTGTGGACAAATGTTTACTTACCCCTCGTCTGGTTCTCCAGGAATCCTGTTCGTGACTCCAATCTGTCAGAGAAATAAACTGGAGACAGGGATGGAGATCCACAGCAATCACAAGTTTATTGGGGGATCGTTTGGCCAAACAGGCAGAGCAGCTCATGCGCAATCTCTGACAACAAATATAAGGTTACAGTGAAATATATACAATACTGGACATGAGAACTTGCACATACACATGTACACACTCATGAAGACCTCATTATTTACAGCGGTGAGAACAAGAACAAAGTCATGATAAGAGATGCAGCTAGAGATGGAAGTTTCCTTGGATCCTTGGTTTCCTTGGAGCCGAGATTATTTCAGCCTTGGAACACTGCTAATAAAACATACAGGTGGGCCTCACACTAATGAGCAGCTTGGGTAGAGGAGGGTTGCGCGGGCAAGGAGTGGCATGGGTAGGGGAGGAGTACATGGAGCAGGAGAGGGATTACAAGCATGGTAGAGAGAGGTTGCTCACTGGGTATAGGTACATGAAGCTGAGATTGTCATTTCTTCCACACACAGATTCTCTTTGAATAGTATAATTTAGGCAGGACAGGCAGAGCAAGCTTTATTAAATTAAAGGTACAGGGCAGACAGAGCAACTGTATGTTTCACCTGCTAAACCATGTGTGCAGGACAGACAAAGGAAGCTTCTCTCCTGAATCAGCTGCTTGTAGGATTCACCTAGCAGGACCAAAGGTAAGGCTACATGTCCTCATTAGAGACGTAAGTTCAGGGCACCAGCCCTGACTCGAGCTTGCTTGACTATCTAGACTTAGAACGGGGCAATCTGACAAGGTCAAATACAAAAGATGTGATGTGAAGGTTGATATCAAATGTACTATAACACACATTATCACAGACAAG
Source organism: Pleurodeles waltl (assembly GCF_031143425.1). Classification (NCBI taxonomy): domain Eukaryota; kingdom Metazoa; phylum Chordata; class Amphibia; order Caudata; family Salamandridae; genus Pleurodeles; species Pleurodeles waltl. The sequence goes on from NC_090438.1 coordinate 72,286,909, forward strand.
AAAAGTGCAACCTAGAGTTTTATTTTTAAAAGTCTTGGTGTTGCACATTAAGTAATAAAACTGTTAATATGATGAGTTCTGTGACAACAAGCAGTCTCAATTACATATTATTAACACTGGGCCCAATTCACAAAAGTACTTATGTGAAGTAAAGTTATGAGTGTGGCATCTCCGCATTGGTGTCAGAATCCCCGCATGGTGCACCCTCTACAGTGCCCGTGCCGAGACTGTGCCCTGAGTGTAGAGATTCCGCCACAGGTGCCAAGACTCCACTTTACTGTATCTTTGTGAACCAGGCCCACAATGTGGCCTCAATTTTACCATTACACAAAGTAGACTAGCAAAGGTAGCAGCTGCTGCCTGATGGATGGGTGACGCCTAATTTAGGCTATGAACAGGCTTTGCAAACCATCACCAACACTCTGGTCTACAATTCCTGTGAAGCATTCAGGTTCACATGTTCATAGGAATCCACTGCGCCAGTGTTAAGATGCAGTAACGCAAAGCAGCACAGATCCTTGGTGGCAGACTGTATCTGTGAACAGACAACTGGCTAAACTAGTTTTTTAAGTCTGCAATAAGATGACATGATTACAGTTAGAGCCTCTCTACTATATCCACCTCGACAGTTTGTTCATCATTGTGACTTTATTAACTATGTTCAGCAACCGTATGCTTGCACCTTGATCCCTACTCCTCATTTCAATAAATTGTGTGAACCTGGGCAAATTGCTCATTGTTCCATGTCAGGACTGCCTGCATTTAATCAATTTTGCAGTGCATGTTTTATTAAAAAATAGACAGAGACTAAGGTCCTTATTCTGACTTTGGCGTTCCTTTAACAAGACCGTCAAAGCCGCTGCAGGCAAAAGTCTGCCAGCACTAGAGGTCTTTTGTCCGCCATATTAGGAGTGTTCCGCTGGGCCAGCGGGTAAAAACAGCGTTTTTTCCCGCTGGCCCAGTGGAACACTCACCACAATATTGACGTTGGCTTGTAATTGAGCCAGCGGCAATGTTGTGGTGCTTTGGGTACGAAAGTACCGGTCGCGCATGGCAGTGAAATGCGCAACGGGGCAGGGTGCATTGGGGGCACCATTCCGCCAGCCTTTCCATGGTGGTGTTTACTGCCATGGAAAGGCTGGTGGATGGGGACTCGTAATCCCCAGATTACAACCACCTGGACTGCCAGGCTGCAGGCTGGCTGCAGCCTGGCGGTGTCAGTGGTTGGACGGTGGCGGCTCCGCCACAGTCAAGATGGGGCGGTCGGACCGTCCTGTCTGTGGAGGTGGCCTCAATGAGGCCCTAAATTGCTTACTAGAGAAGAAACAGGAGAGTTGCTGTAAAGGTGTCTGTCATTATTAAAATAGAATGGTTATTCAAAACAGGTTTGTGAAGGCATTTGTTTTTAACATCAACAATACAATTTTGCACAAAATCAAGGTCATCGTATTATGCACAGAATCTCAAACAATACAAATCTGGGGCTGTGCCGCTTTCCTCAGCACAACTCCCTGGCAGAAAGTAGAGAATCTGGGGCCAGATGTAGGAAGCACTTTGCGAGTCGCAAACGGCAAAATTTGCCGTTTGCGACTCGCAAATGCGTGTTTCCTATGCAGAAATGCATTTTGCGAGTCGTTACCGACTCGCAAAATGCATTTCCGAATCGCAAATAGGAAGGGGTGTTCCCTTCCTATTTGCGATTCGCAATGGTATGCAATTCCATTTGTGACCGCTTATGCGGTCGCAAATGGAGTCGCAGTTACCATCCACTTGAAGTGGATGGTAACCCATTCGCAAACGGGAAGGGGTCCCCATGGGACCACTTCCCCTTTGTGAATGGACCCCAAAATATTTTTTCAGGGCAGGGAGTGGTCCAAGGGACCACTCCCTGCCCTGAAAAAACCGAAACAAAAGGTTTCGGATTTTTTGAAATGCAGCTCGTTTTCCCTTAGGGAAAACGGGCTACATTTAAAAAAAAAAAAAAAAACTGCTTTATTGAAAAGCAGGTCGCTAACATAGAGGCCTGCTGACTACAGCAGGCCTCCATGTTAGCGAGTGCCTATACTCGCTATGGGGCCGCAATTTGCGACCCACCTCATGAATATTCATGAGGTGGGTCATTGCGACCCCATAGCGAGTTGCAGTCGGTGTCTGAGACACCGTACTGCATAGCAATTTGCGAGTTGCTTCCTTCCTACATCTGGCCCAAGGAGAGGACAGCATTCGGTAAACTTTTGATGAGACTTCACAGAGGCAATATGTTGTTGACAGATTAAATGACTGCGGTGACCTTTCACTGCCCTGCTCTCATTATTTCAGCACTGTGGAAGTCTGGCTGCAATAAGAGCAGGGTTGCGGAGGAGGCAACCTCAGTAGGTAACCAAGCATTGGCAAAGCCAATAAGTCTCACCTACTTGAGTAATTGGCTTTGTCGATACGTTTTAGCCATGTTGTACAACAGCTGTGCATTATGGCTGAAGGTTAAATAAAAACAAGCATTTGAAATACAATGGGTCTCGCATTTGTTCGAGTTTGACCTATTAACGTTGTAATACAGTTTAACATAGGCAAACCGATTCAAAGTGCCACGACATCAGTGTGAAGGAGCACACAAAAGGAAAAAGATGTTCGCTCGCAGTCAAAAGTATTGTCAAAAGTGCAAATAGTAATGTACAGGGGCGATGTCCAAAGCGGTAACTAAACCGCCCTAAGGAGGGACAAACAAAAAGCATTTTCCAACGAAAATAAAGGATTTTTGAAGTTTTTGTTATGGCACATGGGGAGGCGACATGGGCAGCGGAAGGGGGGTGGACGGATGAGAGGGGCAACACAGACAATGGCAGGAGGATGTGGTGAGAAGAACTAGGATGCAGCCAGGAGTGGCTGAGTCATAGGGCCAGATGTAGCAAGGCATTAGCGCCTCGCAAACGGCGAAAAACGCCGTTTGCGAGGCGCTAATGCCTGTGCGCGATGCAGAAACACATTTTGCGAGTCGGAACCGACTCGCAAAATGTGTTTCCGACTTGCAAATAGGAAGGGGTGTTCCCTTCCTATTTGCAACTCGCACCGCGATGTAAGTTGATTTGTGACCGCAAAAGCGGTCACAAATCAACTCGCAGTTACCATCCACTTGAAGTGGATGGTAACTCATTCGCAAACGGGAAGGGGTCCCCATGGGACCCCTTCCCCTTTGTGAATGATCACAAAAATAATTTTTCAGAGCAGACAGTGGTCCAATGGACCACTACCTGCCCTGAAAAATACCGAAACAAAAGGTTTCGGTTTATTTTTCAAAGTGCAGCTCGTTTTCCTTTAAGGAAAACGGGTTGCACTTTGAAAAAAAAAACCTGCTTTATTGAAAAGCAGTCGCAAACATGGAGGTCTGCTGACGACAGCAGGCCTCCATGTTTGCGAGTGCCCATAGTCGGTATGGGGCCGCAATTTGCGACCCACCTCATTAATATTAATGAGGTGGGTCATTGCGACCCCATACCGACTCGCAGAAGGTGTCTGAGACACCTTTCTGCATGTGGTTTTGCGAGTTGCAATTTGCGAGTCTCTATGACTCGCAAATTGCAACTCGCAAAACCATACTTACCTACATCTGGCCCATAGTGCTTTTTATTTGTTATGTCAGGAGGGCAACATGGACTGCTGAGGGAGGGCTGACTGGTTAGAGGGGCATCATAGACAACAGAACTAGGGAGGGCTAGTGGAAGCAAGGTAATATCGACAATTTAGCAAGACAACACGGACAAGGCGAGGGAACTAGGAAGACAACATGGACAGTTGGGGGCAAGGAAGCACAAGCAACAGAGGGAGGGTGGGGGCAAGGCAACATGCACAACTGAAGGAGGGTGGGGGCAAGGCAACATGGAAAACTGGAGTGAGGGAGGGGGCAAGGCAACATGGACATCTGTAGAGAGGGTGGGGGAAGGCAACATGTATAGATGGAAGGGGGTCGGGAAAGGCAACATGGAAAGCAGCAGGAACGGTTCGGGAGAGGCAACACAGAGCGGGAGGGAGGTTGGGGAAGGGCAACACAGTCTACAGTAGGGGGCAAGGCAACATAGTTGATAGGAGGGAGGATGGAGTAATGCAACCAAGTCAACGGGAGAGAGGGTGAGGCAAGTCTACAGGGACAATGTAAGGGAGGGTGGTGCAAAGCAACAGGGACAACGGGAGGGAGGGTAGGGCAAGGCAACAGGAAAAACATGAGGGAGAGTGGGGACAAGGCAACATGGATAATGGAAGGGAGTGTGGGGGCAAAGCAACTGGGATAATAGGAGGGAAGATGGGGGTAAGCCAATACATGCTAAGGAAGGAGGGAGTGTGTGTGAATAGAGGAGAGCAGGCAGAAAAAGGGGGAACACAAAGGAGTGAATAGTAAACGAGGGAGCCAAACAAAAAAGATTCACTTTGGTAGAGTGCTTAAACACAAAGTAAAGAGTAGTGGCTAAATAATGAGCCACGGAAGCAATGTATCCATGCTCCAGGGAAGGGCCAAATACACAAAAAGGAAGAAGCCTACAGCAGCTGACCAATAAGAAGCAGGTAAATGAGAGTGACAATGTAAACAACCAATGGTGAGGAATGGGGGGGTCTCTAACCTTACTGATTGAAAACTGAAATTCCCAAAGAGACAGAGCATGCACCACATTTGAAGTGCATGCACAAATGTTGAATAGTCTTTAAGGGGCAGTATTACTTTTGAGGGGTATGCGCAAACGTGCTGTCTGGACTGTGGAACTGGAGCTGGTTTGGAGTATTTAGACAGAGTGTTGTTTTTAATTAGTAGAATGTCATTAGTCATAAAGTACATAAACAAAGGTGGTCATTACAACCCTGGCGGACGGTGTTAAAGCGGCGGTAAGACCGCCAACAGGCTGGCGGTACAAACAAACAGCGCGGCGGTCACCGCCAACAGACAGGCGGGAGACAATGTACCGCCCACACTATTACAACCCACCAATCTGCCACCTTTTCCGGGGCGTATTCACCGCAGATAAAAACACAGTGGAAACAGGAATTCCGAAGGGAAAACGCTCACCTCTACACACCCCACGAGGAATGAGGACACCATGGACCCGGAACTCCAAATTCTACCTGCGATAGTCTTCCTGCTCCTCTACCAGGAGCACGAACGCCGGCGGCGAAGACCACGGTGAGTACTGCACCTACGACACAGGGGAGGGGGGAGGGAAAAAACAGGAACACACACACGCAACACCCCCACCCCCACCCTCACCCACTACAACACACAAACTAATGGATATTAATACATCACAGTTACAACCCCCAACCGACCCTGAAGAATGCAAAGACAATAGAAAATTAGTGTAACCATTGTAATATATTACAATCAAGTAGGCAAAAATATATATATATACACCATTTACAAAACATATACCAAGCATAGTAGTCCAGGTAGTGATCCAATTAAATCCGTGGAAAACTGGGCCCACACGGTATGGGCGAGGCCCACACAAGATCCCCGACCATGACGGAGAGAACACTGCAGGAGCATCAGAGAGCAACTAAGCAGGCACCTCAGGGGGAGGGAAAGGGGGGGCACCTCAGCCGGTTGAGTGCACAACGCCAAATCCACGAGGGGGCCACATGCCCACTGTTCCATCCTGGGGAGTGAAAAGCCACAGTCTCTCAATTCTCTACAGTGGATGACTTGCCCACTGTTCCATCCTGGGGAGTGCAAAGCCACAGTCTCTCAATTCTCTACAGTGGGTGGCTTGCCCACTGTTCCATCCTGGGGAGTGCAAAGCCACAGTCTCTCAAGTGGATAACAGTCTCCACTGGTTCTGGAGGGGGCACGGTGCCCAGAGTGCTTCATCCTGCTAAGGACAGAGGTAGTGGATGGATCTCTCCACTGGTTCTGGAGGGGGCATGGTGCCCAGAGTGCTTCATCCTGCTAAGGACAGAGGTAGTGGATGGATCTCTCCACTAGGTCTGGAGGGGGCATGGTGCCCAGAGTGCTTCATTCTGCCCGTGACGGACTCAGTAGCGTCAGTGCCCTTGGCGCTCATGGGCCAGCGGTGCTTGAGGCGGTGGTGCCCTGTTCAGCGGTGCTTGAGACGACGGTGCCCTGTTCAGCGGTACTTGAGACGGCGGTGCCCTGTTCAGCGGTGCTTGAGGCGGCGGTGCCCTGGTCAGCGGTGCTTGAGACAGCGGTGCCCTGTTCAGCGGTGCTTGAAACGGCGGTGCCCTGTTCAGCGGTGCTTGAGGCGGCGGTGCCCTGGTCAGCGGTGCTTGAGACGGCGGTCTCCATTGCAGGGACTCAGCTGCGGGCGGACCTTCATGGCCCAGCGTGGCTTTTGCTGGCGGTCCTTCATGGTCCAGCGGGGCTTGTGCTGGCAGTCCTTCATGGCCCAGCGGGGCTTGTGCTGGCGGTCCTTCATGGCCCAGCGGGGCTTTTGCTGGCGGTCCTTTATGGCCCAGCGGGGCTGGTGCTGGCGGTGGCCTCCTGGGCAGCTGGGCTTGTGCTGGCGGTGGCCTCCTGGGCAGCTGGGCTGGTGCTGGCCTCCTGGGCAGCTGGGCTTGTGCTGGCGGTGGCCTCCTGGGCAGCTGGGCTGGTGCTGGCGGTGGCCTCCTGGGCAGCTGGGCTGGTGCTGGCCTCCTGGGCAGCTGGGCTGGTGATGGCGGTCTTCTCCGCCGTGCTGCTCTTCCCAGACTTGCCGGGTTTCTTGTGGCCCTTCCCCACCTTGGAAGGTGTCACAGCTGACTCCACACTCCCACCGGGACCCCTGGGAGCGGCATTGGTGGCTGGAGTCTTCCCCCTTTCCCGCCGGGCACTGGCCAACTTCTGATGCTTCACAGGTGGGGGACTGTCTGTGCTGTGGCTCCGTGCCACACTGGCTGGCCTGGTGGCCGGTGTACTCCAGATTACGGTGACTACAGGCACCACTGGTCCCGGAGATGTTGTGGCTGAGGTGCTAGTTCGGGACCTATGAGATGGACAGGGTGGGGGAGGGGTGGGAAAGAGGTCAAGGTTGGACAGTAAAAGTTTTTTTGACACAGTGGGACGGGTAGCTGGAGGGGGTTTGGGAGTGGAGGAAGAGGTTGTGGTTGTAGGAGGTGTTTGTTTGCTGACTTTGGGTGAAGGTGCATGCGCTGGAGGCTGTCGTGAGGTGGATGGCTGTTGGGTGGGTGTGTGCCTGCGTTTGTGTATCTTCGGAGGGGGCGGCACAGACACACTGGGAGAGGACACAGGGGATGTGTGAATGGTAATGGGGGTGGTGACTGCACGTGAGCGGGGTGTGGTGGTGGGTGTGCTGGAGAGGGACGTAGTGGCTGTAGAGGTAGTGCATGCAGGTGTGAGTGTAGACGAGACAGGGAGGGAGGAGGGAGACGAGGAGGAGGGGGACACAGTGAAGGCAGTGGATGTTGGTGTGTCTGCATATGTGTGATGCTTGCGTGAGTGCCTATGGGATGTGTGGTGCTTATGTTTGCCTGAGCTTCCCTTGTGTGTTGACGTGTGTGCATGCTGGTCTGTAGGTGTGCATGGGATAGGCTGAGGTACAGGGGATTGGGTCGTTGTGGAGGAAGTTGGAGGGGGGAGGCTAGACACAGGCACAATGGCTGCCATCAGTGCTGAGGCCAGAGTCTGAAAAGCTCGCTGAAGGGCCACCTGACCAGAATGAATGCCCTCCAGGAACATATTGGTTTGTTGCAACTGCCTTTCTACACCCTGGATGGCATTCAAAATGGTAGACTGCCCAACAGTGAGGGACCTGAGGAGGTCAATGACCTCCTCACTGAGGGCAGCAGGGGTGACTGGGGCAGGGGCTGAGGTGCCTGGGGCGAAGGTGATGCCCACCCTCCCGGGTGAGCGGGCACGGGGCAAAGGCTGAGGGGCTGCTGGGAGGGCGGTGCTGGAAGGGGGGTGGCAGCTGTACCTGTAGATGGGGGTGGCACAGATGTTGCCGTCACCACAAGGGAGCTCCCATCAGAGGATGAGTCCGTGTCACTGGTCTCAGCTCCTGTCCCCACCGTGGAGCTCTCCTCGCCCCCTGTCCCACTGGTGAAGTCCAATTCCGTAGTGTGGCCCTCCATGGCCATGTGGGATGCAGCCCCCTGGTGCTCCGGTGCCACTGCTCCTCTGCCTGATGATGCTAATGCACACAAGAACAGGGAGACCACAAAAAGGGGGGGAACGACAGAAGAAAGACATGTTGAGTGCATGCCTTACCGCTACCGTTGGCGGACACGACAGACACAGAAGCCCCCTGCACTATGCCGCGCTCTTGGGCTCCACTGTTCAATTCCTGGGAAATGGCCTACAAGGCTATGGACGACATCTGACACATAGATGACACAGGGGCATGACCAGGTGTAGATGTCACTCTACAGAGGTGGGGTGGGGTGCCACATGGCCTGCCTTACGGAGGGACCTTACCTACGGAACTCGCCCTGGCCTAGGGAAACCCACAGCCCACCTCCCCCACCCAGACCACTCCACTGGCGCAAAGTCAGCAGAATGTGAATGTACTCATCCCCTTGTGGCTGCTGTGATGCCCTCAAGCACCCATCCAACTCCGGGTACGCCACTGCCAGGATCCTGAACATCAGGGGGGTCATGGTGCGACGGGCACCCCTCCCACGTTGGGAGGCCCTCCCCAGCTGAGCCTCCGCCGTCTTCTTGCTCCAGTGGCGAATGTCCTCCCATCTTTTCTGGCAGTGGGTGACTGCCTACCGCGACGGTGTACAATGCCAGTGCAGTTACCTCACATCCCATTGTCCCACTTTAGAGGTCAGGCAGCCGCCATTTCAGGGGCCCACATGGCTTCATTTTAAACTGTGTCACACATACCTAGGCCTAGACTCAACACACATACAGGCCACTTTTTGAGTATGAATGGTGTTCTGTGTAAGCTGTGGGTACGTACCTCTGAGTTGTTTGACTCTGTGCTCGCTGTTGTCCTTCATAGGCACCGTCCGCTGGGACATGTGAGGAGATGGCGGCATCCTCCGGTGTACCGACCGTTGATGGACCTGTCGAAAATGGAGGAAAGACATGTGATAATCACATACAGGCTTGACCGTGCCACAATCCAGGAACTGTGTACCCAGTTGGAGCTAGACCTGATGTCAGCTATCTGCCATCCCACAGGAATCCCCCCTCAAGTGCAGGTGCTGTCAGTGCTCCATTTCCTTGCAATTGGGTCATTTCAAACAACAGTGGCCATAGCATCAGGGATGTCCCAGCCTATGTTTTCCAAAGTGTTGTCCAGAGTGTTGTCTGCCCTGCTGAAACACATGCGGAGCTACATCGTTTTCCCTCAGGTGGAGGATTTGCCTACAGTGAAAGGTGATTTCTATGCCCTGGGACATATCCCCAACATCATAGGTGCCATTGATGGGACCCTTGTGGCTTTGGTACCCCCCCACAGGAGTGAACAGGAGTACAGAAACCGGAAGAGTTGTCATTCGATGAATGTACAGATGGTATGTTTGGCAGACCAGTACATCTCCCATGTGAATGCCATGTTCCCTGGCTCAGTGCATGACACTTACATCCTGCGGAATAGCAGCATCCCTTATGTGATGGGTCAACTCCAGAGGCACCGTGTGTGGCTATTAGGTGAGCACCTGGAACCTAGTCAGTGGGAATGGTTGTCTGGGTCTGGGGATATCCCTCCAGGTAAGAGTGTGTCTTTCAGTTGTCCCTCGCCATTTGCAGGTGACTCTGGTTACCCCAACCTGTCATGGCTACTGACCCCAGTGAGGAATCCCAGGACAAGGGCAAAGGAACGCTACAATAAGGCCCATGGGCGAACTAGGAGGGTGATCGAGTGGACCTTCGGCCTCCTGAAGGCCAGGTTCAGGTGCCTCCATATGACAGGTGGATCCCTATTCTACTCACCAAAGAAGGTGTGCCAGATCATCATGGCCTGCTGTATGCTTCACAACTTGGCTTTGCCACAACAGGTGCCCTTTCTGCAGGAGGATGGTCCAGATCGCGGTGGTGTTGCAGCTGTGGAGCCTGTGGACAGTGAAGAGGAGGAAGCAGAGGAAGAAGACATGGACAACAGGGACTCAGTAATCCAGCAATATTTCCAGTGAGACACAGGTAAGAATACAAACCTGCCTACTACATGTACTTAAACACTACTACCTCTCTACTGTCTGTCGTTTTCACCCAGTGTATGGTCACTGAGTTGTCACTTTCCCTTACGATTTCACAGATGTGGGTCCCACTGTGTGACATCTGCTTTGATTCCTCATGGACTAGAGCTGTGTGACATAGGTATGTTGCCATTACCAATGAAAAAGCTTTTTGCCACAGTTATTGCTAATACAGTATTCCGAAATCACAGACAGACTCCAGATTTCTTTGTGCTTTAAGGGTGTTTATTTAAGTGCTCAATGTTGGAGGGGGTTGTAAAATGGTGAGGGGTGATGGCGGAGGAATGTCCATGGCAGAGTCCAGTCTGTTAGTCTCACAGGTGCATTGCCCAAATGGGCATAGGAAATGGAGCTAGGGCAGTTTGAGGATGGACAGGGTGACAAAGTGGGACTGTAGGATGACTATCAGGGTGGTCTCATTTCTTGGCGGGGGTCTTGGCATCGTTCTCTGTCTTTGTCCTGGATCTCAGGGACCATTTGCGAGGTGGTTCTCCATCTGCAGGTGGTGGGGTGCTGGTGTGGTGGTCCTGTGGTGGTGCCTCCTGTCCACTAGCGCCGGCCGAGGTGGTGGGCAGTTCATCGTCCAGGCTAGTGTCAGGGGCCCCTTGTCGTGCCACAGTGTCCCTCCTGGTGTTGAGTACTTCCTTCAGCACCCCTACGATGGTGCCCAGGGTGGAACTGATGGTTCTGAGTTCCTCCCTGAAGCCCAAATACTGTTCCTCCTGCAGGCGCTGGGTCTCCTGAAACTTGGCCAGTACCGTTGCCATCGTCTCCTGGGACTGGTGGTAGGCTGCCATGATGGAGGAGAGGGCCTCGCGGAGAGTGGGTTCCCTGGGCCTGTCAGCCCCCTTTCGCACAGCTGCCCTCCCAGTTCCCCTGTGTTCCTGGCCCTCCGTCCCCTGGAACGTGTGCCCACTACCACTGCCCCCAGGTCCCTGTTGTTGTTGGGGTGGTGGGTTAGCCTGGGTTCCTTGTAGTGATGGACACACTGCTGATTGACGTGTCCTGGAGACGGAGGTATGGGCCCGCTGTGTGGGTGCTGTGCTGGTGTTTCCAGATGGTGAAAGCTCTGTAGTGGCCTGTGACTGGGTGTGGGGAACCAACTGTCCCAAGGTCCCCGATGGGCCGGGCTGGTCATCTAGATCCAGTTGGACAGAGGTGCTGTCATCACTGTGGGCCTCTTCTGTTGGTGGTGTGGACATGTGTGGACCCTCCTGTCCAGTGACGTTGGGTAGGGGTCCTGCAGGGGTATAAAAGCATGATTATTGCATCTGTGTGTGTCAAGGTGTGCAATAGGTGGGTGACCGTGTTCCCCAGTGCTAGCATTCATGTGTGGGACCTTGTGTGATGATGGTTTAGGGGGGTGTATGGGTATGTTCAGTGGGCATGCTTTAGTGATGGGTGTCCATGCTTTGGTGTTGCATGCAGGGCTTGGTGTTGGGATGGGTGGTTTGTGATAGTGGGACATTTATGAGGAGTAGGAGTGATGGGGGTGAGTGTGAGGGTGGGGGTATGTGCTGGCATGCAAATAGGGTGGGGGATGTAATAGTAAAGCTTTGACTTACCAGAGTCCATTCCTCCACCTACTCCTGCGAGGCCCTCAGGATGCAGAATCGCCAAGACCTGCTCCTCCCATGTTGTTAGTTGTGGGGGAGGAGGTAGGGGTCTGCCGCCAGTCCTCTGAACCCCCAGGTGGTGTCTGGAGACCACGGAACGCACCTTCCCCCGTAGGTCGTTCCACCTCTTCCTGATGTCCTCCCGATTTCTTGGGTGTTGTCCCACTGCGTTGACCCTGTCCACCATTCTTCGCCATAGCTCCATCTTCCTTTCAATGGAGGTGTGCTGCACCTGTGATCCAAATAGCTGTGGCTCTACCCGGACGATTTCCTCCACCATGACCCTGAGCTCCTCCTCCGAGAACCTCGGGTGTCTTTGCCGTGCCATGGGGTGGTGTAGGTGATGTGTGGGGTGGTGTGTGGGGTGATAAGTGTGCTGATATGTAGTGGGGTGTTGTGTGAGGTGCGTGGAAGTTATGTGGGTGATGGTGTGCCTGTGGATGCTAGTGTTGTTGATGGTGGTGTCTCTCTCTGGCTTTCGTTCGTGATTTGTGGTCGCAAGGGTTTGTGGGTGATGTGGGTGTGTGTTTTATATTGTATTGAGTGTGTGGGAGTGGTGTGTGTATGTGTATCAGGTGTGTGTATTTCGAATTGTCCAATGTGGCCGTGTTTTGGAGATGTGTGTGTATTTTGAGCGCTGCGGTGTGTACCACCAATGGAATACCGTGGTTGAAAAACCGCCGCGTGGATTTGTGGGTCGTGATAGTGTGGGCGTATTTCTGTTGGCGTGATGGTGGAGGTTTTGTTTTCGCCAGTTTATCACTGACCTTTGGTGTGGCGGACTTGTGTGGGTGTCTGAATTTTGGTGGATTCTGAACTGTGGGTCATAATAGCTGTGGCAGAATTGCATGTCAAGGGCATCCCTTCCTAATACCGAATCTAAATGGTATGTATGTTTGTTTTGTGTCGCAAAACAATCGCATTTAGCACCAATTTCGAATTGGTGCTAACCCATTCGCAAAAAGGAAGGGGTCCCTATGGGACCTCTTCCCATTTGTGAATGCATGCGAAAACATATTGTCAGAGCAGCCAGTGGTCCCACTGACCACTGCCTGCTCTGGAAAAAATTAAAAGAAAACTTTTCATTTTTGTTTTAAAAATGCATTCCGTTTTCCTTTAAGGAAAACGGACACCATTTAAAAAAAAATAGTGTTTTATTTAAAAGCAGTCACAGACATGGTAGTCTGCTGACCCCAGCGTGCCACCATTTCTGTGAGTGCCGCCATTACCAATGGGGTCGCAAATTGCGACCTACCTCATGAAAATTCATGAGGTAGGTCATTTGCGACCCCATTGGGAACCGCAGACAGTGTCATTGACACTGTTGTACATCCGGTTTTGCAACTCGCAAAACCGTTTCTTCCTACATGTGGCCCTAGGTGCACTGAGGTGCATTCACTGTGCTCCAAGGAATTTACAAGATAGCATTAGGTCTGAGGAGACTTCACAAAGTGTAGCCTGCTCAATATTGAGCTGTTACTCAACGTGAAGTGTTCTATAAAGTGTTGCATGGAATTTATAAAACAGTAGTTGTGTGCATGGCCAGGGTTTTTTTCTGTTTCTGCATTTTCTTCATAATTATTGATATGCCTCACCTACCACATAATCCATTATCTGATGGAAAATCTGCAAATTTTATCAAAAAATGTTGTTTATTAGTCCAACAGATCAAAAGTTATTTAAAACATGGTGACATCCATTGCAATACAGAGGAAGACCTTCATAAACAGTAGCCTCTCACCTTTCTAATGCTTATTGCTATATTGGAAGGTTAAATCTGATACCAATGTGGTGTACCGTATGTTCAGACAGTGTTAACAAGTGTAAAAATCTGAAAAAGGAATATAATCACACAAGATGCCGCAATATACTCAGGGCTACTGGAAGTATGTGATTATGCAGCTGTTTTTTTCTGCATAACTATGGATATGCTGCATTTGCCACATAATCCGTCGTCTTCTGCATAATCTGCAGATTTTAACAAAGAAAAATTTGTTTCGAGCTCAAACGGATCAAAAGCTACTAAAAACGTGATGGGTTGTGTTCTTGGGCATTGGAAGGCCCTTCGCACAGGTTAACTGGTCATCTTTCAGTTGCTTATTTCTGTATTTGGTTGTTAAACCGGTACTAATGAGGTGAAATCTTTTCCCAAACAGTATTACCATGTGCAAAACTATAATAAATTAATGCTATCAAAAAATATGCTCCATTATGCAACATTATGCATTAGTTGGTCAACCATGCAGATAATATGGTGCTCCCCACTGTATAAGTCCAGTTGCCTTGATAAAACTGCATCATTTTCCTTTTCTTGACAAATAATGTAATCAAACTTGCCACATAATTTGGTCTCCCCTGCCGCATAATTCCAAAGGCATTGGTTATGCTGTGTAAGCATTGAGAATTTCAGTGCTCTTTGGGCCTGGGAGACGTTTTGGGTTGCAAGCTCAACGTGTTTTATAGACTATATGGGTTAGGATTGGTTTTGGGGAATGCACAAAAATGTGCAGTGGGCTACTGGGGGGTGTTTCAAGGCAGTATTTGATTCAGATGAACCAGCAGCACTCGTGAGGTGCATGCACCACATGCTATTTCAATTATATAGAGTAATGACTGGCATGTCTTTGACAGGCGTCTTTTGAGTTTTATGGATTGAGGTGAAGTCTTGGGGTCATCCCCTCGATTTCTTCTGAATTACACTGAACTCAGAGGCTGTTTGAATACAATGGGACTGGAATAAGTTATGAAACGCGTGCATCTGCATCTTTACAACCTCTCAGGCTGCTTGAGTGAGGGCTCAATAACGCTCCCCCTTCTTTCGAAGTAGTGCTACGAAGGGTATCAGTGGCACTGGTGACATTTGAAAGTGGTGGAACATAAAAGTTCCAAGTGCCCTGTGGCAAGCGGGCGTAGCGAGTATGCCCGACTGTAATACGACGGGTTCAGGGGGTGGGGGGCTTCTCCCCCGAGAGAAATGGTGCACTTTCAAGCAAATTTGAGAAAGCAAGAAGGTTAATAAAGTAATCATGATAAATTGTAATTATGACATCAATTAAGAGATTTCATATGATAATGACATATGTAGCTGCTTACTCAGTAAAACCAGAGAACTTCATGAGAGATTTTTAGATAACAATTCTGAGTACCACACAGATTTTTTTTTATTTATTGATATACCTTTATAAAGGAAATCTACTGAGTAAATAAAAATTATTGCGATTTGTCACACTGGACACAATGAGACAACAAGGAATACACATTAAAAGAAAATAGGGCACCATGAAAGGCACTGTGCATCGCATTCAGGAGATGAAGAAATATAGGCGGTCATTTCGAACATGGCAGTTCGGCCCGCAGTGCCGGCAGTGGCGACTAAAGCCGCCAGCCGGCATGGCAGGCCGAACCACCATATAAAGAACAGGGTGACGCCCGCCTGCAGCAGCCGTCACCCACCGCCATGCTCCCGCCGCAGGCAGCCTGGTGGCGGGACGAAACACCATCCACCAGGGTAGCTGCGCTACCCTGCGGATAATGTTTCAAATGGCGCCAGCCTTTTCCTGGTGGGATGTCCCGCCTGGAAAAGGCTGGCGGAGGGGGTGACCCGGGGCACCCCTGGGGGCCCCTGCACTTTGCATGGGCAGTGCATGGGCCCCCGTGCAGGCACCCGTCTCGCATGTCACTGCAACAATGTTGCGGCCGTGTTCTCCGCCAGGCCAGCGGACCGAGACACTGTCTCCGCCCGTTGGCCTGGGGGGGAGATCATTATACGGCCGGCGTGTTTTCCAGGAGGCTGGCGGTCGTTGGAAAGACCGCCAGCCCGAACACAGCGGGAATTTCCGCTGTGTTCGAAATGAGGGCCATAATCACATCTCTCCCATCCGTATGATGGAAATGGATTAGCTCCCCTTGTCAGTCAACTACATTATCAAAACCAGCAGCATCACATTGCAAATGATGCAGCTGTTGTTCATGAAGCAGTGGTGATGGCCCAGCACAGCCATCATGACCGACTGGATTTAGGAACTGCTAGATTAGAAGACAGCCTGTATGCTCCATACCCTATTACACTGGTGTAGGGCTCACTATGCTTTCCCATCACCTATAACTAGTAGATTTTAATCCAGCCATATTTTAACAGCCACTAGCGTTATGGCCAAGGCCTGCAGGAATATGGGAAGAGACTGTTTCTTTGACATTTCAGAAGGCCGTAAAAGCTTCACTCTTTGAAAAATTCTTGCTGTAAGTGATACCCCAACACCTCCAGGAAAACCACCAACCACAAAACTAGTACACCACAATGCAAGGCAGGATAATACATTTTGTAGACAAGAATTCAACAACTTTCAGGTAAAATAGAGCTGCACAGATGCAATCTGTCTGTCTTGCATACACTTTAAACATGAGTTGCGTTCAACTCAACACGACAAACACCAACAAACACTTTTAATACGATTCTAAGATGTCCCAGTGTTTGATGGCATTTGAGTGCTGCCAAGACTTGTTGCGGCACAATTCACTGGATTACCCTTTGAAATGAAGGCTGTTTCCCAGCTATCTTCACTTTCTTAATTCCCACACACCTACCACTCCTGTGTGCTTCTTTCTCCTTCTGTATTCTAGCAGAGTCCCATGTCTCCTGAGTGTTTGAAGCTAATCAATGTGTATGTCAGCATGTCATCCTTCCTATACCCCCCCACCGAGTCATAAGCCATTTACTGTGAAAGTCACCCCGCCCCCACCTCCCATTACTTCTTTAAGACTAAAGCTGACTATAACCAGGATTACCACGGTAACACAGGCCTGTTACCTGAGGCATAAAGAGGCACAGCGCAAGGGCTCTTTACACGAGAAGGCCTCTTTTCCAACAGTGCCTCCTCTGAACATTGCACACAATGAAGCCCAGCTGGCTTATAGTTCAATAACTAACTTAGTATTAAAAAATGTGCCATAACGCAGTGAAACACACAAAAACAAACTACAGATCTAAACATGGGGAAGTAGACTCCCGCTGTATTGAGGTTTATTTTCTAATTAGGTCCTATCCTGATAGTGAAATACTGCTAAATTATTGCAAAGCCTATCTCTCCCATAGCTTATCATGGGGATTGCCTTGAAATATCTTTTAAGTGTAATATCCTATTGGGAACAGATAGAGATCTTGAGACAGGCCGGCGGTGCCCCGCAGGGCATTCTGACCGCGGCGCTTCGGCCGCGGTCAGATGAGGCAAACCGGCGGTCTCCCGCCGGTTTACCGCTGCCCTTAGAATCCCCCATGGATTCTGACACCCCCTACCGCCATCCTGTTCCTGGCGGTTCGCCCGCCAGGAACAGGATGGCGGTAGGGGGTGCCGCGGGGCCCCTGGGGGCCCCTGCCGTGCCCATGCCAATGGCATGGGCACGGCAGGGGCCCCCGTAAGAGGGCCCCGCAAAGTATTTCAGTGTCTGCTAAGCAGACACTGAAATACGCGACGGGTGCAAACTGCACCCGTCGCACCCCTGCAACTACGCCGGCTCAATTCTGAGCCGGCGTCCTCGTTGCAGGGGCATTTCCTCTGGGCCGGCGGGCGCTCTTTTGGAGAGCGCCCGCCGGCCCAGAGGAAATGTCTAAATGGCCGCCACGGTCTTTTGACCGCGGTGCGGTCATTCAGCGGCGGTAGCTTGGCGGGCGGCTCCCGCCGCCCGCCAACATTAGAATCAGGCCCAAAATGTCTAGTTATGAGGAGAACGATGAGATAAAATCATTGCTTTGAAAGCCCGAAAATAGCCAGGATTTAAAGCAGGAGGAAGGAAGGACAGTACCAGGGGAGCTGGTAATATTAGTGGGGAGAAGAGCAAGCAGCACCAGCAAGGAGCAGAGGGAGCACGGGGGCCGCACTGTGTGAAGAGATGTTCAGAATTTTAAAAAACAGCTCCTGAGCCGAAAGTAAAATAGAAAGTAGCAGAAGGTGACAAGTCCTCAGCGCGACTCCAGGGCAGTGTCTAGGAAGACAAAGACAAATTACACACTGACAAGCAAGGAATCAAGGAATTTTAGAAGACAACCGATTAGACAAATGAAACGTGATGCGAGGAGTCAAAGGCCACAAAGTACATACAACAGATCATCCTAACAGGATCGAGGATCGACCTAAAAATGTGAGCAGGAGATGCTTTAGAGAAGTCTCCTAATATCAGGGATCACTAGGAGGTGTTCACACACCAGACCGTAATTATTTGCTACAGCCAGCCACTTCGTCCCTCATTCAGTTACAGGGCTTGGGGCACATAGGTAGTCCTTGAATAGTGGAGTGAAATGAGTGTCATGAATGATTCGAGTAGACAACTGGTGACTTAGACATATATTACCCATGATAAGGTCAATGTCAGGTCTGGAGCTGTATTGGGAAATCGGTTTTCCACAGGGCTTTAAGTGGGGCAAGTTCCTCATTTTCTCAGATAGAAGATAAGGTAAATCTAGACTGTGAAATGGGTCCTCTTGGGCCCTGTATTCATGTTCCTAGGTTTATAGGAAAAATATTTATTCATTTCTGTATAATGACTGTAAATGTTGTTACGATAATTGGTGTAATGAAGAAAATTCAATCCTGTATAGCTCTTATAGTCCTTCCTGTCGAGCGTCCAGTCAGCTGAGTGGCACAGAATGACATTTGGAATTACATCCTTTACTCACTATTAATGTCTGCTACACACAGGGCATATTTATCAATGTGTTGTAGGAGGCTGGCCTGATTTGTAGTGGGTACCAAAGGTACTTACACCTTATACCAGGTCCAGTTATCCCTTATTAGTGAAATGCAGTCAGTGTCTAGAAGCCAGGCTCTCTAGGGGTAGTGTGGGCGAGCAGCCAAGGCCTAACTAGGAGACATGCAAAGCCCATGCACTACCTCTGTAGTCACACAGTACTCACACACATGAAAGAAAATACTCAGTGTTACAAAAATAAAGATACTTTATTTTGGTGACACAAATGCCAAAAATACCTTAGAGACTATACTCCCTTAGGAGGTAAGTAATATACACAGTATATACACTGGAATGCAGAAATAGCTGTAAAACAGTTAGAAAGTAGTGCAAATAGTGAAAATCACAATAGTTAGAAATGGGCCTAGGGGGCACACAAACCATATACTGAAATAGTGGAATACGAATGTCTGTTTCCCACCTAGGCAAGTGTAGTGTGTAGAGGGGCACTGGGAGTGTAGGAAAACACCAAAGGTAAGTAATAGAACCCACCCCAGAGCCCAGGAAATCAGGAGTAAATCACAGGAACTTTCCTAGAACATACAGGAAGTTGTGATAGAAGATTATGCAAGAACCAGAAGAGACTGCAAGACACCAATGATGGATTCCTGGACCTGAAGACCTGTGGAAGAAGGGGACCAAGTCCAAGAAGCACTGGAGGGTCCAGGGAGAACAGGAGCCCCTGCTAACCCGGATGAAGGTGCAAAATAGAAACCACCAGTGAGAAACAACAGTCAGTACTGCACCCAAGAAGACGGATGCGGGTTCCTGGTTGGTGCAGAAAATATCTCATGCCAGATGGATGATTGCAGTCTAGTTTGTGTTGCCGGATTCCACCAACAAGCCTTAGCACATGCAAAGCTCGCAGTTAGAGAAAAATGCCGCTGACCAGGACCAGGAGGGACCTGGTGGACTTCACCCAGCAGGGGAAGTCAGAGTGGCCTCTCAGCAACTCAGAGAGCCCTCAAAAGACCAGGCAGCGTGCCGGGGAGTCCCACAGCACGGGGACAAAGAAGGTGCAAAAAGAGACCTACGCAGCACTACACAAAGGGATCCCACACCGCTGGAGAACCATGCAGGAGGCTGTGCGTCACAGGAAGGAATGCTGGTGGCCGCAGCTGCATGATGCACAAAGAACTTCGTGGAAGGATACCAACAAGCCTTGGCAACTGCAAAACATGTGGTGCACTGGGGTACTGTCTTGCGCGGGGAGGCAAGCCCTTATCTTTATCAAAGTCAGAAAGCTGGACTTCAGGATTGTTTGGACCACTTCAGTCCACCACCCCTGTTGCTGGATCCATGCACCTCTTCAGGAGAGGGGACCCAAGCCACCAGTCATTGCTGTAGAGGGGGTGCCTGCTAAAGCAGGGAAGTGACTCCTTCACTTCAAGGGAGATTCCTCGTTCTTCTGGTGCAGGCTGAAGACTGACCGTCCCCGGAGGATGCACGACCTGGAAACAGTTGCAGTTGCTGTCAGGAGCTGAAGTTACAATGTTGCAGAAGTCATATTTGCTTCTTTGTTGCAGTTTGTAGAGTTCCAGGAGGGTCTAGATGCAGTTTTGTCAGTAGAAGGTGAAGTAAAGGATGCTGAGGATTCCTGCTGGAGTCTTGCAATCCGAATCTGAAGAACCTCCCAAGAGAGAGACCCTAAATAGCCCTGAAAGGGGGATTGGTCACCTAGCCAGGTAAGCACCTATCAGGGGAGGGCTCTGATGTCACCTGCTGGCACTGGCCGCTCAAATGCTCCCAGAGTACCCCACCACCTGGGAATCCAAAATAGCAAAACCCTGGGACACTCTGGAGGAGCTCAGAGAACCACCCCTGGGTTGGTGATGGATAGGGGAGTGGTCGCTCCCCTTTCCTTTGTTAAGTTTCACACCAGAGCAGGGACTGGGGGGCCCTGAACTGGTGTAGACCAGCTTATGCAAGGAGGGCACCATTTGTGCCCTTCAAGGCATTTCCAGAGGCTCTGGGTGGCTACCCCTCCCATGCCTGTAACACCTATTTCCAAGGGGAGAGGGTTTAACATCCCTCTCCCAAAGAAAATTATTTATTCTGCCTTCCTGGGCTTGAGCTGCTCAAGCAACAGGAGGGCATAAACCTGTCTGTGAGGTGGCAGCAGCTGGGGCTGCCTGGAAAACCTCAGAAGGCTGGTATGGCAGTACTGGGATCCACTGAGGATCCCCCAGAGTGCATGGAATTATACAACCAATGCTAGAATCAGTATTGGGGTATAATGCCAAGATGTTAGACACCTCACATGGCCATATTCGGAGTTACTAATGTAAAGCTGGACATAGGTGTTGAGCTATGTCCAGTGCATGCTTAAAATAGTGTCCCCGCACTCACGAAGTGCGGGAAAATGGTCCTGGACAATGTGGGGGCACCTCTGCTAGTGCAGGGGTGCCCTCAAACACAGGTGCTCTGCACCCAGCCTTCAGGGGTGGAAGGCTTGGCATATGGGTGACTTATAAGTGACCTAGTGCAGTATAAATGGCAGTGAAAGGGAGAATGCACCATTTCACACAGGCTGCAACGGCAGTCCTGTAGAAGCTTTTGCATGGGCTCCCTATGGGTGGCAAAAGTAATGCTGCAGCCCATAGGGATCCCCTGAAACCCCAGTGCCATGGGTACCTAAGTACCATATACTAGGGACTTATGTGGGGTGACCAGTGTGCCAATTTGGGATAAAATACTGGGTTACCAGTATGCAGTGACAAAATTGAGAGGCGAGAGAACATAAGCACTGGGGTCCTGGTTAGCAGGATCCAAGTGATACAGTCAAACACACTGACATCAGGCAGAAATTGTGGTAACGTCAAAAAGAGGGTACTTTCCTACAGTTGTGTCGCCCTTGCACCACGCAAGGTGGGTCACAAGGGCGACGGAACACTAAAGTATGATTTATCAGGTCAAGCATGGCTACCTTGTGTAGCTCTAAGTGGTTTGATAAATCTTGAGTAATGCTATGCAGCGCAAATCACTGTGTTGCGTTTCTCTGCACCAGGGAGGCATTTGATGGGTGGATTACCCATGATGTTTGGCCCATTCCAGATTTACCAATACTGGGAGACCAGGGAATGCGTCAAATCCTATGCCACCCTAGATGAGGCGTAATATCTTTATTTATCCTTGTTTTTCTTTCTGTGCTGCATTCTGCATTTTGCAGCGCACAAGGAGGAAACTGCTTCAGAGGATTGTTTTTGTGCAGGAAGATCCACCTTACTGCACAAAAACCATCCTGTCTGCAATGCAGGAACCCTTGCAGCATGGCGAAAGGGTGTGCTTTGGTGTTAGGCAGCCAAAAGAGCATCCACGCAAAGAAAGGACAGGAATGTATGGCACATTCCTGCCCTTTCCCTTTCATGCAGTCCAAGGTGATTTGCTGCGCTGCATGAAAATTAGATAAATATGCCCCACAGTATTCCATACAATGGCGCAATGTCATGAGGGACCCCTGATGATGCTGGAGAGAACCTACTGAGCATGCGTGTTTGGCCAGCTCGGGCGGCCGACCAAACATGCGCAGTAAGGGGGAGTGCTGTGCACTCCACCTCACTGCTCGTCAGCCCCCGACCACGCCCCTTTAACCCCTTCTGTGCCGAGGACGTAATGGTTACGTCCTGCGGCACAGTACTGCTGTGCCCAGGACGTAACCATTACATCCTTGGCACCCAGCCCAGAGGGAGCGCTAGCGCTCCCTCTGTGGGGTTCCCCCCCACCCCCCCAAGTCAGGGATGGAAGGGAAGCTCTTCCCCTTCCACCCCCGACCACCCCCCACCCCCCTGTGACGTCAGCGCGCGAGCGCGCGCTGGCAATCACAAAGCCTCCTCCTTCGCGCTGGAAGCTCAGCTTCCAGCGCAATGATCGGAAGAGAAATGCAAAGCATTTCTCTTCCGATCATGGGGAGGAGGCAGAGAGGCTTCAAAGGGAAGGAAATGTATTTCCTTCCCTTTGAAGTCTCTCTCTGCGTTTTGGCAGCCGGATTGTAAAGCAATCCGGCGGTCAAAACGCCCACTAGACACCAGGGATGTCTTTTCAAAAATGAAACTGGCCTAAAGGGAGCGACCCCTTGGGCAAGTGTCACTCCCAGGGGGGGCATTTTTTTTAAGGCCTTTTCTGCCCCCCCTGGGGGCAGATCAGCCTATTATTAGGCCGATCTGCCCCCAGGGGGGGCAGAAACCTCTAGGCACCAGGGATACATTTTTTTTTTTTTCTTTTTGTTTAGTTTTAGTTTTTTGAGGTGGGGAGCGACCCCTTAGGCAAGGGTCGCTCCCCTAGGGGGCAAATTATATTTAGGCCATTTCTGCCCCCTTTGGGGGCAGATTGGCCTATTTTTATTAGGCCAATCTGCCCCCAAGGGGGGCAGAAACCACTAGACACCAGGGAGTTTTTTTTGTTTGTTTGTTTTTCACGTAAGGGGAGCGACCCCTTAGGCAAGGGTCGTTCCCCTGGGGGGCAAATTTATTTTAGGCCATTTCCGCCCCCCATGGGGCAGATCAGCCTATTTTTATTAGGCCGATCTGCCCCCACGGGGGGCAGAAACCACTAGGCACCAGGGAACTTTTTTTTGCGCTGTCACGCAAGAGGAGCGACCTTGTAGGCAAGGGTCGCTCCCGAGGGGGGGTGGGGGGGGATTTATTTTAGGGCATTTCTATTGGTATTAGGCCGATCTGCCCCCGGGGGGCAGAAACCTCTAGGCGCCAGGGCAAATTGTTTTTTTGTGTTTTTCTTTTTCTTTTTTTTTTTTTTTTTAGAGATGGGGAGCAACCCATTAGGCAAGGGTCGCTCCCCTGGGGGGCAAATTGTATTTAGACCATTTCTGCCCCTCTTGGGGGCAGATTGGCCGATTGTAGGTCAATCTGCCCCCAAGGGGGGCAGAAACCACTAGGCACCAGGGATCTTTTTTTGCGCCGTCACGCAAGGGAAGCGACCTTGTAGGCAAGGGTTGCTCCCCGGGGAGGTGGGGGGGCAAATTTATTTTAGGCCATTTCTGCCCCCCCTGGGGGCACATCGGCCTATTCGTATTAGGCCGATCTGCCCCCAGGGAGGGCAGAAACCTCTAGGCACCAGGGCAAATTGTTTTTTTGTGTTTTTTTTTTTTGTTGGTTTCTTTATTTAGAGATGGGGAGCGACCCATTAGGCAAGGGTTGCTCCCCTGGGGAGCAAATTGTATTTAGACCATTTCTGCCCCCCTTGGGGCAGATTGGCCGATTGTAGGTCAATCTCCCCCAAGGGGGCAGAAAACACTAGGCACCGGAGATTTTTATTTTGGCGCCAATGTCACGCAGGGGGAGTGACCCCGTAGGTAAGGGTCGCTCCCGAGGGGGGGGGGACAAATTTATTTTAGGCCATTTCTGCCCCCCCTGGGGCCAGCTGAGCTAGAGGCCAAAATCCACAGGTAGGCGCTGTTTTCTATGAAAAAATGTGATGTGGCCACGTTGTGTTTTGGGCCATTTCCTGTCGCGGGCGCTAGGCCTACCCACACAAGTGAGGTATCATTTTTATCGGGAGGCTTGGGGGAACGCTGGGTGGAAGGAAATTTGTGGCTCCTCTCACATTCCAGAACTTTCTGTCACCAAAATGTGAGGAAAACTTGTTTTTTTAGCCAAATTTTGAGGTTTGCAAAGGATTCTGGGTAACAGAACCTAGTCAGAGCCCCTCAAGTCACCCCATCTTGGATTCCCCTAGGTCTCTAGTTTTCAAAAATGCACAGCTTTGATAGGTTTCCCTAGGTGCCGGCTGAGCTAGAGGCCAAAATCTACAGGTAGGCACTTTGCAAAAAACACCTCTGTTTTCTTTTAAAAAATGTGATGTGTCCACGTTGTGTTTTGGCGCATTTCCTGTCGCGGGCGCTAGGCTTACCCACACAAGTGAGGTATCATTTTTATCGGGAGACTTGGGGGAACCCTGAGTGGAAGGAAATTTGTGACTCCTCTCAGATTCCAGAACTTTCTGTCACCGAAATGTGAGGAAAATATGTTTTGTTAGCCAAATTTTGAGGTTTGCAAAGGATTCTGGGTAACAGAACCTGGTCAGAGCCCCACAAGTCACCCCATCTTGGATTCCCCTAGGGCTGTAGTTTTCAAAAATGCACAGGTTTGGTAGGTTTCCCTAGGTGGCGGCTGAGCTAGAGGCCAAAATCTACAGGTAGGCACTTTGCAAAAAACACATCTGTTTTCTTTAAAAAAATGGGATGTGTCCACGTTGTGTTTTGGGGTGTTTCCTGTCACGGGCGCTAGGCCTACCCACATAAGTGAGGTATCATTTTTATCGAGAGACTTGGGGGAACGCTGGGTGGAAGGAAATTTGTGGCTCCTCTCAGATTCCAGAACTTTCTGTCACCGAAATGTGAGGAAAATGTGTTTTTTTAGCCAAATTTTGAGGTTTGCAAAGGATTCTGGGTAACAGAACCTGGTTAGAGCCCCACAAGTCACCCCATCTCGGATTCCCCTAGGTCTCTAGTGTTAAAAAATGCACAGGTTTGGTAGGTTTCCCTAGGTGCCGGCTGAGCTAGAGGCCAAAATCTACAGGTAGGCACTTTGCAAAAAACACCTCTGTTTTCTTTAAAAAAATTTGATGTGTCCACGTTGTGTTTTGGGGCGTTTCCTGTCACGGGCGCTAGGCCTACCCACATAAGTGAGGTATCATTTTTATCGGGAGACTTGGGGGAACCCTGGGTGGAAGGAAATTTGTGACTCCTCTCAGATTCCAGAACTTTCTGTCACCGAAATGTGAGGAAAATATGTTTTGTTAGCCAAATTTTGAGGTTTGCAAAGGATTCTGGGTAACAGAACCTGGTCAGAGCCCCACAAGTCACCCCATCTTGGATTCCCCTAGGGCTGTAGTTTTCAAAAATGCACAGGTTTGGTAGGTTTCCCTAGGTGGCGGCTGAGCTAGAGGCCAAAATCTACAGGTAGGCACTTTGCAAAAAACACATCTGTTTTCTTTAAAAAAATGGGATGTGTCCACGTTGTGTTTTGGGGTGTTTCCTGTCACGGGCGCTAGGCCTACCCACATAAGTGAGGTATCATTTTTATCGAGAGACTTGGGGGAACGCTGGGTGGAAGGAAATTTGTGGCTCCTCTCAGATTCCAGAACTTTCTGTCACCGAAATGTGAGGAAAATGTGTTTTTTTAGCCAAATTTTGAGGTTTGCAAAGGATTCTGGGTAACAGAACCTGGTTAGAGCCCCACAAGTCACCCCATCTCGGATTCCCCTAGGTCTCTAGTGTTAAAAAATGCACAGGTTTGGTAGGTTTCCCTAGGTGCCGGCTGAGCTAGAGGCCAAAATCTACAGGTAGGCACTTTGCAAAAAACACCTCTGTTTTCTTTAAAAAAATTTGATGTGTCCACGTTGTGTTTTGGGGCGTTTCCTGTCACGGGCGCTAGGCCTACCCACACAAGTGAGGTATCATTTTTATTGGGAGACTTGGGGGAACGCTTGGTGGATAGAAATTTGTGGCTCCTCTCAGATTCCAGAACTTTCTGTCACCGAAATGTGAGGAAAATGTGTTTTGTTAGCCAAATTTTGAGGTTTGCAAAGGATTCTGGGTAACAGAACCTGGTCAAAGCCCCACAAGTCACCCCTTCTTGGATTCCCCTTGGTCTCTAGTTTTCAAAAATGCACAGGTTTGGTAGGTTTCCCTAGGTGCCGGCTGAGCTAGAGGCCAAAATCTACAGGTAGGCACTTTGCAAAAAACACCTCTGTTTTCTTTAAAAAAAAATTATTTGTAAACGTTGTGTTTTGGGGCGTTTCCTGTCACGGGCGCTAGGCCTACCCACACAAGTGAGGTATCATTTTTATCGGTATACTTGGGGGAACGCTGGGTGGAAGGAAATTTGTGGCTCCTCTCAGATTCCAGGACTTTCTGTCACCGAAATGTGAGGAAAATGTGTTTTTTTAGCCAAATGTTGATGTTTGCAAAGGATTCTGGGTAACAGAACCTGGTCAGAGCCCCACAAGTCACCCCATCTTGGATTCCCCTAGGGCTCTAGTTTTCAAAAATGCACAGGTTTGGTAGGTTTCCCTAGGTGGCGGCTAAGCTAGAGGCCAAAATCTACAGGTAGGCACTTTGCAAAAAACACCTCTGTTTTCTTTAAAAAAATGTGATGTGTCCACGTTGTGTTTTGGGGCGTTTCCTGTCACGGGCGCTAGCCCTACCCACACAACTGAGGTATCATTTTTATTGGGAGACTTGGGGGAACGCTGGGTGGATAGAAATTTGTGGCTCCTCTCAGATTCCAGAACTTTCTGTCACCGAAATGTGAAGAAAATTTGTTTTTTTAGCCAAATTTTTAGGTTTGCAAAGGATTCTGGGTAACAGAACCTGGTCAGAGCCCCACAAGTCACCCCATCTTAGATTCCCCTAGGTCTCTAGTTTTCAAAAATGCACAGGTTTGGTAGGTTTCCCTAGGTGCTGGCTGAGCTAGAGGCCAAAATCTACAGGTAGGCACTTTGCAAAAAACACCTCTGTTTTCTTTCAAAAAATGTGATGTGTCCACGTTGCGTTTTGGGGCATTTCCTGACGCGGGCGCTAGGCCTACCCACACAAGTGAGGTATCGTTTTTATCAGGAGACTTTTGGGAACGCTGGGTGGAAAGAAATTTGTGGCTCCTCTCTGATTCCAGAACTATCTGTCACCAAAATGTGAGGAAAATTTGTTTTTTTAGCCATATTTTGAGGTTTGCAAAGGATTCTGGGTAACAGAACCTGGTCAGAGCCCCACAAGTCACCCCATCTTGGATTCCCCTAGGTCTCTAGTTTTAAAAAATGCACAGGTTTGGTAGGTTTCGCTAGGTGCCGGCTGAGCTAGAGGCCAAAATCTACAGGTAGGCACTTTGCAAAAAACACCTCTGTTTTCTTTAAAAAAATGGGATGTTTCCACGTTGTGTTTTGGGGTGTTTCCTGTCACGGGCGCTAGGCCTACCCACACAAGTGAGGTATCATTTTTATCGGGAGACTTTGGGGGAACGCTGGGTGGAAGGAAATTTGTGGCTCCTCTCAGATTCCAGAACTTTCTGTCACCGAAATGTGAGGAAAATGTGTTTTTTTAGCCAAATTTTGAGGTTTGCAAAGGATTCTGGGTAACAGAACCTGGTAAGAGCCCCACAAGTCACCCCATCTCGGATTCCCCTAGGTCTCTAGTTTTAAAAAATGCACAGGTTTGGTAGGTTTCCCTAGGTGCCGGCTGAGCTAGAGGCCAAAATCTACAGGTAGGCACTTTGCAAAAAACACCTCTGTTTTCTTTAAAAAAAATTGATGTGTCCACCTTGTGTTTTGGGACGTTTCCTGTCACGGGCGCTAGGCCTACCCACACAAGTGAGGTATCATTTTTAGCGGGAGACTTGGGGGAACGCTGGGTGGATGGAAATTTGTGGCTCCTCTCAGATTCCAGAACTTTCTGTCACCGAAATGTGAAGAAAATTTGTTTTTTTAGCCAACTTTTGAGGTTTGCAAAGGATTCTGGGTAACAGAACCTGGTCAGAGCCCCACAAGTCACCCCATCCTAGATTCCCCTAGGTCTCTAGTTTTCAGAAATGCACAGGTTTGGTAGGTTTCCCTAGGTGCCGGCTGAGCTAGAGGCCAAAATCTACAGGTAGGCACTTTGCAAAAAACACCTCTGTTTTCTTTAAAAAAATGTGATGTGTCCACGTTGTGTTTTGGGGCATTTCCTGTCGCGGGTGCTAGGCCTACCCACACAAGTGAGGTATCATTTTTATCGGGAGACTTGGGGGAACGCAGGGTGGAAGGAAATTTGTGGCTCCTCTCTGATTCCAGAACTTTCTGTCACCAAAATTTGAGGAAAATGTGTTTTTTTAGCCAAAGTTTGAGGTTTGCAAAGGATTCTGGGTAACAGAACCTGGTCAGAGCCCCACAAGTCACCCCCTCTTGGATTGCCCTAGGTCTCTAGTTTTCAAAAATGCACAGGTTTGGTAGGTTTCCCTAGGTGCCGGCTGAGGTAGAGGCCAAAATCTACAGGTAGGCACTTTGCAAAAAACACCTCTGTTTTCTTTAAAAAAATGTGATGTGTCCACATTGTGTTTTTGGGCGTTTCCTGTCACGGGCGCTAGGCCTACCCACACAAGTGAGGTATATTTTTTATCGGGATACTTGGGGGAACGCTGGGTGGAAGGAAATTTGTGGCTCCTCTCAGATTCCAGAACTTTCTGTCACCGAAATGTGAGGAAAATGTGTTTTTTTAGCCAAATTTTGAGGTTTGCAAAGGATTCTGGGTAACAGAACCTGGTAAGAGCCCCACAAGTCACCCCATCTCGGATTCCCCTAGGTCTCTAGTTTTAAAAAATGCACAGGTTTGGTAGGTTTCCCTAGGTGCCGGCTGAGGTAGAGGCCAAAATCTACAGGTAGGCACTTTGCAAAAAACACCTCTGTTTTCTTTAAAAAAATGTGATGTGTCCACATTGTGTTTTTGGGCGTTTCCTGTCACGGGCGCTAGGCCTACCCACACAAGTGAGGTATATTTTTTATCGGGATACTTGGGGGAACGCTGGGTGGAAGGAAATTTGTGGCTCCTCTCAGATTCCAGAACTTTCTGTCACCGAAATGTGAGGAAAATGTGTTTTTTTAGCCAAATTTTGAGGTTTGCAAAGGATTCTGGGTAACAGAACCTGGTCAGAGCCCCACAAGTCATCCCATCTTGGATTCCCCTAGGTCTCTAGTTTTCAAAAATGCACAGGTTTGGTAGGTATCGCTAGGTGCCGGCTGAGCTAGAGGCCAAAATCTACAGGTAGGCACTTTGCAAAAAACACCTCTGTTTTCTTTAAAAAAATGGGATGTTTCCACGTTGTGTTTTGGGGTGTTTCCTGTCACGGGCGCTAGGCCTACCCACACAAGTGAGGTATCATTTTTATCGGGAGACTTGGGGGAACGCTGGGTGGAAGGAAATTTGTGGCTCCTCTCAGATTCCAGAACTTTCTGTCACCGAAATGTGAGGAAAATGTGTTTTTTTAGCCAAATTTTGAGGTTTGCAAAGGATTCTGGGTAACAGAACCTGGTCAGAGCCCCACAAGTCACCCCATCCTAGATTCCCCTAGGTCTCTAGTTTTCAAAAATGCACAGGTTTGGTAGGTTTCCCTAGGTGCCGGCTGAGCTAGAGGCCAAAATCTACAGGTAGGCACTTTGCAAAAAACACCTTTGTTTTCTTTAAAAAAATGTGATGTGTCCACGTTGTGTTTTGGGGCATTTCCTGTCACGGGCGCTAGGCCTACCCACACAAGTGAGGTATCATTTTTAGCGGGAGACTTGGGGGAACGCTGGGTGGATGGAAATTTGTGGCTCCTCTCAGATTCCAGAACTTTCTGTCACCGAAATGTGAAGAAAATTTGTTTTTTTAGCCAACTTTTGAGGTTTGCAAAGGATTCTGGGTAACAGAACCTGGTCAGAGCCCCACAAGTCACCCCATCCTAGATTCCCCTAGGTCTCTAGTTTTCAAAAATGCACAGGTTTGGTAGGTTTCCCTAGGTGCCGGCTGAGCTAGAGGCCAAAATCTACAGGTAGGCACTTTGCAAAAAACACCTCTGTTTTCTTTAAAAAAATGTGATGTGTCCACGTTGTGTTTTGGGGCATTTCCTGTCGCGGGTGCTAGGCCTACCCACACAAGTGAGGTATCATTTTTATCGGGAGACTTGGGGGAACGCAGGGTGGAAGGAAATTTGTGGCTCCTCTCTGATTCCAGAACTTTCTGTCACCAAAATTTGAGGAAAATGTGTTTTTTTAGCCAAAGTTTGAGGTTTGCAAAGGATTCTGGGTAACAGAACCTGGTCAGAGCCCCACAAGTCACCCCCTCTTGGATTGCCCTAGGTCTCTAGTTTTCAAAAATGCACAGGTTTGGTAGGTTTCCCTAGGTGCCGGCTGAGGTAGAGGCCAAAATCTACAGGTAGGCACTTTGCAAAAAACACCTCTGTTTTCTTTAAAAAAATGTGATGTGTCCACATTGTGTTTTTGGGCGTTTCCTGTCACGGGCGCTAGGCCTACCCACACAAGTGAGGTACATTTTTTATCGGGATACTTGGGGGAACGCTGGGTGGAAGGAAATTTGTGGCTCCTCTCAGATTCCAGAACTTTCTGTCACCGAAATGTGAGGAAAATGTGTTTTTTTAGCCAAATTTTGAGGTTTGCAAAGGATTCTGGGTAACAGAACCTGGTCAGAGCCCCACAAGTCACCCCATCTTGGATTTCCCTAGGTCTCTAGTTTTCAAAAATGCACAGGTTTGGTAGGTTTCCCTAGGTGCCGGCTGAGCTAGAGGCCAAAATCTACAGGTAGGCACTTTGCAAAAAACACCTCTGTTTTCTTCAAAAAAATGTGATGTGTCCACGTTGTGTTTTGGGGCGTTTCCTGTCACGGGCGCTAGGCCTACCCACACAAGTGAGGTATCATTTTTATCGGGAGACTTCAGGGAACGCTGGGTGGAAGAATATGTGTGGCTACTCTCAGATTCCAGAACTTTCTGTCACTGAAATGTGAGGAAAATGAGTTTTTTTAGCCACATTTTGAGGTTTGCAAAGGATTCTGGGCAACAGAACCTGGTCAGAGCCCCACAAGTCACCCCATCTTGGATTCCCCTTGGTCTCTAGTTTTCAAAAATGAACAGGTTTGGTAGGTTTCCCTAGGTGCCGGCTGAGCTAGAGGCCAAAATCTACAGGTAGGCACTTTGCAAAAAACACCTCTGTTTTCTTTAAACAAATGTGATGTGTCCACCTTGTGTTTTGGGGCGTTTCCTGTCACGGGCGCTAGGCCTACCCACACAAGTGAGGTATCATTTTTAGCGGGAGACTTGGGGGAACGCTGGGTGGATGGAAATTTGTGGCTCCTCTCAGATTCCAGAACTTTCTGTCACCGAAATGTGAAGAAAATTTGTTTTTTTAGCCAACTTTTGAGGTTTGCAAAGGATTCTGGGTAACAGAACCTGGTCAGAGCCCCACAAGTCACCCCATCCTAGATTCCCCTAGGTCTCTAGTTTTCAAAAATGCACAGGTTTGGTAGGTTTCCCTAGGTGCCGGCTGAGCTAGAGGCCAAAATCTACAGGTAGGCACTTTGCAAAAAACACCTCTGTTTTCTTTAAAAAAATGTGATGTGTCCACGTTGTGTTTTGGGGCATTTCCTGTCGCGGGTGCTAGGCCTACCCACACAAGTGAGGTATCATTTTTATCGGGAGACTTGGGGGAACGCAGGGTGGAAGGAAATTTGTGGCTCCTCTCTGATTCCAGAACTTTCTGTCACCAAAATTTGAGGAAAATGTGTTTTTTTAGCCAAAGTTTGAGGTTTGCAAAGGATTCTGGGTAACAGAACCTGGTCAGAGCCCCACAAGTCACCCCCTCTTGGATTGCCCTAGGTCTCTAGTTTTCAAAAATGCACAGGTTTGGTAGGTTTCCCTAGGTGCCGGCTGAGGTAGAGGCCAAAATCTACAGGTAGGCACTTTGCAAAAAACACCTCTGTTTTCTTTAAAAAAATGTGATGTGTCCACATTGTGTTTTTGGGCGTTTCCTGTCACGGGCGCTAGGCCTACCCACACAAGTGAGGTATATTTTTTATCGGGATACTTGGGGGAACGCTGGGTGGAAGGAAATTTGTGGCTCCTCTCAGATTCCAGAACTTTCTGTCACCGAAATGTGAGGAAAATGTGTTTTTTTAGCCAAATTTTGAGGTTTGCAAAGGATTCTGGGTAACAGAACCTGGTCAGAGCCCCACAAGTCACCCCATCTTGGATTTCCCTAGGTCTCTAGTTTTCAAAAATGCACAGGTTTGGTAGGTTTCCCTAGGTGCCGGCTGAGCTAGAGGCCAAAATCTACAGGTAGGCACTTTGCAAAAAACACCTCTGTTTTCTTCAAAAAAATGTGATGTGTCCACGTTGTGTTTTGGGGCGTTTCCTGTCACGGGCGCTAGGCCTACCCACACAAGTGAGGTATCATTTTTATCGGGAGACTTCAGGGAACGCTGGGTGGAAGAATATGTGTGGCTCCTCTCAGATTCCAGAACTTTCTGTCACTGAAATGTGAGGAAAATGAGTTTTTTTAGCCACATTTTGAGGTTTGCAAAGGATTCTGGGCAACAGAACCTGGTCAGAGCCCCACAAGTCACCCCATCTTGGATTCCCCTTGGTCTCTAGTTTTCAAAAATGAACAGGTTTGGTAGGTTTCCCTAGGTGCCGGCTGAGCTAGAGGCCAAAATCTACAGGTAGGCACTTTGCAAAAAACACCTCTGTTTTCTTTAAACAAATGTGATGTGTCCACCTTGTGTTTTGGGGCGTTTCCTGTCACGGGCGCTAGGCCTACCCATACAAGTGAGGTATCATTTTTAGCGGGAGACTTGGGGGAACTCTTGGTGGAAGGAAATTTGTGGCTCCTCTCAGATTCCAGAACTTTCTGTCACCGAAATGTGAAGAAAATGTGTTTTTTTAGCCAAATTTTGAGGTTTGCAAAGGATTCTGGGTAACAGAACCTGGTTAGAGCCCCACAAGTCACCCCATCTCGGATTCCCCTAGGTCTCTAGTTTTCAAAAATGCACAGGTTTGGTAGGTTTCCCTAGGTGCCGACTGAGCTAGAGGCCAAAATCTACAGGTAGGCACTTTGCAAAAAACACCTCTGTTTTCTTTAAAAAAATGTGATGTGTCCACGTTGTGTTTTGGGGCATTTCCTGTCGCGGGTGCTAGGCCTACCCACACAAGTGAGGTATCATTTTTATCAGGAGACTTGGGAGAACGCTGGGTGGAAGGAAATTTGTGGCTCCTCTCTGATTCCAGAACTATCTGTCACCAAAATGTGAGGAAAAAGTGTTTTTTTAGCCAAATTTTGAGGTTTGCAAAGGATTCTGGGTAACAGAACCTGGTCAGAGCCCCACAAGTCACCCCATCTTGGATTCCCCTTGGTCTCTAGTTTTCAAAAATGCACAGGTTTGGTAGGTTTCCCTAGGTGCCGGCTGAGCTAGAGGCCCAAATCTACAGATAGGCACTTTGCAAAAAACACCTCTGTTTTCTTTAAAAAAATGTGATGTGTCCACGTTGTGTTTTGGGGCGTTTCCTGTCACGGGCGCTAGGCCTACCCACACAAGTGAGGTATCATTTTCATCAGGAGACTTGGGGGAACGCTGGGTGGAAGGAAATTTGTGGCTCCTCTCTGATTCCAGAACTTTCTATCACCAAAATTTGAGGAAAATTTGTTTTTTTAGCCACATTTTGAGGTTTGCAAAGGATTCTGGGTAACAGAACCTGGTTAGAGCCCCACAAGTCACCCCATCTCGGATTCCCCTAGGTCTCTAGTTTTCAAAAATGCACAGGTTTGGTAGGTTTCCCTAGGTGCCGGCTGAGCTAGAGGCCAAAATCTACAGGTAGGCACTTTGCAAAAAACACCTCTGTTTTCTTTAAAAAAATGTGATGTGTCCACCTTGTGTTTTGGGGCATTTCCTGTCACGGGCGCCAGGCCTACCCACACAAGTGAGGTATCATTTTTAGCGGGAGACTTGGGGGAACGCTGGGTGGAAGGAAATTTGTGGCTCCTCTCAGATTCCAGAACTTTCTGTCACCGAAATGTGAAGAAAATTTGTTTTTTTAGCCAACTTTTGAGGTTTGCAAAGGATTCTGGGTAACAGAACCTAGTCAGAGCCCCACAAGTCACCCCATCCTAGATTCCCCTAGGTCTCTAGTTTTCAAAAATGCACAGGTTTGGTAGGTTTCCCTAGGTGCCGGCTGAGCTAGAGGCCAAAATCTACAGGTAGGCACTTTGCAAAAAACACCTCTGTTTTCTTTAAAAAAATGTGATGTGTCCACGTTGTGTTTTGGGGCATTTCCTGTCGCGGGTGCTAGGCCTACCCACACAAGTGAGGTATCATTTTTATCAGGAGACTTGGGAGAACGTTGGGTGGAAGGAAATTTGTGGCTCCTCTCTGATTCCAGAACTATCTGTCACCAAAATGTGAGGAAAAAGTGTTTTTTTAGCCAAATTTTGAGGTTTGCAAAGGATTCTGGGTAACAGAACCTGGTCAGAGCCCCACAAGTCACCCCATCTTGGATTCCCCTAGGTCTCTAGTTTTAAAAAATACACAGGTTTTGTAGGTGTCGCTAGGTGCCGGCTGAGCTAGAGGCCAAAATCTACAGGTAGGCACTTTGCAAAAAACACCTCTGTTTTCTTTAAAAAAATGTGATGTGTCCACATTGCGTTTTGGGGCGTTTCCTGTCGAGGGTGCTAGGCCTACCCACACAAGTGAGGTATCATTTTTATCGGGAGACTTGGGGGAACGCTGGGTGGAAGGAAATTTGTGGCTCCTCTCTGATTCCAGAACTTTCTGTCACCAAAATTTGAGGAAAATGTGTTTTTTTAGCCAAAGTTTGAGGTTTGCAAAGGATTCTGAGTAACAGAACCTGGTCAGAGCCCCCACAAGTCACCCCCTCTTGGATTCCCCTAGGTCTCTAGTTTTCAAAAATGCACAGGTTTGGTAGGTTTCCCTAGGTGCCGGCTGAGGTAGAGGCCAAAATCTACAGGTAGGCACTTTGCAAAAAACACCTCTGTTTTCTTTAAAAAAATGTGATGTGTCCACATTGTGTTTTGGGGCGTTACCTGTCACGGGCGCTAGGCCTACCCACACAAGTGAGGTATCATTTTTATCGGGATACTTGGGGGAACGCTGGGTGGAAGGAAATTTGTGGCTCCTCTCAGATTCCAGAACTTTCTGTCACCGAAATGTGAGGAAAATGTGTTTTTTTAGCCAAATTGTGAGGTTTGCAAAGGATTCTGGGTAACAGAACCTGGTCAGAGCCCCACAAGTCACCCCATGTTGGATTCCCCTAGGTCTCTAGTTTTCAAAAATGCACAGGTTTGGTAGGTTTCCCTAGGTGCCGGCTGAGCTAGAGGCCAAAATCTACAGGTAGGCACTTTGCAAAAAACACCTCTGTTTTCTTTAAAAAAATGTGATGTGTCCACGTTGTGTTTTGGGGCGTTTCCTGTCACGGGCGCTAGGCCTACCCACACAAGTGAGGTATCATTTTTATCGGGAGACTTCAGGGAACGCTGGGTGGAAGGATATGTGTGGCTTCTCTCAGATTCCAGAACTTTGGAATTCCAAACCTGGTCAGAGCCCCCACAAGTCACCCCCTCTTGGATTCCCCTAGGTCTCTAGTTTTCAAAAATGCACAGGTTTGGTAGGTTTCCCTAGGTGCCGGCTGAGGTAGAGGCCAAAATCTACAGGTAGGCACTTTGCAAAAAACACCTCTGTTTTCTTTAAAAAAATGTGATGTGTCCACATTGTGTTTTGGGGCGTTACCTGTCACGGGCGCTAGGCCTACCCACACAAGTGAGGTATCATTTTTATCGGGATACTTGGGGGAACGCTGGGTGGAAGGAAATTTGTGGCTCCTCTCAGATTCCAGAACTTTCTGTCACCGAAATGTGAGGAAAATGTGTTTTTTTAGCCAAATTTTGAGGTTTGCAAAGGATTCTGGGTAACAGAACCTGGTCAGAGCCCCACAAGTCACCCCATGTTGGATTCCCCTAGGTCTCTAGTTTTCAAAAATGCACAGGTTTGGTAGGTTTCCCTAGGTGCCGGCTGAGCTAGAGGCCAAAATCTACAGGTAGGCACTTTGCAAAAAACACCT
Organism: Pleurodeles waltl; assembly: GCF_031143425.1. Classification (NCBI taxonomy): domain Eukaryota; kingdom Metazoa; phylum Chordata; class Amphibia; order Caudata; family Salamandridae; genus Pleurodeles; species Pleurodeles waltl. Next base: position 72,323,009 of record NC_090438.1, read on the forward strand.
CTGTTTTCTTTAAAAAAATGTGATGTGTCCACGTTGTGTTTTGGGGCGTTTCCTGTCACGGGCGCTAGGCCTACCCACACAAGTGAGGTATCATTTTTATCGGGAGACTTCAGGGAACGCTGGGTGGAAGGATATGTGTGGCTTCTCTCAGATTCCAGAACTTTGGAATTCCAAACCTGGTCAGAGCCCCCACAAGTCACCCCCTCTTGGATTCCCCTAGGTCTCTAGTTTTCAAAAATGCACAGGTTTGGTAGGTTTCCCTAGGTGCCGGCTGAGCTAGAGGCCCAAATCTACAGATAGGCACTTTGCAAAAAACACCTCTGTTTTCATTAAAAAAATGTGATGTGTCCACGTTGTGTTTTGGGGCGTTTCCTGTCACGGGCGCTAGGCCTACCCACACAAGTGAGGTATCATTTTCATCAGGAGACTTGGGGGAACGCTGGGTGGAAGGAAATTTGTGGCTCCTCTCTGATTCCAGAACTTTCTATCACCAAAATTTGAGGAAAGTTTGTTTTTTTAGCCAAATTTTGAGGTTTGCAAAGGATTCTGGGTAACAGAACCTGGTCAGAGCCCCACAAGTCACCCCATCTTGGATTCCCCTTGGTCTCTAGTTTTCAAAAATGCACAGGTTTGGTAGGTTTCCCTAGGTGCCGGCTGAGCTAGAGGCCCAAATCTACAGATAGGCACTTTGCAAAAAATACCTCTGTTTTCTTTAAAAAAATGTGATGTGTCCACGTTGTGTTTTGGGGCGTTTCCTGTCACGGGCGCTAGGCCTACCCACACAAGTGAGGTATCATTTTCATCAGGAGACTTGGGGGAACGCTGGGTGGAAGGAAATTTGTGGCTCCTCTCTGATTCCAGAACTTTCTATCACCAAAATTTGAGGAAAATGTGTTTTTTTAGCCACATTTTGAGGTTTGCAAAGGATTCTGGGTAACAGAACCTGGTTAGAGCCCCACAAGTCACCCCATCTCGGATTCCCCTAGGTCTCTAGTTTTCAAAAATGCACAGGTTTGGTAGGTTTCCCTAGGTGCCGGCTGAGCTAGAGGCCAAAATCTACAGGTAGGCACTTTGAAAAAAACACCTCTGTTTTCTTTAAACAAATGTGATGTGTCCACCTTGTGTTTTGGGGCGTTTCCTGTCACGGGCGCTAGGCCTACCCACACAAGTGAGGTATCATTTTTAGCGGGAGACTTGGGGGAACGCTGGGTGGAAGGAAATTTGTGGCTCCTCTCAGATTTCAGAACTTTCTGTCACCGAAATGTGAAGAAAATTTGTTTTTTTAGCCAACTTTTGAGGTTTGCAAAGGATTCTGGGTAACAGAACCTGGTCAGAGCCCCACAAGTCACCCCATCCTAGATTCCCCTAGGTCTCTAGTTTTCAAAAATGCACAGGTTTGGTAGGTTTCCCTAGGTGCCGGCTGAGCTAGAGGCCAAAATCTACAGGTAGGCACTTTGCAAAAAACACCTCTGTTTTCTTTAAAAAAATGTGATGTGTCCACGTTGTGTTTTGGGGCATTTCCTGTCGCGGGTGCTAGGCCTACCCACACAAGTGAGGTATCATTTTTATCAGGAGACTTGGGAGAACGTTGGGTGGAAGGAAATTTGTGGCTCCTCTCTGATTCCAGAACTATCTGTCACCAAAATGTGAGGAAAAAGTGTTTTTTTAGCCAAATTTTGAGGTTTGCAAAGGATTCTGGGTAACAGAACCTGGTCAGAGCCCCACAAGTCACCCCATCTTGGATTCCCCTAGGTCTCTAGTTTTAAAAAATACACAGGTTTTGTAGGTGTCGCTAGGTGCCGGCTGAGCTAGAGGCCAAAATCTACAGGTAGGCACTTTGCAAAAAACACCTCTGTTTTCTTTAAAAAAATGTGATGTGTCCACATTGTGTTTTGGGGCATTTCCTGTCGCGGGTGCTAGGCCTACCCACACAAGTGAGGTATCATTTTTATCGGGAGACTTGGGGGAACGCTGGGTGGAAGGAAATTTGTGGCTCCTCTCTGATTCCAGAACTTTCTGTCACCAAAATTTGAGGAAAATGTGTTTTTTTAGCCAAAGTTTGAGGTTTGCAAAGGATTCTGAGTAACAGAACCTGGTCAGAGCCCCACAAGTCACCCCCTCTTGGATTCCCCTAGGTCTCTAGTTTTCAAAAATGCACAGGTTTGGTAGGTTTCCATAGGTGCCGGCTGAGGTAGAGGCCAAAATCTACAGGTAGGTACTTTGCAAAAAACACCTCTGTTTTCTTTAAAAAAATGTGATGTGTCCACATTGTGTTTTGGGGCGTTTCCTGTCACGGGCGCTAGGCCTACCCACACAAGTGAGGTATCATTTTTATCGGGATACTTGGGGGAACGCTGGGTGGAAGGAAATTTGTGGCTCCTCTCAGATTCCAGAACTTTCTGTCACCGAAATGTGAGGAAAATGTGTTTTTTTAGCCAAATTTTGAGGTTTGCAAAGGATTCTGGGTAACAGAACCTGGTCAGAGCCCCACAAGTCACCCCATCTTGGATTCCCCTAGTTCTCTAGTTTTCAAAAATGCACAGGTTTGGTAGGTTTCCCTAGGTGCCGGCTGAGCTAGAGGCAAAAATCTACAGGTAGGCACTTTGCAAAAAGACCTCTGTTTTCTTTAAAAAAATGTGATGTGTCCACGTTGTGTTTTGGGGCGTTTCCTGTCACGGGCGCTAGGCCTACCCACACAAGTGAGGTATCATTTTTATCGGGAGACTTCAGGGAACGCTGGGTGGAAGGATATGTGTGGCTCCTCTCAGATTCCAGAACTTTGTGTTACCGAAATGTGAGGAAAATAAGTTTTTTTAGCCACATTTTGAGGTTTGCAAAGGATTCTGGGTAACATAACCTGGTCAGAGCCCCACAACTCACCCCATCTTGGATTCCCCTTGGTCTCTAGTTTTCAAAAATGCACAGGTTTGGTAGGTTTCCCTAGATGCCGGCTGAGCTAGAGGCCCAAATCTACAGATAGGCACTTTGCAAAAAACACCTCTGTTTTCTTTAAAAAAATGTGATGTGTCCACGTTGTGTTTTGGGGCGTTTCCTGTCACGGGCGGTAGGCCTACCCACACAAGTGAGGTATCATTTTCATCAGGAGACTTGGGGGAACGCTGGGTGGAAGGAAATTTGTGGCTCCTCTCTGATTCCAGAACTTTCTATCACTAAAATTTGAGGAAAATTTGTTTTTTTAGCCACATTTTGAGGTTTGCAAAGGATTCTGGGTAACAGAACCTGGTTAGAGCCCCACAAGTCACCCCATCTCGGATTCCCCTAGGTCTCTAGTTTTCAAAAATGCACAGGTTTGGTAGGTTTCCCTAGGTGCCGGCTGAGCTAGAGGCCAAAATATACAGGTAGGCACTTTGCAAAAAACACCTCTGTTTTCTTTAAAAAAATGTGATGTGTCCACCTTGTGTTTTGGGGCGTTTCCTGTCACAGGCGCTAGGCCTACCCACACAAGTGAGGTATCATTTTTAGCGGGAGACTTGGGGGAACGCTGGGTGGAAGGAAATTTGTGGCTCCTCTCTGATTCCAGAGCTTTCTGTCACCAAAATGTGAGGAAAAGGTGTTTTTTTAGCCAAATTTTGAGGTTTGCAAAGGATTCTGGGTAACAGAACCTGGTCAGAGCCCCACAAGTCACCCCATCTTGGATTCCCCTAGGTCTCTAGTTTTAAAAAATACACAGGTTTTGTAGGTGTCGCTAGGTGCCGGCTGAGCTAGAGGCCAAAATCTACAGGTAGGCACTTTGCAAAAAACACCTCTGTTTTCTTTAAAAAAATGTGATGTGTCCACATTGCGTTTTGGGGCGTTTCCTGTCGCGGGTGCTAGGCCTACCCACACAAGTGAGGTATCATTTTTATCGGGAGACTTGGGGGAACGCTGGGTGGAAGGAAATTTGTGGCTCCTCTCTGATTCCAGAGCTTTCTGTCACCAAAATTTGAGGAAAATGTGTTTTTTTAGCCAAAGTTTGAGGTTTGCAAAGGATTCTGAGTAACAGAACCTGGTCAGAGCCCCACAAGTCACCCCCTCTTGGATTCCCCTAGGTCTCTAGTTTTCAAAAATGCACAGGTTTGGTAGGTTTCCCTAGGTGCCGGCTGAGGTAGAGGCCAAAATATACAGGTAGGCACTTTGCAAAAAACACCTCTGTTTTCTTTAAAAAAATGTGATGTGTCCACATTGTGTTTTGGGGCGTTTCCTGTCACGGGCGCTAGGCCTACCCACACAAGTGAGGTATCATTTTTATCGGAATACTTGGGGGAACGCTGGGTGGAAGGAAATTTGTGGCTCCTCTCAGATTCCAGAACTTTCTGTCACCGAAATGTGAGGAAAATGTGTTTTTTTAGCCAAATTTTGAGGTTTGCAAAGGATTCTGGGTAACAGAACCTGGTCAGAGCCCCACAAGTCACCCCATCTTGGATTCCCCTAGGTCTCTAGTTTTCAAAAATGCACAGGTTTGGTAGTTTTCCCTAGGTGCCGGAGAGCTAGAGGCCAAAATCTACAGGTAGGCACTTTGCAAAAAGACCTCTGTTTTCTTTAAAAAAATGTGATGTGTCCACGTTGTGTTTTGGGGCGTTTCCTGTCACGGGCGCTAGGCCTACCCACACAAGTGAGGTATCATTTTTATCGGGAGACTTCAGGGAACGCTGGGTGGAAGGATATGTGTGGCTCCTCTCAGATTCCAGAACTTTGTGTTACCGAAATGTGAGGAAAATGAGTTTTTTTAGCCACATTTTGAGATTTGCAAAGGATTCTGGGTAACAGAACCTGGTCAGAGCCCCACAAGTCACCCCATCTTGGATTCCCCTTGGTCTCTAGTTTTCAAAAATGCACAGGTTTGGTAGGTTTCCCTAGGTGCCGGGTGAGCTAGAGGCCCAAATCTACAGATAGGCACTTTGCAAAAAAGACCTCTGTTTTCTTTAAAAAAATGTGATGTGTCCACGTTGTGTTTTGGGGCGTTTCCTGTCACGGGCGGTAGGCCTACCCACACAAGTGAGGTATCATTTTCATCAGGAGACTTGGGGGAACGCTGGGTGGAAGGAAATTTGTGGCTCCTCTCAGATTCCAGAACTTTCTGTCACCGAAATGTGAAGAAAATTTGTTTTTTTAGCCAACTTTTGAGGTTTGCAAAGGATTCTGGGTAACAGAACCTGGTCAGAGCCCCACAAGTCACCCCATCCTAGATTCCCCTAGGTCTCTAGTTTTCAAAAATGCACAGGTTTGGTAGGTTTCCCTAGGTGCCGGCTGAGCTAGAGGCCAAAATCTACAGGTAGGAACTTTGCAAAAAACACCTCTGTTTTCTTTAAAAAAATGTGATGTGTCCACGTTGTGTTTTGGGGCATTTCCTGTCGCGGGTGCTAGGCCTACCCACACAAGTGAGGTATCATTTTTATCAGGAGACTTGGGAGAACGTTGGGTGGAAGGAAATTTGTGGCTCCTCTCTGATTCCAGAACTATCTGTCACCAAAATGTGAGGAAAAAGTGTTTTTTTAGCCAAATTTTGAGGTTTGCAAAGGATTCTGGGTAACAGAACCTGGTCAGAGCCCCACAAGTCACCCCATCTTGGATTCCCCTAGGTCTCTAGTTTTAAAAAATACACAGGTTTTGTAGGTGTCGCTAGGTGCCGGCTGAGCTAGAGGCCAAAATCTACAGGTAGGCACTTTGCAAAAAACACCTCTGTTTTCTTTAAAAAAATGTGATGTGTCCACATTGCGTTTTGGGGCGTTTCCTGTCGCGGGTGCTAGGCCTACCCACACAAGTGAGGTATCATTTTTATCGGGAGACTTGGGGGAACGCTGGGTGGAAGGAAATTTGTGGCTCCTCTCTGATTCCAGAGCTTTCTGTCACCAGAATTTGAGGAAAATGTGTTTTTTTAGCCAAAGTTTGAGGTTTGCAAAGGATTCTGAGTAACAGAACCTGGTCAGAGCCCCACAAGTCACCCCCTCTTGGATTCCCCTAGGTCTCTAGTTTTCAAAAATGCACAGGTTTGGTAGGTTTCCCTAGGTGCCGGCTGAGGTAGAGGCCAAAATATACAGGTAGGCACTTTGCAAAAAACACCTCTGTTTTCTTTAAAAAAATGTGATGTGTCCACATTGTGTTTTGGGGCGTTTCCTGTCACGGGCGCTAGGCCTACCCACACAAGTGAGGTATCATTTTTATCGGGATACTTGGGGGAACGCTGGGTGGAAGGAAATTTGTGGCTCCTCTCAGATTCCAGAACTTTCTGTCACCGAAATGTGAGGAAAATGTGTTTTTTTAGCCAAATTTTGAGGTTTGCAAAGGATTCTGGGTAACAGAACCTGGTCAGAGCCCCACAAGTCACCCCATCTTGGATTCCCCTAGGTCTCTAGTTTTCAAAAATGCACAGGTTTGGTAGGTTTCCCTAGGTGCCGGAGAGCTAGAGGCCAAAATCTACAGGTAGGCACTTTGCAAAAAGACCTCTGTTTTCTTTAAAAAAATGTGATGTGTCCACGTTGTGTTTTGGGGCGTTTCCTGTCACGGGCGCTAGGCCTACCCACACAAGTGAGGTATCATTTTTATCGGGAGACTTCAGGGAACGCTGGGTGGAAGGATATGTGTGGCTCCTCTCAGATTCCAGAACTTTGTGTTACCGAAATGTGAGGAAAATGAGTTTTTTTAGCCACATTTTGAGGATTGCAAAGGATTCTGGGTAACAGAACCTGGTCAGAGCCCCACAAGTCACCCCATCTTGGATTCCCCTTGGTCTCTAGTTTTCAAAAATGCACAGGTTTGGTAGGTTTCCCTAGGTGCCGGCTGAGCTAGAGGCCCAAATCTACAGATAGGCACTTTGCAAGAAAGACCTCTGTTTTCTTTAAAAAAATGTGATGTGTCCACGTTGTGTTTTGGGGCGTTTCCTGTCACGGGCGGTAGGCCTACCCACACAAGTGAGGTATCATTTTCATCAGGAGACTTGGGGGAACGCTGGGTGGAAGGAAATTTGTGGCTCCTCTCTGATTCCAGAACTTTCTATCACTAAAATTTGAGGAAAATTTGTTTTTTTAGCCACATTTTGAGGTTTGCAAAGGATTCTTGGTAACAGAACCTGGTTAGAGCCCCACAAGTCACCCCATCTCGGATTCCCCTAGGTCTCTAGTTTTCAAAAATGCACAGGTTTGGTAGGTTTCCCTAGGTGCCGGCTGAGCTAGAGGCCAAAATATACAGGTAGGCACTTTGCAAAAAACACCTCTGTTTTCTTTAATAAAATGTGATGTGTCCACATTGTGTTTTGGGGCGTTACCTGTCACGAGCGCTAGGCCTACCCACACAAGTGAGGTATCATTTTTATCGGGATACTTGGGGGAACGCTGGGTGGAAGGAAATTTGTGGCTCCTCTCAGATTCCAGAACTTTCTGTCACCGAAATGTGAGGAAAATGTGTTTTTTTAGCCAAATTTTGAGGTTTGCAAAGGATTCTGGGTAACAGAACCTGGTCAGAGCCCCACAAGTCACCCCATGTTGGATTCCCCTAGGTCTCTAGTTTTCAAAAATGCACAGGTTTGGTAGGTTTCCCTAGGTGCCGGCTGAGCTAGAGGCCAAAATCTACAGGTAGGCACTTTGCAAAAAACACCTCTGTTTTCTTTAAAAAAATGTGATGTGTCCACGTTGTGTTTTGGGGCGTTTCCTGTCACGGGCGGTAGGCCTACCCACACAAGTGAGGTATCATTTTCATCAGGAGACTTGGGGGAACGCTGGGTGGAAGGAAATTTGTGGCTCCTCTCTGATTCCAGAACTTTCTATCACTAAAATTTGAGGAAAATTTGTTTTTTTAGCCACATTTTGAGGTTTGCAAAGGATTCTTGGTAACAGAACCTGGTTAGAGCCCCACAAGTCACCCCATCTCGGATTCCCCTAGGTCTCTAGTTTTCAAAAATGCACAGGTTTGGTAGGTTTCCCTAGGTGCCGGCTGAGCTAGAGGCCAAAATATACAGGTAGGCACTTTGCAAAAAACACCTCTGTTTTCTTTAATAAAATGTGATGTGTCCACATTGTGTTTTGGGGCGTTACCTGTCACGGGCGCTAGGCCTACCCACACAAGTGAGGTATCATTTTTATCGGGATACTTGGGGGAACGCTGGGTGGAAGGAAATTTGTGGCTCCTCTCAGATTCCAGAACTTTCTGTCACCGAAATGTGAGGAAAATGTGTTTTTTTAGCCAAATTTTGAGGTTTGCAAAGGATTCTGGGTAACAGAACCTGGTCAGAGCCCCACAAGTCACCCCATGTTGGATTCCCCTAGGTCTCTAGTTTTCAAAAATGCACAGGTTTGGTAGGTTTCCCTAGGTGCCGGCTGAGCTAGAGGCCAAAATCTACAGGTAGGCACTTTGCAAAAAACACCTCTGTTTTCTTTAAAAAAATGTGATGTGTCCACGTTGTGTTTTGGGGCGTTTCCTGTCACGGGCGCTAGGCCTACCCACACAAGTGAGGTATCATTTTTAGCGGGAGACTTAGGGGAACGCTGGGTGGAAGGAAATTTGTGGCTCCTCTCAGATTCCAGAACTTTCTGTCACCGAAATGTGAAGAAAATTTGTTTTTTTAGCCAAATTTTGAGGTTTGCAAAGGATTCTGGGTAACAGAACCTGGTCAGAGCCCCACAAGTCACCCCATCTTGGATTCCCCTAGGTCTCTAGTTTTAAAAAATACACAGGTTTTGTAGGTGTCGCTAGGTGCCGGCTGAGCTAGAGGCCAAAATCTACAGGTAGGCACTTTGCAAAAAACACCTCTGTTTTCTTTAAAAAAATGTGATGTGTCCACATTGCGTTTTGGGGCGTTTCCTGTCGCGGGTGCTAGGCCTACCCACACAAGTGAGGTATCATTTTTATCGGGAGACTTGGGGGAACGCTGGGTGGAAGGAAATTTGTGGCTCCTCTCTGATTCCAGAACTTTCTGTCACCAAAATTTGAGGAAAATGTGTTTTTTTAGCCAAAGTTTGAGGTTTGCAAAGGATTCTGAGTAACAGAACCTGGTCAGAGCCCCACAAGTCACCCCCTCTTGGATTCCCCTAGGTCTCTAGTTTTCAAAAATGCACAGGTTTGGTAGGTTTCCCTAGGTGCCGGCTGAGGTAGAGGCCAAAATCTACAGGTAGGCACTTTGCAAAAAACACCTCTGTTTTCTTTAAAAAAATGTGATGTGTCCACATTGTGTTTTGGGGCGTTTCCTGTCACGGGCGCTAGGCCTACCCACACAAGTGAGGTATCATTTTTATCGGGATACTTGGGGGAACGCTGGGTGGAAGGAAATTTGTGGCTCCTCTCAGATTCCAGAACTTTCTGTCACCGAAATGTGAGGAAAATGTGTTTTTTTAGCCAAATTTTGAGGTTTGCAAAGGATTCTGGGTAACAGAACCTGGTCAGAGCCCCACAAGTCACCCCATCTTGGATTCCCCTAGTTCTCTAGTTTTCAAAAATGCACAGGTTTGGTAGGTTTCCCTAGGTGCCGGCTGAGCTAGAGGCAAAAATCTACAGGTAGGCACTTTGCAAAAAGACCTCTGTTTTCTTTAAAAAAATGTGATGTGTCCACGTTGTGTTTTGGGGCGTTTCCTGTCACGGGCGCTAGGCCTACCCACACAAGTGAGGTATCATTTTTATCGGGAGACTTCAGGGAACGCTGGGTGGAAGGATATGTGTGGCTCCTCTCAGATTCCAGAACTTTGTGTTACCGAAATGTGAGGAAAATAAGTTTTTTTAGCCACATTTTGAGGTTTGCAAAGGATTCTGGGTAACATAACCTGGTCAGAGCCCCACAACTCACCCCATCTTGGATTCCCCTTGGTCTCTAGTTTTCAAAAATGCACAGGTTTGGTAGGTTTCCCTAGATGCCGGCTGAGCTAGAGGCCCAAATCTACAGATAGGCACTTTGCAAAAAACACCTCTGTTTTCTTTAAAAAAATGTGATGTGTCCACGTTGTGTTTTGGGGCGTTTCCTGTCACGGGCGGTAGGCCTACCCACACACGTGAGGTATCATTTTCATCAGGAGACTTGGGGGAACGCTGGGTGGAAGGAAATTTGTGGCTCCTCTCTGATTCCAGAACTTTCTATCACTAAAATTTGAGGAAAATTTGTTTTTTTAGCCACATTTTGAGGTTTGCAAAGGATTCTGGGTAACAGAACCTGGTTAGAGCCCCACAAGTCACCCCATCTCGGATTCCCCTAGGTCTCTAGTTTTCAAAAATGCACAGGTTTGGTAGGTTTCCCTAGGTGCCGGCTGAGCTAGAGGCCAAAATATACAGGTAGGCACTTTGCAAAAAACACCTCTGTTTTCTTTAAAAAAATGTGATGTGTCCACCTTGTGTTTTGGGGCGTTTCCTGTCACAGGCGCTAGGCCTACCCACACAAGTGAGGTATCATTTTTAGCGGGAGACTTGGGGGAACGCTGGGTGGAAGGAAATTTGTGGCTCCTCTCTGATTCCAGAGCTTTCTGTCACCAAAATGTGAGGAAAAGGTGTTTTTTTAGCCAAATTTTGAGGTTTGCAAAGGATTCTGGGTAACAGAACCTGGTCAGAGCCCCACAAGTCACCCCATCTTGGATTCCCCTAGGTCTCTAGTTTTAAAAAATACACAGGTTTTGTAGGTGTCGCTAGGTGCCGGCTGAGCTAGAGGCCAAAATCTACAGGTAGGCACTTTGCAAAAAACACCTCTGTTTTCTTTAAAAAAATGTGATGTGTCCACATTGCGTTTTGGGGCGTTTCCTGTCGCGGGTGCTAGGCCTACCCACACAAGTGAGGTATCATTTTTATCGGGAGACTTGGGGGAACGCTGGGTGGAAGGAAATTTGTGGCTCCTCTCTGATTCCAGAGCTTTCTGTCACCAAAATTTGAGGAAAATGTGTTTTTTTAGCCAAAGTTTGAGGTTTGCAAAGGATTCTGAGTAACAGAACCTGGTCAGAGCCCCACAAGTCACCCCCTCTTGGATTCCCCTAGGTCTCTAGTTTTCAAAAATGCACAGGTTTGGTAGGTTTCCCTAGGTGCCGGCTGAGGTAGAGGCCAAAATATACAGGTAGGCACTTTGCAAAAAACACCTCTGTTTTCTTTAAAAAAATGTGATGTGTCCACATTGTGTTTTGGGGCGTTTCCTGTCACGGGCGCTAGGCCTACCCACACATGTGAGGTATCATTTTTATCGGAATACTTGGGGGAACGCTGGGTGGAAGGAAATTTGTGGCTCCTCTCAGATTCCAGAACTTTCTGTCACCGAAATGTGAGGAAAATGTGTTTTTTTAGCCAAATTTTGAGGTTTGCAAAGGATTCTGGGTAACAGAACCTGGTCAGAGCCCCACAAGTCACCCCATCTTGGATTCCCCTAGGTCTCTAGTTTTCAAAAATGCACAGGTTTGGTAGGTTTCCCTAGGTGCCGGAGAGCTAGAGGCCAAAATCTACAGGTAGGCACTTTGCAAAAAGACCTCTGTTTTCTTTAAAAAAATGTGATGTGTCCACGTTGTGTTTTGGGGCGTTTCCTGTCACGGGCGCTAGGCCTACCCACACAAGTGAGGTATCATTTTTATCGGGAGACTTCAGGGAACGCTGGGTGGAAGGATATGTGTGGCTCCTCTCAGATTCCAGAACTTTGTGTTACCGAAATGTGAGGAAAATGAGTTTTTTTAGCCACATTTTGAGATTTGCAAAGGATTCTGGGTAACAGAACCTGGTCAGAGCCCCACAAGTCACCCCATCTTGAATTCCCCTTGGTCTCTAGTTTTCAAAAATGCACAGGTTTGGTAGGTTTCCCTAGGTGCCGGGTGAGCTAGAGGCCCAAATCTACAGATAGGCACTTTGCAAAAAAGACCTCTGTTTTCTTTAAAAAAATGTGATGTGTCCACGTTGTGTTTTGGGGCGTTTCCTGTCACGGGCGGTAGGCCTACCCACACAAGTGAGGTATCATTTTCATCAGGAGACTTGGGGGAACGCTGGGTGGAAGGAAATTTGTGGCTCCTCTCAGATTCCAGAACTTTCTGTCACCGAAATGTGAAGAAAATTTGTTTTTTTAGCCAACTTTTGAGGTTTGCAAAGGATTCTGGGTAACAGAACCTGGTCAGAGCCCCACAAGTCACCCCATCCTAGATTCCCCTAGGTCTCTAGTTTTCAAAAATGCACAGGTTTGGTAGGTTTCCCTAGGTGCCGGCTGAGCTAGAGGCCAAAATCTACAGGTAGGAACTTTGCAAAAAACACCTCTGTTTTCTTTAAAAAAATGTGATGTGTCCACGTTGTGTTTTGGGGCATTTCCTGTCGCGGGTGCTAGGCCTACCCACACAAGTGAGGTATCATTTTTATCAGGAGACTTGGGAGAACGTTGGGTGGAAGGAAATTTGTGGCTCCTCTCTGATTCCAGAACTATCTGTCACCAAAATGTGAGGAAAAAGTGTTTTTTTAGCCAAATTTTGAGGTTTGCAAAGGATTCTGGGTAACAGAACCTGGTCAGAGCCCCACAAGTCACCCCATCTTGGATTCCCCTAGGTCTCTAGTTTTAAAAAATACACAGGTTTTGTAGGTGTCGCTAGGTGCCGGCTGAGCTAGAGGCCAAAATCTACAGGTAGGCACTTTGCAAAAAACACCTCTGTTTTCTTTAAAAAAATGTGATGTGTCCACATTGCGTTTTGGGGCGTTTCCTGTCGCGGGTGCTAGGCCTACCCACACAAGTGAGGTATCATTTTTATCGGGAGACTTGGGGGAACGCTGGGTGGAAGGAAATTTGTGGCTCCTCTCTGATTCCAGAGCTTTCTGTCACCAGAATTTGAGGAAAATGTGTTTTTTTAGCCAAAGTTTGAGGTTTGCAAAGGATTCTGAGTAACAGAACCTGGTCAGAGCCCCACAAGTCACCCCCTCTTGGATTCCCCTAGGTCTCTAGTTTTCAAAAATGCACAGGTTTGGTAGGTTTCCCTAGGTGCCGGCTGAGGTAGAGGCCAAAATATACAGGTAGGCACTTTGCAAAAAACACCTCTGTTTTCTTTAAAAAAATGTGATGTGTCCACATTGTGTTTTGGGGCGTTTCCTGTCACGGGCGCTAGGCCTACCCACACAAGTGAGGTATCATTTTTATCGGGATACTTGGGGGAACGCTGGGTGGAAGGAAATTTGTGGCTCCTCTCAGATTCCAGAACTTTCTGTCACCGAAATGTGAGGAAAATGTGTTTTTTTAGCCAAATTTTGAGGTTTGCAAAGGATTCTGGGTAACAGAACCTGGTCAGAGCCCCACAAGTCACCCCATCTTGGATTCCCCTAGGTCTCTAGTTTTCAAAAATGCACAGGTTTGGTAGGTTTCCCTAGGTGCCGGAGAGCTAGAGGCCAAAATCTACAGGTAGGCACTTTGCAAAAAGACCTCTGTTTTCTTTAAAAAAATGTGATGTGTCCACGTTGTGTTTTGGGGCGTTTCCTGTCACGGGCGCTAGGCCTACCCACACAAGTGAGGTATCATTTTTATCGGGAGACTTCAGGGAACGCTGGGTGGAAGGATATGTGTGGCTCCTCTCAGATTCCAGAACTTTGTGTTACCGAAATGTGAGGAAAATGAGTTTTTTTAGCCACATTTTGAGGATTGCAAAGGATTCTGGGTAACAGAACCTGGTCAGAGCCCCACAAGTCACCCCATCTTGGATTCCCCTTGGTCTCTAGTTTTCAAAAATGCACAGGTTTGGTAGGTTTCCCTAGGTGCCGGCTGAGCTAGAGGCCCAAATCTACAGATAGGCACTTTGCAAGAAAGACCTCTGTTTTCTTTAAAAAAATGTGATGTGTCCACGTTGTGTTTTGGGGCGTTTCCTGTCACGGGCGGTAGGCCTACCCACACAAGTGAGGTATCATTTTCATCAGGAGACTTGGGGGAACGCTGGGTGGAAGGAAATTTGTGGCTCCTCTCTGATTCCAGAACTTTCTATCACTAAAATTTGAGGAAAATTTGTTTTTTTAGCCACATTTTGAGGTTTGCAAAGGATTCTTGGTAACAGAACCTGGTTAGAGCCCCACAAGTCACCCCATCTCGGATTCCCCTAGGTCTCTAGTTTTCAAAAATGCACAGGTTTGGTAGGTTTCCCTAGGTGCCGGCTGAGCTAGAGGCCAAAATATACAGGTAGGCACTTTGCAAAAAACACCTCTGTTTTCTTTAATAAAATGTGATGTGTCCACATTGTGTTTTGGGGCGTTACCTGTCACGGGCGCTAGGCCTACCCACACAAGTGAGGTATCATTTTTATCGGGATACTTGGGGGAACGCTGGGTGGAAGGAAATTTGTGGCTCCTCTCAGATTCCAGAACTTTCTGTCACCGAAATGTGAGGAAAATGTGTTTTTTTAGCCAAATTTTGAGGTTTGCAAAGGATTCTGGGTAACAGAACCTGGTCAGAGCCCCACAAGTCACCCCATGTTGGATTCCCCTAGGTCTCTAGTTTTCAAAAATGCACAGGTTTGGTAGGTTTCCCTAGGTGCCGGCTGAGCTAGAGGCCAAAATCTACAGGTAGGCACTTTGCAAAAAACACCTCTGTTTTCTTTAAAAAAATGTGATGTGTCCACGTTGTGTTTTGGGGCGTTTCCTGTCACGGGCGCTAGGCCTACCCACACAAGTGAGGTATCATTTTTAGCGGGAGACTTAGGGGAACGCTGGGTGGAAGGAAATTTGTGGCTCCTCTCAGATTCCAGAACTTTCTGTCACCGAAATGTGAAGAAAATTTGTTTTTTTAGCCAAATTTTGAGGTTTGCAAAGGATTCTGGGTAACAGAACCTGGTCAGAGCCCCACAAGTCACCCCATCTTGGATTCCCCTAGGTCTCTAGTTTTAAAAAATACACAGGTTTTGTAGGTGTCGCTAGGTGCCGGCTGAGCTAGAGGCCAAAATCTACAGGTAGGCACTTTGCAAAAAACACCTCTGTTTTCTTTAAAAAAATGTGATGTGTCCACATTGCGTTTTGGGGCGTTTCCTGTCGCGGGTGCTAGGCCTACCCACACAAGTGAGGTATCATTTTTATCGGGAGACTTGGGGGAACGCTGGGTGGAAGGAAATTTGTGGCTCCTCTCTGATTCCAGAACTTTCTGTCACCAAAATTTGAGGAAAATGTGTTTTTTTAGCCAAAGTTTGAGGTTTGCAAAGGATTCTGAGTAACAGAACCTGGTCAGAGCCCCACAAGTCACCCCCTCTTGGATTCCCCTAGGTCTCTAGTTTTCAAAAATGCACAGGTTTGGTAGGTTTCCCTAGGTGCCGGCTGAGGTAGAGGCCAAAATCTACAGGTAGGCACTTTGCAAAAAACACCTCTGTTTTCTTTAAAAAAATGTGATGTGTCCACATTGTGTTTTGGGGCGTTTCCTGTCACGGGCGCTAGGCCTACCCACACAAGTGAGGTATCATTTTTATCGGGATACTTGGGGGAACGCTGGGTGGAAGGAAATTTGTGGCTCCTCTCAGATTCCAGAACTTTCTGTCACCGAAATGTGAGGAAAATGTGTTTTTTTAGCCAAATTTTGAGGTTTGCAAAGGATTCTGGGTAACAGAACCTGGTCAGAGCCCCACAAGTCACCCCATGTTGGATTCCCCTAGGTCTCTAGTTTTCAAAAATGCACAGGTTTGGTAGGTTTCCCTAGGTGCCGGCTGAGCTAGAGGCCAAAATCTACAGGTAGTCACTTTGCAAAAAGACCTCTGTTTTCTTTAAAAAAATGTGATGTGTCCACGTTGTGTTTTGGGGCGTTTCCTGTCACGGGCGCTAGGCCTACCCACACAAGTGAGGTATCATTTTTATCGGGAGACTTCAGGGAACGCTGGGTGGAAGGATATGTGTGGCTCCTCTCAGATTCCAGAACTTTGTGTTACCGAAATGTGAGGAAAATTAGTTTTTTTAGCCACATTTTGAGGTTTGCAAAGGATTCTGGGTAACAGAACCTGGTCAGAGCCCCACAAGTCACCCCATCTTGGATTCCCTTTGGTCTCTAGTTTTCAAAAATGCACAGGTTTGGTAGGTTTCCCTAGGTGCCGGCTGAGCTAGAGGCCCAAATCTACAGATAGGCACTTTGCAAAAAACACCTCTGTTTTCTTTAAAAAAATGTGATGTGTCCACGTTGTGTTTTGGGGCGTTTCCTGTCACGGGCGCTAGGCCTACCCACACAAGTGAGGTATCATTTTCATCAGGAGACTTGGGGGAACGCTGGGTGGAAGGAAATTTGTGGCTCCTCTCTGATTCCAGAACTTTCTATCACCAAAATTTGAGGAAAATTTGTTTTTTTAGCCACATTTTGAGGTTTGCAAAGGATTCTGGGTAACAGAACCTGGTCAGAGCCCCACAAGTCACCCCATCTTGGATTCCCCTAGGTCTCTAGTTTTAAAAAATGCACAGGTTTGGTAGGTTTCCCTAGGTGCCGGCTGAGCTAGAGGCCAAAATCTACAGGTAGGCACTTTGCAAAAAACACCTCTGTTTTCTTTAAAAAAATGTGATGTGTCCACGTTGTATTTTGGGGCGTTTCCTGTCACGGGTGCTAGGCCTACCCACACAAGTGAGGTATCATTTTTATCGGGAGACTTCAGGGAACGCTGAGTGGAAGGAAATGTGTGGCTCCTCTGAGATTCCAGAACTTTCTGTCACCGAAATGTGAGGAAAATTTGTTTTTTTAGCCAAATTTTGAGGTTTGCAAAGAATTCTGGGTAACAGAATCTGGTCAGAGCTCCACAAGTCACCCCATCTTGGATTCCCCTACGTCTCTAGTTTAAAAAAATGCACAGGTTTGGTAGGTTTCGCTAGGTGCCGGCTGAGCTAGAGGCCAAAATCGCGCAGGTAGGCACTTTGCAAAAAACACCTCTGTTTTCTTTAAAAAAATGGGATGTGTCCACGTTGTGTTTTGGGGCGTTTCCTGTCACGGGCGCTAGGCCTACCCACACAAGTGAGGTATCATTTTTATCGGGAGACTTGGGGGAACGCTGGGTGGAAGGAAATTTGTGGCTCCTCTCAGATTCCAGAACTTTCTGTCACCGAAATGTGAGGAAAATTTGTTTTTTTAGTCAAATTTTGAGGTTTGCAAAGGATTCTGGTTAACAGAACCTGGTCAGAGCCCCACAAGTCACCCCATCTTGGATTCCCCTAGGTCTCTAGTTTTAAAAAATGCACAGGTTTGGTAGGTTTCCCTAGGTGCCGGCTGAGCTAGAGGCCAAAATCTACAGGTAGGCACTTTGCAAAAAACACCTCTGTTTTCTTTAAAAAAATGTGATGTGTCCACATTGTGTTTTGGGGCGTTTCCTGTCACGGGCGCTAGGCCTACCCACACAAGTGAGGTATCATTTTTATCGGAATACTTGGGGGAACGCTGGGTGGAAGGAAATTTGTGGCTCCTCTCAGATTCCAGAACTTTCTGTCACCGAAATGTGAGGAAAATGTGTTTTTTTAGCCAAATTTTGAGGTTTGCAAAGGATTCTGGGTAACAGAACCTGGTCAGAGCCCCACAAGTCACCCCATCTTGGATTCCCCTAGGTCTCTAGTTTTCAAAAATGCACAGGTTTGGTAGGTTTCCCTAGGTGCCGGAGAGCTAGAGGCCAAAATCTACAGGTAGGCACTTTGCAAAAAGACCTCTGTTTTCTTTAAAAAAATGTGATGTGTCCACGTTGTGTTTTGGGGCGTTTCCTGTCACGGGCGCTAGGCCTACCCACACAAGTGAGGTATCATTTTTATCGGGAGACTTCAGGGAACGCTGGGTGGAAGGATATGTGTGGCTCCTCTCAGATTCCAGAACTTTGTGTTACCGAAATGTGAGGAAAATGAGTTTTTTTAGCCACATTTTGAGATTTGCAAAGGATTCTGGGTAACAGAACCTGGTCAGAGCCCCACAAGTCACCCCATCTTGGATTCCCCTTGGTCTCTAGTTTTCAAAAATGCACAGGTTTGGTAGGTTTCCCTAGGTGCCGGGTGAGCTAGAGGCCCAAATCTACAGATAGGCACTTTGCAAAAAAGACCTCTGTTTTCTTTAAAAAAATGTGATGTGTCCACGTTGTGTTTTGGGGCGTTTCCTGTCACGGGCGGTAGGCCTACCCACACAAGTGAGGTATCATTTTCATCAGGAGACTTGGGGGAACGCTGGGTGGAAGGAAATTTGTGGCTCCTCTCAGATTCCAGAACTTTCTGTCACCGAAATGTGAAGAAAATTTGTTTTTTTAGCCAACTTTTGAGGTTTGCAAAGGATTCTGGGTAACAGAACCTGGTCAGAGCCCCACAAGTCACCCCATCCTAGATTCCCCTAGGTCTCTAGTTTTCAAAAATGCACAGGTTTGGTAGGTTTCCCTAGGTGCCGGCTGAGCTAGAGGCCAAAATCTACAGGTAGGCACTTTGCAAAAAACACCTCTGTTTTCTTTAAAAAAATGTGATGTGTCCACGTTGTGTTTTGGGGCATTTCCTGTCGCGGGTGCTAGGCCTACCCACACAAGTGAGGTATCATTTTTATCAGGAGACTTGGGAGAACGTTGGGTGGAAGGAAATTTGTGGCTCCTCTCTGATTCCAAAACTATCTGTCACCAAAATGTGAGGAAAAAGTGTTTTTTTAGCCAAATTTTGAGGTTTGCAAAGGATTCTGGGTAACAGAACCTGGTCAGAGCCCCACAAGTCACCCCATCTTGGATTCCCCTAGGTCTCTAGTTTTAAAAAATACACAGGTTTTGTAGGTGTCGCTAGGTGCCGGCTGAGCTAGAGGCCAAAATCTACAGGTAGGCACTTTGCAAAAAACACCTCTGTTTTCTTTAAAAAAATGTGATGTGTCCACATTGCATTTTGGGGCGTTTCCTGTCGCGGGTGCTAGGCCTACCCACACAAGTGAGGTATCATTTTTATCGGGAGACTTGGGGGAACGCTGGGTGGAAGGAAATTTGTGGCTCCTCTCTGATTCCAGAGCTTTCTGTCACCAGAATTTGAGGAAAATGTGTTTTTTTAGCCAAAGTTTGAGGTTTGCAAAGGATTCTGAGTAACAGAACCTGGTCAGAGCCCCACAAGTCACCCCCTCTTGGATTCCCCTAGGTCTCTAGTTTTCAAAAATGCACAGGTTTGGTAGGTTTCCCTAGGTGCCGGCTGAGGTAGAGGCCAAAATATACAGGTAGGCACTTTGCAAAAAACACCTCTGTTTTCTTTAAAAAAATGTGATGTGTCCACATTGTGTTTTGGGGCGTTTCCTGTCACGGGCGCTAGGCCTACCCACACAAGTGAGGTATCATTTTTATCGGGATACTTGGGGGAACGCTGGGTGGAAGGAAATTTGTGGCTCCTCTCAGATTCCAGAACTTTCTGTCACCGAAATGTGAGGAAAATGTGTTTTTTTAGCCAAATTTTGAGGTTTGCAAAGGATTCTGGGTAACAGAACCTGGTCAGAGCCCCACAAGTCACCCCATCTTGGATTCCCCTAGGTCTCTAGTTTTCAAAAATGCACAGGTTTGGTAGGTTTCCCTAGGTGCCGGAGAGCTAGAGGCCAAAATCTACAGGTAGGCACTTTGCAAAAAGACCTCTGTTTTCTTTAAAAAAATGTGATGTGTCCACGTTGTGTTTTGGGGCGTTTCCTGTCACGGGCGCTAGGCCTACCCACACAAGTGAGGTATCATTTTTATCGGGAGACTTCAGGGAACGCTGGGTGGAAGGATATGTGTGGCTCCTCTCAGATTCCAGAACTTTGTGTTACCGAAATGTGAGGAAAATGAGTTTTTTTAGCCACATTTTGAGGATTGCAAAGGATTCTGGGTAACAGAACCTGGTCAGAGCCCCACAAGTCACCCCATCTTGGATTCCCCTTGGTCTCTAGTTTTCAAAAATGCACAGGTTTGGTAGGTTTCCCTAGGTGCCGGCTGAGCTAGAGGCCCAAATCTACAGATAGGCACTTTGCAAAAAAGACCTCTGTTTTCTTTAAAAAAATGTGATGTGTCCACGTTGTGTTTTGGGGCGTTTCCTGTCACGGGCGGTAGGCCTACCCACACAAGTGAGGTATCATTTTCATCAGGAGACTTGGGGGAACGCTGGGTGGAAGGAAATTTGTGGCTCCTCTCTGATTCCAGAACTTTCTATCACTAAAATTTGAGGAAAATTTGTTTTTTTAGCCACATTTTGAGGTTTGCAAAGGATTCTTGGTAACAGAACCTGGTTAGAGCCCCACAAGTCACCCCATCTCGGATTCCCCTAGGTCTCTAGTTTTCAAAAATGCACAGGTTTGGTAGGTTTCCCTAGGTGCCGGCTGAGCTAGAGGCCAAAATATACAGGTAGGCACTTTGCAAAAAACACCTCTGTTTTCTTTAATAAAATGTGATGTGTCCACCTTGTGTTTTGGGGCGTTTCCTGTCACGGGCGCTAGGCCTACCCACACAAGTGAGGTATCATTTTTAGCGGGAGACTTAGGGGAACGCTGGGTGGAAGGAAATTTGTGGCTCCTCTCAGATTCCAGAACTTTCTGTCACCGAAATGTGAAGAAAATTAGTTTTTTTAGCCAAATTTTGAGGTTTGCAAAGGATTCTGGGTAACAGAACCTGGTCAGAGCCCCACAAGTCACCCCATCTTGGATTCCCCTAGGTCTCTAGTTTTAAAAAATACACAGGTTTTGTAGGTGTCGCTAGGTGCCGGCTGAGCTAGAGGCCAAAATCTACAGGTAGGCTCTTTGCAAAAAACACCTCTGTTTTCTTTAAAAAAATGTGATGTGTCCACATTGCGTTTTGGGGCGTTTCCTGTCGCGGGTGCTAGGCCTACCCACACAAGTGAGGTATCATTTTTATCGGGAGACTTGGGGGAACGCTGGGTAGAAGGAAATTTGTGGCTCCTCTCTGATTCCAGAACTTTCTGTCACCGAAATGTGAGGAAAATGTGTTTTTTTAGCCAAATTTTGAGGTTTGCAAAGGATTCTGGGTAACAGAACCTGGTCAGAGCCCCACAAGTCACCCCATCTTGGATTCCCCTAGGTCTCTAGTTTTCAAAAATGCACAGGTTTGGTAGGTTTCCCTAGGTGCCGGAGAGCTAGAGGCCAAAATCTACAGGTAGGCACTTTGCAAAAAGACCTCTGTTTTCTTTAAAAAAATGTGATGTGTCCACGTTGTGTTTTGGGGCGTTTCCTGTCACGGGCGCTAGGCCTACCCACACAAGTGAGGTATCATTTTTATCGGGAGACTTCAGGGAACGCTGGGTGGAAGGATATGTGTGGCTCCTCTCAGATTCCAGAACTTTGTGTTACCGAAATGTGAGGAAAATGAGTTTTTTTAGCCACATTTTGAGATTTGCAAAGGATTCTGGGTAACAGAACCTGGTCAGAGCCCCACAAGTCACCCCATCTTGGATTCCCCTTGGTCTCTAGTTTTCAAAAATGCACAGGTTTGGTAGGTTTCCCTAGGTGCCGGGTGAGCTAGAGGCCCAAATCTACAGATAGGCACTTTGCAAAAAAGACCTCTGTTTTCTTTAAAAAAATGTGATGTGTCCACGTTGTGTTTTGGGGCGTTTCCTGTCACGGGCGGTAGGCCTACCCACACAAGTGAGGTATCATTTTCATCAGGAGACTTGGGGGAACGCTGGGTGGAAGGAAATTTGTGGCTCCTCTCAGATTCCAGAACTTTCTGTCACCGAAATGTGAAGAAAATTTGTTTTTTTAGCCAACTTTTGAGGTTTGCAAAGGATTCTGGGTAACAGAACCTGGTCAGAGCCCCACAAGTCACCCCATCCTAGATTCCCCTAGGTCTCTAGTTTTCAAAAATGCACAGGTTTGGTAGGTTTCCCTAGGTGCCGGCTGAGCTAGAGGCCAAAATCTACAGGTAGGCACTTTGCAAAAAACACCTCTGTTTTCTTTAAAAAAATGTGATGTGTCCACGTTGTGTTTTGGGGCATTTCCTGTCGCGGGTGCTAGGCCTACCCACACAAGTGAGGTATCATTTTTATCAGGAGACTTGGGAGAACGTTGGGTGGAAGGAAATTTGTGGCTCCTCTCTGATTCCAGAACTATCTGTCACCAAAATGTGAGGAAAAAGTGTTTTTTTAGCCAAATTTTGAGGTTTGCAAAGGATTCTGGGTAACAGAACCTGGTCAGAGCCCCACAAGTCACCCCATCTTGGATTCCCCTAGGTCTCTAGTTTTAAAAAATACACAGGTTTTGTAGGTGTCGCTAGGTGCCGGCTGAGCTAGAGGCCAAAATCTACAGGTAGGCACTTTGCAAAAAACACCTCTGTTTTCTTTAAAAAAATGTGATGTGTCCACATTGCATTTTGGGGCGTTTCCTGTCGCGGGTGCTAGGCCTACCCACACAAGTGAGGTATCATTTTTATCGGGAGACTTGGGGGAACGCTGGGTGGAAGGAAATTTGTGGCTCCTCTCTGATTCCAGAGCTTTCTGTCACCAGAATTTGAGGAAAATGTGTTTTTTTAGCCAAAGTTTGAGGTTTGCAAAGGATTCTGAGTAACAGAACCTGGTCAGAGCCCCACAAGTCACCCCCTCTTGGATTCCCCTAGGTCTCTAGTTTTCAAAAATGCACAGGTTTGGTAGGTTTCCCTAGGTGCCGGCTGAGGTAGAGGCCAAAATATACAGGTAGGCACTTTGCAAAAAACACCTCTGTTTTCTTTAAAAAAATGTGATGTGTCCACATTGTGTTTTGGGGCGTTTCCTGTCACGGGCGCTAGGCCTACCCACACAAGTGAGGTATCATTTTTATCGGGATACTTGGGGGAACGCTGGGTGGAAGGAAATTTGTGGCTCCTCTCAGATTCCAGAACTTTCTGTCACCGAAATGTGAGGAAAATGTGTTTTTTTAGCCAAATTTTGAGGTTTGCAAAGGATTCTGGGTAACAGAACCTGGTCAGAGCCCCACAAGTCACCCCATCTTGGATTCCCCTAGGTCTCTAGTTTTCAAAAATGCACAGGTTTGGTAGGTTTCCCTAGGTGCCGGAGAGCTAGAGGCCAAAATCTACAGGTAGGCACTTTGCAAAAAGACCTCTGTTTTCTTTAAAAAAATGTGATGTGTCCACGTTGTGTTTTGGGGCGTTTCCTGTCACGGGCGCTAGGCCTACCCACACAAGTGAGGTATCATTTTTATCGGGAGACTTCAGGGAACGCTGGGTGGAAGGATATGTGTGGCTCCTCTCAGATTCCAGAACTTTGTGTTACCGAAATGTGAGGAAAATGAGTTTTTTTAGCCACATTTTGAGGATTGCAAAGGATTCTGGGTAACAGAACCTGGTCAGAGCCCCACAAGTCACCCCATCTTGGATTCCCCTTGGTCTCTAGTTTTCAAAAATGCACAGGTTTGGTAGGTTTCCCTAGGTGCCGGCTGAGCTAGAGGCCCAAATCTACAGATAGGCACTTTGCAAAAAAGACCTCTGTTTTCTTTAAAAAAATGTGATGTGTCCACGTTGTGTTTTGGGGCGTTTCCTGTCACGGGCGGTAGGCCTACCCACACAAGTGAGGTATCATTTTCATCAGGAGACTTGGGGGAACGCTGGGTGGAAGGAAATTTGTGGCTCCTCTCTGATTCCAGAACTTTCTATCACTAAAATTTGAGGAAAATTTGTTTTTTTAGCCACATTTTGAGGTTTGCAAAGGATTCTTGGTAACAGAACCTGGTTAGAGCCCCACAAGTCACCCCATCTCGGATTCCCCTAGGTCTCTAGTTTTCAAAAATGCACAGGTTTGGTAGGTTTCCCTAGGTGCCGGCTGAGCTAGAGGCCAAAATATACAGGTAGGCACTTTGCAAAAAACACCTCTGTTTTCTTTAATAAAATGTGATGTGTCCACCTTGTGTTTTGGGGCGTTTCCTGTCACGGGCGCTAGGCCTACCCACACAAGTGAGGTATCATTTTTAGCGGGAGACTTAGGGGAACGCTGGGTGGAAGGAAATTTGTGGCTCCTCTCAGATTCCAGAACTTTCTGTCACCGAAATGTGAAGAAAATTAGTTTTTTTAGCCAAATTTTGAGGTTTGCAAAGGATTCTGGGTAACAGAACCTGGTCAGAGCCCCACAAGTCACCCCATCTTGGATTCCCCTAGGTCTCTAGTTTTAAAAAATACACAGGTTTTGTAGGTGTCGCTAGGTGCCGGCTGAGCTAGAGGCCAAAATCTACAGGTAGGCACTTTGCAAAAAACACCTCTGTTTTCTTTAAAAAAATGTGATGTGTCCACATTGCGTTTTGGGGCGTTTCCTGTCGCGGGTGCTAGGCCTACCCACACAAGTGAGGTATCATTTTTATCGGGAGACTTGGGGGAACGCTGGGTGGAAGGAAATTTGTGGCTCCTCTCTGATTCCAGAACTTTCTGTCACCAAAATTTGAGGAAAATGTGTTTTTTTAGCCAAAGTTTGAGGTTTGCAAAGGATTCTGAGTAACAGAACCTGGTCAGAGCCCCACAAGTCACCCCCTCTTGGATTCCCCTAGGTCTCTAGTTTTCAAAAATGCACAGGTTTGGTAGGTTTCCCTAGGTGCCGGCTGAGGTAGAGGCCAAAATCTACAGGTAGGCACTTTGCAAAAAACACCTCTGTTTTCTTTAAAAAAATGTGATGTGTCCACATTGTGTTTTGGGGCGTTTCCTGTCACGGGCGCTAGGCCTACCCACACAAGTGAGGTATCATTTTTATCGGGATACTTGGGGGAACGCTGGGTGGAAGGAAATTTGTGGCTCCTCTCAGATTCCAGAACTTTCTGTCACCGAAATGTGAGGAAAATGTGTTTTTTTAGCCAAATTTTGAGGTTTGCAAAGGATTCTGGGTAACAGAACCTGGTCAGAGCCCCACAAGTCACCCCATCTTGGATTCCCCTAGGTCTCTAGTTTTCAAAAATGCACAGGTTTGGTAGGTTTCCCTAGGTGCCGGCTGAGCTAGAGGCCAAAATCTACAGGTAGTCACTTTGCAAAAAGACCTCTGTTTTCTTTAAAAAAATGTGATGTGTCCACGTTGTGTTTTGGGGCGTTTCCTGTCACGGGCGCTAGGCCTACCCACACAAGTGAGGTATCATTTTTATCGGGAGACTTCAGGGAACGCTGGGTGGAAGGATATGTGTGGCTCCTCTCAGATTCCAGAACTTTGTGTTACCGAAATGTGAGGAAAATTAGTTTTTTTAGCCACATTTTGAGGTTTGCAAAGGATTCTGGGTAACAGAACCTGGTCAGAGCCCCACAAGTCACCCCATCTTGGATTCCCTTTGGTCTCTAGTTTTAAAAAATGCACAGGTTTGGTAGGTTTCCCTAGGTGCCGGCTGAGCTAGAGGCCCAAATCTACAGATAGGCACTTTGCAAAAAACACCTCTGTTTTCTTTAAAAAAATGTGATGTGTCCACGTTGTGTTTTGGGGCGTTTCCTGTCACGGGCGCTAGGCCTACCCACACAAGTGAGGTATCATTTTCATCAGGAGACTTGGGGGAATGCTGGGTGGAAGGAAATTTGTGGCTCCTCTCTGATTCCAGAACTTTCTATCACCAAAATTTGAGGAAAATTTGTTTTTTTAGCCACATTTTGAGGTTTGCAAAGGATTCTGGGTAACAGAACCTGGTCAGAGCCCCACAAGTCACCCCATCTTGGATTCCCCTAGGTCTCTAGTTTTCAAAAATGCACAGGTTTGGTAGGTTTCCCTAGGTGCCGGCTGAGCTAGAGGCCAAAATCTACAGGTAGGCACTTTGCAAAAAACACCTCTGTTTTCTTTAAAAAAATGTGATGTGTCCACGTTGTATTTTGGGGCGTTTCCTGTCACGGGTGCTAGGCCTACCCACACAAGTGAGGTATCATTTTTATCGGGAGACTTCAGGGAACGCTGAGTGGAAGGAAATGTGTGGCTCCTCTGAGATTCCAGAACTTTCTGTCACCGAAATGTGAGGAAAATTTGTTTTTTTAGCCAAATTTTGAGGTTTGCAAAGAATTCTGGGTAACAGAACCTGGTCAGAGCTCCACAAGTCACCCCATCTTGGATTCCCCTACGTCTCTAGTTTAAAAAAATGCACAGGTTTGGTAGGTTTCGCTAGGTGCCGGCTGAGCTAGAGGCCAAAATCGCGCAGGTAGGCACTTTGCAAAAAACACCTCTGTTTTCTTTAAAAAAATGGGATGTGTCCACGTTGTGTTTTGGGGCGTTTCCTGTCACGGGCGCTAGGCCTACCCACACAAGTGAGGTATCATTTTTATCGGGAGACTTGGGGGAACGCTGGGTGGAAGGAAATTTGTGGCTCCTCTCAGATTCCAGAACTTTCTGTCACCGAAATGTGAGGAAAATTTGTTTTTTTAGTCAAATTTTGAGGTTTGCAAAGGATTCTGGTTAACAGAACCTGGTCAGAGCCCCACAAGTCACCCCATCTTGGATTCCCCTAGGTCTCTAGTTTTAAAAAATGCACAGGTTTGGTAGGTTTCCCTAGGTGCCGGCTGAGCTAGAGGCCAAAATCTACAGGTAGGCACTTTGCAAAAAACACCTCTGTTTTCTTTCAAAAAATGTGATGTGTCCACGTTGTGTTTTGGGGCGTTTCCTCTCACGGGCGCTAGGCCTACCCACACAAGTGAGGTATCATTTTTATCGGGAGACTTCAGGGAACGCTGGGTGGAAGGATATGTGTGGCTCCTCACAGATTCCAGAACTTTCTGTCACCGAAATGTGAGGAAAATTAGTTTTTTGGCCAAATTTTGAGGTTTGCAAAGGATTCTTGGTAACAGAACCTGGTCAGAGCCCCATAAGTCACCCCATCTTGGATTCCCCTAGGTCTCTGGTTTTAAAAAATGCACAGGTTTGGTAGGTTTCCCTAGGTGCCGGCTGAGCTAGAGGCCAAAATCTAGAGGTAGGCACTTTGCAAAAAACACCTCTGTTTTCTTTAAAAAAATGTGAGGTGTCCACGTTGTGTTTTGGGGCGTTTCCTGTCACGGGTGCTAGGCCTACCCACACAAGTGAGGTATCATTTTTATCGGGAGACTTCAGGGAACGCTGAGTGGAAGGAAATGTGTGGCTCCTCTCAGATTCCAGAACTTTCTGTCACCGAAATGTGAGGAAAATGTGTTTTTTTAGCCAAATTTTGAGGTTTGCAAAGAATTCTGGGTAACAGAACCAGGTCAGAGCCCCATAAGTCACCCCATCTTGGATTCCCCTAGGTCTCTAGTTTTAAAAAATGCACAGGTTTGGTAGGTTTCCCTATGTGCCGGCTGAGCTAGAGGCCAAAATCTACAGGTAGGCATTTTGCAAAAAACACCTCTGTTTTCTTTAAAAAAATGCGATGTGTCCAAGTTGCGTTTTGGGGCATTTCCTGTCGCGGGCGCTAGGCCTACCCACACAAGTGAGGTATAATTTTTACCGGGAGACTTGGGAGAACACTGGGTGGAAGGAAATTTGTGGCTCCTCTCTGATTCCAGAACTTTCTGTCACCACAATTTGAGGAAAATGTGTTTTTTTAGCCAAAGTTTGAGGTTTGCAAAGGATTCTGGGTAACAGAACCTGGTCAGAGCCCCACAAGTCACCCCATCTTGGATTCCCCTACGCCTCTAGTTTTAAAAAATGCACAGGTTTGGTTGGTTTCGCTAGGTGCCGGCTGAGCTAGAGGCCAAAATCGACACGTAGGCACTTTGCAAAAAACACCTCTGTTTTCTTTAAAAAAATGGGATGTGTCCACGTTGTGTTTTGGGGCGTTTCCTGTCACAGGCGCTAGGCCTACCCAAACAAGTGAGGTATCATTTTTATCGGGAGACTTGGGGGAACGCTGGGTGGAAGGATATGTGTGGCTGCTCACAGATTCCAGAACTTTCTGTCACCGAAATGTGAGGAAAATTAGTTTTTTTAGCCAAATTTTGAGGTTTGCAAAGGATTCTGGGTAACAGAACCTGGTCAGAGCCCCATAAGTCACCCCATATTGGATTCCCCTAGGTCTCTAGTTTTAAAAAATGCACAGGTTTGGTAGGTTTCCCTATGTGCCGGCTGAGCTAGAGGCCAAAATCTACAGGTAGGCATTTTGCAAAAAACACCTCTGTTTTCTTTAAAAAAATGCGATGTGTCCAAGTTGCGTTTTGGGGCATTTCCTGTCGCGGGCGCTAGGCCTACCCACACAAGTGAGGTATAATTTTTACCGGGAGACTTGGGAGAACACTGGGTGGAAGGAAATTTGTGGCTCCTCTCTGATTCCAGAACTTTCTGTCACCACAATTTGAGGAAAATGTGTTTTTTTAGCCAAAGTTTGAGGTTTGCAAAGGATTCTGGGTAACAGAACCTGGTCAGAGCCCCACAAGTCACCCCATCTTGGATTCCCCTATGTCTCTAGTTTTCAAAAATGCACAGGTTTGGTATGTTTCCCTAGGTGCCAGCTGAGCTAGAGGCCAAAATCTACAGGTAGGCACTTTGCAAAAAACACCTCTGTTTTCTTTAAAAAAATGTGATGTGTCCACGTTGTGTTTTGGGGCATTTCCTGTCGCAGGTGCTAGGCCTACCCACACAAGTGAGGTATCATTTTTATCAGGAGACTTGGGAGAACGCTGGGTGGAAGGAAATTTGTGGCTCCTCTCTGATTCCAGAACTATCTGTCACCAAAATGTGAGGAAAAAGTGTTTTTTTAGCCAAATTTTGAGGTTTGCAAAGGATTCTGGGTAACAGAACCTGGTCAGAGCCCCACAAGTCACCCCATCTTGGATTCCCCTAGGTCTCTAGTTTTAAAAAATACACAGGTTTTGTAGGTGTCGCAGGTGCCGGCTGAGTTAGAGGCCAAAATCTACAGGTAGGCACTTTGCAAAAAACACCTCTATTTTCTTTAAAAAAATGTGATGTGTCCACGTTGTGTTTTGGGGCATTTCCTGTCGCGGGTGCTAGGCCTACCCACACAAGTGAGGTATCATTTTTATCAGGAGACTTGGGGGAACACTGGGTGGAAGGAAATTTGTGGCTCCTCTCAGATTCCAGAACTTTCTGTCACCGAAATGTGAAAAAAATTTGTTTTTTTAGCCAACTTTTGAGGTTTGCAAAGGATTCTGGGTAACAGAACCTGGTCAAAGCCCAACAAGTCACCCCATCCTAGATTCCCCTAGGTCTCTAGTTTTCAAAAATGCACAGGTTTGGTAGGTTTCCCTAGGTGCCGGCTGAGCTAGAGGCCAAAATCTACAGGTAGGCACTTTGCAAAAAACACCTCTGTTTTCTTTAAAGTAATGTGATGTGTCCACCTTGTGTTTTGGGGCGTTTCCTGTCACGGGCGCTAGGCCTACCCACACAAGTGAGGTATCATTTTTAGCGGGAGACTTGGGGGAACGCTGGGTGGATGGAAATTTGTGGCTCCTCTCAGATTCCAGAACTTTCTGTCACCGAAATGTGAAGAAAATTTGTTTTTTTAGCCAACTTTTGAGGTTTGCAAAGGATTCTGGGTAACAGAACCTGGTCAGAGCCCCACAAGTCACCCCATCCTAGATTCCCCTAGGTCTCTAGTTTTCAAAAATGCACAGGTTTGGTAGGTTTCCCTAGGTGCCGGCTGAGCTAGAGGCCAAAATCTACAGGTAGGCACTTTGCAAAAAACACCTCTGTTTTCTTTAAAGAAATGTGATGTGTCCACCTTGTGTTTTGGGGCGTTTCCTGTCACGGGCGCTAGGCCTACCCACACAAGTGAGGTATCATTTTTAGCGGGAGACTTGGGGGAACGCTGGGTGGATGGAAATTTGTGGCTCCTCTCAGATTCCAGAACTTTCTGTCACCGAAATGTGAAGAAAATTTGTTTTTTTAGCCAACTTTTGAGGTTTGCAAAGGATTCTGGGTAACAGAACCTGGTCAGAGCCCCACAAGTCACCCCATCCTAGATTCCCCTAGGTCTCTAGTTTTCAAAAATGCACAGGTTTGGTAGGTTTCCCTAGGTGCCGGCTGAGCTAGAGGCCAAAATCTACAGGTAGGCACTTTGCAAAAAACACCTCTGTTTTCTTTAAAAAAATGTGATGTGTCCACGTTGTGTTTTGGGGCATTTCCTGTCGCAGGTGCTAGGCCTATCCACACAAGTGAGGTATCATTTTTATCAGGAGACTTGGGAGAACGCTGGGTGGAAGGAAATTTGTGGCTCCTCTCTGATTCCAGAACTATCTGTCACCAAAATGTGAGGAAAAAGTGTTTTTTTAGCCAAATGTTGAGGTTTGCAAAGGATTCTGGGTAACAGAACCTGGTCAGAGCCCCACAAGTCACCCCATCTTGGATTCCCCTAGGTCTCTAGTTTTAAAAAATACACAGGTTTTGTAGGTGTCGCAGGTGCCGGCTGAGCTAGAGGCCAAAATCTACAGGTAGGCACTTTGCAAAAAACACCTCTGTTTTCTTTAAAAAAATGTGATGTGTCCATATTGCGTTTTGGGGCGTTTCCTGTCGCGGGTGCTAGGCCTACCCACACAAGTGAGGTATCATTTTTATCGGGAGACTTGGGGGAACGCTGGGTGGAAGGAAATTTGTGGCTCCTCTCTGATTCCAGAACTTTCTGTCACCAAAATTTGAGGAAAATGTGTTTTTTTAGCCAAAGTTTGAGGTTTGCAAAGGATTCTGAGTAACAGAACCTGGTCAGAGCCCCACAAGTCACACCATCTTGGATTCCCCTAGGTCTCTAGTTTTCAAAAATGCACAGGTTTGGTAGGTTTCCCTAGGTGCCGGCTGAGCTAGAGGCCAAAATCTACAGGTAGGCACTTTGCAAAAAACACCTCTGTTTTATTTAAAAAAATGTGATGTGTCCACGTTGTGTTTTGGGGCGTTTCCTGTCACGGGCGCTAGGCCTACCCACACAAGTGAGGTATCATTTTTATCGGGAGACTTCACGGAACGCTGGGTGGAAGGATATGTGTGGCTCCTCTCAGATTCCAGAACTTTGTGTCACCGAAATGTGAGGAAAATGAGTTTTTTTAGCCACATTTTGAGGTTTGCAAAGGATTCTGGGTAACAGAACCTGGTCAGAGCCCCACAAGTCACCCCATCTTGGATTCCCCTTGGTCTCTAGTTTTCAAAAATGCACAGGTTTGGTAGGTTTCCCTAGGTGCCGGCTGAGCTAGAGGCCCAAATCTACAGATAGGCACTTTGCAAAAAACACCTCTGTTTTCTTTAAAAAAATGTGATGTGTCCACGTTGTGTTTTGGGGCGTTTCCTGTCACGGGCGCTAGGCCTACCCACACAAGTGAGGTATAATTTTCATCAGGAGACTTGGGGGAACGCTGGGTGGAAGGAAATTTGTGACTCCTCTCAGATTCCAGAACTTTCTGTCACCGAAATGTGAGGAAAATATGTTTTGTTAGCCAAATTTTGAGGTTTGCAAAGGATTCTGGGTAACAGAACCTGGTCAGAGCCCCACAAGTCACCCCATCTTGGATTCCCCCAGGGCTGTAGTTTTCAAAAATGCACAGGTTTGGTAGGTTTCCCTAGGTGGCGGCTGAGCTAGAGGCCAAAATCTACAGGTAGGCACTTTGCAAAAAACACATCTGTTTTCTTTAAAAAAATGGGATGTGTCCACGTTGTGTTTTGGGGTGTTTCCTGTCACGGGCGCTAGGCCTACCCACATAAGTGAGGTATCATTTTTATCGAGAGACTTGGGGGAACGCTGGGTAGAAGGAAATTTGTGGCTCCTCTCAGATTCCAGAACTTTCTGTCACCGAAATGTGAGGAAAATGTGTTTTTTTAGCCAAATCTTGAGGTTTGCAAAGGATTCTGGGTAACAGAACCTGGTTAGAGCCCCACATGTCACCCCATCTCGGATTCCCCTAGGTCTCTATTTTTAAAAAATGCACAGGTTTGGTAGGTTTCCCTAGGTGCCGGCTGAGCTAGAGGCCAAAATCTACAGGTCGGCACTTTGCAAAAAACACCTCTGTTTTCTTTAAAAAAATGGGATGTGTCCACGTTGTGTTTTGGGGTGTTTCCTGTCACGGGCGCTAGGCCTACCCACATAAGTGAGGTATCATTTTTATCGAGAGACTTGGGGGAACGCTGGGTAGAAGGAAATTTGTGGCTCCTCTCAGATTCCAGAACTTTCTGTCACCGAAATGTGAGGAAAATGTGTTTTTTTAGCCAAATCTTGAGGTTTGCAAAGGATTCTGGGTAACAGAACCTGGTTAGAGCCCCACATGTCACCCCATCTCGGATTCCCCTAGGTCTCTAGTTTTAAAAAATGCACAGGTTTGGTAGGTTTCCCTAGGTGCCGGCTGAGCTAGAGGCCAAAATCTACAGGTCGGCACTTTGCAAAAAACACCTCTGTTTTCTTTAAAAAAATGTGATGTGTCCACGTTGTGTTTTGGGGCGTTTCCTGTCACGGGCGCTAGGCCTACCCACACAAGTGAGGTATCATTTTTATTGGGAGACTTGGGGGAACGCTGGGTGGATAGAAATTTGTGGCTCCTCTCAGATTCCAGAACTTTCTGTCACCGAAATGTGAGGAAAATGTGTTTTGTTAGCCAAATTTTGAGGTTTGCAAAGGATTCTGGGTAACAGAACCTGGTCAGAGCCCCACAAGTCACCCCTTCTTGGATTCCCCTTGGTCTCTAGTTTTCAAAAATGCACAGGTTTGGTAGGTTTCCCTAGGTGCCGGCTGAGCTAGAGGCCAAAATCTACAGGTAGGCACTTTGTAAAAAACACCTCTGTTTTCTTTTAAAAAAAATTATTTGTAAACGTTGTGTTTTGGGGCGTTTCCTGTCACGGGCGCTAGGCCTACCCACACAAGTGAGGTATCATTTTTATCTGGATACTTGGGGGAACGCTGGGTGGAAGGAAATTTGTGGCTCCTCTCAGATTCCAGGACTTTCTGTCACCGAAATGTGAGGAAAATGTGTTTTTTTAGCCAAATGTTGATGTTTGCAAAGGATTCTGGGTAACAGAACCTGGTCAGAGCCCCACAAGTCACCCCATCTTGGATTCCCCTAGGGCTCTAGTTTTCAAAAATGCACAGGTTTGGTAGGTTTCCCTAGGTGGCGGCTAAGCTAGAGGCCAAAATCTACAGGTAGGCACTTTGCAAAAAACACCTCTGTTTTCTTTCAAAAAATGTGATGTGTCCACGTTGTGTTTTGGGGCGTTTCCTGTCACAGGCGCTAGCCCTACCCACACAAGTGAGGTATCATTTTTATTGGGAGACTTGGGGGAACGCTGGGTGGATAGAAATTTGTGGCTCCTCTCAGATTCCAGAACTTTCTGTCACCGAAATGTGAAGAAAATTTGTTTTTTTAGCCAAATTTTTAGGTTTGCAAAGGATTCTGGGTAACAGAACCTGGTCAGAGCCCCACAAGTCACCCCATCTTAGATTCCCCTAGGTCTCTAGTTTTCAAAAATGCACAGGTTTGGTAGGTTTCCCTAGGTGCTGGCTGAGCTAGAGGCCAAAATCTACAGGTAGGCACTTTGCAAAAAACACCTCTGTTTTCTTTCAAAAAATGTGATGTGTCCACGTTGCGTTTTGGGGCATTTCCTGACGCGGGCGCTAGGCCTACCCACACAAGTGAGGTATCGTTTTTATCATGAGACTTTTGGGAACGCTGGGTGGAAAGAAATTTGTGGCTCCTCTCTGATTCCAGAACTATCTGTCACCAAAATGTGAGGAAAATTTGTTTTTTTAGCCAACTTTTGAGGTTTGCAAAGGATTCTGGGTAACAGAACCTGGTCAGAGCCCCACAAGTCACCCCCTCTTGGATTGCCCTAGGTCTCTAGTTTTCAAAACTGCACAGGTTTGGTAGGTTTCCCTAGGTGCCGGCTGAGGTAGAGGCCAAAATCTACAGGTAGGCACTTTGCAAAAAACACCTCTGTTTTCTTTAAAAAAATGTGATGTGTCCACATTGTGTTTTTGGGCGTTTCCTGTCACGGGCGCTAGGCCTACCCACACAAGTGAGGTATATTTTTTATCGGGATACTTGGGGGAACGCTGGGTGGAAGGAAATTTGTGGCTCCTCTCAGATTCCAGAACTTTCTGTCACCGAAATGTGAGGAAAATGTGTTTTTTTAGCCAAATTTTGAGGTTTGCAAAGGATTCTGGGTAACAGAACCTGGTCAGAGCCCCACAAGTCACCCCATCTTGGATTCCCCTAGGTCTCTAGTTTTCAAAAATGCACAGGTTTGGTAGGTTTCGCTAGGTGCCGGCTGAGCTAGAGGCCAAAATCTACAGGTAGGCACTTTGCAAAAAACACCTCTGTTTTCTTTAAAAAAATGGGATGTTTCCACGTTGTGTTTTGGGGTGTTTCCTGTCACGGGCGCTAGGCCTACCCACACAAGTGAGGTATCATTTTTATCGGGAGACTTGGGGGAACGCTGGGTGGAAGGAAATTTGTGGCTCCTCTCAGATTCCAGAACTTTCTGTCACCGAAATGTGAGGAAAATGTGTTTTTTTAGCCAAATTTTGAGGTTTGCAAAGGATTCTGGGTAACAGAACCAGGTAAGAGCCCCACAAGTCACCCCATCTCGGATTCCCCTAGGTCTCTAGTTTTAAAAAATGCACAGGTTTGGTAGGTTTCCCTAGGTGCCGGCTGAGCTAGAGGCCAAAATCTACAGGTAGGCACTTTGCAAAAAACACCTCTGTTTTCTTTAAAAAAATTTGATGTGTCCACCTTGTGTTTTGGG
Source organism: Pleurodeles waltl (assembly GCF_031143425.1). NCBI lineage: Eukaryota > Metazoa > Chordata > Amphibia > Caudata > Salamandridae > Pleurodeles > Pleurodeles waltl. Next base: position 72,357,440 of record NC_090438.1, read on the forward strand.
ACGTTTCCTGTCACGGGCGCTAGGCCTACCCACACAAGTGAGGTATCATTTTTAGCGGGAGACTTGGGGGAACGCTGGGTGGATGGAAATTTGTGGCTCCTCTCAGATTCCAGAACTTTCTGTCACCGAAATGTGAAGAAAATTTGTTTTTTTAGCCAACTTTTGAGGTTTGCAAAGGATTCTGGGTAACAGAACCTGGTCAGAGCCCCACAAGTCACCCCATCCTAGATTCCCCTAGGTCTCTAGTTTTCAAAAATGCACAGGTTTGGTAGGTTTCCCTAGGTGCCAGCTGAGGTAGAGGCCAAAATCTACAGGTAGGCACTTTGCAAAAAACACCTCTGTTTTCTTTAAAAAAAATTGATGTGTCCACCTTGTGTTTTGGGACGTTTCCTGTCACGGGCGCTAGGCCTACCCACACAAGTGAGGTATCATTTTTAGCGGGAGACTTGGGGGAACGCAGGGTGGAAGGAAATTTGTGGCTCCTCTCTGATTCCAGAACTTTCTGTCACCAAAATTTGAGGAAAATGTGTTTTTTTAGCCAAAGTTTGAGGTTTGCAAAGGATTCTGGGTAACAGAACCTGGTCAGAGCCCCACAAGTCACCCCCTCTTGGATTGCCCTAGGTCTCTAGTTTTCAAAAATGCACAGGTTTGGTAGGTTTCCCTAGGTGCCAGCTGAGGTAGAGGCCAAAATCTACAGGTAGGCACTTTGCAAAAAACACCTCTGTTTTCTTTAAAAAAATGTGATGTGTCCACATTGTGTTTTTGGGCGTTTCCTGTCACGGGCGCTAGGCCTACCCACACAAGTGAGGTATATTTTTTATCGGGATACTTGGGGGAACGCTGGGTGGAAGGAAATTTGTGGCTCCTCTCAGATTCCAGAACTTTCTGTCACCGAAATGTGAGGAAAATGTGTTTTTTTAGCCAAATTTTGAGGTTTGCAAAGGATTCTGGGTAACAGAACCTGGTCAGATCCCCACAAGTCACCCCATCTTGGATTCCCATAGGTCTCTAGTTTTCAAAAATGCACAGGTTTGGTAGGTTTCCCTAGGTGCCGGCTGAGCTAGAGGCCAAAATCTACAGGTAGGCACTTTGCAAAAAACACCTCTGTTTTCTTCAAAAAAATGTGATGTGTCCACGTTGTGTTTTGGGGCGTTTCCTGTCACGGGCGCTAGGCCTACCCACACAAGTGAGGTACCATTTTTATCGGGAGACTTCAGGGAACGCTGGGTGGAAGAATATGTGTGGCTCCTCTCAGATTCCAGAACTTTCTGTCACTGAAATGTGAGGAAAATGAGTTTTTTTAGCCACATTTTGAGGTTTGCAAAGGATTCTGGGCAACAGAACCTGGTCAGAGCCCCACAAGTCACCCCATCTTGGATTCCCCTTGGTCTCTAGTTTTCAAAAATGAACAGGTTTGGTAGGTTTCCCTAGGTGCCGGCTGAGCTAGAGGCCAAAATCTACAGTAGGCACTTTGCAAAAAACACCTCTGTTTTCTTTAAACAAATGTGATGTGTCCACCTTGTGTTTTGGGGCGTTTCCTGTCACGGGCGCTAGGCCTACCCACACAAGTGAGGTATCACTTTTAGCGGGAGACTTGGGGGAACTCTTGGTGGAAGGAAATTTGTGGCTCCTCTCAGATTCCAGAACTTTCTATCACCGAAATGTGAAGAAAATGTGTTTTTTTAGCCAAATTTTGAGGTTTGCAAAGGATTCTGGGTAACAGAACCTGGTTAGAGCCCCACAAGTCACCCCATCTCGGATTCCCCTAGGTCTCTAGTTTTCAAAAATGCACAGGTTTGGTAGGTTTCCCTAGGTGCCGGCTGAGCTAGAGGCCAAAATCTACAGGTAGGCACTTTGCAAAAAACACCTCTGTTTTCTTTAAAAAAATGTGATGTGTCCACCTTGTGTTTTGGGGCGTTTCCTGTCACGGGCGCTAGGCCTACCCACACAAGTGAGGTATCATTTTTAGCGGGAGACTTGGGGGAACGCTGGGTGGAAGGACATTTGTGGCTCCTCTCAAATTCCAGAACTTTCTGTCACCGAAATGTGAAGAAAATTTGTTTTTTTAGCCAACTTTTGAGGTTTGCAAAGGATTCTGGGTAACAGAACCTGGTCAGAGCCCCACAAGTCACCCCATCCTAGATTCCCCTAGGTCTCTAGTTTTCAAAAAAGCACAGGTTTGGTAGGTTTCCCTAGGTGCCGGCTGAGCTAGAGGCCAAAATCTACAGGTAGGCACTTTGCAAAAAACACCTCTGTTTTCTTTAAAAAAATGTGATGTGTCCACGTTGTGTTTTGGGGCATTTCCTGTCGCGGGTGCTAGGCCTACCCACACAAGTGAGGTATCATTTTTATCAGGAGACTTGGGGGAACACTGGGTGGAAGGAAATTTGTGGCTCCTCTCAGATTCCAGAACTTTCTGTCACCGAAATGTGAAGAAAATTTGTTTTTTTAGCCAACTTTTGAGGTTTGCAAAGGATTCTGGGTAACAGAACCTGGTCAGAGCCCCACAAGTCACCCCATCCTAGATTCCCCTAGGTCTCTAGTTTTCAAAAATGCACAGGTTTGGTAGGTTTCCCTAGGTGCCGGCTGAGCTAGAGGCCAAAATCTACAGGTAGGCACTTTGCAAAAAACACCTCTGTTTTCTTTAAAGAAATGTGATGTGTCCACCTTGTGTTTTGGGGCGTTTCCTGTCATGGGCGCTAGGCCTACCCACACAAGTGAGGTATCATTTTTAGCGGGAGACTTGGGGGAACGCTGGGTGGAAGGAAATTTGTGGCTCCTCTCAGATTCCAGAACTTTCTGTCACCGAAATGTGAAGAAAATTTGTTTTTTTAGCCAACTTTTGAGGTTTGCAAAGGATTCTGGGTAACAGAACCTGGTCAGAGCCCCACAAGTCACCCCATCCTAGATTCCCCTAGGTCTCTAGTTTTCAAAAATGCACAGGTTTGGTAGGTTTCCCTAGGTGCCGGCTGAGCTAGAGGCCAAAATCTACAGGTAGGCACTTTGCAAAAAACACCTCTGTTTTCTTTAAAAAAATGTGATGTGTCCACGTTGTGTTTTGGGGCATTTCCTGTCGCAGGTGCTAGGCCTATCCACACAAGTGAGGTATCATTTTTATCAGGAGACTTGGGAGAACGCTGGGTGGAAGGAAATTTGTGGCTCCTCTCTGATTCCAGAACTATCTGTCACCAAAATGTGAGGAAAAAGTGTTTTTTTAGCCAACTTTTGAGGTTTGCAAAGGATTCTGGGTAACAGAACCTGGTCAGAGCCCCACAAGTCACCCCATCTTGGATTCCCCTAGGTCTCTAGTTTTAAAAAATACACAGGTTTTGTAGGTGTCGCAGGTGCCGGCTGAGCTAGAGGCCAAAATCTACAGGTAGGCACTTTGCAAAAAACACCTCTGTTTTCTTTAAAAAAATGTGATGTGTCCATATTGCGTTTTGGGGCGTTTCCTGTCGCAGGTGCTAGGCCTACCCACACAAGTGAGGTATCATTTTTATAGGGAGACTTGGGGGAACGCTGGGTGGAAGGAAATTTGTGGCTCCTCTCTGATTCCAGAACTTTCTGTCACCAAAATTTGAGGAAAATGTGTTTTTTTAGCCAAAGTTTGAGGTTTGCAAAGGATTCTGAGTAACAGAACCTGGTCAGAGCCCCACAAGTCACCCCATCTTGGATTCCCCTAGGTCTCTAGTTTTAAAAAATGCACAGGTTTGGTAGGTTTCCCTAGGTGCCGGCTGAGCTAGAGGCCAAAATCTACAGGTAGGCACTTTGCAAAAAACACCTCTGTTTTATTTAAAAAAATGTGATGTGTCCACGTTGTGTTTTGGGGCGTTTCCTGTCACGGGCGCTAGGCCTACCCACACAAGTGAGGTATCATTTTTATCGGGAGACTTCAGGGAACGCTGGGTGGAAGGATATGTGTGGCTCCTCTCAGATTCCAGAACTTTGTGTCACCGAAATGTGAGGAAAATGAGTTTTTTTAGCCACATTTTGAGGTTTGCAAAGGATTCTGGGTAACAGAACCTGGTCAGAGCCCCACAAGTCACCCCATCTTGGATTTCCCTAGGTCTCTAGTTTTAAAAAATGCACAGGTTTGGTAGGTTTCGCTAGGTGCCGGCTGAGCTAGAGGCCAAAATCTACAGGTAGGCACTTTGCAAAAAACACCTCTGTTTTCTTTAAAAAAATTGGATGTTTCCACGTTGTGTTTTGGGGTGTTTCCTGTCACGGGCGCTAGGCCTACCCACACAAGTGAGGTATCATTTTTATCGGGAGACTTGGGGGAACGCTGGGTGGAAGGAAATTTGTGGCTCCTCTCAGATTCCAGAACTTTCTGTCACCGAAATGTGAGGAAAATGTGTTTTTTTAGCCAAATTTTGAGGTTTGCAAAGGATTCTGGGTAACAGAACCTGGTAAGAGCCCCACAAGTCACCCCATCTCGGATTCCCCTAGGTCTCTAGTTTTAAAAAATGCACAGGTTTGGTAGGTTTCCCTAGGTGCCGGCTGAGCTAGAGGCCAAAATCTACAGGTAGGCACTTTGCAAAAAACACCTCTGTTTTCTTTAAAAAAATTTGATGTGTCCACCTTGTGTTTTGGGACGTTTCCTGTCACGGGCGCTAGGCCTACCCACACAAGTGAGGTATCATTTTTAGCGGGAGACTTGGGGGAACGCTGGGTGGATGGAAATTTGTGGCTCCTCTCAGATTCCAGAACTTTCTGTCACCGAAATGTGAAGAAAATTTGTTTTTTTAGCCAACTTTTGAGGTTTGCAAAGGATTCTGGGTAACAGAACCTGGTCAGAGCCCCACAAGTCACCCCATCCTAGATTCTCCTAGGTCTCTAGTTTTCAAAAATGCACAGGTTTGGTAGGTTTCCCTAGGTGCCGGCTGAGCTAGAGGCCAAAATCTACAGGTAGGCACTTTGCAAAAAACACCTCTGTTTTCTTTAAAAAAATGTGATGTGTCCACGTTGTGTTTTGGGGCATTTCCTGTCGCGGGTGCTAGGCCTACCCACACAAGTGAGGTATCATTTTTATCGGGAGACTTGGGGGAACGCAGGGTGGAAGGAAATTTGTGGCTCCTCTCTGTTTCCAGAACTTTCTGTCACCAAAATTTGAGCCAAAGTTTGAGGTTTGCAAAGGATTCTGGGTAACAGAACCTGGTCAGAGCCCCACAAGTCACCCCCTCTTGGATTGCCCTAGGTCTCTAGTTTTCAAAACTGCACAGGTTTGGTAGGTTTCCCTAGGTGCCGGCTGAGGTAGAGGCCAAAATCTACAGGTAGGCACTTTGCAAAAAACACCTCTGTTTTCTTAAAAAAAATGTGATGTGTCCACATTGTGTTTTTGGGCGTTTCCTGTCACGGGCGCTAGGCCTACCCACACAAGTGAGGTATATTTTTTATCGGGATACTTGGGGGAACGCTGGGTGGAAGGAAATTTGTGGCTCCTCTCAGATTCCAGAACTTTCTGTCACCGAAATGTGAGGAAAATGTGTTTTTTTAGCCAAATTTTGAGGTTTGCAAAGGATTCTGGGTAACAGAACCTGGTCAGAGCCCCACAAGTCACCCCATCTTGGATTCCCCTAGGTCTCTAGTTTTCAAAAATGCACAGGTTTGGTAGGTTTCGCTAGGTGCCGGCTGAGCTAGAGGCCAAAATCTACAGGTAGGCACTTTGCAAAAAACACCTCTGTTTTCTTTAAAAAAATGGGATGTTTCCACGTTGTGTTTTGGGGTGTTTCCTGTCACGGGCGCTAGGCCTACCCACACAAGTGAGGTATCATTTTTATCGGGAGACTTGGGGGAACGCTGGGTGGAAGGAAATTTGTGGCTCCTCACAGATTCCAGAACTTTCTGTCACCGAAATGTGAGGAAAATGTGTTTTTTTAGCCAAATTTTGAGGTTTGCAAAGGATTCTGGGTAACAGAACCAGGTAAGATCCCCACAAGTCACCCCATCTCGGATTCCCCTAGGTCTCTAGTTTTAAAAAATGCACAGGTTTGGTAGGTTTCCCTAGGTGCCGGCTGAGCTAGAGGCCAAAATCTACAGGTAGGCACTTTGCAAAAAACACCTCTGTTTTCTTTAAAAAAATTTGATGTGTCCACCTTGTGTTTTGGGACGTTTCCTGTCACGGGCGCTAGGCCTACCCACACAAGTGAGGTATCATTTTTAGCGGGAGACTTGGGGGAACGCTGGGTGGATGGAAATTTGTGGCTCCTCTAAGATTCCAGAACTTTCTGTCACCGAAATGTGAAGAAAATTTGTTTTTTTAGCCAACTTTTGAGGTTTGCAAAGGATTCTGGGTAACAGAACCTGGTCAGAGCCCCACAAGTCACCCCATCCTAGATTCCCCTAGGTCTCTAGTTTTCAAAAATGCACAGGTTTGGTAGGTTTCCCTAGGTGCCGGCTGAGCTAGAGGCCAAAATCTACAGGTAGGCACTTTGCAAAAAACACCTCTGTTTTCTTTAAAAAAATGTGATGTGTCCACGTTGTGTTTTGGGGCATTTCCTGTCGCGGGTGCTAGGCCTACCCACACAAGTGAGGTATCATTTGTATCGGGAGACTTGGGGGAACGCAGGGTGGAAGGAAATTTGTGGCTCCTCTCTGATTCCAGAACTTTCTGTCACCAAAATTTGAGGAAAATGTGTTTTTTTAGCCAAAGTTTGAGGTTTGCAAAGGATTCTGGGTAACAGAACCTGGTCAGAGCCCCACAAGTCACCCCCTCTTGGATTGCCCTAGGTCTCTAGTTTTAAAAAATGCACAGGTTTGGTAGGTTTCCCTAGGTGCCGGCTGAGGTAGAGGCCAAAATCTACAGGTAGGCACTTTGCAAAAAACACCTCTGTTTTCTTTAAAAAAATGTGATGTGTCCACATTGTGTTTTTGGGCGTTTCCTGTCACGGGCGCTAGGCCTACCCACACAAGTGAGGTATATTTTTTATCGGGATACTTGGGGGAACGCTGGGTGGAAGGAAATTTGTGGCTCCTCTCAGATTCCAGAACTTTCTGTCACCGAAATGTGAGGAAAATGTGTTTTTTTAGCCAAATTTTGAGGTTTGCAAAGGATTCTGGGTAACAGAACCTGGTCAGATCCCCACAAGTCACCCCATCTTGGATTCCCATAGGTCTCTAGTTTTCAAAAATGCACAGGTTTGGTAGGTTTCCCTAGGTGCCGGCTGAGCTAGAGGCCAAAATCTACAGGTAGGCACTTTGCAAAAAACACCTCTGTTTTCTTCAAAAAAATGTGATGTGTCCACGTTGTGTTTTGGGGCGTTTCCTGTCACGGGCGCTAGGCCTACCCACACAAGTGAGGTACCATTTTTATCGGGAGACTTCAGGGAACGCTGGGTGGAAGAATATGTGTGGCTCCTCTCAGATTCCAGAACTTTCTGTCACTGAAATGTGAGGAAAATGAGTTTTTTTAGCCACATTTTGAGGTTTGCAAAGGATTCTGGGCAACAGAACCTGGTCAGAGCCCCACAAGTCACCCCATCTTGGATTCCCCTTGGTCTCTAGTTTTCAAAAATGAACAGGTTTGGTAGGTTTCCCTAGGTGCCGGCTGAGCTAGAGGCCAAAATCTACAGGTAGGCACTTTGCAAAAAACACCTCTGTTTTCTTTAAAAAAATGTGATGTGTCCACCTTGTGTTTTGGGGCGTTTCCTGTCACGGGCGCTAGGCCTACCCACACAAGTGAGGTATCATTTTTAGCGGGAGACTTGGGGGAACGCTGGGTGGAAGGACATTTGTGGCTCCTCAGATTCCAGAACTTTCTGTCACCGAAATGTGAAGAAAATTTGTTTTTTTAGCCAACTTTTGAGGTTTGCAAAGGATTCTGGGTAACAGAACCTGGTCAGAGCCGCACAAGTCACCCCATCCTAGATTCCCCTAGGTCTCTAGTTTTCAAAAAAGCACAGGTTTGGTAGGTTTCCCTAGGTGCCGGCTGAGCTAGAGGCCAAAATCTACAGGTAGGCACTTTGCAAAAAACACCTCTGTTTTCTTTAAAAAAATGTGATGTGTCCACGTTGTGTTTTGGGGCATTTCCTGTCGCGGGTGCTAGGCCTACCCACACAAGTGAGGTATCATTTTTATCAGGAGACTTGGGGGAACACTGGGTGGAAGGAAATTTGTGGCTCCTCTCAGATTCCAGAACTTTCTGTCACCGAAATGTGAAGAAAATTTGTTTTTTTAGCCAACTTTTGAGGTTTGCAAAGGATTCTGGGTAACAGAACCTGGTCAGAGCCCCACAAGTCACCCCATCCTAGATTCCCCTAGGTCTCTAGTTTTCAAAAATGCACAGGTTTGGTAGGTTTCCCTAGGTGCCGGCTGAGCTAGAGGCCAAAATCTACAGGTAGGCACTTTGCAAAAAACACCTCTGTTTTCTTTAAAGAAATGTGATGTGTCCACCTTGTGTTTTGGGGCGTTTCCTGTCATGGGCGCTAGGCCTACCCACACAAGTGAGGTATCATTTTTAGCGGGAGACTTGGGGGAACGCTGGGTGGAAGGAAATTTGTGGCTCCTCTCAGATTCCAGAACTTTCTGTCACCGAAATGTGAAGAAAATTTGTTTTTTTAGCCAACTTTTGAGGTTTGCAAAGGATTCTGGGTAACAGAACCTGGTCAGAGCCCCACAAGTCACCCCATCCTAGATTCCCCTAGGTCTCTAGTTTTCAAAAATGCACAGGTTTGGTAGGTTTCCCTAGGTGCCGGCTGAGCTAGAGGCCAAAATCTACAGGTAGGCACTTTGCAAAAAACACCTCTGTTTTCTTTAAAAAAATGTGATGTGTCCACGTTGTGTTTTGGGGCATTTCCTGTCGCAGGTGCTAGGCCTATCCACACAAGTGAGGTATCATTTTTATCAGGAGACTTGGGAGAACGCTGGGTGGAAGGAAATTTGTGGCTCCTCTCTGATTCCAGAACTATCTGTCACCAAAATGTGAGGAAAAAGTGTTTTTTTAGCCAACTTTTGAGGTTTGCAAAGGATTCTGGGTAACAGAACCTGGTCAGAGCCCCACAAGTCACCCCATCTTGGATTCCCCTAGGTCTCTAGTTTTAAAAAATACACAGGTTTTGTAGGTGTCGCAGGTGCCGGCTGAGCTAGAGGCCAAAATCTACAGGTAGGCACTTTGCAAAAAACACCTCTGTTTTCTTTAAAAAAATGTGATGTGTCCATATTGCGTTTTGGGGCGTTTCCTGTCGCAGGTGCTAGGCCTACCCACACAAGTGAGGTATCATTTTTATCGGGAGACTTGGGGGAACGCTGGGTGGAAGGAAATTTGTGGCTCCTCTCTGATTCCAGAACTTTCTGTCACCAAAATTTGAGGAAAATGTGTTTTTTTAGCCAAAGTTTGAGGTTTGCAAAGGATTCTGAGTAACAGAACCTGGTCAGAGCCCCACAAGTCACCCCATCTTGGATTCCCCTAGGTCTCTAGTTTTAAAAAATGCACAGGTTTGGTAGGTTTCCCTAGGTGCCGGCTGAGCTAGAGGCCAAAATCTACAGGTAGGCACTTTGCAAAAAACACCTCTGTTTTATTTAAAAAAATGTGATGTGTCCACGTTGTGTTTTGGGGCGTTTCCTGTCACGGGCGCTAGGCCTACCCACACAAGTGAGGTATCATTTTTATCGGGAGACTTCAGGGAACGCTGGGTGGAAGGATATGTGTGGCTCCTCTCAGATTCCAGAACTTTGTGTCACCGAAATGTGAGGAAAATGAGTTTTTTTAGCCACATTTTGAGGTTTGCAAAGGATTCTGGGTAACAGAACCTGGTCAGAGCCCCACAAGTCACCCCATCTTGGATTTCCCTAGGTCTCTAGTTTTAAAAAATGCACAGGTTTGGTAGGTTTCGCTAGGTGCCGGCTGAGCTAGAGGCCAAAATCTACAGGTAGGCACTTTGCAAAAAACACCTCTGTTTTCTTTAAAAAAATTGGATGTTTCCACGTTGTGTTTTGGGGTGTTTCCTGTCACGGGCGCTAGGCCTACCCACACAAGTGAGGTATCATTTTTATCGGGAGACTTGGGGGAACGCTGGGTGGAAGGAAATTTGTGGCTCCTCTCAGATTCCAGAACTTTCTGTCACCGAAATGTGAGGAAAATGTGTTTTTTTAGCCAAATTTTGAGGTTTGCAAAGGATTCTGGGTAACAGAACCAGGTAAGAGCCCCACAAGTCACCCCATCTCGGATTCCCCTAGGTCTCTAGTTTTAAAAAATGCACAGGTTTGGTAGGTTTCCCTAGGTGCCGGCTGAGCTAGAGGCCAAAATCTACAGGTAGGCACTTTGCAAAAAACACCTCTGTTTTCTTTAAAAAAATTTGATGTGTCCACCTTGTGTTTTGGGACGTTTCCTGTCACGGGCGCTAGGCCTACCCACACAAGTGAGGTATCATTTTTAGCGGGAGACTTGGGGGAACGCTGGGTGGATGGAAATTTGTGGCTCCTCTCAGATTCCAGAACTTTCTGTCACCGAAATGTGAAGAAAATTTGTTTTTTTAGCCAACTTTTGAGGTTTGCAAAGGATTCTGGGTAACAGAACCTGGTCAGAGCCCCACAAGTCACCCCATCCTAGATTCCCCTAGGTCTCTAGTTTTCAAAAATGCACAGGTTTGGTAGGTTTCCCTAGGTGCCAGCTGAGGTAGAGGCCAAAATCTACAGGTAGGCACTTTGCAAAAAACACCTCTGTTTTCTTTAAAAAAAATTGATGTGTCCACCTTGTGTTTTGGGACGTTTCCTGTCACGGGCGCTAGGCCTACCCACACAAGTGAGGTATCATTTTTAGCGGGAGACTTGGGGGAACGCAGGGTGGAAGGAAATTTGTGGCTCCTCTCTGATTCCAGAACTTTCTGTCACCAAAATTTGAGGAAAATGTGTTTTTTTAGCCAAAGTTTGAGGTTTGCAAAGGATTCTGGGTAACAGAACCTGGTCAGAGCCCCACAAGTCACCCCCTCTTGGATTGCCCTAGGTCTCTAGTTTTCAAAAATGCACAGGTTTGGTAGGTTTCCCTAGGTGCCAGCTGAGGTAGAGGCCAAAATCTACAGGTAGGCACTTTGCAAAAAACACCTCTGTTTTCTTTAAAAAAATGTGATGTGTCCACATTGTGTTTTTGGGCGTTTCCTGTCACGGGCGCTAGGCCTACCCACACAAGTGAGGTATATTTTTTATCGGGATACTTGGGGGAACGCTGGGTGGAAGGAAATTTGTGGCTCCTCTCAGATTCCAGAACTTTCTGTCACCGAAATGTGAGGAAAATGTGTTTTTTTAGCCAAATTTTGAGGTTTGCAAAGGATTCTGGGTAACAGAACCTGGTCAGATCCCCACAAGTCACCCCATCTTGGATTCCCATAGGTCTCTAGTTTTCAAAAATGCACAGGTTTGGTAGGTTTCCCTAGGTGCCGGCTGAGCTAGAGGCCAAAATCTACAGGTAGGCACTTTGCAAAAAACACCTCTGTTTTCTTCAAAAAAATGTGATGTGTCCACGTTGTGTTTTGGGGCGTTTCCTGTCACGGGCGCTAGGCCTACCCACACAAGTGAGGTACCATTTTTATCGGGAGACTTCAGGGAACGCTGGGTGGAAGAATATGTGTGGCTCCTCTCAGATTCCAGAACTTTCTGTCACTGAAATGTGAGGAAAATGAGTTTTTTTAGCCACATTTTGAGGTTTGCAAAGGATTCTGGGCAACAGAACCTGGTCAGAGCCCCACAAGTCACCCCATCTTGGATTCCCCTTGGTCTCTAGTTTTCAAAAATGAACAGGTTTGGTAGGTTTCCCTAGGTGCCGGCTGAGCTAGAGGCCAAAATCTACAGTAGGCACTTTGCAAAAAACACCTCTGTTTTCTTTAAACAAATGTGATGTGTCCACCTTGTGTTTTGGGGCGTTTCCTGTCACGGGCGCTAGGCCTACCCACACAAGTGAGGTATCACTTTTAGCGGGAGACTTGGGGGAACTCTTGGTGGAAGGAAATTTGTGGCTCCTCTCAGATTCCAGAACTTTCTGTCACCGAAATGTGAAGAAAATGTGTTTTTTTAGCCAAATTTTGAGGTTTGCAAAGGATTCTGGGTAACAGAACCTGGTTAGAGCCCCACAAGTCACCCCATCTCGGATTCCCCTAGGTCTCTAGTTTTCAAAAATGCACAGGTTTGGTAGGTTTCCCTAGGTGCCGGCTGAGCTAGAGGCCAAAATCTACAGGTAGGCACTTTGCAAAAAACACCTCTGTTTTCTTTAAAAAAATGTGATGTGTCCACCTTGTGTTTTGGGGCGTTTCCTGTCACGGGCGCTAGGCCTACCCACACAAGTGAGGTATCATTTTTAGCGGGAGACTTGGGGGAACGCTGGGTGGAAGGACATTTGTGGCTCCTCTCAAATTCCAGAACTTTCTGTCACCGAAATGTGAAGAAAATTTGTTTTTTTAGCCAACTTTTGAGGTTTGCAAAGGATTCTGGGTAACAGAACCTGGTCAGAGCCCCACAAGTCACCCCATCCTAGATTCCCCTAGGTCTCTAGTTTTCAAAAAAGCACAGGTTTGGTAGGTTTCCCTAGGTGCCGGCTGAGCTAGAGGCCAAAATCTACAGGTAGGCACTTTGCAAAAAACACCTCTGTTTTCTTTAAAAAAATGTGATGTGTCCACGTTGTGTTTTGGGGCATTTCCTGTCGCGGGTGCTAGGCCTACCCACACAAGTGAGGTATCATTTTTATCAGGAGACTTGGGGGAACACTGGGTGGAAGGAAATTTGTGGCTCCTCTCAGATTCCAGAACTTTCTGTCACCGAAATGTGAAGAAAATTTGTTTTTTTAGCCAACTTTTGAGGTTTGCAAAGGATTCTGGGTAACAGAACCTGGTCAGAGCCCCACAAGTCACCCCATCCTAGATTCCCCTAGGTCTCTAGTTTTCAAAAATGCACAGGTTTGGTAGGTTTCCCTAGGTGCCGGCTGAGCTAGAGGCCAAAATCTACAGGTAGGCACTTTGCAAAAAACACCTCTGTTTTCTTTAAAGAAATGTGATGTGTCCACCTTGTGTTTTGGGGCGTTTCCTGTCATGGGCGCTAGGCCTACCCACACAAGTGAGGTATCATTTTTAGCGGGAGACTTGGGGGAACGCTGGGTGGAAGGAAATTTGTGGCTCCTCTCAGATTCCAGAACTTTCTGTCACCGAAATGTGAAGAAAATTTGTTTTTTTAGCCAACTTTTGAGGTTTGCAAAGGATTCTGGGTAACAGAACCTGGTCAGAGCCCCACAAGTCACCCCATCCTAGATTCCCCTAGGTCTCTAGTTTTCAAAAATGCACAGGTTTGGTAGGTTTCCCTAGGTGCCGGCTGAGCTAGAGGCCAAAATCTACAGGTAGGCACTTTGCAAAAAACACCTCTGTTTTCTTTAAAAAAATGTGATGTGTCCACGTTGTGTTTTGGGGCATTTCCTGTCGCAGGTGCTAGGCCTATCCACACAAGTGAGGTATCATTTTTATCAGGAGACTTGGGAGAACGCTGGGTGGAAGGAAATTTGTGGCTCCTCTCTGATTCCAGAACTATCTGTCACCAAAATGTGAGGAAAAAGGGGTTTTTTAGCCAACTTTTGAGGTTTGCAAAGGATTCTGGGTAACAGAACCTGGTCAGAGCCCCACAAGTCACCCCATCTTGGATTCCCCTAGGTCTCTAGTTTTAAAAAATACACAGGTTTTGTAGGTGTCGCAGGTGCCGGCTGAGCTAGAGGCCAAAATCTACAGGTAGGCACTTTGCAAAAAACACCTCTGTTTTCTTTAAAAAAATGTGATGTGTCCATATTGCGTTTTGGGGCGTTTCCTGTCGCAGGTGCTAGGCCTACCCACACAAGTGAGGTATCATTTTTATCGGGAGACTTGGGGGAACGCTGGGTGGAAGGAAATTTGTGGCTCCTCTCTGATTCCAGAACTTTCTGTCACCAAAATTTGAGGAAAATGTGTTTTTTTAGCCAAAGTTTGAGGTTTGCAAAGGATTCTGAGTAACAGAACCTGGTCAGAGCCCCACAAGTCACCCCATCTTGGATTCCCCTAGGTCTCTAGTTTTAAAAAATGCACAGGTTTGGTAGGTTTCCCTAGGTGCCGGCTGAGCTAGAGGCCAAAATCTACAGGTAGGCACTTTGCAAAAAACACCTCTGTTTTATTTAAAAAAATGTGATGTGTCCACGTTGTGTTTTGGGGCGTTTCCTGTCACGGGCGCTAGGCCTACCCACACAAGTGAGGTATCATTTTTATCGGGAGACTTCAGGGAACACTGGGTGGAAGGATATGTGTGGCTCCTCTCAGATTCCAGAACTTTGTGTCACCGAAATGTGAGGAAAATGAGTTTTTTTAGCCACATTTTGAGGTTTGCAAAGGATTCTGGGTAACAGAACCTGGTCAGAGCCCCACAAGTCACCCCATCTTGGATTTCCCTAGGTCTCTAGTTTTAAAAAATGCACAGGTTTGGTAGGTTTCGCTAGGTGCCGGCTGAGCTAGAGGCCAAAATCTACAGGTAGGCACTTTGCAAAAAACACCTCTGTTTTCTTTAAAAAAATTGGATGTTTCCACGTTGTGTTTTGGGGTGTTTCCTGTCACGGGCGCTAGGCCTACCCACACAAGTGAGGTATCATTTTTATCGGGAGACTTGGGGGAACGCTGGGTGGAAGGAAATTTGTGGCTCCTCTCAGATTCCAGAACTTTCTGTCACCGAAATGTGAGGAAAATGTGTTTTTTTAGCCAAATTTTGAGGTTTGCAAAGGATTCTGGGTAACAGAACCTGGTAAGAGCCCCACAAGTCACCCCATCTCGGATTCCCCTAGGTCTCTAGTTTTAAAAAATGCACAGGTTTGGTAGGTTTCCCTAGGTGCCGGCTGAGCTAGAGGCCAAAATCTACAGGTAGGCACTTTGCAAAAAACACCTCTGTTTTCTTTAAAAAAATTTGATGTGTCCACCTTGTGTTTTGGGACGTTTCCTGTCACGGGCGCTAGGCCTACCCACACAAGTGAGGTATCATTTTTAGCGGGAGACTTGGGGGAACGCTGGGTGGATGGAAATTTGTGGCTCCTCTCAGATTCCAGAACTTTCTGTCACCGAAATGTGAAGAAAATTTGTTTTTTTAGCCAACTTTTGAGGTTTGCAAAGGATTCTGGGTAACAGAACCTGGTCAGAGCCCCACAAGTCACCCCATCCTAGATTCTCCTAGGTCTCTAGTTTTAAAAAATGCACAGGTTTGGTAGGTTTCCCTAGGTGCCGGCTGAGCTAGAGGCCAAAATCTACAGGTAGGCACTTTGCAAAAAACACCTCTGTTTTCTTTAAAAAAATGTGATGTGTCCACGTTGTGTTTTGGGGCATTTCCTGTCGCGGGTGCTAGGCCTACCCACACAAGTGAGGTATCATTTTTATCGGGAGACTTGGGGGAACGCAGGGTGGAAGGAAATTTGTGGCTCCTCTCTGTTTCCAGAACTTTCTGTCACCAAAATTTGAGCCAAAGTTTGAGGTTTGCAAAGGATTCTGGGTAACAGAACCTGGTCAGAGCCCCACAAGTCACCCCCTCTTGGATTGCCCTAGGTCTCTAGTTTTCAAAACTGCACAGGTTTGGTAGGTTTCCCTAGGTGCCGGCTGAGGTAGAGGCCAAAATCTACAGGTAGGCACTTTGCAAAAAACACCTCTGTTTTCTTAAAAAAAATGTGATGTGTCCACATTGTGTTTTTGGGCGTTTCCTGTCACGGGCGCTAGGCCTACCCACACAAGTGAGGTATATTTTTTATCGGGATACTTGGGGGAACGCTGGGTGGAAGGAAATTTGTGGCTCCTCTCAGATTCCAGAACTTTCTGTCACCGAAATGTGAGGAAAATGTGTTTTTTTAGCCAAATTTTGAGGTTTGCAAAGGATTCTGGGTAACAGCACCTGGTCAGAGCCCCACAAGTCACCCCATCTTGGATTCCCCTAGGTCTCTAGTTTTCAAAAATGCACAGGTTTGGTAGGTTTCGCTAGGTGCCGGCTGAGCTAGAGGCCAAAATCTACAGGTAGGCACTTTGCAAAAAACACCTCTGTTTTCTTTAAAAAAATGGGATGTTTCCACGTTGTGTTTTGGGGTGTTTCCTGTCACGGGCGCTAGGCCTACCCACACAAGTGAGGTATCATTTTTATCGGGAGACTTGGGGGAACGCTGGGTGGAAGGAAATTTGTGGCTCCTCACAGATTCCAGAACTTTCTGTCACCGAAATGTGAGGAAAATGTGTTTTTTTAGCCAAATTTTGAGGTTTGCAAAGGATTCTGGGTAACAGAACCAGGTAAGAGCCCCACAAGTCACCCCATCTCGGATTCCCCTAGGTCTCTAGTTTTAAAAAATGCACAGGTTTGGTAGGTTTCCCTAGGTGCCGGCTGAGCTAGAGGCCAAAATCTACAGGTAGGCACTTTGCAAAAAACACCTCTGTTTTCTTTAAAAAAATTTGATGTGTCCACCTTGTGTTTTGGGACGTTTCCTGTCACGGGCGCTAGGCCTACCCACACAAGTGAGGTATCATTTTTAGCGGGAGACTTGGGGGAACGCTGGGTGGATGGAAATTTGTGGCTCCTCTAAGATTCCAGAACTTTCTGTCACCGAAATGTGAAGAAAATTTGTTTTTTTAGCCAACTTTTGAGGTTTGCAAAGGATTCTGGGTAACAGAACCTGGTCAGAGCCCCACAAGTCACCCCATCCTAGATTCCCCTAGGTCTCTAGTTTTCAAAAATGCACAGGTTTGGTAGGTTTCCCTAGGTGCCGGCTGAGCTAGAGGCCAAAATCTACAGGTAGGCACTTTGCAAAAAACACCTCTGTTTTCTTTAAAAAAATGTGATGTGTCCACGTTGTGTTTTGGGGCATTTCCTGTCGCGGGTGCTAGGCCTACCCACACAAGTGAGGTATCATTTGTATCGGGAGACTTGGGGGAACGCAGGGTGGAAGGAAATTTGTGGCTCCTCTCTGATTCCAGAACTTTCTGTCACCAAAATTTGAGGAAAATGTGTTTTTTTAGCCAAAGTTTGAGGTTTGCAAAGGATTCTGGGTAACAGAACCTGGTCAGAGCCCCACAAGTCACCCCCTCTTGGATTGCCCTAGGTCTCTAGTTTTAAAAAATGCACAGGTTTGGTAGGTTTCCCTAGGTGCCGGCTGAGGTAGAGGCCAAAATCTACAGGTAGGCACTTTGCAAAAAACACCTCTGTTTTCTTTAAAAAAATGTGATGTGTCCACATTGTGTTTTTGGGCGTTTCCTGTCACGGGCGCTAGGCCTACCCACACAAGTGAGGTATATTTTTTATCGGGATACTTGGGGGAACGCTGGGTGGAAGGAAATTTGTGGCTCCTCTCAGATTCCAGAACTTTCTGTCACCGAAATGTGAGGAAAATGTGTTTTTTTAGCCAAATTTTGAGGTTTGCAAAGGATTCTGGGTAACAGAACCTGGTCAGATCCCCACAAGTCACCCCATCTTGGATTCCCATAGGTCTCTAGTTTTCAAAAATGCACAGGTTTGGTAGGTTTCCCTAGGTGCCGGCTGAGCTAGAGGCCAAAATCTACAGGTAGGCACTTTGCAAAAAACACCTCTGTTTTCTTCAAAAAAATGTGATGTGTCCACGTTGTGTTTTGGGGCGTTTCCTGTCACGGGCGCTAGGCCTACCCACACAAGTGAGGTACCATTTTTATCGGGAGACTTCAGGGAACGCTGGGTGGAAGAATATGTGTGGCTCCTCTCAGATTCCAGAACTTTCTGTCACTGAAATGTGAGGAAAATGAGTTTTTTTAGCCACATTTTGAGGTTTGCAAAGGATTCTGGGCAACAGAACCTGGTCAGAGCCCCACAAGTCACCCCATCTTGGATTCCCCTTGGTCTCTAGTTTTCAAAAATGAACAGGTTTGGTAGGTTTCCCTAGGTGCCGGCTGAGCTAGAGGCCAAAATCTACAGGTAGGCACTTTGCAAAAAACACCTCTGTTTTCTTTAAAAAAATGTGATGTGTCCACCTTGTGTTTTGGGGCGTTTCCTGTCACGGGCGCTAGGCCTACCCACACAAGTGAGGTATCATTTTTAGCGGGAGACTTGGGGGAACGCTGGGTGGAAGGACATTTGTGGCTCCTCAGATTCCAGAACTTTCTGTCACCGAAATGTGAAGAAAATTTGTTTTTTTAGCCAACTTTTGAGGTTTGCAAAGGATTCTGGGTAACAGAACCTGGTCAGAGCCGCACAAGTCACCCCATCCTAGATTCCCCTAGGTCTCTAGTTTTCAAAAAAGCACAGGTTTGGTAGGTTTCCCTAGGTGCCGGCTGAGCTAGAGGCCAAAATCTACAGGTAGGCACTTTGCAAAAAACACCTCTGTTTTCTTTAAAAAAATGTGATGTGTCCACGTTGTGTTTTGGGGCATTTCCTGTCGCGGGTGCTAGGCCTACCCACACAAGTGAGGTATCATTTTTATCAGGAGACTTGGGGGAACACTGGGTGGAAGGAAATTTGTGGCTCCTCTCAGATTCCAGAACTTTCTGTCACCGAAATGTGAAGAAAATTTGTTTTTTTAGCCAACTTTTGAGGTTTGCAAAGGATTCTGGGTAACAGAACCTGGTCAGAGCCCCACAAGTCACCCCATCCTAGATTCCCCTAGGTCTCTAGTTTTCAAAAATGCACAGGTTTGGTAGGTTTCCCTAGGTGCCGGCTGAGCTAGAGGCCAAAATCTACAGGTAGGCACTTTGCAAAAAACACCTCTGTTTTCTTTAAAGAAATGTGATGTGTCCACCTTGTGTTTTGGGGCGTTTCCTGTCATGGGCGCTAGGCCTACCCACACAAGTGAGGTATCATTTTTAGCGGGAGACTTGGGGGAACGCTGGGTGGAAGGAAATTTGTGGCTCCTCTCAGATTCCAGAACTTTCTGTCACCGAAATGTGAAGAAAATTTGTTTTTTTAGCCAACTTTTGAGGTTTGCAAAGGATTCTGGGTAACAGAACCTGGTCAGAGCCCCACAAGTCACCTCATCCTAGATTCCCCTAGGTCTCTAGTTTTCAAAAAAGCACAGGTTTGGTAGGTTTCCCTAGGTGCCGGCTGAGCTAGAGGCCAAAATCTAAAGGTAGGCACTTTGCAAAAAACACCTCTGTTTTCTTTAAAAAAATGGGATGTGTCCACCTTGTGTTTTGGGACGTTTCCTGTCACGGGCGCTAGGCCTACCCACACAAGTGAGGTATCATTTTTAGCGGGAGACTTGGGGGAACGCTGGGTGGATGGAAATTTGTGGCTCCTCTAAGATTCCAGAACTTTCTGTCACCGAAATGTGAAGAAAATTTGTTTTTTTAGCCAACTTTTGAGGTTTGCAAAGGATTCTGGGTAACAGAACCTGGTCAGAGCCCCACAAGTCACCCCATCCTAGATTCCCCTAGGTCTCTAGTTTTCAAAAATGCACAGGTTTGGTAGGTTTCCCTAGGTGCCGGCTGAGCTAGAGGCCAAAATCTACAGGTAGGCACTTTGCAAAAAACACCTCTGTTTTCTTTAAAAAAATGTGATGTGTCCACGTTGTGTTTTGGGGCATTTCCTGTCGCGGGTGCTAGGCCTACCCACACAAGTGAGGTATCATTTGTATCGGGAGACTTGGGGGAACGCAGGGTGGAAGGAAATTTGTGGCTCCTCTCTGATTCCAGAACTTTCTGTCACCAAAATTTGAGGAAAATGTGTTTTTTTAGCCAAAGTTTGAGGTTTGCAAAGGATTCTGGGTAACAGAACCTGGTCAGAGCCCCACAAGTCACCCCCTCTTGGATTGCCCTAGGTCTCTAGTTTTAAAAAATGCACAGGTTTGGTAGGTTTCCCTAGGTGCCGGCTGAGGTAGAGGCCAAAATCTACAGGTAGGCACTTTGCAAAAAACACCTCTGTTTTCTTTAAAAAAATGTGATGTGTCCACATTGTGTTTTTGGGCGTTTCCTGTCACGGGCGCTAGGCCTACCCACACAAGTGAGGTATATTTTTTATCGGGATACTTGGGGGAACGCTGGGTGGAAGGAAATTTGTGGCTCCTCTCAGATTCCAGAACTTTCTGTCACCGAAATGTGAGGAAAATGTGTTTTTTTAGCCAAATTTTGAGGTTTGCAAAGGATTCTGGGTAACAGAACCTGGTCAGATCCCCACAAGTCACCCCATCTTGGATTCCCATAGGTCTCTAGTTTTCAAAAATGCACAGGTTTGGTAGGTTTCCCTAGGTGCCGGCTGAGCTAGAGGCCAAAATCTACAGGTAGGCACTTTGCAAAAAACACCTCTGTTTTCTTCAAAAAAATGTGATGTGTCCACGTTGTGTTTTGGGGCGTTTCCTGTCACGGGCGCTAGGCCTACCCACACAAGTGAGGTACCATTTTTATCGGGAGACTTCAGGGAACGCTGGGTGGAAGAATATGTGTGGCTCCTCTCAGATTCCAGAACTTTCTGTCACTGAAATGTGAGGAAAATGAGTTTTTTTAGCCACATTTTGAGGTTTGCAAAGGATTCTGGGCAACAGAACCTGGTCAGAGCCCCACAAGTCACCCCATCTTGGATTCCCCTTGGTCTCTAGTTTTCAAAAATGAACAGGTTTGGTAGGTTTCCCTAGGTGCCGGCTGAGCTAGAGGCCAAAATCTACAGGTAGGCACTTTGCAAAAAACACCTCTGTTTTCTTTAAAAAAATGTGATGTGTCCACCTTGTGTTTTGGGGCGTTTCCTGTCACGGGCGCTAGGCCTACCCACACAAGTGAGGTATCATTTTTAGCGGGAGACTTGGGGGAACGCTGGGTGGAAGGACATTTGTGGCTCCTCAGATTCCAGAACTTTCTGTCACCGAAATGTGAAGAAAATTTGTTTTTTTAGCCAACTTTTGAGGTTTGCAAAGGATTCTGGGTAACAGAACCTGGTCAGAGCCGCACAAGTCACCCCATCCTAGATTCCCCTAGGTCTCTAGTTTTCAAAAAAGCACAGGTTTGGTAGGTTTCCCTAGGTGCCGGCTGAGCTAGAGGCCAAAATCTACAGGTAGGCACTTTGCAAAAAACACCTCTGTTTTCTTTAAAAAAATGTGATGTGTCCACGTTGTGTTTTGGGGCATTTCCTGTCGCGGGTGCTAGGCCTACCCACACAAGTGAGGTATCATTTTTATCAGGAGACTTGGGGGAACACTGGGTGGAAGGAAATTTGTGGCTCCTCTCAGATTCCAGAACTTTCTGTCACCGAAATGTGAAGAAAATTTGTTTTTTTAGCCAACTTTTGAGGTTTGCAAAGGATTCTGGGTAACAGAACCTGGTCAGAGCCCCACAAGTCACCCCATCCTAGATTCCCCTAGGTCTCTAGTTTTCAAAAATGCACAGGTTTGGTAGGTTTCCCTAGGTGCCGGCTGAGCTAGAGGCCAAAATCTACAGGTAGGCACTTTGCAAAAAACACCTCTGTTTTCTTTAAAGAAATGTGATGTGTCCACCTTGTGTTTTGGGGCGTTTCCTGTCATGGGCGCTAGGCCTACCCACACAAGTGAGGTATCATTTTTAGCGGGAGACTTGGGGGAACGCTGGGTGGAAGGAAATTTGTGGCTCCTCTCAGATTCCAGAACTTTCTGTCACCGAAATGTGAAGAAAATTTGTTTTTTTAGCCAACTTTTGAGGTTTGCAAAGGATTCTGGGTAACAGAACCTGGTCAGAGCCCCACAAGTCACCCCATCCTAGATTCCCCTAGGTCTCTAGTTTTCAAAAATGCACAGGTTTGGTAGGTTTCCCTAGGTGCCGGCTGAGCTAGAGGCCAAAATCTACAGGTAGGCACTTTGCAAAAAACACCTCTGTTTTCTTTAAAAAAATGTGATGTGTCCACGTTGTGTTTTGGGGCATTTCCTGTCGCAGGTGCTAGGCCTATCCACACAAGTGAGGTATCATTTTTATCAGGAGACTTGGGAGAACGCTGGGTGGAAGGAAATTTGTGGCTCCTCTCTGATTCCAGAACTATCTGTCACCAAAATGTGAGGAAAAAGTGTTTTTTTAGCCAACTTTTGAGGTTTGCAAAGGATTCTGGGTAACAGAACCTGGTCAGAGCCCCACAAGTCACCCCATCTTGGATTCCCCTAGGTCTCTAGTTTTAAAAAATACACAGGTTTTGTAGGTGTCGCAGGTGCCGGCTGAGCTAGAGGCCAAAATCTACAGGTAGGCACTTTGCAAAAAACACCTCTGTTTTCTTTAAAAAAATGTGATGTGTCCATATTGCGTTTTGGGGCGTTTCCTGTCGCAGGTGCTAGGCCTACCCACACAAGTGAGGTATCATTTTTATCGGGAGACTTGGGGGAACGCTGGGTGGAAGGAAATTTGTGGCTCCTCTCTGATTCCAGAACTTTCTGTCACCAAAATTTGAGGAAAATGTGTTTTTTTAGCCAAAGTTTGAGGTTTGCAAAGGATTCTGAGTAACAGAACCTGGTCAGAGCCCCACAAGTCACCCCATCTTGGATTCCCCTAGGTCTCTAGTTTTAAAAAATGCACAGGTTTGGTAGGTTTCCCTAGGTGCCGGCTGAGCTAGAGGCCAAAATCTACAGGTAGGCACTTTGCAAAAAACACCTCTGTTTTATTTAAAAAAATGTGATGTGTCCACGTTGTGTTTTGGGGCGTTTCCTGTCACGGGCGCTAGGCCTACCCACACAAGTGAGGTATCATTTTTATCGGGAGACTTCAGGGAACGCTGGGTGGAAGGATATGTGTGGCTCCTCTCAGATTCCAGAACTTTGTGTCACCGAAATGTGAGGAAAATTAGTTTTTTTAGCCACATTTTGAGGTTTGCAAAGGATTCTGGGTAACAGAACCTGGTCAGAGCCCCACAAGTCACCCCATCTTGGATTTCCCTAGGTCTCTAGTTTTAAAAAATGCACAGGTTTGGTAGGTTTCGCTAGGTGCCGGCTGAGCTAGAGGCCAAAATCTACAGGTAGGCACTTTGCAAAAAACACCTCTGTTTTCTTTAAAAAAATGGGATGTTTCCACGTTGTGTTTTGGGGTGTTTCCTGTCACGGGCGCTAGGCCTACCCACACAAGTGAGGTATCATTTTTATCGGGAGACTTGGGGGAACGCTGGGTGGAAGGAAATTTGTGGCTCCTCTCAGATTCCAGAACTTTCTGTCACCGAAATGTGAGGAAAATGTGTTTTTTTAGCCAAATTTTGAGGTTTGCAAAGGATTCTGGGTAACAGAACCTGGTAAGAGCCCCACAAGTCACCCCATCTCGGATTCCCCTAGGTCTCTAGTTTTAAAAAATGCACAGGTTTGGTAGGTTTCCCTAGGTGCCGGCTGAGCTAGAGTCCAAAATCTACAGGTAGGCACTTTGCAAAAAACACCTCTGTTTTCTTTAAAAAAATTTGATGTGTCCACCTTGTGTTTTGGGACGTTTCCTGTCACGGGCGCTAGGCCTACCCACACAAGTGAGGTATCATTTTTAGCGGGAGACTTGGGGGAACGCTGGGTCGATGGAAATTTGTGGCTCCTCTCAGATTCCAGAACTTTCTGTCACCGAAATGTGAAGAAAATTTGTTTTTTTAGCCAACTTTTGAGGTTTGCAAAGGATTCTGGGTAACAGAACCTGGTCAGAGCCCCACAAGTCACCCCATCCTAGATTCCCCTAGGTCTCTAGTTTTCAAAAATGCACAGGTTTGGTAGGTTTCCCTAGGTGCCGGCTGAGCTAGAGGCCAAAATCTACAGGTAGGCACTTTGCAAAAAACACCTCTGTTTTCTTAAAAAAAATGTGATGTGTCCACGTTGTGTTTTGGGGCATTTCCTGTCGCGGGTGCTAGGCCTACCCACACAAGTGAGGTATCATTTTTATCGGGAGACTTGGGGGAACGCAGGGTGGAAGGAAATTTGTGGCTCCTCTCTGTTTCCAGAACTTTCTGTCACCAAAATTTGAGGAAAATGTGTTCTTTTAGCCAAAGTTTGAGGTTTGCAAAGGATTCTGGGTAACAGAACCTGGTCAGAGCCCCACAAGTCACCCCCTCTTGGATTGCCCTAGGTCTCTAGTTTTCAAAACTGCACAGGTTTGGTAGGTTTCCCTAGGTGCCGGCTGAGGTAGAGGCCAAAATCTACAGGTAGGCACTTTGCAAAAAACACCTCTGTTTTCTTAAAAAAAATGTGATGTGTCCACATTGTGTTTTTGGGCGTTTCCTGTCACGGGCGCTAGGCCTACCCACACAAGTGAGGTATATTTTTTATCGGGATACTTGGGGGAACGCTGGGTGGAAGGAAATTTGTGGCTCCTCTCAGATTCCAGAACTTTCTGTCACCGAAATGTGAGGAAAATGTGTTTTTTTAGCCAAATTTTGAGGTTTGCAAAGGATTCTGGGTAACAGAACCTGGTCAGAGCCCCACAAGTCACCCCATCTTGGATTCCCCTAGGTCTCTAGTTTTCAAAAATGCACAGGTTTGGTAGGTTTCGCTAGGTGCCGGCTGAGCTAGAGGCCAAAATCTACAGGTAGGCACTTTGCAAAAAACACCTCTGTTTTCTTTAAAAAAATGGGATGTTTCCACGTTGTGT
The DNA here is from genome assembly GCF_031143425.1 of Pleurodeles waltl. Classification (NCBI taxonomy): domain Eukaryota; kingdom Metazoa; phylum Chordata; class Amphibia; order Caudata; family Salamandridae; genus Pleurodeles; species Pleurodeles waltl. The sequence goes on from NC_090438.1 coordinate 72,381,898, forward strand.
TTTGGGGTGTTTCCTGTCACGGGCGCTAGGCCTACCCACACAAGTGAGGTATCATTTTTATCGGGAGACTTGGGGGAACGCTGGGTGGAAGGAAATTTGTGGCTCCTCTCAGATTCCAGAACTTTCTGTCACCGAAATGTGAGGAAAATGTGTTTTTTTAGCCAAATTTTGAGGTTTGCAAAGGATTCTGGGTAACAGAACCAGGTAAGAGCCCCACAAGTCACCCCATCTCGGATTCCCCTAGGTCTCTAGTTTTAAAAAATGCACAGGTTTGGTAGGTTTCCCTAGGTGCCGGCTGAGCTAGAGGCCAAAATCTACAGGTAGGCACTTTGCAAAAAACACCTCTGTTTTCTTTATAAAAATTTGATGTGTCCACCTTGTGTTTTGGGACGTTTCCTGTCACGGGCGCTAGGCCTACCCACACAAGTGAGGTATCATTTTTAGCGGGAGACTTGGGGGAACGCTGGGTGGATGGAAATTTGTGGCTCCTCTCAGATTCCAGAACTTTCTGTCACCGAAATGTGAAGAAAATTTGTTTTTTTAGCCAACTTTTGAGGTTTGCAAAGGATTCTGGGTAACAGAACCTGGTCAGAGCCCCACAAGTCACCCCATCCTAGATTCCCCTAGGTCTCTAGTTTTCAAAAATGCACAGGTTTGGTAGGTTTCCCTAGGTGCCGGCTGAGCTAGATGCCAAAATCTACAGGTAGGCACTTTGCAAAAAACACCTCTGTTTTCTTTAAAAAAATGTGATGTGTCCACGTTGTGTTTTGGGGCATTTCCTGTCGCGGGTGCTAGGCCTACCCACACAAGTGAGGTATCATTTTTATCGGGAGACTTGGGGGAACGCAGGGTGGAAGGAAATTTGTGGCTCCTCTCTGATTCCAGAACTTTCTGTCACCAAAATTTGAGGAAAATGTGTTTTTTTAGCCAAAGTTTGAGGTTTGCAAAGGATTCTGGGTAACAGAACCTGGTCAGAGCCCCACAAGTCACCCCCTCTTGGATTGCCCTAGGTCTCTAGTTTTCAAAAATGCACAGGTTTGGTAGGTTTCCCTAGGTGCCGGCTGAGGTAGAGGCCAAAATCTACAGGTAGGCACTTTGCAAAAAACACCTCTGTTTTCTTTAAAAAAATGTGATGTGTCCACATTGTGTTTTTGGGCGTTTCCTGTCACGGGCGCTAGGCCTACCCACACAAGTGAGGTATATTTTTTATCGGGATACTTGGGGGAACGCTGGGTGGAAGGAAATTTGTGGCTCCTCTCAGATTCCAGAACTTTCTGTCACCGAAATGTGAGGAAAATGTGTTTTTTTAGCCAAATTTTGAGGTTTGCAAAGGATTCTGGGTAACAGAACCTGGTCAGATCCCCACAAGTCACCCCATCTTGGATTCCCATAGGTCTCTAGTTTTCAAAAATGCACAGGTTTGGTAGGTTTCCCTAGGTGCCGGCTGAGCTAGAGGCCAAAATCTACAGGTAGGCACTTTGCAAAAAACACCTCTGTTTTCTTCAAAAAAATGTGATGTGTCCACGTTGTGTTTTGGGGCGTTTCCTGTCACGGGCGCTAGGCCTACCCACACAAGTGAGGTACCATTTTTATCGGGAGACTTCAGGGAACGCTGGGTGGAAGAATATGTGTGGCTCCTCTCAGATTCCAGAACTTTCTGTCACTGAAATGTGAGGAAAATGAGTTTTTTTAGCCACATTTTGAGGTTTGCAAAGGATTCTGGGCAACAGAACCTGGTTAGAGCCCCACAAGTCACCCCATCTCGGATTCCCCTAGGTCTCTAGTTTTCAAAAATGCACAGGTTTGGTAGGTTTCCCTAGGTGCCGGCTGAGCTAGAGGCCAAAATCTACAGGTAGGCACTTTGCAAAAAACACCTCTGTTTTCTTTAAAAAAATGTGATGTGTCCACCTTGTGTTTTGGGGCGTTTCCTGTCACGGGCGCTAGGCCTACCCACACAAGTGAGGTATCATTTTTAGCGGGAGACTTGGGGGAACGCTGGGTGGAACGACATTTGTGGCTCCTCTCAGATTCCAGAACTTTCTGTCACCGAAATGTGAAGAAAATTTGTTTTTTTAGCCAACTTTTGAGGTTTGCAAAGGATTCTGGGTAACAGAACCTGGTCAGAGCCCCACAAGTCACCTCATCCTAGATTCCCCTAGGTCTCTAGTTTTCAAAAAAGCACAGGTTTGGTAGGTTTCCCTAGGTGCCGGCTGAGCTAGAGGCCAAAATCTAAAGGTAGGCACTTTGCAAAAAACACCTCTGTTTTCTTTAAAAAAATGTGATGTGTCCACGTTGTGTTTTGGGGCATTTCCTGTCGCGGGTGCTAGGCCTACCCACACAAGTGAGGTATCATTTTTATCAGGAGACTTGGGGGAACACTGGGTGGAAGGAAATTTGTGGCTCCTCTCAGATTCCAGAACTTTCTGTCACCGAAATGTGAAGAAAATTTGTTTTTTTAGCCAACTTTTGAGGTTTGCAAAGGATTCTGGGTAACAGAACCTGGTCAGAGCCCCACAAGTCACCCCATCCTAGATTCCCCTAGGTCTCTAGTTTTCAAAAATGCACAGGTTTGGTAGGTTTCCCTAGGTGCCGGCTGAGCTAGAGGCCAAAATCTACAGGTAGGCACTTTGCAAAAAACACCTCTGTTTTCTTTAAAGAAATGTGATGTGTCCACCTTGTGTTTTGGGGCGTTTCCTGTCATGGGCGCTAGGCCTACCCACACAAGTGAGGTATCATTTTTAGCGGGAGACTTGGGGGAACGCTGGGTGGAAGGAAATTTGTGGCTCCTCTCAGATTCCAGAACTTTCTGTCACCGAAATGTGAAGAAAATTTGTTTTTTTTGCCAACTTTTGAGGTTTGCAAAGGATTCTGGGTAACAGAACCTGGTCAGAGCCCCACAAGTCACCCCATCCTAGATTCCCCTAGGTCTCTAGTTTTCAAAAATGCACAGGTTTGGTAGGTTTCCCTAGGTGCCGGCTGAGCTAGAGGCCAAAATCTACAGGTAGGCACTTTGCAAAAAACACCTCTGTTTTCTTTAAAAAAATGTGATGTGTCCACGTTGTGTTTTGGGGCATTTCCTGTCGCAGGTGCTAGGCCTATCCACACAAGTGAGGTATCATTTTTATCAGGAGACTTGGGAGAACGCTGGGTGGAAGGAAATTTGTGGCTCCTCTCTGATTCCAGAACTATCTGTCACCAAAATGTGAGGAAAAAGTGTTTTTTTAGCCAACTTTTGAGGTTTGCAAAGGATTCTGGGTAACAGAACCTGGTCAGAGCCCCACAAGTCACCCCATCTTGGATTCCCCTAGGTCTCTAGTTTTAAAAAAATACACAGGTTTTGTAGGTGTCGCAGGTGCCGGCTGAGCTAGAGGCCAAAATCTACAGGTAGGCACTTTGCAAAAAACACCTCTGTTTTCTTTAAAAAAATGTGATGTGTCCATATTGCGTTTTGGGGCGTTTCCTGTCGCAGGTGCTAGGCCTACCCACACAAGTGAGGTATCATTTTTATCGGGAGACTTGGGGGAACGCTGGGTGGAAGGAAATTTGTGGCTCCTCTCTGATTCCAGAACTTTCTGTCACCAAAATTTGAGGAAAATGTGTTTTTTTAGCCAAAGTTTGAGGTTTGCAAAGGATTCTGAGTAACAGAACCTGGTCAGAGCCCCACAAGTCACCCCATCTTGGATTCCCCTAGGTCTCTAGTTTTAAAAAATGCACAGGTTTGGTAGGTTTCCCTAGGTGCCGGCTGAGCTAGAGGCCAAAATCTACAGGTAGGCACTTTGCAAAAAACACCTCTGTTTTATTTAAAAAAATGTGATGTGTCCACGTTGTGTTTTGGGGCGTTTCCTGTCACGGGCGCTAGGCCTACCCACACAAGTGAGGTATCATTTTTATCGGGAGACTTCAGGGAACGCTGGGTGGAAGGATATGTGTGGCTCCTCTCAGATTCCAGAACTTTGTGTCACCGAAATGTGAGGAAAATGAGTTTTTTTAGCCACATTTTGAGGTTTGCAAAGGATTCTGGGTAACAGAACCTGGTCAGAGCCCCACAAGTCACCCCATCTTGGATTTCCCTAGGTCTCTAGTTTTAAAAAATGCACAGTTTTGGTAGGTTTCGCTAGGTGCCGGCTGAGCTAGAGGCCAAAATCTACAGGTAGGCACTTTGCAAAAAACACCTCTGTTTTCTTTAAAAAAATGGGATGTTTCCACGTTGTGTTTTGGGGTGTTTCCTGTCACGGGCGCTAGGCCTACCCACACAAGTGAGGTATCATTTTTATCGGGAGACTTGGGGGAACGCTGGGTGGAAGGAAATTTGTGGCTCCTCTCAGATTCCAGAACTTTCTGTCACCGAAATGTGAGGAAAATGTGTTTTTTTAGCCAAATTTTGAGGTTTGCAAAGGATTCTGGGTAACAGAACCTGGTAAGAGCCCCACAAGTCACCCCATCTCGGATTCCCCTAGGTCTCTAGTTTTAAAAAATGCACAGGTTTGGTAGGTTTCCCTAGGTGCCGGCTGAGCTAGAGGCCAAAATCTACAGGTAGGCACTTTGCAAAAAACACCTCTGTTTTCTTTAAAAAAATTTGATGTGTCCACCTTGTGTTTTGGGACGTTTCCTGTCACGGGCGCTAGGCCTACCCACACAAGTGAGGTATCATTTTTAGCGGGAGACTTGGGGGAACGCTGGGTGGATGGAAATTTGTGGCTCCTCTCAGATTCCAGAACTTTCTGTCACCGAAATGTGAAGAAAATTTGTTTTTTTAGCCAACTTTTGAGGTTTGCAAAGGATTCTGGGTAACAGAACCTGGTCAGAGCCCCACAAGTCACCCCATCCTAGATTCCCCTAGGTCTCTAGTTTTCAAAAATGCACAGGTTTGGTAGGTTTCCCTAGGTGCCGGCTGAGCTAGAGGCCAAAATCTACAGGTAGGCACTTTGCAAAAAACACCTCTGTTTTCTTTAAAAAAATGTGATGTGTCCACGTTGTGTTTTGGGGTATTTCCTGTCGCGGGTGCTAGGCCTACCCACACAAGTGAGGTATCATTTTTATCGGGAGACTTGGGGGAACGCAGGGTGGAAGGAAATTTGTGGCTCCTCTCTGTTTCCAGAACTTTCTGTCACCAAAATTTGAGGAAAATGTGTTCTTTTAGCCAAAGTTTGAGGTTTGCAAAGGATTCTGGGTAACAGAACCTGGTCAGAGCCCCACAAGTCACCCCCTCTTGGATTGCCCTAGGTCTCTAGTTTTCAAAACTGCACAGGTTTGGTAGGTTTCCCTAGGTGCCGGCTGAGGTAGAGGCCAAAATCTACAGGTAGGCACTTAGCAAAAAACACCTCTGTTTTCTTAAAAAAAATGTGATGTGTCCACATTGTGTTTTTGGGCGTTTCCTGTCACGGGCGCTAGGCCTACCCACACAAGTGAGGTATATTTTTTATCGGGATACTTGGGGGAACGCTGGGTGGAAGGAAATTTGTGGCTCCTCTCAGATTCCAGAACTTTCTGTCACCGAAATGTGAGGAAAATGTGTTTTTTTAGCCAAATTTTGAGGTTTGCAAAGGATTCTGGGTAACAGAACCTGGTCAGAGCCCCACAAGTCACCCCATCTTGGATTCCCCTAGGTCTCTAGTTTTCAAAAATGCACAGGTTTGGTAGGTTTCGCTAGGTGCCGGCTGAGCTAGAGGCCAAAATCTACAGGTAGGCACTTTGCAAAAAACACCTCTGTTTTCTTTAAAAAAATGGGATGTTTCCACGTTGTGTTTTGGGGTGTTTCCTGTCACGGGCGCTAGGCCTACCCACACAAGTGAGGTATCATTTTTATCGGGAGACTTGGGGGAACGCTGGGTGGAAGGAAATTTGTGGCTCCTCTCAGATTCCAGAACTTTCTGTCACCGAAATGTGAGGAAAATGTGTTTTTTTAGCCAAATTTTGAGGTTTGCAAAGGATTCTGGGTAACAGAACCAGGTAAGAGCCCCACAAGTCACCCCATCTCGGATTCCCCTAGGTCTCTAGTTTTAAAAAATGCAAAGGTTTGGTAGGTTTCCCTAGGTGCCGGCTGAGCTAGAGGCCAAAATCTACAGGTAGGCACTTTGCAAAAAACACCTCTGTTTTCTTTAAAAAAAATTGATGTGTCCACCTTGTGTTTTGGGACGTTTCCTGTCACGGGCGCTAGGCCTACCCACACAAGTGAGGTATCATTTTTAGCGGGAGACTTGGGGGAACGCTGGGTGGATGGAAATTTGTGGCTCCTCTCAGATTCCAGAACTTTCTGTCACCGAAATGTGAAGAAAATTTGTTTTTTTAGCCAACTTTTGAGGTTTGCAAAGGATTCTGGGTAACAGAACCTGGTCAGAGCCCCACAAGTCACCCCATCCTAGATTCCCCTAGGTCTCTAGTTTTCAAAAATGCACAGGTTTGGTAGGTTTCCCTAGGTGCCGGCTGAGCTAGAGGCCAAAATCTACAGGTAGGCACTTTGCAAAAAACACCTCTGTTTTCTTTAAAAAAATGTGATGTGTCCACGTTGTGTTTTGGGGCATTTCCTGTCGCGGGTGCTAGGCCTACCCACACAAGTGAGGTATCATTTGTATCGGGAGACTTGGGGGAACGCAGGGTGGAAGGAAATTTGTGGCTCCTCTCTGATTCCAGAACTTTCTGTCACCAAAATTTGAGGAAAATGTGTTTTTTTAGCCAAAGTTTGAGGTTTGCAAAGGATTCTGGGTAACAGAACCTGGTCAGAGCCCCACAAGTCACCCCCTCTTGGATTGCCCTAGGTCTCTAGTTTTCAAAAATGCACAGGTTTGGTAGGTTTCCCTAGGTGCCGGCTGAGGTAGAGGCCAAAATCTACAGGTAGGCACTTTGCAAAAAACACCTCTGTTTTCTTTAAAAAAATGTGATGTGTCCACATTGTGTTTTTGGGCGTTTCCTGTCACGGGCGCTAGGCCTACCCACACAAGTGAGGTATATTTTTTATCGGGATACTTGGGGGAACGCTGGGTGGAAGGAAATTTGTGGCTCCTCTCAGATTCCAGAACTTTCTGTCACCGAAATGTGAGGAAAATGTGTTTTTTTAGCCAAATTTTGAGGTTTGCAAAGGATTCTGGGTAACAGAACCTGGTCAGAGCCCCACAAGTCACCCCATCTTGGATTCCCCTAGGTCTCTAGTTTTCAAAAATGCACAGGTTTGGTAGGTTTCCCTAGGTGCCGGCTGAGCTAGAGGCCAAAATCTACAGGTAGGCACTTTGCAAAAAACACCTCTGTTTTCTTCAAAAAAATTTGATGTGTCCACGTTGTGTTTTGGGGCGTTTCCTGTCACGGGCGCTAGGCCTACCCACACAAGTGAGGTACCATTTTTATCGGGAGACTTCAGGGAACGCTGGGTGGAAGAATATGTGTGGCTCCTCTCAGATTCCAGAACTTTCTGTCACTGAAATGTGAGGAAAATGAGTTTTTTTAGCCACATTTTGAGGTTTGCAAAGGATTCTGGGCAACAGAACCTGGTCAGAGCCCCACAAGTCACCCCATCTTGGATTCCCCTTGGTCTCTAGTTTTCAAAAATGAACAGGTTTGGTAGGTTTCCCTAGGTGCCGGCTGAGCTAGAGGCCAAAATCTACAGTAGGCACTTTGCAAAAAACACCTCTGTTTTCTTTAAACAAATGTGATGTGTCCACCTTGTGTTTTGGGGCGTTTCCTGTCACGGGCGCTAGGCCTACCCACACAAGTGAGGTATCATTTTTAGCGGGAGACTTGGGGGAACTCTTGGTGGAAGGAAATTTGTGGCTCCTCTCAGATTCCAGAACTTTCTGTCACCGAAATGTGAAGAAAATGTGTTTTTTTAGCCAAATTTTGAGGTTTGCAAAGGATTCTGGGTAACAGAACCTGGTTAGAGCCCCACAAGTCACCCCATCTCGGATTCCCCTAGGTCTCTAGTTTTCAAAAATGCACAGGTTTGGTAGGTTTCCCTAGGTGCCGGCTGAGCTAGAGGCCAAAATCTACAGGTAGGCACTTTGCAAAAACCACCTCTGTTTTCTTTAAAAAAATGTGATGTGTCCACCTTGTGTTTTGGGGCGTTTCCTGTCACGGGCGCTAGGCCTACCCACACAAGTGAGGTATCATTTTTAGCGGGAGACTTGGGGGAACGCTGGGTGGAAGGACATTTGTGGCTCCTCTCAGATTCCAGAACTTTCTGTCACCGAAATGTGAAGAAAATTTGTTTTTTTAGCCAACTTTTGAGGTTTGCAAAGGATTCTGGGTAACAGAACCTGGTCAGAGCCCCACAAGTCACCCCATCCTAGATTCCCCTAGGTCTCTAGTTTTCAAAAAAGCACAGGTTTGGTAGGTTTCCCTAGGTGCCGGCTGAGCTAGAGGCCAAAATCTACAGGTAGGCACTTTGCAAAAAACACCTCTGTTTTCTTTAAAAAAATGTGATGTGTCCACGTTGTGTTTTGGGGCATTTCCTGTCGCGGGTGCTAGGCCTACCCACACAAGTGAGGTATCATTTTTATCAGGAGACTTGGGGGAACACTGGGTGGAAGGAAATTTGTGGCTCCTCTCAGATTCCAGAACTTTCTGTCACCGAAATGTGAAGAAAATTTGTTTTTTTAGCCAACTTTTGAGGTTTGCAAAGGATTCTGGGTAACAGAACCTGGTCAGAGCCCCACAAGTCACCCCATCCTAGATTCCCCTAGGTCTCTAGTTTTCAAAAATGCACAGGTTTGGTAGGTTTCCCTAGGTGCCGGCTGAGCTAGAGGCCAAAATCTACAGGTAGGCACTTTGCAAAAAACACCTCTGTTTTCTTTAAAGAAATGTGATGTGTCCACCTTGTGTTTTGGGGCGTTTCCTGTCATGGGCGCTAGGCCTACCCACACAAGTGAGGTATCATTTTTAGCGGGAGACTTGGGGGAACGCTGGGTGGAAGGAAATTTGTGGCTCCTCTCAGATTCCAGAACTTTCTGTCACCGAAATGTGAAGAAAATTTGTTTTTTTTGCCAACTTTTGAGGTTTGCAAAGGATTCTGGGTAACAGAACCTGGTCAGAGCCCCACAAGTCACCCCATCCTAGATTCCCCTAGGTCTCTAGTTTTCAAAAATGCACAGGTTTGGTAGGTTTCCCTAGGTGCCGGCTGAGCTAGAGGCCAAAATCTACAGGTAGGCACTTTGCAAAAAACACCTCTGTTTTCTTTAAAAAAATGTGATGTGTCCACGTTGTGTTTTGGGGCATTTCCTGTCGCAGGTGCTAGGCCTATCCACACAAGTGAGGTATCATTTTTATCAGGAGACTTGGGAGAACGCTGGGTGGAAGGAAATTTGTGGCTCCTCTCTGATTCCAGAACTATCTGTCACCAAAATGTGAGGAAAAAGTGTTTTTTTAGCCAACTTTTGAGGTTTGCAAAGGATTCTGGGTAACAGAACCTGGTCAGAGCCCCACAAGTCACCCCATCTTGGATTCCCCTAGGTCTCTAGTTTTAAAAAAATACACAGGTTTTGTAGGTGTCGCAGGTGCCGGCTGAGCTAGAGGCCAAAATCTACAGGTAGGCACTTTGCAAAAAACACCTCTCTTTTCTTTAAAAAAATGTGATGTGTCCATATTGCGTTTTGGGGCGTTTCCTGTCGCAGGTGCTAGGCCTACCCACACAAGTGAGGTATCATTTTTATCGGGAGACTTGGGGGAACGCTGGGTGGAAGGAAATTTGTGGCTCCTCTCTGATTCCAGAACTTTCTGTCACCAAAATTTGAGGAAAATGTGTTTTTTTAGCCAAAGTTTGAGGTTTGCAAAGGATTCTGAGTAACAGAACCTGGTCAGAGCCCCACAAGTCACCCCATCTTGGATTCCCCTAGGTCTCTAGTTTTAAAAAATGCACAGGTTTGGTAGGTTTCCCTAGGTGCCGGCTGAGCTAGAGGCCAAAATCTACAGGTAGGCACTTTGCAAAAAACACCTCTGTTTTATTTAAAAAAATGTGATGTGTCCACGTTGTGTTTTGGGGCGTTTCCTGTCACGGGCGCTAGGCCTACCCACACAAGTGAGGTATCATTTTTATCGGGAGACTTCAGGGAACGCTGGGTGGAAGGATATGTGTGGCTCCTCTCAGATTCCAGAACTTTGTGTCACCGAAATGTGAGGAAAATGAGTTTTTTTAGCCACATTTTGAGGTTTGCAAAGGATTCTGGGTAACAGAACCTGGTCAGAGCCCCACAAGTCACCCCATCTTGGATTTCCCTAGGTCTCTAGTTTTAAAAAATGCACAGGTTTGGTAGGTTTCGCTAGGTGCCGGCTGAGCTAGAGGCCAAAATCTACAGGTAGGCACTTTGCAAAAAACACCTCTGTTTTCTTTAAAAAAATGGGATGTTTCCACGTTGTGTTTTGGGGTGTTTCCTGTCACGGGCGCTAGGCCTACCCACACAAGTGAGGTATCATTTTTATCGGGAGACTTGGGGGAACGCTGGGTGGAAGGAAATTTGTGGCTCCTCTCAGATTCCAGAACTTTCTGTCACCGAAATGTGAGGAAAATGTGTTTTTTTAGCCAAATTTTGAGGTTTGCAAAGGATTCTGGGTAACAGAACCTGGTAAGAGCCCCACAAGTCACCCCATCTCGGATTCCCCTAGGTCTCTAGTTTTAAAAAATGCACAGGTTTGGTAGGTTTCCCTAGGTGCCGGCTGAGCTAGAGGCCAAAATCTACAGGTAGGCACTTTGCAAAAAACACCTCTGTTTTCTTTAAAAAAAATTGATGTGTCCACCTTGTGTTTTGGGACGTTTCCTGTCACGGGCGATAGGCCTACCCACACAAGTGAGGTATCATTTTTAGCGGGAGACTTGGGGGAACGCTGGGTGGATGGAAATTTGTGGCTCCTCTCAGATTCCAGAACTTTCTGTCACCGAAATGTGAAGAAAATTTGTTTTTTTAGCCAACTTTTGAGGTTTGCAAAGGATTCTGGGTAACAGAACCTGGTCAGAGCCCCACAAGTCACCCCATCCTAGATTCCCCTAGGTCTCTAGTTTTCAAAAATGCACAGGTTTGGTAGGTTTCCCTAGGTGCCGGCTGAGCTAGAGGCCAAAATCTACAGGTAGGCACTTTGCAAAAAACACCTCTGTTTTCTTTAAAAAAATGTGATGTGTCCACGTTGTGTTTTGGGGCATTTCCTGTCGCGGGTGCTAGGCCTACCCACACAAGTGAGGTATCATTTTTATCGGGAGACTTGGGGGAACGCAGGGTGGAAGGAAATTTGTGGCTCCTCTCTGTTTCCAGAACTTTCTGTCACCAAAATTTGAGGAAAATGTGTTCTTTTAGCCAAAGTTTGAGGTTTGCAAAGGATTCTGGGTAACAGAACCTGGTCAGAGCCCCACAAGTCACCCCCTCTTGGATTGCCCTAGGTCTCTAGTTTTCAAAACTGCACAGGTTTGGTAGGTTTCCCTAGGTGCCGGCTGAGGTAGAGGCCAAAATCTACAGGTAGGCACTTAGCAAAAAACACCTCTGTTTTCTTAAAAAAAATGTGATGTGTCCACATTGTGTTTTTGGGCGTTTCCTGTCACGGGCGCTAGGCCTACCCACACAAGTGAGGTATATTTTTTATCGGGATACTTGGGGGAACGCTGGGTGGAAGGAAATTTGTGGCTCCTCTCAGATTCCAGAACTTTCTGTCACCGAAATGTGAGGAAAATGTGTTTTTTAGCCAAATTTTGAGGTTTGCAAAGGATTCTGGGTAACAGAACCTGGTCAGAGCCCCACAAGTCACCCCATCTTGGATTCCCCTAGGTCTCTAGTTTTCAAAAATGCACAGGTTTGGTAGGTTTCGCTAGGTGCCGGCTGAGCTAGAGGCCAAAATCTACAGGTAGGCACTTTGCAAAAAACACCTCTGTTTTCTTTAAAAAAATGGGATGTTTCCACGTTGTGTTTTGGGGTGTTTCCTGTCACGGGCGCTAGGCCTACCCACACAAGTGAGGTATCATTTTTATCGGGAGACTTGGGGGAACGCTGGGTGGAAGGAAATTTGTGGCTCCTCTCAGATTCCAGAACTTTCTGTCACCGAAATGTGAGGAAAATGTGTTTTTTTTAGCCAAATTTTGAGGTTTGCAAAGGATTCTGGGTAACAGAACCAGGTAAGAGCCCCACAAGTCACCCCATCTCGGATTCCCCTAGGTCTCTAGTTTTAAAAAATGCACAGGTTTGGTAGGTTTCCCTAGGTGCCGGCTGAGCTAGAGGCCAAAATCTACAGGTAGGCACTTTGCAAAAAACACCTCTGTTTTCTTTAAAAAAAATTGATGTGTCCACCTTGTGTTTTGGGACGTTTCCTGTCACGGGCGCTAGGCCTACCCACACAAGTGAGGTATCATTTTTAGCGGGAGACTTGGGGGAACGCTGGGTGGATGGAAATTTGTGGCTCCTCTCAGATTCCAGAACTTTCTGTCACCGAAATGTGAAGAAAATTTGTTTTTTTAGCCAACTTTTGAGGTTTGCAAAGGATTCTGGGTAACAGAACCTGGTCAGAGCCCCACAAGTCACCCCATCCTAGATTCCCCTAGGTCTCTAGTTTTCAAAAATGCACAGGTTTGGTAGGTTTCCCTAGGTGCCGGCTGAGCTAGAGGCCAAAATCTACAGGTAGGCACTTTGCAAAAAACACCTCTGTTTTCTTTAAAAAAATGTGATGTGTCCACGTTGTGTTTTGGGGCATTTCCTGTCGCGGGTGCTAGGCCTACCCACACAAGTGAGGTATCATTTGTATCGGGAGACTTGGGGGAACGCAGGGTGGAAGGAAATTTGTGGCTCCTCTCTGATTCCAGAACTTTCTGTCACCAAAATTTGAGGAAAATGTGTTTTTTTAGCCAAAGTTTGAGGTTTGCAAAGGATTCTGGGTAACAGAACCTGGTCAGAGCCCCACAAGTCACCCCCCTCTTGGATTGCCCTAGGTCTCTAGTTTTCAAAAATGCACAGGTTTGGTAGGTTTCCCTAGGTGCCGGCTGAGGTAGAGGCCAAAATCTACAGGTAGGCACTTTGCAAAAAACACCTCTGTTTTCTTTAAAAAAATGTGATGTGTCCACATTGTGTTTTTGGGCGTTTCCTGTCACGGGCGCTAGGCCTACCCACACAAGTGAGGTATATTTTTTATCGGGATACTTGGGGGAACGCTGGGTGGAAGGAAATTTGTGGCTCCTCTCAGATTCCAGAACTTTCTGTCACCGAAATGTGAGGAAAATGTGTTTTTTTAGCCAAATTTTGAGGTTTGCAAAGGATTCTGGGTAACAGAACCTGGTCAGAGCCCCACAAGTCACCCCATCTTGGATTCCCCTAGGTCTCTAGTTTTCAAAAATGCACAGGTTTGGTAGGTTTCCCTAGGTGCCGGCTGAGCTAGAGGCCAAAATCTACAGGTAGGCACTTTGCAAAAAACACCTCTGTTTTCTTCAAAAAAATGTGATGTGTCCACGTTGTGTTTTGGGGCGTTTCCTGTCACGGGCGCTAGGCCTACCCACACAAGTGAGGTACCATTTTTATCGGGAGACTTCAGGGAACGCTGGGTGGAAGAATATGTGTGGCTCCTCTCAGATTCCAGAACTTTCTGTCACTGAAATGTGAGGAAAATTAGTTTTTTTAGCCACATTTTGAGGTTTGCAAAGGATTCTGGGCAACAGAACCTGGTCAGAGCCCCACAAGTCACCCCATCTTGGATTCCCCTTGGTCTCTAGTTTTCAAAAATGAACAGGTTTGGTAGGTTTCCCTAGGTGCCGGCTGAGCTAGAGGCCAAAATCTACAGTAGGCACTTTGCAAAAAACACCTCTGTTTTCTTTAAACAAATGTGATGTGTCCACCTTGTGTTTTGGGGCATTTCCTGTCACGGGCGCTAGGCCTACCCACACAAGTGAGGTATCATTTTTAGCGGGAGACTTGGGGGAACTCTTGGTGGAAGGAAATTTGTGGCTCCTCTCAGATTCCAGAACTTTCTGTCACCGAAATGTGAGGAAAATGTGTTTTTTTAGCCAAATTTTGAGGTTTGCAAAGGATTCTGGGTAACAGAACCTGGTCAGAGCCCCACAAGTCACCCCATCTTGGATTCCCCTAGGTCTCTAGTTTTCAAAAATGCACAGGTTTGGTAGGTTTCCCTAGGTGCCGGCTGAGCTAGAGGCCAAAATCTACAGGTAGGCACTTTGCAAAAAACACCTCTGTTTTCTTCAAAAAAATGTGATGTGTCCACGTTGTGTTTTGGGGCGTTTCCTGTCACGGGCGCTAGGCCTACCCACACAAGTGAGGTACCATTTTTATCGGGAGACTTCAGGGAACGCTGGGTGGAAGAATATGTGTGGCTCCTCTCAGATTCCAGAACTTTCTGTCACTGAAATGTGAGGAAAATTAGTTTTTTTAGCCACATTTTGAGGTTTGCAAAGGATTCTGGGCAACAGAACCTGGTCAGAGCCCCACAAGTCACCCCATCTTGGATTCCCCTTGGTCTCTAGTTTTCAAAAATGAACAGGTTTGGTAGGTTTCCCTAGGTGCCGGCTGAGCTAGAGGCCAAAATCTACAGTAGGCACTTTGCAAAAAACACCTCTGTTTTCTTTAAACAAATGTGATGTGTCCACCTTGTGTTTTGGGGCATTTCCTGTCACGGGCGCTAGGCCTACCCACACAAGTGAGGTATCATTTTTAGCGGGAGACTTGGGGGAACTCTTGGTGGAAGGAAATTTGTGGCTCCTCTCAGATTCCAGAACTTTCTGTCACCGAAATGTGAAGAAAATGTGTTTTTTTAGCCAAATTTTGAGGTTTGCAAAGGATTCTGGGTAACAGAACCTGGTTAGAGCCCCACAAGTCACCCCATCTCGGATTCCCCTAGGTCTCTAGTTTTAAAAAATGCACAGGTTTGGTAGGTTTCCCTAGGTGCCGGCTGAGCTAGAGGCCAAAATCTACAGGTAGGCACTTTGCAAAAACCACCTCTGTTTTCTTTAAAAAAATGTGATGTGTCCACCTTGTGTTTTGGGGCGTTTCCTGTCACGGGCGCTAGGCCTACCCACACAAGTGAGGTATCATTTTTAGCGGGAGACTTGGGGGAACGCTGGGTGGAAGGACATTTGTGGCTCCTCTCAGATTCCAGAACTTTCTGTCACCGAAATGTGAAGAAAATTTGTTTTTTTAGCCAACTTTTGAGGTTTGCAAAGGATTCTGGGTAACAGAACCTGGTCAGAGCCCCACAAGTCACCCCATCCTAGATTCCCCTAGGTCTCTAGTTTTCAAAAAAGCACAGGTTTGGTAGGTTTCCCTAGGTGCCGGCTGAGCTAGAGGCCAAAATCTACAGGTAGGCACTTTGCAAAAAACACCTCTGTTTTCTTTAAAAAAATGTGATGTGTCCACGTTGTGTTTTGGGGCATTTCCTGTCGCGGGTGCTAGGCCTACCCACACAAGTGAGGTATCATTTTTATCAGGAGACTTGGGGGAACACTGGGTGGAAGGAAATTTGTGGCTCCTCTCAGATTCCAGAACTTTCTGTCACCGAAATGTGAAGAAAATTTGTTTTTTTAGCCAACTTTTGAGGTTTGCAAAGGATTCTGGGTAACAGAACCTGGTCAGAGCCCCACAAATCACCCCATCCTAGATTCCCCTAGGTCTCTAGTTTTCAAAAATGCACAGGTTTGGTAGGTTTCCCTAGGTGCCGGCTGAGCTAGAGGCCAAAATCTACAGGTAGGCACTTTGCAAAAAACACCTCTGTTTTCTTTAAAAAAATGTGATGTGTCCACGTTGTGTTTTGGGGCATTTCCTGTCGCAGGTGCTAGGCCTATCCACACAAGTGAGGTATCATTTTTATCAGGAGACTTGGGAGAACGCTGGGTGGAAGGAAATTTGTAGCTCCTCTCTGATTCCAGAACTATCTGTCACCAAAATGTGAGGAAAAAGTGTTTTTTTAGCCAAATTTTGAGGTTTGCAAAGGATTCTGGGTAACAGAACCTGGTCAGAGCCCCACAAGTCACCCCATCTTGGATTCCCCTAGGTCTCTAGTTTTAAAAAATACACAGGTTTTGTAGGTGTCGCAGGTGCCGGCTGAGCTAGAGGCCAAAATCTACAGGTAGGCACTTTGCAAAAAACACCTCTGTTTTCTTTAAAAAAATGTGATGTGTCCATATTGCGTTTTGGGGCGTTTCCTGTCGCGGGTGCTAGGCCTACCCACACAAGTGAGGTATCATTTTTATCGGGAGACTTGGGGGAACGCTGGGTGGAAGAACATTTGTGGCTCCTCTCTGATTCCAGAACTTTCTGTCACCAAAATTTGAGGAAAATGTGTTTTTTTAGCCAAAGTTTGAGGTTTGCAAAGGATTCTGAGTAACAGAACCTGGTCAGAGCCCCACAAGTCACCCCATCTTGGATTCCCCTAGGTCTCTAGTTTTCAAAAATGCACAGGTTTGGTAGGTTTCCCTAGGTGCCGGCTGAGCTAGAGGCCAAAATCTACAGTAGGCACTTTGCAAAAAACACCTCTGTTTTCTTTAAACAAATGTGATGTGTCCACCTTGTGTTTTGGGGCGTTTCCTGTCACGGGCGCTAGGCCTACCCACACAAGTGAGGTATCATTTTTAGCGGGAGACTTGGGGGAACTCTTGGTGGAAGGAAATTTGTGGCTCCTCTCAGATTCCAGAACTTTCTGTCACCGAAATGTGAAGAAAATGTGTTTTTTTAGCCAAATTTTGAGGTTTGCAAAGGATTCTGGGCAACAGAACCTGGTCAGAGCCCCACAAGTCACCCCATCTTGGATTCCCCTTGGTCTCTAGTTTTCAAAAATGAACAGGTTTGGTAGGTTTCCCTAGGTGCCGGCTGAGCTAGAGGCCAAAATCTACAGTAGGCACTTTGCAAAAAACACCTCTGTTTTCTTTAAACAAATGTGATGTGTCCACCTTGTGTTTTGGGGCGTTTCCTGTCACGGGCGCTAGGCCTACCCACACAAGTGAGGTATCATTTTTAGCGGGAGACTTGGGGGAACTCTTGGTGGAAGGAAATTTGTGGCTCCTCTCAGATTCCAGAACTTTCTGTCACCGAAATGTGAAGAAAATGTGTTTTTTTAGCCAAATTTTGAGGTTTGCAAAGGATTCTGGGTAACAGAACCTGGTTAGAGCCCCACAAGTCACCCCATCTCGGATTCCCCTAGGTCTCTAGTTTTCAAAAATGCACAGGTTTGGTAGGTTTCCCTAGGTGCCGGCTGAGCTAGAGGCCAAAATCTACAGGTAGGCACTTTGCAAAAACCACCTCTGTTTTCTTTAAAAAAATGTGATGTGTCCACCTTGTGTTTTGGGGCGTTTCCTGTCACGGGCGCTAGGCCTACCCACACAAGTGAGGTATCATTTTTAGCGGGAGACTTGGGGGAACGCTGGGTGGAAGGACATTTGTGGCTCCTCTCAGATTCCAGAACTTTCTGTCACCGAAATGTGAAGAAAATTTGTTTTTTTAGCCAACTTTTGAGGTTTGCAAAGGATTCTGGGTAACAGAACCTGGTCAGAGCCCCACAAGTCACCCCATCCTAGATTCCCCTAGGTCTCTAGTTTTCAAAAAAGCACAGGTTTGGTAGGTTTCCCTAGGTGCCGGCTGAGCTAGAGGCCAAAATCTACAGGTAGGCACTTTGCAAAAAACACCTCTGTTTTCTTTAAAAAAATGTGATGTGTCCACGTTGTGTTTTGGGGCATTTCCTGTCGCGGGTGCTAGGCCTACCCACACAAGTGAGGTATCATTTTTATCAGGAGACTTGGGGGAACACTGGGTGGAAGGAAATTTGTGGCTCCTCTCAGATTCCAGAACTTTCTGTCACCGAAATGTGAAGAAAATTTGTTTTTTTAGCCAACTTTTGAGGTTTGCAAAGGATTCTGGGTAACAGAACCTGGTCAGAGCCCCACAAGTCACCCCATCCTAGATTCCCCTAGGTCTCTAGTTTTCAAAAATGCACAGGTTTGGTAGGTTTCCCTAGGTGCCGGCTGAGCTAGAGGCCAAAATCTACAGGTAGGCACTTTGCAAAAAACACCTCTGTTTTCTTTAAAAAATGTGATGTGTCCACGTTGTGTTTTGGGGCATTTCCTGTCGCAGGTGCTAGGCCTATCCACACAAGTGAGGTATCATTTTTATCAGGAGACTTGGGAGAACGCTGGGTGGAAGGAAATTTGTAGCTCCTCTCTGATTCCAGAACTATCTGTCACCAAAATGTGAGGAAAAAGTGTTTTTTTAGCCAAATTTTGAGGTTTGCAAAGGATTCTGGGTAACAGAACCTGGTCAGAGCCCCACAAGTCACCCCATCTTGGATTCCCCTAGGTCTCTAGTTTAAAAAAATACACAGGTTTTGTAGGTGTCGCAGGTGCCGGCTGAGCTAGAGGCCAAAATCTACAGGTAGGCACTTTGCAAAAAACACCTCTGTTTTCTTTAAAAAAATGTGATGTGTCCATATTGCGTTTTGGGGCGTTTCCTGTCGCGGGTGCTAGGCCTACCCACACAAGTGAGGTATCATTTTTATCGGGAGACTTGGGGGAACGCTGGGTGGAAGGAAATTTGTGACTCCTCTCTGATTCCAGAACTTTCTGTCACCAAAATTTGAGGAAAATGTGTTTTTTTAGCCAAAGTTTGAGGTTTGCAAAGGATTCTGAGTAACAGAACCTGGTCAGAGCCCCACAAGTCACCCCATCTTGGATTCCCCTAGGTCTCTAGTTTTCAAAAATGCACAGGTTTGGTAGGTTTCCCTAGGTGGCGGCTGAGCTAGAGGCCAAAATCTACAGGTAGGCACTTTGCAAAAAACACCTCTGTTTTCTTTAAAAAAATGTGATGTGTCCACGTTGTGTTTTGGGGCGTTTCCTGTCACGGGCGCTAGGCCTACCCACACAAGTGAGGTATCATTTTTATTGGGAGACTTGGGGGAACGCTGGGTGGATAGAAATTTGTGGCTCCTCTCAGATTCCAGAACTTTCTGTCACCGAAATGTGAGGAAAATGTGTTTTGTTAGCCAAATTTTGAGGTTTGCAAAGGATTCTGGGTAACAGAACCTGGTCAGAGCCCCACAAGTCACCCCTTATTGGATTCCCCTTGGTCTCTAGTTTTCAAAAATGCACAGGTTTGGTAGGTTTCCCTAGGTGCCGGCTGAGCTAGAGGCCAAAATCTACAGGTAGGCACTTTGTAAAAAACACCTCTGTTTTCTTTAAAAAAAAATTATTTGTAAACGTTGTGTTTTGGGTCGTTTCCTGTCACGGGCGCTAGGCCTACCCACACAAGTGAGGTATCATTTTTATCTGGATACTTGGGGGAACGCTGGGTGGAAGGAAATTTGTGGCTCCTCTCAGATTCCAGGACTTTCTGTCACCGAAATGTGAGGAAAATGTGTTTTTTTAGCCAAATGTTGATGTTTGCAAAGGATTCTGGGTAACAGAACCTGGTCAGAGCCCCACAAGTCACCCCATCTTGGATTCCCCTAGGGCTCTAGTTTTCAAAAATGCACAGGTTTGGTAGGTTTCCCTAGGTGGCGGCTAAGCTAGAGGCCAAAATCTACAGGTAGGCACTTTGCAAAAAACACCTCTGTTTTCTTTCAAAAAATGTGATGTGTCCACGTTGTGTTTTGGGGCGTTTCCTGTCACGGGCGCTAGCCCTACCCACACAAGTGAGGTATCATTTTTATTGGGAGACTTGGGGGGAACGCTGGGTGGATAGAAATTTGTGGCTCCTCTCAGATTCCAGAACTTTCTGTCACCGAAATGTGAAGAAAATTTGTTTTTTTAGCCAAATATTTAGGTTTGCAAAGGATTCTGGGTAACAGAACCTGGTCAGAGCCCCACAAGTCACCCCATCTTAGATTCCCCTAGGTCTCTAGTTTTCAAAAATGCACAGGTTTGGTAGGTTTCCCTAGGTGCTGGCTGAGCTAGAGGCCAAAATCTACAGGTAGGCACTTTGCAAAAAACACCTCTGTTTTCTTTAAAAAAATGTGATGTGTCCACGTTGCGTTTTGGGGCATTTCCTGACGCGGGCGCTAGGCCTACCCACACAAGTGAGGTATCGTTTTTATCAGGAGACTTTTGGGAACGCTGGGTGGAAAGAAATTTGTGGCTCCTCTCTGATTCCAGAACTATCTGTCACCAAAATGTGAGGAAAATTTGTTTTTTTAGCCATATTTTGAGGTTTGCAAAGGATTCTGGGTAACAGAACCTGGTCAGAGCCCCACAAGTCACCCCATCTTGGATTCCCCTAGGTCTCTAGTTTTAAAAAATGCGCAGGTTTGGTAGGTTTCGCTAGGTGCCGGCTGAGCTAGAGGCCAAAATCTACAGGTAGGCACTTTGCAAAAAACACCTCTGTTTTCTTTAAAAAAATGGGATGTTTCCACGTTGTGTTTTGGGGTGTTTCCTGTCACGGGCGCTAGGCCTACCCACACAAGTGAGGTATCATTTTTATCGGGAGACTTGGGGGAACGCTGGGTGGAAGGAAATTTGTGGCTCCTCTCAGATTCCAGAACTTTCTGTCACCGAAATGTGAGGAAAATGTGTTTTTTTAGCCAAATTTTGAGGTTTGCAAAGGATTCTGGGTAACAGAACCTGGTAAGAGCCCCACAAGTCACCCCATCTCGGATTCCCCTAGGTCTCTAGTTTTAAAAAATGCACAGGTTTGGTAGGTTTCCCTAGGTGCCGGCTGACCTAGAGGCCAAAATCTACAGGTAGGCACTTTGCAAAAAACACCTCTGTTTTCTTTAAAAAAATTTGATGTGTCCACCTTGTGTTTTGGGACGTTTCCTGTCACGGGCGCTAGGCCTACCCACACAAGTGAGGTATCATTTTTAGCGGGAGACTTGGGGGAACGCTGGGTGGATGGAAATTTGTGGCTCCTCTCAGATTCCAGAACTTTCTGTCACCGAAATGTGAAGAAAATTTGTTTTTTTAGCCAACTTTTGAGGTTTGCAAAGGATTCTGGGTAACAGAACCTGGTCAGAGCCCCACAAGTCACCCCATCCTAGATTCCCCTAGGTCTCTAGTTTTCAAAAATGCACAGGTTTGGTAGGTTTCCCTAGGTGCCGGCTGAGCTAGAGGCCAAAATCTACAGGTAGGCACTTTGCAAAAAACACCTCTGTTTTCTTTAAAAAAATGTGATGTGTCCACGTTGTGTTTTGGGGCATTTCCTGTCGCGGGTGCTAGGCCTACCCACACAAGTGAGGTATCATTTGTATCGGGAGACTTGGGGGAACGCAGGGTGGAAGGAAATTTGTGGCTCCTCTCTGATTCCAGAACTTTCTGTCACCAAAATTTGAGGAAAATGTGTTTTTTTAGCCAAAGTTTGAGGTTTGCAAAGGATTCTGGGTAACAGAACCTGGTCAGAGCCCCACAAGTCACCCCCTCTTGGATTGCCCTAGGTCTCTAGTTTTCAAAAATGCACAGGTTTGGTAGGTTTCCCTAGGTGCCGGCTGAGGTAGAGGCCAAAATCTACAGGTAGGCACTTTGCAAAAAACACCTCTGTTTTCTTTAAAAAAATGTGATGTGTCCACATTGTGTTTTTGGGCGTTTCCTGTCACGGGCGCTAGGCCTACCCACACAAGTGAGGTATATTTTTTATCGGGATACTTGGGGGAACGCTGGGTGGAAGGAAATTTGTGGCTCCTCTCAGATTCCAGAACTTTCTGTCACCGAAATGTGAGGAAAATGTGTTTTTTTAGCCAAATTTTGAGGTTTGCAAAGGATTCTGGGTAACAGAACCTGGTCAGAGCCCCACAAGTCACCCCATCTTGGATTCCCCTAGGTCTCTAGTTTTCAAAAATGCACAGGTTTGGTAGGTTTCCCTAGGTGCCGGCTGAGCTAGAGGCCAAAATCTACAGGTAGGCACTTTGCAAAAAACACCTCTGTTTTCTTCAAAAAAATGTGATGTGTCCACGTTGTGTTTTGGGGCATTTCCTGTCGCAGGTGCTAGGCCTATCCACACAAGTGAGGTATCATTTTTATCAGGAGACTTGGGAGAACGCTGGGTGGAAGGAAATTTGTGGCTCCTCTCTGATTCCAGAACTATCTGTCACCAAAATGTGAGGAAAAAGTGTTTTTTTAGCCAAATTTTGAGGTTTGCAAAGGATTCTGGGTAACAGAACCTGGTCAGAGCCCCACAAGTCACCCCATCTTGGATTCCCCTAGGTCTCTAGTTTTAAAAAATACACAGGTTTTGTAGGTGTCGCAGGTGCCGGCTGAGCTAGAGGCCAAAATCTACAGGTAGGCACTTTGCAAAAAACACCTCTGTTTTCTTTAAAAAAATGTGATGTGTCCATATTGCGTTTTGGGGCGTTTCCTGTCGCAGGTGCTAGGCCTACCCACACAAGTGAGGTATCATTTTTATCGGGAGACTTGGGGGAACGCTGGGTGGAAGGAAATTTGTGGCTCCTCTCTGATTCCAGAACTTTCTGTCACCAAAATTTGAGGAAAATGTGTTTTTTTAGCCAAAGTTTGAGGTTTGCAAAGGATTCTGAGTAACAGAACCTGGTCAGAGCCCCACAAGTCACCCCATCTTGGATTCCCCTAGGTCTCTAGTTTTAAAAAATGCACAGGTTTAGTAGGTTTCCCTAGGTGCCGGCTGAGCTAGAGGCCAAAATCTACAGGTAGGCACTTTGCAAAAAACACCTCTGTTTTATTTAAAAAAATGTGATGTGTCCACGTTGTGTTTTGGGGCGTTTCCTGTCACGGGCGCTAGGCCTACCCACACAAGTGAGGTATCATTTTTATCGGGAGACTTCAGGGAACGCTGGGTGGAAGGATATGTGTGGCTCCTCTCAGACTCCAGAACTTTGTGTCACCGAAATGTGAGGAAAATGAGTTTTTTTAGCCACATTTTGAGGTTTGCAAAGGATTCTGGGTAACAGAACCTGGTCAGAGCCCCACAAGTCACCCCATCTTGGATTCCCCTTGGTCTCTAGTTTTCAAAAATGCACAGGTTTGGTAGGTTTCCCTAGGTGCCGGCTGAGCTAGAGGCCCAAATCTACAGATAGGCACTTTGCAAAAAACACCTCTGTTTTCTTTAAAAAAATGTGATGTGTCCACGTTGTGTTTTGGGGCGTTTCCTGTCACGGGCGCTAGGCCTACCCACACAAGTGAGGTATAATTTTCATCAGGAGACTTGGGGGAACGCTGGGTGGAAGGAAATTTGTGACTCCTCTCAGATTCCAGAACTTTCTGTCACCGAAATGTGAGGAAAATATGTTTTGTTAGCCAAATTTTGAGGTTTGCAAAGGATTCTGGGTAACAGAACCTGGTCAGAGCCCCACAAGTCACCCCATCTTGGATTCCCCTAGGGCTGTAGTTTTCAAAAATGCACAGGGTTGGTAGGTTTCCCTAGGTGGCGGCTGAGCTAGAGGCCAAAATCTACAGGTAGGCACTTTGCAAAAAACACATCTGTTTTCTTTAAAAAAATGGGATGTGTCCACGTTGTGTTTTGGGGTGTTTCCTGTCACGGGCGCTAGGCCTACCCACATAAGTGAGGTATCATTTTTATCGAGAGACTTGGGGGAACGCTGGGTGGAAGGAAATTTGTGGCTCCTCTCAGATTCCAGAACTTTCTGTCACCGAAATGTGAGGAAAATGTGTTTTTTTAGCCAAATCTTGAGGTTTGCAAAGGATTCTGGGTAACAGAACCTGGTTAGAGCCCCACAAGTCACCCCATCTCGGATTCCCCTAGGTCTCTAGTTTTAAAAAATGCACAGGTTTGGTAGGTTTCCCTAGGTGCCGGCTGAGCTAGAGGCCAAAATCTACAGGTAGGCACTTTGCAAAAAACACCTCTGTTTTCTTTAAAAAAATGTGATGTGTCCACGTTGTGTTTTGGGGCGTTTCCTGTCACGGGCGCTAGGCCTACCCACACAAGTGAGGTATCATTTTCATCAGGAGACTTGGGGGAACGCTGGGTGGAAGGAAATTTGTGACTCCTCTCAGATTCCAGAACTTTCTGTCACCGAAATGTGAGGAAAATATGTTTTGTTAGCCAAATTTTGAGGTTTGCAAAGGATTCTGGGTAACAGAACCTGGTCAGAGCCCCACAAGTCACCCCATCTTGGATTCCCCTAGGGCTGTAGTTTTCAAAAATGCACAGGGTTGGTAGGTTTCCCTAGGTGGCGGCTGAGCTAGAGGCCAAAATCTACAGGTAGGCACTTTGCAAAAAACACCTCTGTTTTCTTTAAAAAAATGGGATGTGTCCACGTTGTGTTTTGGGGTGTTTCCTGTCACGGGCGCTAGGCCTACCCACATAAGTGAGGTATCATTTTTATCGAGAGACTTGGGGGAACGCTGGGTGGATGGAAATTTGTGGCTCCTCTCAGATTCCAGAACTTTCTGTCACCGAAATGTGAAGAAAATTTGTTTTTTTAGCCAACTTTTGAGGTTTGCAAAGGATTCTGGGTAACAGAACCTGGTCAGAGCCCCACAAGTCACCCCATCCTAGATTCCCCTAGGTCTCTAGTTTTCAAAAATGCACAGGTTTGGTAGGTTTCCCTAGGTGCCGGCTGAGCTAGAGGCCAAAATCTACAGGTAGGCACTTTGCAAAAAACACCTCTGTTTTCTTTAAAAAAATGTGATGTGTCCACGTTGTGTTTTGGGGCATTTCCTGTCGCGGGTGCTAGGCCTACCCACACAAGTGAGGTATCATTTGTATCGGGAGACTTGGGGGAACGCAGGGTGGAAGGAAATTTGTGGCTCCTCTCTGATTCCAGAACTTTCTGTCACCAAAATTTGAGGAAAATGTGTTTTTTTTAGCCAAAGTTTGAGGTTTGCAAAGGATTCTGGGTAACAGAACCTGGTCAGAGCCCCACAAGTCACCCCCTCTTGGATTGCCCTAGGTCTCTAGTTTTCAAAAATGCACAGGTTTGGTAGGTTTCCCTAGGTGCCGGCTGAGGTAGAGGCCAAAATCTACAGGTAGGCACTTTGCAAAAAACACCTCTGTTTTCTTTAAAAAAATGTGATGTGTCCACATTGTGTTTTTGGGCGTTTCCTGTCACGGGCGCTAGGCCTACCCACACAAGTGAGGTATATTTTTTATCGGGATACTTGGGGGAACGCTGGGTGGAAGGAAATTTGTGGCTCCTCTCAGATTCCAGAACTTTCTGTCACCGAAATGTGAGGAAAATGTGTTTTTTTAGCCAAATTTTGAGGTTTGCAAAGGATTCTGGGTAACAGAACCTGGTCAGAGCCCCACAAGTCACCCCATCTTGGATTCCCCTAGGTCTCTAGTTTTCAAAAATGCACAGGTTTGGTAGGTTTCCCTAGGTGCCGGCTGAGCTAGAGGCCAAAATCTACAGGTAGGCACTTTGCAAAAAACACCTCTGTTTTCTTCAAAAAAATGTGATGTGTCCACGTTGTGTTTTGGGGCATTTCCTGTCGCAGGTGCTAGGCCTATCCACACAAGTGAGGTATCATTTTTATCAGGAGACTTGGGAGAACGCTGGGTGGAAGGAAATTTGTGGCTCCTCTCTGATTCCAGAACTATCTGTCACCAAAATGTGAGGAAAAAGTGTTTTTTTAGCCAAATTTTGAGGTTTGCAAAGGATTCTGGGTAACAGAACCTGGTCAGAGCCCCACAAGTCACCCCATCTTGGATTCCCCTAGGTCTCTAGTTTTAAAAAATACACAGGTTTTGTAGGTGTCGCAGGTGCCGGCTGAGCTAGAGGCCAAAATCTACAGGTAGGCACTTTGCAAAAAACACCTCTGTTTTCTTTAAAAAAATGTGATGTGTCCATATTGCGTTTTGGGGCGTTTCCTGTCGCAGGTGCTAGGCCTACCCACACAAGTGAGGTATCATTTTTATCGGGAGACTTGGGGGAACGCTGGGTGGAAGGAAATTTGTGGCTCCTCTCTGATTCCAGAACTTTCTGTCACCAAAATTTGAGGAAAATGTGTTTTTTTAGCCAAAGTTTGAGGTTTGCAAAGGATTCTGAGTAACAGAACCTGGTCAGAGCCCCACAAGTCACCCCATCTTGGATTCCCCTAGGTCTCTAGTTTTAAAAAATGCACAGGTTTAGTAGGTTTCCCTAGGTGCCGGCTGAGCTAGAGGCCAAAATCTACAGGTAGGCACTTTGCAAAAAACACCTCTGTTTTATTTAAAAAAATGTGATGTGTCCACGTTGTGTTTTGGGGCGTTTCCTGTCACGGGCGCTAGGCCTACCCACACAAGTGAGGTATCATTTTTATCGGGAGACTTCAGGGAACGCTGGGTGGAAGGATATGTGTGGCTCCTCTCAGACTCCAGAACTTTGTGTCACCGAAATGTGAGGAAAATGAGTTTTTTTAGCCACATTTTGAGGTTTGCAAAGGATTCTGGGTAACAGAACCTGGTCAGAGCCCCACAAGTCACCCCATCTTGGATTCCCCTTGGTCTCTAGTTTTAAAAAATGCACAGGTTTGGTAGGTTTCCCTAGGTGCCGGCTGAGCTAGAGGCCCAAATCTACAGATAGGCACTTTGCAAAAAACACCTCTGTTTTCTTTAAAAAAATGTGATGTGTCCACGTTGTGTTTTGGGGCGTTTCCTGTCACGGGCGCTAGGCCTACCCACACAAGTGAGGTATAATTTTCATCAGGAGACTTGGGGGAACGCTGGGTGGAAGGAAATTTGTGACTCCTCTCAGATTCCAGAACTTTCTGTCACCGAAATGTGAGGAAAATATGTTTTGTTAGCCAAAGTTTGAGGTTTGCAAAGGATTCTGGGTAACAGAACCTGGTCAGAGCCCCACAAGTCACCCCCTCTTGGATTCCCCTAGGGCTGTAGTTTTCAAAAATGCACAGGGTTGGTAGGTTTCCCTAGGTGCCGGCTGAGGTAGAGGCCAAAATCTACAGGTAGGCACTTTGCAAAAAACACCTCTGTTTTCTTTAAAAAAATGTGATGTGTCCACATTGTGTTTTTGGGCGTTTCCTGTCACGGGCGCTAGGCCTACCCACACAAGTGAGGTATATTTTTTATCGGGATACTTGGGGGAACGCTGGGTGGAAGGAAATTTGTGGCTCCTCTCAGATTCCAGAACTTTTTGTCACCGAAATGTGAGGAAAATGTGTTTTTTTAGCCAAATTTTGAGGTTTGCAAAGGATTCTGGGTAACAGAACCTGGTCAGAGCCCCACAAGTCACCCCATCTTGGATTCCCCTAGGTCTCTAGTTTTCAAAAATGCACAGGTTTGGTAGGTTTCCCTAGGTGCCGGCTGAGCTAGAGGCCAAAATCTACAGGTAGGCACTTTGCAAAAAACACCTCTGTTTTCTTCAAAAAAATGTGATGTGTCCACGTTGTGTTTTGGGGCATTTCCTGTCGCAGGTGCTAGGCCTATCCACACAAGTGAGGTATCATTTTTATCAGGAGACTTGGGAGAACGCTGGGTGGAAGGAAATTTGTGGCTCCTCTCTGATTCCAGAACTATCTGTCACCAAAATGTGAGGAAAAAGTGTTTTTTTAGCCAAATTTTGAGGTTTGCAAAGGATTCTGGGTAACAGAACCTGGTCAGAGCCCCACAAGTCACCCCATCTTGGATTCCCCTAGGTCTCTAGTTTTAAAAAATACACAGGTTTTGTAGGTGTCGCAGGTGCCGGCTGAGCTAGAGGCCAAAATCTACAGGTAGGCACTTTGCAAAAAACACCTCTGTTTTCTTTAAAAAAATGTGATGTGTCCATATTGCGTTTTGGGGCGTTTCCTGTCGCAGGTGCTAGGCCTACCCACACAAGTGAGGTATCATTTTTATCGGGAGACTTGGGGGAACGCTGGGTGGAAGGAAATTTGTGGCTCCTCTCTGATTCCAGAACTTTCTGTCACCAAAATTTGAGGAAAATGTGTTTTTTTAGCCAAAGTTTGAGGTTTGCAAAGGATTCTGAGTAACAGAACCTGGTCAGAGCCCCACAAGTCACCCCATCTTGGATTCCCCTAGGTCTCTAGTTTTAAAAAATGCACAGGTTTAGTAGGTTTCCCTAGGTGCCGGCTGAGCTAGAGGCCAAAATCTACAGGTAGGCACTTTGCAAAAAACACCTCTGTTTTATTTAAAAAAATGTGATGTGTCCACGTTGTGTTTTGGGGCGTTTCCTGTCACGGGCGCTAGGCCTACCCACACAAGTGAGGTATCATTTTTATTGGGAGACTTCAGGGAACGCTGGGTGGAAGGATATGTGTGGCTCCTCTCAGACTCCAGAACTTTGTGTCACCGAAATGTGAGGAAAATGAGTTTTTTTAGCCACATTTTGAGGTTTGCAAAGGATTCTGGGTAACAGAACCTGGTCAGAGCCCCACAAGTCACCCCATCTTGGATTCCCCTTGGTCTCTAGTTTTCAAAAATGCACAGGTTTGGTAGGTTTCCCTAGGTGCCGGCTGAGCTAGAGGCCCAAATCTACAGATAGGCACTTTGCAAAAAACACCTCTGTTTTCTTTAAAAAAATGTGATGTATCCACGTTGTGTTTTGGGGCGTTTCCTGTCACGGGCGCTAGGCCTACCCACACAAGTGAGGTATAATTTTCATCAGGAGACTTGGGGGAACGCTGGGTGGAAGGAAATTTGTGACTCCTCTCAGATTCCAGAACTTTCTGTCACCGAAATGTGAGGAAAATATGTTTTGTTAGCCAAATTTTGAGGTTTGCAAAGGATTCTGGGTAACAGAACCCGGTCAGAGCCCCACAAGTCACCCCATCTTGGATTCCCCTAGGGCTGTAGTTTTCAAAAATGCACAGGGTTGGTAGGTTTCCCTAGGTGGCGGCTGAGCTAGAGGCCAAAATCTACAGGTAGGCACTTTGCAAAAAACACATCTGTTTTCTTTAAAAAAATGGGATGTGCCAACGTTGTGTTTTGGGGTGTTTCCTGTCACGGGCGCTAGGCCTACCCACATAAGTGAGGTATCATTTTTATCGAGAGACTTGGGGGAACGCTGGGTGGAAGGAAATTTGTGGCTCCTCTCAGATTCCAGAACTTTCTGTCACCGAAATGTGAGGAAAATGTGTTTTTTTAGCCAAATCTTGAGGTTTGCAAAGGATTCTGGGTAACAGAACCTGGTTAGAGCCCCACAAGTCACCCCATCTCGGATTCCCCTAGGTCTCTAGTTTTAAAAAATGCACAGGTTTGGTAGGTTTCCCTAGGTGCCGGCTGAGCTAGAGGCCAAAATCTACAGGTAGGCACTTTGCAAAAAACACCTCTGTTTTCTTTAAAAAAATGTGATGTGTCCACGTTGTGTTTTGGGGCGTTTCCTGTCACGGGCGCTAGGCCTACCCACACAAGTGAGGTATCATTTTTATTGGGAGACTTGGGGGAACGCTGGGTGGATAGAAATTTGTGGCTCCTCTCAGATTCCAGAACTTTCTGTCACCGAAATGTGAGGAAAATGTGTTTTGTTAGCCAAATTGTGAGGTTTGCAAAGGATTCTGGGTAACAGAACCTGGTCAGAGCCCCACAAGTCACCCCTTCTTGGATTCCCCTTGGTCTCTAGTTTTCAAAAATGCACAGGTTTGGTAGGTTTCCCTAGGTGCCGGCTGAGCTAGAGGCCAAAATCTACAGGTAGGCACTTTGTAAAAAACACCTCTGTTTTCTTTAAAAAAAAATTATTTGTAAACGTTGTGTTTTGGGGCGTTTCCTGTCACGGGCGCTAGGCCTACCCACACAAGTGAGGTATCATTTTTATCTGGATACTTGGGGGAACGCTGGGTGGAAGGAAATTTGTGGCTCCTCTCAGATTCCAGGACTTTCTGTCACCGAAATGTGAGGAAAATGTGTTTTTTTAGCCAAATGTTGATGTTTGCAAAGGATTCTGGGTAACAGAACCTGGTCAGAGCCCCACAAGTCACCCCATCTTGGATCCCCTAGGGCTCTAGTTTTCAAAAATGCACAGGTTTGGTAGGTTTCCCTAGGTGGCGGCTAAGCTAGAGGCCAAAATCTACAGGTAGGCACTTTGCAAAAAACACCTCTGTTTTCTTTCAAAAAATGTGATGTGTCCACGTTGTGTTTTGGGGCGTTTCCTGTCACGGGCGCTAGCCCTACCCACACAAGTGAGGTATCATTTTTATTGGGAGACTTGGGGGAACGCTGGGTGGATAGAAATTTGTGGCTCCTCTCAGATTCCAGAACTTTCTGTCACCGAAATGTGAAGAAAATTTGTTTTTTTAGCCAAATTTTTAGGTTTGCAAAGGATTCTGGGTAACAGAACCTGGTCAGAGCCCCACAAGTCACCCCATCTTAGATTCCCCTAGGTCTCTAGTTTTCTAAAATGCACAGGTTTGGTAGGTTTCCCTAGGTGCTGGCTGAGCTAGAGGCCAAAATCTACAGGTAGGCACTTTGCAAAAAACACCTCTGTTTTCTTTCAAAAAATGTGATGTGTCCACGTTGCGTTTTGGGGCATTTCCTGACGCGGGCGCTAGGCCTACCCACACAAGTGAGGTATCGTTTTTATCAGGAGACTTTTGGGAACGCTGGGTGGAAAGAAATTTATGGCTCCTCTCTGATTCCAGAACTATCTGTCACCAAAATGAGAGGAAAATTTGTTTTTTTAGCCATATTTTGAGGTTTGCAAAGGATTCTGGGTAACAGAACCTGGTCAGAGCCCCACAAGTCACCCCATCTTGGATTCCCCTAGGTCTCTAGTTTTAAAAAATGCACAGGTTTGGTAGGTTTCGCTAGGTGCCGGCTGAGCTAGAGGCCAAAATCTACAGGTAGGCACTTTGCAAAAAACACCTCTGTTTTCTTTAAAAAAATGGGATGTTTCCACGTTGTGTTTTGGGGTGTTTCCTGTCACGGGCGCTAGGCCTACCCACACAAGTGAGGTATCATTTTTATTGGGAGACTTGGGGGAACGCTGGGTGGATAGAAATTTGTGGCTCCTCTCAGATTCCAGAACTTTCTGTCACCGAAATGTGAGGAAAATGTGTTTTGTTAGCCAAATTGTGAGGTTTGCAAAGGATTCTGGGTAACAGAACCTGGTCAGAGCCCCACAAGTCACCCCTTCTTGGATTCCCCTTGGTCTCTAGTTTTCAAAAATGCACAGGTTTGGTAGGTTTCCCTAGGTGCCGGCTGAGCTAGAGGCCAAAATCTACAGGTAGGCACTTTGTAAAAAACACCTCTGTTTTCTTTAAAAAAAAATTATTTGTAAACGTTGTGTTTTGGGGCGTTTCCTGTCACGGGCGCTAGGCCTACCCACACAAGTGAGGTATCATTTTTATCTGGATACTTGGGGGAACGCTGGGTGGAAGGAAATTTGTGGCTCCTCTCAGATTCCAGGACTTTCTGTCACCGAAATGTGAGGAAAATGTGTTTTTTTAGCCAAATGTTGATGTTTGCAAAGGATTCTGGGTAACAGAACCTGGTCAGAGCCCCACAAGTAACCCCATCTTGGATCCCCTAGGGCTCTAGTTTTCAAAAATGCACAGGTTTGGTAGGTTTCCCTAGGTGGCGGCTAAGCTAGAGGCCAAAATCTACAGGTAGGCACTTTGCAAAAAACACCTCTGTTTTCTTTCAAAAAATGTGATGTGTCCACGTTGTGTTTTGGGGCGTTTCCTGTCACGGGCGCTAGCCCTACCCACACAAGTGAGGTATCATTTTTATTGGGAGACTTGGGGGAACGCTGCGTGGATAGAAATTTGTGGCTCCTCTCAGATTCCAGAACTTTCTGTCACCGAAATGTGAAGAAAATTTGTTTTTTTAGCCAAATTTTTAGGTTTGCAAAGGATTCTGGGTAACAGAACCTGGTCAGAGCCCCACAAGTCACCCCATCTTAGATTCCCCTAGGTCTCTAGTTTTCAAAAATGCACAGGTTTGGTAGGTTTCCCTAGGTGCTGGCTGAGCTAGAGGCCAAAATCTACAGGTAGGCACTTTGCAAAAAACACCTCTGTTTTCTTTCAAAAAATGTGATGTGTCCACGTTGCGTTTTGGGGCATTTCCTGACGCGGGCGCTAGGCCTACCCACACAAGTGAGGTATCGTTTTTATCAGGAGACTTTTGGGAACACTGGGTGGAAAGAAATTTGTGGCTCCTCTCTGATTCCAGAACTATCTGTCACCAAAATGTGAGGAAAATTTGTTTTTTTAGCCATATTTTGAGGTTTGCAAAGGATTCTGGGTAACAGAACCTGGTCAGAGCCCCACAAGTCACCCCATCTTGGATTCCCCTAGGTCTCTAGTTTTAAAAAATGCACAGGTTTGGTAGGTTTCGCTAGGTGCCGGCTGAGCTAGAGGCCAAAATCTACAGGTAGGCACTTTGCAAAAAACACCTCTGTTTTCTTTAAAAAAATGGGATGTTTCCACGTTGTGTTTTGGGGTGTTTCCTGTCACGGGCGCTAGGCCTACCCACACAAGTGAGGTATCATTTTTATCGGGAGACTTGGGGGAACGCTGGGTGGAAGGAAATTTGTGGCTCCTCTCAGATTCCAGAACTTTCTGTCACCGAAATGTGAGGAAAATGTGTTTTTTTAGCCAAATTTTGAGGTTTGCAAAGGATTCTGGGTAACAGAACCTGGTAAGAGCCCCACAAGTCACCCCATCTCGGATTCCCCTAGGTCTCTAGTTTTAAAAAATGCACAGGTTTGGTAGGTTTCCCTAGGTGCCGGCTGACCTAGAGGCCAAAATCTACAGGTAGGCACTTTGCAAAAAACACCTCTGTTTTCTTTAAAAAAAATTGATGTGTCCACCTTGTGTTTTGGGACGTTTCCTGTCACGGGCGCTAGGCCTACCCACACAAGTGAGGTATCATTTTTAGCGGGAGACTTGGGGGAACGCTGGGTGGATGGAAATTTGTGGCTCCTCTCAGATTCCAGAACTTTCTGTCACCGAAATGTGAAGAAAATTTGTTTTTTTAGCCAACTTTTGAGGTTTGCAAAGGATTCTGGGTAACAGAACCTGGTCAGAGCCCCACAAGTCACCCCATCCTAGATTCCCCTAGGTCTCTAGTTTTCAAAAATGCACAGGTTTGGTAGGTTTCCCTAGGTGCCGGCTGAGCTAGAGGCCAAAATCTACAGGTAGGCACTTTGCAAAAAACACCTCTGTTTTCTTTAAAAAAATGTGATGTGTCCACGTTGTGTTTTGGGGCATTTCCTGTCGCGGGTGCTAGGCCTACCCACACAAGTGAGGTATCATTTGTATCGGGAGACTTGGGGGAACGCAGGGTGGAAGGAAATTTGTGGCTCCTCTCTGATTCCAGAACTTTCTGTCACCAAAATTTGAGGAAAATGTGTTTTTTTAGCCAAAGTTTGAGGTTTGCAAAGGATTCTGGGTAACAGAACCTGGTCAGAGCCCCACAAGTCACCCCCTCTTGGATTGCCCTAGGTCTCTAGTTTTCAAAAATGCACAGGTTTGGTAGGTTTCCCTAGGTGCCGGCTGAGGTAGAGGCCAAAATCTACAGGTAGGCACTTTGCAAAAAACACCTCTGTTTTCTTTAAAAAAATGTGATGTGTCCACATTGTGTTTTTGGGCGTTTCCTGTCACGGGCGCTAGGCCTACCCACACAAGTGAGGTATATTTTTTATCGGGATACTTGGGGGAACGCTGGGTGGAAGGAAATTTGTGGCTCCTCTCAGATTCCAGAACTTTCTGTCACCGAAATGTGAGGAAAATGTGTTTTTTTAGCCAAATTTTGAGGTTTGCAAAGGATTCTGGGTAACAGAACCTGGTCAGAGCCCCACAAGTCACCCCATCTTGGATTCCCCTAGGTCTCTAGTTTTCAAAAATGCACAGGTTTGGTAGGTTTCCCTAGGTGCCGGCTGAGCTAGAGGCCAAAATCTACAGGTAGGCACTTTGCAAAAAACACCTCTGTTTTCTTCAAAAAAATGTGATGTGTCCACGTTGTGTTTTGGGGCGTTTCCTGTCACGGGCGCTAGGCCTACCCACACAAGTGAGGTACCATTTTTATCGGGAGACTTCAGGGAACGCTGGGTGGAAGAATATGTGTGGCTCCTCTCAGATTCCAGAACTTTCTGTCACTGAAATGTGAGGAAAATGAGTTTTTTTAGCCACATTTTGAGGTTTGCAAAGGATTCTGGGCAACAGAACCTGGTCAGAGCCCCACAAGTCACCCCATCTTGGATTCCCCTTGGTCTCTAGTTTTCAAAAATGAACAGGTTTGGTAGGTTTCCCTAGGTGCCGGCTGAGCTAGAGGCCAAAATCTACAGTAGGCACTTTGCAAAAAACACCTCTGTTTTCTTTAAACAAATGTGATGTGTCCACCTTGTGTTTTGGGGCGTTTCCTGTCACGGGCGCTAGGCCTACCCACACAAGTGAGGTATCATTTTTAGCGGGAGACTTGGGGGAACTCTTGGTGGAAGGAAATTTGTGGCTCCTCTCAGATTCCAGAACTTTCTGTCACCGAAATGTGAAGAAAATGTGTTTTTTTAGCCAAATTTTGAGGTTTGCAAAGGATTCTGGGTAACAGAACCTGGTTAGAGCCCCACAAGTCACCCCATCTCGGATTCCCCTAGGTCTCTAGTTTTCAAAAATGCACAGGTTTGGTAGGTTTCCCTAGGTGCCGGCTGAGCTAGAGGC
Source organism: Pleurodeles waltl (assembly GCF_031143425.1). NCBI lineage: Eukaryota > Metazoa > Chordata > Amphibia > Caudata > Salamandridae > Pleurodeles > Pleurodeles waltl. The sequence goes on from NC_090438.1 coordinate 72,416,282, forward strand.
CAAAATCTACAGGTAGGCACTTTGCAAAAAACACCTCTGTTTTCTTTAAAAAAATGTGATGTGTCCACCTTGTGTTTTGGGGCGTTTCCTGTCACGGGCGCTAGGCCTACCCACACAAGTGAGGTATCATTTTTAGCGGGAGACTTGGGGGAACGCTGGGTGGAAGGACATTTGTGGCTCCTCTCAGATTCCAGAACTTTCTGTCACCGAAATGTGAAGAAAATTTGTTTTTTTAGCCAACTTTTGAGGTTTGCAAAGGATTCTGGGTAACAGAACCTGGTCAGAGCCCCACAAGTCACCCCATCCTAGATTCCCCTAGGTCTCTAGTTTTCAAAAAAGCACAGGTTTGGTAGGTTTCCCTAGGTGCCGGCTGAGCTAGAGGCCAAAATCTACAGGTAGGCACTTTGCAAAAAACACCTCTGTTTTCATTAAAAAAATGTGATGTGTCCACGTTGTGTTTTGGGGCATTTCCTGTCGCGGGTGCTAGGCCTACCCACACAAGTGAGGTATCATTTTTATCAGGAGACTTGGGGGAACACTGGGTGGAAGGAAATTTGTGGCTCCTCTCAGATTCCAGAACTTTCTGTCACCGAAATGTGAAGAAAATTTGTTTTTTTAGCCAACTTTTGAGGTTTGCAAAGGATTCTGGGTAACAGAACCTGGTCAGAGCCCCACAAGTCACCCCATCCTAGATTCCCCTAGGTCTCTAGTTTTCAAAAAAGCACAGGTTTGGTAGGTTTCCCTAGGTGCCGGCTGAGCTAGAGGCCAAAATCTACAGGTAGGCACTTTGCAAAAAACACCTCTGTTTTATTTAAAAAAATGTGATGTGTCCACGTTGTGTTTTGGGGCGTTTCCTGTCACGGGCGCTAGGCCTACCCACACAAGTGAGGTATCATTTTTATCGGGAGACTTCAGGGAACGCTGGGTGGAAGGATATGTGTGGCTCCTCTCAGACTCCAGAACTTTGTGTCACCGAAATGTGAGGAAAATGAGTTTTTTTAGCCACATTTTGAGGTTTGCAAAGGATTCTGGGTAACAGAACCTGGTCAGAGCCCCACAAGTCACCCCATCTTGGATTCCCCTTGGTCTCTAGTTTTAAAAAATGCACAGGTTTGGTAGGTTTCCCTAGGTGCCGGCTGAGCTAGAGGCCCAAATCTACAGATAGGCACTTTGCAAAAAACACCTCTGTTTTCTTTAAAAAAATGTGATGTGTCCACGTTGTGTTTTGGGGCGTTTCCTGTCACGGGCGCTAGGCCTACCCACACAAGTGAGGTATAATTTTCATCAGGAGACTTGGGGGAACGCTGGGTGGAAGGAAATTTGTGACTCCTCTCAGATTCCAGAACTTTCTGTCACCGAAATGTGAGGAAAATATGTTTTGTTAGCCAAATTTTGAGGTTTGCAAAGGATTCTGGGTAACAGAACCTGGTCAGAGCCCCACAAGTCACCCCATCTTGGATTCCCCTAGGGCTGTAGTTTTCAAAAATGCACAGGGTTGGTAGGTTTCCCTAGGTGGCGGCTGAGCTAGAGGCCAAAATCTACAGGTAGGCACTTTGCAAAAAACACATCTGTTTTCTTTAAAAAAATGGGATGTGTCCACGTTGTGTTTTGGGGTGTTTCCTGTCACGGGCGCTAGGCCTACCCACATAAGTGAGGTATCATTTTTATCGAGAGACTTGGGGGAACGCTGGGTGGAAGGAAATTTGTGACTCCTCTCAGATTCCAGAACTTTCTGTCACCGAAATGTGAGGAAAATATGTTTTGTTAGCCAACTTTTGAGGTTTGCAAAGGATTCTGGGTAACAGAACCTGGTCAGAGCCCCACAAGTCACCCCATCCTAGATTCCCCTAGGTCTCTAGTTTTCAAAAAAGCACAGGTTTGGTAGGTTTCCCTAGGTGCCGGCTGAGCTAGAGGCCAAAATCTACAGGTAGGCACTTTGCAAAAAACACCTCTGTTTTCTTTAAAAAAATGTGATGTGTCCACGTTGTGTTTTGGGGCATTTCCTGTCGCGGGTGCTAGGCCTACCCACACAAGTGAGGTATCATTTTTATCAGGAGACTTGGGGGAACACTGGGTGGAAGGAAATTTGTGGCTCCTCTCAGATTCCAGAACTTTCTGTCACCGAAATGTGAAGAAAATTTGTTTTTTTAGCCAACTTTTGAGGTTTGCAAAGGATTCTGGGTAACAGAACCTGGTCAGAGCCCCACAAGTCACCCCATCCTAGATTCCCCTAGGTCTCTAGTTTTCAAAAAAGCACAGGTTTGGTAGGTTTCCCTAGGTGCCGGCTGAGCTAGAGGCCAAAATCTACAGGTAGGCACTTTGCAAAAAACACCTCTGTTTTATTTAAAAAAATGTGATGTGTCCACGTTGTGTTTTGGGGCGTTTCCTGTCACGGGCGCTAGGCCTACCCACACAAGTGAGGTATCATTTTTATCGGGAGACTTCAGGGAACGCTGGGTGGAAGGATATGTGTGGCTCCTCTCAGACTCCAGAACTTTGTGTCACCGAAATGTGAGGAAAATGAGTTTTTTTAGCCACATTTTGAGGTTTGCAAAGGATTCTGGGTAACAGAACCTGGTCAGAGCCCCACAAGTCACCCCATCTTGGATTCCCCTTGGTCTCTAGTTTTCAAAAATGCACAGGTTTGGTAGGTTTCCCTAGGTGCCGGCTGAGCTAGAGGCCCAAATCTACAGATAGGCACTTTGCAAAAAACACCTCTGTTTTCTTTAAAAAAATGTGATGTGTCCACGTTGTGTTTTGGGGCGTTTCCTGTCACGGGCGCTAGGCCTACCCACACAAGTGAGGTATAATTTTCATCAGGAGACTTGGGGGAACGCTGGGTGGAAGGAAATTTGTGACTCCTCTCAGATTCCAGAACTTTCTGTCACCGAAATGTGAGGAAAATATGTTTTGTTAGCCAAATTTTGAGGTTTGCAAAGGATTCTGGGTAACAGAACCTGGTCAGAGCCCCACAAGTCACCCCATCTTGGATTCCCCTAGGGCTGTAGTTTTCAAAAATGCACAGGGTTGGTAGGTTTCCCTAGGTGGCGGCTGAGCTAGAGGCCAAAATCTACAGGTAGGCACTTTGCAAAAAACACATCTGTTTTCTTTAAAAAAATGGGATGTGTCCACGTTGTGTTTTGGGGTGTTTCCTGTCACGGGCGCTAGGCCTACCCACATAAGTGAGGTATCATTTTTATCGAGAGACTTGGGGGAACGCTGGGTGGAAGGAAATTTGTGGCTCCTCTCAGATTCCAGAACTTTCTGTCACCGAAATGTGAGGAAAATGTGTTTTTTTAGCCAAATCTTGAGGTTTGCAAAGGATTCTGGGTAACAGAACCTGGTTAGAGCCCCACAAGTCACCCCATCTCGGATTCCCCTAGGTCTCTAGTTTTAAAAAATGCACAGGTTTGGTAGGTTTCCCTAGGTGCCGGCTGAGCTAGAGGCCAAAATCTACAGGTAGGCACTTTGCAAAAAACACCTCTGTTTTCTTTAAAAAAATGTGATGTGTCCACGTTGTGTTTTGGGGCGTTTCCTGTCACGGGCGCTAGGCCTACCCACACAAGTGAGGTATCATTTTTATTGGGAGACTTGGGGGAACGCTGGGTGGATAGAAATTTGTGGCTCCTCTCAGATTCCAGAACTTTCTGTCACCGAAATGTGAGGAAAATGTGTTTTGTTAGCCAAATTTTGAGGTTTGCAAAGGATTCTGGGTAACAGAACATGGTCAGAGCCCCACAAGTCACCCCTTCTTGGATTCCCCTTGGTCTCTAGTTTTCAAAAATGCACAGGTTTGGTAGGTTTCCCTAGGTGCCGGCTGAGCTAGAGGCCAAAATCTACAGGTAGGCACTTTGTAAAAAACACCTCTGTTTTCTTTAAAAAAAAATTATTTGTAAACGTTGTGTTTTGGGGCGTTTCCTGTCACGGGCGCTAGGCCTACCCACACAAGTGAGGTATCATTTTTATCTGGATACTTGGGGGAACGCTGGGTGGAAGGAAATTTGTGGCTCCTCTCAGATTCCAGGACTTTCTGTCACCGAAATGTGAGGAAAATGTGTTTTTTTAGCCAAATGTTGATGTTTGCAAAGGATTCTGGGTAACAGAACCTGGTCAGAGCCCCACAAGTCACCCCATCTTGGATTCCCCTAGGGCTCTAGTTTTCAAAAATGCACAGGTTTGGTAGGTTTCCCTAGGTGGCGGCTAAGCTAGAGGCCAAAATCTACAGGTAGGCACTTTGCAAAAAACACCTCTGTTTTCTTTCAAAAAATGTGATGTGTCCACGTTGTGTTTTGGGGCGTTTCCTGTCACGGGCGCTAGCCCTACCCACACAAGTGAGGTATCATTTTTATTGGGAGACTTGGGGGAACGCTGGGTGGATAGAAATTTGTGGCTCCTCTCAGATTCCAGAACTTTCTGTCACCGAAATGTGAAGAAAATTTGTTTTTTTAGCCAAATTTTTAGGTTTGCAAAGGATTCTGGGTAACAGAACCTGGTCAGAGCCCCACAAGTCACCCCATCTTAGATTCCCCTAGGTCTCTAGTTTTCAAAAATGCACAGGTTTGGTAGGTTTCCCTAGGTGCTGGCTGAGCTAGAGGCCAAAATCTACAGGTAGGCACTTTGCAAAAAACACCTCTGTTTTCTTTAAAAAAATGTGATGTGTCCACGTTGCGTTTTGGGGCATTTCCTGACGCGGGCGCTAGGCCTACCCACACAAGTGAGGTATCATTTTTATCGGGAGACTTTTGGGAACGCTGGGTGGAAAGAAATTTGTGGCTCCTCTCTGATTCCAGAACTATCTGTCACCAAAATGTGAGGAAAATTTGTTTTTTTAGCCATATTTTGAGGTTTGCAAAAGATTCTGGGTAACAGAACCTGGTCAGAGCCCCACAAGTCACCCCATCTTGGATTCCCCTAGGTCTCTAGTTTTAAAAAATGCACAGGTTTGGTAGGTTTCGCTAGGTGCCGGCTGAGCTAGAGGCCAAAATCTACAGGTAGGCACTTTGCAAAAAACACCTCTGTTTTCTTTAAAAAAATGGGATGTTTCCACGTTGTGTTTTGGGGTGTTTCCTGTCACGGGCGCTAGGCCTACCCACACAAGTGAGGTATCATTTTTATCGGGAGACTTGGGGGAACGCTGGGTGGAAGGAAATTTGTGGCTCCTCTCAGATTCCAGAACTTTCTGTCACCGAAATGTGAGGAAAATGTGTTTTTTTAGCCAAATTTTGAGGTTTGGAAAGGATTCTGGGTAACAGAACCTGGTAAGAGCCCCACAAGTCACCCCATCTCGGATTCCCCTAGGTCTCTAGTTTTAAAAAATGCACAGGTTTGGTAGGTTTCCCTAGGTGCCGGCTGACCTAGAGGCCAAAATCTACAGGTAGGCACTTTGCAAAAAACACCTCTGTTTTCTTTAAAAAAAATTGATGTGTCCACCTTGTGTTTTGGGACGTTTCCTGTCACGGGCGCTAGGCCTACCCACACAAGTGAGGTATCATTTTTAGCGGGAGACTTGGGGGAACGCTGGGTGGATGGAAATTTGTGGCTCCTCTCAGATTCCAGAACTTTCTGTCACCGAAATGTGAAGAAAATTTGTTTTTTTAGCCAACTTTTGAGGTTTGCAAAGGATTCTGGGTAACAGAACCTGGTCAGAGCCCCACAAGTCACCCCATCCTAGATTCCCCTAGGTCTTTAGTTTTCAAAAATGCACAGGTTTGGTAGGTTTCCCTAGGTGCCGGCTGAGCTAGAGGCCAAAATCTACAGGTAGGCACTTTGCAAAAAACACCTCTGTTTTCTTTAAAAAAATGTGATGTGTCCACGTTGTGTTTTGGGGCATTTCCTGTCGCGGGTGCTAGGCCTACCCACACAAGTGAGGTATCATTTGTATCGGGAGACTTGGGGGAACGCAGGGTGGAAGGAAATTTGTGGCTCCTCTCTGATTCCAGAACTTTCTGTCACCAAAATTTGAGGAAAATGTGTTTTTTTAGCCAAAGTTTGAGGTTTGCAAAGGATTCTGGGTAACAGAACCTGGTCAGAGCCCCACAAGTCACCCCCTCTTGGATTGCCCTAGGTCTCTAGTTTTCAAAAATGCACAGGTTTGGTAGGTTTCCCTAGGTGCCGGCTGAGGTAGAGGCCAAAATCTACAGGTAGGCACTTTGCAAAAAACACCTCTGTTTTCTTTAAAAAAATGTGATGTGTCCACATTGTGTTTTTGGGCGTTTCCTGTCACGGGCGCTAGGCCTACCCACACAAGTGAGGTATATTTTTTATCGGGATACTTGGGGGAACGCTGGGTGGAAGGAAATTTGTGGCTCCTCTCAGATTCCAGAACTTTCTGTCACCGAAATGTGAGGAAAATGTGTTTTTTTAGCCAAATTTTGAGGTTTGCAAAGGATTCTGGGTAACAGAACCTGGTCAGAGCCCCACAAGTCACCCCATCTTGGATTCCCCTAGGTCTCTAGTTTTCAAAAATGCACAGGTTTGGTAGGTTTCCCTAGGTGCCGGCTGAGCTAGAGGCCAAAATCTACAGGTAGGCACTTTGCAAAAAACACCTCTGTTTTCTTCAAAAAAATGTGATGTGTCCACGTTGTGTTTTGGGGCGTTTCCTGTCACGGGCGCTAGGCCTACCCACACAAGTGAGGTACCATTTTTATCGGGAGACTTCAGGGAACGCTGGGTGGAAGAATATGTGTGGCTCCTCTCAGATTCCAGAACTTTCTGTCACTGAAATGTGAGGAAAATGAGTTTTTTTAGCCACATTTTGAGGTTTGCAAAGGATTCTGGGCAACAGAACCTGGTCAGAGCCCCACAAGTCACCCCATCTTGGATTCCCCTTGGTCTCTAGTTTTCAAAAATGAACAGGTTTGGTAGGTTTCCCTAGGTGCCGGCTGAGCTAGAGGCCAAAATCTACAGTAGGCACTTTGCAAAAAACACCTCTGTTTTCTTTAAACAAATGTGATGTGTCCACCTTGTGTTTTGGGGCGTTTCCTGTCACAGGCGCTAGGCCTACCCACACAAGTGAGGTATCATTTTTAGCGGGAGACTTGGGGGAACTCTTGGTGGAAGGAAATTTGTGGCTCCTCTCAGATTCCAGAACTTTCTGTCACCGAAATGTGAAGAAAATGTGTTTTTTTAGCCAAATTTTGAGGTTTGCAAAGGATTCTGGGTAACAGAACCTGGTTAGAGCCCCACAAGTCACCCCATCTCGGATTCCCCTAGGTCTCTAGTTTTCAAAAATGCACAGGTTTGGTAGGTTTCCCTAGGTGCCGGCTGAGCTAGAGGCCAAAATCTACAGGTAGGCACTTTGCAAAAAACACCTCTGTTTTCTTTAAAAAAATGTGATGTGTCCACCTTGTGTTTTGGGGCGTTTCCTGTCACGGGCGCTAGGCCTACCCACACAAGTGAGGTATCATTTTTAGCGGGAGACTTGGGGGAACGCTGGGTGGAAGGACATTTGTGGCTCCTCTCAGATTCCAGAACTTTCTGTCACCGAAATGTGAAGAAAATTTGTTTTTTTAGCCAACTTTTGAGGTTTGCAAAGGATTCTGGGTAACAGAACCTGGTCAGAGCCCCACAAGTCACCCCATCCTAGATTCCCCTAGGTCTCTAGTTTTCAAAAAAGCACAGGTTTGGTAGGTTTCCCTAGGTGCCGGCTGAGCTAGAGGCCAAAATCTACAGGTAGGCACTTTGCAAAAAACACCTCTGTTTTCTTTAAAAAAATGTGATGTGTCCACGTTGTGTTTTGGGGCATTTCCTGTCGCGGGTGCTAGGCCTACCCACACAAGTGAGGTATCATTTTTATCAGGAGACTTGGGGGAACACTGGGTGGAAGGAAATTTGTGGCTCCTCTCAGATTCCAGAACTTTCTGTCACCGAAATGTGAAGAAAATTTGTTTTTTTAGCCAACTTTTGAGGTTTGCAAAGGATTCTGGGTAACAGAACCTGGTCAGAGCCCCACAAGTCACCCCATCCTAGATTCCCCTAGGTCTCTAGTTTTAAAAAATGCACAGGTTTGGTAGGTTTCCCTAGGTGCCGGCTGAGCTAGAGGCCAAAATCTACAGGTAGGCACTTTGCAAAAAACACCTCTGTTTTCTTTAAAAAAATATGATGTGTCCACGTTGTGTTTTGGGGCATTTCCTGTCGCAGGTGCTAGGCCTATCCACACAAGTGAGGTATCATTTTTATCAGGAGACTTGGGAGAACGCTGGGTGGAAGGAAATTTGTAGCTCCTCTCTGATTCCAGAACTATCTGTCACCAAAATGTGAGGAAAAAGTGTTTTTTTAGCCAAATTTTGAGGTTTGCAAAGGATTCTGGGTAACAGAACCTGGTCAGAGCCCCACAAGTCACCCCATCTTGGATTCCCCTAGGTCTCTAGTTTTAATAAATACACAGGTTTTGTAGGTGTCGCAGGTGCCGGCTGAGCTAGAGGCCAAAATCTACAGGTAGGCACTTTGCAAAAAACACCTCTGTTTTCTTTAAAAAAATGTGATGTGTCCATATTGCGTTTTGGGGCGTTTCCTGTCGCGGGTGCTAGGCCTACCCACACAAGTGAGGTATCATTTTTATCGGGAGACTTGAGGGAACGCTGGGTGGAAGGAAATTTGTGGCTCCTCTCTGATTCCAGAACTTTCTGTCACCAAAATTTGAGGAAAATGTGTTTTTTTAGCCAAAGTTTGAGGTTTGCAAAGGATTCTGAGTAACAGAACCTGGTCAGAGCCCCACAAGTCACCCCATCTTGGATTCCCCTAGGTCTCTAGTTTTCAAAAATGCACAGGTTTGGTAGGTTTCCCTAGGTGCCGGCTGAGCTAGAGGCCAAAATCTACAGGTAGGCAATTTGCAAAAAACACCTCTGTTTTATTTAAAAAAATGTGATGTGTCCACGTTGTGTTTTGGGGCGTTTCCTGTCACGGGCGCTAGGCCTACCCACACAAGTGAGGTATCATTTTTATCGGGAGACTTCAGGGAACGCTGGGTGGAAGGATATGTGTGGCTCCTCTCAGATTCCAGAACTTTGTGTCACCGAAATGTGAGGAAAATGAGTTTTTTTAGCCACATTTTGAGGTTTGCAAAGGATTCTGGGTAACAGAACCTGGTCAGAGCCCCACAAGTCACCCCATCTTGGATTCCCCTTGGTCTCTAGTTTTCAAAAATGCACAGGTTTGGTAGGTTTCCCTAGGTGCCGGCTGAGCTAGAGGCCCAAATCTACAGATAGGCACTTTGCAAAAAACACCTCTGTTTTCTTTAAAAAAATGTGATGTGTCCACGTTGTGTTTTGGGGCATTTCCTGTCACGGGCGCTAGGCCTATTTTCATCAGGAGACTTGGGGGAACGCTGGGTGGAAGGAAATTTGTGACTCCTCTCAGATTCCAGAACTTTCTGTCACCGAAATGTGAGGAAAATATGTTTTGTTAGCCAAATTTTGAGGTTTGCAAAGGATTCTGGGTAACAGAACCTGGTCAGAGCCCCACAAGTCACCCCATCTTGGATTCCCCTAGGGCTGTAGTTTTCAAAAATGCACAGGTTTGGTAGGTTTCCCTAGGTGGCGGCTGAGCTAGAGGCCAAAATCTACAGGTAGGCACTTTGCAAAAAACACATCTGTTTTCTTTAAAAAAATGGGATGTGTCCACGTTGTGTTTTGGGGTGTTTCCTGTCACGGGCGCTAGGCCTACCCACATAAGTGAGGTATCATTTTTATCGAGAGACTTGGGGGAACGCTGGGTGGAAGGAAATTTGTGGCTCCTCTCAGATTCCAGAACTTTCTGTCACCGAAATGTGAGGAAAATGTGTTTTTTTAGCCAAATCTTGAGGTTTGCAAAGGATTCTGGGTAACAGAACCTGGATAGAGCCCCACAAGTCACCCCATCTCGGATTCCCCTAGGTCTCTAGTTTTAAAAAATGCACAGGTTTCGTAGGTTTCCCTAGGTGCCGGCTGAGCTAGAGGCCAAAATCTACAGGTAGGCACTTTGCAAAAAACACCTCTGTTTTCTTTTAAAAAATGTGATGTGTCCACGTTGTGTTTTGGGGCGTTTCCTGTCACGGGCGCTAGGCCTACCCACACAAGTGAGGTATCATTTTTATTGGGAGACTTGGGGGAACGCTGGGTGGATAGAAATTTGTGGCTCCTCTCAGATTCCAGAACTTTCTGTCACCGAAATGTGAGGAAAATGTGTTTTGTTAGCCAAATTTTGAGGTTTGCAAAGGATTCTGGGTAACAGAACCTGGTCAGAGCCCCACAAGTCACCCCTTCTTGGATTCCCCTTGGTCTCTAGTTTTCAAAAATGCACAGGTTTGGTAGGTTTCCCTAGGTGCCGGCTGAGCTAGAGGCCAAAATCTACAGGTAGGCACTTTGTAAAAAACACCTCTGTTTTCTTTAAAAACAAATTATTTGTAAACGTTGTGTTTTGGGGCATTTCCTGTCACGGGCGCTAGGCCTACCCACACAAGTGAGGTATCATTTTTATCTGGATACTTGGGGGAACGCTGGGTGGAAGGAAATTTGTGGCTCCTCTCAGATTCCAGGACTTTCTGTCACCGAAATGTGAGGAAAATGTGTTTTTTTAGCCAAATGTTGATGTTTGCAAAGGATTCTGGGTAACAGAACCTGGTCAGAGCCCCACAAGTCACCCCATCTTGGATTCCCCTAGGGCTCTAGTTTTAAAAAATGCACAGGTTTGGTAGGTTTCCCTAGGTGGCGGCTAAGCTAGAGGCCAAAATCTACAGGTAGGCACTTTGCAAAAAACACCTCTGTTTTCTTTCAAAAAATGTGATGTGTCCACATTGTGTTTTGGGGCGTTTCCTGTCACGGGCGCTAGGCCTACCCACACAAGTGAGGTATCATTTTTATCGGGATACTTGGGGGAACGCTGGGTGGAAGGAAATTTGTGGCTCCTCTCAGATTCCAGAACTTTCTGTCACCGAAATGTGAAGAAAATTTGTTTTTTTAGCCAAATTTTTAGGTTTGCAAAGGATTCTGGGTAACAGAACCTGGTCAGAGCCCCACAAGTCACCCCATCTTAGATTCCCCTAGGTCTCTAGTTTTAAAAAATGCACAGGTTTGGTAGGTTTCCCTAGGTGGCGGCTAAGCTAGAGGCCAAAATCTACAGGTAGGCACTTTGCAAAAAACACCTCTGTTTTCTTTCAAAAAATGTGATGTGTCCACATTGTGTTTTGGGGCGTTTCCTGTCACGGGCGCTAGGCCTACCCACACAAGTGAGGTATCATTTTTATCGGGATACGTGGGGGAACGCTGGGTGGAAGGAAATTTGTGGCTCCTCTCAGATTCCAGAACTTTCTGTCACCGAAATGTGAAGAAAATTTGTTTTTTTAGCCAAATTTTTAGGTTTGCAAAGGATTCTGGGTAACAGAACCTGGTCAGAGCCCCACAAGTCACCCCATCTTAGATTCCCCTAGGTCTCTAGTTTTCAAAAATGCACAGGTTTGGTAGGTTTCCCTAGGTGCCGGCTGAGCTAGAGGCCAAAATCTACAGGTAGGCACTTTGCAAAAAACACCTCTGTTTTCTTTAAAAAAATGTGATGTCCACGTTGTGTTTTGGGGCATTTCCTGTCGCAGGTGCTAGGCCTATCCACACAAGTGAGGTATCATTTTTATCAGGAGACTTGGGAGAACGCTGGGTGGAAGGAAATTTGTAGCTCCTCTCTGATTCCAGAACTATCTGTCACCAAAATGTGAGGAAAAAGTGTTTTTTTAGCCAAATTTTGAGGTTTGCAAAGGATTCTGGGTAACAGAACCTGGTCAGAGCCCCACAAGTCACCCCATCTTGGATTCCCCTAGGTCTCTAGTTTTAAAAAATACACAGGTTTTGTAGGTGTCGCAGGTGCCGGCTGAGCTAGAGGCCAAAATCTACAGGTAGGCACTTTGCAAAAAACACCTCTGTTTTCTTTAAAAAAATGTGATGTGTCCATATTGCGTTTTGGGGCGTTTCCTGTCGCGGGTGCTAGGCCTACCCACACAAGTGAGGTATCATTTTTATCGGGAGACTTGGGGGAACGCTGGGTGGAAGAACATTTGTGGCTCCTCTCTGATTCCAGAACTTTCTGTCACCAAAATTTGAGGAAAATGTGTTTTTTTAGCCAAAGTTTGAGGTTTGCAAAGGATTCTGAGTAACAGAACCTGGTCAGAGCCCCACAAGTCACCCCATCTTGGATTCCCCTAGGTCTCTAGTTTTCAAAAATGCACAGGTTTGGTAGGTTTCCCTAGGTGCCGGCTGAGCTAGAGGCCAAAATCTACAGTAGGCACTTTGCAAAAAACACCTCTGTTTTCTTTAAACAAATGTGATGTGTCCACCTTGTGTTTTGGGGCGTTTCCTGTCACGGGCGCTAGGCCTACCCACACAAGTGAGGTATCATTTTTAGCGGGAGACTTGGGGGAACTCTTGGTGGAAGGAAATTTGTGGCTCCTCTCAGATTCCAGAACTTTCTGTCACCGAAATGTGAAGAAAATGTGTTTTTTTAGCCAAATTTTGAGGTTTGCAAAGGATTCTGGGCAACAGAACCTGGTCAGAGCCCCACAAGTCACCCCATCTTGGATTCCCCTTGGTCTCTAGTTTTCAAAAATGAACAGGTTTGGTAGGTTTCCCTAGGTGCCGGCTGAGCTAGAGGCCAAAATCTACAGTAGGCACTTTGCAAAAAACACCTCTGTTTTCTTTAAACAAATGTGATGTGTCCACCTTGTGTTTTGGGGCGTTTCCTGTCACGGGCGCTAGGCCTACCCACACAAGTGAGGTATCATTTTTAGCGGGAGACTTGGGGGAACTCTTGGTGGAAGGAAATTTGTGGCTCCTCTCAGATTCCAGAACTTTCTGTCACCGAAATGTGAAGAAAATGTGTTTTTTTAGCCAAATTTTGAGGTTTGCAAAGGATTCTGGGTAACAGAACCTGGTTAGAGCCCCACAAGTCACCCCATCTCGGATTCCCCTAGGTCTCTAGTTTTCAAAAATGCACAGGTTTGGTAGGTTTCCCTAGGTGCCGGCTGAGCTAGAGGCCAAAATCTGCAGGTAGGCACTTTGCAAAAAACACCTCTGTTTTCTTTAAAAAAATGTGATGTGTCCACCTTGTGTTTTGGGGCGTTTCCTGTCACGGGCGCTAGGCCTACCCACACAAGTGAGGTATCATTTTTAGCGGGAGACTTGGGGGAACGCTGGGTGGAAGGACATTTGTGGCTCCTCTCAGATTCCAGAACTTTCTGTCACCGAAATGTGAAGAAAATTTGTTTTTTTAGCCAACTTTTGAGGTTTGCAAAGGATTCTGGGTAACAGAACCTGGTCAGAGCCCCACAAGTCACCCCATCCTAGATTCCCCTAGGTCTCTAGTTTTCAAAAAAGCACAGGTTTGGTAGGTTTCCCTAGGTGCCGGCTGAGCTAGAGGCCAAAATCTACAGGTAGGCACTTTGCAAAAAACACCTCTGTTTTCTTTAAAAAAATGTGATGTGTCCACGTTGTGTTTTGGGGCATTTCCTGTCGCGGGTGCTAGGCCTACCCACACAAGTGAGGTATCATTTTTATCAGGAGACTTGGGAGAACGCTGGGTGGAAGGAAATTTGTGGCTCCTCTCTGATTCCAGAACTATCTGTCACCAAAATGTGAGGAAAAAGTGTTTTTTTAGCCAAATTTTGAGGTTTGCAAAGGATTCTGGGTAACAGAACCTGGTCAGACCCCACAAGTCACCCCATCTTGGATTCCCCTTGGTCTCTAGTTTTCAAAAATGCACAGGTTTGGTAGGTTTCCCTAGGTGCCGGCTGAGCTAGAGGCTCAAATCTACAGATAGGCACTTTGCAAAAAACACCTCTGTTTTCTTTAAAAAAATGTGATGTGTCCACGTTGTGTTTTGGGGCGTTTCCTGTCACGGGCGCTAGGCCTACCCACACAAGTGAGGTATCATTTTCATCAGGAGACTTGGGGGAACGCTGGGTGGAAGGAAATTTGTGGCTCCTCTCTGATTCCAGAACTTTCTATCACCAAAATTTGAGGAAAATTTGTTTTTTTAGCCACATTTTGAGGTTTGCAAAGGATTCTGGGTAACAGAACCTGGTTAGAGCCCCACAAGTCACCCCATCTCGGATTCCCCTAGGTCTCTAGTTTTCAAAAATGCACAGGTTTGGTAGGTTTCCCTAGGTGCCGGCTGAGCTAGAGGCCAAAATCTACAGGTAGGCACTTTGCAAAAAACACCTCTGTTTTCTTTAAAAAAATGTGATGTGTCCACCTTGTGTTTTGGGGCGTTTCCTGTCACGGGCGCTAGGCCTACCCACACAAGTGAGGTATCATTTTTAGCGGGAGACTTGGGGGAACGCTGGGTGGAAGGAAATTTGTGGCTCCTCTCAGATTCCAGAACTTTCTGTCACCGAAATGTGAAGAAAATTTGTTTTTTTAGCCAACTTTTGAGGTTTGCAAAGGATTCTGGGTAACAGAACCTGGTCAGAGCCCCACAAGTCACCCCATCCTAGATTCCCCTAGGTCTCTAGTTTTCAAAAATGCACAGGTTTGGTAGGTTTCCCTAGGTGCCGGCTGAGCTAGAGGCCAAAATCTACAGGTAGGCACTTTGCAAAAAACACCTCTGTTTTCTTTAAAAAAATGTGATGTGTCCACCTTGTGTTTTGGGGCGTTTCCTGTCACGGGCGCTAGGCCTACCCACACAAGTGAGGTATCATTTTTAGCGGGAGACTTGGGGGAACGCTGGGTGGAAGGAAATTTGTGGCTCCTCTCAGATTCCAGAACTTTCTGTCACCGAAATGTGAAGAAAATTTTTTTTTTAGCCAACTTTTGAGGTTTGCAAAGGATTCTGGGTAACAGAACCTAGTCAGAGCCCCACAAGTCACCCCATCCTAGATTCCCCTAGGTCTCTAGTTTTTAAAAATGCACAGGTTTGGTAGGTTTCCCTAGGTGCCGGCTGAGCTAGAGGCCAAAATCTACAGGTAGGCACTTTGCAAAAAACACCTCTGTTTTCTTTAAAAAAATGTGATGTGTCCACGTTGTGTTTTGGGGCATTTCCTGTCGCGGGTGCTAGGCCTACCCACACAAGTGAGGTATCATTTTTATCAGGAGACTTGGGAGAACGTTGGGTGGAAGGAAATTTGTGGCTCCTCTCTGATTCCAGAACTATCTGTCACCAAAATGTGAGGAAAAAGTGTTTTTTTAGCCAAATTTTGAGGTTTGCAAAGGATTCTGGGTAACAGAACCTGGTCAGAGCCCCACAAGTCACCCCATCTTGGATTCCCCTAGGTCTCTAGTTTTAAAAAATACACAGGTTTTGTAGGTGTCGCTAGGTGCCGGCTGAGCTAGAGGCCAAAATCTACAGGTAGGCACTTTGCAAAAAACACCTCTGTTTTCTTTAAAAAAATGTGATGTGTCCACATTGCGTTTTGGGGCATTTCCTGTCGCGGGTGCTAGGCCTACCCACACAAGTGAGGTATCATTTTTATCGGGAGACTTGGGGGAACGCTGGGTGGAAGGAAATTTGTGGCTCCTCTCTTATTCCAGCACTTTCTGTCACCAAAATGTGAGGAAAAAGTGTTTTTTTAGCCAAATTTTGAGGTTTGCAAAGGATTCTGGGTAACAGAACCTGGTCAGACCCCACAAGTCACCCCATCTTGGATTCCCCTTGGTCTCTAGTTTTCAAAAATGCACAGGTTTGGTAGGTTTCCCTAGGTGCCGGCTGAGCTAGAGGCCCAAATCTACAGATAGGCACTTTGCAAAAAACACCTCTGTTTTCTTTAAAAAAATGGGATGTGTCCACGTTGTGTTTTGGGGTGTTTCCTGTCACGGGCGCTAGGCCTACCCACATAAGTGAGGTATCATTTTTATCGAGAGACTTGGGGGAACGCTGGGTGGAAGGAAATTTGTGGCTCCTCTCAGATTCCAGAACTTTCTGTCACCGAAATGTGAGGAAAATGTGTTTTTTTAGCCAAATCTTGAGGTTTGCAAAGGATTCTGGGTAACAGAACCTGGTTAGAGCCCCACAAGTCACCCCATCTCGGATTCCCCTAGGTCTCTAGTTTTAAAAAATGCACAGGTTTGGTAGGTTTCCCTAGGTGCCGGCTGAGCTAGAGGCCAAAATCTACAGGTAGGCACTTTGCAAAAAACACCTCTGTTTTATTTTAAAAAATGTGATGTGTCCACGTTGTGTTTTGGGGCGTTTCCTGTCACGGGCGCTAGGCCTACCCACACAAGTGAGGTATCATTTTTATCGGGAGACTTCAGGGAACGCTGGGTGGAAGGATATGTGTGGCTCCTCTCAGATTCCAGAACTTTGTGTCACCGAAATGTGAGGAAAATGAGTTTTTTTAGCCACATTTTGAGGTTTGCAAAGGATTCTGGGTAACAGAACCTGGTCAGAGCCCCACAAGTCACCCCATCTTGGATTCCCCTTGGTCTCTAGTTTTCAAAAATGCACAGGTTTGGTAGGTTTCCCTAGGTGCCGGCGGAGCTAGAGGCCCAAATCTACAGATAGGCACTTTGCAAAAAACACCTCTGTTTTCTTTAAAAAAATGTGATGTGTCCACGTTGTGTTTTGGGGCGTTTCCTGTCACGGGCGCTAGGCCTACCCACACAAGTGAGGTATAATTTTCATCAGAAGACTTGGGGGAACGCTGGGTGGAAGGAAATTTGTGACTCCTCTCAGATTCCAGAACTTTCTGTCACCGAAATGTGAGGAAAATATGTTTTGTTAGCCAAATTTTGAGGTTTGCAAAGGATTCTGGGTAACAGAACCTGGTCAGAGCCCCACAAGTCACCCCATCTTGGATTCCCCTAGGGCTGTAGTTTTCAAAAATGCACAGGTTTGGTAGGTTTCCCTAGGTGGCGGCTGAGCTAGAGGCCAAAATCTACAGATAGGCACTTTGCAAAAAACACCTCTGTTTTCTTTAAAAAAATGGGATGTGTCCACGTTGTGTTTTGGGGTGTTTCCTGTCACGGGCGCTAGGCCTACCCACATAAGTGAGGTATCATTTTTATCGAGAGACTTGGGGGAACGCTGGGTGGAAGGAAATTTGTGGCTCCTCTCAGATTCCAGAACTTTCTGTCACCGAAATGTGAGGAAAATGTGTTTTTTTAGCCAAATCTTGAGGTTTGCAAAGGATTCTGGGTAACAGAACCTGGTTAGAGCCCCACAAGTCACCCCATCTCGGATTCCCCTAGGTCTCTAGTTTTAAAAAATGCACAGGTTTGGTAGGTTTCCCTAGGTGCCGGCTGAGCTAGAGGCCAAAATCTACAGGTAGGCACTTTGCAAAAAACACCTCTGTTTTCTTTAAAAAAATGTGATGTGTCCACGTTGTGTTTTGGGGCGTTTCCTGTCACGGGCGCTAGGCCTACCCACACAAGTGAGGTATCATTTTTATTGGGAGACTTGGGGGAACTCTGGGTGGATAGAAATTTGTGGCTCCTCTCAGATTCCAGAACTTTCTGTCACCGAAATGTGAGGAAAATGTGTTTTGTTAGCCAAATTTTGAGGTTTGCAAAGGATTCTGGGTAACAGAACCTGGTCAGAGCCCCACAAGTCACCCCTTCTTGGATTCCCCTTGGTCTCTAGTTTTCAAAAATGCACAGGTTTGGTAGGTTTCCCTAGGTGCCGGCTGAGCTAGAGGCCAAAATCTACAGGTAGGCACTTTGTAAAAAACACCTCTGTTTTCTTTAAAAAAAAATTATTTGTAAACGTTGTGTTTTGGGGCGTTTCCTGTCACGGGCGCTAGGCCTACCCACACAAGTGAGGTATCATTTTTATCTGGATACTTGGGGGAACGCTGGGTGGAAGGAAATTTGTGGCTCCTCTCAGATTCCAGGACTTTCTGTCACCGAAATGTGAGGAAAATGTGTTTTTTTAGCCAAATGTTGATGTTTGCAAAGGATTCTGGGTAACAGAACCTGGTCAGAGCCCCACAAGTCACCCCATCTTGGATTCCCCTAGGGCTCTAGTTTTCAAAAATGCACAGGTTTGGTAGGTTTCCCTAGGTGGCGGCTAAGCTAGAGGCCAAAATCTACAGGTAGGCACTTTGCAAAAAACACCTCTGTTTTCTTTCAAAAAATGTGATGTGTCCACGTTGTGTTTTGGGGCGTTTCCTGTCACGGGCGCTAGCCCTACCCACACAAGTGAGGTATCATTTTTATTGGGAGACTTGGGGGAACGCTGGGTGGATAGAAATTTGTGGCTCCTCTCAGATTCCAGAACTTTCTGTCACCGAAATGTGAAGAAAATTTGTTTTTTTAGCCAAATTTTTAGGTTTGCAAAGGATTCTGGGTAACAGAACCTGGTCAGAGCCCCACAAGTCACCCCATCTTAGATTCCCCTAGGTCTCTAGTTTTCAAAAATGCACAGGTTTGGTAGGTTTCCCTAGGTGCTGGCTGAGCTAGAGGCCAAAATCTACAGGTAGGCACTTTGCAAAAAACACCTCTGTTTTCTTCAAAAAAATGTGATGTGTCCACGTTGTGTTTTGGGGCGTTTCCTGTCACGGGCGCTAGGCCTACCCACACAGGTGAGGTACCATTTTTATCGGGAGACTTCAGGGAACGCTGGGTGGAAGAACATGTGTGGCTCCTCTCAGATTCCAGAACTTTCTGTCACTGAAATGTGAGGAAAATGAGTTTTTTTAGCCACATTTTGAGGTTTGCAAAGGATTCTGGGCAACAGAACCTGGTCAGAGCCCCACAAGTCACCCCATCTTGGATTCCCCTTGGTCTCTAGTTTTCAAAAATGAACAGGTTTGGTAGGTTTCCCTAGGTGCCGGCTGAGCTAGAGGCCAAAATCTACAGTAGGCACTTTGCAAAAAACACCTCTGTTTTCTTTAAACAAATGTGATGTGTCCACCTTGTGTTTTGGGGCGTTTCCTGTCACGGGCGCTAGGCCTACCCACACAAGTGAGGTATCATTTTTAGCGGGAGACTTGGGGGAACTCTTGGTGGAAGGAAATTTGTGGCTCCTCTCAGATTCCAGAACTTTCTGTCACCGAAATGTGAAGAAAATGTGTTTTTTTAGCCAAATTTTGAGGTTTGCAAAGGATTCTGGGTAACAGAACCTGGTCAGAGCCCCACAAGTCACCCCATCCTAGATTCCCCTAGGTCTCTAGTTTTCAAAAAAGCACAGGTTTGGTAGGTTTCCCTAGGTGCCGGCTGAGCTAGAGGCCAAAATCTACAGGTAGGCACTTTGCAAAAAACACCTCTGTTTTCTTTAAAAAAATGTGATGTGTCCACGTTGTGTTTTGGGGCATTTCCTGTCGCGGGTGCTAGGCCTACCCACACAAGTGAGGTATCATTTTTATCAGGAGACTTGGGAGAACGCTGGGTGGAAGGAAATTTGTGGCTCCTCTCTGATTCCAGAACTATCTGTCACCAAAATGTGAGGAAAAAGTGTTTTTTTAGCCAAATTTTGAGGTTTGCAAAGGATTCTGGGTAACAGAACCTGGTCAGACCCCACAAGTCACCCCATCTTGGATTCCCCTTGGTCTCTAGTTTTCAAAAATGCACAGGTTTGGTAGGTTTCCCTAGGTGCCGGCTGAGCTAGAGGCTCAAATCTACAGATAGGCACTTTGCAAAAAACACCTCTGTTTTCTTTAAAAAAATGTGATGTGTCCACGTTGTGTTTTGGGGCGTTTCCTGTCACGGGCGCTAGGCCTACCCACACAAGTGAGGTATCATTTTCATCAGGAGACTTGGGGGAACGCTGGGTGGAAGGAAATTTGTGGCTCCTCTCTGATTCCAGAACTTTCTATCACCAAAATTTGAGGAAAATTTGTTTTTTTAGCCACATTTTGAGGTTTGCAAAGGATTCTGGGTAACAGAACCTGGTTAGAGCCCCACAAGTCACCCCATCTCGGATTCCCCTAGGTCTCTAGTTTTCAAAAATGCACAGGTTTGGTAGGTTTCCCTAGGTGCCGGCTGAGCTAGAGGCCAAAATCTACAGGTAGGCACTTTGCAAAAAACACCTCTGTTTTCTTTAAAAAAATGTGATGTGTCCACCTTGTGTTTTGGGGCGTTTCCTGTCACGGGCGCTAGGCCTACCCACACAAGTGAGGTATCATTTTTAGCGGGAGACTTGGGGGAACGCTGGGTGGAAGGAAATTTGTGGCTCCTCTCAGATTCCAGAACTTTCTGTCACCGAAATGTGAAGAAAATTTGTTTTTTTAGCCAACTTTTGAGGTTTGCAAAGGATTCTGGGTAACAGAACCTGGTCAGAGCCCCACAAGTCACCCCATCCTAGATTCCCCTAGGTCTCTAGTTTTCAAAAATGCACAGGTTTGGTAGGTTTCCCTAGGTGCCAGCTGAGCTAGAGGCCAAAATCTACAGGTAGGCACTTTGCAAAAAACACCTCTGTTTTCTTTAAAAAAATGTGATGTGTCCACCTTGTGTTTTGGGGCGTTTCCTGTCACGGGCGCTAGGCCTACCCACACAAGTGAGGTATCATTTTTAGCGGGAGACTTGGGGGAACGCTGGGTGGAAGGAAATTTGTGGCTCCTCTCAGATTCCAGAACTTTCTGTCACCGAAATGTGAAGAAAATTTTTTTTTTAGCCAACTTTTGAGGTTTGCAAAGGATTCTGGGTAACAGAACCTAGTCAGAGCCCCACAAGTCACCCCATCCTAGATTCCCCTAGGTCTCTAGTTTTTAAAAATGCACAGGTTTGGTAGGTTTCCCTAGGTGCCGGCTGAGCTAGAGGCCAAAATCTACAGGTAGGCACTTTGCAAAAAACACCTCTGTTTTCTTTAAAAAAATGTGATGTGTCCACGTTGTGTTTTGGGGCATTTCCTGTCGCGGGTGCTAGGCCTACCCACACAAGTGAGGTATCATTTTTATCAGGAGACTTGGGAGAACGTTGGGTGGAAGGAAATTTGTGGCTCCTCTCTGATTCCAGAACTATCTGTCACCAAAATGTGAGGAAAAAGTGTTTTTTTAGCCAAATTTTGAGGTTTGCAAAGGATTCTGGGTAACAGAACCTGGTCAGAGCCCCACAAGTCACCCCATCTTGGATTCCCCTAGGTCTCTAGTTTTAAAAAATACACAGGTTTTGTAGGTGTCGCTAGGTGCCGGCTGAGCTAGAGGCCAAAATCTACAGGTAGGCACTTTGCAAAAAACACCTCTGTTTTCTTTAAAAAAATGTGATGTGTCCACATTGCGTTTTGGGGCATTTCCTGTCGCGGGTGCTAGGCCTACCCACACAAGTGAGGTATCATTTTTATCGGGAGACTTGGGGGAACGCTGGGTGGAAGGAAATTTGTGGCTCCTCTCTTATTCCAGCACTTTCTGTCACCAAAATGTGAGGAAAAAGTGTTTTTTTAGCCAAATTTTGAGGTTTGCAAAGGATTCTGGGTAACAGAACCTGGTCAGACCCCACAAGTCACCCCATCTTGGATTCCCCTTGGTCTCTAGTTTTCAAAAATGCACAGGTTTGGTAGGTTTCCCTAGGTGCCGGCTGAGCTAGAGGCCCAAATCTACAGATAGGCACTTTGCAAAAAACACCTCTGTTTTCTTTAAAAAAATGGGATGTTTCCACGTTGTGTTTTGGGGTGTTTCCTGTCACGGGCGCTAGGCCTACCCACATAAGTGAGGTATCATTTTTATCGAGAGACTTGGGGGAACGCTGGGTGGAAGGAAATTTGTGGCTCCTCTCAGATTCCAGAACTTTCTGTCACCGAAATGTGAGGAAAATGTGTTTTTTTAGCCAAATCTTGAGGTTTGCAAAGGATTCTGGGTAACAGAACCTGGTTAGAGCCCCACAAGTCACCCCATCTCGGATTCCCCTAGGTCTCTAGTTTTAAAAAATGCACAGGTTTGGTAGGTTTCCCTAGGTGCCGGCTGAGCTAGAGGCCAAAATCTACAGGTAGGCACTTTGCAAAAAACACCTCTGTTTTATTTAAAAAAATGTGATGTGTCCACGTTGTGTTTTGGGGCGTTTCCTGTCACGGGCGCTAGGCCTACCCACACAAGTGAGGTATCATTTTTATCGGGAGACTTCAGGGAACGCTGGGTGGAAGGATATGTGTGGCTCCTCTCAGATTCCAGAACTTTGTGTCACCGAAATGTGAGGAAAATGAGTTTTTTTAGCCACATTTTGAGGTTTGCAAAGGATTCTGGGTAACAGAACCTGGTCAGAGCCCCACAAGTCACCCCATCTTGGATTCCCCTTGGTCTCTAGTTTTCAAAAATGCACAGGTTTGGTAGGTTTCCCTAGGTGCCGGCGGAGCTAGAGGCCCAAATCTACAGATAGGCACTTTGCAAAAAACACCTCTGTTTTCTTTAAAAAAATGTGATGTGTCCACGTTGTGTTTTGGGGCGTTTCCTGTCACGGGCGCTAGGCCTACCCACACAAGTGAGGTATAATTTTCATCAGAAGACTTGGGGGAACGCTGGGTGGAAGGAAATTTGTGACTCCTCTCAGATTCCAGAACTTTCTGTCACCGAAATGTGAGGAAAATATGTTTTGTTAGCCAAATTTTGAGGTTTGCAAAGGATTCTGGGTAACAGAACCTGGTCAGAGCCCCACAAGTCACCCCATCTTGGATTCCCCTAGGGCTGTAGTTTTCAAAAATGCACAGGTTTGGTAGGTTTCCCTAGGTGGCGGCTGAGCTAGAGGCCAAAATCTACAGATAGGCACTTTGCAAAAAACACCTCTGTTTTCTTTAAAAAAATGGGATGTGTCCACGTTGTGTTTGGGGTGTTTCCTGTCACGGGCGCTAGGCCTACCCACATAAGTGAGGTATCATTTTTATCGAGAGACTTGGGGGAACGCTGGGTGGAAGGAAATTTGTGGCTCCTCTCAGATTCCAGAACTTTCTGTCACCGAAATGTGAGGAAAATGTGTTTTTTTAGCCAAATCTTGAGGTTTGCAAAGGATTCTGGGTAACAGAACCTGGTTAGAGCCCCACAAGTCACCCCATCTCGGATTCCCCTAGGTCTCTAGTTTTAAAAAATGCACAGGTTTGGTAGGTTTCCCTAGGTGCCGGCTGAGCTAGAGGCCAAAATCTACAGGTAGGCACTTTGCAAAAAACACCTCTGTTTTCTTTAAAAAAATGTGATGTGTCCACGTTGTGTTTTGGGGCGTTTCCTGTCACGGGCGCTAGGCCTACCCACACAAGTGAGGTATCATTTTTATTGGGAGACTTGGGGGAACTCTGGGTGGATAGAAATTTGTGGCTCCTCTCAGATTCCAGAACTTTCTGTCACCGAAATGTGAGGAAAATGTGTTTTGTTAGCCAAATTTTGAGGTTTGCAAAGGATTCTGGGTAACAGAACCTGGTCAGAGCCCCACAAGTCACCCCTTCTTGGATTCCCCTTGGTCTCTAGTTTTCAAAAATGCACAGGTTTGGTAGGTTTCCCTAGGTGCCGGCTGAGCTAGAGGCCAAAATCTACAGGTAGGCACTTTGTAAAAAACACCTCTGTTTTCTTTAAAAAAAAAATATTTGTAAACGTTGTGTTTTGGGGCGTTTCCTGTCACGGGCGCTAGGCCTACCCACACAAGTGAGGTATCATTTTTATCTGGATACTTGGGGGAACGCTGGGTGGAAGGAAATTTGTGGCTCCTCTCAGATTCCAGGACTTTCTGTCACCGAAATGTGAGGAAAATGTGTTTTTTTAGCCAAATGTTGATGTTTGCAAAGGATTCTGGGTAACAGAACCTGGTCAGAGCCCCACAAGTCACCCCATCTTGGATTCCCCTAGGGCTCTAGTTTTAAAAAATGCACAGGTTTGGTAGGTTTCCCTAGGTGGCGGCTAAGCTAGAGGCCAAAATCTACAGGTAGGCACTTTGCAAAAAACACCTCTGTTTTCTTTCAAAAAATGTGATGTGTCCACGTTGTGTTTTGGGGCGTTTCCTGTCACGGGCGCTAGCCCTACCCACACAAGTGAGGTATCATTTTTATTGGGAGACTTGGGGGAACGCTGGGTGGATAGAAATTTGTGGCTCCTCTCAGATTCCAGAACTTTCTGTCACCGAAATGTGAAGAAAATTTGTTTTTTTAGCCAAATTTTTAGGTTTGCAAAGGATTCTGGGTAACAGAACCTGGTCAGAGCCCCACAAGTCACCCCATCTTAGATTCCCCTAGGTCTCTAGTTTTCAAAAATGCACAGGTTTGGTAGGTTTCCCTAGGTGCTGGCTGAGCTAGAGGCCAAAATCTACAGGTAGGCACTTTGCAAAAAACACCTCTGTTTTCTTCAAAAAAATGTGATGTGTCCACGTTGTGTTTTGGGGCGTTTCCTGTCACGGGCGCTAGGCCTACCCACACAGGTGAGGTACCATTTTTATCGGGAGACTTCAGGGAACGCTGGGTGGAAGAACATGTGTGGCTCCTCTCAGATTCCAGAACTTTCTGTCACTGAAATGTGAGGAAAATGAGTTTTTTTAGCCACATTTTGAGGTTTGCAAAGGATTCTGGGCAACAGAACCTGGTCAGAGCCCCACAAGTCACCCCATCTTGGATTCCCCTTGGTCTCTAGTTTTCAAAAATGAACAGGTTTGGTAGGTTTCCCTAGGTGCCGGCTGAGCTAGAGGCCAAAATCTACAGTAGGCACTTTGCAAAAAACACCTCTGTTTTCTTTAAACAAATGTGATGTGTCCACCTTGTGTTTTGGGGCGTTTCCTGTCACGGGCGCTAGGCCTACCCACACAAGTGAGGTATCATTTTTAGCGGGAGACTTGGGGGAACTCTTGGTGGAAGGAAATTTGTGGCTCCTCTCAGATTCCAGAACTTTCTGTCACCGAAATGTGAAGAAAATGTGTTTTTTTAGCCAAATTTTGAGGTTTGCAAAGGATTCTGGGTAACAGAACCTGGTTAGAGCCCCACAAGTCACCACATCTCGGATTCCCCTAGGTCTCTAGTTTTCAAAAATGCACAGGTTTGGTAGGTTTCCCTAGGTGCCGGCTGAGCTAGAGGCCAAAATCTACAGGTAGGCACTTTGCAAAAAACACCTCTGTTTTCTTTAAAAAAATGTGATGTGTCCACCTTGTGTTTTGGGGCGTTTCCTGTCACGGGCGCTAGGCCTACCCACACAAGTGAGGTATCATTTTTAGCGGGAGACTTGGGGGAACGCTGGGTGGAAGGACATTTGTGGCTCCTCTCAGATTCCAGAACTTTCTGTCACCGAAATGTGAAGAAAATTTGTTTTTTTAGCCAACTTTTGAGGTTTGCAAAGGATTCTGGGTAACAGAACCTGGTCAGAGCCCCACAAGTCACCCCATCCTAGATTCCCCTAGGTCTCTAGTTTTCAAAAAAGCACAGGTTTGGTAGGTTTCCCTAGGTGCCGGCTGAGCTAGAGGCCAAAATCTACAGGTAGGCACTTTGCAAAAAACACCTCTGTTTTCTTTAAAAAAATGTGATGTGTCCACGTTGTGTTTTGGGGCATTTCCTGTCGCGGGTGCTAGGCCTACCCACACAAGTGAGGTATCATTTTTATCAGGAGACTTGGGAGAACGCTGGGTGGAAGGAAATTTGTGGCTCCTCTCTGATTCCAGAACTATCTGTCACCAAAATGTGAGGAAAAAGTGTTTTTTTAGCCAAATTTTGAGGTTTGCAAAGGATTCTGGGTAACAGAACCTGGTCAGACCCCACAAGTCACCCCATCTTGGATTCCCCTTGGTCTCTAGTTTTCAAAAATGCACAGGTTTGGTAGGTTTCCCTAGGTGCCGGCTGAGCTAGAGGCCCAAATCTACAGATCGGCACTTTGCAAAAAACACCTCTGTTTTCTTTAAAAAAATGTGATGTGTCCACGTTGTGTTTTGGGGCGTTTCCTGTCACGGGCGGTAGGCCTACCCACACAAGTGAGGTATCATTTTCATCAGGAGACTTGGGGGAACGCTGGGTGGAAGGAAATTTGTGGCTCCTCTCTGATTCCAGAACTTTCTATCACCAAAATTTGAGGAAAATTTGTTTTTTTAGCCACATTTTGAGGTTTGCAAAGGATTCTGGGTAACAGAACCTGGTTAGAGCCCCACAAGTCACCCCATCTCGGATTCCCCTAGGTCTCTAGTTTTCAAAAATGCACAGGTTTGGTAGGTTTCCCTAGGTGCCGGCTGAGCTAGAGGCCAAAATCTACAGGTAGGCACTTTGCAAAAAACACCTCTGTTTTCTTTAAAAAAATGTGATGTGTCCACCTTGTGTTTTGGGGCGTTTCCTGTCACGGGCGCTAGGCCTACCCACACAAGTGAGGTATCATTTTTAGCGGGAGACTTGGGGGAACGCTGGGTGGAAGGAAATTTGTGGCTCCTCTCAGATTCCAGAACTTTCTGTCACCGAAATGTGAAGAAAATTTGTTTTTTTAGCCAACTTTTGAGGTTTGCAAAGGATTCTGGGTAACAGAACCTGGTCAGAGCCCCACAAGTCACCCCATCCTAGATTCCCCTAGGTCTCTAGTTTTCAAAAATGCACAGGTTTGGTAGGTTTCCCTAGGTGCCGGCTGAGCTAGAGGCCAAAATCTACAGGTAGGCACTTTGCAAAAAACACCTCTGTTTTCTTTAAAAAAATGTGATGTGTTCACCTTGTGTTTTGGGGCGTTTCCTGTCACGGGCGCTAGGCCTACCCACACAAGTGAGGTATCATTTTTAGCGGGAGACTTGGGGGGAACGCTGGGTGGAAGGAAATTTGTGGCTCCTCTCAGATTCCAGAACTTTCTGTCACCGAAATGTGAAGAAAATTTGTTTTTTTAGCCAACTTTTGAGGTTTGCAAAGGATTCTGGGTAACAGAACCTAGTCAGAGCCCCACAAGTCACCCCATCCTAGATTCCCCTAGGTCTCTAGTTTTCAAAAATGCACAGGTTTGGTAGGTTTCCCTAGGTGCCGGCTGAGCTAGAGGCCAAAATCTACAGGTAGGCACTTTGCAAAAAACACCTCTGTTTTCTTTAAAAAAATGTGATGTGTCCACGTTGTGTTTTGGGGCATTTCCTGTCGCGGGTGCTAGGCCTACCCACACAAGTGAGGTATCATTTTTATCAGGAGACTTGGGAGAACGTTGGGTGGAAGGAAATTTGTGGCTCCTCTCTGATTCCAGAACTATCTGTCACCAAAATGTGAGGAAAAAGTGTTTTTTTAGCCAAATTTTGAGGTTTGCAAAGGATTCTGGGTAACAGAACCTGGTCAGAGCCCCACAAGTCACCCCATCTTGGATTCCCCTAGGTCTCTAGTTTTAAAAAATACACAGGTTTTGTAGGTGTCGCTAGGTGCCGGCTGAGCTAGAGGCCAAAATCTACAGGTAGGCACTTTGCAAAAAACACCTCTGTTTTCTTTAAAAAAATGTGATGTGTCCACATTGCGTTTTGGGGCATTTCCTGTCGCGGGTGCTAGGCCTACCCACACAAGAGAGGTATCATTTTTATCGGGAGACTTGGGGGAACGCTGGGTGGAAGGAAATTTGTGGCTCCTCTCTGATTCCAGCACTTTCTGTCACCAAAATGTGAGGAAAAAGTGTTTTTTTAGCCAAATTTTGAGGTTTGCAAAGGATTCTGGGTAACAGAACCTGGTCAGACCCCACAAGTCACCCCATCTTGGATTCCCCTTGGTCTCTAGTTTTCAAAAATGCACAGGTTTGGTACGTTTCCCTAGGTGCCGGCTGAGCTAGAGGCCCAAATCTACAGATAGGCACTTTGCAAAAAACACCTCTGTTTTCTTTAAAAAAATGTGATGTGTCCACGTTGTGTTTTGGGGCGTTTCCTGTCACGGGCGCTA
This sequence comes from Pleurodeles waltl, assembly GCF_031143425.1. Classification (NCBI taxonomy): domain Eukaryota; kingdom Metazoa; phylum Chordata; class Amphibia; order Caudata; family Salamandridae; genus Pleurodeles; species Pleurodeles waltl. The sequence continues at coordinate 72,443,924 of NC_090438.1, forward strand.
GGCCTACCCACACAAGTGAGGTATCATTTTCATCAGGAGACTTGGGGGAACGCTGGGTGGAAGGAAATTTGTGGCTCCTCTCTGATTCCAGAACTTTCTATCACCAAAATTTGAGGAAAATTTGTTTTTTTAGCCACATTTTGAGGTTTGCAAAGGATTCTGGGTAACAGAACCTGGTTAGAGCCCCACAAGTCACCCCATCTCGGATTCCCCTAGGTCTCTAGTTTTCAAAAATGCACAGGTTTGGTAGGTTTCCCTAGGTGCCGGCTGAGCTAGAGGCCAAAATCTACAGGTAGGCACTTTGCAAAAAACACCTCTGTTTTCTTTAAAAAAATGTGATGTGTCCACCTTGTGTTTTGGGGCGTTTCCTGTCACGGGCGCTAGGCCTACCCACACAAGTGAGGTATCATTTTTAGCGGGAGACTTGGGGGAACGCTGGGTGGAAGGAAATTTGTGGCTCCTCTCAGATTCCAGAACTTTCTGTCACCGAAATGTGAAGAAAATTTGTTTTTTTAGCCAACTTTTGAGGTTTGCAAAGGATTCTGGGTAACAGAACCTGGTCAGAGCCCCACAAGTCACCCCATCCTAGATTCCCCTAGGTCTCTAGTTTTCAAAAATGCACAGGTTTGGTAGGTTTCCCTAGGTGCCGGCTGAGCTAGAGGCCAAAATCTACAGGTAGGCACTTTGCAAAAAACACCTCTGTTTTCTTTAAAAAAATGTGATGTGTCCACCTTGTGTTTTGGGGCGTTTCCTGTCACGGGCGCTAGGCCTACCCACACAAGTGAGGTATCATTTTTAGCGGGAGACTTGGGGGAACGCTGGGTGGAAGGAAATTTGTGGCTCCTCTCAGATTCCAGAACTTTCTGTCACCGAAATGTGAAGAAAATTTGTTTTTTTAGCCAACTTTTGAGGTTTGCAAAGGATTCTGGGTAACAGAACCTAGTCAGAGCCCCACAAGTCACCCCATCCTAGATTCCCCTAGGTCTCTAGTTTTCAAAAATGCACAGGTTTGGTAGGTTTCCCTAGGTGCCGGCTGAGCTAGAGGCCAAAATCTACAGGTAGGCACTTTGCAAAAAACACCTCTGTTTTCTTTAAAAAAATGTGATGTGTCCACGTTGTGTTTTGGGGCATTTCCTGTCGCGGGTGCTAGGCCTACCCACACAAGTGAGGTATCATTTTTATCAGGAGACTTGGGAGAACGTTGGGTGGAAGGAAATTTGTGGCTCCTCTCTGATTCCAGAACTATCTGTCACCAAAATGTGAGGAAAAAGTGTTTTTTTAGCCAAATTTTGAGGTTTGCAAAGGATTCTGGGTAACAGAACCTGGGCAGAGCCCCACAAGTCACCCCATCTTGGATTCCCCTAGGTCTCTAGTTTTAAAAAATACACAGGTTTTGTAGGTGTCGCTAGGTGCCGGCTGAGCTAGAGGCCAAAATCTACAGGTAGGCACTTTGCAAAAAACACCTCTGTTTTCTTTAAAAAAATGTGATGTCTCCACATTGCATTTTGGGGCATTTCCTGTCGCGGGTGCTAGGCCTACCCACACAAGTGAGGTATCATTTTTATCGGGAGACTTGGGGGAACGCTGGGTGGAAGGAAATTTGTGGCTCCTCTCTGATTCCAGCACTTTCTGTCACCAAAATTTGAGGAAAATGTGTTTTTTTAGCCAAAGTTTGAGGTTTGCAAAGGTTTCTGAGTAACAGAACCTGGTCAGAGCCCCACAAGTCACCCCCTCTTGGATTCCCCTAGGTCTCTAGTTTTCAAAAATGCACAGGTTTGGTAGGGTTCCCTAGGTGCCGGCTGAGGTAGAGGCCAAAATCTACAGGTAGGCACTTTGCAAAAAACACCTCTGTTTTCTTTAAAAAAATGTGATGTGTCCACATTGTGTTTTGGGGCGTTTCCTGTCACGGGCGCTAGGCCTACCCACACAAGTGAGGTATCATTTTTATCGGGATACTTGGGGGAACGCTGGGTGGAAGGAAATTTGTGGCTCCTCTCAGATTCCAGAACTTTCTGTCACCGAAATGTGAGGAAAATGTGTTTTTTTAGCCAAATTTTGAGGTTTGCAAAGGATTCTGGGTAACAGAACCTGGTCAGAGCCCCACAAGTCACCCCATCATGGATTCCCCTAGGTCTCTAGTTTTCAAAAATGCACAGGTTTGGTATGTTTCCCTAGGTGCCGGCTGAGCTAGAGGCCAAAATCTACAGGTAGGCACTTTGCAAAAAGACCTCTGTTTTCTTTAAAAAAATGTGATGTGTCCACGTTGTGTTTTGGGGCGTTTCCTGTCACGGGCGCTAGGCCTACCCACACAAGTGAGGTATCATTTTTATCGGGAGACTTCAGGGAACGCTGGGTGGAAGGATATGTGTGGCTCCTCTCAGATTCCAGAACTTTGTGTCACCGAAATGTGAGGAAAATGAGTTTTTTTAGCCACATTTTGAGGTTTGCAAAGGATTCTGGGTAACAGAACCTGGTCAGAGCCCCACAAGTCACCCCATCTTGGATTCCCCTTGGTCTCTAGTTTTCAAAAATGCACAGGTTTGGTAGGTTTCCCTAGGTGCCGGCTGAGCTAGAGGCCCAAATCTACAGATAGGCACTTTGCAAAAAACACCTCTGTTTTCTTTAAAAAAATGTGATGTGTCCACATTGTGTTTTGGGGCGTTTCCTGTCACGGGCGGTAGGCCTACCCACACAAGTGAGGTATCATTTTCATCAGGAGACTTGGGGGAACGCTGGGTGGAAGGAAATTTGTGGCTCCTCTCTGATTCCAGAACTTTCTATCACCAAAATTTGAGGGAAATTTGTTTTTTTAGCCACATTTTGAGGTTTGCAAAGGATTCTGGGTAACAGAACCTGGTTAGAGCCCCACAAGTCACCCCATCTCGGATTCCCCTAGGTCTCTAGTTTTCAAAAATGCACAGGTTTGGTAGGTTTCCCTAGGTGCCGGCTGAGCTAGAGGCCAAAATCTACAGGTAGGCACTTTGCAAAAAACACCTCTGTTTTCTTTAAAAAAATTTGATGTGTCCACCTTGTGTTTTGGGGCGTTTCCTGTCACGGGCGCTAGGCCTACCCACACAAGTGAGGTATCATTTTTAGCGGGAGACTTGGGGGAACGCTGGGTGGAAGGAAATTTGCGGCTCCTCTCAGATTCCAGAACTTTCTGTCACCGAAATGTGAAGAAAATTTGTTTTTTTAGCCAACTTTTGAGGTTTGCAAAGGATTCTGGGTAACAGAACCTGGTCAGAGCCCCACAAGTCACCCCATCCTAGATTCCCCTAGGTCTCTAGTTTTCAAAAATGCACAGGTTTGGTAGGTTTCCCCAGGTGCCGGCTGAGCTAGAGGCCAAAATCTACAGGTAGGCACTTTGCAAAAAACACCTCTGTTTTCTTTAAAAAAATGTGATGTGTCCACGTTGTGTTTTGGGGCATTTCCTGTCGCGGGTGCTAGGCCTACCCACACAAGTGAGGTATCATTTTTATCAGGAGACTTGGGAGAACGTTGGGTGGAAGGAAATTTGTGGCTCCTCTCTGATTCCAGAACTATCTGTCACCAAAATGTGAGGAAAAAGTGTTTTTTTAGCCAAATTTTGAGGTTTGCAAAGGATTCTGGGTAACAGAACCTGGTCAGAGCCCCACAAGTCACCCCATCTTGGATTCCCCTAGGTCTCTAGTTTTAAAAAATACACAGGTTTTGTAGGTGTCGCTAGGTGCCGGCTGAGCTAGAGGCCAAAATCTACAGGTAGGCACTTTGCAAAAAACACCTCTGTTTTCTTTAAAAAAATGTGATGTGTCCACATTGCGTTTTGGGGCGTTTCCTGTCACGGGTGCTAGGCCTACCCACACAAGTGAGGTATCATTTTTATCGGGAGACTTGGGGGAACGCTGGGTGGAAGGAAATTTGTGGCTCCTCTCTGATTCCAGAACTTTCTGTCACCAAAATTTGAGGAAAATGTGTTTTTTTAGCCAAAGTTTGAGGTTTGCAAAGGATTCTGAGTAACAGAACCTGGTCAGAGCCCCACAAGTCACCCCCTCTTGGATTCCCCTAGGTCTCTAGTTTTCAAAAATGCACAGGTTTGGTAGGTTTCGCTAGGTGCCGGCTGAGCTAGAGGCCAAAATCGCGCAGGTAGGCACTTTGCAAAAAACACCTCTGTTTTCTTTAAAAAAATGGGATGTGTCCACGTTGTGTTTTGGGGCGTTTCCTGTCACGGGCGCTAGGCCTACCCACACAAGTGAGGTATCATTTTTATCGGGAGACTTGGGGGAACGCTGGGTGGAAGGAAATTTGTGGCTCCTCTCAGATTCCAGAACTTTCTGTCACCGAAATGTGAGGAAAATTTGTTTTTTTAGCCAAATTTTGAGGTTTGCAAAGGATTCTGGTTAACAGAACCTGGTCAGAGCCCCACAAGTCACCCCATCTTGGATTCCCCTAGGTCTCTAGTTTTCAAAAATGCACAGGTTTGGTAGGTTTCCCTAGGTGCCGGCTGAGCTAGAGGCCAAAATCTACAGGTAGGCACTTTGCAAAAAACACCTCTGTTTTCTTTCAAAAAATGTGATGTGTCCACGTTGTGTTTTGGGGCGTTTCCTCTCACGGGCGCTAGGCCTACCCACACAAGTGAGGTATCATTTTTATCGGGAGACTTCAGGGAACGCTGGGTGGAAGGATATGTGTGGCTCCTCACAGATTCCAGAACTTTCTGTCACCGAAATGTGAGGAAAATGAGTTTTTTAGCCAAATTTTGAGGTTTGCAAAGGATTCTGGGTAACAGAACCTGGTCAGAGCCCCATAAGTCACCCCTTCTTGGATTCCCCTAGGTCTCTAGTTTTAAAAAATGCACAGGTTTGGTAGGTTTCCCTAGGTGCCGGCTGAGCTAGAGGCCAAAATCTAGAGGTAGGCACTTTGCAAAAAACACCTCTGTTTTCTTTAAAAAAATTTGATGTGTCCACCTTGTGTTTTGGGGCGTTTCCTGTCACGGGCGCTAGGCCTACCCACACAAGTGAGGTATCATTTTTAGCGGGAGACTTGGGGGAACGCTGGGTGGAAGGAAATTTGTGGCTCCTCTCAGATTCCAGAACTTTCTGTCACCGAAATGTGAAGAAAATTTGTTTTTTTAGCCAACTTTTGAGGTTTGCAAAGGATTCTGGGTAACAGAACCTGGTCAGAGCCCCACAAGTCACCCCATCCTAGATTCCCCTAGGTCTCTAGTTTTCAAAAATGCACAGGTTTGGTAGGTTTCCCTAGGTGCCGGCTGAGCTAGAGGCCAAAATCTACAGGTAGGCACTTTGCAAAAAACACCTCTGTTTTCTTTAAAAAAATGTGATGTGTCCACGTTGTGTTTTGGGGCATTTCCTGTCGCGGGTGCTAGGCCTACCCACACAAGTGAGGTATCATTTTTATCAGGAGACTTGGGAGAACGTTGGGTGGAAGGAAATTTGTGGCTCCTCTCTGATTCCAGAACTATCTGTCACCGAAATGTGAGGAAAATTTGTTTTTTTTAGCCAAATTTTGAGGTTTGCAAAGGATTCTGGTTAACAGAACCTGGTCAGAGCCCCACAAGTCACCCCATCTTGGATTCCCCTAGGTCTCTAGTTTTCAAAAATGCACAGGTTTGGTAGGTTTCCCTAGGTGCCGGCTGAGCTAGAGGCCAAAATCTACAGGTAGGCACTTTGCAAAAAACACCTCTGTTTTCTTTCAAAAAATGTGATGTGTCCACGTTGTGTTTTGGGGCGTTTCCTCTCACGGGCGCTAGGCCTACCCACACAAGTGAGGTATCATTTTTATCGGGAGACTTCAGGGAACGCTGGGTGGAAGGATATGTGTGGCTCCTCACAGATTCCAGAACTTTCTGTCACCGAAATGTGAGGAAAATGAGTTTTTTAGCCAAATTTTGAGGTTTGCAAAGGATTCTGGGTAACAGAACCTGGTCAGAGCCCCATAAGTCACCCCTTCTTGGATTCCCCTAGGTCTCTAGTTTTAAAAAATGCACAGGTTTGGTAGGTTTCCCTAGGTGCCGGCTGAGCTAGAGGCCAAAATCTAGAGGTAGGCACTTTGCAAAAAACACCTCTGTTTTCTTTAAAAAAATTTGATGTGTCCACCTTGTGTTTTGGGGCGTTTCCTGTCACGGGCGCTAGGCCTACCCACACAAGTGAGGTATCATTTTTAGCGGGAGACTTGGGGGAACGCTGGGTGGAAGGAAATTTGTGGCTCCTCTCAGATTCCAGAACTTTCTGTCACCGAAATGTGAAGAAAATTTGTTTTTTTAGCCAACTTTTGAGGTTTGCAAAGGATTCTGGGTAACAGAACCTGGTCAGAGCCCCACAAGTCACCCCATCCTAGATTCCCCTAGGTCTCTAGTTTTCAAAAATGCACAGGTTTGGTAGGTTTCCCTAGGTGCCGGCTGAGCTAGAGGCCAAAATCTACAGGTAGGCACTTTGCAAAAAACACCTCTGTTTTCTTTAAAAAAATGTGATGTGTCCACGTTGTGTTTTGGGGCATTTCCTGTCGCGGGTGCTAGGCCTACCCACACAAGTGAGGTATCATTTTTATCAGGAGACTTGGGAGAACGTTGGGTGGAAGGAAATTTGTGGCTCCTCTCTGATTCCAGAACTATCTGTCACCAAAATGTGAGGAAAAAGTGTTTTTTTAGCCAAATTTTGAGGTTTGCAAAGGATTCTGGGTAACAGAACCTGGTCAGAGCCCCACAAGTCACCCCATCTTGGATTCCCCTAGGTCTCTAGTTTTAAAAAATACACAGGTTTTGTAGGTGTCGCTAGGTGCCGGCTGAGCTAGAGGCCAAAATCTACAGGTAGGCACTTTGCAAAAAACACCTCTGTTTTCTTTAAAAAAATGTGATGTGTCCACATTGCGTTTTGGGGCGTTTCCTGTCGCGGGTGCTAGGCCTACCCACACAAGTGAGGTATCATTTTTATCGGGAGACTTGGGGGAACGCTGGGTGGAAGGAAATTTGTGGCTCCTCTCTGATTCCAGAACTTTCTGTCACCAAAATTTGAGGAAAATGTGTTTTTTTAGCCAAAGTTTGAGGTTTGCAAAGGATTCTGAGTAACAGAACCTGGTCAGAGCCCCACAAGTCACCCCCTCTTGGATTCCCCTAGGTCTCTAGTTTTCAAAAATGCACAGGTTTGGTAGGTTTCGCTAGGTGCCGGCTGAGCTAGAGACCAAAATCGCGCAGGTAGGCACTTTGCAAAAAACACCTCTGTTTTCTTTAAAAAAATGGGATGTGTCCACGTTGTGTTTTGGGGCGTTTCCTGTCACGGGCGCTAGGCCTACCCACACAAGTGAGGTATCATTTTTATCGGGAGACTTGGGGGAACGCTGGGTGGAAGGAAATTTGTGGCTCCTCTCAGATTCCAGAACTTTCTGTCACCGAAATGTGAGGAAAATTTGTTTTTTTAGCCAAATTTTGAGGTTTGCAAAGGATTCTGGTTAACAGAACCTGGTCAGAGCCCCACAAGTCACCCCATCTTGGATTCCCCTAGGTCTCTAGTTTTAAAAAATGCACAGGTTTGGTAGGTTTCCCTAGGTGCCGGCTGAGCTAGAGGCCAAAATCTACAGGTAGGCACTTTGCAAAAAACACCTCTGTTTTCTTTCAAAAAATGTGATGTGTCCACGTTGTGTTTTGGGGCGTTTCCTCTCACGGGCGCTTGGCCTACCCACACAAGTGAGGTATCATTTTTATCGGGAGACTTCAGGGAACGCTGGGTGGAAGGATATGTGTGGCTCCTCACAGATTCCAGAACTTTCTGTCACCGAAATGTGAGGAAAATGAGTTTTTTGGCCAAATTTTGAGGTTTGCAAAGGATTCTGGGTAACAGAACCTGGTCAGAGCCCCATAAGTCACCCCTTCTTGGATTCCCCTAGGTCTCTAGTTTTAAAAAATGCACAGGTTTGGTAGGTTTCCCTAGGTGCCGGCTGAGCTAGAGGCCAAAATCTAGAGGTAGGCACTTTGCAAAAAACACCTCTGTTTTCTTTAAAAAAATTTGATGTGTCCACCTTGTGTTTTGGGGCGTTTCCTGTCACGGGCGCTAGGCCTACCCACACAAGTGAGGTATCATTTTTAGCGGGAGACTTGGGGGAACGCTGGGTGGAAGGAAATTTGTGGCTCCTCTCAGATTCCAGAACTTTCTGTCACCGAAATGTGAAGAAAATTTGTTTTTTTAGCCAACTTTTGAGGTTTGCAAAGGATTCTGGGTAACAGAACCTGGTCAGAGCCCCACAAGTCACCCCATCCTAGATTCCCCTAGGTCTCTAGTTTTCAAAAATGCACAGGTTTGGTAGGTTTCCCTAGTTGCCGGCTGAGCTAGAGGCCAAAATCTACAGGTAGGCACTTTGCAAAAAACACCTCTGTTTTCTTTAAAAAAATGTGATGTGTCCACGTTGTGTTTTGGGGCATTTCCTGTCGCGGGTGCTAGGCCTACCCACACAAGTGAGGTATCATTTTTATCAGGAGACTTGGGAGAACGTTGGGTGGAAGGAAATTTGTGGCTCCTCTCTGATTCCAGAACTATCTGTCACCAAAATGTGAGGAAAAAGTGTTTTTTTAGCCAAATTTTGAGGTTTGCAAAGGATTCTGGGTAACAGAACCTGGTCAGAGCCCCACAAGTCACCCCATCTTGGATTCCCCTAGGTCTCTAGTTTTAAAAAATACACAGGTTTTGTAGGTGTCGCTAGGTGCCGGCTGAGCTAGAGGCCAAAATCTACAGGTAGGCACTTTGCAAAAAACACCTCTGTTTTCTTTAAAAAAATGTGATGTGTCCACATTGCGTTTTGGGGCGTTTCCTGTCGCGGGTGCTAGGCCTACCCACACAAGTGAGGTATCATTTTTATCGGGAGACTTGGGGGAACGCTGGGTGGAAGGAAATTTGTGGCTCCTCTCTGATTCCAGAACTTTCTGTCACCAAAATTTGAGGAAAATGTGTTTTTTTAGCCAAAGTTTGAGGTTTGCAAAGGATTCTGAGTAACAGAACCTGGTCAGAGCCCCACAAGTCACCCCCTCTTGGATTCCCCTAGGTCTCTAGTTTTCAAAAATGCACAGGTTTGGTAGGTTTCGCTAGGTGCCGGCTGAGCTAGAGGCCAAAATCGCGCAGGTAGGCACTTTGCAAAAAACACCTCTGTTTTCTTTAAAAAAATGGGATGTGTCCACGTTGTGTTTTGGGGCGTTTCCTGTCACGGGCGCTAGGCCTACCCACACAAGTGAGGTATCATTTTTATCGGGAGACTTGGGGGAACGCTGGGTGGAAGGAAATTTGTGGCTCCTCTCAGATTCCAGAACTTTCTGTCACCGAAATGTGAGGAAAATTTGTTTTTTTAGCCAAATTTTGAGGTTTGCAAAGGATTCTGGTTAACAGAACCTGGTCAGAGCCCCACAAGTCACCCCATCTTGGATTCCCCTAGGTCTCTAGTTTTCAAAAATGCACAGGTTTGGTAGGTTTCCCTAGGTGCCGGCTGAGCTAGAGGCCAAAATCTACAGGTAGGCACTTTGCAAAAAACACCTCTGTTTTCTTTCAAAAAATGTGATGTGTCCACGTTGTGTTTTGGGGCGTTTCCTCTCACGGGCGCTAGGCCTACCCACACAAGTGAGGTATCATTTTTATCGGGAGACTTCAGGGAACGCTGGGTGGAAGGATATGTGTGGCTCCTCACAGATTCCAGAACTTTCTGTCACCGAAATGTGAGGAAAATGAGTTTTTTGGCCAAATTTTGAGGTTTGCAAAGGATTCTGGGTAACAGAACCTGGTCAGAGCCCCATAAGTCACCCCTTCTTGGATTCCCCTAGGTCTCTAGTTTTAAAAAATGCACAGGTTTGGTAGGTTTCCCTAGGTGCCGTCTGAGCTAGAGTCCAAAATCTACAGGTAGGCACTTTGCAAAAAACACCTATGTTTTCTTTAAAAAAATGTGATGTGTCCACATTGCGTTTTGGGGCGTTTCCTGTCGCGGGTGCTAGGCCTACCCACACAAGTGAGGTATCATTTTTATCGGGAGACTTGGGGGAACGCTGGGTGGAAGGAAATTTGTGGCTCCTCTCTGATTCCAGAACTTTCTGTCACCAAAATTTGAGGAAAATGTGTTTTTTTAGCCAAAGTTTGAGGTTTGCAAAGGATTCTGAGTAACAGAACCTGGTCAGAGCCCCACAAGTCACCCCCTCTTGGATTCCCCTAGGTCTCTAGTTTTCAAAAATGCACAGGTTTGGTAGGTTTCCCTAGGTGCCGGCTGAGGTAGAGGCCAAAATCTACAGGTAGGCACTTTGCAAAAAACACCTCTGTTTTCTTTAAAAAAATGTGATGTGTCCACATTGTGTTTTGGGGCGTTTCCTGTCACGGGCGCTATGCCTACCCACACAAGTGAGGTATCATTTTTATCGGGATACTTAGGGGAACGCTGGGTGGAAGGAAATTTGTGGCTCCTCTCAGATTCCAGAACTTTCTGTCACCGAAATGTGAGGAAAATGTGTTTTTTTAGCCAAATTTTGAGGTTTGCAAAGGATTCTGGGTAACAGAACCTGGTCAGAGCCCCACAAGTCACCCCATCTTGGATTCCCCTATGTCTCTAGTTTTCAAAAATGCACAGGTTTGGTAGGTTTCCCTAGGTGCCGGCTGAGCTAGAGGCCAAAATCTACAGGTAGGCACTTTGCAAAAAGACCTCTGTTTTCTTTAAAAAAATGTGATGTGTCCACGTTGTGTTTTGGGGCGTTTCCTGTCACGGGTGCTAGGCCTACCCACACAAGTGAGGTATCATTTTTATCGGGAGACTTCAGGGAACGCTGGGTGGAAGGATATGTGTGGCTCCTCTCAGATTCCAGAACTTTGTGTTACCGAAATGTGAGGAAAATGAGTTTTTTTAGCCACATTTTGAGGTTTGCAAAGGATTCTGGGTAACAGAACCTGGTCAGAGCCCCACAAGTCACCCCATCTTGGATTCCCCTTGGTCTCTAGTTTTCAAAAATGCACAGGTTTGGTAGGTTTCCCTGGGTGCCGGCTGAGCTAGAGGCCCAAATCTACAGATAGGCACTTTGCAAAAAACCCTCTGTTTTCTTTAAAAAAATGTGATGTGTCCACATGGTGTTTTGGGGCGTTTCCTGTCACGGGCGGTAGGCCTACCCACACAAGTGAGGTATCATTTTCATCAGGAGACTTGGGGGAACGCTGGGTGGAAGGAAATTTGTGGCTCCTCTCTGATTCCAGAACTTTCTATCACCAAAATTTGAGGAAAATTTGTTTTTTTAGCCACATTTTGAGGTTTGCAAAGGATTCTGGGTAACAGAACCTGGTTAGAGCCCCACAAGTCACCCCATCTCGGATTCCCCTAGGTCTCTAGTTTTCAAAAATGCACAGGTTGGGTAGGTTTCCCTAGGTGCCGGCTGAGCTAGAGGCCAAAATCTACAGGTAGGCACTTTGCAAAAAACACCTCTGTTTTCTTTAAAAAAATGTGATGTGTCCACCTTGTGTTTTGGGGCGTTTCCTGTCACGGGCGCTAAGCCTACCCACACAAGTGAGGTATCATTTTTAGCGGGAGACTTGGGGGAACGCTGGGTGGAAGGAAATTTGTGGCTCCTCTTAGATTCCAGAACTTTCTGTCACCGAAATGTGAAGAAAATTTGTTTTTTTAGCCAACTTTTGAGGTTTGCAAAGGATTCTGGGTAACAGAACCTGGTCAGAGCCCCACAAGTCACCCCATCCTAGATTCCCCTAGGTCTCTAGTTTTCAAAAATGCACAGGTTTGGTAGGTTTCCCTAGGTGCCGGCTGAGCTAGAGGCCAAAATCTACAGGTAGGCACTTTGCAAAAAACACCTCTGTTTTCTTTAAAAAAATGTGATGTGTCCACGTTGTGTTTTGGGGCGTTTCCTGTCACGGGTGCTAGGCCTACCCACACAAGTGAGGTATCATTTTTATCGGGAGACTTCAGGGAACGCTAAGTGGAAGGAAATGTGTGGCTCCTCTCAGATTCCAGAACTTTCTGTCACCGAAATGTGAGGAAAATTTGTTTTTTTAGCCAAATTTTGAGGTTTGCAAAGAATTCTGGGTAACAGAACCTGGTCAGAGCCCCACAAGTCACCCCATCTTGGATTCCCCTAGGTCTCTAGTTTTAAAAAATACACAGGTTTTGTAGGTGTCGCTAGGTGCCGGCTGAGCTAGAGGCCAAAATCTACAGGTAGGCACTTTGCAAAAAACACCTCTGTTTTCTTTAAAAAAATGTGATGTGTTCACATTGCGTTTTGGGGCATTTCCTGTCGCGGGTGCTAGGCCTACCCACACAAGTGAGGTATCATTTTTATCGGGAGACTTGGGGGAACGCTGGGTGGAAGGAAATTTGTGGCTCCTCTCTGATTCCAGCACTTTCTGTCACCAAAATTTGAGGAAAATGTGTTTTTTTAGCCAAAGTTTGAGGTTTGCAAAGGATTCTGAGTAACAGAACCTGGTCAGAGCCCCACAAGTCACCCCCTCTTGGATTCCCCTAGGTCTCTAGTTTTCAAAAATGCACAGGTTTGGTAGGTTTCCCTAGGTGCCGGCTGAGGTAGAGGCCAAAATCTACAGGTAGGCACTTTGCAAAAAACACCTCTGTTTTCTTTAAAAAAATGTGATGTGTCCACATTGTGTTTTGGGGCATTTCCTGTCACGGGCGCTAGGCCTACCCACACAAGTGAGGTATCATTTTTATCGGGATACTTGGGGGAACGCTGGGTGGAAGGAAATTTGTGGCTCCTCTCAGATTCCAGAACTTTCTGTCACCGAAATGTGAAGAAAATGTGTTTTTTTAGCCAAATTTTGAGGTTTGCAAAGGATTCTGGGTAACAGAACCTGGTCAGAGCCCCACAAGTCACCCCATCTTGGATTCCCCTAGGTCTCTAGTTTTCAAAAATGCACAGGTTTGGTAGGTTTCCCTAGGTGCCGGCTGAGCTAGAGGCCAAAATCTACAGGTAGGCACTTTGCAAAAAGACCTCTGTTTTCTTTAAAAAAATGTGATGTGTCCACGTTGTGTTTTGGGGCGTTTCCTGTCACGGGCGCTAGGCCTACCCACACAAGTGAGGTATCATTTTTATCGGGAGACTTCAGGGAACGCTGGGTGGAAGGATATGTGTGGCTCCTCTCAGATTCCAGAACTTTGTGTCACCGAAATGTGAGGAAAATGAGTTTTTTTAGCCACATTTTGAGGTTTGCAAAGGATTCTGGGTAACAGAACCTGGTCAGAGCCCCACAAGTCACCCCATCTTGGATTCCCCTTGGTCTCTAGTTTTCAAAAATGCACAGGTTTGGTAGGTTTCCCTAGGTGCCGGCTGAGCTAGAGGCCCAAATCTACAGATAGGCACTTTGCAAAAAACACCTCTGTTTTCTTTAAAAAAATGTGATGTGTCCACGTTGTGTTTTGGGGCGTTTCCTGTCACGGGCGCTAGGCCTACCCACACAAGTGAGATATCATTTTCATCAGGAGACTTGATGGAACGCTGGGTGGAAGGAAATTTGTGGCTCCTCTCTGATTCCAGAACTTTCTATTACCAAAATTTGAGGAAAATTTGTTTTTTTAGCCACATTTTGAGGTTTGCAAAGGATTCTGGGTAACAGAACCTGGTCAGAGCCCCACAAGTCACCCCATCTTGGATTCCCCTTGGTCTCTAGTTTTCAACAATGCACAGGTTTGGTAGGTTTCCCTAGGTGCCGGCTGAGCTAGAGGCCCAAATCTACAGATAGGCACTTTGCAAAAAACACCTCTGTTTTCTTTAAAAAAATTTGATGTGTCCACGTTGTGTTTTGGGGCGTTTCCTGTCACGGGCGCTAGGCCTACCCACACAAGTGAGGTATCATTTTCATCAGGAGACTTGGGGGAACGCTGGGTGGAAGGAAATTTGTGGCTCCTCTCTGATTCCAGAACTTTCTATCACCAAAATATGAGGAAAATTTGTTTTTTTAGCCACATTTTGAGGTTTGCAAAGAATTCTGGGTAACAGAACCTGGTCAGAGCTCCACAAGTCACCCCATCTTGGATTCCCCTACGTCTCTAGTTTTAAAAAATGCACAGGTTTGGTTGGTTTCGCTAGGTGCCGGCTGAGCTAGAGGCCAAAATCTACAGGTAGGCACTTTGCAAAAAACACCTCTGTTTTCTTTAAAAAAATGTGATGTGTCCACATTGCGTTTTGGGGCATTTCCTGTCGCAGGTGCTAGGCCTACCCACACAAGTGAGGTATCATTTTTATCGGGAGACTTGGGGGAACGCTGGGTGGAAGGAAATTTGTGGCTCCTCTCTGATTCCAGCACTTTCTGTCACCAAAATTTGAGGAAAATGTGTTTTTTTAGCCAAAGTTTGAGGTTTGCAAAGGATTCTGAGTAACAGAACCTGGTCAGAGCCCCACAAGTCACCCCCTCTTGGATTCCCCTAGGTCTCTAGTTTTAAAAAATGCACAGGTTTGGTAGGTTTCCCTAGGTGCCGGCTGAGGTAGAGGCCAAAATCTACAGGTAGGCACTTTGCAAAAAACACCTCTGTTTTCTTTCAAAAAATGTGATGTGTCCACGTTGTGTTTTGGGGCGTTTCCTCTCACGGGCGCTAGGCCTACCCACACAAGTGAGGTATCATTTTTATCGGGAGACTTCAGGGAACGCTGGGTGGAAGGATATGTGTGGCTCCTCACAGATTCAAGAACTTTCTGTCACCGAAATGTGAGGAAAATGAGTTTTTTGGCCAAATTTTGAGGTTTGCAAAGGATTCTGGGTAACAGAACCTGGTCAGAGCCCCATAAGTCACCCCATCTTGGATTCCCCTAGGTCTCTAGTTTTAAAAAATGCACAGGTTTGGTAGGTTTCCCTAGGTGCCGGCTGAGCTAGAGGCCAAAATCTAGAGGTAGGCACTTTGCAAAAAACACCTCTGTTTTCTTTAAAAAAATGTGATGTGTCCACGTTGTGTTTTGGGGCGTTTCCTGTCACGGGTGCTAGGCCTACCCACACAAGTGAGGTATCATTTTTATCGGGAGACTTCAGGGAACGCTGAGTGGAAGGAAATGTGTGGCTCCTCTCAGATTCCAGAACTTTCTGTCACCGAAATGTGAGGAAAATTTGTTTTTTTAGCCAAATTTTGAGGTTTGCAAAGAATTCTGGGTAACAGAACCTGGTCAGAGCCCCACAAGTCACCCCATCTTGGATTCCCCTAGGTCTCTAGTTTTAAAAAATACACAGGTTTTGTAGGTGTCGCTAGGTGCCGGCTGAGCTAGAGGCCAAAATCTACAGGTAGGCACTTTGCAAAAAACACCTCTGTTTTCTTTAAAAAAATGTGATGTGTCCACATTGCGTTTTGGGGCATTTCCTGTCGCGGGTGCTAGGCCTACCCACACAAGTGAGGTATCATTTTTATCGGGAGACTTGGGGGAACGCTGGGTGGAAGGAAATTCGTGGCTCCTCTCTGATTCCAGCACTTTCTGTCACCAAAATTTGAGGAAAATGTGTTTTTTTAGCCAAAGTTTGAGGTTTGCAAAGGATTCTGAGTAACAGAACCTGGTCAGAGCCCCACAAGTCACCCCCTCTTGGATTCCCCTAGGTCTCTAGTTTTCAAAAATGCACAGGTTTGGTAGGTTTCCCTAGGTGCCGGCTGAGGTAGAGGCCAAAATCTACAGGTAGGCACTTTGCAAAAAACACCTCTGTTTTCTTTAAAAAAATGTGATGTGTCCACATTGTGTTTTGGGGCGTTTCCTGTCACGGGCGCTAGGCCTACCCACACAAGTGAGGTATCATTTTTATCGGGATACTTGGGGGAACGCTGGGTGGAAGGAAATTTGTGGCTCCTCTCAGATTCCAGAACTTTCTGTCACCGAAATGTGAGGAAAATGTGTTTTTTTAGCCAAATTTTGAGGTTTGCAAAGGATTCTGGGTAACAGAACCTGGTCAGAGCCCCACAAGTCACCCCATCTTGGATTCCCCTAGGTCTCTAGTTTTCAAAAATGCACAGGTTTGGTAGGTTTCCCTAGGTGCCGGCTGAGCTAGAGGCCAAAATCTACAGGTAGGCACTTTGCAAAAAGACCTCTGTTTTCTTTAAAAAAATGTGATGTGTCCACGTTGTGTTTTGGGGCGTTTCCTGTCACGGGCGCTAGGCCTACCCACACAAGTGAGGTATCATTTTTATCGGGAGACTTCAGGGAACGCTGGGTGGAAGGATATGTGTGGCTCCTCTCAGATTCCAGAACTTTGTGTCACCGAAATGTGAGGAAAATGAGTTTTTTTAGCCACATTTTGAGGTTTGCAAAGGATTCTGGGTAACAGAACCTGGTCAGAGCCCCACAAGTCACCCCATCTTGGATTCCCCTTGGTCTCTAGTTTTCAAAAATGCACAGGTTTGGTAGGTTTCCCTAGGTGCCGGCTGAGCTAGAGGCCCAAATCTACAGATAGGCACTTTGCAAAAAACACCTCTGTTTTCTTTAAAAAAATGTGATGTGTCCACGTTGTGTTTTGGGGCGTTTCCTGTCACGGGCGCTAGGCCTACCCACACAAGTGAGGTATCATTTTCATCAGGAGACTTGGGGGAACGCTGGGTGGAAGGAAATTTGTGGCTCCTCTCTGATTCCAGAACTTTCTATCACCAAAATATGAGGAAAATTTGTTTTTTTAGCCACATTTTGAGGTTTGCAAAGGATTCTGGGTAACAGAACCTGGTCAGAGCCCCACAAGTCACCCCATCTTGGATTCCCCTTGGTCTCTAGTTTTCAAAAATGCACAGGTTTGGTAGGTTTCCCTAGGTGCCGGCTGAGCTAGAGGCCCAAATCTACAGATAGGCACTTTGCAAAAAACACCTCTGTTTTCTTTAAAAAAATGTGATGTGTCCACGTTGTGTTTTGGGGCGTTTCCTGTCACGGGCGCTAGGCCTACCCACACAAGTGAGGTATCATTTTTAGCAGGAGACTTGGGGGAACGCTGGGTGGAAGGAAATTTGTGGCTCCTCTCAGATTCCAGAACTTTCTGTCACCGAAATGTGAAGAAAATGTGTTTTTTTAGCCAACTTTTGAGGTTTGCAAAGGATTCTGGGTAACAGAACCTGGTCAGAGCCCCACAAGTCACCCCATCCTAGATTCCCCTAGGTCTCTAGTTTAAAAAAATGCACAGGTTTGGTAGGTTTCCCTAGGTGCCGTCTGAGCTAGAGGCCAAAATCTACAGGTAGGCACTTTGCAAAAAACACCTCTGTTTTCTTTAAAAAAATGTGATGTGTCCACATTGCGTTTTGGGGCGTTTCCTGTCGCGGGTGCTTGGCCTACCCACACAAGTGAGGTATCATTTTTATCGGGAGACTTGGGGGAACGCTGGGTGGAAGGAAATTTGTGGCTCCTCTCTGATTCCAGAACTTTCTGTCACCAAAATTTGAGGAAAATGTGTTTTTTTAGCCAAAGTTTGAGGTTTGCAAAGGATTCTGAGTAACAGAACCTGGTCAGAGCCCCACAAGTCACCCCCTCTTGGATTCCCCTAGGTCTCTAGTTTTCAAAAATGCACAGGTTTGGTAGGTTTCCCTAGGTGCCGGCTGAGGTAGAGGCCAAAATCTACAGGTAGGCACTTTGCAAAAAACACCTCTGTTTTCTTTAAAAAAATGTGATGTGTCCACATTGTGTTTTGGGGCGTTTCCTGTCACGGGCGCTATGCCTACCCACACAAGTGAGGTATCATTTTTATCGGGATACTTAGGGGAACGCTGGGTGGAAGGAAATTTGTGGCTCCTCTCAGATTCCAGAACTTTCTGTCACCGAAATGTGAGGAAAATGTGTTTTTTTAGCCAAATTTTGAGGTTTGCAAAGGATTCTGGGTAACAGAACCTGGTCAGAGCCCCACAAGTCACCCCATCTTGGATTCCCCTATGTCTCTAGTTTTCAAAAATGCACAGGTTTGGTAGGTTTCCCTAGGTGCCGGCTGAGCTAGAGGCCAAAATCTACAGGTAGGCACTTTGCAAAAAGACCTCTGTTTTCTTTAAAAAAATGTGAAGTGTCCACGTTGTGTTTTGGGGCGTTTCCTGTCACGGGTGCTAGGCCTACCCACACAAGTGAGGTATCATTTTTATCGGGAGACTTCAGGGAACCCTGGGTGGAAGGATATGTGTGGCTCCTCTCAGATTCCAGAACTTTGTGTTACCGAAATGTGAGGAAAATGAGTTTTTTTAGCCACATTTTGAGGTTTGCAAAGGATTCTGGGTAACAGAACCTGGTCAGAGCCCCACAAGTCACCCTATCTTGGATTCCCCTTGGTCTCTAGTTTTCAAAAATGCACAGGTTTGGTAGGTTTCCCTGGGTGCCGGCTGAGCTAGAGGCCCAAATCTACAGATAGGCACTTTGCAAAAAACCCTCTGTTTTCTTTAAAAAAATGTGATGTGTCCACATTGTGTTTTGGGGCGTTTCCTGTCACGGGCGGTAGGCCTACCCACACAAGTGAGGTATCATTTTCATCAGGAGACTTGGGGGAACGCTGGGTGGAAGGAAATTTGTGGCTCCTCTCTGATTCCAGAACTTTCTATCACCAAAATTTGAGGAAAATTTGTTTTTTTAGCCACATTTTGAGGTTTGCAAAGGATTCTGGGTAACAGAACCTGGTTAGAGCCCCACAAGTCACCCCATCTCGGATTCCCCTAGGTCTCTAGTTTTCAAAAATGCACAGGTTTGGTAGGTTTCCCTAGGTGCCGGCTGAGCTAGAGGCCAAAATCTACAGGTAGGCACTTTGCAAAAAACACCTCTGTTTTCTTTAAAAAAATGTGATGTGTCCACCTTGTGTTTTGGGGCGTTTCCTGTCACGGGCGCTAGGCCTACCCACACAAGTGAGGTATCATTTTTAGCAGGAGACTTGGGGGAACGCTGGGTGGAAGGAAATTTGTGGCTCCTCTCAGATTCCAGAACTTTCTGTCACCGAAATGTGAAGAAAATTTGTTTTTTTAGCCAACTTTTGAGGTTTGCAAAGGATTCTGGGTAACAGAACCTGGTCAGAGCCCCACAAGTCACCCCATCCTAGATTCCCCTAGGTCTCTAGTTTAAAAAAATGCACAGGTTTGGTAGGTTTCCCTAGGTGCCGTCTGAGCTAGAGGCCAAAATCTACAGGTAGGCACTTTGCAAAAAACACCTCTGTTTTCTTTAAAAAAATGTGATGTGTCCACATTGCGTTTTGGGGCGTTTCCTGTCGCGGGTGCTAGGCCTACCCACACAAGTGAGGTATCATTTTTATCGGGAGACTTGGGGGAACGCTGGGTGGAAGGAAATTTGTGGCTCCTCTCTGATTCCAGAACTTTCTGTCACCAAAATTTGAGGAAAATGTGTTTTTTTAGCCAAAGTTTGAGGTTTGCAAAGGATTCTGAGTAACAGAACCTGGTCAGAGCCCCACAAGTCACCCCCTCTTGGATTCCCCTAGGTCTCTAGTTTTCAAAAATGCACAGGTTTGGTAGGTTTCCCTAGGTGCCGGCTGAGGTAGAGGCCAAAATCTACAGGTAGGCACTTTGCAAAAAACACCTCTGTTTTCTTTAAAAAAATGTGATGTGTCCACGTTGTGTTTTGGGGCGTTTCCTGTCACGGGTGCTAGGCCTACCCACACAAGTGAGGTATCATTTTTAGCAGGAGACTTGGGGGAACGCTGGGTGGAAGGAAATTTGTGGCTCCTCTCAGATTCCAGAACTTTCTGTCACCGAAATGTGAAGAAAATTTGTTTTTTTAGCCAACTTTTGAGGTTTGCAAAGGATTCTGGGTAACAGAACCTGGTCAGAGCCCCACAAGTCACCCCATCCTAGATTCCCCTAGGTCTCTAGTTTAAAAAAATGCACAGGTTTGGTAGGTTTCCCTAGGTGCCGTCTGAGCTAGAGGCCAAAATCTACAGGTAGGCACTTTGCAAAAAACACCTCTGTTTTCTTTAAAAAAATGTGATGTGTCCACATTGCGTTTTGGGGCGTTTCCTGTCGCGGGTGCTAGGCCTACCCACACAAGTGAGGTATCATTTTTATCGGGAGACTTGGGGGAACGCTGGGTGGAAGGAAATTTGTGGCTCCTCTCTGATTCCAGAACTTTCTGTCACCAAAATTTGAGGAAAATGTGTTTTTTTATCCAAAGTTTGAGGTTTGCAAAGGATTCTGAGTAACAGAACCTGGTCAGAGCCCCACAATCACCCCCTCTTGGATTCCCCTAGGTCTCTAGTTTTAAAAAATGCACAGATTTGGTAGGTTTCCCTAGGTGCCGGCTGAGGTAGAGGCCAAAATCTACAGGTAGGCACTTTGCAAAAAACACCTCTGTTTTCTTTAAAAAAATGTGATGTGTCCACATTGTGTTTTGGGGCGTTTCCTGTCACGGGCGCTATGCCTACCCACACAAGTGAGGTATCATTTTTATCGGGATACTTAGGGGAACGCTGGGTGGAAGGAAATTTGTGGCTCCTCTCAGATTCCAGAACTTTCTGTCACCGAAATGTGAGGAAAATGTGTTTTTTTAGCCAAATTTTGAGGTTTGCAAAGGATTCTGGGTAACAGAACCTGGTCAGAGCCCCACAAGTCACCCCATCTTGGATTCCCCTATGTCTCTAGTTTTCAAAAATGCACAGGTTTGGTAGGTTTCCCTAGGTGCCGGCTGAGCTAGAGGCCAAAATCTACAGGTAGGCACTTTGCAAAAAGACCTCTGTTTTCTTTAAAAAAATGTGATGTGTCCACGTTGTGTTTTGGGGCGTTTCCTGTCACGGGTGCTAGGCCTACCCACACAAGTGAGGTATCATTTTTATCGGGAGACTTCAGGGAACGCTGGGTGGAAGGATATGTGTGGCTCCTCTCAGATTCCAGAACTTTGTGTTACCGAAATGTGAGGAAAATGAGTTTTTTTAGCCACATTTTGAGGTTTGCAAAGGATTCTGGGTAACAGAACCTGGTCAGAGCCCCACAAGTCACCCCATCTTGGATTCCCCTTGGTCTCTAGTTTTCAAAAATGCACAGGTTTGGTAGGTTTCCCTGGGTGCCGGCTGAGCTAGAGGCCCAAATCTACAGATAGGCACTTTGCAAAAAACCCTCTGTTTTCTTTAAAAAAATGTGATGTGTCCACATGGTGTTTTGGGGCGTTTCCTGTCACGGGCGGTAGGCCTACCCACACAAGTGAGGTATCATTTTCATCAGGAGACTTGGGGGAACGCTGGGTGGAAGGAAATTTGTGGCTCCTCTCTGATTCCAGAACTTTCTATCACCAAAATTTGAGGAAAATTTGTTTTTTTAGCCACATTTTGAGGTTTGCAAAGGATTCTGGGTAACAGAACCTGGTTAGAGCCCCACAAGTCACCCCATCTCGGATTCCCCTAGGTCTCTAGTTTTCAAAAATGCACAGGTTGGGTAGGTTTCCCTAGGTGCCGGCTGAGCTAGAGGCCAAAATCTACAGGTAGGCACTTTGCAAAAAACACCTCTGTTTTCTTTAAAAAAATGTGATGTGTCCACCTTGTGTTTTGGGGCGTTTCCTGTCACGGGCGCTAAGCCTACCCACACAAGAGAGGTATCATTTTTAGCGGGAGACTTGGGGGAACGCTGGGTGGAAGGAAATTTGTGGCTCCTCTTAGATTCCAGAACTTTCTGTCACCGAAATGTGAAGAAAATTTGTTTTTTTAGCCAACTTTTGAGGTTTGCAAAGGATTCTGGGTAACAGAACCTGGTCAGAGCCCCACAAGTCACCCCATCCTAGATTCCCCTAGGTCTCTAGTTTTCAAAAATGCACAGGGTTGGTAGGTTTCCCTAGGTGCCGGCTGAGCTAGAGGCCAAAATCTACAGGTAGGCACTTTGCAAAAAACACCTCTGTTTTCTTTAAAAAAATGTGATGTGTCCACGTTGTGTTTTGGGGCGTTTCCTGTCACGAGTGCTAGGCCTACCCACACAAGTGAGGTATCATTTTTATCGGGAGACTTCAGGGAACGCTGAGTGGAAGGAAATGTGTGGCTCCTCTCAGATTCCAGAACTTTCTGTCACCGAAATGTGAGGAAAATTTGTTTTTTTAGCCAAATTTTGAGGTTTGCAAAGAATTCTGGGTAACAGAACCTGGTCAGAGCCCCACAAGTCACCCCATCTTGGATTCCCCTAGGTCTCTAGTTTTAAAAAATACACAGGTTTTGTAGGTGTCGCTAGGTGCCGGCTGAGCTAGAGGCCAAAATCTACAGGTAGGCACTTTGCAAAAAACACCTCTGTTTTCTTTAAAAAAATGTGATGTGTCCACATTGCGTTTTGGGGCATTTCCTGTCGCGGGTGCTAGGCCTACCCACACAAGTGAGGTATCATTTTTATCGGGAGACTTGGGGGAACGCTGGGTGGAAGGAAATTTGTGGCTCCTCTCTGATTCCAGCACTTTCTGTCACCAAAATTTGAGGAAAATGTGTTTTTTTAGCCAAAGTTTGAGGTTTGCAAAGGATTCTGAGTAACAGAACCTGGTCAGAGCCCCACAAGTCACGCCCTCTTGGATTCCCCTAGGTCTCTAGTTTTCAAAAATGCACAGGTTTGGTAGGTTTCCCTAGGTGCCGGCTGAGGTAGAGGCCAAAATCTACAGGTAGGCACTTTGCAAAAAACACCTCTGTTTTCTTTAAAAAAATGTGATGTGTCCACATTGTGTTTTGGGGCATTTCCTGTCACGGGCGCTAGGCCTACCCACACAAGTGAGGTATCATTTTTATCGGGATACTTGGGGGAACGCTGGGTGGAAGGAAATTTGTGGCTCCTCTCAGATTCCAGAACTTTCTGTCACCGAAATGTGAGGAAAATGTGTTTTTTTAGCCAAATTTTGAGGTTTGCAAAGGATTCTGGGTAACAGAACCTGGTCAGAGCCCCACAAGTCACCCCATCTTGGATTCCCCTAGGTCTCTAGTTTTCAAAAATGCACAGGTTTGGTAGGTTTCCCTAGGTGCCGGCTGAGCTAGAGGCCAAAATCTACAGGTAGGCACTTTGCAAAAAGACCTCTGTTTTCTTTAAAAAAATGTGATGTGTCCACGTTGTGTTTTGGGGCGTTTCCTGTCACGGGCGCTAGGCCTACCCACACAAGTGAGGTATCATTTTTATCGGGAGACTTCAGGGAACGCTGGGTGGAAGGATATGTGTGGCTCCTCTCAGATTCCAGAACTTTGTGTCACCGAAATGTGAGGAAAATGAGTTTTTTTAGCCACATTTTGAGGTTTGCAAAGGATTCTGGGTAACAGAACCTGGTCAGAGCCCCACAAGTCACCCCATCTTGGATTCCCCTTGGTCTCTAGTTTTCAAAAATGCACAGGTTTGGTAGGTTTCCCTAGGTGCCGGCTGAGCTAGAGGCCCAAATCTACAGATAGGCACTTTGCAAAAAACACCTCTGTTTTCTTTAAAAAAATGTGATGTGTCCACGTTGTGTTTTGGGGCGTTTCCTGTCACGGGCGCTAGGCCTACCCACACAAGTGAGATATCATTTTCATCAGGAGACTTGATGGAACGCTGGGTGGAAGGAAATTTGTGGCTCCTCTCTGATTCCAGAACTTTCTATCACCAAAATTTGAGGAAAATTTGTTTTTTTAGCCACATTTTGAGGTTTGCAAAGGATTCTGGGTAACAGAACCTGGTCAGAGCCCCACAAGTCACCCCATCTTGGATTCCCCTTGGTCTCTAGTTTTCAACAATGCACAGGTTTGGTAGGTTTCCCTAGGTGCCGGCTGAGCTAGAGGCCCAAATCTACAGATAGGCACTTTGCAAAAAACACCTCTGTTTTCTTTAAAAAAATGTGATGTGTCCACGTTGTGTTTTGGGGCGTTTCCTGTCACGGGCGCTAGGCCTACCCACACAAGTGAGGTATCATTTTCATCAGGAGACTTGGGGGAACGCTGGGTGGAAGGAAATTTGTGGCTCCTCTCTGATTCCAGAACTTTCTATCACCAAAATATGAGGAAAATTTGTTTTTTTAGCCACATTTTGAGGTTTGCAAAGGATTCTGGGTAACAGAACCTGGTTAGAGCCCCACAAGTCACCCCATCTCGGATTCCCCTAGGTCTCTAGTTTTCAAAAATGCACAGGTTTGGTAGGTTTCCCTAGGTGCCGGCTGAGCTAGAGGCCAAAATCTACAGGTAGGCACTTTGCAAAAAACACCTCTGTTTTCTTTAAAAAAATGTGATGTGTCCACCTTGTGTTTTGGGGCGTTTCCTGTCACGGGCGCTAGGCCTACCCACACAAGTGAGGTATCATTTTTAGCAGGAGACTTGGGGGAACGCTGGGTGGAAGGAAATTTGTGGCTCCTCTCAGATTCCAGAACTTTCTGTCACCGAAATGTGAAGAAAATTTGTTTTTTTAGCCAACTTTTGAGGTTTGCAAAGGATTCTGGGTAACAGAACCTGGTCAGAGCCCCACAAGTCACCCCATCCTAGATTCCCCTAGGTCTCTAGTTTAAAAAAATGCACAGGTTTGGTAGGTTTCCCTAGGTGCCGGCTGAGCTAGAGGCCAAAATCTACAGGTAGGCACTTTGCAAAAAACACCTCTGTTTTCTTTAAAAAAATGTGATGTGTCCACGTTGTGTTTTGGGGCATTTCCTGTCGCGGGTGCTAGGCCTACCCACACAAGTGAGGTATCATTTTTATCAGGAGACTTGGGAGAACGTTGGGTGGAAGGAAATTTGTGGCTCCTCTCTGATTCCAGAACTATCTGTCACCAAAATGTGAGGAAAAAGTGTTTTTTTAGCCAAATTTTGAGGTTTGCAAAGGATTCTGGGTAACAGAACCTGGTCAGAGCCCCACAAGTCACCCCATCTTGGATTCCCCTAGGTCTCTAGTTTTAAAAAATACACAGGTTTTGTAGGTGTCGCTAGGTGCCGGCTGAGCTAGAGGCCAAAATCTACAGGTAGGCACTTTGCAAAAAACACCTCTGTTTTCTTTAAAAAAATGTGATGTGTCCACATTGCGTTTTGGGGCGTTTCCTGTCGCGGGTGCTAGGCCTACCCACACAAGTGAGGTATCATTTTTATCGGGAGACTTGGGGGAACGCTGGGTGGAAGGAAATTTGTGGCTCCTCTCTGATTCCAGAACTTTCTGTCACCAAAATTTGAGGAAAATGTGTTTTTTTAGCCAAAGTTTGAGGTTTGCAAAGGATTCTGAGTAACAGAACCTGGTCAGAGCCCCACAAGTCACCCCCTCTTGGATTCCCCTAGGTCTCTAGTTTTCAAAAATGCACAGGTTTGGTAGGTTTCCCTAGGTGCCGGCTGAGGTAGAGGCCAAAATCTACAGGTAGGCACTTTGCAAAAAACACCTCTGTTTTCTTTAAAAAAATGTGATGTGTCCACGTTGTGTTTTGGGGCGTTTCCTGTCACGGGTGCTAGGCCTACCCACACAAGTGAGGTATCATTTTTAGCAGGAGACTTGGGGGAACGCTGGGTGGAAGGAAATTTGTGGCTCCTCTCAGATTCCAGAACTTTCTGTCCCCGAAATGTGAAGAAAATTTGTTTTTTTAGCCAACTTTTGAGGTTTGCAAAGGATTCTGGGTAACAGAACCTGGTCAGAGCCCCACAAGTCACCCCATCCTAGATTCCCCTAGGTCTCTAGTTTAAAAAAATGCACAGGTTTGGTAGGTTTCCCTAGGTGCCGTCTGAGCTAGAGGCCAAAATCTACAGGTAGGCACTTTGCAAAAAACACCTCTGTTTTCTTTAAAAAAATGTGATGTGTCCACATTGCGTTTTGGGGCGTTTCCTGTCGCGGGTGCTAGGCCTACCCACACAAGTGAGGTATCATTTTTATCGGGAGACTTGGGGGAACGCTGGGTGGAAGGAAATTTGTGGCTCCTCTCTGATTCCAGAACTTTCTGTCACCAAAATTTGAGGAAAATGTGTTTTTTTATCCAAAGTTTGAGGTTTGCAAAGGATTCTGAGTAACAGAACCTGGTCAGAGCCCCACAAGTCACCCCCTCTTGGATTCCCCTAGGTCTCTAGTTTTCAAAAATGCACAGGTTTGGTAGGTTTCCCTAGGTGCCGGCTGAGGTAGAGGCCAAAATCTACAGGTAGGCACTTTGCAAAAAACACCTCTGTTTTCTTTAAAAAAATGTGATGTGTCCACATTGTGTTTTGGGGCGTTTCCTGTCACGGGCGCTATGCCTACCCACACAAGTGAGGTATCATTTTTATCGGGATACTTAGGGGAACGCTGGGTGGAAGGAAATTTGTGGCTCCTCTCAGATTCCAGAACTTTCTGTCACCGAAATGTGAGGAAAATGTGTTTTTTTAGCCAAATTTTGAGGTTTGCAAAGGATTCTGGGTAACAGAACCTGGTCAGAGCCCCACAAGTCACCCCATCTTGGATTCCCCTATGTCTCTAGTTTTCAAAAATGCACAGGTTTGGTAGGTTTCCCTAGGTGCCGGCTGAGCTAGAGGCCAAAATCTACAGGTAGGCACTTTGCAAAAAGACCTCTGTTTTCTTTAAAAAAATGTGATGTGTCCACGTTGTGTTTTGGGGCGTTTCCTGTCACGGGTGCTAGGCCTACCCACACAAGTGAGGTATCATTTTTATCGGGAGACTTCAGGGAACGCTGGGTGGAAGGATATGTGTGGCTCCTCTCAGATTCCAGAACTTTGTGTTACCGAAATGTGAGGAAAATGAGTTTTTTTAGCCACATTTTGAGGTTTGCAAAGGATTCTGGGTAACAGAACCTGGTCAGAGCCCCACAAGTCACCCCATCTTGGATTCCCCTTGGTCTCTAGTTTTCAAAAATGCACAGGTTTGGTAGGTTTCCCTGGGTGCCGGCTGAGCTAGAGGCCCAAATCTACAGATAGGCACTTTGCAAAAAACCCTCTGTTTTCTTTAAAAAAATGTGATGTGTCCACATGGTGTTTTGGGGCGTTTCCTGTCACGGGCGGTAGGCCTACCCACACAAGTGAGGTATCATTTTCATCAGGAGACTTGGGGGAACGCTGGGTGGAAGGAAATTTGTGGCTCCTCTCTGATTCCAGAACTTTCTATCACCAAAATTTGAGGAAAATTTGTTTTTTTAGCCACATTTTGAGGTTTGCAAAGGATTCTGGGTAACAGAACCTGGTTAGAGCCCCACAAGTCACCCCATCTCGGATTCCCCTAGGTCTCTAGTTTTCAAAAATGCACAGGTTGGGTAGGTTTCCCTAGGTGCCGGCTGAGCTAGAGGCCAAAATCTACAGGTAGGCACTTTGCAAAAAACACCTCTGTTTTCTTTAAAAAAATGTGATGTGTCCACCTTGTGTTTTGGGGCGTTTCCTGTCACGGGCGCTAAGCCTACCCACACAAGAGAGGTATCATTTTTAGCGGGAGACTTGGGGGAACGCTGGGTGGAAGGAAATTTGTGGCTCCTCTTAGATTCCAGAACTTTCTGTCACCGAAATGTGAAGAAAATTTGTTTTTTTAGCCAACTTTTGAGGTTTGCAAAGGATTCTGGGTAACAGAACCTGGTCAGAGCCCCACAAGTCACCCCATCCTAGATTCCCCTAGGTCTCTAGTTTTCAAAAATGCACAGGTTTGGTAGGTTTCCCTAGGTGCCGGCTGAGCTAGAGGCCAAAATCTACAGGTAGGCACTTTGCAAAAAACACCTCTGTTTTCTTTAAAAAAATGTGATGTGTCCACGTTGTGTTTTGGGGCGTTTCCTGTCACGGGTGCTAGGCCTACCCACACAAGTGAGGTATCATTTTTATCGGGAGACTTCAGGGAACGCTGAGTGGAAGGAAATGTGTGGCTCCTCTCAGATTCCAGAACTTTCTGTCACCGAAATGTGAGGAAAATTTGTTTTTTTAGCCAAATTTTGAGGTTTGCAAAGAATTCTGGGTAACAGAACCTGGTCAGAGCCCCACAAGTCACCCCATCTTGGATTCCCCTAGGTCTCTAGTTTTAAAAAATACACAGGTTTTGTAGGTGTCGCTAGGTGCCGGCTGAGCTAGAGGCCAAAATCTACAGGTAGGCACTTTGCAAAAAACACCTCTGTTTTCTTTAAAAAAATGTGATGTGTCCACATTGCGTTTTGGGGCATTTCCTGTCGCGGGTGCTAGGCCTACCCACACAAGTGAGGTATCATTTTTATCGGGAGACTTGGGGGAAAGCTGGGTGGAAGGAAATTTGTGGCTCCTCTCTGATTCCAGCACTTTCTGTCACCAAAATTTGAGGAAAATGTGTTTTTTTAGCCAAAGTTTGAGGTTTGCAAAGGATTCTGAGTAACAGAACCTGGTCAGAGCCCCACAAGTCACCCCCTCTTGGATTCCCCTAGGTCTCTAGTTTTCAAAAATGCACAGGTTTGGTAGGTTTCCCTAGGTGCCGGCTGAGGTAGAGGCCAAAATCTACAGGTAGGCACTTTGCAAAAAACACCTCTGTTTTCTTTAAAAAAATGTGATGTGTCCACATTGTGTTTTGGGGCATTTCCTGTCACGGGCGCTAGGCCTACCCACACAAGTGAGGTATCATTTTTATCGGGATACTTGGGGGAACGCTGGGTGGAAGGAAATTTGTGGCTCCTCTCAGATTCCAGAACTTTCTGTCACCGAAATGTGAGGAAAATGTGTTTTTTTAGCCAAATTTTGAGGTTTGCAAAGGATTCTGGGTAACAGAACCTGGTCAGAGCCCCACAAGTCACCCCATCTTGGATTCCCCTAGGTCTCTAGTTTTCAGAAATGCACAGGTTTGGTAGGTTTCCCTAGGTGCCGGCTGAGCTAGAGGCCAAAATCTACAGGTAGGCACTTTGCAAAAAGACCTCTGTTTTCTTTAAAAAAATGTGATGTGTCCACGTTGTGTTTTGGGGCGTTTCCTGTCACGGGCGCTAGGCCTACCCACACAAGTGAGGTATCATTTTTA
Organism: Pleurodeles waltl; assembly: GCF_031143425.1. Lineage (NCBI taxonomy): Eukaryota > Metazoa > Chordata > Amphibia > Caudata > Salamandridae > Pleurodeles > Pleurodeles waltl. The sequence continues at coordinate 72,472,666 of NC_090438.1, forward strand.
TCGGGAGACTTCAGGGAACGCTGGGTGGAAGGATATGTGTGGCTCCTCTCAGATTCCAGAACTTTGTGTCACCGAAATGTGAGGAAAATGAGTTTTTTTAGCCACATTTTGAGGTTTGCAAAGGATTCTGGGTAACAGAACCTGGTCAGAGCCCCACAAGTCACCCCATCTTGGATTCCCCTTGGTCTCTAGTTTTCAAAAATGCACAGGTTTGGTAGGTTTCCCTAGGTGCCGGCTGAGCTAGAGGCCCAAATCTACAGATAGGCACTTTGCAAAAAACACCTCTGTTTTCTTTAAAAAAATGTGATGTGTCCACGTTGTGTTTTGGGGCGTTTCCTGTCACGGGCGCTAGGCCTACCCACACAAGTGAGATATCATTTTCATCAGGAGACTTGATGGAACGCTGGGTGGAAGGAAATTTGTGGCTCCTCTCTGATTCCAGAACTTTCTATCACCAAAATTTGAGGAAAATTTGTTTTTTTAGCCACATTTTGAGGTTTGCAAAGGATTCTGGGTAACAGAACCTGGTCAGAGCCCCACAAGTCACCCCATCTTGGATTCCCCTTGGTCTCTAGTTTTCAACAATGCACAGGTTTGGTAGGTTTCCCTAGGTGCCGGCTGAGCTAGAGGCCCAAATCTACAGATAGGCACTTTGCAAAAAACACCTCTGTTTTCTTTAAAAAAATGTGATGTGTCCACGTTGTGTTTTGGGGCGTTTCCTGTCACGGGCGCTAGGCCTACCCACACAAGTGAGGTATCATTTTCATCAGGAGACTTGGGGGAACGCTGGGTGGAAGGAAATTTGTGGCTCCTCTCTGATTCCAGAACTTTCTATCACCAAAATATGAGGAAAATTTGTTTTTTTAGCCACATTTTGAGGTTTGCAAAGGATTCTGGGTAACAGAACCTGGTTAGAGCCCCACAAGTCACCCCATCTCGGATTCCCCTAGGTCTCTAGTTTTCAAAAATGCACAGGTTTGGTAGGTTTCCCTAGGTGCCGGCTGAGCTAGAGGCCAAAATCTACAGGTAGGCACTTTGCAAAAAACACCTCTGTTTTCTTTAAAAAAATGTGATGTGTCCACCTTGTGTTTTGGGGCGTTTCCTGTCACGGGCGCTAGGCCTACCCACACAAGTGAGGTATCATTTTTAGCAGGAGACTTGGGGGAACGCTGGGTGGAAGGAAATTTGTGGCTCCTCTCAGATTCCAGAACTTTCTGTCACCGAAATGTGAAGAAAATTTGTTTTTTTAGCCAACTTTTGAGGTTTGCAAAGGATTCTGGGTAACAGAACCTGGTCAGAGCCCCACAAGTCACCCCATCCTAGATTCCCCTAGGTCTCTAGTTTAAAAAAATGCACAGGTTTGGTAGGTTTCCCTAGGTGCCGGCTGAGCTAGAGGCCAAAATCTACAGGTAGGCACTTTGCAAAAAACACCTCTGTTTTCTTTAAAAAAATGTGATGTGTCCACGTTGTGTTTTGGGGCATTTCCTGTCGCGGGTGCTAGGCCTACCCACACAAGTGAGGTATCATTTTTATCAGGAGACTTGGGAGAACGTTGGGTGGAAGGAAATTTGTGGCTCCTCTCTGATTCCAGAACTATCTGTCACCAAAATGTGAGGAAAAAGTGTTTTTTTAGCCAAATTTTGAGGTTTGCAAAGGATTCTGGGTAACAGAACCTGGTCAGAGCCCCACAAGTCACCCCATCTTGGATTCCCCTAGGTCTCTAGTTTTAAAAAATACACAGGTTTTGTAGGTGTCGCTAGGTGCCGGCTGAGCTAGAGGCCAAAATCTACAGGTAGGCACTTTGCAAAAAACACCTCTGTTTTCTTTAAAAAAATGTGATGTGTCCACATTGCGTTTTGGGGCGTTTCCTGTCGCGGGTGCTAGGCCTACCCACACAAGTGAGGTATCATTTTTATCGGGAGACTTGGGGGAACGCTGGGTGGAAGGAAATTTGTGGCTCCTCTCTGATTCCAGAACTTTCTGTCACCAAAATTTGAGGAAAATGTGTTTTTTTAGCCAAAGTTTGAGGTTTGCAAAGGATTCTGAGTAACAGAACCTGGTCAGAGCCCCACAAGTCACCCCCTCTTGGATTCCCCTAGGTCTCTAGTTTTCAAAAATGCACAGGTTTGGTAGGTTTCCCTAGGTGCCGGCTGAGGTAGAGGCCAAAATCTACAGGTAGGCACTTTGCAAAAAACACCTCTGTTTTCTTTAAAAAAATGTGATGTGTCCACATTGTGTTTTGGGGCGTTTCCTGTCACGGGCGCTATGCCTACCCACACAAGTGAGGTATCATTTTTATCGGGATACTTGGGGGAACGCTGGGTGGAAGGAAATTTGTGGCTCCTCTCAGATTGCAGAACTTTCTGTCACCGAAATGTGAGGAAAATGTGTTTTTTTAGCCAAATTTTGAGGTTTGCAAAGGATTCTGGGTAACAGAACCTGGTCAGAGCCCCACAAGTCACCCCATCTTGGATTCCCCTATGTCTCTAGTTTTAAAAAATGCACAGGTTTGGTAGGTTTCCCTAGGTGCCCGGCTGAGCTAGAGGCCAAAATCTACAGGTAGGCACTTTGCAAAAAGACCTCTGTTTTCTTTAAAAAAATGTGATGTGTCCACGTTGTGTTTTGGGGCGTTTCCTGTCACGGGTGCTAGGCCTACCCACACAAGTGAGGTATCATTTTTATCGGGAGACTTCAGGGAACGCTGGGTGGAAGGATATGTGTGGCTCCGCTCAGATTCCAGAACTTTGTGTTACCGAAATGTGAGGAAAATGAGTTTTTTTAGCCACATTTTGAGGTTTGCAAAGGATTCTGGGTAACAGAACCTGGTCAGAGCCCCACAAGTCACCCCATCTTGGATTCCCCTTGGTCTCTAGTTTTCAAAAATGCACAGGTTTGGTAGGTTTCCCTGGGTGCCGGCTGAGCTAGAGGCCCAAATCTACAGATAGGCACTTTGCAAAAAACCATCTGTTTTCTTTAAAAAAATGTGATGTGTCCACATTGTGTTTTGGGGCGTTTCCTGTCACGGGCGGTAGGCCTACCCACACAAGTGAGGTATCATTTTCATCAGGAGACTTGGGGGAACGCTGGGTGGAAGGAAATTTGTGGCTCCTCTCTGATTCCAGAACTTTCTATCACCAAAATTTGAGGAAAATTTGTTTTTTTAGCCACATTTTGAGGTTTGCAAAGGATTCTGGGTAACAGAACCTGGTTAGAGCCCCACAAGTCACCCCATCTCGGATTCCCCTAGGTCTCTAGTTTTCAAAAATGCACAGGTTGGGTAGGTTTCCCTAGGTGCCGGCTGAGCTAGAGGCCAAAATCTACAGGTAGGCACTTTGCAAAAAACACCTCTGTTTTCTTTAAAAAAATGTGATGTGTCCACCTTGTGTTTTGGGGCGTTTCCTGTCACGGGCGCTAGGCCTACCCACACAAGTGAGGTATCATTTTTAGCGGGAGACTTGGGGGAACGCTGGGTGGAAGGAAATTTGTGGCTCCTCTTAGATTCCAGAACTTTCTGTCACCGAAATGTGAAGAAAATTTGTTTTTTTAGCCAACTTTTGAGGTTTGCAAAGGATTCTGGGTAACAGAACCTGGTCAGAGCCCCACAAGTCACCCCATCCTAGATTCCCCTAGGTCTCTAGTTTTCAAAAATGCACAGGTTTGGTAGGTTTCCCTAGGTGCCGGCTGAGCTAGAGGCCAAAATCTACAGGTAGGCACTTTGCAAAAAACACCTCTGTTTTCTTTAAAAAAATGTGATGTGTCCACGTTGTGTTTTGGGGCATTTCCTGTCGCGGGTGCTAGGCCTACCCACACAAGTGAGGTATCATTTTTATCAGGAGACTTGGGAGAACGTTGGGTGGAAGGAAATTTGTGGCTCCTCTCTGATTCCAGAACTATCTGTCACCAAAATGTGAGGAAAAAGTGTTTTTTTAGCCAAATTTTGAGGTTTGCAAAGGATTCTGGGTAACAGAACCTGGACAGAGCCCCACAAGTCACCCCATCTTGGATTCCCCTAGGTCTCTAGTTTTAAAAAATACACAGGTTTGGTAGGTTTCCCTAGGTGCCGGCTGAGCTAGAGGCCAAAATCTACAGGTAGGCACTTTGCAAAAAACACCTCTGTTTTCTTTAAAAAAATGTGATGTGTCCACCTTGTGTTTTGGGGCGTTTCCTGTCACGGGCGCTAGGCCTACCCACACAAGTGAGGTATCATTTTTAGCAGGAGACTTGGGGGAACGCTTGGTGGAAGGAAATTTGTGGCTCCTCTCAGATTCCAGAACTTTCTGTCACCGAAATGTGAAGAAAATTTGTTTTTTTAGCCAACTTTTGAGGTTTGCAAAGGATTCTGGGTAACAGAACCTGGTCAGAGCCCCACAAGTCACCCCATCCTAGATTCCCCTAGGTCTCTAGTTTAAAAAAATGCACAGGTTTGGTAGGTTTCCCTAGGTGCCGGCTGAGCTAGAGGCCAAAATCTACAGGTAGGCACTTTGCAAAAAACACCTCTGTTTTCTTTAAAAAAATGTGATGTGTCCACGTTGTGTTTTGGGGCATTTCCTGTCGCGGGTGCTAGGCCTACCCACACAAGTGAGGTATCATTTTTATCAGGAGACTTGGGAGAACGTTGGGTGGAAGGAAATTTGTGGCTCCTCTCTGATTCCAGAACTATCTGTCACCAAAATGTGAGGAAAAAGTGTTTTTTTAGCCAAATTTTGAGGTTTGCAAAGGATTCTGGGTAACAGAACCTGGTCAGAGCCCCACAAGTCACCCCATCTTGGATTCCCCTAGGTCTCTAGTTTTAAAAAATACACAGGTTTTGTAGGTGTCGCTAGGTGCCGGCTGAGCTAGAGGCCAAAATCTACAGGTAGGCACTTTGCAAAAAACACCTCTGTTTTCTTTAAAAAAATGTGATGTGTCCACATTGCGTTTTGGGGCGTTTCCTGTCGCGGGTGCTAGGCCTACCCACACAAGTGAGGTATCATTTTTATCGGGAGACTTGGGGGAACGCTGGGTGGAAGGAAATTTGTGGCTCCTCTCTGATTCCAGAACTTTCTGTCACCAAAATTTGAGGAAAATGTGTTTTTTTAGCCAAAGTTTGAGGTTTGCAAAGGATTCTGAGTAACAGAACCTGGTCAGAGCCCCACAAGTCACCCCCTCTTGGATTCCCCTAGGTCTCTAGTTTTCAAAAATGCACAGGTTTGGTAGGTTTCCCTAGGTGCCGGCTGAGGTAGAGGCCAAAATCTACAGGTAGGCACTTTGCAAAAAACACCTCTGTTTTCTTTAAAAAAATGTGATGTGTCCACATTGTGTTTTGGGGCGTTTCCTGTCACGGGCGCTATGCCTACCCACACAAGTGAGGTATCATTTTTATCGGGATACTTGGGGGAACGCTGGGTGGAAGGAAATTTGTGGCTCCTCTCAGATTCCAGAACTTTCTGTCACCGAAATGTGAGGAAAATGTGTTTTTTTAGCCAAATTTTGAGGTTTGCAAAGGATTCTGGGTAACAGAACCTGGTCAGAGCCCCACAAGTCACCCCATCTTGGATTCCCCTATGTCTCTAGTTTTCAAAAATGCACAGGTTTGGTAGGTTTCCCTAGGTGCCGGCTGAGCTAGAGGCCAAAATCTACAGGTAGGCACTTTGCAAAAAGACCTCTGTTTTCTTTAAAAAAATGTGATGTGTCCACGTTGTGTTTTGGGGCGTTTCCTGTCACGGGTGCTAGGCCTACCCACACAAGTGAGGTATCATTTTTATCGGGAGACTTCAGGGAACGCTGGGTGGAAGGATATGTGTGGCTCCTCTCAGATTCCAGAACTTTGTGTTACCGAAATGTGAGGAAAATGAGTTTTTTTAGCCACATTTTGAGGTTTGCAAAGGATTCTGGGTAACAGAACCTGGACAGAGCCCCACAAGTCACCCCATCTTGGATTCCCCTAGGTCTCTAGTTTTAAAAAATACACAGGTTTTGTAGGTGTCGCTAGGTGCCGGCTGAGCTAGAGGCCAAAATCTACAGGTAGGCACTTTGCAAAAAACACGTCTGTTTTCTTTAAAAAAATGTGATGTGTCCACATTGCGTTTTGGGGCGTTTCCTGTCGCGGGTGCTAGGCCTACCCACACAAGTGAGGTATCATTTTTATCGGGAGACTTGGGGGAACGCTGGGTGGAAGGAAATTTGTGGCTCCTCTCTGATTCCAGAACTTTCTGTCACCAAAATTTGAGGAAAATGTGTTTTTTTAGCCAAAGTTTGAGGTTTGCAAAGGATTCTGGGTAACAGAACCTGGTCAGAGCCCCACAAGTCACCCCATCTTGGATTCCCCTTGGTCTCTAGTTTTCAAAAATGCACAGGTTTGGTAGGTTTCCCTGGGTGCCGGCTGAGCTAGAGGCCCAAATCTACAGATAGGCACTTTGCAAAAAACCCTCTGTTTTCTTTAAAAAAATGTGATGTGTCCACCTTGTGTTTTGGGGCGTTTCCTGTCACGGGCGCTAGGCCTACCCACACAAGTGAGGTATCATTTTTAGCGGGAGACTTGGGGGAACGCTGGGTGGAAGGAAATTTGTGGCTCCTCTTAGATTCCAGAACTTTCTGTCACCGAAATGTGAAGAAAATTTGTTTTTTTAGCCAACTTTTGAGGTTTGCAAAGGATTCTGGGTAACAGAACCTGGTCAGAGCCCCACAAGTCACCCCATCCTAGATTCCCCTAGGTCTCTAGTTTTAAAAAATGCACAGGTTTGGTTGGTTTCCCTAGGTGCCGGCTGAGCTAGAGGCCAAAATCTACAGGTAGGCACTTTGCAAAAAACACCTCTGTTTTCTTTAAAAAAATGTGATGTGTCCACGTTGTGTTTTGGGGCATTTCCTGTCGCGGGTGCTAGGCCTACCCACACAAGTGAGGTATCATTTTTATCAGGAGACTTTGGAGAACGTTGGGTGGAAGGAAATTTGTGGCTCCTCTCTGATTCCAGAACTATCTGTCACCAAAATGTGAGGAAAAAGTGTTTTTTTAGCCAAATTTTGAGGTTTGCAAAGGATTCTGGGTAACAGAACCTGGACAGAGCCCCACAAGTCACCCCATCTTGGATTCCCCTAGGTCTCTAGTTTTAAAAAATACACAGGTTTTGTAGGTGTCGCTAGGTGCCGGCTGAGCTAGAGGCCAAAATCTACAGGTAGGCACTTTGCAAAAAACACCTCTGTTTTCTTTAAAAAAATGTGATGTGTCCACATTGCGTTTTGGGGCGTTTCCTGTCGCGGGTGCTAGGCCTACCCACACAAGTGAGGTATCATTTTTATCGGGAGACTTGGGGGAACGCTGGGTGGAAGGAAATTTGTGGCTCCTCTCTGATTCCAGAACTTTCTGTCACCAAAATTTGAGGAAAATGTGTTTTTTTAGCCAAAGTTTGAGGTTTGCAAAGGATTCTGAGTAACTGAACCTGGTCAGAGCCCCACAAGTCACCCCCTCTTGGATTCCCCTAGGTCTCTAGTTTTCAAAAATGCACAGGTTTGGTAGGTTTCCCTAGGTGCCGGCTGAGGTAGAGGCCAAAATCTACAGGTAGGCACTTTGCAAAAAACTCCTCTGTTTTCTTTAAAAAAATGTGATGTGTCCACATTGTGTTTTGGGGCGTTTCCTGTCACGGGCGCTATGCCTACCCACACAAGTGAGGTATCATTTTTATCGGGATACTTGGGGGAACGCTGGGTGGAAGGAAATTTGTGGCTCCTCTCAGATTCCAGAACTTTCTGTCACCGAAATGTGAGGAAAATGTGTTTTTTTAGCCAAACTTTGAGGTTTGCAAAGGATTCTGGGTAACAGAACCTGGTCAGAGCCCCACAAGTCACCCCATCTTGGATTCCCCTATGTCTCTAGTTTTCAAAAATGCACAGGTTTGGTAGGTTTCCCTAGGTGCCGGCTGAGCTAGAGGCCAAAATCTACAGGTAGGCACTTTGCAAAAAGACCTCTGTTTTCTTTAAAAAAATGTGATGTGTCCACGTTGTGTTTTGGGGCGTTTCCTGTCACGGGTGCTAGGCCTACCCACACAAGTGAGGTATCATTTTTATCGGGAGACTTCAGGGAACGCTGGGTGGAAGGATATGTGTGGCTCCTCTCAGATTCCAGAACTTTGTGTTACCGAAATGTGAGGAAAATGAGTTTTTTTAGCCACATTTTGAGGTTTGCAAAGGATTCTGGGTAACAGAACCTGGTCAGAGCCCCACAAGTCACCCCATCTTGGATTCCCCTTGGTCTCTAGTTTTAAAAAATGCACAGGTTTGGTAGGTTTCCCTGGGTGCCGGCTGAGCTAGAGGCCCAAATCTACAGATAGGCACTTTGCAAAAAACCCTCTGTTTTCTTTAAAAAAATGTGATGTGTCCACATTGTGTTTTGGGGCGTTTCCTGTCACGGGCGGTAGGCCTACCCACACAAGTGAGGTATCATTTTCATCAGGAGACTTGGGGGAACGCTGGGTGGAAGGAAATTTGTGGCTCCTCTCTGATTCCAGAACTTTCTATCACCAAAATTTGAGGAAAATTTGTTTTTTTAGCCACATTTTGAGGTTTGCAAAGGATTCTGGGTAACAGAACCTGGTTAGAGCCCCACAAGTCACCCCATCTCGGATTCCCCTAGGTCTCTAGTTTTCAAAAATGCACAGGTTGGGTAGGTTTCCCTAGGTGCCGGCTGAGCTAGAGGCCAAAATCTACAGGTAGGCACTTTGCAAAAAACACCTCTGTTTTCTTTAAAAAAATGTGATGTGTCCACCTTGTGTTTTGGGGCGTTTCCTGTCACGGGCGCTAGGCCTACCCACACAAGTGAGGTATCATTTTTAGCGGGAGACTTGGGGGAACGCTGGGTGGAAGGAAATTTGTGGCTCCTCTTAGATTCCAGAACTTTCTGTCACCGAAATGTGAAGAAAATTTGTTTTTTTAGCCAACTTTTGAGGTTTGCAAAGGATTCTGGGTAACAGAACCTGGTCAGAGCCCCACAAGTCACCCCATCCTAGATTCCCCTAGGTCTCTAGTTTTCAAAAATGCACAGGTTTGGTAGGTTTCCCTAGGTGCCGGCTGAGCTAGAGGCCAAAATCTACAGGTAGGCACTTTGCAAAAAACACCTCTGTTTTCTTTAAAAAAATGTGATGTGTCCACGTTGTGTTTTGGGGCATTTCCTGTCGCGGGTGCTAGGCCTACCCACACAAGTGAGGTATCATTTTTATCAGGAGACTTGGGAGAACGTTGGGTGGAAGGAAATTTGTGGCTCCTCTCTGATTCCAGAACTATCTGTCACCAAAATGTGAGGAAAAAGTGTTTTTTTAGCCAAATTTTGAGGTTTGCAAAGGATTCTGGGTAACAGAACCTGGACAGAGCCCCACAAGTCACCCCATCTTGGATTCCCCTAGGTCTCTAGTTTTAAAAAATACACAGGTTTTGTAGGTGTCGCTAGGTGCCGGCTGAGCTAGAGGCCAAAATCTACAGGTAGGCACTTTGCAAAAAACACCTCTGTTTTCTTTAAAAAAATGTGATGTGTCCACATTGCGTTTTGGGGCGTTTCCTGTCGCGGGTGCTAGGCCTACCCACACAAGTGAGGTATCATTTTTATCGGGAGACTTGGGGGAACGCTGGGTGGAAGGAAATTTGTGGCTCCTCTCTGATTCCAGAACTTTCTGTCACCAAAATTTGAGGAAAATGTGTTTTTTTAGCCAAAGTTTGAGGTTTGCAAAGGATTCTGAGTAACAGAACCTGGTCAGAGCCCCACAAGTCACCCCCTCTTGGATTCCCCTAGGTCTCTAGTTTTCAAAAATGCACAGGTTTGGTAGGTTTCCCTAGGTGCCGGCTGAGGTAGAGGCCAAAATCTACAGGTAGGCACTTTGCAAAAAACACCTCTGTTTTCTTTAAAAAAATGTGATGTGTCCACATTGTGTTTTGGGGCGTTTCCTGTCACGGGCGCTATGCCTACCCACACAAGTGAGGTATCATTTTTATCGGGATACTTGGGGGAACGCTGGGTGGAAGGAAATTTGTGGCTCCTCTCAGATTCCAGAACTTTCTGTCACCGAAATGTGAGGAAAATGTGTTTTTTTAGCCAAACTTTGAGGTTTGCAAAGGATTCTGGGTAACAGAACCTGGTCAGAGCCCCACAAGTCACCCCATCTTGGATTCCCCTATGTCTCTAGTTTTCAAAAATGCACAGGTTTGGTAGGTTTCCCTAGGTGCCGGCTGAGCTAGAGGCCAAAATCTACAGGTAGGCACTTTGCAAAAAGACCTCTGTTTTCTTTAAAAAAATGTGATGTGTCCACGTTGTGTTTTGGGGCGTTTCCTGTCACGGGTGCTAGGCCTACCCACACAAGTGAGGTATCATTTTTATCGGGAGACTTCAGGGAACGCTGGGTGGAAGGATATGTGTGGCTCCTCTCAGATTCCAGAACTTTGTGTTACCGAAATGTGAGGAAAATGAGTTTTTTTAGCCACATTTTGAGGTTTGCAAAGGATTCTGGGTAACAGAACCTGGTCAGAGCCCCACAAGTCACCCCATCTTGGATTCCCCTTGGTCTCTAGTTTTCAAAAATGCACAGGTTTGGTAGGTTTCCCTGGGTGCCGGCTGAGCTAGAGGCCCAAATCTACAGATAGGCACTTTGCAAAAAACCCTCTGTTTTCTTTAAAAAAATGTGATGTGTCCACATTGTGTTTTGGGGCGTTTCCTGTCACGGGCGGTAGGCCTACCCACACAAGTGAGGTATCATTTTCATCAGGAGACTTGGGGGAACGCTGGGTGGAAGGAAATTTGTGGCTCCTCTCTGATTCCAGAACTTTCTATCACCAAAATTTGAGGAAAATTTGTTTTTTTAGCCACATTTTGAGGTTTGCAAAGGATTCTGGGTAACAGAACCTGGTTAGAGCCCCACAAGTCACCCCATCTCGGATTCCCCTAGGTCTCTAGTTTTCAAAAATGCACAGGTTGGGTAGGTTTCCCTAGGTGCCGGCTGAGCTAGAGGCCAAAATCTACAGGTAGGCACTTTGCAAAAAACACCTCTGTTTTCTTTAAAAAATGTGATGTGTCCACCTTGTGTTTTGGGGCGTTTCCTGTCACGGGCGCTAAGCCTACCCACACAAGAGAGGTATCATTTTTAGCGGGAGACTTGGGGGAACGCTGGGTGGAAGGAAATTTGTGGCTCCTCTTAGATTCCAGAACTTTCTGTCACCGAAATGTGAAGAAAATTTGTTTTTTTAGCCAACTTTTGAGGTTTGCAAAGGATTCTGGGTAACAGAACCTGGTCAGAGCCCCACAAGTCACCCCATCCTAGATTCCCCTAGGTCTCTAGTTTTCAAAAATGCACAGGTTTGGTAGGTTTCCCTAGGTGCCGGCTGAGCTAGAGGCCAAAATCTACAGGTAGGCACTTTGCAAAAAACACCTCTGTTTTCTTTAAAAAATGTGATGTGTCCACGTTGTGTTTTGGGGCGTTTCCTGTCACGGGTGCTAGGCCTACCCACACAAGTGAGGTATCATTTTTATCGGGAGACTTCAGGGAACGCTGAGTGGAAGGAAATGTGTGGCTCCTCTCAGATTCCAGAACTTTCTGTCACCGAAATGTGAGGAAAATTTGTTTTTTTAGCCAAATTTTGAGGTTTGCAAAGAATTCTGGGTAACAGAACCTGGTCAGAGCCCCACAAGTCACCCCATCTTGGATTCCCCTAGGTCTCTAGTTTTAAAAATACACAGGTTTTGTAGGTGTCGCTAGGTGCCGGCTGAGCTAGAGGCCAAAATCTACAGGTAGGCACTTTGCAAAAAACACCTCTGTTTTCTTTAAAAAAATGTGATGTGTCCACATTGCGTTTTGGGGCATTTCCTGTCGCGGGTGCTAGGCCTACCCACACAAGTGAGGTATCATTTTTATCGGGAGACTTGGGGGAAAGCTGGGTGGAAGGAAATTTGTGGCTCCTCTCTGATTCCAGCACTTTCTGTCACCAAAATTTGAGGACAATTTGTTTTTTTAGCCAAAGTTTGAGGTTTGCAAAGGATTCTGAGTAACAGAACCTGGTCAGAGCCCCACAAGTCACCCCCTCTTGGATTCCCCTAGGTCTCTAGTTTTCAAAAATGCACAGGTTTGGTAGGTTTCCCTAGGTGCCGGCTGAGGTAGAGGCCAAAATCTACAGGTAGGCACTTTGCAAAAAACACCTCTGTTTTCTTTAAAAAAATGTGATGTGTCCACATTGTGTTTTGGGGCATTTCCTGTCACGGGCGCTAGGCCTACCCACACAAGTGAGGTATCATTTTTATCGGGATACTTGGGGGAACGCTGGGTGGAAGGAAATTTGTGGCTCCTCTCAGATTCCAGAACTTTCTGTCACCGAAATGTGAGGAAAATGTGTTTTTTTAGCCAAATTTTGAGGTTTGCAAAGGATTCTGGGTAACAGAACCTGGTCAGAGCCCCACAAGTCACCCCATCTTGGATTCCCCTAGGTCTCTAGTTTTCAGAAATGCACAGGTTTGGTAGGTTTCCCTAGGTGCCGGCTGAGCTAGAGGCCAAAATCTACAGGTAGGCACTTTGCAAAAAGACCTCTGTTTTCTTTAAAAAAATGTGATGTGTCCACGTTGTGTTTTGGGGCGTTTCCTGTCACGGGCGCTAGGCCTACCCACACAAGTGAGGTATCATTTTTATCGGGAGACTTCAGGGAACGCTGGGTGGAAGGATATGTGTGGCTCCTCTCAGATTCCAGAACTTTGTGTCACCGAAATGTGAGGAAAATGAGTTTTTTTAGCCACATTTTGAGGTTTGCAAAGGATTCTGGGTAACAGAACCTGGTCAGAGCCCCACAAGTCACCCCATCTTGGATTCCCCTTGGTCTCTAGTTTTCAAAAATGCACAGGTTTGGTAGGTTTCCCTAGGTGCCGGCTGAGCTAGAGGCCCAAATCTACAGATAGGCACTTTGCAAAAAACACCTCTGTTTTCTTTAGAAAAATGTGATGTGTCCACGTTGTGTTTTGGGGCGTTTCCTGTCACGGGCGCTAGGCCTACCCACACAAGTGAGATATCATTTTCATCAGGAGACTTGATGGAACGCTGGGTGGAAGGAAATTTGTGGCTCCTCTCTGATTCCAGAACTTTCTATCACCAAAATTTGAGGAAAATTTGTTTTTTTAGCCACATTTTGAGGTTTGCAAAGGATTCTGGGTAACAGAACCTGGTTAGAGCCCCACAAGTCACCCCATCTTGGATTCCCCTTGGTCTCTAGTTTTCAACAATGCACAGGTTTGGTAGGTTTCCCTAGGTGCCGGCTGAGCTAGAGGCCCAAATCTACAGATAGGCACTTTGCAAAAAACACCTCTGTTTTCTTTAAAAAAATGTGATGTGTCCACGTTGTGTTTTGGGGCGTTTCCTGTCACGGGCGCTAGGCCTACCCACACAAGTGAGGTATCATTTTCATCAGGAGACTTGGGGGAACGCTGGGTGGAAGGAAATTTGTGGCTCCTCTCTGATTCCAGAACTTTCTATCACCAAAATATGAGGAAAATTTGTTTTTTTAGCCACATTTTGAGGTTTGCAAAGGATTCTGGGTAACAGAACCTGGTTAGAGCCCCACAAGTCACCCCATCTCGGATTCCCCTAGGTCTCTAGTTTTCAAAAATGCACAGGTTTGGTAGGTTTCCCTAGGTGCCGGCTGAGCTAGAGGCCAAAATCTACAGGTAGGCACTTTGCAAAAAACACCTCTGTTTTCTTTAAAAAAATGTGATGTGTCCACCTTGTGTTTTGGGGCGTTTCCTGTCACGGGCGCTAGGCCTACCCACACAAGTGAGGTATCATTTTTAGCAGGAGACTTGGGGGAACGCTGGGTGGAAGGAAATTTGTGGCTCCTCTCAGATTCCAGAACTTTCTGTCACCGAAATGTGAAGAAAATTTGTTTTTTTAGCCAACTTTTGAGGTTTGCAAAGGATTCTGGGTAACAGAACCTGGTCAGAGCCCCACAAGTCACCCCATCCTAGATTCCCCTAGGTCTCTAGTTTAAAAAATGCACAGGTTTGGTAGGTTTCCCTAGGTGCCGGCTGAGCTAGAGGCCAAAATCTACAGGTAGGCACTTTGCAAAAAACACCTCTGTTTTCTTTAAAAAAATGTGATGTGTCCACGTTGTGTTTTGGGGCATTTCCTGTCGCGGGTGCTAGGCCTACCCACACAAGTGAGGTATCATTTTTATCAGGAGACTTGGGAGAACGTTGGGTGGAAGGAAATTTGTGGCTCCTCTCTGATTCCAGAACTATCTGTCACCAAAATGTGAGGAAAAAGTGTTTTTTTAGCCAAATTTTGAGGTTTGCAAAGGATTCTGGGTAACAGAACCTGGTCAGAGCCCCACAAGTCACCCCATCTTGGATTCCCCTAGGTCTCTAGTTTTAAAAAATACACAGGTTTTGTAGGTGTCGCTAGGTGCCGGCTGAGCTAGAGGCCAAAATCTACAGGTAGGCACTTTGCAAAAAACACCTCTGTTTTCTTTAAAAAAATGTGATGTGTCCACATTGCGTTTTGGGGCGTTTCCTGTCGCGGGTGCCAGGCCTACCCACACAAGTGAGGTATCATTTTTATCGGGAGACTTGGGGGAACGCTGGGTGGAAGGAAATTTGTGGCTCCTCTCTGATTCCAGAACTTTCTGTCACCAAAATTTGAGGAAAATGTGTTTTTTTAGCCAAAGTTTGAGGTTTGCAAAGGATTCTGAGTAACAGAACCTGGTCAGAGCCCCACAAGTCACCCCCTCTTGGATTCCCCTAGGTCTCTAGTTTTCAAAAATGCACAGGTTTGGTAGGTTTCCCTAGGGTGCCGGCTGAGGTAGAGGCCAAAATCTACAGGTAGGCACTTTGCAAAAAACACCTCTGTTTTCTTTAAAAAAATGTGATGTGTCCACATTGTGTTTTGGGGCGTTTCCTGTCACGGGCGCTATGCCTACCCACACAAGTGAGGTATCATTTTTATCGGGATACTTGGGGGAACGCTGGGTGGAAGGAAATTTGTGGCTCCTCTCAGATTCCAGAACTTTCTGTCACCGAAATGTGAGGAAAATGTGTTTTTTTAGCCAAATTTTGAGGTTTGCAAAGGATTCTGGGTAACAGAACCTGGTCAGAGCCCCACAAGTCACCCCATCTTGGATTCCCCTATGTCTCTAGTTTTCAAAAATGCACAGGTTTGGTAGGTTTCCCTAGGTGCCGGCTGAGCTAGAGGCCAAAATCTACAGGTAGGCACTTTGCAAAAAGACCTCTGTTTTCTTTAAAAAAATGTGATGTGTCCACGTTGTGTTTTGGGGCGTTTCCTGTCACGGGTGCTAGGCCTACCCACACAAGTGAGGTATCATTTTTATCGGGAGACTTCAGGGAACGCTGGGTGGAAGGATATGTGTGGCTCCTCTCAGATTCCAGAACTTTGTGTTACCGAAATGTGAGGAAAATGAGTTTTTTTAGCCACATTTTGAGGTTTGCAAAGGATTCTGGGTAACAGAACCTGGACAGAGCCCCACAAGTCACCCCATCTTGGATTCCCCTAGGTCTCTAGTTTTAAAAAATACACAGGTTTTGTAGGTGTCGCTAGGTGCCCGGCTGAGCTAGAGGCCAAAATCTACAGGTAGGCACTTTGCAAAAAACACCTCTGTTTTCTTTAAAAAAATGTGATGTGTCCACATTGCGTTTTGGGGCGTTTCCTGTCGCGGGTGCTAGGCCTACCCACACAAGTGAGGTATCATTTTTATCGGGAGACTTGGGGGAACGCTGGGTGGAAGGAAATTTGTGGCTCCTCTCTGATTCCAGAACTTTCTGTCACCAAAATTTGAGGAAAATGTGTTTTTTTAGCCAAAGTTTGAGGTTTGCAAAGGATTCTGGGTAACAGAACCTGGTCAGAGCCCCACAAGTCACCCCATCTTGGATTCCCCTTGGTCTCTAGTTTTCAAAAATGCACAGGTTTGGTAGGTTTCCCTGGGTGCCCGGCTGAGCTAGAGGCCCAAATCTACAGATAGGCACTTTGCAAAAAACCCTCTGTTTTCTTTAAAAAAATGTGATGTGTCCACCTTGTGTTTTGGGGCGTTTCCTGTCACGGGCGCTAGGCCTACCCACACAAGTGAGGTATCATTTTTAGCGGGAGACTTGGGGGAACGCTGGGTGGAAGGAAATTTGTGGCTCCTCTTAGATTCCAGAACTTTCTGTCACCGAAATGTGAAGAAAATTTGTTTTTTTAGCCAACTTTTGAGGTTTGCAAAGGATTCTGGGTAACAGAACCTGGTCAGAGCCCCACAAGTCACCCCATCCTAGATTCCCCTAGGTCTCTAGTTTTCAAAAATGCACAGGTTTGGTAGGTTTCCCTAGGTGCCGGCTGAGCTAGAGGCCAAAATCTACAGGTAGGCACTTTGCAAAAAACACCTCTGTTTTCTTTAAAAAAATGTGATGTGTCCACGTTGTGTTTTGGGGCATTTCCTGTCGCGGGTGCTAGGCCTACCCACACAAGTGAGGTATCATTTTTATCAGGAGACTTTGGAGAACGTTGGGTGGAAGGAAATTTGTGGCTCCTCTCTGATTCCAGAACTATCTGTCACCAAAATGTGAGGAAAAAGTGTTTTTTTAGCCAAATTTTGAGGTTTGCAAAGGATTCTGGGTAACAGAACCTGGACAGAGCCCCACAAGTCACCCCATCTTGGATTCCCCTAGGTCTCTAGTTTTAAAAAATACACAGGTTTTGTAGGTGTCGCTAGGTGCCGGCTGAGCTAGAGGCCAAAATCTACAGGTAGGCACTTTGCAAAAAACACCTCTGTTTTCTTTAAAAAAATGTGATGTGTCCACATTGCGTTTTGGGGCGTTTCCTGTCGCGGGTGCTAGGCCTACCCACACAAGTGAGGTATCATTTTTATCGGGAGACTTGGGGGAACGCTGGGTGGAAGGAAATTTGTGGCTCCTCTCTGATTCCAGAACTTTCTGTCACCAAAATTTGAGGAAAATGTGTTTTTTTAGCCAAAGTTTGAGGTTTGCAAAGGATTCTGAGTAACTGAACCTGGTCAGAGCCCCACAAGTCACCCCCTCTTGGATTCCCCTAGGTCTCTAGTTTCAAAAATGCACAGGTTTGGTAGGTTTCCCTAGGTGCCGGCTGAGGTAGAGGCCAAAATCTACAGGTAGGCACTTTGCAAAAAACTCCTCTGTTTTCTTAAAAAAATGTGATGTGTCCACATTGTGTTTTGGGGCGTTTCCTGTCACGGGCGCTATGCCTACCCACACAAGTGAGGTATCATTTTTATCGGGATACTTGGGGGAACGCTGGGTGGAAGGAAATTTGTGGCTCCTCTCAGATTCCAGAACTTTCTGTCACCGAAATGTGAGGAAAATGTGTTTTTTTAGCCAAATTTTGAGGTTTGCAAAGGATTCTGGGTAACAGAACCTGGTCAGAGCCCCACAAGTCACCCCATCTTGGATTCCCCTATGTCTCTAGTTTTCAAAAATGCACAGGTTTGGTAGGTTTCCCCTAGGTGCCGGCTGAGCTAGAGGCCAAAATCTACAGGTAGGCACTTTGCAAAAAGACCTCTGTTTTCTTTAAAAAAATGTGATGTGTCCACGTTGTGTTTTGGGGCGTTTCCTGTCACGGGTGCTAGGCCTACCCACACAAGTGAGGTATCATTTTTATCGGGAGACTTCAGGGAACGCTGGGTGGAAGGATATGTGTGGCTCCTCTCAGATTCCAGAACTTTGTGTTACCGAAATGTGAGGAAAATGAGTTTTTTTAGCCACATTTTGAGGTTTGCAAAGGATTCTGGGTAACAGAACCTGGTCAGAGCCCCACAAGTCACCCCATCTTGGATTCCCCTTGGTCTCTAGTTTTCAAAAATGCACAGGTTTGGTAGGTTTCCCTGGGTGCCGGCTGAGCTAGAGGCCCAAATCTACAGATAGGCACTTTGCAAAAAACCCTCTGTTTTCTTTAAAAAAATGTGATGTGTCCACATTGTGTTTTGGGGCGTTTCCTGTCACGGGCGGTAGGCCTACCCACACAAGTGAGGTATCATTTTCATCAGGAGACTTGGGGGAACGCTGGGTGGAAGGAAATTTGTGGCTCCTCTCTGATTCCAGAACTTTCTATCACCAAAATTTGAGGAAAATTTGTTTTTTTAGCCACATTTTGAGGTTTGCAAAGGATTCTGGGTAACAGAACCTGGTTAGAGCCCCACAAGTCACCCCATCTCGGATTCCCCTAGGTCTCTAGTTTTCAAAAATGCACAGGTTGGGTAGGTTTCCCTAGGTGCCGGCTGAGCTAGAGGCCAAAATCTACAGGTAGGCACTTTGCAAAAAACACCTCTGTTTTCTTTAAAAAAATGTGATGTGTCCACCTTGTGTTTTGGGGCGTTTCCTGTCACGGGCGCTAGGCCTACCCACACAAGTGAGGTATCATTTTTAGCGGGAGACTTGGGGGAACGCTGGGTGGAAGGAAATTTGTGGCTCCTCTTAGATTCCAGAACTTTCTGTCACCGAAATGTGAAGAAAATTTGTTTTTTTAGCCAACTTTTGAGGTTTGCAAAGGATTCTGGGTAACAGAACCTGGTCAGAGCCCCACAAGTCACCCCATCCTAGATTCCCCTAGGTCTCTAGTTTTCAAAAATGCACAGGTTTGGTAGGTTTCCCTAGGTGCCGGCTGAGCTAGAGGCCAAAATCTACAGGTAGGCACTTTGCAAAAAACACCTCTGTTTTCTTTAAAAAAATGTGATGTGTCCACGTTGTGTTTTGGGGCATTTCCTGTCGCGGGTGCTAGGCCTACCCACACAAGTGAGGTATCATTTTTATCAGGAGACTTGGGAGAACGTTGGGTGGAAGGAAATTTGTGGCTCCTCTCTGATTCCAGAACTATCTGTCACCAA
Organism: Pleurodeles waltl; assembly: GCF_031143425.1. NCBI lineage: Eukaryota > Metazoa > Chordata > Amphibia > Caudata > Salamandridae > Pleurodeles > Pleurodeles waltl. The sequence goes on from NC_090438.1 coordinate 72,491,494, forward strand.
AATGTGAGGAAAAAGTGTTTTTTTAGCCAAATTTTGAGGTTTGCAAAGGATTCTGGGTAACAGAACCTGGACAGAGCCCCACAAGTCACCCCATCTTGGATTCCCCTAGGTCTCTAGTTTTAAAAAATACACAGGTTTTGTAGGTGTCGCTAGGTGCCGGCTGAGCTAGAGGCCAAAATCTACAGGTAGGCACTTTGCAAAAAACACCTCTGTTTTCTTTAAAAAAATGTGATGTGTCCACATTGCGTTTTGGGGCGTTTCCTGTCGCGGGTGCTAGGCCTACCCACACAAGTGAGGTATCATTTTTATCGGGAGACTTGGGGGAACGCTGGGTGGAAGGAAATTTGTGGCTCCTCTCTGATTCCAGAACTTTCTGTCACCAAAATTTGAGGAAAATGTGTTTTTTTAGCCAAAGTTTGAGGTTTGCAAAGGATTCTGAGTAACAGAACCT